>NC_064638.1:334630225-339430225 GCF_023864345.2 Schistocerca serialis cubense
TGTTTACAGATTCACATATAAGCGATAATTTTGTCATATCGGAAGAATGAAAGGAACTGTCGTCATTAATCTGTACTTTCGCCTTTACAGGATTAGTACCATTAATTAGAGTAGAAAGTGGTATAGCTAAGCTACACTAAAAAATATTTCAGTAATTGAGTAAGGGTTCAGGCAAAAATATCAAAACGTAAGGCTTTGTGTCGACAACACAGTATTTCACATAGTCTTATCGGCTTAAATAAATAATTTTAGTTATTATTTAGTGTATAATATTTTTGTGTTAATGTTTATGCAAGAATGTTAAAATCGCATTTAAAGAACTGCTTCTTATCTGCACGAATTCTGTAATTATTTTAATTTTATTTGTTGTGAAAGTTAAAATAATTATTGATCGTTAGTGGATTGTTGTTGTTGTTAAGAGTAGAGTGTTCGGAACCATAGAAGACGAGATATGGATGGAGTTCATGATATGAGAAAGCAAAACATCTAGTTAATGAATAATGAAGACTTCAAGGAATTGTGACAATGTGGGCGATTTTTGCACGAAAAAGTAAAAAGAGTGACTGATGGATTATGCAAGGAAAACTACAGACCGTAAGGATCGCCTGCTGTTTTACTGTACTGCTCTGCAAATTAAAAGACTGCGTCAAGACTGTGATGATTATCAGTAGTTGACTGAATAATAAATACATAATCAAACAGCACTAACACGTATCACCCTGAATTCAAATACTTTCATCGTCTGTGAAATGGAACTATTAAACAGAAAGTATTAATTTATTTGATGTTTAAGATGAGAATAACCTGCAGCACCAAAGAACTGATTGCAACTTTAATAACAAATCGTTCACTGAGTATATGTCAATAATTGTGTTTATTGATTGAAACTGTCTTCTTTTGCCAGCATGTAACTAATCTTACGATGTCACTTCTCTTTTATGTCAAACTCCATCGATAGTGCTAGCTTTCTGCAATAAGAACGACAAAAAAATCAACTAAAAAGGTGACAAGCAGTTATTCTTCCATTTCTGCCTAGTGAGATATGACTAAGTTCTTATTTTCAGAACTGATGTTTTTCGGATATCAAGGTGATTGTTTTCATCCTGTTGTATAGATTTTTCAGCGCAGTCAGGATTTCTATACAATGTGATCCAAAACGAAGCATCAGCAATCACTATGTCATACAATTCTTTTTTTCATTCAACCTATGCCCAGTTTTGTAACGTCAATCCAACACCTCATATTGTGCCAAGCGCTGTTCAACCAATGTATGTTGCCATCCGAAGATGGAAAGGAATATCCGAAACGGGACATTGCTTGAATAAAAATGGGATTAAACAAGACTGTGAATGTCGTGCTTCATTACACCACCATAACTGATAGATACACTCAGGCATGTTCATAAACATTAGTATCCTGAGTCAGTTTCCAGAAGCCAAAATATGGACATACTCTACTCGTAATGCTGCATCTTCACGCGTAGTCATAAATACTTCCACGGACAGCATCCAACTGATCCCGTTTCCACAACCACTGGGCACCAGGGGAGAAGCACTACATAACAAAAGCCGAATCGTCAAATGCGCCAATAACATTCCACCTTAAATTATAATTCATGAAGTTTATCACCTCCATTCGTCTCCTTGTCGGACATGAGTAACACGGTTTTTTTTTTTTTTTTTAGAAATTTCGGGTGCTGGAGTGAAGAAACTGTATAGGAGTTAAGTTATATTGACACGTAGTATTACATCTCCTTATCTAGATCAGCTGCAGTATTGCTCGGAACGAGGTCTACTACTAAGTGCAATTTTATGAGTATAGCCATTGAAGTTAAACAAATTGACTGAGGTGTCTCACCATTTCCTCTAAAGAAGCACCTTATGTACAATATACTATGTGCATATGAGACTAAGGTGTCATGTGAGTCACTAGAACCCTCCGCTCCCCCTCCTCAACCCCATAAATATTTTAGTAAAAGTGTTTATATTTTACTGTGCATATATTTTAGAATGTCTCTCATTAGTGTCGGAGAATAAAGTAGCATAAGAACTAGAGTCTAGAAAGTAGCAAGAGATTTTAGCATTTATAAGCTTCTGTTTGAAAAAGGATACTTTTTAGTTCTTAGCCCACTTCGATGGACATGCTATCCAACCGCCTTTAGGGAACATTCCACTCATGAAAAGACGCCTATTCCCATGTTGTTAACAAGAAATCTGAAACGGTTCTCTCGTCCACTGGTGTAACCCGCAAACCGTAAGTTGTTCAGCAAGCCAAGGCACAAAACAGAAGACTTGCCACTGAGAAAAGTATAGCACAGAGACTTCTCCGAACTCAGGCAGAAATAATTGGTAAAAAAGGCATTCCATATGTAGCCATAGTCTCCATATCTGTGTTAACTATTGTAGCGTTAAGTGAAATGGTGATAAAGACGATCACAAACAGCAGTTTTATGGTGTCAGGTAATAATCAATACGGATACAGAATCATACTTAGCACTGGAAACACGTTTATTATGATCACGAACGTACAGGCAGTAAATAAATGAACTCTAGGACGTAAAGTGCAGCTACGTAGACAAATATCTAATATCCCAGAATACGCAAACGCTGCAAACAGATAATATTTCAAGAGCCTTCCAGAAAACATAATTAAAGAAATAACCGCTAGACGTCGGATTTGAACCACCAGCCAACGACGCTAGCCCCTACCCCTACATCACAATACTACAATACTATGACACTGCTAGCGTCGTCGCTCCCTATCCTCATAGCCCGCATCTCGTGGTCGTGCGGTAGCGTTCTCGCTTCCCACGCCCGGGTTCCCGGGTTCGATTCCCGGCGGGGTCAGGGATTTTCTCTGCCTCGTGATGGCTGGGTGTTGTGTGCTGTCCTTAGGTTAGTTAGGTTTAAGTAGTTCTAAGTTCTAGGGGACTGATGACCATAGATGTTAAGTCCCATAGTGCTCAGAGCCATTTGAACCATTTGAACCTATCCTCATAAGAGCCGATTACATCTCCCCGGATGCAGATCTTATCATTGGTCCTCTTTGTGATGGGCTGGCGAAAGCTCGCATTCTGGTCGTGTCGTTACATCCTCCTCGACATGACGAGCTTTGAGGAAAGCCACCCCCCCCTCCCGCGATGAAGCTTTCCGACCGTCGAGTGGATCTTCAGTTTTCTTGAACCTCTCACCGTCGGTCTGCGTCTCTGGACTGTAGCTGGGCTTTGGGCTTCAGAGGATATGGACGGCGTCTTCTTGACTGAGGATCGTAACTCTCGACTTCATACATGACATCCGACAAGTGACTAAGTATGTGACATGACGTAGTGCAGCACTTTAGTAACTTTCCTAATAGTCTTACTTTCCCCACAGTAGTGAAAATTCTATTAAATCTCCCAGACTGTATCTCTCCGGCCAGTGCTCGGCGTTATAGCGATCTCGGTCTTTCTCCTGGACGTCCAGGAATCGTATGCGACCCAGATGCCTTGCTTCTTCGATCCTGGTGATGCGCGGTGTCCCACTTATTCATCCGCATTCACCCCAGGTTGAAACGGGACCAGTGTATCCACTGTCCTTTGGGCCTTGCCACCGTTGAGCAGATGGAACAATGCAAAGCTTTTAGTGTTTCCCTTTAATGCATTGTTTGTAAATGTCAGGATGAGCAATATTGTATCCCAGTCTCTGTGTTCGATATCGACATACATCGAGAGAAAATCTACCGACACCTTTTGGAAGTGTTTAGCAAGGCCATTCGTCTGTGAATCGTAGATAGTTGTCATCCTGCGGGTGATGTCACAACGCGAAATGACCTCTCATACTAGCCTCGGCTGAAAAACTTTTCCACGATCTGAGATAATCACGTGTGGTTCAAAAGAATGTCTTCCACAATAAATTTTGCAATTTCTGGAACTTCAGCAATCAGCACAGTTTTGATTACACCATATTGGTCAGTGCAGAATATTATTCATAGATTCCTATTCGTCAACTTTAGCAACTTTTCCAAGAGATTATTCCATCTCGGTCAATCGCACCACTAGAGGATGGGTTGGTACTAGGTGCCCCGGTGTGGCACATGCTTCCATTTTCACATGCTCTCACTTTTGGCGTTTCTTACATTGGGTCACATAGTATCTAACAGATTCATAGAGACTTGGCAAGTGGTATCTGAGGCTGATTCCGTCTAGCCTTCACGAATGCCAGACGACCATATGTTGGAGCATTATGGAAATACCTCAGTACAGCTGCCCGTAGATGAGCTGAGATGATGAGTGACCATTCCTGCCCCAATGGATCACAGTCTCTGTCACACATTGCTCCGTTTACTAATTGTTCTGCTCGGTTCCTCCTTCATCAAGTGTTCTATGGCCTTCAGAAATGCTGGATCTTCCCTCTATTCAACATCTTTTAATGCAGCGGTAACTGAGATTTCATCCGCGCTGCTGTGTTCCATCAAAGGATGTTCTGAAAGGCATATGGCGTCCTTGTGTTTGTGTCTACTTTTTTATACCACTGTGATATTGTACTCCAGAAGCCGAAGTGCCCACCTATCCAGTAAACCCGACAAATCTTTCAGGCTTCTAGGCCAGCATAGAGAATGGTGGTCCGTCACAACAGCGAATCGATTAGCAAATAAATACGGCTTGAACTTTTAGATGACGCTGTTTCTTGGTTGTAAACTAGTTCATCTTAGACATGGAAAACAGTCTGGAAGTTTAAGCTATCACCTTTTCAGCACCTTCCTGAATTTGCACTAGAAATGGACCAATTCCACAAACGCTAGTGTCAATGTGAGGTTCTGTCTCGGCTTGCCTGTCACGCAATGCTAGGACTGAAGAAGGTGTCAGCGCCTCCTTAAGGGCAAGGAAAGATCTTTCTTGTACCTCGTCCCAGGTGAATTTGGGACCTCCCTGCACTCTTTCTTGCAAGGGGCGTGCCTTGGTGCAGACGTCCTCTACGAATCGCAGTTAGTACGGGACTATTCAGAGAAAACTTCTTACAACATGAGAAGTGCTGAGAAGTCGAAAAATCTGTGACTGCTGGTTTGGCATGGTCTTCATCGCCGTTCTTATGATGCCACAAGAATTTTATTTATTCGGCAGCAAAGAGGCACCTCCCAGATTTAGGGGGTCTGAACACATTTCAGCGTTGTTGTCAGGCGGCTTAGATATTCTACTAAGGTCTGAAAAAACGACAATATCATCCAAACAGCAAAGGCTTGTCCTCCATTTAAGATGTTGAAGCAGATTTCCTATCACATGTTCGAAGGAGGCTGAACCGACACACGGTCGAAACGAATTAACATCTTGAGACATGCAGGCAATATTTTTCGCAGTCAGCCTCATCAAACAGTTTGCTAGTAGTCTGTCTGTATGCTCATGGTTGAGAAATACCTTGCTCTTTACAATCAGCCCATGTGCATCAAGTTAGAGGCAAGTAAAAAGCGATATCTTGCGTGACATACAACATTATCAAACTGGTAAATGTATGATATGAAGTTAATAAGACAACATATAGTGCAAGAAAGTATTGGACTGACTGAAAGTCCGCAGCTCGTGGTCGTGCGGTAGCGTTCTCGCTTCCCACGCCCGAGTTCCCGGGTTCGATTCCCGGCGGGGTCAGGAATTTGCTCTGCCTCGTGATGACTGGGTGTTGTGTGATGTCCTTAGGTTAGTTAGGTTTAAGTAGTTCTAAGTTCTAGGGGACTGATGACCATAGATGTTAAGTCCCATAGTGCTCAGAGCCATTTGAACCATTTGAACTGACTGAAACAGAAAAGGAGGACAGGTGTTTTCGTCCTTGGGGATCAGACTTTCCCAGTGTCACATCAATATCCATTCTGCTGTTATTTTTGCACGAAGAATTCACCACTTGAATATTTCTCACTACTTTCGGCTCGCCTTCTTACACCTCGTTCCAAGCGAATTTGGTCACTCCCTGCTGTGTCAGCTGCGCCAACTTCGACTTTGCTGTTAAGTAATACCGTAGACAATGAATGGTATAGACCACACATGAAGTCATTATTTCGAAACCAACATCTCGATCAACTGACGAATGACAATATCCATTTGCCGGCGACTTCACGAATACTGTTCAGTCTATGTTAATTATAGTATTTTCTTTTTCTTTTTTTTTTTTTTAATATGTAAAAACCAGCCAGTCGGTTGCATAGGTTCTCTATATACCTTGACCAGGTTTCGTAACCTCTAAGGGTGACTTCATCAGAAGGTAAGGTAATTACATGAAGAACATATCGTCAAAGATGTACAGTGATTTAAGAGCTGAGGTTCTCAGGTCATACATTAAAATATAAAACATAATGTTCTTTGAAGAACAGGTCATGCATTAAAATATAAAACATAATGTTCTTTGAAGAACATTATGTTTTATATTTTAATCTATGACTTCAGCAACTCAGCTCTTAAATCACTGTACATCTTTGACGATATGTTCTTCATGTAATTACCTTACCTTCTGATGAAGTCACCCTTAGAGGTGACGAAACGTGGTCGAGGTATATAGAAAACCTATGCAACCGGTGGGCTGATTTTTACATATTTTTCAAATTTGTTTATACGGTTGCTGCAAACGTCAGTCATGTTCAAAACTGTAGTATTTTCATTACAAGTTTCATTGTTACAGAGATGAAATCTTGTTGATTACACCGTAAGATATGTGACGGGAAGTAACATTCCATTCCTCTTCTATTTAAGAGTATGTATTTCTGTCTAAATATTACGAATTGAATGATAAGAATCATAAATCTTTCTCGTGACATTACGTTAGTTCACAAATATATAACTCGATGAGCGACTTACGCTGTGCAGTCATATGTGCACGAAGGTGTACGAAAGGTCCTACAATTTTTCGGTTTCAAGAATTTATAATACAGAATCTTTCAAATATCAGGAAATGGAATGCGCTTTCTCATTCAGAATCTCATTTGCCGTACATGATTTCGAGCATAATTCAAAGATTCTTTAAACATCTCTAATCTGTTTTATTCCTTAATTTTACACAAATAGTTTCACGAAACACTTGACTCTCCTTTTTGTTTTCAGTGTATCTTACGATTAGTTCCATGATAAATTGTATAGTTACAGTTTGGTTTTAGGCTGCTCTGTCTGAAGTTCGTGGTATCAACAGTTAACCGTATAAAAACAGATCATTACAAAATGTACCTCCGTGCTTCTTAAACTTCGAAAATTTTAACATTTTTCTACTACGAGTTCAAATAGCTGTCGTCGTTAAGCCCAATTTTTATACCTTAACAAATAGAACGATGTCTTGTGAGACAGAAATGTCGGTCCGATCCAAATCTATTACGCTTGACGGATTAACAACCGCTAGTCTGGTGCATGGGCCTGCCTGAATAACGTTTTTAGGCACTTTTTAATAGATTCTAAGAAACTCAATGTTATTTCCCGTCTTATGTCAGACATGCAACATGCATTCAGTTGAAATATGAAAATACATAGAAAAAAGCAACACATTTTATATTTTCACTGGAACATAACTTCCTCCTAAAAGCCGGCCGGTGTAGCCGAGTGGTTCTAGGCGCTACAGTCTGGAACCGCGCGACCGCTACGGTCGCAGGTTCGAATCCTGCCTCGGGCATGGATGTGTGTCATGTCCTTTGGTTAGTTAGGTTTAAGTAGTTCTACGTTCTAGGGGGCTGATGAACTCCGAAGTTAAGTCCCATAGTGCTCAGAGCCATTTGAACCAATTTTTCCTCCTAAAAACGTTGTTTCGCCGATACTAGCCGGTTGGATCCGTTAGCTTTGAAACATAAAAAAAATATGGATTGACAGTGAATAATTTAACCGAGATGTCTTTTCTGTACTCATCACTTTTCATTTGTATCAACGGTATCATACGTTCCGTAACTACAAACAAGTCTGCTACAATCAACGAGAGTAAATGAAGTGCTACATTTCGATTTTTATCTTTTGTTTCATGTAAGAAAGACAGTGACGGGATTTTCTCTGGAGAAAAATCATGTAGATAACTAGCTGACGGGATTTAATTATCAGACAAAGCTTTATAAATTTTGCTATAATGATAATAATATTAAAAATAAATGAATGTTCAAATGCATGTGAAGGGACCAAACTGCTGAGGTCATCGGTCCCCAAACTTACACTCTACTTAAACTAACTTATGCTAAGAACAACACATACATCCATGCCCGAGGGAGGGGCCGCGCAATCCGTGGCATGGCGCCTCAAACCACGCGGCCACTCCACGCGGCCTATTAAAAATAGAAACGCGCCACTGAGGGAGGATAGGTGGTGGGTAGGGGGGTAAGTGTATGAGATAGTAAACGTACTGTATACGGCATACACCCTCAGAGAAACTGGAGTATCTGAGAACGAAACAGGAGTCAGTCAATAGAAAAAAACTGAAGCAATTGTCAAAACCTGGTTGCGGTATTGCCGTTCATAAATGTACTCCCATACAGACGAGACAAACCATGAAAGGCGATCATCACTCTAGTTAAGGAAGAGATACAAAGAGTTTTTTTCCGTGTGTAAAAGATTAGACTGTCCAGATGTTCGCTCAATTCTTAGCACCAATATTTGATCCTACAAGTCTCTAGAATATTTAAATAAGCATAGAATAAGTCTTACATTCATATTTCCTACACGTTTGTAAATAACTTCGGTTTTTTACATCACACCGATGTTAGCAGTGTTGCCACAAAACGAAGCGTGCAGTAATGTCCGGAAGACTAAATCCCATAGAAGCTAGAATCTACCGCACGTTCTTCTCCGTAGTACTTCATATAAAGTCTTACCAGACAGCAGTGTTAGTGGAAGCTACTCTCACGTCTTTAAGACAACGGCGGCCGAATCAGTGGCTGTGAAAGAACAGCCGTGGCCGTGTTATTTTATATAAGCTGGTGCTCGTAGCTTGTTTGCGCCGAGGATGTACCTGGAGGGTTTTGTTTTCAGACGGATCTGCCAGCGCCCGCGCCGCCTCTGTAAACAACAGCGGCCGCTTGCGGGACGCTGTCTTCCTTTATCGATTTCCGGATTACGTCACCTATAGGCAGCGACCATGCGAGCGATCGCTCCGAGGCCTCACTTAATATCCGTCAGTATCGACCAGAAGCGCCGGGAGACGCCTTCGCTCCAATGAAGTTAGTAAACTTCCCTGCCACTTGCTCCTAGTTGTTTGTCGTTTGTTCATTCGCCGGGCGATATTAAAACTCCGGTAACAGATTAAACTTTCGGCCCACTACAGACTTACTTACGGAGTCCACCGTGCGTTGACGTTGCAGACAGTAGGGCGTAGATACGTCTTCCTTTTCCACCTCCATTTTGGAAGAGCGGTAAAGATTTCTTCTTTGTTAACTTTTTCTAGCAAGTGGTCTCGTCACCCACTTGATTCCCCAAAAAAACTGTGTACATTACTCTTTCATACACGTCTAATATAAGCTGCAGTTAGTAACTCTACTGTTAATCAGTTGAATGTATGTAAGTATTGAACTGGGGACCTAGAAATGACGGAGAGGCTTCGTCCCCGCCGCAGCCCTCAGTGGTACACAACCCCACAACAGGCTACAGCAGTCCGCTCACCCCACCACCGCCCCACACCGATCCCAGGGTTACTGTGCGGTTAGGCCTAAAATTAAACTTACGTCTGTGTGCATAAAACTGTCTAAATAATGAAGCTTGAATGATCGGAAATAAGCCACAGCATATGTTCCAAAACATACTCTCTGCGATGCAATCATCAGTGTGTTGCTGAGAATGGATATAGACGTCAAATGACGCAAAATATAGTCATATGAAGTGAAGCAATAATTGTGTTAAATGTAGATAAAAATAATATCTCAAACATCACATAACGCTGGCAAAATGCACGCTACTTATAGCACGCTTCGTAGTTTCCATGGCACAAGAAGTATATTTTAACTGACTGTTCAGATCTTCGCTATGGCTCTCTTTTTCGTATAATAGGCTGTGCCCTTGTTCTCTATTTAGATAACATTTTTCAGTTCTTTGTCACGTTATATGCCGTCGTGGGAAGCGTGTTTACCAACCACGCCATCAGATAAGCCTCACGACGGAACAGCTATAAGCTACTGTCTATGTGTGTGTGCGTCTAGATTTTCTCGAAACCTCTCAGATTACACAGAATTGTTATGAAATCCAGTACAGTAATACCGGCTGGTCCACTTACCCCACTGCCGCCCCACACCGATCCCAGGGTTACTGTGCGGTTCGGCCTCCAGTGGACTCCCCAGGAACATAGTGCAACTGAGACGGAATAAGGGCAACCGGCCGCATCCGCTGAGGCAGATGGAAAACCGCCTTAAAAACCATCCACAGGTTGGCCAGCACAGCAGACGTCGACACTAATCCGACGGGCGGGGTCATGCCGGGGACCGGCACGCCTTCCCGCTCGGGAGTTGGGTTGTTTGGGAAGGAGACCAGACAGCGAGGTCATCGGTCTCATCGGATTAGGGAAGGACTGGGAAGGAAGTCGGCCGTGCCCTTGCAAAGGAACCATCCCGGCATTTGCGTGGAGCGGAAAACCCAAATCAGGGTGGCCGGACGCGGGATTGAACCGTCGTCCTCCCTCCCGCTCGGGAAGCAGCGCTTAGACAGCGCGGCTAGCCAAGCGGGCGTTCATCAGTTACTCTAGATTATATTCCTCATGTCAGCTGCATTGAAAGCCGCTCTTCGCGCTAGCTCTTGCGTCTCCTGGTGCCTGTCTCTGAAATGTCGAGAATCATTGCCGGCCGGGGTGGCCAAGCGGTTCTAGGCGTTACAGACTGGAACCGCGCAACCGCTATGGTCGCAGGTTCGAATCCTGCCTCGGGCATGGATGTGTCTGATGTCCTTAGGTTAGTTAGGTTTAAATAGTTCTAAGTTCTAGGGGACTGATGACCTCAGCAGTTAAGTCCCATAGTGCTCAGAGCCATTTTTGAGAATCATTACTTGGGGGGGGGGGGGGGGGGCGGTGGGAGGGGAATAAGTAATGGATGGGTCTATCCTTCAATGAGACTTACGCAAATTTTACTTCCTAAATCCCTATTTCATGGGTCTCAGATGACCTTTGGTGAACACCATTTAATTTTATATATCCTAAAATCTCATACTGGCATCCTCATAGCATTTAGGAGCGTTAAATGTAACTAAAAAATTAAAATACGTGCAGTCCCCCATTATGATGACAGCTTCAACGGTTGGGAGAATCTAAATTATGTTTTCACAAAAGATAAACTAAAAGGCTGAGTATTATGCTGCATGGATAACGTTCACTATTTTATTATGAACTCAGACATTGAAACAAATATTTTCTTATCTGGAACGATGTATTTTGTAATATCAATTTTGTTACATAGGAAAAGTGATTCAAAAGTACATGATTTAATTGAGAAAATTCAAGAGTTGCATACTTGGATCAATAACAGAAGTTGAGAACGTGAAATTTAATGAAACATACCTACTGTTTTCCGTAACAACAGTTACCGAAAACGTTACGCACATCTCGAGCCGTTTACTACATTACTTGGTACATATTCACATCACTCCAGTTCCACTGATATAGCTAGTGCAAAATATTAAATAACTAATAGTTTACAGTAATATAGGTCATAATGACTGACATTCACAACTATCTACATATTTATGAACGTATTGCATCATGTTTACGAAAGTAGGGAAAATAAATTAAGCTAATGCGACGTTGCTTTGTTAGATTTACAACGACAACTTTATTATTTACGTAAACTTTACGATAAATATACTGTCGATATGATGAATAATGTTATTATCTATTCTTCGTTAGTTATTATCGCATCCGTCACAAATGCTAAGTAAAGGAAACGTGTTTATTTCTTCAGTTAATTTCCGGATATCACTGTACGACAAAGAGCAATTGTCTCAAGTATTACATAATCGAGTATTATGCATCCACATTAGGTCTGAGTTATACATGATAGTCTTCATACAGGACGACAGACCATGTACATTCGATTCACATTAATGCTATACAGAAATTTTGAAAAAATGAACATGCAGATTTTTAGTGGTGTACTATTAGAGTGTGAAAGAGTCGTGTCATTGACCTTAAAACTCTGCAGTGGATATATGTATAGTGATGGTGTTCTATGAATACAACAGTGATTCTCCCGTCTACATCATATTTCCCGCTTAAAGGTCACGGGAGTAAAATGAATGTAAGACACGTAGTGAGGCATACAGACACGCATTTAACCCTCGCTCCATACGTGAATAGAACTTCACATATACTTTTATTTACGAAGTGTCCCCCATCGCACACTGTACTTTGGTGTGCGGAGTATATGTGAAGATTTAAAAGAATAATAACGTGTGTTATAGCTCTCTTCGCGTTCTCTTTAACTTCTGCTACGTGCATTGGGCTTTCCGACTGATCTCAGGCAAAAGGAATGCAAAGACTGGCTGATGAAGGACTTATGGTCTTTACGGTGTGTACCGCTTTACTGTGACTGGGAGACTTGTGCTTTTGAGAGAGAGAGAGAGAAAGAGAGAGAGAGAGAAAGAAAAGAGGGAGAGGGGGAAGGGCTCAAGAGGGAGAAAGACAGACAGAGAGAAGAAGAGACGAACGCCAGAGATCGTGGGACGTGGGAGTAGAAAAAGGAGGAATTCAATTTCGGAAACGTCGATTCGCGGATTCACGATCCAATTTTCCGGCTGTGGCCGCGCCTGCAGCCTGCAGCAATGGCGGCCGAATGTCAAAGGTTTGCGCGGCGGGCGCGTGGCGGCGCCAGCTCCCGGGGCCACTTGCCGCGCCGCGCCGCTGTTTCTCCGCGACCTGCATTTATATTAGCTGCTTATCATAACTCCGCGCTGCCTCCGGGCTCTTACAGCTGCAGACTCCGTGTCCACTGCCGCTGCTCCTGCTGCTGTTGTTGTTGTTGACTGTCGTCAAGACACTTGCTGCAACGGCTCTGGTGTTCCGCTGGCGTAACGGCACATAGCGTAGGCGCCATAGCTGCCGAAAGCTCCCACCCTCTTCTCCCGAAATCTTACCCGGTGCTGACGTAAACACAGACTTCATTCTAAAGTGCTTATCATATAACTCCTTTTTGTTTTCCTTGATAACCTGAAGTGAAAAGCTGCAAAAACACACATCCTTTGCCAGCAATTTTAAATTATTAACTGTCCATAGTCCTCGTTAATAGGCTTTCCACATTGACAGCTGTAGCTTAGTCTTTCGAATGGAGAATCGTGAACACAATTATTTAAATGGACGTTGTTGACAGAGGTGTTTTTAGTGACAATATGTGGTAAATGATATGCGCGTATGTGCAGTTCAAGACTGAAAATCATCTCAAGAGAAAATTCACGTAAGGTAAGTGGTAATTGGTAAGTTCCTATGGGACCAAACTGCTGATGTAATTGGTAAGTTCCTATGGGACAAAACTGCTGGGGTCATCGGTCCCTAGGCTTGCACGCTACTTAATCTAACTGATACTAACTTACGCTAAGGACAACACACACACCCATGCCCGAGGGAAGATTCAACCGGCCGGAGTGGCCGTGTGGTTCTAGGCGCTACAGTCTCGAGCCGAGCGACCGCTACGGTCGCAGGTTCGAATCCTGCCTCGGGCACGGATGTGTGTGATGTCCTTAGGTTAGTTAGGTTTAATTAGTTCTAAGTTCTAGGTGACTGATGACCTCAGAAGTTAAGTCGCATAGTGCTCAGAGCCATGGAAGATTCGAACCTCCGACGGGAGGAAACCGCGCGAACCGTGGCAAGGTGACATACACCTTTCGGAATATTCACGTAAGAGTGATTTTTTCTCCAAGAGAAAACTAGTCTTGAAAAATTCCTGAACTGATTAACAACGAGCAAAATATTTTTGTGGGAACATTTGTGTATGTGGGTTCGCAAGCCTTGACTTGTACCAGAAAAGAAAAGCGGAAAATTAAACTGATGTACAGTTATTAAAGATCGACCATTTAATATTGCTTGGCAGAATTAGTTTATTTTGCAAGCATGTTTTTTAAAGAAAATTGGCATGTAAAATTTAATTAATGAAATAAAGTGTTTCTTTTACCAATTGAAGTAATCTCGATGGTTTTTGGAACAAACAATGGCATTTCTGGAGGTTGAAGCCCAGTCGTTCCTGATACACAACGACGTACCAGTGACGAGATGACATTTTATTACGATGCTTCATATGTAAGGCAATATTTTACTTTATTGAACACAACACAAACTAGATGATGTAAGTAACCCAGTTCACTGCGTGTCATTTCTCGAAGACAGCCACAATTCTGTCTGACATACACAAATCGATACACGCTCAGTCAGCATGACTCCATATTTTTAACTGGTTTACATTACTGTTAGCAGAAAATTAAATGTAGCAACCATCCCCACCTTGCCAATCAAGATTTTTGAACAAGTTTCCTTGTATTTACAGGAAGCGATGCTTTACGGTGGGCCGGGGTCCAACACATACCTCTCTGTAAGCTGCGGTGTTGTACAAAGGGGAAAGTAAAAGAAAATCAGAATCTTGTATCTGAAACTGTTTAATTGTAGGGCTACGCTGAAGAGTAACTGATAACATTGACTTCAAAGAGGAGAACAGAAAACTTGCTATACCTTGCTTCATAATAGCGTGTATCAAACAATTTTGAAGATGATAAATTCATTTCTACATACATGTGCCCTGTGTGACATCAATATACCAAAACTAAATAAAGCTGTCGGTGGAGCGAAGTGCTAACCATACGAACCTTCATATCGCATCTAATGACGAACGACTAAACGACGGTCGGTCGGTACTGATGGGCCGAATTTTCATCCTTCCATCTGGACGCAATTCTGCATTCGTCTATGTAGTAATTTACGAATCATCTAGTAATTATTGAAAAGGCTATCCAACTAGCTGCTCTAACACTTCAAGTGTAAATTTCACTTCTGAGATGACCCTAGAGAGAAGAAACAGAGGACTGACGTCAGGTAATCTTGAAGATGAAGGTACAGGGCGTTCATAACTTATAAATCTTGGTCTGCAGTGGAGCATTAGCTATCGCCTTATATCTGAAGCAAAATATGCCTTCACCCCGCCACACTCCCCAACGTTGCGAATGTGGAACATCCTCCAGCAATCCTGGAAGATTCCGACGCAGAAACCAAAGACACTCTCGTCCATCAAGTTCATTTGGTTGAATGTGTGTGTGGTCCAGTGAGATGGTCGCTTTTACCCCCTACCACACACTTAGTGAGGAATGTCGCTGATGTGGTGACTCGTAAGGAGCTTACTAGTAACATCAAATCCGAGTCAACTACATGACTATTTAACCGGAAAGCTTACAATTGGAATAAATATGTACTAGCTAGTGCAATATTTCACAAAGACGTCGTTGCAGTTCACAACCACACGCTCAGGGTAAACTTGCAAGTGGTTCGTTTGGGGATCCATGTGCACCGATAAGGTTTTCCTTCTGCTGTTGTATACTTTCATTTGGGTTAATTTTCGCTATTAATTATCATATCCCCTGTACTTGGCGGCAACAGCATTAGAGGCAAGCACGCAATACGCAACGAAAACGAGGAAGAAAAGCACAGCAACGAATTCGAGAATACACGGCATCTGTCAGCTCTTGAGTAGAGGAGACCGGAGTCAATTGATTTGAAGTGTCAAATAATCTTCAGTCCCCTACGTACGCTCCTTGTACTGCTCGCGAGAGTAAAATTAAACTTACGTCTGCGTGCGTAAAACTGTCTAAATAATGAAGCTTGAATGATCGGAAATAAGCCACAACAAGTGTTTCAAAAAATACTCTCTGCGATGCACTCCTCAGTGTTTTGCTGAGAATGGATATAGACGTCAAATGACGCAAAATATAGTCACATGAAGTGAAACAATAAGTATGGTAAACGCAGATAACAATAATATCTCAAACATCACATAAAGCTGGCAAAATGCATGCTACTTATAGCACGCTTCGTAGTTTCCCTGGCACAAGAAGTATATTTTAACTAACGGTTCAGATCTTCGCTATGGATCTCTTTATCGTATAATAGGCTGTGCCCTTGTTCTCAATTTAGATCACATATTTCAGTTCTTTGTCACGTTATATGCTTTCGTGGGAAGCGTGTTTATCAATCACGCCATCAGATAAGCCTCACTATGAAACAGCTACAAGTTACTGTCTATGTGTGTGTGCGTCTAGACCTCTCAGACTACGCAGAATTGTTATGAAATCCGGTACAGTAATACCGGCTGGACCAGTACAGTGGTAATTTCAACTTAACCACACCACCACCCATTCTGCTGAGACGACATATTGTGTCAGTGTAGCGTATGATCGCGTAGTGCATAAAACGTATCAGCTCAATAACATCCATTAATGAATTCAGAAGTCACTTTATCTTTCCCGTTATGCCTCGTTCGGCAACAACGTGGGAGGCCCATTGGGCTGTTGGAAGATACGAAGATGAGCCTTCGATTGTTTGCTATCTATCATTCATATCTAGTTTGATATGTAACGCAGACATCTTTCGTCTGGTTCAGTGGAGAAGAAGGCATCTAAACAAACATTTAGTTTCACATCTCAGTCTCTTATCATCTTTCTCATTTTTCTCTTCCTTTTGTGTTTAGTTAGATCCTGCAAAAAGTCATCAAACTGGGACTACTGGTTTAGTCTTCGGGATCAGGAAACGGATTGGCCAAAGAACTGACGAAGGAATCGTTTCATACCACCAACGTCTCTCGCGTTAATCGAAGCTATGTACAGGGAACGGACATTCTGCTGCTTCACCAGGATAATTATAATAATAAATGCAGCTGTAATTTTGGAATCAATTATAACAGTTAATGCATTAAAACCGACTATGTCTGCGATAGATACATTCTTCCACTGTCAGGGGAGCTAAAATTTCATATTGTCGAGTATTCATAACATCCAGATGTATTATTTTCTTTTTCCTTGTTAGTAATTTACGGTTCACCGAAGTTCATCACTGCCGTAGACTGCACATTTTGTATCATATAATCAACCGGAGCAACTGTTCGTTATGTAAAATAAAAGGCATAAAAAAGTTCCAAAGTGAGATACAAACTCATCGTGTCTTGTTACTAACGACAAAATTCGCTGACGACACAGCAATGATCTCTTAAGTTGGTGAGGAATTGCAAGACCTGTTGAATGAACAATCTACTAACCACTGAGTATGTAACGAGAGTAAACCGAAGAAAAACGAAAGTATTGAGGAGTATCAGAAACGAGATGATCAGCAAACTTCCATAGAAGAAAACTATTGCATGACGGAAGAAGGAACGAATATGTAACGAATCTAGTGCAGGCAAAGGTGGTGTTTCATGTCAATAGATGGCTACTGATGATGAACAGAGGTCTTAATTAGAGATATAAATTTCTGAAAATGTGTTTCTGGAGCACAACATGCATGTAAATCTGGGACTGTGGGAAAACGTAAAGAAAAAGAGAACCGAATCGTCTGAGATGTGGTACTATCGAAAGATGTTAAAAATTACGTGTACAAATAAGAAAAGAACAAAGATGGATCTCCGCAAAATCAGCAAAGAAAGGAACACTCGGAAAATCAACATCAATTAGGGACAGTTAGTTAGTTAAATGTTCCATAAAGCATTTGAATGATTCTTTTCTCGAATTTACGTGGAACAAGTCATTTTACAGGGAATGTATACCTGATTAAAGTTAACATTAATGACCATGCTATTATTTTAGTCTTACTCATACAGTTACACTTACAAACAAGTTTGTATACCTAGCTATCACGTTTGAATTAGTTGTCAAGAGAAAACGATTTTAAGATAGATTTAAAACTTGCTTTGCTACCTGTCAGACGTTTCATATTGAGAAAATGATCAAATGTCTTCGCTGTGGCTTATAGAACTTCTTTTGAGCCACCGAAAGCATTAATAATGGGTAGTAAAGGTCTTCTTCTCTCTCGTGTTGTATGTTTGGGCATCAATGTTCTTTTCAAACTGTGATGAATTATTTGTAAAGAATAAGTTTATCACCCCCTGCTTCATTCGCGTCGATTGTATGGCCTGCTAAGATTTTTTTGTTTGGATTTAATCATTTTTTTATGTTTATCACAAATTGCAATACCTTCTAAGCATTTCACGCTAATTACGGTCATATAAGCATGGTATTTCCCAGATAAACTTACGACCAAAAACCCATTCTGCTCGCTTGAGTCCAAAGTTTTTGTTAATCGTTTTTGTATTCTTATGGAGATATTTCCTTAGAAGCTTTCATCCCCAAGAAATATTTCTCTATAGCTAACCGAGAGGTGAAATACTAATTTTCATAAATTAAGCTTTAGAATTTTTTTATTGCAAGGAAAGAGTTTTTTAAAAATTTTCATCCTATATTTCACTTCCTTAGGGGTTGTATTTCCAGAAACGCTGAAACACGTATTATTTTCTAATTGAGAAGTCAAATAATAGTTGTCATAAATGTAGCCCTAAAATCCTTTAGTAACTATTTACTAATTTTTTTTTTCAAAAAAACTTTCAGCCAGTGTTTTACCTCCTTAGTGATCGAATTTGAAAAATGCTGGAACATATATTTTCCATTTTATTACTGAGGAACCAAGTACTAGGTTTCGTAGTTCTAGTTTCGAAATTCCCTTCTTAGCGACACACATTAAAATAGCAGTTCGTCCCCTATTTCACCCCTATAAGAGTGAAATTTCAGACAATAACTTCATAAACGATGCCTACCCTCTCCAAACTTGAAGTGTCTATACTTAACGGTTTGGGCTTGCTGATAATAAGTTAGTCCAGATTTTATTAACGAAAACATGTATTGCGACGGTGCAATTAAAATGGTTAGCTCCGTGAAGAGGTACCTACATGACGTCTGTGGGTAAACACCAGATAATATCCTTACTGTTCGATTTTGTACTATCAATACTTCCTTTATTAGTGATGAGCTACCTCAGAAAATTATTCTATAAGACATTACTGAGTGTAAATATGTAAAATATGCCACTATGTTGGTTATTTTGTTTCCAAGATTACTAATTACAAAAAGACAAAAAGCAAGGGAACTTAACTGTTTGAGAAGCTCAGTAATATGTTTCTTTGAATTCAAGTTTTCATCAGTATGTACAACAATTAATTTGGAGCATTCAGCATTATTTACTGACTACAGCTCATGTGCTACATCAGTCGTTGTTGTGACTATTTGTTGTACAGAACTGGATATAATGTTCTTATTCAGAACGAGTTTATAATTTTTGGGAAACATCATTTTGCATTTATTATGCTTCTGTATCTATAATGGGAATTGTTATAAATGTAGTGCCGTGTACACAACGTACCACTTCTGCTTGTTGAATGTTAAGTGAAAGGTCATTTACATATATAAGTAACAGGAGTTGACCCGAAATTGGACCTTGTGGGATCCCGTTACGATTTCTTCCTGGTCATTAAAATTTTCTAACCTTTCGACTTTATTTGAATTATTCAGTATATAACTTTTAAGTCTGTTTGTTAACTGTGGTTCAGATCATTTCCATAAAAATTGAGTTTTTCTAAGAGTAACACGGTCTATAGAATCAAACACTTTGGAAAGATGACAAAATACACCAGCTGGCGATTTTTTTATTTAAATGTTTTACTGTTCTATGTGTACATTTTAATATCGTTCTCAGTCGAACAGTTCTTCTGGAATCCAAACTATAATATGCTAAGTAAATTGTTTCCACTTAAGTGTGAGTACATTTTCGAGCATTTTGGATAACAGTATCAGTAAGGAAACTGGATTCCAGTTAAAGTCTGTCTTGTCATAGAGGTTTAACAATTACATATTTAAAGCTGTCTAATAAAATGCCCTGTGCCAATGATGAATTGCATATATTACTAAGGACATTACGAACGGTTCAAGAATATGGGATGAAATTTAGTGTAAATCAGAGTGAGATGATTATCACAACAAGAACTAAGGAGAGAGGAAAAACTGGAATAACAGTTGGTGGGGAACGATTGAGGAGAGTGGAGAGTTTCAAGTACCTAGGGAACCTGATACAGGAGGATGAAAAAAACGACAGAGAAATAAGCGAGCGGGGGAGAAAGGCAGAAGCATTTCGGAAGAGTGTCAGAAGCCTGATATAGAGCACGGATGTACCCCAATCCAGTAAAAAGGTTGCACACCGGTCACAGTATGTTCCGATCCTGACATATGCATCCGAAACCCGGGCTATAAAAGGAAGAGAGAAAACCAAAGTACAAGCTAGTGACATTAAATTCTTGTGGATCAGTATTGGAGTGACAAAGATAGAAAGGTTAAGAAATGAGACGATCAGAGAGTTACTGAAGGTGAAACCATTGCAGGAGGAGATAGAGAAATGAAGGCTGAGATGGTATGGGCATGTTAAGCGAATGGAGGAGAAGTGGATACCCAGGACAATACACGAGATGAAACTGGAAGGAAAGAGACCAAGAGGAAGACCGAGAGGCAAATGGCTAAACGGAGTGGAGGAATGCGTCCAAAAGAAAGGCTGGACCAAGGTGAAGACGGAGAGACGGTGTCAAGACAGAAGACGATGGAGAGGCCTATGTTCCAAATAGACGCGGCTAGAGGCTGGAAACTGTCCAAGACGATGATGATGATGATGACTAGGGACATTACTAATTAAGTTGGAACAACTTTCTAGAATTCTGTTTGAAATTCCATCAACACACGTAAGTGTTTAGTTTTTAGAATTTTTATGATTATATTATTTTCAGCGAGGATATTGGTGATATTTCAAGTTGCTTAAAGTGTTGTGGAATGAATTTTTAATATATTCTATTACTTCTTCAACTAAACCACTTAATTTTATTTTTGCTGCTGCATTTGGAAGTGGTCGATAAGGGTACTTGCAGCTTATCAGTAGCAGCCACAACATTGTGATTTAGTGAGTATCATGGCAGCTAAATTAAAACATCCACGGATACTAGAGGAAACCATAGAGGACCAAAATAGGAGAGGAAAAAAGCGGTTAGAGTTTACACGAGAAATAATTGAGGCAGAAGAACTGAAATGGGAAATTATTACCAACTTAACCTAGAGTTTCCTCATCAAAATATAATTTGCGCCTATGTTTGATTGAACACTGCTAATACTTTGAAGATCCAGTTTTAAGAAAAGTCAAATTTCTTGTTTAATTTCCTCGTGCCCTTACAGTGACCAGCCGAAAATGGAGTGGCGGAGATATACCGTTGGACTACGTCAAACACAATACAGAAGCAGAAATCGATATAACAGCAACGTAGCCAAACGAATGGATCTTGCGATAATATGTTATCTTTATGTCGTATAACGGAAATTGTTGAAGAGACCGAGCGTGGCAGCTCAGTGATTAACACAGCGGACTCGCATTAGGGAGGACGACGGTTCCAATCCGCGTCCTGCCATCCTGATTTAGGATTTCAGTGAATTCCCTAAATCGCTTAAGGCAAATGCCGGGGTGGCTTCTTCGAAAGAGCATGGTCGCTTTCCTTCTCCATTCTTTCCGAATCCGAGCTTGTGCACTGTCTCTAATGACTTCGTTGTCGACGGGACGTTAAACACTAATCTTTCTCGTCCAGCAGTTGAAGAATTTAATATCTCTCTACTTCACACGAAATGCATCATTTAAGGAAAACACAAAACTACCATTTACTATCGCACAGACCAGCTTAAATGACGAAAATGTTAACAGCAGCAGGGAAAGCAGGTTGTGCACAAAATGCTAAAACTGGTATTTGAAGTGGCATGAACTGTCTTAAACTTTATTTAGTCATCGAACAATCTCTAGGCAGTACCTAAAGTAAGCAGACACAGCATTCTGCAGGAATACTTGGGACCATCAATAATCCGCAACAGCAAAGGTTAGTAGGTAAACGTACTCAATTTCCACTAGAAACAGCAATACCCAAGGATGATGTTTACCACTCAGATGCTCGTGCTGTTTGCAATTACATAGTATGACGCAGTATCTTGAGGAATATTCGCTGCTGAAAGCTGATTTACATTCCGCTCGCGAGTAAGTCGGAATACATATTGTACTCGCGCATGAAGAGAAAAAATTCGCCTGAAGTTCTAAAGCGTCATTTACACGTTCTCTTCAAAACCAGGCTCAGAGAAAAAAGAATCGAATACCGTAAAACTGCAGTTCTGTGGGAGCTCAGCTCTCACCCGTTCTCCGAGTTTTCTCTCGATGCATCAGCCAAAGCTATAAATTTTATGGTCGTCCGGAGCACTTTATGGTTCACTCCCGGAATCACATTCAAACGCATGGCACAGAAAGTTTATGGGCACAAGAGGAACCAACAGTAAGAGAAACTGCGGTATGATGCAGCTTGACAGTTACCGAATGTGAATAAGTCACAAACGGTTATCATTGCTAGCTGTTAATTCAACAGCACAATGTTGTGTCCTGTACGCTGTTTTACGTACAACGTTAGGCTGATAACATAATGGCTCATTCAGATGTCAGAGCCTTAGGGGGTTAATGAACACTGCGATATTAGCTGCAAGGGCAATTTATTTCTTTAAAGAAATGCACACACCTTACCTTAGGAAATACGCCAAGTGTGACATATAAAGAAACAAACACCGTCCAAACTGTCCTTGAAGGCCTAACGATACCGACCGGCCACCGTGTCATCCTCAGCCCTTAGGCATTGCCAACACCACTAGCTCATAAAATAAAAACTGTGTGTGAAGTATGACACAATACAAAGCTCTGTTATCTTCCGTAAGCGACTGGAAGAGAAAAACACCAGAAAGCGCTTTACGGAAAAAACAGTGAATTTAGAGTCGTTCAGATGAAATGTTGTTTAGTTATTTTGAAGCACTGAACAGAACTATCTGCTTTCTGTTAGAGTACGACACAGTCCCTCTCTTCTCCTGCATAAACAATCGAAATTAGTGACATGAAGTACTTTTGACTGCCACTGCTTTTCACATTGCCAAACGTTGATTTTTATTGATAAATTAAGTGTGCAGTTGTGATAGAAAATCATCAGATCCCTGAGGCTTCCTCAGTGACAATAACAGAACTCAAAACCTTCAAACGTCCAGGCACGTGTTATATCCTACCCTATCATCAAAGTTTAAGGATTTCCTGGAAATTTCATCGTTGCTGAGAGGTTAGAAAGTAATTTAAAAACCGTGTGCCAAAATACCGGAAACACATCCAAACCAAAGGCGAGTCATTCATTAGTTCTGCAAGATAGTGATAACTGATGTTTGCGTTCATCAAAAGAGAGAAATAATTGTTTCTTTTTAAATTATCAAGCAACAGTGTGGTCACTAAAACAGTCGAAGTGTAATTTACAACTCTATAGTAGGTCCTGGAATCGTTTTTTCTCAACTGACCGCTCATAGTTACGTGCGAGTATTGTTAATACCTATCCAACAACCACAACTGATAAGACTTTTTCCTTGAAGTCTTCTGACTGCTGTCGTCTTCAGTCGGTACTTACTTACGGAAGCTAAAGCAAAGCTGTACGATAATGACTTTGAGACAAAATGCATTTGTTTCCCAGTACTGTTAGAAAAACATGCTGTAGGATCATGCGATAAAATTTAATAACCACCAAGATAAAGCCACGTTTCAAAGATATACTTTATTTCTTCTGTTTAATGACAGAAGATGTAAAGAAAAGTTGTAGAGTGCTTCAGAAGCTATCCTATATTCAGATTAAGTATAGTGGAGATAACATGACAGCACAAGTAACATTGTGTCTCTAGTTATTTAATTACGTAAACGGTACCAACACATACGCCTGGAAATCCATAGCTACGGAGAATGTATCAGATTAAAGAAAAATTATCCTTCCAGCTATGAGATAACTTTTCATTCATTCCTACAATACATCATCAAGAGTGAACACCAATCACCGGTCGTACAAAGTGTTCTTTCCAACTATTTATCTAGTGAACAGTACAGCCAGATTTGGAAAAGTAAAATCTTGATTCAGAACCAACACAAGCATTTGAAAGAATACAGCTAAAAGTAAGAATCTATTGCTCAAATTTAAATCTGAGCAACAGTTAACAAATTTTTCAGAGTACGTACTTATGGAGAACTATTCAACAACGGTTTTCATGTTTCTAATATTATATTCGATAATACTGAAGGCTGTTTGCCGGCAACTCTGCAGTGTATCTGTCCATTTTCGACGTCAAGTTCTTATTATTTCCAGCTGTGAGTACATACCCCGTGTTAAATCAAAACTGACCTTGTTATTCCCGTTTGGGGTATGACGGTAAACAGCACGTACTGACGACTGATGTGCAACGGAACATACATGATACGTACGACGATGAAACACAGTAGCGGCGTTGTTGTGTTGCTTACTACCTTCGTGCCATTTCGTTTCTATATAAAATAATTGTACAGACGTGAATTACGTTCTTTCAATGTGTTGTGACCTTAGAATGCTAACTGAACAGGGTGTAAACGATAGCTATTTACAACGTACCATAGTGGTGTAGAGGAAATCAAGGAACAATTTGATATAGGGCATTTGTGTTCTATCAAGTCGGGAATCTGCCTCAAATTATTTGAATATAAACCACCTAAGCTACCGCAAACGCGCCTAGCGTGTGACTTCCAGTATTCCCTCGCTGACTTCGAGCAAACCAATAATATTAGAGAAAGAAATGAATAACTTCTTGGTAAGGTAAATTCTCAATATAGGCCGCAGTTTTCGAATTACTCAATAACAACGTATGAAAGTGATTTTTCAAGCGCACCCTCATCCGAACAAACATCCCCTATCTGCCAAGATTTTAGTATGTTATTCGTGGAACCCCCTCCATCTACTGTACAGGAATTTGCGACCGTAGAAATTATTTCCTATATTCGAATTTTTTGTCTTCATAAGACTGAGTTATTAGTGCACTAGCCTACTCGTACACTTACAAAATGTGAAATTGACCTTTGTGTAAATCTTAAACCAACTTTAAGATTCGAAGAGCTTATAATTAAGAATTTAATATTTTTATTTATCTGAAGTTTTGCTACGAAACCTCCGTGATTGTAAGGGCTGAGATCGAATTGTAAATGTAATTAAATTTTGCGTAACGTTGTAAAAGTTTTAATTAATAATCTTAAAGACAGTGCCGACCGATTACATCCTGTCAATAAAGAACAAAAAAAGTCGAATATGGGAACCAATTCATGCAGTCATAAAGTAAACGGTAATAAGTTGCGCCAAGAACAACATACTAAAATCCTGACTATCGGAAGTGAGTGCAGAGGCGAAGGTCACTTTTGTACGTTCCCCTTGGATAGCGTGAAAACAGCGGGCCTTATCCAACTGCGTATCCCACAACAATAGTAAACTACATTAAATTTCCTACAAAAGGAGGTCCTATTCCAATTTTCTGTAGGCCTAATAGTTTGCGCGAAGAGAGCGAGAGAATATTCAGAAACTCTTGCGTCGTCCTTCTTGTGTAGGTTAGGTGTTTTTTATAGGGGGAGCTCCTTATTTCCCTGGTAGATACGCTACCGGCGATCGAATGGTCGGGTCTGTTTTTCCTATCCTCTCATGTTCGTGGAAGGACGTCCACTGATTTCCTCATTTCTCTTAGAACAAAGTTTCCTGCGATGATTTTGTCATTGCTTACGCGAACTGGTTCCCTGGATAATAATCGAGTGCGGGATAAATTGTTCAACCTTTCGAGAAATGGCAAGTCTGGATCTTTTGAGTTTCGTCCATTCATGTGTTATTGTATGTGGACAAAAATTTCTAAGCTGAAATCGCTAAAACCCCTTTATTTACTAACTACTTTCAGCTCATTCGCAAACCATCTTTACGTCAATAAAACTGTTATTACTTGATCCGGTGGGTACAAGCCATCAAGCATTACACATCGTCATAATCTGTTCAGCTAATCTCTTTTATTGTCATATACAAACTAACGTAGATCGTCGTGGTTACATGCAATATATCACTCGTCATGTGCGTCACTCGCAATGTTTCAGGAACAAGAAAGTAGTATTGGAAATACGGATAGTGATAGACTGTACGTAACCATGGCGACCTACTTTAGTTTGAAATTACAATGAAATGAATACCCTTAGTTGCCTACAGGCGTTGGTATAAGTCAACGGGGACTTTAGTTTGTACATGACAATAAGAGCGATTAAGCTCCATAGATTACGACGATGTGGGTGGTATTCACATAATCAGGTAATAAGCATTTTATCGTTCTGAAGATGGCGCTTCAATGAGATGAAACTAATTATCAAATAAAGAAGTTTTATCAACTTGACCTAAGGCGTTTTATCGGCACACGTTAACACAACATATGGCATATAATCCAATTTTACAGTGCCAAATAACAAAATATGTTATTGATTGTTTCTGTTAGGGATTTGGTGGGGCAATATTGGCGGATACTGACAGCCGTGGCATTGGTGTGCATTTAAGAGTTACTGTCACAATCCTCGTCGCGTCTTTAATGGATATCTACTTTGTCGACATGGCCACTTCTACACCAAAAGGGATACACAAATACTTGAGCTGCAGTTTTCTAACTATTTGCATTACTTACCTAACTAGCACCATCCAGTTCCATCCATTTGTCATTTCTTGCCTTAGGCTTCTTTTTTCCCGTCAATTCTAGCTTTTTTAATGCCCTATATCTGTCGAGGGTCACAACTAAATGTCGTAAGTTCTTTTTGTGGAAGACTACATTCATCAGTTCTTTGATTTCCATTCTTTTGGTTCGTAGAATGAACTGCCTTCTGCATTATTAGAGCTTGGACAAACTCTCGATTTTTCTGTAATAGTGGACCAGCTTTTCTAGATCGTTAGGGTTTGTTCGACTTCCTCGAGCGAGTTGCTCTGGTAATCGATATAGATAAATTTCACAGAATCAGTGCTGACTCTGTCGCACGTGCACAAACCGAACCAGTTACGATCACGGACGTTAAGGATCCGAATTGTACCAAGTGCTCTCTTTTGTTACTGGCGGATTAACTGCGCTATGTTGGACACAGAATACCTTCTCTCATACACAAATTTATAAGTGTCATCGTTTCCATATATTTTAAGAAGCTTAGTGTACTACATAAAACTGGCATGCAACATTTGAAACTACAAGATACTCCCTTTCGTAAACAGAGTAGAATTCCAAGTAATTTTTTTTACTGTAACAACTATCAAGACTAGTTTGAAGCTAGACGTGCATAGAAATATTGGTTTTATATCTGATATTGTACCTGTTGTAGTAACTAAACTTCCAAAGCAAGTGTGTTTATATTTTATTTGCTCTAATAATAACTGGCATTGACAAAGTATAAAACCATGTTCACAAATATCAAAGCAATTCCCCGAATCACGGTGGCAGGTGATATCAGAAAAGTTTCTTTATCTGTTACTGTTCTGTTTAAATATTTATCGCACATTTTAGGTATCCGATAGTACATAAATTACTAAGTGTAAATCTACACAGCAGTTCAGATTTAACTACTCCTTCATTTTCTAAACACAAGTAGAAAAAAACCTACAGATTCAGTAAATGGGAAGCAACAATAGGAATAACATTTAGAAATTAAATGAGCCGTGATTTCTGAACTTAGTTGAATTTCTGTTAACAGCTAGGTGTAAACAGCGGGTGAATGCGGCTCAAACTGCAGTACTTTCGGTAACATATAATTCAGTGAATTTTGGTCTTCGCTGAGCAAGGTATCTCGAATTAGGTACAAAATCCACTAACAATGTATCTTAAAGATTTGATGATAGACGCAATGCGGATCGCGCAAAAGCACCCAAACGGAAGCTGCATACATTACTCGACGAAATGGCTCGGTATTGTAAGCAGATAATGTTCCCCATCGATAATGAGAGACGAGCGATCTTAGAAGGTCTGCTAAATGCGAAAAAGATACATGAAGAAAAAGCATTAACACTCCCAGATTCGCGCTCTACACTGTGACGCATAAAGATCGGTTTCAATACTAATTGTTGATAAGCACACGGTTTATAATCTGCTGTAACTGATAACACGAGCTTCAAAATCATTACTAAACGAGTATCATGTTTCGGAATGTATTTTTTGGAATGAACAATAAAAGCTGGATGAACCAGCCAACATTGATCTTTGGAGGAGGATGAGATTACTGTTTAGTGTCCCCTGGACAACGACATCATTAGTGACGAAGAATAAATTCGGATTTGGGAAGGACGGAGAAGGAAAGCGGCGTGCCCTTTCAGCAGAACCATCCCGGCACTTGCCTCAGGCGATTTAGGGAAATCACCTAAAATATAAATCAGAATGGCCGGGCGCGGGCTTGAACCGTTGTCCTCCCGAAAAAAACGATCTTTTTCAGATTCTGTAAATGGTCACTATGCTGAACAAGACAGCGTATCAGCGATGCATGATAAACGAAATTTGCGTACTGTGTATGGAATGGTACCCTACATATCAATCGCAAAGAAGGAAGAACGCTGAGGACTGGGAGAAATACAACAGTCACAGCGTAGTATTTCGAACATCACTGAGAAGTTATTGAGCATACGAGCAGTTCTGTGAATTTAGGTGGTACGAAATGTGTAAGCAGTAAGCAACCGAGAAGAAGAGAGCCCAGGAAGATGTAAGAATGCCTGAGAGCCATTTTTTCACAATGTGCAAAGTGAGTAACAGCAAGTAGAGCAGCCG
Source organism: Schistocerca serialis cubense (assembly GCF_023864345.2). Taxonomy (NCBI): domain Eukaryota; kingdom Metazoa; phylum Arthropoda; class Insecta; order Orthoptera; family Acrididae; genus Schistocerca; species Schistocerca serialis. Next base: position 334,658,874 of record NC_064638.1, read on the forward strand.
TCAAAATTAAGTACGAAAAACAATATAACTCTGCAAGTTGTGTACATTCCAGCTAATATTTTAGTCTCCTCGAGAACTACGAAAGTAATAAGGAGCTTTTAAAAATAAGTTTTGGAAGGGAAAAAATCAAACGAAGTGTGAAAATCTTTTAATCATTCCACACTCTCATAATTAAGAATAGATTGTAACGAAATATAATAACGGAATGATGGGTATTGCTTAGAGCTGCACACCGTTCCTGTATAAATTTGGCAAAAAATAAATAAATTTCCCTGATATTTGCTAAGTTTCCCAGCAATACTATACGTCTGAAAATAACAGCAATACAAGCACTCACATGAGACCTCGAAAATGGGTCGAATTAGTTTGGGCAGATACATAGCGATCATGATTCAACGCCTAATATGTTCGTCTACGTTATGCTGAAGACACAAATGCCAAGGTATACTCCCTTCAAAATGGAACAGTTTATCACACAAGACAAAGGAAAAAATATCTCTCATCCGTGGGTACAGAGCATTGTATATATAAGTAAAACCATACGTATCACTTATATTTGCTTCATAAATAAACACAAAAGCGTTAAAATTCGTTCCGGGTGGCGTTACAAGTCCAATCGGTACTGGTTTATTTCAGGTCTAATTTCTGGTTTAATAGTGTGCCTATATTTCGTAAACTTTAATCGTGAATACATCTAGAGACACTGCGTGAATGCAGTTGCAATCCGTAGCTTCGCCTGCTCAAGGTCGTTTTTCTATGCGCTATGAGTAAACTAACAAAAGAAACGGTGCTTTGACCAGGCAGTAGCAGTCCTCACCAATTATACAACAGTGGTTTATGGAACTGACCGTGATACTACGATAACTTCTTTCACAGGTATAAATTATGTGTATCAGTAGTTGATTTTCGTTAAGAAAAATATGTACTTAGTGTGAGTATTTAGTAACGGGACCAGTGTCATACAAGTCATCGCAATAGTGCGACGTTTGACACCTTTCATGAACACTTACTTGCTTCAAGTTAGAAAATCTGCTGTGATATTAAGGAAAAAATGCGATAAAATAAGCAGCAAGCATACTATTAATGAGAAACGAAGGTAAAACAATGTCAGAATTAGAAATCAGAAAAACTGGGACAAGAGTATTCAGTGACTCCAAAAGGAAGCGTATTTAAGACACAGATTACAAATCTTCATAGTTGCATCATTACGGCTTTTAACTTTATTTTAGGTTAGTCAGACGCACATGGCACTTCTCCTTTTCTTTGTACCACAACTTCAATTATGCATACTAGAGAGAAGCTGGCCGGCATCTGCACTTGTGCTGCCGACTGATACCTATTTTCTACTAATTGGAAATGCTGAGAGGAAGAAACCGGTTAATAAAAACACTTTATAATATGGGTTGTGGATTGCTCAACGCTAATTCACTAATCGGTGAATGGCAACTTTGGCTAACTAGACTGCACAGGATCACGAGTCATATGGTGTTCTGCACACTGATCTGCTAAAGGTTTTCCTATGAACGCTGCTCCATCTCTATACAGTTCTAATCAGTGAACATTTAGGAAATAGCACGAAGTACACAGAACTAATCAAACTTTCGCAGAAAGTGAAGTTTGAATGTAGAACTAAAATAGTTGAGTATACCTTAAAATTTTTTCCACAAAGTCATTGACCTGTTCTCATTCAAATGGCCATAACTGCCCTGTTAGATACGTGGGGAAGCGTAATGCATATCTTCAACAATAAATTGTAGGATTTGTTCTCACTTCTACTGCTCGTAATGCTTTATGTATGTAAAACAAAATGCTAGTTATGTTTTTGTTCGGACCCCACACTCACTTGTAAGGGTCGTTCTTTGGAAAACATTTCACACAATATTTTTCCGGCTAAATACTTTTCTGGCGAAAACTTACGAAATAATACAGTGGCAAATTTCACAATACTTGGGTCTTTGCACGATATCGTCCTAAATATAGATAACGTAAGAATTTCAACTCCGAAAACCGTATAAATTAAGAACTATTATTATAGATTTCTTCAAAGCTACAGTTCTTTCCGCATATCGGTTCGGCATGCTGTGCCGATGCACGTTTGCCGGCAGCTTAAGGTTCAGTTTTTATTCCGCTTATAAGCTATAAGCAAAAAAGGACGTAAATGGCAGAAATATTAGTAATGTTTGCGATTACACAAACATCTTGGAAGATTGACCACGGAGTTACGAAATGATACACCCTGTACATGTGGATATGTTGGGGAAGGTACCAATCCACTGATGATCAGCCGGCCGGTGTGGCCAAGCGGTTAAAGGAGTTACGGTCTGGAACCGCGTGACCGCTACGGTCGCAGGTTCGAATGCTGCCTCGGGCATGGATGTGTGTGATGTCCTTAGGTTAGTTAGGTTAAAGTAGTTCTAAGTTCTAGGGGACTGATGACCTTAGAAGTTAAGTCCCATAGTGCTCAGAGCCATTTGAACCATTTGAACCACTGATGATCACTATCAGTCAACATCTATGAAGCCAAAATTCTACCTGAAGAATATGGAACGAAATACTGCAAAAATCATCGCAATCATCGTCTCCTTTTTTAACTGAGGCGCATGGGGACGCTTTTATCGGTATGTAGGCTTTTAGAAGTTCAATTTTGTTTCAATCATGTGCTTGCATTAGCCATAAAATGTAATTGCGTTTTACTAGTAAATATATTTAGAATTTTCCAGTAAGAACCGCGATGTAGCAGATTCAATGACAATCATAATTAGGACGCTGAGAGTGAACTATTTCGACGGCGCTTGAAGCACGGTGCAATATGCTGGTAACTGAATTTGTTGAGAAATGTATACCATCATCAGCTTACGAAAATTACGTGCGGGGATCATGAGGAAAGTCCGATAAGCCGAGACACAGGTCATAATGAAAAATGAAACTAGACAACGTCGTACTTGTCATGTTGTAGAATTACGAAACTTGTTTTATGCTCAAGAATTATGACCTTTTTGGAGAACAAAAATCTCGAGTAGAAAAATCAAGATGGATTCCGCAGATAGAGATTTTGCTAAAATCGGCTCGCCCTGCTCCTCCCTGAGTTCCACAGCGCTGCAGCCAACGCCGCTCAGTTTGTGGCTTGTTCCTCGACTTCAGTAAGGCATCTGACACCGTCCCTCACTGCCGTTTAGTGAGAAAAACACGAAGTTATCGAATATCGGACATCTTCCTTCCAGATAGAACTCAATACGTCGCCCTTAACGGAGCAATATCAACATTCGTAATTTCCTGAGTACCCCAATAAATTGTGATAGGACCGTTATTGGTTACTATGTTAAAACCGATCTAGTAGAAGCCGTCGCAAGCTCTTTAAGGCGGTTCGCAGATATTGCGGTTTGCTATAAGAAGGTAGCGACGCCGGAAGACATTATCAGTACGCAGAGGATCTGCAGAGGATTGATGAATTGCACAGGCTCTGGCAACTGACCATTAATGTAAAGCAAGGTAACATATTGCGCATACACAGAGAAAGATGTCCACCACTGTACAATTACACTATTGATGACACATTGCTAGGTATAATATCCAACGTCAGGTGTCTATGAGCAACAGTCTAGAGCGACCTTACGCGAAATGACCACTTAAAACAAATAATAATGAAAGTGTATACCAAACTGAGATTCATAGGAAGAAACTAAGGGAAGCGTAACTCTTCCACAAAGGAAGTGGGTTACAAGCGCTAGTTCAGCCAGTTCAGAGCATTGGTCATCAATCTGGGATCTTTACGAGGTATAATTGATAAGAGATAAGATTCGTTACAGGATCGTTTAGTCGGAGCAAGGGCGTTACAGAAATGTTCAACAAACGCCGGTGACAGACTTAACAAGGGAGACGTTGCGCATCACTGCGAAGCTTGGTATTGAAACTTTGAGAGAGCTTTTTCCCGGAAAAGAGGTTAGGGCTTAACATCCCGTCGACATAGAGGTCATTCGAGTTGTTACAGCAAGAGTCGGACAACACATTGTTCGCTTCCACATAAATTTCGTGAAAAGGCCGCGACGAGAAAATTCGAGAAATTAGAGCTAATACAGAAGCTAACCGATAATAATGTTTCCCGCCCGCCTTTCGCATATGGAGCAAGATAGAGGGGGATGAGTTAGTGGTACTAGAAGTATCCAGAGCCATACACCGTTAATGGCTTGCGGAGAATGATGTAGATGAAGATGAAACAGTACTGTAAACTGCTACGAGACGGTACGTAACGTATACTGGGATAAGGAATTAACACTGTGTGCGCGGCTGCCTGAAGTATGACGATCATATAGTAGAGACGTGCATCGCTTTATAGTATCAGGAGCGACGATGCCTGTGGTGTTTAGTACAATTGTTAACGGGTGCTTGATGGAAGATTCACACACCGAACATGTGAGGTGCTTCCATCTGCGTTCGGTGGGGTTCTAAGGCGCCTTATTCAGCCTCTAGATAAGAATGTAATGTCTTAATTTTTCTCTTCCTCCTTTTTGCAGGCTCTCCTAGCCGTGTAAATATAAGTATTACACCGGTACTGCTGAACAACCAACTACAGGTGAATTCCAAGAATAGTTCTATAAGCATATCGGCAACGAGTGTTTTCCATCTAAGGTAGTGGTGCAAAATTATCCCCAGACCATAACCCTGTTCCCATCGCTTTGTGTTGGTCACTCTTTAGTTTGAACATGTTTGTTCTACGTTTCTAGATGGACTCGCCGAGGTCGATCTGTCGATCTAAGCACACGATGAGTCTTATTCCTCATTAATAGGAGTGAAATTTCGAGAGATTTGTGCAAATTCTTTTCTGGCTATGTACCATAATTACCATACGTCCAGACACAATCAGTCTGTTCCTAGGTACTAAGTGAATTGTGCCGTGATGAAATACGAACGCCAAATTTTTTTGGAACATTGTTCTAGGGAAAACATTTATCTATTAACATTATAACTTATTTCAATACACAAAGTTGTGATTGCATTTAAATTTTTTATATTTACTTTTGGAATACGGGTTTCGATCGATGTAAAATCTTCAGATTTTACATTCCTTGATGACCTTAGGAACCGTCAGCGTGAAGCAGATCCGTCTGTGCAGGCGAGGAGAACACAGCAGTTGCACAAATGAATCTTATCCTCGCTAACGGTTCCGACGGCCATCAAGATACGTAAGATCTTAAGATTACCTCTTAGAAGATCGAGCCAGGTCATCTAAAAGTGAAAATAAACCATTTATATGCGATCACGACTGCGTGTGCAGAAATAAGTTGTAATACGAACGTGCTTGTATACTTGTCTATTTGTTTCATCAATTTTTGCATTGTGACATGTATGTTGCCTACATTCACTTCAGACTGTGTATGACTGCTGCTGGCAGCGGTGCTGTTTATCCACTCACGGTATCCTTTCACCAGAGGTGTGTGACAATACGTAGCATTCAAGACGTTTCAACTACGCTGCTCCTATTCACTTCGAAGCTTTTTAAACTCATATAAATAGCTTGCATTGTATTGTATTGTATGTTAATCGGGGACCTAGAAACGACGGAGAACACAGCAGTTGCACAAATGAATCTTATCCTCGCTAACGGTTCCGACGGCCATCAAGATACGTAAGATCTTAAGATTACCTCTTAGAAGATCGAGCCAGGCCCGCAACCCCACGACGACTACCGCAGTCCACTTCACCCCTCCGCCGCCCCACACCGAACCCAGGGTTATTGTGCGGTTCGGGCCCCGGTGGACCCCCCAGGGAACGTCTCACACCAGACGAGTGTAGCCCCTATGTTTGCGTGGTAGAGTAATGGTGGTGTACGCGTACGTGGAGAACTTGTTTGCGCAGCTGTCGCCGACGTAGTGTAACTGAGGCGGAATAAGGGGAACCAGCCCGCATTCGCCGAGGCAGATGGAAAACCGCCTAAAAACCATCCACAGACTGGCTGGTTCACCGGACCTCGACACAAATCCGACCGGGCGGATTCGTGCCGGGGACCAGGCGCTCCTTCCCGCCCGGAAAGCCGTGCGTTAAACCGCACGGCCAACCGGGCGGGCCATATAAATAGCTTACCCTTCGTTCGACAACAGAGAGTGAAATGAACTCTGACTTACATTGTTATTATGCATCTGATTCGGGAGTGCTCAGGATTTGGCATAGGGTACGCCATGAACTTCGCGCTGCAAACCTCAGTACGCAGTACGAGGTCATTATAAGAACATTCGACGGTGAACACCGTCCAGAAGTGAAGTAGAGGAGGCTCACGCAACAGGTCGACTTGGGAGGAGGAACAAAAGTGTGCCTAGGTAAATGGCGACGAGACGGGAGCGCGCGCGGCCGCGGGCTGCCGACGTCACCTGTTGATCTGTCAGGGGCGGCGGCAGCGGCGGTGGCCGCGTATGGTGGACGCTGCGGACGGCTCGCCCTCTCTAGTGCCGCCGCCTGCGACAAATAGCCGCGTTAGCCGCACGGTTTGCCGCCTGCCTCCCTCGCCGCGAGCAGAAGTCTTAAAGTGCAGGTGCCCTTCCTTCCTCGCTGCCCGCTGGGTCAGTGGAATTCTACTGAGAGTGAGATATTCTGGTACTACTGGAGAACAGTGCCTGCCCAGTAGCGTTACTTCATGTTCGGAATCGATCGTTTCCATTCACATGAAGGGTTACTTGCCCAGGCGCCAATATTGGAGAAACTGTTAACAATTTTTTTGTACAAGCGAAAGCACTCAAAGTGGCCAGTGTTTTCCTGAACACGCAACCCACAGTGGTTGCTCATTGATTCAGACAACGGACTCGTGTTGATGAGAATTCCAGTTAAAATACCCATCCGGCCATAAAAATAAGATTTTCTGTAGTTTACTGTAATCACTTACGTCGAATGTCGGAATGGCTCCTACGAGAGGACGCTGCAGGTGTCCTCCACATATTCCTGAACCCGAGACTGAGGTCTGCTAAAATTATCTCGTGTCAACGGGATGGTGAGTCTCATTCCTCATTTTTTTCTTGCTGAAAACTCAATAACCCACAATTTTATCAACTAAAATAACAGAAAAACTTCTGTCTGCTTTACACACGTTGTTTTTTTTTTAATTGCTATTTGTAATTTTGTGGAAGTTGCTATGAGAAAATTCCTTTATTTGCGCTGATTGGTTTCGGACACCACGTCCATTATTAAACCATTACTGAAGCATAACACAACCAGTATAATATACCACAAAAATATGTTGTAGATGATGTTGCATATGTTACAGGTGATTGCCGACTGTGACTATTTGCAAATTTACTGTATGTATAAAGATTCAATAATTATGATGAACGCGATGGCTTGATAATGGGTGTGGTGTCCGAAGCTAGTCACAGCAAATAAAGAATACTCCTCATTGCAAGCCGGCCTCCGTGAACGAGCGGTTCTAGGCACTTCAGTCTGGAACCGCGCGAGCGCTACGGTCGCAGGTTCGAATCCTGCCTCGGGCATGGATATGTGTGATGTCCTTAGGTTGGTTAGGTTTAAGTAGTTCTAGGTTCTAGGGGACTGATGACCTCAGATGTTGAGTCCCATAGTGCTCACAGCCATTTGGACCATTTTTGAACCTCATTGTAACTTCGACAGAAAGACAAGTATAATTTTAATAAAATAAGACGCTGATTAGGTTTTCCTGTGTAATGCTGGAGATTAAAAAGAAATTTTTTTGTTTTGTTTTGATATTCAGTTTCTTGTTTGTTCACTGCGCCTCATCAGATGTGAAAATGGGATTTTCAGCGCAATTTGTTCAAATGGCAGAGGATGCAAAAGTGACAATCTCGCTTAGATCCACAAACGATATGAGTAGCAGATCGAATGTGATTTTCTAAATTATGTACCAACAGTCATCGAAGTTTGGGGACATGTTTTCAAATTTATATACCGAAATGTGGATCAGCATGTGTATTTTAAGAGAATTACACACCTTTAATGGTCTAATGAGTCCTTGAAAAAAAATGTAGTTCGGCTCTTCTTCTGACCTCTCTGGAACTTTTCGTAATGGAGACGAAAAGTGTAGCACATTACGAATTTACGCTTCCTGAAAGAAAGTCACTATAAACGTGGACAGTTAATTTTTATAAACTCTCCATAACCATTTAAATGAACGTAGCATAGTTTAAAGAAAATCATTGGCTCTCCAGTACCTTGTTTGATGAAGACAACATGCGGCAAATAATTTTCACCTTTGTATACTGTCAGCGCTTGCAAACATTACTACGATACATTTAGTAGTTCCGTAAATGTTCTGAAGGGAACAGTTTGGTTGACTTGCTCTGCATGCAGAACACAACAGCGTCATATTCATGTCCTGGTATATCTCGACTTCTGCAACCCAGCTTCATCTGGGAGACACTCAGTCCACAGAAACTACAGCTTCTAAAAATTTGATTCTTGTATATGACTTCAAGAGAATTTTGCTATAGCTATTAGTCTGATCACGTTTGTTGGTGCTGCAAGAAAGAGTGGAGTTCAGTTAGAATCATCCTGTTTAATTCCTTTAGTTTGGGTAATGGGATCTAGTGGTTTACTATCTTTTTCTGGAAAATGACTTCTGTACCGAGGCATGCGTAGAACTTCAGATAAATATTTCCGTACTTAACTGCGTTTCACTCGTAACACAAGTAGTAACAATGAGTAATATGCCCATAATTGTTACATTTATGTCGCTGTCTGATTTAGAAATTTCTAAGTGGCCAGTATGCAGTCATATTTTCTAAAAATTACGTATTTATAACCTATAAAATCACTTGTTCCACATCATTTCAACAGAAATCATGCTGATTATCTATGGAAAATACAGCTAAGTAACTTCGGTGTTTTATACATCTTTCTGCAGGTAGCTTTGTGTAATAGGTTGTAGTAGGGGCGATGAAATAATTATCAAGGACTATTTTCTTGACCAACATAGGTAACTGAAATGAAGTAAATAACCTTCCTTTGGCTGGCTCTGAGCACTATGGGACTTAACATCTGTGGTCATCAGTCCCCTAGAACTTAGAACTACTTAAACCTAACTAACCTAAGGACATCACACACATCCATGCCCGAGGCAGGATTCGAACCTGCGACCGTAGTAGTCGCGCGGTACCGGACTGAGCGCCTGAACCGCTAGACCACCGCGGCCGGCACCTTCCTTTGGGACTGTAAAATTATAATCAAGAAGAAAATCTATACTTCTGACAGTACAACAATATCTTGTTTACTACAAATGTGGTCACTCAATACAGAAACACTCTTCTTATATAAATGCAAATTACGTACTAATTTATACACCAGTTTAACCAATCCCTTTCATTGTTGCTGTTCTGAACATAATGTGCCAAAATAGGACAATCTGAGGACGTAAATGTAACAGCAGAAATGTACATGATAGGTTCAAATGGCAGGAGACAAGGACTGCACGCAGCTTTAAACTGAAATACCTCACAGTCAGCATAGGAGATTCCAGGGCGGTCTTCTGGAACGAATCTGCAGTTAAGATTTGAAGGCGAAATAGCTCTTTTGCCTGTGTATTCGGAGCTTACTGTTTTACTCATTGCGTACTACGAGAAGACGTTGGGAGTGATGCTGTGGCATACGCCTCTAGACTGTGATGACTTAGAGACGTCATCTTATGTGAATACCTAGCCACAGCTGAACATGGTTCACATTTTGTCGGCACATTCTGGCGAATACATGTTAAATGTTTATAAGGAGCAATAAAGAACGCTTTTAATGGTCGAGATGAATTCCTTCTTAAATTTAACAACGAAAAAGCGAATGCGTTTTCAGAACTAAGTATTTGCGCATCCAGGTAGCTTCCAACTTTTCTTATTATTTTAGCCTACGTAATTCGTATTGCTCACCGCTTAGCACGACGAACATGAACGACCTGGTACATAATATTGGTTGATCTCTGATGGCAAGCGTCAGATATCGAGATGTATCCACCTGGAGCCTCCTTCGCCGTAACGGTACACGTGGGGTGCCAACATGGTATGGGTAAAATGTATTCTATCACAAGAAACTTGCATTAGGGTCTTATATTTAATAGTTCTTATATGTTGTTTATCTTGTAAAGATTTGTCCCTCAGAGCGGTCCCCTTGTGCCTAAATCACTCTTCATATAAAACTGACGATATTTTACGACCTATATATCAAGAAGTTAACAAATACACCGAGCGAGGTGGCGCAGTGGTTAGCACACTGGACTCGCATTCGGGAGGACGACGATTCAATCCCGCGTCCGGCCATCCTGATTTAGGTTTTCTGTGATTTCCCTAAGTCGCTCCAGGCAAATGCCGGGATGGTTCCTTTCAAAGGGCACGGCCGACTTCCTTCCCCATCCGCCCTTAATCCGATGAGACCGATGACCTTGCTGTCTGGTCTCCTCCCCCAAAAACCAGCCAACCAACAAATACAGTTTTAACGAAAAACAACAGAACTTTACTCAGTTTTCAAATTCTCGACGCAACCTAGAAATTGTCTAAATTGCTTACTTATTGATTACATCTATTTGTACCAATAAAAAATAGACTGACATTCGGTGGAACGAATTATGGTACAATACTGAATTGGGAGAAGATAATATAGTGATAGAAACACTTGGAATAAACACGGTGAATTAATCATCCTCAAGGCTGGATACGGACTAGTTGAATGATGGGACTATTTGTGGTGCTGTCACAGCCACTTTTATAGGCGTGTGCTAAAAGATATCGAAAGCAGTTAATTTATCTCATTCCATACAGGGAACAAGTATTAAACAGAAGAATAACCAAGCAGTGAGATTTAAAGATTCCTGGAAGATAATATTATTACGCAGCTTATCTCACTCTCTTAAATTCTGTACAACTGTTAGCAAACCCGTGATGCTGCGCTTCCTTGAATCCTTTCTAAGCCTATTTGTTAAAGATGACAGACTAACGACAAAACCTAAGAACTAGTCTATTAGGCTTTGTAAGTATCTTTCTGAGAAGTGCAATTCATTCGTATTCATCCGCCAAATTTCAGTCTGGCTGCTTCTTTCTTCAAAGTTCCATTTATCTACTGGTTTTACAACGCTCCGGTCATTTACCTCTTGATGTTTCACGATTTTATTTAATAGGTCGTTCATTCTGGATCTGCAAAGGGCAGTGAGTGCTACTTAGAATCTATTTCATCGTCTTATCTCTAAATGGGAACGGAAATACATGGTTCTGAAAATTTACCCACTATTGTTGGTGTTACAGCCATCCGCATATATAGCGAATTATCGAAGAGGATACCAATTCAGTCACTGTCTATTGTAGTTTAACTTCTTGTTTGGCATATATTTTTGGTTATCGCAACAAAGTCACTGAATATTTTTCCTGGAGTTGGATAGCGATACTGAGCTGTTAAGGAAGATGCCCATGCTACACTGAGTTTGAAAGACTTATCATACTCCATACGTTCGGAAATGTTAATTAGATCGAAGAGTATATTTTCAGAAATGCTACTTACGTGTAGGGTGATCGAGCAGTTGCACACTGGGCATACCAATGTGCAAACATCGAAGTTTTGCAATAAAAATAGAAATTAAATAAAAATATATTAAGGCACTATAGGACACAACGGAGATACTGTTAATGGTAGCACCCATAAACAAAGCAACCATCGAAACACTTATCCATCGAAGAAACCAATGTGTGACCGATTTATTTTTCTTCTTTTTCCCGAAACATGGCAGTTCATAAGGAATTTCTGCATTTGCAGAGATACTCCGCAAGCCACCTGACGGTGTGTGGCGGAGGATAGTTATGGTACCATTAACTAGTCTCATCTTCCCTATTGCATTAGCGAATGGGGCAAGGAAAGAATGATTGTCAGGTAACCTCTGTGTTAGCTGTAATTTCTTGAATTTTCTCGTTGTGGTCATTTTGTGAGACGTATGTGGGAGGAAATAATATTTTGTCAGACTCTTTCCGGAAAGTGCGCTCTCGAAATTTGAGTAGTAAAATTCTCCGTGATGGACAAGTCCTATTTTGTAGTGTCTGCCACTGGGGTTTGTTGGGCATACGTAACGCTCGCGCGCCAGCTGAACGATCCGTGCTATAACGCGCCTCTCTTCGTTGAATGTCTTCTATCCCTTTTATCAGTTCTATCTGGTTAGCGCCTCAGATTAGTACCTCGTTGAATCAGCATAGAAATTTTCATGTGCTGTAACAATTTCGGAGGCATTGCTGAAGAAATGATCTGGATTACGTCGATCAAGGGATTATGTTCTCCACAACATAGCTCCAAATCGTACTGCGTAGAAATTCGGACATTTCTGAATGAAAAAATCGGATAATATTTTTTCCGCACTTGTCACTGAACGGTTCTGCTCCTTTGCAGCCATTCCCTATTCCCCTGAGAGGCAATTTACCTTGCATAGAAACTTTTTTCTGTCACAGTGCCTTGAAACCAAAATCACTGAATACGTGAATCAGTGTTTATGAAAACAAGAACTCCGAACTAACTGACGATTCAACACGGGAAGGTTGGTTCAGCCTGTTTCAAAGCCGTTTATAGTAGAGAGCGCGGCAAGAGGAATCGGCTCGTACTGCCCTCAGCCCACGAGAAGTGAATTCTCTTCTCTATAAGACCCTCTCTTGTACTGTAGTTCACTTTCGCCCTCTAATACTAATTGCTCTATTGCTTACTTGTGAGAATACATCAGCCTTTACCATAAAAAAACTACCATTTACACCCATGAGTGCCTTTATTTATCCATTGTCTTCTTACTGCAACACAACTTCGTCTTTTTCGACTTTTCAGCCACCGGAAGAACAGCAGTTTACCAGGAAATTCTCAGTAATCTAGTCGACGTATTCCTTACGGAAGACGAATTATTTACGCGGACGTTAATAGTGGCGTATCCAGGATGTGATGTAGGGTGGAGAGAGGTCGGATTCATAATGGTTTCCTTGAAGGTAGGAAGGTGGAGGACACGTATTTGGCACAATACAAAATTCAAAACTACTGAAGAGCAGGTATGTATATCAAACACATTTACTTAAAAAATGGTTCAAATGGCTCTGAGCACTATGGGACTCAACATCTGTGGTCATCAGTCCCCTAGAACTTAGAACTACTTAAACCTAACTAACCTAAGGACATCACACACATCCATGCCCGAGGCAGGATTCGAACCTGCGACCGTAGCGGTCACGCGGTGCCAGACTGACGCGCCTAGAACCGCACGGCCACACCGGCCGGCATTTACTTAAAGAAGAGAGTAAGGTTTGTATGTGATTTGTGAATATTATTTTGCTGCGAGGCGCGTAATATTCAGGTACATACTAGTAATTTCTAATTTAACATTTTCATTGGTTTTTGAGATTAGCTAACAAAAAAAAAAAACTATTACAACACGGAGCTATCTCACATTTTCAACGGCAAGAAGAATAGCAGCGATGGGCAGTACTGTGAGATATCATAAGAAATGCCTCTCGGTACACCCGTTTCTTCTTCAAGTGACTAACATCATTATCTTCCGGTCTTATTTCTACTATAGATGTTTCTCCAAAGAAGATGTAATTACGACCAAAAAAGCTACAAAAATTACGTACTGGCAGTAGTATTGATTGTGAAGACGTGTGGCCCCAACGGTTTGGTATATCTAACAGCAATAAGAAATTGAGGTTTTAATTTTAAGGACATAACTGGAGGTCTTTAGAGGCTCAGAAGCATCTTTTACCATAATGATAAAAATTGGTCAGGTACGAGTAAGACTCGCGCTCTGAGGCCTCCGTACAACATTAACTATGTATATAGACAGTTTATCCATCCCGGGAATCGAGGACCTCGATGATTTTTGCCTGTTATCTCCAGTGATATTGCTAAGCTATCGGCCCTGCGATGCCGGGAATTCCAAGGGTCTTAATTTTAACTTTTAAGTCGGATAACATATGACAAAAGAAAAATGTTTTGTGTGATATAATTACAGTTAACAGTTATGTAATTTTTTTGCTTTACTTGCCAAATTTCATGCTTCTAGGTCAACGGAATATACTCTGTAGGTTTTAATGAGTATTTGCGACTACCAAAATATGTGACATAAATGGCAGTACATTTTGATTTTACTGACTTAGAAGCTAAACTTTTCTCCACCACCAATGGAGCGCCGGCCAGAGTGGCCGAGCGGTTCTAGGCGCTACAGCTTGGAACCGCGCGACCGCTACGGTCGCAGATTCGAATCCTGCCTGACGCATTGATGTGTGTGATGTCCTTAGGTTGGTTAGGTTTAAGTAGTTCTAAGCTCTAGGGTACTGATGACCTCAGAAGTTAAGTCCCATACTTCTCAGAGCCATTTGAACCATTAGAACCAAGGGAGTTTAGATAAATTTCCACTTCTTGTGTCTACATGTCCCTGAGAAAAACGGCTTTCAACAGTCGGACAGACAAGCGGTCGTGTAACTAAGAGATCCTGTAACGGTTTTTACAGATTGAGGCACGCGACTCTAAAACTTGATTTATGACTTTAGTGGCATGTTTTCTTGTTATATAGATCACGAAAGTAACGTAATTATAGGTCTAAGGCGAACATGATTGCGTAGAAGAAGAAATTTATTTTATTTAGCAATAACTACTTCTTCGTATGTATTATTCATTTTTACTGAGAAGGTCTGTTTTAAAAACTGGACGAATAATTCCTAGCAAGCCTTGGCGACAAGTATTAGCAATAGAGCGTCGCTGGAAATTGCAGCACGTCGTTTGCCCACATGGCGCTCGGTCGTGTTCTAGTGCGCCGCTAGGGAGCTCCGCTAAAACCCATAATCAGAAGAAGCAGGCCGAGTATGTTTATTGCGATCATTAGCAGCGCCGCGCGCACAAGAAATGTAATTACTGGCGCACTTGTTCAACAACTTGCGCCGTTGCCGCTGCCTCCGCCGAGAGCTGTGACGTCATCTTGCCGCCCTGGCGAGACCACTTCCCCGCGGGCCGCGCACCCTTAAAACAACTAACCGGGCTTATTTAGGGGGAGGCCCCAGGGAAGGGGTGGACACCATTGATGGGCGGTGGGTGGAGGGTGAGGGGCACGCGAACCGAAAGCGAGGAGGGGCAGAGTAATGAGATTAAATGCTTAATGGTGAAGGTTTAAAACGCAGATAAGAAAGGGAGACAGTGGCGGTGGGAAAGCGAAGAATGAGTGTGGTGCAGGAGGAGCGGCCGAGGGGTCGATGTTGCGGAGGTTAGTGCGGACCTCAGCTGTATGATTACAAAATGGCGGCCCGCCGGTGGCCGCAGATAACGAAGCGCGTGCGTCACGCTTTCTCGGCAGTGGCGCTGAAAGGCCACTTTAAAGGGCAGCTACCTGCTGAGCTCGCTCCGACAGCGTACGCTGCATTTGTTTACCGTGTGGCTCAACTGATAAACGGCTAGGCCGACCTTATGCTAAGTGTCCACGCAGCGTACACCTCGAGAATGATTCATTCGTGTAAATGAATGTAACACTACCGCAAGAACCACATGGACCAATGTTAACAACAAATATGAACATATTCAAAGCTACTTAGCACAAACGTATAAGTTATTTTTTTATTTATCAGTCTAAAGATACACAAATAGATTTAGACCGATTTCGACTTCTTAGTAAGCCAGAAAGAAACAACCGTTGTCAAACAACAGCCTGATTTGACAGATTTTTTTTTTTTTTTCATACTGGCTCGCTGTGCATGCTTGTGGCCATCAGCTAACAGTTAGCAAGTCGCGAATCGCGTTTTCAGACGGGCGTCCTCTATCCGGCTCCTGGTGTAAAATAGTTTCCGTTCAAAAGGCGTTCAAAAAATGGTTCAAATGGCTCTGAGCACTATGCGACTTAACATCTGAGGTCATCAGTCCCCTAGTACTTAGAACTACTTAAACCTAAGCACATCACACACATCCATGCCCGAGGCAGGATTCTAACCTGCGGCCGTAGCGGTCGCACGGTTCCAGACTGAAGCGCCTAAAACCGCTCGGCCACTGTGGCCAGCCCTGTAGTCCTTTGTTGTCTGTAATATTACGGTATACTACTGTATACTGATAATTTTTACTGTATGGACCGTCTGGCTATAACTGAATGAAACACAATTTTCGTGCCATATGTGTTTCACCTTTATTTTCGGGAAGGCATCTTCAGTGGTAGTTTGCGTGGACGATTTTGTACAGATTACGCCCCTGTTGCATTTTTGGTGTTGTTCCTCTTCTTGTAAATGCCAATTTGCGGTTTTTCCCACATTTCTCAGCACTAGGAATTGAAAACTTGTTTTGATGTTCAGTTCAAATGGTTCAAATGGCTCCGAGCACTATGTGACTCAACATCTGTGGTCATCAGTCCCCTAGAACTCAGAACTACTTAAACCTAACTAACCTAAGGACATCACATACATCCATGGCCGAGGCAGGATTCGAACCTGCGACCGTAGCAGTCGCGCGGTTCCGGACAGAGCGCCTAGAACCGCTAGACCACCGCGGCCGGCCATGTTCAGTTCCTAGTGCTGTGAAGTATGGGAAAAAACCTCAGATTGGCATTTATAAGAAGAGGAACAAAACCAAAAATGCAGCGGAAGCGTAATATGTAGAAAATCGTCTACGCAACCTGCCACTGAAGATGCCGTGCAGAAAATAAAGGCGAAACGCGTATGGCAAGAAAAATGTGTTTCATTCAGTTGTAGTCGAGGTCCATATAGTAAAAATTATCAGTATACCGATATATGTTACGTTTAATATTTGATGCTATTATGTAGTTCTCTGAAGCCTGCATTTGAACAGAGCACCAGAGTTTACATTGTGATAACATCTCTCGACGTGTTCAGTTGATGGGTCACTGTATAACGGAATCAGATGTGTACAGCTGTGTATAGGTGTTGATTTGATTTGTAATTAAGCTTTACAGTATTATACTGTCTCATTTTCCTTTCTTTCTAAACAGACTATCTCATAACGTCTTACCAAGAAGTCAAAACAGGTCACTACACGAAGGTCACTATGTTCCCATCAAGCAGTACACGTTGTCTGGAAATCATATAAAGAGTTCTGAGTAACCTCAACTGGCAAAAACTCTGAGGAAGACAGTTAGCATCTCGCAGTAATCTGCAAACAATTGGTGCTGTGAATGGAATATGCGAATATGTGATTTAACCCTCGACCAGGTGCGCCATTTATCATAATACGAGCAGGCGAAAGGAGTACTTTGCACACATGTACAGAGTAACTGTCTTTATGTTCCAAAACGAAAAATATATGAGAGGAAAAACGTAAATGGTTCAAATGGCTCTGAGCACTATGCGACTTAACTTCTGAGGTCATCAGTCCCCTAGAACTCAGAACTAATTAAACCTAACTAACCTAAGGATAAAACACACACCCATGTCCGAGCGGTCGCTCGGTTCCAGACTGTAGCGCCTAGAACCGCACGGCCACAGGGAAAACATACTTTAATTATAGTTTAACTAAACAAGAACGACGTAAGCTCAAATAATATGCGCTAAAGCACTGTTTAATTAAACAATTCTAAAACAAAGTTTCATTATGTCACTTTGTTGCCACAGTCAGGTGTTACCCTATATCAACGACCCAGTTGCATCGAGTCCCAGCCAACCGCTTATTCGATTATTGATTATCTTGTAGCCAGCCAGAGTGGCCGTACGGTTCTAGGCGCTACAGTCTGGAGCCGAGCGACCGCTACAGCCGCAGGTTCGAATCCTGCCTCGGGCATGGATGTGTGTGATGTCCTTACGTTAGTTAGGTTAGTTGTAAGTTCTAGGCGACTGATGACCTCAGAAGTTAAGTCACTTAGTGCTCAGAACCATTTGAACCACTTTTTTTATTATCTTGTAGACAACCGCCTCATTCTGGGACTGTGCAGCTGACTCGTAATCTGGGTCACTTTGTTACACGGCACGTAAATATTTTCTTACCCACTTCGCTCTTTATTTTATATTACTGCCGCTCGCTTGGACGTATAACATCACAATTTATCACTGTGTTGGCTAAATCAATAATGAAGGAATAGTTGTGGGCTCTCGTTTGTGGAACAACAATGGAACGGTACAAAACAATTTCATTTGTGGTTGGCGCACTTTATACATAGTCCCACCTGGTTTTCCAAGCGATGAATTTGCTATAGTGAATGTAAAACATAGTAAGCACCTCAAATCAAGGTACTAATAACAAAGGCTTGTAGTATAACTGTAAATAATAAGGCATAACAATACTAAAATGGAAAACAAAAACGCTTTATGTAGCTAGTACTATTGTATTTTCAAGATGCATCTTATACGTCCTTATATTGTAAAGATAAACTAACTGAAGAGAAGAGATCCTATTGAACTGTGGAGCACTACAAGGACGTTGCAGGTTATAAGGGTACATTGGGTTGTTTTCGAGTCACGTTTGGAAGAAAAGAGATCACAACTTGACCGAAAGAAGACATGGCTTGATTGGACAAATCATGAGGCAGTACTGAATCGTCAGTTTGGCAATGGAGGAAAACGTGGGGGTAAAAACTGGAGGAGGAGATCAAGGTAGGACTATTAAATGTAGCTTCAAATGAGTGTAGGTTGCGGCAGTGTTGTGGAGATGAATAGGCTTGC
This sequence comes from Schistocerca serialis cubense, assembly GCF_023864345.2. NCBI lineage: Eukaryota > Metazoa > Arthropoda > Insecta > Orthoptera > Acrididae > Schistocerca > Schistocerca serialis. The sequence continues at coordinate 334,677,455 of NC_064638.1, forward strand.
ACAGGACAGACTTGCTTGAAGAGCTGCGTGAAACCAATCTTCGAACTGATGACCACAAAAACATCTGAATAACTCACCGTTTGAAAGTGACCGAAGGTACTAACGTATTGTGACAACAAATGCGTTTGAATGCGAATGGAACTTTTAGTAAATCACATTGACAATAACAGTTACGTGTGACTAGTCTCGAAGAGGAAGAGAACGCTGGAGAAAAAATAAGAGAATATTAGTCAGCTTGGTAGTTATCCGTGCTGGAAAATGAGGATATAAGCAAGTATTCTACCACTGTGATACGATTTCTGAGTTTTCCTCAGAATCACTGAACAATGGCATGTATTTAAATTTTAGGAACAAGTAAACAATCATTTCTGTGTCTATTCCAGCCGCCAGGGTAGCTTGAGAGCATAAAAAACATATTAACAACAGGTAATGTATTGTGGTCCACGCATCTATATTCTGAGGCAACATTATATAGTAGTCTATCAATGTAAGAATATCGGAAAACTTGGTTAACATGGACGCAGATTTCAATTTAAGCAAGGCTTCGGATCTGGCACTCAATTTATTACGATCAAGTCAGCAACCTCATCCGTCAAAACCGGAAAACGTCGAGGCAATTTGCTATTCACCGACAACAGCACACGCGCAGGAAAACCAATACACGTTAAGGCAGTAACCGAAGATGGAAGTCGATCTGTGCTGTAACTAGAGGCGCTACAACCACAATACAAGATAGTGTGGCTGCAGTGGAGTTAAGATACGACACATTAAAACGGAATCGTCTACTCTGATAAAATGCAATAACTTTCTTCTGTTTTGAAATGAAAGAAGTCTTAGAAATGAGACAGAACGATATATAAACCAACACAAGCATTCTAGTGAACTACAGAAAATAAATATGTAGGTTCAAAAAATGGCTCTGAGCACTATGGGACTTAACAGCTGTGGTCATTAGTCCCCTAGAACTTAGAACTACTTAAACCTAACTAACCTAAGGACATCACACACATCCGCCCGAGGCAGGATTCGAACCTGCGACCGTAGCAGTCGCGCGGTCCCGGACTGCGTGCCTAGAACCGCGAGACCACCGCGGCCGGCCAAATATGAGGGGATGTTACTTAGTTCATCGCATTGAAATGCTAGAAATCTATTTTGAACATTGGCCTCTTTGGTCATTGCGTTGAGACAATGATTGTATATGTATCGATTTTGTCAGCAAAACACTTCGTTGATTGTCGATTTGGTGAAGTTGATAGCATTTTAAATGATGACTCCTTCTGTAGATTTCTGAAGTGCGTTAATCCCTAAAAATCATCTTAATGTCGATCGTAAATGTTCAAACAAAATTCAGTAATACAATTTTATATAGACGATGCACGACCATATGCAGTGAACTCTGTATTATGAACCTGTACACTGAGGAACCAGATATTAAGCGAAGGAGGAATTTCAAAAAGGAAATTAAACCTCATGTGGAAGAAATGAAAGATTTACGATTTGCTTACGACTTTAAAACTTTGACAGAGAGGGCGGACTATTCAAAATATCAGTTGGGCGGAGTGGATAGTGTCTTGAAAAACGATGCAAGACAAATATCAACAAAACTAAAACAAAAGTGCTGAAATGTAATCGAATTAGACTCGAAAATGAGATACTGAAGGTAGCACAGAAATTTGGCTGCTGTTCGCATAGCAATGTGATGACGACAGAAGCAAAGAGGATCTCCATCGTGCAGTCTCGCAATTTCAAGAAAAAACAGAAATATCTTGAAAGCTAATGCAAAATCAAATGCCTATTATGTGTATGTATTTTCTGGAAATATACGGGACTCAAATGTGGACGACAACGAATATGGACAAGAAGATATTAGAAACTTTTGAAATGTGGGCAGATCGGATACCTAATCACTAGCTACTGATTCGAATAGGAGAGAAAAGAAGTTTACGGCATAAGCTGATTGAGAGAATGGATCAGTTGAGAGCAGGCAGCCTTAGATATCGACGAATAGATAATTTTTTGTGGTAGGAGGTGTGGGCGTTAAAGTTGTAGAGAAAGGTCAAAGATGGAGTACTAAAGGCAGATTCAAATGTTTTTAGGGTACAGTAGTTAGGTAGACAGTAAGAGACTTGTACAAGGTAAGCTAATGCGGAGATTTGCTTCAGATCATTCTTTGGAATGGAGGCCACAACAGAAAACGCTACTAAGAGGTAAGATTGACCTTGTGTTGTTTAAATGCGATATTCAACAAGGTATCTTAAAAACATAAGTATGAAATTTACAACTGAGAGTGTAATTCTTATTGGTTCTGGGTAGACTCGACACGAATTTTATTTATACAAGGTGGGCTATCACGGCCGGCGTCTTTTTCCGTTAAAACTTCCGGCCTGTGAGCCGTTTTATCTCGAAAAATATCTTCCACGATTGCAGACGAAACGTCAGGAAGCAATTTTATAAATCGACCACGGCCTCTCAGCCCGGAAGTTTTAACTAATGAATTAATTTTACGTGCGTATTTTCTGCCAATTAATACTGTAACTTCTTAAAATTATTTGTGGACCGGACGTTCGATACTAGAACAGAGAATCGAATCATAGCATTTCAATCAGCGTACGATCACTGACAAATAATCTTAGAGGACGTCAAGAAACACGTTAAGTGATTTAAGGAACATAATATTGAGCATAACTTTCAGTATTGAAACGTACACTACCTGATTAAAAGTATCAGGAGACCCTTTTGTAATGCATAATTGACGACTAAACCTACATCTACATCTACATACATACTCCGCAAGTCACTGTAAGGTGTGTGACGGAGAGTATCCTGTACCACTACTAGCCATTTCCTTTCCTGTTCCACTTGCAAATAGAGCGACGGAAAAACGACTGTCTATATTCCTTCGTACGAGCCCTAAATTCTGTTACTTTGTGTTTCTTACACGGAATGTACGTTGCATGCAGTGAAATCCTTCTGCAGTCACTTCAAATGCGCCGGCCGGTGTGGCCGAGCGGTTCTAGGCGCTTCAGTCTGGAACCACGCGACCGCTACGGTCGCAGGTTCGAATCCTGCCTCGGGCATGGATGTGTGTGATGTCCTTAGGTCAGGTAGGCTTAAGTAGTTCTAAGTTCTATGGGACTGATGACCTCAGATGTTAAGTCCCATAGTGCTCAGAGCCTCAGCGCCACTTCAAATGCCACTTCTCTAAATTTTCTCAATAATGTTCCTCGAAAAGAACGTCGCCTTCCCTCCAGGAATTCCCATTCGAATTACTGAAGAATCTCCATAACACTTACTTGTTGTTCGATCCTACCTGTAACAAATCTGTCAGTCTGCCTCTGTGTTGCTTCGATGACTACCTTCAGTCGGAACCGGTGTTGATGCCTAACACTCGAGCGTTACCAAAGAGTAGTGCACACTACTGTTGTATACACGGTCTCCTTTACACATGAACCACACTTTCCTAAATTTTCCCAATATATCGAAGTCGAGTATTCGCCTTCCCTATTACCGTCCTTACGTACACGTTCTGTTTCATAACGCAGTTCAACGTTATGTCTTGCATTGGCTTACTTTTTCTACATTTAGAACAAGCTGTCATTCATCACTCCAACTAGAAATTTGGTCTAAGTCACCTTGTATCCGCCTGCAGTCACTCTTTGAAGACACCATTCCGTGCACCATAGCGTCATCAGCAAACAATCGCAGACTGCTGCCCATCCTATCCGTCAGACTTGTTATGCGCATAGAGAACAAGTGCCGTCCTATCACACGTCCCTGGGCCATTCCTAACGGCACCCTTGTCTCTGACGAACACTCGCCGAAGAGGAAAACGTACGAGGTTCTGGTATTTAAGAAGAGTTCGAGCTACTCGCATATCACGAGAGTCAAACTCGCAAGTATAAGAGGAGTCGGGGTATACTGTGTTGTCAGTACAGAGGCAATAGTGGCAGAATAGGTCGGCCAGAAGAGTTCAGTGACTTTGAACACTGGCTAGTCATTGGATGTCACCTGAATAACAAATCCGTCACGGACGTTTAAACTCTTTCAAAGCTGCCGAAGTAGACATTTGGTGATGTGACAGCGAAATGGAAAAACCAAGGAACAACCACAGATATGACGTGACGAGGCAGGATTCGTGTACAGACTAACAGAGACCATCGAGTATTGCCAAATATGGTGATAAAAATCGTATGAAATACGCAGAAGAGATCAGTCTCGAGGTACAATGTGTTATCAGAAGTACAACCAGCACAATGATTCTGCGCAGGGAGTACAATGGTTGACCAGCTCCTCTTGAGTTACACTTTTCTACAGTACGTGTTAAGCGAGGCTTGAGGCAGTGTACAGACCGAAGCCTCAGTGGATGACTGGAAACGGTTGATTTGAAGTGATGAAAGATGCTATGCGGTGTGATAATCAGATGAAAGGGTTAGATATTGACGAATGCTGGAGTACGTTACCTGAAATCACGTGTAGTGCCAACAGTGAACAGTGGGACAGTTGGTGTTGCGGTAAAGAGGATGTATTTCGCAGTAGGGCGTGGTACCACTGTTACCGTAAAGAATACACTAAATGTGGAAGGATATGATTTCATTTTTACAGCATTATGTACTGCGTACAACTGAGGAGCAGTTCGGAGGCGATGATTGTATCAGCTCAACAATGCAGCATCTTGTAAAGCAGCATCTGTGAGGCAGTGGTTTGTAGACGATAACATCTATGATATAAACTGGACTGCGTAGGGTAACAAACTGCATCAGTTGGAACTCCTTTATTAGGAGATGTTATAACGTCTACTTCACTCCAGGAGCCTGTGTCCAACACCATAACCTTCTCTGGTTTCGGATATTGAGGAAGAATGGCCTATCATACTTCCAAAGACATTCAGAAACAACATGGAAGGGGTCCCCAGCACAGGTCAAGCCGTCACAAAGGCAAAGGGTGGACAAACGACATATTAATGTCTACTGATAAGCGTGCTCACACTATTGATCAGATAGCGTAGTTTTTCGTGGTGTATTTAAGTGTCAGGGAGTCGTTTCTGAAAGTACACTCCTGGAAATTGAAATAAGAACACCGTGAATTCATTGTCCCAGGAAGGGGAAACTTTATTGACACATTCCTGGGGTCAGATACATCACATGATCACACTGACAGAACCACAGGCACATAGACACAGGCAACAGAGCATGCGCAATGTCGGCACTAGTACAGTGTATATCCACCTTTCGCAGCAATGCAGGCTGCTATTCTCCCATGGAGACGATCGTAGAGATGCTGGATGTAGTCCTGTGGAACGGCTTGCCATGCCATTTCCACCTGGCGCCTCAGTTGGACCAGCGTTCGTGCTGGACGTGCAGACCGCGTGAGACGACGCTTCATCCAGTCCCAAACATGCTCAATGGGGGACAGATCCGGAGATCTTGCTGGCCAGGGTAGTTGACTTACACCTTCTAGAGCACGTTGGGTGGCACGGGATACATGCGGACGTGCATTATCCTGTTGGAACAGAAAGTTCCCTTGCCGGTCTAGGAATGGTAGAACGATGGGTTCGATGACGGTTTGGATGTACCGTGCACTATTCAGTGTCCCCTCGGCGATCACCAGTGGTGTACGGCCAGTGTAGGAGATCGCTCCCCACACCATGATGCCGGGTGTTGGCCCTGTGTGCCTCGGTCGTATGCAGTCCTGATTGTGGCGCTCACCTGCACGGCGCCAAACACGCATACGACCATCATTGGCACCAAGGCAGAAGCGACTCTCATCGCTGAAGACGACACGTCTCCATTCGTCCCTCCATTCACGCCTGTCGCGACACCACTGGAGGCGGGCTGCACGATGTTGGGGCGTGAGCGGAAGACGGCCTAACGGTGTGCGGGACCGTAGCCCAGCTTCATGGAGACGGTTGCGAATGGTCCTCGCCGATACCCCAGGAGCAACAGTGTCCCTAATTTGCTGGGAAGTGGCGGTGCAGTCCCCTAAGGCACTGCGTAGGATCCTACGGTCTTGGCGTGCATCCGTGCGTCGCTGCAGTCCGGTCCAAGGTCGACGGGCACGTACACCTTCCGCCGACCACTGGCGACAACATCGATGTACTGTGGAGACCTCACGCCCCACGTGTTGAGCAATTCGGCGGTACGTCCACCCGGCCTCCCGCATGCCCACTATACGCCCTCGCTCAAAGTCCGTCAACTGCACATACGGTTCACGTCCACGCTGTCGCGGCATGCTACCAGTGTTAAAGACTGCGATGGAGCTCCGTATGCCACGGCAAACTGGCTGACACTGACGGCGGCGGTGCACAAATGCTGCGCAGCTAGCGCCATTCGACGGCCAACACCGCGGTTCCTGGTGTGTCCGCTGTGCCGTGCGTGTGATCATTGCTTGTACAGCCCTCTCGCAGTGTCCGGAGCAAGTATGGTGGGTCTGACACACCGGTGTCAATGTGTTCTTTTTTCCATTTCCAGGAGTGTATTTGTATGGAGTGTGGCCATGTATGGAAGTGAAACGTGAACGATAAATAATTTAGACAAGATGAGAACAGAAGCTTTCGAAATGTGGTGCTACAGAAGAATGCTGAAGAGTAGATAGGTAGAGCACATAACTAATGAGGAGGTATTGAATACAATGGGAGAGAATAGAAATTTGAGGCACAACTTGACTAGACGAAGGGATCGGTTGGTTGTGCATATTGTGAGGCATCAAAGGATCACCAACTTAGTATTTGAGGGCAGTGTGCAGGGTAAAAATCGTAGAGGCAGACCAAGAGATGAATGCACTAAACAGATTCAGAACGATGTAGGTTGCAGTATGTACTGGGAGATGCAGAACCTTGCACAGGATAGAGCAGCATGGAGAGCTGCATCAAACCAGTCTCTGGACTGAAGATCACAACAACAACAACAACAACAACAACTGCAAGATTACAAAAGAATCGTGATTTTCTTCAGAATTATTATCCAGTCAATTCTATTAACAATCCAATTTGTAAGAATTTTTGCTAACTGATACGGAATATTAACTATGTTAGCATCTATAAAAGGAAGACCACTTTTCTTTATTGCTCTTAACATATTTACTTCTTGTGGCACTAAAGAAGTCATTGCTTTCAACAAAGCACTGTTTCTATAGCCTTAGGTGCCGTACACATGCTGCAGGGAATTGCAGTGTGCAGTATGTATTGGTTTTGTACCTAACATGCATGCTGGCTACAGATACTAAGCGTTTCGGAAAACACTTAACGTTTCTCGTGCCAGGACTACTCTTTTCTGAAATGCTTCGAGTGGCGTTCGAAAGAAGGCAGCTGTATTTGAAAAGAAAAAATAGAAAAATAATTCCTTCACTAAGCCAAAAGATTAAAATGATACCAACAGATTTTAAAAAGCTGATCCTACGGTCATACGGTCTCTAAAATGTTGACTCGAAGTTTGTGTCAGTGTATAACGTATGGTCAAATGAAGACGAGAAAGATGGGAAAAAGTTACTGAGCTTTATTATTTTAAAATTAGTCGCCATTACTGTTAATCCATTTATGTAACTGCGAGACAAGACGATCAGGGTCTTCATGGAAAATGTTTGCGGTTGCCTCCTGAGCCGCGATTGTATCCGGGCGTGCACTTCTTCTTCCGGAGGAAATCGACGGCCGTGAATGTCTTCCTCCAGGGCTCTAAAACTATGGAAACCGCATGGGGAGATATCGGAACTATACAGAAGATGTGTAAGGGCTTCCTAGCGAAACTTCTGCAGCGTAGTCGAAATAACCTTTGGAAGATGTGGACCAATTTCCACATTTTTGGAGCCTGAAGAAAATATTCGCGTCTGTCGATTTGCTCCGGATGAGGAAGTACACGCCTGGATACAATCATAGTTCTGTAGGCAAAACCAAACACTTTTCGGTGAAGGCGTTGACCTACGTGGTTCACAGTGGTCTAAATATACTAACAGTTACGGTGATTACTTTTGAAACAATGAACACTTCACAGAATTTGTTCAATATGTCTCGTTTGCGTTTAACTGTCCTTTATGTATTATGTTACGGATGTCCAAATAACGTCAGGCAGTCTGTATAGGATGAAATCTGATGGGGTCATGTGTAACTTTTAATTTGTCGATTAAATCCGATAAGAATTGGAACCTACGTAGATGGGGAATATTCCTCCCATGGTAAAACTGGAATACAGTTGTTTCTGGGAAGGCTTCATATTTCCACTAATGAAGGTGTTTCTTGTTTATTTCATCTTGTATTTCACCGCATACGGCATCTGATACGCTATCGTCAACACATTTGTTCTCAGTGAATGGTGTCGCTCACAGATTACTAAATGACTAAATTACAAAGAGCACATCTGACACAGCTAGCTAGCACCGTCACATTTCGAACGAATATATCACATTTTCCTGACATTAGTCATTTACTACGTGAAAGGACGCTAGATGAAACGAGGGTGTACCCGAGCAAGAAAAAAAAACAAATTTCCAAGGAGATAAACAGACATGCTTTGCTCCACAGATGACATACGTGCTTGAAAAGAGATATCATCAACTGAATAACTAACTGCTCAGGGCTGAGTCGATATTACATAGATATTAACTGTGATCTAGTATTGCATAAAGATCAAGCATAACTCTGGTCAAAGCCAGAATGCCTGCCGCAACCGTAGAGAATGAATAGCGACTTCATGGAGTTGAAGAATTAATCTGTTGAAGCAGTGGAGTAATAGATGTTACCAGAAGAAAAAAGGGAATCTTAAACAGAGTCCATCAATAAAAAGAAGCTTTCGATAGTCCAAAAAATCTATTAACCTGAAATAAATTCAGTGATGGTTTCCGCTTGGAGTTTTCTACTTTGCAGCAGCAGCAAAATGAAAATTAACTGAAACATTGGGGACGGCCCTATAAGTCGATTCATTCATTAATTAAGATTTGTCGAGTTACTTGAAAAAGTACTATAACCACAGAGGTTGCTAGTTGGTGTAGTGATTACTCACTACTACTGTACATACGTCCATGTTAAGAACTGTTGGGGGCAAAGAGGAACAAAAGTAGACATGTAGTACAGCTCGAGAAAGAGACAAGAAGATTAAGTCCTGCTCCTTCAGAGAAAGCGCCGAAGCTAAAAAAGTGAAGGAAGAATAGAATTCAATAAAGGGCTGTCCAAAAGTTAATCCACGTATTATGGAACACCCATTGTTTACTAAAACCTGAAAGACAACGGTCGCAAACCTATCTATTGGCTGATTCCATAAGAAACAAGGGCACAATCGAATGAAATATATTTGTCGATAGTCTCTTACTAGATTCATCATATTTTGTTCTCAAGAAATGCTACGAAAGGGCACTGAATTTTTTTAAGTTTATAAATTCTTGATCCCTGTGTAACTGTTCGCTTATTGATAAAGGACTGAGAAGTGTTCTGAATTAAATCACGGAATAAATCCGTAGGTTAGAATCAATTCTATCCTTTCTATTGACATCTGGCACTGGAATCTGAGAAATGGGACAAAAGTTTGATATTATATTTTCGTAAATAATGTATACAGTACTGCAACACATTGTATTTAACAAGATGCTAAGAAAGTTAAGAAGATTTTCCTGAAACGAACTGACAACATATCAGTGAATCATTGGCTAAAAATAAAGATGCATGTAGTGTAGGGCCTAATATTAAGTTACCGAAGCGTATAGTAAGACGAACCATGTAAAAGTTCCGTACAAAGCATTTCACCCACCAAATAAAATTACAATATAGTTCCTCTTAGGTGTTACCGTTATTTCAGAAGAGAGGAAAGCACAGTACAGATAATAAAATCAGTAGAACCAAAGGTGTTCATTACAAACTCATATACGAAATACTTACTGTTTCATACAAATTTCTGGGTCATTCTCTTAGGTTAGACTATATAAGCGCAGAAACATAGGACAAAAATTTACTGTCAAACATTACTTTCTATCAGCAAATTTTCTGCATTAGACCAGACAGCACCTATCAATTTTTGGTCCTGTCCATTGTCAATGTAGTAAGAGCTGAGTAGTTAAAGATTTTTCTTGAATATCATGATTCGGAAAGCGCTGTATCATAATTTTAATTGCTAAATCTCTCCAAAAATTAATTTCAATGCTTCACTTGACATTTTACATGATCAATCACGTCTGCAGATTTAGATAAAGCAGTTCAGGATACCGTGGCAGCAATCGGTAAATTTAACTAATTCATGAATCTCAACATTTAAAACCCTTCAGCGACACTGCACAGAAGGAATGTGAAACAACTGTTGGCTAGTCCCGTTGTTTAGCCAGAATAGTTTCCTCACAAGTTTCTTTATTTTGTTCCGCTTCCGATATTACAGAACAAGAAAAATTTATCTACTAATACGCACCTTACACAAATGAAAAAAATATTATGAGAGAGTATCAAAGTCGAATTGCCTAAATTTCGTACCTCAGAATATTTCTGAGCAGAGAAAAACGATTGAATGTACTTATTATGTGAAGGTAGTTTAATTTTCTTTCGGAATACTCTTTCTGCGAAATATAGCAAGGAGTTCATGTATGTCGTATCGACTATCCACTGCTGTACCTTGTGTCGTGATGAAATTTACATGAAAGTTAGGGGCCAAACATTATAGCTAATCGGTGTATTCGGCATTAATCCCTTGAACTGTAGTTTTAAAAAATAAAAAAAAATCAAATGTAGAGATCATACGTCGGGGTCAGGAAGGCATGAAAATAATGCCGATACGAATATCTTTATAAATGATATATTAGATACAAAGGTATCTTCAGGAGAGCCATACGGAAGTGTAACAGGAGCGCTGTTATTTTCTACATACAAAAATGACCTGGGGCACCAGCATTGTTTGCTGGTGATGCTGTGGTGTATGGGAAAGTGTCGTCGTTGAGTGACTGTAGAAGGACAGAACGACATACACAAAATTTTTAGTTGGTATGATGAATGGCAAGTACCTCGAAATGCAGAAAAATCTATGCTAATGGAGATGAGTAGGAAAAACAAACCCACAGTGTCCGATTACGGCATTAGTAGGAGCTGCTTGACCACCTCAAGTCTATTAAATATGAAATGGAATGAGCATGGTAAGATTGTAGTAGGGGAGCGGGTGGTCGCCTTCGGTTTATTGGTAAAATTTTGGGAAATTGTGGTTCATCTGTAAAGGAGATCGAATAAAGAACAACAGTATGATCTATAGGTGGGTACTGTTGGATCCGCACCAGGTCGAATTATAGGAAGATACCGAAGTGGTTTAGAGCCGGGCAGCTAGAAGTGTTACCAGCAGGTTCGAACAATAGGCAGTTATCACGGAGACTCTTCGGGAACACAACTGGGAATTGCTGGAGGTAAGGCGACCTTCTTTTTGAGAAGGACTATTGTGAAAATTTAGAGAATAGACATTTGAGGCTGACTGCAGAACGCTTTTGCTGCCACCAAAGTAATTTTCGCTTGAGGACCAAAAGGATAATATTAGAGAGATTAGAGGTCGTAAAGGGGCATACAGACAGTCGGTTTCCCCTCGCTCTATTTGCAAGTGGAACAGGAAAGGAAATGACTAGAAGTGGTACAGAGTACCACGCACCATACGGTGGCTTGGGGAGAATGTATGTATATGTAAATATAGATGTAGATACAAATATAGATGTCTCTGTGACTGATTAATAAAATACAGCACTATCTCAGCATTACACGTACAATATATGTTACGCATCAAATCGAAATTCTTCTGTCGCTTGTGCCATAAGCGAAACGTCACAGAACATATCACGGGTAACGAATAAAACACCCTCGCATAAACATGTCTTCAGCCATACAGTTTATGTCTAGAGTGAGGAAGAACGCGTATTAAACGAATGCCAGGTTTCCACTATAAATGTGGAATCATATATCCAGACCCATCTGAGTGTAAAGTAAATGCACATGCTTCTTCCTTATGATGGAAAGCTCAGAAAAACCACTACGAACATAGGACCTCGTCGTCACCGGAACGTTAAACCCTAATCATCCTGCTTTCCATTTCTGTGAGTATAGGTAGTATCCTGAACAGATACTAAAGTCCTGTGTTTATTGCTAGGTTAGACCTCATATGAAACACTACTGTTTTTTCACCGATAAACGAATGTTGGTTCCAGACAGACACTACCTAGGTCTCTGGCGTAAGTACATTTCCAGCACCTTCCTGTCATGATCAATCAGTACAGACTTATTATACATATACAATAAAGAGTAATGTTTAATTCATCTTTATGTGATGTTATTGAAATGTAGTGCATTATTCAATAATGATTCAAAATCGATCAATTTAACGCATAAATTGAGCGCACGCAGAACAATATACCATGTTAGATATCAATCAGTGTTAATAACATTCATTTTAAGTCAAATATTTAATGCATCTGGTTATAAACTTTCAGACGCTCTACTGCCAGAGTACGAATAGCAAGCGAATACATGTTTCATTGGCCTGAATTAAAAATTATTCTTCGGTAGCTGTTTTTCCACTTTACACTGATTTATTATTTAAATATTATGCCTATCTAAACATAAGAATATATTTAAGTACGGCGTAAAGAGAAAATGGTATTATTTAGTCTCACAGAGTCTCTCGTGGAACGTATATACAAATTCTTAGCACGTATTTAGGACAGGCAGTACCCCTCACATTTTAGCCTATGTGTGGCACAGAGTGGCTTCGAAATTCAAATTATTAGTGAAATTAATGTTGTATATCTTCATATTTGGAATACACTTTTCGATGCATATTTATTGCAATTATTTCTCTATTAGAAATTTTTCTAAAATAAATAAAGATGTAAATGTATCATTTTGTTGCTTCTTACGATTCTGCCTCAATTCAAAAATATATTGTCATTCTTTACCTCATTCCAAGACAGTTGAACATTTGTTACAGGAACTAAACTTTGGAATAAACAAATAAAAACTCAGGACCACGGCAACTGCTGAATTAATCGGTCAACTAAATCAGAGGGGAAACATAATTTTTCGAATAACTGTTTTTTGTCATGCGAAAGTAAGCATCCCTGAGTTTCTACGTACCCTTAAACCTTACTGGGGGCGTCCTGTGTGGTTCATGTCAGGGATCAGATTCTGAACTGCTATGGCTATGTCTTGACGAAAATTCCCGATGATTGCATGATTCCACCGACTTTTGAATTTATTAAAGCATCATTTCTGACTCGTAGCAACCTTTAGCCCAACTTCATCAGTACTTCCTGTGTCTACCGCTTCTCTTCAATTATCTCCCACACGATCACTAGTTTCAGGATTGTACTTATCATCAGTATTAACTGAAGTTAATTGTTTTACTCTGTGTGATAAACATACATGAGATATTTATTACTTAATGATGATTTGTTTTTCAGATACTATTTAAAATTTCTAGTAATGAAGTCAGCAACAGAACAGACTTTTTTCGTGTCGTTTCAGAAGTCGAGCATGTTTAAAAACGGCAGCGAGGCTATTAAACGTTGCAAAAGAAGAACCAGCACTAATCAGAATGCTTTCGCTGTTGTGAAACTGCACAATCAGCCAATGCACACATGCAGTGGCTCTGAAGGTAGTAATGGAGATCATATGGTTCCTGGCATGTAGTCCAACAGATTCCAGGGATTCTGTTGTTTATCGCCACATTGTGATGCCTCGATTGTTTTCTGTAACGAATTCTGTGCCTTTTTTACCGTCTTCTCTGCATGCAATACTTTTTACATTCAGCAAATTGCATGGCAGGACCTTCTAGGAACTGCAGATGTTCTACCGCAGTGTCATTTACAGGTGTTTATGCAATGAAAAATTCAGAATTATAGAGGAAAAGGATATGACCATGTGTCTTTGCAGAGACATAAAAAGAAAACTTCTAAACTTTTACAGTCTCAACTTTAAAAATGCCGTTACCGTACAATGAATTTACTGGGTACAACTCATGAACTTTCCATCACGTGAGCTTCCTCCGCCACTTTCCACCAACTCTAAGCAGATGTGTTGAAAAATTATATTTTCTCCTTAGTCTCGACGTTCTGTATTTGATTTAATAAAATATTGTAAAAACATAAGTGATTATTGGACTATGATATCTTACCTTCTGTTGACATTAGTCAATAACCAGCAAACGATACATTCACACATATAGCTTTGTAGATTAATATCTGCACATATGTTCAACTGTTTTCTCGTCATTGGACTCGCATTCGAGAGGACGACGGTTCAAACCTGCGTCCGACCATCCAGGTTTAGATTTTCCATGTTTTCCCTAAATCGCTCCAGACAGATACAGGGACGGTTCTTTTGAAAGGCCACGGCCAATGTCTTTCCCCATCCATGACACAATCCGATCTTGTGCTCCGTCTCTAACGACCTCGATGTCGAAGGGACGTTAAACCCAATCTTTCTTCCTTCCTTTTGTTTTCACGACTAGCCATTCAATCATTTACGTTTCCATTTGCGAATGTTTTCGGTCACACTATAAGAGGTTTTACGGGACAATATATATGTGATTGGTACAACATCGTACCAGCTACATTTTAAAGGTCTGCAAAAGGAGAAACATGACTGAATTTTGAGCAAAAAATTAGACAGAGATCGTTTATTTTTTGACGATGAAATTTTTGGCTTCTATCTGCAGTTAATACTAGAAATATATAACGATCTATATACAAACTACCGAGAAACATCCGTCTTCTGACGTGGTTCGCAATCCACGTAAACTCTGTTGTACTTGTGAACTATAATGTAATGTGTTGTCTTCAATTGCTATGTTCGAACGATCTGGACGGAAATATCTGTGCACGCAGAAAATATATCTGGAAAAACGTACACGATCATTACATGCCTCTTCTACAAAATGTAGACTCCTCTTCAGATTTAAAATAATATCGCTGGACCACTCGAATACAGGTGACATATTGACGAACGTAGTGAGTGCAGTGTGTACTGGAAAAAAGTAACTCGTATCTTACAAATTTAATCAGATTTTCTTTTATATATACCACAAACGATAACCCAAGGAATAATGTTTTTTCAATATATTTTTCCGTGTAAGTGGTCACATCGCCATGTTGCTTTGCAGACCATTGTTTCAGGGAATGTCGCATTTTGTCTTCGGCAGGACACTCCTTATATTACTGGATAAATTCTGCATTCCGCTCATAAATATTGAAATTATTTCCTGCAATGTAAGACCTGATCGCAGTATTTGACCAGTAGTAAATAAGGCAAAAAAATCTTGGTGACGTGGCAAAACACCCGGAGGAGCTTTCTTGCATGCGGCAACAGTCACGAAAGGCTACGATCGGGTATATTTTATTTTTGTTTGTTTAAAAAATTCACACATAATTTAGTGTTAAGAAAGCATAAAGTAAAATTCTAAATTCATGAAACATAGGAACCAAATATTTAATTTTCTGTAAATAATGAGGTATTATTGGTACCCAAATATTACTAAAAGCATGCATGGAGAGGAATCACATAAAAAGAAAAGGGAATTCAATGTGCATTGCCAAAATGTAGCAATTATGTGTTATTTAATTAGAGAAAATGATGCTGGAACTGTGAGGTGTTCTGTTCTGTCACTGGACAGATAAGAAGTAGTCGATATTTTTGTCAACATTCGCTTACTATTTCACATTAGACATTTATTCCTTTTAGCCTAAGAAAGAAAAAAATGAAGATAATAAAAGACACATGCAAAGAGACAGGAATGTTCAATGATTATATTCATAAAGACGATAAGAGAAAATCATCAGCTGAAAGGCAAGAGCTGAAGTGCTGACAAAAACGCAATCGTTTACTCACAATCAAGAAAACAGCTTCGCAAGAAGATGTCTCTTGTACAATGATAAAATTATTTAAAAGATTGAACGAAATCCGACATAACAACTAACGTGATGCGTGTGAAACATACTTATTTTACAGGTGCAGCGAAACCTAGAAAGACGATCCGTATCAGAAAATATGTGAAGTGTTTGCATGCAGTGCTACGTTTTTAACTCTTCTTAATATGCATAGAAAAACACATCTCTTAGAAATATAGAACTAAAAGTTTAACTCTTCTAATAACTTGTTAATGCTAATCTATTCTGTGCAAATCTCTTCATCTCTGCATAACTGCGTCAACCTACTCCATCTGTACTTGCTTTCAGTACTCGAGTCTTGCTCTCCCTCGACAGATATTACTCCCCACAACTCCGTCCATTACTCAACTGACTCTTTTTTCCCCCTCATTGGTTATTCGATATAGACTTCTAATTTTCAGCATTCTACAATGATACCACTTTTCAAGAGCTTCTATCTTCTTCTTGTCTGATTTGTCTTTCCATCATTTTTCAGTTCCATTCAGGTCTACACTGCAGACAATACCTTCAGAAAAGACATTACTCTTATCAGAAATTTAAAATTTTTAGTGTAGATTCTCAAATATGCCTCCACACTATTTATACATATTTAAATCTATAACATTACAGCAGTTTCTGTAGGACACTTAAATTCTCCCCCAAAGTTACTCATCGAGCCTATTTAAACACCATGAATTCAAGGTAGTACACGCAACATATCGCAAAGATTCATTACTATGTGGTTGGACAGAATTGAATTTTCAAGTATTGATTACTAACATTGTATGGAACAACAAATCGAAATGATTAATATCCTAGTAGTTCAGGTACGTCATACTTTATGTACCAAGAAGTAGCGTACATACTCTAAATCAGATATATTTGAAGGAGTATTTTGCTCCAGAACTATGTACACTGCACAGGTTTGAAGAGACCTTTAACATTCATCTTCATCACGAAATAGCCAAATATTTTTCTTTACATATTATTGATTATATTCAAGACTGACTATGCAAAACATGAGGTGCTTAAGCATAATTATACTTCTAAGACCAAGATTTCCTTTTTAGCGAAGGCAACATAGTTATGACGGCTCTCTAACGAGTGTATCACAGAGAAGTTACCCAAAAATGGTGTAAATATTCATGTGGTTCTGTAAAATTGTGCGACCTAGGCAGGTATAGTGTTATGCAAAGCTTTAATGTATATCAGTAAATGCTGTTAATTCAAAACCAGTGTGTAGATTAACCCAGGAGTGTGATTTCAGTCCAAAATTAAAATCTTAATTATTTTTCTCAGAAGCAAATAGAGTGCCAGTTTGGAGCTTCCTGGATGTGTGTGATGTCCTTAGGTTAGTTAGGTTTACATAGTTCTAAGTTCTAGGCGACTGATGACCTCAGAAGTTAAGTCGCATAGTGCTCAGAGCCATTTTGGAGCTTCCGTGAAGATGTTACGTAACGAAGATCAATGAAACCACAGGCTGGCTATAAATGATTTTGTACGGACAGTTATTTTAGTTCTACCATTTATCAACTGTAAACAGAAACACAGTCTAAGTAAGACTATTTGATAATAAAATTTCTCCCTCGATTAGGATTAAAAAACACAGAAAAACATCTTTGTTTTCAATTTGAAATTTTTGTAATTTATGCTAACTTATGTTCTCGACATACTTATGACGACGTGGACTCCTCTCTCGGCTGATTATGCTACTGCACAATATGAATGTTCGTTCAGATACATTCATTCTTGATGATCGGCCGAAATCCTCCAAACTGTAGGGAACATTATAGCAGACATTGTGGTAGAACGTGAGTTCCATGGCTACTGAGCTTTTAGTTCGTTGTAAGTAGACGGCAACTTGTTGTTCGTTTAACACACTTGTTGCTGAAACGTCAAATAGTGCCACAAGTTGAAAAGTCACCATACGAAATATACTGAAATTCTAAAAATTTTCGCCTAACGCCTAAACGGTTTTAGAGCCCGACCACTACAATGACGACCTGTTTAAATAGCGCTAAGAAACTTAGCTTATAGTAGTTTCCGTGTTATGATATGTAGCCAATGTCTGCTAAACAATGATTTAATTTTAAATAAAGTAGCTTCATTATATGCCGTAGCAGAAAGGCACAGAATAATCACTCAAAAAATTCATTCCCATCATTATGTCGTCAGGAATTTTGTGTATACGGATGATGAGAGGCTGATGCTTATAATACGTATTGTGCTCAGCAGAAATTAACCAAATCGTTAAATATAATCCACTGTTATTTTAGGGTTATGCTACTTCGCAAGAAACGTAAAAATTCCTCATATACACCAGTGTACGAAAGTGCGCAGAGGATAGGCTAGCTATGCCCTGACAAGTACAGTCGATTAAGTTGAAATACTGGCCCATATTTAAGCAAATAATCAATGAATAATACACCTACTGGAAGTAAGCGAGGAACGAATCTCTATCATACGCGTAAATTTCTGTGTATTGAACTGTTTGTTTCTGTAATACCAGAAGTTTGTAAATTAGCTCCCTGTATAAGATTCGTGTAATAAAATAGGTTAGGTGCGTGAGCTGACAAAAAACTTAAGATTAATGCATGACGGTTTATTTTCAAGTTTCTACTAGAATTGCGGCGGCTAATATAGTGTCTCCTACACGTCCTCCAAGCAGCGTACAGTAAACTACGACAAGGAGAAAAAGCTTAGAAATCACAACACTGAAGGTTCTTTGGGCAAAAAGCCAGACGAATGCATGAACCGTACGAATGGGACGTGCAAATGTTTTCACGTACTATTGGATACCGTTGATAGTAACAAGTCAGAAAGTCTATTTTTTTTATATAACAACACGGCACTGCTTGTAGTATAGTGGTGTTGCGGGTGTTGTGCGTTCAAAACTCTCAGTCGTGCACTGTCTTGCTAGCACAGTATTTTCGCGACGACTCACATTGTCATCGTCATTAGCGGTTATATTACACCGCTATTTCAGATTCGTGAAAATTTAATTCCTATTAATTGTGACAACGCTGTACAGCGGTGAAACCAAATCTTAATATATATAATGGAAAAGTACACCGGTGAAGGAAATCTACTATTTTATTAATACAGTGAAAGTCTATCGTCATACTTTCTTCCCTACTGGGCAACAGAATTATTTAATTATTTCAGTTTTTCACAAGTTTTAGGAATACTACCACTCATATATGCTACAAAATTTACGAGGAATAAATTATGCCTGTTCATCAGTACAACGCTGAGCAAATCGCATGAACCCGTCTTACGTGAAATAATGCAGTGATGCAGGAAACAGACAGCAGAAGGGAGAATGTATGTATTTAATATTTTTTTTAATAGAGTGATCGTCACCATAGATTTGTTCCTCTAGTGACCGCGCATTTCATTGCAGTTTCATGGACATTTACTCGAACGTTTCTGTTACGAGTGGCAACGAGAAACCAACAACCTGTTAGCAGCAGCTACTTACCAGTATGTCGAGCAGTAACTGCATTTAGAGTAAACAGATGGAAAGGAGCAGATCAAATGTGGAAGAAATGCGGGGGCAGTATTTAAATACCATTGGAGGAGAAGCAGCGCTTGTTCTCTGCGCTAAGCGAGCGTGGCGACGTGAGAGGCGGGTAGCGCAGCGGCAGGGGCAGGGGCCGCCGCTGGCCGCTGAACGGAACGCATTGAGATACTCACTGTGGCTGGTGACGGTCTCGAGCGGCCGGAAGCTGTTGGTGGGCGGGGGGCTGGGGGGCGCTACGGCCGCCTCGGTGGGGCTGTTGGGCCCCGGCGGCTCGCCGCTGCCGTCGCGCTGCTGGTGGTGCGGGGGCGGCAGAGCCCAGCCGCCGGCCGAGCCGCCCCCGCCGCCTCCGGACCGGCCGGAGCCGGCGCCCGCCCCCTGGTACTTGTTGCACGCCTTCTTCACCATGTAGCAGCGCGGCATCTTGCTCGGCCGGCTGCCTCTGTCGCGCACTCGACGGTTCGCTCCTGCCTCCTCTTCGTCAGCGCGGGAGTTCCGTCTAATCCTTCTCTCGAGAAGCCGCACGTCCGTTTCAGGGACTCCCGGTCGGAAATATCGCGGAATTCATACTCGGATACAGAAAATGATCAAAATACTCTTCTCTGCTCTCTACTCTTCCAATAAACTCTCTAAAATATTTTGTATCATCTAATATAAACGACTAAATATCAATATGCGTGTCGAAATATAATTAGCTTCTCTTCTAATTGTATTCAAATCTGAGACTTTAAATATTGCTTTCGTTGTCTTGAAGGTACATTAATTGTATCCCAGTAGTCGAAGAAACTGACCCTCCTTTCAAAATATTGCTTGAGGTTGTGTAAATCGTTAGGCGTCAGACGTGACAGGAGAGAGAGATATCGACAGTTATTGTACACAGTTGGGAGTAAATACGACGTACAGACAAAGATACACAGTCAGAAGCGATAGCGTTCAGTTAACAGTAGCACTGAAATCGGAGTACCAGCAGCAGTGAGAGAAATCGGAAGAAAGTCAGAAGTGCTGCTCCTGAGAGAGAAAAGAGAGAAAGCTTAAAGTGGGAGCGAACCGAAGAGCTGGCTCGGGCGGCGTCAAGACGGGAAGCGCATGGGACCTACCTTGTGTACACGAATGCAACAAGTTGCATCGCCGCCAACTTTGGAAAACCACCGCACACGCATACACTCCAGCAAATATCGCGCCGTCCAACGACTCCGCACCGGGGACCGAATACAGCACACGAGCTCACACTCCTACCGTCGGACGGCTCGGAGATTTCAAACCGTAAGTAGCGTAATACCAAATGTGGCGCAGAGACGTGAAGGAATCCCTTCGGAGAAAGCACATATCTTGGACAAATCTATATTGCGAGGTAAAACGAAACGGGTGGCTCGCCACACCGGATTTCTGCGCAACTCCGAGGTCGCCCGATTCTGGCTAGCGCTCGTCCCTTCCTCTTTAAAATGTCTCCCGCACTGTAGCGAACAATCGAATCGACGAAGCTCGAAGCACCACCCTCATTTCACATAGCGTCTCTCATATTTCTTTCTCTTCTTCTTGCTGTTGTTCCTCGGTTCTACTGCGCACGAGAGTGGCAACATGAAACGTTCCCGTCGCGCCGCGAGACAGCTTTCAGGTTTCGTCGGTACCCGGCATCACATAGGTGGGAGAGCAGACCGAAACCGTTCACTGTAATGCAGCTGGAGCTTTTCCATCCGAAACGGCCACACGACTCGGCGATCGGAGAGTACGGGGCGCGGGCAGCGGTCGAGGGAGTGGCTCGCGGAGCGGCGGCTCGAAGGGGACGATGCTGACGTTGGCTGGCTTCTGATGTCGGGGGACCTGTGGCCGCGAAGGAACGGCCGTGGTCGAGGCTGGCCACCGACCGTCGCTGGTGCTGACACCTGTTAGCTGGCGCAACAATTGGTCTCGGCGGTGGCCGGCTGTGCCGCAGCACCAGCAGCAGCAGCAGCAGCAGCAACAGCAACAGCAGCAACAGCAGCGATGGCGAGTGGTGCGGCGGTAGAGGCGGCACACGCGCGCGCACACGAGAACAGGGAGAGAGAGAGTGTGTGCGTCAGTCAACGAGGGCAGGGACGGCTACATGGCGAGTTGCGTGTTCGCTTGGCGTCGGCGGCTCGGATTGACTGGTGCGGCTGGCGCGCGACATCCAGCTCGGCCGGCTCACATGTCGGCTCCGCGCGTGCCCCGGCCGGCGCGGCGCCCCTCTGCGCATGCGCCGCCGGCGCTACCCCCGCAGCGCGCTGGCGCCGCGGCGCTACACTCGCGCCCGCCGATCGATTCTCGCCGCCGTATCTGGCAACACCTGTTACCGCGCGCGCTGGCCGGCGAGCCTCGCCTATCGACCGACGCCGCCCGACGACGACGCCGACGCCGCCGCCGCCATCCCCCCAGCGCTCCTCGTCCGCCCCCTCCCCCTCTCACTCTTCTACAAACACACGGCGCAGTGTAAATCATACATGCAACTCACCCTACCGCCTGAGCCGCTCTGGCGACTGCACTCTCGTCGCTACAGCTGAAGTGATTATTCTCGCCAAGGAGGTTTCAATGTTAACACTCGTATCTGTACACTTTTTTTAGAGTAAAAGATTTGTGATGGCAGTTTTTTATTCTGAAGGTTCCAGTTGTAATGATCTACGATTCTGAAACCAAATTTAAATGCTGACTGTATAATGCAGAATCAGTGATTCGTCTCTAGCTTACCCCTGTACTAGGACGTGTGCCTTATTCAAACATTTTTGCTTTGTGGTCCGAGGTCCCATCACGTCACGTCTCTCGAGCGGAGTATATGCCACACAGCACGTATGCTACGAGCCTTCACAATGATATCCGTCCATGCTTCGTCAATCGATATCTGCCGGTACAGAGACGCTGAAGATATATTTATGCGATCAGCAGCCCGGCAAACATTCTACCGCAGGACAACCAAGATGAATCAAATCTTCAAGTATGTTTCTGGAATGCTGGTAGGTAACGTCTCCGACAATCGCCGATATTTAGAGAGTTAACGAAAGAGCGCAATGCATGGGAATTTCATTCCTCGGTGGGCAGGACTAAGTCAGCCAAAAACCAAAAGATGGCAAATAAAGAAACACTACATACTCTGTTAACATTTGTTAATTCATCTATAACCCATTTACTTGTGAGTTTTCTATCTAGAAACTGAAGCAGACTGTAGCTTGTTTTAGCGTGTATTATTATTACGCGGTAACTGTTTGAAAGACATAATAATGTTCAGCTAATTCATTATTTCCTCAGATTACACTGCTCACTAACAAAATTTATTAACATTCTAATTATATGCTAACTACTAAGTAAGATATCGGCCCTTCCACAACTGCACTTACTTCAAAAACAGAGAGCGCCATCCGGCCGGGGTGGCCGAGCGGTTCTACGCGCTACAGTCAGGAAGCGCGCGACCGCTACGATCGCAGGTTCGAATCCTGCATCGGGCATGAATGTGTGTGATGTCCTTAGGTTAATTAGGTTTAAGTAGTTCTAAGTTATAGGGGACTGATGACCTCAGAAGTTAAGTCCCATAGTGCTCAGAGCCATTTGAACCATTTTAACCAGAGACCGCCAGCTTTAGAGCCTCTTTTTTAACTTATTCCCGTATCAGAAACATTCATATTCTACACATAACTATTACCATATTACTTTTGCCCAAAACTTGACCACTTCGAACGCATTTTTGCTCCTTGATGAAGTTCATCTTCTGTGCAGGAGGCCGGACACAATCCGACAGTATGGTCTTCTCCACAGTCCCACGGAATATCATCTTGGTCAGTGTAGCCCTGTCTTGCAAAATTGTATCTCTAGTCCAGCCAGGGGAAAGGTAGGTCACAGCCCCAGTTGTTGCGGCACAGCTTTCTCAGAAGTGGTTCCAAGTGCCATCGATGTCCTTAGAAAACTACTCCTTCAGTCATTGTGGGTGCGGCTCGTACCCGTACAGAGCATTCGTTCTCTCCTGCTCCACATGATTCCTTTCCTCATTCGTATATATTTCTCTTCGAATAGGAGATAGTGCTATTCCTGTGACGTGGTAAAGCCATTCTACTGGAATGATGTTATTATTCCGCAAGTGTCACTGGGAGCTATGTGCGTCTGTTTGGCATGCGTTGTATTATACCAAACACGACATGTATACTCTGTTGCAGAATAACATAGTGCCATTGCAGAGGTTCGAAGAGTTTCAGACTGACCACCGCATTGTGATACAACCTCTTTCATTAGCATAGTATTTCTGAAGTAGTGCTAATCCGGTGTATAATACATACATAAAAACAAGGCCTCAATAAATTAACTTTACATTTCTATAGGTACATTTGCCTTGCCAAAATTGGAGCAGTGGCAGACTGACGTCATATTCCAGCTAGATGGGCACCAGTTCAGTCGTCGCTAAATGCTTGTCAACCACTGGATGAAAAGGTACTGCCTAGACAGATGAAACAGGATGGTACGTTCGACGGCCTCCAAGATCATGTGTCCACAGACCACTACAGATTTCCCTATGGTGTTCTGTAGAGGATCAGATGCGCACAACCAAGGTTACAGACCTACAGAACTTGCACGAATACATTCACAATGCATTTTTAACACGTTACCGTCGAGTTACTGTAGCGTACGTGGAGAGAAACTCCATGCAGCCTGGATGTTGTCCGTACCACAGGCGGGTGAACACACTGACCTGTATCACTGAGTCAACAAAACTTATCTTGTCACATATTCAAAATCCGTTGTTCGTACCAACGAGGGAACTTCAAAAGTAAGTAGAGCCATTCGAGAACCGCTGTGTAAACATTTTCTTCGTTGGAAAATCTCTGTACCCCGATATGTTGTTTCACCTTGTCTAACAAATGGAAATCCTGTTGTGCAAAATGAGGACTTTTCGATCAGTATCACACAAGTCTGTGCGGCATTGGTAAAATTTTGGTGCCATGTCACTACGGCTGCCGCGACTTTGTATTTGATCCATACACAAACAGAATTTAAAGGTTGTTTGCAGATGACGCTGTCGTGTGTCGGCTAATAAAGTCATCACAAGATCGACACAAATTGCAAAACGATTTAGAAAAGATATCAGAACGGTGTGAAAATTGGCAGTTGACTCCAAATAACGAAAAGTGTGAGGTCATCCTCATGAGTGCTAAAAGGAATCCGTTAAACTTAGGTTACACGATAACTCAGTTAAATCTAAAGGCCGTAAATTCAACTAAATACCTAGGAATTACGATTACGAAAACTTAAATTGGAAGAAACATATAGAAAATGTTGTGGGGGTGGCCAACCAAAGACTGCGTTTTATTGGCAGGACGCTTAGTGAAATGTAACAGATCTACTAAGGAGACTGCCTAGCTACGCTTGTCCGTCCTCTTTTAGAGTACTGCTGCGCGGTGTGGGATCCTCACCAGATAGGATTGACGGAGTACATCGAAAATGTTCAAAGGAGGGCAGCACGTTTTGTATTATCGCGAAATAGGGCAGAGAGTGTCACTGAAATGATACAGGATTTGGGACTGACGTTGTTAAAACAAAGGCGTTTTTCGTTGCGACAGAATTTTCTCACGAAATTCCAGTCACCAACTTTCTCCTTCGAATGTGAAAGTATTTTGTTGACACCCACGTACATAGGGAGAAACGATCACCACGATAAAATAAGGGAAATCAGAGCTTGTACGGAAAGACATAGGTGTTCGTTCCTTCCTCCCGCTAGACGAGATTGGAATAATAGAGAATTTTGAAGGTGGTTCGATGAACCCTCTGGCAGGCACTTAAATATGATTTGCAGAGTATCCATGTAGATGTAGATGTAGATCATCCCTCCGCTTGTTGAAGCCGCCTTTCATAGCATGAACCTATATCCTTGCGAAAAATCTCAAAATACATGCAAAATGTGGCATATGCTTTTCTCGTGAACGATGAAGTCGCGGACTTTGCCCGCCAAACAAAGCATATTTGAATAAAGTACGCTTGCAGCATTTGCTGGCAAGATATTGGAAGGGTTGAAGAAAGAACGCAGTTTGCAGTCAGGTCACGTAGTACTTCGTATAAGTAATTGCGCGTGCAACTGAAATGCCGTGAGATCGGCAGTTGACTATTTGGTTATTTATAATCGAACCGTAGTCAGCGGAATGGAGGTTGGATTTTTTTCGGTTTATTTTAGTTTACTTTCAGGCCACGCAGCTTTCTGGCTCGGCACTCCCTTTGTGCTCTTCAGTAATATGCTTTCCCGCCTACCGATCGGAGTCTACTATCAGCGTAGCTTATTCGGATAATTATCTTAACAGTTTTCTTCCGTGTAAATGAAGTAACTGTTAATATTTAGTAGCTGTCGCCTTAGCAGACAGCTCTTGTAAACATCCACTTAATTTGACTACGGTATGGCAACTGTCAGTATTTCGAGTGTGTGTAACTTTCACTGTACCTATATGATGAGCTGAAGTAAACCGCTAGTACGTTAATTTACAAGACGTCGGCCAACCATTCTCTGACGACTCATACCAGCAGCATTTATTTGGTTGCCTTAGGACAAATATTAAACAAGATAAGTGCACTATTCAGCACCAAGCATACCCAACCGGCTTTCCATACTATTAACAGTCTCCTAACAAAAATGCATTCAGGGAAGACCAGAATCTCAGAATATACCAATCTGAGAATATACATAATCACTTGTGACGACTGCAGTAATTTCTGTACCGGGCAAACAGAATGAAATTTCAGTAGCGGATTCGAATAACAATCCAAAAACAGCAATAGTAATCAGTCTAGCTCCTTTTTATTTCTATTTATTTCTAAAAACAAACACCTCACAGCCAAGAAAATTGAAACTGCGTTACAAATACTACACAGAATGCCGAAAGGACACACTATGATCATATTTTAATTGGAGATGCTAAATCATGATGAGGTTCTATGCAGAATCGGTGGGGAAAGGAATATAAGGAAAATACTGACAAGAAGAAGGGGCAGGTTGACTGCAAAGAGTAAAAACGGTACAGAAAGACAGAGCAGAGATTGAAATGTATACAGCAAATGACTGAAGACGTATGTTGCAATTGCACTCAGATGAAAACGTTGGCACAGGAGAGCAATTAATGGCGAGCAGCATCAAATCAGTCAGAAGACTCATGACTTGAAAAAAAGGAAATAAAACAGAAAAACGTGAGACCATCTACACGGCATCACAGATTTTAAATGCCAAAATGTATTACACACGTTTATAATTACTACATAGCACGGAATCAGTACGAATTAGGCAATGGCACTTTACTGTAGACGCAATATGGACATCAAATCAAACTAGACGCAAAAACAAATGTATAATTCCAATTTATAATTAGTCGCAAGGACAGGCACCATACATTCAATGCTGTACTCGCAGGTTACTTGAGAATGGCAGTAAACACGAAAGAGTTGACGTAAAGAACATTAAACTTATTGTAGTTATTCTGGGAACTTCCTTTTTCTACATATGAGAGTCGTTCGTAAGCTTACAGAAAGCTACTTTTCTTCCACCCATTTCATAAATGACATCGTCTGAATTAAGTTCCTAGTTACACCCAATTCCACTGACTGTAAGCCAAGAAAGGCTTCTTGTAATGAAGAATGGACATTGCAGGTGAATATAATGAATTTGCTTGTGACAGAGAAGTTCCTGTCCATGCATCAGCACGGCTTTAGAAAGCATCGCTCCTGCGAAACGCAACTCGTCCTTTTTTCACATGATATCTTGCGAACCATGGATCAAGGGTATCAGACGGATGCCATATTCCTTGACTTCCGGAAAGCGTTTGATTCGGTGCCCCACTGCAGACTCCTAACTAAGGTACGAGCATATGGGATTGCTTCCCAAGTATGTGAGTGGCTCGAAGACTTCTTAAATAATAGAACCCAATGCGTTGTCCTCGATGGTGAGTGTTCATCGGAGGTGAGGGTATCATCTGGAGCGCCCCAGGGAAGTGTGGTAGGTCCACTGTCGTTTTCTATCTACATAAATGATCTTTTGGATAGGGTGGATAGCAATGTTTGCTGATGATGCTGTGGTGTACGGGAAGGTGTCGTCGTTGAGTGACTGAAGGAGGATACAAGATGACTTGGACAGGATTTGTGATTGGTGTAAAGAATGGCAGCTAACTCTAAATATACATAAAAGTAAATTAATGCAGATGAACAGGAAAAAGAACCCTGTAATGTTTGAATTCTCCATTAGTAGTGTAGCGCTTGACACAATCACGTCGATTAAATATTTGGGCGTAACATTGCAGAGCGATATGAAGTGGGACAAGCATGTAATGGCAGTTGAGGGGAAGGCGGATAGTCGTCTTCGGTTCATTGGTAGAATTTTGGGAAGATGTGGTTCATCTGTAAAGGAGACTGCTTATAAAACACTAATACGACCTATTCTTGAGTACTGGTCGAGCGTTTGCGATCCCTATCAGGTCAGATTGAGGGAGGACATAGAAGCAATTCAGAGGTGGGCTGGTAGATTTGTTGATTTGTTACTGGTAGGTTTGATCATCAAACGAGTGTTACGGAAATGCTTCAGGGACTCGGGTGGGAGTCTCTAGAGGAAAGGAGGCGTTCTTTTCGTGAATCGCTACTAAGGAAATTTAGAGAACCAGCATTTGAGGCTGACTGCAGTACAATTTTACTGCCGCCAACTTACATTTCGCGGAAAGACCACAAAGATAAGATAAGAGAGATTAGGGCTCGTACAGAGGCATATAGGCAATCATTTTTCCCTCGTTCTGTTTGGGAGTGGAACAGGGAGAGAATATGCTAGTTGTGGTACGAGGTACCCTCTGCCACGCACCGTATGATGGATTGGAGAGTATGTATGTTGATGTAGATGTAGATGTACTGCTTCACAAATTACTTCAGAAACAGTGGACCTAGGGATGGATCATAAATTGAGCAGTTTTGTTGATTGCTATTCCGAAAGCGTACTTACTGACATGCAGTTAACCGTTGTGCCGTCACTTAAGGTGTTAAAGGTGTGTTATTCATGTTCAAGACGGTGGCAGGATGCCTCCTAAAATGAAGTCCTCCAATCCTTCCATCCCCTCGCACCATCACTGTTCCATCTGCGAATGCCACGTCGGAAGAACGATTTTGTGTAAAACTCCCTATGAGCTTTCATCTTACTGAATGCACCAATCTCGTAGTTCATTTGCGTGATGTATGTTGGAGGAAGTAAAATGATACCCAAATCTTTCAACAATTTACGCTCTCATAACTATATCAGTAAGCATCTGCTCTTGTAGCATCTGCCACTGTAGTTAGTTGAACATGTCCATAACGCTCTCAAATGTACTAAGCGATACCGCGACGAAAGCTGTCACCTTCGTTGGGTGTTCTCCATCTCTTCTCTTAACTCAACCTGGCAAGGGACCCAGACTCACGTTCAACACTCAACAAACAAACTTACAAAATCTTTGTGAGTGATTTCTTTCGTGAAAGCATTACTTTTTCTTAAGATTCATCCTCCTAATCAATCTAAGGCTGGCATGTGATTTTCCTACAGTTTATTTTATATTTACTTTAAGGCATTCCAGATGATTACTCCTAGGTAGTTTACAACAGCTGATTTACGTTTCCAGCAATGTGACGTTAACAGTGTAATCGAACGGTAGTGGACCGCCTTCTCCTGTTTACGTGCAATACTCTACAGTGACTTACGTCAACGTTCAACGGCAGTCCTGTTCCAGTCGTCGATTCTCTCCATTTCGCCACAGTCTTCTGGCGTTGCAACCTTCCTATACACAACTGCATCGTCTCTGAATAGCCTCAAGAACCTTACAGCATTATCCACTAAATCGCTAAAATACGGGTGTATTTTAGATAGTGATAGCCCTTCACTTGCCCCTGAGCCGGCCGGAGTGGCCGTGCGGTTCTAGGCGCTACAGTCTGGAACCGCGTGACCGCTACGGTCGCAGGTTCGAATCAGGCCTCGGGCATGGATGTGTGTGATGTCCTTAGGTTAGTTAGGTTTAAGTAGTTCTAAGTTCTAGGGGACTGATGACCATAGCAGTTAAGTCCCATAGTGCTCAGAGCCATTTGAATCACTTGCCCCTGAGGTACTCCTGAAAATTACCTATACATGTGTCGATTTTGTCCCTTTAAGAATGACTGCAAGGAGGAACTGGATCGAATTCAATACGGGCTTCTGCTTCGAATCTGAAGGGCTCTAAGGCATTTGGACTCCAACCTCAGTAAATATCCTTCATACATTCCCTTCAAGTGTCAGCATTGTTTAAAGTGAATAACGGGACAATTTCTTTGAGAAGTGCATGGCCAGTTTCCCTCCTAATCCTATCGTATCTGAGGCATGTGTATGTTCAATCAGTACATATCTACGTGTTAAGATTATAATGGCACGTTAAAACATAGCCTTCCTTCTCACTGTAGTACTCCAGCTATGTATTTACGTCACTGACATAACAACAGAACCAGCGACAGGCTACGCTAAGAGTGAGGTCTTTTGAGATACAGGTACAGGAGCGAGGCGGTAACGACAGTGCGAAAAAGCGCTTTTTCAGTTGCTTGTGTTCACGTACTTCAGCTCTTCCTACATTTCCTGCCAGTGGCGA
This sequence comes from Schistocerca serialis cubense, assembly GCF_023864345.2. Taxonomy (NCBI): domain Eukaryota; kingdom Metazoa; phylum Arthropoda; class Insecta; order Orthoptera; family Acrididae; genus Schistocerca; species Schistocerca serialis. Next base: position 334,707,419 of record NC_064638.1, read on the forward strand.
GCGTCATCCTAACATCGCATTCGAAATTAGTCACAAGGACAAGTAGAACACAGCGTGCAAAAGTTAATCATATGATATATTTAGATTAAAGTTCAGTCTTGATCACGTTATGTCTGTTTTAATGAGTAACCGGTTTCGGTTTTTTCTATAAAACCATCATCAGACCCATTGGCTCCCTTGGGTTGGTAGGTGGAGCTCTCCTTGCTGCTGTGCAGTCAACTGATCAGTTGACTGCACAGCAGCAAGGAGAGCTCCACCTACCAACCCAAGGGAGCCAATGGGTCTGATGATGGTTTTATAGAAAAAACCGAAACCGGTTACTCATTAAAACAGACATAACGTGATCAAGACTGAACTTTAATCTAAATATAACAATTAATTGATCACTGTAATCCAAAAATGTTTACCAAAATTGTTAATCATATGAATTCCTATAAAACTGCATGCAAAAGACATTCATACGTCGCATTAGAAGATCAAGCGCAAATGCAGTCTTATGAAGTACTACAACACAATCTACTGAAGTCAGGCATATAAGTTACTAGAGCAGTGATCGCAAACAACACAGATATCTGAGGTAATAAAACATGGCTTGTGAGCAGCACAGACACAGGTTACTAGAAACTGCCTACAGTGGGAAGGAATGCAAGGCATTTAAATTATGTAAACCTAGGTCGACATTTAGGGTTTTGCTTTTCATCTCTAACCTGTGCATTATTACAGTTTTCTAGGGCGGTGGCCCAAGTTCAACCAATACTGCAGCACCTCGTGTGTAGCGTTTCATTCCTAAGTTATTTATCACTCACTTATGCACAAAATCCAGCAATGAAATTATTTCTATAAACTTAAAGGTTTCTCAATGACAGTAATACAGACGTAGAAATATTTTAGAAAATATTGTGCTATAGGAACATAGCGGGTTCAAGAAGGGCACGTTTTGTTCAGCCGATACATTTTTCATCATAAAAAAATATTAAGAATAATATACATATCAACAGACTAGTGCATCTGCTGTTTAGTGTCACCCTGAAAGTCCCTGACGTAGAATACGGGTGTATGCTGTACGAAATATTAGACAGGAGCAACATACCACATCACTTGACAACAGTAATTTAACTAAAGCACAAGCATTTCAAGAAATTACCAGCCCTCTGTAGAAGAATGCTAAACTTAAAACAACTTTATGATTACGACAGAGCTAAAATTTAACTCTCATATTTCTTAATACCTACGGTATAGATATTCTGAGACAATGACAAAAGGCGTTTCACACGAACAACTATAACCAACGAAATTAACGACAAGCTTCCCTGCTGTGTGTCAAATTCTAATTTGTGTACTGAGAAAACCCCCTGAATAAACCACTTATAAATTAAATATAACTGTTAAGTGCTGTTGCTTAACTGTTTCTACGCAAATACGAAACGCGGATATCAAATGTCGAAAGACGGTCTAAGCAAAATTGTAATAAATGAATAGAAAATATACACAGTAAATGAGTTCATCTACTTTCTTCGCAAACGGGAGTGATATACCAACACAAATAAAAAGTTTCAGTTAAATTATTAATTACATTCAATAAAAAGGTGGCGAGAAACACCCTAACAACGTTCCAGCACTGGTATCAACAGGCTGCTGCGAGGACAAGGTTTTTGCTAAGAGCGGGTAGCAGTAGCCTGCCTCACATGATTATAAGCATGGCAACTGGCCAATAATTTGAAGTTAATCACACTGCAGAACAGACTGAATAGTGTAGAAATAAATGGAGGATAATGTCAGAAGAATGAATGGACACAAAATACCTAAAATAATATATAATTACGGAGGAAGAGCAAGAAGATTACTTGGCAGACCAATAAGTTCAGAAAGCAAGAAATTACGTCCCGTCAGGGAATAGAACAAGAAGATCTAGCACCAGTGGCAACAGACACAAGGAAAATATAGGCGTATCTCCTTCAAAAGAATCTTTTTTTCAGTTTCTCCAACTTGTACATGGCTTTAGGTTTGCCATATACACAAGGTGTCCACGAGAAGTATAGCATTTTCATTTAGTCTTTACTAAATTTAACATGTACTTACACCAATGTAACTAACAGATAACTGTTTTACACATATTTCCGTTATTGAAAAGCCGTACAGAAGTTTATTTGTTGAATCGTACATCAGGCAAATTGCTTCCACCATTGGCGAGACATTGCTGAAGACGTTCGCAAAAGATCTTCACCATGATCTCAAACAAGTCTTGAGAAATGGCGTTTGTCTACTCCCGAACTGCGCCTTTCAGCTCACCAAAAGGCAATTGTCGCTCAGCCGCGAAAATACTTAGACGAAATAGAAAAAATTTGGGGCCTGAAAGATCCGGTGACCTCGCCGGGCAAGGTTCGTGTCCAAGGAATAACGGAAGTCTTGTTTATTGACCAACACATACAGATGACAATTGGCACCGTTACACTTCACATTTTTCTGAAATACTGTACACCAACTGTGTCAGCTGACTCTACCTCCCGCCCTTAACTGTTGAGCCACGTGCAGCTTATAAGGATGACAATTTAAATCATGTTGCACAATTATATGCACAGACATGCGAGGGATTTGTAATATTCTGGAGTGGCAATGGACAGATGGCTTTGAGCTTCGTTACAGAGTTGTACTAACATGTTGTTGTTGTGGTCTTCAGTCCTGAGACTGGTTTGATGCAGCTCTCCATGCTACTCTGTCCTGTGCAAGCTTTTTCATCTCCCAGTACCTACTGCAACCTACATCCTTCTGAATCTACTTAGTGTATTCATCTCTTGGTCTCCCTCTACGATTTTTACCCTCCACGCTCCCCTCCAATACTAAATTGGTGATCCCTTGATGCCTCAGAACATGTCCTACCAACCGATCCCTTCTTCTGGTCAAGCTGTGCCACAAACTTCTCTTCTCCCCAATCCTACTCAATACTTCCTCATTAGTTATGTGATCTACCCATCTAATCTTCAGCATTCTTCTGTAGCACCACATTTCGAAAGCTTCTATTCTCTTCTTCTCCAAACTATTTATCGTCCATGTTTCACTTCCATACATGGCTACACTCCATACGAATACTTTCAGAAATGACTTCCTGACACTTAAATCAATACTGGATGTTAACAAATTTCTCTTCTTCAGAAACGCTTTCCTTGCCATTGCCAGCCTACATTTTATATCCTCTCTACTTCGACCATCATCAGTTATTTTGCTCCCCAAATAGCAAAACTCCTTTACTACTTTAAGTGCCTCATTTCCTAATCTAATTCCCTCAGCATCACCCGACTTAATTAGACTACATTCCATTATCCTTGTTTTGCTTTTGTTGATGTTCATCTTATATCCTCCTTTCAAGACACTGTCCATTCCATTCAACTGCTCTTCCAAGTCCTTTGCTGTCTCTGACAGAATTACAATGTCATCGGCGAACCTCAAAGTTTTTATTTCTACTCCATGAATTTTAATACCTACTCCAAATTTTTCTTTTGTTTCTTTTACTGCTTGCTCAATATACAGATTGAACAACATCGGGGAGAGGCTACAACCCTGTCTTACTCCCTTCCCAATCACTGCTTCCCTTTCATGTCCCTCGACTCTTATAACTGCCATCTGGTTTCTGTACAAATTGTAAATAGCCTTTCGCTCCCTGTATTTTACCCCTTCCACCTTTAGAATTTGAAAGAGAGTATTCCAGTCAACATTGTCAAAAGCTTTCTTTAAGTCTACAAATGCTAGAAACGTACGTTTGCCTTTCCTTAATCTTTCTTCTAAGATAAGTCGTAAGGTCAGTATTGCCTCACGTGTTCCAGTGTTTCTACGGAATCCAAACTGATCTTCCCCGAGGTTGGTTTCTACTAGTTTTTCCATTCGTCTGTAAAGAATTCGTGTTAGTATTTTGCAGCTGTGACTTATTAAACTGATAGTTCGGTAATTTTCACATCTGTCAACACCTGCTTTCTTTGGGATTGGAATTATTATATTCTTCTTGAAGTCTGTGGGTATTTCGCCTGTTTCATACATCTTGCTCACCAGATGGTAGAGTTTTGTCAGGACTGGCTCTCCCACGGCCGTCAGTAGTTCCAATGGAATATTGTCTACTCCGGGGGCCTTGTTTCGACTCAGGTCTTTCAGTGCTCTGTCAAACTCTTCACGCAGTATCATATCTCCCATTTCATCTTCATCTACATCCTCTTCCATTTCCATAATATTGTCCTCAAGTACATCGCCCTTGTATAGACCCTCTATATACTCCTTCCACCTTTCTGCTTTCCCTTCTTTGCTTAGAGCTGGATTTCCATCTGAGCTCTTGATATTCATACAAGTCGTTCTCTTATCTCCAAAGGTCTCTTTAATTTTCCTGTAGGCGGTATCTATCTTACCCCTAGTGAGATAGGCCTCTACATCCTTACATTTGTCCTCTAGCCATCCCTGCTTAGCCATTTTGCACTTCCTGTCGATCTCATTTTTGAGACGTTTGTATTCCTTTTTGCCTGTTTCACTTACTGCATTTTTATATTTTCTCCTTTCATCAATTAAATTCAATATTTCTTCTGTTACCCAAGGATTTCTACTAGCCCTCGTCTTTTTACCTACTTGATCCACTGCTGCCTTCACTACTTCATCCCTCAAAGCTGCCCATTCTTCTTCTACTGTATTTATTTCCCCCATTCCTGTCAATTGCTCCCTTATGCTCTCCCTGAATTTCTGTACAACCTCTGGTTCTTTTAGTTTATCCAGGTCCCATCTCCTTAAATTCCCACCTTTTTGCAGTTTCTTCAGTTTTAATCTACAGGTCATAACCAATAGATTGTGGTCAGAGTCCACATCTGCCCCTGGAAATGTCTTACAATTTAAAACCTGGTTCCTAAATCTCTGTCTTACCATTATATAATCTATCTGATACCTTTTAGTAGCTCCAGGGTTCTTCCATGTATACAACCTTCTTTCATGATTCTTAAACCAAGTGTTAGTTATGATTATGTTGTGCTCTGTGCAAAATTCTACCAGGCGGCTTCCTCTTTCATTTCTGTCCCCCAATCCATATTCACCTACTATGTTTCCTTCTCTCCCTTTTCCTACACTCGAATTCCAGTCACCCATGACTATTAAATTTTCGTCTCCCTTCACAATCTGAATAATTTCTTTTATTTCATCATACATTTCTTCAATTTCTTCGTCATCTGCAGAGCTAGTTGGCATATAAACTTGTACTACTGTAGTAGGTGTGGGCTTCGTATCTATCTTGTCCACAATAATGCGTTCACTATGCTGTTTGTAGTAGCTTACCCGCATTCCTATTTTCCTATTCATTATTAAACCTACTCCTGCATTACCCCTATTTGATTTTGTGTTTATGACCCTGTAGTCACCTGACCAGAAGTCTTGTTCCTCCTGCCACCGAACTTCACTAATTCCCACTATATCTAACTTCAACCTATCCATTTCCCTTTTTAAATTTTCTAACCTACCTGCCCGATTAAGGGATCTGACATTCCACGCTCCGATCCGAAGAACGCCAGTTTTCTTTCTCCTGATAACGACATCCTCTTGAGTAGTCCCCGCCCGGAGATCCGAATGGGGGACTATTTTCCCTCCGGAATATTTTTACCCAAGAGGACGTCATCATCATTTAATCATACAGTAAAGCTGCATGCCCTCGGGAAAAATTACGGCTGTAGTTTCCCCTTGCTTTCAGCCGTTCGCAGTACCAGCACAGCAAGGCCGTTTTGGTTATTGTTTCAAGGCCAGATCAGTCAATCATCCAGACTGTTGCCCCTGCAACTACTGAAAAGGCTGCTGCCCCTCTTCAGGAACCACACGTTTGTCTGGCCTCTCAACAGATACCCCTCCGTTGTGGTTGCACCTACGGTACGGCTATCTGTATCGCTGAGGCACGCAAGCCTCCCCACCAACGGCAAGGTCCATGGTTCATGTCGAATATTTTTTCGGCGTTCTGGTTGTCTTTCCAGGCCCCTCGTGCTTGACACTGAGTACAAAACCCGCCTCACGCCATTGTTTTAAGTTTTTTTATTGTCCTTCTGTTCGTTACGCGGGGAATGGGGATCTCTCCCTCGACCCATGGCATGTTGTACGGCCGCAACGCTTTGCGCACGACTGAACTCCCGCACTATCTCAATACTCACATTCGTAAGGATTGCTGAATGATCAGTTGCACTGAAAAATAGACGCTGTTTTGACGGTATGGCATCTCTTAAAAAAATGTGAAAATTAGTCGATTCCTTTCACATATTAAATGCAATACATGAAACTTTCTTATATACCATAGTCATATTTTTTGTATACTTTTATGTATATGCTTTGCTGCTCATACAACAACTTACATGCACGCAGATGTGATTAATTTACCATAAATTATGAATCTGTCTATCTGTGTTTACAATAATCACATACAATATGTGTAGTTTTAGACATGTCATACCATTATGCTTCTGTGAAGAAGATATTGACATCTGCTAAACAAATACTAAGGAAGATTTTGTAATACACTTCTTACACTATACACAAATTTATGAGCAAGATCTAATGTTATATAAAATTCTTAATTTTCTTCAGGAGAAGATGACCAATTAATTCGCTATTGCTGTGCTGACGTCGCCAGGGGGAGACCTTAGGTTAGGCTTCGTCGATGTATGAAGCAAAAAGATAGATCTACTCTCCTAAGATTAAACATACGTGTCCTTGACCGTATTTTATGCAATAAACATACAAGGAAAGCTACCATTTCTTTAACAGGAACCTTAGGCTAACTTTTATAATATCAGAGTGTGCTTCTGGACAACTATTCCAAATGTGTGTGTGTGTGTGTGCTGATGTTTAAAAACAGGTTTTACGGAAACAAGTAAACAGTTGGCCAGATACATACGCAGAACCGTCCACGAGAGCACCAGTTGGCCGTATATAAATTGTCTGATGGAAGGTAAGTTCCAGAATTGACCACCAGTAACCACCAGAGTAAAAGGAAGAGGAGAGTATTGTGTTCACAGCAGAGAGACAATAACAGCCAAATGTGTTAGTGAGGAGAGTTCAATGACTTCTAATGTGGACTAGTCATTGGATGTCACCTGAGTAACAAATCCATCATGGGCATTTAAACTCTTTTAAAATTGCCCAAGTTGACTACTGGTGATGTGATGGTGATGTCGAAAAGCGGTGGAGCGAGCACAGCCAAACTGAAACAAGGTAGATCATATGCACTGACGGACAGGGGTCCTAGAACATTTTGGCTCTCGTAAGCCACACATTTGTGTAGTCAACGAAAGCAAGTCGTAAGGCGCTTTAAAGAGTGGCGCCAGTGGACAGAGTATGTTAGGGAACGAGTGATTTCTAGTGATGAATCACACTAGGCCTGTGGTGATCCGATAGAAGGTACGGGTTTGGTGAATGCCTGTAAAACGTTACGTGCTATCATGTGTAGTGCCAACAGTGATGTGTGGAGTAGATCTCGTAACGGTATGGTGGTGTTATTCGTGGCTACGATGTGATCCCCTTATTGCGCTTGAGAGAACTAAAAATGCAGAAGAATGAAACCTGATTATTCAGTGCTATATATCGCATATGGTAGACAAACAGTTCAAAGACGGTGAGTGTTTACATCAGCCTGACAACAAATCTTGTGATAAGGCAGCATCTATGAAGCAATAGTTTGTCTTCAACAGCACTCCTGGAATTGAATGGCCTGCCCGCAGTCTGGATACAAACCCAGTGGAACGGCTTTGGGACGAGTTGGAACGTCGGCTTCGCTCCAGACCCGACGGTCCAATTTCACTACATTCTCCTGTTTCGGATCTGGAGGAAGAATGGGGTGCCATTCCTCCACATTCATTCAGAAGCTTCATTTAAGGCGCCTCATTAGAACTAAGGCCACCAGGGTCGATTCCAGCCACCTGACTTAAACTTATAGCTCATTCCTCGGATACTTTTGGGAAACGTTTCAAAGTCAACAATTAATATTTTTAACGTGGCTTCACTATAGGAACGGTTACAGAACAGCAGGTATAAAAGACAGCCAACCGGTTGCAATAAATTGTGGTTTACAAATAACCTTTACCATGGTTCCGACGGATTTAAACCCGTATTCTTCAGATGGACAAACCAAGCATCTGTACGGAGACTACACTTCCTTCCGCGACTATGAAATAACGTAACGTACTCTTTTCTGATGAAGACGACAAAGTCGTGTAGGCATAGTGCACTGCACACTGTAGCGTACGTGGAGTTCTATTCCGGAGAACTGTAACACACACTTTCGAACTCCCTACACACAGTCACTCTGCTGCTTGGGCTTCCTTCTCCTGATCATTTGCGAATTTGTACAACTACAAAAGCTCGAGATCCGCGTCCGTCAGTACGTGAGGTCGCCCTGGCCTTAATTTTGCTGTGGTTAATCTCTACTGACAACACAACACTCCGAACCGCATTTTATACTGGCGTACCTGCCTCTCGTGACGTCTAGAGTCAACTCAAAGTGCTTGCCGGGTACTTTTTGGTCAGATAATGTACACTACTGGCCATTAAAATTGCTACGCCACGAACATGACGTGCTACAGACGCGAAATTTAACCGACGGGAAGAAGATACTGTGATATTCAAATGATTAGCTTTTCAGAGCATTCACACAATATCGACGCCCGTGGCGACACCTACAACGTGCTGACATGAGGAAAGTTTCCAACAGATTTATCATACACAAACAGCAGTTGACCGACGTTGCCTGGTGAAACGTTGTTGAGATGCCTCGTGTAAGGAGGAGAAATGCGTATCATCACGTTTCCGACTTTGATAAAGGTCGGATTGTAGCCTATAGCGATTGCGATTTATCGTATCGCGACATTGCTGCTCTCGTCGGTCGAGATCAAGTGACTGTTAGCAGAATATGGAATAAGTGGGTTCAGGAGAGTAACACGGAACGCCGTGCGGGATCCCAACGGCTGCGTATCGATAGCAGTCGAGATGACGGGCATCTTATAGGCATGGCTGTAACGGATCGCGCAGCCACGTCTCGATCCCTGAGTCAACGGATGGGGACGTTTGCAAGACACCTACCATCTGCACGAACAGTTCGACGACGTTTGCAGCCGCATGAACTACCAGCTCGGAGACCATGGCTGCAGTTACCCTTGACGCTGCATCACAGACAGGAGCGCCTACGATGGTGTCCTCATCGACGAGCTTGGGTGGACGAATGGCTAAACGTCATTTTTTCGGATGAATCCAGGTTCTGTTTACAGCATCGTGATGGTCGCATCCGTGTTTGGTGACATCGCGGTGGACGGACATTGGAAGCGTGTATTCGTCATCGCCATACTGGCGTATCACCCTGCGTGATGGTATGAGGTGCCATTGGTTACAGGTCTCGGTCACCTCTTGTTCGCATTGACGGCACTTTGAACAGTGGACGTTACATTTCAGATGCGTTATGACCCATGGCTCTACCCTTCATTCGATCCCTGCGAAACCTTACATTTCAGCAGGATAATGCACGACCACATGTTGCAGGTCCTGTACGGGCCTTTCTGGATACAGAAAATGTTCGACTGCTGACCTGGCCAGCACATTCTCCAGATCTCTCACCAATTGAAAACGTCTGGTCAATGGTGGCCGAGAAACTGGCTCGTCACAAAATGCGTCAGTACTCTTGATTAACTGTGATATCGCGTTGAAGCTGCATGGGCAGCTGTACCTGTACACGCCATCCAAGCTCTGTTTGACCCAATGCCCAGGCGTATCAAGGCCGTTATTACGGCCAGAGGTTGTTGTTCTGGGTACTGATTTCTCAGGATCTATGCACCCAAATTGCGTGAAAATGCAATCACATGTCAGTTCTAGTATAGTATATTTGTCCAGGAAGTACCCGATTATCATCTGCTTTTTTCTTGGTGTGCCAATTTTAATGGCCAGTAGTGTATGTCAAAAAATGTATGCTGTGCAGAATGGCTGCGTTGAGGTCGCAAAAACGATTCCCTCCGCTCATTTCTTCTCACGAAAAGTAGAATGTCACGGATATGCTTGTTAGGTTGTGCTGGAGCTTCATCGTGGGAAGGCGCCATTATGAATAGGCATGCGGAGTCACATGTTATCTGTTAGTCGGAGAGCTATTGTGAACGCTCAGAGCTACGGAGGTGAACGTCCACCGTTGATCAACAAATCTCTTCATCGACGATTATACATGACCACATCGTGGTACCTCGAACGATGAATTTCTTGCAATTAAACATTTTCACTGCATTCTTGTCTCAGGCGACGGACAACTTTACTCCTGAAAAAAACCTAACTAGTAGCAAATCCCCCCCCGTTCGACAATGGTTTTCTGGAGGTTTCCGCTGGTTGTAAGGGAAATTCCGGAAGTGGTAATCCCCTCCATTTTATTCCAAACTGGGAATCCCTCTGCCTCACTATGAGCCAGCGTAACAAGAACCGCGACTTTGAAATGGGCCGAATCTCATACAGTCCACTCCACCCCTTGCAGATAATAATGGAAAGTACGAAAAAAAAAAAAGGATAAAGGTCTTAGCTCGCCCACCAGTCGCCCTCAATCGCATGGTCTGCAGTGCCCTACACATACCGAGAAATTACTTTTTTCTGTAACCTCATCAGTAAAAATTCACCGTGTAAAAAATATGTGTATAAGATTTTTGAGTGTGTAGAGGAGGGAAAAAGAAAGACTTTTTATGTGACACAAACGTCCCTACTGCAAGAGTTTTCCCACTTGGAGTCCACGAAAAGTTTGAAGCTACTGATGTTCACACTGTGTTCGAAATGCCACGTAATGTAAACTGTTTTGTACGTGTTATTTACTGCCCATGGATTTACTGGGAAGATACAAAGTATTTTGTGTACGAGGCACACACAGACGCACCTGGAGAGCTATTAGTCCGTTTGGCTGAACACGCGGGAATTATTTGTGGAGCACCTGGTTGTTCTGTGCGTGTTACACAATCATTAAAATTTAGACGCTAGTTGTGCCTTAATGTAAACGGAGAACATTTTCAGGGTCAACTCTAAAACAATATGCATTACATGGCAGTTTGAACACGGTCGCTGAACGTCACAAGTGCCAAAATCTTTCTGGGTCCCTAGTGGGGAAACGGTGCACCTGTGAGAGTTATGTCACATAGGTGTTCTTTAATCTTTTCTAAGCACTCTAAAATCTCGCTTATGTATTACTTTTTACAAACCGTATGTACATATACGGCAATGCAAGGAAAGCGTTTCTGAAGAAGAGAAATTTGTTAACATCGAGTGTAGATTTAAGTGTCAAGAAGTCGTTTCTGAAAGTATTTGTATGGAGTGTAGCCATGTATGAATGTGAAACATGGACGATAAATAGTTTGGACAGGAAGAGAATAGAAGCTTTTGAAATGTGGTGCTACACAAGAATGCTGAAAATTAGATGGATAGATCACATAACTAATGAGGAGGTACTGAATAGGATTGGGGAGAAGAGAAGATTGTGGCACAACTTGACTAGAAGAAGGGATCGGTTGGTAAGCCATGTTCTGTGGCAACAAGGGATCACCAATTTAGTATTGGAGGGCAGCGGGGAGGGTAAAAATCGTAGAGGGAGACCAAGAGATGAATACATTAATCAGATTCAGAAGGATGTAGGTTGCAGTAGTTACTGGGAGATGTAGGAGCTTGCAACAACAACAATAAATGTACATATACACTAGGCTTTCATAATTTTTCTGGGACCTATTTTCCCAAAAAATGAATAGAAAAACAGCGACCATCCTCAGGTTCTCAACAAGGTTTACCGGAGGTTGCCCTTGCGTGTAAGGCAAACGCCGGCACTATAAATACTCTCTCAAATATTCCGAACTAGACTCCCTCTGCACCAATACCGGCTATCTCCGGGTGTTTTGGTCGAAAAGACTCTGATTTTACAATAGATCCGAACTGAAGCGGCCCACTCAAAATTTAGGAGTAGAGAATAATAAGGAAGACAATAGTGATAAATTGTAGCTGAACGCTAAACAATAATTTTGGTGTACAAGAAGCCGAATTACTACTCGTCAGACTCCACGAAGGTCTGGAACATTTGCACGGTTCTTTATCATACGTAGCATCCTCTTGACGTAGACCTGAAAGAAATCACACATATTCCTTGCAAGCATTTGTGCCTACTCTGGTGACAAAAGCCACTCTTAATAGTTTTCTAATTGTGGAAGAGGTACTCGTAGGAAGTTCTTAATTTTTATCTGAAACATTTAGCCTTCTAAGTAACTGTTTTTATCTCTCTTGTAAGATAAACGTTTCGAATTAATCTATATTTATCTGCCTAAAGTAAATCAGAACGTGGTCTGCAAATAGGCTCTTTTCCATTCATTGTGTTTAACTGCTGGGCAATAGGTATCCTAACCATCGCGAACTACTTCCAGCACATATGTTTGTGGAATGCTCTCTTTAACTACATGAACCAAATTTAAGGGGCGAAAAAGCCTAGGGTGTGCACTTAAGTAACCCAGTAGCTTCAAACAGCTGAACATCTAACAGGTTATTGGAGGCAACACGTAGATGAAACAGAGCAGTGACACATCGATTTTTCTCCCATATACTTCCTTCCACAGCTCACACCATCCTAGTATTATTTGCAAACATTGAACCATCTATGAAGGTAAATCATCGAATTTGTAACTCAGTAGGCATAGTAGCACGTTACAAGGAGGCTATGTATGCCGTGCTGTCAATGTGTTGCTCATAGAGCCGAAAATGTGATTATTAAACTACAAAACGGCTTGTGGCTGATGGTTGAGGACATACGAAACCAGTATAAAGAAGTACATCCTGATGCGGTCATAGTGGCGGGATAGTACTAACTTCTCTGTGTCTTTTCAAACTCAACGTAGTTTTGAATTCTGAAATACGATAACCAGTAGGCCTAATGTTGCGCATAAAGCACACGTTTGTAACAATAAGAAGTTGATATTATTTTGAATGATAAGATGAAACCTGATATTGCATATTACCAGTCTCTTAGATAACCGAAACAAAATCCACGCAATACATGGGCCGAACTAGAGTAGAAAATTTGGGGTTTCTTTTGAAATTAAATTTTGCATAAAAATCGGCTGAAGGTACGGAACAGATGATGACGGTACGCTTCCTGTGAAAAAGCCACTGTAACCCCAATCCGCATAATGTATGGCACTTTAGGTCGAAATTGCTACATTTACTGCAGATGTTTTCATATTATTAAAATATATAAATTGGTTTCACTTGCAAAAGAAGAATTTTGTTTTTTTGTCAGCATTTCTTGGACAAACTGTGTATCTTTCTGATGTGCGTTTATTACTTTAAATTGCTGGAGTAAACTCTTCGTATTTGAGATCTTAGCTGCCTTCAGCCGGATGGAGCTTTGTACAGCCGAGTTTGAAGCTCTTTTTAAAAAATGAGAATGCACAAGCTCCTGCCCCACCTGTCTTATATATTGTCTTCTTTCCACATCAGAACTGGGGATGTTGATCTTCATTATAACTTGAGCATTAATGCAAGCAATATCTACCATCCGAAAGAACACCACTAATGGCCATGGTTTTGTTCTTCTTGCAACGGTGTATGTTACACACAACTTGTCAACTGTATCAACTCCGCCTTTTGTAAGGTTGTAGAAGGTAATTATCTCAGGTTTCTTTCTGTCACCTGTTGTAGTGTCAATACTCTTGGAATTTGGATGTATTGTTGACAAGAGTATAACATTTTTATCTTTTTTGGTACATATGAAAGGTAAGTGATGTCCCATTTGTAAGCAAAAACTGTACTTGCAGTTTCTCTCCCTTTTATGACAGTGAATTCAGTAGGAATCTGAGGCTCATTGTGCCAATAAGTGTTAGCCGCTTTTTCAGTAAACCTTGAGCAAGAAAGGTATTAGTGAATTATTTATCTGTTTTAATGTTTTGGGGGTAAGAAATGAAAGCCGCCTGGCAGAATTTTGCACACAGCACAACTTAATCATAGCCAACACTTGGTTCAAGAATCATAAAAGAAGGTTTTATACATGGAAGAAGACTGGAGATACTGACAGGTTTCAGATAGATGATATAATGGAAAGACAGAGATTTAGGAACCAGGTTTTAAATTGTAAGACATTTTCAGGAGCAGATGTGGACCCTGACCACAATCTATTGGTTATGAACTGTAGATTAAAACTGAAGAAACTGCAAAAAGGTGGGATTTTAAGGAGATGGGACCTGGATAAACTGAAAGAACCAGAGGTTGTACAGAGTTTCAGGGAGAGAATAAGGAAACAATTGACAGGAATGGGGGAAAGAAATACAGTAGAAGAAGAATGGGTAGCTTTGAGGGATGAAGTAGTGAAGGCAGCAGAGGATAATGTAGGTAAAAAGTCGAGGGTTAGTGGAAATCCTTGGGTAACAGAAGATATATTGAATTTAATTGATGAAAGGAGAAAATATAAAATGCAGTAAATGAAGCAGGCAAAAAGGAATACAAACGTCTCAAAAATGAGATCGACAGAAAGTGAAAAATGGCTAAACAGGGATGGCTAGAGGACGAATATAAGGACGTAGAAGCTTACCTCACTAGGGGTAAGTTAGATGCTGCCTACAGGAAAATTAAGGAGACCTTTGGAGTAAAGAGAATCACTTCTATGAATATCAAGAGCTCAGATGGAAACCCAGTTCTAAGCAAAGAAGGTAAAGCAGAAAGGTGGAAGGAGTATATAGATGGTCTATACAAGGGCGATGTACTTGAGGACAATTTTATGGAAATGGAAGAGGGTGTAGATGAAGATGAAATGGGAGATATGATACTGCGTGAAGATTTTGACAGAGCACTGAAAGACCTGAGTCCAAACAAGGCCACGGGAGTAGACAACATTCCATTACAACTACTGACGGCCTTGGGAGAGCCAGTCCTGACAAAACTCTACCATATGGTGAGCAAGATATATGAGACAGGCGAAATACCCTCAGATTTCAAGAAAAATATAATTCCAATCCCAAAGAAAGCAGGTGATAACAGATGTGAAAATTACCGAACTATCAGTTTAATAAGTCACGGCTGGAAAATACTAACGCGAATTCTTTACAGGTGAATCAAAAATTGATAGAAGCCGACCTCGGGGAAGATCAGTTTGGATTCCGTAGAAATATTGGAACACGTGAGGCAATACTGACACTACAACTTACCTAAGAAGTGAGATTAAGGAAAGGCAAACCTAAGTTTCTAGCATTTGTAGAGAAAGCTTTTGACAATGTTGACTGGAATACTATCTTTCAAATTCCGAAGGTGGCAGGGATGAAATAAAGGGAGCGAAAGGCCATTTACAATTTGTACAGAAACCGGAAGGCAGTTATAAGAGTCGAGGGACATGAAAGGGAAGCAGTGTTTGCAAGGGAGTTAGACAGGGTTGCAGCCTTTCCCCAAGGAAAATTCGGAGTAGGTATTACAATCCACGGAGAAGAAATAAAAACTTTGAGGTTAGCCGATGACATTGTAATCCTGTAAGAAACAGCAAAGGACTTTGAAGATCAGCTGAACGGAATGGATAGTGTCTTGAAAGGAGGATATAAGATGAGCATCAACAAAAGCAAAACGAGGATAATGGAATGTAGTCGAATGAAGTCGGCTAATGCTGCGGGAATTAGATTAGGAAATGAGACACTTAAGGTAGTAAAAGGGTTTTGCTAACTTGGGGAGCAAAATAACTGATTGTGGTCGAAGTAGAGAGGATATAAATGTAGACTGGCAATGGCAAGGAAAGCGTTTCTGAAGAAGAGAAATATGTTAACATCGAGTATAGACTTAAGTGTCAGGAAGTCATTTCTGAAGTATTTGTATGGAGTGTAGCCATGTATGGAAGTGAAACATTGACGATAAATAGTTTGAACAAGAAGAGAATAGAAGCTTTCTAAATGTGGTGCGACACAAGAATGCTGAAGATTAGATGGGTAGTTCACATAACTAATGAGTAGGTATTGAATAGGATTGGGGAGAAGAGAAATTTGTGGCACAACTTGACTAGAAGAAGGGATCGGTTGGTAGGACATGTTCTGAGGCATTAAGGGATCACCAATTTAGTATTGGAGGGCAGCGTGGAGGGTAAAAATCGTAGAGGGAGACCGAGAGATAAATACACCAAGCAGATTCAGAAGGATGTAGGTTGCAGTAGGTACTGGGAGATGAAGAAACTTGCACAGGATAGAGTAGCATGGAGAGCTGCATCAAACCGGTCTCAGGACTGAAGACCACAACAGCAACATATTTCGTCCAGTTCCTTGAATCCCCTCAGTAAGTCTCAAAACGACGTCTTTGCCTGAATTAGAAATTTAAAATGGCCCTTCATGCTGTTCTTCCGCATACACCTCAATTTTAGATGTATACCAAGTCCTTGCATCACATAATGTCTGTTTTTTTTTTATAGCGTATTTGGCGGGTTTGCTAGTACTATACACCAAAAAGGGACATTTACCTCTGAAGGGAACCAGTTGTTCATCAGTTGTAGTATAACTTCGAATGCTGTATGCAGTTTTCATTGAACAAGGTGAATAGTTCCCGTATTGCAGCCATTTTATCCAGTTTGTTACGTTGACCCCCATCATGAATATTATCAAATCTCAAACAACTCATAAGGAACAAAAATCTGTCCAGGGACGTAGTAGTGTGAAATATTTCTACTCCTAGTCCCTGTGCAGAAAATAGATCTTGTAAATTCATTTTAACTGCTCTATAAGAATCAGCAATTATAAGTAGTCCAATGAAAGATCGTATTTCTATTACATCTGTTTTCCGGCATCTATTTTTGTTCCTGTAGAAGGCCTCAATACGATCAATATAAAGGTTGGTGCACTCTACTATTGAGCGAATTATTAGCTCATTTATGAAGACACCAAAGCATTCTACAGCAGTCTTGCAGTCTTTAACAGTTAGTTTCGTACCAGGAAACTGAGTTACTATATTTCGCTTCCTTGTTCTGATATTATTAGGCTTAGGTGTTATCATCCATTTAGTTGCTTTATACTTATCAAGCATAAACCTCTCTGGTGATGTTGGAAAGGAGGAAGCCGTATCTTCACTAGCATCCTCATCAGATTGATCACTTGCAGTTGAATGATCGCTTTCTTCGCACTGTTCTTCTTCATTGTCATCCGAATCTTCAATCTCTGGAATCTCACAGTTTTCATCTTCATAAAAAGAACTTCCTCCAACAGCCTTCTAAGACGTTTTGCTCCTCCTTATATGCCGTCGTGATGTGCACTGCTCAACACAGAAAGTCGCACTTCTAGGTAGGTGGGGTGTTATCAGCACCCCAGCGTTTAAAACTTGTTGTGTACGTTGTTGTGTATTTTTAAAGACACGAAAAATGGTTTTGCAACAATGTGCATCCCTTTGAACAAAGGTAAAAAGATGCTCAACAGTGTGACCAACATGCTTCACTAAATACCTGTAAACTTTTACACCTGGGGTGCTGTGAACACCCCAATCCCCAGTTAGTAGCGATTCATGAATTTACATTGTCGAAAGAGTTTTCGAAACATATAATTTTATAGTATCACATCATGGAGTTATACAACACACCTACGACATGATTACATTGGAACTTATTTTTTTTAAGTATTCAGCAGATAAGTTATTTTAAATTAAAAAGAAATAATTGATATCAGCAGCATCTCTCTGTCGTAACATATCCTCATACAGGGATCATGCCGTTACGCTTCTCAGTACAGCTCAACACAGACAATTTCTTTTCATTGTTCTAAGAACACTAAAATCATCTCAGCAGCATGACAATACTTCAATCTTGACTTGACTATTAATGTTAAATGCGAATCAGGTACATATGACTTGAGGTTATTTTGAAATTAGCATATGATTTTATACAAAAGTTTTGAGTGCAGAGCTGAAAGTAGTACAGATTATACAATAACGATATCCCGCTCTCATATCAGGAACAGATTATTAAATAAAACGTTTGTACACATATAAAGGGAAAATGAAACGTTCTCATGAACCTTGGTGTATCAACACGTACAACTGAATACTTTTAATCGAAGCCTTTTATCTTCTACATCTATATGGATTTATCTTCTACATCTATATGGATACTCCGCAAATCACATTTAACTGCCTGGCACGAACCACCAAAGGAAAATTTAAAATTTATGTCGGCTTCATTTGCTGCCGTTTACTCGTATACATCCCAGTTACCATACTGACGCGATTGAACGTACACTAGCCCGCATACTGAGAAGACATCTAATTTTTTTACCATGGACCAGATAATGCGAAGTGTATACCTTATTCTTCCATTTTTAAAAGCAACAATACGAACTTGCGTCTTGGTCTGTGTTTGATTACACTTGTAAACTAGTGAATATGTGATTGTATTCATGTTATTCAGATAAATTTTGGAACTGCCATGGATCAATAACTAGTCCAAACATATAAAATTATGAATCGAAAATATAGATGTGACATAAGTCAGATAACCAAATTTTAATTTATTGTTCGTGTCCCAGATATTATGACTTATGGTTAAATTATTAGAAGGAAAAATCATAACATTTCTAGGAAATAACTATCTAGCACAAATGTTACTGAATTCCTTTCCGATGATACGATATGCATGCATTTTAGTCATGTGCATATGTGCAGAATTAAATTAACATTATCATGGATATAATTTTGTCTTAAAATCAGAATTATCTCTTCCTCTGTAAAATATTGTATTCCTCTTGTTTGCAGTGAACTAAGGGAAAACTATTTTGGGGCTCCACACCAAATAAGTCATAACTTTTTTAAGTTAATTGGACCATTTTAGTCACGGAGGAAACCAAATGCTAACTTTTTTGTCACGATTTATTGATTGTGATAATCCAGTATGCCCATCGTTTATTTAATGGGGTTGGTCGCCAAACTGGCCGACTTAGAGCAGGAGAGGCATCACAGGACATTTTAATTTCCACTTTCTATATTTTCACAAATAAATTCATAAAACTTTGTTAGCATGACCAGGAATGATTCAGGATTCACACTCACAGCACTGAAAGTTCAAAAAAAAAAAAAAGATTTTTTTACATGTGAAATTTTATCATTTGCTCACATACTATTGGCTGCATTTGTTGCTAGAGATACAAAGAACTTGCAATACTTGTAAGCAACATAGGAAAATATGCTACCCCCCATAGAGTGAAGCACGAGTGGTAATACAATTAGAAAGTTAAAAGTTGAACAGTAAATAAATACAAAGGGAGAAAACCAGGACAAACATTACTAGACTCGGGAAACTGTGTCTGCGTAACAATCAAAAGTAATTAAAAATCCTAGTAAAATGAAATTAGTAGTTGACAAGAGTAGTAAAGAAGAGCTTGAAGAGCTGTTATATAAGGCACGTGATAACGAAAAAGAGTAAAACATAGAATAAGCAATTGTAAGAACAGAATACGTCGAGTACACAAACAATCACAATAAAATAAATAAATAAAGAAAAATGGAAGAATAAAATCGAACGCAAAGTGTCGAAAGTATTAGAAAACCGTGATGATTAAGTGAAGTTTATAAGAGGGGAAGTATTGAAACTTCTTAATTAAATTTTTTACTTAAACTGCTGAATGAAATTGAACATACAGAGCCTACCTTCTCCTTACTTATTCTTATCAAATCAACACTGACCACAATATCCTAACGCAACGCAATGTGACTGCTCAAAAATGCTAACCTGACTTCAAATAATTAATACAAAAGAATGGCCCTCAATAAGAAGAAATCCTAACAATAATCCATACATATCATAATCCACTTACCTCGCAGAAAATCTTCATTACACGAACTACAGTAGTGCCGCAAACACCACTAAAGCCAGCTGAATTAAAGATTCTAACTAATGAAGGCTCTAACTACTAATAGGCGTGTGGTTAACAAAGAAAAGATTTTGTTGCAGAGCAAACAATGTAGTTAGTAGATTTTACCTTAATCAAGTGAAAACCAGTTCAAAACAAATTATATAATCATCAGTAAAAAATCTCCATGACGGATACACATTCAGACTGTCCGCTCGCGCTCATACTGCAAACCTCCAACACTGGTAATTATTAACCTCTAACCTCCATCACTGCTGACTACTCACAGACAACTTCCATCACTGCTGGCTGTTCACCTCCAACTGCTACTGCGACCATCCACAAAATCTCTTACAGAGTGCACACAGCGCTGTCAGAGTTATTAATGCAGAGCGCTACATAGTGCTGCCAACATACAAACACATACACAGCCTACTTGCAGTAAGTAGCTCTGTTTGGTCATTTAGTACTAAATCAGGACGCTGAGCCCGCTCGTTCTTGATTTAATCAAACCAACGGGTTGAGCTTTTGGCCTTTCTTTGCTAAGTGGATATGGGACTGTGGCTGAAAAATGTGGTCGTATACATTCACTTCCGTACAGACTCATTGATAAATATTTATGGTGCTATCGTAATTAAGGATGAAGATGACAAAATATACACGAAATACGTCTGCATCAGTGATAATGTTTTGTCAAGGCATGTTTGGCCTGGTTATTAACAATGAAGTAACATTTTTTAATGCACTCAGTCAGTTAAAAAAGGCCAGTTATTTAAAAACATAAGATAGTGTTTACAAGAGGCTTTATCGATACCACTGTTCTGGAGCATGAGCGTTACATCGTATATATTTATGTTACCTCACATACGGCGCTACTAAAAATAAATCACATTCTGCATGATGAAGGGTGTAATGTGCTTGTTGGCAATCCGTAGCACAATGTTTGAGACGATGAAACTGATGATGCAAGATAATCGAAACTACTTCCTGATTAACCGCAGTGAGATGACTAACAAAAATGTAATCTATTTTTATAAAGGAAGTACAATACCACACAGACTCGTTTGTGAGCATGTAAAACTTTACATATCTTTCTAAGATATTAGCAGTCGATTATCTCACTGTATTCCGTAATGCGAATAAAAGGATAAATACCGCTTGAGCTCTCAGCACGCGAAATACAGAAGTATTTCGAGTGTACATAGTGTCACAAACAACTAACGTCAAAATTATGCAGTTGGCGTAAGATCCTAACTGTCATACAGCTGTCTACTGCAGGGACTGCTGTACCGTTCCAGTAACAACAAAAACTCAAAAATCTGTGAAATGTCCACGATGGTGTCAGTCACTGTTTTGAGTACACGGCTAGCTTCGAAGATGAATTATTATTCGTTACAGGAACTTGCAGACATGCATTTACTGCAGGGTTTCCAAAGATGTAGTGTCCGGAAAGTTGAACGAATGTAAGAAAGAAATTTGGCAAGGCGTCATGCTAACAGGATGAAATTTATCGCAGTGGATACAACTTCCGAGAAACTGGGTAGTTCAAGCTACAAAGAGTTGGCCAAGGATCACTAGAAAAAAATGGTCGCATAGTGGAAAGCGAGGCTATGGGCTTAGATCACTTGGAAGGTGATGCATCAACAAGCATTAGTTAACTTTACCTTGCGATGCACTCTCAGCAGAATAAAGAATGGAGAGTACTGCTCCAGAGACAGTTACAACCCTAAACGACGTGTGGAAGTAATGGAGCCCAATAATTTTGAACCCTGACATCAGTTTCATCCGTTGATTGTATTATGCGCGTGCATTTCATGTGTCGGTCGCTACAGTTTTTATGAGTTTAAATTGTTGCTGTATGTCTCGTAAGTTGTTTATTTTAATAAAAATTGCCTAATAATTACTATTAATTCCTTGTATCAATGTTCTCCTTTTATCACTCCCATCCATATAAGGTACACTCTACAGGTTTAGGACAGTTTGTACATAGGCTTCACACATACCGGAAAAAGGAAATGAGCCTTCTTGCTACGGAAACGTCGTATGTCTCTGACACTGAAAGTGGTCAATTTGTAGTTGAAATTGTAGAAAGCATTCCTGACTGGAGCACAGCGATCGCTATAAAATGTTTAAAAAAAAACAACAACAAAAAAGCAAAAAAACAGTCTCAGTCGAGTTTTCAGATTTTTAATTTGTTGGCAACCGGTTAAAGCCCTTTCCTCGGACCATGACTTCTGCGGATCTCGCTCCGTCTGCCTCCACCAACAGCCGTAAAGGTGGTGCAAGCCTGAATACGGTCCAAGAGAAGGGCCGAAACCGGTTGCCAACAAATAAAAAAATCTTAAAAGGCGATGGAGATTGTTATTATTGAGTTTTAAAATTTGCTTTTAATCGTAAAAGATAAAAGCGAGAACTAGCGAAAGCTTTCCATTGACTGATCATAATCTCTGAAAGCAGCTCATTTCGTCTTTACTATGTAAACATATGATCGTTTTGGCGGCCGGAGTAGCTGTGCGGTTCTAGGCACTACAGTCTAGAGCCGAGCGACCGCTGCGGTCGCAGGTTCGAATCTTGCCTCGGGCATGGATGTGTGTGATGTCCTTAGGTTAGTTAGGTTCAATTAGTTCTACGTTCTAGGCGACTGATGACCTCAGAAGTTAAGTCGCATAGTGCTCAGAGCCATTTAAACCATATCTTCGTTTCAGATGTATATGCTCAATTTCACTTCATCACTGAATATGAGAGGACATCTTGAAAAGTAGTTTTTAGGACGAGAAATTCCGCCTTATGGAAGATACCTTTTCAGTTTCGTTTTACCCAGACACGTTTCAGCGCTTTTTGTGCATCTTCAGTAGGTTACTTTATTTTTTACTGTAAAACTGTTTTTTACAGTAAGAAAATAAAACAACCCACTGAAGATAGTACAAAAAGTGCTGAAATATGTCTAGGTAAAACGAAACTGAAAGGGTGTCTTGCATAAGACAGAATTCCTCGTCCACGGATATAAGAAGTACTGCAACACCACAAGAAGATTAGTAGTTTTTTTGTGAGAACCTTTCAAATGAAACAAACGTCATTAACATTCTAAATCAGTATTCTTCATGTCGGCTTATTTACTTCTTGACATAGTCACGCTGGCACTAATGTATTTCTTGCACCGAGGGACTAGTCTGTTGATACCGTCACTTCAGAATATTGCACTTCGTTGAAGGAGTCACAACCCCATCTCTGCTTGCACCACTTCATCACCATCAAAGAGACGTCCTCGAAGGTGTTCTTTAAGTTACGTAAACAGATGAAAAAAATGATTCAAATGGCTCTGAGCACTATGGGACTCAACTGCTGTGGTCATAAGTCCCCTAGAACTTAGAACTACTTAAACCTAAGTAACCTAAGGACATCACACACATCCATGCCCGCGGCAGGATTCGAACCTGCGACCGTAGCGGTTCCAGATTGTAGCGCCTTTAACCGCTCGGCCACTCCGGCCGGCGTAAACAGATGAAAACCGGATGGGGCCAAGTCGGGACAGTACGAGGGATCACTGATGACAATGAATCCAAGTTGTCGAAATGTTGAATATGTCCTATTCGGAACCATATAGTAGCAGAGGACTGCAAATATGTAGACATGAAGAATAAAGATGCAGAATGTTAACGGTGTTTGTTTTACTCCAAAAGCTTTCACACTTATCACATAAAATCGGAGCTATTATTTTTGAGCACGCCCTTGTATTAATGATTTTAACATTCGAAACTACAAGACGTACTTCACAAGGAACTTCAAAGAACCATACCATTACTGCTAAGCAATTATTTTGAGGCAAATCATAGTTTCTTTCAGTGTCTTTTATCATAGACATTGACCATGAATTGTAACTGCCGTGACTAAATTGGTTCTGCAGTGATGTTAAATCCAAATGTTGTATCTCGTACTGAATACATTATTTTTAACACAATACACGTAATCACATATTACAAAGAGTGCTCCTTATGACGCAGGAAGTAAATTCTTCATTTAGAACTTCAATGTTCTGGCATCTTGTATTTCTCTAACTCACATTTTCATCCCTCTATTTTTTTTTTTTTTGTTTCTTTTGTTTTGTTTTATGCATGTACATCGAAAAATACGTGGAAGAGGTTACTTCCGTTGCGCCGAGTATACAGATTATTTCCCATTCCAAGATGACTTCCTTAATTCTCTGCCCAAGCCCAACTTTGTGTGACTTGTGAGATTTGACAAAGGTTGTTGGATTCCACCCCAAAAATTGATTCCTGCGAAATCGTAAGTAGAATTTCTTGAATGATATCGTACATTTCTGTGATTGCCAGAGACATACCAGCATTTATTGCGAACAAATGAGCCCTGTGACCACGCAAGCATCCTCTCTGTGCAAGCGTTCGGCTTTCTACATCAGCATCAACATACGTACTCCACAAGCTACCGTTCGGTGCGTGGCGGAGTGCACCCTGTACCACTACTTATCATTACCTCTGCACTTCCACTCGCAGAGCGAGGTAAAAACGACTGTGTAGATGCCTTCGTATGTGCCTTAATTTCCCCTATGTTATCTTCGTGGTCCTTAAGTGAAATGTATTTTGGTGGCAGCAGAATCGTTCTGCAGTCAGTTTCTAATGTCGATTCTCTCAATAGTTTTTCTCGAATAGAACGTCGCCTTTGTTCCTTAACACTTTCATGTTGTTCGAGTTACTGGTAAGAAATCTAGCCGCCCACCTCTGAAATGCTCCGATGTCTCACTTTAATACGATTTGATGCGGACCCAAACATTGGAGAAGTACTCAAGAATAGGTCACACTAGCATCGTATCTGCGGTCTCCTTTGCAGATTAACCACACTTTCCCCAATTTCTCCCAGTAAGCCGAAGTCGACCATTCACCATCCCAACACAGTCCTCACGTGCTCGTTTCATTTGATACCGCTTTGCAACGTCACTTCAAGACATTTAAACGAAGAGACTGTGTCAATCATTTTGCTGTTGATCTACAGACTACACTAGACCGAATGTTTTCAATAAACACTTTGTTGTTGGAGAGCGGCAGTACGTCACTATACAAGCAATAAGTGAACGCAGACGGTCTGATATGATTATAATTAATGCTGTATGGTCTCTCATTTAATACTGCCGAAAAACGTTTTCTTGCAGTTAGTTGCTTGATGCCATTAATTCCAGAACTGACGCGATTAATTCCAGAAATGACGCTTAATTAATCAAGACAGAGGCTTACACTTTGTGAAGTGCAAACCCTTGTATTCCTCTACATTGAGTGATTTTTGCCAATCTTTGAACAGAGATATTGTTTCAAGCTTGACAGAACGTAGTCATTATTCTGTGTAAGTGCCTATGTGACGAAGTAGTGGGCTGAATTTTATGCTCCAACCCGCTTCTCGTGGTCCACTAGTTAGCCGTCACGGTAACTGTTCGTGTTCGGTCAGAGGACTAGCAAACCTCTGTAACAAAAAAATAAAAAGAGAACTAAGTGAAGGTCTCATATTCAAACTGAAAAGTGATGTGCGACATCCGCCCAGGACCACTGACGAAAATATGACGAAGAAACAGATCTAAGGCAAGACGAAAAAAATCTAAAACATGAAAATTGTTTAGCATTGTTGCCCTTAAACTGTCGAGTCACGGGTTAGATTCATCATCATCGACGCCCAAGTGGACATAAAAAGACTAGCACTAAGCATGTAACAACACCAAATAGGATTCCTCGGGAAATGGTGACATAAGATCGTTTCAATTTTGTTGTGATCAACACTGACAATGTTTCTAGAAGTCTAAAAGTGTCCTTGTTAATTCGGCGAAACGCGAGCAGTTTCTTCGGCTAACAAAAGTCATTGAAAAACGACTCTTTTTTACCAAATCATTCCAAAAAATGTTCGCCGCGACTGGAAACTGCCGACAAACGGGTCGTCAGCACTGCATAAGGGAGGAATATGTGGACATTTGTGTGAAAATAAACTTTCTTTTCGAACTCGAAGTAGCTCGTCTCTCGTTTCACCTGCTGCAAGAATTCACCTGGATTTACAGAAAACCTGATACTGAACATTACCAACAAAACAGCACAACTCTTTACACACGATGATGTTTCTTGATTAAAAAACGACGTCGATTCCACGGTCACCGAAGCTACTAATAGTTGAAATCGTCTGTCTTACAACGAGCACTGTTCTATAAATTACCAGTGTCAATCGTATTATGGAGTGTCGCGGACATTTTGGGTGGACGTGTAACTGAGAGTGTAACGGAGCACTGGTTGAACACGGAGCGGCAGTAACAGGTGGCGTGTCGTACAGCGGGAGACTACGCGCTGGTGCGCCGGCTTACCTTTGTGCGGGAACAGCATCAGCAGGCGAGAGCAACAAGTAGGTGCCTCCCCTCATATCTAACAAGTTGCCGCGCGCCGCCCGGCCGCCATCTTGCGACAACTCACGCAATTACGGCTCAATAATGCAGGGCGCGATATCGATTTCCGGTGGTTCGGCAGTGCTGCAGGGGCGGCGCACGCGGCGTGCCCGCTCGCGCTCTCTAATACAGTCGATACTAGAAATATCGATCTGCCTCTCTGACCTTCCCTCGCTGCTGTCGTCACCTACTGCCCCATCCCCTCGCGGCTCTCCACCCGCACGCGCAGCTGAAGTTCAACTACCGAGCGTTCCTTTTGCGCATAGCTTCCCTGTCGGTCATTGTCTATTGATGTCTGTGCGAATTATGTCTACAACATGTTTGTACGCTGAGATTCCTTTCCTGCGCTCTCTTTACACCGCGCACTCCGTCATCATGAACTCGCCGTCAGCGGGGCTTTAAAATCCTCCTTCACTCTTCTCTCTGAACCTTATATTTTTAAAATCTAAATCAAACATTACTGGTGCACTCTCTACTCGTTCTGCATGTTTTGTCTCATTTCAGCCATTTGTAAAGACTTTTCACTAGTTCATGCATTCATCAACTCACGAAGTCAGAATTAAGACAGGTTTAGCAAAATTACGTAATATTGTTTTACATTCATATCAGAATACTTTTTTTTCAGCCGTACATAGCATTTGATTTATCATGACGAACCCATTATGTAATAAGCTACTGGCATTTCCGTCAATTCTTCACTTTGATGGATGCTACAGATTCTCCTTGTTTGCACAGAAAACTTGAAATTACACCCAGGGAATCAACGTGCGAGTCTTGTTACTAGTTAATACTCGTTCGCTTCCCTCATAGCCGTAAAGACACCAGATGTAGGACTCCCATCTCCCTATTTAACATTCAACTGGCAGATAATAATTCAGTCACGTTGGGTATCATAATCAGATGTCACTGATATTCCTGTATTGTTAATATCTGCAGCCGTTCTTCACCAGTTATGTACATCATGTAGCTATGAATAATATTAACCTTCTTTTGAAAACTGAATGTTTATTTTAATTCGAAAAAGACATTGTTGTATAGGCTTTAGATGTAAAGACTACAGATTTTCAATCGACTGTACGACACAATTACGTGTTTCAATAGACATGTGACAAACAAACAATTTGAACGAAGTCTTTCGCAACGGTACGTTCTATAAAACATTCTCGGACGTCTTTCGACGATTTCTACCGTCGTGATATTCAGGATCAACTGACTGTTGCTCCTGACGATGACACTGGCGGAAATCGTCGTGAGCTCGAGGTTTTACCATGAACTGGCATAGCAAGAAGTACGAGGTTTTACACAGTCAATTGGAAACATATATTGTTTTCATCCAGTGCCTACACAAGAGCCCAAATGGCACACGAAAGAATAAGAAACATAAATACCCCTGATGACGCTTAATATAGTGGATGAAACAGAATAAAAATTCAGATGAAGGATGCAGATAATAATGTCCTTATCTATGTGTGTGTGTGTGTGTGTGTGTGTGTGTGTGTGTGTGTGTGTGTGAGTTCAAATCCCCTCCTAACCTAATGGTGGGATTTCAACCAAACTTCGTCGACATATCCTTTACTTGTAAATTATAGATAGTAGCATTCAGCCGTCCTTTTCAAATTTTCTCATGCAGATCTAGATTTCGGCTAGAAGCTAGCCATTCTAAATGCACTATTACTTTCGCTCAAAGCATGTAAGTCCCTTCACGGTGAAGCCCGATCAACAGCGACTTACATGCTTTGAGCGAAAATAATAGTACATTGAGAATGGCTAGCTTCTAGCTGAAATCTAGAACTGCATAAGAAAATTTAAAAAGGGCGACTGATTGCTGCAATCTATAATTTACAAGTCAATATAACAGTTGCTGAGTGCAACCGCTTTCCGAATGGAACGTAACCTGATGATATCCTAACTGTTAGGCAATACCTAGCTACTTTAGTTGAGGACGTATGACGTCGTAAACAATGAGATGTGTGACGAACTATCGCATCGTGCATGATATTTATATGTATTATTTTTGTGCTAGTTACTGTATTCGCAATAATCTTCGTATACAGTATCTACATACGGAGCTTAATGCACCTACAGATGTATATCACGGTACCACACATAGTTCAGGATATATAACGTCTTAACACTGAGACGCATGAAAACTGCCGCATTGTGCATGACGTTTAAATTTATTATACCCATGTCCAATTTCCATCTATGGGTAACGTACACATGGACTCAGAAACTTACTCTCTTATCACTGGAAACGACAGACCCACGAAAACGCTATGGTATGTAGAAAGGAGGAGTCAGATTAATTGTAGAAGGGTAAACAATGTACTGTATGCTTCGTTGACGTAAAAGAGGGCGTGTTAGTTGGTCAGAGTGACGGTAAATGATCGGTCTTTGACAAAACATCTGTGACACTGTGCCATTTCGACTCGTGTAGGTCACGCTGCTACTGCAGTGACGTCTGTTTGAAAACGGGGTATGAAAGAGGGAAAGGGAGGGGTAAGTACAAGAAAATACTGAATTACAGGATGGCAAACTGTGACCGCCATATTGTCGGTTTTATGACCGCTTCTTATATTATTTGCCCTATGCTGAACCGCTGTAGCTGGTATCGACCGCTGAGCATTCACCTTGCGGTGGGTTCTGGCAGGGTTTGGATGTGAAGCAGGCACTAATAACTTATCACTTTTCGTGAGATGCTGTCGAGGTTGAGTACTTTTCTCTGAGAGGAATTCGTTTGACATTTGTTGACTTATTTTTAATGTTGTATTAGTGGTCCTTTAGTATCGTGCTGACATCTATTGTGATGACATCTATTAAATCTGGTGCGATTACGATATTTTTTTGACATTTTACTGTGTACAAGTATGTCAGCGTTAGTAGCGTTCGTGAGGTCAGGTTCAATTCCTGTACAAGGTTTGCCTTTGGCTGCCAATATCTCCTTAAACTGATTGTGAGTGTTAGTAAATAGCAACAGAGAGATGCTGCTCGTTGTCATAACGCAGTGCATCTGGATTTGATGGGACTAAGTTCACCAAATTTTCTATTAAAACACTACGCATTGGTGCCTATATTTAATATTTTGCCTGTAAGTTTTAGTAGTTGGCTGTGCTCCAGATAAGGATTATCTGTGATTCACTGTTATTTGAAGCCGTTAGGTAGGGCAGTTACGGGGGTAGCCAGCTAGAGATGAAGCCTTTTTAACCTGTCAAAGGTTTCTCGGGGCGTTAAGACAGTTCTGAATTGTAGAGGGGCTAATGCTCGATATATCTTACGTTGGTTAACACGGGTCACTTGTTCCATTTAGTTTTTCCTCTCTGTAAGAGGTTATACTACAGCGTATATGAAGTTGGCAAGAGTCGCATTTATCAGTACGTTGTAAAACATGAAAGTTCGGTCTTACAGAGTGGTAGGGGTTTCTGGTTCTGATCTGTCACCTGGACGTTCTATGAGAGGTCTTTTACGACTGTGAAAAGAATAAACTATCAGGATTATACCTTGATGCTACAGTCTAAATCTTTAAGATTTTTTGTGTTGCTAATTTGGATTGAGTAATTTGTTAAGTTAGCGAAACTTACAAGGTGGAACAAAGACTGATTCGTGACCCTAGTTATCTTGGTAAGGAGGAGCTGATGTATCGGATTAGTATTAGAGTGGCTAAACTCTAGGGAACTAAACTCTACGGACTGTCTCGGAGTTGGGACAGGCGAAGGCATTCCGATCCAAGCCACTGGTATTGTTGTCTGAGGATGAACAAAAGATTGAATCTGCACTTTCTTTCATTGATAAGGCATTAGAAGAGTTTGATAATTCTCGGGTTCTTTTAGTTAAAGATGCCGCTTCCACACGCTTGATATGAAGGTGAAACAATATAGGAACCGAAATAACGATTTGTTGTCAGCGATCAGCAATACGCCTAATGGACCACAGCCGGGAGAACTGCAAGAGAAGTATTTTTCACTGTCCTTGTGGTTAGCTAGTCTTAAATCAGGGAGTACTGTCATTCCTCATTTCAGCAGGTTGGTGAACCTGCTTGAAGCTTTTTTACAGGTAGTGGGTGAGCTTTAAGTAAGTTCCATTCCACATGCAGTTCTTTTTTTGTTTTTTGGATAAATTGTAAGACAAGGGAGGAGCCTTAAATTAGACAAGAAGAAATGTTACAAGTAATAGTCATGAAGGTTAATGGTGCCTCGTTGAGAAGGTGCAAGGTGCCATTATTCAGGGTGAAACATTCAAGGAACGTTGTAAGAGGATATAAGGGAATTCATACTGATAGCGCCAGGCAGAAGCTCATTAATTCACATTATAGGCGCCAACAAAGGCTTAAAGAGCACTTTACCTGCTATGTAGGTAGAGTTAAGCAGAGTGCAAGAGTCTTGTGTCCAGAATTTAATGAGTCAGAAGTTTTGCGACATATTCTCGCGTGTACGCAGCCAGAAGACTGACAGAGAGCGATGTTGTGTGAGAACCCCTAGGATGTTTCTCTCTTGAGTGGTATGGTTAGAAACGCGAAGGGGGGAGGGAGTGGTGGAAGGGGAAGGGGCACAGAAGTCGATGAGCGATGGAAAGAGAAACGAACAACTGAAACCGAACCATGTGAGATACCTTGAATGCAGCCCAAGGTAATTTAAGGTGTTTTGCTTGTGGTCGTCCTCGCTGCCTCCCCAGGTGCTGTGTGGGAGGCAGTCTAAACAGTTTCCATACATATGCTGTTACATTAATAATGAACCCGTTTGTGGGTTTGTGGATCAGTGCAGCATCGTACTAATGTTGGACCAGTAGTGAGTCAGTAGAAAGTGTAGTTGTGTCACACGGGAAAAAACGGTCAGGAATCTAACAACACTCGAATGGAGCTCAGAGGGGTGTTGCTTTTCTTTAAATATAACGCTTTATGTGGCAGTTTAAAGCTAGGATAATTGCTAATTTGTCAACTCCTTTTATTGTTTGCTAGGATGTCATAAGGAAGAACTAAGTAGTTGTTGATCGCACAGACGGTAATTGTTATTTCAGGTTTGCTCAAAATTTCACGTTTTCGTTGAGTGAGCATGATGGTGGCCGAAAGAAGCTAATACAAAGAAGTATTGCAGAGGATGATGGGAAGAAAACACCAACAAGGAAAATACCACAGAAGGATTTGGAGCATTTGAGTAACCTGCAGAGGCTTCAAGTTCATTAACCTGTGTATGTGCTTTAGTGATGTCTTGACTGTGAAATTTGGAATTAATTCTCATTTGGAGTATAAAATATAACTCACAGATCAAATTCTCGTTAGGAAAGACCCATCTCGATTATCACCAGCTAGAGTAAAGGATTTTAAAAGGCCCATTGAGAAAATGTTAGAGCAGGGAGTCATTATGCTGTCAAAATTACCTTAGGGATCGCCATTACTTTTAGTAACTAATCCACGAGGAGACTCAAGTCCTTTTCAGATTATAGGTGACTTAACAGAAAGGTATTTCTTAGATCTGCTCCACTTCCTGAACTCCATTCTTGTTTTGCCTGGTTCAATGGTACGGTGATGTTGACAGTATTTGATCTGAACCAGCTTTGTAATCAGATTCCCTTTCATAAGGACGCTAGGGATGTCATTGCTTTCATCACAGACTGGAATTTATTTGATGTTTTAGGGGTACCTGTTGGTGTAGCACTGGAGCACATGTTTTTTCACAATGCATAGATTCTATTTGCAGATATTAAATTTGAATTTGTGTTCCATATCTTGACGATCCAGTCGTGGATAATATGACTAAGGACGAAGGTTGGAATTATTTGAATTAATTTATGCTAGATTGATAGTTAATCCAGATAAGATGAAGTTTGTACAGTGATCAATTCAGTGTTTAGGTCACATAGTCTCTTTTGGAGGGAGTAATCATTGATCCAGAGAAAATGCAGGCAGTTCTCAATCGTCCTAGGCCTATAGATGCCAAAGGAGCTGCCAGTTTTATTGGAATGGTAAATATTTTTAAGGAATCCCTTTCTCAATTTGTCCAAAAGGCAGTGCCGCTGAATCATATTAGACGAAAGGGACAGATGTTAGAACGGGATCCATCACAAGAAGCTGCATTCCAGGAAAAGGCTGCTCCGCCTTTGCACTACCTAGTTTCGATAGAAAAAGATCATTGTACACATGGACACTTGGATATTTGGCCTACGAATTATGATATTAGAAGAAGGAGATCGAGGTAAACAACCTGTTGCGTACTGATTGATAGGATTATCTGATGCAGTGAGAAAATTTTTCGTTTATGAGCTGGAGGCTTTGGCAGTTCTTGTCGTTCATAAAAAGTTTTATTGAACGGTTCACCTTTCAGATCTAGACTGATGACCAGGCGTTGAGTTGGACCCTGGGCTGGCCTCGTAACACCCTGCGAATAGCGCAACGGAGAACCCAAATACTGGCATTTAGGTTCTATATTGTGAACGTTTAGGGAAAATGCGTCTTAGTAGACTTGTTAACTTGCAAAATACTGCGTAAAAGGATACCAAGCAAGTCTTCTCGTCCTGAGCAAATTTCTTTGATTCTAACTGACTTTTCATCATCGTGCAGAGTGATTAGGCAGTATCGAGTCCAAGATGTAGTCATTAAATCCATTAAGGTTGGACTAAATAAAGGCTGTTGGTGCCGTCGTACTCAATTAAGGAACGAGCGTTGTGCTAGAGAGCGGAGGTTGATGAAAAGCTTAAGGAGATGGTATCAACAGAGATCTTTCGTATATATTTAAACATTTTCATGAATGCCTGATGAGGGACGTCTTGGTTATTTAAGAACATGGGAAGAAATTCGCAGGAAGTTTATTTGGAAGGGTATGGATAGGGATATTGAGGGTAGAATAAAGAATTGTCAAATTTGCGCCGTGAGTAAGCCAATACAGAACACTAAAGTTGGTTACCTGATGTCCACCACAGTGAAGGCCCTTTTTGAAAAATTATATGGGGACTTTGTTGGACTGAAGCCTATAGCACAAATGTATTTTGGTCTGAGTCGACTTGCTTTCTATACTGAATTGATTGTTTCCCACTACGAGTGATAGTTCACAAACAGTGGTGCTGACTTTACAACAAAAATTCGGTGTGTTTTGCCGTAGTAAAACGCAGTTTTCTTTAGCTTCCATTTTTGAGGAATTTTTGTTTTGGTTTAGACATAGACAACATTAGAAACAATCCCTACTACCAAAACCCGTAATTTGCTGAAACAGTTAATCGGAACTTTCGGGCAGTATATATAGCTTTTCATCAGAATAGCCAGAAAAAGTGCGATCAGTCATTCTAATGGCTCATGTTTGCCTTTCACACTGTCAGGCATCAAGCACATAAGACAAATCCTGCTCAGTTACTTTTAACCCTTGCAGTTAGCTCACCACGTAGTAATGTTTGCAGCACCCCGGATTTGTTGCCCCCTTAGATTAGTGATGAAAAAACTGCAGAGAAGTGAAAGGCAGCTAAGGCAGGCTTCCATAGAGCGCATAGACAGGAAGCTAAGAACTACAGTGCGTGGAGTCAGGTGAATCCATATCGTGAGAGGGACGTGGTCTTCATCAAGAATTAGCGGGCAACGAGTAGATCTGTGACAACATCATAAAGTAGCTGCTACGAAGGCTCAAGGCACCATTATGCATAACTGGGTTCTTGACACCTGTCCCAGTTCCGTTTGTTGAAGTAAGGCAAGTTAACGTAAATAGGGACCAGATACCACAACTGCAATTGGGACGGAAGCTCACGGTACCTACACGAGTCAAGTCGAGAGTCCTCGTGTATTTTGCGACCTGTGGCAACACAAATAGAGAGAGGGGGGGGAGGGGGGAGTTTGCACAGTATGGGACTGATCGCGAGGTTTTCTTTCGCCTTCGGCCATGGTCGTCTACAGTGTTAATTTGAAAGACCCGCTGCTTCAGATTCTTATGTATTAGGTAAGCGGACAATGTCCTCTATTGTTAGCTAGGGAAGATCCGGCGGCGGCCCAGTGAGCGGGAGTGAGTCGGACGGAATTTTCACGGTGGGCCACGGCATGTTGTGTTCTTTGAGAACTGTTACGAGTTATTTTGTTCTTTGCTATTTTTGTTTTGTAGTCGATGTCCTTTGAAGAACTGTGTAGTTACACATAGCAATTTATCTCGATTAGCTTCTGGCCTTCGATGTTTGCACGTTCAACAATGTTGTGATTTTCTAGTAGTTTTAGCTATTGGTAAGGAAACACGAGCAGGGATTAAGAATTTATCAGTTTTCGTGATATGTTGTTATGTTTGCGCACTTTTTTTTTTTTTTTTTTTTTTTTTGAGAGGAATTCGTGTGACGCTTGTTAAGCTGTGGTTAGCGTTGCACTAATTGTTCTTTAAATATTTATATGATTCTAAATACTGCGCCGATTAGCCTCACATCCATTAAATCTGGCGTGCTGATGATTCATCGGTGGCATTTCCCACGCACAAGTCCGTCTGTGTTAGAAATATACATGACGTGCGGGTTTGGTTCCGGTACAAGCATATCTATTGAAGGGGCTCGTCTTTGGTTGCAAGTATTCCCTCAAATTGCATATTAGTAAATAGTAACAGGGTGACGTGATTATAATGCAGCGCATCTGGAACTGATGGGGCCAAGTCCACCAAATATTTTAATACGTGTTTAAGCGCTGGTGCTCATATTTAATGTTTTACAACTAAGCCGGAGTTAGCTGTTTGTGCGTCAGTGGGTTTAAAAAAAATGTTCAAATGTGTGTGGAATCTTATGGGACTTAACTGCTAAGGTCATCAGTCCCTAAGCTTACACACTACTTAACCTGAATTACCCTAAGGACAAACACACACACACCCATGCCCGAGGGAGGACTCGAACCTCCGCCGGGACCAGCCGCACAGTCCATGACTGCAGTGCCCTAGACCGAGTGGGTTTACAGATACGGTTTATCTGCTGGCCATTGGTATTTGAAGTTGTTTAATAAGACAGTCAGTGGTGTATCCGGCTGGAGGTGAAGTCTGTTGTAGTATTAAATTTGCTGTGATTGTTTTTCTCATCTTGATCTATCAGTGCTTATTATTTACAGTCATATTTAGGGAGTTAAGACAATTCTGAAAAGTTGTGGAGCTAATGTCCGATATATCTTACGTTGATTAAAGCAGCTCACTTTCTGTATTTAGTTGTTGGTCACCATATAAAGTTGATTAAGGTCGCATTTGGAAGTACAGTGTGAAACACGTGCAATCTTAAACCTTGCAGCGCGGTAACTGTTATGCGGCGTAATTACCTTAGATGCGAAATGTTCCAGTTCCTGAGTTGGGTATTGTAATTAGTTTCCGGTTAGGAAACCCAAGCCTTCGACTCAAGTACTGATCCTGCGACCGAGCGGGAGTTACATTGACTTTACGGCACGTGTGTGACTTAGAGAAATAGCAACATGTAAGCACACATCTATCATACTTCCTTTTATTGTTACTCTGTCTGCTAGTATGAAGTATGTTCCTGAAGGTTGAGTGAGAAGCAGGTAACCAAGATATTATGTACAACCACAAATTGAAAGTTGAGTTTTGACTGTTAGTACATCTTTTTTATTAAAGTCTGAGTTCACAGATCTGCTGGAATCATCATTCGAATGAAGATTTGTTAAATACTTTATCTCATTTTTTTTTCTTTTCTTTGGCAGTAATAGATCTCACTAAAGTTGGATGGGATGATGACTCCTTTGATTATGGTGGGTGTTATGCCAACGAATCATTGAGTACAAAAAATGGTTCAAATGGCTCTGAGCACTATGGGACTTAACTTCTGAGGTCACCAGTACCCTAGAACTTAGAACTACTTTAACCTAACTAACCTAAGGACATCACACACATCCATGCCGAGGCAAGATTCGAACCTGCGACCGTAGCGGTCACGCGGTGCCAGACTGTAGGGCCTAGAACCGCTCGGCCACCCCGGCCGGCAAAGGTGTGAATATTTGTAAATAATGTACGTAATATTGTACATAATAAATGCGTTAAAATACTCTCTACTCTTCTTTATAAACTACGTTCAGTGTATAATTTCGGTCTAAAATAAATTATACGATAAGTTATTAACATACTGATCTTCGTGAAAGTGGAGTAGAAACCTGTATTAATCAGAATTAATAACATCTAGAATAAAATGTTTGTTGGAGATGTGAACCATTGGCGAAAAATTCTAAAGAACGCAGATGGATCAGATGAATAAAGTTTCATTTTTGTACCCACCGTTCTTTGAACATTGAACGTTATTCGTCGCAAAAACTATAAGGTTCCGCCCCCCTCCCCCCTCCCCTCCCCCCGCCCACACATCGCAGACAACACTGTCACTGTCAGGGAAATCAGCGTGTTTTACATGCAATAGCACTATTACTTGCTGTACTAAATAAACATAGCACCCTACATTTTGTTCACAAATAAATTCAAATGTAGCAAAACGAAAGTATGAAATTGATTTAGTCTTGGAAATTGATGCAACTCCTTATCTTTTTTCTCATGGTCTATTTAAGTACAATATAAAATCCAGTAGAGCATTAGTCGTGAAGACAAGGTCAGCACACTAGTTTAGGCAGTTTTTCTTGGGTCGTCAATCTTCTGAATGATTTGATACAGCCCATCATGAATTCCTCTCTTATGTCAACCTATTCAACTCAAAGTAGTACTTGCAGCCTAAGCCTACATCCTCAATTATTTGTTGATTGTATCCGAAGCCCTTTTTACCGTCGACAGCTCCTTCTAGTACCATGGAAGTTATTCGCTGATGTCTTAATAGATGTCATATCATCCTGCCCTTTATTCGTATCAGAGTTTTCCATAAATTCCTATCCTCGCCGATTCTGCGGCGTATTTCCTCATTCCTTATGTTATCAGACTGTTAATTTTCTACATCCTTCTGTCGCGTCACATCTAAAAAACTTCGATTATCTTCTCTTCTGGTTTTCCCACAGTCCATGTTTCTCTACCACACAATACTGTGCTCCAAACGTACATTCTCAGAAATCTCTTCCTCAGATTAATGCCAATATTTAATACTAGCAGACTTATTTTGGCCAGCAATGCACTGTTTGTCATTGGTAGTCTGCTTTTTATGTATTTCTTGCTTTGTCATCGCGTGTTATTTTGCTTACAAGACAGCAGAATGCCTTAACACTTTTACTTCCTCCACAAATTGTGGTAGCTAAGCGTGTCGCTAATCTCATTTCTGCTACTCCTCATTACTTTCGCCTTCCATCGGATTACTTTCAGTCTATGTTTTGTACTTATTAGCCTCCCCATTCCATTCAATAAGTCCTGTAATTTTTCGTCAGTTTCCCTGAGGATAGCTATGGTACCACCGAATCTTGTAACTAATGTCTTTCCACAATGAATTTTAATCCCTTCTTGAAATTATCTTTTATTTCAGCCACTTCTTGGACGTTTGTACGGACCAGTAGGGGTGAAACACTATATATCAGTGTTATTCAATTTCTAACATGAGCACTTCATCTTTCGTCTACCATTCCTAATGTTACCGCTTGGTTTTTACATATATTTTATTCTACATATTGTCTTCTTTTCATGCAACTTACTCTCTTTTATCTAAGAATTTAGAATATCTTGCATTATTTTACACCGTCTAACACTTTTCCATGTCGACAAATCCTTTAAACACGACTTGATTTTTCCTAAGCCTTGGTTCCATTATCAATCGCAACGTCAGAACTGATTCTATTGCACCCTTATCTTTCTGATAGCCAAACTGTTCATCATCTAACAGATTCTCCACTCTCCTTTCCATTCTTCAGTAATTTATTCTTCTAAGTAACTTGGATGCACGAGTCGTTAAATTGAGTTTCCGACAGTTAATCGCACTCAAATACCAGTGCTATCTTTGGATTGTGTGGATGTTGAGCCGGCCGCGGTGGTCTTGCGGTTCTAGGCGCTCCAGTCCGGAGCCGCGCTGCTGCTACGGTCGCAGGTTCGAGTCCTGCCTCGGGCATGGATGTGTGTGATGTCCTTAGTTTAGTTAGGTTTAAGTAGTTCTGAGTTCTAGGGGACTGATGACCACAGCAGTTGAGTCCCATAGTGCTCAGAGCCATTTGAACCATTTTGTGTGGATGTTGTTTTTCTGAAAGTCCGGCGGCGTGTCTTCAGACTCATAAATTGTACGCACCAATTTCAGCAGTCGCACACTTGCTACTATCTCCTATGATTTGAGAAATTCTGAAGTACTATATGCTCATGCCTTATTCGATTGCAAGTCTTACAAAGCTCTATTGAGCTCAGACAGACACTGGATCCGCTATGACTTCTATATCGGTTCCCATTTCTTCCTCCATCACATCATCACGAAAATCCTTCACTTTATAGAAACATTCAGTGTATTCTTCCCACGTATATGCTCTCCCCTCAGCACTCAGCAATGGAATTTCTAATGCACTTCTAACGTTGATGTCCTTGCTTTTAATTTCCCCTAAAGCTGTTTTAATTTTTCTGTATGGTGAATGAGTCCTTCCTATTCTTTTCTCCACATTTTTAATGCAGCCATTTCGTTTTGGCTTCTTTGTAATTCCTGTTTATTTCAGTTCTAAGTGACTTTTTGTTCTGTATTCCTGAATGTTCTTAAACATTTTTGTTCTCTAAAATCAACTGAAGAATTTCTTCTATTACCCAACGATTCTTCACAGCTACCTGCCTTGTAATTATGTTTGCCTGTCCAATTTTTTTTTTTGCCTTTTTTTAGAAGTGCCCATTCCTCTACAGCAGAACTGCCAACTGTGGCATTCGTGTATCGCAGCATCCACATTTTAGAGAACTTCAGATTCATTTCATCATTCCTCTGTATTCCCGTGTCCCACTTCTTTCCACACTGATTCTTCCAAGAGATTCCCTTAAATCCCAGTTCACTCTTCATCATTAGTAAACTGTGATCTGAGGCTACGTATGCACCTGGACACACCTTACAATCCAGTACCTGATATCGGAATATCTGTCTGACCAGCTGGGATCTTCCATTGTCTCCTTGTCTCCGTATTTTTTCCAAGCATACCTCGTCCTCTTGTGATTCTCAAACAGCGTGTCCGCTGTTATCGTCCGAAATATATTTCAGAGCTCAGTTAGTCTTTATCGTCTCTCATTCATACTGCCAAGCCCATATTCTCCGCCGGCCGGTGTGGCCGTGCGGTTCTAGGCGCTCCAATCTGGAACCGCATTACCGCTACGGTCGCAGGTTCGAATCCTGCCTCGGGCATGGATGTGTGTGATGTCCTTAGGTTAGTTAGGTTTAAGTAGTTCTAAGTTCTAGGGGACTGATGACCACAGATGTTAAGTCCCATAGTGCTCAGAGCCAGAGCCCATATTCTCCCGTGACTATTTTTTATATTCCAACAACCGATTTCCCCTTTCCCATAATTATTAGATTCACATTTCCCTTTAAGTCCTAAATTAGCCGTTCAGTATTCTCATTTACTTTCTCTGTCTCTTCATCTTCTGCATGCGACATCGGTGTGTGTACCGAAACTATCATTCTCGGTGTTGTTTTGCTGTCGAATCTGATGGAAAAACCTATCACTGAACTGTTCGCAGTACCTAACTATATGCTATTTATAAGGAATCTTACTCCCGTTTTACCATTATCTGTTTTTATTGGTATTGTCCTATATTTATATGACCAGAAATCCTTATCTTCTTCCCATTACATTGCACTGAGCCCCACTATGTCTAGACTGAGGATTTCTTTTATCAGGTTTCTAGCATTTAAGCTTGTTTTCTAACCACTACAGAGATCGATTCATAACAGATTTATGCATGATTGGAGATTCACCAGTACATGACAATGGAGATGATGTAGTAATTCACTATGTAAAATGCCGAGGAATAAGAGACTTGTACAAAATGAGGCAACTAAGACAGTCCATCCCAAATGTATCCGGTATGAACAGATATATCCAGCTACGGTTCCCGCTAAGTTATAGCGGACAACATGGCGAATTTCCTGACGTTCCCAAACAATTTTTATCGCTTGTAGTCACCGAACTACGACGCCACCTAAGATTTATTTTCTAACGAAAATATATACCTTTACTATGCCAATTGATAGAAGCTTCT
Source organism: Schistocerca serialis cubense (assembly GCF_023864345.2). Classification (NCBI taxonomy): domain Eukaryota; kingdom Metazoa; phylum Arthropoda; class Insecta; order Orthoptera; family Acrididae; genus Schistocerca; species Schistocerca serialis. The sequence continues at coordinate 334,747,735 of NC_064638.1, forward strand.
AAGAGAACCTCAGCAGCATAACATGTATGGGACTGTATCAAAATAACAGCGCCGCCGTACGAAACCAATAGGTTTCGGGTTCACAACTGAGTTGATTGTAAATGTTTTTATGTTACTAATCGCTTAGTTCACCATTGGCAATGTTTTCTGTATTGGATGCATTAAAAGTTTCACTGCGGAGTGGATACCACATCTAAGTCTAGGTTCCGCTGTAAATGGCTGGTACAGCTCACAGTTGGGGGGAGGAAGATGAAATATCGTTTTCTACTGATAGTTCCCGGCAATGCACACAATCTGATGAGTTGAAATCTGAAAATATCCTTTGGTAAATAAACGTAATTGAACGCTAGCTAGTAGTTGTTGCTGGCTAAGAAACATTACACAAATATATGGATTGTAACATAAAGAGAAGACGTCAGATCATTCTGGAGAACATAATCACGCGCTTTAAGAATCCACAGCTACTGATAAAAAGCATAAAAAACAAGTACAGTTACATGGAACTGTAGCGAGCGATGCAGAAAGATACACGAACGCTCAGAAATGAACCTCGGCCACAATAAATGTCCGTCTGCCACAAGTGGTAACAGCACTCACGACTGCTGCCAAGCAGATAGGATCATATTTAAGAGGTAGTTATATCCAGCGGCGGGCATTATCTGAACGAACATCGTTATGTTGCTTCTCTGCAGGAGATCTTAACTCTGGCTAGAGTGCTGTTTCTGTATCAGATTGCTAAACAGCTAGCAGCTGAAGTAAACCAAGTTCTACTGTTAGAGCGATATTAGCGTAAAATGATTCCATCTTTATTCAAGCCGCTCTATTGCACGGTAATTAAAAGGTGGTAAAATATTTTCAATTTATCGTACTTTGGTCAATTAACGTGAAAAGACCATGGTTACGATGTTCACTTCTTTTGCCGCAAATGCAAATATGAAGCAAAGTTTACTTGATTTTTATATACATTCCCCAAGTCACTAGTTCTCCCATTCTCAAAAAATGGAAAACTAGAATGCTACGACAAACACCTGAAATACTTAATAACTAAGGTACTTCGTTTTACACAGGCATTACCACTAACAGATATCTCATACATTACTTTATGATGCTTGAGACAGCTGCAGCAAGATTAAAATTTAAGGTTGCTTACTGAGTGATAGTCGCCTTACGATTCACAAAGTTGTTACTCATAAAGTAGCACTTCCAAATCTTTCTCGAAGTTCACACTTTAACTCAAACGAGTGTAAGCAAAGCCTTATTCTGATATAAAAAATAATATGAGCTGGACGTCACTCATCTTCCGTTTTAAAATATACTCCATCGTTTTCAGAAATAGAAATCAAACATTACGTTTTACAAAATGAAGATAACTCAAAGGATACCAATGTTATTATTATCTGATTAATATGATATCCTCAGCAAAAGTGCCGTTTGATTATGGACGATGTTGAATGGTATAAAATGGGCACACAATATGGATTCAGAATAAACCAAAGATAGAAGAACGCCAAACTCAACGTGGAAATGGAGAATTGTGTAGTAGAGAATGCGAAGGAATTCTTTTACTTCAGAAGAAAAATAATTTAATCAAGACGAAGCAAGAACAAAAGGTATATGTGGACAATACTGACTAGAGGAGGGGGCAGGACGATTGGACGCAATATTAAAATATTAAGGAATAACATTTACGGTATTAGAGGGTACTGTAGAGGGCATAAAAGATAAGGAAAGGCTATACGGGAATGTTTCAAACAAACAACTGAGGATGTTGGCTGTAAGAGCTATTCAGAGACTAAGAGGTTAAGGCAGAAGAGGAAGTTGTGTCCAGCCGCATCACACTAGACGTAAAACTAATGGAAAAAGGAAAACTTACTCGATGTTGGAAGATTACCACTATTGCACGCGACTGATTAAATTCTTGTACTTATCAATTTTAAGTGATAATACACAATGCACCTAATGGCGTAAATACACGCTCCCGTAAAAAATATCTGGACATCTTTATATAATGTGGAATTGAGCGCTAGATGTAATGCCAGTATAAAAGGAGGCGGGGAGTATTGTCTTCATGAAGATGGAGAATGGGTAGCTTAGGAAAGCTCAGTGTCTTCGAAAGTGGTCTAAACATTGTATGTATGCTACCTGAGTGACATATCCATCAGTGACATTACAACTCTTCGAAAACTGCGGAAGTCAACTACTAACAATGTGACTGTTTAGTGGAATACGCGAAGGAAGGCCACAGCTAAACGAAAACCTTGCGTACCTGATGTATGCTGACGTACAGGCGCCATCGACCATTACGGAGGACGGTGGAAAAAATCGTCTGAAATCAAGAGAAGGAATCACCCGTGAGATACACCATCAGTGCAGGCAGCACGATAGTGCGTAGGGAGTTATAAACAGAGGGGTATAACGGTCGGGAAGTTCCCCTGAAGCTACATACAACGGTTAAAGTATTTTAAAGATTTAGGCCATTGGACAGTGGATAGTTGGAAATGAATGATTTGGAGTGATGAATCACACTATAACCCGTAACTAACTACTAGAAGGATTTGCCCACAGCGTGTAGCGTCCACAGTGAAGAGCGGAGGAGGTGGTGTTACGGTTATTAGATTCTTTAAATGGCCTACACACATAAATTAATATTTCTAATGATGTGAGAGCTTAACTTTTCCCGGCAAATTGAATGTTCAAATAACTTACGGGTTTGCTGCCGGGTGACGCCGTCGACCACTGCCAATATTTCGACAGGAGCACACCCTGCCTTTCTCAAGGCACAACTGCAAGGAGGAAGCACTCTGCAAGGGAATTTAATACCTCGGGTCACAGTGGAGAAACAAGGAAGATACCACACACAGAACAAGTAACCGCAGAGTCAACACACAACCAAAGATGACCAGCATCAGAAAATCGATAGTGACTATTAATCAACAGGTGAGGTAGCACTAATTCTGTCCCTCTGTTATTTGATGAGAGACAGAGCCGGATTCCAAGTAGCATTTAAACAAAATCCACTATCTCTGTTTATAAGGTTGCTTGATAGTTTGATTTCAACAGCTTCCTTAATAACACTGTCCCAGTAGCTGGACGTGGACTCCAGAATCTCTGTGTTGTTGTATTCCATAGGATGACCGGTGTCAAGGCAGTGTTCTGCAATAGCGCATTTGCTCGGCTGTTGTAAGCGTGTGTGACGCTTATGTTCAATACACCGGTCTTCCACAGTCCGGGTTGTCTGACCAATATAGGACATGCCACAACTGCAAGAAATGCGATAGACACCAGCCTTACGCAAACCAAGATCATCTTTTACGGACCCCAACAGAGCCTTAATCTTAGAAGGTGGTCGAAAAACACATTTCACATCATATTTCCGCAAAATACGGCCAATCCTGTTGGAAATCCTTCCTGCGTAAGGCAAAAAGGCCGTAGACGTAGGTGCCATTTCATTGCTATCGTCACTCGCCCGTTGCACAGAAGGCTAAATAGCGCAACGCACGTTAGCTCTGCCTCTCACTATGACCATTCTGACGAAAGGTGACTTCGAGATGTGATAGCTCAGCTGCCAAACTTTTAGGGTCTGAGATAACGTGGGCCCTGTGAACCAAGGTACGAAGTACTCCTTCACGCTGAGCTGGATGGTGACAACCATCAGCTCGCAGATACAAGTAAGTGTGAGTAGGCTTCCTATAAACAGAACGTCCCAACGTACTATCAATCTTCCTTCCGACCAACTCATCAAGGAAGGGAAGGCATCCATTCTTTTCCACCTCCATAGTGAACTGAATATTCGGATGGATTGAATTCAGGTGTTCCAAAAACCGGTTTAAATTCTCTCTACCATGAGGCCAAACAACAAAAGTATCGTCTACATATCTGAAAAAACACGCAGGTTTCGAGAACGCTGCCTCCAATGCACGTTCCGCAAAGTCCTCCAGGGTTTGCTCCCGTCGAAGTATCGGCGGTGGTGAACGACGTCACCCGGCAACAAACCCGCTAGTTACTTGAACATTTCTAATAATTCTTATTCCGCCGTCCCCGTGCGGCAAAGATATCGTAGGTTGGTATGATTCTGTATGACAGAAAACTGAAAGCTTTATTATCAATATTTTTTATGTACCTCAACTGTTTTTTTTTCACCAATCTCGGTGTCTGTTTATCCTTTGAGCTGGTGTGATAAAGACGTACGTCTCTCCTGCACTCCCCCAAGTGTGTGCTAATTAAAAGTTGTAATATGTGAAATTCGGAAGTTTTCATTCTTACCAGCGTGCTACGTGCTAATCAGCACATCTCGATGCGACAAGAACTTTTATTTTTAAATGGACCTTCTCGGAGAAGAAGGTAACACGAAGAGAGAATAGCCAACGCAGCATTATTGTACATCGTTGGGGAGACGAGGTAAATATCAAGCCGTACACCAAAACTCCACGGAATTAATCTCAAATCAATGTTCCAGAACTGCCACGACGTTTCTTAGCCCGCACGCGCCCATACCTGCCTGAATTTCTGGGCTTACAATTTCTGTTGCGGCTAAACGCGCATTTGCATAACTACGTCAGTTCTGAGCAATTCACATTATAACCCTCCCTAACCATTATACGGTCAAAGGGGTGTTTTTCGTTTTTAGGGTGTGGTCACCTTTTAGTATTTAAGTTAACACTGACTGCAGAAGGATATGAACACATTTTACAGCTCTGTGCACTGCGTACAGTAGAAGATCAAACCGGAGATCGTAACTGTTTGTATCAGTTATAAAGCAGCATCCGTGAGGCAACTGTATGTGAAACATAACAGTCTTGAATTGATCAGGCCTGTCCTGAGTCCCTACCTGAATCTAATGGAACATTTTTAGGATGAATTAGAACTTCGACTTCGCTGCAGACATCAGCATCCAACAGCACTGTCTTCTCTGGTTTCGGCTCTTGAGGTGGGATGGGCTGCTATGCCTCCACAGATATTCAGACCCCTTACTGAAAGTGAGCGCAGCAGAGTTCAATCATCCATAAAGGGTGAGGTTGGACACATTACTCATTAATGTCACCTAATAGGTGTATGTTAGCCCACAAGCAGTAAACCCTCGAGTCTTTAAATAATAAGTCACGTTAATAAAACAGCGTCAAGCGTCTGATTACTTTAGAATTGACTTAATGTGTTATAAATTTGTCTTCATACACGTAAGGAAGAGAAATTTAGTAAATGTTTGAAATACGGTTAAAGTATGTTGGAAGTTGCTAAGAGTTGCCATTATCAAACACTGCGGGAGTACAGTCTGCGTAGTGAGCGCTTCGTTTTAAGCAAAACTTAGTTTCTCACGGATCTCAGTGTTCATGAGTCACATCTCTTGAACTGTACGTAGCAGTATGATGATATAATTTTGCAGGTACACTATGTGATCAAAAGTATCCGGACACCCCCAAAAACATACTTTTTCGTATTAGGTACCTTGTGCTGCCACCTACTGGCAGGTACTCCATATCAGGGACGCAGACATCCTGAGAGAGCAGAATGGGGCGCTCCGCGGTACTCACGGACTTCAAGCGTGGTCAGGTGATTGGGTGTCACTTGTGTCATACGCCTGTACGCGAGATTTCCACACTCCTAAACATCCCTAGCTCCACTGTTTTCGATGTGGTAGTGAAGTGGAAATGTGAAGCGACATGTACAGCACAAAAGCGTAGAGGCCGACCTCGTCTGTTGACTGACGTAGACCGCCGACAGTTGAAGAGGGTCATAATGTGTAATAGGCAGACATCTACACAGATCTTCAAACAGGAATTCCAAACTGAATCAGGATCCACTGCTAGTATTATGACAGTTATGCGGGAGGTAAGAAAACTAGGATTTCATGGTCGAGCGGCTGCTCATAAGCCACACATCACGCTGGTAAATGCGAAACGACACCTCGCTTGGTGTAAGGAGTGTAAACATTGGACGATTGAACAGTGGAAAAACGTTGTGTGGAGTGACTAATCACGGTACGCAATGTGGCAATCCGATGGCAGGGTGAGGGTATGGCGAATGCTCCGTAAACGCCATCTCCCAGCGTGTGTAGTGCAAACAGTAAAATTCGGAGGCGGTGGTGTTATGGTGTGGTTGTGTTTTTCAAGGAGGGGGCTTGCACCCCTTGTTGTTTTGCGTGGCGCTATCACATCACAGGACTACATTAATGTTTTAAGCACCTTCTTGCTTCTCACTGTAGAAGAGGAATTCGGGGGTGGCGATTGCATCTTTCAACACGATCGAGCACCTGTTCATAATGCACCGCCTGTGACGGTGTGGTTTCAAGACAATAACATCCCTGTAATGGACTGGCCTGAACAGAGTCCTAACCTGAATCCTATAGAACACATTTGAAATGTTTTGGAATGCCGACTTCGTGCCAGGCCTCACCGACCGACATCGATATCTCTCCTCAGTGCAGCACTCCGTGAGGAATGGACTGCCATTCCCCATGAAACCTTCCAGCACCTGATTGTACGTATGCCTCCGAGAGTGGAAGGTGTCATCAAGGCTAAGGGTGGGCCAACACCATATTGAATTCCAGCACTACCGAGAGCGCCACGAATTTGTAAGTCATTTTCAGCCATGTGTCCGGATACTTTTGATCACGTAGTGTATATTGAGTGATAGTGTTGCGTGTACATTAAGTGATATGTGTAGATACTGTATACAAAGTTTAGTGTGAATAGCATTAGTGGTAAAGAAGTAATAAATTAAAACGTCATGTCTAACGCTGAGATGTAACTACATGAACAGTGAAAACGTAGTAAATGAATAACTTCCTTCCTTCCACCATTTTGTTGGAGGTGTGGGGTGTCAGCAAGACAAAGTATCGTAAAGGTTTCAGAATGGGTGTAACCTTCGTTGCAATTCGCTAAGTGGTCTTACTCCCAAATAACCCGTGAATAAAATCCGTATATTTGTGGGCCTTCAGTTACGCTGCCTCAAAACAAACACACAACTTCTAACTGTAATACTTGTGTTACTGTGTTAAACTTTTAACATAAGATTTACCTGTTAATGAGTATATTACGACACCATTTTTAATTTCTTAATTCGATCAATAATAACCTGAAATAGTGAAAATCGGGTTTTTGTTGTCCTCATGGTGCAATTGTTCTATGTTCCGGTTTCCGAGAGAGCGTTTTAGTAATACAGAAACTCGCCCAATTTTTTTCATTGATTTTGTATTTATAGATTCAGCTAAACTTTCAGCTGAGTACGTAAATATGATACATACGATCCGATCATTTTGTGAAGCTGACTAATTAGGGCTCATGTTACAATCACAAAATAACATTTTTCTTTTAAAATTATTATTTCCATAATTAATCTGCTTCCGACTCATTTATTCCTCCTACACTGTCACATTTGGTTTCTCGTACCATAGACGTGATGAAATGACTCAACAAATAAGTCTGACAATTTTACAGAAATTTGGTATGAGGGCCAGATGTACATCACATCAATTTTAACGTTGGTAATACATACAATTTCGGTGCTGTCATCTAAAAAATTAATCAGTATTTCACGGACTGCTAGATTCTGGATCGCTCTAACACCAGACCGTCAAACATGTCAGGCTTTCCATAGATCACTGCAAATGCTTCGGCTTTTGCTTAAAAGTGATACCAATTTTCTGTTGTTTCTACACTTCCTGCTGAAACAAACGTCGTCAACTACTTTCTCAATTCTACATCAACGACGAATCCATAAAAGACAATCAGGAAGTAGGTATTACATCAAATCAAACACCAAGTATCGAACGCAAAATCATCGGCCGAAAAATAGCTATGATGCATCTGGTTCTTTTAAATAGAGGAACCTGTAGCGTGAACACTCAAAAATCAGATAATACTGGGATTTGTATCTACAATACAGATAGTTTCTGTGGAGACATAACTAGCGCTATAGACCAACTGTTGCTTACTACAGTTTTCGTTACGACTCTCAGCTCTTCTAAATTCGTCAGAATCCACTAGAAATGAACAATGTTGAAATTGTTCGCAAGGAAAATCTAATGTAAATTGTGTATTAAGGTTCTTTCCTTCCTATTTTGTATCTTAGATGTTCGGTTATGGGAATAACCATCAGACAGTTAAGTTTCCTATATCAGAACGAGCATTTAAGACGGCTTAGTGATTGACTGCTGTTCATTCCACTGAATACGACATTCGTAACTTTGAACCTGGTTTACCGTTACATCAAAATTGTTTTATAACATTCTGGAGAACGTGTGATACCAAACTGTGACTGTCACAGTAATAATTATTTAATCAACAAAGTAAGCAAATTCGTCTCAGGGTACTTACTTCTGCTTCGCGGACGACGACTGCAAGAATGAATGGTGTGGCAGTTCCCGTGTCGTCGCCCGGCGAGGTCCATCTGCTCGTCGAACAGATACGGACTCCTACGATGCGCAGTCACATTCACAATCTGAGAAACCATTTGTTTGCGGACAGGCAATAAACATTTGCTACAGGTTCAAAGATTCTCTGTGTAGTAACCAAAGATAATCGTAGAGGCTCTCTTCTCGCGAGCACTTACCACAATATTACGACCTTAGATCACTTTCGTAACATTTATCGTATTATAAAAAGGGACTCGTAGGTAAGGCTGAGATAACGTACGCACTAAGACTATAACGACGAGAATGTCCTATGTTGTTCTCGCTAGACGCACTAATATCGGTAATATCAATATCATTGCGTAATATTTTCTCTTCTTCTTACAGCATTCTACCTATTCTCGAACGATGCTAAGGCGACGAAACATTTGTATTCAGTGCACTCTGTAGTTTTCACTGTTATCTCGATGATATAAATTCAGTGTCGTTTGATTAACATTTGTTAATTTTCCTTTTGAAACTCTCTTCATTCTCCGCCCATGGGAGACGAGCGGGCTGCTTGAGATCCGTCCCAATTGTAAGATGCGGTTCTATTGAACCACGTCATGCTCATAGTTTATCAACCTAGTAATCTCAATTGAATTAAATTAGAACAGATAATCAATTACGTGCAACACCTCACACCCAATAGCGGCCACCACGTTAAGTGGGTCTTAACCCACGAGAGCTTAAATAGCGTTAACGTATATTATTATTGATAATAGGCCTCATCAACGGATGTATACAGCGTTGAGACGCGCTTTACATATGCATTGCTTTCGTACATCCGACTGAGAGATTTAAGCAATAATCGATTTACTAAGAGCTAAGCGAACCCGAATAAGGAGCAGTTCCATACAATAGAGTCAAGTACTACTGATAATGACTCGTAATCAACTCAATGGAGATTTTAATATTCTCTTAAGAGAAAAACAGCGTTTTCATTTGAAGTTCATATTACATTATTTATGATTCCTGGAGAGTGCAGGTAGATTTACAAAAGTAGTTCAAATGGCTCTGAGCACTATGGGACTTAACTGCTGAGGTCATCAGTCCCCTTGAACATAGAACTACTTAAACCTAACTAACCTAAGGGCATCACACACATCAATGCCCGAGGCAGGATTCGAACCTGCGACCGTAGCGATCGAGCGATTCCAGACTGTAGCGCCTAGAACCGTTCGGTCACCTCGACCGGCGTAGATTTGCAATCTTAAGTGAAATTGTCTGGCGACAAGAGGTGGTAGTTGCTCCCTCCTTGAATATGGATACAGGCTTTTTATTCATTGCATAATTATTACGAATTTCTATTAGTCATTGTCTGCGACTCTATTAAACTGATGACATATCGTTAACATTGTCTAGCTGGAAGGGGAATCTGTGAGTTAAGCATTCAGTTCATATTATCTGTTTACTTTTTTTTTTCCTCCAAGCTGTTCACTGGAAGTTTTGCCGATTTCGACGTGTGTCTGCAGTCATGGTGGATTCGAACCCTAACGCAACCGTGCGAAAACGGTGCCGTCAATCTCTTCTTTGTCACTTGCTAGTACACCCTTGTCGAGCCGCAGAAGAGGCCCGGTCCAACCGTCTGGCACGCGGATTTCTTTCCGATAGTGACAACAGTACACATTTCCAACACCCATCCCCATTTCTCATAAGCGCTGCACTACGGAATCATAAGAGTATTTCACAGTTTGTCTGTGGTTGTAGAACACCTGTGATGGATTGCTAACTGTATATTCAGTTTTATATGGCACAGCTATTGCTGTGGACGTTGAAGAAGACAGTCTTATTATACTGTAGGTCTGTATTTTATCTATGGAGCCACATACATCAGGAGAATAAAGAAAATGCAAATTTTCCCGCAAAAGTGGAATCAGTAAGTCGAAGAGTTGTCCTCTATAGGAATTTGGATCTTGTGAAACTCTATTACATGGTACAAAGTGCCACAGGTAATCAAAGCTGCGAATTAAGCAGTTCACTTAGCAAGACTGCGCAATAACGTGACAAACTGAAAATACGTGAACTGCCTTGATTTCAGCCTTGGGCACTTAAAATCTGTTCTGTTCACACATTTGAGAGTTATTTAGGCAATTGGTCGCATTCATCTAGTGGCAACTGCCCAAGTCCACCCAACAAATCCTTCTTTCGAAAGACATTTAATTCAACTTTAGTAGTCGCAGGCGACATGTCATCAAAGTTAAAAAGCATTTTTTGTAGTTTATTCGCTGTTCCTCCATTCTGAAAAGCATTAACGTAGCATTAGCGTTGATACCCAGTAGGATTTTCTAACTCGTTAACTTTCATGTTTCATATTTTTAGTTTACAAAGTCAGCCTAACATTAGCGCACCTTAATAATTTTTTTTCTATTTTCCATCTACATTTCATAAATAATTAGGTACTCTGGATTTAATCATGTGTGGATATAATCTCTGATCGTTGAATGAAAAAGGTTGCATTCATATTAATGACATAAAAAGAAGTACTTATCATGCACTACTGAAACATCGTTAATGTTTAGGTATTAAAGTAGTGAAGCTTAATTGCATGCTGCTTAGTGGATAACGATCGATCATTCGAATTACAATAAGTTTTTTGCAATTCGTTCCAAGTTTGGTTCTTGGAATACGACTCGCTTTGAATCACACGATAAACATCAATTTCAGAATCTTATCCCGTCTTGGATAAATTTCTGCTGATCGTTTGTACCCACGATCATCTCATGTCGATACTGGTTTCTGTACACAATGTAATAATGAAATTCGATTGAAACACAAGACATAAATTACAATAGTTTTTAATTCAATTTGAAACAAGGGGTTAAAAACTAATTACCATGTAAAATGGTAACATGGCTTGTTTCCTGTCACTTGTTTATCCGATATATTCACTTTTACCCGGAACATAAAAGGGTCTGAAATTGGTATCAGATGGCCGCTTCAAGGAAAAGAGGGAAATGTATCGCTCTGAGAAACGTACGTCAGGGGAGCATGCAAAACAATGTGCTGCACAATTACGAGAGGGATATTGGTTAGGAACAGAATGAAGGTAATCAAAAGGTAATCATGAAGTTATACAGCCCAATCTGGTGATGAAACATATCTGTCGCAATGGAGCAAATTACGAACAAAAATAATAATGCAACATTCCATGGTACACAGGATATACGATGCCAGAGACAAAAGAATGTTCCGAGGGTTTCTTCATACATATACTGCATTATAAATGGTTCGACTATTCAGAAGTGTGAGGGCACTTAATAAGCGGAATGACCTCGTCCATGACAACCAGCACAAATTCCGAAAACAGTGGTCACGAAAAACCCAACTCACTCTCTTTTCGCATATTGCAATGCCTGGGTCAGAGTAGTAAAGTATGGACGTAAAAAAAAGAAGAGAGTAGTCATTGCGTCACACCGAGCGAGGTGGCGCAGTGGTTAGTGCACTGGACTCCCATTCGGGTGGACGATGGTTCAAACGCGCATCTCATGCCCTAAAACACTCTCGCTGATAATTATTCGTTGTTCACATTTCCTGCCTCTTTAAAAAAGACTCTAGCTAGAACAGCCGGAGACAGCGGTTAAGTGTGTGTGTGTGTGTGTGTGTGTGTGTGTGTGTGTGTGTGTGTGTGTGCTTTTCTTCCTTTTCGAAGAAGACTAGCCGAAAACTTATTTGAACACTCTTTTCTTCGCGCCTGCCTGTTACTCGGCGTGTGAGTAGCATGAGTAGCAATCTAACCGCTTAATGGTGTAATTCGCTCGTGAATTTCATTGTATATAATCCATTGCACTTCAACATGAACAATGACGTACATATTTACATTACCAGAAGAAAAATATGACCTTCATTACTCCACATTGTTGTCTGTGGTTCAAATGATGCAACCGAAAGTTTTGAACACTTACCCATTGATACAAAATGCCTGAAAGACAGCAAAGTAAAATTTGAAACTACACTGGAAACATTTCTCTTTGACAAATTCTTCTATGCCGCAGAAGTCTATCTATTATTGCAATGTGTACATCGTCGTGAGTAGGAATTACTAGCATCTGTCTTTTTTCAATTAAAAAGCCAAAAGAAACTAATAAATAATAACCGTGGATGCAGATTTACAAAAAGAAAAAAATATATGTTAATATAAAACGACTCGTTCCGCGTCATTAAGATTTCTCGTGTAAATAGTACATGGAACATGAAACCAACTCACTGCTGGTGTACCACGGAACGTGGTATGGACTTATATGCTTCGAAAACGTCAAAATGAAACTGAAAAGAAAAGTGACGCAAATGATCCTAGTAGCCGTACATTCCAATTGTGATAAGATTGGTTATTCCCAAGAAACGAACGAAAAGAAGCAAAGAGACACTCTTTGGAAGGTAGACCTCTATGTTAGCCAGCTTAGGCTATCATTATTATAAAAAAAATGACTTACATACATAGTAAGACAAAATATCACTTTTACGGCGTCCAAGCGTTTGAGACCATTCCCTTAATCATATTTATAGTATTGCACAATGCCAGAGCATGCATAAAAATTATATCTTTTTTTTACCCTGAAGACTGTTATTATTGACCACATGCTGAGTGACGCATCATATGTAAAATTTCAAAGTAAGAAGTTGTAATGCACTGGCAATCTAATAATACAAGAACTGTGTTCTTCATGGAGATACGCCTCTGTGCAGTTCAGTTTTTTTGACATTTCAACAATCGTTCACTTCGTTGACATGAACAAGACACATTACCACGCCTTGCGTCTTCCCTCTTCGCACAAATTTATGGGCTAGCGAAGAATACGTAGGTTTTTTTTTCATATGGGACCATTAAAGCTTTTGTGCAAATGTATGAAAGCTGAAAATTCAACAAACAGGAAGCAGAACCAGTAAGGAAACAATTATTGGTTTCAGAATTCCAGCTTCATTTGCTATCGATACAAATACAGTAAAAGTGGAATTAAATGAACTATGAAAGCATGTTTTTCACAACACTTCTCGTTTATTCTAAATATACCAACAAAAAAACAAGTTACACTAACGAGGCCAAATGTGTCGTACTACTTGAGCAAATACGCATTTAAGAATAGAGAAACGTTCAAAATGGCCTTCCTGGCACTATGTTATTCATGTAAGCATTGCAGTCTTTAGTATTTAAAATCGTTATTGGGTGCGCATGACAGAAAGAATGAACAAGAAGCAATCGTAAACAGTTATCTGCTAATGTTTGGCTATTTCAGATGGGGGCAGGCCGCGCCCACTCTGACGTCAAAACAACGCACAGCGTAATCTATAGTCCCATCTATCTTCTTTTTCTCCTCTATAAGTAAAGTGGTTGTAGAATTTCTTGACTTCCGAAAAGCATTTGGCTCAGTAACACACCAACGCTTGTTAACGAAAGTTCTACTGTATGGTATATCAGAAGATATCTATCACTTGATTGCGGATGTCTCGGTAGGGCTGACGCAGCTTGTTTCCTCCAATGGATAGTCATCGGCAGATGTAAAAGAACCTTCACGGCTTCTCAGAGAAGTGTGTTAGCCTCGTGCTGTTCACGTTACATGTTAACGACATGGCAGACAATATTAATATTAAGCTCAGTTTTTATGCAGATAACGTATAAAAAAACCGCCCATCTATCCAATCAGATCTCGAAAATGTTATGCAAAAATTGATGGCGTACATTAAATATTTGCAGATGGAAAAGTGCGCACTTTATAAACCGCAGAAAAGCAGTAAGAAAGAGTCGGAACAGGCGTCAGTCGACCCATACCAGGAACTGGGTGTAACAGTCTGTGAGAACATGAAGTGGAATGAGCACATGGGCTCGGCTGAAGCGGAATCAGGCGGCAGACTTCGGGGAAAATGTGGGCAGTCTGCGTAGGTAAGTGCAAACACAGGATTGGCGGGACACAGTTTAAAATACTGCTCAGTTGTGGGGGAACCTATCTGAACTAGGACTAACAACGGTTAGTTAGCGTGCACGGACAAGGGCATCACGAATTGTTACAAGTTAGTTTGACTCATGGGAGAGGGTCACGGAAGTGCTGGGAAACGGGATTTGACTAGAGCCTGAAGATTAGCGTTAACTGTCCTGCGCAAGTGTATTGAAGACAGTATTATGTGATGAATCTAATAGCGTATTACAGCCCCCCCCCCCCCCACCTCTTCTCGTGTGTATTGCTCCGGTATGGACCGTGAAGACCATATTAGACGAATTACAATGCGCGTAAGGAACCACTCGGATGGCCGTGCGTCTTAAGGCAACGCTTCCGGGAGGGGAAGAGCTCCGCCCCCGATCGAATCTGCCCGACAGATTAATGACGGCAGTCGCTGTGTCGGCCGTCTTGGATGCGGCATTTAGACACGTTCTCGCCGGGCTGATACCAAAGTGCTGTCTCAGTTACACGTTTGGCAAACATTTAGAACACTTCCGTTCACTTTCATACGAATAACGCCACATGCAGACACTTGGGGTGCATGGCACGCAACGGGGTGCCAACAAGAAGGGCATCTGTCCATCCCTCAAACTAACCGTGCCAAATCCGCTAATAATCATGCCGAACCTGCTGAGATGCGGGACAATCGCAGAAGAAAAAGAAGAAGACGACAGCACCGACAGAGACATTTAAGCAGTCATTCTTCTCGCGCTTTGCTGGGGAACGTAAGGGAAGAGACCCAACACGTCGTCCGGCCGCTGTGGCCGAGCTGTTTTAGGCGCTTCAGTATGGAACCACGCTGCTGCTACGGTCGCCGGTTCGAATCCAGCTTCTGGCATGGACATGTGTGATGTCCTTATGTTAGTTAGGTTTCAGTAGTTCTAAGTTTATGGGACTGATGACCTCAGGTGCTAAGTCCCATAGTGCTTAGAGCCATTTGAACCATTTTTGAAAAAACACGACGTAAAATTTTCAGTGCACTTCACAGTGGTTTGCATGGTATCTGCAGATATGTTCGACTCTGTCGGTTCAGTACACCACTGACGTAAAAGATCATCTCTTCAGACAAAACGATGTATATGATTAACGTTATCCCTCTCAGTACGGTGTAGCGTTTTAGAGCATGTATCCACGCTCAAGTTTAAAATCTTTGGAAAACAAAAACCTGAAAAATTTGGTTCCTCTTTCGGGTGAATATTGAATGGCGTTCAATTAATGCAGCACATTTTTTTCTTTGCCAATTTCGATTGAAAAAAATGCGGAATTCGTTGTGAGACACTGTGGAAAATTCTCTTTCAAGCCTCTATAGTTCCCACAGGTGACGGCGCTATACGTAGCCTTAAAAATGGCATCTATAAAGAAGATGCGTTGCAAACAGAGAGCTGTCATTGAGTTTCCTTCGGCGGGAAACCAGCGAATGGCAGATATTCGTAGGCTCCTGCAGTGTGACTACGGAGATCTCGCAGTGAACAAAAGCGTGGCGAATCGTAGGACAAGGGTATGACGTCAGCGCAATAAGGTCCCACAAACCTGTATGGCCCACGTGCTGACCGGCTGCACGTAGCTGTGACTCCTGCAATGCTGGGAATAGTGGGCATCCTCATTCCAAGTGACCAATGGATCACAATCAAATACCTCGCTGCATTACTGGACGTCTCTGTTGGAAGAGCTGACACACTCGTCCACCAGTTGGGGTAGATGCTTGCTCGCTGGCTTCCTCACCGCCTAACAGGACACCATAAAGAGCAACAAAGGATCATCTGTGCGGCTTTTCTTCCACCTTACGTGTCTGATTTTGACAATTCTTTGTGAAAATCGACACAGGCGATTAAAGATGGGTTCATCACTTCGAACTGGAAACAAAACGGCAGTCCAAGGAAAGGCCTCGTCCTAAGAAAACGTTCAAAGCCACACCATCATCCGGTAAGGTCATGGGGTCATGGGTCAGCCATCTGTGACTCTGAATGGTTTATTCTGTTTGATGGCTTCCCTCATGGTGCAACGGTCAACTCGGTAATGTATTGTGCGGCGACCAGGAAATCAAAGAATGGACTTCAGCAGGTACGTCGCCATAGAAACACAAACGAACTTCTTCTTTTCCATGACAACGCAAGGCCACACACAAGTCTGCGCATCCAAGAGGAGCTTACAAAATGTTATTGGACTGTTTTTCTTCATCCACTCTACAGCCCGGATCCCTCACCTTCCCATTTCCATCCAACCATTTGGCTCAATGAAGGATCTACTCTGTGGGAAGCAGTACGTGGATGATAGGGATGTTACTGATGCAGACGTTGGCTCCGACTTCGAGCAGTTGAGTGGTACCTTGCGGGTATACAGCCCTCCCCCCCCCCCCCCCCGCCCCCCGCCAGTAAGGTGGCATAAGGCCGTCGCATTGAACAGAGATGCTGAAGAATAGAATTTTGTATCCAAAAGAGTAGGTAATAATATGGTTCGTTGGAATCCTGAATAAAACCAACCTGCTGTCAGAAGAAAAGTGTTGCATCACTTGCTGAATGCCCCTTGTACATCTCATCTCCACAGGTTAACAGAAGACGCATTCTCTTGCCTGACAGTTAATAATACAGGGCTATTACAAATGATTGAAGCGATTTCATTAATTCACTGTAGCTCCATTCATTGACATATGGTCACGACAAACTACAGATACGTAGAAAAAAATCATAAAGTTTTGTTCGGCTGAAGCCGCACTTCAGATTTCTGCCGCCAGAGCGCTCGAGAGCGCAGTGAGACAAAATGGCGACAGGAGCCGAGAAAGCGTATGTCGTGCTTGAAATGCACTCACATCAGTCAGTCATAACAGTGCAACGACACTTCAGGACGAAGTTCAACAAAGATCCACCAACTGCTAACTCCATTCGGCGATGGTATGCGCAGTTGTAAAGCTTCTGGATGCCTCTGTAAGGGGAAATCAATGGGTCGGCATGCAGGGAGCGAAGAAACGGTTGAACGCGGGCAGGCAAGTTTCACGCGTAGCCCGCGGAAGTCGACGAATAAAGCAAGCAGGGAGCTAAACGTACCACAGCCGACGGTTTGGAAAATCTTACGGAAAAGGCTAAAGCAGAAGCCTTACCGTTTACAATTGCTACAAGCCCTGACACCCGATGACAAAGTCAAACGCCTTGAATTTTCGGCGCGGTTGCAACAGCTCGTGGAAGAGGATGCGTTCAGTGCGAAACTTGTTTTCAGTGATGAAGCAACATTTTTTCTTGATGGGGATGTGTGAATCTGGGCGGTAGAGAATCCTCACGCATTCGTGCAGCAAATTCGCAATTCACCAAAAGTTAACGTGTTTGTGCAATCTCACGGTTTAAAGTTTACTGCCTCTTTTTCTTCTGCGAAAAAAACGTTACAGGACACGTGTATCTGGACATGCTGGAAAATTGGCTCATGCCACAACTGGAGACCGACAGCGCCGACTTCATCTTTCAACAGGATGGTGTTCCACCGCACTTCCATCATGATGTTCGGCATTTCTTAAACAGGAGATTGGAAAACCGATGGATCGGTCGTGGTGGAGATCATGATCAGCAATTCATGTCATAGCCTCCACGCTCTCCCGACTTAACCCCATGCGATTTCTTTCTATGGGGTTATGTGAAAGATTCAGTGTTTAAACCTCCTCTACCAAGAAACGTGCCAGAACTGCGAGCTCGCATCAACGATGCTTTCGAACTCATTGATGGGGACATGCTGCGCCGAGTGTGGGAGGAACTTGATTATCGGCTTGATGTCTGCCGAATCACTAAAGGGGCACATATCGAACATTTGTGAATGCCTAAAAAAACTTTTTGAGTTTTTGTAAGTGTGTGCAAAGCATTGTGAAAATATCTCAAATAATAAAGTTGTTGTAGAGCTGTGAAATCGCTTCAATCATTTGTAATAACCCTGTATTTGTGCACGTTAATCTCAAATGTATAAGAAATGCTCCTGATTATTAGTAATAGTAGCCTTTCGCTCAAATGAAGGTTTTGGTACTCCCTGCAAGTGGATCATAACACTTTTTTTTTTCTTTCCGGACGTACATCCTTTCGCCAGAATTTAGATTACGGCATTAAAAATTTAAATGTTGCACAGAATATCACACATAGGGACTTTAGATAATTTACAATTGGCGTTAGCTCCGCTGAACTGATTCCTGGAAACATTCTCGCAACTTCATGGCTCGTTTCTCCTGTTCTGTTGAGGATAACCTGCAAAAACCTTAAGCGTATTCCTGTGTTACGTTGTTGATTATACTCATCAGCTTATAATCTGTAATGGACTCTTGCAATTTTCTTCATCTGTCTTTAACTTTTCTGGTGTTAATTTCATGTACTGACTCGTTCCATGACCACTGAGATTTGATCCTCAATTTGGATCTACGGAAGTAGAGGTCTAAAACAGAAACAAAAAAGAAACAACTGCTTAGTGCATAGTGGTAGGTACCTCGCTCGAATATTATTGATTTTCTTTCCTATTCCACTAGCCTTACTTCCAAAGATCGCTGTTTCAATTCCCCGATCATTTCTGTTACTAGTGTGAGCTATACCGACCTATTAAAATCCTAGCAGTGATTATCTCTTCTTTCTCTTCTTTTTGTTTGTTGTAGGCGTTATATTACATTCTCTCAAATTTAAAGAGGGAGCTGTCATTCATTACGGCAAGTGGAAATTTTATCCAAGACTTTGTATGATTTCTTACCATCGACCAAATACGATATTTCCTTATAGACGGTCTGCCGGGGCTGTTGGCAACCGAGGTGCACTCAGCCCTTGCGAGGCAAACTGACGAACTCCTTGACTGAGAAGTAGGGACTCCGGTCTCGTAAAATGACACACGGACGTGAGAGCGATGTGCTGACCACATGTCCCTCCAATTCCGCATCCGGGAACAACTCTTGACTAAGGATGACATGGCAGCCTGTCGGTACCGTTGGACCTTCATAGCCTGTTCGGGTGATGTTTAGTTTAGTTTTTCTGTATTTTGAAAGGTTCGTTGCATCAAGAAATTTTGGTAGGTGCTCAACATTGTCAAACCTAGCTTCAGCAATTGGTTGCGAAATAGCTGTTCTTGGTTATCTAAGCAGATTTTCTACATCATCTACGTCTTCGCTGTCAGAGAAATTCACTGTTCACGAATGTTCTCCTAGCAAATAGAATGGCATATTTATAATAAATTATAACTTTGCTAGCACGTATTGTGTATTCAGTCGCCGACACTCTCTTTATTTGCTATTTGGTACATCACCTAACAACTGGCAATCACATGTCCATAAAACTATTAAAAATGTATAACAACCATTTTACTCTACAATTGTAACATTTGTTCTATGTTAAAAATCAGTCACAATGATCAAACTTTCTGATGATTTCATTAGAGACTTTCACAGTCATTAGTTGTAGAGCGTGTAACATCCTTTTCTCTTATCTGCGTTTTGACCTGAGGTCCACGTTCTAGGAAGCTCAGAAAGCGCCGTTATATTATAATAAAATACTGAATGTATGCAAATGTGAACTAATTCTCACCATTTAGAACAGTTACCGAAAGTCTAATATATACATATAATATGTATTTATACCTCATTCCGCTCTGTAAAAGCAGGTATTTTGAGCATACTACGAACTCAAAACTAACAACGAGTCGTTCTTTACCTGAAGCTGCATTTCAGTGTTAAAACTAAGAAACAGAAGTTGCCGAATTGTAGAAATAAGAGAAAAAATCCGTGCGTTTGTGGAGAAAAAAAATTCAACGTAGGTCTACATTCGTGGACCGTGAGAACGAACAAGTTCATGTAGTCGATTCTATTATTACAGGTATTGTTCCACTGTCTTGTCCCATAGACTGTTAACAAGAGATAAACATTCAACTAATTCCTTAGTTCAAAATACAGTGAAGTTATTTGTTTATTTTCTCAGCAGTTTCATCATCCCTTGCGTCTCTACCCTTCGAAAAGCGCTCTTAACGTCCACCGGGACTCGGCGGTTTCATACCTCGGCCGGGCAGCGACCAGCACCCGTAGCGGACAAAAGAACAAGCGATAGGCGAGCAGAGCGCCATAGCCCTCCCATAAAGAGGACCGTTTCCTCCTCGAAATGGAACGCATTCAAAACTGACGATTAAGGGGGAGGGCGAGAGGCCGCCGAGAAAGGCTTTTCTGGGGAGATAGCGTGATGTACGGCGCCGCGACAATGGCCGCGGCCAAACACAATGCCGGCAGGGGGCCCTGTGGCCCGGCGCCCAGGTGCTACAATCAGAGCCCGCGGCTACAACTACAGCTACAGGTAACGACCGCAGATAACAAACGGCCGGCCACTCGTTGCTGCCCCGGCAGCCGAAACTTCCGGATCGTCCTTACAATCCTATCTCGGGCGCTCACTTTCGGTTCCGGGCAACGACAACTATACGATGGAACGAACTATACCTTTCGTACCCACTATCGAACGACCTCTGATAACAATTCGTTTCTTTCTTTTTAACAGTTGTAAGAATCACAGTCCCCCTCCTTAGCTGAGAGGTCAGCGCGTCTGCCTACCAAGCACGGGAATCGGGTTCGATTCCCGCCCGTGTCGGGGATTTTCTCCGTTCCGGGACTGGATATTGTGTTGTCTACATTGTCATTTCATTATCATCGAAGTAGCCGACCTTGGGGAAGATCAGTTTGGATTCCGTAGAAATACTGGAACACTTGAGGCAATACTGACCCTACGACGTATCTTAGAAGCTAGATTAAGGAAAGGCAAACCTACGTTTCTAGCATTTGTGGACTTAGAGAAAGCTTTTGACAATGTTGACTGGAATACTCTCTTTCAAATTCTGAAGGTGGCAGGGGTAAAATACAGGGAGCGAAAGGCTATTTACAATTTGTATAGAAACCAAACGGCGGTTATAAGAGTCGAGGGGCATGAAAGGGAAGCAGTAGTTGGGAAGGGAGTGAGACAGGGTTGTAGCCTTTCCCCGATGTTATTCAATCTGTATATTGAGCAAGCAGTAAAGGAAACAAAAGAAAAAATCGGAGTAGGAATTAAAATCCATGGAGAAGAAATAAAAACTTTGAGGTTCGCCGATGACATTGTAATTCTGTCAGAGACAGCAAAGGACTTGGAAGAGCAGTTGAACGGAATGGACAGTGTCTTGAAAAGAGGATATAAGATGAACATCAACAAAAGCAAAACGAGGATCATGGAATGCAGTCGAATTAAGTCGAGCCATGCTGAGGGAGTTAGATTAGGAAATGAGACACTATTTGGGGAGCAAAATAACTGATGTGGTCGAAGTAGAGAGGATATAAAATGTAGACTGCCAATGGCAAGGACTGCGTTTCTGAAGAAGAGAAATTTGTTAACATCGAGTATAGATTTAAGTGTCAGGAAGTCATTTCTGAAAGTGTTCGTATGGAGTGTAGCCATGTATGGAAGTGAAACATGGACGATAAATAGTTTGGACTAGAAGAGAATAGAAGCTTTCGAAATGTGATGCTACAGAAGAATGCTGAAGATTAGATGGGTAGATCATGTAACTAATGAGGAGGTATTGAATAGGATTGGGGAGACGTTTGTGGCACAACTTGACTACAAGGAGGGATCGGTTGGTAGGACATGTTCTGAGGCATCAAGCGATCACCAGTTTAGTATTGGAGGGCAGCGTGGAGGGTAAAAATCGTAGAGGGAGACCAAGAGATGAATACACTAAGCAGATTCAAAAGGATGTAGGTTGCAGTAGGTACTGGGAGATGAAGAAACTTGCACAGGATAGAATAGCATGGAGAGCTGCATCAAACCAGTCTCTTGACTGAAGACCTCAACAACAACATATCATCGACACGCATGTCGTCCATTGTGGCGCCAACGGAAGAGACTTGCACGTTCACGACCGAACTTCCCCAGCTGGGGACTCCTGGCCACCAATACCAAACGATAATATCATCATTTCATTTCAATAATCACTATTTTCTTACAGGTACCACTCCAGCAGGTGATAGTGTTAGAAATTCCATTATTTTAAACTGGCGGAAAAAAGGCAGAATGGAGGTAAGTGCACTCTAAAAACGTATGTAACGGCACCCTATTTTCGACTTCTTAACGACTGACTCCTACCCTCACAATTTCCTTGAGTCTCCATCGCCTAACGTGCATCGATGTGTTGCTTCTCTTCGAAAAGGTTCAAATGACTCTAAGCGCTATGGGAGTTAACATCTGAGGTCATCAGTCCCCTGCTTCTCTTCGAAATCTTGAAAGTGTCTTCCTTTGATGTGCAAATTTTATCCAGGGTAAACCTAAACTCACCAACGGCCTTGCTGCAGTGGAAACACCAGTTCCCGTCAGATCACCGAAGTTAATCGCTGTCGGTCTGGGCTATCACTTGGATGGGTGCCGAGCGCTGTTGGCAAGCGGGGTGTACTCAGCCCTTGTGAGGCAAACTGAGGAGCTACTTGATTGAGAAGTAGCGGCTCCGGTCTCGTAAACTGACATACGGCCGAGAGAGCGGTGTGCTGACCACATGCCCCTCCATATCCGCATCCAGTGACGTCTGTGGGCTGAAGATGACACGGGGGCCGGTCGGTACGTTGGGCGTTCCAAGGTCTGTTCGGACGAAGTTAGTTAGTTAATTGTAAATTCGCACGACAAAATTTCGGAGGCTGTTCAGTGATTTTGTCTGAGTTTATGGCACAATGAACACGTCGTCTCGGGTATCTTGTAACAGAGCAGTCATGTAATCATGTTCTGTTCGGTGAGTTACTGTGAAAACAGGGAGAAAGCCAATAACTGGGAATCACAGAAAACTGCATAACAAAACACAGAGTGTACGGAAACGCAAAAGTATACCGATGTCGCTGGGGGAACATCTTAGCACAGCTTCGTTGTGCCGCTCTTTAACTGTTTAACGTGAACCCAAGAGCGAGATGCATATCGACCATCTTCTTGTCTGAAAAATATATCCAAACTACTCAACAAAAGCAAAACGAAGACAATGGAATGTAGTCGAATTAAGTCGGGTGATGCTGAGGGAATTAGATTAGGAAATGAGACACTTAATGTAGTAAAGGAGTTTTGCTATTTGGGGAGCAAAATAACTGATGATGGTCGAAGTAGAGAGGATAAAAAATGTAGACTGGCAATGGCAAGGAAAGTGTTTCTGAAGAAGAGAAATTTGTTTACATCATTGGACGGCAGCGTGGAGGGTAAAAATCGTAGAGGGAGACCAAGAGATGAATACACTAAGCAGATTCAGAAGGATATAGGTTGCAGTTGGTACTGGGAGATGAAGAACCTTGCACAGGATAGAGTAGCATGGAGAGCTGCATCAAACCAGTCTCAGGACTGAAGACCACAACAACAACAACAGCGCCATACTCGTACGCCCACTGCCGAAAATGGCTATGCTTACAACGCGGCCAGACGTTTCTCACTAAAAAACCAATGTAGACCAATGCTATGACAGTTCTGTTATCGAAATATCGATTTTCTCCTCGTAATTTAATATCAGCCAATGCAGGGTTCCAGGCTGTGTTAAGTTGAAATCCCTAATCCGTATCGATGAGGTTATCAGCGGTACAGATATGCATTGCTTCCTTACTGACGCAATCCCAAAAAGATGATGCTTGGGATAAAACTTCCATCTTTTTATAAATCATGCGATGTCCTGTATCCGGACAGTGTTCTGCAATTGCTGACCTTTACGGCTGTCGTAGGCGTGAATGACGCTGATGTTCAACACAACGTTCTTGTACCGTGCGACATGTCTGGCCTACACGTGCCGCCCCACACTGATAAGGAATCGAATGCACACCACGTTTGCTCAAGCCAAAACCATTCTTAACCGAAACGATCAGGTTCCTCAGTTTTGCAAATGGTCGAAAAACAGACTAAATATCGTATGTTCCGAGGAATCTTCTGGTTCTTGTCGACATTGCACCAAAATACGGCAAGAAGGCCCAAGTGGTGGGTGTCTTCGTATCTTCATTCTGCTCCATGGATTGAACTTGCGTGGACCTGAACGCACTGCGTATCCGTGTCTCAGAATAACCATTTTGTCGGACCACTGTCTTCAAATGTATCTCACTCGACAGGGTTTGAGGATCGTACACCACACGCGCACTGTGAACTAACATACGTGCTGCGTTTCTCTTTTAATTGTCGACCTGCGTACAGGTCTCTTTATCAGATCAGTAAGAAAAGTGTCCGACCATTCGTTGTTGTACACTGGTGGGAGATAGATGTCGTGATAAAGTTCATCGGCTTGTACTTGTTTTCGACCATGCGCCATTGTGTTAAATCAATTGTCATCACTGCGATTCTTTATTTGGTGGTACAAAATTAGCACGTTTCGAGAAGTTTCATATCTCATTTTGTAATGAGTAATAATGTTTCGGTACTAGCCAAAGTAATGTGAAACGAATTTAAAAAGATCTCGAGAAACTTTAAGTTTGTTTCAACAACAAAAAATAATTCCGTCAGGTGACAGAAGTTTATATTCGATAAATTGAAGCAGCTAGTC
Organism: Schistocerca serialis cubense; assembly: GCF_023864345.2. Lineage (NCBI taxonomy): Eukaryota > Metazoa > Arthropoda > Insecta > Orthoptera > Acrididae > Schistocerca > Schistocerca serialis. The sequence goes on from NC_064638.1 coordinate 334,772,551, forward strand.
ATAAAAAGGAAAATCCTTGACTTCTATATGGAAAATCAGTTTCTAACAGCAGCAGTCGCTTTGCGAAAGTTAAAAACTGAACTTGAAGTTATGCACTATGTGAGTAAAACAAACCTATGGTATGTTGTTCGGGAATTGAGCTACAGACACTAAAAATTCAAAAATTAGTCTTGAATGTTAGAAATAATATAGTAACTGAAGAAACAGTAGACTTACTGTAGGAAATTAAAAATACTTGTGATATACTGAGTGGCCATTTTTACTACCATGTTTTATGAAGTACGAAATGTCTATAGTTTGGAGACTTGACGCGATACAAATCATGCCATTAAGTTCTCATGGTGTGAATAAAGAATACGTTATGTATCATAAAAATGAGTGGTCGAGGTTGAATGGTACTAAACCTACATAAATATTTCTCAGCTGGTGTTACCAGTGCCCACAAATTGGTATAGGTGACCTACAGTACAACTGGTCGTTTCCTCCACTTGAGACGGCAAAAAGTTAAGTTACAACTTCCGCGAATTACCTTATTGAATCGGCGCGTAAAAGTTCCTCATACCTATTCTCTCCAGTTCTCTCGCTGATGTATATAGGTTCTTTAAGTAATTCTCATAACGTACTGGATTCGTTCAGAGATGCAAACAGTCAATCTATGTTATTATGACTGGAAGTGTTGGTAGCTAATCTACTTGAAATAAATTCCTGAATTCCATTACAGCTCATTTATTAAAAAACAGCGGTTGATCTTGGCGCGTTATAGAAATCTCGAATACTCTTCGTATAACTTCGTAATGATTTATACATTGTTGGCCAAATTGTGACACACCTCAGAATGACGGGAAAGGTGGTCTTCAAATGCTCCTCATTTCTGGAAAGAGAACTACAAATCTATGTCCAATCATAATACATTTGGTATCACGCAATCTTTCTATGAAATCTAAGAACGATTCTGTTGTCGAATGAATGAAAAACAATAACTTAGAGCATCCGTCTAAGTGTACTGAACTACTAGAATACATGCGACTGCACGTCAATCCACAATAACGCCGGTTTAAGAGTACGTCGCGGTGGCCACCTGCGTAAATTATGTTAAGATAACTCTCTGGAGATTGGTGTGACACAGGTGTAGGTTAAAACAGAAGTCTAGTTCTTTTCATTAAATTTTTCTTAAAAAAGCCTCAAACACGGTTAATGACGTTCCGTTCGCTCTAAGGAACACAAAACAATACACGTGTAATTTATCTGTTTACTGACCGCGACGTACTCTTAAAACGGCGTTATTGTGGACTGACGCGCAGTCGCATGTATTCCAGTAGAAATGGCAATGCATAATAATAAACAGACTCCCAAGCCAACAATCGTGTTTTCCCCACTTCAACAGTTATGGCGGCAAGCCTAATCGCAGCGCCTTCCTTGAACATTATTTCGATGAAAGGAGTAACAGAAAATTTACGGAAATCCACCATTAACTAGGGAAAGGTTTATGTCTTTAAGGTGTGCTAAGGAGATTGTTGACGAAAGTAAAAGGTTTTGCTAGAAAAGTATTCGACTTTTTTTGCGAGTACCTGATGGATTTAAATCTAAAAATAGCGCGCTTGCATGAGCAGATCTTGAATCTTCGGGCGCATGCGTGACATTTTTCCCCTGTCGACGGCTTCAGTTGCTGGAAATCAGCAGTTGTGGTGTTCAGTCCGCGTGTCGGTTTCTCATTGCAGGCGAAATAATGGAACTACTGGAGCAGCACCAATGCATGAAATTTTGCCAGAAACTAGACGATAACCGGGTGGAAGATTCAGAAGGCTTTCGGTAATCATATTATGGGAGTCACACACATTAAGGAGTGGTACCATCGGTTTAAAGTCGGCTGCACATGGGTGAAAAACGAGCCACGCTCTGGTCCGTCGAAATGATCGGGCTACTGCTAACGACGGGGCAAGAGCAACTTCTTGCTGAGGTCTCACAAGCCGTACTCAACTCCACAAACAGAGACCCCGAGTTCATGAACACCAATCAGTGATGATGATTCCTGAGTGTACAGGTACGATCTGGAAACCACAATGGAAGCATTTCTAGTGACCAAGACTAAACAAGGCTCACCAAGTGCGCGGCGACGTCAGAGTAATGCCGACTGCTTTCTTTGACTACCGCGGTATGGTACACCACAACTATGCATCACAGGGTCAGACAAGTACTACAGGGATGTCCTCCGTTGCTTACATACTTCTATGTGACGCAAGATACCAGACTGGAGGTCAACAGGAAATTGGCGCTTCCATGACGACGGTGCTCCAGCATATTCCTCGCGTTTCATTCAGACTTTTTCGACAAAATACCAGATTACCGTGTTTCAAAAGACTTCTTACTTCTTGATTTGGCATCCTGCAATTTATGGCTGTTTCCAAAACGCAAAAGACCTTTGAAACGAAACCGATTTCAGACTAGAGAGGGCATTATGGCAGCAACGACAGCCGTACTAAATTCAATTCCGAAAGAGGCTTTCCCGGCATGAGTCCAACTATGGCTGCATCGCTGGGATTATGTGGAGTCCCAAGGGCACTACTTTGAGGACGATTAGATGTCCAACACTCCAGGTAAGCCAGCTTTTTCCGGCTAAAGGTCTGATATTTTTCTAACAGACATTGTATTCTCTGGCTAATGTGACTCGAGGAAGCTGCCCCTCCCAGCATAGTGTTTGAAACAACATGCTATCTTGCTAATATTGCTGGATAAGTTGCCCTATTTTCAACCAAGATGTAGTGCTAACATAGAAAATAGATGTAGACATTTCCACACGTCTGGAGAGATGCAATATATGATCTAATCAGAATACAGGAGGAGATAGAGCATCTGTCTCTGTAAGATGGACAATAAATAAAAGCGGCTTTCAGCCCTAAACTAAGATAACCAGTCATTTATAGGAAGACCTACAAATTATCGTGAACTCGAAGCTAGGGATCAGTTTGCTACTTCTGTATATCTCATATATCTCATAACAGGTAATAAGTGACATAAAGATCTCGGAACGAACTGCAGATTGAAATCTGGAACTTCGCGTTACACTCACCGAGTTATGTAATACCAGATACTGTTCAGCACATTAAGCCCAGTAGATACAGTTTCTTAATTCTCCTATTTAATTTCGCAAAAGACTTATACTTTCGGATTGTTAACTCCTGTACTTAATGTCGCTATATTCATGACAACTATACGAGTGTGAAACATATAAGGGGCGTGCGGGGTGCCCCCCCCCCCCCCCTATTCGTTCGTTTCTTTCATCAGTCGACTTGACTGAATCGAGTTACTGAGTAGTTGTACTTTCCTATGTAGCACGCGCGTGCACATCATTGTATTTTATACGTTTCTGTCAGGCACATAGATAGCTAACACATACGGCGGCGATTCTAGTGATTTCCATGCGTTATTGTGTCTGGCATTTGTTCGAGAAAAGTCGCAAATATTCTACTGTTTTCTTGTACGGAGAACCTTCGATACGTAATGTTACAAATACGGACTATTCACCGAATAGGAAGATAGTTTACATTCAGAAGCAGAAATATTAAGACTGAAGAATGAATACATAAAAAGTCCTATTTGTAGCCAAGTGAAAGTGTGAAGATTAGTCAAGAGTGAGAGTGATCAATTGATTGTGAAGTATTAATAACAGTAATTCATGGTAATTTCTCAGTAAAAATATTGTTACGATATTCGTAATAATATTTTTACTAATAACGTAACAATATTTTCCCATACCTAACTCGTAATACGAGTTAAGTATGGCAAACTATTGTTACGTGTAATACGAGTTAGGTATGGGAAAGTATTGATGTGTTTATCTCCGGTAATAGTGACTTTCGAGAAGATTCGGAAAACACATTGTTGCTATGCACTATAAAGGAACGGAGTCGACAATAAAAGTTCCACATCCATAAATTGTCGGATGACGTCGTCATTGGAATTTCCCTTATATTAAACATCGTAAGGTGCATATAGGCTCGTCGTTTTCGCAGTGGGTATTTGTTCACACTCCATAAAACTCTGGAAGTGAACGTTCTGGCAGCGAATGCTCTCGAAACAACCCGGCCACATATGTAAGGGAAGCAGAGTCGCTGCCAGGTAGTCAGTTTGAAAGCAACAATAGCCGCGATAACTTGGAAGTGATAAAAAGTGAACTATTGAGATTATTGGTATTACCACGGACTTCAGTCAGCGCTATGCTTAGTGAGATTAGAAATGCGCAGAGTGTGACTGCGTGTGTTTTAGTGCTAAGTGTACTAGTGTTGCATTTATCAGTGCGAATAATGTGTTTATTCGAGAATAATTGGCATCTAATTTTAGCTACGTCGCAACAAGGTAACAAAATAGATCGTTATGTAATAAGAAAAAGAGAAGTAGAAACATCTGAAGATTCCGGTCCCTATTCAGCCGCAAAAACACCTCCGGATGTACAGGCAGAACCCAGCACCTAGTCGAAACTTTCACAGGAAAGTTCGTGGACTGATTCCATTAATCCCACGAATATTGGCAATCATTTGGATATTTTAGCGTCAAGAAATAATAGTGATGATACAAAACACAAGCTTCTCAAGGCTCCAAGGAAACCTGAGAAAGGTTATATCTTTCCTACTTCCGATCACAACAAGTGCGGACGGGTTGAACGCAGACAAGTGCACGATAATCACTTTGAACAGTATCTATGGCTGGTGCTCTCAGAAATTAAAAAGGGACTTCTTTGCAATAACTGTTCAATTTTTGTGAATAATTAAATGAATGGAGGAAAGAAATCCATTATCGCCCAGAAACTTGTGACTAAACCATTAACAGTATTTGCAGAACTTACTGGTAAAGATGGTGACCTTGAGACCCACTCTCAGCTCAAGTACCACGTTGAAGCTTAACAGATGCTAAATTATTTTTGGCGACACGAGACTACCGCGAACTTGAGGTCATAAATCAGTTGTCAAGACAGAGAATGGAAAGCATTAGGGAAAAGAGAGATTGTCTTGTACCTATAATAAAAACAATCATATTCCTCTGCGGGGGCACAGAGATGATGGGCGTCTATTAAAAAACGAAAATGATCGCGGAGAACTGTGTGGGTATAGGCTGTGATGGTTTCTCAGTTAGTATGTCAGAATTGGAAGGAGGCGTGGCTACAACAACAACAACAACAACAACAAAAGGCTATCAAAACACAAGTAGCAGCGTGTCGAAGTCATCAGCTCAACCTCGCTGTCTCTCGCAGTTGCAAAGTTACAAGAGTGAGATACTCACTTGGTACTATTGAAGTAGTGTCGTTCTCCACAGCATCTAGCAAGCGGTTCAACATTGAAGAGTCACCTAAAACACTTGCTGAAGTCACATTGTCAAAATAGATAGGTTGAGCGACATTATGCTGTTATTCGATTCGCAGCTGATCTCGGAATAGTTTGCAAAGTTCTTAAAGAAATACATTGTTGGAGAGATAGCACAACGGCTGCCAAAGCCAGTATTCTCCTTCGAGCTCTCTCTAATTGCGAGTTTATTATCACTCTGCTTACAGTGTGTGACATTATGAGCATAACACATCCAGTCAACAAAATCTGACAAGATCCTCGCTTGGACGTCGCAATGGCTAAAACAAAATTAGATTCGACGCACAAGGTGTACGACGGCTTGAGAGCTAAAGCTGATAGCCGTTTTTCTCTTATTGTTGAAGATCCGAAGGCACTTATGGAAGACTTAGACGTGGAGATGAGTATTTTTCGTCTTACAGACAGTCAAAGACACAGGGAAAGTTGCGATCATAATGATGATGCTATGACAAATTGGAAAAGAACTGTTCTTGTTCCTACACTGAACCATGTTACGATTGACATGAGAGAACGATTTGCTGAAGAAAATATTATTTGAAGTTCAACATGCTTTTTCCCACACAACTACTGAAACCTGACGGTAATGATCTGGCAGAGAAATGGAATCTGTGCTTAACTAACCTACCGTTCTTTGAAGACGAATCACACTTTGTGATTAAAAAGAGACTAAGGGCAGAGATCCTTCAATACAATCAAACAGGCATAAACGCCCTTAATGATAAGGATTCTGTTATGCAAGCGTTGTCTGTTTGTCCAAGTCTGACTATCCTACGTTGCACACGCTGTACAAAATATTTGCCTGTCTACCTGCATCTGTTGCTAAGTAGAAAGAAGTTTCTCAACATTGCACCGTACAAAGACGTCAACAATGAACGAGGATCGACTTAATGACTTAGCTCTGTTGAACACTCACCCTGACATTGATTGTCCTGTTGACGAAGTAACTAACAAATTTGCCAGCAAGAATAGGCACATTGAATTCATCATTTAAGGAAGAGAACCACAATTGTAACTTTTTTATATCATAAGATGACATTGTCTTGCATATTTGTATAATCAGTTTAAATAAAACTTTCTTAAACTTTGCATGTGACTTAATTATTTTTTAGTATGGTAAAACTGACGGTGGCTCAGGATATTTTTAGCGCCCCCTCCTTGAGGCGTAACCCTTCTCCAAGTTATGAGTGGGATGGACCATTCACTTTTCGATACTTGTGTGCTACGGTACAGTCGCTCGAAAATTTCAGTGTGTTCCATTAGTGAAGACATGTGCCTGGAGACAAAAATAACCTTGTTATGTAACTTCATTTTGTTATTGTTGTTACTGTTGTGGTCTTCAGCCCAGAGACTGGTTTGATGTAGCTCTCCATGCTACTCTATCCTGTGCAAGCTTCTTCATCTCCTAGTACCTACTACAACCTACATCCTTCTGAATCTGCTTCGTGTATTCATCTCTTGGTCTCCCTCTACGATTTTTACCTCCACGCTGCCCTCCAGTAATAAATTGGTGATTCCCCGATGCCTCAGATCATGTCTTATCAACCGATCCCTTCTTCTAGTCAAGTTGTGCTACAAATTTCTCCCTAATTCTGTTCAGTACCTCCTCATTAGTTACGTGATCTACACATCTGATCTTCAGCATTCTTCTGGAGCACCACATTTCGAAAGCTTCTATTCTCTTGTTGTCCAAACTATTTATCGTTCATGTTCCACTTCCGTACAGGGCTACCGTCCATCCAAATACTTTCAGAAAAGATTTTCTGACACTTAAATCTGCACTCGCTGTTAACAAATTTCTCTTCTTCAGGGACGCTTTTCCTTGCCATTGACAGTCTACATTTTATATCTTCTCTACTTCAACCATCATCAGTTATTTTGCTCCCCAAATAGCAAAACTCATCTACTGCTTTAAGTGCCTCATTTCCTAATCTAATTCTCACAACATCACCTTATTTAATTCGACTAAATTCCACTATCCTCGTTTTGCTTTTGTTGATGTTCATCTTACGTCCTTTCAAGGCACTGTCCATTCCGTTCAGCTGCTCTTCCAGGTCCTTAGCTAGCTCTGGCAGAATAACAATGTCATCTGCAAACCTCAAAGTTTTTATTTCGTCTCCATGGATTTTAATCCCTACTCCGAATTTTTCTTTTGTTTCCTTTACTGCTTGCTCAATATACAGATTGAATATCATGGGGGATAGGCTACAACCCTGTCTCACTCCCTTCCCAACCACTACTTCTCTTTCATGCCCCTGGACTCTCATAACTGCCATCTGGTTTCTGTACAAATTGTAAATAGCCTTTCGCACCCTGTATTTCACCCTTGACACCTTCAGAATGTGAAAGTGAGTATTCCAGTCAACATTGTCAAAAGCTCTAAGTCTACTTTATTTTATTGAGGCGGAAATGAAAATCTTATTACTACATCGCGTGTACTAACAGCTAAAAAACTGGTGAGCCAGGACCACCTGCTTAATAGCTTGCCTGGACGTCTTTGGAACTTTTTTAGTACATCTGTGGAGGTATGTTGCATTAAACTTTTACACACAGGTTACGTAACTCGCGTAAATAACGGGTGGCTGATTTGCATGCGCAGTGATGGCGCCCGATAGGGTTCACCATAATGATGTGTGTGTGTGTGTGTGTGTGTGTGTGTGTGTGTGTGTGTGTGCGTGAATTCCTAAGGGACCAAACTGCTGAGGTCATCGGTACCTAGATTTACGCTCTACTTAAGCTAGCTTATGCTAAGAGGGAGGACTTGAACCTCCGGTGGGAGGGGCCGCGCAACCCGGGCATGGCGCCTCAAACCGAGTGGCCACTCGGCGCGGCTTACCATAACGATCCTTAAACCACTGTAACACGGTTCTGGCTCAAGCAGGAAAGGATGCGGGTGGTTTTGCAGCTGACAGCGTGTTTTCGGTTACTATTACAGGTCCCATGCAGGAGCAAGCGAGTGTCTCCCATAGTAAGGGTGTTTTAATAAAGGACTTTTCAAATTTAAAAATTCTCATAAATTTATTGAAAGAAGAATCAGAGCTGATTTAGTGTTATTTTGTAGGGAAACATATAAAGTTTTTTAAATTTTTTTTACCATAAACTAAAGACGCTGTTGTGGCTTCCGTTGGTTATCCCTCACACAGCGCATCAGAAGTCAATTTCTTTCCAAACCCTTGTAGCATTACAGGTGTAACCTGCTGAGTGGTGGCGTAAGTTCTTGCTCTATGTTCAGGTAAAGAAGCTAGAAAAATTATATCCTTGATGGATCCCCATAAAAAAAAATCGAATGTTGTCAGGTCTGGGGAACGTGGGGGTGATGCAGTTTTGTGCGTCACGGCCAATCCAGTGACCTGGAAAGCGGTCACTGAAATAATCCCAGACGTCAGCCAGGTAGTGGGGTGGTGCACCATCTTGCATGACGTAAACATTTCATTCTTGGTCATCCTCATCGATCTGTGGTATGAAAAATTGTTGTAACATTTCCAGCTACACTATCCAGTTGATGGTTCTCTCACGGAGAAAAAAGGGGCCGTACACTTTAGTCTTGCCGAATGCACAAAAAAGTTGTTTTGGGCTATTACGATCATGTTGGATGAGGATTTTTCACTGCCCAAAATCCTTAAGTTATGAGCATTATCCTTCCCACTTAAGAGGGAAGTCAACTCGTCGGAAAAGATGATTTTGTCCAAGAAATGTTCATCCTCATGTAATCGATTTAACATATCCACACAGAAGTTCTTGCGAGCAATTTTGTCAGTGTGTTTTATTGCTTGTGTAATTCTCAATCTTTACGGTTTCAAATGCACACGGTTTCTCAACACACACCAGACAGTCGTATGTGAGATTTGCAGTTCGCAAGTTGCACGCTGGGTCAATTTCGTAGGGCTGTTGACCAAACGTTGTCTCACTCGCTCAACGACGTCGTCAGATGTGCTTGGACGACCTGATGATTTCCCATCTCTTACCCAGTACCCAGTTTCTACAAAACATTTATGCCACTCGTAAATTGTAGGCATATTAGGAGGTTCTTTAGAGTACTTGGTACGGAAATTACTTTGAACTGTTGTCGCCGATTTCGATTCTTCAAACCAAAATACGCAGCTACCACGCTCAGGTCCAGTGAAGGCAACTTTCCTCAACGCAACTGCTGTTAGCGCTAATTACGGTGCGATTCGGCACACTACGCGAGACAAAACGTGATGTATTTCTCTACAAATTGACACTACACTTACTTCTATAGGTACTATGAATTAATTTATGTGAATTTTCAAAGGTGTGAAGCCCTGTTTGGAACACACTGTATAACTCTGCGCCCACCAGCCTGTGTCCGTGTCGCGCTGCATGTTTCGAACTGCCGTTTATCTCGATGATGGCGTTTGAGGAGACGACCATCGACCTAGTGTAGCAAAAATGTGATTCACCCGAAGAGCCGACATGTTTCCATAGATCGACGATCGAATCCCAGTGGTCCTGTTCGCACTGCAATCGTAACTGACGACGTCGTTGGATCAACGTGTGAACACGTAGAAGTGGTCTTCTGCAGTGCTCCATGTTCAACGATGTACGCTGAACGGCGTGCTCCCAAACACTTGTGCGTGCACTAGCGTTGTGCTCTTTCGCCGGAGATGCCACACATCACTTCATCTATCCTACTTTACAGCGCAGATAAGCCTGTAAACCCGAAGTTCTGTGAAGAGTCATCGACGTCCAACCATTTAGCACCTAGTGGTGGTTTCACTGCTCTTCTTCCTCTTTCTGTAGATGCTCACACAGTAGCAAGTTGACCGTTCAACCAGTTTAGTCATTTCGCAGATACTCGTTCGCAGGCTTTATGTAATAATAACCTGTCCTTTGTCAAAGTTGCTTAGCTGAATGGATTTCCCCATTTTCAGCCCAGAACTTCGCTAGGGCGATATCCCATTCGCGTCTGTCCTGCTCAATGTTTTCGATACCACGTCACGTGCCCGCAACTCCATCAGGCCTTGAAGTCTGCTAGGGATACTTTCAATCAAGGGTCTGAATGTCTGTGGAGGAATGACAGCCCATACCTCCTCAGCTGCTGAAACCAGATCACGTTTTGACGCTGGGATCTCGGTCAAGAGCGAAGACGAGGATTTAATTCATCCCAAAGGCATTCCATTGGATTCAGTTCAAGACTGTGGACAGGGCAGTCTGCTTCAGGACTGTTATTGTCCACAAACCATTGCCTCACAGAAGTTGCTTCATTGTAAAGGCCAGTGTCACATTGATATAAACAGTCACTGTCTGCGTAGTACACAATGCCGTAAAATTTCTTGACCTTCTACAGTTAGCGTTCACTTGAGCGCAATAAATAGACCACAACCTAACCATGAAAAACACTCCCGTACTTCACTGTTGTCGCTACACATGACTGCAGGTAACTTTCTTCAGGCACTCGTCAAACCCAAACACATCCATTGGATCACCAGGGTACAGCGTGAATTATCACCACAAATCACTCTTTACCATTCATCGACTGTCGAGTGGCATCATTTTTTGCACAACCTCAAGCGTCACTTAGCATTGACATCAGTAATGCGTGGCTAATGGGGAGCGCCTCGATCATTTTAAACCCACTGTTTTTAATTCCTTATGTACAGTCATTGTGCTTGATGGATGCTTGTAGCACTTTCGAACTCACGAGTGATTTGTTCCCCTGGTTTCATGCGAATTCTCTCCTACCACTCCCCGCAATGCTTGACGGTTCCTGTCCGTTATTACATGAAGTCTGCATTGTCCTCCTTTAGCTGTGGTGGTTCCTTCACATTTCCTCTTCACAACCACATCATCAAAACGATGTGTCGAACGGTAGAAACATTGGTATATCAATGATGGATATATTACTCAGAGTGACATCCTGTAACTCGTCCACGTTTGTAGTCATTGAAACCTCATTATGCACCCATTCTGCTGTTGCTGCTTCTGCACTCACGACACAAACTTCCCACCTACTGGCAAACTACAGGGTCCTCCGCCCTGTCAAGTGTTGCAGAGGGGTGTTCGCGTACTTTTGATCAGATAGTGTGTATCAAGCATCGAGAAATGTCAGGTCTTCTCAGACTATGTCGATGGTGCTTCCTGTTCGCTAATACTGTTGGTTTTTCTTAGATAAATGGTTTGGATATGTAATTAACAAGTTTTCAATAACGTTATCGGTTGTAGTTTGTTAGTATAAAGTTCGACTCTCTGCACACCTGTTTATGAATTCAAACCCATAATAATTCCGCACTGACTGCTTTCAATTAGTTAATAATTTTCAGACGCTTTAAACAGTTTGACATACGCATAATTAACGTAATCGATTGTGCCTCGTTTTGTGGAGACTCATTTCATATAATATTATGATTGTACTTTTCGGCATTTAAATGATGTAGAAAATTGGCGGGGAATATTTGGCGTCATTGACATATGCAGCTCATTGTAATGTAATTTTAAAAAGCATTGAAGCTTGTTAAACTCTGGTCAAACACGGGAAACGCGATTGTTAATGATGTCCACTGTGCAGGAAATTTCTGGAAATATTAATCGGCGTAATGCTTATACAACATGGCGCGGCAGCACTACGGCAGATGAGGGAAAATAATCCCACATAAGAACTGCAAATTAAGACTGTGAAAGCTGACTGAATAAAACCACTTCCTACTGCATGAATGCTAATGTCTTACCATTCTAGTTCCCGTTAGTACTGTCTCATAACCTCATCACATATTATATAAAGACTAGCAAGCACACATCCGTATCCGTGACATACGTCCACGATGGAGGGTCAAATGACTAACTGGTACCATTTCAGCGCCATCTACAGCGCTCAGAAGCGGCCAGTGTGCTCCAAGGGGCTGAATAACATCTGATGATAGGTAAATTGAAGGTGGGAGGGGGGGGGGGGGGAGGGGGAGAAAGGAAAGAAATTACTGCTGTCAGCTGCATAGGGGCATTACGAGGAATCAACGGCGACGAGTGAAAGTATATACCAGCATGGGATTTGAACGTGGGATCTCCTACTGACTAGGCAGGTGCGATAACCACTGCACCATCCGGGACACAGTGCTATCCCGCTTGCGCCTCACGGTCAACCCACATTCCCATCGAGCGCTACCTATCCTCAGTCCCTATCCATTTCTTCCAAGCTGGCTACGCTGGGATCCCCAAAATAAAAATTCGGATGTGTGTTAAATCTTATGGGACTTAACTGTTGAGGTCATCAGTCACTAAGCTTACACACTACTTAATTATCCTAAGGACAAACACGCACACCCATGCCCGAGGGAGAACTCGAACCTCCACCGGGACCAGCTGCACGGTACATGACTGCAGCGCCTTAGACCGCTCGGCTAACTGGGATCCCCGCAGCAGGTCTGATGTACTTGTGCATCCGCACTGAAGAAGGTGGATCCATTGCCCATTTGGCGAATCAATTATATGAAAGTGTGATGTCTGTTCTTTCGACAATTTACCTATCATCAGATATTATTCAGCCCCTTGGAGCACACTGGCCGCTTCTGAGCGCTATAGATGGTGCTGAAATGGTACCACATCGTCATCTGACCCTTCATCGTGGACGTATGTCACGGCAGCGAAGTAATGTGTGCTTGTTGGTCGGTTGGAACTGAACGGTGAGACAGAGGTGTGATAGATTGGCAGCATGAAGCTGTCATATTCAGACGGTCAGATGGTCGCACCTTGAATGAAACTGGGCTATTTGTTCGTGTATCAATTTTCAGTGCCCATTATCTCTACAAAGAAAGTGTATACTCGCAGCCATGTATTACAGTCTCCTTTTTTTTGCTGACTGCGGCAATGCGGCCATTCTCCTACAGTTTTCATCCTATAAGGCTCCCTCCAGTATCATGAATCTGTTCCCTGATGTCTCAACACATGTCCTATCATCCTGTTCCTTGCCACATAATCCTTTCTTAGCCGATTCTGTGAAGAACCTCCTTACCTTACGAGTCCACCTAATTATCGGTATCCTTCTGTAGCACCACATCTAAAACTCTTCGATCTCTTCTATTCCCATTAGGTATGATTCACTCATACAATGCTCCAAACGTACAATCTCAGAAATGTTTGACGCTAGTAGACTTCTCTTGCCCAGGAATGACCTCTTCCCTTCGCTTGTCTGCTTTTTATGTCCACCTTGCTCCGTACGTCATTTTGAAACTTCCTGGCAGATTAAAACTGGAAACATCCCCGAGGCTGTGGCTAAGCCATGTCTCCGCAATATCCTTTCTTTCAGGAGTGCTAGTTCTGCAAGGTTCGCAGGAGAGCTTCTGTTAAGTTTGAAAGGTAGGAGACGAGGTACTGGTAGAAGTAAAGCTGTGAGGACGGGGCCTGAGTCGTGCTTGGGTAGCTCAGTTGGTAGAGCACTTGCCCGCGAAAGGCAAAGGTCCCGAGTTCGAGTCTCGGTCCGGCACACAGTTTTAATCTGCCAGGAAGTTTTATATCAGCGCACACTCCGCTGCAGAGTGAAAATCTCATTATGGGTTATTTTGCTGCTTAGGTAGCAGAGGTCCCTAATTTCGTCTACTTCGTGATCAAAAACTCTGTTGTTAAGATTCTCGCTAGTCTTACTTCTGCTACTTCTCACTACTTTAGTCTTTTTCCTTTTATTTTGTTCATTTCATTCAACAGATTCTGTAAACTTCTTCACTTTCAGTGAGGATAGCAACATCAACAGCGAATATTATCATTGGCATCCTGTCAACCTGAATTTTTACGCCACTCTTGAACAATTCTTTAATTTCCGTCATTGCTTCATCGAATCAGAGATTGAACACTACGCGTGTCTTACGCCCTGCTTAATCCGAGCACTTCGTTCTAAGATTTTTCAGTCTTGTTGTTCCCTCTTGATTCTTGTAGATATTGTATATTACCATTGTTTTCCCATAACTCACTCCTTTTCTTCTCATCATTTAGAACTTCTTGCACGATTTTTACTTTTGAATGAATGCTTTTTCTTGGTCGACACATTCAATGGAAGTGTCTCCATTTTTCTTCACTCTTGCTTCCACTATCACGCGCAGCGTAAAAACTGCATTTCTGGTGTCTTTGTCTTTCCTGAAGCCAAACTGATACTTATTTATAATCATCATCATCATCATTTAAGACTGTTTATGCCTTTCAGCGTTCAGTCTGGAGCATAGCCCCCTTATAAAATTCCTCCATGATCCCCTATTCAGTGCTAACATTGGTGCCTCTTCTGATGTTAAACCTATTACTTCTGATAGAACCTGTCCCGACTCCCAGGCCATTTCAGTTATCCTGTGTAGCCATTTAAGACCTGACATTCCACTGTATTTGATGAGTTCCGACTTAATTTCATCCACCCCAGCCGCTTTATTGCACTGCAATCTATTGACCATTTTTTCACTTCCTCAAATGTGATCCTATTTCCATCATCATTCCTATCCCATTCTACCTCGAAATCTGAAACATTACTGATCGTATTTTCACCTACATTGAACAACTCTTCAAAATATTCGCTCCATCTGCCCAAGGCATCCACAGGATTCACCAGCAGTTTTCCTGACCTGTCCAAAATACTTGTCATTTCCTTCTTACCTCCCTTTCGAAGACTGCTAATTACACTCCAGAATGGTTTTCCAACAGCTTGACCAATAGTCTCCAACCTGTTTTCAAAGTCTTCCCAAGATTTCTTCTTGGATGCTGCAATTATCTGCTTGGCTTTGTTTCTTTCTTCAACATAACTTTCTCTGTCTACCTGAGTTCTAGTATGTAGCCATTTTTGATACGCCTTCTTTTTCCTTTTACACGCTGCCTTGACTGTGTCATTCCACCAAGCTGTTTGCTTCATCCTACTTTTACACACTACTGTTCCAAGACATTCTTTAGCCACTTCTAGTACTGTGTCCCTGTACCTTGTCCATTCCTTTTCCAATGACTGTAATTGACTACATTCAACTAACTGGTACCTTTCTGAGATCGCTGTTATGTACCTGTGCCTGATTTCCTTATCCTGAAGTTTCTCCACTCTTATCCTCCTACATATGAACCTGACCTCCTGCACTTTCGGCCTCACAATCCCAATTTCACTGCAGATTAAATAATGATCAGTGTCATCAAAGAATCCTCTGAATACACGTGTGTCTCTCACAGCCTTCCTGAATTCATGATCTGTTATTATATAGTCAATGACAGATCTGGTTCCCCTGCCTTCCCAAGTATACCCGTGAATGTTCTTATGTTTAAAAAAGGAGTTTGTGATTACTAAGCTCATACTGGCACAGAAATCCAAGAGTTCTTTCCCGTTGCTGTTGGCCTCCATATCCTCTGCAAATTTACCCATAACCTTTTCATACCCTTCTGTTCTATTTCCAATCCTGGCATTAAAATCACCCATGAGCAGAACACTGTCCTTGTCCTTTACTCTAACAACTACACCGCTGAGTGCCTCATGAAAACTATCCATCTTATCTTGATCTGTCCCTTCACAATGCGAACATTCTGACACAATCCTAATTTTCTTGCTAGACGTTGTCAAATCTATCCACATCAGTCGTTCGTTTACATACCTTGTTGCAACTACGCTGGGTTCCATTTCTTTCCTGATGTAAAGCCCTACACCCCATTGTGCTATTCCTGCTTTGACTCCTGACAGGTAGACCTTGTATTCTCCCACTTCCTCTTCTTTCTCACCCCTTACCCGAATGTCACTAACAGCTAAAACGTCCAGCCCCATCTTACTTGCGGCCTCTGCCAGCTCTACCTTCTTCCCAGAGTAGCCCCCATTGATACTAATAGCTCTCCATCTCATTACCATTTGTTTGCCAAGTCGTATCATAAGAGCCCCTGGTTTGTCAGTTAGAGGTGGGACTCCGTCACCTCCAAAGGTCCGAGGCATTTTGCTCTGATTGTTGCCAGCATCATATTTAAAGTGCCAGGGAAGCAGGTTGCTAGCCTTACTTGCCCCGAGTCCCATTGAGTTTTACCCCTAACGGTTGAGGGACTAACCGGTGGATTTGGTAGTCTTTGCCGTATGAGCAGAAAGGTGACCACGACTCAGAATATGTCCGAGATGCCCAGCCTTATTCCAACGTAACTGGTATCCCGACTGTCGGGACCACTTACTTGGCCACTCATACGTTGCCCGTGGTTCATGAACTAGGACATGACTACAGGAACCCATACAATGAACCACTATGAGACGAATACTTATATATGATCTGGAATTTCTTTTCGGTTCTTATGTGTAATAGTCATGTCAACAGCTTGGACACATGACCTGTTAAGCTTATTACAGGTCAGATCTCGCACTTACCGGACGTAACAATCTGCGGAATTGTGTGGATGATATTTTTCCGAAAGTCTGAAGGTGTGAAGCCAGTCTCATACCTGTGGATTCTACTCACCAATCTGAATACTCATTTTGTTGCTACATCCCCCAATGATTTAGGAAATCCAATCGAATCTCATCTATTCCTTCTGCTTTATTTTCTCCCAGGTCTTCCTCTTTTAAATTCTAATAGCGGATCACCTATGTCTTCCACGTCGTCTCCAGTTTCTCCTTTTATCACGTCAGTGGGCAATTCGCCCCCTCATAGAAAATTTCAGTTTACTTTTTCCACCTGTGTGCTCTCTTCTCTGCGTTTAGCAGAAGAATTCCCATTGCACTCTTGATACTGAAGGCTGTTTAGACTTTTCTGCAGACTGATTCACTCCTTCCGATCATCATTTCTTTTTAGATTTCTTCACACCTTTACTGCATCAACTTCGCCTTCAAATGCTTCTTATCACTCGTTAGTATGTGCTTCAGTATCCCACTTCCACACTGTTTTTACTGGACCCTTCCTTTAAACTTCAGCCCACTCTTCATCATTACTAATTTGTGACATGTGTCTGTTTCTGCTCACGAGTACCCTCACAATCCGATATCGGATTTCGGAATCTCTCATGTGATACAACTGAAATCTCTCCGTGTCTCCAGGTCCTTTCTAATTACAGCTACTTTTTTTGTGATTCTTGAACAGATTATTCTCTATTACCATCTGAAATTTATTGCAGGTATCAATTAGTCTTTTACCCCTCTCAGCCGCTCGGAGTGACCGCGCGGTTTTAGGCGTCATGTCGTGGACTGCGTCGCCCCTTCCGCTGGAGGTTCGAGTCCTCCCTCGGCATGGGTGTGTGTGTTGTTCTTAGCATAAGTTAGTTTAAGTAGTGTGCAAGTCTAGGGACCGATGACCTGAGCAGTTTGTTCCCTTAGAATTTCACACACATTTGAACACATTTTCTCCCCTCTCATTCCTGCTACCAAGCCACTATCTCGTCGCAAACTTTCTCACGCGAACGACCTGAGTACGAATTATAGCCCCTCCAGTGCACTGCTCTTTTGTACCTCGCGTATCACTGTCTTTATATGCGCATGTTGCTGTCCCTCGTGTTGCTGTCCCTTGACTTTCGTCACGTCAGTGTTTTTCGCCCATCTTCAGATTGAGCCGACAGGCTGAATATTCAATACCCGCTCCCTCCTTTTAAATCATTGGTCGGTGCAACTGTGCAAGTGACAACAGAAATGCAAGCGCCACTGACGTCGTTCGGTGACGAAGACATATGAAAGAACGGAATCCGTGGTTAACTGGTCGATGAGTACTGGGATATCGATTTATCGATAGGAGCTGCACTGCAGCGACGGCTTTGCGACGTTGTTAAAGAAAGCGCCGGTTTCCATACTTCGTTCAAGACGATCTCAGCTTTATTGTGATTTCCCTATTCACCGTGATTCCCCTTTCTGAATCTCTATCTTTTACTGACGAAAGTGTTGATAAAGGAGGTTACAGCTTTGATTAAACATGTTTTGACCTAAATTTAATTTTTACGTAATAATGACTGACGATGTTGCTACTGGTAGTCCGTTGTCGCTCTTGGTGGACAATTCTTTTATGGAAGACACAGAAGAAATGGCGCTGGAAATCGTCTACATCCATTCCATGGAATTACTCAATTTAAAGTGACAATGGAAAGCAGGGATGCATTCCATTCTTAGATGTTTTGGTTCATTGCAACGGTGATGACATCTTGGGACACGCGGTTTGTCGGAAACCAATTCACGCAGACATGTATTTACATGCAGATAGCATATATCAGTGTCAAAGAGAGCAGTCTTCAGGATGAGCTTCTACACTTAAAGGAAATTTCTGAAACGATACATACGGGCCACAGCAGATACGTAAGGCGGTACGGATAAAAGCTAAGGTGGATTTAGAGAATGAGGACGATGGCTTAATCAAATCCATGGTTTGCCCGCCATATGTGGGAAGTCTGTCATAAAAACTAGGTCAGATGCCAATCAAAATACGAAGTTAGAGATATATTGCTCTCCGCCGATTTCAGCAGCTATTTTGGGTTCAGTCAAAGATGATTTGATGCTCCGCAAGGCAAGATCCCCTGCGAGCATGGCCCTGCACATGTCGGGCAGACGACGCTTGTGGCCCATGAAAGCTACACGGAACACCGAGGATACACTCGGCTCTTACAGCCAAATAAATCGGCTGTTACGGAGCACTCCACCGACACCAGTCTCTCTACGCGGCGGACAATGTCGAAATCCTAGTGCAGATTTCGTCTTTTCGGACTCGGTGGTGAAGGAAGGATCATGAATTCATTTGGCAAAGAATTTAATAATCCCATACAGACGTCGCTGTTGTGCAGCTCCTAATGATACACTGATGCATCAGCATGGATCGATCAGCTAACTATAGTTCATGCATAGTTATTTGTCCGAAACCAAGTCAGGCACTTATGTACATGTGGGTGCATTGGCAGTGACGCGGTTCGCGGCTTTAAAAGAACGTAGCGAGTGTCCGTCGACTCACCCGAAGATGGCCGACAGATATACGACCGAAATATCAGGTGGAGAAATAGAGTCTCTGCAGCCGTATGCCCGAAAACTAATAGATCGTTCATTGTTCCTTGAAGAAGGCACACATGAACCAGGCTGCTTACTTCAAAATTATGAGTGATTCTGTGTTCCCCTTTCATCTTAATACGCTCATCCAAGATGACAACAATCGTTTCACACGGCAATCAAGCATCTCATCGCATTTTGACTTGTTCGCTGAATCAGCCGATCCTAATCCCATATGAAACGTCAGATTTTGGAGAAGAGGTCGAAATTAAGCAGACAACATTCCGGCAATTTGGTAGCTTACGGGATCTAATCAGTAATGAATGGCTTCAACTTAATGCGGTTTATTTGTTCTAAAACTTTGGTTCTGCCTACTTGCAGTAGATGGCAGTAGAGGCAAGTGGTGGTACCTGTGACAGGTCGTGAGTGTCATGCAATTGGATTGGGCACTGGTAAACATAAGGCTCAAATGGATCTAAGCACTAAGCGACTTAACTTCTGAGGTCATCAGTCGCCTAGAACTTAGAACTAATTAAACCTAACTAACCTAAGGACATGACACACATCCATGCCCGAGGCAGGATTAGAACCTGCGACCGTTGCGGTCACGCGGCTCCAGACAGTAGCGCCTAGAACCGCTCGGCCACCCCGGCCGGCGGCAGACTAGGACCAGATCAAGGTTAGAGGCTGTGTTATCCTTTATTAACGTGATGGATCCCGGGGGTGAGTAATCTTTTGTCAAGTGTACTTATAAGGACATTATAGAAGGTACTTCATACCCTATTCATGTATCAGCAGCCAGGATTTCTTCCATGAAGCTCAACTGAATCAGGTTTTCAGTTACTATTATTATTATTATCATTGGAGGTTCTGATCCTTCGCTATCGCTGATTAAGCGACATATTTTGCTGCTGACGTACAGTACCAAGTAGTTTTGTACGAAATTTCAGGTAATGCGAGAAAGTTCAAAGATCAATGAGTCGATTGAGAGAACATTACATTAAAAGAAATATACTTCATTGGGTGCTGTGTATTACTCCTAATGAATTGAATATTATTAAGTGTTGATACGTAACGTTGTGATGTTACCTAGGGGGAGGACTTCGTTTCAAAAATGAGGTCCAATTACTTGAAATAGTGTAATACAGACCGTTTCTTGTGTATAACCGCTGCAGAAGAGTATTATGTCGCAAGTAATAAAGTTTTGTACATTTCCTTCTGCTTGATGAGACTGCCAGAGTGCGAAGATACAAATTTTGTAAGTTTTGCTCCATTTCATCCAGTTGTTATGCAGAACATTGTGCTGCAATTTTATAATACAAATATCTGTTCGCCAGAAAATCTTCTCTAGTCGAACTGCGTTAATTAAAATGTTTTCCTTTTTCGATCAAACATCTGTCACTTAACCTCGTATTTTAAGGAAAGCAAAGTACATGAGCGAGTGCAGCCCCAGAAATCGTCTCCGCGAGTACATTTGGCCAATTATTCTGGTAGTATGCAGTTATGACCTTTTGAAAGTGCAGCTTTTAAATACGCGGGAGCTTCGCCAGTTCGTGACTCGCTCCGACCTCTGCGACCGCTTAATGGCAGAGCGCCAAATGTTGCACACAGAAGTAACATCCAGTACCCTTCTATTGAAGAATAGTTCAATTCCGGCAAATGTGCTTTACCTTGACAGAGTCAGCTTCACAATCCAAAGAAAATAACGCACACTACAGCGTGTTAATAATTAAAAGGTGCCACACTATTTTTACAAAGAGACATTCTTTAGTTTCATTCATTTACACTGCCTTCGTGAGTCGCAACATAAAAATAATCAAAACGCAGAGATATCTGGCACCAGCTACATGTTAGAAACTGCACACTTTTTATACAATGAACAATGCATGTTACCAATATCAAAACAGGATTTGACTCAATGTTGAAAGTGATTTGGCCGCTCACTAGTATAGCCACTACGGTACCAAGCCTATTGGAAGACTCGCTAAAATACTGGTGCGCGTAACACCCCGTAAAGAAGAGACTCCATTTGAAAGATGTTCTTAGTCAGGCGGAAGTTCACATCCACCCCCAGAAGTCACGTCGACGTGCTAAACCTGCGGGCAGAACCCTTCAATATGCAAAAGCCAAAAATAATAAATCCGGTGGACGACAGTATCTTGTTTCACCTGGTGGTATCATCAGTACAGACACTGAAGTGTCTTCTTCTACATTCTCTTCATTCACTGACAAACTTTTGTGGCCGGAAAACGAATCCACGATTAAAACCGTTCCATTGTCACTTTGTACGATTTTAGAAACCGAGCTCTGTGGACAATGTTCCTTGTAGACTGCTACAACATTGTCCACATGAAACACACTTTGACTCGGCCATCAAACGTGCCAGTCGGCTCTTATAAAACTACAAACAAAGGTCACAGCAGTCGTCCATCTGCAGGTGTCGTTGGAGTTATTATGCAGCAGTGCGTCGTGTTACTGATCGACTGCACGACTGTATCGAGTCTTCCTTTCCCTTTTCGGCAAGAGATCGACCACTATGATCCACTGCGAACGCTTTCTGTCTACCGGCCGTATCCGTAAGAGCTCTGGTGTTAACTCTTCACATGCAGCAGTTATTGCAGACTTATTACCCAACTGTTTAGTTGTAGTAACGTGTATTAGTTTTCGCGGTACAGTACAATGTTTCTTCTCTAGAGTATACACCCACCCTGCAAATGCAGTAAGCTTTTCTACTCCGTCGTACTTTGCGACTTTGACGCTCCGATTCTGTGTATTCACCTAGTGGATCCTAATTTGCTTCCTGAAAGCGTTATTAAATTCACGTAGACAGATTGTGTTGACCTTGGGAAGCTTTTATCGATCATACCCTGGTTTTCAAGGTATCTGTTCCAGATGTACATATCTCCTTTTTTGTGAGTAGTTTAAAGTTCCACTTGATGGTCCTGAAAGACATACTCCCTTTCATTTTATTTTTCCAAACAGCGACATCTCGTTTCGTATACTCCTCCGTTACAGGCAAAGGCAAAGTGCTGTCCGACGATATTTTATATTCAAATCACGCTTCATCATCACTTACTTCCTGTTTTTCACATCCCCATACCTTTGTACTAATGATGCTGATCGACGAATGTAATTGTGGTGAAAGGATGCCCTCATTACAGTCATCGTCATCCTCTAGCAAATAAACAGCGAACGTAAGCCCACTATTCTGGTGTATGTCTAGCACTTCTATTCCACTAGTCAACAACCATTTTGCATCTGGGATGTGATACATCAACTAGTATGTATTTTGGTGTGTATAATCCGAATATACCTTTCAAAACGTTCTAGCGCGTACCGATTTTGAGTTTTTAAAGCTTTTTTTATATTTCGTGTACAGTATTTCCCGTTTTGTTGTTCTTCTGTTTTGATGTTTAATTGTTTGTTTTTGATTTGCGGAGGAGAGCTAGGAGATATACAGGTCGTCAGTAAAGGGTTGGCGTGGTAATCCAGTGGTTTGAAAGAGATCCTTAGTGAGTGTTTCCTATGAAAGATAGCGCAACCTTCTTGTGTTTAAAACTTACACTAAGAAAAATGACAACTATTAAATCTCGTTGCTGTCTAAACTACCCCGACAACTTTTGTTATGTGCGTGGGAAATTCACTCAAAAAGCCGAAAGAAAACCAATCACTGACTTGGTTAACAAGGCATATAAATTGTATTTTGATTTTCCTGTTGGTGATCAAGATAAAAATTTAGCACCTCATATTGCCTGCATAATCTTAACCAAGTGGTTGAAAGGAAAACGCCGAGCCATGCCATTCACTGTTCCGGTGGTATGGTGTGAGCCTAATGACAATTATTCAGACTGTTACATCTCTCTTACGAATATCTCTGGACATTCAAGCAAAGCTAGACGTAAAATAAAGTATGCAAATGTATCTTCAGTGCATTTGCCTGTGCCCCATGATGAGGGGTTGCCTGTTCCTGTCCGTAAAGTGAAAGCCACGGAACCAGACACCATGTCAAGTGAATCAGAAAGTATTGAACATACAGAAGAGTACTGTCCTCAATATCATGACACTTCGCCTCACCTCTGTAATCAAAAGGAATTGAACGATTTGGATCGCGATCTAAAACTTTCGAAAGAGCAAGCTGAACTCTAGCGGTCGAGACTACAGCAACGGAACCTTATAGCTCCAGGGACAAAAAATTCCAGTTTCAGATCAAGAGGTGCTTCCTTCGCTCAATATTTCGATATGCAGAATTCAATGTGTGTATGTAGAGATGTCAATGGTCTGATGATGGAGCTAGATGTACAACATAATCCACAGGAGTGGTGACTATTTATTGACTCCAGTAAAACTAGCTTGAAAGCAGTACTACTGCGTAATGGCAATGCATTTCTATCGGTACCTTTGACTTACGTAGGAGACATGAAAGAAACTTATGAAACCATGGATTTATTGCTAGAGACAAACAAATATAAGGATCATGAATGACAGCTTTGCCGTGATTTAAAAGTTTTGGCACTCCTTACAGGTTTACAGGCTGGATACACGAAATACTACTCTTTTTTTGTGCTTTTGTACCAGCCGTGATACCAGGAACTGCTACACAGTCAATGAATGGCCTATAAGGGAGTCACATGTTCCTGAAAACGTAAAAGTGAACAATACCCCATCGGTTGAGCTCGATAAAATCATTTTGCCTCCCCTTCATATGAAGTTGGGCCTTATCAAGAACTTTGTAAAAGCTCTGGATAAACAAGTTGAGGCCTTCAATCATATAAAAGAAAAGCTTCCTAGATTAAGAGAGGCAAAGGTTAAAGAGGATATATTTGTTGGACCACAAATAAGAAAATTGCTGAAAGATCCAACCTTTGATATCAAACTCACAGATATCCAGTTATCTGCTTGGTCTTCTTTTAAAGCAATTGTGAAGGACTTTTTGGGTAACAGAAAAGACAGAAACTGTGTTACCATAGTGAATGATCTGTTGGACAACTATAAGAACATGGGGTGTAGAATGTCGCTTAAAATTCACTTTTTACATTCTCACCTTGATTTCTTCCCGGAAAATCTGGGAGCCGTAAACGATTAGCCTGGTGAATGCTTTCTCGAAGATATTTTTACCATGGAACACCGTTACCAAGGCCAATATAACCCTTCGATGATGAGTTACTACTGCTGGGGTCTTTTTAGGGAGAGTGATGAAACGGCAAACAAAATAAGGGCTCCGTCGTCGCATTTTTTAAAAACAAAAAACGATTAAAGGTGAAAATATCTTCTGAACTAATTTGGACCTTTCATTGGCATCATGCATATATGTACATACAAAATAGTATTGATTTCAAACGTTCTGAATGTGTATTTTTGTTTGATTTAATTGTGTCTATTTTCGGTTTACCATTTTTTATTCTGCTGTGTATCTAGGAAATGCGACGTCATAGAGAAAAACTGATTTTAGCAGTGTATGCAGCTCCCCAAAATTAGGCAAATCTACCCATTTACAAACCAAATGCAGAAAAAAAGTTAGAATTTGTTAACTAATGTCATTTGTGCACTGAAACTGAAGGGTGTAAATAATAGCAGGAAACAAGCACCTTAAGCTTTCTTTTGCCTTGTATAAACGTCAGCCGCATAAGCACATATAACTGTGTTTACCAGTCACAAGTTTCAGGAGCTCTCGTTTTTTGCCGTTGAAACGTTGAAGTTTGCCCATCATTCCGTAGCATTCCGGGTAGTGCCGTACTATCACTTGCTGGTCCACAGACATTATAAATACAAACTTTTTATCCACTCCACTGTACAGCACTTCGCACTCCGGCATTAAGTGGCTGTAGTGCAACAGAGCGAGTGACAAGCAAGCTATGCGGGCGCGTATTTAAAAGCTGTACCTTCAGAAGGTCCTAACTACGTACTACCAGAATAATGGCCCAAATTTTCGCTCGATGTCGATTGCTGGAGATGATATCTTCCACGAATGCTTTTTTCTCCTTGCCAGTGCTACCTTTAGATTCTTGTGCGGTTTGTAAAGTCAATAGTAAGCTACTTAAGAAAGATGTTTTACGTAATATAATTGTTTTCCAACGTTTGGATAATGCCTGCCTCTAAAGAGTGATGAGTTATTTGTTTTGAAAAATTCGCTGTATAAATTTGGGAACGAAAGTGTGAGATAGCGCGTGATAAACATTTGGGAGTACAGCAGCGCATTCAGCATTGGCCACGTCCAGAGAAATGGTGAGCAGCAAGGAATTCAGGGATTTTTCACTCTACCGTGAAGAAAGAAAAGAAAGATGTGCTGCTGCAGAGTATTATACGAGGGACGTTCAATAAGTACTGCAACACTTTTTTTTCTCTGACAATTTTAGTTTGAGAAAAATCTTAATTTTGCGTGCGACTTCGTTAAACATTTCAGCGTTATCTCAAATATTTCCAGTAACTCCCAGTGGATGGTGAAACGTCACCTTAGAACAATTTATACATGACTGTGCTTAACCTGACACACAATATTTTTAGCGCAACGCAATCTGACTTTCAAAAATCCCTGCAAAAGAATGGCCCTGAGTAACATTAAACTATACCTTTTAGAAATCACTTACCTCACAAAAATCTTCATTACTCAAACTACTGCAGTACAGCGAGCGCACTACTGCCAGCTAAATAAAAGATTCAAACTACGGAAGGCACTAACTACTGATAGGGATATTTAGCAAATGAATGATATTAATAGAGAACAAACAATGTATTTACCTTGATAGTCATAATATATATAGCAGTTCATGACAAATTACAAAACTCCGCCATCTCTCTCCCCACATCCACCACTGCTGGCGGCTCACCTCCAACTGCGCAACGCTACGCGCTGTTCACATCCAGCTGCCTAACACTACAATGGCGAGTATTGCAACAATTCAAAGCAGCCACAGACTGCTACGTAACGTTGCCAATAAGAAAACATAAACAGCCTACTTACAATGGCAACTGTGTAACCAGTCTCCAAAATGACGTCGGCAGCCGAATGGGTCCTAAGTAATGAACAGTTACTGGAAACCAGACTGTCGCAAATATATAAAGGTGTTTACATAATTTCTACTGACGCTGGATAAAAGATAAAAGCACTGTTAAGTCGCTGGACGAAGCGGCCGTCGTCAGTGAAACAAGAAGGAAATCTGTCTGTTCTACCACGCTTAGGTCGGCCGCACTCAGTTACGACGCCTGCAGTTTAGCAACGTGCGGACACTCTTATTCGTGGTGATCGACGAATCATAATCAAGCTACTCAGTGTTTTACTCCACATCTCCGTAAATGATTTGTGCCCACTGTGTTTCTCGAAGCTTAATTTAAGTGTATAAAGATGAAAGGAGGAACATCTGTGGCAATGTTCTTGGTCGGTATGAGGCTGTTGGCGATGATTTCTTGTCAAAAATTGTCGCAGGAGCCTAAACATGGATGCAACATTTTGAACATGAAACAAATCGGCAATCCATCGAGTTACATCATAACGCGTCTTCTTAGAAGAAGTAGTTCGAAACAGCATCTTCAACCGTTAATGTCGTGACTGAAGTTGTCTGGGAATCTGAAAGGGTTCTTCTTTTTGATGCCCTCCCTCAAGGTTAAGTGACTGACTTGGAGGTCTGTTATGAGACTCGTAGGAAACTGAAGAAACAATTACCAGCATGTTCGTGGCCACAAAAATGCGAACGCACTTCCCCTTCTCCGCAATAACGCAAGGCCTCACAAGTGTGCGAACCTGAGAGGAGAGCACGGAACTTCGGTTGAATATTCTTCCGTACCTGCCCTACAGCCCTGATGTCACCGACTTTCTGACTTGCATCTCTCTGGCACCCTGAAGGGTGGGCTCTTCAAATGGCTCTGAGCACTATGGGAGTTAACTTCTGAGGTCATCAGTCCTCTAGAATTTACAACTACTTAAACCTAACTAACCTAAGGACATCACACACATCCATGCCCGAGACAGGTTTCGAGCCTGCGACCGTAGCGGTCGTGCTGTTACACACTGTAGTGCCTAGATCCGCTCGGCCACCCCGGCCGGCGGGATGGGCTCTGTGAGAAGCGCTACAGCACTGATGGGCAAGTTATTGATGCAGTAAAAACTTTGCTGAGACACAGACCATTACAGTGCTACCTCGACGGAGCACAGGATCTCATATTAAAATGGCGGAAGGCTACAGAACTGAATTGGAGGTACGTTGAAAAACAGGGTTTTACAGCCGAAGAACTGGTGGGCAATGTAATTTATATGAATCACTATTAACGCTATTCTGCTTTGCGAGAAAAAGATGTTCCGCTACTTACTGTTCGGCCCTTGTGTTCTATGAAATCGGGGTGAGTTACTTCAAACTGATAACCGTCGAGAACGGATCACAATCGTGAGCGTTGAGTCGTGAAATTTGATTATACGTTGATATGCCGCATTTTTGTCGATTAACACTGAGCTATTATCAGCGTCTGAAGCAGATTACTATACTCCCTACGCCGAAAGGACACTGAGATAATACTAGCGCTGTTGCCAGCTTTCAAGCACCAGTTGCAAAAGCCTGCCATCAATACTGAACGCAAGGACGCAACCAAGATTTTGTCAGAGGGGTGGGGGGTGCCGATTTATTGAAGAGGACCTTAAAAAGACCTCATGTTTTTCATTTATTTTTACAATGTCCGTAAACAATTATAAACCATGTTATTCGACAACAACCATCAAGTTTTCACCAAGCGTTGATACAATCTTCTTACTTAGGAGTGCTGTATTTTGGCAAACCACTAAGAAGCAGTCATGCTCAAGTCTACCTCGATATCACAAGATCATTTTACACTCTTGTTTTACAGTCTGGACTGAGTTGAGGAAGCATTCAGGAACAAATGAGCGCAAATTTTTTGGAACACCGGAAATAATTTGACAGAGAAGCTAGAACAGTTTTTGGTGGCGAAAACGCAAAAGATCCCGAATTATTCAACATTACACTTTCCAAAATTTCCTCATTTAAGTATGCATCTCTCACATCTTGTAATGTAGAAAAGATCATTTTCAGCATTAATGAGTGTCCTGACAGACATATGACTGAACCTGCATGAGGAGAATTTGGATTGTTATTTATTTATCGTATGGCTTTTAAAGTAGGGTGTCTCCGAAGAGAAGCTTGGCTTGTCTTCGATGTAGCTCTTTTCATGTAGGAAGAGGGATTGCATCTTTAAGGGAATTGGAATCTGTAAGGAAAGGAAGGTATTCGGAATGAATTGGTTGTGGCCTATTGTAAGGGACCCACCCCGGCATCTGCGTAAACTGCAAATGGGAATACACAGACAACCACTTTCAAGGTTACTGGCATATGGATTCAGACAACGTCGCCTCCCGAATCTAGGAACTGCTAACTCAACGGCCCAACACGCAGAACTACCTCAAGTCGAGGGAGAAATTGGAAAAACTGGTTGTACATTTTTGTAAAATAAAATAAAATGCATGACCACAAAAGATTCAAGTCTGACATTGTATGTTTTTCCTTTAATTGTGCGTGTGTAATCATTGGTTAGAGCATGAATGCATGTATATTTTAAGATTTAATTACACATGGAATTACTAACATCAGTTGTTATAGTATTACAAGACCGTAAATAGATTGTGGACGAAAGGGGGAGGGCGGGATGCAGAGCACATTCAGCGCATTCGGCTTGGACGAACGAACTGCAGAATTAGCTATCACCCCGTAACCCTTCCACTCCTCATAAACCCCTGCAAATCGTTCCATATCGGAACTGATTACCGTAGCTGAGTGTCACCCAGGTGACCAGAATGGGTCATTTTTAGCATTTTGGCTTTTAAAAATAGAATATTGACCAACTTTTTTAAAGAAGTGCAACCATCACCGTTGGGCCATATTTTTTTCGATCAACGTAATTTTTGAGTGCCACAAACAAATACAAGTGTATTTTTATGCACTGATTTTAATTTAATGTTATTTGTAATGATATTTACCGCTTCGCTGCCTTGTGAAATAATGAAATATCTAAAGTTCTACCAACCTCCATATAACGACTCCAGTGCTATACTATCACTAAACTATTGTAGATAGATACTTAGGCTATTATAGTAGTGAGTACTTATTTTTAACTTATCACAACGCTGGTGGATCAATTACAGTAAATTTTTCTCTTCTTTTTTGTTACAAATTCATCCAAAATTAGAAACTATCGCAACAGCACGCAACACTAAACCAATAAAGGCAGCAATTACATTAAATTCAGCAAGCTGGAACTGAACTGATTAACAAAGCCACAACTGAGCTCGAAAAAGATTTTTTTTTTAGTTTCGCTACACAGCAACTAAGTCGTGTGTAATTTCATTTAGCTGATACAAGGAGCCGAACCACTGAACCTCCCCTGCCTCCCTTTGACTACGGCCACGCTGAACGCTATAATCGCCGGCAACACTGACACGTTTCCATAGAAACATAAACAAAACTGCATTAGGCGCAGGAAGAAGCTGAGCCAGGTCCACTGGAGCAGTCATGGCTCATTTCTCGCCGTAAAGGCCGTAACCGTTCCGACTGATAAGAACGTTGGAGCGTCATGCCACCAGAGGTGAGTATTGAGTTACTAGAAACGGTGGATATTTTGTTTCCCAGACGCAGAGATGGCTTCATCCCACAACAGTCGATATCATCACCTCAATACAGCTAACTGGGGCATCGTCGAAACATTCCAGTGTCGTTGCGACATCATCTGATTTACCGCACGACAAACTCGCTGTCACTGTTCATGTTCTCCTGTTGTGTTGAAATGGGTACTTACGTTATTAACAAGTATTCATTGATCCGTTTGTGCAAGCATTTTTTCCATTCTCTAAGTTCACTGTGTAAAATATCACTTAGGTAGTTAACGTATATCTTGTGACAAACGGTTGAATTACATTCTGTTTTTCGCGTAGGTAAATTAGTGTAACTGTACATTGTCATTATGATATGATTTGAAAATATAATTCTGTATTTAAGGAAATTTGATGCTACAGTCAGTGATACAGTTCATCGGTATAAAATGTTATCTAGACTGAGGAAAGTTTTTGGCTGAAACAAGAAAATGTGGGTAACCGCATCACGAGCAGGACGCGTGCTTCTGTTACAGGCACGATGGGCGGACATTTTAATGTGATTGTGAGATATTTTGGTAACAGATTGAGTTTCGACTCTGAGTAGTATTGGAAGTGGTTCTGCGGAAAACTAATGCTGCAAAATACTATCTTTCTAAAACAGAAAAGAAAATTTAAGACGTTCATTGAATCTACCAGTACGAAAGAATGACTCACTTTTCAAAAGCGAATATTTAGGAGATATGCGGCGCCGGCCAGTGTGGCCGTGCGGTTAAAGGCGCTTCAGTCTGGAACCGCGTGGCCGCTACGGTCGCAGGTTCGAATCCTGCCTCGGGCATGGATGTATATGATGTCCTTAGGTTAGTTAGGTTTAATTAGTTCTAAGTTCTAGGTGACTGATGACCTCAGAAGTTAAGTCGCATAGTGCTCAGAGCCATTTGAACAATTTGAAGGAGATATGCGGCATTGTACGCTTGAGACCTTGCCAAGAAATATCCATATTTGTTTTGTATCAATTCTCCCGCTTCCATACTACAGGGTATTCCCAAAAGATTCTTCCAATTTAACAAGACTATATGTTCTATTTGAATGAAGATAGAAACTTGGGGTAGATTTAAACTTACCCTTCGAAACTAAATGTTTATCTTGACGGCAGCTGTAAGCTGTTGCTTCGTGCGGTTTCCGGTAGGTTCACCCTCCTCGCTCGCTCAATCGCTCATTTCACAATTCGAAAAGATGGTCAAACAACAACAAAAGGCCTTTCGGGTTCTCCGTTGGCAGGTGGCAATCAAGTTACTGCTGTGCGTCGTGATTTTCGTTAGGAGTACGGCACCACACTTATTA
The DNA here is from genome assembly GCF_023864345.2 of Schistocerca serialis cubense. Lineage (NCBI taxonomy): Eukaryota > Metazoa > Arthropoda > Insecta > Orthoptera > Acrididae > Schistocerca > Schistocerca serialis. The sequence continues at coordinate 334,803,710 of NC_064638.1, forward strand.
CAGCGTTCGGATCTCACATTGCACCGTTGACCTCTAAGGTCACCTGCCACATCAGAAGGATGTGTGTGTGTGTGTGTGTGTGTGTTACTCTGACTATGTGCAGTTACTCCAGACTGGATAGCAAACGTATGGGACTAATGGTGACTGTCGGCAGAAAGTATGTCGTCCGTCCTACACAGGGCACATGGAATGTTTGCGAAAGGTAAATGAAATCTTTGATATTGTTAAAAGTATCACAAGTTTGCATGAAAAGATATGTCCTTGTAAAATCTAATGGGTTTTTCTCGTTAAGAAAACTTCGTTATCCTATACGCAGATTAAAATTTACGTCACCCAGGTGCGGAATCAGACGACTCCTTTCGAAACAAGTACATGTACGTCTACATGAATACTCCGCAAGCCAACGTATGTAGCATGGCGGAGCGTATCTTGTCCCACTGCTAGTCACTTCCATTATTTCTCCACTCGAAAACTGAGCAACAGAAAACTGAATGTCTATATGCCTCCCTACGGACCCTAATTTATCATACTTACCTCGTGATGACTGGGTGTTGTGTGCTGTCCTTAGGTTAGTCAGGTTTAAGTAGTTCTAAGTTCTAGGGGACTGATGACCATTGATGTTAAGTCCCATAGTGCTCAGAGCCCTTTGAACCATTATCATACTTATCTTAATTTTCCTTGAGCAAAATACACGTTGGCGGCAGTACAATCTTTCTGCAATCAACTGCAGTTATCATTTCCCTATGGTTACCCAATAGTATTTCACGGAAAGAATCTAGTCTTCACTCCACAAGTTCCCATTTCAATTTGCTGTTATTCGACGTTGTCAAATAGGGAGACAAGCGATCTGTTAAGTTAACATGTATGAATTAAAAATCCTAGGTCAAGACTACAAAAACATTATAACTGGTAACTATACTGAAGAACCAAGGAAACTGGTACGCCTGCCTAACATCGAGTAGAACCCCGCGAGTTCGTAGAAGTGCCGCAACACGACGTGGCATGGAAAATGGCTCTGAGCACTATGGGACTCAACTGCTGAGGTCATTAGCCCCCTAGAACTTAGAACTAGTTAAACCTAACTAACCTAAGGATATCACAAACATCCATGCCCGAGGCAGGATTCGAACCTGCGACCGTAGGGTCTTGCGGTTCCAGACTGCAGCGCCTTTAACCGCACGGCCACTTCGGCCGGCCGTGGCATGGACTCGACTAATATCTGAAGTAGTGCTGGAAGGAACTGACACCATGAGCCCTGCAGGGCTGTCCATAAATCCGTAAGAGTACGAGGGGAAGAAGATCTCTTCTGAACAGCTCGTTGCAAGGCATCCCAGATATGCTAAACGGTGTTCATGTCAGGGGAGTTTGGTAGCCAGGGGGAGTATTTAAACTCAGAAGAGTGTTCCTGGAGCCACTCTGTAGCAATTCTGGACTTGTGGTGTGTCGCATTGTCCTCCTGGAATTGCCCAAGTAGGTCGGAATGCACAGTGAACATGAACGGATGCAGGTGGTCAGACAGGGTTCTTACGTACTTGTCCCCAGTCAGAGTCGTATCTTGACGTATCAGGGGTCTCACATCACTCCAACTGCACGCGCCCCATACATTACAGAGCCTCCTCCAGGTTGAACAGCCCCATGCTCACATGCAGGATCCATGAATTCATGAGGTTGTCTCCCTTCCTTTACATGTTCATCCGCTCGATACAATTTGAAACAAGACTCATCGGACCAAGCAACATGTTTCCAGTCATCAACAGCCGAATGTCGATGTTGACGAGCCCAGACGAGGCGTAAAGTTATGTGTCGTGCAGCCATCAAGGGTGTACGAGTGGGCTTTCGGCTCCGAAAGCCCATATCGATGATATTTCGTTGAATGGTTCGGACGCTGGCAGTTGTTGATGGCGCAGCACTGAATCTGCAGCAGTTTGCGGAAGGGTTGCACTTCAGTCCCGTTGAACGATTCTCGTCAGTCGTCGTTGGCCCCGTTCTTGCAGAATCTTTTTCCGTTCGCAGCGAATTCTGAGATTTAATGTTTTACGGGACTCCTCATACTCAAGGTACTTTCGTGAAATGTTCGTACGGGAAAAAGCCCTCTTCATCGCTTCATCGGAGATGCTGTGACCCATCGCTCGTCCGCCGACTTATAACACCACGTTCAGACTCACTTAAATCTTTATAACCTGCCATTACAGGAGCAGTAACCGATCTTACAACTGCGCCAGACACTTGTTGTCTTACATAGCCGTTGCCGACCGCAGCGTCGTAATCTGCCTGTTTACATATCTCTGTATTTGAATACGCGTGTCTATACTAATTTATTTGGTGCTTCGGTGGAGTTTCATCTCATCGAAGAGCCATCTTAGGATCAATATAGAATTATTATTATTTTCTTCGTTGTGTATCAGCCAACAGACATTAAAAATCATCATAATCTGTCGACCTAAATCGCTCTTATTAAACTGAAGAGTTGTATGGACTCGTGCATGCTGAATGTAAAGGTTGTTACTGGTTACAAAAAGTTTTATGACACCGGTCCAGTGCTCATAGTGCTAAACTTGCGTGTTTGTTAAACAAAGGATTTCAACTCGACACATTACGACCATGTGTAATGCCTGGTCGTTGATATACTCTAAACAAAATAATAGTTTTTCATTGGCTGAAGATGGCTCGTCAGTGAACTGAAACTAGTTATCAATAAAGATGTTTCTGCAATCTTGACCTAGGATTTTTAATCCATACATTCAAATTTGAACGTACCTCCGTAATGCTCGTGTATTGATCGATCCTATTTGTGACAAAATCTAGTAGCATGCCTATCAATTGTTCCGATATCTTAGTTTAATTCGAACTGGCGTGCGAGCAACGCACAGGTATGGATCTCTATAGTGTACTATTCCCGGACTCCTTTACAGATGAACCACACTTTCCTTAAATGTTTCCGATAAACCGCATTCGACCATTGGTCTTCCCTACTACCGTCCTTACGTGCACATTCCATCTCACATCGCTTTGTAACGTAATGGCTAGACATTTAATCGATCTGACTATCTCAAGCAGCAAACTGCTAATGTATTAAAAATTGTGAGTTTGTTTTCTCTACTCACCTCCATTAGCTTACATTTTTCTGCATTTACAGTTAGCTGCTATTCATCACACCTACTAGAAACGATGTCTAAGTGATCTTGTTGTCTTCTGCAGCCCTGAACGACACTTTCCTGTACACCACAGCGCCATCAGCAAAAAGCTGCACGCTGCTGCTCATCCTGTCTGTCAGATCGCTTATGTGCTGTATAAAGAGAATAATGGCGTTCCTATCACATTTCTCTGGGGCACTTCTGACGGTGCCCGTGTCTCCGAAAAACACTCGCCGTCGCACACTACGTTCTGGGTTCTATTGCTCAAGGAGTTTCGAGCCACTCTCCAGTCTGGGAACCTAGCCGTATGCTTGTACATTCGTCTGCAGTGAGCCAACGTGTCAGACGCTTTCCGGAACTCTAGGAATGTGGAAGCTACTAGTTTTCCTTGGTTCCCAGGACACTGTGCGAGGAAAGGGGAAGTTGAGTTCCGCACGAGAGATGCTTTCTAAGTCCGTGCTGGTCTGTGGACAGAAGATTTCTCGTCTCAAGGAATCTTGTTATATTGGAACCGAGAATATGTTCTAGAATTTTTTTAGCAAACCGATATTAGGCATATTACTCTGTAATTTTACTGGTCAGCTTTTTACCCTTCTTATATGTGGGAGCCACGTGTGCTTTTTTCCAGACGCTTGAGACTTTCCGCTCTGTGAGAGATTCTCGATAAATGCGTGCTTAAGCTACGAGGGCCATTCAGAAAGTAAGGAACGATAAGTCGCGAAATGGAAACCACAGTGAAAATCAAAACCGTTTTATTTGCAACAGTTAGCTACAACTTCCATCTACGTATTTCCATAGTCGTCGATCCGACTTAGACGTTTCTCGTAGCGTTGTACCAACTATCCAATACTCTCGTTATAGAAGGCAGCCGCCAGTGCTTTCCGCCAATCCTCTACACTGGCCTCCAGCTCGCTGTCTATGCCAAAATGTTGTCTTCATGTGAGCAGAGATTAAACTCAGAGGGAGACCATTACGGGCTGTATTGTGGGTAATCAAACATTTCCAATTGAAAACGATGCGGGAGCATCTTCATTGCCCCTTCAGAATGCGGCTGAGAATTGTCTTGAAGAAGAAAACGCACGACAGTTATGTAATGTTGGCTGCATAGCTTCAGGCGAAATTTCTCACCAGGCCCCCGTTATTGGCGGGAGTCGCTATCGTTCTAGGTATTTTTATGTGATCCCTGTGTGCTCAGAAGTAAAAAGAAAGACGTAATGCGATCGACAGGCATACTAGGGACACTGCCCAACGCCCCTGTGCCAATCTTCATAGGATTTTCACTGTGGTTTCCATTTCGCGACTAATCGTTCCTTACTTTTCGCAGAGTACTGTTTGTAAAAGCGAACTGGGATTCCATGCGGACCTGGCGACTTACTTGTTTCCAACTTTTTGAACTCCTTCTCTACGACAGGGATGCCTATTTCTTCGTCCTTCAGACGGGAGTCTTTGCGACCCTCCTTGGTGAATGATTTCTTAAACGCCAACATTGGGTCTCCTTTTGCTGTCTTCTATTGTCAAGCCAGACTGGTCAACGAGTGACTGGACAGAATTGTACGTAGGAACAGAATTTTCTCGAGTTACCAGCAAGAACTTTTGCTAAGGTATGACAGTGTTGGTTGTATCCTCCGCGCATCGCCGCGTGAATTTCCACTTGCACCTTGTATACAAGCAACAGAAGTGCTGATTACAAAAACGCAGAGACAAGGCTGCATGCGGAGGACTACTACTTTTGTTTTAGATGTGAATAGAATGAGACTCAGTGTGGCTAATACTGGACTGAATATGATGTTTACGGAAATTAAACTTTCTTTCGGAGGGCAAATATTTTGTATGGCGCGCCTGTGAAAACATGACCGTGAACTTTCGATGTCCAAATGTGACGATTTGCATAGTATCATTCAAAACTAACAGTTTTATGTAATACTCGACAAGGACTTCACATAACTGATGATATCAAGCGAGCAACTATCATAATTGAAGTTCTAAAAAGCTGTGAAATCGGCCTACAGTCTGGAAGAGTGTGCAAACAACGTTTACCATAATGAAACAAGTAATGCTGTCCGATCTGCCGAGATGCGTTTCACATTGAACGGTCCTGTACACCGAATCTTTAGCATACACTGCACTACTGTAAATCCACTTGGTCCAGCGTACATAATTAAGGGCTATATTAGCCAGCCAGTAACATCACTTGTACTTTTATATCGTACAACATGACGCATTATCTTTTTACCCTCTAAAATGGTGCTGACTGAGTTGAATCCTCACTGAACTACTGAATACGTTTTTATACCGGGTGTAAGAAAACTAGTGTAACGGAACTACGTATGCAAAACTTTATTGTGCTTGGAGGAGATATAAAGGAAACATTTATAGATATTCATTTCCGCTCTAGGTGTCCATGAATGTTTTGACGTAAATGAAGTTCCGAGACATTGTTGAACTGTCGTGTGATGAATATTGTTTTGTAGTTATTGATGAAAGTGCCGTCCGTTTAAATCAATGCACAGTTATCCCCTTGTGTGCTAATTATTGCGTAACACGTTCAAATGAAACAGATTTTTCGCCAAAAGAAAAGATGCTCCATGAAGAAGTTATCTGTATGGGACGGAAACGGTAGATGTGATCTAAATGTGCAGACCAACAAATGATAAAGATATCCGAAATATTTGACGATTTGTTCAAGAGAATGAACTTGACGAACTGAGAAAATCAAAAACGCGTTGGTCCACAGCTGGTGTCTATTCAAATAGTTGTTCGGCTTGTCATTGACTGACAGAATTGTTCGATGGCCTCCTGGGGGATATTAAGCCAAATTCTGTCCAATTGGTGCGTTGCATTGTGAATCCCGAGGCGGTTGGGGGCCCTGCCCATAATGCTCCAAAGCTTCTGAACTGGGGAGAGATTTTGCGACCTTGCTGGTCAAGACAGGGTTTGACAGGCACGAAGACAAACAGTAGAAATTTTCACCGTATGAAGGCAAGCGATACCTTGCTGAAATATAAGCCCAGGGTAGGTAGCCGCAAGGGGCAACAAATTTAGGCGTATAAGATCGTCGACGGACCTCTGTACTGTAACGGTGTTGCGGATGAAAACCAAAGGGGACCTACTATGAAACAGAATGGTATCCCAGGCCATAGCTGATGGTTGTCGCGCCATACGGCGGAAGATGGTCTGGTTGGTATGCCACCACTCTCTGGCGTGGCTGCAGACGTATTCGATGGTCATCGGGTCTCAGTTCGAAGCCTGATTCATCAATGAAAACAGTCAACTTGAATCAATGAGATTCCTGGCCGAAGACATGTCTGCAGGTGCTCCAGACAGTGGTGGTATACCAACGTGACTGTCGCCCGCCGTATGGCTCGACAGAGTGGAGTGCCATTGATGTGAAGTACATGCACAGACAAACAAATGATTACAATTGCAGAAAAAAAAACTGAATCATTTATTCAAGAGAAAGAGGTTCACGAAGTTGAGTCAACTCAAAATGGTTCAAACGGCTCTGAGCAGTATGGGACTTAACATCTACGGTCATCAGTCCCCTAGAACTTAGAACTACTGAAACCTAACTAACCTAAGGACAGCACACAACACCCAGTCATCACGAGGCAGAGAAAATCCCCGACCCCGCCGGGAATCGAACCCGGGAACCCGGCCGTGGGAAGCGAGAACGCTACCGCACGACCACGAGCTGCGGACTGCCTAGTGTGGCCTGGAGTGTCATTTCATTTCATAGCTGGACGCCTTCGGTTGTCAATCGTGGCACCCTTACAGCCCAGCGGTACTTCCACAGTATTCTACGCTCCATTTTGTTACCCTTCATGGCAAACCATCGCGAGCTTACATTTCATCAAGATAATGCCCGCCCGCACACGACTAACATTTCTTCTGCTTGTTTTTGTGCTTGTCAAACCCTACGTTGGCCTACATGGACGCCGAATCATTCCGCATTTGAGAATGTTTGAAGCATTATGCGCAGGACACTCTAAGTACTTGGACAGAATTTGTTACGATATCCCTCACCAGGACACCCAACAACAGTATCAATCTCTGAGAAGCCGAATAACTCCTTATATCAACACGTTATTGATTTGCTCAACTTCGTGAAGCTCTTTCTATTGAGTTAATCATTCAGTTTTTCTGAAATTGTCCTAAATTCTTTGTCCGGGCAAGTACATCACATCTATCGATTTTCGCCCCATTTGGATTCTAGTTCCTTCATGGTGCATCCTTTTCATTATTTTCTGCACTTTATTTGCTTATTTTATCTTAGATTACAATTACTTAATTACTAGCGGGACATTCTCCAACATATTTGGTAGTACTTCACGGAGAAAGAGGTGGTAATTTCCACCACCGAGTCTGTTATACAGAAAATACGGCAGTAATGACAACCTTCGTGGTGATAAGAAGTAGTTGCGTGGGAAATCAGATTCCAAAGTCAACGAGTTGCATACTAAACGATGCCTACCATTCCTTTAATTTGATTTAACTTTAATTCTGAATATTAGCATTATTATAAATACGGAGAAAACCTTTCGCCATATCTAATAAACTTGTTACTGCTGTTGTGCTTTCTATCAAGACCATGCAGTGCCTCCCTATTGGTCGGTAAGAGAATGTCATGAAATTTGCCCTCAACGACATCCGACTAAACGACTTCAGTACAATTTGGGAATTAATTTCATCGATAATGTAAAAAGACATGTCTGAAGCGGGACAACTGTTCCTGTTTATCACAGGTTGTGGAAGGCAGCGGTGGAAAGCATATAAGCGAGAAGACTATCGAATAGTCCTCCATGAACAAGGACATTTATTAAACCGAAGTATAGTCTCCGCTAGATCAGCAATCATTTAACAAGTAGAAATTACCTTAAACTACGGCCCCTTAGGAGGATAATTTACTAACAAATTCTGTGAACATCGTTCTTTCACCAAAGGATTGTGCTAGTTGAAAGGCGGGGAAAGGTTGCTCTATCGAACGCATTACAATCTCAAGCACTAGCTACGTCAGCGGAGGGAAGACACCCGAAGATAAATTCGCCAATACTTCATACGAATTGCGAGCGATTGCCGTCAAACCTGTTCAAGGCAGCCTGTAGAGCACTATGGAGATATCTTAACGAGTGTGGCTAGTGAAAAAGAAGTCGCCCTTCTGGAAACCATATTGAAAAACCGATAAAGTTTACTCAAGCGAAATTTGATTACTCAACAGATTACCTGCATTGGGAAAACGTGTTATACCAAGTGTGGTTGAGACCAGCACGTCTTGCTCACCACACCGTGAGACCGTGGCTCTGCGTAACCAAAAATCTTCCTATGACATCCCAGACATGCTGTGCTCTGGTGCATTCTCCCTGACGGGTTGGAGGGGGTGGTGACCACGAGCCGATCGTCACAGAAACGACTTCACGGCACCGAACGCTTCACCCAATTAGGGTAGATGCTAAGAATGCCAGCACCCATTACTCAGTCTCCCAGACGTTCACCAAACAAAAATTCGAGGAATACAGTGTTTTCTCCGGTCCAGTCATGCCACAAACCAGCTTTTAGGGCTAAATATTCGAAGGACACTCCCACGCTTCTAAAACGAGACCCAGTAAAACTATTCTGTTACTACGATCGCACATATCCTCCCTGTTGTTCATACATTCGTACATCACAAACCTAACGTTATTAAGGTAAGGTTGAGGGTAACACAGAACGCATATACGACATAAAAGGAAACAAAATCAATAAATTTGATTCCTAATGCAATCCTTCTTTTCTGGGGTGCGGGAAGCAAGTCAATCATTAGTTTGGTGGAAGGTGACTGAGACAGACGCCGTTCAGTGTAAAGTGGTCAAAACAACTTTGAACGTTGGCCTAAGAGAAGTCCAGCTACAAACCCTTCAAGGATTTCAAGTGTGGAAACGGTGCACCAATGACATTTGTGTCACAAAACAAAAGTGTTTCTTTTCATCGCCACGAATAACTCTACAAATTTGTACACTACTGGCCATTAAAATTCCTACACCAACCAGAAATGCAGATGATAAACAGGTATTCATTGGACAAATACATTATACTAGAACTGACATGTGATTACATCTTCACGCAATTCGGGTGCATAGATTCTGAGAAATCAGTACCCAGAACAACCACTTCTGACCGTAATAACGGCCTTGATGCGCCTGGGCATTGAGTCAAACAGAGCTTGGATGGCGTGTACAGGTACAGTTGCCCATCCAGCTTCAACACACTACCACACTTCATCAAAAGTAGTGACTGCCGTATTGTGACGAGCCAGTTGCTCGGCCACCATTGACCAGACTTTTTAATTGGTGAGAGATAAGGAGAATGTGCTGTCCAGGACAGCAGTTGAACATTTTCTCTATCCAGAAACGTCCGTACAGGACCTGCAACATGCGGTCGTGCATTAACCTGCTCAAATGTAGGATTTCGCAGGGATCGAATGAAGGGTAGAACCACGGGTGGTAACACATCTGAAATGTAACGTCCACTGTTCAAAGTGCCGTCAGTGCGAACAAGAGGTGACCGAGACGTGTAACCAATGGCACCCCATACCATCACATCGGGTGATACGCCAGTATGGCGATGACGAATACACGCTTCCAATGTGCGTTCACCGCGATGTCGCCGAACACGGATACGACGATCATAATGCTGTAAACAGAACCTGCATTCATTCGAAAAAATGACGTTTTGCCATCCGTGCACCCAAGTTTGTCGTTGAGTACACCATCGCAGGCGCTCCTGTCTGTAATGCAGCGTCAAGGGTAATCGCAGCCATGGTCTCCGAGCTGATAGTCCATGCTGCTACAAACGTCGTCGAACTATTCGTGCAGATGGTGTTGTCTTGCAAACGTCCCCATCTGTTGACTCAGAGATCGAGACGTGGCTGCACGATCCGTTACAGCCATGCGGATAAGATGCTTGTCTCTCGACTGGTAGAGATACGAGGCCGTTGGGATCCAGCACGGCGTTCCGTATTACCCTCCTGAACCCACCGATTCCATATTCTGCTAACAGTCATTGTATCTCGACCAACGCGAGCAGAAATGTCACGATACGATAAACCGCAATCGCGATAGGCTACAATCCGACCTTTTCCACAGTCCTCCTTACACGAGACATGACAACAACGTTTCACCAGGTAACGCCGGTCAACTACTGTTTGTGTATAAGAAATCGATTGGAAACTTTCCTCGTATCAGCACGTTCTAGGTGTCGCCACCGACGCCAACCTTGTGTGAATGCTCTGAAAAGCTAATCATTTGCATATCACATCATCTTCTTCCTGTCGGTTAAATTTCGCGTCTGTAGCACGTCATCTTCGTGGCGTAGCAATTTTATCGGCCAGTAGTGTATATGTAGTTTGCACTGTGTACATTGGGGTAAACTATCATTCAGACAGTACCAACTTCATGTTCACGTGACTTTGGGAGTCACGTCTTTGGTGGAAAGTGTGCGCCCGCTTGACGCACAGATTCCTTATAAGGCGAGCTGGGAAAAGGTCTGCGGTCCGGTATCGTGGGTGAGGCGTGTGGTCGCGAGGTCACATTGGCTGCCGCGCCGTTAAGGGTGGCCCGTCGCCCCCTGAATGGCGCCATCTCTGCCGCATCAAATATGCACGAGCCGGTTACAAAGGCGCCGCGCAGCGCAGCGCCACGCCTGCGGTGCCGGCGGCGGCGGCGGCGGCGGCGGCGTGGGTGTCGGGCCGGCGTCGCTGGCTGCTCGGTTTGGAATCCAAACACGAGCCGCACGCCGCCGCGTCAATTACACTCGGTCGACTCGCTGCGGTCGATTGTGCGTGTCTGCCATGACCCGATCGGTGCCCGATTAGTCTTCTGGTAACCCGTGGCCGCGCACCCATTCGTTACAAGTCGTTCAAAGGGACGTCGGCAGCTCTCTGAAACACGGCAACAAAAGACTTGCTGTGCGGTCAATAGCAAGGGACGCGCGCCTCACTAAATCAAACGTCTATTTCCTTTGCAGAGAGGCTCTTCACTATTTTAGGAAAGATTGATTTAAAGAAATGAAATTCAGTGTTGGAGGTCTCTTGCTACCGAAATTATCTCTAGTTGTTGCGGCTATATTCACGAGTCTTCCACAGTAAAGCCGTTCCCACCGAGGCGTTGCCGTGGACAGTGCCTGCTACAGTTGGAACGTGCTAGTTACCGTGGTTTACAAGTGAATTCGCAGTGCATTTTGCAGACAGTATCCACTGAATGTACCCGCAAGCCGCGCGGGATTAGCCGAGCGGTCTAGGGCGCTGCAGCCATGGACTGTGCGGAGGTTCGAGTCCTCCCTCGAGCATGGGTGTGTGTGTTTGTCCTTAGGATAATTTAGGTTAAGTAGTCTGTAAGCTTAGGGACTGATGACCTTAGCAGTTAAGTCCCATAAGATTACACACGCATTTGAACATTTACCCGCAAAATTACATTATTCTACGTAGCGTAGGGGCGCGGGTAAAGTTGCTCTGCGTGTTCGTTCAGAAGGCTGGTTGCCCTCTGTAACAAATTCTGTGACACGACGCGGCCGTCTAGATGCACTTTTATCAACTTTTCTCGTCTTGAACACACTGTAACTCTACCAGCACATTAAGTCTCTCTACTTTCCGTCATTTCCAGAGCTTCAAAATACAATAACACACTGATATCAGAAGATATGAAAATATGATACATTTCACCACCGATATGACTGACATAACACTGGAAGGCTGAGAAACCATATTCTACTCGTTGTACTACCTCTCTTATAAATGGCGAAATGTATCATATTTTCAAATCTTCCGATACCTGTCTTGTGTTGTATTTGAAAATGACGAAAAGTCGAAAAGCTTAAGGTGTTGGAAAAATAAAAGTGTGCTCAAGACATAAGACGAGTTATTAGAACTGCTTTCAAGGATGAAATTGGGCGGGTGTCATATGACGTCCGCACAGACTAAATGACGAGAACAGCCGGTCGGAGTGGCCGAGCGGTTCTGCGCGACTGCTACGGTCGCAGGTTCGAATCCTGCCTCGGGCATGGGTGTGTGTGTTGTCCTTAGGTTAGTTAGGTTTAAGTAGTTCTAAGTTCTAGGGGACTGATGACCTCAGAAGTTAAGTCCCATAGTGCTCAGAGCCATTTGGACCATTTTTTTTTTTTTTTGACGAGAACAATAACGAACAAAAGGAAAAAGTTTAAAAAAAGGCAGCTTATTTGAGTACTGATCAAAAACCAACCGGGGTCCCGGGTTGGAACGTTGTCACTGCTTAAATGGTGAATAAAAATCATTACCTTGCCAAGAAAGCAAACGGTAAGAAGATTAAGTTATATTTTATCCTGTATAGGTGCTGTTGGAAGTGGACTTGCCGCATTGGATACACAGCTCCCTGTGATATCATCGAAGTTAAGCGCTGTGGGGCATGGTCGGCACTTGGATGGGTGACCATTTAGGCCGCCACGCGCTGTTGCAGTTTTTCGGGGTGCACTCAGCCTCTTGATGCCAATTGAGGAGCTATTCGACCGAATAGTAGCGGCTTGGGTCAAGACTCACGCCCCTCCTATCCGCATCCTCCATGAGGATGACACGGCGGTCGGATAGTCCCGGTAGGTCACTCGTGGCCTGAACGACGGAGTGTTTTTTGTATAAATGCTGTTGAAAGTCTATGTCTGTAAAACCAATGATTTATTGGCAAAATTTTGAGACGAATTTGAAAACGTATTGTATATATTAAGAAGTATGTTGAATAATGAAAAGCTTCATAGTGAATCAGTGAGTCTGTACAGATGTTTCGACACTGTATTTAAACAAATAAAATAGTCGTGCATAAAAATAAGTACTCTTGTACATAATATACACTGATCAGTCATAACGTTATGACCATCGACCTAATATCGATATAAAACAGTCCAGGCGATAGCAGCATCACTTGGCGGGGAATGACTGCTAGTCAGACAAATGCACGGTGCATGAAGTATCAGTCAGCGTGCTGTCTGTGTGTAGAATGGGGAAGGCGCGCTGTCTATCTGAGTTCCACCGAGGCCAGACTGTGATGGCCCAGAGGCTCGGTACAAGCATTTTGGAAACTGCAAGATTTGTCGCGTCTTCGAGGGCAGAGTACAGGGGTATCTGAACACACAGCGTACCGAACACTCCGCAGTCGAGATCCATTCGTGTGTTAATGTTCACACCACGAAATTGGCAACTGCGACTGAAATGGGCACGTGACCATCGACACTTGACGTTTCCGCAGTGGCAGAGCGTTGCATGGTTTCATGAATCCCGATACTTGGTTCGTTATGCGCGAATCCGTCGTCTTCTGTAAGAACAGCTCCTTCACACCTGTGCTGCGGGACGGAGACAAGCCTGCGGCGACTTCATTATGCTTTGGGGAACATTCACATGGGCATCTATGGAACCAGTGGAGCTCGTGCAAGGCACCATGACTGCCAAGGAGTATCGTACACTTGTTGCAGACCACGTACATCCTTTCATGACGATCATGTTTCCTGACGGCAGTGGCAGTTTCCAGCAAGATAATGCACCGTGTCCCGAGGCTAGGAATATGATGGAGTGTTTCGAGGAACACAGTGGCGAGTTTCAACTGAAGAATTGACCCCCATCCCCCACCCTCACCAACTCGCCAGATCTGAAACTTACCAAACACGTCTGGAACGTGATTGAACGTGACGTCAGATCCCATCGCCCTCGCCGCTGATTTAACGGGGATGTGTGCTAGCTCCCTCCAGCGGCCTACCAAGGCCTCATTGCTACCATACAACTACGCGTCGCCGCTATTATCCGTGCCGAAGATGGACGTACCAGCTATTAGTCTGGTGGCCATAATGTTCTGGCTGATCAGTGTATACACAAATAATGGTTTAGGCTGTATACTAAATTACTCTCTGCAGTACTAAATAGTATGCACACTGTACGAACGATCTGTTACAACATAGAGTATCTTTGTTGAAAATACTAAAATACATTAGTGGTTGTTTGTTATTTCTTCTTGCTATTTTTAACGTGCACTGTGGACCGTCAGTTATGGAAGTGAATATGATATGTGTGAGTTTCTAAGAGGGCAAAACGAAATCCGTAAGTACAACTTTTTTTCAAATTCGCTACTGTGTGCAAAGATAGACACACCAGTAGTTACAAAATCTCATAAAAGGCACCATAATACTGCAGTAATTCTCACACCACATGCCTAAAATGGCATGATTAACATAAGACGGATTTCATAACTTGAATTATTTTCCGTAACACGCTGTGCAGGAAATAAATAAAGGAAAATATGACTGGCAGCAATAAATTTTGTTTTATACCGAAGAAAATCATCATGAAGATTAAGTTTGCGTTCCATCTTTAACTCAGTTATTGACACCAGAACACACGCTAGACGTGGAGGGAGAATGAAATCAACTGAGGCGCTATGAAAGGACCTGTGAGGGTATTTCCTTTAAACAATTTAAGAAAATAATATACGTCCCTAACGTGAGTCATGTGTCTTGTATCACCACCTACTCCATCAGGTAAACACACAGGCGTGATGATACAGCATGTGAATGGAGGCAGGTGCTTGTTAGGACTCTACGGACGGGAGACTTAATTTGCAGCTACAACAGCCTACGAAATATACATATATCGTCGTCACGATGATTAAAATTCACTTATAAAGTGGATAATGTATACAATGGCAGATTTACTTTATTTTTCTCCTCGTGCTTTCGGCTGTAACCCATTTCATGATCTTGGGTGTTTATCGTAAGTGCACATAATTGCTATTCGAGAAAATCTTCCCCTTGTAGACTTTAACTGGACCCATCCGTTCCTGGTAACAATTATTGGGTAGTGAGTCACCTCTGTTTCACGAACAATGTGCTGTCGAGTATCATCGATAACGTTTAAGGTAATGCTGTTGCTCATTTGTCATTAAATCAACTGAACTTAAGGTCTAACAATAAGTACAAATCCATAGATGCTGATTAGTGTTGGAATCTCCGGCATCTACATAGAACTGTAGCAACGACTGTGGACGGCTGCAGTCCTGTTATCTAAATTCAATAGTATATTGAAAGCTGTTGCTAACAACGAGGAAGACATAAATGTGCAAGAAAATCTAAATATTACATTTCCGCTTGATATAAATAACTTCGTGAGCTGATACCAAAATAAGAACTAATTATATCATCATAGCGCTGTGTTATGGCGTACGAAATCGTAAAGATCGGAATGACTAAACACAGATCATGCCCACCAGAAACACAGAACCAGAACCTGCTCGTGACCTATTATT
The DNA here is from genome assembly GCF_023864345.2 of Schistocerca serialis cubense. NCBI lineage: Eukaryota > Metazoa > Arthropoda > Insecta > Orthoptera > Acrididae > Schistocerca > Schistocerca serialis. Next base: position 334,819,128 of record NC_064638.1, read on the forward strand.
CCTCTAATACAGTAGCATGAAGACTAAAATTGTAACGGATCCATCTTATGGCTCTATCATATCACGTGTACTACTATGCCTTGGTTATCGCCCTTAAATCGGAATTTCATGTTGTAAATGATTTCTTCTCCTGTTATTTCGATTGGAATAAACATATAAGTTTATAATCTGTCACTAAAGTAGTATCGCGAGACAGTTGAATGAAATTTTGTATGTTTGTCGTTTCATGTATATTTAGCGGGCTAATAGTTTTCCTTTGATAGTGAGGAGACAAAGAACGCCAAAAAACTCCGTTTTAAGGGGTATAACTCTTGGTTAGATCCTTTTATTTCCAGATTCATCTGTAGAAACCAATGGGAACTTCACAGACAAACCACAGTTAACTATTTCATACGTTCACCTTGTTACAGTGACATGAGATTTTAAACTCCTCCATAATACAGTGCACAAACTACGAAATTAAGCCGAGAAAAAAAAATGTTGGTAAATTGGTTTTTCGTCCCGAAGATTGGTTTGACGTAGCTCTACACGCTAGTCTGTCCTGTGCAGGTCACATATCTGCGCAGCTACCACACCCTACGTCCATTTGGACCCGCATACTGTGTTCATGTAATTTTCCAACATACTTTCCTCCATTACTGAATTAACCATTCTCCGACTCTTTGTAATATGTCTTGTAAACCTGTCCCTCCTTGTAGTCAATCTGTGCCATTCTTTTCTCCCTCATTCGTTCCAGTGCCTCTTCATTAGTTAGTACCCAGTCCATTCGTTGTTTTGTAGCACCACATTTCAAAGATACTGTTCTACTCTTGTATTTGCTCTTTATCGTTCAAGTTATGTGCAGTGGAAGTGTACATTCCAAACAACTATTTTCATAAACTACTTTCTGTCACTTAAATATATTTCCGTTAATAAATTTCTATTTTTCAGAAACGCATTTTATTGCATTGTCTGTCTTTACCTCGGCCATCGCAAATTATAATGCTCCTTAATTAGCCAAATTTGTCTACTATTTTTAGTGTGTCGTTCCCAGCCTAATACCTCAGATTCACGTGAATTAATTTTCGACTGCGCTACCGAGCAAGCGAGGTGGTGCAATGGTTAGCACACTATACTCGCATTGGGGGTACAGTGATTTAAATCCGCGTAGGCGATCCAGATTTAGGTTTCCGGAGATCTCCCTCAATCGCTCTAGGCAAATGCTCCTTTGAAAATGAAAGGCCGATTTGCTTCCTCATCCTTGAAACAATCCAAGCTTGTGCTCCGTCTCTAATGACATCGCTTAACGGGACTTTAAACTTCAATGTTCTTTAATTATTTTATTTTTGTTGATGAGTTGCCGGCCGCTGTGGCCAAGCGGTTCTAGGCGCTTCAGCCTGGAACCGAGCGACCGCTACGGTCGAAGGTTCGAATCCTGCCTCACGAATGGATATGTGTGATGTCCTCAGGTTAGTTAAGTTTAAGTAGTTCTCACTTCTAGGGGACTGATGACCTCAGGTGTTAAGTCCCTTAGTCCTGAGAGCCATTTGAACCAATTTTTGTTGATGAGCTATAAATATTGTAATTTTCCCGAAAATTCATAACGGATCTCGGGGAGCGGAATATAGTTTACTTTGTCTGAGTATGATCTATCAACAGAGATTACTATATCGTCATTTGGAAAATGAGGTTAATATCGACGTCTCTGTTAAACAACATAATTTAACACGAGGCTGAATGTGGTTTTGTGAGCATTCCAGAGTGATGATCTGTATGAGAACAGAGCAAGGCTATCTTAAACGTCTCCTAAAATATTTGAGATAGGTATCTGAGCTAGATCACCCAGTATGAGTGCGTCATACCGAGAAAGTTCCTCCTTGTCTTCGTCATCTCCCCATCAATTCAAATGCGCTGCACGTGACCGGGTGTGCTTATTCCAGGCTAGAGGTTTTAATACACGTAGATGGTCTACATCACGCAAGTAGACATTATATGTTATACATCTAGATATATGTTACTATAATAGTAAGGCTACATATATACGTAGATACTATTTTTTCCGAACTATATCTGCTGCACTGGCTGTGGATACACGCGAGTTGATAAGCTTGTGGCGTCATTTGCTGGCTGTTGATGTAAACCTTACAAACGTGTTAGTTCAAATATTTGTGAATTACCATATTCAGACTTTCTTTAAAGTTCATAGTGTAAAGTCAATTGTTATGGAACGCATTAAAACAATGAAAGTTATTAAATTGGAAAATATTTGTGAACAACACTTATTATCCAAGTGGTCAGTAGAACACTGTAGCACTTTTGACAGAACTGTTTCTTGCGCAGCGAACACATAGCACTTACGAGTGTGGCTAGCGAGAAATGCGAATAGAAGCGACAAGCAGAGCTGAGTATTTGAAAATCGGGAGTATCAAGAGGATTATATGTGTGGAAAAGACGACCGCACTATTACTCGATGATGTACACTAGGACTAAATAAGTGCGAAACTGCTCATTGTCGAAGCCGGAAGTGCTGGCAATATCTTTCTCCGTGTCCACAGTTTCGGTAATGCGCTGAAGAATTGCTATAACGAACTGCTGTACCTCAGGCCCCTTTAAGTGTTATAGAGTGACATCTCAGTAGTTTTACATGCATTGTAATGGACAATATAGTACGTAAAATTATGTTTAGTTGTTTTTTTTTGTCCGTATATGATATATTATCCTGGATCAATCTTTGTCCCTCTGTACTGAATTATAAACAAGGACGATGAGTCATTGTCGCTTTCTAATTAATAACCGAAGACTTAGTCAAAAATCGATTAACGTAATTACTGGCTCAAAATTATAGAAAAAGTTACGTTGCATTACACCTGGCAACTATCATATCGACATTATGAGACAGTTTCTGCTGCTACGTTACAGTTACGTCGATGAGTTACTGTAATTATTTATAATCAATGTAGTATGACTGCGAGCATACAGAAGCAATGTGCCTGTATGTCACGAACCTAAAACTGAATCTGTTTCTGTGCTTTAGGCTTGACTGCTGCAATCTGTATGCTGTACTATTGCTGCATTGTGAGTAAATCGGCGTTGTGGATCGATAATCGAAACAGCTATCCTCATTTAAATAATATTTTTTGTGAAAAGTGTTTTACGAAACTTGATTGCGTGGATGTCTTTGTGTGCAATATTTTGGAGGGGATAATTTTATACGATCCTTGTGTCTAGATGTGTGATCATGTTGAAAGCCAGGGCTACATCCAGTCCTGATATTAGCTTGTCCACACTCCATGCTTCGCACTCCATGCTTAACTTCTTGGTGGGAAACTGCATTAGACGTGTGTCATTGCACTGAAATAATAGTAATTCTCGATACACAAGCAGGGGCAGTAGCTCCCCATATTTAATTTTTCAGGGTCATTCTGTTGCTGCACTAGCTGTACGTTTCGACATCAGTCTGAAATTAATTTAAACATTTTTAGAGTTGTTCCGCTACAAGAGGACTTTCTTCTCATGTGTTGATCCTTTCGTTTTCGAAGAAGTGAAACATTTATAAATTACTACTGACAATTATTTTTGAAGCTGGAATTAAATTATAACTGTTGAGGAGGGGCGTGTGTGGGAGGGGGATGGGGCGGGGGGTGGGGGGGCGCGTTTGTGTGTATGTGTTGTGTGTGTGTGTGCGTGTGCGTGTGTGTGTGTTTAATGGGGGGCGGTTTGAAATTTATTTTGCTTTAAATGCCCATGACGTTGTATATTTAGAGATCTGTATTATTCACCAAGAAATTACTGTTTGCTTTATCTTTTCAAGACTTGGTGTTTGGAGTGGCTATACGGGTGCAACCGAAAGCCAATAAAACAAGAGAAAAGGTTTTCACAATTTTATGATTGATCAGTACACTTCCAGTATGTCTGATGCAACATTAAGATATTATTGATATTAATAGCTGCTGCGCATAGAAAAGGAAACATGTTTTCGAGTCGGAAGTATTACACGTAAATTCACGGTTTGGACGCTGGGTAGCGTCAAAGTTCGAGAACGATTCGGAAATGGTTTCGAGTTTCTGTTCCACACGTCTTTCAGAAACACAAAAGCTTGATACCTGAGTTTGCACACCGCAGATGCACACATGTAGTCTAATTGGAGGTCAAAAGTTTGAACACTATGTATAATATAGATATTGCATGGTATCATGATCTTATTGGGTGCCTTAGCGAAATGTGGAGCACGAAACTTCCTCCAACGATAGCGCCACACGGAAGTTAGACGACGAATTGCCGAACAAACGTTCCGTTTCGATAAATAACCAGTTTATTGTGTCACACAACATGCTAACCGTACTCGCTGATTTTGGATATTACCAGGGACTTTATAAAATAAAAAAACCGACGATTGTGAGTAGGGCTAGCGCTCTTTAGCTTCTGTACAAGAAAAACGGGTCTTAAAAAACGGACAGACAGACAAACGGACAACAAACGGCAAAAAACATAAATTGTCACAAAATGACAAGTTAACAACTTTCAGGATTATTCCCTTTACTTGTACTGTGAAGTCTTGCTGCTTCCAAAATTTCATGATTTCGGGAAATACCCCTAGACGTTGTGATGAGTGAGTTAGCGAGTGCTAAAATACGACCGTAGTTTGATAAGTCTGCTAAGGCAGCAAGGAAAAATACACTCCTGGAAATGGAAAAAAGAACACATTGACACCGGTGTGTCAGACCCACCATACTTGCTCCGGACACTGCGAGAGGGCTGTACAAGCAATGATCACACGGACGGCACAGTGGACACACCAGGAACCGCGGTGTTGGCCGTCGAATGGCGCTAGCTGCGCAGCATTTGTGCACCGCCGCCGTCAGTGTCAGCCAGTTTGCCGTGGCATACGGAGCTCCATCGCAGTCTTTAACACTGGTAGCATGCCGCGACAGCGTGGACGTGAACCGTATGTGCAGCTGACGGACTTTGAGCGAGGGCGTATAGTGGGCATGCGGGAGGCCGGGTGGACGTACCGCCGAATTGCACAACACGTGGGGCGTGAGGTCTCCACAGTACATCGATGTTGTCGCCAATGGTCGGCGGAAGGTGCACGTGCCCGTCGACCTGGGACCGGACCGCAGCGACGCACGGATGCACGCCAAGACCGTAGGATCCTACGCAGTGCCGTAGGGGAACGCACCGCCACTTCCCAGCAAATTAGGGACACTGTTGCTCCTGGGGTATCGGTGAGGACCATTCGCAACCGTCTCCATGAAGCTGGGCTACTGTCCCGCACACTGTTAGGCCGTCTTCCGCTCACGCCCCAACATCGTGCAGCCCGCCTCCAGTGGTGTCGCGACAGGCGTGAATGGAGGGACGAATGGAGACGTGTCGTCTTCAGCGATGAGAGACGCTTCTGCCTTGGTGCCAATGATGGTCGTATGCGTGTTTGGCGCCGTGCAGGTGAGCGCCACAATCAGGACTGCATACGACCGAGGCACACAGGGCCAACACCCGGCATCATGGTGTGGGGAGCGATCTCCTACACTGGCCGTACACCACTGGTGATCGTCGAGGGGACACTGAATAGTGCACGGTACATCCAAACCGTCATCGAACCCATCGTTCTACCATTCCTAGACCGGCAAGGGAACTTGCTGTTCCAACAGGACAATGCACGTCCGCATGTATCCCGTGCCACCCAACGTGCTCTAGAAGGTGTAAGTCAACTACCCTGGCCAGCAAGATCTCCGGATCTGTCCCCCATTGAGCATGTTTGGGACTGGATGAAGCGTCGTCTCACGCGGTCTGCACGTCCAGCACGAACGCTGGTCCAACTGAGGCGCCAGGTGGAAATGGCATGGCAAGCCGTTCCACAGGACTACATCCAGCATCTCTACGATCGTCTCCATGGGAGAATAGCAGCCTGCATTGCTGCGAAAGGTGGATATACATTGTACTAGTGCCGACATTGTGCATGCTCTGTTGCCTATGTCTATGTGCCTGTGGTTCTGTCAGTGTGATCATGTGATGTATCTGACCCCAGGAATGTGTCAATAAAGTTTCCCCTTCCTGGGACAATGAATTCACGGTGTTCTTATTTCAATGTCCAGGAGTGTATTTGTTTCGTAAACAGGACACATTTCTCGATGCAGTCTCCTTTGAAGAATACACAGTTGGTTCAGCAATACTCCAGGTCTTTTATCCCATCGTAAAATAGGTTCTCTACAAAATACTCGTTGTCTTCAATTATCAGCCGGCCGGGGAGGCCGAGCGGTTCTAGGCGCTAAAGTCTGGAACCGCGCGACCGCTACGGTCGCAGGTTCGAATCCTGCCTCGAGCATGGATGTGTGTGTTGTCCTTAGGTTAGGTTTAAGTAGTTCTACGTTCGAGGGGACTGATGACCTCAGAAGTTAAGTCCCATAGTGCTCAGAGCCATTTGAGCCTTTCAATTATCATTTCCTCATTTGATGAAAATTTCTTTCTAGAAAGCCTAAGTTTCAAGTTATGGATTAGAAAGAAGTCACTTGGGGCTGATTCTGGTGATTAGGGCGAACAGAAACCAGTTGGAAGATAAATTCGTGCGACTTGGCCACTGTTATCGTTGATTTGTCGGATGGTCCATTCTCTTGATGAGAGAGAACGACCTTGGAATTTTTTTCAGCTAATGTAAGTTTCAAGCGATCCAACAATTAATTACAAAAAAGTGTAGTCTTAGTTCTCCCTTTTTCCAAGTAATCCATGACAATTATTTCTTGGGGAACCCAAAAAACAATGGCCGGCATCTTGGCAGCTGGCTAAGTTGCCTTTGCCTTTTTCGGGTGCACTTCCACCAGCCTTAGTCCACTGTTTTGACTGCCGTCTTGAATCTGGTGTGTAACGATGGGTCTAGGATTGATTAAGACTTACAGATCGGCGCAAAAGGTCTTACGAACTGCAATTAAATATCACCAGATATCGTGTTGAAATGTTGTACCGGATGCGCTTTTAGTCGACTGAGAGGAATCACGATACCCATCTCGCGTCGGTCCTATTCATAGCCAATACTCCGTGCAGGATATTATGCACTCCCTTAGTTAAGATGCCTACATTCTTAGCAATCTCTGGCACTGTTGTTCGACGATCTTGGATTACCATGTTATTCATATTGTCAGTGATTTCCTTTGTGGTGACTCTGAAACTTCCCCTTTGAACAATTTTACAAGACTGTGCTTAAACTGACACACAATATTTTTAGCGCAACGCAATCTGACTTTCAAAATTTCCTACTAAAGAATGGCCCTGACAAACATTAAACTATACCTTTCACAAATCACTTACCTCACAAAAATCTTCGCTGCTCAAGCTACTGCAATACAGCGAGCGCCACTACTGCCAGCTAAATAAAAGATTCAAACTACTGAAGGCACTAACTACTGATAGGGATAGTTAGCAAATGAAAGATATTAATAGAGAACAAACAATGTATTTACCTTGATATCATCATATATAAATATATCAGTTCATGAAAAATTACAAAACTCCGCCATCTCTCTCCCCACATCCACCACTGCTGGCGGCTCACCTCCAACTGCGCAACGCTACGCGCTGTTCACAGCCAGCTGCCGCTGCCCAACACTACAATGGCAGACAACAATGCAAACTAGCGACAGACTGCACACAGCACAGCCAGTGATTTCATTTTGAGCGCTACGTAACGTTGCCAAAACGAAAACATAAACAGCCTACTTACATAGCCCCCATGCTCCCCACAAAAAATTTTTACAAATTGGATTGGGCAGTGGCCAATACAGATTTGAAAAAAATTTTTTCATAATTACAATAACAAAGATATAAAATGCACACACTTATTAATATTATGTTGGTCAAAAGATCAAAATTTCTCACAGTCCATAAAGACAGTCCACATTGTTCATCACAGTAAAAATGCAGAGTTTTTCTCAAAGTCCAAGCAGTAAAAGAAAATGCACATAGAAGTAGTGGATTTCCATGCAGTCTTGAAGAAGTAGTGTTGACCTTCCAACGGAAAGACAGTGCTGACTCTCGACATGCAGACAGGTAATGGGCCACAACAGAGCAAACCCACAGCAGAGTCATTCGAAGTTTGGAAGAATATTGGTAGGTAGGTCATCACAGAGCAGACCCACCGTAGTCCTGGTAGAGATTACGATATTGGTGCAGACCCACTGCAGTCCTTGTAGAAATAATGGTATTGATGGATCATCAAAGATGTAGACCCACTGTAGTCCTTGTAGAGATAATGGTATTGATGGATCATCAAAGATGTAGACCCACTGTAGTCCTTGTAGAGATGGCCAGCAGCCATCTGTTGTGACTGTGCAGGTGCACAATCACCATTGAAGAGTCTTGCGGATAATATAGCAAGTCCATAAACCACCACTTGTGCACTCACAAAGTTTTTGAAATTGTCCTTAGAACCAGCAATGCTGTTATCCAGTCCCTTGCTGAGTTATTAACACACGTGCAAACACTAACAGTCCCTACTTCTCACATATTGTCCACATACTATGACCAACAGAAACGTGTGCATTGAAATGGAACTTACAAGTTAATAATATCATGAACTGGTGACAATTACAATTTTATAACAGAAGAATACAATAACAAAGGTACAAAATACATCATTAAAGAACATAACAATACAGATAACATTTGTAGTAAAACAGGCGTTACAAAAGAATAGAAATAGACATATACATCAGTGTTACAGGAATTATGACATAAGTACATAGATAAAAGATCAGAATAACTTTCGAAACATCAACTTCACACATGAGCATTAACACAAAGTAGAGTAAATAATGTCTAAACATCTTTACAAAGTAAATAACACATTATTAATGCCAATTATATTTGAGGATAAGAGTATTCCTCATCATAGTGAATGTAGCTTAGTATTAGAAGAAGAAAAAATCCTATGAAACTACACAGAGACAGGGAGAAAACAAATACACAAGGGTACACAAACATATAGTGGGATAACACCAATAGGAAAGGACAGGGTTCGTTTTCAGTGTAACATTTGGTACTGCAGTCCAACCCAAAACTTCATATATCTTTCCTCTTATTTCATCCTTTGTTTCCACCAAAAGAATTCTATCTAAGCATGCTTTCTGTATTTATATGTTCATACATTTCTTACCTCATTTTTATTTTCCATTATCTTACCTCATCATTTATTTCCGAGAAAATCCTACCTATACCTGCTTTCTGTACGTTTTTCGTATAGATTCTCAATGCATTTCTTCCAATTCATCGCAACTCATTCTCTTCTATAGTCTACCCCCTCTTAAGCTAACTTAAATCTACTGAGCTCAGATATTAAACTAAGGGACGAGGCAATGCAGCAGCACAAAACAAGTTATCACAAACAGCAATGACAAAAAAAATGCCAATTTGCAAAGCAAGCAGCAGCAAATCTAAATTAACAGATAAAATGCAAAATTACAACTAATATGAGCCAATGTGCAGCAACATGAAAAATCAATGAGTAGTAAAATTGGCTTAGCAGAGTAACACAAATTAAAGTTCAGTAGCACTATGCCTGGCAAACAGCAGCAGCAAATATAAAAAATATAAAAAATATAAAACTTATATCTATACATGACAAAGCTCAAGCAGAAAAGATATTGCAGTAAAAACAACAATGCAGATAATGTATATTCACATCTTAATGTCTATGTAATTAAAGTGGTGCACCACAAGAAGTTATTCTACCAAAAAGTTACCAATTACTTGAAAAGAAAATTATGAATGCAGTTACTAGTTCCTTCTTATTGTTCTTTCCTTTCCAAGTGCTCCTTTTTTAAAGAATGTGGATCATAAAATAATTATTTAATAGATCTGTTGACAGAAAGTGTTCACATTAGCAAATGCATTTCATTTTATAAAAGCAATGCTGCAACACAGCTGGAAACCAGATATCAAATGAAATAAGCAACTATGAAAAGCAAAGTATAAAAATATCATTCAGTAGTCATGTGACATTTCATAAGTTAGTAGAAATTCTCTCAACTCTCGTAGAAAGACGCTTGTCGTAATCAGGTGTGCAGATGTAAAAATATTTCCGAGGATAATGGCCTCCCCTTTTTTTTTGTTCTACCTGTGCCGCTGAAAAGGGCTCGCAATAATGGCTTTTTCTCCAGGCGTCTGACAGCTGGGTGCCCGCGACGCATTACGTGCAGGTGGTCACTTAACTTTCTTACGGAAATATTTACGACAGCAGTTTCCGCTACCGTGGCAGTCATATAAAAATATTTCACAGGTCAAGAATTAGCGTTGCAAATCTGTAGAAACAAAATGCTATTGATATAACAGTGTCCAAAAAATTTTCGTCTGCATTGTAATACATTCATGCATATACACACACATTTCATAACTCTTAAAGTACGATTCTTGGTTTCCAACAACCTTTTCCATAAGTCAGAGTCCCTAATCCCTACTCCTTATTCCTTACCTTATTACACATATACGTATCCATCGACACTCGTCAGTATTTCGTCATTATAAATATGAAGCATAATCAAATAACTCATATAGTAGCCTCAGCCTATTAATCGTAAACATACCTCAGCAGCATAATACACATCGTCGTCGTAAAAATAACATCATAACACCTCAGTCAAATCTCAAAATCGTCGTAGCTTCCTCCAATAATTCCAAACCTAAAGAAAATTCTCTGCTCATGTCAAAAGTGTCATCTGCCTCAAACGTACTTTAAAAATCATGAATCCATACCAAATACATCATTCAAAGCTCTCATAGTATCACAATGGTTCCGAAAAAATATGAACAGTTCACACAGTACAGACAAAATACAATTTCATAACTGTGAAGTAATCCAACTCTGTAAATGCGTAAACATCTGTCACTGATGTAGTAAAAAGAATGTTTGTTTCTCTGTCAAATACTCAGATAGCTGTGTAATTCTGTGTTAGAGAAATATGGTACCGAAGTGTAAAGTTGTATAAGCAAATACCATATTAGCTAGGGTTCCTTGTGCTTGCCAAACACATGGTACACAAAGTAGGCGTGTACCCCCCTGAGGATTAATGTAATTATACCCTCAGGTGTTACAGATTACAGCAATGGAATGAAATGTATCACGGAAAACTTTCTTTGTAATTCAAAAATCTTTAAAAACAAATGTTTTCAGTATAAAATTGATCACTCAAATACGTGTACTGTAGCGCTAAACTGTGCGTCTTGTAACATAATCTCTGTGGAAGTGTCGTAGTTATCGTCCTCCGAAAGCTAAGTTCTGCAGAAGTCAATGTACTTACCTCATGATAAACAAAAGTGAAATGCTTTGCGTATAGATATCATAGTTATTATGGTTATTGGCGTGATGAAGAAAGTACTGTACAGTAACGTATTGTTGTGCCACAAAAAAAGGCTGTCTCATTGTTGCTATACCACAAAAGTTACTACTAAAACCTGTTTTACTTTCCAGAAGAATTCAGAAAAACTGTGCAGATATAAAACAGATACACCGCAAAAGCAACATTGTAAATTGTCACTCATTAGTAGCGTCGTGGTAAAATCGTGTAGCTGTCACATAAACTAACCACTGTGTCCTCTGGTATCTCACAGAAAGTACTTTAAACCCAGAATGTATTTTCAAGTAAACCGAAATGTTGCATTAAAATCTCATTAGCAGTACCAGTATGTGTCCTAAGTATGTAAGCCTTATAGTCGTTACGTAATCGTGCAACAAACAAGCAAGAATGTACACACACAATAACACTGTGACGTCTGTTCACTATAACAATGCATTCGTCATTTCTGTTTAAATAAGTTCTCTTGGTTCTGGATTGGATATTTAACTTCAAACATTGTTGCATGGTAACAGTTTCTAAAGCATACTAGTAACGTGAAGTGAAACGTTTTATGGCAAAGACAAAGTTAAAAGGCAGATTATCTGTCAATAAATGGTTTTACATGAGAAATGTGGTGTAAACCTTTACTCTTCCTAGTACGCAGAATTTCAACTTGAATGCAATTATCATGCGGTATTCGTCCGTAAAGAATACTGGAATCTTGCACAAGGTTAGCGTCAGTGTTATTTTTCTCTGAGCCAGCCGGCGCACGCGGCTGCCTGCGGTGTGAGTCACTGTCTGTTTCTTTGTTGGCGCGCGTTGTTATTGGGATTAGGAGGCCTAACTTCCACAAATTCGCCTTGCCGAGAGGGCCCAGCTCTGTTTGAATCCCGCCAGTTCTGATGCAATTCAGGTCTGTCGTTACGATCATATCGTCTGTCGTCATGTCGGTAGATTCCATAGTTTCTTTCTTGTCGGTCATGTGGTGGAGAATTTCTCCCGGAATCGTAACTGCGCGCTGGACTGTTGCGTCTGAAGTTATTCTGTCTCCCGTGATAATAATTGTTCTGGTTGCCAAATTGTCTGTTTCTATGATTGTCTCTGTCATATTCATTACTACGGAAATGCGATCTTTCTCTGTAACTATTACTACTCTGCCAACGGTTGTCGTACGGGTGGTGTCTATTTTGGTCACGATTTGCGTTGTAAGAATAGACCTGTCGTGTCCAGTTATTGTTTCTGTCGTCACGGAATTGTGACGGATGTGACCTGTAGTGATTGTATTCCTGTTTTCGCATCCCGCGACTGTCAGTGTCAATTTCTAATTCTTGTAAGAGTCCCTGAAATGCTTCAATGTCGTCTTTGCAACGTCCTGCTAAAATAATATGTCGTAAATGTTCAGGCAATTTGAGTAAGCAAATGCGGATGAGTTCTGAGGGGCTGTATGGGTTTGAAAGATACTGATTCTTATGCAACATGTCTTCAAAATATTTCACAAGACTGGAGAATTCAGATTGTTCGAAATGTTTCATCATTATGATACCATGTTTTACCCGGTCTTGTGTGGCTTGAGACCAATATGCTGAGAGGAAGGCATGGTAAAATTCTCCTTCACTGTGGCAATCGTGAATGACCGACCGCATTCTTACAGCTGGTTCATTCTCTAAGTAGCCACACATAAATTCTAATCTGTGCTCTAATGACCAGTTGGGAGGAAAACAATGAGAGAATTGATGGAGCCATGCTTGTGGATGAATGTCGTTCCCAGAATTCTTAAATGTTTTGAATTTACGTGTAGTAATGAACAGCTTATAGTCAAAGTCATCATGTCGGCGAGTCGCATATCGGTCATTGTTATGTCGTTTCGGCGGTTCCATTTCAAAATTCGGTGCACCTTGCCAATTTCTTTCATAACTTCCGAAGTGTCCTGTGTTATTATTTTGTGGTTGTTCCGTATTTGTAAGTCCCTCTTCCCGTATTGGGGCCCGAGTATCCTCTGAAATACATAATTCTTGTATTAACTGTGTCAGCTGATCTTGTACTTCCCGGATTTCTCTTTGGTGTTGCGTATTAATCTGATTCTGATTTTGTTTGAATTTCCTAATTTGTTCGCTCTGTTCTGTGTCATTAAAGGCTACCGGTTTTGCGTCATTCAGATTATCATCTACCTTCGTAGATAAATTATTTAGCTGATCCGAAAGTTCAACTACTTTCTCTGATAATGAACACATTTCCTCAGTGTGTTTTTCTGAACCAAGTTTCAGAGTGTCCATTTGTGTTGAAATCGAATCTACTGTGTCCTTTAAGTTATCCTGAGTTTTTGCAAGTTGCGTAACCGAATCGGTAGATGCAACTGAGTCAAATTTAGCTTGCAAGGTCTCATGATTTTCATGAACAATAATTTGCAGTTCTTTTATGGCTGCTTCGTGATTCTGTAATGCATTTTCATGCCGCGAAAAAATAGGTTGAAAATGCTCACAAATTTGTGTTTTTACGTCATTACAGACTTTTTGACATTTCGATTCAATGTTATGTAACTCAGTAGTTAAATCTTCACGCGTTTGTTCAAGAGTTTGTCCCAATGAGTCTAACTGTTGCTGTGTTTGTCTCTGATGTTGTTCCATTGTGTCTAACTTTTTAAGATTTTGTTCCACTGTGTCTAACTTTTTAAGATTTTGTCCCATTTGTTTCTGATTTTGTTCAAGTGTTGTGTCTAACTTTTGTAGCTTTTGTCCCATTTGTTGCATTAACTGTAATAACAATGCACTGGTGTCTGAAACATGTTCCTCAGTGCTTTTCGGCAGTGAAGTTGCACCGGCAACATTCACATTTTGACAAGCAGAAAATGTGTCTTGACTCATTTGAGAAAACGGTGAGAACCCAAAACCTGAGTCTACAGTATTCGCAAAATTGTGTCCTGTCATGCCCGATTCCTGAGGCAAGCTGTTGCCGACCGATCGATCGATAATGCGTCCCTCTTCACTAATTGTTTCACTGTCCACGCCATTGTTTGCCGCCTGCTCCATTTCCCTATGAACAGTTACCAAATTACTACTTTGAACATCAGTTAATTAATTACTCGGTGGCGCTAACACACTGCTTTCATTTTCACTGTCATTTCTCAGTTTACTTTGGAGCCTAGTATTACGTTTTTCACACGCCATTATTGTCACAGTATTTCACACGACAACACAGAAAAACATAATTTGAAGATAAAAAATAAGAGAACACATTAAAATAGCACTGAAAATAATATCTAGTTAATTACCAGCGCAGCTGCGAAATCCTTGGTGCAAATCTACATGCATGCCACAACTGTTTTACTGTACAACAATGAAAGACTGCAACTACAAAGGAGATTTTCTCTACAATTACGCGCTAGCAATAAACAAAATCTACACTAATTACACAAACTACAACAGAAAAATCAGAAGATTCCAGTGAGGTATCCTAGGCTAAGGGTCGACATATGAAACGTCCCCTTTGAACAATTTATACAAGACTGTGCTTAAACTGACACACAATATTTTTAGCGCAACGCAATCTGACTTTCAAAATTTCCTACTAAAGAATGGCCCTGACAAACATTAAACTATACCTTTCACAAATCACTTACCTCACAAAAATCTTCGCTGCTCAAGCTACTGCAATACAGCGAGCGCCACTACTGCCAGCTAAATAAAAGATTCAAACTACTGAAGGCACTAACTACTGATAGGGATAGTTAGCAAATGAAAGATATTAATAGAGAACAAACAATGTATTTACCTTGATATCATCATATATAAATATATCAGTTCATGAAAAATTACAAAACTCCGCCATCTCTCTCCCCACATCCACCACTGCTGGCGGCTCACCTCCAACTGCGCAACGCTACGCGCTGTTCACAGCCAGCTGCCGCTGCCCAACACTACAATGGCAGACAACAATGCAAACTAGCGACAGACTGCACACAGCACAGCCAGTGATTTCATTTTGAGCGCTACGTAACGTTGCCAAAACGAAAACATAAACAGCCTACTTACAACTCGAACTGGGCAGCCAGAACGGGCTGCGTCTTTGGTGCTTGTCCAGCAGCTTTTAAATTCGTCAGTCCAAAAGTAAATGATCTTCAATGATGGTGCAGAATCCGTGTGACCTTCATCCAATACTGTTTTGATTTATGCGGCAGTCCACTCCTTCAAATGAAAATATTTAATAACAGCATAAAAGTCGGTTTTCTCCAATTTCAATATCACTCGACCTACCGACTAATTCAGACAAGTGTCCATAATGAACTATACGCTGTATATTGTAGAAATTCCTTACGCTGTCCTCGGAATAATCGAGCTTACCAACGATGAAGACGCAACAAAATGTTCCATTCTTTCATGGAAATTTAGCGGACTTAACAACCTACCCTCGTGTGCGACATTATTCGCCTTATTATTTGATTCCGTTGACGCAGAAGTTAACATTTTTTTCACCAATAAGGACCCATAGATCTCAGTTGTTGTTGTTGTGGTCTTCAGTCCTGAGACTGGTTTGATGCGGGTCTCCATGCTACTCTATCCGGTGCAAGCTTCTTCATCTCTCAGTACCTACTGCAACCTACATCCTTCTGAATCTGCTTAGTGTATTCATCTCTTGGTCTCCCTCTACGATTTTTACCCTCCATTCTGCCCTCCAATACTAAATTGGTGATCCCTTGATACCTCAGAACATGTCCTACTAACCGATCCCTTCTCCTAGTCAAGTTGTGCCACAAACTCCGCTTCTCCCCAATTCTATTCAATACCTCCTCATTAGTGACATGATCTACCCGTCTAATCTTCAGCATTCTTCTGTAGCACCACATTTCGAAAGCTTCTATTCTCTTCTTGTCTAAACTATTTATCGTCCACGTTTCACTTCCATGCATGGCTACTCTCCATACAAATACTTTCAGAACGACTTCCTGACACTTAAATCTATACTCGATGTTAACAAATTTCTCTTCTTCAGACACGCTTTCCTTGCCATTGGCAGTCTACATTTTATATCCTCTGTACTTCGACCATCATCAGTTATTTTGCTCCCCAAATAACAAAACTCTTTTACTACTTTAATCTAATTCCCTCAGCATCACCCGACTTAATTCGACTACATTCCATTATCCTCGTTTTGCTTTTGTTGATGTTCATCTTATATCCTCCTTTCAAGACACTGTCCATTCCGTTCAACTGCTCTTCCAGGTCCTTTGCTGTCTCTGATAGAATTACAATGTCATCAGCGAACCTCAAAACTTTTATTTCTTCTCCATGGATTTTAATTCCTACTCTGAATTTTCCTTTTGTTTCCTTTACTGCTTGCTCAATATACAGATTGAATAACATCGGGGAAAGGCTACAACCCTGTCTCACTACCTTCCCCACCACTGCTTCCCTTTCATGTCCCCCGACTCTTATAACTGCCATCTGGTTGCTGTACAAATTGTAAATAGCCTTTCGCTCCCTGTATTTTACCCCTGCCACATTTATAATTTGAAAGAGAGTAGTCCAGTCAACATTGTCATGGATATAAATTTCACCTCCATACCTCATGACATTCCTGAGAGAGAGGGCCCTTAACCGATGATCAGACAGACAGACAACAAAGTAATCCTGTCAGAGTTCTGTTTTTGCCGATTGAGGCACTAAACAGTAAAACGCGTTGCGGGGATTGAGTAGAACACTTTAATAACGTACACAATGGCGAGGATGGCCGCCCCCACCCTAAAGCCGTCGGCACACGGACCGTGCATCCGAACGTTGAGCGTTGAGCGTGCCGAGTTTCTGACATCATAGCGTGGAATAGCACGTTCGGGAGTCTTTCCGAACGTGCAGAGCAGTATCTGGCATGTCAGATATTCTGAGCGTGCGTCTGAGCGTTGACCAATGAGGTGGCACAACGCCACCTACGTCACACGCACGCCGTCTCCATTCAGTACAGAGTTGTGAGGCGCCATATTGGCATTCATTTCAAGCTTATATGTATATATGCCGTTTCTGAGCATCAGCAAATTCAGAATCATTGGAAAACCCGTTGTTAACTATGTGATTCGTTCCAGTAAAATAACGAGAAACATCATATTCATGGCAAAAGAATTATTGTAACTTGCGCCTTATGAGAGTAGGCTATTTGAAGGCAGTGACACACAGATGATCCACCCAAAATGCATTGTTCTTGTACAATTTGTTATAATTAAATTTCAGTTAGTAACGTATCTACGATAAGGTTTTCTGCAACGGGTAACATACTTGGATTAATTGCGAGATGTGTCCGCGTGTTGTTAGATTAGCGAATTGAGTAGCGTAATTGTCTCGTATTTAGTTGATATTTGGGGCGGTGGTTCGCGTATTAACATTGCTGTATTTTATTTCTTAACATTAGCGTTTTTATTAGGTTCTGATACTTCATTATTAGTTTAATACAAGTATATACTATAATATTTGATGTTATGTAAATATAAGTACAACTTTTTTTGAGCGGTGACTTAGTTCGATTGGCTTAATCTACAGGACAGCTTGCGCTACTTCCATAAAGATATTTTGCTCCTTTTTCTTTTACGCTTCGTAATTCAGATGTTGCAAAGATTCTGCTACTGGGTAGGAACAGTGATCAAGTAAGACTGACCTTGGGGTTTTAATAAAATGTGGGAATGGTGAAATAATGTTTATCTTATGCGGAGAAGTATTCCAAATTTGTGCCGCACTGTTTGTAATGGAACTTTTATATGTCTCTTCCCTTACGGATTGGACATGGTACATTCCTTTTCGTGGCCGATGGAGGAAACGTGCGTTTTAATAGAGCTAACGTGGGAATTTTACGCGCGCCCGTTGAGTAAACAGTGTGATTTACGAACTAGAAACATCGCTCAACTGCCGCTGGAGTGCGTTGCGATCGCGTATACCACGTTGGGGCCCACGTACCGTACGCACAAGTCGCATCATTCAGCAGCACGTTGAACTTGGCACGCTCAACGTTAACGTTCGACAGCACGGTCCGTGTGCCGACGGCTTAAGCGACGGCTAACGATACGCTGCGACCACGAGATCAGAGGCAGGTGCGGCATCCCTCCCCATGTCACTGCGCCCGCCGCCAACGCTGTTTACACTGCTGCGGTTATTAAACCTCAGTTTTATGGCTTCCCGATTGGTAATCTAGCAGTTATCGCGAAATCAATACGTTGTTATCGTCTGGCACGCGGCCACAGTCCAAACCCGGGGTCCAGCTGGGCCCTTCGTTAAAATATATGTCGTCGTTTATTTTCTAATCTGCGGAAATAACGAAACCGGCTATCACTGACCAAAATGCAGTTTTAATGATCAGATTAACATGCAGCGACTTCATTCGGAGCCATGTGTGGTTCCACGTGGTCGCGCACCGCCATGGACAAATGCCCAGATCGCAGCCCTGATTCGCTGCTCTGCTGCCGCCCCGTTAGCAGCAACTGGTTACCAATGGTTCGCTGTGGCGTGGCTGCCAGGCATGATAGTGGTCGTCGGTCGCAGTACTTTCCCGTCTGACTGGCAATTTCGTACAGGAAATTAGCACAATTTCAAGTTGGAAGTTCCGCACTCTTACAGATTTAG
The DNA here is from genome assembly GCF_023864345.2 of Schistocerca serialis cubense. Taxonomy (NCBI): domain Eukaryota; kingdom Metazoa; phylum Arthropoda; class Insecta; order Orthoptera; family Acrididae; genus Schistocerca; species Schistocerca serialis. The sequence continues at coordinate 334,838,020 of NC_064638.1, forward strand.
CTCTGCAACATTTCCGAGGAACATTTCTTTCTTTTTCCGGCTATTGCAGGGTATTGGTCCCGGCATTTTGCGGTAATTTCTTTCACAAAACTTTGTAGAGGAGCCGGAAAGGCTCTGGCTGTCTGTCGTAAACCTCTCATAAAAGTTGTAGCTCGTTTGATTGCTAGAGAAGACGGTGGCTGTTCGCTGTGTTACGAACGAGAAAAAGCACTGCAACAAATCATAAATTGGTTTCGTGTCTAGGTCACTCTTTTACATGTGACCTACATTTCTTGGCAGAGTAACATGCCTCACATGCAGAGGAAGAGCGTTCGATTTCTAAAATAACAATGGCCTATGTACAGAACAAGCATTGTGAGACTGTAAGATCCTCCGGTATTTGCTCCTAGCGGGATGTTATTTTCTTTTAATCCTGACGTGCAGGCTTCATAGCAAGTGAGCTTGCAAACTATATGTGTAGAATTACTGTAGTGACTGGTTCAGGAAAGGCCTGTGACGATCACAGGTTAACCCGAAAGGCGTCGGATACGGAACGAAAGCTATGTTTCGTTTTTTTTTTTTTTTTAATTGATTCCTCAAAACATCCATCGTGACAGTTATTAATTTCTTTAATGGGCATTTGTACTACCATACAGAGAGCCCTGTACGTAATCTAAACCATACGATTCAGTAAACAAGCCATAGCAGTAGTTCAATCAACAAAGACCATAAATGTCGTGTGCGAGAAAAAGTGCGTGTAGTTGCAAATTTTTTACCTGGGTAGACAGGATTTTCATGAACAACGCACTCAAATTCCTGATATTTGGGCTGTGAGTGTTGTGGTGAGGGAGGGCGGGCGTGTGAAAATCGCTTATTTATGTATCTCTTGAATGTCTCCAAAACCGTGGTTTCTACAAAGGAAGGTCTTATTCATATTTTCTCCAGGACTACTAGTTTCCTCGTTGCAGGGGATGGAATAATCGCAGACTCTTAACGATAGTGTTTTAATGGTATAAAATTGATGTTTATCGCTAAATGAAGTAGGTTAAGAACAAATACTAAATGTGTACACCATGCCTACATGCAGTATAACCGTGTTAAGGGATAAATTGTGTACTGTGGGTGTTAATGTGGAAAAGCGAGGATGGAAGTTGGAAGAGTGAGTGACGATAGGTCGCCGGATGTGGTCATATGCTTCCTTATAACAGAGGTCTGCAAAATGAAGAGCGATCAGGTAATTCCCCATTCCATGCACTGCACTATGTCACAAAAATCAACTACAGGGCATTTCACAAAGCTGTACGGACCCTTTCACAGCTCTCCTTATGGATCACTGATCACTGGCAACGTAGGGCGCTGTCGTAGGGAGGGGGGGGGGGGGGAGGGGGGTGTTTATTTTCCACGAAGTGTGTTATCACTGCATTGAACGCAGATATCTACTGTTAATAATACCAACGCAAGATAAGCACATGGACTAATTCTACGTAAATCTCCACACACTTTTCAACATTGCTAGAGGGGAACTTGGTTCTTAATCACTCGCTTTTAAGGTTACAGCCAGATTATTTCTCCTCAGAATTTCCTGTATATGTCTCTTATGTAAAGAGGAAAAAAGAAACAACTTCACTGAACTCGTGTTCACGTTGTATAGTGGCGTTATTTTCAGTTTATTGTATAGTTGTTTTCAGTTATTAAGTGATATTTTATGTAAAATATGTTCCTATAAACAATGGCTGAATTTGTTAAGTGCGGTGTTGTCAGTTACCTATTTAGCGTAGCCGGGAACGGATTGAACTGATAACTGTGGCGCCTTGGTGCTGTCAGTCACTGCCATCATATTGCAAAGCCATATGAGAGTGCTGCAGCCACTTGGAGAGTGGGCTGCACTGGCTGCCCACATCCACAGTGTATCCTGCAACGTGAGTGTCATTATGTGTCACGCAGTAGGACTGATCATACTTAAATCTCGAACAATAATCCGATTTTAACATAACTTAACTGCTGTTCAATTTTTGTGTTCTGTAGTACCAGGGAGGTCTACTATTGCTACAGAGAGACACAGATTAAGCCTCTGGACCTCTTGTAATGTTGGCGAGTTGATAACGCTGCTGTGATGCATTTGACTCACTCAAGCTACAAAGAGTTTTACAGCCGTTGAAAGTGGAGAGAATGAATACGTCATTGTCGAATACGTATTGACAGCATATTACACTTGCGACAGGCTCTTCAGAGTGGTAGACAACTGACAGCTCCAGATGTTTAGCGTCTTTACATAATAGCCCATTTAACAACTGCAAGCCGGCCGGAGTGGCCATGCGGTTTAGGCGCTACAGTCTGGAACCGAGTGACCGCTGCGGTCGCAGGTTCGAATCCTGCCTCGGGCATGGATGTGTGTGATGTCCTTAGGTTAGTTAGGTTTAATTAGTTCTAAGTTCTAGGCGACTGATGACCTCAGAAGTTAAGTCGCATAGTGCTCAGAACCATTTGAACCATTTTTTGAACAACTGCAAATAAATACTGACTTAATATTTTGAAAATAACTATGCTACATAAACACGAGTGCAGTGAAGCTATATTGTCTAGGAAATGCTGGAGAGGCATAGCCTGACATAAAATGAAAGGCCACCGGAATTCGTGGAGGAAGAAGCTGTCTTCCCGGGAAGAACGCTACAGCTGCCGTACATGAAGACTACGAATCAATTTCCCTCTAACTTTGCAGAACAGTGTGCAGAGGTTTAGATGGATTCTGTCCATATGCGTTTCATTCTTTAGTAATATTAATCATTCAAATCGGTATTCCTTGAGATGTTAATGACTATGCAGAAAATAAATACCGGCGAGCCCCGGAAAGGTCGGTATAACTTTGTGAAATATCCTGAGTTGCTTATTTTTCACGCAGTACAACAGAGAGAAAGGGGAATCGCCAGCTCATTCTTCGTTTTCCACACCCACGGAGGAAAGGCATTACCAGAACTAGGCGACCTACCTTCCGTTTTGCGTCTACCCTCCACTCCCATCTTTCCACACCACTCGCAACACAATTAATCCCTTCATACGGTTCCGCTGCACTTAGATGTGGTAAGAACATTTAGCCGGCCGCTGTGGCCGAGCGGCTCTAGGCGCTTCAGCCCGGAACCGCGCTGGTGCTACAGTCGCAGGTTCGGATCCTGCCTCGGGCGTGAATGTGTGCGATGTCCTTAGGTTAGTTAGGTTTAAGTAGTTCTAAGTTCTCGGGGACTGATGACCTCAGATGTTAAGTCCCATAGTACTCAGAGCCATTAGAACCATTTTTTTTGTAAGGACATTTAATAGTTGTTATTAACCCACGATATTAAACATTACACATTAATTTTGTACCACTAAAACACTACTTTTAATAACTGCTATTTTTCCATCCCCTGCAATGCAGAAACTCTTAGTGCAGAAAAAAATGAATAGAACCATTTTTGTAGAAACTGTGATGTAATTGAATTTGGCACTGGGGATCATTTCCGCTAGAAGCCGCGGTATTTGAGTTATTCAAGGAACACATAAAAAAGTGACCCTTAAACTCCTCCAACCCCACACTCACACCACACGATCAGGATGTTTAGTGTGTTATTTTTGACATGCCTCCTACATTCGAAAAAATATTGTGACTACACGAATATTTTTCCTTAATTTTCCTTCGTTGACTGGGACTACAGTGCGGCCTGCTAGACACCAGTCCACACAGTTCACTTCCTTTCACGTATATTACTGCACTACACGCCTTGAAAGCTGGCGCCGCCAAACCACACCCGTTGTATTGTTCACAACAGCAAAGAGCAACGCGCTGTCAAATTCAGACCACATTACATAATTACGGAAACTGATTGAAAGTGCGTCCGTACACGCGCGCGCGCGCGTACACACACACACACACACACACACACACACACACACACACACACACACACACACACACACAAGCGGAGAGCCTGAAGTACACATATATCTCACAAATTAGTTTTAGAACGCCAATAATTCGTGGAAAAAAACTATTCATTCTCATGAGTTCCGTATAACTTTTACAAGAACTGTACAATGCGGATTCATGATGGTTTGAAGTTCGAAGGTGGCTACAGCTAGCAGAATGAGTTTTCACTCTGCAGTGGTGCGTTGAATCGTTGACTTATCAGGACTTGAACATGCAAACTTTGTCTTTTCTGGTCAAATACTCCGTGTTCTGAACAATCCAAGCACGACGAAGTTTGAAGAGCAACGCTTGTGAAATTTTGAATTTTTTTTATTCTTGTGTACGATGAACTGACTCATACAGTTTTAAAAATATTTCGAGATTTCGCTGTGAACTAAATATTCATACAAAGACAGAACTACAGTTATAAGCCATAACATTAGTTTTCTAAGGTAGGAGTGCATGTAAGACGAAATTAAATTAAACGCCTTAATTCGTTTGACATCGGACGTCATTTGACGAGTACTTTCTTTTACATAGATAAATCGAAAGCGAATTTGATTCCTTCAAACGAGTCGCCGCATTTGATACCATCCTGAAATTGCATCCAGGATTAGTAGTATTCAAATTCCCGATGTCAATAAAAGTTACACGCTGAGTTGGTAAAAGTCGTGCGATACCTCCTACTACCGTGACGGACGTCCGTTTGCCCTGTGTAGTATTGCAGTTCGACGTTGCATAGACTTAACAACTCGTTGGAAATGCCCTGCAGAAATGTTGAGCCATACTGTTTCTGTAGCCGTCCACAATTGCGAAAATGTTACCGATGCAGCAGTTTGTGCACGAACTGACCTATCGATTAAGTCCCATAAATTTTCGATGGGTGTCAAGTCGAGCTATCTGGGTGGGCAAACCATTCTCTCGAACTATCCAGAATATTCTTCAAACCAATCATGAAAGCTGTGGCCCTGTGGCAAGGTGAATTGTCACCCATAAAAATTGCATCGTTGTTTGTGAACATGGAAGTCCATGAATAACTGCAAATGGTATCCAAGTGCCCGTACCAGAGGATCCAGTCCATCCTATTCCATATAAACACAAGGCAAACCACTTTGAAGCCAACACCAGCTGGCACAGTACGTTGTTGACAACTTGGTCAATTCCTTCGGGGGATGTACGCCACAGTCGAACCCTAGCCTCAGCTCTTAGCAAGTGAAATGTGGATTCAGATGACCAGGCCGTGGTTGTCTAGACGGCTATGGTGCAACGAATATGATCACGAGGCCAGTAAAGGAGCTGCAGGTAATGTGCTATTAGCAAAGTCACCCGCGTCGATTGCTGTCATAGCCCATTAACGCCAAAGTTCTCCGCACTCTCCTAACGGATAAGTTCGTTGTACGTCCCACAACTGTGGTTATTTGATGTAGTGTTGTTTGCCTGTTACCACTGACAGCTCTACTCAAACGCCGCTGCTCTCGGCCGTTAATTGAAGGCCGTGGCCACAAAGTTCTCCGCGGTGAGAGACAATGCCTGAAATTTCGTATGCTCGATATTCTCTTGACACTGTGGATTGCGGAATGTTGAATTTCCTAAGGATTTCCGAAGTGGAATGTACCATTCGTCTAGCTCCAACTACTATTCCGCACTCAAAGTCTGTTAATTCCCATTGTGCGGCTATAGTCAGGTCGAAAACATTTTCACACCAATCACCTGAGTATAAATGACAGCCCCACCTCTGTACTGCCCTTTTATGCTTTTTTATACCTTGTGCACGCGATACTAAGGCCATCTGTATACAGGGTGGTCTGTTGATCGTGACCGGGCCAAATTTCTAACGAAATATGCGTCAAACGAAAAAACTACAAAGAACGAAAGTTGTCTAGCTTGAAGGGGGAAACCAAATAGCGCTATTGTTGGCCCGCTAGATGGCACTACCATAGGTCAAACGGATATAAACTGCATTTTTTAAAACAGGAAATCCCATTTTTATTAAATATTCGTGTAGTACGTAAAGAAATATGAATGTTTTAGTTGGACCACTTTTTTCGTTTTGTTAATAGATGGGGCTGTAATAGTCACATATGGCTCACAATTTTAGACGCATAATTGAAAACAGGTAGGTTTTTTAAATTAAAATACAGAACGTAGGTACGTTTGAACATATTATTTCGGTTGTTTCAGTGTGATAAATGTACCCTTGTGAACGTATCATTTCTGAGAAAGCATGCTGTTACATGGTGGTTACCTGTAAATACCACATTAATGCAATAAATGCTCAAAATGATGTCCGTCAACCTCAATGCATTTGGCAATTCGTGTAACGACATTCCTCTCAACAGCGAGTAGTTTGCCTTCCGTAATGTTCGCACATGCATTGACAATGCGCTGGCGCATGTTGTCAGGCGTTGTCGGTGGATCACGATAGCAAATATCCTTCAACTTTCCCCACAGAAAGAAATCCAGGGACGTCAGATTCGGCGCACGTGCGGGCCATGGTATGGTGCTTCGACGACCAATCTATTTGTCATGAAATATGCTATTCGATTCTCCTTCAACCGCACTCGAGCTATGTGCCAGACATCCATCATGTTGGAAGTACATCGCCATTCTGTCACACAGTGAAACATCTTGTAGTAAATGGCTCTGAGCACTATGGGACTTAACTACTGTGGTCATCAGTCCCCTAGAACTTAGAACTACTTAAACCTAACTAACCTAACGGCATCACACACATCCATGCCCGAGGCAGGATTCGAACCTGCGACCGTAGCGGTCGCGCGGTTCCTGACTGTAGCGCCTAGAACCGCTCGGCCACTCCGGCCGGCTCTTGTACTAACATCGGTAGAACATTACGTAGGAAATCAGCATACATTGCACCATTTAGATTGCCATCGATAAAATGGGGGCCAATTATCCTTCCTCCCATAATGCCGCACCGTACCTTAAACCCGCCAAGGTCACTGATATTCCACTTGTCGCAGCTATCTCGGATTTTCCGTTACCCAATAGCGCATATAATGTCGGTTTACGTTATCGCTGTTGGTGAATGACGCTTCGTCGCTAAATAGAACGCGTGCAAAAAATCTGTCATCGTCCCGTAATTTGTCTTGTGCCCAGTGGCAGAACTGCACACGACGTTCAAAGTCGCCGCCATGCAATTCCTGGTGCATAGAAATATGGTACGGGTGCAATAGATGTTGATGTAGCATTCTCAACACCGACGTTTTTGAGATTCCCGATTCTCGCCCTATTTGTCTGCTACTGATGTGCGAATTAGCCGCGACAGCAACTAAAGCACCCACTTGGGCATCATCATTTCTTGTAGGTCGTGGTTGACGTTTCACTTGTGGCTGAACACCTCCTGTTTCCTAAAATAATGTAACAATCCGGCGAACGGTCCGGACACTTGGATGATGTCGTTCAGGATACTGAGCAGCATACATAGCACACGCCCGTTGGGAATGTTGATCACAATAGCCATACATCAACGCGATATCGACCTTTTCCGCAATTAGTAAACGGTCCATTTTAACACGGGTAATGTATCACGAAGCAAATACAGTCCACACTGGCGGAGTGTTACGCGATACCACGTACTTATACGTTTGTGACTATCACAAAGAGGAAAAGTGGTCCAACTAAAACATTCATTTTTCTTTACGTACTACACGAATATGTAATAAAAAATGGGGCTTCCTATTTAAAAAAAAACGCAGTTGATATCCGTTTGACCTATGGTAGCGCCATCTAGCGGGCCAACCATAGCGCCAACTGGTTTCCCCCTTCACGCTAGACGAGATTCGTTCTTTGTAGTTTTTTTTTTTTTTTGTTTCATGTTTATTTCGTGAGATATTTGGCCCGGTCACTATTATTGGACCACCCTGTATATGCATATCGCTGGTTCATGACTTTTTATCGCCTGAGTGGAAGTCAGAATACCGTGAAATCCTGGCGTGTGCACTTTTACGGTGGTTGTGGGTATGTGAGTATATTGTTGTCTGTGTCCTGGTCAATTTTTTGTACAGTCACGGTGCCTTAGGGGCGCTGAGCTCGCGCCGCTGCCTGTTGCTGTGGTGAGACCAGTGGTTGCCAGAGGCCTTTGGCCGGCAGAGTGTCGCACGGCTGCTACGCCACGCCGGCCTCAATAATGCAGCTGCAGGTCGATATCTATCAATGTTTCCGCGCGACTCGAACAAGTAGCCAGCTCGCCCCCGAGGACTCTATTAGTGTACGCTACGGTGCCCACATTACGCTACGCCCTTGGCCCTCTGCTGTAACCAGTTCACGTACAAGTTCCTACAAGGGAACTCCCTTTTTCTTCACTTATTCACGAGCGTACACCAGTGGATGCTACGGCTGTTATTCTTTCGTTACATGTTTTCGGAGGGTAAAGTTCAGCGTCAAGCCCTAGGGGATGAGAGAGGATATAGGATCAAGGGGCCTCTTAAAAACTGTTACGGACAACGTTATTTGACATAGGTTGGACTGTTATTTGCATAGACGTCACTGTTTGTGGTGCAGAAAAATGTGATGAGAATGCCACACTGTACGTCTTTATATAGGGGTAAGTCAATTATTATCCGAAAAGTAGTTGTAAAATTTTAATGTAATCAAACAGGAAACTTACAAGAATATAATTTTTCGACATAGTCTCCTAGCGTTGCAACGCAATTGGTCCATCGTTGTACAAGCTTCCTGATGCCCTCATAAAAGAAGGTTCTCGGTTGTGGGAATGCACCGCTTCTTTCACTGCTTCGTCAGAGGTAAATCGACGGCCCCTTAATGCCTGTTTGAGTGGACCAAACAAGTGATAGTCAGAAGGGCCAAAATCGGGATTATATGGAGCATGATCCAGGACTTCAAACTTGAGTTTCTGGAGCGTTTCAGCAGTGTGGGCAGCAGTTTACGGACGGGCATTGTCGTGCAACAACACAGCACCTTTTGACAACAATCCTCAGCGTTTGCTTCGAATTGCAGGCTTTAGCTTTGCAGTAAGCATCTCACTGCTACGTACTCTGTTTATTGTTGTGCCCCTTTCTCCATAATGTTCCAATACTGTACGCTGTGCGTCCCAAAAAACCGTAAGTATCAGTTTTCCTGCGGACAATGTTTCCATTCCATACGCTGCCGTTTACTCTCCGGCTCGTAATGATGGATTTCGTCACCAGTGATGAGCCTGGTTAAGACGTTGTCCTCTTCGTTACCGCAGCGATGCAAATGTTTCTTGCAGGTGTCCAAGTGCGTTTGTTTAGGCAACTGTGTGAGTTGTTTTGGGACCCATCTCACACAAACTTTCTGAAACCCAAGTCTGTTGTGGATGATTTCGTAGGCAGAACCGTGACTAATTTGCGGACGATGTTCCACTTCGTCAGTAGTTAATCGTCTGTGTAGGACAATCATTTCACGTGAACGCTCAATGGTTTCTTCATTTGTGGCGGCAAACGGTCGTCTGGCTCCTTCATCGTGCGTAACACTTGTGAGACCATTTCGGAATTTTTCAATCCATTCGTAGACACTCTGTTGTGGCAAAACACTGTACCGAAAGTCTTCGATGAATTTCGGCCCCTGATACGCCTTTCAAACACAAAAAAAAGAGAAAATAAAAAAACGGATCACTGAACGTTGCACTTCTTTGGTGTAAATAAACAGGGGAGCAGCCATGATTAACAGCGCGGCAGCGATAACGCAACTAGTGTAGCAGCTTGAAAATTGCAAAGATCTAACAACAAATAAAAAAGCACGCGTCATCAACGTAAAACGACAGTACTAATACCAAAATGAACAAAAATATAACTAAATTGTGAGTAATAATTGAGTTACCCTCATATTATTTCAGTACGAAATTACATTCACTGCTGTAGCAGTGATTGTCAGAAGACATGGACAGCTTACACACTCCACTATGACAGAGGATCAGTATACAAGTACTCAGCGGATAAGAAAAGTAGCAGGCGGTGCGAGACTATGTCCTTCAGCTAAGTCAAAAAATATAAGCTCCCATAAAAATTTGATGGCAATAAACATTACTTCAAATTTTAGTTACCATTTTGCACCATGGCTTCGCTTAGCCTCGCTGAAGAGTCCCGTGATGGGATTAGCAGAGAAACGTCGCGGGAGGGTCTCGCTGGAAACCTCAAGAGCAGGGGCCGGTATGTGCTCCTGTTCAGGAATCCGTTCAAATGTGTGTGGATTCCTTAAGAACCAAACCGCTTAGGTCATCGGTCCATAGACTTACACACTACTTAAACTAACCTATACTAAGAACAACAGACACGCCCATGCCCGAGGGAGGACTCGAACCTCCGGTGGGATGGGCCGCGCAGTCCGCAACATGACGCCTCAATCCGCGCGGCCACTCAGCGCGGTTCAAGAATCTGTGTCCGTACTATGTTGATATTGCAGAAGTCATTACCTGAGTCTTCTGAAAGGCAGAACTGATACACTGGCTTTGACAGTGATGCCACTGACACACAGAAAACTTTGGGGAACCGAAGCAGTGATGTTACGACTATGCGAAACTACAATTGAGCGGCCATAGCTGTGGTTTCAGTGACTGCTGTCTTTGGTGTTACAAGATGTGAAGTATTAGTTCGCTTTATTATATGAATGACTAGAAAGATTTACTACGCTTATACAGTTGTTTGCCATAACTGTCACTGACTATTAAAGTACCACTTGATGCTGCAATTAACGAGCTGTTCAATGAAAGTACAAAAGTATATTTCCGTCTAAGTCTCTAATAACACTTTAGCGTTACTCGTTGACTGCTTTAGCTTAGGTCATGGACTGGGTATAGTGCATCCATGCTTGTATCTGAACTGACCTCTGTGCAAAGGCTCTGCTGTGCTGAGAGAGAAGGCGTGTCTTCTTCAGCCTCCCCCATTCGTTGTTCAAGGTTGCAGCGAGACATTGCTAATGTCTGTGGTACCAATATGTGTTGCCGACTATGGTGTAGCAACAGGATCTTTCGACGATACGACAGGTGATGCCATGATTACCCATCAACCACTCCATGTACCCCAGTGACTTCCCGTTTCAGAAACAGTGGTGAACTGGGCAAGCATAAAAGCTGCCAATTTTGGACAAGCAGTATCAGTCACAGCCAGAAGCCAGCTACAGGGGTATGCCTACACAGGTCGTCGTCCTGAAATGGGTCATCGAGTTGACGCCGCTCCACGCTGTCTTCGCTAACTGTGCGTTGGCCAGTTGTGCCTAAATACAGATGCTGCTGACCTGGTGTCTTCAAGTTGGAGGCTACCGACTGGCTGACATTCATCCACCACAGGACTGCTACTTGGCAGCATGCGGTTGGCTGCTGAGCCTGCCTAGCTGCCTTGTGCAGGCAAACTCTGCTGCTACTGCTCATCGCCCTGTGCTGGCGCACTTCACCTGTTGTTGTTGCCACCTTCCTTTAACTCTGCGTACTCGAGTTTCTACCATAGTTATCCGCTGACCTGCCCTGTTAATGCGATCGCTCTTGCGGAGTGTGTCTTAACGGCTCACCGACCGACGGCCAGGGAGCTGATGCGGTGCTACGCCGTTGGAGTACTCAGCACGTAACCTCCACTCAGCTGCCTCCTACTCAACGAGGCGACGCTGATCGCTGGCCGTCACTGGAGGCCAGTTGCTGACCTGAACACACTTCGCCGACACACGTCATCCTCTGTCTTAGGCGTGCTGTCCGCCGCATGGCAACAATACGACTACTGTAACTTTCAGTCGGAATAAGTACTCGTATGCCTATGAAATTACCGTCTTTATAATTGGACATTATGCATCTACATGATTCCTACCGACGCGTTGCTGCAACCACACAAGACGTAGTGAGATGAACGCCATCCTGTTCACTAGAAGTATGGCTCCACCATCCGCCGAGGATATCATTCACATAATAGTCTCTACAATTAATAAACAACATATCAAAAAGTCTAGCTGACCACACTCGAAGCCATAGTCATACCGATGTTACATATTTGCAATATCATATAAAAAAAAGCTTTTGGGAAAAGAAATTAAATTAACGCTACGAACATTAGCGGACACGGTCGACCTCCGACATACTGCTGCTTGCATGGGAAACAGGGAAATTGGTGGAAGTGGTCGCTACACAGTCTATCGAGGGACTCTGTCATGTAAACACGAAATACCGTACAGAATGAATAAGTAACGATTTGATATTTACCGTGAGTTCCACAAGAAAGTATACGCCGTTATCTGTATGAAATTTAAGACACAATTATAAATATATGTTTACATAAAAATACATTTTATTACTAACTGCACAATTACTTTATAGTTTATCCAATCGTCGCCATTATCGTTTATACCTTGGCACCTTCTTGAAATGCTTTCCACGACATTTTCTGCACGTTCTTTAGATAACGATCTCCATATCGTCGTAATTTTATATGACAGTTGCTTCAAAGTATATATTGGGTTTCCTTTCAGATTCATATTAATAAGCAACTAACATTTTCGATCGGATTTGCACCCAGAGACACTGCAGGCCAACCCATCGTGGACACCCCATTGATTTGTTTCCACGCTGTACAGATACGGCTGCGGTGTTTCGGATCATTGTCCTCTTGTAGCACCCAGTTTGTTTCGTTCGAACCAAGTAGCCTCTTAACGGATCTTAGAAAGCGTTTTGGACAAATATTTCACATTTTTCAGAATATAAATAGGCTGTATATAAGTGCAAATAGGCACGTCGTGCACGTTTACAGCTCTAAATATCGTCTGAGCCACTTCCCAACGAACTTCTTTGACTTTCTAAGAATTTTAGCGGCAATTCCATATAAAAGCTTTCACCCCTTTGGATCATTTACAAGGAACACTGACTCTTGGCGCTTCAAATACTTTGCACTCATTTTAAACTGCAACCGACAAAACAAATCACTTAACTATCACACTTTTTATCCATACACTGTGCAAAAGCGCATTGATTACAGATTAGAGACTACTACCACAGCTGTCGCTGAGGGCGTTACGTTTAACATTATGGCGTGCAATTTGTTGTGAAACTGATTGTAAAAGTTACTGTCAAAATGCGTCGTTAAATGCTTAATGTGAGTAATAAAAAAAAATGGTTCAAATGGCTCTGAGCACTATGGGACTCAACTGCTGTGGTCATCAGTCCCCTAGAACTTAGAACTACTTAAACCTAACTAACCTAAGTACATCACACACATCCATGCCCGAGGCAGGATTCGAAAATGCGACCGTAGCAGTCGCACGGTTCCGAACTGCGCGCCTAGAACCGCGAGACCACCGTGGCCGGCTGAGTAATAAAAGGCAGCGACATCAACTATGACAGGTGTTGTGATTACAAATCGCACAGTTTAGATTCATGGATCTCAATGACTCCTATAGGCATTAACTTTACCAAATCGACAGATATACCCGTTTTCCTTATTTAACGCAACTGGGCAAATATGATATGAATCAGGAAGAATCAGTGCGCAATGAGGTGGGATACGAAAGTACTAACGAATTAAAAGATACACTTGAAGTTCTCTGAGGCTATAGATACTGCGATAATAAATAACTCAGTAGGTAATCTGGTTGAAAATGAATAAATGTATCCAAAAGCAGCCACCGAAAGAGTCAGGAAGAAAGGTATATGCGCTAGGAAGATAACTTCGAAGAAATGATTGGTCACAGAACAAATACTTCAGCTGATGGACGAAAGAAGGAAGTAGAAGTAAGTTTAGGAAAGTTCAGGAATGCAGAAAAACAAATTACTTAGGAATGAAATAAATAGGAAGTGCAGGGCAGCAAAAGCGAAATGACTGCAAGAAAAATGTGAAGAAACCGAAAACTGAATGATCGTCGGAAGGATTGACCTAACATACGGAAAATCAAAACAACCTTCAATGAAATTAAAGCAAGGACGGCAGAATTAAGAGCGCAGTGCGAATTCCTGTTAAATACAGAGTACAGTGCAGATAGGTGGGGAGAGAACTTTGAATGCCTCTGTGAAGAGAACTTGTCGGATGACGTGATGGAAGAAAAAACATCATCGACAGCGAAGAGATAGAGGACCGAGCATTAGAATCAGCAGTTGAAAGAGCTTCAGAATACTTAATATCAAATAAGGCAGAAGCGACAAATAACATTGCATCGGATTTTCTAAGATCAAGGTGGAAAATGGTAACTCCTCAATCTGGTGTGTAGAATGTGTGACACTGTCGATATACCGTCATACTTTCGGGAAAACGTTATCTACACAATTCCGAAGACAGCAAGGGTCGACAAGTGAGAGAATGGTCGTAAAATCAGATTAACCGCTCATGTATCCAAGTTGCAGACAAGAATAATATACAGAACAATGGAAAAGAAAACGGGGGTCCAGTAGATGACGATCAGTTTGGCTTTAGGAAAGGTAAAGGCATCAGAGAGGCAGTTATAACTGTGCGGTTGACATTAGAAGCAAGATGAAGAAAAATCATGACTCGTTCATAGGAATTGTCAACCTGGAAAAGACATTCAGCAATATAAAATAGTGCAAGGTGCTCGAAATTCTGAGAAAAACAAGGGTAAGGTATAGGACAAGAGGGCTCACATAACGCATGTACCAGAACCAATAGGAAAAATAATACAGGAAGACCAAGAACGAAGAGCTTCTATTGAAAAGCCTGTAAGACAGGTAAGAAGAAATTTCTGAGAATGCACGCTTGGAGCACAGCATTGTGGGAGAGTGACATGTGGGCTGTAGGAAAACAGGAACTGAAGAGAATAAAGCGTTTGAGATGTGATGCTACGGCAGATTACTGATTAGATGTAATAATAAGATAAGGAATTAGGAGCTTCTCTGCAGAATCGCAGAAGAAAAGAATGTATGGAAAACACTGACAAGAAGAAGGGACAGGATGATAGGATATGCGCGAAGACATCACGGAATAAGTTCTCTGGTACTAGAGGGAGCTGTTGAAGGTAAAAACTATAGATGAAGATAGAGATTAGAAATCTTTCAGCAAATTATTGAGGATGTATGATGGAAGTGGTACTCTGAGATGAAAAGGTTGGAACAGGAGAGGAGTCAGTGGCGGGCCGTATCAAACTTGTCGCAAGTCTGATGACTGAAAGAAAGAGAAAAATATGGGTCGTGGCCTATCCTTACATAAAATGTTATACATAAAATTACAGTTAAGCAGTTGGCAGCTAGTTGTGGAGAGATAAGGTCCAAAGACCGCAAAGTAAAGTATACAACAATTTTAATAACAGAAAGGTTAACTTCTTACAATGAGAAAATATCAAGTGAAATACAGTCGTTCAAATGTATGGGAGTACGATGATGATTTTAAAAGACGACAATGATCCCCGCACGTTGGCCGGCCAGAATGGAATTACCCGATAGTTCAAGCACTAAGCAGTTGCAAGGGAGTTTATAATCACCCTTCGGCGTTGCTCGTTAACAGACAGTTCAAGAACATCAGTTGATTAAGGATATGACTATATAGAGAAATTGAGCAAACAGCGTAAGGCCATATGAGAAACATCTACCACGTCTGAATCACTTCAAGTAACACAAGTTTATATGAAGTTTCCGTTACGAAATACGATGGCTCGGGCGTAGTGATCAGTTTCCGCCAACACTCAGCAATCTTAAATGGAGAGTATTACATCACAAGTAACTTAAATAATATTTACGACAGATGGGTGGTAACTGAAGTAACGACCGGTGACCGTCACAAGACAGTGTTGCTCCGATTTACTTAAACAGGATTTGGGAGAAATCAGTTACATTAAACTACACACAACTGAAATATAAAACACCAGAGCAAAGCAAACGCTTAAAATCAGGGGTTACTTGATAGCCTTAAATTCAGGGGTTACTTGACAGCTAATAGCGGCAGTAGGCGACAAAATGTACAGACGGAATCGCTAGACCCGGTGCCGAAACGGAAAATCAGCCAACCACCGGATGATTGTTACACAGTTGACTGGTTAGGAACATAGCATAATGACAGGTACTGCGGAGATACTATAATCAGCCGGACAAATGTCTTAAGAGAATAGTTATCTTATCCACAGGTGTATGAGGAATTTACAAAACGATTTGATGAATGCAACCAGATCGACCAGAGCATATAATTAGCCCTTTCTCTGGGTTTGCACCAGATAAATGAAGCATTAAATAAATACTAAACTGCTAAACAGTATTTCAATTACATACAGAACGCCTATGAATTTTAAGCCAACTTCACAAGCACCGGAAACGCTAAACACTATTTCAAGATAACACAAGGCAGCAGTGGATTAAAGAAGGCTGACGATCATTGAATAGATAATATACCAAGCAGATAACTTACAGTTGACATTAACATTTTCATAAACCACAAGACGCTAGTGAATTACGGAAGGTTGCTGAATATTGAATAAGTAATTCGCCAGGCAGGTAACTTACAGAATGATTTGACAGAAAGCGTAGCTTGCACACACAAACAACACGTCCCGATGCTTAGTCACGTGGCAAATAAAAGAAAAAATGAAAATCTAATACGTGTTCATCACAAATCGCGAATATGCGCCCAGAGAATCGACTGTACACTGTACTGTACACATCCTATTAGCAAAAGGCAAGAGCGCCTTTGCCTCACCGCAGATGACTGGAGGAACGACGTCAAAATCAAGTAGGTCGGAAAGGAGTCAGTATACTGTGGCTTATAGATACTTTGAGAACAATATTACTGCCCGCTACATGAGGTCTTCCCATGTAGTTCACAATATGGGCATACATAGCTCTCAGTTATACTCCACCCGGCGTGACGGTGCAAATAATACTCCACAGGCCATGCAGCTGCCCTCTAACTACAATGATAAGCCAAAACATTATTACAACTCCAGAACGAGATTTTCACTCTGCAGCGGAGTGTGCGCTGATATGAAACTTCCTGGCAGATTAAAACTGTGTGCCCGACCGAGACTCGAACTCGGGACCTTTGCCTTTCGCGGGCAAGTGCTCTACCATCTGAGCTACCGAAGCACGACTCACGCCCGGTACTCACAGCTTTACTTCTGCCAGTATCTCGTCTCCTACCTTCCAAACTTAACAGAAGCTCTTCTGCGAACCTTGCAGAACTAGCACTCCTGAAAGAAAGGATATAGCGGAGACATGGCTTAGCCACAGCCTGGGGGATGTTTCCAGAATGAGATTTTCACTCTGCAGCGGAGTGTGCGCTGATATGAAACTTCCTGGCAGATTAAAACTGTGCGCCCGACCGAGACTCGAACTCGGGACCTTTGCCTTTCGCGGGCAAGCGCTCTACCATCTGAGCTACCGAAGCACGACTCACGTCCGGTACTCACAGCTTTACTTCTGCCAGTATCTCGTCTCCTACCTTCCAAACTTAACAGAAGCTCTTCTGCGAACCTTGCAGAACTAGCACTCCTGAAAGAAAGGATATAGCGGAGACATGGCTTAGCCACAGCCTGGGGGATATCTCCAGAATGAGATTTTCACTCTGCAGCGGAGTGTGCGCTGATATGAAACTTCCTGGCAGATTAAAACTGTGTGCCCGACCGAGACTCGGTCTCGGGACCTTTGCCTTTCGAGGGCAGAAGTGCTAGTTCTGCAAGGTTCGCAGAAGAGCTTCTGTTAAGTTTGGAAGGTAGGAGACGAGATACTGGCAGAAGTAAAGCTGTGAGTACCGGGCGTGAGCCGTGCTTCGGTAGCTCAGATGGTAGAGCACTTGCCCGCGAAAGGCAAAGGTCCCGAGTTCGAGTCTCGGTCGGGCACACAGTTTTAATCTGCCAGGAAGTTTCATATCAGCGCACACTCCGCTGCAGAGTGAAAATCTCATTCTGGAAACATCCCCCAGGCTGTGGCTAAGCCATGTCTCCGCTATATCCTTTCTTTCAGGAGTGCTAGTTCTGCAAGGTTCGCAGAAGAGCTTCTGTTAAGTTTGGAAGGTAGGAGACGAGATACTGGCAGAAGTAAAGCTGTGAGTACCGGGCGTGAGCCGTGCTTCGGTAGCTCAGATGGTAGATCACTTGCCCACGAAAGCCAAAGGTCCCGAGTTCGAGTCTCGGTCGGGCACACAGTTTTAATCTGCCAGGAAGTTTCATATCAGCGCACACTCCGCTGCAGAGTGAAAATCTCATTCTGGAAACATCCCCCAGGCTGTGGCTAAGCCATGTCTCCGCTATATCCTTTCTTTCAGGAGTGCTAGTTCTGCAAGGTTCGCAGAAGAGCTTCTGTTAAGTTTGGAAGGTAGGAGACGAGATACTGGCAGAAGTAAAGCTGTGAGTACCGGGCGTGAGTCGTGCTTCGGTAGCTCAGATGGTAGAGCACTTGCCCGCGAAAGGCAAAGGTCCCGATTTCGAGTCTCGGTCGGGCACACAGTTTTAATCTGCCAGGAAGTTTCATATCAGCGCACACTCCGCTGCAGAGTGAAAATCTCATTCTGGAAACATCCCCCAGGATGTGGCTAAGCCATGTCTCCGCCATATCCTTTCTTTCAGGAGTGCTAGTTCTGCAAGGTTCGCAGAAGAGCTTCTGTTAAGTTTGGAAGGTAGGAGACGAGATACTGGCAGAAGTAAAGCTGTGAGTACCGGGCGTGAGTCGTGCTTAGGTAGCTCAGATGGTAGAGCACTTGCCCGCGAAAGGCAAAGGTCCCGAGTTCGAGTCTCGGTCGGGCACACAGTTTTAATCTGCCAGGAAGTTTCATATCAGCGCACACTCCGCTGCAGAGTGATAATCTCGTTCTGGAAACATCCCCCAGGCTGTGGCTAAGTCATGTCTCCGCTATATCCTTTCTTTCAGGAGTGCTAGTTCTGCAAGGTTCGCAGAAGAGCTTCTGTTAAGTTTGGAAGGTAGGAGACGAGATACTGGCAGAAGTAAAGCTGTGAGTACCGGGCGTGAGTCGTGCTTCGGTAGCTCAGATGGTAGAGCACTTGCCCGCGAAAGGCAAAGGTCCCGAGTTCGAGTCTCGGTCGGGCACACAGTTTTAATCTGCCAGGAAGTTTCATATCAGCGCACACTCCGCTGCAGAGTGAAAATCTCATTCTGGAAACATCCCCTAGGCTGTGGCTAAGCCATGTCTCCGCTATATCCTTTCTTTCAGGAGTGCTAGTTCTGCAAGGTTCGCAGAAGAGCTTCTGTTAAGTTTGGAAGGTAGGAGACGAGATACTGGCAGAAGTAAAGCTGTGAGTACCGGGCGTAAGTCGTGCTTCGGTAGCTCAGATGGTAGAGCACTTGCCCACGAAAGGCAAAGGTCCCGAGTTCGAGTCTCGGTCGGGCACACAGTTTTAATCTGCCAGGAAGTTTCATATCAGCGCACACTCCGCTGCAGAGTGAAAATCTCATTCTGTAAACATCCCCCAGGCTGTGGCTAAGCCATGTCTCCGCTATATCCTTTCTTTCAGGAGTGCTAGTTCTGCAAGGTTCGCAGAAGAGCTTCTGTTAAGTTTGGAAGGTAGGAGACGAGATACTGGCAGAAGTAAAGCTGTGAGTACCGGGCGTGAGTCTTGCTTCGGTAGCTCAGATGGTAGAGCACTTGCCCGCGAAAGGCAAAGGTCCCGAGTTCGAGTCTCGGTCGGGCACACAGTTTTAATCTGCCAGGAAGTTTCATATCAGCGCACACTCCGCTGCAGAGTGAAAATCTCATTCTGGAAACATCCCCTAGGCTGTGGCTAAGCCATGTCTCCGCTATATCCTTTCTTTCAGTAGTGCTAGTTCTGCAAGGTTCGCAGACGAGCTTCTGTTAAGTTTGGAAGGTAGGAGATGAGATACTGGCAGAAGTAAAGCTGTGAGTACCGGGCGTGAGCCGTGCTTCGGTAGCTCAGATGGTAGAGCACTTGCCCGCGAAAGGCAAAGGTCCCGAGTTCGAGTCTCGGTCGGGCACACAGTTTTAATCTGCCAGGAAGTTTCATATCAGCGCACACTCCGCTGCAGAGTGAAAATCTCATTCTGGAAACATCCCCCAGGCTGTGGCTAAGCCATGTCTCCGCTATATCCTTTCTTTCAGGAGTGCTAGTTCTGCAAGGTTCGCAGAAGAGCTTCTGTTAAGTTTGGAAGGTAGGAGACGAGATACTGACAGAAGTAAAGCTGTGAGTACCGGGCGTGAGTCGTGCTTCGGTAGCTCAGATGGTAGTTGCAGTCGTGCTTCGGTGGGCGAGCTGTGCGGACGGGCCTTGTTTACGTGCTCGCTGCGGCCGGCCGCGCGCTGACAAGTAAGTGGGCGCTCTTGTGGCTTACACGCCAATTGTACATTTGAAAATGAATCGAACATGAATATGACGCAACCGCTTCGCAAAGATACTTTGAAGTTCACGTTCGATGAACGCTTTGCACGACCTAAAGCATTCGAAGTAGAACAGTTCTTGCGCGATGTAGTAAAGCTCAGTTCCACTGATATAATTGGGATCCACTTATCGATTGTGAGTAGCACAGTTTATGTAAAGATGGTGAATGCTAAATGCTGTGATAGGATTATTGAAGGATGTGGAGGATCTTTTAAATTTAATCACTGTGATGGAAACGTCGGTGATGTCAAAGTAGATCATGCAGGTTTCGGGATAAGAACAGTCCGTATTTTTGAACTTCCCTTTGAAATAACTACGGAACAAATTAATTGCGTCCTCAAAGCATATGGGAAGGTCATTAGTAATGTTGCGGAAAAGTGGACCACCTTTCAAACGTTTCCAGTTTTAAATGGTGTCAGGCAAATAAAAATAGATCTTCAACAGCATATTCCCTCGTATGTTTACGTATGCGGTTATAGAGCTATTGTGATGTATGATGGACAGCCGCGTACTTGCTCCGGCTGTGGACAGACTGGACACGTACGTTCAGAATGTATACAGAGGAGAGTGACGCAGGTACCGGCGGGGGAAGTAGTCCCTCCCATGACGATGACGACCTTACCAGTGACATATGCTACGGCCACCCGTGGCCACTCTGCTACGACACCGAGTTTCGCTTTGGAGAGCAGTGGCGACAGAAAAGACGACGACCAAAACTTGTCAGTGACCACTAGCTCTACTGAAGTAACGACTGTCGTTCCGTCGCCTGAAGCGGCGCCCATTACAGAAGCAGGATGTCTTTCCAAAAATGACGGAACTACTGAGCAAGATGTACAGAGAGACGAGAACGAGGATGCTGCACAAGATCCCAGCACGGCTTCCGAGACTGAAGAGCGACAGAAATCCGGATCTCTTCCCAAAAAGCATAAAAAACGGAGGATAGCTCCACCTGACGCTCCTCAAAAGGTACAATCAGTGCGTGAAAAGGCACAACAAATTGGTCGCAAAATCAGTGGTATGACATCCGTCAATTTTGACGTAGACCCACAGACCCCGCATACAGCGGGAAAAGACGAGTTTCGAAGAGTGAAAACGCAGACGCAACACGATGGTGAAACGAAACGGTCCACAAGTAAAGAAACAAAGAACAGAACTCCATCTCAACGTGGGCCAGAGATAGAGTTGTCTCAACGCAGTGATACGAAAAATTGGGCAGATGACATTGAAGAATTTCCAGCAGATGAGGAAATGAAGGAAGTGTCACACCTACCAGGAGGAAAGATTCCAGTGCAGAAAGACAAACAAATGAGGGACGAGACATCGTCTCGGCCATAACATGGAAAACCTTAGGCTTTGTCGACAGTGGGTCATAACGACTTGTATACTTACTTAATTAATCATGAATTCGTTACAAGCTTATAGAATCGGGACTTTGAATCTAAACAAGATCCGTAGCGAATTAAACCTTAAGAACTTGCAAGACATGCTCTACGCCGCTGATATTGATGTTATTATGTTACAAGAAGTAACAGATATTAGACTGGATGCCATCACAGGTTACAATGCAGTCGTAAATCCAGGGAGCGACAGTGACCTCGGAACTGCGATACTCGCCAAAGAAGGAATTATCATCAAAGATGTGGAGAAACTGGTAAACGCCAGAGGTCTAGCTGTCACCATTCACAATACGCGTTTTATAAATATTTATGCACCATCTGGCACCGGGAACAGGAGGCGAAGAGCTGAATTTTATAAAGATGATATAGTTCCCCTTTTCGGTGGCCGCTACGAGCATATCATTTTTGGAGGTGATTATAACTGTGTGCTGTCTCCAAAAGACCAGACGCCGCATTTTAATAACTGTGCAGAACTCGGAGCCGTAATTACAGAACTCCGTTTAATTGACACCTGGGAGCTCAAGAACGGTGCATTGCCGGGTTTCACTCATATTACGAATCATTCCGCTAGTCGCATCGACAGGATCTATGTAACAGTCGACCTGGAAACACACGTTCTCCAGACAGAGTTATGGCCCACTATCTTTTCGGATCACGCTGCATACATATGTACCATGAACTTAAAGCGGCAAGAAACGTACAGGGGACGAGGCTTGTGGAAGTTGAACGTGGAACATCTAAAAGACCCTGAATACCACGAAATATTCAATAACGTATGGAACGCGTGCGAGAACAAATTCGCTTCATATACCTCGGCACTGGCATGGTGGATGAAATGTGTGAAACCCGCGATAAGAAAATCGCTGATGAATTACTCCCGCGAGAAAAGTGTTTGGCAAAAACGGACGATAGAATATTACTTCCAAGTCCTTCGTGACCTATATCAATCTGATGAGTCCGTAATCGCCAACTACGTGGAAATAAAACGGATTCAGGCTAAACTTCTCGGACTGAAGCGGAAACAGCTGGAAGGTCATCAAGTAAGAACAGGACTTCACGATGCTGTAAAAGGAGAGCAAACATCTATATATCATGTGATTAATGAGAGGAAGGGGCAACGCAGGAAAATAATAACCGAACTAAGATCTTCTGACGGTAGGTTACTGACACAGCAAAGTGACATCAAGAACGAAATTCACAAGTACTTCGCAGAGTTATTAGGCAAAACGACAATGGATATCCCGGTGGACAATGACATCATGACGGGATTCACACGCGGGCTCGACCCGGTAGAAGCAAACAACTTGTTAACTGAAATCACAGAAGAAGAAGTCGCAGACGCTATAACACGAAGCCCGAAAAATAAGTCTCCTGGGCCTGACGGAATCCCGGCCGAGTTCTATCAAATGTTCAGAAGACAGTTGATTCCCAAATTAGCGTGTATCTGTAACGAATTAATGAATCCCGCCAATGGCATCCCACGCGACTTCCTAGAAGGAACCATTGTTCTAATCCCGAAACATCCTGCAGGAAAATCTGTAACAAATTTTAGGCCTATCACTCTCCTAAATTCGGACTATAAAATATTTGCCCGCATCATAAACGAAAGATTAAAATCAGTATTGAACACAGTCACTGGATCATATCAATCGAGCGTAGGAAAAGACAGATCAATTTACCAAACACTGTGCGACTACAGAGATATTATTTCCATTGCCGCAGCCTGTAAAATAAAATGCGCCATCGTATCATTGGACTTTGAGAAAGCATTCGATAGAGTCGATCATGCCTATCTTTTTCACACCATGCGTGCCATGAACCTCCCGCAAGGTTTTATCAACATTATTACAAATCTTCTGCAGAAGTCAACATCGATAGTTATGGTAAACGGTCAGTCCAGTAAGCCCATTGTAATGAAAAGTTCGGTGCGACAAGGGTGCCCGATGTCTATGTCACTCTTTGCAATAGCAATCGAGCCATTGCTTTTTCGCCTCAGCCACAACCTACAAGGATTCACTACACGCGGCCGTAGGATTGTCTGCAGAGCATATGCCGATGACGTTGCATTTATTGTCAAAGACAACGACGAGATAGAGAAAGCACTCGACATAATAAACAAATATGAACAAGTATCTGGTGCGAAAATGAATAGGAATAAGTCTGGCATAATGAATATTGGAAGCGGATTAGGAGTTCCCATTCATGGGCCAATAAAGGAAATTGTCACCATGACATGTCTTGGAGTGGAATACACAAGAAATATTCGGCAGACCATCGCAGTTAATTACAGAAGAATCCTCAACACCATCCGTGCCTGTATACGTCAGCACAATCTCCGTACTCTTGATGAGATACAAAGAGTGGCTCTCGTCAACATCTATTTGTCCTCTAAATTAAATTACGTGGCTCAAGCCCTGCCAATGCCGAGGGAAGTGGCGAACAGGATTTTGGCTGCTTTTGGCCATTTCGTCAGCCGCGGCCACATCTTCAAAGTCAAGTACCAGACATTGACTCTACCGACTGGGAATGGTGGATTGAATCTCACAGACGTGTACAATAAAGCACAAGCATTATACGTCTGTAAAACATATAAACTGTGGAAGCGGTCAGTCGACAGTGTCACAGCATTCTTGTTAAATGAAATAGCGCCGGTCAGCCAGGACGCCCCAATAGACGTTCACCACATCCCAAATGAACTTTACCACCTAAAACATTTCTTCGTAGAGTATAGCTACATTGGACTGGGAACACCCGAGAAAGATGTCATCAAAGTCAAGAAAATATACCAAAACTTAATGAACTTTCAGACCAAGAACATCATAGAACAAAAATACGTCGGTCACTCTTGGCATGATATCTGGAGGAACATACATCACCCATATTTACCAACAAAAGTGCGGTCATTGTGGTACTACTTTGTGAATAGGAAATTTCCAACGAACTCCAGACTACATTCCATTCACCTGGCTGATTCCCCTTTGTGTACCATTTGCAACCTGATTGATACAGATGAACATCAATTTGTCTGTGGAAATGTGAATAATATATGGTTGTCAATCAGAAAAAAATTAGCAACTATGCAGAGAAAACCGCCGTATTTGATAACGCCAGCGTGCCTTTTATACCCGGAAGAGGAGTTATACCCCACCTCGAAGAAAAATGCCGTCAACTGGTTGAAGGGACACGCAGTATTTTACCTGCTGTCCAGTAAAGAAAGGAGCGAAGAAGATTTTTGGACGTACATTTCCGACCAGCATCACAAGCTACTACGCATGAATAATTATTATGATACATACGCCAACTTCCTCAGAAGAACAGTCATGTGAACTCCATTTTCGATTATGCGATTCAGAACATGAAGAAACGAGAGACAATTTGATCTTTGAAAAACAAATACGATCAAGTGACGAACATCACTATCTGGTTTAGACTTGGATTTTTTTTTTTTTTTTTTTTTCTAAAATGCCAAGGAACCTTTGTTTTATTACTTTTAAATGTCAGTTGAAAAATATGTACTACTGTAGAATGTTATGACTAAAAAAAAAAAAAAAAAAAAAAAAAAAAAAAAAAAAAAAAAAAAAAAAAAAAGCGGTAGCGTTCTCGCTTCACACGCCCGGGTTCTCGGGTTCGATTCCCGGTGGGAAGTACCTTGGTTTATTTTATTTTTATTAACTTATTTGTTTTAATGTTTAAATATGAGGGAACTTGGGCAATATAGAGCTTCAGTGATTATTCTAAATACATTGCATGATTTACTTTTTTTTTAAGTTATTGGTTATAACGTTTAAGGAAAAGGAAATTTTGTTTAATTTAGAATCTCAGTAACAACCTTTAAATATTTTCAATAATCTTAAGTTTTTTTTAAAAGGTTATTGCTTCTGATGTTTTAGAAAAGAAAAGGAAGTTAACATTCTAAAAATTTGCATGTTAGTACAGTTTGAAGCATTATGTGTTTTAATGTTCAAGAAAAGGAAATTACAAGTTTTCTGTATACCTGTATATCCCTGTGTAAACTAAGAAAACCAATAAATGTTCTGTTACTGTGAAAAAAAAAAAAAAAAAAAAAAAAAAAAAAAAAAAAAAAAGATGGTAGAGCACTTGCCCGCGAAAGGCAAAGGTCCCGAGTTCGAGTCTCGGTCGGGCACACAGTTTTAATCTGCCAGGAAGTTTCATATCAGCGCACACTCCGCTGCAGAGTGAAAATCTCATTCTGGAAACATCCCCCAGGCTGTGGCTAAGCCATGTCTCCGCTATATCCTTTCTTTCAGGAGTGCTAGTTCTGCAAGGTTCGCAGAAGAGCTTCTGTTAAGTTTGGAAGGTAGGAGACGAGATACTGGCAGAAGTAAAGCTGTGAGTACCGGGCGTGAGTCATGCTTCGGTAGCTCAGATGGTAGATCACTTGCCCGCGAAAGCCAAAGGTCCCGAGTTCGAGTCTCGGTCGGGCACACAGTTTTAATCTGCCAGGAAGTTTCATATCAGCGCACACTACGCTGCAGAGTGAATATCTCATTCTGGAAACATCCCCCAGGCTGTGGCTAAGCCATGTCTCCGCTATATCCTTTCTTTCAGGAGTGCTAGTTCTGCAAGGTTCGCAGAAGAGCTTCTGTTAAGTTTGGAAGGTAGGAGACGAGATACTGGCAGAAGTAAAGCTGTGAGTACCGGGCGTGAGTCGTGCTTCGGTAGCTCAGATGGTAGAGCACTTGCCCGCGAAAGGCAAAGGTCCCGAGTTCGAGTCTCGGTCGGGCACACAGTTTTAATCTGCCAGGAAGTTTCATATCAGCGCACACTCCGCTGCAGAGTGAAAATCTCATTCTGGAAACATCCCCCAGGATGTGGCTTAGCCATGTCTCCGCCATATCCTTTCTTTCAGGAGTGCTAGTACTGCAAGGTTCGCAGAAGAGCTTCTGTTAAGTTTGGAAGGTAGGAGACGAGATACTGGCAGAAGTAAAGCTGTGAGTACCGGGCGTGAGTCGTGTTTCGGTAGCTCAGATGGTAGAGCACTTGCCCGCGATAGGCAAAGGTCCCGAGTTCGAGTCTCGGTCGGGCACACAGTTTTAATCTGCCAGGAAGTTTCATATCAGCGCACACTCCGCTGCAGAGTGAAAATCTCGTTCTGGAAACATCCCCCAGGCTGTGGCTAAGTCATGTCTCCGCTATATCCTTTCTTTCAGGAGTGCTAGTTCTGCAAGGTTCGCAGAAGAGCTTCTGTTAAGTTTGGAAGGTAGGAGACGAGATACTGGCTGAAGTAAAGCTGTGAGTACCGGGCGTGAGTCGTGCTTCGGTAGCTCAGATGGTAGAGCACTTGCCCGCGAAAGGCAAAGGTCCCGAGTTCGAGTCTCGGTCGGGCACACAGTTTTAATCTGCCAGGAAGTTTCATATCAGCGCACACTCCGCTGCAGAGTGAAAATCTCATTCTGGAAACATCCCCTAGGCTGTGGCTAAGCCATGTCTCCGCTATATCCTTTCTTTCAGGAGTGCTAGTTCTGCAAGGTTCGCAGAAGAGCTTCTGTTAAGTTTGGAAGGTAGGAGACGAGATACTGGCAGAAGTAAAGCTGTGAGTACCGGGCGTAAGTCGTGCTTCGGTAGCTCAGATGGTAGAGCACTTGCCCGCGAAAGGCAAAGGTCCCGAGTTCGAGTCTCGGTCGGGCACACAGTTTTAATCTGCCAGGAAGTTTCATATCAGCGCACACTCCGCTGCAGAGTGAAAATCTCATTCTGGAAACATCCCCCAGGCTGTGGCTAAGCCATGTCTCCGCTATATCCTTTCTTTCAGGAGTGCTAGTTCTGCAAGGTTCGCAGAAGAGCTTCTGTTAAGTTTGGAAGGTAGGAGACGAGATACTGGCAGAAGTAAAGCTGTGAGTACCGGGCGTGAGTCGTGCTTCGGTAGCTCAGATGGTAGAGCACTTGCCCGCGAAAGGCAAAGGTCCCGAGTTCGAGTCTCGGTCGGGCACACAGTTTTAATCTGCCAGGAAGTTTCATATCAGCGCACACTCCGCTGCAGAGTGAAAATCTCATTCTGGAAACATCCCCTAGGCTGTGGCTAAGCCATGTCTCCGCTATATCCTTTCTTTCAGTAGTGCTAGTTCTGCAAGGTTCGCAGAAGAGCTTCTGTTAAGTTTGGAAGGTAGGAGATGAGATACTGGCAGAAGTAAAGCTGTGAGTACCGGGCGTGAGCCGTGCTTCGGTAGCTCAGATGGTAGAGCACTTACCCGCGATAGGCAAAGGTCCCGAGTTCGAGTCTCGGTCGGGCACACAGTTTTAATCTGCCAGGAAGTTTCATATCAGCGCACACTCCGCTGCAGAGTGAAAATCTCGTTCTGGAAACATCCCCCAGGCTGTGGCTAAGTCATGTCTCCGCTATATCCTTTCTTTCAGGAGTGCTAGTTCTGCAAGGTTCGCAGAAGAGCTTCTGTTAAGTTTGGAAGGTAGGAGACGAGATACTGGCAGAAGTAAAGCTGTGAGTACCGGGCGTGAGTCGTGCTTCGGTAGCTCAGATGGTAGAGCACTGGCCCGCGAAAGGCAAAGGTCCCGAGTTCGAGTCTCGGTCGGGCACACAGTTTTAATCTGCCAGGACGTTTCATATCAGCGCACACTCCGCTGCAGAGTGAAAATCTCATTCTGGAAACATCCCCTAGGCTGTGGCTAAGCCATGTCTCCGCTATATCCTTTCTTTCAGGAGTGCTAGTTCTGCAAGGTTCGCAGAAGAGCTTCTGTTAAGTTTGGAAGGTAGGAGACGAGATACTGGCAGAAGTAAAGCTGTGAGTACCGGGCGTAAGTCGTGCTTCGGTAGCTCAGATGGTAGAGCACTT
Organism: Schistocerca serialis cubense; assembly: GCF_023864345.2. Classification (NCBI taxonomy): domain Eukaryota; kingdom Metazoa; phylum Arthropoda; class Insecta; order Orthoptera; family Acrididae; genus Schistocerca; species Schistocerca serialis. The sequence continues at coordinate 334,866,390 of NC_064638.1, forward strand.
GCCCGCGAAAGGCAAAGGTCCCGAGTTCGAGTCTCGGTCGGGCACACAGTTTTAATCTGCCAGGAAGTTTCATATCAGCGCACACTCCGCTGCAGAGTGAAAATCTCATTCTGGAAACATCCCCCAGGCTGTGGCTAAGCCATATCTCCGCTATATCCTTTCTTTCAGGAGTGCTAGTTCTGCAAGGTTCGCAGAAGAGCTTCTGTTAAGTTTGGAAGGTAGGAGACGAGATACTGGCAGAAGTAAAGCTGTGAGTACCGGGCGTGAGTCGTGCTTCGGTAGCTCAGATGGTAGAGCACTTGCCCGCGAAAGGCAAAGGTCCCGAGTTCGAGTCTCGGTCGGGCACACAGTTTTAATCTGCCAGGAAGTTTCATATCGGCGCACACTCCGCTGCAGAGTGAAAATCTCATTCTGGAAACATCCCCTAGGCTGTGGCTAAGCCATGTCTCCGCTATATCCTTTCTTTCAGTAGTGCTAGTTCTGCAAGTTTCGCAGAAGAGCTTCTGTTAAGTTTGGAAGGTAGGAGATGAGATACTGGCAGAAGTAAAGCTGTGAGTACCGGGCGTGAGCCGTGCTTTGGTAGCTCAGATGGTAGAGCACTTGCCCGCGAAAGGCAAAGGTCCCGAGTTCGAGTCTCGGTCGGGCACACAGTTTTAATCTGCCAGGAAGTTTCATATCAGCGCACACTCCGCTGCAGAGTGAAAATCTCATTCTGGAAACATCCCCCAGGCTGTGGCTAAGCCATGTCTCCGCTATATCCTTTCTTTCAGGAGTGCTAGTTCTGCAAGGTTCGCAGAAGAGCTTCTGTTAAGTTTGGAAGGTAGGAGACGAGATACTGGCAGAAGTAAAGCTGTGAGTACCGGGCGTGAGTCGTGCTTCGGTAGCTCAGATGGTAGAGCACTTGCCCGCGAAAGGCAAAGGTCCCGAGTTCGAGTCTCGGTCGGGCACACAGTTTTAATCTGCCAGGAAGTTTCATTATTACAACTGCCCACCACGAGGCTGGATGCCGCCCGATGACGTTGTGGGCACATCACGCGCCATGAAAAATATGTAAGCGCAGCAGAGACGCATGGGGATCACCCTAGCGAAGATATGGGCTGCAAATGGGGAAACCTATTGAGATAAGCATCTTTCTCAAAGGATAAGTTATTTATGCGCAAAACCTCTGAACGAGTACCTCTAAAACGGCGAAGGTGGTCGGATGTTCACTTGCTGCTGTCGTGAGCATCTACAGTAAGAGGCAGTGAAACTACCACTAGGCTCTAAATGGTTGGACATCCACTATTCTTCACAGAACATGGCGTTCTTAAGGCTTGTCTGCTCTGTAAAGTAGGGCAGATGGGATCTGAGCCACATCTGCTGAAAGAGCACAATGCTGGTGCAGGCACAAGTGTTTCGGGGTACAATGTTCACCGTACATTGTTGAACATGAAGCCCCGCTGCAGACCATCCCTACTTGTTCACATATTGAACCAACGACAGCGTCAACTGCGATTGCAGTGGACACAGGACCATCGGAATTCGACCGTCGATCAATGGAAACATGTTGGCTCTTCGGGTGAATCACATTTTTGCTACACCAGATTGATGGTCGTCTCCACAAACGCTGTCACCGAGGTGAACGACGGCTCGAAAAGTGTAGCTCGCCACGGAAGCAGGCTGGTGGGACCAGTATTATGCTACGGGAGACATTCTTCTGCGCTTGCGTGGGTCTTACGGTAGTAATCAAAGACACATCGAGAGCTGCGATCCACCTGCATCCCTTCATGCTTAATGTCTTGCCCGACGACGATGTCATCTTTCGGCAGTATAATTGTCCGTGTCTCGGAGCCAGAACCGTACTACATCGGTTTGAGGGGCACTGGATGAACTCATGTTGATGTTTCGGCTGCCAAATTTGCCTGATGAATATCATATGGAACTCATCTGGGTCGCTATCGGGCGCCGTCGCCGAGTAGTTAAATCAGCGGCCCGTTATTTATCCAAATTACATGAGCTGTGCGTAGACATCTAATGCCACATACGTCCACAAATCTACCAAGAAACTGTTGGATCCGTGGTACCGAGATTCAGTGACGTATATCGTGCGGAAGACGGACAAACAAGCTGTTAAGCAGGTGGTCATAATGTTTTGGCTCATCAGTGCATGTGCGGCCTCAAACAGCGCTCACACGTACACGGTAAACCAGGACATCAGCTGCCCACACCACTGACAGCAAGTCATTTCCCTTGGGTAGCCGAGCGTGTCTCTGTGTCCACATCCGCCACTGCTTACGAACCCTTTGCGGCCAGACGACCTCTGGTATCCCAGCAAAGGGTAAGAAACCAACATAGGGCATACGCAACAATCGCTACCTAGGCACCAAAGAAGTCGCATGCGCGTAGCGCAAACAGCCACGAGCATATAATTTTTATTTTATTTGTATATCCTCCCTTAGCTCAACAGAAGTTACACTGATGATTATTTATTGTCGTATCGATAGCTACGATGCCACGGCGTAGGTGCAAGTTTGTAGGTTGGCACTACACCGACACCGACGACAGCGTCCTCTAGCCGGCGCTGTGCAGGTCTACGAGCCCCGCTCCGGATTCAGCCCATTTGATTCCAAATAGACGACCTAGCAACATTGTTTCTATTTTCATGCTGGGCGAGCCACTGCAGATATTACCTTTGTAACTTATAGCCGATGTTGGCTTTGATATGAAGCATCGCACCTAGGTGCTCATCAAAGCCAAAGTTACGTAAGCCTAATGTAATCCTAATTCTACCTATAGTGAAGGTGATTTAAATTTAAACGCTGTACAGAAGCATTTCGCCTTTTACTGCTCCTACGCAATTTTTACACTCGGCCTGCCCTTCAGTTCAAAGGAACAGATCCACGCGCCGCCTACCAGACGGGATGCAAAATTCAGTTGATTAGTTTAAACGTAATTTTTTAATTTTTTAGTCCTTTGTCGTGTCATTTCAATCATCATATTATCTCCAGAATGAGATTTTCACTTTGCAGCGGAGTGTGCGATGATATGAAACATTCCGGCAGATTAAAACTGTGTGCCTGACCGAGACTCGAACTCGGGACCTTTGTCTTTCGCGGGCAATTTCTCTACCGACTGAGCTACCCAAGCACGACTCACGGCCCCTCCTCACAGCTTCACTTCTGCCAGTGCCTTGTCTCCTACCTTCCAACTTTACAGAAGCTCTCCTGCGAACCTTGCAGTTTCATATCAGCCCACACTCAGCTGCAGAGTGAAAATCTCATTTTGGAAACATCCCCCTGGCTGCAGCTAAGCCATGTCTCCGCAATATCCTTTCTTTCAGGAGTGCTAGTCCTGCAAGGTTCGCAAGAGAGCTTCTGTAAAGTTGGAAGGTAGGAGATAAGGCACTGGCAGAAGTGAAGCTGTGAGGACGTGGCGTGAGTCATGTTTGGGTAGCTCAGTCGGTAGAGCAGTTGCCCGCGAAAGGCAAAGGTCCCGAGTTCGAGTCTCGGTCCGGCACACAGTTTTAATCTGCCAGTTTGCTCGTGGTTTGTCTACCAGTCATTCTTTTTCCATTTCGAATCTTTTTGTTTGTGATTTTAGTTATTTTTATGTATTAACTTTGATTTAATTTTTCGATTTTATCAGTTTATACATGTTTCTCAAGTTGCTTTAATTCGTTTTATTTGTAATCACTTCTCTCATTCGAATATTCATCTGCGTAATTTTGCCCATAGTGCAAAAATTACTTATATGTTCAATGTTTGTGTGATTACTATATGTTCATATAAATAAAACCATGAAAATGTACCTCTTGTGGCGAAAAGTATTTCTAAGGTATCATTTCGCAACCAATATAAATAGATTATTTGGTCTTTTGCTTTTTAACCAAAAGATCGGCGTTTGCAAACATTTAACTATTATTACAGATAAAGAAACCAATGAAAATGGCGTGAAAAGAGATCCCAATCCTTATTTTTCAAAGCAAAGTAAGAGCAAATGAAATACACTCCTGGAAATGGAAAAAAGAACACATTGACACCGGTGTGTCAGACCCACCATACTTGCTCCGGATAGTGCGAGAGGGCTGTACAAGCAATGATCACACGCACGGCACAGCGGACACACCAGGAACCGCGGTGTTGGCCGTCGAATGGCGCTAGCTGCGCAGCATTTGTGCACCGCCGCCGTCAGTGTCAGCCAGTTTGCCGTGGCATACGGAGCTCCATCGCAGTCTTTAACACTGGTAGCATGCCGCGACAGCGTGGACGTGAACCGTATGTGCAGTTTGCGGACTTTGAGCGAGGGCGTATAGTGGGCATGCGGGAGGCCGGGTGGACGTACCGCCGAATTGCTCAACACGTGGGGCGTGAGGTCTCCACAGTACATCGATGTTGTCGCCAGTGGTCGGCGGAAGGTGCACGTGCCCGTCGACCTGGGACCGGACCGCAGCGACGCACGGATGCACGCCAAGACCGTAGGATCCTACGCAGTGCCGTAGGGGACCGCACCGCCACTTCCCAGCAAATTAGGGACACTGTTGCTCCTGGGGTATCGGCGAGGACCATTCGCAACCGTCTCCATGAAGCTGGGCTACGGTCCCGCACACCGTTAGGCCGTCTTCCGCTCACGCCCCAACATCGTGCAGTCCGCCTCCAGTGGTGTCGCGACAGGCGTGAATGGAGGGACGAATGGAGACGTGTCGTCTTCAGCGATGAGAGTCGCTTCTGCCTTGGTGCCAATGATGGTCGTATGCGTGTTTGGCGCCGTGCAGGTGAGCGCCACAATCAGGACTGCATACGACCGAGCCACACAGGGCCAACACCCGGCATCATGGTGTGGGGAGCGATCTCCTACACTGGCCGTACACCACTGGTGATCGTCGAGAGGACACTGAATAGTGCACGGTACATCCAAACCGTCATCGAACCCATCGTTCTACCATTCCTAGACCGGCAAGGGAACTTGCTGTTCCAACAGGACAATGCACGTCCGCATGTATCCCGTGCCACCCAACGTGCTCTAGAAGGTGTAAGTCAACTACCCTGGCCAGCAAGATCTCCGGATCTGTCCCCCATTGAGCATGTTTGGGACTGGATGAAGCGTCGTCTCACGCGGTCTGCACGTCCAGCACGAACGCTGGTCCAACTGAGGCGCCAGGTGGAAATGGCATGGCAAGCCGTTCCACAGGACTACATCCAGCATCTCTACGATCGTCTCCATGGGAGAATAGCAGCCTGCATTGCAGCGAAAGGTGGATATACACTGTACTAATGCCGACATTGTGCATGCTCTGTTGCCTGTGTCTATGTGCCTTTGGTTCTGTCAGTGTGATCATGTGATGTATCTGACCCCAGGAATGTGTCAATAAAGTTTCTCCTTCCTGGGACAATGAATTCACGGCGTTCATATTTCAATTTCCAGGAGTGTAATTACTATGATGATGAAAATGACGTGACAGAGCATTAGAAAATAAAAGATACATTTAATCCAATTATTTTAATGAAATAGTGTTCTAAATTATTTAGATAAAGAGTTGAAAATAAAAAAAGAATATTAAAGCACCTGACAAAATTCGAACCCACAACCTATGGCACACCAGGAAAATGCCGCTATGTGTATGATTAGCTTTCTAAGGCTCTACAATATGATAGCCAATTAAAAAATTTTTCGTCGATTACTGACAGATGAAGTCACACCAGGGCGCACCCTACGAACAGAACTGCTTAACGAGCGGACGTCACCTCGGCTCTGCAAAGCCACAAAATGCAGTCAGTAGCCTATTGTCAGTCAGATCAGTGCTGATTTCAATGTGAGGCGTCAGAAACCTTTTTACACTTGGACTTAGGAGACAGGCACTGCGCAGAGGCTTCACCAACCAACGCCCGAACAGTGTTCTGTTAATGACATCGAGAGTATCGCATATGCTTCACGAATCTATAGTGCGTGCTACGCCTGCACCGGCAGTTTTATAACCCGGGCGATCTACGACCTAGACTTTTTCATGGTCCACTTCAGTGCCTCCAGCACACTAAAGCACATTCATTTGCTAAAAATTGACTATTAGACCAATACAGTTTATTACGAAGCTTGGCGGAAAGTTTATAGACAAGAGCACTACATGAATAAATCCCATGAGATTAACAGTGTTGTCAAAACAAGACAATTGCCGTTTACATCTATAAATGTCTATTGCAAAAACGAAAGGTGCCCTTGCACATTTTGCTGACTGAAATGAAAACAAAGAGTAATAAATATAAATATTGTGGAGCACAGCCGGATAAATGGAACACATGCGTGCGAAGTTCGTTTCACAGGGCATTAATCGCGAAATTTGTAAGCAAGCACTCTAAGTCGGGCAAAACTTTTTCTCACTATTAACGACGACGTAAAATTAAGTTTCGTTATTCTAAGTTATTACAGCAAAAACAAGCGCAAGAGTAACTCATGAGAATGTGAACTGCAGCAAAATAGTTCAGACTGTCAGCTGCCTCGTGTCCCACAATTAAAGTTAATGGTCGTAGGGCGCTCAAACGAAAGTCATGAAAAGTACCGTCAAATATTGCAAGCACAGCCAAAAGTTTGAGTATGTGCCCGCACTTTACAAAATTATTCCAAGTCCTTATTCTGCGTCCAGTGACTGGCACGAAGTTAAAATGGCTGCTTTGCCGCCGAGACTATTTCGACTGCAGCTAACTAAACCCCCGATACAATACCGTTTCAAAAAGGTAAAAGCATTCTCGGACTAAGAACTGAAACCCACGGTCCAAATATCGTGTTTGCGATGCAAGCTCGCCGTTAAATTCTTTTCGTTACGTCACCCACTAATGAATCCACAAGATATTCAAACAATGACCACGATTAAAAATTACGTCTATGTGAATCTATACCCATAATGACAGAATACTCCCACAATTATTAGGATCATTTAGTGGCTTCCCGATACAAAAAGTATAGTGTTATGTAAGTTACAAGCGAAATTCCCAAACATGCTTATATCTAGTTTTGCAGTCTGAAGCACATACATCATAACGTTAATACGTGAACACGAAAATTGAAATACCAATTTTTAATATTAATTAGACAAAGAGACCAACGACACTTATATTATTCAAAACGTACTTTGCCATCGATGTTGCACAAAGAAGAAAGCATGTGCACGTAGCCGTTAAGAGTGGCAGAATGGAAGTAGATGTTTTTCATATTCGTAGCTCTGATGGTACCTTCTCTATCACGTATTAACATCTCCTACGTGACCATCTAAAATTGGAGTGATGCCAAAGTCTGCCCCGCGTATCGGTCAGGTGCTACCGTAAAAATGAGACACAAAAGTAACAACGGTTCGGCAAATCGAATTCTAGGGACATTCATATTTAAACGTTGCATACGGTTCATTTGCAGTAACATACGCATATCTGTCAGCTAAAATACCACAATTGTTATGTCATAGTGGCTGAACGGCGAAGAGCTAGAGACACACGCAAGTTTCGTGTACACAAAGTAATAATGTGGAAGTTGATAATGCTCATTCTATTTTGAAAGATAAATTGAAATGTGCACTGAGCGTAATACTAGATAATTTTGGGAGTTATAATTGCAGTTTAACGAATTTCTAGTGCAGATTTCGTAATGCAGGCCATTTCGCATCTGAGTTTAAGCGACGCAACGGCATCACAGTGTGTTGTCATAAGGGAAAAGTCAATTTGCTGCCGTTAAAAAAAAATTTATTTTTAAACACACTGAATCGGAGACTCACTTCAAATTATCGACCAATTACAGATTAATCAAAGAATTATTTTAAGAACATTCGCAACTACAATTCAACATTTGCTGTGGGTCAGTTCTGAGGCTAAAGAGTTTTACGTGAAATGTGTCACTTTAAGATGCACGACAATTTCTTTCACAGATCTGATTCTCTAACTCAACTGGTCGAAATTCTACCACAGTCGACACTAGTAATATAAAAATTTGTGTATGGATGTATGTTCCACATTTCCTCGTAAACATTGGACCGATTTCCGCCGTACTTGGTACATATATCCCTTCCTGTTATTCAACAGTCGCTATGCAGGTAAAAACGACCTATCTATGGTAACTCAGGACGTATGACTTCATAAACAGTTATATGCGTTAAAAACTGCTGCATCATGCAAGACATTTCAATTAATTACTTCTTTGCTAGAAATTCTATCCGCAACACATCATGCACACAGTATCTAGATACGCCGCTGATTGTACCTACAAAATGATATCATTGTATGACCTATAGATCAGGATACATGGCAGCATAAATCCCCGCTGAGGTCCATGAAAAACTGCTGCATCATGCATGACGTTTAAATTTATTATTTCTTTGCTACTAACTATATTCTCGACATATATCGCAGACAGTATGTACAAATGACGCTGAACATACCTACACAATACAGCGTACTTCCGAAAGAGCGTGAAAAAATTTAACAGGACGTAGAGAATTCTCCACTGACCAATTTCAGGTCGATAACCTGCGGTTGGAGAAGCCAGCTTAAGGAGATAATAGGAATAAAATCACATTAGTGTATACGTTCCTGTTTACATTAGTTACAGTTAACTGCAAACGCTCTGCATATTGTCATTCGACACATAGTTCAAGAGATATGACGTTACAAACACAGGTGACGCGTGAAAAAATACAGCGTCATGCATGAAATTTTAATAGATTTATTCTTTATTACCGCGACACCGCTACAGTCGAGTCAACTTACGGAAACCCCTGAAACATGACAGTGCTTTTGGCAGCTTTCGACAGCGAAGCGTAAAAGTCTGCAGGTGGAAACGATAGCAGCCTATAGAACTACGAAGAGGCGTTGCTACACTAACGCTTCCAAAATCACATTGTGGACACGCGAAGCATCTGCGCCCAACATACAGAAATAAACATTATAGAAAAACTGTATTTTTCATACTATGTTTCTTACTTTAATACTGCTCCTACACATTTGTATCATACGCATATTTGTACGACTGTATCACAATTTCAATAGTTTTCATGAGTAAGCCTACATGGAAATGAAATTTTATCGATATATACACTACAAACACAGTTCATTTTTGGTTTTCATTTCCAATTGAAAACTGGAAAAATGAATTACCCTGGCAATGCAGGGTTTTTAAGCTAATTGCTACATTAAAATCGTGAAATACTTGTCGCCCGCTTGAAGAAAGTGCATCCTTCTGCTCTTTAGGTACATATCCTTTCATGCAAACGATTTACATTTTATTATTAGACCTTTCCTAGTGGTTTAATGTACCTTTGTTGATAACTTTTATTATTTGGGGGCCCGCAGTGCAAAATATGTCTTTTAATGACATGATTATTTATGAATAATAGCCAGCTACACTGCTATGTAAGTTGTTTATGTTTTATCATTCACAATGAACCCATTTCAGTAAATTGCCATCGTCAGGTGCTCAGGAAATACATAGATAAGATATGGTCTTAATATAATGGTTTTGTAACTAAGATCTTAAAATTTATAATATACCATTGGATGTTTTACCTTTCACGTAAAATGATTGCTGTCATGGTCTATCTGTTTTAAAATTATTACTTTCTCCCAGGGGTACAGTGGAGCTTTATATCGGATGTTACTTGTTTTCCATATATACCACATTTCTGCAGCTTCGATGACAGTAGATCAACAATGTTACATGTTTACAAAGTTACCATTATAAATAAGTGATGTGTGAAATTCAGTTATTTATTTTTATTTCTTCATCTGGGTTTGTTTCTAATTATGTTACTGTCGCAAGTTAGTTTTAGTTTTATTTGACACCTTTAGTTTACGTTTTTAATTTTTTTCATAGTAATTGTTGTTGTCCATCATCTATGTTGGTGTTGTGTGTCTGTTTTATAACGCTCATGCTGTTATCGCTGTTACTATGGATATGTGTTGTTTAGAATCACTGATATGATTATTTTATTTGTTTTCCCGATTTATAATGTGAATAAAATTTTCTATATACATTTTGTGCTTCTGGTAGGTTTGTTCGGTCAGTAAATTTGCTGGGTTGCTGTATGCATGTGAATATATCTCTATTTCCTCAAGGATGTTCATCAATGTTCCCTGTAGCCTAATACGAAGGATTTCTAGAGCTTCGTTTATGGGTTTTACATAGTGTTTCTCTGCTTGTAAATGTTGAAAAAATGTGCTTGGGTTGTCTTTCACTTCCTCTGGTGTGCTCTTTGTATCTAATTTTGAAGTTTCAATCATTCTGCGCTATGTACAATTTGTGACATGTGTTCCACGAAATTTTGTGAACGCCGGGATCCTTGTGTATGGGAATTTTCGAGCAGCCTTTGTGAACGTCTTGTTTGAGGCTGTGTGTGTTTTGAAATGCAAATGCGATGTCGGTTTTGTTGAATAATTAGTTGATTTTGTTCGAGATGTTTCCTAGATAGGTGGTGGGTACGTATTTTGTTTTCTTCTTTGACGATGTGTATGTCTTCAGTGTTATTTCTTTATGTATAATGTGCCTTTCAGGTTTTGTTTTATTGTGGTATAATTGTGTTACAATTTTGGTGTCATAATCGTTTTGCTGGGTTATGTATTCTAAAATTTTTATTTTCCTCTGGATTGCTTCGCCTTGTAGTGATAGATTTATTAATCTCTTCAGAATTGTGTGGAAGAACTCGAGTCCGTGGGCTTTCGTATGGCATGAATGTGCATTGATAACACAGTCTGTTGTGGTAGGCTTTCGGTAAATTTCGAAGCAATGTTTGTTATTAGTGTTCTTAATAGTTAGGTCGAGGAAGTTAATTGTTTTATTAGTTTCTTGTTCTATGGTCAAATTCATTTTGAGGTGTAATTGATTCAGTGCTTGATGTATTTCGTCTGTGTCAGTTGAGTTACCTTCTATAAGCGTTAATGTGTCGTCTACATAACTGTAATAGTAAGTACATGATTTTTTAATTAGTTGTGTTTTTTGTTTCAAAAAGTTTTTCTTCCAAGCTGTTAAGGAATAAGTCAGCTATGGTTTCAGCAATACTACATCCCATTGCGACTCCATATTTGTACATTTATTAATGGTTATTTGCATAGTAATTTAAAGTATGTCTAATGGCTAATGGCAGGTTGTAAATACCTGGCTTGTTTCGATGAGGAACTGGGTTACTCACGCTGTCTTCACACTATGTGTAGGTTGCGTAGGATTTATAGATGTGGCGCATTTGTATATGTATCGTTTATGTAACAATTGGTAACTTCTTATATACATGCACGATATGACATACAGGCCACTGTTGTGTTTTCTAACGTTATCAGTTTTCATTTAATATTTCACGCAAAATAGCAACTTCAATGATGTAATTATCTTTAGGTCCTGCTGCTCAGCATAACATCCATAAAAATCTTTTGTAATTTCCTTAATCGTCTGTAAAGCCGCAATGAGCACATCTCATTGCCATGATTTTTATGGAGTGTTCACTTTTAATGTATCACGTCTGTAACGTATCCATATTACAGCCTTTTAAGTAAGATAGTGATCAGGTTACTTTGCAAAAAAAAATTGTGTGACAACTAACTAAAACATATACATACATCATATATGAACAAAAAAGATGCAATTATAAGTACTAATACGTACAGTCGCTCGCAGTGTCTATAATTGCCTCTCATCTCCAAGGCATGCTTGAAACGATATTTTCTGCCAATTAATATGGAAGAAAGCTGCAAATGCGTCAAATTTGCCTTGAAAGCTGTTTCAAAGTGAACTTTGCTTGCGCTTGATACAGAATTTCCCGAAAAAAGTATTTCTCATTTTTGAAGTCGCTTTATCGACTGAGGCACGCAATATGACTCATTTTCTAGACCTGAGGGGGGGGGGGGGGGGCTACAAAGAAACACAGACTCAAAGTGCGACACGTAGGCTGCATCATGTCTCTTTTGTGTATCTCAGGGAAGAGTAAGAAGTGAAGTAATGCTTTCTTGACACTGCGTGAAGGATGTGATAGAACTAAGGCGATATTTTTTACCATCTGTGTTTAATGCCAACTTCGCTCCTACTTAACAGATCGTATGTTTCATACAGTACAGTCACCACCTTGCCAGTGTGTCACCGTCGACCACCTCATCTCCGCTTGGGTGAGCCGCCAGGGACAATTCTACGTCCACCGGTCACTTTCCTTAACTGATCCAGCCCTGCCGGGACACCCTATTGACAGTTAACACCTCCACCGCCAGCACCTTGCTCCGCGAGCCAGCTGCTAATAATCACACGCTGCGTGTCAATTACTGTAGCTTGTGTCCTAGCAGAAAGTAGCTCAGTTACAGCCCACACTGTCGTAATTAGCTGCCATTGTGTGATTGCAGGGACCAGCCGTAAGTGCGAATTATGCTGAGATTTTGAGGACCATCAGCATCCGTTTTTCGGCTCATGTTACGCTGATGGAGATTGTGTTTGAAAAAGGAGAATTCAACATGACCACATGCACTTGAGTTGATGAACTCTCCAAACAATTCACAAGGCTGGCTTGACCTTCCAGGTTACAAAATCTGAATACATCTACATCTAAATCTACATTCATACTTCGCAAATCACCTTACGGTGCATGGCGAGTGTACCTTATACCACAACTAGTCATTTCGTTTCCTGTCCTATTCGCAAATAGAGAGAGAGAAAAAGAATAACTAAAAACCTCTGTACGAGCCCTAATTTCAGGCACCTTATCTTCATGGTCCTTGCGTGAATTGTACGTTAGTGGCATTAGAATGGTTCAACAGTTGACCTCAAATCCTGGTTCTTTACATTTGCGCCACAGTGCCTTGCGGTTACAGCTTTATCCTCCCTGCGGGTATTCCATCTTAACTTCACGAAGTGTCTCCGTAATACAAGCGTGCTGATATAACTTACCGGTAAAAAAATTTAGCTTCATATCTCTATATCGCTTCGATATCTTTCTTTAATCCAAAAAAGTGTGGATCCCAGACATTTGAACAGTATTAAAGAATAGGTCCTACTAGCGCTCTTCACGCAGTCTCCTTTATGGATGAACTACACTTTCCCACAATTCTCCCAATAAAATGAAGTCGAGCATTCACCTTCCCTACTACCAATCTGACGTGCTCGTTCCGTCTCATACCGTTGTTACTGAATCAAGCTGCACCCTATTCATAATGAATTTGAATGTTACTGGTTTTTAATGCTCATTCGCATTAACTTAGTTTTTTCTATATTTAGAGCGAGCTGCCATCCATCACGCCAAAAACAAATTATGTCTCAGTCATGTTGTATACTCCTACAGTTTCTCAATGACGACACTTTTCCGTATAACAGAGCATCATCAGCGAAGAGCAGTGAATTACTGCTCACTCTGACCGTCACGTCATTTACGTACGTAGAGAATAAAAGTGGCCATATTACACTTAGCTGGAGCATTTCTGACGATATCCTCGTCTCTGATGAACAGTCACCGTCTAGGACCACGTACTGGGTTAAGTTGCTTAAAAAGGTCTTCGACCCACTCACATAACTGGGAACCTAAACTGTGGACTCGGACCTTCGTCAACAATCTGCTTTCCGAAAATCTAGGTATATGGAACCTGCCTGCAGCTCTCCATTCATGGTCTGTAGGATATCGTGTGAGTAAAGGGCGAGCTGAGTTTTGTACGAGCTGACACAATGGAGCAGCATCTGAGGGATGCTTTCGATATACACTCCTGGAAATTGAAATAAGAACACCGTGAATTCATTGTCCCAGGAAGGGCAAACTTTATTGACACATTCCTGGGGTCAGATACGTCACATGATCACACTGACAGAACCACAGGCACATAGACACAGGCAACAGAGCATGCACAATGTCGGCACTAGTACAGTGTATATCCACCTTTCGCAGCAATGCAGGCTGCTATTCTCCCATGGAGACGATCGTAGAGATGCTGGATGTAGTCCTGTGGAACGGCTTGCCATGCCATTTCCACCTGGCGCCTCAGTTGGACCAGCGTTCGTGCTGGACGTGCAGACCGCGTGAGACGACGCTTCATCCAGTCCCAAACATGCTCAATGGGGGACAGATCCGGAGATCTTGCTGGCCAGGGTAGTTGACTTACACCTTCTAGAGCACGTTGGGTGGCACGGGATACATGCGGACGTGCATTGTCCTGTTGGAACAGCAAGTTCCCTTGCCGGTCTAGGAATGGTAGAACGATGGGTTCGATGACGGTTTGGATGTACCGTGCACTATTCAGTGTCCCCTCGACGATCACCAGTGGTGTACGGCCAGTGTAGGAGATCGCTCCCCACACCATGATGCCGGGTGTTGGCCCTGTGTGCCTCGGTCGTATGCAGTCCTGATTGTGGCGCTCACCTGCACGGCGCCAAACACGCATACGACCATCATTGGCACCAAGGCAGAAGCGACTCTCATCGCTGAAGACGACACGTCTCCATTCGTCCCTCCATTCATGCCTGTCGCGACACCACTGGAGGCGGGCTGCACGATGTTGGGGCGTGAGCGGAAGACGGCCTAACGGTGTGCGGGACCGTAGCCCAGCTTCATGGAGACGGTTGCGAATGGTCCTCGCCGATACCCCAGGAGCAACAGTGTCCCTAATTTGCTGGGAAGTGGCGGTGCGGTCCCCTACGGCACTGCGTAGGATCCTACGGTCTTGGCGTGCATCCGTGCGTCGCTGCGGTCCGGTCCCAGGTCGACGAGCACGTGCACCTTCCGCCGACCACTGGCGACAACATCGATGTACTGTGGAGACCTCACGCCCCACGTGTTGAGCAATTCGGCAGTACGTCCACCCGGCCTCCCGCATGCCCGCTATACGCCCTCGCTCAAAGTCCGTCAACTGCACATACGGTTCACTTCCACGCTGTCGCGGCATGCTACCAGTGTTAAAGACTGCGATGGAGCTCCGTATGCCACGGCAAACTAGCTGACACTGACGGCGGCGGTGCACAAATACTGCGCAGCTAGCGCCAATCGACGGCCAACACCGCGGTTCCTGGTGTGTCCGCTGTGCCGTGCGTGTGATCATTGCTTGTACAGCCCTCTCGCAGTGTCCGGAGCAAGTATGGTGGGTCTGACACACCGGTG
Source organism: Schistocerca serialis cubense (assembly GCF_023864345.2). Taxonomy (NCBI): domain Eukaryota; kingdom Metazoa; phylum Arthropoda; class Insecta; order Orthoptera; family Acrididae; genus Schistocerca; species Schistocerca serialis. Next base: position 334,881,448 of record NC_064638.1, read on the forward strand.
TCAATGTGTTCTTTTTTCCATTTCCAGGAGTGTATGTGCACGGTCGATGAACCCAGCAATAAATACACAGCATTTGCCTATATTACTAAAAGACGCGTCCATCGATGTGTTTATAGAGACGTTACACCTCTAAGAATCATGCTTCGTCGTGCTCAGTTTCGAGGGTTGAGCAGGAACGATATGCTACAAAAATCACGTCCAGTGCCTTCCCGTGACATGACAACTGACTGTACATTGTTCAACGGTGACATCACTCAGTCATGCGTCATTTCCGGGACGATTTGCTATTCAAAGTGTCTGAAAATAGAATACCTGTCTGTCGTAAGGGTACCACTCTTGAATCGCATCGTCTCAGTGAGGCAAACAGTGGCAGAACGCCAGTGTGGAGGACACACGAGTCCTACAGGGGCCTTGGGAGGGCAGCATGAGGCAGGCGCCCAGCTAGAGGTAGCAGGGTTGCTAGGTAGGGCTGGTGGTACGGTAGGGACGTATAAGCCACAGGTCGGGATGCGGCCCGTGTAAATCACAGTGGCGGCAGGTTGCGGGGCTATTTATGGCCGTCGGGGCTCGGGGTTAAACGCCAGCCCCGCCGTAATTGCAGCCGTTGCTCAGCCGCGGGCGGCGCCCACTGTGCACCCAGATGGCCGAATCACTTTGTGCTCGTTTGTGAGCTGACACATGTTCCAGTATCTGCACGAGTACTCCACAGTGTATTAATCTGTCTGCTCTCGTCGGCGTTGTCAATCTATTTGAAATTTTGTGAGTAGCTCGGCGACATATTTCTCCCTCTTCAGGAGGAGCAGGAGGTGATTAGTGTTTAACGTCCCGTCGACAACGAGGTCATTAGAGACGGAGCACAAGCTCGTCCCTCTTCAGTACACAACGACTCAGTTGTTTGTGAGGTAAACAGAGTGATTGATCTGCCCCTATCTACGTAACGTACAATGCCTTCAAAAACCACGCACGGGATTTCCATAATCTCTCGCTCGCTACGGGCAAACTATTGGTCTTACAGATAACACGAAGAGGACGCTCATAAGGAAATTTAATGTATTTAAATTTTGTACAGCCGTACGTTTTCGTTGGAGGCCACGATTTTGAGTTTTTCTAAAAAAAATGAGTCTGAATGTCACATTTGTACTTCTTCCTTGAATAATTCTAAAACTGCCACCTTTAGGAAAAACGTATCCCAGTACAAAATTAAACTACATTAAATTTCCATCAAAAGGACAGTGTTAATTTATTCTGTATAACTAATAGTTTCCATGGAGCAAGCGAGGGTTAAAAAATGGTCCAAAGGCTCTGAGCACTATGGGACTTAACTTCAGAGGTCATCAGTCCCATAGAACTTAGAACTACTTAAACCTAACTAACCTAAGGACATCACACATATCCATGCCCGAGGCAGGATTCGAACCTGCGACCGTAGCAGTCTCCAGGTTCCGGACTGCACGCCTAGAACCACGAGACCACCGCGGCCGGCTAATGAATGACAACTTTTCAAATGTGAATATATGTAGGATACCTACAATAGTAATAAAGATCTGTATAGTATTTGGTTACAAGGTTACTAGTAAACATTTTGAGCACGTCACAACATACATATTTTTTGGGGTTATGCTAAGAAACAATATGCAGTAGAAAAGGCGACTGGAAAAGTTGTTGGAAGGCCTCAAGGAATATGCAGTGCAACTGCAAAGAAATCGCAACAAGAAGCTAGACTACGGTTCCAGTATTCCCTATCAAGTAATAATTTTTGAGACTATTTCAGTTTAAGAAAATCAGTCGTCAAGCTGATATGCTTTCAAATGTCTTAAAACAATCTTCACCGCAAATAAAATATTTATATATTTACAACGGTAACCTGTTTCAGTCAGAATGTAACTGTCTTCAGACCATTTATATCATGGTGACAGGTGCTAAGCAATTGACGTTCGTTGAGTCACAGGCCCTGCTGCATTCACTGCCACCTTCTACCACCATGTTATAATTGCTCTGAAGACAGTCACATTCGGACGGAAGCCGGTTACCATTACAAATATTTATCAAGTAAGCATGACTACAGACATGGAATGAATTCGAATACTGTCTTCAATGACACCAACAAATTGGTGTACTCCAAGCAAAAGTGGAACAGAAATTGTCGGGGATCGTAAATGGAAATTCTTAGAAGAAGGATGACGTAGTTGTGACAATCTGTTGGGAAAATTTACAGCACCTGCATTCGAAGAAGACTTTGCGACCATCGTATACCGTGTACATGAGAATCAATTAAGGGAGATTAAGTCACGTTCGGATATACGGGTATTCAACTTTCCCTTTTCCGATACGCGAATGAAAAAGGACAGAACATATATAACATTGATACGGATCCCCTCCACCAAGCGCTTTACATTGACTTATGGAATATGTATGTAAACGTAAATGATGGGATCTCAGGTTGCCTACTGGGTGCTTATAATTAAAGTATAGGTGTGTGTATTGTGTATTAAACCGGGGACTCGGAAACGACGGAGAGGCTTCGTCCTGATTAGCCCTCAGTAGTTCACAACCCCACAGCAGGCCCAGCAGCCCATCCACCCCACCGCTGCCTCACCGCGTACGTGGAGACAGTCTTTGCCCAGCAATCGCTGCCGTAGTGTAACTGAGTCGGAATAAGGTGAACCAGCCCGAATTCGCCGAGACAGATGAGAAACAGCTATAAAATCCATCCACAGTCTGGCCGGCACACCAGACCTCGACACTAGTCCGCCAGGCGGATTCGTGCCGGGGACCGGCACGCTTTACCGCTCGGGAAGCAGCGCGTTAGACCGCACGGCTAGCCGGGCGGGTGCGAAGTGCAGGTACTCGCGGAGGTCTAATGTAACCTACCATTACCGCTTACAAGGGAACCTCCCCATCGCACCCCTCTCATATTTAGTTATAAGTTGGCACAGTGGATAGGCCTTGAAAAACTGAACACAGATCAATCGAGAAAACAGGAAGAAGTTGTGTGGAACTATGAATAAAATTAGTAAAATATACAAACTGAGTAGTCCATACGAAGATAGGCAACATCAAGGACAGTGGCAGTCAAGAAGCGCCGTGGTCCCCTGGTTAGTGAGAGTAGCTACGGAACGCCAGGTTCTAGGTTCAAGACTTCCCTCAACTGAAAACTTTAATTTTTTATTTTCAGTTAATGTGACAAACTCTTATGTTTTCATCACTTTTTTGGGAGTGATTATCACATCCACAAGAAAACCTAAATCGGGCAAGGTAGAAGAATCTTTTTACCCATTTGCCAAGTGTACAAGTTAGGTGGGTCGACAACATATTCCTGTCATGTGACGCACATGCCGTCATCAGTGTCGTATAGAATATATCAGACGTGTTTTCCCGTGGAGGAATCGGTTGACCTATGACCTTGTGATCAAATGTTTTCGGTTCCCACTGGAGAGGCACGTCCTTTCTTCTACTAATCGCACGGTTTTGCGGTGCGGTCGCAAAACACAGACACTAAACTTATTGCAGTGAACAGAGACGTCAGTGAACGAACGGACAGATCATAACTTTGGGAAAATAAAATTTTCAGTCGAGGGAATACTTGAACCAGGGACCTCTTGTTCTGCAGCTACTCGCGCTAACCACGGGACCACGGCGCTCCTCACCTCACCTTCTCCTTTATGTTGCATATATTGTGCGTGGACTACTCGGTTTGTATATTTTACTAATTTTTTCATTGTTCTACACAACTTCTTCCTATTTTCTCGATTGATATGTGTTCAGTTTTTCAAGGCCTATCCACTGTGCCAGCTTATAACTAAATCTGAGGGGGGTGCGATGGGGAGATTCCCTTGTTAGCAGGAAAGCCTGGTAGATATTATAAAGTATTAATGCGGAGCAATTTATAACGGAAAAAAGTAGTTCCAATTTTGGCTACCGGGTGGAAATCTGTATTTGTGGATGCAAGATAGACGTATATAAATATTTCCGCATGTAATAGATTAGAAACGGGGCGTTGCAGAAAAGTTCGAAGAAATAACAACGGAATAATGTTGATTTTATTATTAAGAGCCACTTGCTCAGTTTTTTCAATATTAGCGATGGAGACGTCAACGAAATACTGCAACCGTAAATACTGCAACCGTAAAACGAAGTGATAAACATTTGCTAGCAGCAGTTATAGTGGAAGCTGAGCGCTTGTTCGTGTATATTGGCCTTCAGATTAGTTAGCAACAGTACGTGTCCATGGTAAATGCGTTCCCGTAAATATCCCCAGCACCAAAAGTCACATGAATTCAAGTAAAGTGATCTTGCAAGCCCGGCATCTGGAAAATCTTTGGAGATGACACGTTCGTGGAAGGCTGCATTAAGCAAATCTTTCAGTGGGCCAGCGACATGAGGTGTTTCCCGACCTTAAATGCAAAAAATTGATTCCACACAGCTGTGCTCCTCGAAAGCAGTACCCACACGATAAAACCGAGAATAAGGGTGCTTGTGCATCCACACCACACTTTCACATACGGCGAGATCAATGACTCTTTGTGCTCCACACGCCGTGTAGCAGTACCTCAAATTGGGCAGTTCGGTGTATTGACTGCGCCCTGTAGTGTAAAATATGCCTCACGATTCCACGGAATATTGAACGTTGCCCATGAGCATGTCACCAATTTCAGTCAGTGCCAGAAACGGAATAAGAGATTCAGAACGTTGCTACGGCTACTGTGGTTTCAGTTCTTGCACCGTCTGAATCTTGTACGCATTGTAACATGGACCGCGAAACTTTCCGTACCACTGACCGTGGTACAGACAATTCTCGTTACACTGCACGAGCACTAGCACTACCCAAGCCACCTACTGCATAGTCAGTTACAGCAACGGCATCCTCGTCAGTAACCTCCACTGGCAAAGGACGCCTTCGCCTTCCAGGTGTCACACCAAGTTCACCCGTTTCCGAATTTCATTGTCATTTTCTTTAAATCATCTAATGACATCGAGTTTCTCCTCAGACGTTTCAGTCGACGTTACTATCTCAACGCAGTACTATAATTTCTGCCGTTCACATATAACAGTGTCACGGCCTCTCTTCTCGATAGACATACTATTCACACAAGTTATGGCTTGCCGTCATACAAGCAGTCTACAGTGCCAGATATGCACCTGGTGGACAAGAATTGGTACTATTTTTTTTCCAGTGAAAATCGGTTCCGCATTAACACCTTAGCATTTCTGCACTTTAACTATAAGTATTCGGTAAATACGTTTTATTTGCAGTGCTTCACATGGTAAGAATAAGACAGCTTCAAAACTCATTTTAATCTTAATCTAGATTGGTATTCGATCACTGGAGCAGGTGTTGTACTTTCTTGCTCTTCGAAGCGAACATATCACAAGATTTTTTCCATCAATAAGCAAGTATGTCTACAATTTCCCTTCACCTATCGGATCTTAGGACAAGTTTCGTTCAGTTAGCTGAATCTTTCTCATGAAAGGTGCCATTGGACTGAATATAACTTGATAGAAGGAAATAAAGTTTCACAGTAACGCAGCTTTGCGAAAACTGAAGAACAGGCCTCTTATACAGGCTGGATATCGGAGGATTCTCAATGATCTACACTTCTGCGTCTCAGAATATGAGACTGATGTTGAACGAAGTGGTTTATTCAAGATTAATCATTGATCTGAGTCTGACAGACCTTCTAACGAACTTCCTACAGAAAAAGAAAAAAAAAAAAACCACACCAACGAATTGTGCAATGGACAAAAACGTTGACTAGGAAAGGTGTAAAATATAAAAGACATATAAATGCACTTTCTTTGAAGATGTAATTGTTCACTTTCCCGGACTGAATGAAATATTTAGAAATGTTTAAACTGGAATTATCTGTGGTAGCTGGTATTTTATTTTTTTCTGATGCTGTGCTGAATACTGTACTGTCGTAGGCAAATGACAAAATAAGAATAATTAGAGAAAGTGTGTGAAATCTTATGGGACTTAACTGCTAAGGTCATCAGTCCCTAAGCTTACACACTGCATAACCTAAATTATCCTAAGGACAAACACACACACCGATCCCCGAGGGAGGACTCAAACCTCCGCCGGGACCAGCCGCACAGTCCATGACTGTAGCGCCTTAGACCGAATAATCAGAGAAACGTTCAGTGAACAACACTCATTGTACCTAAAATAACTGTACATTATAGAATTACAGCTTTTCTTGAAATATTATACGCCAGGATGTAACAAGCCAGACCATGAAGATTATTTGCTTCTTATGAAGCAAATTTCATGTGATTGTGATGTATGCTTCACATTTTTGTCTACTTTGAGACTGATGATATTGCACTTCGGTAATATGACCAAGGCAAAAATCAGGCAATTGTATTGTTATCTCCGATTCTCACCGATCAAGAAGTGAGCCCAGAAAAGGGAAAGCCAGACGTCATAAATGGATAATACAACGAAAAGTTTGGGACTGACAAATAAGATCAACTGCCTATTGGTTTCTGTCTCGGGTTCTTCGGCCGACGTTCAACTAATGATTTTTCTGACGTTTCGCCAGCACGAGTGGCTGGCATTGTCAAATCTTCACCCTCCATTGCCGGTGGTGAACTGGCAATGGAGGGTGAAGCTTTGACAATGCCAGCCACTCGTGCTGGCGGAACGTCAGAAAAATCATTAGATGAACGTCGGCTGAAGAACCCGAGACAGAAGCCAATAGGCAGTTTGTAAACAAGTGGCCACGAAAGCCTCAACAATTTTGAAATAAGATCAACTTTACAGCTATTATTCTGTATGGAGATGAATGATAATATGGTCAGTGAAAATATTTTCAGCCACATTTAACATTTATGGTTAAAATGTATCAATATTCTGTTTCAAAGAAACAAATCTCAGAGAAAAACAAACGTGTTTCGGAAATGGTTTTGATTCCCAACATACTGAATACACAGAATTGACTCTCTTTCCTTAGCACTTGCAAAGAATGAAAAGCACTTTCCAAGGGATAAGTAGACAGTGACACACCTTCAGTCAGGAAGATTGTGGAGTTTAGAGCTGTAATCTGTGCCTAAGACACACACAGAGAGAAAACTAAACAGGTGTGAAATGTTTACTGTTATTTATGCCCAAAATGCTCATTAGGTAAAAACCACAGGTAGTGAGGCTTTTTACCCTGTTTCATATAGTAAATAAATTTCTGAATTTGCCAATTATATTTTGATTTTTCATTTGTATTGTGCCTACATTGCTTTTGTGATACCTGTTGTTCGTCGTGTCACTGCTGTTCTAATAAGTCTAAAATCGGAACCACTGACGCTGAAATCGAAACCAGTATTAACCAAAATACAGTGGTATCTAAAATTACGGTTGGTGGAGAAAATTGTTTTTGACAAATGATTTAAAAATAGGATAGGTAGTGAAAGTTCAGTTTATTTTTTACCCGTCGTTTCTTGAACATGTTTAGCAACAACAGATGGCACCCACATCGAAGACAACACCATCTTTAAACACGTCGTCTTTAAACCAATCAGCACGTTTTACTTGGAATAAAGTGACTTTTTTGAGTCATCAATCTTCCGACTGGTTTGACGCGGCCGGCCACAAATTCCTCTCCTGCGCCAACATCTTATCTCAGAGTAGCCTTTGTCCTAAGTTATTTGCTGGATGTAATCCAATCCCTGTTTCCCTCTATAGTTTTTACCCCCTACAGGTCCGTCTAGTAACATGAACGTTGTTCCGTTTAGTCTTATATTGACCAGTGATAGCCTGCTTTATATGTCCTCCTTACTCTGTCCGTCATGAGTCATTTTGCTGCCTAGGTAGCAAAATTCCTTAACCTCGTCTACTTCGTGATCACCAATCCTGATGTTAAGTTTCTCGCTATTCTCATTTCTGTTATTTCTCTTTACTTATGTCTTTCTTCGATTTACTCTCAGTTCATATTCTGTGCACACTAGACTGTTCAATCCATTAGCAGAACCTGTTTTTCTTCTTCACTTTCTCTGAAGACAACAATGTCATCAACAAATTTTATCATTGATAAGTGACTTAACAAGGCAAAACTGCAAGAAAAAAATATGAAACCCTTTGTTTACTTCATACGTGCTGTTACTATGTGGAGTTACTTGCATTAATGCCTGTTCTGTGGCATCATCAGCTTCGAGAGATTTACGTGCGCGGATACGTAACTCCCTTCATCTTCAAAAGTTAAGTATAAGGGATATTACTAGTAAAGGTATCATTCTTATATTCTCTGCACCAGAGTTTTCATACAGCTTAAAAGATCTTGTTCTCCTTTTTTCTTCTTGTAGATATGGAACATAACCTCGATATTCTAATGGCTCATTGGAATGGAGTAACATTTCATTTTCATCTATTATTAAAGACGATATAATTGTAAATAATGCGTCAATCAGTTTCAACGATGATTAAATTCGATGGCGTTAGTGTTAGATGGATTTGAGGTGGGTTTAACAACAAAAACACTTTCAAAAGCTGTTCACCAAACCAATGCGCCACTTCAGTTGGTCACTTCAAATAAATAGCACACTTGTCTATAAATGTCCGATTCTCAAGTTGGGTGAGATTAGGGGAAGATATAAGAAAAACAGGAATACTTTTTTATTGCGGTCTGAAAACGTGAATGTTATGAACCGAGTAACCAGAATCAGAAAACTTCCAAGTTCGATTTCCCAATCGGCATTAAAATTTTTTTTTAAACTTTGTGTTAAGATGCGTATAAATTACAGGCCATTATGCTGGGATGCACAGAAAATTACCAAAAAGGTTGCGAACAAACATGCTGTGGTGAATGTTCACACAAAACAAGATACGTGTTGCTCAAAATGTTCCATTATTGAAGGTTTGTACCCTCATCGTCTCTGATTATCTTCCTTGTTAAAATGCATTAAATTTCGCGAAACTTCTGCTCTGATGCGTGATAAAATATTTGGGAGAAACAACAAAAATTTATTTGTTAATGTGTACCATATTCAATATTTTGGTTGTTGCAGAGGAAAAATAAAACGGAAGAAAAAAAAAGTGGTTCCATTGTGTGTATTGAAACATCATAATCATGTGAAAGACATAAAGTTATTATAGCTGCCGGTTGAAAATTGACCGATCGTAGTGACACTAACGACGATTATTATGCTCATTGCTGATACAGGTGGGCAATGAAACAACACTTACCACTCATTGTTTTTATGTGGCTGTCTGCGGAATTGGACAGTGTTGATTTAATGTGCAAACCAGACGATTCACACACAGGTTACTTTTCAGATGTATTCCTCCTCGCATGAATCATGGACCTTGCCGTTGGTGAGTGGGGAGGCTTGCGTGCCTCAACGATAGAGATAGCCGTACCGTAGGTGCAACCACAACGGAGGGGTATCTGTTGAGAGGTCAGACAAACGTGTGGTTCATGAAGAGGGCAGCAGTATTTTTAGTAGTTGCAGGGGCAACAGTCTGGATGAGTGACTGATCTGGCCTTGTAATACTAACCAAAACGGCTAGGCTGTGCAGGTTCTGCGAACGGCTGAAAGCAAGAGGAAACTATAGTCGTAATTTTTCCCGAGGGCATGCAGCCTTACTGTATGGTTAAATGATGATTGCGTCCTCCTGGATAAAATATTCCTGAGGTAAAATAGTCTCTCATTTGGATCTCCGGGCGGGGAATACTCAGGAGGAGATCGTTAGCAGGAGAAAGAAAAATGGCGTTCTACGTATCGGAGACTGGAATGACAGGTCCCTTAATCGGGCACGTAAGTCAGAAAATTTAAAAAGCGAAATGGATAGGTTAAAGCGAGATAAAGTGAGAATTAGTGGAGTTTGGTGGCAGGAGGAACAAGACTTCAGGTCATTTGAATACAGGGTTATAAATACAAAGTCAAACAGGGGTAATGCAGGATTAGGTTTCATAATGAATAATAAACAGGAGCACTGTTAAGCTACTCCGAACAGCATAGTGAACGCATTATTGTAGCCACGATAGACACGAAGCCCACGCCTACCACAGTAGTACAAGTTTATATGCCAACTAGCTCCACAGATGACTAACAGCTTGGAGAAATGTATGATGAGATAAAAGAAATTGTTCAGATAGTGAAGGAACAGGAAAATTTAATAGTCATGGGGGACTGAAATTCGATAGTAGAAAAAAGAAGAGAAGGAAAAGTAGTAGGTGAATATAGGCTGGGGATAAGGAATGAAAGAGGAAGTCACCAGGTAGAATTTTGCACAGAGCATAATTAATCATAGCTGACACTTGGTTTAAGAATCATGAAAGATTGTTGTATACGTGGAAGAGGCCTGGAGACACTGGAAGGTTTAAAATAGATTATATAATGGTAAGACAGAGATTTAGAAACCAGGTTCTAAATTGTTAGACATTTCTAGCAGCAGACGTGGACCCTGACCACGGTCTATTGGTTATGAACTATAGATTAAAACTGAAGAACCTGCAAAGAGGTAGGAATTTAAGGAGATGGGACCTGCATAAAATGAAAGAACCAGAGGTTTCAGCGAGTTTCAGGGAGAGCATAATGGAACGATTGGCAAGAATTGGAGAAAGAAAAACAGTAGAAGATGAATGGGTAGCTTTGAGGGATGAAATAGTGAAAGCAGCAGAGGGTAGAGTAGGTAAAGAGACGAGGGCTAGTAGAAATCCTTGGGTAACAGAAGAGATATTGAATTTAATTGATGAAAGAGGAAAATATAAAAATGCAGTAAATGAAGCAGGCGAAAACGAATACAAACATCTCAAAAATGAGATCGATAAAAAGTGCAAAATGCCAAAGCAAGTATGTAGATACATGTATCACTACAGGTAAGATAGATACTGCCTACAGGAAAATTAAAGATTCCTTTGGAGAAAAGAGAACCACTTGTATGAATATCAAGGGCTCAGATGGAAAACCAGTTCTAAAGAAAGAAGGGAATGCAGAAAGGAGGAAGGAATACATAGAGGGCCTATACAAGGGCGATGTACTTGAGGGAAATGTTATGGAAATGGAAGAGGATGTAGATGAAGATGAAATGGGAGATATCATACTGCGTGAAGAGTCGACAGAGCACCGAAAGACCTAAGTCGAAACAAGGCCCTGGTAGTAGACAACATTCCGTTAGAACTACTGATAACCTTGGGAGAGCCAGCCCTGACAAAACTCTACCATCAGGTGAGCAAGATGTATGAAACAGGGGATTTCCCCTAAGATTTCAAGAGGAATATAATAATTCCAATCCCAAACAAAGCCGGTGTTGACAGGTGTGAAAATTACCGAACTATCAGTTTAGTAAATCACGGCAGCAAAATACTAACACGAATTCTATACACAACTTGTAGAACCCGACCTCGAGGGAGATCAGTTAGGATTCCCCAGAAATGATGGAACAAGTGGGGCAATACTGGCCTTATGACTTACAAGACAGATTAAGGAAAAAAACGTGCGTTTCTAGCATTTGTAGACTTAGAGAAATATTTTGACAATGTTGACTGGAATACTCTCTTTGAAATTTCGAAGCTGGCAGGGATCAAATACAGAGAGCGAAAGGCTGTTTACAATTTGTACAGAAAACAGATGGCTGTTACAAGAGTCGTGGGGCATGAAAGGGAAGCAGTGGTTGGGAAGGAAGTGAGACAAGGTTGTAGCCTATCTCCGATGTCAATCAATTTGTGTATTGAGCAAGCAGTAAACGAAGCATAAGAAAAATCTGGACTAGGAATTAAAATCCATAGAGAAGAAATCAAAATTTCGAGGTTTGCTAATGAAATTGTAATTCCGTCAGAGACAGCAAAGGACCTGGAAGAGCAATTGAACGGAATGGACAGTGTCTTGAAAGGAGAATATAAACTAAACAAAGGCAAATCGAGGATAATGGAAAGTAATCGAATTAAATCGGGTGATGCTGAGGGAATTACATTAGGAAATGAGACCCTTAAAGTAGCAGATGAGTTTTGCTATTTGGGAAGCAAAATAAATGATGATGGTCTAAGTAGAGAGGATATAAAATGAAGACTGACAATGACAAGGAAAGCATTTCTGAAGAAGAGAACTTGTTAACGTCTTGTATAGATTTAAGCGTAAGGTAGTCTTTTCTGAAGGTATTTGTATGGAGTGTAGCCATATATGGAAGTGAAACATGGACGGTAAACAGCTTGGACAAGAAGGGAATAGATGCTTTCGAAATGTTTGGCTACAGAAGAATGCTGAAGATTAGACGGATAGGCCACAACACTAATGAGGAGGTACTGAATAGAATTGGGGAGAAGAGAAATTTGTGACAAAACTTGACTATAATAAGTGATCGGTTGGTAGGTCGTGTTCTGAGGCATCAAGGGATCACCAATTTGGTATAGGAGGGCAGTGTGGAGGGAGACCAAGAGATGAATACGCTAAGCAGATTCAGAAGGATGTACGTTGCAGTAGGTCTGGGAGATAAAGAAGCTTGCACAGGATAGAGTAGCATGGAGAGCTGCATCAAACCATTCTCTCGACTGAAGACCACAACAATACCAACCTTGTGTCTCCGAAAAGTATGCACGCCGTTAACTCTAATGTACCATTACGCCCAGAGAAAATGGTACCACCACCTAGCATCAACGATGTGAGATTTCCAAAGAAGTTGATTAAAATACTTTACGATATCGGTATTAAAGTTACGTGGTTTACTACATAATTTTAAAACAGTGTCTAAACAATAATCTTATTCTAAGCAAAATTCTCTGCATACTATCGGTGCATTTAGCTGCGTTGATGCAATGTATATCGACATTAATGATGCGAAATCTATGAATGCAAACAATAATTTCGAAACGAATTTTCGTTCAAACTTTGAATAACAGGGTTTTTGGCATATCAAAGCGGACTTTCCGTAAAATGATTGATGTGAAGATAGAAACACTTTGTGAAAGTATATACCGAGCTGCTGCTCTAATTTCCGATCGTGTATCTAGTGCAGTACAACATTTAAAGAGATATGTTTGCTATTGCATTATTAGACATACCACTGTTTCTGACAGATCAATAGCTGCAGGAAAGTTTATTTTAGAGTTTCGAAGACATTTCTTGTAGATTTTCATGATGATTATGAGGTGAAGAAATTTGAGACCAAAGAATGTTAAATTCTTTTGCACAGGCATGGATGAATTAATATAGCATCTAACTACCCCAAATATCCATGACCTTCAAGAGGTACACATAGATACTTTGACACTTTGGATTACCCAGACAGTGGGGTTAGTGAAACATAATTCCTGGGAGGGGCAGAGTAGATTGTGGGAGAAACACTTTAGATATTTTTATGTAATTCAAAGGAATAATAGCAAAAGAAGTACGCTCCCAAAACTGGAACACATTGTGTGATATGTACAACAAAAGTATTGAAATACTCATCAGCAAAGTAATTAAGCATCGATGCTTACAGAAAAAATTTATTAAATGATGTTGAAAAATCGACTGTTCATTATAAACTGAGGTAGCAAAAGTCATGGGATACCTGCCAATACTGCGTCGGATGTCCTTTCGCCCGGCAAATGTAGCAAATCGACGTGACGTGGACTCAACAAGTCGTTGGAAGTCCCCTGTAGAAATATTGAGCCATGCTGTCTCTATAGCCGTCCATAATTGCGAAAGTTTTGCCGCTGTAGGATTTTGGACACAAACTGAACTCTCGATTATGACCCATAAATGTTCGATGGGATGAACGTCGGATGACTAGGGGGACCAAAGGCTTCCCTCGAACTGCGCTGAATGTTCTTCAAACCACTCGTGAACAATTGTGGCCTCGTGACATGACGCTTTGTCATCCAAAAGGATTCCACTTTTCTTTGGTACATAACGTCCATGAAAGGCTGCAAATGGTCTCCAAGCAGCCGAACATAACCATTAGAACTAATTAAACCTAACTAACTTAAGGACATCACACACATCTAAGTAAATTCCGTGTAAACACACCTCACACCATTACAGATCCACCACAGGCTTGCAAAGTGGCTTGTTGACAACTTTGGTCAATGGCTTCGTGTGGTCTGCATCACACTCGAACCCTACCAGCAGCTCTCACCAACTGAAATGGGGACTCGTCGGATCCGGACTCGACTGACCAGACAAGGGTTTTCGAGTCGTCTAAGGTCCAACCGATATGGTCACGAGTCCAGAAGAGGGGTTGCAGGTCATGTCGTGCTGATAGCAAAGGCACTTTCGTCGGTCGTCTGCTGCCATAGCCCATTAACGCCAAATTTACCCGCACTGTTCCAATGGATGTGTTCGTCGTAGGTCCACGTTGATTTCTGCCACTATTCACGCAGTGTTGCTTATCTGAGGGAACAGGAAACAAACATACCCATAGGAACAAAATTCCTGAAGCTCTTAGACCAGTAATAAAGTCAGCATATTGAGATCCAGCACCCAAGTTCTTCTGAAAAAATACCTCACCGAAAAAACGCAAAATGTAAATGGGTCTTTCAACAATGGTGTACGGATCAGGGTTGTGGGCTTAAAAACAGTGAAGATTCGCATTAATGATGCTTTGATCACCTTCAGTGACAGAAATGAAGGCAGAAATCTGGCCTTAATACAGAAGCAATGCTATATAACTGGATAGACAGTGTATCTCCAAGGCAGAAATTATAGGCAAAAATGCAACACAAGCAGCCGCATCCCTCAGATAGAGAAAGAGGCTCCATCTAGTTGATCCTTAAGAAGATAAAGATTAAGAAGATAAGTAGTACAATGTTGTGTAGTTTTAGGCTGTGGGCCGTGCGGTTCTAAGCGCTACAGTCTGGAACCGAGCGACCGCTACGGTCGCAGGTTCGGATCCTGCCTCGGGCATAGATGTGTGTGATGTCCTTAAGTTATTTAGGTTTAATTAGTTCTAAGATCTAGGCGACTGATGACCTCCGAAGTTAAGTCGCATAGTGCTCAGAGCCATTTTTTAGGCTGTGTCTTCATTCAGTAGTGAGTTTTCCTTTCTTCAATTGTCAAGTGCGATTTCTGATAACTGCTCTTTTGCCAGTTTCCTTTTATCTCAGAAAATAGTTAAAGGCAAAGGTCTGAAATATTTATCTAGCAAAGTTACATCATTGATAGAAGATAAGCGAATATATCAAGTATGACTCTGTGTCTTAGTAAACTTTTCTTTTATTACTTCGGATAAATCATGAGAAAACGGGATATAAATATGTTAAATTTAACATTATCAGGATAGGGCATCGATACCGTCCATAAACTATGTCACCCATCGCCGGCTAAAACTGTGTCATTCCCGATCACACTAGACCTCGTAATGCCAGAATGTAAGCGAGTTACTGTTTAGCAGTGTCATGTGGACACTTTTTAATAAATTTGTAAGAATTCTGTAACGATTGAAGCTCTTCACCACTTTAAAAGAGGAGGTGGGGATGGCGGGGCTTGAAGTAAGGGGAAGTGGCGGGGAGAGGAAAGTGTATTTCCCTCTTGCTGGTCTCTATAACGATACCACTCGATACTTTCTTCTCTGTTTTCCAACTGAGCTGCAGCTCTGTATCTAATGACCTCTATCTTGACGAGATGCTGATCGCTACACTTGGCTCTTTTTACGAAGTTCAATTGCTAAGCAAGTACCGAAATACTACGCCTCTGGGCCAGGACGGACAAATAAGACAGTCGAAGAGAAGCGGTCGGCAGCAGCTGCAGCAGCAGCTGACAAGCGGTAGCACTTGAAAACCGCAGTCTTTCATCTGCAGAGATTGCGGCCGGCGGACAAAGGTTCGGTCAGCCGCAAAGCCGCCAGTAACGGCACCGCAGAGGGGCGCCTCCCGTCTTCTTCGACGGCGGCAAATTGAAACTTCCATTAGAGTGCGGTTGTGCGGCGGGGGCAGCCCGGCTGGTTTGTCGGCGAGTTACACAGAGGCCGCGGCGGCACGCGACATCAAACGACATGGAGCAGCAAATCGATTCATTACCAGGACCGCACCGCGGCACAACACACCCACACAAAGCTGGTCCGCTGCCGATGTGTGTGGGCGGCTTCAGAGGCAACGGGCTAGGCGGTCTCCTGATGCTACAGGTTATCATCAAGAAGTAGCGCTACTGTACATACGAAAGTGCACCGTGTTAGACGGTGAAACATCAATCCTATACCTACCAGAGTTTGTAGAGTCGTTCACCACATCGCAGGTGTTAAGTTATTGAACATTCATTCCATTCGGAACCGTTATCCGTCATCTGTATCAGGATGAGATGTGATTTACCCAGCCGGCCCGTGTGGCCAAGCGGTTCTGGGCGCTTCAGTCTAGAACCGCGCGACCGCTACGGTCGCAGGTTCGAATCCTGCCTCGGGCATGGATGTGTGTGATGTCCTTAGGTTAGTTAGGTTTAATTAGTTCTACGTTCTAGGCGACTGATGACCTCAGAGCCATTTGAACCATTTTTTGATTTACCCACAGTGTAAGTAGACTGTTTAAGTTTTTATGTTGGTAACGCCATGTAGCGCTCTATATGAAAATCACTGACTGTGCTGTTTGCAGTCTGTGGTTGGTTTGCAATGTTGGAATTTGCTATTGTAGTGTTGGGCGGTTGGATGTGAACAGCGCGTAGCGTTGCTCAGTTGGAGGTGAGCCGCCAGCAGTGGTGGATGTGGGGAGAGAGATGGCGGAGTTTTGAGAGCGGATGATCTGGACGTGTGTCCATCAGAGACAGTAAATTTGTGACACTGGATGTCATGAACTGAACACTATTAAGGTAAATACATAGTCTGTTCTCTATCAAAATCTTTCATTTTCTAACTATGCCTATCAGTAGTTAGTGCCTTCAGTAGTTGGAATCTTTTATTTAGCTGACAGTATTGGCCCTCGCTGTATTGCAATAGTTCGAGTAATGAAGATGTTTGTGAGGTAAGTGATTCATGAAAGGTATAGGTTATTGTTAGTCAGGGCCATTCTTTTGTAGGGATTTATGAAAGTCAGATT
Source organism: Schistocerca serialis cubense (assembly GCF_023864345.2). Taxonomy (NCBI): domain Eukaryota; kingdom Metazoa; phylum Arthropoda; class Insecta; order Orthoptera; family Acrididae; genus Schistocerca; species Schistocerca serialis. The sequence continues at coordinate 334,898,376 of NC_064638.1, forward strand.
GCGTTGCTCTAAAAGTATTGTGTGTCAGTTTAATGATGATCAGAATAAGTAAAGAGAGAAATGTCTGAGTACGTTCAGTTTTGCTCAGCTGTTAGAAAATCAAATAACGTAAGGGGTTTAAGCACAGTCATTTATAATTTTTCTAAGGGGACGTTTCAACAGGAACTCCTATGTTCGTTGTGACATGGAGGCAGACAACATCGGAACGTCAACTCGAGAAATTTCTATCCATACGTAAACTGTATGTTATGACAATTTAAGAAGATACTTCACTGGTGGCTGGTGTAAGGGCGGACATCCACGCTCTTTGCCAGACATTTTTCCTGAGTCCGTCTCGTCACCACTTATCCTGCAGTCTTTGTACTACAGTCAACTGTCTGTGCCATCTGTTGGTATGATGCTTCCTTTTCTCTCATGCCTCTGATACCGCCTTTTTCGAACTACGAAAGATGCCGCTAAGTTATCCGTGCGCTTCCTTTCTCTATGCTGTGTTGCGTGATGCGATCTCCCCTTCTCCACATGAAAATATTCTTTTCATTTATTTATTTATTTCATAAATGATTGAGCCCCTCCACGCCCACATTGACGTGGTGACCATCAAAAAAGATCTTCCGTTACCTCTGTATTTGTTAGTTACTAATCGAGGACTTTAAGGGTTGTGGGGTCATGATGATATCAGTGCGTCTGGGTAGGATTACACATTAACACGGTCGCATCGACGAGATAGGTAGTGGAAGAAAATCGAAAGAGGGGTAGCGGTTTCAAGGGCAGAGGAAAAAATGATTGCTAAGACAAGCGCCAAGGCTAATAAACCTCTGCGATAGTCTGGTCGGGTAGTAAGAGCAGAAGCGTTTTCTTGCCATCTGCGACAGCTAATGCAAGGGTAAGATGGTTGTCAGTTATGGCTAACGTGCAATGCTCGATAACGTTATAGCTTACGTCGTCATGAAGGCTGTCAGTTCTTTCTAGGAGGGGTATGACTAGACTGGACACCTGCGAAGTCTCCTGGGCCAGCTGCAGCGTCTGTATCTGTACCACGCCAAGATTGTTATATAAGTGGTGTTTCGACATAAATCGGTAAGTGTGTAAGGGTTTTGATTGGGTTTGTTTGCGTTTACAGTACAGTACGGCTTTCATGCGTTGCCGGTTGGTCGGCTACTTTACACCTGGCGGTGACAGTTAATTTTGCTGTGGTGCACAAGTTCACCAGTATTTTTTATATTTACTATTAAAAACAGTCTTGATCACGATTTATTTATCAAGGTGACCGGTTTCGACCACTGCTGTGGTCATCCTCAGACCATTGAGTAGGAACCTCTTTCTGTTGGAGAATATACTAGTAGTGATTCTCCAACAGAAAGAGGTTCCTATTCAATGGTCTGAAGATGACCACAGCAGTGGTCGAAACCGGTAGCCTTGATAAATAAATCGTGATCAAGACTGTTTTTAATAGTAAATATTTGTAACACATTGATCACTGCCACTCCCATAATGTATTAGAAAGTAATATTTTTTTATATATTTGTGTATTGGTATTATCTATAGGTCCTTAATTGACCCTAAGTAGTAGTGTTTTTGGGCGATTGTGTTTTCGCCTATGGGTGTGATCGTACCTAGATTAAGGGTAAAAGGATTGTTCCAATGTCTCGTGTTCTTGTACAGTCGTGTGGTAAGTTTTTGAGTATCTCCGTGAGAGTTTCAAGGCAGTACTCTCTGTGAAGGCCCGCGATGTGTGTGTGTGTGTGTGTGTCATAGAGCATTGCGTATGATACGTAGAAATTTGTTCTGTATGATCTAAAGGCTGCGAGGGGTGTTGAACCTGTGTATTCCCAAAATGGAGCTGCACACTTCAGCAGTGGTCTAGTTAGTGTTGTGCACATGGGCCTCGACACCCTCCGTTTCACCGTACTTTGTCTGTTGAGCATGGGGTGAAGCTGTTTGAGCCTCGTGTTCGATCGGTTGGTTATGTATTCAATGTGGTCCCCCCCAAGAAAGTTTTTGGATCAACCAGATACCGAGGTACCTGACTTTATTACAGAGATGTGTGTGTGTTGTGTCTGTTTTGTTTGTGCAGGTGTTTCGGTCTGCGTGCGAACAGAACAGACTACCACTTGTCGACGTTTACAATAACACGCTATCGTTCCAACCAAGGCTCGGCAGTTCTGACTGCTCTCTGTAATCGTTAATTAGGTCCACTGTTCGCGATGTGACACTGAAATGGAAACGTCAAGGGACACGTACAGCACAAAAGCGTACAGGCCGACCTCGTCTGTTGACTGACAGATACCGCCGACAGTTGAAGAGAGTCCTAATGTCTAATAGACAGACATCTATCCAGACCATCAAACAGGAATTACTAACTGCATCAGGATCCACTGCAAGTAGTATGACAGTTAGGCGGGAGATGAGAAAACTTGGATTTCATGGTCGAGCGGCTGCTCATAAGCCTCACATCTCGCCGGTAAGGGCCAAACGACGCCTAGCTTGGTGTAAGGAACGTTAACGTTTGACGATTGCACAGTGGAAAAATGTTGTGTAGAGTGACGAGTCACAGTACAGAATGTGGCGATCCGAAGCAGGGTGTGGGTATGGCTATGTCCGGTGAACGTCATCTGCCAGAGTGTGTAGTGCCAACAGTAAAATTCGGAGGCGGTGGTGTTATGGTGTGGTGGTGTTTTTCATGGAGGGGGCTTGTGCCCCTAGTTGTTTTGCGTGGCACTGTGACAGCACAGACCTACACTGATGTTTTAAGCAGCTTCTTGCTTTCCACTGTTAAAGAGCAATACGGGGATGGCGATTGAATCTTTCAACACAATCTGTAATGGACTAGGCTGCACAGAGTCCTGACCTGAATACTATAGAACACCTTTGGGATGTTCTGGAACGCCGACTTCGTGCCAGTCCTCACCGACCGACATCGATAGCTCTCCTCAGTGCGACACACCGTGAATAATGGGCTGCCATTCCCCAAGAAACCTTCCAGCACCTGATTGAACGTATGTCTGCGAGAGTGGAAGCTGTCTTCCAGGCTAGCGACGGTCCAACACCATATTGAATTCCAGCGTTACCGATGGAGAGCTCCACGAACTTGTAAGTCATTTTCAGCCAGTTGTCCGGATACCTTTTCATCACATAGTTTATGTTGGCGTAGTTGTTGGGGAACACTTCCGCACCGAAATAAACAAACCAACAACAAAACGCACAAACACAGTTAAACAGTCAACAAAGCAGCCAAACGAGAACTCATATTACTCTCCCTCACCCCCTCACCACACCGTCCACGTAGGCCCCTCAAACTAAACACAAAACATACACACAGGTCAGGCACCACTTATATCCATGCTGTACTAACACCATTCATCACCTGCCGGAAAGCCTTTCTTCTGTAATGAAATTATTAAATATTTTGATCAACATATCTCAGTCCAGTAACAATAATTTGATCATAGCATATGTTCGTGCAGTAACCACTGACAGACGGCAGATGGAAGCACTAGCAGTAGAGTGCATCTAAATTGTGTCGAGGTGATGCGGAAAACAGTACAGTAGTTGCCGTATTTCAGAAAGGGAGCAATTTATCTGACGCCCAAAAGGGCATAATCATTGGCTTTCGGGTGAAGGGAGGAAGCTCTTCCGAAACGGCTATGTTTATAAACTATTCGAATGTCGTCGATATTAAAGTATGTTGAGCATAGGATAACAGCTCTGTCCAAAACCGGCGCCTAGGAAACTAAGGATCACTGTAGACCATAGATGACAGGGGTGAACGACGAGTGCGCAGATGTGTACAGGCGAATAGACCTGCAATTGTTGAACAACCGACTGCCCAAATGAACAAAAAGTGTATCCTCAACCAACCTTTAGCGAACGTTGCTGCATATGGACCTCCGAAGCAGGTGCCTGGTCCATGCTACCCTGATGACTACTGTTCATCGGCGAGGAAGGCTGGAATTTGCACGCCAGTACCGCAACTGGCCGTCCATTGAGAGGCGACTGGTGGCCTTTTCAGACGAATCACATATACAAGCAAAACACTCTTCATCAGACGTCAGAAGGGTCAAGGCTGGAGGATGAGCTTCATAGCTTTATGGTATGCGGAATGATTTCGTGGCATTACCTGATGATCTCGTCATTCTGGAAGGCATAACAGGTCAACACAACGCTGCATCTGTCCTTGGGGATCATGTCCACCCCAACAAGCATTTTGTTTTTCCTTGGCACGAAGATATCTACCAAGAGGATAATGCAACCTGTCACATAGCTCAAAGTGTACGTGCTTGGTTCGAAGAGTCCAGGATGAGCTTTCTGTACTCTCCTAGTCGTCAAATTCCCCGGATTTGAACCCAGCAGTGAATCTGTGGGACCATCTCGATCGGGCTCTTCGTGCCATGGATCCTCAACCGAGGAACTTAGCGCAGCTGGTCACGGTAGTAAAGTCGGCATGGCTCCTCCGGCATGGGTCCAGTCGCACGGCTTCACATCCCTGTCGGTACCTACTAGAACCTTATTGATTCTCTTCCTTCATGTCCCGCAGCGGTTCACGCTTAAAGTGTTTCTTATTCAGGCTTTAGTCAGGTGGTCACACTAATATTGCAGGGCAGTGTAACAGACCTAGAGTATCAGTATCGTGGCGTTCGGTCAGCGTGTACGCGGCGTATTTCAAATTCCATCATTGCATGAAATTCAGGCTAGTCCGTAGGAAGGATATTTATAACAGGTGATCAGTGTTTGGTATAGCACAAAATTAATCTTAGCCGTGAAACGCAGCATTTTTAGTTCCTTTATCGCTCTCACAGAATAGTGACTCGGTCAAGAATACAGGTTTTCAGTTAAACGTATCGCGCACGTTGAGGTTCGAATTGCAACGTAGGCCTATATTGAGCTTCTCATTTTTAACAGTTTCATTAACAACGAAATTAGCGAATAGCAAACACGCTACATTCTGTTGCAGCACTATGCAGATATGAAATTTCCCGGTAGATTAAAGTAGCGTTCTGGCAGAGGACTCAAACCCGACCTCGTTCCTTTCGAAAAAAAAAAAAAAAAAAAAAATCTGTCGTCAAATCAATTATCCAGTATCCAGGCACTACTCATGGCCTTCCGCTCTTGTCTCAGTTCAGCAGAAATTCTCTCCTAGTTTTTAAATTTCCACAGCGTACTGGTCCATAACCAGATGAGACTTATATTACGGTAGAAAATAGAGCGTGAAAGTATGCTTAGTCGCAGTTCTGTCAGCCACATAGTTTTAATTCCTCGCAAAGTTTGACTCAGCAGAGGTGTGTGCGCCGTTGTGAAAGATTAATTCTGGAAATTAGCCCTGGGCTGTGGGTGGACCATTTATACAAAACTGATAGTTTAGCTGTCCATGCAGGACTGTACCACAAACTATATAAAACACATCATAGATGCCGATGGTGAATTATGGATGCATCTGAGCTCGTGAGAGTATCGATTGGGAGAGGCAGGATTCTGGGTGCCAAATTCAACTGGCTATCAACAGGGTTTCAACGAGAGTGTCACTGCCTGTCTTTCCATGACTGTGTGCCGGGAGTCGTGACTTGGTGTCTTCGAAAGGAAAAGTGTAGCTTTGAGTCCCAGCGTGGCACGTAGTTACAAATCTTTACGAAGACTTAATGCACATATGGAGGGGGTGAGGGGTCAGAAACAAAATGAAAAGCTTATAAGAGTGTTGCAGCGTACGCTGTGCTGAGAAATAATTATTCAGAAAGAAATTCGATACGTTGCACTGTTTCAGAGTTAATTAGCATTGAAATTAGCCAATTAGGGCGTTGCTCACGAAAATTCCAGCCGCCTGCCATAGATGGTGTCACCGAACGCACTCTTAATTTGGCTTTCTAAAACGCAATAACAAAGCTATACGAAATGAGATGGTAGTTAGCCAAAGACTCAGCGCTGTCTTCAACTGACATTAATTATGTCCGGAGGGTCGCTCGAATTCGCGGGCCTAGCCGCTGGTTGACTTTCTTGTTACTGAGCACACTGTATATACAGGATATAACGCGTATAAGTGCAGATATTGGAATATGTCGTCCCTCCATATGTACGTTCATCGTTGTGTTGGTTTTTTTTCTCTTTTTCGAACATTGTTCCCACAAACAGGTCAAAAATTTTAAGACCTGATAATTTCTGTACCGCCATAGCAACACCAGTAAGTGGAGTAGAACTGCCAGTACAGATTGACCATTTTGAATCCACACTACAACACCAAACTTGCTGCCCAGTGGAATATAAGCATTAACGGCTTACTCTTGCCACATGTTCTCCAAGGAACTAACTAATCTAAAAACATAGATGTGTAATATTTATAATTATTTGTTTGTAAAGTCACATTGCACATTACACAGTCTTCAATCACCAAGAACAATATTTGCACTTACGTCCATTACACAAGGTCCCATTCAGTGATGATGTTACAAACTGTCAGGAATGACGGAGAAGAACAAATGTATCAATTTGACGTAGAGGACCCTGATCTGGAACCTACGGACTCGAAATTTCAACGTGAAAAGCGGTCTGATCGCTACTAGAGTGGAATACATGTACGATATTGTTGTTGCTAAGTTCACCTGATCTCACCCAGTTGACTTTTTCATGTGGGACCGTATGGAAGGATTTATATAGGAGACAACTGCCGAGATTGAAGAGGATTTTCTGGCAATAACTCTTGCTGACTGCAACGTTGTTCAAACAACACCGGGGATATTGGAACGGGTACCAGGGAACTTTGTGCTATGATGCCGCGATTGAATTAACGCTGGGGGACGCCATTTTGCACAACTGTTGTATATGCAGCAGCTTGCGTAAGTTGTGCAAGTAAATGGAATTCAGTATTACTGTACCGTAGACTTAGTATTTTCGGTATCACTGACAGATGGCAATTTAAGTGTGCCGTCCCTACCAACAACAGGTGAAATTTCATGAGGGTATTGAGGAGATTCTGTACCTCATTATCAGGGTCCGGAACTTGGGGCCTGTGCTATGCTTGATTATATTTTCACTCATATTTTCCTACTCGATCGTTGTTGGATTAGTGTGCCTTACCACAAATTGGTTCTTAAAGTTCCTAACACCATCACGGAATCAACGCCCGTCCACCCACTCTCCTTCCCCCTTCCCAAACAAACACATATAGGAACAATATTTTTTTATAATCAGAGAAAGGTACAGAGTGGTAAAAAGATTGTTTGTTGCTTGATGTTGTGTTAGAACTAAGATGGCTCGTACAAGATGGAGAAAATTGTACGAATCACCTTTGGAGTGTTTCTCCGTTTAAGAGTCTGTAATCCATGTCTATTGTTTCATACACTGTCACACTAATGTAGCCACCACCTGTATTGTACATCTTCATGAAATTACCCACGCACAGACGGCAGGTGTTAGCAGTAGCAGTTGAGGATATATAAAACGTTTCGGGGGACGCGCACAACAGAACAGTTGTTGTCGTAATGCGGAGCGGAGTGATTTATCTGACGTCCATAGGTGCATGATCATCGGCTTTCGGGTCAATGGGCGAAGCACTTCCCATATGGCTCAGTTTGTAAACTATTCGCGTGCCACCGTGTTTCTGAAGAATACCATGCATGACGAAATGGCGCTATTAAAAATCGACGGGCCCTAGATGACAGGGATGAAGACAGCTGCGAAGCTATGTTGGGGCGAATAGACGTGCAAATTTAGAGCAACTGGCAGCCCAGATGAACCGAGAGACTATCAACAGTGCCTCGTCAACGACCGTACGGCGAATGTTGCTGTGTTTGGGCATCCATAACACACGTATGATTTATGAACACATGCTGACCGCTGTTCATCTGCGACGAAGGCTGGAATTTTCACTTCACTACCGCAACTCTAAGTCCACTGACTGGCTACAGGTGGTGTTTTCATATGAATCACGTTTTATACTCCATCGGCGTGAAACGTCTGGAAGCAAACACCCTTCAACAATCGTCCAAAGGGTCTAGGCTAGAGAAGGGAATGTTTTCGTGGGATTTCCTGTGTTATCTCGTCATTCTGAGAGGCACCACAAATCAATACAAGTTTTCAGCTATCCTTGGGGACCATGCAAATCGGTAAATGTAGTTTGTCTTTCTTCGGCATGATGTCAGCTAACAGCAAGACAATGCAACGTCCCACACAGACCGCAGCGTACTTGCGTTATTCGAAGAGTGTCAGGATTAGTTTATCGTACTCCCTGGACACCGAACTCACAACATTTTAACCCCAATCGAGAGTCTGTGGCACAACTTCGGTCGAGCTTTACGCACCATTGATCCTCAACCGAGCTGGGCACGGCGCAGGCATCAGAATGGTTCTACATCCATGGCAGCACCTTCCAGAAACTCAGTTTCTCTCTTCCTGCATTTTTCACAGCAGTCCGCACCGAAAACGTGATTATTGAGACTTTTGACTGGTGTTGCTAACGAGACCGAACAGTGTATGACTTCCGTAGATACAGCTCGCTATCACTTTGCGTGTGTCATAATAGAGTCCATCAGTGTTTTCCCACTGAGAGAACATCTTTCCAAAAATAAACACAATAATAATTTTGCAAATTTATACGAGGCTACAAGCTTTCATCGCAGAAGTCAGCAAACATATTCCGTTGGTACTTATTTTATATCTGTCATTTTGTTACTGCAATTTTTTAACGAATTACTGTTCTGATACGGTTAATATGATTCAGAACTTCTACCTTGTGTGATTCTATTCATTCCTGAGTATTTGATTTACTTAACATCCGTGATAACATGTTACATAAATTTCGGGAATGCTTTCTATTGCTCCTTCTATGCCTTGCTTCTCCACTTCTGGATATATCAGCATGTTACACTAATGTCTTTTCTTTATGTTTCTATAGTCCGCAATTTCGAATACAATGTCCATAAGTTTTTCCACAGTTAACACGTTTAACATACCACTTTCGCACTTTTCTTTCCCATAGACATATTGTTTCATCTCAAGCCCATGTCAGTACTTTACACTGATATAGTTTTTATTTTGAAGAAAGGTTTCCAGACCAGTGCTGTGTGTCCACACTAAACATACAGTGAAGCAGACAAAATAATAATAATAATAAGAAGAAGAAGAAGAAGAAGAAGGGGAGGAAGGAAGAACGAGATGACAACAGAACTGTCGGTTGTGATGATGCCGTACATGTAGCCTCAGAAAGGATGAAATGCTAATTAATTTGATAACTAAACGACGTAAAACTTATGTAACATGCCGATAACAGTAGACGCATTTCTGTGATACCTAAAATAAAAAAAGTCTTGTAAGCCGAGACAGAACAGGCGCGCCATCTGGCGGAGTCCTGCCCTTAAATACCCGTCTGCGGTAACGTATCCAGACCACGTCATTTGACGCGGTGTTCAACTACTCCTTGTACTGAGGTTTTCCCTCTTTGGGATTTATTTTGTATGTTTGTGCAAGCTTGATGTGTTTTGGACTGTGTTTCTAATCAGATGATCGCTGCGTGAACTTTGATTACATCGGCTACTCGGAATCGTAATTTGTCTCGCTGGTTGCCACTCCTCTTTGTGCCGCGTCGTAATGAACTTCTGTAACCTATGCCGAAGCTGATAGTAAACTAAGAGTGTTGTCCAGAAAGTATGTTCCGATCAGTTGCGAAATGGAAACCAATGGGAAAATCCGATAAAGCTTTGCACAGATGTGTTGGACAGTGACTCTAGTACGCCCGTCGATCGTGTCGTGTAGCTCTTTTCAGTTTTGAGTGAACAGTGAGCACGTGAAGATGCGTAGGGAATAGCGTCTCCCGCCAAGTATGAGGACCTGGTTAGAGATTTCGCCTGTATCATGCAGCCCACAAAACATAACTGTCGAGCAGTTCCTTCTTCATGCCAGTTCTCGGCTGCACACTGCAGGGGCAATGAAGACGCTCCTGCAGCGTTTCCGATGAGAAGTGTCACCACCCACAATACAGTCCGTAATTGGCTCCCATCGAGTCTCATCTCTGCTCACAGGAACCGCTGGCTACGAAGGCACAATTTTTCCACAGACCACGAGCTGCATACCAGTGCAGATAACTGGCCGCAATCACAGGCGGCTCCTTTGTATGACAAGGATATTGAAAAGTTGATACAACACTACGACAACACTCGAGGTTGGAGAAGCGACCATGCAGAGAAGTAGGTGGAAGGTGTACCTAACTGTTGCAAATAAAACGTTTCTGGTTTTCACTGTGGTTTCCATTTCGCGACCGATCGGAACTTACTTTCTGGACAACCCTCGTAACTTGATTCTTGAGTCAGTTTAGTCCTATACAGATTCTTAGAGTTGCTTGCTGGTTACCTTTAATGTCTTTTACTGCTTTCTACTCGTTTACGTGCTCAGAAAATTTTCATTCTCGTTTCTGACACTCCTGCTTGCTTCTTCGCTTTGTTTTCTCTGATTCAGTTTGTGTGCTTTACCGGTTGCACATTTCATTTGAAGGTTATTAAATCTTCAACATGAAGCGATCAGTATAATGTGATCTTGGGTCTCTTTCCGTCGTACATAATTATTTCCATTCTGAGAAGTGATTCACTTTTTTAATTACTACACTTAGAACAGACAGTTGACTGTAATGGTAGTGACGTCTTGTAGCAAATCACGAACAAAGTTATTTTATGCATTTATTTTACATGGAAAGATTAGGGCCTTCAGGCCCTCTCTTACACCTAACCAGGCATACTCAGATTCAACAAATTTCAGTTTCTACAGAACATTAAGGACATATAACATGTTATACAGTATTAATGTTAAAGAAAAAAATAGAGATTCTAAAAGTAGTACAATGATAATTATAACAATCAAAAAATAATTATAACAATCAAGAATAATAATAATAATAATAGTAATGACTATGTATATGAAAGTAAACATAATTTTCTTTTATGAATGTCAGTCCTATTGCTAGTTGGGAATTTACTCCTTATATTCTTGCAGCTTGTGAGTTATTCTCATCAAGCAGAGACACAAGACGATAGAATGGGGTGAAAGAGATATAGAAGAGGTAGATAGGTTAGAGGAAGAGAAATAGAATTTTAAAATTCGAAGCTATGATGGAGAGGAGAAAGAAAAAGATGAGAGGGGCACAACAATGGTGGCTATACCGTCCCTAATATGTAAGTCTTGAGTTCCCTCTTGAATGTTGAGTGGTTCTGGATAAGACGCAGATCACAGGGAAGCGTGTTCCATAGTCGTATGGCTGAGATGGAGAATGACATGGAGAAAGCTTTCGTGTTATGTAAAGGTACAGCCAAGATGCTAGACGTATCCGATCTGGTATTGCGGTTGTGGAATGATGATAGGTGTTTAATGTGAGAAGATAAGTATTGGGGGCACCAGTGGCTATTTCTTACACTTCTTTATACTCAGGCCATTCGGAAAGTAAGGTCTAAATCGGATGAAGTTTTGCACAGATATGTTGTGCACTGCCTCTTGTATGCCTGTGGATCGCGCATGTCATTCTTTTGGTTATGAGCGCACAGGGAGCGTAGAAAATAGCGTCTCCCGCCAGTAATAAGGGCCTGGTATGAGATATTGCCTGACATCATGCAGCAGACATAACATAACTGTCATGTGTTTGCTTCTTCATGATATTTCTCGGCCACTCTCTGCAGGGGCGATGAAGAATCTCCTGCAGCGATTTCGATGGGAAGTGTTTTGTCAACCACAATACAGCCGGAAGTGCCTTCCCTAAGCTTCATCTCTGCTCAGATGAAGAGCTGGCTATGAAGACAACATTTTGGAACAGACAAGGAGCTGTAGACTAAAGTAGAGAATCAGCAGAAAATACAGTTGGCTGCCTTCTAAGACAAGGGAATTGGACAGTTGAAACAACGCTACGACAAATGTTTGAGTCTGTGTGGCGAGTATGTAGAGAAGTATCTGGAAGGTGTAGCCAACTGTTGCAAATAAAATATTTTTGACTTTCACAATGGTTTCCATACTGCCACCGTTTGCAGCCCTAGTACCTTTACTCCTGCTTCATTTTCGTAGGTATTTTGTTCGAAGTGTTTCGATGTTTCATGTACCTTCCCTCCCCCCTCCCCCGCTCCCCACCCATAGAGGTTCCAATTAATTGTCACTTATTTAGTGGAAATTTCCTCAGAATTGTAACGTCTCATTCTTCCTTGTGTGGAAACATAGTGCTTATCTTTGAGAATATAATGACCAAATAGGCACACAGATAATTGCGCTGTAACACGCTATGGAAATCAAACCCACGCTGAAAATGACATCATTGCGGTGAGTAATCGCAAATTTCAACTGCAGAAGTGCAATTAAAATGCTGTAAATGAAACACACTTGCCAGTAGGTGTGTAGTAACCTTGCGTGGGTGGCAGGAACAGTCAACTGTGAAGCTATGTATACCTGCCGTCCCGGTTTAGGGACCATAGAATGTATATGAAGGAATTATGTATATTTTCCGTGCCAAATGCGTGTTCACACGGCGTGGACTCGACGTTAAGCTGCAGGCGAAGAATGCAGAATGAGGCTGTTTCCCCCGGCTGGCGCTAATCTTATCGGAGCCCGTTAATTCGCAGGCGTAAGGACCCGCCGGTTTTACTCATTACGTCCACTACGTTATAACGAGCGAACGCTGGCCACTAAATGGGACCGCGATTCTGATCTCGAGCCGGCGCGGCACAATTACCCGCGGCTAACTACGGTAATTCCGCAACTATATGTCAAAACGCTCGTTACGGCGGGTCGCGCGTCGCCGACAATTAACAGGCGTCAGCAGAGGTCGCGTTGCGCTGCTGCTCCACTGGCAGCGACGCCGTGCGTTCAGATTACGTTGGATGGCTGGCGTTGCTTTAATACTGTGCGTCCAAAGGCACCGTCCGAGATGCCGTTGACACAGTGTCCTGTCAGAGGCTCGCTCAGTGGTGTAACAAAACAAACAGTACCCTTATTAGCCTGAAACGTTCCTTACGTCCGTGCTTCTAACTCATGTAGCATGGCGCAAGTCCACACTCGCGTGGCGGTCAGAATCCAGTCACACTTGGGTGTCGTCCTGCGTGAACGATCTGTTTGCAAAAACGGTGCGACGATCACGGAAAAATATCAGCCGCCAGCACAGCTGTGCTCTAAGAAATCTACGGATCAATAGGTTTGTTACAGTACATGAATGGCGTAGTAAATAGTAGGATTACAGGCAATACTGGTGTCATTGGTAGGCAAAGAAACATAAATGAATGTCTGAGTGAGAAACTGGCAGTAAAATATTTCTCTTGGGGTTTCTGATTGTTTGGTTGTCTTTCTTTTAAGAATTGTCAGAAACGCACATGATTCAATGCTAGTTCACTGTGTATTCTACATTCGTTCAGGATATTAAGTGTATTTTATATGTAATAATTCGTTAATGGCGTAAAACTTCTGCCCTTTCAAGTAATCAAAGACATTACTTGTGATCAAGTATAGTTTACGTACAAAACCATACACACCCTCACCCACACCCACACCCACCCACCCACCCACCCACCCACACACACATACACACACACACACACACACACACACACACACAAACAGTAACATGTTTTATATAACTACGACAAAATACTGAATCGATGTTTGATACAGTTTTGTTTTGCCGTTTCTTTTTAATTTTACCTTTTTGTTGTGGAAATTGCTTTTTCTAGCACTATATCATGCGTCTGTATAGTTTTCCTCATTTTTCTACATCATCCATCTGTTTCACATTACAAATCACCAATTTTGGAACAAAACCTGAATTAAACATTGACAAGTTAAATTTTTTTTATAAACACTGTTTTTTATTAGGTAACAGACAGGTGGATACCTATGCAGAACAAAGATGTTCTATAGGTTATATGACTCTCTGTATGTCCACACTCAGTTTCTAGACAGTTTACCGCCTTCGATTTTCAGATGAAACTAGTAAAAATTTGGAAATTTGTGGTAAGTTCCTATGGGACCACACTGCTGAGGTCATCGGTCCCTAGGCTTACATACTACTTAATCTAACTTAAACTAACTTACACTAAGGACAACACAAACACCCGTGCCTGAGGGGAGAGTCAAACCGCCAATGGGGGGAGCCGCGCGAACCGTGGCAAGGCGCCCATGACCAATTGGCCACCCCACGCGGTGAATCTAGTAAGACACTGATCACATATGTAAAGCAAGTGATCGTTATTAGGTAACACTCAGTATGTGTGCAACACATCTGCCGACGGAATATTAATAATTTTATGAAAAACAAAATATAGAAATGAATGTACGCTACAAATGTAATGACTGTAACATTCTAAGGGTATCAGAATATGTAGTTCATTTAATCAATTTGAAATCATAAAGTTAGGGAATCCGCTATGGGTTTTCGACCGTCATTCTTTTGGATGACATTGGCGCGAGCATAGCAAGGGAGGAAAACAACGAAAACCAGTTGCATTCGAGCCTGGACTTTGTAAGTACCGTGGCGTGCCATATCTGGCGATGTTAGCCTTAAACAATAACAAGTCGGTGTGAAAATGCTTAATATTTTATTTAGCAGTAGTTTATAATTCTTCAAGTTGTCTCCAGTTTATTTTCTGTAGGGAAGTAGGAATATGAAGCCGATGATGCAGCAGGTTAACATGGCTACCGCAGTTGGGTGGCACTTATAAATTAACTCCATGACTGAAGACGTGAAGAGCCTATTCAATTTTTCATACAGCAAGCACCAACACAGATACGACTGCAACGAACAAGGCAAGACATTTTCGTATTATCAGTCTTCAGCAGTGTATCAGAATGTTACAGTCCACTCCATGGTCTGCCAAAGTTCTAATACAGTTTTGTTACAAGTATTTGTTAGAATCATTGTCCCAAATTTATATAGCGATCCAAAGTTCCATTCCTATTTTGTTAAATGTAAATTTTGTGTCACTCTGTACGTTCAAAAGACCATAGGTAATTAAATTTGGTATTGCAACAATCTTGCTGTGTCATAGGAAAATAACTTCCAAGAGTAATTGATTACTTGCAATTTGAAGAGGCAAGAAGTGTGGTCGCTTTGATATGTCAAAATAAAGTTCATTTTAATGAGATGTCTTACCTTGAAATTTACTTCATCATAATATTAACTTCACGTAATTATTCAGAGTAAAAAAGGCAGGTGTTAAGCCACTTAAGAATATCTCAGTCCGCATCTATCTTGTTTCCAAGTAAAATTGTTGTCAAAAAAGTCATTAACATAAATTTACGTCGTGCAGAATTAAAGAAGTATAAACTGAAATAAAGTACTGAAATTTCTCCTTGAGAGCCGGTGACCACAGCAATCTTCGTAGATATAGTTTTCCTTTAATGGATCTGTCGTGAGGCTACATAGCTGCAAGCTGTTTGCTGCAGGAGTGCGGATAAAACCAAATCCAGGTAGGTCATATAAACTTTCCCTTGTGTAATAACTTGTATTTCTTACCAATCCTGAAAATCGAAACCCGTTATCCATACCTCGCTTTGGAGACAAATTTAAAACATAAATAGTTGCCTTGCTAATAATAGTATTCGGTTAGGTAACACACGTCACAATTTGTGTTAGAGACTGTTGTTCATGTTAGTAAAAGCAGTGTAATGTTGTGCTGTTTTATTGAAAGTGGTACATGGGCGAACTAGAAGCTGTATTTTTCTGAGAAGCGACATGTAGTCAACGCAGGAGGGACGAAGGTTCTTTTTTTTTTGTAAGGCAGTCCCGGCAGGTAGAGGTATATGCGCGGGATGCCGAAAAACGAGCGCAAAGTGGATTCACCTTCCGTGGGGTGGCTAACGCTGCAAAACGGTATTGAAATTATTCTTCACGTTATTACTTCCGTTTAAGGCAATATTATCCGCTCAGACAGCTAAATATTGTCGTATTTATAGTTAAAAAACATTCCTTTCCTCACTACGTAACTTTAAAAACGGTTCTAATACACGATATTTGGACATTTAATACAGAGCTGTATTGCTGACAACACTGGCTGTTCATAGTGCCGTGTGTGCCATTAGCAGGGCCGTCCATGCACTCCGGTGTTTCCTGTGGTGCAGCTGTAGCAGTTAGCTTCTGGAGAGCCAAGAACGGGAAGCATTCTTCAATGTGGTACCTCAAGCAGACGTTTGTAGGTAACTAGCGCTCAGCGCGGGATGTGCCCACTATGTGGACCCAAACAACCTAGAGTGTAATGTCTTTTCCTGGGTGACAGGACAGCAATTGCATTGGAGATGAGCCGACCGGTGTGGCCAAGCGGTTCTAGGCGCTACAGTCTGGTACCGCGCTGCTGCTACGGTTGCAGGTTCGAATCCTGCCTCGGGCATGGATGTGTATGATGTCCTTAGGTTAGTTAGGTTTACGTAGTTCTAAGTCTAGGGGACTGATGGCCTCAGATGTTAAGTCCTCTAGTGCTTAGAGCCAGCATTGGAGATGCAGAAAGCGGCTTCCGGATTACAAGAGTAGCATTAACTGGGTACTTTAGTGAGCAGCAGTAGTATTTTGCTCAGCCGAGTGATGCAACATAGTGTATAGTTAAGGGTATACGTTATGTCGGTTGATCAGTAATATAACACACGATAGGTTCATGGGTGGAAAGTGGCGTGTTGCTTGTCCTGTGACGGCATGCTGAGCGTCCAGATGTTTTATTTAAAAGCGCGAGCCACTTTGATTTTATTATTTACGTTGCGTGAGCATGATATTTTGTATGTGCCTTTGAAGGCTACAGAGGGACATTCTGTCATTACAGCGCTGTGAGTCTCACTGATTTCCTTATGTACCATGTTACCAAAATTTATCTCGTCACTTTATCCTGTGAAAGTGATCTATTTTGCATGTCGTATTGTACAGAAAATAGGTTTTAGAAGTTTGCGTAGGTAGTTCCTTTGATGATTGATGATAGATTTGTTTTGATGACTAGTTGCCTGGTGATGGGACAGACCGTATACGGGGAAGCCAAACAAAAATGAGACAAATTTAAAGATACAAGTAGTCTGTTATTTGAGAAGTAATCGCCACTGTGAGGGAAGATAGTCATTTCCTTCAGGCAAAAATGTCTGCATTTGGCTACGGAACCATGTTGCCCGACGACATCATGCCAAGGTTGTTTTTACTACGCTGCAGACGTTTCACTGGATAGTCCGTGCTCATTCACCATACAGTCCCGATCTCTCCCCAAGAAATTCCGTATTTTTGGAGCTCCGAAGAAAGTAATTTGTTCTCGTTGATTTGCTTTGGAGGAAGAGATGGATAATCGTAGTTCCGTTGGCAGTCGCAAACATTTTTTTCATGAAGGCACTACCGGTCTTGCTTCACAGTGGGATGCCGTAGGCTACTAACAGTAATGTCGATTACTTTTGAAATAATAAACAGCTCGCTTACTTTTCTCCAACTGTTTCGTTTCCATTTAACTGTCCCTTTTAGATTTAGATTTATTTGGGTGCTCGTGTAGATAGCCTTCACTAGTTAGAAAGTTAGCTGTCTCCCAATTTGCTGTTCTGCGATTAATTTCATAAGCTAGTTTTATTGTTATTTGTCTGCCTTTGACGAGGGGCGTTATATTGTAAGCTCTTATTGTGGTCGCCCTGATTTTGTTTGTTAGGGCCAAGTCAATTAGAATTTCATTTCCGTTGTACTACAGATATTACGTGTTCGTAAACCCTTTTTGACTCCTATCTCCAAGAATTGTAACCTGGGCTGTAAATTAATTCCTGTTTTCTTATTTTTTCTCTCTTGTCAAGAAGAATATTTCGTCTGTAATGAATTACTCGTTTAACTGGGCCATGCCTTCACGTCCCCCAGCCAGGAGTCCACACCACCCAAATCCTAGGACACAACAATACAAAACCACTAGAGGAAAAGTAACACATGTCGATATATTGATCACCCATCTACAATATAAAAAAGTAATGAGAGACCACCATTTCATTAATACTGTTTCAACACTCATGTTCATTTACATTTTGATAACTGTGATAACCTGTAATGCAGGCTACCAGCAACAAACACAGTGAAAGGGCAAAATGAATTTAGCAGACGCATGGGGCTCATAGTCAAGCAGAAGTTTTGCTACTTAAAGTCATTCGCTGCCAGGGCGGTAACCCAGGGTCACCTCTCGGTTTTCACATGTTAAAATTCAGTTGGTGCACTGAGGTAAAGTAGTTTCGCGTATCCATAAGAATTGCTGGAACTAAGTATTTTAATGATTTTTATATTTTGTGCATGTCGTTGGTTTGTATTTTTCATTCATATGTTGTTGTCATATCAGTATTTCTTGTTTCTTGTTCCTGACGAAGAATGGCGTTGTGTTAACGTGAGGGAAGGTAGATTCTCTATGGAAATTACATTTATTGTTGATTATGGTTGTTTTTATTTGATACAGTACCCCCTGGTTACTGAGTGGTCAGCTCGACGGAATGTCATACCTAACGACCCGGATTCGATTCCCGGCTGGGTCAGAGATTTTCTCCGCTCAGGGATTGGGCGTTTTGTTGTTCTTATCATTATCATTTCATTCCCATCGACACGCCATTCGCCGAAGTGGCGTCAACACGAAAGACTTGCACCAGGCGAACGGTCTACGGGAGGCCCTAGCCACACGGCATTTATTTATTTATTTGATATGCTTTGTCAGCGATTTAGAATTAGTGCCTCGCCAGAGCAAATTTCAGGGTACATTTGTGTCGCGTTGCGACGAGAAGCAATTGAAATCTCTCTTGAGTAGAAACCTGAATGCATGCTTACAAGAAGCATGACACGTTGGCCACAAAGTAGTGGGAATATCTAAATCTTGTCACAAATGGATGAATGTAAGACCTGTAACATTGATCAGGAAAAAGTTGCGGAGAATTCTCAGGCGGATGTAGTAACTGACTATACGGATACGTCGAACGCAGAATTTTCTGATTATGATGAGGTACTTCAGTGAGACAACGAGCGCGGAATTGAAACCACAACATAGCGCCAGGCAGGATTGCAGGCATGGCAAGACGTAGCCTTAGTGAGAGTAGCGGAGCAAACTCATCAACAAAACATCACAGAACGATGGAATCGCGTTCCTCGAGTCCTGGAGGTATTAGCGGTGGATCTTAATTTGAGGCCCTCTTTCGATCTATGCAGGATGCGGAGAAGAAGAGGCAGGAGTCGGGAAAAAGTGGCAGGAGACAGAGGAGATTGCTACGAAGGAAATGAAAGAATTAGTCTATAAGGAGACGATGGAGATACGGATGGAAGCTGAGCAGCTTGTTGAAACTACAGAGCAGGTTTAGAAGGAAATGAGGACGTTAGAGAAGAGATAGAATGCGCCAAGAAAACATTGACAGTGACGCAAGAGGTCGCGAGAGAGGCAAAACGCGATGTGGGCGGCAGGATTAGTAGCTCAAGGTACGCTTTGATAGCTAAAGAACATGTAAAAGAGGCCAAAACCGAGATCTGAAAAAAAGGTCACGCTCCAAAATCGTGGAAAAAGCAACGTACAGGAAATGGAAAAAAAAAAATTGCGAGAAGTTGAAGCACATCGAGCAGATCGAGCGCAAACAGGCAGAAATATTAGAGTTTAAGGGACAGCAGACTCGTATCACGGCATAGCAAAACGAACTAGCAAAAGACGTCCAACAAGCACGTCAGCGGCTTGCGCAGTTGGAATTATGATCTGTTACGACAGCACACCTCACGATCAGGAAAGGAGAGGAGAGCGTGTGTTGCGGCATTGCGATGCGTAACAGGAGGCTACTTCACGGGCACAAAGGCGAATGCCCCAGAACACACCAGCCGTCATAGGGCGCACGACAGAGCACGCAGCGTCGGAGATGCAGAGTATGATGGAAGCCGAACCAGAACACAATTGTGTACGCCATCGGCGAAGGTAAATATTACTCCGTGATTCTGACGACACAAGAGGAGGCCCTAACAGTGGAGAATCGTTTGGACACCGACTACCGACTTTTGGAGATGGGTGCTTCACAGCTAATGTCGAACCACTCGACCACAAACATTTCTTACCCATTCAATATTCCCAAGTGTACAAGGAGAATACTGTGACATTAAATCCAAAATGTTGGATAACCCAATACGATAAAGTGCTGTCAGAATCGTGACCACTGAAATCCAAGCTGGAATTTATCTGCGGGTTTTTAGAGGGATCGAATGTGGAACATATGCGCAGTGTCGCTGAGTTTGTCGCTCATATACGGAGTTCAGGGACGCGTTCCTCAACACATTAGTCGCAAGACACGCAGAAAAGAGTCAAACAGGATATTATGCTGGGCAAATTTCTAAAAGCGTCAGGGTCTGTAACTCGGTGAGGTTCTTTGAATCGCTAATTAAAAAGAATCTGTTTTTGGACCACCCGTACAGTGCCAAGCAAATTATGAGGTACTGTTACGTCAAATTACCACTGCACTATCAACAACGTGTCATCGGTAAGTGCAACGATACCACTGAATCCTCTAACAGGGCGATATGCGAATTACACTATGTCAACGATATACAAAACGCAAGAGGCAGAAAAAGAAACAACGACTGCAGTTGGTAAGGCTCATCAGTAGGGGGTGACAACAGACGACCAAAAGGAAACAATAACATTTCCATAAATAGAGGGAATAACCAGCCACCGTGGAAGAGGAAGTAACCAGCCACCGTAGGAGAACAGAGGTAGACGAGGCAATTACAACAATAATTACAACGTACGGCAAAAAGGTAACTGGATAGAACAACTTATAACACTACTTCTCCGCTCGTTATACTGACATGCAATGTACCTAATGACTACAAGGTTTATTTTTGTCACAAGTCAGCGACGTATAGCACTACAGCGAAAGTAAATTTGCCAAATACTGCCTAAACTTGCAGTAAATGTTGCCCTTTGAGAGGAATTTAGAAATGTGACCGAGTTTGTCTAACGGAAAATTGGACTCGAATCTTACTTTCGTAAGAATAGCTGTAGGCAGATTACATAAAGAAATAGTTTTGCAAGGAGTAACAGTAACTGATTGCTGTTAAGTGAAATAGTTATACGGTCGTCAGCCTAATTCCGCATAATAATGTAAAAGCATTAGTCATAAAGAACCTGTTTTTACTACTTCAAAGCGAACTTTCATTAAATACCATTCTACGAAGTGCAATGAACACACCCAAATGGACAAATTACACAGTAGATAGCAGTAGTTGTCACTTTAGTAGTTAAGTAGTCACTATATTTGCAAAATGACCCCCTTCTCTTGTTTACTTTAATCTTTACTTTTGTCTTTAACTAATATTGCTTAAACCTGCCCTTCACTAACCACACAAGACCAGATAACACATAATAATAGTCAAGTACAATTTATACACACATTCACTATACAGAAGCGAATAGGACACACAATATACAAACCTTCTATCTTTGTTTCCCAGTGATTACTTCAAGAATCATTAGCTAGAAACCTACTAAGCTGATTTATTCTCTTTGTTATGATGGAAAAGAAATGTGATCCCACAAACTAGCCCTTTCGTTGTAACAACAAAATTGTATACACTTTAAAATTTATGAATCATTAAGCTAGGATTGGATTACTCTTTCAATCTGAGATCATTAAGTTTGTACTATTTTAACACTTTTTACCCAGACAAGAACCTCTACAAAACAGAGATAATTCTTCAGTAAAATTCTACTTCAAACAACCTCTAGACAAAATGTGCAAATGTAGTATAAGTACCACTTGTGAAACAAGTAAGTTTTGAAAATAATTTTAAATCAGCAAACATTAGTACTCTCTTTTCCAAGTAATACTCTTTCCTAAACTGATTTTTAAGTTCATTTTCTAGTTAAGTTTCAAAACATTCAAACATGGACAGTCGCTGTTATATGTATGAGAAACAAGTAATTCTTGCCCCGCACATTACGTGTACTGGCATAAAGCTTTGCCACACATAAAAAAATGCTCCATAGAATTGTTAATGCTTTTTATGCAAAGGACATTCTCGGATTTCATTACTTAACGGAGAGGATCCTACTTGGAAAAGTGCATAGGCTGGACACTTTGTTCAAACACATGTTTGAACCTTAGCATTATTTTACCATAGAACCAAACACAACATCACTGTTTCACACATTAATACATTTCTGATCTTTCGTGAGAGTGACGAAGTGGTCGTGCAATGAAGGTGACGAGTATGTGGTGGCTAGGTGGTCTTTCCATTGGCAATAATGGGCTCTATTTACCTCTTCATGGCGTTGTTAATAATAATTTTAGAGCTTTTCCCAAATCAAGAGCACCATTTTACATCCGCATATTAAATCCGAGGCCACACCATTCCACTTGTAACACTATAAGCCTTACTCGGTACCTGCGCTGTTTGCTCGTCAGTTAGTTGCTGTCGACTGCCTACTGTGCTCTCTGGTTTGGTGCCCATACGAGCGCCACATCTACCTTTTCCTAGCACGCCAATTCGCTTCCGTTGCAGAGGGGAACTAAATTGGGTTTTTCTTTATGTAATGCCATGTCCATATGTATGAACCAGTTACAATGCAGTTACCAACAAACATATTTCAAAAAAATCTCCATCATTCAAGCATATTAAGAAGTCAACACAAATAAACATAGTCAAATGCTATTCCCCTCGAAATAATACAAAGAACTTGACTTGCAAAGAGCAAACATGTCACAAAACCTTTACATTTCTTTAAAGCAAATCAAAGACATTACATATTAAAGAATATATGCTTTACATTACTCATGATAAATAAATAAAAAATATTTACAGTATTAAACTGTGCTGTTACAAATGAAGTCCAAACCAATTCTAGTGCGGTACTAGAGAACCACAGCAACAAAGAAACAACTTGGAGAACAACAGTCAATGGCAGCAATAAAACTAACAATATCATAATATCCAGAATAGGGCACTCAACCCGCCACAGGGGGAACGAAGCAGAAGTTTAGATAGAAATTGACGCTCTGCTGCGGATACAGCTCAAAACATGGCCACAGGAACAATCGGAACGAGCAACATCAATACGCTAGATTATGAAGACACAAGAGAGCGCTTGCAGGAGGAAAAGGAAGTCATGACACGATAGTCGTCATTGACGTCACCGTAGGCTACATCAGTCTGACTGGAAATGTGGATGGTATAAGGCACATTACGGCAATCTCGGAATCTGCGTACAAGAGATGCACTGCCAGTCACCCATGGCCAGCACACGCGCTGAAGAAAGCGAAATTACTTGCACTCTGAGAGGAAAGCACACGGAGGTGCAGATACAAACCAATGGCACGCCTTGGAAGCTAATTTTCTGGTCGACCCTTCGCTAGCAATTGAAATAATATTCGGCATGGATATCCCGAACCAACATCAGGACGTATAGGACGTGGGACGAGAAGAGCTCACATTGCAAAAAGATGTTGCCAAGAAAATTACATCTGCTGATTATGCAATAGAGGCGAAAATTTCTCCAGAATGCCTCAACCTAAATTACACCACAAAACGGGTGGAAGATAGTAATTGGCGTTGTTGCACCGTGAAAGAAAATGGAAAAACTCGTAGGTAGGTGCGCAATGTCATTGATAACATGCTAGGGAACGTAGAAAACATTTCAATGAATGACAGGGAAGACCTGGAAGAAGTCTTGCTTGAAAATGCGGATGTATTTGTGCCGTAAACGGGAGTTATCCGTAAATTTTAATATGCATTCCGAGTGCGTGAGCATACAAAATTCTTTACACCACCTTACCACTTACCCCTGGCCAATCGTCACAAGCTTTTCTTAGAGATAAAGAATATGCTAGACGAAGACATCATTGAACCAGCGACCTCCACATACAACAGCACTCTCAGGTTAGTAGAAAAGTCTGATTGCTCACTCCATTTGGTACTGGAATCATGGCAAATTAATACCATCGTAGAACCAGAAAAAGATAGTCCGAAGAAGCTGGAGTAACTCCAACATAGCTTCTAAGGCGCAAGTGTATTCTCGCTCTTCGACTTACCATTCAGTTTCTGGCAAATTAAACTCCATCCAAAAGGAAGGAAATACACCGCATTCCTTGCCTTTGGTAGATGTTGCCAGTTGAAACGGCTGCCATTCGGTTTAAACGTGTCCTCATCTGCTTCCATTTGTGGAATTAATGGTATTTGAAAGTGTTCCATGAAACAAAGAATAGCCTTGACATATCCAGACAAGTTCAAGACAATGGCAAAATTTGCAACTTCAACAAGTGACAAACAACTCTGTTGTTTTCTCGGTGTCTCACATTTCTGCAATGCATTCATGCACGTGAAGAAAATAGCCACACCGCGATTATGTCAGCTGAGAGGAAGAAGGCGCCGTCGGGCTGGGACGATGTGGCGGAAGATGATCTCCAGACCCTCAAACCAGCGCTGGTTAATGCACCGATTTTGTCGCACCCCAGCCTGGCGGAGGAATTTTGCGAGGGACAGCTCATATTCTGGCCTGGGCATAGTACCATCCAGAGATATCAGTAAGGAGGGACATTGTGCATAGGACCATTGATTTTGGAAGCTGTGTCCTCCGTAAATGCTAGAGAAACCACTCGATAACTGAGTTTGAAGTATTGACGATCAGGTTTGGTTTCAAAAATTTTTCAATTCTTTCTGTATGGGAGCAAAAAAAAATCTTCAGCGATCACAAAGCCTTGGAGATTCTACTCACGGTGAAGCTTAGCAATAAGAGACTACGAGATGGGCACTCTTGCTACAGAAGTTACGTTTTACTACTACGCACATACTAGGGGAGGAGAACGTAATCGGGAATGTGCTACCATTTACACCTGTGGCATTGGAAAGAAGTGGCGCAGTCCCGCTAGAAGAAATATTCTATTGTATTATATTTAAAAGTTGTCCTTTGAGAATTACGTCGCCAAGAGCCTAAAGGACATCAGCAGCAATCAAGACAAGACCCAGCTCTGCTTGCTCTGAAGATGAGATTAAAGGACAGGACGGAAACTAAATTCACGCAGTTCTACTTACTGTGGAACGGAATCTTATTCTTCCGCAGTGAAGGGAAGGACCGCCCTGGCATGTTCGCATTCCAGATGAGTTTGTGAACAAGTTTATCTGGCACGCTCTCCTTAGCTATGTACATTTGGACACAGGAAATGCTACCTGAAACTACGCACACTGTGCCGTTTTAAAAATATGGAAGGACGAATTCGGAAGGTTTTCGCGGTGTGTAAAGCCCGTTAGAAACAGGAACAATTCGGTGACAATGCAGGCGCCTCTGCACCCCATAATTCCACTCAGACTAAAACCTCTCACTGCAACCGATTTAATGGGCCCTCTTGGGTGCTCAGTCTGAGACTGTGGCTGCATCCTGGGAGTAGTAGAGCTGACATCCAAGTAAGACATTTTGACCATCCTGCATTACGCAAAAGCGTAGACAGTTTGCTGAGCCTTCTGCAAATATTTCCTCACTCAGGTAGGCCATATACATAGAATTACCTCCGAAATGAACCCCAGTTCCTTTCAGAGAAATGGAAAGCTATTTTAAGGAAACACTGGATAAATTAGTATATGTATCCATAAGGCATCCCCAATCGTCCCCGGCAGAAAGGATAGTGAAAATCCTGTGAACCCTTTGCGTATATACTGCGCGAAACGACATGCCAGCTGGGATTTTTCCCTACACGACTTCCACGACATGATGAACGAGTTGCCGCATGGAGTCACTAAGATACCACCAGTAACTACTGTCAAGAACAGGCAAAACAGATAGCTAATCTGTTACGTCATACACTTCCACCCGAGAATCTGAGTGCAGCACAAGCAAATTGTTGGCGAGGCTGCGTAAGGCGGGGTTGAAAAGGAAGGAGATCTGGTATAGAAAGGCACGTATAGGAGAATTCCGCATTGGACAAACGGTGTTGATGAAAAGTTTCTGTCTGTCTAACAAGCAGAAACAGTTACGCCACAAATTCTATTCTGCCTACAGTAGACCTTTCTAAATCTGCAGGATCACTCTTATGAACACACTGGAAGTCGAAACCTTGAGATCAAGGAAGTCCCTGGGTATTCACGATATCTGTCATGTGAAACCATTTATAGATTAGGTGTTTATAGTGGTTCAGGTAGGTTAGAATCAATTTGACAAAGAACATCGGGGGATTAGCAAATTCTAGGCGACATTGTGTAGTGCTGTCTACATCGTTCGTTTACAGAATTTCTGAAGTTAATGTATCGGTATTAGTTATGGTACGACTCCTTGACGTACGTGATGAAAAGCGTAGCTTTGTTGTTACAGCATCATATCAACGCGTTCAATTTCTGCTTGACAATCAAAGTCAGGGCTGTATAGAAATTCGTCATAAGTGACAGCTCTTTTTAACTGACACCTTTCTGTGACATGACAACCTCTGCCCGTTGACTGAACTGTGCCTAGGGCCCAGCCTGAATTTACCTGTGTAACATATGGCCACTTTGTCTTCCGACCGCACTGTTGTTGTCCATTATCACGCTCCAAGGAGTATAACAATGTTAGTCAAGAAACGACTGCATTACGAACATCAAATTCAGCTGTATCCTTCTCGTAGAAGTGTCTTCCATAATATCATTGTGGCCTGTGAGATTATTTCTATCCCTTTTCCGCGGTATCTTGCGCACTGCCCAAGAGATGGGAGTCCGCTGCTTTCAGCTGTTGAGAGATGACGTGGTTGCAGCCATGCCACTGCGCATGGTTGTCTCGATTTTCGGGTGTGTTGTGAGTGGTATTAGTGCCGACACATTAAGAACGTGGAGACGCTAAGTTGTTGGGATGCTGGGCCTTCGCCAGTCATGCGATTAAGCTTTCCTCAACGTATTTGTGTTTTGATTCCGCTTACGGAGCACCCTAGGTAATGCACACTATGAGGAATAAGTATGTACAGAGCGAGTCACGGTGGTGTGGAGTACCTTAGGTTCAGGAAAAGGAGGTGTCCAATGAGAAGGGGATTACTGGTAAGAACGAGGACCGACCTTCATCGGAGAACCAAGTTACCTTTTCGTATATTATTGCAGCGGCGATTCAACAAGAGAACCTGGTGGCGCTTTTGTAACAAGAGGAACACCAAGTAACTGGGGACTAACGACATTTATAAGTTTTATGCGGATACTGGAGCAGGCGTCAAAAAACAGAGCACCACTTCAGCATTGGGTGACACTGCTGCCAGAAGCACCAAGAACGGGAGAAGTATACGTAGCGTAGTCATAATCTATGGGTAGAAAGGGTTTACATGTAAAGATGATAGATGTTGGGTAAAGAGCATAAGTTAATACGAATTGTGGTGTGGAAAGAGCAAGTTGGGTGAAGAGTGAATAGAGTATCAGCCTATTATAGGAGAAATGCATGTTGGGAAATAATACTATCAGAACTCTCTCACACAGACCAGAAACACTCGCCATATATTGAGGACACGTTTAAATGTTAAGGATGTCATTAGTAGTCTATACAATAACACAGACTTCTTTTAACTTTTTTTGTTATTCCGATCACACAAGTAATTATATAGGTACTCCCAATGTATTTATCCTAAGAACTTATTTTTTGGGTTGCTCTCTTAGACATAAGAAACTATATACGTAGAACTTCTAAAGCACTTGCATATTACGAGGAGTGTGCAGATTTTGAGAGTGTCAAACCCACTATTGATGCACCCTGTGGGGCATCGCGAGGCAACACCCTGTGGCCACCGACAATGAAAATGTGGCACCCAGAAGGAGAACACTGAGGAGGTGTGGTCCAGAGGCCTATCAAGTGGTGGTCTGGTTGGTAGCACTGAATGAGTATTGGGGCCGCATTAGCAGCCCAACGTAAGTGACAGTGGAGGGGGAGCTGTGCCATGCACCTAGCTGCTGTAAACTGGCTGGCCTCAGGTGGCTGTGAATGGAAGTGGTCCTCTGGAGAAGGGTGGCCCACCATTGATGCCACGTCACTTCCTCAACAGCCTGACAGATGGGCCATGTGCTAAGTAAATGACAGCCGACAGCAACCACCGACTGAGCGATTGTGAATGGGACTGCTGGACTGGGGGCTTATCCCTGACATCACCTTCTACATCTACATCTACATTTATACTCCGCAAGCCACCCAACGGTGTGTGGCGGAGGGCACTTTACGTGCCACTGTCATTACCTCCCTTTCCTGTTCCAGTCGCGTATGGTTCGCAGGAAGAACGACTGCCGGAAAGCCTCCGTGCGCGCTTGAATCTCTCTAATTTTACATTCGTGATCTCCTCGGGAGGTATAAGTAGGGGGAAGCAATATATTCGATACCTCATCCAGAAACGCACCCTCTCGAAACCTGGACAGCAAGCTACACCGCGATGCAGAGCGCCTCTCTTGCAGAGTCTGACACTTGAGTTTGCTACACATCTCCGTGACGCTATCACGCTTACCAAATAACCCTGTGACGAAACGCGCCGCTCTTCTTTGGATCTTCTCAATCTCCTCTGTCGACCCGACCTGGTACGGATCCCACACTGATGAGCAATACTCAAGTATAGGTCAAACGTTTTGTAAGCCACCTCATTTGTTGATGGACTACATTTTCTAAGGACTCTCCCAATGAATCTCAACCTGGCACCCGCCTTACCAACAGTTAATTTTATATAATCATTCAACCTCAAATCGTTACGCACGCATACTCCCAGATATTTTAGAGAAGTAACTGCTACCAGTGTTTCTTCCGCTATCATATAATCATACAATAAAGTATCCTTCTTTCTATGTTGTTGTTGTTGTTGTGGTCTTCAGTCCTGAGACTGGTTTGATGCAGCTCTCCATGCTACTCTATCCTGTGCAAGCTTTTTCATCTCCCAGTACCTACTGCAACCTACATCCTTCTGAATCTGCTTAGTGTATTCATCTCTTGGTCTCCCTCTACGATTTTTACCCTCCACTCTTTCTATGTATTCGCAATACATTACATTTGTCTATGTTAAGGGTCAGTTGCCACTCCCTGCACCAAGTGCCTGTCCGCTGCAGATCTTCCTGCATTTCGCTGCAATTTTCTAATGCTGCAACTCCTCTGAATACTACAGCTTCATCCGCGAAAAGCCGCATGGAACTTCCGACATTATCTACTACGTCATTTATATATATATTGTGAAAAGCGATGGTCCCATAACACTCCCCTGTGGCACGCCAGAGGTTACTTTAACGTCTGTAGACGTCTCTCCATTGAGAACAACATGCTCTGTTCTGTTTGCTAAAAAAAAAAACTCTTCAATCCAGCCACACAGCTGGTCTGCTATTCCGTAGGCCCTTACTCTGTTTATCAGGCGACAGTGCGGAACGGTATCGAACGCCTTCCGGAAGTCAAGGTTCAAATGGCTCTGAGCACTATGGGACTCAACTTCTGAGGTCATTAGTCCTCTAGAACTTAGAACTAGTTAAACCTAACTAACCTAAGGACACCACACACATCCATGCCCGAGGCAGGATTCGAACCGGCGACCGTAGCGGTCTCGCGGTTCCAGACTGCAGCGCCTAGAACCGCACGGCCACTTCGGCCGGCCGGAAGTGAAGGAAAATGGCATCTATCTGGGAGCCTGTATCTAATATTTTCTGTGTCTCATGAACAAATAAAGCGAGTTGGGTCTCACACGATCGCTGTTTCCGGAATCCATGTTGATTTCTACAGAGTAGGTTCTGGGTTTCCAGAAATAACATGACACGCGAGCAAAAAACATGTTCTAAAATTCTTTCAACAGATCGATGTCAGAGATATAGGTCTGTAGTTTTGCGCATCTTCTCGACGACCCTTCTTGAAGACTGGGACTACCTGTGCTCTTTTCCAATCATTTGTAACCTTCCGTTCCTCTAGATACTTGGGGAACACGGATTTTAGAAGGGGGGGGGGGGTAAGTTCTTTAATGTACTCTGTGTATAATCGAATTGGTATCCCGTCAGGACCAGTGGACTTTCCTCTGTTGAGTGATTTCAGTTGTTTTTCTATTCCTTGGACACTTATTTCATTGTCAGCCATTTTTTTGTTTGTGCGTGGATTTAGAGAAGGAACTGCAGTGCGGTCTTCCTCTGTGAAACTGCTTTGGAAAAAGGTGTTTAGTATTTCAGCTTTAGGCGTGTCATCCTCTGTTTCAATACCATCATCATCCCAGAGTGTTCGGATATACTGTTTCGAGCTACTTACTGATTTAACACACAGACGGGCTGGTGCCACAACAAGGGCCAGAGGGATTCTCCAGGTGGACACACTACATGTACAGACGGCGTGCAGAACTAGGTGGCCACAATCTGCACCAGTTGCTCCTGCAGCCGTGTACCATGATGCTGACGGCACCAGCGACATGACAACACCATTAGTTGCACACTGGAACAGTGGGAGAGCGGAAATCGTCATTAGGAGATAGGTTGCTCGCTAAATGCATAGCTGTCTCACCACTTAATCCAAGGTGAGATGCTCACTTAGAGCTACTTGATTCAGAGATGAGATAGGGTCTGAGAATCACTACATGAGTGGGAGGTGTTGGGTGCTATGCAACCACATCGGTGTCTCATTCCCTCCCATTACATTTCCTGTCGATCGCGCCCAACTCTACCCCAGACTGCTAATCATTGCCAGATCGAAATGATGCCAACAGTCCAGCTGCCTCACTGATGCTGCCATGGGCCACATAGGGGACCAGAACCATCCGCAGCTGCTCCGACATAAAGTTCTGAGAGAAGGGCTACCCTCATTTTGCATCGACCTTGCTGCACCTTGATGCTTCAGCCAGTTCAGGAACCTTTTGTGTGTGTTTAGCGCCATGTTATATCTGCTCGTCTTTGTAAATGTGTAAGTAGGCTGTTTATGTTTTCGCTATGTAAGTAGGCTGTTTATGTTTTCTCTATGTAAGTAGGCTGTTTATGTTTTCTCTATGTAAGTAGGCTGTTTATGTTTTCTTATTGGCAACGTTACGTAGCGCTCAATATGAAAATCACTGGCTGTGCTGTGTGCAGTCTGTGGCTGCTTTGCATTGTTGTAAAAACTCGCCATTGTAGTGTTAGGCAGCTGGCTGTGAACAGCGCGTAGCGTTGCGCAGTTGGAGGTGAGCCGCCAGCAGTGGTGGATGTGGGGAGAGAGATGGCGGAGATTTGTAATTTGTCATGAACTGATATATATATTATGACTTGTGATGATATCAAGGTAAATACATTGTTCGTTCTCTATTAATATCTTTCATTTGCTAACTATCCCTATCAGTAGTTAGTGCCTTTAGTAGTTTGAATCTTTTATTTAGCTGGCAGTAGTGGCGCTTGCTGTATTGCAGTAGTGGGAGAAACGAAGATTATTGTGAGGTAAGTGATTTGTGAAAGGTATAGTTTAATGTTAGTCAGGGCCATTCTTTTGTAGGGAATGTCACAACAGATGGGTGCTGGCCATCTCTTCAAGGACTACAGTGGGTCTACATCTTTGATGATCCATCAATACCATTATTTCTACAAGGACTGCAGTGGGTCTGCACCTCTGGTGGCCCACCAATACCGTAATCTCTACCAGGACTACAGTGGGTCTGCTCTGTGATGACCTACCTACCAATATTCATCAAAACTTCGACTGACTCTGCTGTGAGTTTGCTTTGTTGTGGACCAATACTTGTCTGCATGTCGAGAGTCAGCACTGTCTTTCCGTTGGAAGGACAACACTACTTCTTCAAGACTGCATGGAAATCCACTACTTCTGTGTGCATTTTCTTTTACTGCTCAGACTTTGAGAAAAACACTGCTATTCTCCTGTTATGTACGATTAGGACTGTCTTTATGGACTGTGAGAAAATTTGAGCTTTTGACCAACATAATATCAATAAGTGTGTGCATTTGATTTCTTTGTTATTGTAATTATGAAAAATTTTATCAAATCATTATTGGCCACTGCCCAAAAAAAAAAATTTGTAAAATTTTTGTGGGGAGCATGGGGGCTATGTAAGTAGGCTGTTTATGTTTTCGCTATGTAAGTAGGCTGTTTATGTTTTCTCTATGTAAGTAGGCTGTTTATGTTTTCTCTATGTAAGTAGGCTGTTTATGTTTTCTTATTGGCAACGTTACGTAGCGCTCAATATGAAAATCACTGGCTGTGCTGTGTGCAGTCTGTGGCTGCTTTGCATTGTTGTAATACTCGCCATTGTAGTGTTAGGCAGCTGGCTGTGAACAGCGCGTAGCGTTGCGCAGTTGGAGGTGAGCCGCCAGCAGTGGTGGATGTGGGGAGAGAGATGGCGGAGATTTGTAATTTGTCATGAACTGATATATATATTATGACTTGTGATGATATCAAGGTAAATACATTGTTCGTTCTCTATTAATATCTTTCATTTGCTAACTATCCCTATCAGTAGTTAGTGCCTTTAGTAGTTTGAATCTTTTATTTAGCTGGCAGTAGTGGCGCTTGCTGTATTGCAGTAGTGGGAGAAACGAAGATTATTGTGAGGTAAGTGATTTGTGAAAGGTATAGTTTAATGTTAGTCAGGGCCATTCTTTTGTAGGGAATTTTGAAAGTCAGATTGCGTTGCGCTAAAAATATTGTATGTCAGTTTAAGCACAGTCTTGTAAGAATTGTTCAAAGGGGACGTTTCAAATGTAACGTGTCTCCCCTGGGCTCCTTGTGGAGGTAGCGATAGGATGATTCACGTTTCACATATAATGTAATCCAGTATCTTTTCTTGTGAAACTAATTTTTTGCATCTAGAGTAGATTATTTGGCAGCCATTGGTTAAGTAGCTTGATGCGAATGATTTTCAAAGGTCTAGGAGGTAGGAGAAACAATATTACACCGCTCTAGGAAACAGATTAACAGATGACACATGTTATTTGTTTGTTTAGATTTCGATAATGAGTTACAATTATTGGTTTATGTATCAAGGATGATTGAAACGTTGTGGATGACTGAGCAGGGGCAAAGCACTGAGGCTGAGAATGCTGCAAAATCAGCAGAATTGTAATACGATTAGGCACATTATTCGTCTCTGAACTCACAAATGGTAAGAGTGCATAAGAAAAAAAGAAAAAGGAAGAAATACTGCTGCAAAGCCTTTTAACATTTTATTAACTGTCTATTTGAAGGCTGAGGTGTACCAACGAAGGCTGTGTCCACATCAATAATACTAAATTCCGCAACGTGCACCTATGCATCTTGCACGCATGTAGCATTGTGTGAGTGAGTAGGTGAAGTTACACATGTGGAAATCAGCTGTGGTGGGCGACAGTGAGAGAGGCTGAGTCACTCTCACACTATTCTCCGTTATCAAGAGTTCAATTTAATAGACTTTTCACTAAATATATGGTGTTTATGAGAGGACAAGACCAGATGTTGATGGAAACATGTATATGGTTAATGCATACGGCGTCTTTATGGTGGCTCCCGCTGAATAGTATTTTTCTGGATTTAAGAACAAGCAGCCAGTTTTGTCATTTAACAGTAAATCTTGCAATGAACTTTTGGGGCTTGAAAGCCAGGTGCAGATCCTAGAGAAAGGAACATCTCGAAGCACTCGCTGGTGACACAGTGCTGGGCCCGGGAACTTTTCCCATGGAGTGCAGAAAATGCGTTTGGTGAAAGGTGCAGAAAACCAGCCTGCCTGGACGTACCTGTTAAGCACCTCTTGCCACAGCAGGGGCTAGGCGCACGAGAGAAGTCTAAATAGTCCTACCAACATGTTACGACCGCATCGTAAATACCCTTTGTGAATAGGTATGGCAGCCATAAAAATTCGTGAGTTTCCACATTCCCGATAGACCAGATGCTATTGAGGGATCCATCAGGTGGTGGCGTCCCTCAGCCGGCAGAGTTTGTTGAAAACCATCAGGCCTTCAAAATAATTTTCTTTTTTTTTTTTTTTTTTTTTTTTTTTTTTTTTTTTTGTCTTCAGTCTACCAGCAGTCTACTGACTGGTTTGATGCGGCCCGCCACGAATTCCTTTCGTGAGCTAACCTCTTCATCTCAGAGTAGCACTTGCAACCTACGTCCTCAATTATTTGCTTGACGTATTCCAATCTCTGTCTTCCTCTACAGTTTTTGCCCTCTACAGCTCCCTCTAGTCCCTTCTCCTTATCAGTGCTTTCCACATATTCCTTTCCTCTCAAATGCTTCGATTCTCTTCTGTTCCGGTTTCCCACAGTCCATGTTTCACTACCATACAATGCTGTACTCCAGACGTACATCCTCAGAAATTGCTTCCTCAAATTAAGGCCGGTATTTGATATTAGTAGACTTCTCTTGGCCTGAATTGCCTTTTTTGCCGTAGCGAGTCTGCTTTTGATGTCCTCCTTGCTCCGTCCCTCATTGGTCATTTTACTGCCTAGGTAGCAGAATTCCTTAACTTCATTGACTTCGTGACCATCAATCCTGATGATGAGTTTCTCGCTGTTCTCATTTCTACTACTTCTCATTACCTTCGTCTTTCTCTGACTTACTCTCAAACCATACTGTGTACTCATTAGACTGTTCATTCCGTTCAGCAGATCATATAATTCTTCTTCACTTCCACTCAGGATAGCAATGTCATCAGTGAATCGTATCATTGATATCCTTTCACCTTGTATTTTAATTCCACTCCTGAACCTTTCTTTTATTTCCATCATTGCTTCCTCTATGTACAGATTGAAGAGTAGGGGCGAAAGGCTACAGCCTTGTCTTACACCCTTCTTAATACGAGCACTTCGTTCTTGATCGTCCACTCTTATTATTCCCTCTTGGTTGTTGTACACATTGTATATGAACCGTCTCTCCCTATACCTTACCCCGACTTTTTTCAGAATCTCGAACAGCTTGCACCATTTTATATTGTCGAACGCTTTTTCCAGGTCGACATATCCTATGAAAGTGTCTTGATTTTTCTTTAGCCTTGCTTCCATTATTAGCCGTAACGTCAGAGTTGCCTCTCTCGTCCCTTTACTTTTCCTAAAGCCAAACTGATCGTCACCTAGCGCATTCTCAATTTTCTTTTCCATTCTTCTGTATATTATTTTTGTAAGCAGCTTCGATGCATGAGCTGTTAAGCTGATTGTGTGATAATTCTCACACTTGTCAGCTCTTGCCGTCTTCGTAATTATGTGGATGATGCTTTTCCGAAAGTCAGATGGTATATCGCCAGACTCATATATTCTACACACCAACGTGAATAGTCGTTTTGTTGCCACTTCCCCCAATGATTTTAGAAATTCTGATGGAATGTTATCTATCCCTTCTGCCTTATTTGACCGTAAGTCCTCCAAAGCTCTTTTAAATTTCGATTCTAATACTGGATCCCCTATCTCTTCTAAATCGACTGCTGTTTCTTCTTTTATCACATCAGACAAATCTTCACCCTCATAGAGGCTTTCAATGTATTCTTTCCACCTATCTGTTCTCTCCTCTGCATTTAACAGTGGAATTCCCGTTGCACTCTTAATGTTACCACCGCTGCTTTTAATGTCACCAAAGGTTGTTTTGACTTTCCTGTATGCTGAGTCTGTCCTTCCGACAATCATATCTTTTTCGATGTCTTCACGTTTTTCCTGCAGCCATTTCGTCTTACCTTCCCTGTACTTCCTATTTATTTCATTCCTCAGCGACTTGTATTTCTGTATTCCTGATTTTCCCGGAACATGTTTGTACTTCCTCCTTTCATCAATCAACTGAAGTATTTCTTCTGTTACCCATGGTTTCTTCGCAGCTACCTTCTTTGTACCTATGGTTTCCTTCCCAACTTCTGTGATGGCCCTTTTTAGAGATGTCCATTCCTCTTCAACTGTACTGCCTACTGCGCTATTCCTTATTGCTGTATCTATAGCGTTAGAGAACTTGAAACGTATCTCGTCATTCCTTAGTACTTCCGTATCCCACTTCTTTGCGTATTGATTCTTCCTGAATAATGTCTTGAACTTCAGCCTACTCTTCATCACTACTATATTGTGATCTGAGTCTATATCTGCTCCTGGGTACGATTTACAATCCAGTATCTGATTTCGGAATCTCTGTCTGACCATGATGTAATCTAATTGAAATCCTCCCGTATATCCCGGCCTTTCCCAAGTATACCTCCTCCTCTTGTGATTCTTGAACAGGGTATTCGCTACTACTAGCTGAAACTTGTTACAGAACTCCATTAGTCTTTCTCCTCTTTCATTCCTTGTCCCAAGCCCATATTCTCCTGTAACCTTTTTTTCTACTCCTTCCCCTACAACTGCATTCCAGTCGCCCATGACTATTAGAATTTCGTCCCCCTTTACATACTGCATTACCCTTTCAATATCCTCATACACTTTCTCTATCTGTTCATCTTCAGCTTGCGACGTCGGCATGTATACCTGAACTATCGTTGTCGGTGTTGGTCTGCTGTCGATTCTGATTAGAACAACCTGGTCACTGGACTGTTCACAGTAACACACCCTCTGCCCTACCTTCCTATTCATAACGAATCCTACACCTGTTATACCATTTTCTGCTGCTGTTGATATTACCCGATGCTCATCTGACCAGAAATCCTTGTCTTCCTTCCACTTCACTTCACTGATCCCTATCTAGATTGAGCCTTTGCATTTCCCTTTTCAGATTTTCTAGTTTCCCTAGAAGGTAGACAACATTTACGGCGCCTCTCAAATGATCTCTGTTGGGACACGAAAGCCCATGGTCGGACACGAGATAATGTTCAGGCCATCCAGCTAATGATGTTTATGATAAATGTTTTGGTCACGTTAGAGGTATATGGAAGCTCAAAATAACACGCTGCCTAAAGTGCAGGAATTTTTGAGCCAGGGATTGACAGCTTCTCCCGAAAAGAGAAGAATATTGTTAACGTTTATTAGGATTAGGATTAGCATTTGCCGATGAGTGGACGAACTTGCGCAGTTTTGTGATTGGCGAAAAAATCTTGTGGAGGTTGTTTGCTTGAGTGTTTTTTGGCAGTTTTCCGATCTTTGATGGGAAGTGAGGGGAGTGGGTCTTCTCATTCAGACGCTGGTCTGGAGTTCTAATCTGGAAAGGATTCTATTCTTGACTTTTATTAGGAGTCATTTTCAGTAGAAACACTTGTCTTGGGCGTGTCTTCTCACTAGCTCTGATCTTGTTTGGGAGTCGGTGGTAAGGACTTAGCTGTACCGTTATTTAGACCTCAATCATCTTGAAAACGCACTGTGCCAAGGGCAATCTTACTCGTGACAGATCGCCCACTCTGATGTTTGATCTTGTGCACACTGCCTTATACGTCAGTGTGACTGGTCCGTGGTATGACTAGTGAATGGGAGTGTCAGACTGTAATCTGCTGAGATTTCAGGGTTGTGTCAGAGAGTAATTTTGAGTCGTCTAACAGATCGCCAGCCACGACTTCGCACATTTCGTACCCGTGACATAGAATTACAAGCGCAGCACACTCCTGCTGTGCAGACGCTTGAGCTACGACCGTAACCTGAGACAGTGCTGCACATCTAGAAAAGGGGTATAATATGGCTGCTCCGGCTTGTTAGTGCAAACAGGAACACAATCTTACAGCTTGCACTCAGCCGCACCAATGTAGCATAAATTCTGTGTGGAATAAACCCGTCAAGGTCTATTCAGTGTTAGATAGATTCAGATTACATTATCCGTATTTCGAGCCAGGGTTAATATTTCAATCAATAAAACCTTAGTCTTTGCCAACCAGCCACCACACAAAGTTGTTTACAGTTAGTTGCATATTTGCGCTGCTATCAGATGATGTTTTATTTTTCTCATCAGGCTTAACATGTATTTTGGTCCAAAATTTTAGCAATAAACTTGTGCTAGTAGTTATATGAAAGATCAATACCCAGTTGATATATTAATCACTCATATATAATGTGCAAAAATAATGAGAAACCACCATTTTATTAATATTGTTTCATCATTCATATTCATTTAGATTCTGATAACTGTGATAACCTCTAATTCAAGATATCAACAACAAACAAGTTGAAGGGGGAAATAAATTTAACAGATGCATGGGGCAGGTACCCAAGCGAGTGGTTTGCTGACTGCAGTCAGGGTGGTAACTCAGAATCTTCTGTCGCCTTCCAAAACATACCATAAGTCCAATGTGGTACTGAAACCTTTTCACATGAATCACCTGAGTAGAAATGACAGCTCTGCAATGCACTGTCCTTTTATACGGTGTGTACGTGCTACTACCGCCATCTATATAAGTACATACCACTATACCATCTCAGTGTACTCCTCCTCAGTTTCTGTCTTTTATTCTGTAGTGTTTCTTTTTTGTGGGCTCTGTTGAAAGTAGGCGGCATCTGTATAGTTTGTGCAGTGTGCAACATACATAAAATTTGTAGGAATGAACGCTCACACTCATCTGAAGTAGCATGAACAGACCGTCATCAGCGGTTTTTTTTACCCAAAGAGTCCTATCAACATTGCATGACAGCCAGTGTCTTTTAGTCACATACTAGTGGCGAAAGTATAACAGATTGTTAGCTATCGAACAAATGCAAAAAATATGAACCCTAAAACTTAAATCTTCGCGAATGAGACGGTGATACAATTTATTTACTTTTTTTGGGACCGGTCTCAGGTGGTCATGGAAGAGTTTTCCTAATGTTTTCCTTCAATCTTCAGGTTTTTATATATGTACAATGACTAAATAACATCTGTCAATTTTACTTTCATATGTGACACTATTGTCAGTAATTATGTAATATTCTATTTTTTATTTGATGTTCATTAGTATTACCTCTCACAACTCGTCTATTTTGAGCCACTCCACTGTATATCCTACTCTCCTTCGAATCATGAATCCCGACTGGTGGGGCTGCTGATTAATCGGATGTGGCAAGTTAATTTTTAAGGGGTGGTCGAATGCACTTCCTGTCATCATGCTGTACCCCCCCCCCCCAACTCTCTGTGGCTAGTGTAATCCATGGAACATTGCGAATGTGTTCAGATGTCTGCAAGCCATGCAACTGAGGAGGAATGTGGGTACCAGCCCAACATTCACCTAGCTGGATGTGGAAAATCACCTAAAAACCAGATTCAGGCTGGCCTTTACACTAGCCCTCGTTGTTAATCCGCCGAGCGGATTCGATCCGGGGTCAGCGCGCCTACCCGAGCCCAGAAAGCAGAGTGTTAGCGCTCTCGGCTACCCTGACGGGTTCTGCTGTGTATCTTACTATAGTGATCGAACTCTATTGTGCCTTTCAACGTTGTTTCTTTTGTAATAAGTATACCAATTTTGTACCTCTTAATTAATGATCTACAGTAATCTGAAAAATTTAGGACCACAGAGATAAAGTAACATAACTTATTAAGTAGTTGATGAAAACGAATGAAAGTGAGGTAGCATGTTGGCAAAGGCGTCCCAGTCGTGCAAAGAATGTCGGACGTCACATTGCCTGAGATAACCGTGATCATAGCCCCAAATGCGGCTACACTCCATAACACTAAGTACTTGAAGGAATGGAATAAGACAGTGTGTGTCAGTCAGCGAGCAGTTACCGTGCATTGTGGCGATGTTCTTCATTATAACAAGGCCCAGAGCAAGTATCTGGATGACTTCACTCGGGAAGATTCATCGGGAAACTGGAAGAAGGAAGAAACGTTGTCAGTGCACCCCAGGAGTTTGGTATTGCTCGCAGCATTGTTTCACTTGCATGGGGAGCGTACCAGACACATGCACTGCTGCCTGAGGGATAGGAGGTGGTCGTCCATTGTCAGCTACAGCAGCCGATGACTACTACATTGTGCAACAGGCAAGAAGAGACCCACATAGAACAGCTGGTGCAATTGCCACCGCTTTTAACAGGATTTCAAGGCACATAATCTCACGCTCCACTGTGGCCCGGCAAGTGCATAATGGTGGAATTTTTGCACGACGACCAGTACATTGCGATCAGTTGACATCCCCACATCAGTGGCACCGTTTCCGATGTTGCCAAAAGCATGGAGACTGGACCAACGAAGAGAAGGTTCTTGCTCTTCTCGGATGAGAGCAGATTCAGTCCGAGTTGCGATTCTGGATGCACCCTCACTTAGCGAGAGGTGGGAACATTTAATGCACACAGGAACATTGTCTAACGTGATCGTTTTGGTGGCCCAGGCGTCATGACGTGGGGAGGAACAGTGTTGCATGGGCGTACTGACCTGATACTCACCGGTCATTGTTATTGTGACACCGTGCTCCTTCTCCGTAAACGTCTTTTCAGGGCCCTGACTTCTTTTTTATGGAGTATAATGCGCGACCGCATCGATAGCACAGGTTGAGGAGCTCTTGGAACGAGAAGATATTCATCTAATTAACTGGTCTGGCCTGACGTAAGTCCCATCGAGCACATATGATACGGGTTTGTGAGATGTATTTCAGCGAGTCCTCATGCATCAGCGGCCACCCAGCACTTGTCAACAATGCTGGTGGAGGAATGGAACGTCATACCATAAGAATTCCTTACCTACTTTGTGGTCAGCATGGAAGCACGTTGCAAAGTATTCATTGCTGTCCGTGGTCAACACAAACCCTCTTAAGAACCATGTCGCGCATTTCGTAATGTCCTACGCCGGCTTTCCAATTATTATCTTTGAATATTCATTTTTTTTCGTCTCATTGAGTCTTTCTGTCAATTACCTTCTGTACTATGCTGTAACAGTTCTCTCTATGTATGGTCGAAGTTTCATCGCGTAATTTCGCTCGGCAGTGACACATAATGCGACACCACTGCAGCTTTGTTTCGTTGTGTCTGATCCCTCTTACGTTGAATGTAGCTACTTTTAGTTTATTTATAGTGCTTACTTGTTTCATTGACTTCCCGAGCTCAACTTCAGAATCCATGTTTTTTCATCCGACGCCGTGTGTTGTGAAGAGGTGTTGTATGCACAAAATCCCCTAGTCGCGTTACGAGCACTGTGCAGTGTTAAGAAGGGTGATAGGCCTGCCACCTCACAGCTTGTAAGCCCGCTGAGTAATACTCGTATTTTGGATTACCATTTTTAGACTGACTGCCACATCCAGGCTCTGAGCTCTGCCGGCCCTGAAGAGTTGTCTTCCACCTCTTGTAGCAAATTCTCTTCCGACATCCTAGCCGTCGATGTTTTCTTCACTGGGTTTCGTGTATTTGGGTATTCATTTTCCAAGTATTCACCAGAGAGATTTTATGGACAGATATCCCTCGATACACTCTCTGCAAAGGCACCCTATGGGTGACCAGCAGACCTTCACGGTAACTTTCGGGGTATATTCCACTTCTGTCACTCTGTACATTAGATAGTGGACCCCTTTCTCAATCCTTCATCATATAACAATGAAGAAGACAACTCCTGTTTGGGAAGAAAAAAATATAATAAACCCTTATGAATCATAACGTCTGTACTAACTTAGTATGTGGTTATTATTATATATTAATTTTGTACAGACGCTATAAACGACAAGACCAAGGGATTTTGCTGTTTGCTTCTTGGTACTGACAGTCGCAAATAAAATCGAACGGTATAACATTCTGAAGAAAAGCAGTAAGTGGCCGAAACGGGTAAAGAAATTAAATTTCATTTATGCTACTGTTTGCTTATTACTTCATTACATAGGGATTTTATACCATTTAGCTGTCTTTCTACTGTTCATTTCCTCACTAATCACTACAGAGTCAGCAAGCTGTAGACCAGTATCGTCATAATTTTGATACTTGCGGCTTCTCCGCTCGGTTCTAATTGATACTGGAATTTTAACGCATTCTCTGAGAATGACATGGAAAAGTTGAGAGAATTACAAAATTCTACTTTGGGTGTAATTATCCAGTTTCCATTCAAGATCGACGCGTAAAACTGCCAGGTGGTATCTCAACCCTAAATGAAACATACTAATCTAAAACTGACTCTTAAAGACAATTATTCTCTCTTAAGGAAACGAAGATTATTTAATTGAGATGTGAATGAATGAACAGGGTGAGAATCTTTTGTAGCAACAGCAAAAAATTGTTTCATCCACGACAAAAGAAAAAACACCAATAAAGACCTGTAAATTAACATATCACCATGTAAAAAGTGCAAAACTGCTCTTGTTCGATGTCTTCTATGTGGGATGCAAACAGTAACACATCTATTTGTTAGTTCAAGAACAAGGCACAACCTCAAGCACAATAGCTTACAAAAAGAGGGAAATATGTCTTACGTGGCAACATTGTCCAACTAGACTGATACGTCACAACGTAAAAGCACGGGAAAGTACAGGATTCAGATGACAGGCGAGTACTGTGCTCGATAACTTCACGTATACATCGTGCAGAACACAGTGTAAATATGGCCTCGTGCAAGAACAGAAACGGTGTCGACCTAGTCACTCTGTTAAGCTACACCTTCCATCTGTTCGAGGTCAGCAATGTATGGCCAATTTATGTCTATTGAAAGGAGGAAAGGAAGATGGGAGTTAAGCATTCCGACGCCTACGAGGTCATTAGATACGAAGAAAATTCTCAGGTAGGAGAAGAATGGAGATGGAAATCCGGAGGGTCCTTTTAAAGGGAACGATCTTGGCATCTGCCTTAAAAGATTTTAGGAAAGTATGAAAAAATTAAAAGTGGATAGTCGGACGGTGATCTGAATCGACGTGCTATCCCTACTGAGTGTTACTAATCGTTCCCTTGAAATTGTATATGAACTGGTTACTTAAGTAGATTTTAAAATATGGTAGCCAGTTTCACCGAGAAACAATATTGCACTCGTTGTGTTACTTTTCGTAGGACGTTATGCTCTCGTTTCTCGTGCGCTCTCGACAGGCACTGCCCCTGCAGCGCAAAGAGCTGCAGCCCGCAACGCGCCACCCGCCTCCGTCAATCAGGCACAATCAGCTTTACGCGCGCGT
Organism: Schistocerca serialis cubense; assembly: GCF_023864345.2. Lineage (NCBI taxonomy): Eukaryota > Metazoa > Arthropoda > Insecta > Orthoptera > Acrididae > Schistocerca > Schistocerca serialis. The sequence goes on from NC_064638.1 coordinate 334,941,123, forward strand.
AAACCTCCACCGCTCCGACAGCGGCCCTAATACCTGCTAAGCCCGCGAGGTGCTTAACGACAGAGGCAGCTTTATGACAGTGTTTTAGATACATCGCCCACTCCGTCTATAGAAAGCTCTCGACATTACCGTCAGAGTATACGGAAGTTTATCATGCAATGCCTGGGCGTACACGCTTCTTCCCTCTACCGCTTCCCTCTATCTCTACATTACTTAACATACGTTTTAACTACGTGAACGACACCAGCGAGTAAAATGGAGGGTACTTATTTACGGAGTATGATACCATTTATAGACGCTGCACACTTGAGTGAATCAGCAATAACGCACATTCGTACCTGACATCTATTCCTAAAGCACTGGATCACTTAGCATCGTTCATGATACCTACATTCTTCATATGACTTATTTTCAAATGGTTACGCAGTTTCAGCGATGAGTGGATGCTGACTAGCGGAGGGTAAGTTCTTATCTCACCACGACAAATCGAGGGATCTAAAATATTATCTTATCACTGATTTCGAAGGCTAAATTAACTGTAATATTTGTTTAGTTCTTTTTCATGAACATAATCTGTATGAGGTGGATCCCACGTCTGACACGAGCCGTAGAGATTCACATCATTTTTATTCTTTTTAGTAACGTTGACTAATTTTATTTTTTCAGTGCCTAAAACTACTTGCAAATGACCTAAGGTCGAAATTAAAATAGTCGATACTGAAATAAATAGTACCGTCAATGGTGAAAATGATGCCACTAAAAAATCTTACGAGTATGAGATTCTACAACAAATACAACAAATTTAAATGTTAAGAACTCTGTTCTGACTCCATTTATCGGGGATGTAGCCTTGTGCGCAAGTGAAGCGAGGCCCATAAGTAGTTGAGACAATAATAGAATAGAGACCTTTGAAATGTGATACTATAAAAGACCGAATAACTGTATTGTGCGTAAGTTCGTAGCCTTTTGCAGAAGTTGATTAAACACAATGGATTCACGTAACAGAGACCTCAGTCATCAATAATATATTCTCTTTACAACAGTAGTGGTGGCTCTTTTTATGTATTGGTATTGTTGGTATTTATACGTTAATTAAAACTGGAGTTAGTATTATTCTGCCTGCTTCACAACTGAGAAATTATTTACGTTATTGGCTGTTACAGTACTTGTCACAGTTAGTTTGCCAGACAAGCTGTTTTTATATCAAAAGACACCAATAACATAGAGCTGCATTAAAATTTCTGTTAAATTGCAATGTTGAAGAGATTCTCACAATGTCCGGTAAGCGGGGAACAAGTTGAAACTTAACTGAAATCACTTTAAATGAATATAGTTCTGTATTAGAGAAACTGACTGCCATTACTGTACATTTATTTTTAATTGTTGTTGTTGTTGTTGTTGTTGTGGTCTTCAGTCCAGAGACTGGTTTGATGCAACTCTCCATGCTATTCTATCCCGTGCAAGCTTCATCATCTCCCAGTACGTACTGCAACCTACATCCTTCTGAATCTGTTTACTGTATTCATCTCTTGGTCTCCTTCTACGATTTTTACCCTCCACGCTGCCCTCCTGTACTAAATTGGTGATCCCTTGGTGCCTGAGAATATGCCCTATCAACCGATCACTGCTTCTAGTCAAATTGTGCCACAAATTTCTCTTCTCTCCAATTCTATTCCATACCGCCTCATTAGTTATGTGATCTACCTACCTAATCTTCAGCATTCCTCTGTAGTACCACATTTCGAGAGCTTCTATTCTCTTCTTTTCTAAACTATTTATCGTCCACGTTTCACTTCCATAGATGGCTACACTCCATACAAATACTTTCAGAAACGACTTCCTGACACTTAAATCTATACTCGATGTTAACAAATTTTTCTTCTTCAGAAACGCTTTCCTTGCTATTGCCAGTCTATATTTTATATCCTCTTTACTTCGACCATCATTAGTTATTTTGCACCCCAAATAGCAAAACTCATTTACTACTCGAAGCGTCTCATTCCCTAATCTAATTCCTGCAGCGTCACCCGATTTGATTCGACTACATTCCATTAGCCTCGTTTAGGTTTTGTTGATATTCATCTTGTATCTTCCTTTGAAGACACTGTCCATTCCTTTCAACTGCTCTTCCAGGTCCTTTGCTGTCTCTGACAGAATTACAATGTCATCGGCGAACCTCAAAGTATTTATTTCTTCTCCGTGGATTTTAATTCCTACTTCGAATGTTTCTTTTGTTTCCTATACTGCTTGCTCAATATACAGATTGAATAACATCGGGGAGAGGCTACAACCTCGTCTCACTCCCTTCCTAACCACTGCTTCCCTTTCATGCCCCTCGACTCTTATAACTGCCATCTGGTTTCTGTACAAATTGCAAATAGCCTCTCGCCCCCTGTATTATACCCCTGCCACCTTCATAATTTGAAAGAGAGTATTCCAGTCAACATTGTTAAAAGCTTTCTCAAAGTCTACAAATGAACCTACGTAGGTTTGCATTTCCATATTTTTAATTATTTGTCCATATTGGAAAATATTAAAATGTTTATTACGACTCTAGGCCGTTGTCATCTAGGATAATGGCGATAACCTCTGAGCCAGTGTTTCCCTATAAAAATTGCATAAATCGTTAATATATATCACTTCATGAATAAAGGAATTGTTACAGTAAATTATTAGCGACACTTTTGAGTAATATTTGATTATATTTAGTCTAAATATTACATGAAATTTACACGTTTTCGGACATCGTCACAAAACGGCTTCTTACACAGCCAAAAAACAAAAGGGAAGTGTGTCTGATCCTTTATCAAAAGGAACAGAGATTACAATAACAATCACAGATCATATTAGTTGATTATACAGTCTTTTCGATTTTTCTGCGATAGTATTAATTTCGTTACGACGTCAGTTCTGTAAAATTTGCAAAATTCTTCATTATTATTTTTTCACGTCATGTGGCGTACTGCCACACAGTCTGCCAATGCTGTGATAACTTTTCGAGTCCACGACTGCAGAATTCACGTGATTTTGAGGAGGATAGCACGACGAAGCATGTTCATTCGGAATCGAATTTTCTTGAAGGTTTTTCGATAGAAATCGGAAAACGAGAAAATCTGAGAGCGGAAAATCAGATTAATAAGGCGAATGCGGAATGACTCCCAAGTTCGACTCCTGCACAGCGTTTTCTGTCAGTCCAGCAGAACGCGGCGGGCGTTATCGTGGGGTATCATCACTTCAGGCAGTCTTCCTGGTCGTTGTTCTTGGACTGCGTCTGCAAGACGTCTGATTTGTTGACAATAAACGACAATAACGGTGGTTACACCTCGGGGACGCAATTCGCAGTGCACCACAGCATCGCTGTTTCACCAGATACTTAAAATTATCTTTTGTGGATGAGCACAGGTCTTTGTAGGGTAGTTCCTCCTTTGTTTGGACTCAACCATTCTTTTATTTTCCTTTTGCCCTGTCTTAGCATAAAGACATCATTTCTCGACACCTGTAACGTTACAGGATAGGAATGACCGGGGTTGTTCACGAGCCAATGGATGACGATCAACGAGAGGTGCCCACATTGATTACCAGCTGAATTTTTTGATATTTAGGTTAGAGCCTGTTTTACCCATTCACCCGATACTGGTTGGAAATGATCACAGTTCATCACATTCTCCAGTTCTCGAGTACACTAAGGCGGATCATTGTAGATTATTACGTTTCAACGATCTTCATCAAGACCCCAAGATTTTCCTGAGCTGGGGGAGTTACTACTGTCAAAACGATCCGTCTTAAAACGATAAAACCCTTTATTACCATGCTACGTCCAATAACATTATCCTCATACAGGGCACAAATGTTTCTGGCTGCCTCCACTTCTGTTCCCCCTCTGTTGAGTTCAAACAGAAGAATATGTCGTAAATGTTCCCATTTCTCGGCTTGGTACTCCATTCTCTAGCGTTCACAGCTCCACACTATCTCCAAATGACGAAATTCAAACAGCAACAGTGAACTACAAATAAAAATGTCAATCTGTAAATGAACAAGTAGCAACCGGAATACCAACATGCAAAGCAAAAAAACTACGAACCTACCCACCAACTTTATGCTAATGAGGAGGTACTGAGCCCAAATGGCGAAGAAACAAATCTGCCACTTCTTGACTAAAAGAAGGCAGCAGCTGTTAATACGAATTCTGTGGCAAGGAAGCCAATCTGATAATTGAGAGAACTGTTGGGGTTATATACTATGGAGTGAGAGCATGGGATGTATCCAGAAACAAGGTATAAACGGTCATAAACTGCACTTGTTATTAGGAGATAAAAATGATTGCACTGGAGAGACTAGCGTGGAGAGCTTCATCTAACCAGTCTTCGTGGTGAAGATCAAAACAGCTAGACAGAAGGACATCGTTCGCAGCAGCACATACCGATAAATAAAAAATAAACTTTACATTGGTTGACTACAGTCGTGTACTATGGTCCAACGAGTCGTTACTTTGCCTTATTTCAAATGACGCCCACAAATGGCCAAATGACACATTTAACCCATGGCACATGTAGGATGTAGTTCACATTGGAAGTGATTTTGTGGTGTTTCGCACCGTGACTTGAGCTCAGTCGTTCGAACTATAATGAAAATGAGCCAACATTTTCGATGAGCAAGTGTTTCCCGTTCTTCAACCACCTTACCATGAGCATTCTGACGATATTTTCGTCTTGCAAGATGACAACAGCCATGCTTACAAGGCTGCAAGCGTACATTCCAATACATACCAGGGTTATTAGGTAAGTGAGGTCCGCTGGTCGCGAAATTGAAACCGCTGTCAAGATCGAGAAGGGTTTAATTTGCAACAGTTAGTTACACCTTCCGACTACTTCTCTGCATAGTCACCGCTCCGACATAGAGATTTGTCGAAGAGTTGTACTAATTTTCCGATACCCTCTTCACAGAAGCCAGCCGCTTATGCTTTCCAGCAAATTTCTACCCTAGTCTATTGCTCGTTCTCGGTTGCAAGATGTTCACATAGCCAGCGGTTCATGTGAGCAGAGACAAAGTTCAAGGGGAGTCAATTACAGGCCGTATTGTGGGTGATCAAACACTTCTCATCAAAAACTCTGCAGGAGCATCGTAATTGCCCTGCAGAGTGCGGCCGAGAATTGTCAAGAAGAACAAAACGCATGACAGTTATGTTATGTGGGCTGCTTGGTAACAGGCAAAATCTCTCACCAGGCCTTCGTACTTGGTGGGAGACACTGTTTATTTGGACATCTTTACGTGCTCACAGCGCGCTCAGAACTGAAAAGAGCCACGTGACGCGCTCGATGGTCATACTAGAGACATTACCCAACACATCTGGTTTCCATTCCGCGCCCAGTCGGACCTTACTTTCCGAATGACCCTAGTACACTGACTGAAGCGATGAATGAAAGAAAATCTCTATCGAGGCTGAGATTCGAACCCGGATCTCCAGCTCTATTGAACGCCCAGGCCTAGTGACATTTCTTTTTCAAGGATCACATTTTATTCGCTAATTTTAATGTTGTATTGGGATGCTGCAGTTAATAGCGTAATTCTCTCTCTTAAGCACCAATGTCGAGTACTACAGTGAGAGGTAGGAAGACGGTCCCACTCTCTGAAGAAAGGTAGCGATGATGGACGCACCATATGGCACTAAAATACGACAGTGGGGTGTGGCATTATTAATTCAGTCGACGATGGGAATTTTGGGAAATAAATCGTGTAGCCGCAAATTTTTGTGCAGTGTTAGAAGGGAGTGTCCTGAACAACATACTAAAAATACTAACCAGTGGTGTGTGAGCTTTGTAGTTGGGGTGGATTGGAAGGTCATTTTTTAAAGTTTTTTCCGAATTACTCGAAAACCCCTGCTTCTTGCGGAAGTATTTCCCCACGGAAAATTACACTAATTTAAGTATCCTACACAAAAGGGCCCATTAGGTTTTTCTGTAGCATTAACAGTTTCTGCTTTGCAGCGAATAAAAAATCCGCAGATATTACAAATATTGTTCTAGTGGTATAAAATTAATTTTTATCTTTACATGAAGTGGGGTAAAATGAAATATTAAATTGTTATACCACGTATAGAGACAGTAGGGCCGCATTAAGGGATGCACTGTGTTCTGAAGTTGTAACAAGATGGAGAGGAGAGGTGTGTGGGGTAGAAGGGCAGCTTAAGGTAGGTCTCTGGATTGTGTTCATAGGTCTGCAAATTGAAGGTTAGGCAAGGGATTCCTTTTGTCTGTCTACCCACCACGCCACGAGAAGGATCTATAGAGTGTTTCACAAAGATATATGGGCCATCCACAGTATTCCATATGAGTCACTGGCGGTGCACTGGGCCGAAATTCCCAGGAACTGTTGATTTTGATCAAAATGTAGTGACACTACGGGGAATGAAAATATGAGTTACTAATAACATTAACGTAAGAAACGCATATGGACGGAATCTACATAAATCTCTGCACGCTATTCTACGTCGATAGAGGTGACATTGATTCTTGGTCATCCAGTACATTGATAATTGTCACTTCTTTTAATTTGTTTGTGTATCACTCTCCATGTTTCATGCCTCCTGATATAGCCTTGTCTAGTACTAATTTTATTTTATTTTATTAGTTTTGTTTATTAATGAAAACTGTTATGTAGTCATGCTATTCCTATTTTGTGTTAAAGGTTTTCCTGCCTACTCCACTGTTATTTATGTACTGTTAAATTATTACTTTTTCATTGCATTACCACGACACTGTGAAAGAGGTTACTTACTGTATGTTTCTACTTCAGTGTAGACGTGTCACTTCTCTTCCAATGTTGTTTGCAAACATTGTAACTTCTTTGGTGGTAATACTCAGTAAATGTCTGAAGATGGCCTTGTAAGCCGAAAATCGGTTAACAATAAAAGTAATATTGTAGAACAAAAGCAAACTGGTGTTTTTCATTTATTACAGATTTATTACACCCAACATTTCTGTGAGCTAAATAAGTGATTACAGTTATTTCCTTTCATTGAAGTTACGTTATTTTGCAGGTACCTTATTTTACACCAAACCGAAACCAACTTAGGAACATGATCTCTTTTGGTCTCAGGCGTTGAAACTTTGGGGTTCGTATGTACTTATTTTTATCAGTAACACACTCTTCTGTCAATTTTAGATGCATGAGGCATACTTAGTTATAGCTTTCTCTGTAATGGCTCTCATGTGAAAAATAACGTACTCGACATTTGTGGCCCAGTGCTGCAAAATTTGAATCATAAAATGAAAATATTGGCTGCCATACTTAAATATTTTCAAAAATGCATAAACTGAATAAGTTAGCTCAATAACATCTAGGCTAGAAAAGCTGTATTTACCAAAAATGGTTGTACAGATCGTAATGGCGGACAACTAATAAAACTTTGTATTCTGAAAATGATTTACGTCAGTTAACAATTACTACACTTATTATAGACCTTTTAATATGGAGCCGAGGAAGAGTGCGTCTTGCTAGGTCAGCGGTAGTAGTCGAAAGGATAGAATGTCTTCTCTTTTATCAGATAAATGAAAATTAACGCAGTATATATAGTCTTCTATAGGCATTGCTTACGCAGATAATAAATCGTGCTTAGGCCTATTGTCTTTCTCTTTTCACTCGATGCTCTACACATGAAAAAATTTCAATGTTTTTTACATATCACAGAAAAATATTAAGTCTTTTTTTTCGAGCATTTTCACAGCGAAAAATACGCCAAGAGATAGCACGTAACCCCCTGGACTGTTTAAGATATTTACGTGAAATGTTATGGCAGAAATTTATCTCTTGTATTACATATAGTCGCATCAGTTTTCATCAATGAGTGCATTGAACTAAAATTACGGGTTTTACATTACCTGGGGTTCCAACGTTTCATAATTATTTTATTTCGTTTAGTGTAAAACAGCTTTTCGGTTATTGCAAAAAATATTTGTATTACTGCTTCTGCGCGGCCCCTCCCGCCGGAGGTTCGAGTCCACCCTTGGGCATGACTGTGTGTGTTGTTCTTAACATAGGTTAGTTTAAGTCAGTTTAAGTAGTGTGTAAGTCTAGGGACCGATGTCCTCTGCAGATTGGTCCCTTAAGAACTCACATTTGATCATTTATTATTGCTGTGTTTGCTAGTGGTGTATTGTACTATGGTATGTCGTCAAGGTAGATGTAGTCTGAATAATACTTTGTAGACTTCCTGGGACTATATTTGTCTTTGCTCCACCAATTGGATTACGGAACTGTGGCAAACGCAGGATTAAAATCACCCCGGAGCGTTCAGACTACTTCACCTGACACGTATATAGCAAAATAAATTCGTATGTTGTATTTTTCCACAAACGTCAACAGGCTGCGAACATGTATTTGGGACTGTTTGTAATACTTACAAAATTTTTTTGAAAAACATCAGTTCTTTAACGAAGTTTACAAAATTCATTGAACATAATCAATCCAGTCCAAGAGTTTGCGTAAAAGTTGTCGTACGTTTGGAAAATAGTATACTTGTGGTTAACAATCTGTTTGCGATTTCTTATGATGTTCTGGATGAACTCGAAATTTGATTGAAAATAAATGTCATGTTTGTATAGCAAATTAGTAATGCTTTTGTTGGATTTACAGTCTTCACTCTTGCTTTATATAATTACGCGTGACAGTTATAGACAGTTCACGCCGCACGCCGGTCCGGAACGCGTCGTCTGCCGTTGTAGATGTGATCCGGCTGCGATAGGGTAGTCAGGAACCCGCGCCGGTCTCCGCGCTATGAAGTCCAGCTGCAGCTAACTCTGGAGCTCGTACCATCAAACTGTATGAAACAACGAACAAGCGTAATCAGTTCACACAGGTAATACTTTGGTAGGCTGCAAGGAAGGGAATTAGTGTTTGTTACGATTCATACTTCACTAGCTCATAGTCATTAGTATTTAATGTTTGTGTGAGTCTTTGTTATCACTATGTAGTCTAGCTTAATTCCTGGAGAACTCATAATGCGCACTTCACCAGAGTTCACTGTTTATCGTGTCCGTAAGCGACGCACGTGATTGCATTTCACTACGTCAACTTTCCACTATACTTCACGATTTCAAAACACTGATTCTTGGCCGCTGCGCTGATACAGTCCGTGCCATAGTATTTGACACTACACATGTTTTCCTACATTCCTACATCAGCTGTGGTTGTTATTTTAGTTATTTCTCAAGTTATTTAATAACTGGATGTCTTTTCTTTTCATTCATGTTAAGAGTTTGAAACGCATTCACAGAAAGTCTCTTTTCATTACTGATCACATCTGTACGATATTGTTTTATCAGTCTACTTACAGATTTGCGCTGTAAACATCGCTCATATAGATTAAAACTGTGTGCCGGACCGAGACTCGAACTCGGGACCTTTGCCTTTCGCGGGCAAGTGCTCTACCATCTGGCAGAAGTACAGCTGTAAGGACGGGGCGTGAGTCGTGCTTGGGTAGCCCAGATGGTAGAGGACTTGCCCACGAAAGGCAAAGGTCCCGTGTTCGAGTCTCGGTCCGGCACACAGTTTTAATCTGCCAGGAAGTTTCATATCAGCGCACAGTCCGCTGCAGAGTGAAAAACTCATTATCGTTCATATAGAGTTTATGTTTAGCATAAATCAAGTAAGCAATCTCCTTTTCTATGTACTTTGACGTGGGAACCATCACTCTTTAGTCCACTCTTTATCCAATTTCATTAGTCACATTTATTTGTTATTGGAACACCTCTTGTCAAAATTTAAGTTGATCAATGTTACATTACTGTCTATTACCGCCTAGATCAAAATTCCATACGTCATCGTTCCTGCGTAACAGCCTACACTCGCGCACCATTATGTAATTCCCGTACAGAGGAGGGACATTTCAATTCAAAGGCACACTGCAGCGTTCTTCTGAACATCACAGGCACTGCAATGTCATACAAACTGGGACGATCCCATACATAATATTGTGGGGAAGGAAAACAAAAGACTGTGTTTCACTGGCAGAACACTCAGAAGATGCAACACGTCTGCTAATGAGACCACCAACATTACACTTGTTCGTCCTCTACTAGAGTACTGCTGTGCGATAGGGAATGCTTACAAGATAGGATTGCCGAAGGACAGCGAAAAGGACTAAAGAAGGGCAGCTTTTTTGTACAATCGATAAGTATGGGTGAAAGTGGAACGGATATGATAAGTGACTTTGGGGTGGCAATCGTTAAAGTAAAGGCGAGTTGCTTGGTGGCGAGAGTGTCCTCACGCAATTTCAGTGACCATCTTTGTCCTCTGAATGTGAAAACATTTGTCACCAACCTACATACGGAGTAATTATAATCCTGATAAAATATGATAAAATAAGGGAAATCAGAGCTCGTATAGAAAGTGTTCATTTTTCCTACGCACTGTTTGAGAACTGAACGCCTAAATAGTCTGAAGGTGGTTCGGAGGACAGTGTGCCGGCTACTTAAGTGCGAAATGCAGAATAGAGATGTAGATGTGTATGTTGATGAAGGCGGTTAGAGATAATTTATTCTACTGGTGAAATATAATATTATAAGATAAATAGTCGATCCATTAACGTGATTTCGATTTAGGGGGAGCTATAAAACAAACTGTTAGTGATTTATTTAATAGCGGTATTTTATTGAGAAGGACACGGTCGGGCCATTTGGTGATCGGAAAGCCCCATGTGTTACTACTTTGGCCTGTTTTGTGATACGGGTTCCATTTGGTAAATTATTGAAGCGCTTATTGTACGGGGTTTATGAACTCCAACCTAGCATCAATGAGGTCCATAAACATTCAACCAAATATCGCATGGTCTAATGAAATTCAGTATTTTACATTATAGTTTTCCGATGCACTATACACCAACAAGAAATGTTTGAACTGTCCCGGTTCTTTTGTCTGAAGAGAAAGAGACTTGTACCGCAATGTACACGTTTACATGCGTGCTGACGTAGGGAGAGGCATGCACGAGAGGTCTGCCAAATCGCTTATCTCACATTTTCGTGAAGCCTGCAGCACACACCGCAAGATGAAATTGTACTTAAAGCTACTGAAGTAAGGGCAGAGCATAGTTATGCCGCGTCTACGTAGCATTACTTTTCTAGATACCAAACATTTGTCATCGCAGTACTTGGCGTCTGCGACTGTTTCTTCCGGATGGCGAATCTGTGGCTGGACGTTGTTCCCACATTGTATGAAGAATGGGAAGTAGTAGGTTACTCTGGTTCAAATCCGGTTTTGTTCCGGCAGTTAACGTGCATCAAAATTAATACTGTAATCAGTGCCTCAACCTTATTAGAGCTGTGGAGGTATACTTGCTGCCTGGTGGCATTTCAAACCGCCAATCTCTTTCCCGCCGTGACCCACTCAGTTACCCACTGTGCACGGGAGACCTTGTCAACCTAAGCGACGCTGGTTTATTCAAAATGGTGCAAATGGCTCTCAGCACTATGGGACTTAACATCTGAGGTCATCAGTCCCCTAGACTTAGAACTACTTTAAACCTAACTAACCTAAGGACATCACACACATCCATGCCCGAGGCAAGATACGAACCTGCGACAGTAGCGGTCGCGCGGTACCAGACTGAAGCGCCTAGAACCGCTCGGCCACACCGACCGGCGAAGCGGGTTTGTGTGCAGCAGTATCAAAGTCCACCATACTCTATTAACAGCTTGCATTACCCCGAATTACTACATCGTTTACTAATTTTGTACCGTATTTATGAAAAAATTTTACATTCTTAACACGAAAATGGGACTGAAATACCACTTTACAGCATTTTCGTTTCGGTACGCTTATATCTGAAGTGAAAATGAACCTGTGTCCTTCGTCATAACGATTGTGTTAACGTAAAATGTGAAATTTCGATGTTGATAAGTTGTGTTCTGTATCTTCCATCAAGCAGTAGACCATATCATGTGATGAGGCTTTAATCTGTGTCTGAAGTTTCAGTCTTCTACTTGCTCTTTCAATAGATGTTCTTCATCTATTGTAGTGAAGGAGTATTCTTGCATGTAATCTTTCTTTTTTGCAGTCTGCTACAATGATTTGTTCATTTCCTCTCTTTTATAATCTACTTTAACTACTTCACTTTTGCAATCAGAATAATAGTCGTTATCGCATTGTTTTATTTAATCCCTTAGCTTGGAATCGGCTTGCCAATTCAAAGACGTCTGTCAGCTATAACTGTTTTCGGCCTTTCATCTTTAAGGGGAGACGGTGTCAGAAATCATGAAAGTCACAATTTTTTCCTTTTTGGAAGTAAGCATAATTGACATATTATCCCAAAATTGTTTCTCTGAAATTCGCACTACAAATGATATAAGAAAATTAAAACCGTAAGCAGGGTAATGAGCCATGCCCACTAACCGGGGAGGAAAAATTTTCTTGCGCAGTTTTGCTTGTGAACCCTAAAAACATACCATTAGAAGGCTGTGATATTTTGTATACAACACAGCAGTGTTTTATAGAAGGTTGTCGAGCCATTTTCTGGTCCAAGCAGTGTGGCATAGAAGGCTGTGGAGCTTTCTAAACAAGTTTTGTGCTGCGTGGAATTTGAATGAATTTGGATTTATTGTGTCATTCTTTGGGCAAATTTGAATATATTGATCGTTTTTTACAATGTCTAGGCCTGTTAAAGTCTCTAAAAATATATTAAGTCCTATATTTCCAATATAAAGCGAAGAGCTGTTGTTGAGGCTAGGGTCGGGCCTGCAGATGCAAACATTAACTTGTCTCCAAGTGCATCTAAACTAAAACCTTGGAAAGATATTTTGTCAGGAGAAACAAATCATAACGGAAACATTGGTTTCAGAATTGCGGATCTGGAATTGGTGGCACAGGTACTCGCTCTGTTTGTGGAGGAAATGTGAATTTCGTGGATGACGGAAAGAGAGCAGGTTTGGATTGCACACTGCATATTTTATGTCAAAACTGTGATGCTGACACACCATTCAAGACATGGATGGCCAGTCGCAGAATGTATGAAGCCAGTATGAAATTTGCTTATGGACTAAATATGGAAGAAATGGTGGAAACACTTCATGTGGTATTTAGAACATTAGAGCTCCTGCAAAATTTACAGAAATGAACACTACTCTCGTCAGTGCAGTTGCAGAAGTAAGTGAAGAGAGCATGTAAATGGCAGTCTAGGGGGCAATTCAAGAAAATTGTGATGCAACTATCATCAAATTTACAGCAGTTTCCAGTGACAGTTTCTGGGTGAAGAGGGTCACGTTTCACCGCATAGAGTTTCAACAGACATTAGGGTCGACACTGGACTAGTAGTAGACTTATAGGTGCTGTCTAAATATTGTTCCGCATGGTCCTTGCACAAGAAATATAACGATGCACATAAAGAAACAGAAGGGCCAGAAGTTCATAAAGATATCTGTAGCAGGAATTATGTAGGGTCCAGTGCTCGGATGGAAGCTCCTGGTATGAAACTTATTTTGCATAGGTATTTGCGGAAGTATGGCGTAAGATACACACAGTATTTAGGAGATGGAGACTCTAGTGCTTTCAAGAATGTAGTGAAAGCCAGCCCTATGGAAAAGACTACGCTATTGAAAAACTGAAGTGTTTAGGAAATAGTCAAAAGAAGATGGGAGAGCGAGTCAGAAAACTTGTTGCAGCAACTAGCGGCTGTGAAGCCACTGGGAGGTATAGACCGACTAACAAAGAAGAGAAACTTCCTGCAGATTAAAACTGTGTGCCGGACCGAGACTCGAACTCGGGACCTTTTGCCTCTCGCGGGCAAGTGCAAGTGGTAGAGCACTTGCCGGCGAAAGGTAAAACGTCCCGAGCTCAAGTCTCGGTCCGGCACACAGTTTTAATCTGCCAGGAAGTTTCATATCAGCGCACACTCCACTGCAGAGTGGAAATCTCATTCTGGAACAAAGAAGAGAATTGACAGCCTGCAAGTCTATTATGGTGCTGCGATTCGAAATAATCTCACAGATGTGGATAGTATGAGGAAAGCAGACACTACACCTCAACAAGGCCTATGCTCTAATGAATGGTGCAAGGAAAATGGGGAAGCTTACAGCCACAAAAATTACCATCCTTATGAGGTTGTAATGGGCATTAAACCAACTTTTCTAGAACTGGCTTCACCTGAATAGCTAGAAAAATGTCTGCATGGAAAAACGTATAACATCACAACTTTGTGAATGATCATACATTTTCTATATGTTTTACGAAGTTAGTTTTATTAGTTGTGCTGAATATTATTCTTGAAAATATGTTGTCAAATTACAAATGCTATTTGTTATTTCAGAAAGAGTATACGCATGGAATGTTAACATTTTGTAAGTAGACTTGCTGATCTAGTCAGAGAAAAGATATTGTCAAAGAGTGTAATAAATTGTAAATGTTTTATTGCTGGGCGCACCAGAAAAGTGGCATTTCGGAGTCGCGAGGAGACGATTGGTGTCGTTGGTTGTGTGTATTTGCCGGTGGGGCTATGCAAAAGTGCGGAGATAAAAAGTCTGCTGCCGAAGTGTGGAGCAGTGAAAACTGAAACATTTCGTTTGGCGGATGTTTAATATGGGCAAGCTATGGCGTTTATTTGGTATTGTACAAATGTAGCAAGAGTAATTTACATAACAATAAGAGTAGTGTGGGCCCTTGTTATTGGCTATGATAAGGCAAGAAGATCAATCTGCGCCCTATTTTACTGCTAAATGAAGTCACTCGACAAGCGAACGGCATGATAAAGTGAAGTAAGATCTAGACATTTTATAACTAGAAGTGTAATAGGCTGACCAGTGTAGTTGGAATTTTATTGCTTAAATAACATTGTTTTCGTGCATATTGTCACGTAAAGTATTTTTGTAAGTCATCATCCAGTTAGTATCCATCATATCCCTTTATATGAACCGAGATAATAAAAAAATGAACTGAAAATGAAGTGAACATTAATTTATTAGACTATCAAAATTTAATTTTTACTACTTCTGGTCAATTATTTAATAATGAAGCCTTTAGCTGTAGTATGAATAATGTCAGAAATAGAATGATGCAAAAGCCAATATTAATTCATTTGCTAAAAATAGAGTCATTTGCATAATAAAAAATTGGTAGTAAAACCTTACGTAGGTTGGACACTGAATTTCATTGTCAAAGCACAGTTATAATTTAAAGCTTGTGGCATGATTTATAATTTTCATTATATCAGAGTAACTGCTAAGTAAACGACAGTTCTTACCAATGAGTAAATTCAAACAATCTTTCTGATTTCTACAGTCACGACAGTCAGTATTACGTTGAGTAACGTTACAAAAAATTTCTGTCCACAGCGAGTAAACAATCTTACTTTACTTGATAATTGAAAATTAACATAATATGTTTTATGTGTTTGCTATTGGATTACTATTTGACAACTGTGACATGTGTGGCATGAAGTACTTCACAGTGTGCGTTAGGTACTGTTCCTACGTTATGACACCAATAACTATTCTTACGTAATATTGCCAACGAGTATAAAGTACAGTTTCAATTTAATTATTACTGTTCCGATGAAGAACTGGCGTTAATGAAAACTTTGAAAAAACTAGTTTACGTAATGAAAATATATGAAGTTAACCGAACTTCGTTTCTAATCATCATTGTTAAAGTACTGAGCAGTGGCAACTCTGTTATAACTTAATCTATTTCTCTCGGTTTAGCACTATTCTTCGGAGTAGGTTCCCTTTCCCCACAGATTAGTGACTTTAGGTACACGGTCATATAGAAAAGCCTAACTAGCCTGAGAGGTAGGAGGGTTATAAAGGCAAAACCCAAATGAAAATTTTAATGGTCCTACTTGGAAAGGATGTCCAAAGGCTCTGTTTGTTTCCAATTTGGTAGTGAAGACCTCTGCCTTGGAAGCTGCAGCAGTGATAATGATGGTAATGTGGCAAGGCTTCCCATCCTCAGCAAGTTGACCTTACACTTAGAGGCTTCAACGAGCAGATACTGCAGGTCATCGTTGAGCAACGAATCGCGAAGGCGGAGACTTCAGTACAGAAAATAGAAAAAAATTGCTAGGCAAAGCAGCAGAGAAGTTAAAAGAGCTGCAGAGGATGATGAGGAAGAACTGGAATATCGATAAGGGTAGTTTCAGCTAAGGTATAATTACAAATTTTTGGAACATTTCATTTAAACTTAAAAAAAAACATTTTTTCTCCAACTTAAGGTTTTCTCCTTTCAGGGACACATATAAGAAACTATTGGAAAGATATCGATAAAATTTGGCACACCTTTTCTTTAACATGGAAGCAATATTCAAGTGAAACAAAATTTTAATCAAGACATCATAAACAGTTTATGGTTGATAACATATGGGAAATTTATCCCTAAAAAATGTTCAAAACCAAAATATCACAGAAAATAATGTAAATAATTTATAAAAAGTTACTGGTCTTTATTGTAGGTTTATGAGTGTAGATTACTTTACCATATAAAAAATTTGCCAAATCTGTCTGGAAATAAAGAAAAAGTGTAGCTTAAAATAATAATGTAACAAAAAACTAAAAATTCTCTTACATCATTAAAATTTTATTAAAAATCCTGTAAAAATTATTCAAATCATAATGGATCCCTATACACAAGTGTGAAGAATTTCAGTGACGTTGAACAAAAAGTGACAGTGATGTAGGTTTACAAACATATCAGTGCAAGGGTGCCACTGCCTCCCCTTAATAATCCTGCCCCACGTAATTCTATCCCGACACGTTTTCTGTGCTTTTTGGCTTTCATAGGACATGACAACGTGCACAAAATGCTTACCACAAGCAAAGCCACTAAATAAATTTCTTCCCATGGAGCCGCACGGTGTGGCCGCGTGGTTAGAGGCGCCACAGCCGGCTGTTGTGGCCGAGTGGTTCTAGGCGCTTCAGTCCGGAACCCCGCTGCTGCTACCTCGGGCGTGTATGTGTGTGATGTCCTTAGATTAGTTAGGTTTAAGTAGTTCTAAGTCTAGGGACCGATGACCTCAGCGCTTTGGTCCCCTAGAAATTCACCCACATTTGAACTTTTTTTTCTTCTCATGGACTGTAGTAAGCATCTCATCACACATGCCATTTATGTCACATTTATCAAGGTTATCCACCAGTATTTCGTTTGTACGATATTTCCACGAAACAATATTTTCTCATCGATCTCGAAAATCAAGATAAACGTTGGTGCAGATATTCTCCTTGTTTAGAGTAGGCTATCGTGTATGCATGCACACGTATTTCCTTGTTGTTTTTGTTGTGGTCTTCAGTCCAGAGACTGGTTTGATGCAGCTCTCCCAGCTACTCTATCCTGTGCAAGCTTCTCCATCTCCCAGTACCTACTGCAACCTACATCCCTCTGAATCTGCTTGCTGTATTCATCTCTTGGTCTCCCCCTACGATTTTTACCCTCTACGCTGCCCTCCAATAATAATCTGGTGATCCCTTGATGCCTCAGAACGTGTCCTACCAAACGATCCCTTCTTCTAGTCAAGCTGTGCCACAAACTTCTCCCCAATCCAATTCAATACTTCCTCATTAGTTATGTGATCTACCCATCAAATCTTCAGCATTCTTTTGTAGCACCACATTTCGAAAGCTTCTATTCTCTTCTTGTCCAAAATATTTATCGTCCATGTTTCACTTCCATAGATGGCTACACTCCATACAAATACTTTCAGAAACGACTTCCTGACACTTAAATCTGTACTCAATGTTAACAAATTTCTCTTCTTCAGAAACGCTTTCCTTGCCATTGCCAGTCACATTTTATATCCTCTCTACTTCGACCATCATCAGTTATTTTGCTCCCCAAATAGAAAAACTCCTTTACTACTTTAAGTGTCTCATTTCCTAATCTAAATCCCTCAGCATCACCCGACTTAATTCTACTACATTCCATTATCCTCGTTTTCCTTTTGTTGATGTTCATCTTATATCCTCCTTTGAAGACACTTTCCATACCGCTCAACTGCTCTTCCAAGTCCTTTGCTCTCTCTGACAGAATTACAATGTCATCGGCGAACCTCAGAGTTTTCATTTCTTCTCCATGGATTTTAATACCTACTGCGAATTTTTCTTTTGATTCCTTCACTGCTTGCTCAAAATAAAGATTGAATAACATCGGGGAGATGCTACAACCCTGTCTCACTCCCTTCCCAACCACTGCTTCCCTTTCATGTCCCTCGACTCTTATAACTGCCATCTGGTTTCTGTACAAATTGTAAATAGGTTTTCGCTCCCTGTATTATACCCCTGCCACCTTCAGAATTTGAAAGAGAGTATTCCAGTCAACACTGTCAAAAGCTTTCTCTAAGTCTACAACTGCTAGAAACGTAGGTTTGCCTTTCCTTAATCTAGCTTCTAAGATAAGTCGTAGGGTCAGTATTGCCTCACGTGTTCCGATATTTCTACGGAATCCAAACTGATCTTCCCCGAGGTCGGCTTCTACTAGTTTTTCCATTCGTCTGTAAAGAATTCGCGTTAGTATTTTGCAGTTATGACTTATTAAACTGATAGTTCGGTAGTTTTCACATCTGTCAACACCCGCTTTCTTTGGGATTGGAATTACTATATTCTTCTTGAAGTCTGAGGGACTTTCGCCTGTCTCATACATCTTGCTCACCAGATGGTAGAGTTTTGTCAGGACTGGCTCTTCCAAGGCTGTCAGTAGTTCTAATGGAATGCTGTCTACTTCCGGGGCTTTGTTTCGACTCAGGTCTTTCAGTGCTCTGTCAAACTCTTCACGCAGTATCATATCTCCCATTTCATCTTCATTTACATCCTCTTCCATTTCCAAAATATTGTGCTCAAGTACATCGCCCTTGTATAGACGCTCTATATACTCCTTCCACCTTTCTGCTTTCCATTCTTTGCTTAGAACTGGGTTTCCATCTGAGCTCTTGATACTCATACAAGTGGTTCTCTTTTCTCCAAAGGTCTCTTTAATTTTCCTGTAGGCAGTATCTACCTTACCCCTAGTGAGATAAACCAATACGTCCTTACATTTGTTCTCTAGCCATCCCTGCTTAGCCATTTTGCACTTCCTGTCGATCTCATTTTTGAGACGTTTGTATTCCTTTTTGCCTGCTTCATTTACTGCATTTTTATATTTTCTCCTTTCATCAATTAAATTCAGCACTTCTTCTGTTACCCAACGACTTCTACTAGCCCTCGTCTTTTTACCTACTTGATCCTCTGCTGCCTTCACTACTTCATCCCTCAAAGCTACCCATTCTTTCCCCCATTCTTGTCAATTGTTCCCTTATGCTCTCCCTGAAACTCTCTACAACCTCTGGTTCTTTCAGTTTATCCAGGTCCCATCTCCTTAAATTACCACCTTTTTGCAGTTTCTTCAGTTTTAGTCTACAGTTCATAGCCAATAGATTATGGTCAGAGTCCACATCTGCCACTGGAAATGTCTTACAATTTAAAACCTGGTTCCTAAATCTCTGTCTTACCATTATATAATCTATCTGAAACCTGTCAGTATCTCCAGCATTCTTCCATGTATACACCCTTCTTTTATGATTCTTGAACCAAGTGTTAGCAATGATTAAGTTGTGCTCTGTGCAAAATTCTACCAGGCGGCTTCCTCTTTCGTTTCTTACCCCCAATCCGTATTCACCTACTACGTTTCCTTCTCTCCCTTTTCCTACTGCCGAATTCCAGTCACCCATGACTATTAAATTTTCGTCTCCCTTCACTATCTGAATAATTTCTTTTATTTCATCATACATTTCTTCAATTTCTTCGTCATCTGCAGCGCTAGTTTGCATATAATCTTGTTCTACTGTGGTAGGCGTGGGCTTCGTATCTATCTTGGCCACAATAATGCGTTCACTATGCTGTTTGTAGTAGCTTATCCGCATTCCTATTTTCCTATTCATTATTAAACTTACTCCTGCATTACCCCGATTTGATTTTGTGTTTAGAACCCTGTAGTCACCAGACCAGAAGTCTTGTTAATCCTGCCACTTCACTAATTCCCACTATATCTAACTTTAACCTATCGATCTCAATTTTTAAATTTTCTAACCTACCTGCCCGATTAAGGGATCTTAATTTCCACTCTCCGATCCGTAGAACGCCAGTTTTCTTTCTCCTGATAATGACATCCTCTTGAGTAGTCCCCGCCCGGAGATCCGAATGGGGGACTATTTTACCTCCGGAATATTTTACCCAAGAGGACGCCATCATCATATAACCATACAGTAAAGCTGCATGCCCTCGGGAGAAATTACGGCTGTAGTTTCTCCTTGCTTTCAGCTGTTCGCAGTACCAGCACAGCAAGGCCGTTTTGTTTAGTGTTACAAGGCCAGATCAGTCAATCATCCAGACTGTTGCCCCTGCAACTACTGAAATGGCTGCTGCCCCTCTTCAGGAACCACATGTCTGTCTGGCCTCTCAACAGATACCCCTCCGTTGTGGTTGCACCTACGGTACGGCTATCTGTATCGCGAGGCACGCAAGCCTCCCCACCAACGGCAAGGTCCACAGTTCATGGTGGGGGGGGGGGGGGGGGGACGTATTTCCCTGTCATTTTCAAAATGTGTTGCAATATCTGAATGACTTGCAATCAAATACATCTGATGGGAAAGGAATGTGTTGTTACGGCCGGCCGGGGTGGCCAAGCGGTTCTAGGCGCTACAGTCTGGAACCGCGCGACCGCTACGGTCGCAGTTCGAATCCTGTCTCTGGCACGGATGTGTGTGATGTCCTTAGGTTAGTTAGGTTTAAGTAGTTCTAAGTTCTAGGGGACTGATGACCACAGAAGTTAAGTCCCATAGTGCTCAGAGCCATTTGAACCTTTGTGTTGCTACGCCATTAAGTTACAGCTTGATATTTATCCAACATTGTGGATAAGTTCGTCACATAACGGATAAAAACGATTGAGTTATCATGTGACTGATGGTCATCTATGGAATGTTGAGGGCATTGAGCCATGTTTCGTTAATATACTGTTACCGTACAATCAGTTGACCTGTTTTACTGCTGGTATTAAATTCAGATGAACGATTTCGCAGTCATACAATTTCAAATTACTGGTCCATTTATGATGGACTGCCAAAAACACATCTGAAGTTGAAATTATATGATATCAAAGTCTGTCATGTAAATCAAATACCTTTAATAAAACATCTGAATATGCACTCAAAGACCTAGAAAACAACTGCCGCGTCGGAATAACCCAAACGGGGCAGAAAACGTTAGATGCGACGTACATGTATAGACAAACGAATAATTACAATTTCAGAAAAATTGTATGATTTATTCGAGAGAAACAGCCGCACAAAGTGAGGCGGAACGGGTGTTAAAAGGTTCGCTAGCACTGTATGAATTAAGTTGCAAATTAATGTACACCTACCTCCGTAAAGCGTTCGTTCACCATCCGATGCACTGCATTCGTAGGTGCGATGTAGACGATGTTAAAAGCAGCGTTGAGGGAAACCATCGTCCATACTTCCAACTGCATAGTCCTCGTAACTCAGGTAACAAAATAAACTTGTAAATCTCTAGTAATAACGGGCAAAAGTGGATGCTTCCTTCATTCATTGAAAATGTGCGCTTCCGATACTAAAGTTTTTTATTGTGTTTTAGTTATGATGTTAACAAGCCCACATTAACGTCGATGGCACATCAGATACTAGTTCATGCAACTTATATCACACAGCCGGAAATGTACTAAGTCCAACCCAAAATAATACAAGATTAAAGAGTCAATACTCTGCTACAAAATGAGTTTCAGACTCGGTCCTTTACAATGGATTCATCAAAGGAAGATGCTCGCCAAAAAATGACCTGTAAATGCATACTGAACACGCCTCGCCGAATTCTTCACAAATGCCGATAGTTTCACACGCATTTTCTCTACAACAAACACTCTAAAGTCTTCCAAACGTCACAGAACTGTCCGTAAATGCATCTGCTTCCACGGTGATATAAACCGAACGCGAAATAATAGTCACTTCTTCATTTTACAAATAACTTTTTCGGACACGTCCGATATGACCTTCTCGCCCGGCAGCTAGTCGACGACTCTCTGAATCCCGATGCTTGTAGGGCATAATAACTCATACCAACACGCGGGAGAGACTTTACTCTGATTGGTCGATCAAAACGAACAGCCAATCAGATCAATCTTTCAAGATCATATTCGCCCCTAAACTGTTCTGAGCCAATCAGTACATCAGATTCATTGGCGTCACTTCGACAAGCAAATTATTACTGCAAAGTTTATTAATTGAAACTAAACGAAAATTACTCTTGAGGTAACTTTAGGTTAAAATGGTGCAAATGGCTCTGAGCACTATGGGACTTAACATCTATGGTCATCAGTCCCCTAGAACTTAGAACTACTTAAACCTAACTAAGGACAGCACACAACACTCAGTCATCACGAGGCAGAGAAAATCCCTGACCCCGCCGGGAATCGAACCTAACTTTAGGAAAACATTACTCTACAAATAACTTTTCTGGCTGCCTTCTTACAAAAACAAGTACGCTTGGACAGACGTTGTCAGCAATGTGGGTACAGACATCTTTCCCACGCTGTGATTGCGCAATGCATTAGATAATATTAATCTGAAAATTTAACGTGTGTCCCACATACACACTCTCACTCACTCTCATTTACTCTCACAACGACATAAGACACAAATAATAATTTTGTCTGAATTTTATATTACGAAAATTAAAATTAAAATTTTAATATGAAAATCTCAATTAATTAATTCTGCACACTGAGAGTTCTGTTTATGTTTTCAAATAGTACCAAAGGATAAACTGTTATTGCTCCTATCTGAATTTACTTTCTTATGTGTCGATTAAGTACTTTTCAAATTTTTTTTTTTATCTCCGAAACTATTAGAGTTAGAGGTATCAAATTTTGACACAAAGTTCGTCTGAATAACAAAAGGTCATGTATTTTGAATAAAACAGATAATATTTAACATAGTTTTTTAGTTTCTTAGGTGAGGTGAATAAGTGATTTTAGTACGCACCACAGTGAGCATTCTGAGGTTCCCTTTAGCGACAGGTGTGTCTGTGACGCATACGGCAGGCCCCAAGTCGGCCGCCGCCGAATGCTACTATACTGCAGGCTTCCAAAACAGCTTCCCATAACGTAACAAAACTTACTGCAAAAATCTGCAGTCACGTAATAGCTGCGACGCCACAAAAGTGAGCAAGGCAAAAAAAGGGTTTGTCTACCTCTGGCCCTGATACGAGCGGTTATTTGATTTTACATTGATTAACAGAGTTTTTGGATGTCTTCATGACCCATATCGTACCAAATTCTGTGCACTCGTTGCGTTACATCGTCGTAGTCACGAGCTGGATGGACGGCTCTGCTAGTAATGCGCCTAGCGTCCTCGGTTGGAGAGAGATCTGGTGACCTTTCTGGCCAAAGTTGGGTTTGGCAGGCATGACGACAACTCGCCGTCTGCGGAAGGGCATTACCTTTCTGAAATGTAAGGCCAGGATGGCTTGCCATGAAGGGTAACAAAACGAGGCGTGGAATACCGTCGACATAGCGCTGTGCTGTAAGGGCAATGCGGATGACAATGAAATTGGACCTATTATTAAATGAAATGGCATCCTAGACCATCATCCTTGTTAAATGAAATGATCGTATGCACTGTTGAACGGGATGTACCACTTGGGTTCCACCGCCAAGAGGAAGTCTTATTTCAGTCGGCGCCACATTGGGCGACTTGCAGCAGATGATGAAGATCAAATGATGAGAAGGACAACACAACACCCAGTCCCCGAGGGGAGAAAATCCCCAACCCGGCGGGGAATCGAACCCGGACCCAGTGCGTGGGAGGCAAGCACGTTACCACCCAACTAAGCAGGCATCATCCCTAGTTGTCAGGCAGTATGGCGTGTGGCAGTTAGCATAGTATCCGACGACTGTTTGTGGTGACCCCAGACACGTCTTCACTGGTCATCGTGGCCGGGAATCTCATTTAATGAATTTTCTGTAGGGATGAGTACCACCACGAACTGAGTCCCGATGACCAGGAATACACTACTGGCCATTAAAATTGCTACATCACGAAGATGACGTGCTGCAGACGCGAAATTTAACCGACAGGAAGAAGATGCTGTGATATGGAAATGATTAGCTTTTCAGAGCATTCAGACAAGATTGGCGCCGGTAGCGACACCTGCAACGTGCTGACATGAGGAAAGTTTCCAAATGATTTCTCCTACACAAACAGCAGTAGACCGGCGTTGCCTGGTGAAACGTTGTTGTGATACCTCGTGTTAGGAGGAGAAATGCGTACCATCACGTTTCCGACTTTGATAAAGGTCGGATTGTAGTCTATCGCTATAGCGGTTTACCGTATCGCGACATTTCTGCTCGCGTTGGTCGAGATCCAGAGACTGTTAGCAGAATATGGAATCGGTGGGTTCAGGAGGGTAATACGGAACGCCGTGCTGGTTCTCAATGGCCTCGTATCACTAGCAGTCGAGATGACGGGCATCTTATCCGCATGGCTGTAACGGATCGTGCAGCCACGTCTGGATCCCTGAGTCAACAGATGGGGACGTTTTCAAGGCAACAACCATCTGCACGAACAGTTCGACGACGTTTGCAGCAGAATGGACTATCAGCTCGGAGACCGTGGCTGTGGTTACCCTTGACGCTGCACCACAGACAGGAGCGCCTGCGATGGTGTACTCAACGACGAACCTGGGTGCAGGAATGGTAAAACGTCTTTTTTTTCGGATGAATCCAGGTTCTGTTTACAGTATCATGATGGTCGCATTCGTGTTTGGCGACATCGCGGTGAACGCACATTGGAAGCGTGTATTCGTCTTCGCCCTACTGCCTTATCACCAGGCGTGATGGTGTAGGGTGCCATTGGTTACATGTCTCAGTCACCTCTTGTTCACATTGAAGGCACTTTGAATAATGGACGTTACATTTCAGATGTGTTACGACACGTGTCTCTACCCTTCATTCGATCCCTGCGAAACCCTACATTTCAGCAGGATAATGCACGACTGCATGTTTCAGGCCCTGTACGGGCCTTTCTGGATAGAGAAAATGTACGACTGCTGCCCTGGCCAGCACATTCTCCAGATCTAGAACCAATTGAAAACGTCTGGTCAATACGCCAGTCACTACTCTTGATGAACTGTGGTATCCTGTTGAAGCTGCACTGGCAGCTGTACCTGTACACGCCATCCATGCTCTGTTCCACTCAATGCCCAGGCGTATCGAGGCTGTTATTACGGCCAGAAGTGGTTGTTCTGGGTACTAATTTCTCAGGATCTATGCACCCAAATTGCGTGAAAATGTAATCACATGTCAGTTCTAATATAATATATTTCTCCCATGAATACCCGTTTATCATCTGCATTTCTTCTTGGTGTAGCCATTTTAATGGCCAGTAGTGTTTTTTTGGAAGCACCAGAATGAGTTGACGCTTCTCCCCTTGGTACCAACGTAACCAGATCTCAGTATTGTTGAGTCTTTTTTGTCTGCTTTGGAGAGGAATTTGCGTGATCGCTGTTCAGCTCCACCATTGTTTCCCGAACTTGTCCCTGTTTCACAGAGAGACGTGTAATATTCCCCTGAAAACCATACAGGAGCTGTATGCATCCATTCCGAGATGACTGGATTCTGTTTAGAATGACAATGGCTTTCCTACACCATGTTAGGCATAGTCACGTTTTGAAGTTGATGCAATTTTTTTGCCTCGTTGTACGTCTTACGTAAAGTAATTTGTGGGCAGTATTTGCAGAACTGCAAAGTGGTACAGAGGGAGCAGATGGGGCAGTAGGTGGGAGTACAGGAGCTCGGACCCGGTAGCGCCCGTGTCGGACGCTGGCGTGGCGCCAGCGGACTTGCTGGACACGGCGGACAGCGGCCGCGTCAATTTATGCGTTCTCCAATACCTGCCGACACGGCGCCGGCCGTCCTCGCCTCGCACGTCATACGGCGCCCGCCGCGCCACTCCGGGCAACCCCCCCCCCCCCCCACCCACAATTCCTGTGTCACCGACAGCCGGGCCGAGTGCGCGGAAACGCTGCGCTCGCGCTTTTCTCTGTCCCCGACCAGTGCCCTGTAGCTAGGATGGCATTTCGCAGCTGCCGTGTCAGACTTGCGAGGCGAGTGCTGTACCGAATGAACGTCTATCGGTAAGACAGACTCGGAACTACACCGCTGACTACTAAAACCGCAACACTAGAAAGAATAGCAATTAACGAAATTTTTCTTATTGTGCGTGTCTATTATCGCTGCAGCGCTGATGACCTAGAGCATATACATCTGAAAATGTGGCTTGGGAGGGGGAGGGTGTTTAAGTTCGGTTTCGTTTTGAGCTAGGAACATGTGGCGAAACAGTTTTGGTTTAGATAGGATCAGTGGCCTTTTGCAGAACTATGCGAACATCTGTCGTAAAGTAGCTATATTACAGTATATTGAGCAAAGTTCGAACAGCGAATCGGAGCTGGCTCCCTGGCAGATTGTGGGATCGATTAATACCTTTGACGAAAGATGTTAATTGGCCTGAAGTTAATGCCCAGCTAATGGCGCCATTTCTATGTGCACCGATAGGATTTTACGAGCAAAAACGATCACTGTTAAATACACTACTGGCATTTAAAATTGCTACATAAAGAAGAAATGCAGATGATAAACGGGTATTCATTGGACAAATATATTATACTATAACTGACACGTGATTACATTTTCACACAATTTGGGTGAATAGATCCTGAGAAATCAGTACCCAGAACAACCACCTCTGTCCGTAATAACGGGCATTGGGTCAAACAGAGCTTGGATAACGAGTACAGTTCATCAAGAGTAGTGACAGGCATATTGTGACGAGCCAGTTGCTCGGCCGCCATCGACCAGACGTTTTCAATTGGTGAGAGGTCTGGAGAATGTGCTGGCCAGGGCAACAGTCGAACATTTTCTGTATCCAGAAAGCCCCGTACAGGACCTGCAACATGCGGTCGTGCATTATCCTGCAAAAATGTAGGGTTTCGCAGGGATCGAATGAAGGGTAGAACCACCGGTCGTAACACATCTGAAATGTATCGTCCACTGTTCAAAGTGCCGTCAATGTGAACAAGAGGTGACCGAGACGTGGAAACAATGCCACCTCATATCATCATGCCGGGTGATACGCCAGTATGGTGATGACGAATACACGCTTCCAATGTGCGTTCACCGCGATGTCGCCAAACACGGATGCGAACATCATGATGCTGTAAACAGAACCTGGATTCATACGAAAAAATGACGTTTTGCCATTCGTGCACCTAGGTTCGTCGTTGAGTACACCATCGCAGGCGATGCTGTCTGTGATGCAGCGTCAAGGGTAACCGCAGCCATGGTCTCCGAGCTGGTAGTCCATGCTGCTGCAAACGTCGTCGAACTGTTCGTGCAGATGGTTGTTGTCTTGTAATCGTCCCCATCTGTTGACTCAGGGATCCAGACGTGGCTGCACGATCCGTTGCAGCCATGCGGATAAGACGCCTGTCATCTCGACTGCTAGTGATACGAGGCCATTGGGATCCAGCACGGCGTTCCGTATTACCCTCCTGATCCGATCAATTCGATATTCTGCTAACAGTCATTGGATCTCGACCAACGCGAGCAGTAGTGTCGCGATACGATAAACTGTGATCACGATAGACTACTATTCGACCCTTCTCAAAGTCGGAAACGTGATGGTACGCATTTCTTCTCCTCACACGAGGTATCACAACAACGTTTCACCAGGCAACGCCGGTCTACTGCTGTTTGTGTAGGAGAAATCGTTTGGAAACTTTCCTCATGTCAGCACGTTGCAGGTGTCGCCACCGGCGCCAACCCCGTCTGAATGCTCTGAAAAGCTAATCATTTCCATATCACAGCATCTTCTTCCTGTCCGTTCAATTTGACGTCTGTAGCACGTCATCTTCGTAGTGTAGCAATTTTAATGGCCAGTGGTGTAAATTCGGACAGGAGCGAATGTGTTGGTGCAAACGTAGTCCACCGATGTATTGGACCCTGGTCCAACTGTAAAATAAATTTTAACAGTTTTTTTTAAAGAATCATGTTTCTTTGAATTTTACGTACAAAAGCACGTTTTTCTGGAAGGTTTCTGAAGCGTCACACCACTACACTCTATATGAATCGTTTCAAACTTTGCACGGAGGAACACAAATGAATAAAGTCAAACACAAATTTTTCTGTATAACAATTTTTATTCGTTGGTAAGATACGATCGTTTAGAGCCGAGCAGAATGTAGCATGTAATCTTCGTTCTAACGTGAACTGAATCTGCGGGATGCATTCTTACGACAAAATTGAAAACTCGCTTTCAAAAATCTAGCTTCATTCTAATTTTACATTCATAGAAAAATGTTTTCATAATTTAACGACGAATACATATAGTTAATGGTTGTCCTGATATTTTATGAAAGCTTTATCCATTGCCAAGATATACGTGACATGGTTCGAAGGAGAACAAAAGGAACTATACCGGATTATTCGTCGCCCGAGTCAACAAAATTCTGTATCAGTTGCCAGGCTGTAGCGGTCTAATGTCAAGATTGGGGCAGAGTAGAAGATGGAGAGCAAAATGTAAGGCGGATGCGTCCAAGTCAGGGCTTTCTGGCACCACCGAAGACATTTAAATGAAAGCATATCGACATAATCGCGCTTTCTCACATCCCAAGAGCAGTGAGCTTTGTTAGACCCAACCTCTGTCACGTGTATGGTGATGGGTGTATGAACAAACGGACAACGGACACCGATATATGTGCTTCTATCGAGTTCAATTCGTCTACAAAAGTATCCGAGAGTGGGGGTGCATCTATATTAGGAAGTATCTCAGACGGGGATGCGTGTATCCTAAACTTTAATGAGACATTGTGTCATACCCTACGACGTGACAAATACCATGCTGGATCACGTGATGGTATGTGTCATGTGACACACATGACATCACATATCACATTATTTTACTTGACACTGTGCATTATTTTGCATGACCTGAACAGTAATACTGACAAGTCAGAAAACGCGAATATGTCAAAATTGTTTGATTTAAATGTTTTTGAAGCTGTCTGATCAGTCCGAAAGCTAGTTACCTTCTCTTACATCCCCAACTTTTCTCAGCAAATATTCCAAATATTCGTCTTTCTTGTGCTACGATAGAAGCATTTTTTATTCTGGTACTCGCAAAAAAAAAAATTAAGTTTGTAACTGGTTTGGAGGAACTCAGGGTATGAAATTTAGTACACACAGTTGCCACCTCCCGCACCATCAGCGGTTTAACGTGGCTGGGCATCTGAACTAAGACTGACACATACAGGTATGGGTACGTCATTCCATGCTGCTTCGACGCCTTTCAAGAGCTCATCAACTGTAATGACTGGCGCCAGAAAGGAGTGACTTTGGGCCAGCTTCTCGCCAATTCCGAACTAGATGTTTTGAGTTTGTGGGATTTCTGTCTCCTTGTGTTGTTTCTTAACGGATGTTCTCTGAACTCCTTTGCTCCCTTCAACAGTGCACCATCATCATTCAACATTCGAGATAATGAGACCCTGTTACAGTGGAACGGATTATGCTGGAATAATAGGAAAAAATTACTTACTGTACATAAGGGTCACCACTAGACTGTAGTATCTAGGAAATAACTGACATTAGAATGGTTTTCATGAGAAAGTCCTAACAGTGAGGCTGCAGTATAATTAACGTGATATTACAATAGTCGTGCCATCAGGAACATTAAAACAATATTTATTAGTTAATAAAAGTCCTTAAAAATCACAACATACCAAGTGACTGCGTTTATATTCAGTTACAATAACTGAATAAATAGGCAGGCAAAACCATCAAATAAATAAATTACATTCTAACGAATAAATCTATAACAAGTGTGCCACCGAACTTCCACGAGACATACTACTTGCAAGCTGAACACAGAAGTACCATAACCCAATTGCATGGGTGTGTGTGTGTTTGTCCTTAGGATAACTTAGGTTAAGTAGTGTGTAAGCTTAGGGACTGCAGACCTTAGCAGTTAAGTCCCATAACATTTCACACACATTTTTTGAACATAACCCAATTTCCTAGAAACTTCGCTCAGTGGAAGAAGAACCTAAATAAACGAAAGTCGTCTCGGTTTATCCGTAGATACTCTACCATGTTTGAGAAAATGACCGCAAAACTTTTTGACGTAGTTTAGATGCCTATCAGTGCACGATCAGCTGGCTGCCTTTTACCTTTTGCGTCCCGGATTCGAATCCGATTACTGTTTACAGTTATTATATTTTTTTTTCATTTGCTTGCCCATGTCTGTAGAAGAACTACGCGAAGGTTTCTTATCAAGTTAGGAGATACAATGGCTTTAAATTAAATGTAAAATTACAACTGCCTTTTACAATAAGTGACATAGTTTTATTACGTCATGTACGTGTGTATGAAATTTTCAGGTGTTACAATAGTTTTAAATTCTCATATTCTTACATAAATTCTTAATTCTTATATTTTATTCTTCAGAAAGATTGGTGCATTCTTAAGGATTATACTGATGCTAGAAAAGTTCGAAAGATGTAAATTCAGAACACCACGAGCATCGCGCGAAGGCAGATTTGCCACAGCAACATTTCTTCGAACGAATCTCACTCAGGAGAGACAAGTTGTTATCATTGCTCAACATTTCAAAGGTTGGCAATAGTCTCGCTGAAAACAATGTATAACGGACCACCTTTCTAAAAACTGGTGCTTGAAGTTGATTGTGAATCAAGATACACAACAGAAACTTCACAAAAAACAATATCAAACAATTTTTTCATCCATTTATAGTTTTTTCTTTTCCTTTTTCCATTGATGCAACTGACATACATTAGTAGATGTATAAGGACAACCTTATTTCATTATACATTGGAAAACATTCGTGTAAAAATCTTCTACGGATGTAGGTAGATAAATGCAAAACAAAAATAAAAATAAAAATAATTATCGGATTTGTAACATATGGGAGAGGGGTCAAAAAGAGTGTGGCCACGGCGCCAGCCACTGTGCCATCGCTTCCAGTGGATCGTTTACTCCCCAAAAGGCACATAAATTAACACGAAAAACTTTGACATTTTCTAAGAAACGGTCGGATATGTACGGACAAGCCGAGATACGAGTTCGTTACTTTCACATCTCTTTCACAGAGTGATGTTTCTGAGAAATCAGGTAATGATGCTTGCCGTGCTCTGCTCGAAGGTATGAGTGGTGCCGCTCCTGGGGAATGAACATCCAACGTGTCTCAAAATTCATCTTAGAGAGAGCTGACTTACTGTTTTTCAGTAGAATGCTTTTCCTATTACCTGCAGCTATTCAGTTTCTACATCAGCCAACAGGTTGGTACCAAAACCCCCTCACACCAAGTCACCCCTCATTCTCCTGTATTAAAACTATTATTTACATTAATTTCTTTTACGAGATGTACATCTACCTTCCCTAAACATCTGTATTTTCGTTTTTTTTAATTATTAAATTAGCTCACTCACTGTGCTGTGACTTCTGTGTTAAGAACTAGAGGCTTTCTCACCAGTGTCTGATCCCTTGGTTAAGTGACTCGTTTGAAAATTTATCCATTGGAAGGATAACGAGTGTATGGAATGCCTCGCAGTATAAACAGTGGTAGTTTTATCGGAAAACATCGTAGGTGTGATGAATTCCCATTTGCGAGTACAAACAACCATCAGCTGTATAAGACGGAGACAGGAAATCGGACTTCCCGCATTACGCAATCGGTTGCCTTAACCGCTCTTTTTTTGCTTTGTTTCGCTGTTTTTGTTTTAGGCACATGCTGTGACCACTTTTATTTTAAGGAAGGCAGGGGAAACAGAAAACGTTATTATCCACAAAACCTCAGTTAGTATGGTATGTCTTTACACATTATAACTTTCCTGGAAGGAACCTCATTGCCGTCCTACCTTGAGATAACAGTAAAGTCAAAGTGAGGACACCTCCGGTACCCTTGAACATTAAATATATTTAAACAAAATTAAAAGAAGGATTCCATTGCTAGCTTTGCAACTGTCAGTTCTTCAAGAGTCGCATACTCACGTAATTTTCCTTAGTTTATCCCTTAACTTGGTATATTCCGCAAACGACAGCGCCACCACTCATCTTAGCGCACGCGCCACACTATCTACCGCGTCCGCAAAAGCCGTTCCTAGAAAATTTAAATACCAGACCTTGCACTTTCGTAGCCGTAACAGTTTTCCACCTATTGCGAATAATCCAGTACGTTCATACTTGTATCTCGATATGTGTAATGGACAGTCATTTCTGTGGTCCCTGCCACACCATACAATACCAGAAGATGTTGCTGTATGTGCAGTGCGCCGCATGAACGCTATGATTTTTCTTGTCAAAGTCCAGTCAGAGTCCAACGCCTCGTCGCTGACCAGCCGGTGGTCGTCCGTATCCAGAATGTTGCATGGCTGATACATGGGCGAATCCGTCAAATGTATTGTGTACTTTTTGTCACTCGTTTGGTATTTCCGGTTCCCTACAACGTACCATGTTGACCTGACTATTGTAGGTAGATGGGGGTGGTGTACCGAGCACCACACCACTTGCCAATAAATGGCTGGGTGTTTCCGTTCCACCCTGTTACGGGTGATCACTGTCGAAGAAGCAGGAGGTACACGCCCTTCGATGCCGGCTTCGGTAACTGCGCCCGAACTTAACTGTGTTCAACGATGAACATGCGCAAATTCTTTAACGCATGCGATATATGTCAGACACTGACCGGGGAATTTTCGATGTTGGTACTTGTTCTTCGATGATCGTCCCCGTAAGGGAGTGCTTCCTGTTGCACCACCGTTTGAGCATGGTATTAATATACATGGCACGTGCCTTCTCGTGTACGTTGAGTAAACCAAGGCACCCTTCTTATGCTGGGAGGACAAGAGTGGTATACTGTACCTTAAAGAGCTGTCCCAAGGTTACATAGTACCCAAAAGCCGCCTGAATCCTCATAGCCATCGTGCGCATCAAGGGGAGAAGGTGTTTCAGGTGGCACATCATGGGAGCAAGTTAAGTGCTGACGAGTGACAATCGCTGTAGCATATCCATCCATCGTAGTGCGTTTAGTCGTACTGACGTGCGAGGTCGGAGCAATAACCGTCGTTAGTTGTCCGCAGCCGTTCCTGTCGTCTCATGAAACGTAATACTTATGAAGGGCAATACCACAGGTAAGGGTCGTTCCGTTTCTGGTTCTCGTTCACGCCCCACATGCATGAATTGCGATTTTCAGTAGTTGGCCTCGCTGCCAGCTGCTGTCCCATACGTCTGCAACCAATCCATTGCTGATCGAGTATCCCTCTGATTCCCGGCGAGGAACACATATTCATTAACGTATGCTCTACATTTGTATGGTAGATGCCGCTGGGATATGCCAGTAGGTCGGCGGCAAAGCCCTGCAACGCATGGTTCTAAGGTGATCGCATATAGAAGGATCGACAAGGCACAACCCTTTCTGACGGATCTTAAGATCTCAAAATATTCTGTAATCCCGGCGTTGATCCCATCACTAATCTAGGGCAGTACAGCAGCCGCATCACAGCAGTGGTCAGTAGTGGCGAGACACCCATCCTGTTCATCACCGCCGCGAGGTAAACATGATCCACCCGCTCAAAGGCATGACCGAGATCTACAGCAATCAGTGCCCCCGGAGGCGGCATGCGACCGCGAGGACGATGGCGTCGCGATAGTCTCCCAAGGATGTGTGGATATTTTTGTGGTAAGCTCGTATGAGACCAAACTGCTGAAGTCGTCGGTCCCTAGTCTTACATACTACTTAATCTAACATAAACTAACTTACACTAAGGACAACACACACATCCATGTCCGAGGGAGGACTCGAACCTCCCACGGGGGCTGTGTGGATATTACTGATACCGCCAAGCCGGCCGGAGTGGCCGTGCGGTTCTAGGCGCTACAGTCTGGAACCGCGAGACCGCTACGGTCGCGGGTTCGAATCCTGCCTCGGGCATGGATGTGTGTGATGTCCTTAGGTTAGTTAGGTTTAAGTAGTTCTAAGTTCAAGGGGACTGATGACCTCAGCAGTTGAGTCCCATGGTGCTCAGAGCCATTTGAACCAACCATTTGATACCGCCAAGACACATCTGATGGGCATGTATTCGATCCACCAAGGACGTTTGGTACGATTGCCCAATATGCGCTAAAAGAACTTGCAGTCACTATTAAGGAAGCTCAGGGGCGATAATCACATATTCGTTTGCCGCCACGTGGCCGTGAATTCTATATGAACCGATACTTCTTGCCGCAGCAGCTCATTAAACATGCATAAACACATCGGTGTCATAATGGTCCCAAAGGCAGGGTAAAATTCCCGCTGGAATCCGTCAGCGCCTGGGGACTTTTTGGTGGTACCTCGTATAATCGCTTCCTGCAGCTCCTGGCACGCAATTTCTGAAAACACGTCCGCTTCCTCGTTAACACGCGTCGCGTCTGAAGTCTCTTCCAGGAATGTCCCCAGCTCCGTGTGGACCATCCTTTCGCTCGTATACAATGTGTTGAACAACAACGGACATCGCCGAGATCGATAGCATGAATTAACGTCCTTCGTCTTCTTTCCTTTTCCACGTAGTGCATCGAGGGAAGTTCGTTGGCCAGGCAGTCCTACGACCTCGCGCGTATCTTCGTACTTGCCATACCTAGCGCCGCAAGTTATATCAACTTCGCGTTTACTCGTTGGACGACTGCCTGGCGTTCTGGTGTACGTGGTTGAGCGAATAGTTCCGGGAGGGGTGTAAAGTGAAAGTCAGAGGTTGTGCGCTGCCATCGAGAAACCTCCTTCCCATAATCTGTTAAAGTCCTTCGTAAAGCTGGCTTGCGCACTCGATCTACCACTTTAGGACGGAACCATAAGAATTTCTTCGACGGAGACAGCCATGTCACGTGTCCGCCGCCATGTGTCGGTATTCTGCATGACGCATGTGGGAACGTTCATCTTCCAACTACCCCTTCGTCTCCATACCTGCTGTCTGGTAAGTATAACCGTACAAATATATGTCTCATGATCTGTAAACACGGTCGGATAGGTTTTTGCTTCTACCGTCGGCGGGGTCGGGGATTTTCTCTGCCTCGTGATGACTGGGTGTTGTGTGATGTCCTTAGGTTAGTTAGGTTTAAGTAGTTCTAAGTTCTAGGGGACTGATGACCATAGATGTTAAGTCCCATAGCGCTCAGAGCCATTTCTACCGTCGGCATCACTGACTCCCCTGAAACAGAGCTTCGATCCAAACGGCTAGCGGAGTGGCTCACATAAAAACTATATCCCGGTTTGTTGAGTTACTTCAGGTCCCAAGTATAGACTAATTCCCGTTCACCAACTCCCGAAGTTCTTGGCTAGGAGTACAGTTAGGATGTTGGTCCTTCCTGTCGATCATACAGTTAATATCTCCGCCGACTATGCAAGTATCGTATCGTCCCCGGAACAACCGTGTAACCTTATGGGCGTAAAAATCTGCCCTTTCTCTTCTCTTATGTGACCCTGACGGACCGTATATACCGAGTGATCAAAAAGTCAGTATAAATTTGAAACCTGAATAAATCACGGAATAATGTAGATAGATACAAATTGACACACATGCTTGGAATGACATGGGGTTTTATTAGAACAAAAAATAAATAAAATTCAAAAGTTCAAAAACTATACGACAGATGGCGCTTCATCTGATCAGAATAGCAATAATTAGCGTAACAAAGTAAGTGAAAGCAAAGATGATGTTCTTTACAGGAAATGCTCAATATGTCCACCATCATTCCTCAACAATAGCTCTAGTCGAGGAATAATGTTGTGAACAGCACTGTAAAGCATGTCCGTAGCTATGGTGAGGCATTGGCGTCGGATGTTGTCTTTCAGCATCCCCAGGTTCGAATCGTGCCTCGGGCATGGATGTGTGTGATGTTCTTAGATTAGTTAGGTTTAAGTAGTTCTAAGCTCTAGGGGACTGATGACCACAGATGTTAAGTCCCATAGTGCTCAGAGCCATTCCAAGCAGGTGCGTCAATTTTTACCTCTCAATCTACATTATTCCGTGGTTTATCAAGTTTCCAATTTATACTGACTTTTTAATCACCCGGAAAATAGTGATCAAACGTACTCCACCTACGGTAACAGCAAATACTCCACTTAGTCTGCACGTATCCATTCCTTCAGCAGTATCTCAGTGTCATCGCCTCTCTCGTCACTAGGGGAACCGTAAATATTACAGTCCTAAAAGTCCGAGGAGTGAAGTACTCGAACTTCCTGTAACAGCGCTGTGTCGATGTCTGCAACCCTTAACATGTCACTGACCATCTTGATATTTACAGGCGTCCCAATGCTGTTGATGTTAGCAGACCCAATCCGATAAACTTGTTACATGGCTTTCTACCTTCCCCCGCCATCCCCTCGTGTGATGTGCCGTTACTATGTGCATTTTTACGGTCTTAAACCGGGAGAGTGTGTGGGTGCAGCTCTTCCAGCATCATCTGTTCCTCACTGGGGTCGATCTTGTGACGGGTCCCCCAGCGTCCCATCGTTGTCGTGCGTTGTAGGAGCCAAGCCCCCGCAGTATCCTGTAGCCATCGATCGGACTCCTCCGCTGTGTTTGGAGTCCACCCCTGCATCCGCGCTACGCGGTTCTTCTCTATCCATGGTCGTCTGCTCGGCATCCGGCAGTGCTTCAGCGTTGCTTACTGGATCTGGTTAGTTGTTCTTCACCGTGAGATGGCACAGTTTCCATTTCCGAGTCGCGGCATCAGAGGTCAGAATGGGCTCTCTATTATCGTGGGTGACTTTGGAATCGTGCACCGCAGAACTATCGACGTCTATAAGTGTATATCCGAAGGTGCCGACAGCAGCACCGAAGAAAGGGTGTCCTGTGACGGCTGCAGGCGGTCCTGCCCAACGCATTTGCTCCGATGATAGCCACGATCGGCCTCTGTATGTACGTTCCGGTACGTTTCTCTAGTGCGACCTACATCATCGCGTTATGCCGCGACTTAGGTCATGGGGAGCATCGTCTAATGCGGTGTGTGTGTGTGTGTGTGTGTGTGTGTGTGTGTGTGTGTGTGTGTGTGTGTGTGTGTGTGTGTGTGGGTGGGTGGGTGGGTGGGTGGGTGTGTCTATGTGTAGTGCATCATCCCGTGGCAGCTGTAACAACCTTCGTTCGGTACGCTCAGAACATACGTGTCCCTCCTTCCCACTCCCTGAGCGTGTTAGTGGTTGTCCATCATAGATCACAATCGCCCTACAACCAGCGATGTACAGGTATGACGGAACATGATTTCTTGTTCCGATAAGTATTTGTCTGACGCCACTGGGGACGCGATATGTCTTTAAACTCGCACGTTTTTCAGCCAAATGCGATAGAATCGTTGCATAAGGACGCGAGATGTCTGTCACCAGTTTTTCTCTCACTTCGAATGGAAGCTCAAAGACGCGGATCGTCGGTAGTCCAATGCCGGCGTGTTAAACTGTACCGCTCTAACATTCCCGTCCTAATGACAGAAAGAAACTCGTTCTCGGTGTGGTAGTAGTAGTTCGTCACATATCGCTTCATTGATGAGCTTGACATAGACTACGCTGCTCACTATAGATAAGTGTATTCCCACTAGAACGTCAGGTTCGACTTTTACCTCGTCCCGTAAATAATGTTCTTTCTCGTAAGATGTCGGTCGAGCCTATTCGTTAAGAAAACTCAATATCTGTGTCTGTTTTCTTTTAAAGAAAATGTCATGATTCTTTCTATGTACCACCGTAGCACACCGCTACACAACGATAACTCTTCTAACGCGCTCGTGCGGCAGAGACGTCCACCGTCCGAAACGCTGCGCCGCTGAAGGCTGACTGGATTAGCTATGCGTCGTCGACCTACCGTAAGACCCAAACTTCCATATGTCGTCTTTCCAGCCTCAAAACCAGTGCCGGCCAAAGTGGCCGAGCGGTTCTGGGCGCTACAGTCTGGAACCGCGCGACCGCTATGCTAGCAGGTTCGAATCCTGCCTCTGGCATGGATGTGTGTGATGTCCTTAGGTTAGTTACGTTTAAGTAGTTCTAAGTTCTAGGGGACTGATGACCTCAGCAGTTAAGTCCCATAGTGCTCAGAGCCATTGTTTCAAAACCAGTACTCGTCCACACGTTATATAATTCTCGTACAGGAGAGGACATTTTAATTGAAAGTCGCTGCTCGATATTGGCGGATAAATACAATATTACAGTGCCTGTGTTGCTACGAAGAATGGTGCAGTGTTCCTTTGGACATGTTTGCATGTCCGAAAGAGCATCGTATCGTACTTTGTAACAACACAGCCGCTGCAGTATGATGTCTTAGGTATGTATCCCTCTCGCGCCCTCCTG
The DNA here is from genome assembly GCF_023864345.2 of Schistocerca serialis cubense. Classification (NCBI taxonomy): domain Eukaryota; kingdom Metazoa; phylum Arthropoda; class Insecta; order Orthoptera; family Acrididae; genus Schistocerca; species Schistocerca serialis. Next base: position 334,979,509 of record NC_064638.1, read on the forward strand.
AATTCGTCCCGCCAACTCGGCGCCAGGGCAGTTCGTTCACGAAGGGCAAAGCACATCCGCTGTTTGTCACCTTACAAGTGGATGAACGATTTCCAGAATGTGCTAGTCGAGACAGGTCATGTGACTGACTGAAGCCAAAGACCAATAGCTTCGAAATCGTTGTACGCCGCAGTTGCGCAATGACTTCTGAAATTGGATTATTATGCATATTGGATTCTTATATTTATAATGTATTACTGCTCGTATGTATAAAGGTTGACTGGAACACACTCTTTCAAATTATGAAGGTCGCAGGGGTAAAATACAGGGAGCGAAAGGCTATTAACAATTTGTACAGATCCCAGGTGGCAGTTATAAAAAGTCGAGGGGCATGAAAGGGAAGTAGTGGTTGAGAAGGGAGTGAGACAGGGATGCAGCCTCTCCCCAATGTTATTCAATCTGAATATTGAGCAAGCAGTAAAGGAAACGAAAGAAAAATGCAGAGCGGGTATCAAAATCCATGGAGAAGAAATAAAAACTTTGAGGTTCGCCGATGACATTATAATTCTGTCAGAGACAGCAAAGGACTTGGAAGAGTAGTTTAACGGAATGGCCAGTGTCTTGAAAGGAGGATGTAAGATGAACATCAACAAAAGCAAAACGAAGATAATGGAATTTAGTCGAATTAAATAAGGCGATGCTGTGGGAATTAAATTCGGAAATGAGACACTTAAAGAACTAGATGAGTGTTGCTATTTGGGGAGCAAAATAACTGATGGTGGTCGAAGTAGAGAGGATATAAAATGTAGACTGGCAATGGCAAGGAAAGCGTTTCTGAAGAAGAGAAATTTGTTAACATCGAGTACAGATTTAAGTGTCAGGAAGTCGTTTCTGAAAGTATTTGTATGGAGTGTAGCCATGTGTGGAAATAAAACATATACGATAAATAGTTTGGACAAGAAGAGAAGCTTTCTAAATTTGGTACTACAGATTAGATGGGTGGATCACATAACTAATGAGGAGGTATTGAATAGAATTGGGGAGAAGAGAAATTTGTGGCACAGGTTGACTGGAAGAAGGGATCGGTTGGTAGGACATGTTCTGAGGCCTGAAGGGATCACCAGTTTAGTATTGGAGGGCAGCGTGGAGTGTAAAAATCGTAGAGGGAGACCAAGAGATGAATACACTAAACAGACTCAGAAGGATGTAGGTTGCAGTAGGTACTGGGAGATGAAGAAGCTTCCACAGGATAGAGTAGCATGGAGAGCTGCATCAAACCAGTCTCAGGATTGAAGACCACAACAACAACAAAAACATGTATAAAAGTTCCACAGCTGCTCACATTAATCAGGAATTGTGTGTAGCTCATATTTCGGCAGTAATCTGATTAGCAAGGTTGGACACTTGTCGTGAGACATAAAAAGTGTCCCTACAAAAGATCATGGTAAGAGCAGACTCGCATCTCCGCTATCCGCACCGATGCACTCGTTCAACGAGCAGGACTATGCCGATGAATTCGCTCTTGTCGGACACTCGGCTATTTACGCTATGGACAAAGAAAACCCAGGTACTGCAGTAGAGTATTAATGCCCGCGTCTGTGCCGTGTTGCCCATACCAATGATGAAGTACAACATTTCTGCTGGAAACTTTTCAGTCAACCATCCTATAATTCGTACCCCACACCAACGAATATTGCCTTTTCCTACACTTGAAACAATCGCTTACAAGAGATTACTAGAAAAACTGACATAAGTTACTAGGAATCAAATAATGCCAATGGCAGCCTTGTTTCATGAACATATCTTTATAATCTAAGGGTTCTTCTTTTCCGAAAATGCCTTGTCTATTTACAAAATGAAGACAGTAGGAACAGAAAATGGGGTTAGTAACCGTAAAAGACAGAGAAAAACGGTGTGATAAATTCGTGCCATCTGTAGTAGGACAGAAAACGAAATGCCAGAATTTTAGAGTCAGACTTTTATTAAATAGAAGAAACAAACGTAAACCGTCCTGTGTCAGGACCTGCCAAGTTTCTCGGTCGATGTTGACAGAGCGAGAACTACTGCCGGAGCCGTCTGTAGTAGGACAGAAAACGAAATGCCAGAAATTTAGAGTCAGACTTTTATTAAATAGAAGAAACAAACGTAAACCGTCCTGTGTCAGGACCTGCCAAGTTTCTCGGTCGATGTTGACAGAGCGAGAACTACTGCCGGAATGTACTCTTGCGAAAGCTCACGAGTTCTTTTTATTTCCCTTTTGGTCGTTGTTCATATAGCGGTGGGCAAGGAATCTATCTAACTTATAACTTATGTTACTGGTGCTCATTATGGCTGCCATTTGTCAAACGTCAAAATTCAATACGTGCGTGCAATTCATTGACGTCACTGACATGAATTTCTGGGAAGGTGTGACAGCGGCCGACTTTTGAGATATGTTCAATGAGTTGCCTGTCTGCAGGCGCGAACTGATTCGAAGTGATTTGTTTACATGTTCTGAACACGCCTGTGCCATAGCGCAAATGGCTCTGAGCACTGTGGGACTTAACATCAATGGTCATCAGTCCCCTAGAACTTAGAACTACTTAAACCTAACTAACCTAAGGACATCACACAACACCCAGCCATCACGAGGCAGAGAAAATCCCTGACCCCGCCGGGAATCGAACCCGGGAACCCGGGCGTGGGAAGCGAGAACGCTACCGCGCGACAACGAGATGCGGGCGCCATAGTGCAACTATGCTTCGGTGTTCGTTACGAATAGAGACTTGTAGAGACGCTCCGTAAAATGATGTGTGTCATTATTCAGTGTGTTTTCTAGTTTTCAGTCAGTCTTCTTCTGAAACTATCGGGACATCCCCAAAAACATGTGTTTTTCGTGTTAGGTGCATTGTGCTGCCACCTAATGCCAGGTACTCCATATCAGCGGCCTCAGTCATTAGACATCGTGAGAGCGCAAAATGGGGCGCTCCGCGGAACTCACAGACTTCGAACGTGGTCAGATGATTGGGTGTCACTTGTGTCATACATCTGTATGCGAGATATCCACAGTCCTAAACATCCCTAGGTCCACTGTTTCCGATGTAGTAGTGAAGTGGAAACGTGAAGCTACACGTAGCACAAAAGCGTACACGTCGACCAGGTCTGTTGACTGACAGAGATGGCCGACAGTTGAAAGCGGTCGTAATGTGTAATAGGCAGACATCTATCCAGACCATCACACAGGGAATTCCAGACTGCATAAGGATCCACTACAAGTACTTCCACAGTTAAGCGGGAGATGGGAAAACATGCATTTCATGGTCGAGCGGCTGCTCATAGGCCACACATCACGCCAGTAAATGCCAAACGATGCCTTGCTTTGCGTAAGGAGCGTAAAAATTGGACGATTGAACAGTTGAAAAACGTTGTGTGGACTGACGAATCACGATACATAATGTGCCGATCCGAAGACAACGTGTGGGGATGGCGAATGCCCGGTGAACTTCATCTGCCCGCGTGTGTGTTGCTAACAGTAAAATTCAGAGGTGGTGGTGTTATGGTGCGGTCGGGCTAGCACCTCTTATTGTTTTGCGTGGCACTATCACAGCACAGGCCTACATTCATGCTTTAAGAACCTTCTGGCCTCCCACTGTTGAAGAACATTTCGGGGATGGCGATTGCATCTTGCAGCATGATCGAGCACCTGCTGATAATTCACGGACTGTGGTGGAGTGGTTACACAACAACATCCTTGTAATTGACTGGGCTGCACAGAGTCCTGACCTGAATCCTATAGAACACCTTTGGGATATTTTGGAATGCCAGTTTCGTGCCAGGCCTCACCGACCGACATCGATATCTCTCCTCAGTGCAGCACTCAGTGAAGAATGGGCTGCGATTCCCCAAGAAACCTTCCAGCACCTGAGTGAACGTATGCCTCCGAGAGTGGAAGCTGTCAGAAAAGCAGAGGGTGGGCCAACACCATACTGAATTCCAGCATTAGCAATGAAGGCCACCACGAACTTGTAAGTAATTTTCAGCCACATAGTGTACGTCACGAGGGGCAGACCTGCTAGTGCAAAAGGAGACGGGGAGTTGTCAGTGGAGAGAAGCAGCAACTGGAGAACGGGCCGTTCAGAAGAGTTCACTGACTTCCAGGGTGGACTGGGCAGTGGGTGTTGACGCGTCTGCTCACAAAAGAAAGATTATTAATGACAAGCAAGGAACGCGGCTATGGCAAGTCCTATCAGTCTGGAGAGCTCTTCGCTTACTTTCTAAAACAAAATCTGTTGCAATGAGCCACTTACTGATTGCCTCTACATCTTTAAAATATTATGTATTATGAAATAATAATTAAATTTCCCAAAATTAATTTACGTTAGGTAATTTGGTTTAAAGTTATTTACAGTAAGTAAAAAGATAAGTGCACATTTTTCTCCTTTCCGTCGTTTTTGCGAATTTAAATTTACGCGAATTTACGTGGATCTGTCCATGTAACGCTTCAGTGTCACCTGAGTATAGTCCACCAGGGACAGTTAAAAGGTTCATAACTTGCCGAACTCGACTGCCGTTGTAAAAGAGAAGAGACAATCACAGCTAAACCAACGCCAGGGGGACCTCATGCACTGACGGACGGGGTCTGTTGAGCGCTACAGAGGGAGGGTGTAAAGGTCGCTTTAAATAGCGGAAGGAATCACTCGTGAGTTCCAAAATGCTACCAACACCCCAGCTAGCGCAATTACTGTGCGTAGGGGGTTAAAATGAAAGGTGTACTATGTTCTAGCATCTTCTGATAAGCCACACAATTTGTAGTCTGTATTAGGTTACGCATGAGGAGACGTATATACACTACTGTCCATTAAAATTGCTACACCACCAACATGACGTACTACAGACGCCAAATTTAAACGACAGGAAGAAGATGCTGTGATATGCAAATGATTAGCTTTTCAGAGTATTCACACAAGGTTGGCGCCGGTGGCGACACCTGCAACGTGCTGACATGAGGAAAGTTTCCAACCGATTTCTCATACACAAACTGCAGTTGACCGGCGTTGCCTGGTGATACGTTGTTGTGATGCCTCGTGTAAGGAGGAGAAATGCATACCATCACGTTTCCGACTTTGATAAAGATCGGATTGTAGCCTATCGCGACTGCAGTTTATCGTATCGCTACATTGCTGCTCGCGTTGGTCGAAATCCAGTGACTGCTAGCAGAATATGGAATCAGTGGGTTCAGGAGGGTTATACGGAACGCCGTGCTGGATCCCAACGGCCTCGTATCACTAGCAGTCGAGATCTTATACGCATGGCTGTGATGGATCGAGCAGCCACGTTTCGATCCCTGAGTCAACAGATAGGGACGTTTGCAAGACAACAATAATCTGCACAAAGAGTTCGACGACGTTTGCAGCAGCTTTGACTATCAGCTCGGAGACCGTGGCTGCGTTTACCCTTGACGCTGCGTCATAGACAGGAGCGCCTGTGATGGTGTACTCAAAGACGAACCTACATGCCCGAATAGCAAAACGTCATTTTTTGGATGAATCCAGGTTCTGTTTACAGCATCATGATGGTCGCATCCGTGCTTGCGGTGAACGCACATTGGAAGCATGTATTCGTCATCGCCATACTTGCGTATCACCCGGCGTGATGGTATTGGATGCCATTGGTTTCACGTCTCGGTCACCTCTTGTTCGCATTGACGGCACTTTGAACAGTGAACGTTACATTTCAGATGTGTTACGACCCGTGGCTCTACCCTTCATTTGATCCCTGCGAAACCCTACATTTCAGCAGGATAATGCACGACCACATGTTGCAGGTCCTGTATGGGCCTTTCTGGGTACAGAAAATGTTCGACTGCTGCCCTGGCCAGCACATTCACCTGATATCTCACCAACTGAAAACGTCTGGTCAATGGTGGCCGCGCAACTGGCTCGTCACAATACGCCAGTCACTACTCTTGATGAACTGTGGTATCGTGTTGAAGCTGAATGGGCAGCTGTACCTGTAGACGCCATCCAAGCTCTGTTTCACTCAATGCCCAGGCGTATCTAGACCGTTATTACAGCCAGAGGTGGTTGTTCTGGGTACTGATTTCTCAGCATCTATGCAACCAAATTGGTTGAAAATGCAGTCACATGTCAGTTCTGGTATAGTATATTTGTCCAATGAACACAAGTTTATCATCTGCATTTCTTCTTGGTGTATCAATTGTAATGGCCGGTAGGGTAGCTAAGCCACTGGACAGTGGAGCCATGGAACGACGCTATGTTCTGTGACAATCTGACGAAAAAATGTAACTGTTAAGTGTAGTGCAACGGTAAAGTAGAGAGGATGTAATGTTACATTTAAGAGATGTTTTTCGTGGTTTGGTTGTTGTCCCTTTTGTGCACTGAAGGAAACGCTAAATGTGTAAAGATATGAACACATTTTACAGCATCGTTTACTGCGTACAGTAGAGGACCAGTTTGGAGACGATGATTGTATCAGCATGACAATGCACTCAGTCCCCTGTCATAACACAACTTCTGTAAGGCAATGATCTGTAGACGATGTAACACCTACAGCGCCTCTCGGTGTTGAAAAAACAAAAATAGCTCCCAAATTAGCTCCCATGTCCTTCAAATATCAATTCACAAAATAACCCAACTCCCTTTACAAGTAGTAATTACGAAAAATAAATAAAAAACAAACACAGGGAAACATCTAGTATAGAAAGCAAAAGAAAATAAAAGGAAAATTTAATTATAAATTTTAGAGACATGGGAGGGGGGAAAACAGTAGAAAATATTAAAATATTACTTATTCCAATACGTAAGAAAATCAATATTATAGTCATAGAACTTAGGTCTGAGACACCAAGAATAGTATTCATTAAAGTATAAATAGCCATACGTTGTAATTACGATACTCCAGTCTCTAGTCTGTTCTAGCTCGGAAGTTATTTAGGACGTACAGCTTTAGAGAACAACAATTGGGACTTTATTAAACGGGGATCAAGAATAGATCGTGACGAGATTGTTTTTGAGGATTGTCAATTCAAGGCTTTAATTTGGACATTTATCAGATTAGATAAATTGGAAGGCGAATAGTAATCTCTTTGGCTTTAATGTGCGCATTTTTAAACGCTTTATTGATTTGAGAATTTTAACCGGATTCCGACTTTGAATTGTGATAGTGGGAAATTTTAAGTTCACGCGACTAGTGATCATACTTAATGACAGTTGGCGGATATTAAATAGAGATAACTTATTTACCGAAAGTGACAGGATATTATCTAACATCTCTTATGCTAGCGGGATTCCTACTTCGACTTCCAATTAAAGAACTTCTTTGAAGGAGAATGTATGAGTGAACCTATTTGTGAATAATTCCTGTCAATAAACTGACGTTGTTAGTTTGAAATATAATACAAGTCTTGAACATTAATTTAACTTAGATTAATAAACGTTAAGGTTATGTGATCTATGCCAAGAACAGACTAGCGATTCGTAACTAAAACAATTGAACGAAAGGTTAAAGTATCATCGTCTGTAAACATTAATAGTAAAGCTACTAAAGATTTTTTCTCTCAGAGTTGGGAAGACTATACTTGTAGTGACCCATGTTTAACATTGGGTTTTAAAAGTAATCAAACTGATACTTATCCGGGCAATATTAAATAAAAGTAAAACCCTTCAATGACAGTCAGTGTGTAAAAAATAAAATCAAACTTTCACCTCTTAGACGAAAAAGCGAAAACAGAAAAAGGCCTGCTACAACAGTAACGTTTATAATGTGGGCTGTTGGGCCGACCTGCCCAGAGTCAGGACCTGAGCTTAGTGGGACACCTTAGAGATCAGTTAGAACGTCGATTTCGCTCCCCCCCTTCTCTGGTTTTGACCCCTGAGGAAGAATGGGCTGTCGTTCCAAAACAGGCATTCTGAAAATTCTTTGAAAGTGTCTTCAGCAGGGTTCGAGCCTTCATAAATGCTAAGGGTGGACCTGTACCATATTTATGGCCGCTAACATTTGTCAGGGTATTTTTGATCAGGCAGTATATAAACGTGCACCATGCAGGATGGAAGGCACAATTAAATAGATGGCAAAAATAAATGTCGTCACAGACAAGGATAACATTTGAAATTGCGCAGAAATGGCCGTCAGCAATCCTGTCAGTATGAACTTTGAGCACGCACGATTTCCACAGGAAAGGATTCAGAAACGCAAGGCCGGAGAATGAAAGAGCCAGTCGAGCAGCGCACAGGCTGTGCGCCACAGATGGGAGCACCCGATGCATCACAGAATTACTGTAGCCGCTGTCGGAGAGCGCGCCAGCCATCTTGTATCTTTCGCACATTCAAGCGTTGGCAACGAGGGGTGCGGGGATCTCCCCCAGCGACACACCTGTCGTTCGCGCCTCCCGTCTCCAAATGAAAATTGTTTCGGCTCTGCACGCACGCCTCTCGCAAACACTGACTCACACGAGCGCAGAAAACAGAAGCGTGGGTGCGGGTGCCTCACTCGTCCCTCCGGCCCCCATCCATCCGCACACACACACACACACAGACACACACACACAGATACAGATGCTCGCGCGTGCGCGCGCGCAGACGCACCCACGCACCCACACCCACCCACCCACACACACACAAAGGAACTCGGCCGTCGCCCCATCCTCATTCCCGCGCAGCCCTCCTGCCTCCGACAACAGAAGCACTTTTCCCCTGCTAAGTGTGGCGCCGGCGGCGGTGGCGAGACAATAAAAATATAAAAATCGATTTAGAGTGTCGGTGCTCGTGTGAGACAATGCGGGCCATTGTTCGGCGCTCTCGGCGCGGCTGCGACCTCGGCTTCGCACCCGGGAACAGACAAATGGCTGCGCGCTGCCCGCTGCAGGTGCTGGCCGCAGCGGAACTGCAAGAGGGCACACTGCTCCTGTGCGGCGCCACTGCTGCCACAACGAAATCTGTCTGAAAAGGGGCGCGCGTCACTCCTGCTTACAAAAAAGGGTAATAATAGGTCGGGTGCTCAGAACTACACAGCGGAACCACTTACGCCGTCTGCTGCAGGATCCCGAAGGATATTATAAGTTCGCACTTTGTGGCTCCCCTGGAAGAAAGCAGGCTTCTGTCAAATAACACTGGGCAACAAAAAAATAATTTTTTGAATGTTTAGAGCACTTCATGAGGCAATTCCTACTGATTTTGGGTTGAGAAAAACAAGTATGACAATGAATTTCTTTTTTTCTTTACTCTAGTTTCTATGATACACACAAAGTGGAAGTATTACAAATTAAAGGATTGAGAGAAAAGGATACATTTCAATTATATACATGCTACCAACAATGACCCTCCCCATGAACCATGGACCTTGCCGTTGGTGGGAAGGCTTGCGTGCCTCAGCGATACAGATGGCCGTACCGTAGGTGCAACCACAACGGAGGGGTATCTGTTGACAGGCCAGACAAACGTTTGGTTCCTGAAGAGGAGGAGCAGCCTTTTCAGTAGTTGCAGGGGCAACAGTCTGGATGATTGACTGGCCTTGCAACATTAACCAAAACGGCCTTGCTGAGCTGGTACTGCGAACGGCTGAAAGCAAGGGGAAACTACGGCCGTAATTTTTCCCGAGGGTATGCAGTTTTACATTGTAATTCTATCACAGACAGCAAAGGGCTTGGAAGAGCAGTTGAACGGAATGGACAGTGTCTTGAAAGGAGGATATAAGATGAACATCAACAAAAGCAAAACGAGGATAATGAAATGTGGTCGAATTAAGTCGGGTGATGCTGAGGGAATTAGATTAGGAAATGAGACACTTAAAGTACTAAAGGAGTTTTGCTATTTGGGGAGCAAAAGTAACTGATGATGGTCGAAGTAGAGATGATATAAAATGTAGACTGGCAATGGCAAGGAAAGCGTTTCTGAAGAAGAGAAATTTGTTAACATCGAGTATAGATTTAAGTGTCAGGAAGTCGTTTCTGAAAGTATTTGTATGGAGTGTAGCCATCTATGGAAGTGAAACATGGACGATAAATAGTTTGGAAATGAAGAGAATAGAAGCTTTCGAAATGTGATGCTACTGAAGAATGCTGAAGATGAGATGGGTAGATCACATAACTAATTATGAAGTATTGAACAGAATTGGGGAGAAGAAGAGTATGTGGCACAACTTGACAAAAAGAAGGGCCCCAGTTAGTAGGACATGTTCTGAGGTATCAAGGGATCACAAATTTAGCATTGGAGGGCAGCGTGGAGGCTAAAAATCGTAGAGGGAGACCAAGAGATGAATACACTAAGCAGATTCAGAAGGATGTAGGTTGCAGTAAGTACTGGGAGATGAAGAAGCTTGCACAGGATGGGGTAGCATGGAGAGTTGCATCAAACCAGTCTCAGGACTGAAGACCACAACAACAAACAACAACCAACAATGAAAGTGTATTTGATTTTTTTAACTGGTAATTAAATGCTAAGAGTTCTAAATTGCTGGAAAAATACTTCGCAGACGGTCATGTCTGAAGAGAATCATACGGTGGCCTATCGACTTCGTCGTCTTTTAGCTTGCCTCTTGTAATGGAGTTCCGCAGAATCCCTACATAAAGACCAACACTAGAGACCAAGGTCTCTAATGAGATCACTCAATTCCGCATCACTCAGTCTGTGCGGTTTATCATCTTTTCCCTCAAAATCAGGGTCATGGTATGTGGAATCCTTGTTTGGTTCTTCTTGTTCCACACCGCCTTCATGTTCTACTTCAAATACACAATTTTAGGGTGGAGTAGGAACTGGTAAACTATCCGAATGTGGAATGGGTCGAATATCAGATGGAAGATTCGGGTACTGAACTGTTCTTCTTTTCTTCATAGACAGTCCTGCCTTTATAGGTGGAGTTAGGCAGAAATAGAAGTCATTTGTATGGTTCGTAGGCTCCCGCCAAATCATAGGCACAGCGCAAGCCATAGATTGCTTCTTCCTTTTCAGCCATTCTCGCAGTGTAACTGAACATGCTTTGCAACATATATGTGGAGACCAAGACAAGCTGGTCCCCTACTTTCAAACCGAAATAATACTGATAGGCAGTCTTTAAGAGAGGCGTCAGATTGCGTTTCTGTGAGGAAAATGTTATTTCACCACAACCACAAATATAACAGAAGTTATTCACCATATTTACACATTTTCGTGGCAATTTTACAAATTTTACACTAAAAAATCACTCGTGAACCAGAAATTTTACATTAATTTGAGTAGAAACTACATGTAATTCACAGTCACAGTAACAGTATCTATGTTTATAGCTTACAAACAGCTGAAGAGCATTAGTATTTTGTTATTTGACAGGTGTGCCAACTATAAAAAAAAATCTCCAAATTTAAAATCTTCACTCTAAAAAATGAAATGTCACTTTATCTTCAAAACAAGAGCTAATCTGTCATTTTTATGGTGATTTTTAAATTCAGCAGATGGAAATACATGTAAATTTACTATTTTTAAGCCCGAAACATTTTCATTGTTGCCCAGGGTAATCAAATAGTCAGCCGTAACAAATAGCTCTGAGCACTATGGGACTTGACTGCTGAGGTCATCAGTCCCCTATACTTAGAACTACACTGCTGGCCACCGTAAATGCAACACCAAGAAAGACAAGAGGTAGCACAACAAAATTTATTTTGTAGACAACATGTTGACCAAGTATCAAATGATTACGTTTACAGACGTCTTTGACATGTGGTTCCTGCCAGAATCAGTAGCCAGAGTTGCCGCCATTGTTGGAGATCACCGCTGCCACACGTCTCGGCATTGAGTCAAAGAGACGTTGGATGTGTTCCTGGGGTACAGCAGCCCAAGCAGCTTCCACACGTTGCCAAAGATCATCTGGTGTGGCAGCTGGGGATGTAATCTTGGTCACTCGTTGAGCAACCATGGACCACATGTTTTCTATCGGCGAAAGATCCGGAGAGCGAGCAGGCCAGGGAAGCAATTCAATCTGGTTATTGACGAAGAACTTTTGGACAATGCGTGCCACGTGTGGTCGCGCATTATCCTGTTGAAATATGGCTGTGGCCGAGCCCTGAAGGTAAGGAAGAACAACTGGCTCCAGCACCTCGGATATGTAGCGCCGGCTATTTAAAGTACCGGAAATGCGTACTAGAGGCGTGCGAGAGTAATATCCAATACTGCCCCATACCATAATACCCGGTGAAAGACCAGTGTGGCGGTACATAATGCAGCTGTCCAGCATCCTCTCTCCACGGTGTCTCCACACACGAATCCGACCATCGTGGTGCTTCAGGCAGAAGCGTGCCTCGTCAGTAAAGACAACGTCATTCCATTCTGCCGCTCACATCCGTCTGTCATCACACCATTGGCGACGGAGACGTCTGTGGTTCTGCGTCAGTGGTAGACGAAGCAATGGACGTCTTGCGGACAGACCACTCTGCTGTAAACGGCGTCGAATGGTACGCGCAGACACTGGATGATGCGTTACAGACGCAATGTGCTGTGCTATGGTTCGGGATGTCATTGAGCGATCCGTCACTGCCATGCGCACAATTTGCCTATCAGCACGTGCAGTGGTGCACCGAGGTGAATGCGATCGACCACGTCGGTCCGTCGTACCCTCCTGCATCCAACAGTCACATATCCGCATTACAGTTGTTTGGTTTCGTTCAACACGACTAGCGATTTCTCTGTATGATAATCCACAATCTCGGTAAGCCACTATCCTTCCTCTGTCGAACTCGGATACTTGATCAAACTATGTTCGCTGTTGTCTACGAGGCATAACTGATCGTCTTGTGAAACAACCACAAGGTAAACACACGTGCCGAACGTACACTCGTCGAAATCGCCAAGCCTTAAATGGCGCTATGAGGTGGCGCCACAGGCGCGCGTGATGTGCGTCTGCCCTGAAATTCTAATCAGTTGCATATATCATCGCTGCAAACCCATGGTGTAAATTTCACTTGATTCGGATGCTTCCTTCAGGGTGTTGCATTTACGGTGGCCAGCAGTGTACTTAAACCGAACTAACCTAAGGACGTCACACTCATCCATGCACGAGGCAGGATTTGAACCTGCGACCGTAGCGGTCGCGCGGTTCCAGACTGTAGCGCCTAGAACCCCTTGGCCACCCTGGCCGGCTCTGCAGTAACAGCTTGACGTTATATGGAGTAGATTTTCAAAAGGTCTTCGACGCTGTAGCACAGCCATGTCTACTTTTAATCGTTCAAGGTCACTGGGAACACCGTGGCAAATATTTCATTATCACTGTGATGTCGCCAAACACGGATGCTACCAACATGACGCTGTAAACAGAACCTGGATTCATCCGAAAAAATGACGTTTTGCTATTCGTGCACCCAGGTTCGTCGTTGAGTACACCATCGCAGGCGCTCCTGTCTGTCATGCAGCGTCAAGGGTAACCGCAGCCATGGTCTCCAAGCTGATAGTCCATGCTGCCGCAAACGTAGTCGAACTGTTCGTGCAGATGGTTGTTGTCTTGCAAACGTCCCCATCTGTTGACTCAGGGATCGAGACGTGGGTGCACGATCCGTCACAGCCATGCGGATAAGATGCCTGTCATCTCGACTGACAGTTAGACGAGGCTGTTGGGATCCAGCACGGCGTTTCGTAGTACCCTCCTGAACCCACCGATTCCATATTCTGCTAACAGTCGTTGGATCTTGACCAACGCGAGCAGCAGTGTCGCGATACGATAAACCGCTATCGCGATAGGCTACAATCCGACCTTTATCAACGACGGAAACGTGATGATACGCGTTTCTCCTCCTTACACGAGGCTCTACAACAACGTTTCACCAGATAATGTCGGTCAACTGCTTTCTGTGTATGAGAAATCGCTTGGAAACATTCCTCATGTCAACACGTTGTAGGTGTCGCCAGCGGCGCCAACCTTGTGTGAATGCTCTGAAAAGCTAATCATTTGAATATTACAGCATCTTCTTCCTGTCGGTAAAAATTTCGCAATTTTAATGGCCAGTAGCGTAAATAACAGACAGCTATTCCTGGCACTATCTTGGTGTTGTAACTGAGTGTCATAATATTACGTTATTTAACACAGAAGACAAAGGAAAGAATCCTGTATTTCATTTAACGAGTTTTCACTAAAAATGGAAACCGTGAACTGGAGTGTGTCTGTGTCGGTTTGCCCTGCACAATCTGGCAGGCAGAGCGCACTTATAACACTGTAGGTTCAGCAGAAAGTGCCCTATGACTGTACATTTCAGGCTTTCACTGTGGTCGGTATATTCTTTGTTGTTGTTTTTTATTAGCATTAGGCAGAATACTGTTCCTTTGCCAACGATCTATTTCCCATAAAACAGAAACCACCAAATACACAAATTAAGAGTTGTATACTTCAGACCCTATAGCTGTGATGTCTAACAACATCCTTGAAGAAATAATTTTCTTTTATATACATTTTCTTTTATATATATACAAAATATAACTGCCCCAGAATAGACGATGAAAAGCTAGAGATATACACTATGCATTAACGGAATGACCGGTTAATATTTCGTGCAGTTACCAATCAGAATAATTTCGACCTCATTTTCAGAACCAGTTTCAATATACACAAATATTCAAATTGGGAAAGCAATGCCAGTTTTCACAACAGTGAATTTGGCTAAGATAACTATAAAACACAAATGCGAAGTCACATCTGTCGCCACAATAAGGTTGCAGCTTCAGGAGTTTACATACCAATGGAAAAAATTATGCAGTATGTCAGCAGCTTTGGTCCATGATCTTCACAAATAACTAGGAGAGAAACAGGTATTGTGCATCCAGAAACACTTCTAGATACTAGAAGGATTACCATAGCAAAATATTCAGAGAAGATGCATCAGCCCTAAAAGGCCGTGATTTCCTTTTTCAAATAACAAGTCAGATCATTTAACTTTGAGCTATATAGTTTGTCAAAATCACTCTCTCCCTGTTGTGACGATAATAACTTCCAACAAGTCGCAAATATTAGAATTTTAATTTTGAACTCTACGTCTACATCTAGATACACATACATACTCCGCAAGTCACCGTATGGTACCTGGTGGAGGGTACCCTGTGCCACTGCTAATCATTTCCTTCTCATTTTCGTTCGCAAACTGTCTGTATGCCTTGGTATGAGCCCCAATCTCGCAAATCTTAAGCGAAATGTACGCTGGCAGCAGTAGAATCGTTCTGCAATCACCCTCAAATGCCGGTTCTCTAAATTTTTTTCTGTTAAACACTCGCGGAAAATAGATTTAATCACATCTTGTTTGGTACCTAAACAGCGCAATGAAAAAAGTATAAATTAAACGTTCGATAATGGTATGCAAATTAAAATATTCGACGTACTGAGACAAACTGAGATTAAATTTCAGAGGCGGGAGAGTAATGTACTATATGCACAAAACTCAACTGCCATTAATGAACGGGAAAGAGCAAATAAAAAAGTGCTGAGAGGAACCTAAAAATGAGGTTCCAGACGACACAAAACTCCTAGACCAAAACAAGAAAGAGTTGGAACACATATTGCATGCTGCTGATGAAATAGCAAACCTTAACGATAAATGGAGCTAAGACGAAGATAGTGTAAAATTGCGATGAAGAATAGGCCTATCAAAAATTCTGGAAGACACATTGGTGTACAGACTGAATGCACTGTAGCTGTATGAGATGGTTACGTGTTTGAAATTAAACTGAAGTTGTATTTGAATCTTTCAGCAATTGTGTCATCTGAATTTGGAGGTCGGTAAAAAGATCCCATTATTACTTTATTCCGGTTACCAAGAATGACTTATGCCCATACTATCTACTTCAATTTCGCGACAAGATTAACTACTTCTAACAGCAACAAACACGTCATCGTCAACCGGGTTTAGCCTATCCTTTCGGAAAACTGTTAGATTTTTAACAAAATTTTCAACTGAATTTATCTCCGACATTAGCTAGATTTCAGTGCCTATAACGATTTGAGAATTAGTGCTTTCTACTAGGGCTTGGAGCTCTGGTACTTTCCCAACACAGCTACGACAATTTACAGCGTTTATAGCGATGCTTCGTGTATCTAAGTTTTTCCGGTGTTCGGACTGCACCGTTTGAGACTGAAACTCTTTTTGTGTTTTCCCGAGACGCTCTAACATAAAAAAAACGCCCAGTCCACGCCACATATCCCCTACTACCCGTGTTTCCGCCTCCTGCGTGTAAGTGGACTAATACCCTTTTCAGCAGAACCCGAAATCCAACCACCCCTTGGCGCAAGTCGAGGAATCTGCAGCCTACATGGTCGTAGAGGACCGATGACCATAGCAGTCTGGTCCCTTTAATCCCACAAACCAACCAACCATGGTCGTAGAACCGTCTGTTATCTGTGGCGTCACCAATGAATTTACAAGCTACTTAAAAAGTTAAAATGGTTCACTTGAGTATTACCTTTGCACGAATTGTGAAGCAAACGCATTCAATCCATTTATGTCCAACTTGAGGAAATGTAATGCCGTTCGCTATCGTTGTAAGAGGCTTCAGCGTACAGCTATATTTGTTTCGACCTATTGTATTACTGGTGGAAACTCTTACTAAAGATTCAGCCTCCACACTTCTGTCTACATCATTCTGATCACCTGTTTCATTCAAGGAATTCACAAGTGGCAAAATAAATTCATCTTCACTTTCGCAATGTTCCTATAATGTATGATGTTCACTGTCAATGTGTAATCCAACATTACTTCCTAATCTGCCCTCAGACAATTTGAAATATGAAAGTATCCCCAAAGTCAGGGTCCGTCAAACATAAACAGTTCACGTAAACCTGGCTACTGAGTCCATAACGCAAAGTCCCAGGCACGATCTCAGAGCCAGCTTTCATGAAAGAAACAGTAATGCATTGGTCCACGTCATATTCAAGCGGCTGCTGGGAAAGGAAACTACTGCATTACACAACGTTGTAATCCCGTAACCTAACATTATGCATTGGGAACAGAGTAACATTAAACTCTGGCCGTCTGTGAGAATGCACCTGGAACGTTAAGGGTTAACCACATTCAACATGGTGCAGGTTTCTTTATCCTTTTACTTTCTGAGACTGTGTGGCATACGGGTATACACTGCATCTGTGAGAGGCTGGGCTTCTCCGACGTAGTGAAAAAAGTTGAGCTGAGAACCCAGTTGAACCTGTGACATTCACTCACCGCAATATGTTTCAGGTGATTGTGAAGGTAGGCTCACCGGGGGGAAGTGCTAGAGCCTGGTGCTATTGTGCGTTTAAGACACACCTACAGCCTAGCGGCCAAGCAGTGTCTAGGGGAGAAACCGCAGGGGCGAGTGACCGGTGCCCTTCTATGTTCACAAAACAAAAAATACATGCCGAAATATGAAGGCCTGTCTTCGAACGCTGTTTTTTCGTTTTCTGAGGACATCTGATCTGAGTGGTGTGAGGCTAGTTACTGGGTGCCAAAATGTGCAATTCAGAAAAATGCTTGTGGCGCCAGGAAGTCGGAGCACAAGCAGTATCATTTTTTTTAAAAAAAGGTGGTGGTGTTTCGGAAAGTTATTGAAGTTTTAATGCAACACGTCGTTTTTGGTGGGATACTTGCTATCGTGTCATTGACTGGTTGAGTGTTCTTATGTCTTGATCCGCAGGAAGGAAAGAGGAGGCTCTACGATTCAGCCAAAAATTAAGAGGAAAACCTCGGAAAGTTCATTCAGAGATGGAGGCGACTGTGGATCTAGGAGCTACTCTAGAGATGGTGACGAAGGTGGGTGAAGAAGTTTGGTCGGAGACAGAGAGATGTTAGCAGCCGATGGGGCTCCAGAGAGTTCTTATGGGCGCAAGCACGACGCGTGCCCTGAACTTCTGAGCCACAGGCTTGAAGGCAGCGCTCTGCACGTCTCATGCTGATTATTTATAGTGAGCATCATCAGCAGCACCAACATCTCAGGACAATCTTTGGTCCGTATTTAGTCAAACAACTGCATTCGTCACGCTAACAGTCACTGTATTCATTTAGTTAGAAGCTTGCGAGTCATTTTTTTGAACATCAGTACCGTGAAAAGGGCACGTTTTCAGTCACATTCAAGTAACTCTGAAAACCAGCAGGCAGAATTGTAACATCAGTTGAAGTTATTTCATAGTCAAATGTGTTTTATGTTTTTGTTTTAATTGAACAAATTGTGTTCTTTTATTACTTGTTTCTGTTTACACCTTCTCTTAACATCAAATGGTTCAAATGTCTCTGAGCACTATGGGACTTAACTTCTGAGATCATCAGTCCCCTAGAACTTAGAACTACTTAAACCAAACTAACCTAAGGGCATCACACACATCCATGCCCGAGGCAGGATTCGAACCTGCGACAGTAGCGGTCGCGCGGCTCCAGATTGTAGCGCCCAGAACCGCTTGGCCATCCCGGCCGGCTCTTAACATCATATTTAATATTGTGCAATTCTCCAGCTCAGGATTCACAGCTAGGGTTCTCGAATAACATATATAAGCTGTAGGGAAAAAAACTGTAGTTCGCACTATGTAACAAAACATAGAGGGAGCAGCTGGAATGGAAGAACAAGAGAGAAGTGTTTGGATTACAAGTGATTCAAATCAGGAGTGCAGTCTTCATCCATACTGTTCAATATCTACATCAAAAAGGCAATGCCAGGAATGATAGGTTTAGGAGTTGGCTTAAAATTCAGGGTGAAATGATATCAGCAATAAGATTCGCTGAAGACATTGCAATCTTCAGTGAAATTGATGATGAATTATAGGACCTGATCAATTAGATGAAATGTCTGATGTTGCAGAATATGTACTGAGGTCAAACCTAAGAAAGAGTGCACTGTCAGAAACCCGGAAAAGAAGAGAGATGTGATCTTACGGTAGCAGTCAGTCAATGGAGGTAACAGCTGAAAGTTCGAGGATATATCCTGAAGTAATGCGGTAAAATTCAGAAAATGTTTTATAGAATATTCGTAGTTCGCGAAAGAATCTCCTGATTCCTTAAGAGTGTATCAGAGGGTGAGCATACGAAGCACTGGTGACAGTGATACGCTGTATACGAAACGAGTGCCGCCCTGGCGGTGCGCATGCGCGGTGAGAGGCGTTGTTGGGTGTGGGAAGAGCCAGCGGGGCGACGGCCGCTACGCGTGACACCTGTGGGGCGGAGCGATGGCCGTGGGAAGCGTCAGCTGCAGGGGCGGAGGTGGGGTGGGGGCGGCCGTGGTCGTGTCTGGCACCGGGGACAGCCGCGGTAGCCTGCAAAAGAAGCGCAACACGGCGAGGCCGTCTCCCTGGCGCTGCTGCTCGCGGGCCGCGCCATGAAAGCGACACGTGTCGCCTGTAGCGTCTATGAAGCATGTAGCGCTCTCTGTCAGCGTGGTACACTGACTTATCCTTTCTGCAGAGCTCATTTTTACGCCTACGAAAAAGGCTTTTGAAGTTCTCAGATGTCCATATACAGGGCGAGTCAAAAGTCGCAGTCTCTTAGGAATGGGGAAACCTGAATATTGCAGTAAGCTATGGGTGGGGTGGTTTATCTTGTGTGGTATGGCCACCATTTTGAATGTAAGATTTTTTTGTTATAGAAAGGGGTCGAATAATATATCAAATACATCAGCATTTTCTGACAAACTCATTCTGTAAACAGATTCAAAGTAGCAGTTAAGGTTCAGAAGTTACACCACCTTTTTTTGTTGCAGGTAACTGAGGATGGCTTTGTCCAAGGGGGTCAGGACTGAGACTCTTTTGATGTATGGAGAACGTAGTTTCAGTGTCATAGCGGCAGATTGTAACAACCATCACCCAGAAAGACCTCTAACTTCCACAACGCTGTCAGGTACTCAGTTTCCAATTTCCAAGAAACTGAGATTGTGGCTCGCAAAGCACGGAGTGGCAGTCCAAAAAGTGCTACTGACGAGAAAGATCCCAACAATGGCGTCCTTCGAGGAAAGCCCTTACCGCAGCGCGTGACGTTATTCAGCAGAATGTGGAATCAGCCACTCATCGATCGTACGAATCCTTCAAGCTTATCAAAAGCATCCACTCAATATTCAGATACTGTAGCACCTAGCAGTGGGTGACCCAAACAGATGTATGCAGTTTACGCCTGGGCTCTAAAGCAATTTCACAAGGTATCTTGTTCAGTAATGAGGCAAACATTTTTGCCAATGGTGAAATCAACCGTCACAATCACAGATACAGGAGTGACCGCAATCCAAGCTGGAAGGGATCACCAAGTAGTTGATGACATATACGTTATGACGTGGCGTGGAATATGGGGTACCAGTGTAAATGGACCCATTTTCGTTCACCAGAACTTCAGTAACAACGCTGTATGGAAATGCTGGAAGAAGTAGCTCAAATGGTTCAAATGGCTATAAGCACTATGGGACTTAACATCTGAGGTCATCTTTCCCTCTTTCTAGGGGTAGAACTACTTAAACCTAAGTAACCTAAGGACATCACACACATCCATGCCCGAGGTAGGATTCTAACCTGCAACCGTAGTAGTCGCGCGGTTCCGGACTTCGCGCCTAGAGCCGCTCTGTATTTGGCCAATACCTGTTTTCAGGAATTCTGGAGCATCCATAACATTTGTTACAAAATTTTGTTTTTTTCTGCAGAAATTCCTAAGCCAGTTGTGCTGGGTATTTCTTCCAGAGTATTTATTTGTGTTATCACAGGTGCTACATTTTTGGAAAGTATAGAAAAATCATCTGCAAATGCAAGACAGTTGATTTCGATCTTCCTATAGGCGAGATGTTGAGTTCACTAAGTTTTTTTTCCAAACTGTTACTATTTTCTCCAACACACTATTAAAAAGAATTGAGGATAGGCCGTCTCCTTGTCGTACACCTGTTTTTGTTTTGAAAGGCTGTGAAATTTCTGCCACAAATTTTACTTTTCATACTGCATCTATAAGTGTTTCACTGATTAGGTTTGCCAGTTTTGACTTTACGCCAAATTCTCAATTTATTTTATCTATGGTTTGTCTGTAAACGGAATCAAAAGGGAAAGATGACCCTGTAGATTGGTCCCTTTACACTCCAAACCAACGAACCACTCTGGATCTAACGTTTTTTTTTAAATCCAGAAACATAACTACGGTATTCTTTGAATTAAGTAATCTGTGGCGAATTACTGACTTGAGATTGATTAGTCGTTCTGAGCATGACCTTCCTTTCCTAAAACACACCTTGATATGCACCTAAAAGACTGTCTCTATTCCGGTTAGTAGAATCTTGCAAAATATACGATACACTACTGGCAGTACAGAGATTCCTCTATAGTTGTTTATATCCTGTTTACTGTCTTTTTCTGGAGTGGATGTATCAAGGAAACTTTCCATTCCTCTGATATTTCTCTGTTCCACAGATTTCGTCAAAGAGTAAATTTAGCTCCTTTGCTATATTAGGGAAGGACCACTTCAAAAAATCAGCTATAATAGAATCTTCTCCACTAACTCTGAGGTAAGTGATCGGTCGACACGAAAATTAGTCTACTTTGCTTATTTTCATTCGATTATATCGTATGGTTTTATATTTTGCGATAACTCTTCCCCTTCTAACACTCAGAAACGGGCGGTTCGGACAATAAGTGGTGCACGTACACGAATCTTGTCGACCCCTGTTCACAAGTCTGGGTATTTTGACATTGTCCTTTCAATATATATATTCTTTACTGTCATTTCCTGCTAACATTATTAGATTATTCCCAAGAATAAGCAGCTTCCACTCAGTTAGTACTCGGTAGAAATCAAACCTGCATTTGGATCAGACTTCCTAAACTCTTGTGCAGAAAGGTGTGCAGTATACTGCTGCATCCATTTTCAGTCAGCTACGACAAGAATTCAAAAATCTTACCAGTAAACCACGCGCTTTCAAATCGAAACTGAAGAGTTTCCTCATGGGTCACTCCTTCTATACCGTCGTGGAGTTCCTTGAAAAATAGAGCTGATTCTTGTTGTATTGTTGATTCGGTTTGCTAAACTTAAGGCTTCACTTTTCTGGGTTCATAATTTTTTTTATCTATTATTACTTTTATGTTGTATTTTCATGTAGACACGTTCCATGAGCTTGGAAATTTGCTTCTCAGTTTGGTCCTGCGGAACTTGGCGTGTAAATAAATAAATAAAATAACTATGTTCTGTTTGAGGGTCTTAATTACTTCTTGAATTTCTTCTATAGTTGGTGGTAAATCTTCTTGCAAATTATCCTGAGAATTCCAATTTATAACTTGTTCCAGGACAGTTCAGAAGCTGATGAAGATATCTTGCTAGTATTTCACAACTTTTAGTACTGCTTAATCCAATTTTGCAGTTCTAATTTTTGAAACAGACATTTGGAGTTTAGTACCCACTTAATTCGTTCTTAAAAGTTTGATACAAGTTACGAGTGATATTGTTTGCAAAATTTTGGTCTGTTTCCAAAGGTTTCTCCTTTGAAAATGCTCTTTTGGTATTTCTGATTAAGCTGGCTGTTTTCTTCCTTTGTGTTTAAATTCATCATAATCTTGAATTTTCTTTGTGAATTTCCCTTTTTCCCACTTTTTAGTCCTCTCTGCTATGGCTTTTTCACATATTTCATTCCACTATACATTCCTTTTATTTTTTATTGACTCAAATGTTTTCTGCGCAGCGTTATTAATTGCTCTGGATATGTCTTGGTAGTTTCCATGTTTAGCCACCTTAATTTTGTCTTGATAATTTTTTATTGATTCTTTTGTTATAGAAATCCTGTTTGTATTATATTTTATTAACCTTTGTGACTTTCTTTGTTCTTTATTAGGTAGGAGTTGGCACATTTTAGAGAGGTAATGATCAAAACCAAATTCGGCATTCATTACTACTTTCACATTCATAATTTCATTGGAATTTTTGAGAAATAGCCATATGATGTAATTAAAATTCTTGTAACATTGGACTGGGTGATATCCACATTTTAGCATTTCTTGCGAGTTTCCTAAAGAAGGTTGACATTAGTTTCAGGTGAAAGCTTTGAAACAAACTCATCAGCCTCATACCATTTGCTCTGGTTCTTTTATGTTCTGGGTAGTGTCCTACTGCATTTATAAATTTCTTTTCTCTTCCTATGTGTGCACTGCAGTCGCCTAATAGTAGTGTAGTGTTCATCTTTGGAATTTCAGATACTTCACTTTCTACGAAGTCCCACAATTCCGGTGTCGTTTATGGATTTCTCCTGATGTCTGCATTTATTGGTGTATAGCAACTGACAAGTGTGTTAAGTTGTTTTTAAATTTAACTGTTAGGAAAGATAGTCTCTCTGAGGTGAATTTATATTCCATAGCATTTCCTAATATACTTTTATGTACATAGAAAGCTGGAGCTAATAATCTCATCTGATTCATAATTTTGATTGCTGGTTTGCCTTTGAAGATTCTGCAGTTAGAAGAATTAACTACATTTTCATCTAGGAACATTGTTTCTTGAACTGCGAAAATCAGAATTTTGTTTTTCTGTACAAGTATTTCTAGTTCTTTTTGTTGACCAGTCTTCATTAGAGAATTTACATTTAAAGTGGCAAGATGAATTTTATTTTAGAAGGATTCCAAGGTTGCTCCGATTCCCCTTCTGATTGCAGTTGTTGGGACTCACCAGAACTCTTGCCTCCAGTGCATTGCGTGACGCGTTGGTGGATTTCTCTCTCGAGTTACCACCTGGGGTAGCGTATTCGTTTTGTGGACTTTCCATACTGCTGTTGAAATTGTATTACATTCAAAGTAAGGAATTGAATTTCAAGATAAGATCGGATAGTTAGTCCGAAATTAGACTTTTTGTTCGTGGTTTCCTCCAATAGGGTCTTCCGTTCTCTCCACCACTGGGAATGAAATCAGATTTCGTCTTCCGCCTTAGAGACAGCTAGCTAGGCTTCACCTGTAAACCTAGGCAGGGCCCTCACAGGGCACTACCATCCGGAGCCATATGGACTCAGATTTTTAACAGTTTGCTAAATCTTCACCTCCTCCTTCTCCAACGTTTGCTAGACAGGGTCCCGAGCTAGCGACCGGTAATAGCGGAGTTGGTACATTATTTATTTACTGATACACCTGGAGAGAGAATAAGAACGGAATAAACAACAAACAAACAACAGTAACGAAAAGAATAAAAACATTTCATAGTAAGAATTAAAGCATGCGAACTTTTAATGATCATAAGAAACAAAATTGTAAGAGGAAAAATCATATTCTTACAGTGACACGTCTGTTTTTAAAAAGAGCTTTAAAACAGTTGCTAAAGACGGCAGTATATGTACAAATGCGCGAAAAAAAGAGGTCGAAAAACAAAGAAGAGAACATTACTATCATTTTCCTCAACAACAGTGAACACGACACGAACAGCATTAGCCTAAAAGGGTACAGACAATTAAAATGAAATGCGTTACTAGTTCAGTGTCACAGACAATCTAATGGCACTGTACTACTCTCACCGTATGTATTCAAACTTCGACAACTACCTGCTCCATTGGAAGAAGAAAGTAGTTGATGGTTTGTAAAACGGAGAAGACAGTGTTTTCTCATTTTATGAAACGCCATAGCCAGACAGAAGGCAGTTAAAATCGGAGAGGGAAATTGCTATATGAGAGTTATTAAATAGTCTTTAAACAGGTGGACAAAAAATTGTTACAAACGAGGGTAAGAAACTGAATAGCAAATACATGTCTTCCATAGATACCAGCCAGGTTAGTCGAGGGCGCTAATGCGCTGCTTCATGGACTCGGGCAGGCTCGCCGGCCCCGGATCGAATCCGCCCTGTAGATTACCGATGAGGGTCAGTGTCCTGGCCAGCCTGGATGTGATTTTTAGGCCGTTTTCCACATGTCACTAGGTGAATGTTGGGCTAGTCCCCACGGCCCGTCTCAGTTACGCGACTCGCAGACAGTTGCAAAAACTTTCGCACTATTTCATGGCTTACAATAGACGCAGATAGCTGGGGTGCACTAATTTCTGTTCCGGGGGGGGGGGGGGGGGGTAAGGGGTGGTGATAGGAAGCGCATCTGGCCACCCTCTGATACTAACATCGCCAAATCCGTAGTAACACAGCCGACCCCGCGTTGAAGTGGGACAAAGGCCCAAAGGAAATGATGATGTGTTCCACAGATATTCTACTTCAGATTAGTTAGCCTCGAATTTACATTTAAGTTTTAGGAAGTATTTTTGAGAGCATTTGTCATATAGAGAACAAAATTGGATTGTAAACAGTTCAGAATATGCAATAGAAGCTTTCTAAAAGGCGTGCTAAGGAAAAATAGTAAAGATGTGTGAGCGATAGCATGAGGTGTCAAAGACTTGGCGACGGTATTCTGGGACACTGAAGGGGTTATTTTGTTTGATACCTTCCATCGTGATGCAACGATCATGTCTGAAGTGTATTGTGCTACCCTCAGGAAACTGTAGAAACTTCAGTTCGTTCGTCGCCACAAAAATGCAAATGAAGTTCTCCTTCTCCATGAGAAAGCATGGCGTTACACATGTATGCACACTCTAGAGGAGCTCACGAAACTTCAATCGACTGTTCTTTCTTATCCTCCGTACACCCAGGATCCCACACCTTCTGGCTTCTATGTGTTTGGCCGCGTGAAGAACGCAATGCACAGGAACAAGTACGTGGGTGACTGCAAGACGTTGGCTCCGATGTTGACCAGTAGATTGATACTATGAGGGTATACAAGCCCTGCCCGTAAGGCTTCCGCACTGAAGGGAGATACGTTGAAAAATAGTTTTTTTTTCAGCTAGTGAGGAAGCAATAGTATTGTGTATTGGAAGCCTGAATAAAAAAGTCAATCTGTTTTCAGAAAAAAAATGTGTTGATTACTCATTAAAGGCCCGCTGGCAAAACGGTGATCATTAGATAAAAGTTAAGTGTGACTATACATTAAAGCGAATAACACAGGGCGACAGTTATTAAACTAATTGAAAAAACGTATATTAGCTACAAACTATGGCATGCACACACTTCATTCAACATGTAAACATCACTACAGATATTCGGAGATGCCTGCCATCATTGGCTATAAAATGGCGCAGACGAATATCGAAATTTTGCATAACCCACTGAAGCGTCGGAAATCGATGCTGTCGATGACCTCCTGAATGGCTGTTTGCAGCTCAGCAATGATTTTGGGGCTATTGATGTACATCTTGTCTTTAACACAGCCCTTCAAAGAGAAATCGCATATCTTCAGATCCAGAATCTATGGCGACCAATCGCGGCCTATGCCAGTGGCCTCTGGGCATCCCAGAGCCAGAATGCGGTTCCCAAAGTGCTCCTCCAGAACATCAAACGCTCTCGTGCTTCGATGCGATCAAGCTCCGTCTTGCATGAACTACAACTTGTCGAAATCATGGTCACTTTGGATAATGGAGTTGAAATGATACTCCAAACCCTTCACGCACGTTCGATAGTCACTGTGCTATCAAGGCATATCGCATGCATTATTCAGTGACTGGACATTGCACATCACATAGTAACTCGTTGAGGGTGAAGTGAGCTCTCGATGGCGAAATGCTGATTCTCAGTCCCTCACTATCGCCAGTTTTCCTTATTCAAGAACTCATCCAAATGACAGTGGGCTTCGTCGCTAAACAAACCATTCGTGGGCGTAATACACTACTGGCCATTAAAATAGCTACACCAAGAAGAAATGCAGATGATAAACGGGTATTCATTAGACAAATGCATTATACTAGAACTGACATGTGATTACATTTGCACGCAATTTGGGTTCATAGATCCTGAGAAATCGGTACCCAGAACAACCACCTCTAGCCGTAATAACGGCCTTGATACGGCTGGGCATTGAGTCAAACAGAGCTTGGATGGCGTCTACAGGTACAGCTGCCCATGCAGCTTCAACACGATACCACAGTTCATCAAGAGTAGTGACTGGCGTATTGTGACGCGCCAGTTGCGCGGCCACCATTAGCCAGACGTTTTCAGTTGGTGAGAGATCTGGTGAATGTGCTGGCCACGGCAGCAGTCGAACATTTTCTGTACCCAGAAAGGCCCGTACAGGACCTGCAACATGCGGTCGTGCATTATCCTGCTGAAATGTAGGGTTTCGCAGGGATCGAATGAAGGGTAGAGCCACGGGCCGTAACAGATCTGAAATGTAACGTCCACTGTTCGAAGTGCCGTCAATGCGAACAAGAGGTGACCGAGACGTTTAACCAATGGCACACCATACTATCACGCCGGGTGATACGCCAGTATGGTGATGAGGAATACACGCTTCCAATGTGCGTTCACCGTGATGTCGCCAAACACGGATGCGACCCTCATGATTCTGTAAACAGAACCTGGATTCATCCGAAAAAATGACGTTTTGCCATTCGTGCACCTAGGTTCGTCGTTGGGTACACCATCGCAGGCGCCCCTGTCTGTGATGTACCGTCAAGGGTAAGCGCAGCCATGGTCTCTGAGCTGATAGTCTATGCTGCTGCAAACGTCGTCGCACTGTTTATGCAGATGGTTGTTGTCTTGCAAACATTCCCATCCGTTGACTCAAGGATCGAGACTTGTCTGCACGATGCGTTACAGCCATGCAGATACGATGCCTGTCATCTCGACTGCTAGCGATACGAGGCCTTTGGGATCCAGCACGGCATTCCGTATTACCCTCCTGAACCGACCGATTCAATATTCTGCTAACAGCCATTGCATCTCGACCAAAGCGAGCAGCAATGTCGCGATACGATATACCGCAATCGCGATAGGCTACAATCCGACCTTTATCAAAGTCGGAAACATGCAGGTGCGCATTTCTCCTCCTTACACGAGGCATCACAACAACGTTTCACCAGGCAACGCCGGTCAACTGCTGTTTGTTTATGAGAAATCGGTTGGAAACTTTCCTCATGTCAGAGCGTTGTAGGTGTCGCCACAGGCGCAAACCTTGTGTGAATGCTCTGAAAAGCTAATCATTTGAATATCACAGCATCTTAATCCTGACGGTTAAATTTCGCGTCTGTAGCACATCATCTTCGTGGTGTAGCTATTTTAATGGCCAGTAGTGTAATTCCCATCATGCCCGTGGCCGACCGCGTAGTTTGTACGTCGTAACCGTTCTGAATTTATGAGGATTTTGTTTCATTCAATGTTCAATGTTCAATAATTCTCGTCCTGTATCTTTCTTTTTTCCGGTTTTGCTACAGTTGATGACTCGTTTCGGTACAGTGCTCTCGGACGTATGAGACTAGCGGACTTCTTTTGGTGATGAATCCACATTTCCTGGTGCTAATCTGATTTTTGTGACTCAGGTTATTACGGAGGATGCCTCACCTTTTCACACCCATCACGCGTTACTATTTCGTCTCCAGTCTAGTTCCAAGAGAGATAGCCACAGGACACTCTTGTAAACATGACTTGCATTGCGACCGGTCGGTGCAGATAAGCTGTTGGCAGTGAGGCCGACACTGGCCAAACACGGAAGACCAAACACCATTTGCCAGCGGCGGCGAGCGCGTCCGCCCGCGCCGGGCTACCTGCGCCCCCGCCGCGCCGAGGTCCGCGCCGGCCGGCGCTATCGAGCCGTGCCACCCCAGCGGCGCGCCGCCCCCACCGCCGGCCACCATCTGATGCGACGCACGCACTCCTGCGCCCGCTCACAATCGATAGCGTCGTGACAAGTGAGCTACGCTCTCCTACACGTCACGGCCGCCCACGCGCCTCCCCGACCGTGCGGCTAATTTTAGCGTGGGCCGGCCGCCGGGCGCGTATCCCCGTAATTCCACTCCCGCTAATCCGATCGACGCGTTCCACCGACTGTCCCCGGAAATCACTGCGCAAGGTCGGAAATGAGTCGTAACAGGTGCGCGACCGTGCGCCAGTCAATATGCGCCAGCCGGTCGTAGTTGAATGTTTCACATGGCACGTGCAGCTGCCCGGCAAGATGAAAAGGGCCAGTAGGCAAAATTATTGCATCGTTGAGAAGATGGGTGAAAATGTTGATTATACGGACGTACAGGCTTAATGTTGGAAGACTCCACGAAGTCGGTTTGGCCTGTCTTCACAACGCTAAAGTGAAGGTAATGTTACTAAAGCAGGTTTTCCGAAATTCCGCCATCAAGTCAGAAGTAATAAATATTCCAGAATTAGAAACAACAACGCCAGCCGACAACGTCACTTCTTTGGATGTAGAGACTGTAGTTGTAACGAAGCAGCTTAAGTTGCTTAATAGTTCAAAAATGGCTCTGAGTACTATGGGACTTAACTTCTGAGATCATCAGCCCCCTAGAACTTAGAACTACTTAAACCTAACTAACCTAAGGGCATCACACACATCAATGCCCGAGGCAGGATTCGAACCTGCGACCGTAGCGGTCGCGTGGTTCCAGACTGTAGCGCCTACAACCGCTCGGCCACCCTGGCCGTCTACTTAATAGTCTTCTCCGCACCAATTAGGTTCCCCTCATTCTATAATATACAAGTTTTCGCTCGATAAAACATTCGTACGTAGAATACATACCCTGCTCATGAACTACCACCTTAAAGCGGTGAGAAGCTTCTATGTGTCAACGAGCCACAACGCTTCGCTGATGTGAAGTATGTTACTTTCAGCATCAGCCAGCCAGTTTGGTCTGCAGGTGAGAGACCAGAGAAAGAGAACCCCTACAGGACTGCCTTCTTAGGTGTATATAGTCTGCTAATCACAAGGGCCCTTACCTATGTCTGGCATTATTTACATTTACTTGTATCAGACTAGTGTTTTATTTCCTGTTGTCCTCTACGGCCGACCCTTCTTTTCTGACCAGTCAGTATTAGATGTGAGGCCTGTGGTGTCTTTTACTTTCATTCTCTCGTCAGGTTCAAGTGGTTCAAATGGCTCTGAGCACTATGGGACTTAACAGCTATGGTCATCAGTCCCCTAGAACTTAGAACTACTTAAACCTAACTAACCTAAGGACATCACACAACACCCAGTCATCACGAGGCAGAGAAAATCCCTAACCCCGTCTCGTCAGGAGGATGTGAAAGTCTGAGATGGCGGAAGAGAATGTTACATAAAATCCCGACTCTACAAGAGGCGGAAGACATCTCTGTAGGACAACCAGATCTCGGAGCCTCGGAATCGCAAACTGTCTGGAAATGGTATTCCGAAATATATGCCGTGAGCTAGGAAGCTGTGTAATGGCATCCCTATGGTTTTAACATGCGCAGTGGTCGTAGCGTTCCCAGTAGGTTTCTTACATACTAGCTCTCTTCGCAATACACAGCCGGAGCTGAAAAAGTGTGGATCATGGAGACGGCCTAGGCAAGTTAATGTAAAACGGTCAGGTATCACAGAAACTGTAAAGATAGTTACATGGAACGTAAGTGGAATTGGGAACAAAGAAATGGAGTTGGATCATAAGTTAATAGGGAAGCAAACTGATACAGCTAGTATGACAGGAACAAAAAATTAAGTAAAGAGACATAACTGGTCTTGATCGATATACAGTGCTATAAAACGAAGTATCTCAAAACAGACGAGCGAGTTGTCATGTGGCAGTACTGTAAATAAACGATCGAAAAGAAAAATTATATAACATTCCTTTATTAACAAAAGAACTATAGCACGTAAATTTAAAACTGACAGACGACATTCAGTCATTATAGATGTATCTGCACCTGAAGAAGGGAAGAAAACAGAACCAAAACTGTTCTATTACGAACTGTAAGTGATCTTCAATACTGGTTTCGCATTTATGGAGGCTTAAATGCTAGAGTAGGCATATATCAAGAGTTGCAGATACGTTTGACAAAGAACACCTAAACAAAAATGGCTAGGAAATTAGATAGATTGCAACCTTATGCCAGCTGATGATCACGAATATAATTTATTGACAAATAAGAGATGCATGATATTATAGGCAATGCTAGAGATTGTGTATCTTAAATAGGGTTCATAATCGCCAACAACAGGATATGTGATCAGGTTCAAGATGTATACATAAAATAAAGAGGAAGCGATATCTGTTCGGGACACAATTAAGTCATCGCAACAGTTAAAATGATAGCTAAATGGAAGAAACAAAAAAGTATTAGAAATTTCTGTCAAAGTAGGATGTATAAATATTTTCCTAACAAGCAAATTACTCAGGAAGTAGAGAAAGAACGGCAAAATATTAAGGAATTGATAGAAATAACGGCACTTGAAGCGTTAGCAAACAAGAAGAATTTAAGGAAAGAAATGTATAAAACGTTTAAAAGGAAAATATGGCAAAGGCTATTGAAGAAAATGAAAGAACACAGAAAAAGTCTTTGAGAATAAAACACCAGGAACTTTGGAGGACTTCAAGAAAAAATTGAACCGTGCCAAACAAATTACTAGCTTAGTGAGCCAAGTGTGAAAGGATTATTTTATAACTAAAGGAGAAGAGGAAATGCGTGAGAAGAAAACTTTGGCTTATAAACTAATGGAAAACTGATCCAGAGCAGAGAAAGGTACTGGAGAACTATGTATATCGACGAAGATCAGTGGCCATAATTTTATTAAAAAAATATGCCCAATAGAAGATTTAGAAATAAAGGAAACCCAGATCCAATTATACACACACAAAAAAAAAAAAAAAATTTGCGTTACCTCGGTTCCGACAGTTCCGGAACCTGTACAGAAAATTGGAAATGGAGACGAGGTACTGGCGGAAGTAAAGCTGTGAGGACAGGTCGTGAGTTGTGCTTGGGTAGCTCAGTTGGTAGAGCTCTTGCCCGTAAAAGGCAAAGGTCGCGAGTTCGAGTCTCGGTCCGGCACACAGTTTTAATCTGCCAGGAAATTTCATAAATATGATTCCCGCCCTTTTCATTGCTCATGAAATACACACATTGCATGTTGTACCACAATACAGCGAAACCTTCAGAGGTAGTGGTCCAGATTGCTGTACACACCAGTACCTCCAATATCCCGCACACGTTCTCTTGCAATGATGCATGCCTGTATTCGTCGTGGCATACTATCCACGAGTTCATCAAGGCACTGTTGGTCCAGACTCTCACACGCCTCAACGGCGAATCGGCGTAGATCCATCATAGTGGTTGGTGGTTCACGTCGTCCATAAACAGCCCTTTTCAATCTATCCCAGCCATGTTCAATAGGGTTCATGTCGCATGTTCAATAGGGTTCATGTCTGGAGAACACGCCGGCCACTCTAGTCGAGCGATGTCGTTATCCTGAAGGAAGTCATTCACAAGATGTGCACGATGGGGTCGCGAAATGCCTCGCCATATGCTGCCGATATGGTTGCACTTTCGGTCGGAGGACAGCATTCACGCATCGTAGAGCCGTTACGGCGCCCTCTATGACCACCAGCGGCGTACGTCAGCCCCACATAATACCACCCCAAAACAGCAGGGAACCGCTACCTTGCTGCACTCGCTGGACAGTGCGTCTAAGGCATTCAGCCTGACCGGGTTGCCTCCAAACACGTCTCCGATGATTGTCTGGTTGAAGGCATATGCGACACTCATCGGCGAAGAGGACGTGATGCCAATCCCGAGCGGCCATTCAGCATGTTGTTGGGCCCATCTGTACCGCACTGCATAGTGTCGTGGTTGCAAAGATAGACCACGCCATGGACGTCGGGAGTGGAGTTGTGCGTCATGCAGCCTATTGCGCACAGTTTTA
Source organism: Schistocerca serialis cubense (assembly GCF_023864345.2). Lineage (NCBI taxonomy): Eukaryota > Metazoa > Arthropoda > Insecta > Orthoptera > Acrididae > Schistocerca > Schistocerca serialis. The sequence goes on from NC_064638.1 coordinate 335,012,061, forward strand.
GTTGTAACATGACGTCCTGTTGCTGCACGAAAAGCATTATTCAACATGGTGGCGTTGCTGTCATGGTTCCTCCGAGCCATAATCCGTAGGTAGCGGTCATCCACTGCAGTAGTAGCCCTTGGGCGGCCTGAGTGAGGCATGTCATCGACAGTTCCTGTCTCTCTGTATCTTCTCCATGTCCGAACAACATCGCTTTGGTACACTCCGAGACGCCTCGACACTTTCCTTGTTGAAAGCCCTTCCTGGCACAAAGTATCAATGCGGACGCGATCGAACCGCGGTATTGGCCGTCTAGGCATGGTTGAACTACAGACAACACGAGCCGTGTACCTTCTTCCTGGTGGAACGACTGGAACTGAACGACTGTCGACCCTCTCCGTCTAATAGGGGATGCTCATGCATGGTTGTTTACATCTCTGGGCGGGATTAGTGACATCTCTGAACAGTCAAAGAGACTGTTTCGGTGATACAATATCACCAGTCAACGTCTATCTTCAGTACTGGGAACTGTGATGATGCAAAACTTTTCTTGATGTATGTATTAGCACTACAGCAGATGAACTGCAAGTGGTTTTAGAAACTGTTAGAAATTGGAAACCGCTTGTGTGGACCATGCGGTATTAATATGGAACTACTAAAATATTCCGCCCAGTTTTGTGACTCACGACAATTACGTTCTTTCAAATGAATGTTGGCACTCATGTAAAATAACGAACTCTCGGAATATATCGGAAGTGATATCAGTTTTTAAACAGAAAAAACTGTGAAAGTTATAGTGGAATTAGTGTCCCAAACTCAGTCTATAAAATGTTTACAAAAATAATTAATAATTGTGCCTCTTCTATTAGAAGACCAAAGTCGACTCTAGAAAGGCAGTTTATGCAGTGATAACACATTTGCCATAAAAAATAATTTTAGACGAACGACGAGAGGTAAATTTAGAGGCACATATTTCTTTTACTGCCTTCGGAAAAGTTTTTGACAGTGTGAACAGAAAGAAAGTATGGGACATAATGATTACAGCTGGGTATCCCACAGATCCTATTGAAACAAGAAAAATCTTATAGAAGGAGACAAAAATATCAATACGAGTGACGACAGTAAAACTGGAGAAATCTCTAATAGTCCCCATACAAACTTCTAGGACTAGTATAGGGTATGAACGACACTGAAGGTTATACGGAATTGGCTTCCTCCGTATTCCCATTTGGTGGAGATGATACCGTCATAAACAAATATTCTTCTCCACTAAAACCCCAATTAGAGTGATTTCCAACGTGACTCTTCATTACTTTGGGCCGCGCGGGATTAGCCGAGCGGTCTAGGCGCCGCAGTCTTGGACTGTGCGGCTGGTTCCGGTGGGGGTTCGAGTCCTCCCTCGGGGATGGGTATGTGTGTTTGTTCTTAGGATAATTTAGGTTAAGTAGTGTGTAAGCCTGGGGACTGATGACCTTAGTAGTTAAGTCCCATAAGATTTCACACACATTTTTTAATTTTTTTATTTTATTTTGACCGATAGGAAATGCAAGATTGGAAAATTGGAAATGATGTCCAGAAACGTCTCGTTTCTGTGCTACCGCCATTTGTAAACACGTGTACTTGGTATGATGATGATGTTTGGTTTGTGGGGCACTCGCTCAACTGCGCGGTCATCAGCGCACTTACACAACCCAACCCAGCCACAATCAAGAATTATATGATGATGATGATGATGATGATGATGATGAAATCATGAGGATAAAACACTCAGTTCCCCCCTCCCCCCACCCCGGCCTGGAATCGAACCCGGGACCGCTTGATCCAGAGGCAGCAACACTAGCCACATTTTTTTCTTTTTTTTCCTCCAAGGCACTTACTTAAGGCAATCATCTAAAATAAAACAAACGAAGTCATTTCGACAACAACAAAAGGGTTAAATCAGAAAACTTATATGTCGGAATATGGCGTTAAGTTCAACGTGCCACAACCTGTTTCTTCCGTCACTTCTACATCGTGTAACATTTAAATCTAAACAAGACTGTTCAAAAAAAAGTGGGGGGGGGGGGGGGGGATTTCAACTCATCCAACTCCTTGTCGATGAAAAACAAGATACAGCATACTAGAAAAAAGCTCACGATAACGTGGCATCCTGAGCACCGTCCAATGTGCTGTGGCCGTGTATTGGAAAAAAGCACACGGATCTGCGTCATATCCACTCACCATCACGTAGTGGACATAAAGTCCAACAAGCCAAATTATGGAATTGTTCTTAGATTGGGGAAAGAAGGTTGTATCGGGTCGCACGAGAATCTCCCTCGAGATAGCCGCCTCCGACGTCCTGAGGAGAAAAGCCAGATGTCGGTGAAGCCACCTCCAATGGTCATGACCGCATGAGAGCAACAGATGATATAATGTATCAGTTTAATGGCAACGATTGCAGCGATCCGTCACATTGAGGCGAATAAGAAAAAGTCCCAAGTTGGTAGGTACAATATCATGAACAACTTGATGCCACGAGGACGTCACTTCCATCGGGAAAATCGGGAGGCTAACGTTAGACCAAACAATCTTCCAATTCGTTTCTGTCGACAGGGCTTCCACAGAGGGAATACTATGAGGAACTGCCCAGCGGCTTAACAGCATTTTTAGGGAGAGATTCGCTTGGGAAAGGATATTTACTCCTAAATAACTGACTTCAGGAAAAAGTTCCTTAACGTGTCGTAGTTCATAACTAATCCTACCAATATCTACTGGAAGCTTTAAACTCGCCAGTCGGATACAGTCATGAAGGTGAGCTGTAAGTGACTGAGGGGCCCGTAGACGTGTTATAATGGTGCGGCGGATGAATAAGACAGAAGCCTTAACCCGAATGTCTGGGAGGCCCAAACCTCCCAGCAGACGGGGGCGCGCCATGTCTCCACAACGCACGCGAAATTTAGAGTTGTCCAAGATAAACCTGCCAGTTAAACTTTGCAACTTGCGGTACATCATCCCAAGAAGTGAAGAGATTTGTGCAATAAACTAAGCCTTACTTAACACATGCGTTTCCATGGCGCGGACATTATGAAGAAATAAGAGGGAGCGACGCTTGTGTTCAATGATTACTCCCTGAATCTTATCCGTGACACACTTCCAGTTTATCGTAGCCATCTTTAGCGGACAACTGTCAATTATAACACCTAACGATCGATATTGTGTGACCATCAAAGCCCATGGAATTTCAACAGCATCAAATGTTCGCAAACGGAATAAGCGACATTTCTGGGAATTAGCCCGCGCTCCCACAAGACGGCAAAAGGCATCCAAAGCTTCCTTCAGCAGTGGTATATCATCAGCATATGCACGAACGGTAAACCTTTTTCCCAACAGCGACCAGCCACCCAAATGAGCATGTATAGATCGCAATAAGGGTTCCAGAAACTGCACGTAGAGCGACATAGAGATAATGGACTCCCTTGAAGGACGCCCTGACACACAGCGATGGGGGAAGTAAGACGGCCATTTACGTCAATAGGCGCCCGAATACCAGAAATCAGAGAGCTAAACAGTCGTCGTGCAGCATCGTTGTCAGTACTCATGTAAGGAAGCCATGATTAATGCGGTCGAAAGCTTGGTGAAAAACAATGAAAAGCGCTGGGCACGGGAATGGTGGAAGCAACCGAAATTACAAAAATGGTTCAAATGGCTCTGTGCACTATGCGACTCAACTGCTGAGGTCATTAGTCCCCTAGAACTTAGAACTAGTTAAACCTAACTAACCTAAGGACATCACAAACATCCATGCCCGAGGCAGGATTCGAACCTGCGACCGTAGCGGTCTTGCGGTTCCAGACTGCAGCGCCTTTAACCGCACGGCCACTTCAGCCGGCCCGAAATTACATCACGACGTTCAGCAACGGGAGTCAGGGGAGTACGACCCGGAAGATAACATTGATGGATCACAATGATGGTAGCCAACAACACCGATAGTCGGCTATTTAGCGCTCACGCCACTATTTTATAATCATAGCTGAAGGGAGGTATCGGGTGAACATGATCCAGACGCATGGCGTCTGTACGTCCCGGTTTTTAGGTATCAGGACAATTTTAGCAACCTTAAAGCTGGGCGGGAGAAGGCCTCATGAAATACTTCATTCACATAGCAGTTATCGTATCTTCTATCAGGGACCAGAATCAAATATAAAATTCTTTGGGAATTTCATCGAAGCCAGGCGATTCGTGGGAGGGAGAACGAGCCACAATATCCAGTTCAAATGGTTCAAATGGCTCTGAGTACTATGGGACTTAACTGCTGAGGTCATCAGTCCCCTAGAACTTAGAACTACATTAACCTAACTAACCTAAGGACATCACACACATCCATGCCCGAGGCAGGATTCGAACCTGCGACCGTAGCGGTCGCGCGGCTCCAGACTGTAGCGCCTAGAACCGCTCGGCCACTCCGGCCGGCCACAATATCAAGTATATCGCCTTGATGGAACACAGAGAAAAGCTCTTCCTGAATATCTGGAGTAACAACACTATAGAAGGAGGGAGGTAAAATCAACAGACGGTGGACAGTCTGGAACCACTTCAGTATTAAGTTCGGAAAAGAACTGGTAAAGTTCAAGCATGATATCAGATTGGGAGGGCCACTCACGCCCATCTAGAGGCCGAATGGTAGTAAGACACGTCTTTTGAGAAAGCTTGGGAAGCCGAAGAAGATGATAGACAGAGGTCGATTCATCCTGTACGATTGAACGAGGCTTGGAACGGAATCGGACATCATCCACTTGCCTAAGTTTGAGTTTTAGAAGTTTTGCCTTCACACTGTGGACGTCGACGACTCTCATGAGCATTATCGTAAAGATCGCGAAGGACGTCATAATAAAATTCCCTAGTCCGCCTTATGTCAGCTGCTTTTTCAGCGCTAAGATGCTGGAGTGCATTTCGAATCCAGCGTTTAGCAAAGGTAACCCACCATTCTAGAAGTGAGGGATAACGCGGCTGGTACCGGGTTGTCCGCCGCCAAGTGTCTGCGATGATGCCTTCCAGAGAGGGGTCCGTGAGATGTAGGGTGTTTAGCTTCCATAAAGGGCGCGGAAGGTGGACCCGCTGCATGACGTGGTTAAAAGTCATTGAAACAGCATAGTGATCGGTGAAACTGGCAGGAATTACATCAATCGATAGAACCTGACTACATATGGGGGCAGATAAATAAAAGCGGTCCAGTCGGCTACTTGAAGTAGCTGTAAAAAACGTAAACCACACCAACGTAGGACATCTGCAAAGCTAAGCATCTTGAAGATGCAAAGACGTCACCATATCATTAATTTCGCGACAAGTTGTATAATTGGAGGTCTGATCTACACGACGTAAGATGCAGTTAAAATCACCCCCCAACGAAACCTTGCGTGGGTTCCGTCGGAGTAAATAACCAACTCCTTCCGTATAAAACTGCGCGCGTTCGGATGAACGACCGGATCCAGACGGAGCGTAAGGAAAAATTAAGGTGAGGTCATAAAAAGTACAGCCTATACCGTGACCATCATCTAGCTTTTCGAAGTCCGTCAGCGGGATTCCATATCGATAAAGCAAAGCCATACCGGTAGAATTTTCAGGCGCGACATTGAAAGCATAGTGTATTCAGGAAGACAAAACACACCAAATAATACCTCTTGTAATCACATGATATCAGCTTGGGAATCGTAAATAAATTGGAATAACGCAGCAAACCGTAATTGGGAACATATTCTATTAACCTTGAGAGTTACAAATGTATATGCCTGCATCCGTTAACACAAGTAGCGTCAATGAAACAACACTAAGGAAAGTGCACTCATCACGTCCTTCTCTCTTCAACGTCCGGAGGCTGGTGGAAAGAAGGTATAATTCTAATCGTCCCCACCGGAAGCCGAGGAATCCTCGTTTTTCTTTTTACGATGCGCCGCTTCACGTGCAGGTTGAAAACGCTTTTTGACATCTTTCCGTGAAACATATACTCTTGATGTGGAAGAGTCGGGGGCACGTCAAACTCCGATTTGATAGAGGAGCCATCGCCATTGCACTCATCGGAAATCGGGGAGCACAACTCAGAACGACTAACAGCTACGTCATGTACAGAAGAGACAGGTAATTCGGTGCCGGTGTCGGATGGCATCACCTGATCATCAGGAAGAGAACCCGTAGAATCCTATTGCTCCACCGTCTCAGCGTGTAGGAGGGGTGGTATTTCACTGGAACACTGTAAAAACCGGCCAGCAGGCAATGTCACTGCGGGAACATCTGAACTCACGGGAACCGTCGTGTCTACGGGTGAAGTGGGGGACGCACATTCAAAACACATTTCAACATGAACAGGAGCAGCTACATCATCTCTGGTAATACTGGAATCGCAATTAACGCCAGTAGACAACTCATTACCGCCAGAAGGTGCACCCTCTGTCAACGCCGTATCAGAAGAACGAGACTGGAGTGGGGCGTCCTCGCAATCTGTACCGTCCTCAGTCCGCCGGCGTTTGACGTGCGCTGCGCGAGTCGTCGTCCCCTCATGAACAGAGGCAGCACTGGGATGCGCCGGTAAGGGTGGAAATTCGCAAGGAGTAGGGGCTAATGTTGCCCCTACATCGCTTAAAGCTGCAGGCTGATTGACACCTGACTGCAAAGATACTATGTCTGCTAACGTTAAAGGAAGAGTTTTTTGATACGACGACGTCAGAACAGGAGAACTGCGCGGACAATCGGATCTGAGATGACCGCTTTCGTTACTGAGAAAACAAGTTCCTCCTTGCCCTGCATATGTAACATTGATACGGTAACCACAAACAGTTGAGTAGGAAGGATTGCTCTTTTTAACGCACATGTCCACAGTCCCGAGACCATTATAACACTGGAAGCGATGTTGTGCTGACCAGCGCTCCCGTCGGATATGCCGCATTACTCCAAACGGAAGCAACGCTGGTTTAAGAAATGAATCGTCCACTTCAGGAGGAAGGTTATAAATTCTAAGCGGAGTATACTCGAGTGCGTGACGCATTTTCAAGGAGGATTTGACTAACGTAACCATCTCGATGTGTAAACAACTCTTTAAAACCAACCCGAGAGAGAAGCCGTTCTACTTGAACGGGATCGTAAAACTTCACAAAGAACGCATACAAATCAGAATCAAAGTAAGCAGTATCCACCTGATCAGGTGTAACACGGATAACATTAGCTAACCAATCATGAATTTAGAGCCGGGCTGACACGACGCGTAATCTTGTCAAAGCTGAAACGGACAGTAGCTCGAAGAGGAACAGACTTAGGAGACTCGGCAGACACCATGGCGCGGGCAGAAAACACCGCAGCCAAGAGGATAACGACAACAAACTCCGCTCCGCAACTACGATGTGACACCGGCCGATACACCAACAAGACTGAGTAGCTTCGACACTAGCGGCGCTGCGGCACAGGCGGAAGTTAACGTCGACCTGCTCGTTCGAAGCGAAAGGCGACACTTTCCACTAGACCACGAGCTGCGGACGTGTTTGCTAGGCAGGTATGCAGCAGGATCATGGAGGTAAGAATAAGGGGAGGTGGCGCTACGTATCCCAGCCGTACTACGTTTTGAAGCCATGAGGGCGTGGCTTGCTGCCATGACACTCTGACCAAAACATTGCCAGTGTGCAATAGCGCTGCGAGTATTACAGTCGCTAATTGCACCATATACGCATGTAACGTCATCAGATTGGTTGTTTCAAAGTTTTTGTTTAAAATAAAATCTCGTAAAGGCGAAATTCCGCGTCTCTTCTGATTGAAAATAGTTTTTAATGTAATATTGCGAATAGCTAGTCTTCAATGTAAACGATACAATTTTGTTAATTCAGTAATAAACGTGTATCACAAACTAAATAATAGAAACTGAAAACTAAGTTAGCTATACCCTCCCTCCAAAGCCCCATAAATACATCTTGTTTGTAATACGTACTGGGACATTTCAGTTACGTTACACTAATGGGAAACACTGTTCATTACCACCAATATTTACTGAAACACGGTACATAGAATGGCAAATCTACACAGTGTCCTGTTTAGGCCTGTACTTTACGCCAGTTAATGTAGTATTAGCTTTTAATTTGGTACATGATGAAGACAAAGTGAGTTACTCAACACTTCGATTATCGACGATACGTACGTATTATACTGAAACGTGAACTTGAAAACTAAGAATTTAATTCTTTGAATTAACATACCTTTTACAAATGTTTTGGGTGTGTAGGGAAAGCTGATGGTACAGCATTTTCTCGGAGCCTTACTGTTGAAAGGGAAGTTCGGTCTATGTCCTCTTCTCGGAAATGCTGAGAACATATAGTGCTCCATTTAGACGCAAGCCAATTCTTCCTCCTCACGGCATTCTCCCACAGAGCTTTCCGACTTTCATTTTTAGAAAATGAAAATCATACAGGAGAAAAACACGCTATAGTACAAGTACCGATGTAGCACACGTTCATTCACAATGAAGTTGTAAAATCACACTTAACGAGCAACTTACACATGAAATGTTATTCCCTTCGATTTCGCATCACTGTCAGAACGATTCGTACATCCGAACACCACACAAGTCACCATAATAGCGCAAAATCCTTCCAAAAGCCTATGCACACAAGCTTACAGCAGCAATGTTTTGGTCTGACTGAGATGGCTACCCTCGGCTTCACATAGCTTCACAGCTGTGACGTCACGGCGTCTCCCTCTATTCTTACCTCCATGAGTAGGATAGTCATGGCGCAGAGCGCTTAGGTCGGATCGGCTGAAATCGTTTGACGTCTGTCCTGTCTCTCTGACCTGGTTAGAGCCTGATTCATGTGTCTGTAAATGTTAGGGTAAAGTGGCTAAATACACTTTTGCAGAATACACCTATCTGATACTTCTGTACGGCGAATCACACGGTAATGGAAGAGCTGCTCGTCGCCTTTACCAAGATAGTTATCCACAACGTCTGACTTCATCGCATACCCAGTTTACCACAATCACGCTTCGAGAGAGTGGTGCCTTAACCGTCAGGAGGCGTGTATGTGGTGCTCCGAAGAGTCGCCCGCCACCCGAACTGGAAGAGGTCACACTGCATCACGTTAAAGAGAACTCGTCAACACGAGAACACTAGAAATTGCGCATGCAATTGATGTTGCTCCCAGCATCGTCTATATTTTGCATGGCCAACAAATAGACCCATACCAACTCCAGAGGACACAGTCACTAATGCCAATTGAATTTGCATGACATGTCGAGTTCTGTACCCATTTTCTGCGCCTCTGGGTCAACGACCCCATGATATATCCATGGCGAATTCTCTTCACAGATGAATGTAAATTTACTAGGGTCTATGTTCTCAGTTCTCGAAACAGCCACGTCTGTGCAGACTAAAAGCCGTATCTCATGCATGTACAGAGATTCCAACATAGATTTGGTATCCATGTGTGGGCAGATATTCACTATGGTCATGTGACTGTACCATACATGCTGCCATACAAGCTCATGGTTCCTATCTACATGATCTTCCTAAAACAAATACTGGCCGTGTTGTTGGATGCTGTGCCACTGAACGTTTGTCAAGACATGTGGTTTCTGCATGACGAGGGATCCACTAAGTTCTACGTCATGTTCGGGAACATCAGGACCAGCGATTCGGACACAGATGGATAGTCCGAAGTGACGCAATCGCATGGCCTCGAAGCTCACCGGATCTGACTAAACTAGATTTTTCCCTCTGGTGTCAAATGAAGAGTTTGTAAGACTCTTGTAGACAGAAGAAGATCTGGTGGTACAAGTTGTCGTCGATACAGGACAGCTTGCAGAGACACCAGGTATGAGAGAGCGTGTGTACCAACATAATTCCTAGGTACAATGTGTGCACCGAATTTGGTTGTCGGCACATCGAACATTACCTGTAGTGTATCAGAACGTTAATTCTCCTTTGAAAAGGACGAAAAGGTTTAAGTTCAGCTGTAAACATATTGTCTGGGATAACTGTTTAAGTTTCCTTTACCTTTATTTGATTACTAATAAGAGAAATTGTTAAGCAAGTGAGATTCTGAGTCAAGCATAAAAAAATTATTTGTAAAAGTAGTCTCGTTACCAAGATGTTTTACAATGGCTTTAGGACGGAAACGGTACGCTTCGAGAGATGGATTCCGGTTCGGAATATTATCTATCTACTCCGTCGCCTCAATGAGTCCATTTTTTGAAAGAGCCTGTCTAGGTAGACGAAAAGCCGTAGCTCACGCTACACTATATAAATGCTTTGATTAAAACTTAGAGGCAGGTAGTAAATCTTCATGTACAGACTGGTAGAAATAAATATGTTCGAGCCGTGTCTACGCTCACCTCGACACCTGTGCTAGCAAAACATCTTTGGTTTCTCTGCTTAGTTATTGTTACTCTGGTATCTCATGGGGTGGCGCCATTGCAGCATCCCGTGGGCACCTGACACAAGGGGCTCTCTGCTGGCTGAGTGACACAGAAGGAGCCTTGCTGGACAGCTCCCTGGGCTTGCTTGCTGTAGTTGGATTTGGACAGCTGATATTTACTCTAAGGAGCGTGACAATACGTCCTGGAGGGTTGTCATTTCCCTTTGTCTGTGCGGTACCGAGCCATACTCTATAATTCGCTAAGCCTGCTTCCTACTGCACTGCTAGGTTGATGTACCAACATACACTGTCCTAAATTCTCCTGAGCCTGATGCAGGAACTACGGCGAGCGTCATGCTGTTAAGTGTCTGCTGCAGTTCGATAATGAACCTCTGTTTTGCTACTGAGTTTCGTTTGGTGATCTTCCCATAAACTGTCCTATTCTGCTGACCATTGTGGGCGATATTAAGTGTCGTATTTTATATTTTTTTAAATTGTAAGACGTTTATATGCAAACTGTAATTGCACTGCTTTTTTTTAAGTTCACATATTGTCAGTTAGGATAAAAAGAGTTGAAGGAGTTTGTAGTTTACTTAGTTACATAAGTTTCTACTATGCTAAAAAACTTGTGGGTCAAATGACTCAGTTGTATGCTCTCATTTCCTCTGACACGTTTGGGTCCTTATGATTTTTGCTACTCATGTATATTTTATATTGTGTCTTTAAGTATATTTTAGCAACCCTCTGGGCATATGCCAACTTGAAGCTGGTTTTGACGTGTTGGTTAATACACGTCTTCCAGCCCCATTGTTTTGGATTAGTCTTTCCTTAATTATGCATGTGAATTTACTAATGACCTAATTTTATTTTAGAGCCAGTACAGAATTATCTATCATCCTGTGCATTTGGTTGTTTATAAGGTTTATTTTATAATCGCACTGTGATCTTTATAGAATCGAATTCTAAGTAAAACGAAATTTCAGTTTCGTTAACGCTTCTGAGGCAGTATTCTCATGTTATGAAATTCAATGATCTTTTTTTTCTCTTTTTATCTTTTAAATCCTCTGTGCTATTATAAAACATGCCATGTACGGATTATTTTCTTTACATCCAGCGCCTTACCACTCACAGATCCCAGTTCCCTATCTTTCAAACTTAATATCTCTATACATGCAGATGATGTAACAATTCTGAAAGGAAGTGGAGATGAGCTACTAAAGCAGTGTATAAACTACACAAAGATTTTTTTTAATCATTAGTTTTCTGACTAGTGTGATGCGGCCCGCCACATATACCTCTCCTGTGACCTTCTCATCTCAGAGTAGCACATGCAGCCTATGTTCTGTATTATTTGCTAGATGTGCCCCAATCCCTGTCTTCCTGTACAGATTTTACCCTGTATAGCTCCCTCTCTGGTATCACAGAATTGATTCCCTCATGCCTTAACAGATGTCTTATCATTCTATCTTTTCTTTGTGGAAGTGTTTTCTGTATATTACTTTCCTCGCCAATTCTGCGGACGACCTCTTCATTTCATACCTGGTCAGCTCACATCTCAAATGATTCGATTCTCTTCTGTTCGGGTGTTTCCACAGTCCATGTTTTATTACTATCCAAAGCTCCAGACGTAATTCCCAGAAACTTGTTCTTCAAATTGAGGCCTATGATTGATAGTAGTAGATTTTTCTTGGCCAGAAATGCCCCTTTGCCAGTGCTAGTCTGATTTTTATGTCCTCCTTGCTCTGTTCATAACGGGTTATTTTGCTGCCTAGATAGCAGAATTCCTTAACTTCTTCTACTTTGTGATTGCCAACTCTGACATTAAGTTTCTCACTATTTTCATCCTGCTACTTCTCATTACAATGGTGTTTCTCTCATTTACTCTCAATCCATTTTGTTTACGCATTAGACTGTCCGCTTCAGACAATACATCCTATAATTCTTCTTCACATCAGCGAATCTTGTCACTGATATTCTTTCGCCATGAGTTTTAATCCACCTCTTGAACCTCTACCATGAAGAATCAGAGCTCTCATAGATTCTTCCCAAGAGTGGTTATGGCACCTGATCTTTCTAAACTGATGAAAACGGAACAAGTACTATGAGTTCACAAATCAAGTAATTTAAGAGAGAAATACTACTCCAACGAATATCCAGTAAAAACTGCTGAACTGGAGAACCAGTTGCTTAAAAATATCAAGAAGCTCAATGAGGCAAATACAATGAAAGCTGCCGGCTGGGGTGGCCGAGCAGTTCTAGGCGCTACAGTCTGGAACCGCGCGACCGCTACGGTCGCAGGTTCGAATCCTGCCTCGGGCATGGATGTGTGTGATGTCTTTAGGTTAGTTAGGTTTAAGTAGTTGTAAGTTCTAGGGGATTTATGAGCTGTGAAGTTAAGTCCCATAGTGGTCAGAGCCATTTGAACCATTTTGAACAATGAAAGCTGATAAAGATTCTAGTAGTGGTTATTGACAAATGTGAATACGGAAATAAGTTGCATGATTTTTTTCAACATGGCCACATACAAGATATCTCACATGCTCCCACACAGTTCTGCATTAGACCAAAGAAGCATTTTGATAAAACACATTTCTTGCTCACGAGTAAAGACACCTACAGATTAACAATAATGAATCACATCTCTGGAAAGTCGCAGTGCTAACCAAAATTCGCAAAACTAATGTCTGTATTGGCGCTGAGCACTATGCGACTTAACATCTGTGGTCATTAGTCCCCTAGAACTTAGAACTAATTAAACCTAACTAACCTAAGGACATCACACACATACATGCCCGAGGCAGGATTCGAACCTGCGACCATAGCGGTCGTTCGGCTCCAGACTGTAGCGCCTAGAACCGCATGGCCACTCCGGCCGGCCATGTCTGTATTAAACCCATTATTATTTATATGAAATGTCCTGGCTAAAAAGTTATAAACAGCTACATTCAGTTTTACAAAACAAATATACAAATTTCCAACCTCTTAGTCAGTAGAAAAACCATTACAAAACAATTCAAGGCATCGAAGAAGTTCTGATCCCAATCAATACAAACTTTATTTTCCTAGATATGGTAAACTTATACAGCATCATACTTATGGAAGAATCCATAAATACAAGTAAATACAATTTATTAAATTACTAGATGATGTCCACAGCTGAAGTTGCTGAACTAGTAGATGTATTAGAATTTGTTCCCTCTCATATCTGTTTCAATATATATATATATATATATATATATATATATATATATATATATATATATATATATATATATATATAATGGGGCTGAAGAAGATGCAGAAACTTTGTTAAGCAGATCGAATAGTTTATACAAAGATATTCACTTCGTTGTAGAGCACCAGAAATATATCAATTGTTCTTAGATATGACAATAACTAATAGAAACCAGACCCTGGACATCAATGTACACTGAAAACCAACAAACACACTGACTTCCATTGGTAAGGGTTCCATATATCCCAGCTCACATTAAATAGATGCATTCATAGCTTCCTTAAACAAATCACAGAACTTCCTGCTCACTGCTCGTGTCAATGAGACAGAAATGAACACAGTCTGATAAGTTGCAGATAAAATGGCTACTGTGAAGAAGAAAGAGATGCATTTTCACACCACATAACAAAAAGCAAAGGTAATGAACTGACGCATCTGCCACCCACAACAACATACAAAAACCTAAGTGTATAATTATACCGGATGCCACGGATATTTCAGCCATAATTAGTCCAGCTGATTAAAAAAAGACAGGAGTTAGGATCACTTTTACCACCACCAACAATTTATGGAAGAAATGTTTGCATGACATCTCACAATCATCTGAGAAACTGAGCAAATCATGAATTCATAAAGGAATAAGCAGCCCCTCAAACAAATTCTGCATTGGCCAAACAGGTAAAAATTTCAAAACATGTTCAAAGAACATGATTCTTTCTGACATGATAAAGCTAACAAGTCAGCTGTAACGAAACACATAGAAGACGCGGCACATTCTCTTGGAGTCACATGGAGCTTAATGCACTGTACAATTAAGAGAAGAGATGGAGATGGAGGTCTTAGAGGAAATGGAAATATTCTTCCACAGCCAAAAGTGAAGAAAAGAAGATCTAAAATGAAATTTCAGATTTCAGCAACATACATTTCTTCATGAACTTCAATTCAATACTGTTAAAAATGGGAAGTGTGTGAAAATTGTTCCTGCTATATGTTTGCTCTTCCTTAAAATACTTTTTCTATGCCCATTTTAACATAAAACTGTCATAGCCTCCCTTATTGTATATATTTCGTCGACCAACATAGAAATGTAACATGTATAGAAGACATTGCACCTGAATGACAACGCCAGGGTTGAAATATCTATAGTTAAATCGAAACAATCTTTCAACTGACTTCCACCTAATTGATTGTGATATTGTGTTTTAAGTATTCTTTTTAAATTTGTGAATATCAGTTAATAACTTGCAAGGAGCTACAGAAACGTTAGTAACTGAACACACTTCAAGAAGACAGCCATTACGCACGAACAAAGTGAACGATTGTTTAAGAAAAGAAATATGAGAACAACAGATCAATACACGAAGCGAATGTTCCCTTATAGTAGTTACGTTTCTCCCCAGGCATGACATGCCAAAATTCTGCAAAAGAACTATAACATCCGAGTATACATTTGTTAAATGCTTTTGTACAACCATTGTTGCCTGAAGAGTACCTCGAAACGTGTTACTTATTAAATAATTTAAATGCCAACAAATTTTGTGTCGTAGTGATCTCTTAAACAACTTTTCACTTTTAAACAATATATATATATATATATATATATATATAGCGAATAGTGGCTATTCCACCTAAACAATAATATGTCTGAAGTCCTCTGAATAAATACTAAAAAAATTACATTAAATTGCGACTACAAGATAGACAGCACCAATTTAAGTGTCTTCAATTCAGTTAAATACCTAGGGATTATAATTGCCGGCAATTTAAACTGTACTCACCACACATAAAATGTTGTGTGGAAGGAGACCCAAAGACGGTTTGACACCATCAACTCCACATACCGCCATCTGGTCGTTTAAAGAGCGCAGCTACTTACGCGTTCACGAAAATGAGCAATCGTTCGAACACCTCCCTTAAATGAAAATTCCACAAAAATAACATCAGTCTAAACACAGGCCATTATGTTTGTTTGATTCACCCTTGTACTTCTAATCTATCTAGCTCCCTCACTAAAACTGATGGAAATTTTATTTAAATTAATTTGTACACAGTTGATTTCAGCTACACGATACAGGAAAAAAGCAGTTACGTTAAAAAATTGTAACTCATCTCTGGAAAATAGCTTCATAAACTATGTTTTTAACTCTTCGAAAAGAGTAACGCTCATACGTTTACCCATATAAATAAAACATTGAGTTAACCTATTATATTGGAAGTTGCAGGAAAAACGCTTCTTAAACACCGTCTATAACAAGTAAATGTTTCCCGATTATTTAAATTAGACAAAATAACAAAAAAACGTACGTAACTCTACACAGAAAAAATAAAGTTACTATACGCGTACGTGAAATTCCGAAGTGAAATATTACTCCCAGAAATAAAGCGAGTACTTCAACATCTTCACCCTTGTTTAAACGCCTAACCGTCAGCTCAACCATTCTCTCAGTGAGCGAAAATAAACTTCGTCGAATACGCAAATTCAGAGTATTCTGTTCAGCCGTATGGGCTTCTATGCGTCCTAGAAATTAGCTAAACGAATTTTATTTCTGTTGTACTGAATCAGTACACTATATACTTGCACTCTACTTTGTGTTTCCTGTTTTCACACTCTGTTTATCACGACGTGTAGCCATCAGTCCCTGCCTGTTCCCAGTCTCTGCCCCCCTCCCTCCAACTCTCCATCCCTCTCTCATCATCCTTATCCTCCTTTCTCTCTCTCTCTCTCTCTCTCTCTCTTTCTCTCTGAATATCTGTCGTACGTATATAAGGGGATGTATATATGTACATTCATACCATGTCTTCAAATTCCGATGTAGTTGGCTCCCGCCAGTCCACGCTCAAATTAGAATCGTATCGGAAACCACGCCGCAGAACTTTATTGAAACTTTGCTAATAACCTTTACCCGGCCAGGCGTGAAATGAAGTAGAGATATAAATTGCGGGCAAAATGGAATGGCTTACTGTAGCCCAGCACAATTGCGGTGACGGTTTGTTCTGCCGATTATCGTTCCCTCTGAAGTTTATCCAGACAAAATGGCGGTTTGTGGTTCAGTCAATCCTGTCATAAAGACTTTCGCTGTGGTATGTCATGAGAGTTCGCTCTAAATTGAAGGGCACGTTACTTCGAAAAATGATCAGTTCTATCGTTTATTTATAACCTCAGATGCTGAAATTTGCTTTTTTGTCCTGTATTCAACGATCTGGGAGCTGTACTCGTAAAAAAATAAAGTATGACTTCATTATGCTGACAAGTAGAGAAGTTCGCTCCTTTCACGCAAATTCCAAGGGATTCATATTTGGGAATATTTAGTAGGGGATTTTCAGTTCCGAAATTCACCACATAACCAGGGGAAGCATCAACAGAACGTTGTTTGGAACCGGGGAATCTGCCATTACGCAGTTTATTACTTCCTGCCACCAGAAGTGAAGAACGCAAAACACATTGGCACCGTCCAACTGCAAGGTTACAAAAATTTAATTAGTCTATAGCAACAAAAACAAGGTAATTAACGAATGAATAAATACATGTGAATGAGCGAGGGCTCTCTCAATACGAGGATCAGTTTTCTGAATTACCGAGATGATATCTAGTGCAATGCATGCAGTTTTTTATGCTGAAATTAAAAGGAAACATATTACACGACTGTGAAGGAATCGACGGTTGCACTTAGCTATGAACCAAAACAATGAAAAATATAGAACCATCTCCACAAACGGATAATTCCTTTTTTGCCCATTTCTTCCCTCAGTGGTTTATGTCATTTTTTCAGTCTTCCTTGTTTATTAAAAATAGTCTAATACGACTACTGATTGATGGTGATCAGTTCTTTTTTAGTGTCATGTTGATTGAAGCAAACGTATGTTAGTACGTATGGAGACGCGTTAGCACTGAAATGCTAATTGTGCGAGGAAACAAAAATTTATTTGCATACGGTAAGCCTCATTTCTGGTTAAAGACCTAGTATAATACAATATGGCATACTGGAGTTATCGAAGATATTCACCAATAACAAAGCCAAGCAGATAATTAATTATTGTCAGATCTGGTGGCAAGTGCGTTTCACTTGCAACGTGAACTTAAAATATAATTAATTACAAATGTCCTAATAAACTTCAAAAATGCTGATAAAGTATAGAAGAGAAGCAGCAGTATTTTGACGCTGACGAACGAAACTTACAGTTAGGTCCATAAAGTTTTTGGGCCTCTATGTTGATTATGTGGAAAAGTTAATAGAAGTGCCGCGTTTCTCATACTTAGCTTTCGTTCGTGGCTTTTCAAATAGCAAATTTTTATAGACGCAGGGGAAGAACGTAATACTGAAATTTAAGGCTTAATGTCGAAAGAAGAGAAGTACAAAGTGTCATATATACATACATTTCAACATTTATATTAAATTCACTATCTGATACCAAGTACGTTTCAGACCAGGAGACAAAAGATATTAGAAATGAAACCCAAAAATATTTTACGGTACATCTGCGTGCCCCGTTGCTTCAGGAATCGGAAGATGATTGAAACTACGCTGTTTGGTGTCCTGTCCTCTTGATCTATCCAATATATGCGAAAATATGTCAGCTAATCTGCAACAGTCCGATACTGCTTCTGTGTCCATTCACTGTGGGTAAGACATTTTACTATATGATGTTTGTTTGTGTCGTTAATGTCCGCAGCTCGTGGTCGTGCGGTAGCGTTCTCGCTTCCCACGCCCGGGTTCCCGGGTTCAATTTCTGGCGGGGTCAGGGATTTTCTCTGCCTCGTGATGACTGGGTATTGTGTGATATCCTTAGGTTGGTTAGGTTTAAGTAGTTCTAAGTTCTAGGGGACTGATGACCATAGATGTTAAGTCCCATAGTGCTCCGAGCCATTTGAACCATTTTTGTCACTAATGCATCTAATGGTCATAGCAAACAAACGTAGCAACTTTCCTAAGTCTCCGTCACAGATCCTGTGCAACGATATCTTTGGCCAAGGCATGTGCTGTGTCGGTTGTAAATTTTTGCGAAAAATAGTCATCCTGATGCCATGTTACAACTTGTGGCCGATCTTTCCTGTACGATAGTTGAATGTTTCCTCCTTTATACGAGTTTTCCCAACGACTTGAATTCCCTGGGATGACTGGTCACATCGCCACATAGTGGAAAGGCACTAAGATGCGGCTCCAGTATTCTGGTCTTAGGGGACACTATGTTATCATCAAGACCGCAGCTGTTTGTGTTACCTGACAGTACTATGAACACTGTGGTCTATAGCGATGTCGTTCTGCGATCATATATGTAGCGATTTCTTGATACATGTAAATCTAGTTTCGGTCTGACGGATGTAAATCTCCGACGATGCAGACTTAGCTTGTTCAACGAATACATTCAGCTTCTTGGTTAGTTTTACATAGTTATTATTCAAATTCTAAAGGTGGGAGGGGTAAAATACAGGTAGCGAAAGGCTATTTACAATTTGTTCAGAAACCAGATGGCAGTTATAAGAGTCGAGGGGCATGAAAGGGAAGCAGTGGTTGGGAAGGGAGTGAGACAGCGTTGCAGCCTCTCGCCGATGTTATTCAATCTGTATATTGAGCAAGCAGTAAAGGAAACAAAAAAAATTGGGACGAGGTATTAAAATCCATGGAGAAGAAATAAAAACTTTGAGGTTCGCCGATGACATTGTAATTCTGTCAGAGACAGCAAAGGACTTGGAAGAGCAGTTGAACGGAATGGACAGTGTCTTGAAAGGAGGATATTAGATGAACATCAACAAAAGCAAAACGAGGATAAGCGAATGTAGTCGAATTAAGTCGGGTGATGCTGAGGGAATTAGATTAGGAAATGAGGCACTTAAAGTAGTAAAGGAGTTTTGCTATTTAGGGAGCAAAATAAGTGATGATGGTCGAAGTAGAGAGGATATAAAATGTAGACTGCCAATGGCAAGGAAAGCGTTTCGAAGAAGAGAAATTTGTTAACATCGAGTATAGATTTCAGTGTCAGGAAGTCGCTACTGAAAGTATTTGTATGGAGTGTAGCCATGTATGGAAGTGAAACATGGACAATAAATAGTTTGGACAAGAAGAGAATAGAAGCTTTCGAAATGTGGTGCTACAGAAGAATGTTGAAGATAGGTGGGTAGATCACGTAACTAATGATGAGGTATTGAATAGGATTGGGGAGAAGAGAAGTTTGTGGCACAACTTGACAAGAAGAAGGGACCGGTTGGTAGGACATGTTCTGAGGCATCAAGGGATCACAAATTTAGCATTGGAGGGCAGCGTGGACGGTAAGAATCGTAGATGGAGACTAAGAGATGAATACACTAAGCAGATTCAGATGGATGTAGGTTGCAGTAAGTACTGGGAGATGAAGAAGCTTGCATAGGATAGAGTAGCATGGAGAGTTGCATCAAACCAGTTGTGGGGCGGCGGGTGGAAAATTTACTGTTGTATAAAATGTTCCTGTTATTTATGCTGTTGTTTTGCCGTTCTCAACACTGGCTCTCTAACTACAATTTTGGCAACCAGAAAGTGATTAGCAAAACGTGAAGCCTGTAATTAGAATTCCTAGTGCCCACTTCATCTGAGAAATACACTTATAGCTACAGCTTATAGCTCTGAGGAATTAGGGGATTGTCTGGGATTCATAATCAAAAACGATCGTGAAAAAAAAACGTTCGATATATTCTGAAAGTCACAGATGAAAAAAAAGAATCCACACAATCTGACTAACAGAGCAGTTCAGAGTCTAATGCACTGATGCAACTATAACTGTCCAAATTAAATGTTTAAGTGAATGCTCGCCATAATTTGATTATAATGTACATCAAACGCCACGCTAAACAATGGTAGAATGTCTGTCCCGCGGCGGCACGTGAAAATACGACATACGCAATCTGAAGATAGGTCATTAAAGTCATCCCAGAATTAATACTTCACTCGAAAATGATTTCATGGTTACACGTATCCCGAGTAACTTAATACGGCATCCGAGGCTGTTTATAGCAATGATACCGACGCGACGCGACTCTCGACACAGATGGTGTGCTATTCAACGTCTGGAGAGAACTGGGGCCTTCCTGTCTCGCGCAGCGTTCTTATATATAAAGCCGCGGTGCGGACAGCTAAGGGAACGCCTGATCAAATCGGCCCTCCCGACTAGCCGCTGGGCTAATAATGCACCACTTTAAGTTATTGAATAAATCATAGCTTCTTTTGCTGATTGCCGATGAAACTCTCAATTTAAATGTGCATTCAACACACAGATAAGTAATCATAATAAAAGTTTGACGTGGCTAAGTTAAATATTTTGGGCGAGAGAATTAATTTAATTACACTGCACGCAGTAGACGAGCTCTGAACTTGCCCTTTTTAGATACGCTATCGCTATAGTTTTATAGTTATTCAAATGAAATTTCTCACATCTTTATGGTTATAGCGGATCGCCATTCTACTTAAATCTAAACATCCTAGCCTTATTTATTAGCCTACTTAATCTATCTTGCTTCCTTAAGTTTTAATACAAAAACCAGAAAATTATGAATTTCAACTAAAATCTTAATTTGTGAGATCCAAAGTACTGTTTCTATTCAATTAGTATTGAAAAGGAATCTAAGTATAAATTTTTAAATCTCTAGCTCTTTTCTTTGCGCCAATGATTTTTAAAGAAAAACGTCCAAATTTCGAAAATAGTTAAAGTTATCGAACTGATATTCAACACATATTAATTTAGTATTACTCCTGACATGCTAGAAACATTTTAGGTTATTTACTTGATTTTTAAAATATTGCGCAACATTTATGACGTCAGAGCTAGTTACAGCGGACTGGCTGGCACACAATGGAAAGACTGATGTGAATTTACTATATCGTGAGTAGGCTGCTTCCCTACACAGTCTCCGGACTGAAGACCACAACAGCAACAACAACATTAAATCTGAAATGATTT
Organism: Schistocerca serialis cubense; assembly: GCF_023864345.2. Taxonomy (NCBI): domain Eukaryota; kingdom Metazoa; phylum Arthropoda; class Insecta; order Orthoptera; family Acrididae; genus Schistocerca; species Schistocerca serialis. Next base: position 335,033,565 of record NC_064638.1, read on the forward strand.
GAATATTTGACTGTTTGTAGTTCAGTTATCTGAGAAGGAGAATAACGCATGGCGTCGAAGCAACGAGGATATGAGAAGTGTACCAGCACAGGTAAAGAGCGTATTGTGCCCTAAAAGAAGTCTGCTAGGTTGAACTTAATCTAAGAGATGAATTTCTCCAAATGTACGTCTGGAACCCAGCGTTGTTTGGAAGTGAATCATAGACATTGTGAAAACAGGAAAAGAAGAAACTTTAAGCTTTAATCTGAGATAGAAATTTCTGGAAATTTATGTCTGAAGCTCAGCGTTGTTAGGAAGCGACAATGGAGGAAATTTACGTCTGAAGCTCAGCGTTGTTTGGAAGCGACAATGGACTGTGAATAAACCGAAAAATGAGAGAGATAAGGTCGAACAGAAAGATCCTGAAAATCAGGTTGACTGAAAAGGCAAGATATGAGGGGGATAAGGAACACATGAAAGACACTTACTAGAACGAAGAAAAGGATATGATATGTGAGAAGGCAAAAGGTAGTAGAGGGAACAGTAGAGGACCAAAACTGCTGTGGAAAACAGAGGCTGGAAGATGTCCAACAAACACTGAGAAAATCTGGCGTAAGTGGTCCTCTAAGATGAAGAGGTTAGCACGAAAGAGGAAGTCGCGGCGAGCACCATGAAACCAGTCTGAAGACTGATTAATACTGCTGTTTTCCTGATACTAAAGCGTTTCTTAATACATCTTACTCCCTTTTGACCGCGTACGAGATACTCTTTGTGCTGTTGCAGTCACAATCGTCTGTCCTTTCTTAGACTGGCGCGGCAGTTTGATACTAAACTTCGGGTAATGTGGAGAGACAGCGCGGCCAGTTCTTTACTCGTAGGAGCATTACATTGCGCTCCTACGCCGGCGTCGCCGCACTCGGACGCAGCTGATGTTTAATTCCGGCGTCGGCGCTGCCGTGATTTGCGCTGCGGACGGCGGCTGCCGTGGCCGAGCTTACCCGCTTCTCGGAACGTTTTATTACAGTTTTATCGTCGATGGCGTGGTCGATAGTCGCATTGCATGCAGCAGCCAGTCGAAGGGTCGTAAAGCACGGCACGCAGGGCCGACCGCCACAAGCCGACTCCTGAGGCGTCGGGCGGGAAATGCCTCGCGTTTCACTTCGGACGGCCTCATCCACTTCCCGCAGCTGACATAATCTTCAAGTGCACTTGACTGGCTAAGTACGCTGATCAAGGTGTACAAGCGGCGTATCACTTTTGTACCGCCCATTTTGCGTCATACCTACAGCATTAAACAGTAATGAGGTAAAACGTTATGAAACCTTGCATAGATGTGGTTACGGTCCACCTTTGGAAACGGGACGTCCATTAATTATGTGAGCAGAGAATGTGTGGAGGGATGGAGGTTGTGGGGCAATGAACATTTCATGTATAATATATCAGTAAGAGGTCAGTTTCTCAGAAATCAGTCGTAAAGGTTAATACATGTTGGTGGAGCCTTCTTGTCCGTCTTGTCTGTCTCTCTGTCCGACTGAATATTGCTAAGGGTTGGCACGTCTACAATAAACAGTTTTTAGTCACTGTTCAGAACACTTTTGCCTCTGCTTTCCAAATAAAACATGGCTTTCTTGAAGTGTTTGAATCATAATTAAAAGAGAAACAAATTCATTTTTACCCGACTGTGGAGTAAACCTCATGACACCAGGAGGCGGGTGGGGGGTGAGTTCGTATGGTTCAAATGGCTCTGAGCACTATGGCACTTAACATCGGAGGTCATCAGTCCCCTAGAACTTAGAACTACTTAAACCTAACTAACCTAAGGACATCACAAACATCGATGCCCGAGGTAGGACTCGAACCTGCGACCGTCGCGGTCGCGCGGTTCCAGACTGAAGCGCCTAGAACATCTCGGCCACAACGACCGGCAGGGGGGGTGAGTGCGGTGGCCGGTGGGTAGTGGTGGAATGTGGTGGGTTCCATCACATTTCCACAAATTTCACCTTGGGGAGAGGGGGTCTGAATCGATGCGGCATCCGTAAGGGCGCGCGCGTGATCCTATTGGCGCCTTCCAGCAACTCTTGCCCTCGTCGCATCATCTTTGCTGAGTTATGTGTTCCCTTTGGGGCTGTGTGGTGGCGAGTGGTGTTTCGGACACTTAGGTGGACGGGTGTGCCTGAATACTCGGCGTCCTGGCGATTGCAGCTAGTTAGCGCCCTTCACCGTTGGGCTATTGTGGGGGGGGGGGGGGGGGCTGCGTTTACCTGCAGCATTGACCGTCGCTACCGACAAGCTTGGCAAGTAGGACCTCTCGTTGCCTGAAACCCGGTTACCTCGTGCGTCAGTCAATTGTGGTGCTAAATACGTTGAAATGTATTGAATAACTTGTTAACAGCCACGATCAGCAGGACGGTATTATCCGTTGCCTACCTGAAGTCCTGAAGCTATTGGCCTCCTAGGCCTTTGTTTGAAATTATCTATGAAGACTGTTTAGTAAGTACTGCACATAAAGATTGTTAATTCTGTCCTGTGTGGGCTATCCAGGAATCCAGATTCTTTATGTCTTTCGGTGACCTTTTTGGGGCTGTGTATGTCAATCTGGAGGTTTCTCTATGTGCCAAGATAGTATTTAGCAATGTTAAACTTGTACTTGAAATTATTGTTTGTTATTATTATTTGGCACCACTGACTAAAATTTCTGTTTGTTGAAGACCTCATAGCCCGTCGTGGGGCGAATAATTAGAACTGGCCTGTAACTAAAGTTGTGTGTATTCAACCAACGTATGCACGTGTGGGTTATGTGAATGCATGTCCTTATATTTGCTCACTCTCTTACTCTGTGTTGGGGTGTCCTTTGGGTTATAGTTGTACAGTTTAACCGGCCATCTGCCATTTGGTACATTCCTCAATTCATTGTCTATTAGAACGTTAAGAGATCCCAGTAAAGTTATACATTGATTTTTTAAATATTGTCGGAATTATTATGTAATTATTCTTTTAAATTACTTTGTACATTGCTTCTTGTTATTATTACTTTACACTACTGATTGTGTCTCAAGTTAGTAAGATTAACTCGCGTTGTTATGAGCGGACTGTTCGCATATTGAAATTTGACCATTTAAATATTACTATGTATGTTAATTGTTATCAACCTCATATAAGGAAAAGTATCACATCAGCTATGTCTCGAGAATGTCTTTATTCTGTCACACAGTTATTGCAATAATTTCTGCAGCTGGTTTCATATGTTTATTCCATTTCGCGTTAAGAAGCGACTGAGTGGAGCGTGACTTTATAGTAACACCACTTACAATGAGTCCCTAGTGGGTGGGAAGCCATCTGCAGCTTCCTTCACAATTTTTCCATTTAGTGATAAGAAGTAACTGAGAGGAGCATCTAGTAGGCATTGGAGACAATGCTGTGTTGAGTACAGATTACTGACGAAAGTTGGCCTGTGTGTACTAGAAACAAGGATCCCACAGCAATTACGCCAAGGAAATCAAATACTTTTTAGGCAGTAGTGGAGCCTGACAATGGCGGTTAAGGCTGCCAAAGCTAGTTTGGTGACAGAATAAAAACATTATCAAGATACAGCAGTAAGATGGACATCCATAAATTTATCAAACTTGTTTTGCTGTTAGTTGTTTGGTATATGTTGGCAGCCTTGCACCGACGGCAGCTGACGCATTGCTGTTCTGCTGGTCCGTTGCAGGGGTACGTACGTTTTCCTCCTGTTTTGGCGGTCTTTCCATCATCGCATGAGGCCTAAGTGCTGGCAGGTAACATGCAATTCTGCGGAACTCCCGTTCCAGCCTAAATTTCAGTAGTTTGTTGTTATTCTTTTGCTATAGTAGCACAGGAAGTAACCGACTCAGTACTTCTGTTATTGTAAGGTCCCTGTGGGCGTGTGATGAAACACGATGGGAAAACTGAGCACTGAGTTTGTTTTCCTTAAAAAATTAAGGGTTCAGTTGTCATTATCCTTTAAATTGCGTTTTAGGCGAAAGATACTTTATTTAAGTACTTAACGTGATTTGTGTGGAACAAGCTTGTATTCAGTCAGTGAAGTACTACTGCTACTTTGGTTTTACATGTGGGTAGTTCTTGGGCAGTTTGGCCGTAGCTTGTCTATATGAGACCAGAATAATCAGTGGTGACGTATGCATTTTAATGGTTTTATTTAATATTTGTTGAACATATTCAAGTTTTGTTGTAGGGTTAGCCACAGTTGAAATCTAGTTGTGCCGACCGTGTGCCGAAAGTCTGGGCAAACTGGGCACAGAGTTTCTTGTTTTCCTTAGAAAATTAAGGGTTCAGTTGACATTATCATTTTGATTGTGTTCTAGATACCCTGCAGTTTATTTAAGTACTTAACATGATTTATGTGGAACAGACATATTCAACTTATTATTTAACTAATATTTAATTTTTACTAAATTAATTGTTTGTAGTTGGGCCACCATCGTGTTGCATAGTTGATGTTTTTAGCACTATTTGTAATTTTACGTGTAATGCAAATGTGTTGCTACTCTGTAAATTTGATTTAAAAATCTTCTATTGGGATGTATTTTGAAAAACATCTTGGTAACTGTCAGTTCACTCATGACTGAACTGTTATCAAATAAAAATGTTTGTTTGGTAATGGGTAAATGACGCATCAATTTGGGCTGCTCTTGCCTGTGTTTTACTTAAATGAAGCCCGACCCTTGTTGACGATCTTAACTGGTAGACGCAGAGCGTGGTTACGATCTGTTTGGCAGGGATGGGGGGTTAGTTGTCTATCCTTTGACGTCATTTGTCGTTCCTTTGAAATGTGGTCCTACTACGTTAGTCATACCTGGGGTTATTGTATTAATTCTTTCGGTTGTTTTCAGGTGGCCACTACCTATCATGGATTCTAAGGGGTTCCCTGGGATTTCGCAACCTAAGAGGAAGCAACTGCTGTATGAATTAAAGGTTCGTGGCATTCGTAGACAACTTAGCGTCTCAGAACTGGCAGCCATGTTGCGCACCGCGCTGGACAGTCCGCTTTGCCTTTCTTCGGACATCATTGAGGGGGGGGGGGGGGTTAAGTGCCTATTATTTCAGCCACTTTAGATGATATACAATATAATGTATCCACCTGTAAGGAGTCTTGTAGGATCCAGGCACACCTAGTTCATTCGGGGAACCGCTTAATGGACATGAGTCATATTGAACTTAAGGATTCTGAGAAGCTAGGGGTTAAACAGCTACCTAGTCGGATAAGAGATTTGCAAGTTAGGGCGGCATCCTTGAGTTTAGAGAACAAGGGTGCGGGATCGGAGCAGGAAGTTTTAAGTCATTATCATCTCCTTGGGATAAGCAGTGTAGTGCCCGACTACTTGGTAGTTTTCCCACTGATCGCTTAGTCTAATACTGTTATGTGCCTCTCTACCGGTATATCTGAATTGTCTGCTGATGATGTGCATCAATTGCAGCACGTGCTGTGGCTGCCTGTCCGGTTTGAGTCTCATGCCGATGCCCTGTCTATATGGCACCATGCAGCTTTATACAGTAACAAGACGGACCCTGAGTATCTTAGTCTCTGAAACACTGAGGCATCAGTATTCCATAGAACAGCTCAGGGTTCGAACTGCAGAGAGAAAGTCGCCGGTGCATTTATAAAATGAGCTTGAGCGGAGATATTAATGGACGGTGCTGTAATCTTCCGAAACATTGAGTCAATATTTAGAATGAGGGCATACGGCAGTGTCAGCTCTCGACATGGAACTTACCGAATTTCATAGTATCTCCAACGTTTTAGAAGGCATGCACCAAGAGGATCGGTCTCGCTTGGTGTTTTCACGCTGCTCGATTATCTTTAATAAATTTCAGGAGTTTCTGGAGTCAATTGAGGCACCCACATTTTCTAACGAGCAGTGCGGGTCAGACGGAAGTATATCACGATACAAACCTGATAGGTCCAGTCACATGCATTGTTTCTATAGCAGTAAGAGTCACCATCTTGTGTGCGAATGCCTTGTTGTGAGAAGCCCCAGTCATAACAGCCGATGTCGTGGCGGCGGGAGAGATCGAACGTGTCAGAGGAAGTTACCGTTTAGTTGAATGCGTATTCGGTCTATGGAAAGATATTTCCTTCCTCATGTTTGTGCCCATCTTGGACAGGCAGTTTTTGGCTCTGGCAGTTTTGCCGCCTTACTTGATTATAAATGATACCTGGAGTTTGGCCACTTGTGTAATTTTTTTTCCGATGCGTTCGTCGTCCCAGAGCCAAAGGGCTAGAGTGGCCTGTGGTTGGCAAGGTACGCAGTAGTTTGTAACTTCTCATAGCAGGTCAGACTTATCATAGTTAAGGAATCTGTGGTCACATCGTTCCTCGGTTGCTACTCTGTTCAGCAGACGGGGCTGGTCCTTCACGTTGCAAGTTGTACCTTGTTCTTTAAATATTCTCCAGGGGAGAAGATAGCCCTCTGCAGTCCGAGCCTCATTAACTCTGTAAATTGCCAAACGGGGGAGTTTGCGGAATAGGCAAGACATTTGTTGGACCTGTTTGGTGAGTTACCGCATCCGTTGTGTGACAAACTGTGTGCTACTAATTTGATTCAATATAACATTGGTCTAGTTGACGATGTTCCTGTTCGACAGCCCCTTATCACCTTTCGACGCACAAAATGAAAATTTTGTGGCAGAAGATCAGTGCTATGTTGCGGGATGGGGTAATTAGGGCTTGCACTTCACCAATGATTCACCAATATTTCTTGTTCCTAAAGATCGGGGAAATCAGTCCCCCTTGCCCGCTCTTCAAGACTGTTTTACGTGGTTTTTCTGGAGCTAGTTCCTTCACAGTACTCGACTTGAATCAAAGTTGTTACCAAATTCGCCTGAACGGAGAATCGTAGCATGTCAGTGCCTTTTGCGTGGACTGGAATCTCTATGAGATTAATAAAGAGCCGTTCAGGTAGGCAACTGTTGTTCTTCCTCTTTTATTGGATCGTGTCTTGGGGGATTTGAAATTTCTGTGTGTTTACAACTATCTTGATACTGTGATTGTTTATAGCAGTTCGTTCGAGGAACACCTTCGCTTTGGTCAGGTGTTGTCCAGGCTTAATTTAGCTGGGTTAACATTGAAGATATCCAACATTACCCTCGGCAGGTGCCAGATCTCATCGCTAGGGACACCTCATTTTAGGTGATGGCATTAGAATCGACCAAGAGTGAACAACAGACTTGAAGAAATTTCCTCCACCTAGGAGGAAAAAGGAGATGGCCAGGTTTATAGGAATCCTTAGTTATTTTCATAAAGTCGTCCATACTGGCGCTTCGAAGTGGGGTCGCTGCAGTTCTTCTCTAGGAGGGTGTGGTTGAAAAATGTCCTTTAGCGTCCATAACTTAGATATTCGGCGTGTGACTGTGAGGCCTTGAAAACTTTATATTTCGTCTTGAGCGCAGAGAATTGGGTTTAGGCCTTGAACTGGGTTAGGGTTAGGCCCAGGGAAACTGGTAGAATTGCGAATGGGCTGTCTGCATATCAGATTTCCGTACCAAGGTACGCCATATTAGAGGCTCCAACTACCAGGTAGCAGACGTGCTTAGCTGCGTGTTTGATGAGGAGGACTCTGGAGCTGAAGGTGAGGCTGGGGAGCCTCATGATATTGTGTGCGGTGCGTTAGCCAGAGTACCGCAATTGTTTGGCAGCCTTAAGGCCAAGCCAGATCAGGATCCGTTGTGGACACATATTAGTAGGCAGTTCTTGACAAGAGGCTTGCCGACCGGGTTGGCCGAGCGGTTCTAGGCGCTACAGTCCAGAACCGCGCGACCGCTACGATCGCAGGTTCGAATCTTGCCTCGAGCATGGATGTGTGTGATGTCTTCAGGTTAGTTAGGTATACGTAGTTCTACGTTCTAGGGGACTGATGACCTCAGATGTTAAGTCCCATAGTGCTCAGAGCCACTTTTTTCTTCCTGATGAGTTAGTCCGTCTCCCCCCCCCCCCCCCCTCCTCAATCTTTCATTAAAATTCCGTAATGGGTGGTCATAAAACCTTGGTGAAGGTACGTGCTCACCTCATGTGGCCCTCGTTGTACATGGTTGTTCGCCGTTTAGTTAATGAGTGCGAGTCTTGTAAGAGGGGTAAACCGAACACTGACTCGTCCGGAGGGCTGTGTATGAGATGACGCTGATGATGCACAGCTGGCTTGTTGAAACTCGAAGATAGTACTGCTATACTGTCTGGCTGCGCTAAGAAGCCAAGGTGTTCTGATCCTAGCACTGAGTTGTTTCAAGGTAATCTGTGACATATCATATTATGATGAGCGCTATCTAGCGGGAGAACCATAGTACCATCTGGTTTCCCCCATCAAGCTAGACGAGTTTCGTTCTTTGTAATTTTTTGTTTGATGCTTATTTCGTGAGATATTTGGCCCGGTCACTATCAATGGACCACTCTGTATACTGTGAAAAGTAATAGTCCTAAAACCTACAGTTGGGCTACGCTTAAGAAAGCTGTATTATATTTGCTAGGAACTCCTCAGTATAATCACAAAGATGGTACGATGTGCTGCACTCCAGCATTTTGTTAACTAGGGTGCGATGCGGAACTGTGTCGAAGGGCAAAGGAAGACAAGGAACACTCCATCAGGTTTGGAAACTGCGTCTCCACGTGATCCAGCGGTATTGCCTGTGGTTAGCAATCAAATGTCCTCAGTCCTGTGTTCGAGATCAGTCTCCGTTTAAATTTTGAATAATAATCCCCACTGGTGGCCGAGAACTTTCGGCAATCTGTACATCATTCTGCCAACGGCCTTATCAAAGATGGCGGACGAACGGAGAGAGGTTAAAGGCACTCTCCTGTCCTTGGGGTGGGAAGCTGCCTCCAAAGGCTGAAGAATCAGCAATGATCAACGATATAAGGATGTAGAAGGCAAATTAAACCACGGCATTACAGACACGTAACGTGTATGTACAGAACGTGTGGACTGCAACAGAAAAAGTGTAATGATCACCGCTCCGTTGGTGAAAGATTCCGGAATGGTCTCCCAGTCGGATTTCTGGGAGGGGACTGCCAAGGGGGAGGTGAGCACGAGATAAAGACCGAATACCTAACGAAATTATAACGTTCTATGAGTCGGGGCGTGCAATGTCAGAGCTCTGAACGTAGTAGGGAAGCTAGAAGATCTGAAAATGGAGATGCATTGGCTCAATCTAGATATTGTAGGTTTCAGTGAACTGAAATTGAGAGAAAACTAGAATCTCCGGTCAGATGAGCTTAGGGTAATAACAACAACAGCAGGAAATCGTATAGTGAGAGTAGTATTCGTTATGAATAGGAAGGTAGGCAGTGAGTGTGTTACTTTGAACAGTTCAGTGATAGGAATATTCTTATTAGAATCGATAAAAAAAACACCAGCAACGGTAGTTCAGGTATACACGCATACGTCGCAAGCTCAAGATGAAGAGACAGAGAAAGTATATGAGGGCACTGAAGCGCTAATGCAATACGTAAACGGAGATGGAAATGTAATAGTTATGGGGGACTGGAATGTAGTTGCAGGGGAAGGAGTAGTGGAATAGGTTACAGGAGAATATGAACTTTGGACAAGGAATGAGAGAGAAGAAAAACTAATTGAGTTCTGTAACAAGTTTCAGCTAGAAATATCGAATATTCGGTTCAAGAATCACAAGAGGAGGAGGTATACTTAGAGAAGGCTAGGTGATACGGGAAGATTTTAGTTAGGTTACGGTAATGGTCTGACAGGGATTCCGAAATCTGATACTGAATTGTAAGGGGTACCCAGGAGCAGATATGAACTCAGATCACAATGTAGTAGTAGAAAGAAGTTTATGAGATTGGTCAGGAAGAATCTGTGCGCAGAAAAGTGGGATACGGATGTACTAAGGAATGCTGACACATGCTTGAGTTCTCTAAGGCTATAGATACTGCAATAAGGAAATGATCGGTGGGCAGTACTGTTGAAGAGGAATGGAAATCTTCAAAAAGGGTAGTCACCCAAGTTGGAAAGAAAAACATAGGTACTGCGAATAAACCAGGGGTAAGAAAAAAAAGATTTAGTTTGATCAATGAAAGAAGGAAGTACATAAATGTTCAGGGAAATTCAGGAATACAGAAACACAAGTCTCTGAGGAATGAAACAAATAGGAAGTGCAGGGAAGCTAAGACGAAATGGCTGCACGAAAAATGTGAAGATATCGAAAAAGGAATGACTGTCGGAAGGACTGACACAGCGTACAGGAAAGTGAAAACTAAGTAAGGGTGGCAACATTACTAGTGGGACGGGAATTCCACTGTTACATGCAGAGGAAAGAGTTGATAAGTGGAAAGAGTTTTACCTGTGGGAGGAAACAGGCCTCTGTAAGAGGAAGCAGGAGTCGATTTAGAAGAGATCGGGTGTCCCGTATCAGAATCAGATTTTAAGAGAGCTTTGTAGGAATTAAGATCAATCAGAATTTCTAAAATCATTGGGGGAAGTGGCAACAGAACGACCATTCACGTCGGTGTGTAGAATGTATGAGTCTGGGGACATACCATCAGAATTTCGGAAAAATATCATCTACACAATTCCGAAGACTGCAAAAGCTGACAGTTGCGAGAATTATCGCGTAATCAGCTTAATAACTCATGAATTGAGGTTACTTACGAGAATAATAAACCGAAGAATGCAAAAGAAAGTTGAGAAGGTGTTAGATGACGATCACTTTGGCTTTAGGCAAGGTAAAGGCACCAGAGGGGCATTTCTGAAGTTGTGTTTGATAATGGAAACAGGACTAAAGCTGCGGTTGCAGGTTCGAATCCTGCTTCGGGCATGGATGTGTGTGATGTCCTTAGGTTGGTTACGTTTAAGTAGTTCTACGTCCTAGGGGACTGATGACCTCAGAAGTTAAGTCCCATAATGCTTAGAGCCATTTGAACCATTTTTGAACGGTAAAATGGTGCAAGGTGTGCGAAATTCTGAGGATCTGACGACCTGGAGAAAGCGTTCAACAAATTGTAAAATGGTTCAAGATTCTGGGAAAAGTAAGGGTAAGGTATGTGGAGACACTGGTTACATAAAATATGTACATGAGCCAGAAGGGAATAGTAAGAGTGGATAACCGAGAACAAACTGCTCAGATTAGAAAGGATGTTACGTAGGGATATAGTTATTCGCCCCTACTGTTCAATCTATACATCGAAAAAGCAATTATAAAAATAAAATATAGGTTCGCGAGTGGAATTAAAATTCAAGATGAAGGGATGCCAATGATAGGATTCGCTGATGTCATTGCTATCCTGAGTGAAAGTGAAGAAGTATTGCAAAATATGCTGAGTGCAATTAACAGTCTAATGAGTACAAACTATGGATTGAGAGTAAATCGAAGATAGACGATGTAAGAGGTCCGAGCAGATGTAATGTTGATGTATTGTTCATGCACTGCCTGCAATAGGTAAGGTATAAGAGAATCTCTGACCAGAGAGCAGTGTTGACTGCAGTAGGAACTGTGTAGCTGTAGCAGTAAGTTGTTGCTAGTCTGCAGTCTGCTCTGGTCTGGTATGGTGTATCGCGTTCGCTGGCCCGGTCGCGGTGCAGCGATGCCGGAGCCTGAGTATTATTGTATAAGGTAAAAAGCAGCCTCGCGCATATGTAGTAATGTTACCTCAAGTCGCATGTAAATGTTTTAAAACTCTCGCAATAATAACCTTCCTCATAAAAAGTAACTTTTAACAACCATTCATTTCAATTTAAAGAATTTACTAATTTCTCCCATCCATGATCATCCCGATTATTGCAAAAGAAAAATCAGTTGCTTCCTTTCAGAAATGAGAGATATATCGGCCAGCATTGCACAGAGCTGTGCCTGAAAAATTTGTTGTAAGAGCAGATATATCCGGCGACTTCATTAAGGTAAGAATTTTTCCCTTTTTTTTTGTTCAGAATGATCTTTCAGGGCCATGACGCAGCACTGCTGTCGTCCAAAATTTACCAGGTTAAATTCACAGTGAATTATTGAAAAGCCATAAGTGAGCGACAATTTAATTGAGAGGTTAGTTACATTGTTTTATTACCAGGTTCCTGAATTTTTTTTATTGGGACGTTACACTGAATGTGAACGACATAATTATAATTTTTACTGTTGAGAGGTTTAGGAATTTTTCTGTTTTGAGGTTACGCTAAATGTGAATGAATTTTGAGCTTAGATTAAATCAGAAAGAATTTTGTAGGGAGGTTACAAACTGGAAAGAATTTTGTGGGGAGGTTACACCGAATGAGGATATTTATTTGTATTATTTATTTTAAATTATTGTGGGGAGGTTACACTTGGCGACAACCGGCCATGATCGTATTTTCTTTGTGAATTTCTGAGAAGTAGTCATATATCTGCTCTTATTTACTTAAATGTAGTTTGCATCTGGCGCAACGCATTTACTAATTTGTCACTCTTTCTTTGACAGATCATCGGCAGTTTATTGCTCTTTGTTGTAATTGTGTTTGTTCCATTTTTGCTTCGTCTTTGTTTCATTTTGCGCTTAATTTTTATTTGTGGAAAATGCCGCGAAAAACTGTTAACAGTACATCGCGATGTGCAATGAGTGAAATAGCCGACTCGAATAATTTGACAGATAATACTAGCGACACTCAGTCTAATAGTGATAACCCCCTAATTATAGATAATCAGTGCGTGCCAATCACTAATATTGATTTTGATCCTAATGATGGGCAACTAAATTCAATTATGTCCACAGTAAATGTAACAATAGATGACACGGCACGTTCCATTACAATGAACGCTGCCCAGCTTGACACACCCGATTTGCAAAATTTACGTAACGAACAGATAATTGTTTCTAACGAAGGTGAAAATGTACTCAAAGTATGTCAAATTTATTTGATTCCGATTTAGCGACCAACAGTGCACATCCGATTGGCAAACCTTTTTGTGAATCAGACAATAACCAAATGGTTACACAAAACGTGACAAATGCAGATCATCATCACACAGCACAGAAAATAGAGCCGCTAATTTTGGCTGGGATCAAGTTATTGCATTATTACTACAACTCAATGAAAAACACGACAACCATTTTAAACAACTTAATGAATCGTGCAAACAACTCAACGAAAAATACGACAAACTTAATGAATCGTACAAACAACGTAATGAAAAGTTCGACGGCCATTTCAAACAACTTAATGAAAAACTAAACAATAATTATAAACAACATAATGAATCGTGCAAACAATTTAATGGAAGTTTCAAACAGTCGAACGAAAAACACGACAACCTTAATGAACAGAACAAACAACTTAGTGAACAGATTACAGCCGTTTCCGTGCAACGTTATGACACTAAAGAACAATTATGTGAGGAAAGTAAGGCTTATGCTAGGAACAGTAGTGAAGAAATTAGATCTGTTGTACAAGAATTAAGTAGTACACGTGTAGCCACAACTAAATTACTTAGAGATGAAATGAGTGCAGTCACTGAACAATTTTCAGAAAACGCAACACAGATACGCAACGAGTTTAATTTAATGTCACCAGAACTTTCACACACGCTGGATGCGGAAGTCGATAAGAGATTTCAACAACAGATCAGCCAAATTGACGAACGTTTTAAAGTGACAGAAATGAAAATTGTTTCAGTCACTAACACGTCACAGCATACGCCACGTTCGGAATATTTGTCACACCCACACAGCCAGTATAACTTAAGTAATTTACAGAGACCATGGGACTTAGAATCCGAAGAGACACAGACGAACAGATTCTCATGCAATCCTGAACCTGCTAAGACATACAGAGACGATAATTTTTATTACAAACACTTTCTATTCGTGAGAAAATTTAAGGTATTTAAAAATTACAGAGCACAGTTACACGCTTTGGACTGGATACAACAATTTGCTTTAGTATTTTCTCCAGCTTGGCCTGTAACGCAGAAACTAGAATTGGACTGGATACGACAATTTGCTTTTGTATTTTCATCAGTTTGGCCTGTAACGCAGAAACTAAAATTTATTCACAGTGCGTAATTGACCTCAGGGGATTCATTACGCTTCGATGAATATGTGCCGTAGCGTGCACAGGGCCCCGAGCCGTAGTAGTGCTATTTCATCTTTAGTTTTCTGCACTGCTGCCTTCTCTTCTACTATCCTTTATATCTATCAAAACAGCTCTTGAACTATCGATCTATCTAGGATTGAGAATGAATAAAGAAAACCTGATATGACAAGTTTTACCGAAAGTGACAATTGTCATTAGACACTCGCGAAATGACAAGAACTACCAGCATAATTTTAATAACAAACAATATTTTAATTATCAGTATCGTCAAAATTATCAGCAACAGGAACCACATTTTGGTAACAATAGAGGTTTTTCCGAACAACAGCAACAAAACCAGTCGGTTAGCATACCTAACCAACAATGTAGTCTGCAAGGTCAACCAAGCTTTAATGTTTCGCCGCCTACACGTATAGCGTCGGTTCCGCCAAATAGTAACGCATAGCAACAAGGAAATAACTACGTACAGAAAACACATCATTTTAACTCGTATCGCAACGCACCGTATAGCAATGACTATCATGACAGACGTAAAAGTAATGAGCACAATTTTAAGCGTACGTTTAATAACAGTTGGTCTTACCAGCAGCAGAATCATCCGCAACAACAGATTATCATGAATGAACCAGCAGTCGGTATCATCCCGAACGTAATACGTCAGGAAGAAATAACAGAACGGTACAAATGGTCGAAATGCCACAGCATCCTCCCGAAAATAATAGCACGTCAGATAGAATTTGACTAGATACAGTACAGGTTGCATCTTACAGGAACGCAAGCAATGCTTTTGACACGCAGAATCTTGTTCACGAAAATGTTATTACTTTTGACAACATCCGAGACACTCTTTTGCAGGAAAAACCAGTTATTCAAAAAACCATTTCACACCCTGTCACTTAGACGCTGGACTCGCATTCGGGAGGACGACGGTTCAATCCCGCGTCCGGCCATCCTGATTTAGGTTTTCCGTGATTTCCCTAAATCGCTCCAGTCAAATGCCGGGATGGTTCCTTTCAAAGGGCACGGCCGACTTCCTTCCCCGTCCTTCCCTAATCCGATGAGACCGATGACCTCGCTGAATGGTCTCCTTCCCCAAACCAACCAACCACACCCTGTCATTGAAGTAAAGATTGGATCATCCAAATTTTCAGCAGTGATCGATTCTGGATCACCTATGTCAGTTATAAATGAGGAAACTTTTAACGAATGTAACAAAGAGAATACCTATCCTACGTTACCATTAGGCAAAACTAAAGTAAAAGGAGCAGTATCTGGTAAAGGAGTAGATGTAAAATTACAGACACACTTATCATTTTGTATTGCAGGTCATACGTTTCACTCAAATTTTTGGATTGTTCCGTTATTGACAACAGACATTATTTTAGGTACGAATTTTCTGGCACAACACGACGCAATTATTGACTTTCAAAATTCCTATTTAATGTCAAAGGAAGAAAATGTACAACTGGCATTAGAATTTCAGCACTCTTTATCTGTATAAGAACAAACAATTAATCGTACAGAGGTCATTTCTGCATCAGGTAACATAGACTGTCATTCCGCATTGTTCACAGATACGTACGTACACAACTATAATACTCCAGTCGAAGCCGACTATGACGTTATACAGATGATTTCTGATAAAGTTAAGCAGAGCAATGCAAATACAGACGACGAACGTACTCAACTACACAAAATTCTTTTACAGCAAGCTCCAGTTTTTGACAACGTCTCTGGTACTATGTCCAGATTTATGTATGAATTTCAAGTTAAACAGCACGACACGTTTAAAGCCAAACATTATCCCATTCCTTATATTCACAGAGAACAAGTTAAGAAAGAATTGCAAGCTATGCTTGACCAAGAAATTATTGAACCGGCAGTTAGTCCGTACATAAACCCGCTCCATATTGTTAAGAAAAAGGATGGTTCACTTCGGGTCGTACTTGATTCGCGTCACATCAGTGACATTATTATTAATGAAACAGATCGCCCACAGACTTTAGAAGAACTTTTACAGAAATTTCATGGTACTGCTGTTTATTCCACATTAGGTTTGACATCGTTATTTTGACAAATTCAGCTCCATCCGAACTGCAGAAAGTACACAGCTTTTCTCTGTTTTGGTGACTGTTATCAATTTTGTAAATTACCGTTCGGTTTAACTATTTCTTCAGCAGCATTTATTCGCGGTTTGAATACTATACTTCCGACAGAATTAAAAGACAGAATCACAACGTATGTAGACGACATTCTTATTGCAGAAGCTAACTGGTCTGAACACAATTTGATTCTTGAACAACTGTTACAAACCTTTCGTGCACAAGGACTCACAGTTAATCTTAGCAAATCGCACTTTGGCAAAACTTCTATAAAGTTTCTTGAACATGTAATTTCAGCAGAAGGCATTGCGCCTGACACCGAAAAGCTTCACTTTACGTGACATTACTGTACCTACGACGAAGAAACAACTACGCAGATTTTTGGGTTTAATTAACTTTTTCCGTAAATTTATTCATTACTCTGCTTTAGAAACCCCTAGATTATGTCAATTGACGGGTAAAAACACTATTTGGTCCTGGGATAGCCAAGCACATTCTGAATTTGTCAATCTGAAACAAGCTTTGTTGAATGCACCACTTTTATCACATCCAGATCTTACTAGAAATTTTTCCATTGCCACCGACAGTTCTAACACCGCTTTAGGCGTCCACATTTTTCAGGAAATTGAAGAAGATGGTTCTACAGTAATTAAAAACATCGCCTTTGCGAGTCGCATTCTGTCACCTGCTGAACGCAATTGTTCTGTTACAGAACTTGAAACATTATGTGTTGTATGGGCATTTACGAGATTTCGGCATTTTCTTTATGGAAGACATACGACCGTTTACACAGATCATAGAGCAATAAAGTTTTTACTTTCAGCAAAATTTACACACGACAGATTAAGCAGATGGAAACTTTATTTACAGGAATTTAATTTTACAATTGTTCACATTCCCGGTACACAAAATATTGTAGCAGACGCACTATCGCGTTCTCTCAGCAACAATCAGCAAGACATCGCAACCAACTTCTGCCAAGCAAATTTTAGCGTTATGTATATTCAACAAGTTGCATTTGAAAATTTCATTTCGGCATCATTACGAGACATAGCACAGGAGCAGAGCAAAGACAACGTATGGAAAGAAATTAAACATCTTTGGCAAGATAGGAATAATGTTACCATCAGAAACCATTACACTGTACGCAATAATATTCTGTTTCGCCGCTCTCACTCCGACAGCAACAATTGGTTACTATGTATTCCTGACGAGCTTGTTAACAAACTAATTTGGTATACTCATTTAAGTTACGCACATTACGGAGCCAAGAAATGTTTTCTTATACTGAGACAGAACTGTTATTTTGCCAACATAGAGAAGCGTATTCGACGAGTTTTAGCGTCATGTAAAATCTGCCAGAAAGCTAAGTCAGACACGACTTCACATATTCCTCCGTTACATCCCATTATACCTGTTAAATTGAGACACATGGCCGCTGTAGACATTTTTGGTCCGATTCCCAGAGCTAATAGAGGTTTTTGCTACATCTTTGTCGCTGTTGAACTCACTTCGAAATTTGTAACCTTCACTCCGTTACGCAAAGCTACTGCTAAATCTGTTTCGAAAGCATTTGTAAAATATTTTCTATTTCATGTAGGGCATGTATTGAAAGTAATTTCCGACAATGGACCACAGTTTCGATCTGCTATATGGGCACGTACGTTACGAGCAAGAAACATTTCTCCAATCTATATATTCAAGTATCATGCTTCTTCGAATCCTTGTGAACGACTAATGAAAGAAATTGGTAAGCTATGTAGAATATACTGCCATAAAAAACATATTGATTGGGATACACACATAGTGTCATTCCAGGATGTAATTGACTCCATACCAAATGAATCTACTATGTTATCTCCGACTGTTATACTGAAAAATGTTGAACCACCTAACAAAATTAAAGAATTAGTATCCTTTCCTACATCTCGTCGACTACGCCACCATGAAATAATTGACATTGCACTCAATAACATCAAACGTGCCGCAGAGCGCCGGAGAAGACAGCGAAAACAGGTTTGTACACGCCATGACTTTCACATTGGACAGAAGACATTAGTACACACACATTATTTATCCAACAGAGGAAAGAGTAGATGCAGTAAATTTGAGCTTCTACATGCAGGTGCAATACAGAATTCACAGCATTCCTCACCCCAATGTAGTACACGTAGAAACTCTGAGAACCAGAAAAAGTAAAGGCAATCACCATGTCTCCAATATTAAACCTTATTGAATGAACATACTTTATGATTTATCACACTGTAATGCCATTTCCTGATTTTTATATGACCACTTATGCAATTATATTTATATGACTACTTACTGATGATTATCATATATTTTCTTGGCAAGTGCCCGGCACGGTAAGTTTAGCAGGTCGTTTTTTTTTTTTTTTTTTGTCGTTACACATCAGACCGTGCACATTTTTTCAGATAAACTTACATATTTTTATTACCACTTATGCAATTATATTTATATGACTACTTACTGATGATTATCATATTTTTTCTTGGCAAGTGCCCGGCAAGGTAAGGTTAGCAGGTCGCTTTTCTTGTCTTTATATATCAGACCGTGCACATTTTCCATTTTTTTGTGTATGTATGATTGTTTTCCTATCGAAAGTAGAATTTTTGTTTGTATGCACTACGAAATCTTTAAGATATAACAAACACCAGTTGACTTTAACATTTTTCCTTATGATATTTCAATATCTTGACTATTCTACACTTTTGGCTACTGCATTATGAGACTGTGTGTACATTTTTGCACCTGAACGCTCTCTATGTTTTTGACATAATACGTTTTCTGTCATTCTATGCTGTATGCTTAATTGTATCACTAGAAACGAATTTTTATTTAATGGGTATATGATTGAAATTCAAGATATTAAACCTTATTCATCATTTTCAGAAAGAAATAACGTGTAAAAGAAATAACTTAAACAAACCACAGTGGATTACTATGAAATGGGAATTTCACCTTCGGAATGAACGAAAGAAAACGGAATACCTTGTTATGAAGAGTAAATGGATCAGAATTAACAAGCATTAACAAGAATATACTATACACATCGTATGATAGCAGTCTTAACCAATTTTTTTCTTTCAGAATCCGAGGCGATTGATGCAGGCTGTCAGACAGAACTACACATCTTAGTTTTAGTGATGAAATATGCTAGAAATAAGAAACTCTATACTATGAATAGTTGTATGAAGTAAATGGTAATATGAATAATGAATAATGATTTTTTTTTTTTTTTTTTTTGCAGATGATAATGAATGATGATGAATAGTTATATGAATAATATGCTAATATGATTAATGAAATTTTTCTTCGCAGATGAGAATAATGATGTAGTTTTTATATTTACTGTTAGTTAAGAAATGCTATGTAGTTATTTAGGTATCTGTTGCAGTTTGTTTTGACAGTATGTCTTATATCGCATGGTATAATGGCTGAATGTTTTGGAAAGGACAGCTAGAGTACATACATATTGAGTACACGTTTCATTACCTGTTAATTCGAAGTTCACTACTTTTCAGCATAATGTGCGTTTCTTCTTTCAGCTTAATAATCCATTTTGCATTTTTTCAGGAGAAGCTATTCATGAAATTAATGTGCTATAATCAGTTAGTCATTAAACCTGTTCTAGTACTTGCATTTTTTTTTACTCATTTGTGTGTGTCATTCATGAATGTGATCACATATACTCTACTTATTCATAACCTTGCTACAGCTGACTCATGACGAATGACGTTATTAATCGTTATTTACAGCAATAAGTCAAAAGCAAATATTTTCATGCCCGAGCAATTAATTATCGATCCTAACACAATGCATTGCTGGCACAAAAAGTGTATTACCAGTCCCAAATAATGCTACTAGTTTAAGAGATATTTATAGTACTAAATATAATGCAGATTTGTCAGATGTACTGGAACCGCGCGACCGCTACGGTCGCAGGTTCGAATCCTGCCATGGGCATGGATGTGTGTGTTGTCCTTAGGTTAGTTAGGTTTAAATAGTTCTAAGTTCTAGGGGATTTATGACATCAGCAGTTGAGTCCCATAGTGCTCAGAGCCATTTTTTTGCCAGATGTATTGAATCCATTATATCTATGTATTATTGGACCATGGACCTTGAGTAATAGTTGCAGTGTGTGGCATTTTGGATGTGTCCTATGTCACTTCAATGATGAGTTCTGAGTAGTGCTGAATGGTGTTTTGTAATAATGCATAAAAGCTATGCCAGTGATTTCTGTAAATAATATTTTTGTTATACTCTATAAATGCTATGCCAATAATTAACTCTCATTTTGAATGATGACTTCTGAATAATACTGAATAATGTTTTATAAAACTATATGAATACTTTGTAACTGGCCAATGAATGCCACTGTTTCTTATATTTTAAATTTGTCAAATGTCACTTACATGCTATTATATACACTCCTGGAAATTGAAATAAGAACACCGTGAATTCATTGTCCCAGGAAGGGGAAACTTTATTGACGCATTCCTGGGATCAGATACATCACATGATCGCACTGACAGAACCACAGGCACATAGACACAGGCAACAGAGCATGCACAATGTCGGCACTAGTACAGTGTATATCCACCTTTCGCAGCAATGCAGGCTGCTATTCTCCCATGGAGACGATCGTAGAGATGCTGGATGTAGTCCTGTGGAACGGCTTGCCATGCCATTTCCACCTGGCGCCTCAGTTGGACCAGTGTTCGTGCTGGACGTGTAGACCGCGTGAGACGACGCTTCATCCAGTCTCAAACATGCTCAATGGGGGACAGATCCGGAGATCTTGCTGGCCAGGGTAGTTGACTTACACCTTCTAGAGCACGTTGGGTGGCACGGGATACATGCGGACGTGCATTGTCCTGTTGGAACAGCAAGTTCCCTTGCCGGTC
Organism: Schistocerca serialis cubense; assembly: GCF_023864345.2. Classification (NCBI taxonomy): domain Eukaryota; kingdom Metazoa; phylum Arthropoda; class Insecta; order Orthoptera; family Acrididae; genus Schistocerca; species Schistocerca serialis. The sequence continues at coordinate 335,054,613 of NC_064638.1, forward strand.
TAGGAATGGTAGAACGATGGGTTCGATGACGGTTTGGATGTACCGTGCACTATTCAGTGTCCCCTCGACGATCACCAATGGTGTACGGCCAGTGTAGGAGATCGCTCCCCACACCATGATGCCGGGTGTTGGCCCTGTGTGCCTTGGTCGTATGCAGTCCTGATTGTGGCGCTCACCTGCACGGCGCCAAACACGCATACGACCATCATTGGCACCAAGGCAGAAGCGACTCTCATCGCTGAAGACGACACGTCTCCATTCGTCCCTCCATTCACGCCTGTCGCGACACCACTGGAGGCAGGCTGCACGATGTTGGGGCGTGAGCGGAAGACGGCCTAACGGTGTGCGGGACCGTAGCCCAGCTTCATGGAGACGGTTGCGAATGGTCCTCGCCGACACCCCAGGAGCAACAGTGTCCCTAATTTGCTGGGAAGTGGTGGTGCGGTCCCCTACGGCACTGTGTAGGATCCTACGGTCTTGGCGTGCATCCGTGCGTCGCTGCGGTCCGGTCCCAGGTCGACGGGCACGTGCACCTTCCGCCGACCACTGGCGACAACATCGATGTACTGTGGAGACCTCACGCCCCACGTGTTGAGCAATTCGGCGGTACGTCCACCCGGCCTCCCGCATGCCCACTATACGCCCTCGCTCAAAGTCCGTCAACTGCACATACGGTTCACGTCCACGCTGTCGCGGCATGCTACCAGTGTTAAAGACTGCGATGGAGCTCCGTATGCCACGGCAAACTGGCTGACACTGACGGCGGCGGTGCACAAATGTTGCGCAGCTAACGCCATTCGACGGCCAACACCGCGGTTCCTGATGTGTCCGCTGTGCCGTGCGTGTGATCATTGCTTGTACAGCCCTCTCGCAGTGTCCGGAGCAAGTATGGTGGGTCTGACACACCGGTGTCAATGTGTTCTTTTTTCCATTTCCAGGAGTGTATGAATACCAGTAGCTTGATGCCAAACTCATTAACTCTTGTTTTGAATCATGACTTCTGAACAATGCATAAAAATGTTTTGTAACTGGCCAATGAGTGCCAATGATTACTATAATTAGATGAATTATGTTAATGCTATGCCATTAATTAACTCTTGTTTTGAATAATGACTTCTGAACAATGCATAAATATGGTTTGTAACTGGCCAATGAGTGCCAATATTTAGTGTAATCAGATGACTTATGAATAATGTTCTGTAATACTCCATACATAGTACAGAAATGTTTAGTAACTAGACAATGAGTGCCAACAATTACTCAAATCGGTTAATAGTCTAGTGTAATTCTCTATGATGATTAGCATAAGACTTAGTGTCCTTCACCTTCTGACCTAATTACCAGAAATTACTGCAATATCCGTTTGTTGTGTCCATCCTCATGATCATGGAGCACTATATTTGGATTTTGCACTAATTCTACGTTGGTGAAAAAGTATCGATTCTGCAGGAGTGTGGTGTGGACACATCATGCTGTCCACCACCTTGAAGGATGGAGATGTTATTATAGTCCCACTGTTTGGCGTACCTAATGTACTACCAAAATGATAACATTGAATATTAATACGACATTTCAGTGTCTTGGCTACACTGATTAATACTTCAGGGAAGAGAACTTCAGATTGTCTCACTTGGTGTTGTGCTTCTGTAGAAAGATATGGACTTTCAGTGCAGCTATGTGCAACCTACTGTGCTATAACCATGATGCAATCCTTCCCTTTCCGATCCTAGTTCTTGTAAAATGGTAATATATATATATATATATATATATATATATATATATATATATATATATATATATAGTGCGTGTGCACTTTATGTCATTTATTAATATATTTTGTACTCATTGCGAATCCTAGTTCTTGTAAAATGGTAAAAAATATATACAGTGCGTGTGCACTTTATGTCATTTGTTAATGTGTTTTGTAATCATTGCGTATACATTTTGTCATTGCTTGATATGTTCTGTACTCAGTGCATGTGCACTCTATTTCATTTCATGTTCTGCACTTACATAGGAACTGTGTAGCTGTAGCAGTAAGTTGTTGCTAGTCTGCTCTGGTCTGGTATGATGTATCGTGTTCGCTGGCCTGGTCGCGGTGCAGCGATGCCGGAGCCTGAGTATTATTGTATAAGGTAAAAAGCAGCCTCGCGCGTATGTAGTAATGTTATCTCAAGTCGCATGTAAATGTTTTAAAACTCTCGCAATAATAATCTTCCTCATAAAAAGTAACTTTTAACAACCAGTCATTTCAATTTAAAGAATTTACTAATTTCTCCCATCCATGATCATCCCGATTATTGCAATAGAAAAATCAGTTGCTTCCTTTCATAAATGAGAGATATATCCGCCAGCATTGCACAGAGCTGTGCCGGAAAAATTTATTGTAAGAGCAGATATATCCGGCGACTTCATTGAGGTAAGAATTTTTCCCTTTTTTTTTTGTTCAGAATGATTTTTTAGGGCCATGACGCAGCACTGCTGTCGTCCAAAATTTACCAGGTTAAATTCACTGTGAATTACTGAAAAGCCATAAGTGAGCGACAATTTAATTGAGAGGTTAGTTACATTGTTTTATTACCAGGTTCCTGAATTAATTATTTTTATTGGGACGTTACACTGAATTTGAACGACATAATTATAATTTTTACTGTTGAGAGGTTTAGGAATTTTTCTGTTTTGAGGTTACGCTAAATGTAAATGAATTTCGAGCTTAGATTAAATCAGAAAGAATTTTGTAGGGAGGTTACAAATTGGAAAGAATTTTGTGGGGAGGTTACACTGAATGAGGAGATTTATTTATATTATTTATTTTAAATTATTGTGGGGAGGTTACAACGAAAATAATGGGAAGTGGCAAAAATGAAAACTGAGAGAAACTTAACATCAGGATTTATGGTCGCGAAATAGATGAAGTGAAGTAAATCATGACAGATAGAGCAATTATGGCCTCAAAAGTAGAATAGCACCGTCAAAAAGGTCACTACAGGCCAAGAGACGTCTACTAGTATCACACAGAGGCATTAATTTGAGAAAGAAGTTTCTGACAATATATGTTTGGAGCCCACATCGTACGAAGTGAAACATAGACTGTCGGGAAACAGGAATACAAGTAGAATAGAATCGAATCATTTGAGATGTGGTGCAACAAACGAATGTAGAAAATCTGGTAGACTGTTAAGTTAAGGAAGTAGGAGGTCCTGCGCAGAATCGGGGAGGGAAGGAATATGTGGAAAACATTAACAAGGAGAAGGGACAGGATGACAGGACATCTGTAAAGACTTTGTTGTTGTTGTTGTTGTGGTCTTCAGTCCTGAGACTGGTTTGATGCAGCTCTCCATGCTACTCTATCCTGTGCAAGCTTTTTCATCTCCCAGTACCTACTGCAACCTACATCTTTCTGAATCTGCTTAGTGTATTCATCTCTTGGTCTCCCTCTACGATTTTTACCCTCCACACTGCCCTCCAATACTAAATTGGTGGTCCCTTGATGCCTCAGAACATGTCCTACCAACCGATCCCTTCTTCTGGTCAAGTTGTGCCACAAACTTCTCTTCTCCCCAATACTTTTGTAAAGACTTTAGGGAATGAATTTCATGGCACTAGAAGCCTCTATAGGTGGCAAAAACCATAAAGGAAGACAGAGATTGAAATACATCTAGCGAATAATTGAGGACTTAGGTTGCAAGTGCTACTTTGAGATAAAGAGGTTGGCACAGGAGAGGAATTCATGGCGTGCCGCATCAAACAAGTCAGTAAACTGACAACTAAAAACAAGAAAAGGAGGTTGATGTTTTCTAGATTTTGGTCGGTGTATTAATTGAGAAGATTATCTTCCTCTGTTTCCTTCTCGAACCCTTGGATGATAGTAGCACAAAAGGTATCGCACGATCGATGTTCGAGGAATATATTTTAATTCATCCAGAATCAATATACATTCCTCAAACAGCGATCGTGAGGTACCCATAGTGCTTCGCTCGTCCAAGAGTTCCAGAAGGAAACAGATGAAGGTAATCATCGAGGAGAGAGTTTTGGTCTCCGTATCAGGTCTAATACGCGAGCCGGAAAGGCATGCGTGTGATGCCAACGCATGCACAGGAGTAGGCGTGACATTAGGGGAAAGGGATAGAGGAAGACTGGGCGCCAACAAGTGCGCGTGACAAGACGCTGTACGCCGACCGAGCGTTAATGGCGCACGCGGCGCCCGGCGTCGAAGCCGCAGCCTGTTGCGCCGCACGACCACACACGGCACACCTGTGCGCGGCCTAACAGCTGCTACTTGTTGCGTCCGCACCGCAACGAGGACCCCGCCGTCACACAGGCGTTGTGGTGTGACCGTTTATGTCACTTCGAATTTAACTATCATGTGAGGTTTTCCTCGATTCTGATGGTGATGTAAAGTCCGCTGCAGTGCACCATGATAATAACTGCTTCCTTAACAGCATAGTAACATACATGCACAAAGACATATCAGCCACTAGTTGTTTTTATTTTTTTAATGCTACAGTGTAAGATGAAAGGTGAAAATGTAAATGTCCTGTAATTGGGGCCTCCTGTCGGGAGACCGTTCGCCGGGTGCAAGTTTTTCGATTTGACACCACTTCGGCGACTTGTGCGTCGAAGGGGATGAAGTGATGATGATTAGGATTACACAACATCCAGTCCCTGAGCGGAGAAAGTGTCCGACCCAGCAAGGAATCTAACCCGGGCCCTTAGGAATGACATTCTGTCGCGGTGATCACTCAGCTACCGGGGACGGACAGATGAATGGTTGACATCCAGACTTGAAGCAATCTTAGTTTATGTGTTACATAGATATCCAGTACATAATGCAAGTCGCACTGTCACTGTCGCACTGACCTGTGGTCAGAATGTTGTGGGTAACAAAATTAATGTCCTGCATAACTATAAATACCATTAAGGGGCCAAAGAAGAAATAGGAGTCGATATAGAAAATATAGGGTGACTTAATATTAGAATCAGGGTTTAAAAGAGCTTCGGAAAATTTGCGATCAAATTAGGCTACAGACTTAGTTAACATTCCTTCGAAATTTCTAAAATCATTGGGGGAAGAGGGAGCCAAATGAGAATTCATGTTGGTTGGCAAAATGTATGAGTCAGGAGGTATACCATTAGAATTTCGGAAAGTATCGTCCACAAAATTTTGAAGATAGCAAGTGGAAAAATGTGCGAGTATTAACGCACAATTAGCTTAGCGGCCGATGCATCCTAGTTGCTGTCGAAAGTCCATAGAGAACAATGGAAAAATGTTTACGATAATTTAAATGTCGATCTGTTTTGCTTTAGGAAAGGTAAAGGCTCCAGAGAGCAAACAATGCAGTTGAAAATGGAAGGAACACTTAGGTAAAGCCAAACACGATCATAGATTTTTGTCGACCAAAAAAAGCGTTTAACATCAGCATGCATATTCCGCAGGTCACCGTTCGATGCGTTGCGAAAGGTACCCTTTACCACCACTTATTTCATTTCACGTTCCACCCGCAAATAAAGCGACGGAAAAACGACTATCTATGTGGCTAAGTTTAAGGCCCAATTTTTCGGATCTTATCTTCGTGGTCCTTAAACGTTGAATGGAGTAGAATCGTTCTGCAATTAGCTTCAAATGCAGATTCTCGAAATTTTCTAAAGAATGTTCCTGAAAAAGAACGTCGCCTTCCCACCAGGGATTGCCTTTTGAGTTTTCGAAGCATCCTCGTAATACCTGAATGTTGTTCGAACCTACCAGTAATAAAGGTAACTGCCCCCTCTGAACTACTTCGATGTCTTCTTTTCATCCCATTTGGGGTACGAATCCAAGACACTCGATCAGTCGTATTAACATCCTATATGCGGTCTCCTATACAAATGAATCATACTTTCCCAAAATTCTTCCAGTAAACTGAAGTCGACCATTCCCCTTCCCTACCACAAACATCACAAGCTCGTTCCATTTCATATCGCTTTGCAGTGTTACGCCCAGATATACACTCCTGGAAATTGAAATAAGAACACCTTGAATTCATTGTCCCAGGAAGGGGAAACTTTATTGACACATTCCTGGGGTCAGATACATCACATGATCACACTGACAGAACCACAGGCACATAGACACAGGCAACAGAGCATGCACAATGTCGGCACTAGTACAGTGTATATCCACCTTTCGCAGCAATGCAGGCTGCTATTCTCCCATGGACACGATCGTAGAGATGCTGGATGTAGTCCTGTGGAACGGCTTGCCATGCCATTTCCACCTGGCGCCTCAGTTGGACCAGCGTTCGTGCTGGACGTGCAGACCGCGTGAGACGACGCTTCATCCAGTCCCAAACATGCTCAATGGGGGACAGATCCGGAGATCTTGCTGGCCAGGGTAGTTGACTCACACTTTCTAGAGCACGTTGAGTGGCATGGGATACATGCGGACGTGCATTGTCCTGTTGGAACAGCAAGTTCCCTTGCCGGTCTAAGAATGGTAGAACGATGGGTTCGATGACGGTTTGGATGTACCGTGCCCTATTCAGTGTCCCCTCGACGATCACCAGTGGTGTACGGACAGTGTAGGAGATCGCTCCCCACACTATGATGCCGGGTGTTGGCCCTGTGTACCTCGGTCGTATGCAGTCCTGATTGTGGCGCTCACCTGCACGGAGCCAAACACGCATACGACCATCATTGGCACCAAGGCAGAAGCGACTCTCATCGCTGAAGACGACACGTCTCCATTCGTCCCTTCATTCACGCCTGTCGCGACACCACTGGAGGCGGGCTGCACGATGTTGGGGCGTGAGCGGAAGACGGCCTAACGGTGTGCGGGACCGTAGCCCAGCTTCATGGAGACGGTTGCGAATGGTCCTCGCCGATACCCCAGGAGCAACAGTGTCCCTAATTTGCTGGGAAGTGGCGGTGCGGTCCCCTACGGCCCTGCGTAGGATCCTACGGTCTTGGCGTGCATCCGTGCGTCGCTGCGGTCCGGTCCCAGGGTCGACGGGCACGTGCACCTTCCGCCGACCACTGGCGACAACATCGATGTACTGTGGAGACCTCACGCCCCACGTGTTGAGCAATTCGGCGGTACGTCCACCCGGCCTCCCGCATGCCCATTATACGCCCTCGCTCAAAGTCCGTCAACTGCACATACGGTTCACGTCCATGCTGTCGCGGCATGCTACCAGTGTTAAAGACTGCGATGGAGCGCCGTATGCCACGGCAAACTGGCTGACACTGACGGCGGCTGTGCACAAATGCTGCGCAGCTAGCGCCATTCGACGGCCAACACCGCGGTTCCTGGTGTGTCCGCTGTGCCGTGCGTGTGATCTTTGCTTGTACAGCCCTCTCGCAGTGTCCGGAGCAAGTATGGTGGGTCTGACACACCGGTGTCAATGTGTTCTTTTTTCCATTTCCAGGAGTGTATAAACGACGTGACTGTGTCAACCAGCACACTACTCGTGATTTATCAGGACATTATGGGATTGTTTTTCCTACTCACCTGCATTAACTTACATTTATCTAAATCTAAAGCCAGCTACCATTCATAATGGTGAAAGATACTCGAAATTCACAGGAAAATAGCTGTAAGCTCTTGGGTAATCAAGAGGGAAAACAAAACAGACCTTTTGTAATTAAAAATGGTGTATGTCAGAGATGTAGTTTTTCGCCCCTACTGTTCAGTCTATACACCGAAGAAGCAATGACGGCACTAAATGAAGGTTCAGGATTCAGTTTGAAAGTCAGGACGACAGTATATGAGTCATAAGATTTGCTCATGACACCAGTGTCCTCAGTGAAAGTGAGTATGAACTGCAGGACTTGGTGACTCGAATAAACATTCCGGTGAGCACATACGTTAGGTTAACACCAAACAGAAGAACGACGAAAATTATGTGGACTAGTAGGAGTGAGATTAATTTAACACCAGAATTAGGGACTGAAGTAGGTGGAGTCAAGAAGTTCAGTATGTGGGAAGCAAAATGATACTTGAGGGACGAAGAAAGGAGGTCATAAAAAGCAGACTACCACAACCGAAGAGGGCACACGTTGTCAACAGAATAGTCTACTATAGTCCGATCCACGAAAGATGAACTTGGTAGAGGTCAAGACACGGGAAGGGATTGTTTTTCTGTTGGTGTTTTACACTTTGTGAAAGTATGTGTCCCACAAATTGTGTTTCTCGCTTGCTTGTGCAGAATCTCTTGCTCACTATCACCATTAGCAATGACGGATGCCAACAAATGGAATAGAGGTTCGCTAAATAACTCACTTTTGTCATGTGTAACGCTCGCGTTCGCTCCGACATTCACAGTAGAGCGGTCAGAAGACTGCCTAACGCTCAGAGGCTGTCGGAGACGTCGTGGCATTGATGTGCACATCAAGTCTAAACTAGATCGTTATTATTCGTGACACCAACTATACTATCAAAACTAGGACTTATTCCGAAGACGAAATATGTGAGAAAGTACGTTTTGCGCACAGCATTGTAAGGAAGTGAACCATCAAATGAGGGAAAGCCGGAAAGTTTGAGAATCGAAGCGTTTGTAACGTTGCACTAAAGAGAGACTTTGAAAATTGTTTGGAGGGATAATAAATAAATCAGGAAATTGTACGCATGTTCGGCGAGAGCACTGTTTGGACGTCAGCGAACAACTTACGAGGGTGGACTAAAATGTAATGCCTCCACCTTCGTAACTCTTCAACAGTTGGCAGCATTGGTATGCGGCAGGTATTGCCTTTCCGTAGCCTCTTCTCTACAGCACCAGTTGGCGGGAAGCCTTAGAGCATTGAAAGGTTGCGTTGTTACAGTGTAAAGTATGGAATCCTGCGCAGACGTTCGGTCAATTCGATTTAAGCAACGTGCAGTCACTGAATTCTTGACAGCAGAAAGTGTCACCCCAAAGGAGATTCATCAGAGAATGAAAGCAGTTTATGGTGATCGTGTTGATGTCAGTACTGTGCGTAGTTGGGCGAGGCGTTGGAGCGGGAACATCTGACCTGCGTGACAAAGAGAGTTGGAGTCCTGTGACAGCAACCACCGAGTTTCACAACCAAAATGTTGATTTCCTTGATTGTGGATCAACCATAAATTCAGAGCGTTACATCACAACGCTGAGAACTCTGAAGCGACGCCTAACATGGATCCGAAAGGAAAAGTGAAATGTTTTCCTGCTGCATGACAATGCCAAACTACATACCTCACGTGCCACCACAGCAGAGCTTCAGAGATTGAATCTCACCACCGTACGGCATCTTCCGTACAGTCCAGATTTAGAAATATCTGACTTCCCTCTGTTCCTGATAATGAAAGACGACCTGCGGGGACATAATTATGCTTCTGATGAAGACGTTGAGAGGACTGTCAGACTGTGGTTGCGTAACCACAGTGTCGACTCCTTCCGTGACGGCTTCAGAAAACTAGTTCATCGTTGGCAGAAATGTATCCAATTGGCTGGTGATTATGTGGAAAAGTGGATATTGGTAATTAAAGATCACATTCTAAGGATTATTTCTGCGTTTGATTTATTAAATATTCCTATCCAAACCCAATTAACGAAGGTGGAGCCATTACTTTTCATTCAACCCTTCTTCACGGTGCTGGAGAGAGCTGGAGAGGCTAAGAACCGGATAGACTACATTATATCCAACAGATAAACGACACCGTAAGGACGGGGAAGGAAGTCGGCCGTGCCCTTTCAAAGGAACCATTCAGGAGCGATTTAGGGAAATCATGGAAAACCTAAATTAGGATGGCCGGACGCTAGATTGAACCGTCGTCCTCCCGAATGCGACTTCAGCGAGCTAACCACTGCTCCACCTCGCGAGATGTGGCACTCAGGGACGAAGAGGCTGGCTCACGGGAGGAAGCCGTGACGTGCCGCATCCAGCCAGTCAGACGACTGACAAAGTAAGCAAGATGCGCTCTTCTTATGTGTCTGTGTACGTGCATACGGTTCTCGTTACAGCCAGTGTTCCGCCCAAGCTGCCTGACAAATGCCTCATCCGGCTGTGAGTGTTGACCGGACTGTTGAGGTTGACAGTGTTTCATAAGTCGTATCATCTGTAGCTGTGTTTATCAAGGGATGCCTGCTGCATGGATCCAGATGTAGCGAGAAGCTTGGGCGGAACACTGGCTGTAATGAGAACCGTATGCACGTACACAGACACATAAGAAGAGCGCATCTTGCTTACTTTGTGGAAACGAATACTTCACGTTCCCTACGCGACCCGCTTTGTTCAGAGTTCACTAACCAAACACCAGTCGAAAATCCTTCATTGGTACGTCATGTAAGTCATTTTTAAGATATATAAGCCACGTTCCCGTTCACTCACTCACTTTTAAAGTTCCAGTCTCCCACCTTCACCAATTTCCGTTGATGTAAAACGTACAAAGCGAAGTATTTTTTTGACGACGCAGTATTATAGGTCATTTGAGTGGAACATACATAACATGACGACATAAGAGCTGTGCTAAGGGTAGTGCTGATCTGCCTGACAACAGATTTGTGACATGGCATAACACGTGTCACCGCATTGACATTAACGCCAATTATCTGCAGGTCGAGAACGGTTCAGCCTATCCTCGGCTGACGTTCTCCAAACACCTCAGATATAACACAGGTGCCAGTACGGTAGTCATATATCGCATAAACTCTGACTGGTCACTCACCTATCTTCGCGATACACACGTACCTTTCCACATTCCTCGAGCCGGCGTTACCTTGACTGATTTCTGAGTCCAATATTTTTTTTCGTTTTCTCCCTTATTAATTTTTCTCTTGCTACCTTTTTTTATTCGTGACAGCTACGGATTATTTCCATACTCTAGACAGCGTTTAACCGTTTTGAAGATTGTGTAATAAGATCGATGTGCTACGTTTGTATTTAAGTACAGAACGTTGTGCTACATACTTATGAAGCGAGGCTTTTTTTCCTACGGATGTTTACAGGAACTCATAATAGCAGATCAGTCAGTATTATCTTTCAATGAGTTAGAAAGGCATTACCAATTGTTCATGTTTCAGTTTCTGCCAAAGTCGAAATAATTACCAGCTTTAAGGGAGCATCAGCACTAGAAAGCTAAAACTACTGAAGCGTAGTCAATGAAATAATATCAACCTACTTTTATGAACTTTACAATCTCTTTGGAATTTGTATGTGCTTATTATTGCAATTGTTTCGTAAGTGCCCTAACATGAACATCGAATTGTTTTATGAAACAGTGCATTCAAAAAATAACACATTTTAAAATATGAAATATGTTTGATAAGAAGAGACGACATCAAATTTAGGCATTCATTATCATCAATCTATCGAGTTATAAGTACAATCGGAAAAAATATGATAGTTGTGTTTATTCGCAAGCAAATTAATGTGCATCTGAGGCAAGCCAACGGGAAGCAAATATGCCGACATAATTTATTAACTAATCAACTAACATACCTGGGAAGTGATTGCTTTCAAAAGCTAAATTTGTCGTTTTAATATATGATCTATTTACACGTTTCTCTGATTAGCATAAAAATACTTTTTGTTTTTGACACGCTATGAGGACTGAGTTACGGTGCATAAACTAGTGACACTACCTATGGTGAATAGCTAGTGACAGGATGAAAAACATACATGGTGAAGTGAGATTTGGGTCACAGAATTGCATCATTTTCAATACACTGTTAGGTTTCAGAAGCCTTGATGTATGGTCCAATCGATACTGATTTTTCCTTACAAATATTATGATGTACAAAACATGGAACTTATTGTTGTGGATATTTCTAATTTCTAGTCTATACTGAAAACCAAACAAAAATATTCACAGTTATCGACAACAAATTAGCTGTCACAAACTGTCATTCATTATCTTTTCCTTAACCTGTAATGGATAAGTAATTCCTTGTAATTGTTGTTTACAGTGTCTTTCTGGGGAAACGGGAATCACACGATCGTTATTTGTCAGGGTGTGAAGAACTTCTATCCCGTAATTTTCACGCACAGCGCTTTTTGCACTTTCTGTCTACGCGAGGAAGATTTACAGGACCCGTTGAACGAAGCGAATATTAACTGATGTGAGAGTTAACCAAGAAAAGACGAAAGTAACGAAGAGTAGCAATGTGAGATTAGTGACAAACTTAGCATTAAAACTGGTGAGGAAATTCTGCTTCGTTGTAAAGAAAACACTTCATGACCGACAAAGTAAGCAGGATATAGAAACCATACTAATGCAGGAAAAGAAACCATTCACGGCGAAAAGAAGTCCACAATCGTGTGCCATAACTTGAGAAATAAGTATGTTTGAATTTACACGGAGTTGATGCAACTGAATCAGGTGCTTGGAGAAACCTGATAAAGGGACTCGACAAGTTTGAAATGTGGTCTTACAGAAGAACGCGAAAATTAAGTGGGCTGAGAGGGTAAAAAATGAAGGGGTCTTCATGAAATCGGCGGGGAAAAGAATATCATACGAAAAACATAAGCAAGAGAAAGGGATATGACGAAAAGTCATGTTTTCAGATGTCAGGGAACATCTTCTGAGTTACTGGAAGGAACGATAGTGGGTGAAAAAGGAAAGGAAAGATTGGAATACATAGCAAATAACTGAAGTGCTTAGGTGTAAATGTTACTGTAAGATTATGAGGTTGGCACATACGAAGAAGCCATGATGGGCCACGTCAAACCAGCCAGAAGATTGACGACAAAGACAGGATTAGTAAAGAAATATCTGTCACTAAATGTCTAGAGCACTGTCAACTTCTTCATTTCAGAACACGTAATTAAATTTTCGTCATATAGCATTCTGTGTCCTGAACGAAAATGGTTTTTCACGTTTTTTGTGGGCGAAGTTGTAACTGGTGCAATTTAGATTACATTTTTGTATTAGTTTTGCTTATTAGCCAAAGAAACAGCTCGTTCATGTACGCAGCATGGTTTTTGGGCAAAATATGCAAAGTAATGACGTGTCAGAGAAGCATAAGAATATACGAAAAGCACGCAGTATGTCATCTCGGGCACTCGACTTAGGCATAGGTTACAGGAAATTTGATAATTAAGTTTGCTTTTAGAGTTTTCAGTTCTATATTCATGATGACAGTAAACAGAACGTCGTTATGAATAAAAAAGTACATTAAGCCATCTAGGCTGCTTTATTTACAGAAATTAATAATATGACTACTTTTGGTACGATGAATTACACTCTGAATTTTAGTAACATAAGTCGCGTACTTGCTCAGTTTTTGTTGAACAGTGCTAGAAGGAGAATAGAAGTTCTCTGTTTTCTGAGTGGTGTTTACATTGTTTCAGTTCCGGAGGTGCTGCACGCTGACTGTATCTCACATTATACGCAGCACTTGATTTGGTTATTTTCTTGCAGAGGTCCTCGGCCTTCTTTAACAATAAACTCCGATATATTAGTATACAGCCTTTGAGACTTTCACTCGCCTTTCTTTCCAGTAACAGCTAACTGATTTATAATCCTCATGTTCAGTTTTGCGTGAACATGATAACTTCAAAGAAAATGAAGTTATGCTTACAACTATATTGGCGTCAGGACTGAGTGAATTCAACCCTGTGCAGTTTTAAGTCAAGTAATTCACTAAATAGCTGAAATTCTACCACAATTTTCAAGATTTCATGGACATTTATCCGGTGGTGACTCTTTGTAACTGTGAATTCGTTCCTTCAATATTGTCCGTTGGAACACCTAATGTTTTATCGGGGGCGTACACACAGGACCCACAGTTTTGAGAAGCTTTTCGGCGTCATCACCAAAAAGCATCCTTAAAAATGGATACGTAGGTTAATTGGCTTGGACGCACGGGAGGTGAAGAATTCACTCCTAAACTTTGACAACATTAAGGTGCGACAAAGACAAATTACTTGTCGTACCCAATTGAAAACTAGCTTCAGTCGCTTGTTATTTACTCCTTGCGCTTTATAAAATATTACCAACTTTCTGCACGCCAACAAAGAAATCGTGCACTAAGCAGTCCCTGTTTTAAGCGATTATTTAACGCACAGATAACGCAGCGTGAACTTACTTCACGAGTGAACGAAAGCGCTAGAACGCTTTTAAATGCCTGTTTGAAGATTTAACTACGGCTGGAGACCAATTTAGGCGGTGATCGATTTATCGGCATGGTAATTGCGACGTCAGCGGCGGGAAGGGATTCGAACCATCAGTTAACGAAATCTCGCGTAATTTCCCGTCGCACGCAATCCTGGCGAGCGCACGCCACGTTCGAGTCGGCACGCATCGCCCCATGAAATGCGTCGGCAACGAAGTTAACCCGCGCTCCACAAGCCGCAGCACCTCAAAAATACGTAACGACTTGGTTCTCGTTAGAGTAACTAGCAACCATAACTAACATTACAGCGTTTGACTGAGAGTACTTCTTGTGTTCCTTTAGCATATAGTGCGCGTGAGCAACTACTTCGAGACGCAGAGGAGGTGACATTATGCTAGAATCATTTAAGGGTGGCTTTCGTATTTTAAAAATGTTTGACTCACAACGCCACTTCAGTAACGCCTGCTTCTAGAATTGATTGATTATCTGCTTGACGCATATGCGCCTGATAAACGAACTTGTCCAGAAACACTACTCTTTTCTGGTGTCCCCTATTAACGTCAGATAAGGGTCGCGAACTGTCAAGAAATACTCACGATTCCTCCAAAAGAAGGTACTGCTTATACAATAGATCCATATTTAGCAATTATATACAACCGCTCGCTCACAGAAATATCCGCACCTAAAGACTGGAAAACTGCTCAAGGCACACCAATACCCAAACATGGAAATAGGAGTAATCAGCAGAATTACAGGCCCATGTCACTAACGTCGATTTGCATTAAGGTTTTGGAACATATAGTATATTGTAACATTATGTAGTACCTCGAAGAAAACGATTTATTGACACATAGTCAGCACGGATTCAGAAAATATCGTTCTTGTTCAACAAAACTAGCTCTTTATACTCATATAGTAATGAGAGCTATCGACAGGAGATGTCAAATTGATTCCATATTTTTACATTTCCAGAAGGATTTCGACACCGTTCCTCGTACGCATCTTCTAACCAAACTGCGTGCCTATGGAATATCGCCTCAGTCGTGCGACTGGATTCGTGATTTCCTGTCAGAAAGCTCACAGTTCATAGTAATATACGGAAAGTCATCGAGTAAAACAGAAGTAATATCCGGCGTTCCCCATGGAAGTTTTATAGGCCCTCTATTGTTCCTGATCTATATTAACGACATAGGAGACAATCTGAGTCGCCCTCTTAGATTGTTCGCATACGATGCTGTCATTTAGCGTCTTTTAAGGTCATTAGATGACCTAAACGAATTCCAAAATGATTTAGATACGATATCTGTATGGTGAGGAAAGTGGTAATTGACTCTGAATAAAGGAAACTGTGAAGTTATTCACATGAGTACTAAAAGAAATCCGCTAAATTTCGATTACGTGATCAGTCACACATACCTGAAGGCTGTAAATTCAACTAAATGCTTAGGGATTACAGTTACAAGTAACCTAAAATGGAACGACCACATAGATAACGTGGGGAGAGCAAACCAAGGACTGCGATTGATTGGCAGAACACTTAAATGGTGCAACTGGTCTACTAATGAGACTGCTTACACCACGCTTGTCCGCCCTATTCCGGATTATTGCTGTATGGTTTGGGACTCGCGTTAGGTGGGACTGACGAAAGACATCGAAAAAGTTCAAAGAAGGGCAGCTCGTTTTCTATAGTCGCGAAATAGGGGAGATAGTGCTACAGACATGATATGTGAATTGGAGTGGCAATCGTTGAAACAGAGGCATTTCTCATTGCGACGGGACCTACTCATTAAATTTCAATCACCATTTTTCTCCTCCGATTGCGAAAACGTTCTGCTGGCACTAACCTACATAAGGAAAAATGATCATCACGATAAAATAAGAGAAATCGTGGCTACCACAGAAATATTTAAGTAATCGTTTTTCCCGCCAACCGTTCGAGATTGGAACGATAGAGAGACAGGTTGAAAGTGGTTCATTGAACCCTCTGCCAGGCACTTTATTGTGAAAAGCTGCGTAATCACGATGTAGATGTAGATGTAGTTATACTGTGACCTACCTCCCTCATTTATCAATTAAATTTCGTTCAGACGCTTGAAATTAATGTTATCCTGGCGTTTCTATTTATTACAACTACTTTTATGTCATCGTTTAATTTTAAACCACGCAGTTGTTGTGATTGTTTCCAATGATTGCTCGAAAACCGTGTAGTCGGGCATCAAAAAGTTCTTGACTAATTTACATGCCAGATGGCACATTTATTTGCGTCGAGGACCTACTGCCTGTACTTGCTCGTTGCACCTATTTTCATCGGATCTTCCTGAAAATCACTACAGTCTGCTAACGACACAATCGCGGGTAACATTCCTCCACAGAGAGTGCCATTGGTTGGATTGAAATATCGTTTAATTTAGTATTCACTCCTGTGAAGCCATTTCAATTGACTATTAGTATATTTTTGGGATTTTAAATGTCTTTGATCCTAGAATTTTGTATTTGATTTACTGACCGCTTTATAGATATTAAATCATCATTAGATGCATTTGAAAAGGCAAAAAGAAGGGGAAATAGGTTTGATGCAGCCCGTCACGGATTCCTCTCTCGCGACAACCTTCTCATCTGTGAATGGCCCTCAATTATTTGTTGGATATATTCCCGTGTTCTTCCCTTTTTCTTCTTCCTTCTTTCTTCCTTGGGTAAAGCCTGTTCCGTCAGTACGCCTCTTCTACCTTGGGACTGTCATTAAATCGTTTCCTTGTACAGCATATATTCCTTGTACCGGCTGGTGAATTACTTCTTATGATTTCCACAGTCGTCCTGTCTATGCATTCGTTCCCATCATGCTTCATGTTACACACCCACTCATAAATGAAGTCCATTTTACTGTCTTTGCTAGTAATTCCCCTTCTCTCTGTATCTCTCAGAGTCTTCCCTCAATCCTTCGTACAAGTTTCGTTTGCGTAGTTTCCGAAAGTCTTCTAGTACTGAATGTTTCTGGTCATGTCTCAGCTGTGTATATCGCAGTTCGTTTCAATGTTGTTTTGTATGTTCTTGTCTTGCATCTTTTCCTAGGACCTGTTTTGAAATTATTTCATTTGCACAACCAGCCCCTTCTTTTTACTGTTTGCTGCTTTTTCTCTAACCTACTTTTCGACATACACACCGCTGGACAATTCGGTACCAAGGTATATATCTGTTGAGTAATTTTTCCATCTACCTCCATTTTCCATCTAATCGATTCAACAGATAAGGTCATAATTTTACTGTTTTGAGTGGATGTGACCATATTTAGGCTTTTGGCTGCTACTTTAAATATACGTAAAACTTTCTGTGGGTTATCTTCACTGTTTACTAGTACAACTGCATCGTTAACATAACAATGATTTTGTTCCTTCATCTTCCATTCCAAAACCAGTATCAGCCACTACCTTCTTTAACCTCTTCCGTGACTTTAGTAGCCGGTCAAGGCGTCATCTTGTCTAACACCACAGTTAACGCGTATACAGCTAGTTACGCTTTCTGCAAGGCAATAAAACAACGATAAGCTGCCTAATGCATTGTGCATGACGCATTGGATTTACAGCCGTACTGCTCCTCTGCGAGGGTAATGATGTTTCTGTTTGTTTCAATTGCCTATTATTATTGTCATGAATTTAAGAATTGAAGTGAGTATATTCATGCCTCTCTCACAGGGACAATCTTTCCTATCTCTTTCGTTGAACGTGAGAACAGCGATGCTAGTCCACCTCTCATTTGGAATTTTATTACGAGTTATAAGATTGTTGACTAACCTAGTTTATTAGTCAGTCAATATATGTCATCCATACTATGTAATTAATTGGGAAGCCTATCTTTCCCCGGTGACTTCTTATTTTTAGCAGACTTGTAGCTTATTCTACGTCTGCATGTGACACAATTACACCGCTGTTTACTTGTATACTGGTCTGTGGTACTTTTTTTTAATTTCTGGTAGTTTTTAGCATTAAACAACAGCGTTAGACATTTAACCCACGATTCCTCATTTACATCGTTAATTTTCCATAATTTCTTTTACTTCTGTCCCCTCCTCGTATCAATCTCTAAATTTGTTTCTACGGAACACAGTAGTGATATTCTGTATTTTTATAATTAAATTCTTCTTAAAACGGTTCTCTAACGGTTTTGTCTTATTGTGAGTTCCTTTGTGATTTCTCTAAATCGCTCCAGACAAATGCTGGGATGATTCCTTTAAAAGGCCAAGACCGACTTCCGTCCCAATTGTTGATAATATCCGAGCTTGTGCTCCGTCTCTACGGACCTCCTTGTCGACGGGACGCTAAAACCTAACCTTCCTTGTTTTTTCCAATGTGTGTTTTCTCCTAGAGTTTGTAGCTCCTATAGCTCCCCGTGGTTCCATGGAAGTAATTGCCTGATGGCTTAACACATGACGTATCACTCTGTCGTTCCTTCTTGTCAATGTTTACGAAGTGTTCCTTTCCGCACAGATTCCTCGGAGAACCTCCTCGTACCTTATATTAGCAGTCCACCAAATTTTCAACACACTAAATACCACGCCGAGAAGGCGTGAGAAACGTGTCATCATTTTTATCAGACAATGCTGCCTGCTTGAAAGACCGATGACGAATTGGATGGCGTGCGGTTTGGGCATTGAAGTTAAAAGAATGTTGGCCAGAAAAATAAAATGCGCACCGGTTACAACAGCATGTCATCTAATGAAAAGAAGGCTCTCAGTAAGAATACGTTAAACCAATATTTTAGAATATTATATACCTGAGCTGATCAAATCGGTGCAGTTGGGTTGCAGTCAAGCACTGTGACTGAAACATAAGCGTATATATTTGATGGATTATGCTACACGATCATACGAAAATACACAACTGGAAGTACATAGGTATGAATGGAAAATATAAGAATATCGTGATCCATTCAATGGCAGTCGCTGTAGCTGAATATTATCATACAGATGTGGCAACAGTGAGCCCTATTGCAACAAAACTTTTATTTAACGTTGTTTATGTGCAATGTGAACTGTAATGGTCTTATAACTCTCTTCTGGGTTTACCTGCTACGACATTTATTTCCCCCGTTCAGCTGGACGTGCTGCGTTACAGTAACAAGGAAGTCTTCAATCCTATCACAAATTGGTCTAACTTTCGTAAGGTTCAGCAGGTGACAGAGAGGAATCTTCGTGAAGTCAAGCTTATCGGATCAGCTTAGACGCAACTATTAACATCCCGACCAAGGGCAGAGCCGAGTGAGACATCTAACATGCTCGTTGTTAGCAAAATCTATATTGACTTTTTGTCACGAAAAGGTCATAATTGGTGAGCAAGAAAATATTTCAGTAATCGTAAAACGATATAGATCATATTGGATATGACACAAGTGATTTTTCAGTCCTCTAAACGTTTTGTCGTCACTGTACGACGAAGATGCCTCTCATTACTGTTCTTGCTTTCAAACAGGCTTCATTCGGCTGTTGTTTGGCAACAAAACAGTGATTTCGCATTTGCGCTTAAGCATCTGTTTAATCTGTCTTGCTTTGCTGACGGTTTTTTAATATAACTTTCAACTAACGCGGAGAACCACCGTGTTCGGTGTATGAGCGTCTAAAGCGTATTGTACAATATTCATGAAATTCATTTGTTGATACTGTATTTATTTATCTGCAGCTTACTTATATTCAGGTGAATATTGCACCTCCTGAAGTGAAAATTCTTTTACATGTTCATTAGCATAAGACTTAAGAAGTTGCCGCCACAAATTGGTTGTGAAACTTTGCAAGAAAGTAGGCATGACATCAGAGTCATCGATGGTTTCACTGCTTATTCCGGCTTAATAATACGCATTATTTAGAAGCCATGTATTAGATCCAAACGGTGTTCCCACTTTTACAACCCATAACAATCCGGTATTATGAATCATTGCTTCGCTTCAGGGTGTTTCATTATCAACAGGTGTCACAACGTAGACATATGGAATTTATAAAATACAGTTTGTGGGTGATTTAATTGATTGTGATAACTGTTATTTCTGGAATAAACCTTGTAACAGGCCGTCTCTTTAATTCACGGTGTGAAACAAGAATTTTTGCAACGCATCGTGGGCTACATAAAACGTGTCTCACTTATGAAAACATTGACTTGATTAATAACAGCTACGTATTTGGAAAGAATATCTGAATCCTGCCCCTTCTCACTGACAGAAAGAGCGAACGGCCATCTTCAAAATAAAACGACAGCTGCACAAGATTTTTACAACGGTCGAATAAATCTAGAAATATCTGCAGGCTGGAAATGTCAACAGTTATTAGCTATCAAGAGAAAACCATGGAATGGTCTAAGAGTAAAATTATATCAAAGTCTTATTTGAACGCGCGTGCACTTGTGAAAGAAGCGTAAGAAAGATTTTATTTTACCTTCAGTTGATTTAAGCATAAAAACGAACCACAGGTTGAATTATTGTACAACAATTTAATTTAAGTTTAAGATACAAGATGGCAGTTACAAGAGTCGAGGGGCATGAAATGGAAGCAGTGGTTCGGAAGGAAATGAGACAGGGATGTAGCCTATCGCCGATGTTATTCAATCTGTATATTAATCAAGCAGTAAAGGAAACAAAAGAAAAATTCGGAGTAGCTATTAAAATCCATGGAGGAGAAATAACAACTTTGAGGTTCGCCTTTCACATTGTAATTCTGTCAGAGACAGCAAATGACCTGGAAGAGCAGTTTAACGGAATGGGCAGTGTCTTGAAAGGAGGATACAGGATGAACATCAACAAAAGCAAAACGAGGATAATGAAATGTAGTCGAATTAAATCAGGCGATGAGGAGGGAATTAGATTAGGAAATGAGACACTTAAAGAAGTAGATGATTTTTACTATTTGGGGAGCAAAATAACTGATGATGGTCTAAATAGAGAGGATACAAAATGTAGACGGGCAATGGCAAGGAAAGCGTTTCTGATGCAGAGAAATTTGTTAACCTCGGGTATAGATTTAAATGTCAGGAATCGTTTCTGAAATTATTTGTGTGGTTTGTAGCCACGTATGGAAGTGAAACATGGACGATAAATAGTTTGGACAAGAAGAGAATAGAACCTTTCGAAATGTGGTACTACAGAAGAATACTGAAGATTAGATGGGTAGACCACATAACTAATGAGCAGGTATTGAATGGAATTAGGAAAAAGAGAAATTTCTGGCACAACTTGACTAGAAGAAGCGATCGGTTGGCAGGACATATTCTGAGGCATCAAGGGATCACCAATTTAGTATTGGAGGGCAGCATGGAGGGTAAAAATCGTAGAGGGAGACTAACAGATGAATACACTAAGATGATTCAGAGGGATGTAGGTTGCAGTAGGTCCTGGGAGATGAAAAAGCTTGCACAGGATAGAGTAGCATGGAGAGCTGCATCAGACCAGTCTCTGGACTGAAGACCACAACAACAACCACGACAACAACAACCAGATACAATAGTTTTCATAAATATCAGATACGAATAATTCCGTTTACTTTGCTCTGTTCGATATAGGCATAGCAATACAGAATTGAAGAATTTAATTTTGCAGTACAGTTATCCAATTTTCTTACCTAAAAGACCTAAGTAACTTTATGTTGTTTTTCTCTATTGTCATTTTAATCGGTTAGCGTTATATTCTTTTAGGGTCTCTGTCTTACTGTTTGTCACTGACAGTTAATGAACTCTTCCATAAAATTAGAAGCAAATTGTTCAAATGTGTGTGAAATCTTATGGGACTTAACTGCTAAGGTCATCAGTCCCTAAGCTTACACACTACTTAACCTAAATTATCCTAAGGACAAACACACACACCCATGCCCAAGGGAGGACTCGGACCTCCGCAGGGACCAGTCGCACAGTCCATGACTGCAGCACCCTGGACCGCTCGGCTAATCCCGCGCTGCTAATTAGAAACAAAACTTACAACATGTCTGCGATACAAATGAACCATTTGCGGTGTTTCAAAATATGTCACGCTACACAAAAACTGAAGTGGTTTAGTGTTTAAGACACAAGACTCTATTTTTGAGGGTCGACTATAAATCTTCTTTCAATTGATGAGTGCATGCCTGATTTCTGCTAATTCCTTCTCTGTCGTTGACCATCGCACGTTGTGTTTGGTCTGAAATGGTCTCCACGTCGAACAGATGTGTACGGAACAAAGCAAAACGTTCTCGGAGTTCAACCACGATTACAAACTGGAATCGCATGAAAGGTAGTGCTTGAGGGGCGTAATAGTGAACTACAAGTTACTGCGATATTACGAAGTGTAACTTCGTTACAGGCTATCTGGTTCATTATTGTTAAATTTTGCTGTTTCAATCGAAGAACCGTATGTATCTATGCTGCCTCCTGTTCAGCTCCATAGTATCTGTACTGCTGGAAAATCGCGATTGTGTCACAAAAGAAAGAATGCCAGATATCATCTCTCCACTTTGATCGGAACAGTTCCAATTATTTATTCCCACGGTGGACAACTGCACTGTTGCCAGTTGCTGATGTCAAACTAGTACTTTAGTAATGACGTCAGAAATAAGTTTTAGAAAATATAATTGCTCACATGCAGGAGTTCACTGATGCACTTTACAGATGCATTTTCCGTGGAAATACGACAGGGGCAGAGTGCCAGTGTTGTGGACATACCAGATTTCGTCCGCTCGCGGTAAAGCGAGTGCACAGAACTCTTTCTCTTGTCGCCACACAAGGTGTAAAACCAAGTGATTCAGAAGAAACGTAAGACCTAACACGCACTGCTTTAAGGAATCCACACTGGAAAACGTTATTTACCTCTTTTTCCGAGGGTATATACTTTTGAGCTTGGAGTATCAGATTTTTTTGTAAGTTATATTTCTCGATCTGTGAAGAAAAGACAGTTTAGGGTACAAATTAGTTTCCAAAATGCCCAGGGAACAGAACTGAGATTCGATAAGAGGTAGTGTAATGTCCGAATACAAGTAATAATGTCAAGTTAGCAGAGAGTCTGAAGAGTTACGAATACGGTCAAAAGCAACTTCTCAGGCTATGAAGGAGCTATACAGTTACCAGGTTCGTCTTAGGTATCATTATTCTGTTCTTGGAGACATAGTAAAAGAAAAGAAAATTAGTCGGATTCTAGTATAAATGGAAGGAAAATGATTATATCGAGGGCTAGGGAATAGAATTACTGTACCAATAATCAAGCAGTAAGTGACAGCGCGAGAAAAAATGTGCCGTCCGAAAGTGCAAAATGCAATATTCGACAAGCCGAAACCGATTGTCGTAAGAATACCACGTATACTTGTATACAAATGAAAATATCATGGAGAGGTATTGTAGAAGTCAAGAGGAATTTGTATTACACTGATGGTCACCAAATAGAAAAAAATGAACATCGTACACGACTTAAGGAATCAGCATGAGAGTTGTAGGAAAATAAATTTATAACGCTAAAACACATACAAGAACAGACACCCAACGACCAAACACCGACGCAAGACGACCTTCCTCGACACTCAAATGACTATGATTACGAATCCTAGCTCTCTCTTTAGATTTACACGTGGTAGTCTTCAGGATCTACATCAAACCAGTAACAGGCTATGCCACTTTATCTAAGACGATTAGCCGCGCGGGGTAGTCGCACAGTGTAGACGTCTTGTCACGGTCCGCGCGGCTCCCCCCCCCTCCCGCCCCCCGCCCACCCCCCTCCCGGCGGAGTTTCGAGTCCTCCCTCGGGCATGGGTGTATGTATTGTCCTTAGCGTAAATTAGTTTAAGTTAGATTAAGTAGTGCGTAAGCTTAGGGACCGATGACCTCAGCAGTTTGTTTTCATAAGACCTTATCAAAAATTTCCAAAATAAGACGATTAATAACAAATATATTAATGAACTTGGTGTTCTAATGCTGCAGTTGATGTCGTAAGTGCTATGGTTATTGTGCTGGTGGACTTTCCAGAGATTGATGGACTGCTCTTGGTAACATGTATATATACACTCCTGGAAATGGAAAAAAGAACACATTGACACCGGTGTGTCAGACCCACCATACTTGCTCCGGACACTGCGAGAGGGCTGTACAAGCAATGATCACACGCACAGCACAGCGGACACACCAGGAACCGCGGTGTTGGCCGTCGAATGGCGCTAGCTGCGCAGCATTTGTGCACCGCCGCCGTCAGTGTCAGCCAGTTTGCCGTGGCATACGGAGCTCCATCGCAGTCTTTAACACTGGTAGCATGCCGCGACAGCGTGGACGTGAACCGTATGTGCAGTTGACGGACTTTGAGCGAGGGCGTATAGTTGGCATGCGGGATGCCGGGTTGCCGGGATGCCGGGATGCCGAATTGCTCAACACGTGGGGCGTGAGGTCTCCACAGTACGTCGATGTTGACGCCAGTGGTCGGCGGAAGGTGCACGTGCCCGTCGACCTGGGACCGGACCGCAGCGACGCACGGATGCACGCCAAGACCGTAGGATCCTACGCAGTGCCGTAGGGGACCGCACCGCCACTTCCCAGCAAATTAGTGATACTGTTGCTCCTGGGGAATCGGCGAGGACCATTTGCAACCGTCTCCATGAAGCTGGGCTACGGTCCCGCACACTGTTAGGCCGTCTTCCGCTCACGCCCCAACATCGTGCAGCCCGCCTCCAGTGGTGTCGCGACAGGTGTGAATGGAGGGACGAATGGAGACGTGTCGTCTTCAGCGATGAGAGTCGCTTCTGCCTTGGTGCCAATGATGGTCGTATGCGTGTTTGGCGCCGTGCAGGTGAGCACCACAATCAGGACTGCATACGACCGAGGCACACAGGGCCAACACCCGGCATCATGGTGTGGGGAGCGATCTCCTACACTGGCCGTACACCACTGGTGATCGTCGAGGGGACACTGAATAGTGCACGGTACATCCAGACCGTCATCGAACCCATCGTTCTACCATTCCTAGACCGGCAAGGGAACTTGCTGTTCCAACAGGACAATGCACGTCCGAATGTATCCCGTGCCACCCAACGTGCTCTAGAAGGTGTAAGTCAACTACCCTGGCCAGCAAGATCTCCGGATCTGTCCCCCATTGAGCATGTTTGGCACTGGATGAAGCGTCGTCTCACGCGGTCTGCACGTCCAGCACGAACGCTGGTCCAACTGAGGCGCCAGTTGGAAATGGCATGGCAAGCCGTTCGACAGGACTACATCCAGCATCTCTACGATCGTCTCCATGGGAGAATAGCAGCCTGCATTGCTGCGAAAGGTGGATATACACTGTACTAGTGCCAACATTGTGCATGCTCTGTTGCCTGTGTCTATGTGCCTGTGGTTCTGTCAGTGTGATCATGTGATGTATCTGACCCCAGGAATGTGTCAATAAAGTTTCCCCTTCCTGGGACAATGAATTCACGGTGTTCTTATTTCAATTTCCAGGAGTGTAAAAGGGATGGAAATGTGGAAAGAAAACTAGAGATGAAATAAAGGCGAAGAAACAATTAGTACTGAGCGAGGTGGCGCAGTGATAACACATTGAACTCGCTTTCGGGTGGAGGATGGTTCAAACCCACGTCCGGCCATCCTGATTTAGGTTTTCCGTGATTTGCCCACATCGCCTCAGGCAAATTCCGGGATGGTTCCTTTGAAAGTGCACGGACGATTTCCTTCCCCGTCCTTCCCTAATCCGATGGGATCGATGACCTCGCTGTTTGGTCCCCTTCCCCAAATCAACCAACGGACTAGCGAGTGTGTAAGGGCTAGAGAAAGGAGGGCATTGCCAAGGATACAAAAAAAACATGGTTTCGTTTTCGGATATGATGTTGATTAGTTTTCGAGGGATAAAGGCTACGAAATGGCTTTATGGTTGGTAAAAAACTGAATGAGTAAAGTGTCGAAGGAATTGGAGATGACATGCACTTGGTCGTGGAAACGAGCTGCAACAGCAAAAGCTATCAGGTAACATTTATGTATAAGAAGTTATACGTGGAAACATTTTTAATTTTTTTGTGGTTTTCTTACAACTCTGTAGGCCGTTTGTAGGAAACACGTATGCACGTATCTCGATCGTTGAACAAATTTTCTTTCAAATTTATTAGTTGCGTGTTCTCTACCAGCTGATTATCGAATTCTGAACAGAGTGTTCTCCTTTTTCTCTTCTATGGAGTTTGGCAGTGTAGTACTTTCTTTGGCCGTTGTTTATCCCTTAATCTTATCCTAAGCCCATACCACTTTAAACACCGTTTCCCAGCTCTTCGAAGACGTATGAGGGAGTTTTCATTCCCTTCCTGGTTCCCTTATTCGAGATCGTCTTTCGCCATGAAACTCTACAACATTTCTCAAACCATTCATTTGCTCGTCTTCAAGTTTTCGGTTTTGTTTTGTCAGTTCCACACTATGTAAGAATAGAATTTAGCTTTTTTGATTGCTTGTGTAAGTTTTGTTCTTCTCTGTCTTGTTTATTTTTTACTGGAACCGCAATCTAAGATTATAACTCGCAGATATTTACTCTTGTAGAAATGCCTCAACTGTTTTCCATTTATGAAACTTTGTGCTATTTACTTACTGCAGACATATATTTTGTTTTAGAAAAAAATATTGCTAGTCCGGTC
Organism: Schistocerca serialis cubense; assembly: GCF_023864345.2. Classification (NCBI taxonomy): domain Eukaryota; kingdom Metazoa; phylum Arthropoda; class Insecta; order Orthoptera; family Acrididae; genus Schistocerca; species Schistocerca serialis. The sequence continues at coordinate 335,081,247 of NC_064638.1, forward strand.
TTATTGTACATTTCCCAGATTTCATTCAACACGCATTTCTTCATAGTCATCTGCAACCAATAACTATATGTAAATTACATTAGTAATTTGCGTCACTTGGTCATGTCAGGGCAAAGTGATTCTTTGAGACTGATTTGAAAAGCGCAGAATAGTGTGTGCATCGTCTGCTGCATCACTTCTAACCTCTCAGCTACTGAGCGTCTTGACGAGATAGTAGAAGTAGAGCTTGTAAGTGTATACTTATGATAATCATGAGAATCTGGAGACATTTTATATTTTGTCACTCATTGAGCTGTAACGGCAGGACTTTATTATGGAAAGGATCTTCACCAACTGTAGTGTGCTGCTGCCCCAGAAAGACTAGTGGGATCACCATAAAAGTTATGTGCGTCGGCTTCAGCACTGTCTGTAAATGAACAGGAGGTTAGACTTTAGAATTGTATGGAAGTTACGTAGCATTACTTATTTGGTAATATGTTGTAAATCTCAAATTTTGCGGCACGCGTCTGTTCTGTCCTGCCCAGTCAGTTGGTCTGCATGGGTGTGGTGCTGAGCTTGTACCAGAGAGTACGTTCGATGTTGTGTGGACAACAAGATCTCTGAGCTTTGGTGGAGTGGGGTGAATAAGTTGGTGGAGTAGAGTCGACAGTTAGGAGAGCCGGCAGTAGCATAGACTTGAACAGAGCAGGGGGCCCCTAGCGTTAGTGGAGACAAGTTATGGAGTGGCGCTTGTGCCTGGTATGATACGCCAGCCCACTTGTTTGCGTTGGCATCACTAAACCAAGAAGTTGTCACGGGTTGGGATCGTGGCAGAAGCTAGTCAGTCGTATGGAGGAAAAGCGGCGACAACACCTTGAACCAATGCCCGAGGCCACCGCTGCAGTGGCTGTCAAATTGTTGGGTACCATCAGATCGCTGCTGGCTCGACCGTCGCACTTGCATTGCTTCAGCATTGCTGACCTCAGTAGTCGCCGTTGGCCGCAGTTTAGAAAGTAACAGAGCAGGATAGTGAGTTCATTGGTGCCCAGAAACCATGGAGAGAACCACCGTGAAATGAGCGAAGTGATAGTGCAGCAATCTCAGCGACCGATGCACGGCGAGACCAGTTAAATCGTCCAACTGAGTAGTTGAAGTCGTCTTTTGCCAGCGTCCAGAAGAAGATGGGAGCTCACAGTCAGAGAACACGCACAGTAGAGAAGTTAATTACCCCAAAACAGTGCAGAGCACGAAGTGGAATGTAGTTTTACGACCTATATAAGTTAGTGGCAGACGTCAATAGTTTTTGGCCGAGTAAATCACGGTGGTGTTGCGTGCGCCGAGATGGAGGGACTCGGCTTGCGTTTGTTGTGGGGAAACGGTGTATGGATATGCCGTGAGGAGTTTAGTATAGTGAATTACAGAATTGCCTGGTGCGGCTGTGATGTATAAGCGTATTATATTTTATTGGGAAAATACTGTATACGTAGAGATGTAATCCCATCAGTATATACTAGTGAGAAGCTATTGTGTATTCTACAGTATTTTCCATGCCTGTGTAGTAGTTAGTCTGTGTAGTAGTGCTGTCCTTCGGGATTAGTTTAGTAGAGGGTGAAAATGGCTCTAAGCACTATGGGATTTAACATATGATGTCATCAGTCCCTTTTCGTAGAGGATGAAGGTTGATTGCAGTAGAGTCTAAATATGTTACAGAAGCAGTTGCTTTCGTTAGTTATTGAGTATGACTCTATGAGCCGATTTATAATGGTCGTCTTGTGAAGCCACACGACCGAAATGGATTTTTTACTCGGGTTCATACATTTATAGATGTTTTAGAATTATTATTCTGTTTTATGTATTGTTCTGGTCCATTTTAAGCAAGAATTTTTATTTCTATATGTGGGTCGAACATTGTTCATTTCTGGTATTGGTACAAATGGCTCTGAGCACTATGGGACTTAACTTCTGAGGTCATCAGTCCCCTAGAACTACTTAAACCTAACTAACCTAAGGACATCACACACATCCATGCCCGAGGCAGGATTCGAACCTGCGATCGTAGCGGTCGCGCGGTTCCAGACTGTAGCGCCTAGAACCGCAATGCCACCCAGGCCGGCATTTCTGGTATTAAAAGTTTGTCTGATGGTACTATTTCAATAATAAAAAACAAAATTTTAGTTTTATCAGAAAATATGCATGAGCCTAGATTTTATTTTACTGTAACTTTCCTTAAGTTATTCCCAGCAACTTTCACTGACAGGCATACTTCAGCGAGTAGGAGACGTTTCACTAAAATCTCGGCAAAAGTAACCATTTACGGGCACATTTTGACAATAACTCATTTAGAATTGTTATATTGTGTGGCATACTACACTGAGTGTGTTTGACGGGCAGTATTTCAGAGTTTTCTCATCTACTGTGTATCTTTATGTACGGATATTGGTGGATCAGTTTTACTAAAATGGAGGCACTGCAATCAGTAAACGTATTGAAACGCATTACATTGCAATACATTCTTATAGCTAATTTGTGCTGCGTTACTGTTACTGATTCGTTTATAGTAAATTTATAATACTTATAGCTTAACTCTACTGCTGTTTAGTAGGTGTACCTGAGGTAGCCCGCTGACTGTTTTACCATAACAGACATTTACACACCAGTACGCAGTATCCTTTGGGCAGAGCATTGAATACAGTGCGCGTATCGTCTTTACGACCCTGGAGCTTAAGGAAGAGTCAATTTTTCCAGAGCCAGTGACCCAGGGCCGTACCTAGGGCTACCACCGATAGAGAACTGGAGAGGTGTGGATTCATTAAACCTCTACGAAGCCAAACTAATCGACTTCGCTTTCACAACACATCCAATTGCTCAGAACTCTTCAACCCAATGGAGTACGAATATAATGTTACGATTAGGGATATATAATGTTACGATGTTTTCAGTAATGAACTGTCGGTGTAAAAACATTGTGTTATAATTATACCGCCACTGTTTATTAAATACTGCTCGTCCGAAAGAATACACGGTGCTTTACATTTCAGTTCGGCACATTTGTTGAAACTGCACACTTTGAACTCGCAGGCGATGGAAAAGAGCCCTTCCATTCCACAGAGTACTATCTGTGTCAAACATATAGCTTCATTTTGCATCGTACATTGCCTCCACGCGAATATTTGCTCTCAGATTATTGTGCAGCACTTAGTTGTTGGACTGAAAATGTTACGCCAAGCCAGCCGTGGTGGCCGTGCGGTTCTAGGCACTCCAGTCTGGAACCGCGTGACCGCTACGGTCGCAGGTTCGAATCCTGCCTCGGGCATGGATGTGTGTGATGTCCTTAGGTTAGTTAGGTTTAAGTAGTTCTACGTTCTAGGGGACTGATGACCTCAGTAGTTAAGTCCCATAGTGTTCAGGGCCATTTGAACCATTTTTTTTTTTTTTTTTGTTGACAACATGTGTACAAAACGTTTGTCTTTCCATTTCAAGCAGAAAAGATGTTATTCGCGACCAAATGTCAGTTTTTGATTTATTAGGTCTCTTGGCAGACATATCACGTTACCTATCACAGTTCCAACTCCCAAAGTATTTCTTTCCCATAGTTCTTTAAGGACTGTAGGACTTCTATAAAATCTGTCCAAGTATACCACACGTCCATTTCCCAAGTAAGAGGAACATAGCCTCAGCAGCAGGAATTTGACAGAATTTTTAACATTCCCTTTTACTCCAGTATAAACTTCGGTATTGCACATGTAACCTGTTTGAGCATCACTTACAACACACAATTTCATTCCCGCCGGAGGTTCGAGTCCTCCCTCGGGCATGAGTGTGTCTGTTATTCTTAGCATACGTTAGTTTAAGTTGTGTGCGAGTCTAGGGACCGATGACGTCATTAGTTTGGTCCCTTAGGAATTCACACACATTCGAACATTTTTGAACATACAGTTCAAAAATGGTTCAAATAGCTCTGAGCACTATGGGACTTAACTTCTGAGGTCATCGGTCCCCGAGAACTTAGAGCTACTTAAACCTAACTAACCTAAGGACATCACCCACACCCATGCCCGAGGAAGGATTCGAACCTGCGACCGGAGCGGTCGCGCGGTTCCAGACTGTAGCGCCTAGAACCGCTCAGCCAGAACATACAGTTTTATCCCATATTTCTCTGTTTTGTCTTTCACATAAACACGGAATCCAGTTCTTCCTTCAAAACGACATACTGCTTCATCCCCAGTCAGATTTCGTGATGGATAAAAGACTTTTCTGCATCTTTCTGTGAAAAGTCCCTAACAGGTCTTATTTTACGCAGAGTGTCATGGCCTGCTTCTTGTTGAGGTATCCATAGGCCATTATTGTTCACATGCAGCATCTTGAATATGGCAAAACATCTATCCCGTGACATTATCTGAGAAGCAAATGATGAAGCAAGCACAGGGTCTTCAGGCCAATAATTCCAACGTTCAGGTTTCTTTAGGACGTACATATGGAAAACGATCGCAAAACATTTATGAACTTCATGTATTCTCGCTGCTCTCCATTTTTCCCATAAAGATTTTGGTTTGATTCTGTTCTGACGGCGAAGATCAGAAACTGTATCAGTAGCATATACGAGGGCTGTCCAGAAAGTAAGTTACGATTGATCGCGAAATGAAAATCACAGTGAAAATCAGAAATGTTTCATTTGTAACAGTTAGCTGCAACTTTCAGCTACTTGTCTACATAGTCGCCGTTCTGACTCAGACATTCGTCGTAGCGTTGTACCAACTTTCCAATACCCTCATCATAGAAGACAGCCGCCAGTGCTTTCCGCCAATTCTCTACGCTGGCCTAAAGCTCGTTGTCTGTGCCAAAATGTTGTCTTCATAGCCAGCGGTTCGTTTGCGCAGAGATGAAACTCAGTAGGAGACAATTACGGGCTGTATTGTGGGTAACCAAACATTTCCAATTGAAACGATGCAGGAACATCTTCATTGCCCCTGCAGAATGAGGCTGAGAATTGTCTTGAAGAAGAAACCGCACGACAGTTATGTCATGTTGGTTGCATAGCCTCAGGGGAAAATTCTCACCAGGCCCTCGTACTTGGCGGGAGACACTATTTTCTATAACATCTTTACGCGCTCACTAAGAGCTCAGGAATGAAAACAGCGACATAATTCTACCTAGAGTCATACTAGAGACACTGCCCAACACATCTTTGCAAAGCTTTATCGGTTTTTCATAGTCGTTTCCATTTCGCGACCGATCGTAACTTACTTTCTGGACAGCCCTCTTATATTTGTCTCTGGCTTTACTTTTAGAAACATGCTGTGAATAAAATGTACCAACACACAGTCTAGTTCTTTTGATAACGTATCAACAGGAACCTGAATTCCACTCGTTTCTTCAAACAGAGGTAATTCTGGAAGTGCATCAAAATGTCACCATTCATTATGAAGTGCAGGCGGTTGAACTGAATGACAAACCTGGCTAATAGGAACTTGTGCATCAGCTTCTTCATGCTCACTACCATCACATCTAGCAGCAGCATAGGTTCTGCTCTCCAGCTCACGTGAGTCATCGTCGTCTTCTGAAAAATCGCCGATGTTGTCCGAAAGATCAGCAAGTTCTGAGCCATCTCTCAAGAGTTCTTCAATCTCTAAGTTTGACAAGCGATGTCTGTTAGCCATATTCACTATATACATGTTTTTACACACGGGACGGATGCACACAATAGCACAACACGGCAGCCGACATAGAACAAAACAACCTTCAACAATATCCGAGCGCCCACGCAATTCACGTAATATTGATACCATTCACGAGAGACTAGCGCCCGCTAGCCATCAACAGTGCACTTACGGCAAGCCAAACAATTAGTCTTCCCACTTACAAACGTAAAACACGCGTTTAAACCACAAGCAAATAAGGCGGAAGTGAACAATGTATGATATACGTCTGTCGCACTCTATGATTAAAACACAATGAACGTATCTAGTACGCCCGTCGGCTCTGGTGTGTTAACAACACTCCCCGATAAATTCTAGGTGGCACTGGCTAGCATTTCATGCCACGCACATTGTTTCCGAACTGCAGCTCGAGACAGCATTTTCGCTTGGCCGAAATGATGCGGTTAGGGGCACTAAAAATTGCAAACAGGCGATAGCCGGCGGGTGTATCGAACAGCGGCCGCACAAAAGGAGGCCGTTACACCTTTGACTCGAACTAGGCACCTGTACGTGACAGCATGCAACAGATCGATATTCAGCTGTTACCGCCGCCCGACGAGCATGACAGGAATAACACGAGTTACGGCCGGCGCGATCTTATTTAACGACGCCTGTTATTTCCTGCCCCCTCTTCTCTCCCATCCGCCTGCCTTCGTAGCAAACAACGTCGTTCTGACTACCTCAAATCCGTAGAGGGTGGAGAAAAACGCAATGACCAAATTTATCGGAGTCGGAAATTGAAGTCAGTCGATCTCAGTGATGGATGCGATACAATGTCAGGTAAGATTCATGCTTTCGAATGTTCCCTATGCCACCACAATCTCCATTCCCATTTCTTGTAATATGGTCGATAAACTAAAAACAGGACAGGTGGGTCATAAACTTTCAAACATATTAAGTATTCACGAAATTTGTTTCCATGTTTAAAAAATTTAAATAATCGTAGCGAGTAACCTTTTAACTACAGTAAGCACTACGAAAGCATCATCTGAAACAGGTTTTACCATTCTAAGTCGATGAACTGCATTTAAGTTCTCTCTAAACAACAATTCAGTTTTCCAAGGTTGGTTGTTTCTTCGTAGTATATCGACGGTAATAGCAGCGTTTTTTTTTTTTTAACGTAAAAATGTAACTCTTATAGGATCATTAGTCCTATGTGTTCCTGTCTGTAATACTGATAAGACCCTTTTTTTTCTGAGGATCTGGCGTGGGCACGTGGGAGAAATTTATGTCTCACACTAAAGTCGGCAATCCGCTGGTGGACCAAACAATTAAGCTTCTACATTATCGCAATCAAAAGATATGGTTATTTATGGCATGTGACATAATAGATACTAGCCAAACTCAGTCATCAAATACCTAGAATCATGAAATTCGCCAAGAAGCAACATTTCACATAAAAAGTAAAGAAAAACATCCGAAAATTATTAATTTGTAAGTACCAGGTATAAAAAATATTTTTTTGCCATTTATTACACGTCCGTCTGCCTATCTGCTAAGATTCCTTTTCTCTGGAAAGCGTATAGGAGTCCATTTGAAATTTATGTTAGGTACTAAAGTCTAGGGACCCTTGGCGATGTAAATAGACAACATGAAACATGGCACTGAGTGCCGTTTCGTTTCGAGTCCCCAAGGTCAGTCAGATCCCCAGGGTCACATGGCGGCTGTCAATGTGACTCTGAGATAATGGTCCGTTTAGGACCTTATCTGGGCAAGCACCCACGCCAGCAAAAGGTTGGCGCGTGTACTATTTTTAGTATCAGCGCCCTTTGCGCCATTAGTTATTCGTATCGTTTCTCGCGCTATGTTTGCATAACATGATAATGGTATATAAGGCCTGGGTTTGGTAGTTGATGTACCATGTCGTCTACAGAAGTATCAGCGTCATCTTCTGCATCGTCGTCGTCTGCATCACCTGTGCCAGAACCCACACCCGTAAGTACATTACAGAATAATGGTGTCTTCATTAGTAGATTTGTCCCGACATGTAATTGTAGGGAACCTCCGTAATGCATTAGATGTATTGACTTTGCCTCTACCAATAGTACTGAAGAAAGATATTCATTTTAATTTCCGACGTGAGAAGTTTAATTATGTGCTAGGACGGTTCAGGTTAGATAACTTTTTTATATATACTCAACCTGTTAATGTGCCTATGATACATGAAATTTTACGAACCGCGGCAGATTGTGGTAAAACGTTTCGTTCAGATATGTACAAATCGTGGGATGAGATATGTCATTTAAAAACTTGTAACTTATATGACGGTATATTTCGCCATAATGAGTTCAAAATTAATTTTCGGTTTTTTGAATTATATGGCGCCTTTAGTCCAGTAGCTGGTAATGATGCTGCCATGTTCAAAATATGTGAACGATGTTTGGATAAATGTATTGCATTACAATTTGATGAAAGTTTTACAACAGTGCTAAGTGTTATACATCAAAGTTTAATATTTAAATCAAGCATACGCCAGTTGGGATACTTCGAACCCCCTTGTGCTCAGGAACTGAGAAATTGATGCAGATTTTGTGCGAACACACCGTTAATCCGTAGTGTTCTATGTGGTGGGTTTATTGATAGTGCTAGTGATTCAGATTGATGATGATGACCTGGTTGTAAATCTGTTTGCAGATTGGTAACCATGGACGTGATCCTGGAGATGATAACCCTAATATGGACGTTGCTGGAGGCGCATACAACAACTCCAACTCTGAAGGCTGTGCTGTTTCTGATGAGCAATATACAATCGAAGCTGGAGGACGTCGATGGAGTTTTCGGGACATTATTATCACAGATCCTGAGTTGTTTAATTCAATACGAACACGCTTCGCAAAACTGTTTGTTTGGTTTGAATTCCTTACGCGAATATGTTAAGTCAGTCAAAGGCGGTACTTCACAGATATCATTGTCACCCGATCACAGGAAGAAGTTGACACTATGTGCAGAAGACTTGATTGCGTTGCACAAAGACACCCTGGTGAAATTATCATGTATCGACAACATGGGGAGCACATCCACTCATCCACGACTGCGTATACTCATCCCGACGATGTCGATGCCGGCTCAGATTTGATCCAGTTATTTCCCCCTGCCTCAAGAAGTCTCAAAGACGAACAAGGGCCATCGCAGTGATCTCTGACATCGACTGGCTCAATGTTCTGTTATACTTCTTTGTGTCGAAGGGGCCAGGCAGGGGAAAAGTATGGCTTAGAGGAGCCGATCGGCGACTTACTGGTGTCTCTGAAATTATACAATGGCAAAATAGCGTCGCAGGATCCCTCGCAATATTGGAAGGGCAAGGAGGTGGACATGCTTCTGAATGTGAACAAGAACACAAAAATAATGCAGTTAGTAAACACCCCCATTCGCGAAGGCCACGAATCCCTACAGGGAAATGGTGCGGTCCTTCGATCGCAGCGAAAAAGATACTTTCCCTACTAATGTCATCTAATTGTATTCCTCCAGAGAATATAACAAATGTTATTCCAATATGTCATCCATTTTACATGCATCTAATTGACCATAAATTTAAACCCTATTTTGAAATGGGCTTACTGCTACATCAAAAGACTGTGAATGACCTAGACCTGAAAGGATTAGAAAAGATTTTATGTTTCGGATCTGAAAACGATGCTTTTTATGCCAATTGTGATACTACATGGGACTATTATTACACATTAGGTGATTCTGTAGCATGGTTCAATAAGTTACTGTTGTTTCAATCAGGAGGGGATACGGATAAAGCTCCTGAGATTCTAACAAACATTGTGTCCTGGTTTAAGGAAAAAGGACTATATCAATGGACTCAGATTGATAATAATGATGTTTATATTCCAAATAAGAAACCAAATACCTTGTGTGTAGTTGGTACTCCTAACTCAGGTAAAAACTGGTTCTTTGATTGTATAACATCATTAGCATTAAATGTAGGCCATATAGGCCGATGTAATAACAAAACGAATCAGTTTGCTATGCAAGATGTAGTAGATAGAAGAATTATTGTCGGTAATGAGATATCCATTGAGGATGGTGCTCTGGAGGATTTCAAAAAGGTTTGTGAAGGTATTGCATGTAACATTCGAGTGAAATATAAAGGCTATGCCATTTTGCGGATGACGCCAGTTTTCCTGATTAGTAACAGCCAGACTTTAAAGACATAAGAGCGAAAACCATTCGATGGTCAAAATATGATGAGTTAAAAAATGCTACTAAAAAACCATATCATCTAGCATTTCTTGAGCTATTACAAATATATGATGTGTCATATTAAGGTGAATAATCTGTAACACCAAATAAAAGAAATATGTCCTTTTATTTGTATATGTAAATACAATTGTATACACTTTGTAATAAATACAAATATTAAATTTATGTCTGTTTTATTTCATATTGTCCTTTATACACAGATGATTCCTCATTCCTTGTTACAGTAGACATGTAAATCATATCAGATACCTGAACATTTGGTACATTTGCTCTTGGATAATGGGTTTCTAAACCATCAGAATATACAGAACATTCTGCAATAACTTCAAACAACATTTGAGTATCTGTATATTTCGTAGTATCACTATTTAAACTACTGGTACTTAAAGTACATGTAGGATTTATCCCTCCATGAAGGCTTGGTTGAACATTTGTATCATGAAGTCTAATGTTGTACCCAGAAGAAGCTATATCAGCCTTTTCTATTAAATTATTATAACCAGAGTTGTTTGTATCCGTTACAGGAGTAATAGCTCCTACTAACTGTTCTTCAATTCGTCCTGGTTCCAAAGGAGTCTTAGAAAAACTATCACATGTCATAAAAGGATTACCGTGCTTATCCCCATTAACTGTGCACCGTTGAGGTACACTCTGAGCAGTACATGTAACAGGAAACATATCAACAATAGATACTTTTGGAACTTTAAGGAAACCTAAAGTTCGATTATAGTCATAGTTAACAATAACGTTTCCTGTACGAGCATCTGCATCTACTTCAGAAACACACGATTGAACACATTTCCAACCCCAGTTATGTAGACATTTTCCTTTTGTACTTGACACACATGCATAATAATATTTCATTTTAATAGGCTGTCCAAATTGATGCGCAGGTACCGTAGTTAAAAAATTATCCTCATCATTTTTATACCCGTACCATGATTTCCAAATTGGAGGAAAGTTGCGTTTATGATCTATAGCAGAAGTTTCCATGGGAAACGCCAGGTATTTTTAAAATAATATCCATACTAGTTATCATATTCTTGTTTTGATTTAACGTTGCAAGTTCTGTCTCACTTGAATTTGTTGGGAAAGCAATTCTGGGGTTTCGTGCAATTACTTTTGCAGAACAATGCACAATTCTACTACCATCTGGCAATAAGTCAAATTCAGATGGGGTCATATACAGAAATGGTCAATCCACAGGAATTTCAGCTAAAGGGGTCATCATAAATACAGCATTTTCACGAGTAATTGCTTTATAACGTCATATTTAACACTCGCACACTAACTCATCGAAATGAAATGACACGATTTCAGAGACATTACTGGTATCATATGATTTAATGTACATGGTGACCATAATTAAACTTAAACTTTCAAACCGCTGTATAAATAACGCCACTGGTCAGAATGAAGTCAAATTGTGAAGAAATATTATCGGAGAAGGGGGAAAACGCATGACAGAAGAAAAATAAATAGATACAAAATGTAGCAATAGATGGCGCTGCAAGCATAATAATTTAATAGTGGTCGACTACAAATGACAAATGAATCATACAACAATGCCTAAGGTGTACGTTTGACGTTAAACAAACTGTACTACACAGTGTGCATGGGTGTGTAGGTGTGATACGGTTAGTTACGTACGCCCATCCTCCACGGTTAGGTCATATCACATTGGATGGGAAAAATCGGTTTTTATTTGTCCTGAGGCCAAAAACCGCATAAAAAGCATCAGTCAAATACAAATAGGATTATTAATTTCCTTATGACTGGCGCAAAACGTGTTCAATATGCTGTCCACCGTTTTCTGAAAGTTGAAATCGAGAAGCAGCATGTTCAACAACTGATCGAAGTGTTTCCGCGATCACATTCAGCGTGTGTGGCGCAATGCGTGCCTTGAATGCAGGTAAGTTTGCAATCGGAACACTGAACCCAACATCTTTCAGATAGCCCCACAGCAAGAAGTCACACGGATTAAGATTAGGTGAAATGGCTGTAGGGAAACGGCGACTGATAATTCTAGCATTTCCGAAATGCCGCATCAGCAGCTGCTTAACTGGATTTGCAATGTGCGGAGGTGCACCATCTTGGATAAAAATGATCCCATCCACACATCCACGCTGTTGGAGAGCTGGAATGACGTGGCTGCGCAAAAGACACTCATTGCGCTTGCTATTGACAGTACAGTACCTGTCTCTTCGAAAAAATATGGCCCTAAGATGAATTATGCCGTAAACCGGCACCACACTGAATTGATACTGGTTGATTTCGGTGTGGATTTTCCGTTGCCCATATTCGACGATTCTGTGTACTGACATATCCTGTCAGATGTAAGTGGGCTTCATCTGTTCACAAAATCTTCCGTGGCCAGTCATTGTCCACTTCCAGGCGAGCAATAAATTCTAAATCGAAGGTCTCTCTTGCTGGCAAGTCAACAGTAAGCAACTCGTGCACATGGGTGATTTTGAATCGATAGCAAAGAAGGATGTTTCGTAGGATTTTAGGCACCGTGCTCACGGGTATGTCCAATAATCGGGCAGTTCTCCATGCACTACATGTTTGCACACCACCACTCATCTCCTCCTGCACTGATGTGGCCACTGCTTCCACTGACGTCGAATCAATTCGTTTCCTCTCTCTACCAGATTGCACACCAAAAGAACCCGTCTTCTCGAATTTCCGAACTATTTTCTCCAGACCAACGGCAGTCATCGGATCAACACCTTTCTTCAAACCTTTCAGTGTCCGGAACTTCTGCAGAGCGACGTGTGCACAGTCATCATTCCTGTTATGCAGCTTTACAAGCAGAGCGATGTCCTCCATTGAAGCAGTCATAGCGAACGTCGCAGACGCGAAAGGAGGAAAATCCGTCTACTCGACGTGTTTATACCAAATTCAATGGGTCGTGCGCATGACAGGTGTTCTCACTTACGTATTCTGAATATACAGCGCCATCTATTGATCAATTTTTACACAAAATTTTTTCTTCTGCCGTACCTTTTCTCCCTTCTCCGATAATATTCCGTTGCAATTTGGCGTCATTCTGACCAGTGGTGCTATTTCTACAGTGTTTTCAACGTTTAACTTTAATTATAATCACTCTGTATATAGTCTGAAGTGGCGGGTGAAAATTTGTACCGAGGTTGGGAGTCGAACGAGGGTCTCCTGCTTACTAGGCAGGTGCGCTAGCCCCTATTTCCAAAACTAAACGAATTATCCTGGCACGCCTCTCTCCTCGATCCGAATTCTCCCTGCCGCTCCAGCCTACTTTAAATTTCCTCCTTACACATGAACGGTAAGCAGGAGACCCACGTTCTTTTCCCGGCCTTGGTACAAATTTTCACTCGCCGCTTCATTCTACATACACAAAACCATATCTGTATGAGACCACTGAACTCTCTCAAATTCTGTTATAATTTGTTTGAGTTCCTGGCTGGATCTCCCGTTTACGTTTCATGATGAGGTGTTATTCCAGAACACGGACAGTGTCGGCATTTCTGTTCGTGTGTGAGGGAATAATTTAAAGTAGACTGGGGTGACAGTGAGACTTTGCATCGAGGAGTGAGGTGTGCCAGCCTAATCCGTGTAGATTTCCAAACCGCTGGACAATGTGGCTTAGTGCCTAGCTCACCGGCCTAGTAAGTAAGAGGAATCGTGTTCGATTCTCAGCCTTAGTACAAATTTTCAGTGGCTACTTCAGACTGTATAGCCCTACATAAAAACACTGCCGGCCGGTGTGGCCGAGCGGTTCTAGGCACTACAGTCTGGAACCGCGCGACCGCTACGGTCGCAGGTTCGATACCTGCCTCGGGCATGGATGTATGTGGTGTCCTTAGGTTAGTTAGGTTTAAGTAGTTCTAAGTTCTAGGGGACTGATGACCTCAAGAGTTAAGTCCCATAGTGCTCAGAGCCATTTGAACCATAAAATCACTGATCTAAACTTAGTAATGAACCTTTCGTATACATGTCGGACGTGGTGGTTCATTAGTGAAGAACTTAACTAAGAAAGGGAAAGGTCGCGGTACCGAATCCTAGTTGGATCACAGATGGTTCAGACTTCGTTTCAAAGAGGCCTTCACCTCTCAACGATTGGTTTCCCTGTCTTTTTAGACAAGTGCGAATACGACCCGCGCTCTCAATACATCATTTCGTACTCGCATTTGTCCCATTTTTTAATTCTAGCCGTCATTGACATCTGACGTTTTGTTTCTTGCAGAGTCCGCAAAGGCTGATGATAGATAAGTTTCGTAAACAATTTCAGACGATGAACGACGCTAGAAATCCGCGTGCGGTCCTCCTGAGATTTTTTTCCGTGCTGTTGTACAAGCGTTTGTGGAGCGTCTTCAGCTGATGCCATGACAGTGGTTTGCGGTGCTGTTATCTTGTTATTGTTGCATCAAATTCTAAATACTATGGTCATTCCAGAAAGTGTTGGTAGCTATGCTACATCGTGCGAAAGTGTGCCATGTCCGTAACTGTAGTAAATATATTCGAAAGCCCACGCCAAACATCATGAAATCAACCGACAGATTGAGACCGCATACGAGGATGGCTCAGGATCAGCGCCTGAAATATTAAGTGTTAGATTGGCAGTGCTGCAAGATGGGTCATCCACTATTCACCTTACTCACCAGACCTCAGTTCAAGCGACATCGACGTCATTCCACAGTTGGGGATACCACCGCGTGAGAGGCGCTTTGCAAAGAAGATGAACGTCCTCACGGCATTTCGGCGACTAACTACAACGGACAGGCGATCTTGAAGCAAATTTAAAACTTTGGTTCTTCAAGTAATTCAGGAAAGATAACACAAACACACACACACACACACACAAACACACACACACACACACTGAACACAACGTTTAGCAAAAACCAGAGGGACAGAGTCAATGTTACCTCACCTGCCAGTTCGTAGTATTTCTCTGTCGATACCTCTGACTTCGGTCATCGTTGGTGACACTAGTTTTCAGTGTGTGTTTGTTATCTTTCCTGAATTACTTTAAGAACCAAGGTTTTAAATCTGCTTGTACATCACATGTCCCCTGCAGTTAGTGCCTTGAAAATGGCGGGGTGTACTCCTGCCGAAATATTGGCGGTCGCTGTAAATATTACCTGGCTGAATTCCCGTAAGTTGTTTGAAAATTGTTTATGCCAGAAGAAACTCAGGTCTCACATTATTTACCTCTACGGGGAGGAAATGTATCGGTGTTTACGAAAGTTGGATAAACTTACTAGCTGTTGAGTTAGACTGCAATGTGCTTTGTCGTTGTAATTGAGGTGTCGTGATGAAGCTCGTGTCCTAACATTTGCCAAGGTTGTGCACCATATTAATTCTCCTGCCACCAAGCGCATCAAGCAAGGTGCGGGCTTGACTCTTCTGCGTGATAGGATTCCTTTTACTCGTCGACGTTTGAATTCTGTTTCCATTGTTTAGTTTCCGTTTAATGGTTGTTTCGAAATTGTCTGATGTCGCGTGGGATTGGTTGGACTGTGCTTCATGGACTCAAGCTCATTGGGAATACAATTCTGTTACTGCTCGGCATTTGGCAAGGTTTGGACGTTTCCTCCGCTCGCAGTCTTATTTTATATCTCGACGTTCTGTGATAAATCTCACAGAGAAATCTTTAATCCACGCATCCATATCCGTGCTAGAGATGGGTTTAAATTTTGAACCCTCAACGAAGAGTTTGTCGGTAGGCGATTTCATTAGTTCCATCAAGTAGGCAGTTTGCAAACTACCTCCTGAAGTCGCAGAGGAGGTTAGGAGGGATGCTTGTCGTGTATTGACTAGGGCTCCTCCACCTAAGAGTAATGTAACAGCAGCAGAGAGGGTTGCTTTACGCTCTCTCTAAGTTGACCCTGACATTGTTGTTTTACCTGCGGACAAGGGCAATAACACCGTGTTTTAAACAAACAGGATTATGTACAAAAGATGCAATGTTTATTATCTGATTCAGCGTATTGCAGGATCGTTGCCGACCCACGAAAAGTGTTGACAGAAAGACCGATACGCCCCTGAAGGAAAGTGGTTTGTCGCAGGACACTTTCAAGAATGTTAACACCTATAGTGCTGTTCCCTCTAGGTTATATCACCTTCCGAAGATACATAAGGAAGGGGTTCCTTTCCGTCCTTTAGCGAGCAATATCGGCGCTCCTACGTATCGTGTAGCTAAACATCTTGATTCTCTGTTAAGCCCACACAAGTTGGTCGGTGTGAACATCAAGAAATCAGCTGATTTCTTACTTCATTTGGAGGGAATGCGGTTAGTGAGATTATGTTTGGTGTTGAGCTAACTAATCTCTTTTGACATGTGTTGACATCCACTTACTTTTTATTCAACGACCAGTATCACGACCAGGCAGATGGAGTTGCAATGGGTAGCCCGTTGTCTCCCGTGATTGCAAATTTGTTTATGGAAGACTTCGAGGAACATGCATTCTACTTCAGATATGTTGATGATACTTCTGTTGTTTGGCCTCATGGTAGGTCGAATCTGAATGCCTCTTTAGAACATCTGAACTCGATCCACACGAACATTCGTTTTACGATGGAGGTGGAAGAGGATGTTTGCCTTCCCTTTCTTGACGTTTTGGTTAGGAGAAAGGTTGATGGATCATTGGGTCATGCAGTTTACCGGAAACGTACTCACACTAGCGTGTATTTCCAGGGTTGTCACCATCCGGCTCAGCGTGAAAAGGTACTTCGTACCCTGGTACACAGAGCACATGTTATTTCCGGCACTGAGTGTTTGTCAGTTGAGCTGGCCCATCTTGAAGCTACATTTCGTCAGAATAGTTATAGTGAAAGACAGATTGAACGTGCGTTGCGCTATCGACCAACTGCGACTCGGGTGACTGATGATAATACTGAGTTGACATCGAAGTCTACTGCCTTTTTGCCTTACTCAGGAATCCCTTCCTATAAGATGGGTCATATTTTACGGAAATACGGTGTGAAATATGTTTTCCGAACTCCATCTAAAACTGGAGCGCTTTTGGATTCTGTTAGGATTATCTTGGTTCGCGTGAGGCAGGCGTGTAACGCATTCCGTGTACCTGTGGCATGGCATACATTGGTCAGGCTATCAGGACCGTGGAGGAACGATGTACTGAGCACGAACGGCACACACGATTACAGCAGCCAAGTAGAACGGCTATTGCCGAACATTGTTTGGTTACTGGTCAACCTATGTTACATAACAATACCGCGATTATCGCATGCACGTCCAGGTATTGGGACAGTGTTATTAAGAAAGCTGTTGAGATTAAATTAGCGAGCAATCTTTAACCAGGGATGGAGGTTTTTCTTAAAAAAAATCTCTGCATGGTATCCTGCTCTCTCCGTTGTCAAAAAACAGAGGGACAGAGTCAATGTTAAGTCATCTGCTAGTTCCTGCTCTTTCACTATCGATACATCTATCTTTGGTCATTTTTGGTGGCACTAGTGTTCAGTGTGTGTTTGTTATCTTTCCTTAAATACTCTAAGAACCGAGGTTTTAAATTAACTTGTATATCGCCTGTACGTTGCAGTTAGTGCCTAGGAAACGGTGGCGTGTACTCCCGCCAAAATATCGGCGGTCATTGTAAATATTGCCTGTCTGAATTCCCGTAAGTTGTTTGATAATGAAAGCGTCTTTTCCACCAGTCTCAGCGACGAGGCACATTTGTTATTAAGGTCAGTGGCTTCTCGGCCTCAATACGGATTTTCTCTGGGCCATCAGTCATCTGACTGGTTTGATGCTGACCGCCACAATTTCTCGTTTATGCCAACCGCTTCATCTCTAAGTAGAACTTTACCAAGCGTCCTCATTTATACGTTGCATATATTCTAGAATGCTGAAAATTAGATGGGTAGATCACATAACTAATGAGGAGGTATTGAATAGAATTGGGGAGGAGTTTGTGGCACAACTTGACAAGAAGAAGGGACCGGTTGGTAGGACATGTTCTGAGGCATCAAGGGATCACAAATTTAGCATTGGAGGGCAGCGTGGAGGGTAAAAATCGTAGAGGGAGACCAAGAGATGAATACACTAAGCAGATTCAGAAGGATGTAGGTTGCAGTAAGTACTGGGAGATGAAGAAGCTTGCACAGGGTAGAGTAGCATGGAGAGCTGCATCAAACCAGTCTCAGGACTGAAGACAACAACAACATATTCTAGTCAGTGTCTTCCCTATAGTTTCTAACCTCTACAGCTCCCACAAGTACCACGAAAATGTCTTAACAGATGTACTACCGCCCTGTTCTTTCTTCTTGCTTTTCTGTAGATTCCTGACCTTGGTAATTCTGTGGAAGACTTAATTTCTTACCTCATCAGTCCACGTAATTTTCAAAGTCAAATCTCAAACGCTCTAACTCTCTAGCCTTATTGTTTCACTTCAGTCCACGATTCACTTCATACAGTGCCATGCTCTGAACATACATTCTCAGAAATTTCTTGCTCAAATTGAGCTGATGTTTTATGTCAGCAGACTTCTCTTGGTCAGAAAAGTCCTCTTTGTCTGTGCTGATCTGCATCTTGTGTTCTTCTATTCGACATATAACCGAGTTTTATCGTTTCCAGATACACAGAGCGAGTCAGCCGCCCCTGCGTATGCGTTTTATGCAACCTGCAACGCTTTCAAATCCCACGAGCAAGATTTTCATATTTTCTCCCTTGCTATGAGCGAACTGTTAGCCATATAGAAAAAAGGAGCAGGATCTTATGTGGGAAATTTAATTTAGTTAAATTCTGTATTGGGATACACTTTAACGCAAGGCCAGAGTTCAGGAGTTATTCAAGAAAAAAATTACAAAAGTTACCATCAAACGCATTTTTCTAGAATAACTCCAGACGGTGCCCTCCGTGGAAAACGTATCCCAGTGCAAAATTTAAGTACGTTCAATTTCCTGCAAAAAGGTCCTGTTCATTCTTTTCTGTAATGCTAACAGTTTGCATGTAGCAAGCGAAAGTATATGAAAATCTCGTGGATGGTTTTTGAGGGCGTTGCAGGTTGTATAAAACCCGTAAGTGGCGGCACCTGAATGTCTTGCTACTGACTTCTGTACGTGCATTATAACGGACAACAGTTGATTAATAGTTACTTAGAGTGTTGCTCAAAAGATTGGCCAATCCTATTTAATTTATTTGTTTGGCCTAATGAAACGCTGGATTCGGTTTTGTAAATTATTGATGTGTCCATTTAAGAACAAAATGGTTGTCAATGGATTATGGTCATGAAACTTATATAAGTTTGGAATGTGTCTCCGTTGATGACTACAGTAGAATTTTCTCTTCTTCTGCTTTTGTGATTTCTACTAATTCTAAACTATATTATCTACTCCTACTGCGAATGATGTTTCTTCCATTATTAAATTGAGGAAACACAATTTCAGTTCAGTTTTAACACTATTGATTAATATAACTCAACTCTCTATGCTACATACATTTCAAAAAAACAATTATTTTTACTGTATTGGTTGCACAATTTAGTTCTATAAACTCTAACACGGAACGATGCGGATTCTCGTAGGCGCCTGCTTACAGACGCAGAAGTGATGTGATGATGTTGCCAGCTTTACGGGAACAATACAGCATAGCTCCTCTACTGCATTCAGTGAATCCACTTGCGAGATCTACTCTTCATTACTAAATTTATTGCTACTGCTCCTGCTGGCCTGGGTGGCCGAGTGGTTCTAGGCGCTACAGTCTGGAACCTCGCTACCGCTACGGTCGAAGGTTCGAATCCTGCCTCGGGCATGGATGTGTGTGCTGTCCTTAGGTTAGTTAGGTTTCAATAGTTCTAAGTTATAGGGGATTGATGACCTTAGAAGTTAAGTCCCATAGTGCTCAGAGCCATTTGAACCATTTGAACCTGTTGCTATGTATCAGTATTAGCGTACAACTAACAGTGGCAGATAATCAAATTCACAACATAACGGAGCTACGCTGAATGCGAGCTTGAGGGTGTAGGCTGAAATAGGCATTACTGTCGTCAACAGCAAGTAAAGTGAGTGAATGGAACAAGTTTGTTTCCAAGCAAGACAGAGAACACATAGAGTCAACATTTGCACTGTAGTGCACTATTTTCAGAGCAATACATATGCACCCCATCTGCGGCTGGAAAACAAACGAAACGCAGTAACTCTGTAACGATATGTCGGAGGCCGTGGATCCCACATACCAGAATGTCCGCAGCTTGTAGTCTAGTGGCGAGCGTTGCTGCCTCTGGATCACGTGGTCCCAGGCTCGATTCCCGCCCGGGTTGGGGATTTTCTCTGCCCGGGGACTGGGTGTCTGTGTTCTCCTCATCATTTCATAATCATCATTGGCATCATCATCATTCGTGACAAGTGGCTAGATTGGACTGGGTTAAAAAATTGTACTGTGTAAAAATTGGGAGTTTGTACTGGCACTGATGACCGCGCAGTTGAGCGCCCCATAAACCAAACATCATCCCTCGTGCTAAAATTCAAAAGTTATTCCTGAACAATCCCTGCAAGTTTGCCGGTAGAGATCTTTTTTCTTCTTTAAAAAAGAACTTATGGGAGTTAACTGCTAAGGTCATCAGTCCCTAAGCTTACACACTACTTAACCTAAATTATCCTAAGGACAAACATACACACCCATGCCCGAGGGAGGACTAGAACCTCCACCGGGACCAGCCGCACAGGGTAGAGTTCTGCCTCATCCACTATGTAGGGTATTGCACCCTTACGAGATATGTCTGACGAATTTCTCGAGCTTGTACACCACCCTGTCATTTCCATTCTAACTCAACTCCTTCTGTCACTCATCAGTGATGAAATGAAATGTCGTGTGGCTAGGGCCTCCCGTCGGGTAGACCGTTCACCTGGTGCAGGTCTTTCGAGTTGACGCCACTTAAGCGACCTGCGCGTCGATGGGGATGAAATGATGATGAGTAGGACAACACAACATCCAGTCCCTGAGCGGAGAAAATCTCCGACCCAGCCGGGAATCGAACCCGGGACCTTAGGATTGACATTCCGTCACGCTGACCACTCAGCTACCGGGGCCGGACACTCATCAGTGATGACATAGATTATCTGACCTCACGCAGTGCCCGTTCACAGAATTTTGTCTGAAACCTTAAGTGAAAGTTATGGAACAATGAAAGTGTATTTGCCGGTACTGTATTCCTAGTTATTGAGAGTTGTATCATTTTAATGCGGCTTGACGTTTGTTGCTACCCATTAGCTGAGAGTTTTTTTTTAAGACAATCCTTTGTTCTGAATTCTTCTATGAAACACTGCTATGAGTTTTTATGTTCTGGAAGGTTATATATTCATAATTTGATGCACAACTCAATGTGATGTTTTTGACCTTTTCGTCGCTGTCCTACGCCGCTGCTCCTGAGTCGGCTGCAGGTGGTCTAGCACGAAACGGCTTCGGCGGGTAATGCAGTATAGAGGGGCGGCACGCCCCTCCATTACGGGCGGCAGGCAATCGAAAACCGTTTAACTAAATGTATACCCGCCCACGGGAAAGCTCCGCCTCTACGTGATAATGAAACGGATATTTCCGAAGGCTGCGCTTAGTGGACGATCCGTAAGAAAGAAGGGGAGCTAGCAATTATTGGTGAAACACGTTACAGTCGGAAATCGAATGCACAAGAAGAAGGAGGTGGAGGAGGAAGGACGAAGGACAGAGCCGATGAGAACGGCTGGCGCGGGAGCTGCATCTCAGATAGGCCAGTCTCCGGTATCGGCCTCCACACGGCTGCAGAGAACGCCGTCGCCGCCCAAGTTTTAGACGTTCCTCCACGAAAATCTTGTCCACTCTACTAAATTCATATATAGCTCTGTTGCATTCCGCACTGTAGCACTCCGTTCATTCATATTTCAACAGGGTTCGCCCAATACACTTAGTTTATGTAATAACGTACATTTAGCTCTGTGTGGCAAGAAACATACTACGCAGCACATTTCATTTAGGTCCGTAAATCAACTGCTACATGTGCTATGATAGGTCACAATAATGAATACACAAAACAATCAGAATCTAGAAGAAATAATCAGGCACTAAGAACAAGATCAGTGGTTTCCCGAGGATTTAATTTTGTCTCCATTCCTCGCTAATACATTCGCGTTGGATTTCCATGTTATGCGTCTGCTATATACTTACAAAGACAGCCAATCGCTAGCAGACGTACTAGTAGTCAGCCAGTATATTCCCGTACTTTGAGGCAAATGAAATAAAGCTAAAAGAGTGCCTAATGGAAGACTACTGGGATGCTAAACAGATGTTCTCACAAAGCGTAAACAATGCATTAATGCACACGTGATTTAATTATGCAGACCTAAACTCATTCGCATCTTGATTCAACATTAGTTTGCTCTAGTAACGGAGTATCCACACCAACGAGCACCTCACTGGGTGTAAGGTTGCAACGACGAGCTGGTAATGGAAATT
Organism: Schistocerca serialis cubense; assembly: GCF_023864345.2. Taxonomy (NCBI): domain Eukaryota; kingdom Metazoa; phylum Arthropoda; class Insecta; order Orthoptera; family Acrididae; genus Schistocerca; species Schistocerca serialis. Next base: position 335,103,552 of record NC_064638.1, read on the forward strand.
GCCAATTATCGCAAATAAATATATTATTTTGCCGGACGGGGTAGCCTTGCGGTCTGCGGAGCCTTGTCACGGTCCGCGTGACTTCTTAGTCGGGGGTTGGAGTCCTTCCTCGGGCATGGTTGCGTGTGTGTTGTCCTTAACGTAAGTCAGTGTAAGTTAGATTAGTATGTAAGCTTAGAGACCGATGACTTCAGCGGTGCCAAAGTCTTGCTGCATCAATAACATCCTCATCATCAACGTGCCGCCCCCTGCGGAGTGCATCTTCCGTTGCGCCCAACAGATGGAAACCGGAAGCTGAGAGATCTGGACTGTAGGTTGGATGAGGAAGAACAGTCTAGTGAAGTCTTGTGAGCCTCCATCGGGTGTGGTGGCTTGTGTGTGGCCTTGCGTTGTCACGTATAATGAGAAATTCGTTTGCATTTTTGTGGAGATGAACACTCTGAAGTTGACATTGATTAATAATAACCTAATTTTAAAGGTGTATATCTAACAAACTTAGTTCAAAGAAAAGGTATAAATCATTTTCGATTTCACAACTGTGTGTGGCCGGCCTGCACACGGGAGATGAGAGAGGTTTGCCTTATCTTGTTGAGATGTTGACAGACGCCTCGCCCAATAACTCACCGTGTTTCAGTTCACTTTCAGGTCGCCAAAGACACTGTGCAAGCACCTTTGTATATCTGCGATGCTTTGGTTTTCCGGCAAAAGGAACTCAGCTGTCTGCTTGAAACGCACCTCCGCTATTTACGCCATTTTGAAGGCTGCGTATAGAACCGCAAGGTATCGCAACTTCATCGAAGTCCCACAGCAAATGCCGCATCTTTAACATAAAATTAGCTAAGAAAAAGAAATCTTAATTACTTGCTGAACGCTCCTCACATAACAACGTAGGTAGGCAGTTGTCTATCAGAAGCCGGCGACTGTCACCACTCCACCTAGCAAGACAACTTGACGTAGCAAACTGGCCGCACGTGGTAACTACATCATTTATTAAAAAAGTAAAAAATAAATAAAATGATCTTTCGTAATACATGAAATGTTAAGACATAAGCAATAACAAAAATATGAACAGAGGCTACTTCAGATTACACATACCCCGAAATTTCAGAATAATTCCTCTTCTTCTTCTTCACCTTCTTCTTCTTCTTCTTCTTCTTCTTCTTCTTCTTGTTTCGTTACGACATCTGTAGGATCACTTTATGGATTGTATGTCCTTCTTATCCTCCCAGAATTTCTTCATCGTTTCTCTTATCCTCTCCCGCTCTTCTTCAGGGATCTTCAGTATGCTCTTCTCTTTTGTGGTCCGGTGGTGACACTCCCCTCCTTCTGTATCCATCTCTGTTGCCGATCTCCGGCATATTGGTTGGTGTGCACTTTCTTCTCCTCTATATCTTTCATCCACCTTGAACCCCAGTTCCGACCAGCCCTTCCGGAATTCAACAACCCACGCGGTTCCTATCTTTCTTCTTGTCCTTCCTGTTGTTTCCTATATTTTTTTCTTCATTCTGTCATTGGATCAGGTCTTTCCTCTTGTCCTCCTTGTCCTCTTGTCCCATGCTCTTTTCCTCATTCTTCCATATTCATCCTCATTACATACCCAGCAAATCTCACTTTTTCCAGTCTGATATCTCCTGATACTGTCTTCCTGTTCTGGTAGAGTTCTTCCGTAGGTTATCATAGCCATCCATTGCCACCTGCTTTAGAGTCTAGCATTTTTCTCAGTATTTGCTTCTGTTATTTTCTCTAGGTGTGCTGCTCCTGTTCTTCCATGTGTTATACAGGGTCGTCCATTGATCGTGACCGTGCCAAATATCTCACTAAATAAGCGTCAAACGAAAAAACTACAAAGAACGAAACTTGTCTAGCTTGAAGGGGGGAACCAGATGGCGCTATGGTTGGCCCGCTAGATGGCTCTGCCATTGGTCAAACGGATATCAACTGCGTTCTTTTAAGTAGGGACCCCCATTTTTATTACATATTCGTGTAGTACGTAAATAAATACGAATGTTTTAGTTAGACCACTTTTTTCGCTTTGTGATAGATGGCGCTGTAATAGTCACAAACATATGGCTCACAATTTCAGACGAACAGTTAGTAACAGGTAGGTTTTTTGAATTAAAATACAAAACGTAGGTACGTTTGAACATTTTATTTCGGTTCTTCCTATGTATTACATGTACCTTTGTGAACTTCTCATTTCCGAAAACACATGCTGCTACAGCGTGATTACCTGTAAATGCCACATTAATATAATAAATGCTCAAAATGATGTCCCTCAACCTCAATGCATTTGGCAATACGTGTAACGACGTTCCTCTCAACAGCGTAATGTTCCCACATGCATTGACAATGCGCTGACGAATGTTGTCAGGCGTTGGCGGTGGATCACGATAGCAAATATCCTTCAACTTTCCCCACAGAAAGAAATCCGGGGACGTCAGATCCGGTGAACGTGCTGGCCATGGTATGGTGCTTCGACGACCAATTCACCTGTCATGAAATATGCTTTTCGATACCGCTTCAACCGCACGCGAGCTATGTGCCGGACATCCATCATGTTGGAAGTACATCGCCATTCTGTCATGCAGTGAAACTGTAGTAGCAAAAACCAACTGCGGGAACGCCTTGGGCTGCGGATCGGAGCCGCCAGGCGGGGAGGCCGCCGGCGGTGGAGCACGCACCACCGGGTAAACACAGGATGAGTCGGACGACAGACCAACGGCAAATGACAACAACCGACCACGACCGACTATGACCGACACAACAAGGAAGAGATAAACAACGGAGGCTTGTGGAAACCACAATACCAAACACCAACAGCAAATCCACTCAGAACCAGAGCCAGGCAAAGGTCAACTACGAGCAAGGACCAGAACGCAGTACTGCCGAGATAGAAACGAAATCCAGAGCGAGTACCAGACTGGCTGGACTAGGGCAGAGCGCGTCCCTATATACTAAACCGAAGGGAGCGGCTATTGGCCGCTGTCTGCACGTGGCGTAGCGGTAGCGCCCTGGCTGCCGAGAGCCGCTGCGTGGAATAGCCGCCGCGGAGGCGGAGCCCTCTATGGGCTGACCACGTCCATTTGTTCTGGCGCGTGTTCGACTTCCGCGGCGGAAGGTACTTGAGAAACGTAGTAACATCGGTAGAACATTACTTAGGGAATCAGCATTCATTGCACCATTTAGATTGCCATCGATAAAATGGGAGCCAAATATCCTTCCTCCCATGCCGCACCATACATTAACCCACCAAGGTCGCTGATGTTCTACTTGTCGCAGCCATCGTGGATTTTACGTTGCCCATAGTGCATATTATGCCGGTTTACGTTACCGCTGTTGGTGAATGACGCTTGGTCGCTAAATAGAACGCGTGCAAAAAATCTGCCATCGTCCCGTAATTTCTCTTGTGCCCAGTGGCAGAACTGTACACGACGTTCAAATCCGTCGCCAGGCAATTCCTGGTGCATAGAAATATGGTACGAGTGCAATCGATGTTGATGTAGCATTCTCAACACCGACGTTTTTGAGATTCCCGATTCTCGCGCAATTTGTCTGCTACTGATGTGCGGATTAGCCGCGACAGCAGCTGAAACACCTACTTGCGCATCATCATTTATTGCAGGTCGTGGTTGACGTTTCACATGCGGCTGAACACTTCCTGTTTCCTTAAATAACGCAACCATCCGGCGAACGGTCCGGACACTTGGATGATGTCGTCCAGAATACCGAGCAGCATACATAGCACACGCCCGTTGGGCATTTTGATCACAATAGCCATCCATCAACACGATATCGACCTTTTCCGCAATTGGTAAACGGTCCATTTTAACACGGGTAATGTATCACGAAGCAAATACCGTCCGCACTGGCGGTATGTTACGTGATGCCACATATTTATACGTTTGTGACTATTACATCGCCATCTATCACAAAGCGAAAAAAGTGGTCTAAGTAAAACATTCATATTTCTTTATGTACTACACGAATATGTAACAAAGAGTGGGGGTTCCTATTTTTTTAAAAAACGCAGTGGATATCCGTTTGACCTATGGCAGCGCCATCTAGCCGGCCGACCATGGCGCTATCTGGTTTCTCCCTTCAAGCTAGACGAGTTTAGTTCTTTGTAGTTTTTTCGTTTGATGCTTATTTCGTGAGATATTCGGCGCGGTCACTATCAATGCACCACCCTGTAGTCTCAGCAGCATATAACACCGCTTTACCCACTATTGCCTTGTAGTGTCTGAGCCTTCCGTCTGTAGATATGTTTCTTCTGTATATATCTCTGCTTATATAGAAGCTGACCCCATCTTCTTTATCCTGTTATTCGCTCCCTACTCCTATGTCTTTGCGTTACATTTCCTTCGAGGTATTTGTCCACGTTTTGCACAGTGTATTCTCTTGTTTTCCAATTCCCAGTCGTATTTAAACTTGCTGGCGATTTTCATTTCCACTCTAGGTGGCGTCTTGCGTACGTTGTCGAGGTGTGTCTTTGCGTCTTGTTCTGTCTCACATAGTATCGCTACATCGTGTACAAAAGGCTAGGCAGTCAAGCTGCAACCTATTGTCCTTCTCCCCCACATGCGTCTTTGGTATTCCCGTCGTTTCCATTATTGCTCTCCACTCTCTGATCACTTCAGTGCTGCGCTGAAAAATATTGGTGATGATCCATCTCCCTGTTTGCAACCGGTTTTGAAGTCAAACTTTTTGAATAGCGCTCGTCTGAAAGTCACCCTTGCCTTTTTGGTGTCAGAATTCGTAATATTAGCTCTTATGCAGTGCTGTCTAGTCCTCTGTCCATCAGGATCCTTCCAATGCTCTCATACGCCTTCGTGAAGTTTACAAAGATTACTACTCCCTTTTGTTCTTTAAGGCCCTATGTTCTGTCATTTGTTTCAAGGTAAATATCTTTTCTATGCATCCTCTTCCTTTCCTGAATCCAGCTTGATAGTTTCCAGCTGTACTTTCTATCTTTTCTGCTGATATCTTGAAGAGGTGTTTTGACAGCTCCTTGTTGCCGAGCTCTAGCAGTGATATTCCTCTATAGTTGTTTGTATCTTTTTTATTCTCCTTCTTATGTATCGGCATTACGATCGCATTCCTTCATCATTCTGGTAAATTCTTTGTTCTGCAGACACGGCAGATAATGTTGGTCATGTTGGCTAACGCCTTGTCTCCTGGCCACTTTATCATACCAGCTGTTACCCCATCCACCCCAGTTGTATTATTGTTCTTCAGATCACTTATGGCCTGTGCGATCTCATACCTGTATGTAAGGCGTGACACCCTCTATTCTATGCCTGTCCCTACTTCCACTCCACCTTCAGGCGGTTCGCATTTCAGAATGCCATGAAAGTGTTCTGCACGTATCTTATAATTCGCCTTCGCACTAAGGGTAAGTTCTCCATTCTTATCTCTTATAAATACACTCCTGGAAATTGAAATAAGAACACCGTGAATTCATTGTCCCAGGAAGGGGAAACTTTATTGACACATTCCTGGGGTCAGATACATCACATGATCACACTGACAGAACCACAGGCACATAGACACAGGCAACAGAGCATGCACAATGTCGGCACTAGTACAGTGTATATCCACCTTTCGCAGCAATGCAGGCTGCTATTCTCCCATGGAGACGATCGTAGAGATGCTGGATGTAGTCCTGTGGAACGGCTTGCCATGCCATTTCCACCTGGCGCCTCAGTTGGACCAGCGTTCGTGCTGGACGTGCAGACCGCGTGAGACGACGCTTCATCCAGTCCCAAACATGCTCAATGGGGGACAGATCCGGAGATCTTGCTGGCCAGGGTAGTTGACTTACACCTTCTAGAGCACGTTGGGTGGCACGGGATACATGCGGACGTGCATTGTCCTGTTGGAACAGCAAGTTCCCTTGCCGGTCTAGGAATGGTAGAACGATGGGTTCGATGACGGTTTGGATGTACCGTGCACTATTCAGTGTCCCCTCGACGATCACCAGTGGTGTACGGCCAGTGTAGGAGATCGCTCCCCACACCATGATGCCGAGTGTTGGCCCTGTGTGCCTCGGTCGTATGCAGTCCTGATTGTGGCGCTCACCTGCACGGCGCCAAACACGCATACGACCATCATTGGCACGAAGGCAGAAGCGACTCTCATCGCTGAAGACGACACGTCTCCATTCGTCCCTCCATTCACGCCTGTCGCGACACCACTGGAGGCGGGCTGCACGATGTTGGGGCGTGAGCGGAAGACGGCCTAACGGTGTGCGGGACCGTAGCCCAGCTTCATGGAGACGGTTGCGAATGGTCCTCGCCGATACCCCAGGAGCAACAGTGTCCCTAATTTGCTGGGAAGTGGCGGTGCGGTCCCCTACGGCACTGCGTAGGATCCTACGGTCTTGGCGTGCATCCGTGCGTCGCTGCGGTCCGGTCCCAGGTCGACGGGCACGTGCACCTTCCAGCGACCACTGGCGACAACATCGATGTACTGTGGAGACCTCACGCCCCACGTGTTGAGCAATTCGGCGGTACGTCCACCCAGCCTCCCGCATGCCCACTATACGCCCTCGCTCAAAGTCCGTCAACTGCACATACGGTTCACGTCCACGCTGTCGCGGCATGCTACCAGTGTTAAAGACTGCGATGGAGCTCCGTATGCCACGGCAAACTGGCTGACACTGACGGCGGCGGTGCACAAATGCTGCGCAGCTAGCGCCATTCGACGGCCAACACCGCGGTTCCTGGTGTGTCCGCTGTGCCGTGCGTGTGATCATTGCTTGTACAGCCCTCTCGCAGTGTCCGGAGCAAGTATGGTGGGTCTGACACACCGGTGTCAATGTGTTCTTTTTTCCATTTCCAGGAGTGTAGATCTCTACCCTTTCATCCAGTCGGACTCTTTTTGAATATCCGCAAAACGTTTCTACTGTCGTTTTTCCTAAAGGTTACTCAGTGTACTCCATTATCTGCGTTACACTCTGTCTTCTGGGCCATTTTACTGTTCTGGCAGCGTCCTTCCTTACTCCTAGGATAACCTCCCATTTTTCTCGGTCTTTCTTGCTGCTCGAGTTCTCCAGACTTTCCTGCGGTTCTATACCGCTTCCTGACAGTCCGTGTTCCATCACTAGTGCTTCCTTTAGTTTTCTTCCTTTTCCCATGGTACAGTCCGTTTACCCACGCTCAGTTCATGTCTTACTATTCGCTGTATACTTCAATGCATTCCCAGTATTTGAATGGATAGCGTCTTAATTTGTCTCTGTCTTCCTTCATGTTTCGTGCCTCTGTATTGACTGCCACTGCCTGTCCTTGTTTGACTTCTGGAAGATGGTGATCGGATTCTATTCTTCCTGAACTCGTTGTTCATGATCTCTTTATCCGACTGATTGCTGCGTAGTAAGTCTGGAGTTTCCCAAGGCGGGTACATGGGCTTGTCCATGTCTTTTTCTTGGCCTTGAAGTGTGTTCCTCTGGTGTGCTGGGTAGTTGCGCGATACTCAGTTACGTTGGTTTTCCTTTCAATCTGTGCATTATAATCACCTACGACTGTCTTGTCTGTGTTGTATGCTTTTCAGTGTATCATCTAGCTTCTCCCAGATACTATCTAAATCTTTCTTCTCTTTTTTGGCCTTCTCATTGGTAAGTGCATATCTATTTATTATGGTATACTTTTTGTTTCACTCTATGATTGTCAGCGTTGATATTCTTTCTGACCTGCTCTTCATTTCGGTTTTGTCATCCATGTCTCTTGTCTCCCATGAATTATGTACCAGAGCGTTTTTCCTTTCGTGCTCTGTTGCCTGGTTTTCCTTTCAGCACTATGATGCCTTATGACTTAACTGCTGTATCTTCGTCACAGTATCTTGTTTCTTGCATGGCTAGTAATCCGATGTTTCTCTCTTTCATCTCATGTATATGTTTACTAGTTTCGTTCATTGTCTGGCCATTTATGGTCCGCATTCTGAAAACTTTTTTGTTTTAATCTTTTTCAAGCTTCTTGGGAGCTCCGCTCTTCCCATATGGACTTTTAGGTAAGTCTCCCCGAAACAGAATCCCTCCTTGCTAAATGAATATTTGTTGGGGCGGCTCGGGTCCGTCTAGTTACGCGACCGATGTTCGTAGCCCCAGAAGATTAGTTCAGGTCGCCCCTGAAACGGAATACACATACACCATGTAAACACACAAAAATGCAGAGCTCTGAATAAATTTTTAAGAAAATCTGGTATTATTACACAGGAGAACTATTAACATTAAAAGCCACAGGGCAGATAGTATTCGATACAGATACCAAAACAAATTAAGATAAAACCCTAAGATGTATATGCATAAGTCAAACCCAACAGCATCCTTCTGCAACTTAACATATTATAGTGGAAACACAGTTAGAGCCAGATTGCACTGCCGCGACACTAAAGAATACAGGTGGGAAGTCAGACCAATTCCGCTAAGGTTCGTCTCATGCAAACACACTGTCTCGCTGTGGAACAAAGAACAGCGAAGGGGTAAGTTTTAATAGGTTTCTCGCCAAAAACTACAAGAGAGCTCACTGTATAACTAATAGGTGCAGAAGTATAAAACCGGAATTTGGTTGCAATAATTACACGTCTATTGTCTGAAACTGAAAAAAATATTTTAATCAAAATAATCTCCGTTGCTTTTTATATATTTCTCCCATCTCTCCGACAAAAAGACAGTTCTTCTTTTGATGCGGACCAATCAGCAACACATTTTCGCACGAACTGAAGCATTGTTCGGCGAGAGCGAGTCCCAGTGATGCAAACAGGCTTCGATCGTTTTACTGACCCTTTTTGCTGTGTTGTGATAGGGCGTTATCATGGAGCAGTATGACTTTGTCTTCCTTTTCCCATATTCCGGTCGTTTTTCAAGTTATGATCAGTATTAACGGTTTCACCAGGTTTTAGCAGCTCTTAGTAGCTTACACCCTTCTAATCCAACGAAACGCAGAGCATTGTCTTCTTTCGAAAGCGATTTATCTTGCAGTGTATGTCGATGGTTTGTCTGGATTCGCCCACCGTTTACGACGCCTGGGGTTCTCAAAATATATCCACTTTTCATCACCAGTCCCTAGTACAAGGAGAAACGACTTTCTTTTGTATCTAGCGAGCAGCATTTCACAAGTGGCCTTTCGATTTACTCGCTGTCTTTCACTAAGTTAATGTGGAACCCATTTTCTCACTTCCTGCCTATTTAACATAGCGTCACATTCAATTGTTTCGCGAGTTCCTGTTGAGTTTGAGTATCATCCTCATCCAAAAGACCGGCCATTCATTGTCTTCGAACTTTTTCGGTGGTTTCCCGTGCTCATCGTTTGTCACCTCAAAGTCACCACTTTTGAATTTTTTGAACCACTCGAAGCACTGTGTTTTCCCAAGAGCATGTTTGCCAAATGCTTAGACAAGCATTCGATGTGATTGTGCAGCAGTTTTCTTCAAATGATAACAGAAATCATGCTGTCCGCAAATCATAGTTCGTAGGCTCAAAATTCGGCATATTTACGAGTGTGAAACAGATACCGATGTATGGAACTTGGGCCACGGTGTGTTGACATTCGTCGTCAGCCGTTACAGGAAGCCGATGGCGCTGCAGACACGGTCTCACCGCCCGACACTGACGGCTAACACCATCTTTAGGGAAATTGCGGTTTCATACTTCTACATCTGGTACACAGCTTTCCCAATAGTTTTTCACATGATCTACAATTATACACTCCTTATAAATTAAGTGACTCAATTTGACATTAAATTTGCTGCTTTTTTCCTTAACCCATCGTTATTGGCTGTGTAAATAGGAATAGGCGTACAATTATATAACACCCATAAAGAAACAGAAGTCTGTGAATCATAACCTCTTTATACCAATAGCATACGTTATAGGACTGCCTTACACACTCTAAACAGCCGAAGCAATATATTTTTATAGTAATTGCCGACAGGTTGAATACAGTGCCATCTAACGATGGACATCCACAACGATCCACCCAGATCCCGTGAAGATCTCTACGTATATATCTAGGTAATTCTGTCTAGAACTCTTGGGAGAGACTGACTGCCGTTGCCCACGCAGACATCAAACATAGCGAATATTGACTTATTCGCAATAATTCCACCACATCTCTCATTTTGTAGAAAGTTTTACAGGTCTTCAGCCGAATTCATCCGTATAAACAACAGAAGACTGTCAAAGCAAATCGCACACTGCCTTTCGGCTCATGCTACAAGATATGCTGGAAGACCCCCATCTTCTAATAATATCGATTTAAAGTACTGAGCCCATACATATATCAGTATATATACATAATTTTGATTATAGTCTTTTGGAACAAAGCTCAAATTAAAATTTCAAATTATATATTTGTGAGAAAATAGTACTTATATTCAGTTCATATTGTAAAAGAAATAGCGAAACCGATGTAAAAAAGTGTGGGTTCAACTGCGTTCATTTTCCGTCTGTGTCCAAGGTTTTATTCATTAACATGATACATGGAATTCAATGAAATGTGCAAATCTATGCAGGTGGCCCCAAACTATGGTTATGATACACACAGTACATACAGTATCTTTTCTAGACGACAGGCCGAATCCGGGAAATAGTTCATCAGATTTGTGCACCAGGCCAACATCCAGTACTTTTCATATTTTGTTAGGTGAATGTTGTAACGTATCCTTCTTTATTGACAGAAAAAAATTGAAAAAAATATTTATCTCTTAGAAAAATGTTTGAAATGCATTTATAAAGGGTTTGCACCCGTGAAAGACACGTCACAAGTGCGATGACATGATGTGGTTATTAATTTAACAGACATCATAAAATATTTATAATTATTTTGTATGCTCTCTTTCACTTTTTTTTTTACCTAAGTCGTCGCAATTTCGATGTCTTGTAGATATAAGAGCCTCTGTTGGCTATTGTACGTCGTCATAGTTTGATAGCATCGAACGTGAATATATTTTATGCTGACTTGAACGCACAAATACTATTAATTCGGACTGCGTAGAAAAATAATGCGAGTGTTCGACTTTCTTTGTACATAATGGTGAAACGACCTGACACGATAAGATATCGGCTGTTGTTCTTGGAAAAAATGTGTGCGCTGTTCTGATACGGAGACCTGAAGTATTAAAACCCGTAAATTAGATTAGTGTATGTGATCCTAATGGATTCTGAAAATGACTGCAGACACATTTATAAGAAAATTAACTTATTACTCAATAATGAAACAGAAGAAGAAGTGAAGAGTGCATCAGAAGAGGAAGACCTCGCTTCCATATTTTTATTTTAAAAAGTGAATACCATTTAGATACAATCTTTTCTCGTTTCCACTATACACAGTTTGTAACATTATGTCTACCTTTTGCGACATGGCACTCTTTCAGCATGATCATTTCATTACTACATGGATAATAAATGGCATTTAGTAATTTTATGTATTTACAAGACTCGCTTTGATACACAAGTTAGGTACAAAGAAAAATAATCTCCACTTGACATAAAATGCTGTTAACAAAATGACAGCTGATGAGAAGCGCATCTTAAAACTTAAGAACTCCATGGTATTCCTTTGAGCTTGAACTTGTTAACAGAACATCTTTAAAATCTGATAATAAAGAATAAAATAAATAAATTAGACGAATAATTTCTATGTACTTCTGACATACATAATACACTTTTCCAATGAAACAGAAATTTGTTTTCCCGCTTGTGTATTTTACCCATCTTTGCACAAAATGGTAAAAGAATGTTTGATGTCATTTGTTTCGATTTATGATGAAGTGATGCTTCACAATTGTCAAATAACTGTGGAATTTCATTCCAGATGACCAACAACTGTTTATTTTTATGCTCAGCTCTACCTGCTTCGATCAGAAGACCACTATCAAGCAGATAACCTGATGGCCAGACGAATTCTTTAAAGTGCACGAGACACAAAATGCCGACAAAATAAATATTATAAAGTTAAATAACGTAGAAATTACGTAACAAACCGTAACCAGCTTGTCACTACAACATTTGAAGTGAACAACTTCGATATAGGTACAAAAACATAGCTTCTGTTTACAGTAAATAATCTCCAAAAGACACTGATATGTAAGTTATGCACTCAAGACGAACATACATTTGAAACGGATGTAAGCTGTAACGGACATGTAGCAAAAAAAGAGGCAAAGATCAAAGGCAAATTCCTATGAATCTTGGCGAAAGGAGGAAGATCGATAGGGAGGATCTGTAGCTGTAATATAGATAATGTATACGCATCACAGGTGCATGTAGTATTTTGGGTTATATCGTACATGTACATGTCTGTGTTATTTAACGCCATAATTTTTAGTTTGTAAACATTCTGTGATCTGTGCACTTTCAAGATTTTGTCTGTTCGTTAGGTCAAACTGATCTGAGCGAAACCGGTAGCATTGAGCATAAAAACAAATAGTTGGTCATTTACAACGATGTTTCACGATACAATTCTTTGCCTAAAGACTGAGAAGAATAATTTACAGAAATGTATCATGCATGAGCTAAAGTAAATAATTAGTCTACTAGACATATGACATATGCCATCTGCTGAGGCAAGTACTGCAAGAGTCAAATATTCCTTTCTTACTGGGTTCCAGCTTTCCATGACATGTCCCACTATATCACATAATAACGAACCAGTCTGTGTTGATGCAGTTTTGAACACCATTGCACTTTTCTTTCATATTTTTTAACGCCGTTCTTCTGCCCCTCTTTCTGATTTCCCAGTGTCCACAGAGTTCGTTAATGAACGTCTAAATACTTTCGTCACAGTGCGCCATACAACGCATGTTTTATTACAAGTAATTCAATGAAATAGTCTGCTATTTCTGGCAAGAAATATATTTACACTGTGTTAATACTTGACGTTAGTAATGCAGTTCATAGGAGCTGCTCCAGAAACAGATAAGCCCTTATAGGGCGACCACCGACTTTCTCAGTTTTACAGGCGGAGACGTTTGCGGTATAACTTGAAGACACACACACACACACACACACACACACACACACACACACACACACACACATATGGTACACACATATTTTACGGACGATGTTATTCTGCAGGAAAGCTCACAGCACCTATGACTGGTTATGAATGCCGGTGTTCGTCATATCTGTGATGTTAGACCCCTTGATCATATTTCACCACCATATGGGCCCGGGTTCGATTCCCGGCTGGGTCGGAGATTTTCTCCGCTCAGGGACTGGGTGTTGTGTTGTCCTAATCATCATCATTTCATTCCCATCGACGCGCAGGTCGCCGAAGTGGCGTCAAATCGAAAGACCTGCACCAGGCGAACGGTCTACCCTACGGGAGGCCCTAGCCACACGACATTTCCATTTTTATACCATATGCCCAGTTATCTTTGCTGCGTGTAGACAAGAGTAGTGATTTCTATATCCTCTGTCTTCTCGACTGTCTTATCATCGTGCGCTGTCCCTCATATCTCTTCTTTGAACAACATAGCAGAAACATCTGTTCCCATCAGAGCACAGTTCTTTCTGTTCTATTGCATCAAAAATGGCTCTGAGCACTATGCAACTTAACTTCTGAGGTCATCAGTCGCCTGGAACTTAGAACTAATTAAACCTAACTAACCTAAGGACATCAAACATATGCATACCCGAGGCAGGATTCGAACCTGCGACCGTAGGGGTCGCGCGGTTCCAGACTGTAGCGCGTAGAACCGCACGGCGACTCCGGCCGGCTCTATTGCATCTTTCAGCGATTTTCTCTTAGTCCTTAGTAGCAGGAGCCCCAGTGCAGAATACTATCCCACACTGTATTAGAGGACTAACACCTACAGCTTCAGGAGACAGTTAATGACAATTCTATTGCATCAACAATAATGACTGATATTATATATGTACACACTCATTACCCCTACAAATTCTTCTTTTCTAGTAGATATTCCTTATTTACCAGCATTCTTAGATGGTGCAGTCTCCTTCATTTCCTTTTCCCAGAACTCAGTATTTGAAAACATCTACTTTGCACACTGATAAATTCCTTTCATCTCTGCCAGCAACATTACCGTTGTTCAAAGAGATTTCGGGATTGCAAACGGTCGTTGTATGCTTTATTCCACGATATTTCGACACCTGCCAGTCATTTCAGGTGAGCCCTCGACGACTGACGTAGCCTTTTTTTCTCTTTTATTGTGACTTCATTCCCCTGCCTTAAAAGGTCACAGGAGGCCTGGCAGAGCCACAATCGGTCCCTCTTCAGCCGATTGGTACGTTTAGTAAAAAGATGAAAACGATACATATAAAATCCGATGAGGGGAGACATAAGAACTTACATAATAAGGGGAGTCAGTGGGAGGATACAATATACGTACACATTGTGATAAAAAGCACAGTTGGCGATTTGTGTAGCATGTAAAAATACACTGAAGTTACATGCGCAAGTTAAAGGTTGGTCACAGTATTAAAACACACCAGAACGACGACAAATCACTTCACAAGACGGAGCACACACTACCAAGAATAAAAACTGCCAGGAGGGACCTGCCGGGGGAGGGGAGGCCTGAAAAGAGGGAAAAGAGTGGATAGAAGGAGGCAGAGGAGGAAGGGGGCTGCAGAGGGTGGAATGAAAAGCAAGGGGGTCGGGGGGCCCACAAAGCAGCAGGAGAAGAGCGAAGTGGGAGGTGGAGAGGGAAGTTAAGTCAGGAGAGAGCAGTGCACTGGAAAGGGAGGGGTTAGGAGGGAGGAAAAACCCGCTCAGTGGAAGGGAAGAGGAGGGGAGATGGAGCCCTGAGGAGGGGAAGGTGTTCGTAGGAAGGGATAATCTTCCAGAAGGGGTAGGCACTGGAAATTGTGTTAGGAAAGGTGGTTGAAGGTGTGGAGATGGACACCTTGGTCAAGGTGCAGCAATGGGATGGAGGAGAGAGGACAGACAACATCAGGGTGTGGGGGGGGGGGGGGACATCGAGTCTGCAGACGATATATTGGGTGCGGATGTGTTCGAGGAAAAGTAGAAGATGTGGGAAGGGAATGAGATCATAAAGGATCCATGGGGGGTACAGGAGGCAGATACGGAAGGCAAGGCAGAGTACATGGCGTTCAAGGATTTGGAGGGCTTTGTAGAGTCTGGGCAAGGCAGGAATACAGAGGACAGTGACATAACAAAGAAGGATATGGATAAAGGATTTGTAGATGTGGAGGGTGGTGGAAACATGCAGCCCCAATGTGCAGCTGGACAGGAGTTTCAGGAGGTGAAGTCTAGTGTGGGCTTTGTGTAAGGAGGATGGGACGACCATAAATGAAAAGGTAAAAATCGTGGAGCTGGGTCTTGGAAGGTTTGAGATGAAGGAGCCACTAGTTGCTACAGGTAGTCAACTGTTAACGTGAGTTTAAAGGCTACGTTGGGACAATGTAAGGGTAGGATAAAGGGCCAGGAAGGCGGTGTCATCAGGAAAGTGGAGTAGGTGAACAGTTGGGGTGGGGGGTGGGGGGTTGGGCATATCTGCAGTATACAGGAGGCAGAGGAGAGGGGAAAGGACAGAACCATGGGGCCGCCGGCTGTGGGATAGATAGGAGAGGAAGGAAACAACGAGACAGACGAAGTTGAAGAGTGTACATCTGCCGGCCAGGAAGGCCGAGCGGTGGAACTGAAAAGATCAGCTCACCCAGTGTGGTGCTTCTGACAGCTATCAGCGAGCTATGTAAGGCGAACCGGTGAACTTCTTCGCCTGTAAATATACTGCCGTGCTGTGAGATTGATACAGCTGCGACGCACACTGCGACCCTCCAGCGCGTCCAGAACAGGGAGCTGGGATTTGCGCTGCACAAGCCGCCTGGTTCGTTAGTCAATGAGGCTGCTGCACGAGGAAACAAGCACACCCGTCCTGCGGGATCGCTCCCACCAGTCCGCCAGGGTGTTCAGCAATAAAGCAGCAACTGGCAGCCGCTTAATTCGTGGTCTGGGCTGCCAGGCCCACCACAAACCGTTGGCCTGACCTACCGCGGGCATAGTGCCTCCCGCTGTGTAGATGCTGACTACAAGAGCGCCTCTATGTCACGAGATGCCAATTCAGACTGATAGACCAATATCAAAAACGTAGATCTGTGCAGGAACAGCAGCTTGGCTGCTTATCCTGCCCCCCCCCCCCCCCCCCCACCTGGCTGATGACGCCAGTGCTTTCAACGAGCGAGCGAGCGCCTTCGCCAGTCTTCGATGACTCACCGGAAGATGACTGGAGATACCGAGTTGAAATATCGTGGAATGAAGATCACGACCACCAGCTGCAATCCCGCAATCACTTCGAACGTTTAATTTTCCGGGAAAATTTTAAATTTAACGATATTACTGTTTTTTGACCTTATTGTTTTTATTATTATCGTTATTAGCGCCAGCAGCTACAGCAGTAGTAGTAGAAGTACTGCCAGTGTTATCTTTATTAATTCACTGTCATATTGTATCTATAGACACTCATATAACTTTAATACTATTTGTCATAAAAAAATTATTATTTCTTAGGTAACGATTATGTAAAAAAGGTACTATATGTGTGAAGCCCTAGAAAGCATGATGACCCTAATCAAATCAGGTTAAGTAAATAAATAAAAGTATGCATCTCGCAAATCCTATTTCAAGAATAAACATACATGTTTCCACCGGACGTTGTTATTCAAACACGACGGTGACAGTCACTGCATTGTCAGCAACATACTGATCAATAAGAAGGAAGAAATGATCGTCGTAGTATTGCATAACAGATTTCTGCTTACTCTCCAGAAATATTTACGGAATGACAGGAACCCTCTAGAAAGGGAAGAAGAGTATATGCACAAATATATCCTCGCTCTCTATGCATCACTTCTATGACAGCTACCAATGGTACCTGTGAGTCACTTCCAAGACAACTAGCAGTGGTGACAGAACTTCAGTATCTCAATCAACTCCTGAGTAGCAGCCACTTCAAAATGGTTCAAATGGCACTAAGCACTATGGGACTTAACAGCTATGGTCATCAGTCCCCTAGAACTTAGAACTACTTAAACCTAACTAACCTAAGGACATCACACAACACCCAGTCATCAAGAGGCAGAGAAAATCCCGAAGCGAGAACGCCACCGCACGACCATGAGCTGCGGACTTCGCAGCCACTGTTACTTTGGATCATTTACACAGTGTCCATCTTATATGGTATGTGAAGTTGGACTCCATCTACATCGATGCCTAATGAATTAGCCTGATGAATTATTCTGTGGTAATCCTCTATAATTCTGTCCGGAGGATTGATTTGTCCTCTACCGATTCCAAACTACAAGATATACAGTATCTAATAGATGTAGTCAGTAAACTAGGATCTCAGCCTTGTAAAGTGGAGTGTATTCAACATACTGTGATATCGATAAGAAGTATAAAACTTTTCCCACCCCAACATATGCGCTACGAAATGGCAGACTGTTTGATTTTAATGCATTGTTAGTTATTTAACAAACTTTTAGATACTAACAAAAAGAAAAACAAATAGATGTTTAGGCAGAAAGGTAGATATATCGCTCTCAAAATGAATTAAAGCGTTATTGCCGCTCTTATACACCTCTATACATTGTGAGAACTCATTGGCATTTTCTGTTAAACAGACTTCACTGATGCACATAATTTTCTATCATCGTATGTTTACATATTTTCTTTACATTTTCTTAAATGATCATATGTGAAACTACTTCTTGCAAATAACCTATATCAACTCCCTTTGAAAACGGTAGTGGGACATTAACAGTGATTGTCAGTAGAGATCGCTATAACTCGGAAATATTCATATCCGGAGGTTATGAGAGACAAACCCTCAGTAATTTTCAGCCGTGTCGTTCAGGGCATTATCATCCTGCCAGACGTGAACGTGAGCGAAGAATAATTTTGCGCTCTTCAATGGACGTAATCACGTGAATCGATATCATTAACTTACCATTATCCTTCCTTTCATTGCCAATGTAGAATCAGTGGATAATGGGGATGGATAATCGAACTAAGTGCAGCCAAATTATTGCGGAATCTCCATGGACGATAGCCATTCTCAGGCGCTTCCCTTTCTGTGCACTCAAACACAATATGAAAAAGAGAACGGTTTCAGTATAGACCCTGGAGACAACGTTGGATATTTATTTTCATTCTTAATTCAGATTTTCTTTTCCTTGCACAAATTCACTCCTTATGACATTATTTACAAGTCTTGTTTAGAGTTTCGTGCCTCAAACTGCAAAATCGGAACCCCTATATCGTCACTTTGTCACCCGTCTGTCTGTCTGTACGGCTGTTAAGAACGCTTTCTCTTAGGAATGGGTATGCCAATCAGTCTTAAATTTATATCACATGTTAAGGTCTAAGATTTCTTGGCGATGTAAAAATTTAAAACTTCTAAGTCAGTTCAGCCAAATCATACGGCTTTTTATGTCACGCACTTTGATAATCGAAAACTCACTCATCAGAACCTAGAGGACACTTCCCGTTGACCTGTGATCATAAAATCTGGCAAGAAGCAACGTTTCACACTACAAGCAAATGAAGAAATCAGAGAATTGTTAGTCTGTTAATTATATCAGACGAAAAAAAATTTTTTTGTAGTTTTTTATCCATCTATCTGTCTGTTCGTCAGGTAAGAGCCCTCTTTCTCTGGAAACGATTGGTGTATCAAGTGCACATTTATGTCGCATATTAATATCTATGGTCCTTTGCCGCTATAAAAAATTTAAGCTGCGAAGTCAATGCGATGAGAAGATTTGGCCATCTGTTTCACTTATTTTGAAACTCGCTAACTAACTCACAGGGTAATTTCTGTTGAACTAGAATCATGAAATTTGGCAAGCAGCGAAGTTTCACACTACAAGTAGGGTAAAAAAATCTGAAAATTGTTAAATTGTAATTGTATCGTACAAAAAGATTTTTTCTGTTTGAGCCTACGTTACATTCATCACCCTTCAAAAGCATAACAAACGATCATTACTGCATGCAAACATAAAATGTTAATTCCAGTCATGTTTTAGTACGTAAATAAAATAAATGTTTCGTTATATCTTCTCCCCACGCCCGAAACACATAAACTGAAGTCCGCTGTTCGTTGCTTTTTGTGTGTCTGAGCAAGTCTGAGAAACTACTGCAAGGATTTTGATACGGTTCTGGAATTCCCGGACCAATATCTTCCTAGTATCGATATCGATAACTCGCAAAAATCATCGAGATTCTAATTTTCAGGATGGATGAACTATATATACAGAGTGCTCTAGAATTCTTCTTAAAAACTCCTTGGACTTGTAGAGGGAACTTTTGAGCTGAAACCCATGTACGGAAACTTACCCTTTCCGTGCTACAATCATTTTAAAACATGTTGTTAACGCGACCGCTTTTACAAGTAACTTATTAGGCATGGCCAAGTGCATCGCCTGTTTTACAATTCCATTGATTAATAACTAAAGAAAGAAGAGGAAGTTTATCAGTTTTCACAAACATTGTGCTCACAGTTAAACAGTTTTTGTCATGTGGCGACAACCAATTTTGGTGCACACATTGTATCTACGAATGATGTTATGGCACACCTATTCTATCGCAACTGGTGTCTCTGCAAGCTGTTCTGCAATGACAAGAACGCGTGCCACCAGATATTCTTTTGTCTCTACAGGAGTCTCATAAACCAGTCTCTTCATTCGACCACGGAGGGTGATCTTGGAGAACATGCAATTGTTCTACCTTGGCCCATCCATATCTGTCCGAATCGTTTTTCCAGGGCGGCCGCGGTGGCTGAGCGGTTCTAGGCGCTTCAGTCCGGAACCACGCGACTGATACGGTCGCATGTTCGAGTCCTGCCTCCGGCATGGATGTGTGTGATGTCCTTAGGTTAGTTAGGTTTAAGTACTTCTAAGTTCTAGGGGACTGATGACCTCTGATGTTACGTCCCATAGTGCTCAGGGCCGCAATTTTTTGGTTTTTCCAGATGTTCCCGAACACGACGAGAAAAGTGAGCGGATGAGCTGTCATGCTGAAACAATATGTCCTGACGGACGTTTAGTGGCACAGCATCCAATAAGGAAAGACACTGATGTCTTGATAGGCCTACACAACACCATGACGCTGTAATTCACAAAGGAAATCCAGAACGCAGTATTATACAAGTGTCTTCATGTATTGGTCCATTTCTGAAAGATAAAACCATAGTAAATGCCTGCTGTTCGCTTCAGATTTGACAGCTTATGGTGGGCATTTAAAATTATTATTCTGACATTCATATATGTAACTGCTCCAGTGGGTCACATAAAAGTTAGAAAACAATATTTACACGAAGCCTAAGATCCTTGAATATTGGCGCTTGTCATCTAGGAGGCACACATTTATCGAATGCTGTAACTGTGGGTAAGTCCTTCCTCTTGGTTTGAAGGATTCCTGCCATTCTTTGTTCCACACTTCTCTAGTTGAAACAATAATTCTTCGTACGAACTTGGTTGCTTAGAGTATACAAAACCATTTTCTTCATCCTGTGTTATCTCCGTAACCACATTGTCTACCACTTCATTAAATTCGCAATGAATCTTCAGCCAGTACGATCATGGAATAATGACAAAAATTCCTGTGCTTCGTACGCAGCGATTTTATTACCACCTTCGTAATATAAATGCTTCAGGGACTGTAATCCAATTCTATGCCGAATAATTCTTTCCGTTGTTGGTAATTAAACTGTAGACAATATGGAATGACTGTCAGCTCCGCTGTTACAAAAGTGATGTCCAGTGCAAGCCCACTCCGCGTTCTGGCCAAAGAGGGGCAAAATCGGCCAGAGTGACCTCCATATCATCTTCACCCAATGGCGGCATCGAGATGCGGTATGGAGAGCCGGGTGTTCAGTGCACCGCTCCCCCAGCAGTTGATTTCGCGTTCCTAGGGCCGCTACATCTCATTGAAGTAGCTTCTAATTTGAACCACGAGGCTAAGTACACCCCGTTTCGTCGTTCCACGAAGGGAAGATTCCTGGTGATAGGAGGGAACGGAATCCAGGTACCCGATATGACTGTCAGGCTCTCTGACTACTCGTAACGGAGACAGAGACAGTGGAAAGTTTTTTTTTATAAATATGTAGGATCCCCATAAGCGTCTGCGCATCCTTAATCACTTAGCGAGGCGTGTATGTATGTGCCCTGATTTTCTGTTCGGAAGCAGTCCGACAGTATACCGCGAGCGTCGCGACCTGTAAAGTGTTGTCTGATAAAACTTCGGCTGAAATACGACGCTCTGGTAGATAAAATCAAGCAGTCTTGGCGTATCTCCACTTGTTGCATTTCGTACGAAGTTCATCAGAAATGTCGCCAAGCATTATCTCTGTGTGAACTTGTTTAACATATTGAAATATTTCCATAATCAAACTTTCGCTCTGCAGCGGTGTGTGCACTGATATGAAACTTCCTGACAGGTTGAAACTCGAACTCGAAGATGTCGAGTTCCACTCTCGATCCTGCACACAGTTGTATTCAGCCAGGAAGTTTCACATTGAAATATGTACACTATATGATCAAAAGTATCCGGGTACCCCAAAAAACATGCGAATTCATATTAGGCGCATTGCACTGCCACCTACTGCCAGGTACTCCATATCGGCGACCTCAGTAGTAATTAGTCACGGTGAGAGAACAAAATGGGGCGCTCCGAGGAACTGACATACTTAGAACGTGGTCAGGTGATTGGGTGTCACTTGTGTCATACGTCTGTACGCGAGATTTCCACACTCATACACATCCCTAGGACCACTGTTTCTGATGTAATAGTGAAGTGGAAACGAGAAGGGACACGTACAGCATAATTCGTACAGGCCTATCTCGTCTGTTGACTGTCATAGACCGCCGACAGTTGAAGATGGTCGTAATGTGTAATAGGCATACATCTATCCAGACCATCATAGAGGTATTCCAAACTGCATCACGATCCACTGCAAGTACTATGACAGTTAGCCGGGAGAGGAGAAAACTTCGATGTCATGGTCGAGCGGCTGCCCGTAAGCCACACATCACGCCGATAAATGCCAATCGACACCTCGCTTGGTGTAACGAGCATAAACATTGGACGACTGAACAGTGGAAAAACTTTGTGCCGAGTGACGAATCACGGTACAAAATGTGGCGATCCGATGGCAGGGTGTGAGTACCACGAATGCACGGCAACGTCATCTGCCAACGAGTGTAGTGCTAACAGTAAAATTCGGAGGCGGTAGAGTTATGGTGTGGCCGTGTTTTTCATGGAGGCGGCTGGCATCCCCTGTTGTTTTGCGTGGCAGTATCACAGCACAGGCCTACAGTGATGTTTTATCACCTTCTTCCTTCCTGCTGTTGAAGAACAATTCGGGGATGGTGATTGCATCTTTCAACACGATCGAGAACCTGTTCATAATCCACAGCCTGTGACGGAGTGGTTAAACGACAATAACATCCCTATAATGGACTGGCCTGCACAGAGTCCTGACCGAACACCTTTGGGATGTTTTGGAACGCTGATTTCGTGCCAGGTCTCACCGACCGACATCGATACTTCTCTCAGTGCAACACTCCATGAAGAATGGGCTGCCATTCCCTAAGAAACCTTCCAGAACCTTATTGAACGTATGCCTGCGAGAGAGGGTACTGTCATCAGGGCTAAGTTTGGGACAGCACCGGATTGAATTCCAGCATTACCGATGGAGGGCGACACGAACTGTCATTTTATGCCAGGTGTCCGTACACTTATGATCACACAGTATATCTTGTAGGTTGTTGTACACCTTTTCTGGTAATGTTTGCATTCACCAAGTAAAAAATTTCTATTCTTCCTGCATCGGCTGCCTGGACGTTAGTCTATCATTCACAATGCCTAAACATTCACATTTTACCCGTTCTTCCACGTCTGTGACAAGGAATTTTGATATCTGGAGTACAGAAATACAAGCACGAATCTAGCTTGATTTTTATCCCAGCGTTGCAGTAGCTTTCATATCCTCTGCATTTCTTTAGAACCGATTCGCCTCAGGTTCCTTGTATTCGTTTTAGTGCTGATGATCGACACACGACACAACGACTACGGTGGAAACAAGTCCCTATTTTTACGATGGCTGTCATTGTCTTTTCTATGAACACATGCTGCATTGCAAGTTGGAAACACATCATGTGGGATGGAGGGTGAAGCCAGAACATGCATCGTAGGTGCAATGTCTGTAACAACGTGATCACCACATCGAGCCTCTGTTTCATTGCGTCTGCCCTGTTCTGTTCGTACCACATTCTGTTTTGTTTTTGTTGGAGTAATGTAAACACGTCATGTTTAAGTGTTAATACAAACAACTGTGCTTAAGTCTTAACTGGATTTTTCCCTTAGAACTGTTACCTAATAATAGTACTGCGTCACATCTAATTGAATTCCTCGAACAGAAGTGGATGAATTAAACATCTGAATGGAAACCGTGGTAGAGTGGAAACGCTACCTTCCCGCTTCAAATGGTTCAAATGGCTCTGAGCACTATGGGACTTAACAGCTATGGTCATCAGTCCCCTAGAACTTAGAACTACTTAAACCTAACTAACCTAAGGACATCAAACAACACCCAGCCATCACGAGGCAGAGAAAATCCCTGACCCCGCCGGGAATCGAACCCGGGAACCCGGGCGTGGGAAGCGAGAACGCTACCGCACGACCACGAGATGCGGGCTAACTTCCCGGGCAGCGGTTCCTGTTTAATATACTATGTATTCACACCCCTCTACAAGTTCTAGAAGTCTGTAACGGGAGTTTCCAAACACCCTGTATGATATCATTTCTATACATGTCACTGGTAAAAACAAAAATTTTCAGCTTGTCCTCACCCCGAACGGTTTTCAGTCGTCACGTATACTGCGAAATTTACAAAAGCTAACGAAGTGTCGTCAATAGTGTAAATTATAATCGCTGTTAACTTGGAACAGAAATATTTATGCTGACTACAGTATATGGTAACGATTGGCCACTCCGTTACTCGGTATACTGTTGCAGAATACTCGATATGAAATTCTATACGACAAGGTGGCCTCTCTTACCCGAAATTGCTGTAGCCTACGGAAATTCTTGAAGGGCAACAGATGAACCCGCTGTGTTGGGCTGGCTGCTCCATTAGGCTTATCTCCAGAGGTTGTGTTCTGACGGCACTGCGGCCCCGATTCGGTGGAGACATCCGCGGAGAACGCCAGGTTGCGGACGACATGGCAACAGTTCGCGCCCCATCGCGGCGCTGATGTACAATTTCCTGTAGTAAATAGCTTATAGCCTTGCGGATCGCGGGGGCGGTGCGGAGGCGGCAGCCGCACGAAAGAAGCGGGGGTGGCGCGCCCTGTCTGGCCTTGGCCGCTGTCGCTGCTGCTGCAGTCGACTCGTCGCCGGCACCGCCTGAATCAGAACCCACAAGACAGAGCCATCCGTTTCGGAAGAACATTTCGGCCAAAGCTGACGTCGATCACGTTAAACTCAAGCATCTTTTGCATCTTAGAAGTATCGCTGATGTGCTGTCTTGTAACCACGTAAGTAAACACAGGTAATGAAATAATAGGCCCAATACATTGTCCCGTACCTCAAAAGCCAGAATAACCATGTTTTGCAGCGCGAGACCTGCAGGAAGACAGTCACTGTATTACACCACAACTTTGTGGATGATCATGCGTTTTCTACGTGTTTTACGAAGTTTGTTTTATTAGTAGTGCTGAATATTATTCTTGTAAATATTTTGTAAATATTAGTATGAGGAAAGCAGTATGGGCCATTTGGTTTCATTACTTGTCAACAGACTCTACACCTCAACAAGGCCCATGTTCCAACGAGTGGTGGGAGGAAAGTGGGGAAGCTTACAGCCATACAGGTGATGTAATCTTCCCTCAGTACCGTGACCGTGATCCTCTGCGGCTGCTCTTTGTGAATTCACTCGTTGCGTTATTAACAAGCGGCTAAGGCGTGGCGCGGAGTGCTCCGTTCCGGAATCAGCGACCCTCACGTTCGACCGTGCCGGCCGTGGTCGGCAATTACCTGTCGCGCCTCCTCCGCATCGCTAGATACGTCACGCAAATGAGTTGAGTATGCTGACAGTTCCTGCAGAAGTGATCACTGACGTGCGAACTGCGCTGGTCGTTGTTGTCCTTGGAAGCATTTCCCGACTACTCGGTCGTTGAACTGTCGAAGTGCAGACTGCTATTGCGCAAACTTCGCTGATCATGAGCCTCCTTGTTCGGCTGCTACAGCTTCCGAATAGTGTGGCTTAACGGTTCAAAGTATCTAAAATGTTCGCTTAACCTATAATAAATCTTTACGTAATTTACTTCTTTTTCTGCCCGGTTTCTGCATCGAACAGTCATAAATAACACATAATTATTATACAGAATCATAACAAATAATTATTATAGATAATTATTATACTGCCTACACTGGCAAGAACGCCTTTCTTCGTCCGCAGCTTGTGGTTTAGTGAGAGCTACCTTCAGATGTGGATTGAGGGTCAAAAGCCACACCTTATCGGTAATTTCGGAATTCATATAAAACTTTCAAAATTGCATGCACAATTCAATATCTACACAGATGTTACAAAAATGCGAATGTCAATAATGTTTACTTCAATTATTTACTCCAGAATTTATGTAGAGAAAAAAATTCACAACCCAAGTTGTCAATCGCTATGTGGTGAGCAAGAAACCAAATAATGTTTATTGTATTTTCATCTCACTGAGATTTTGCATTCAATACTCAGTCGTTCTTATCAGCTATATGCACCGCTACAGTGTTTGCTAAAACGACAGGCCGAAGTTCAAGGGCAGTATAGAGCCCTTACTGAGATGCAGCGCAGCCCAGCGTTCTTCCAGTAACCAATCGCCAGGCGTGGGAGAGATGCCACGATGTTTCTGTCATGAGAGAGTCCCTTCTGAATCTCCATGTCTAGTACTTAGCATCTTTTCGAGGACAGAGGCCTTAGCCCATCTGTCGCCGCCCTCCTGTAGTTAGCGGATCTTACCGGGCAATTGGTTTTACGCCGTCTGTCATTGTCTCTTTTGTAACATGCATCTACTTCAGTGTAATTCTATTATTCCGCATGCGGCCTCTACTATTACCGTTCCCTTTTAAAATCTTTCACCTTTTGGCCATCCATCTCTGTTGCCTACATCCATCCTGGTAGTCGCTTTGTAACCCGAAACTGCAATAAAAGCAAACACTTCTCGTACCCAAAAGGTAACCTCTTGTCTAAATCATAGTGATATTGATATTTGTCTTAACCGTGGTTATGACTATGACTGTTATGTTATTCAGTTAATAAACAATTAAATAATGATTAGAACAATCTTTAACATGCAGGCAAATATCCCTTCTAAATCAGTAGAATAAGTCGGATGCCATCACCACTAGCCGACTCCACAAAGATAGAATGATCACTAGATCACTATGTTACATATTATCATGTGCAACCCCAGTCCCTTTGATAACCACTAAATACGAAAGAGTCAAGACATTTCTCATTCTCGGCCTTCCCCCCCCCCCCCGCCAACCTCCCACTCCCTCCCCCTCTCCACCCCCCCCCTCCCCCCCCCCCCCCCGGCTGTGGACCAGAGGGAAATCAATTCCACGCATGCTTGAGGGCTGTTCCAACAGAAAAGAGGAGTCTACCAAAGAACAATTTGAATTAAAATAAAGAAGGGACAAATACCAGTGGTCACACATAATAGGTATAGGAAAGGAAGTAGCCGTTAAGTTTCATTTGGTCTATGCCTCACCCACAATTATCAGTTCTCTTCCGTTTCTCACCTCCCGCACAACATGTCTACTTTCAACCTTACCTATGCATGCAGGTCTTTGTACGGGGAGATGCTGCTTTGTTTGGACTCAACTATTCCTTTCTTTTATTTATATTAGCATGAAGACACTATTCCTCGTCCCCAGTAACGATACAGGGTAGGAATGGTAGGTATTGTCCACGCCCCAATTGATGACGAGCACGCAGAGATGCAGCTATATGAGCCCGGTGATTTTTGTCACTTTGGATCAGACCAATCGGTACTCATGCCCCCGCTTTTTGAATCTCCCCTATTGCATGATAGTGTCGCACATGGTGGAATGACCATGGTTGTTGCCATTTGCCAGTTCTCGAGTACGATGAGGTGGATCATTGTGGGTTAATGAGTTCAAACGATCTTCATCAGACCCTGAAGATCTTTCTGAATGTCGAGAACCACTAATGCCTGAATGATGCTCTGTAAAACGGAAAACCAGTTTTTGTTTTGCCGTCATCTGTCCAACGGCATTATCCCCATACAAGGTGCAAATGTTTCTTGCTGCCTCTGCATCTGTCACCCCTCAGCTGAAGTGAACAGAAGAATGTCTTAAATGATCAGATTTCTCCACGTCGTAATCCGTATTGTAGCGTCCACAGCTCCACTCACTATCTCCGAATGACAAATTCACAACATGTAAACGCAAATAGCTACAGTCAACTACAGATAAAAAATGACAATAAATGAATAAACCCATAGCGACCGTAATACCAACATGGAGAACAAAACGCTACGAACGTGTGCTCCAACCTAATATTTGATGTGATATTTGCATTGCCTGTTTTTTCCGAATTACGATGTTCTTTAGGACAGGCACGCAAGTGTGGGCCTGGCCGGAAGTCGTAATCTGATAGCCAAACGGTAAGGCGATAAGCGGGAAATCCGGGTTCGAATCCCATTGTCGCCATTCCGTAATACGGGTGATGCTTGTCCGTATTAGCAACTGCAAATACATTTCATATATTTCATATAATATTTTATGTGTCAGATTACACATTTTTACTGGGTTTCAACTTTCTATCTCAATTCTCTTACATACATATTAACATCGTCAAAAACATTTACTTCATCATCATCATCTACTTGGGCCTTTGTCCCGCTACAACGCGGGGTCGGCCTTGTTACTATGGACTTGGAGATGTTTGTGTCAGATGCCCTTCCTGTTGCCACCCCGTACCCCCTGGGACGGAATGAGTGTAACCCAGATGTCTGCGTCTAGTGTAAGCCATGAAACAGTGTGAACATTTTCAAATGTCTGCGAGTCGTGTAACTGAGGCGGGATATGGGGAACAGCCCAGTACGCACCTAGTGGGATGTGGAAAACCGTCTAAAATCCACATCCAGGCTGGCCGGCACACCACCTCTCGTAATTAATCCTCCAGGCGGATTCGATCCTGGTCCGCCGCACCTACCCGAGAGCAAGAACCAGCGCATTAGCGCCTTCGGCTAACCTGGTGGGTCTAAAAAAGAAAATCCTTTCTTCACGCTCTTGATAATGAACCAAGTTTTATTTCTTTCCATCTACCGCAGCGGTTCCCAATCCATCGGCTGTAGCCCACTTATCGGCCACAAGTAGTGTGGCACTGGGCAGTGAACGCTTGTCGAGAGTCCAAGACAAGATAAACATTTGGAAATTTTTTGAAAATTTGTGGTAAGTTCCTATGGGACCAAACTGCTGAGGTCATCGGTTCCTAGGCTTACACACTACTTAATCTAACTTACACTAACTTATGCCATGGACAACACGTAAACACCCATGCCCGAGGGAGGACACGAATCTCCGACGGGGGGACCCATGCGAACCGTGGCAAGGCGCCTCTGACCTCGTGGCTTCCCCGCTTGGCATGTAAAAGCTACTTTCAACTTCAGTGATCTCACTCGTCAGTCGCCACGGTCAGCGAGTACAGAATGAAATAAGAGTTGACATGCCCTATCTGTTGTGTCTAGACAAGACAGCCTAGACACAATGAGAGGAAGCCGAAAGGCACGCGCTAAGCTAAAGCAGGATGGCGTGAGGTCTGAAACAGGATACGTAATGAATGCTATAAAGAAAAGTACGTAGCTTCTGGAATACTTAACTTTAATCCATCCTTTTGGTACATCTGGAGATTGTGGCGATACAAGTGAGACTCTTTAGATACATGCAATGTTACTAATTGTGCCTTGCTAGGTCGTAGCCATTGACATAGCTGAAGGCTATTCTAACTATCGGCTCGGCAAAGGAGCGAGGCTTCGTCAGTATAGTCGCTAGCTACGTCGTCCGTACAACTGGGGCGAGTGCTAGTCCGTCTCTCGAGACCTGTCTTGTGGTGGCGCTCGGTCTGCGATCACACAGTGGCGACACGCGGGTCCGACATGTACTAATGGACCGCGGCCGATTTAAAACTACCACCTAGCAAGTGTGGTGTCTGGCGGTGACACCACACTATCGCTATCCAGTACCATTCACAAAGGATAGGCCTGCCCTGTTTTTCTTTTCTTACATAATCAGAATACATCTAAAGAAGGTGCTATTTTCTTTTTTCCAGGTGGCTGGTAGTGTAAACCCCTGCAGACTATGCTACAGGGCCAACGTGAGGCACTGACTGCCTCCTCATGTCGTAAACACAAAAGATGCCAGAAGCCCATCATAGTTTGTTCCATACGGCTGGTGTCTCAGACGCAATCCTTCGTCAGAGCGAGTAACTCGAATCTGGTCATATAATACCCAGACACAACAAGGTAGAAGGAAGGAAGGAAGGAAGATACATCTTTTGCGTCCTTCCACAGCTAAGATTATTAGACACGAAGATTTGATCGGATTTCTTACCACTGGAGGGAAAGGAATCAGCTGTAGCACATATAAGGATTTAAGGTACCATCGTCGCAGTTACATTGAACCATCTGGCTGGCCGCAGAAAACCGATATGTGGATGGCCGACCAGAAAAGTGAACACGGGTATCTCGAATGTGAGTTGAGGCTGTTAGCCACTACATCTCCTCACTCAAATGCCATGGCTATAATTCTGAATAAGAGTTAAATGAGTTTTCTTAGCTGCAAATTAAAATTGTGTTTGTGCTTGTTTGGAGAACTGATAGTACGATATTGCGCACCGGCATGTACAATAATTACTATGGGTAAGTAGTAGAAAAGTAACGACAGAGTGAGAGAGAAAAGATAAAATTCTTGCTGAACATTGTTTGTAATTTTCACAAGTATAATTTCAGAATATCACTTTCGCCGAGCCATAGCTCTGTGCACCGTTCACTTTCTCCCACAGTTATGTACAAAATCCAACAGAAGAAGCATTAACACCGCAATTTGTGTACGGAGATGCGGATTTAATGAGATTTGGAAATTGAACAGACATAATGAAAACTGAGCGGATGACTGCAATGACTGAGGTTATAGCGATTTGTAAAGACTGTTTTCTCTGTTAATTTCCACAAAAATATCTATCTCATATGGTAAGTCACTGAAAAACTGTAACAACTGAAGCACACCTGCCTTACAATCAGAATTTAACGCAGTGGTTCCACACTGTGTCAAAATGCGTCTATCAATGTCAATATAAGGAAACTCGTTAAGGAAAGAGTATGACAGTGTGAAACCGAAGAGAATGAGTAACACTTAGGTACTGCAACGGCGGCAGCTCTGTTTGTACTGTCACCTTCACGGCCACCGCTGTGTGTGAACGTTGCCATTTAAATTCCTACAACCAAGTCGGTGGGATCAGGGGCCAGTCCCGGCACTATTGCATCACTTACGTGTGTAAATCCAACTTCAGTAAGTGATTGTGTGTTTTATCATAATGTTGTATCTGCTGCTACTTACTGCAACTTTATGTCAATATCGATTCTTGCTTTCGGACGGGGTCTTGGCGTAAGGTGAAGCAGTCAGTCTCTGTAAGTAGTGAGGCTGTTAGTAAACGAATGGCGAGTCAGATCTCGGATTTGTGTATTGTCGTGACGAGGAAGAGCAAGTGTCACAGTGCGTGATTTCGTTTCGAAACGCTGTCCAACGAATGTGTGAAACTATCGAAACATGAAAGACCTTTATCAAATATCCCGAATGTTTAGGAAATTCTTTTCATTCGTTTCAAATGAAGAAAAGAAACGTTTCGAAGACTAAATACACTACTAACCGTTAAAATTGCTACACCACGAGGATGACGTGCTACAGACGCGAAATTTAACCGACAGGAAGAAGATGCTGTGATATGCAAATGATTAGCTTTTCAGAGCATTCACACAAGGTTGGCGCCGGTGGCGACACCTACAACGTGCTCACATGAGGAAAGTTTCCAACCGATTTCTCATACACAAACAGCAGTTGACCGGCGTTGCCTGGTGAAACGTTGTTGTGATGCCTCGTGTAAGGAGGAAAAATGCGTACCATCACGTTTCCGACTTTGATAAAGGACGGATTGTAGCCTATCGCGATTGCGGTTTATCGTATCGCGACATTGCTGCTCGCGTTGCTCGAGATCGAATGACTATTAGCAGAATATGGAATCGGTGGGTTCAGGAGGGTCATACGGAACGGCGTGCTGGATCCCAACGGCCTCGTACCACTAGCAGTCGAGATGACAGGCATCTTATCCGCATGGCTGTAACGGATCGTGCAGCCACGTCTCGATCCCTGAGTCAACAGATGGAGACTTCTGCAACACAGCAACCATCTGCGCGAACAGTTCGACGTTTGCAGCAGCATGGACTATCAGATCGGAGACCATGGCTGCGGTTACCCTTGACGCTTAATCACAGACAGGAGCGCTTGCGGTGGTGTACTCAACGACGAACCTGGGTGTACCAATGGCAAAACGTCATTTTTTCGGATAAATCCAGGTTGTAAAGGGTTTATATACCATCTTTTGTGTATTTTCTTTACGTATATCATTAATATTTGTATAAGTCGCACGTCGGTTCATCTGTGAGTGGTTGTAACTCTCACTTTTTATATGACTATGGGGTTAGAAGTCGAAAGCCGATCCGTCACCAAATAAATAGTACTTGTGAAACAAGTGGTTACCGTGGTACAGGGGTAGCGTCTTTGATTCATAATCAAAACGTCTTCGGTCCCGGGTTCGATCCCCGCCACTGCCTATATTTTGATAAGTAATCAGCATTGGCGGCCGAAGACTTCCGGCATAAGAAGTCAGCCTCATTCTGCCAACGGCCTTGTCAAAGAGGGCGGAGGAGCGGATAGAGGTTCAGGGCACTCTCTTGTCCTTGGGGTGGGAAATTGGCCCTAAAGGCGGAAGAATCAGCAATGGTCAACGACATGAGGATGCAGAAGGCAATGGAAACCACTGCATTAAAGACACGTAACGTGTATGCACAGGACATGTAGCCTTTATTTGAAGAAGTGTCATGATGATCTCTCCATTGGCAAAAGATTCCGGAATAGTCCCCCATTCGGATCTCCGGGAGGGGACGGCCAAGGGGGAGGTTACCATGAGAAAAAGATTGAATAATCGACGAAAGGATAACGTTCTACGAGTTGGGGCTTGGAATGTCAGAAGCTTGAACGTGGTAGGAAAACTAGAAAATCTGAAAAGGGAAATGCAAAGGCTCAATCTAGATATAGTAGGGGTAAGTGAAGTGAAGTGGAAGGAAGACAAGGATTTTTGGTCAGATGAGTATCTGGTAATATCAACAGCAGCAGAAAATGGTATAACAGGTGTAGGATTCGTTATGAATTGGAAGGTAGGGCAGAGGGTGTGTTAGTGTGAACTGTTCAGTGACCGGGTTGTTCTAATCAGAATCGACAGCAGACCAAAATCGACAATTATAGTTCAGGTATACATCCCGACGTCGCAAGCTGAAGATGAACAGATAGAGAAAGTGTATGAGGATATTGAAAGGGTAATGCAGTATGTAAAGGGGGACGAAAATCTAATAGTCATGGGCGACTGGAATGCAGTTGTAGGGGAAGGAGCAGAAGAAAAGGTTACAGGAGAATATGGGCTTGGGACAAGGAATGAAAGAGGAGAAAGACTAATTGAGTTCTGTAACAAGCTTCAGCTAGTAATAGCGAATACCCTGTTCAAGAATCACAAGAGGAGGAGGTATACTTGGAAAAGGCCGGGAGATACGGGAAGATTTCAATTAGATTACATCATGGTCAGACAGAGATTCCGATATCAGATACTGGATTGTAAGGCATACCCAGGAGCAGATATAGACTCAGATCACAATATAGTAGTGATGAAGAGTAGGCTAAAGTTCAAGACATTAGTCAGGAAGAATCAATACGCAAAGAAGTGGGATACGGAAGTACTAAGGAATGACGAGATACGTTTGAAGTTCTCTAACGCTATAGATACAGCAATAAGGAATAGCGCAGTAGGCAGTACAGTTCAAGAGGAATGGACATCTCTAAAAAGGGCCATCACAGAAGTTGGGAAGGAAAACATAGGTATAAAGAAGGTAGCTGCGAAGAAACCATGGATAACAGAAGCAATACTTCAGTTGATTGATGAAAGGAGAGTGTACAAACATGTTCCGGGAAAATCAGGAATACAGAAATACAAGTCGCTGAGGAATGAAATAAATAGGAAGTGCAGGGAAGCTAAGACGAAATGGCTGCAGGAAAAATGTGAAGACATCGAAAAAGATATGATTGTCGGAAGGACAGACTCAGCATACAGGAAAGTCAAAACTACCTTTGGTGACATTTAAAGCAACGGTGGTAACATTAAGAGTGCAACGGGAATTCCACTGTTAAATGCAGAGGAGAGAGCCGATAGGTGGAAAGAATACATTGAAAACCTCTATGACGGTGAAGATTTGTCTGATGTGATAGAAGAAGAAACAGGAGTCGATTTAGAAGAGATAGGGGAACCAGTATTAGAATCGGAATTTAAAAGAGCATTGAAGGACTTACGGTAAAATAAGGAAGAAGGGATAGATAACATTCCATCAGAATTTCTAAAATCATTGGGGGAAGTGGTAACAAAAAGACTATTCACATTGGTGTGTAGAAAATATGAGTCTGGCGGCATACCATCTGACTTTCGGAAAAGCATCATCCACACAATTCCGAAGACGGCAAGAGCTAACAAGTGCGAGAATTATCGCACAATCAGCTTAACAGCTCATGCATCGAAGCTGCTTACAAGAATAATATACAGAAGAATGGAAAAGAAAATTGAGAATGCGCTAGGTGAAGATCAGTTTGGTTTTAGGGAAAGTAAAGGGACGAGAGAGGCAATTCTGACGTTACGGCTAACAATGGAAGCAAGGCTAAAGAAAAATCAAGACACTTTCATAGGATTTGTCGACCTGGAAAAAGCGTTCGACAATATAAAATGGTGCAAGCTGTTCGAGATTCTGAAAAAGTAGGGGTAAGCTATAGGGAGAGACGGGTCATATACAATATGTACAACAACCAAGAGGGAATAATAATAGTGGACGATCAAGAACGAAGTGCTCGTATTAAGAAGGGTGTAAGACAAGGCTGTAGCCTTTCGCCCTTACTCTTCAATCTGTTCATCGAGGAAGCAATGATGGAAATAAAAGATAGGTTCAGGAGTGGAATTAAAATACAAGGTGAAAGGATATCAGTGATAGGATTCGCTGACGACATTGCTATCCTGAGTGAAAGTGAAGAACAATTGAATGATCTGTTGAACGGAATGAACAGTCTAATGAGTACACAGTATGGTTTGAGAGTAAATCGGATATGGACGAAGGTAATGAGAAGTAGTAGAAATGAGAACAGCGAGAAACTTAACATCAGGATTGATGGTCACGAAGTCAATGAAGTTAAGGAATTCTGCTATCTAGGCAGTAAAATAACCAATGACGGACGGAGCAAGGAGGACATCAAAAGCAGTCTCACTATGGCAAAAAAAGCATTTCTGGCCAAGAGAAGTCTACTAATATCAAATACCGGCCTTAATTTGAGGAAAAAATTTCTGAGGATGTACGTCTGAAGTACAGCATTGTATGGTAGTGAAACTTAGACTGTGGAAAAACCGGAACAGAAGAGAATCGAAACATTTGAGATGTGGTGCTATAGACGAATGTTGAAAATTAGGGGGACTGATAAGGTAAGGAATGAGGAGGTTCTATGCAGAGTCGGAGAGGAAAGGAATATGTGGAAAACACTGATAAGGAGAAGGGACAGGATGATAGGACATCTGCTAAGACATGAGGGAATGACTTCCATGGTACTAGAGGGAGCTGTAGAGGGCAAAAACTGTAGAGGAAGACAGAGATTGGAATACGTCAAGTAAATAATTGAGGACGTAGGTTGCAAGTACTTCTCTGAGATGAAGAGGTTAGCACAGGAAAGGAATTCGTGGCGGGCCGCATCAAACCAGCCAGTAGACTGATGACCTTTTTAATATTCGATCTTATCACTTTGTCCCTTCTCAGTAAGATCAGTTCTTTACTGCTGAGTGCTTCATGTGTATGCGATAACTTGGACGAATATAAGACACACGACTGTAACAATGTGAACTTACTCTGCTTTTCATAATCTCAGAATGATATACCTCTTAGCGTTACGGAGCGTGCCTTATCTAAAGATGCACTAAGCACCTAATCTTTGAAGAATCTTTAGGAACATTTGATCATATTTTCTGGTCTTATTTTCCACCTTGCTTCAAAATATATTCCGAAAGCTTGCTTAGAGTTGTGGTTGTGGTTGAGGTTACTGTGTATGCTACTGTCTTCTCCCCCCCCCCCCCCCCCCCGCGAGCGTGCAGTTATTGTTTGTTTTCCATGGATCACTGTTGAGTTGTGTTGCGGTAGTTTCTGTTTAATCTGTTTTCCACTTTACTACTGTGTTCAGCTACAGTACTGTGACGTTTACTTAAAATGTGTCTCAACAATGTTTCAGTGATCTTGTTCCTCAGTCATTGTCGCTGATTAATTTTTGAGTGACGTTGTTTGGCAGACACTGAAATTTATCCGTGTACGAGCGATGTTGATTAAAGTTTTCACTGTACTTTATTACTGCATTGCCCTTTTAGTTACATCTTTTCCATCGTGCTTCTGTCATGCATTCCATCGATTTAATGCTGCATCCAAGCATGAGTTCGTGTTAAACTACGTATGTTAGTGTATTTGTCCTTAGCATAAGTGACTGGTCTGTTTGTGATGCCAAGATTCTTCCTCATTCATCGATTGAGTATAATTATTATAAGGTGCGTCTTTTATTACTTACATATACTGTAGTCATTTGTATTTTAATGATAAAAAGAATCTCATCTTCTATTGAAAGGTTTAATTCATGAAAGGTGCCACCATGTGCTTACTTTTAAATATTTACTGCTCCGAGATCGTATGACACATAGTGGAAAATATGCGAGATCTGTTGATGCAAAATTGCCATCATTTCTCGTGTTAAGATGTAGTGCATTAGTTGTGCTAAGATTAAGTGAAAAGTTAGATATATCTCACGTCAACTGATATGTGTCGGGTATGTATGACTGTAGAGTTGTGTGTTGAAGAGCAGTTTTAAAGGAATAGAGAACTAACGTGTATATACCTTTAATGACTTGCAAGCTGAAGGATTTGCTGTTGTATTCGCAAATGTAATGAAATACAGATGGCTGTTAAATTGTGTTACTATCAACGATTTTGTATTTGCTGTTACTACGAAGCGTTAGATGCTGATTGTCTATTTATCAATAAAGATGACTTGAAATTTAGCTCCAATGAAATCACCATCACACTCCACTCCCCTTCCACCCTCGCATGGTTGCAAGTACTACATTTAACAAGAATTTCTTAATATAATGACTTTCATATAATATAATGAGCAATAGTTTCCTTTGTAAAGGGTTTATATACCATCTTTTGTGTATTTTCTTTACGTATATCATTAATATTTGTATAAGTCGCACGTCGGTTCATCTGTGAGTGGTTGTAACTCTCACTTTTCATATGACTATGGGGTTAGAAGTCGAAAGCCGATCCGTCATCAAATAAATAGTACTTGTAGAACAACAAGAAATTGTATCCTTTTTAATATTCGATCTTATCACTTTGTCCCTTCTCAGTACGATCAGTTCTTTACTGCTGAGTGCTTCATGTGTATGCGATAACTTGGACGAATAGAAGACACACGACTGTAACACTGTGAACTTACACTGCTTTTCATAATCTCAGAATGATATACCTCTTAACATTACGGAGCGTGCCTTATCTAAAGATGCACTAAGTACCTAATCTTTGAAGAACCTTTAGGATCATTTGACCATATTTTCTGGTCTTATTTTCCACCTTGCTTCAAAATATATTCCGAAAGCTTGCTTAGAGTTGTGGTCGTGGTTGAGATTACTGTGTATGTTACTGTCTTCTACCCCCCCCCCCCCCCTCCAGGCCGTATCTTTGAGATTAGTCACGAACGTTGTGGAATAAGAACGATGGATGGTAAGTCTCCGCGTGAGCTGGAAGCTCTATAATTTTACTCTCAACTTTGTGCAATGAGCCCATTATCTTCCCTAAGATCAGCCTGTCTGTCTGTAATCCTTACTTTTATTTCTTCAGTCCATTTTGTTAGGCAGAGATTTGAGACTGATGCACAGTAATAGTCGATTGAACCAGGTTGCAGGTAACTACTTTACTCGTTGTTGAACTACAGTTGCTGAGGATTCTTCCAGTGAAAGCTTGGCACCTGCATTTTTTCTATAATATATGTTTTCGTTACACTTGAATCATTCTGTATGCATACACTGAGATATTTAATGAATGTGACTGCTTCCATTGTTGGTCTTCCAAATGTGTAATCGTACAATAATGGGTATTCCCTTCATAACTAAAGACAAGATGGGATCATCTTGAGCATTTTTAATACAATTAAGGAACAGACTGTCCAAATGGTATTACACATTTATATCGATTATCGGTCTCGATCGTGTCCTTGTCATCCTCAGATCGAATATCTAATTACTGTGTAGCGCAACTCGTCAATAGGGCGACGATTTTTGCAGTCGCTTTGCCGTTTATCAGTTTTCCATGCCCAGCTCTGGATTCTGTTAATTATATTCACACCTGTCATTACTTGCACTCTTTGAAGCCTGCCTCAGTTTCACTCATAACATGCTGCTTTATATCGCTCTTCCCCAAATGCCGATATAGCAATCCTCTATATTGCTGTTGGAACGAAGACCTCCAGTAAGCCAGAGGACTAGGTTACACAGCGTTCGTCTGAGGGTGGGTTTGCTGTTCTCGAATTGTAGCCCATGCACCCATACACAAGTTTCGAAGTCAGCTGTGCCATTAAATATAGTGGCGTGGAACACTAGCTTGTCACTTACGATATAGACTCAAACTACGGTTTCCGCTTTTTCTGTGGATAGCTTAATCTTCTGACGTGTGGAGCGTTTTGGTTTTTGTGTAATCTGCCGCACCACTTAGCGCACAAGAAGTGATCTCAAAAGGAAAATATTAAGCTTGTGAACTCAGGCTCTTCCAGGTAGGGAGTTCTCAGACGTGTCCACTGTCAGACTTCAGAAGAACTGCTGTTTTCGGTGTACCTCATATATGTCAATGAGGAAGGGGGGGACCTCTCTTTAAGGACACACAAACGGCCCATTCCTGTACTTAGAATTTTTTATTACATAAGTTACCACATAAATTCAGATCCAGGATACGAAAATGCTAATCTTATGAAAATCTTATACATTCTAGAAGATCGTATGTCAAATATACAAGACAGAGAGGTACATTCATCAAATTTAACAAAATAAGAAAAAATATGACAAAAGTGCAAGTGGAAATTGATGTGTTGGCAGAAGAGCCAACACCGTGTTGATAGAGGAGGCCGAAATGCACGCGTTTAAGCTCACGCAGACTGGCGTGAGGTCTGGAACAATTAAAGGAGTTGAGACTACTAAATAAATTACGAAGCTCTTGGAATACTTAACTTTAATCCATAATTGGAGAACATCGCTCTTGTTGATACATTTATAACAATCTCAATATAAACTGGTAATGGCGCCTTGCTAGCAAATGACGTAGCTGAAGGCTATGCTAACTATCGTCTCGGCAAATGAGAGCGTATTTGTCATTGATCCATCTCTGGCAAAGTCTGCTGTACAACTGGGGCGAGTGCTAGGACGTCTCTCTAGACCTGCCGTGTGGCGGCGCTCGGTCTACAATCACTGACAGTGGTGACACGCGGGTCCGGCGTATACTAACGGACCGCGGCCGATTTAAAGGCTACCACCTAGCAAGTGTGGTGTCTGGCGGTGACACCACAGAAATCTCAACTGAAATTTTCGTCAGAAATATTCCCTCTGAAACGTAAACTAAGCTCCTGCAGCTGGGCAATGTTCCCCATCACCTGTATGACTTATCCTAATTTAACTTCAGGATGGCATGGCTATCACGAACACGAGGGACTTCTAGCTATAATCAGAGCTTACGTAGTTCTAACGTGAAGACACGATAGTGACTTCAACATTTTAGTACCTCAGCAATGCGTCATTTACCTTTCGAAGTGTGCAGCGACAGTGGTGGTGGTGGTTGGCTGCTGCGTGCGACGTGCCTTGTACCTGACAACCTACACTCCTGGAAATGGAAAAAAGAACACATTGACACCGATGTGTCAGACCCACCATACTTGCTCCGGACACTGCGAGAGGGCTGTACAAGCAATGATCACACGCACGGCACAGCGGACACACCAGGAACCGCGGTGTTGGCCGTCGAATGGCGCTAGCTGCGCAGCATTTGTGCACCGCCGCCGTCAGTGTCAGCCAGTTTGCCGTGGCATACGGAGCTCCATCGCAGTCTTTAACACTGGTAGCATGCCGCGACAGCGTGGACGTGAACCGTATGTGCAGTTGACGGACTTTGAGCGAGGGCGTATAGTGGGCATGCGGGAGGCCGGGTGGACGTACCGCCGAATTGCTCAACACGTGGGGCGTGAGGTCTCCACAGTACATCGATGTTGTCGCCAGTGGTCGGCGGAAGGTGCACGTGCCCGTCGACCTGGGACCGGACCGCAGCGACGCACGGATGCACGCCAAGACCGTAGGATCCTACGCAGTGCCGTAGGGGACCGCACCGCCACTTCCCAGCAAATTAGGGACACTGTTGCTCCTGGGGTATCGGCGAGGACCATTCGCAACCGTCTCCATGAAGCTGGGCTACGGTCCCGCACACCGTTAGGCCGTCTTCCGCTCACGCCCCAACATCGTGCAGCCCGCCTCCAGTGGTGTCGCGACAGGCGTGAATGGAGGGACGAATGGAGACGTGTCGTCTTCAGCGATGAGAGTCGCTTCTGCCTTGGTGCCAATGATGGTCGTATGCGTGTTTGGCGCCGTGCAGGTGAGCGCCACAATCAGGACTGCATACGACCGAGGCACACAGGGCCAACACCCGGCATCATGGTGTGGGGAGCGATCTCCTACACTGGCCGTACACCACTGGTGATCGTCGAGGGGACACTGAATAGTGCACGGTACATCCAAACCGTCATCGAACCCATCGTTCTACCATTCCTAGACCGGCAAGGGAACTTGCTGTTCCAACAGGACAGTGCACATCCGCATGTATCCCGTGCCACCCAACGTTCTCTAGAAGGTGTAAGTCAACTACCCTGGCCAGCAAGATCTCCGGATCTGTCCCCCATTGAGCATGTTTGGGACTGGATGAAGCGTCGTCTCACGCGGTCTGCACGTCCAGCACGAACGCTGGTCCAACTGAGGCGCCAGGTGGAAATGGCATGGCAAGCCGTTCCACAGGACTACATCCAGCATCTCTACGATCGTCTCCATGGGGGAATAGCAGCCTGCATTGCTGCGAAAGGTGGATATACACTGTACTAGTGCCGACATTGTGCATGCTCTGTTGCCTGTGTCTATGTGCCTGTGGTTCTGTCAGTGTGATTATGTGATGTATCTGACCCCAGGAATGTGTCAATAAAGTTTCCCCTTCCTGGGACAATGAATTCACGGTGTTCTTATTTCAATTTCCAGGAGTGTAGTAACACTACGTTAGCCTCTGACACAATATAACCAGTCGAAAAGTTCCCACAATTTCCGCGAAAAGGAAGACTGTATGTGCCCCTAGGCAAAGACAAAATAGCTCTGTACGCTCGCCAAGGCTGGGTGACGTGCATAATATTGCCCTCAACGTTAACTGGAACGACTCATCTTGTTTTCTCTGCTTTGGAGATCTACGAGGAACTCAGCATAAATATGGCTGAAACAGAGACCAGTGAACCAAAAGTGTTGTCAGGAAAACCTCCCTCTGCATCACAACGGGGCGAACGGCCCCGTGCAACACTCGACGCCTCTCGAGAGAAGAGAGCCCGAATTATCCAATGGACTATGCTGTCGTGAACTTCCTCTGCTGTACCACGGCCTCGCGTCCCGCCAACAGTTATATCAGGCCCTCGGTACATTCCATACTTGCTTGTTCAGGCCTATCAGAATCTTCCTAGTAAACATATGCGTCGTAATAACGTCGTCATCTCCCTCCTTGTCTCCCTTTAGTTCAATCAGCGTCTGAGCTTTTCTTAGGGCGTGTAAGTTTCGCTAGGGCAGGTGTCTTCACACGTGAAGCCCATGCGCCGATCACGACAGGATCACATGATCCTTGTGTTTACTCAAACTGCGACTCATAGGGCTTTCCCCACCTGCTTTAGAAATGCGCAAGGACGAGGGTCCCGACCATTGTCTTAAATTCGCTCTCTGTGATGAAGGTCGGTTTGTTGTCGCTCACGTATGTTTCGTAAAGTGGATTTCCATTTCTCGCTTGTGCATCATAACCTTAGCGACTGGCCTCTTTCACTTGGTTCCACGTTGCTATAAAATATGCTTATTTATCTGAATGCAAATTTATTAATATAGTGTTCATGAAAGCCACGTATATGCCCAATGATCAATGAACAACTCATTATGCAAATTAAGTTAACCGCGTCCAAGGTAGCAGTCGTATCGGCGTGTCGTTGAGAATCACATGTGAGGGGTAAACTACCTCGCCATCTTACAATCTCCATCATAAAATTCCTCCTTTCATCCAACTGGACTCTTAAATATTTGCAAACATTGCTGTGTGATATGGAGGTGTTACAATTTTAAATACGAGCCTTCCTGTCCAACATACCTAGCAATTGAGCTTAGTCTGTCGCTAGTTTTGTGTGCTGCTGTAGCTACTTCGTTATTCGCATCTTCACGGACACACCGCCCACTCTTTCCTCGTCTGAAACTTCCACAGATACAGCCAAGATCACCTATGCCATTACCACATCGACTAAGTTCTTCTCATCGAAGAGAGACTGTATAGGATAGATAAGTAGGTTTTAGAAGATACAACCGTTATAACAGCCTTCCTTTTAAATACATCTGGTTCCTAGTGTATCATTTAATAGTATGAACATTACAACAATCTATGAAACTACGTGTGATCGTTGGCAACTGTAAGTTGTCGAACGCGTTCGCGCTGTTAATCATGTTTAACAATCTCTAGGGTCCTGCTGCTGGCGTCGTCAATGGATTTTCTTTCCCTGAAGCCTCACTGAACACTGCCTATGTAGGAGGAGCTTACTGTAGGCCAGAAACTATCTAACTACACAACGCGCTCACCTGGATCTTAACTGTTGTTGTTGTGGTCTTCAGTCCTGAGACTGGTTTGATGCACCTCTCCATGCTACTCTATCCTGTGCAAGCTTTTTCATCTCCCAGTACCTACTGCAACCTACATCCTTCTGAATCTGCTTAGTGTATTCATCTCTTGGTCTCCCTCTACGATTTTTAACCTCCACGCTGACCTCCAATACTGAATTGGTGATCCCTTGATGCCTCAGAACATGTCCTACCAACCGATCCCTTCTTCTGGTCAAGTTGTGCCACAAACTTCTTTTCTCCCCAATCCTGTTCAATACTACCTCATTAGTTATGTGATCTACCCATTTAATCTTCAGCATTCTTCTGTAGCACCACATTTCGAAAGCTTCTATTCTCTCCTTGTCCAAACTATTTTTCGTCCATGTTTCACTTCCATACATGGCTACACTCCATACGAATACTTTCAGATATGACTTCCTGACACTTAAATCAATACTGGATGTTAACAAATTTCTCTTCTTCAGAAACGCTTTCCTTGCTATTGCCAGCCTACATTTTATATCCTCTTTACTTCGACCATAATCAGTAATTT
Source organism: Schistocerca serialis cubense (assembly GCF_023864345.2). Taxonomy (NCBI): domain Eukaryota; kingdom Metazoa; phylum Arthropoda; class Insecta; order Orthoptera; family Acrididae; genus Schistocerca; species Schistocerca serialis. The sequence continues at coordinate 335,146,459 of NC_064638.1, forward strand.
TGCTCCCCAAATAGCAAAACTCCTTTACTACTTTAAGTGCCTCATTTCCTAATCTAATTCCCTCAGCATCACCCGACTTAATTAGACTACATTCCATTACCCTTGTTTTGCTTCTGCTGATGTTCATCTTATATCCTCCTTTCAAGACACTGTCCACTCCATTCAACTGCTCTTCCAAGTCCTTTGCTGTCTCTGACAGAATTGCAATATCATCGGCGAACCTCAAAGTTTTTATTTCTTCTCCATGAATTTTAATGCCTACTCCGAATTTTTCTTTTGTTTCCTTTACTGCTTGCTCAATATACAGATTGAACAACATCGGGGAGAGGCTACAACCCTGTCTTACTCCCTTCCCAACCACTGCTTCCCTTTCATGTCCCTCGACTCTTATAACTGCCATCTGGTTTCTGTACAAATTGTAAATAGCCTTTCGCTCCCTGTATTTTACCCCTGCCACCTTTAGAATTTGAAAGAGAGTATTCCAGTCAACATTGCCAAAAGCTTTCTCTAAGTCTACAAATGCTAGAAACGTAGGTTTGCATTTCCTTAATCTTCCTTCTAAGATAAGTCGTAAGGTCAGTATTGCCTCACGTGTTCCAGTGTTTCTACGGAATCCAAACTGATCTTCCCCGAGGTTGGCTTCTACTAGTTTTTCCATTCGTCTGTAAAGAATTCGTGTTAGTATTTTGCAGCTGCGACTTATTAAACTGGTAGTTCGGTAATTTTCACATCTGTCAACACCTGCTTTCTTTGGGATTGGAATTATTATATTCTTCTTGAAGTCTGAGGGTATTTCGCCTGTTTCATACATCTTGCTTACCAGATGGTAGAGTTTTGTCAGGACTGGCTCTCCCAAGGCCGTCAGTAGTTCCAATGGAATGTTGTCTACTCCGGGGTCCTTGTTTCGACTCAGGTCTTTCAGTGCTCTGTCAAACTCTTCACGCAGTATCACATCTCCCATTTCATCTTCATCTACATCCTCTTCCATTTCCATAATATTCTCCTTAAGTACATCGCCCTTGTATAGACCCTCTATATACTCCTTCCACCTTTCTGCTTTCCCTTCTTTGCTTAGAACTGGGTTTCCATCTGAGCTCTTGATAATCATACAAGTCGTTCTCTTATCTCCAAAGGTCTCTTTAATTTTCCTGTAGGCAGTATCTATCTTACCCCTAGTGAGAAAGGCCTCGACATCCTTACATTTGTTCTCTAGCCAACCCTGCTTAGTCATTTTGCACTTCCTGTCGATCTCATTTTTGAGACGTTTGTATGCCTTTTTGCCTGCTTCATTTACTGCATTTTTATATTTTCTCCTTTCATCAATTAAAATCAATATATCTTCTGTTACCCAAGGGTTTCTACTAGCCATCGTCGTTTTACCTACTTGATCCTCTGCTGCCTTCGCTACTTCATCCCTCAAAGCTACCCATTCTTCTTCTACTGTATATCTTTCCCCCATTCCTGTCAATTGTTCCCTTATGCTCTCCCTGAAACTCTGTACAACCTCTGGTTCTTTCAGTTTATCCAGGTCCCATCTCCTTAAATTCCCACCTTTTTGCAGTTTCTTCAGTTTTAATCTACAGGTCATAACCAATAGATTGTGGTCAGAGTCCACATCTACCCCTGGAAATGTCTTACAATTTAAAACCTGGTTCCTAAATCTCTGTCTTACCATTATATAATCTATCTTATACCTTTTAGTATCTCCAGGGTTCTTCCACGTATACAACCTTCTTTCATGATTCTTAAACCAAGTGTTAGTTATGATTATGTTGTGCTCTGTGCAAAATTCTACCAGGCGGCTTCCTCTTTCATTTCTTAGCCCCAATCCATATTCACCTACTATGTTTCCTTCTCTCCCTTTTCCTACACTCGAATTCCAGTCACCCATGACTATTAAATTTTCGTCTCCCTTCACAATCTGAATAATTTCTTTTATTTCATCATACATTTCTTCAATTTCTTCGTCATCTGCACAGCTAGTTGGCATATAAACTTGTACTACTGTAGTAGGTGTGGGCTTCGTATCTATCTTGGCCACAATAATGCGTTCACTATGCTGTTTGTAGTAGCTTACCCGCATTCCTATTTTCCTACTCATTATTAAACCTACTCCTGCATTACCCCTATTTGATTTTGTGTTTATAACCCTGTAGTCACCTGACCAGAAGTCTTGTTCCTCCTGCCACCGAACTTCACTAATTCCCACTATATCTAACTTTAACCTATCCATTTCCCTTTTTAAATTTTCTAACCTACCTGCCCGATTAAGGGATCTGACATTCCACGCTCCGATCCGTAGAACGCCAGTTTTCTTTCTCCTGGTAACGACATCCTCTTGAGTAGTCCCCGCCCGGAGATCCGAATGGGGGACTATTTTACCTCCGGAATATTTTACCCAAGAGGACGCCATCATCATTTAATCATACAGTAAAGCTGCATGCCCTCGGGAAAAATTACGGCTGTAGTTTCCCCTTGCTTTCAGCCGTTCGCAGTACCAGCACAGCAAGGCCGTTTTGGTTATTGTTACAAGGCCAGATCAGTCAATCATCCAGACTGTTGCCCTTGCAACTACTGAAAAGGCTGCTGCCCCTCTTCAGGAACCACACGTTTGTCTGGCCTCTCAACAGATACCCCTCCGTTGTGGTTGCACTTACGGTACGGCTATCTGTATCGCTGAGGCACGCAAGCCTCCCCACCAACGACGGCAAGGTCCATGGTTCATGGGGGAGGGCGGGGGGGGGGAGGGGATCTTAACTAGAATGTTCAATAGGCATATCTTCCTACAGCTCTTGAGAGCTGTGTGACCCTTATCTCTAGTACTGCGTAGTATTAAATGTTGTGACACTTCTCAGCATGCGGAAGTCTTTACCGAGGTCTCACTAAAGTGAGGGATCAAGTACGTCAGAACAAACTGTCCAATCGTTTTTACAACTACGGGGTTTGTTTCGTCCGCAATTGATGTTTAATTCTTATTTCATGATTGCAATACTCCCTAATCTTGTGCAGAAGGTGTTACCTCAACTGGCTCGTTATGATCCAGGTCGAATATTTTCCTGAGTTATACCTGGTATTCGTTATCAGTGTCGGTGTGTTCGTCAGGAAGAAGCAAACGAAGCAGACACAAAGCTTAAACCGTCTAAAGTGTTGTCGTTCTTCCATCACCTCTTCTGATGGGTAGAACTGGTATGTCTTTAAACGTTCTATGTAAGCAACCTATATAGTCTGCTTACGTCCAACTGCTTTTTTCTCCCTCAAGTATTGGCCCGTATGTGCCCATTTTGTTTCTGTCAGCTTTGTACTGTAATGTTTTCTTGTACAGTTACAATCTTCCGGCTCTTTCTATTGTCCTAATGAACAGTGATAAATCCTCCTCGTCGCTGTAAACTCGACTGGAGCCATATGATCCATAGTGTTTTTACAGTCCTGCTCATACGTTTCCTCGGAGTACAGACTTCTTGAGCATTTTCAATGCACAGCGTACCGAAATCTAAACGCAGGGGTATCGATCTCATAGAGGCAGAACTAAGTCCGTCCTAGTCAGATTTATCAATGTCGGCCCTTGCCAGCTACACTGTATACAGTTCCCTAATTTGGTTATTGGCATATTGTAGCTTACATTTAGTCGCATTGTGGTCACTTGAGTTTAGGTAGAGAAACACTTTACGGCCTTCAATTATAGCTGCTACCTTCTCTGTTGGTGGTTGATGTACTTATATTGACGGCCACTCTGCCTCCGTCAGTAGGCGGCAGTCACTGCACGTTGAGAACCAACAGTATAATTCCTTCCGTCGTCTCCTGCTGGATCAGAACCTCTCTTGTGACGTACAATAGTATACCACAGGCTTGATTTCCATTTTGTGTCAGTTACCACTACGGCACATGCACACTGCTGCCCTTATTGCATCAGTGTGTGGCGCCGTGCTGTGCGAGTGCAGCCTGCCGGCAGAGCTGGCGCTGCGGCGCTACGGCGCCCGCGCCACGCGGCTCGCACGTGGCAGGCAGGCAGCCGGCTGCGGCAGCGGCTGCTGCTTATGCGGCGCCGTCACGCGACGTCTCCGCCTCAGCCGCAAACACAAACACGCGCCACCCGCTGCTCAGAATATATGGCTACCGCTTACGGAGCCCGACAGCCGGTCCCCAGGCACCGCACTGTAAAGGAGAAGTGCCGGCCGCCACGTAGTCGCAGTCCCGCCAGCCCCAGAGGCCGTGCTGCCACTTCCCGCCAGCTCACTTTCCTTCAAACGAAAGGCTCTGCAACGGTTGTCGTCACAAAGTGCCGGACATTCTGTGCATATTCGTCATGTTACTGCGAATAATGTTAAACGTCGACGGGAATTAGAAAATCTCAAGCCATAAGAGACACAAGGAAGGTTGCAGTAGACAAGCAGCCAGTGGGTCTTGGCACATTCGCAACGCGCATGCGCCATCTTTTGCAGCAGATGTTAAGTGTCAGAAGAGTGGTGCAGGAGACGGTGGTTAACAGAATGTGGCGTATGACTGAAAATCGGGTGGAGCTAGTGAGGAGACATCAGGGCACACTCACCGTTTCAGCACCACTACGAAATGATTAAATAAAACAGACGATGAATACAGAGATGAAACCAAGGATAAATATCCTTCTAATTTTCCCATATTAATTAAATTTTTGGTTAATTTTAGAGGAGAAAGGTTGCGTGAAACAACTACCGGTATGTTACCTACCTACATGCCACGGATTTCACTCAGTCGACTTTCCCGTTTCACTGACGAAAGGTCAAACTCTCAGCCACAGGAGAGCTCCGAACTGTAGCACGTAACGTGGTGGTGTGTACTGCAACTATGTCGGCACGTGAGAACAGCATGCTGTAATCGAGTTTCTGTCACACATGGGCCACCCTCTCCTTCAGCATGAAAATGCCAGACTACAGAATCTGACGCCGTGGAGTTACGGCATGAATCATCCTGCACACAGTCCTGACTTGCCCACACCTGATTTTTATCTATTTCCAAAACATAAAGAACACCTTCGGGGACTTACCTTTAATACTGATGAAAAGGATCTAGCAGAGGTGGGCTAGTGGCAACATCAACAAAGTCAGACATTCTACAGTGGTGGTATCCAAAACCTGGACTCTCGTTGGGAGAGATGTATTCGTCGCCAGAATTACTATGTGTAGAAAGTTGGTAAAACTTGTTTTATTTAAAATGCTTTAAGAGTTGTCAAATAAAATATTCGTAGCATTTCCTTCCAGCACGCCCTGGTAGCTTCGCACAAGTGTACCATCTGCAGGTATATAATTGACTGTCAGAGTAGTCCCATACTCCAAAGAGAATAAAGGAACAGTTGCAGGAGTACAACATCACTGTTCTAGGCAACGTTTTAGTAAGATGGTTTGCCATTGCTTTTCTTCGACCTGATATGAAGTGCCAAGTGCATATTTATGATGAGCGTACTATTTCTTTTGTGTTGTTACAGAGCCAGGGTGATATCCGGTGACAGCATGTAGATTATTTCTCTGAAACAGCACCAAGTTGATCGCCAAGCTTAATGACCCCGTGCGACAAATGGATCACCATCAACAGGGTCACACGACGTCACTTCATGGGACACTGTGTACCGATTTGGAATTTAATACAGGACATTAGCGCAAAGAGTGCTACCCAGGAATGTATGGCAACGCCTCTCCTCCAACACTAAGAGTGAAAATTTTGTAGCACCAGGATTTGAACCAGCGTTCCTCCAAATGGAGCGTCACCACGCAGGCCTGAGTTTGACACACCACTGTGGAAGTGGATAGGTAAATGCTTAGAGCTGTGACACGGCTGCAAAGTAAATGAGTGTTGTTATCAGGCCTGATGGTATAAATAAACGGCGTGAACAGCGTCATATATTTGAGTGATCACTGTGAAGGAGATGTAGATGCCATGTACTCATGTGAGACAGTATTATCAGCACATGACTGAGGTTGAAAGGGATCTCACTTTGGTAGTCAATTTGGTCGACTCGAGCGGTATCCAGATTTGTGGGGCATTGGGATGTGTGACACTGGCCCAATACTGAACTCCATGGAAATGTGACGGCAGGCTGTTTTTCATCTAGGTTTCTGTGAACCACGTCTGACCATCATAAGGGAGGATCGCCGTATTGTGCACATCGTAACCCTTTCACATCCATGCTTCCCATCCAAGGAGAAGTAACAGTCTTGCTGAAACATTGTGTCATCCTGCATTATTGATCGCAAAATAGCAGCAGCTATTTTCGTTTCATGTTGTAGGCTGCAGTTAACGCTAAAACACAAACGGCTGTGTTTGGAGTGGTGCAGGAACCAGGAAGCGTGACTGCTGATGAATGGGGTTACGTTGTGTTTAACGGTGATCCTATTTCCACGCAATCATTGATGAACATCGTTGACGAGAATGGCGGCACAGGGAGAGGTCTCCTTTTTCCAATATTTTGGAGAGGCACACCAGTGTTACTCCTGTGGGCATGGTGTAAGGAGACATCTGGAACGATATCAATTCACAATGGTGGTAACTGGGGGAACTCAGACAGCACAACACATGGACATCCAGAGTCCTCATGTGTTACCACCCACGCGCCAGTACTGTAGTGCCAGTTTTCGACAGGGCAATGGTCTTCCACAGGTGGAACATGTCTATGAACTGTATGCATGTTGTTGAGGTCCTCCTGTGGCCAGCATGATCCAGAAATATATCCCCATAGAACATGGGTGGGGCCATTTCGGACGTTAATTACGTCCATCGCCAGCATGCAGGATATCAAGGACCAGATCCAACAGTGGTAGGCCAACCTTCCTTGTGGTGGGCAACTCCTCTGACAACTTTCCCAACCAAAACAGTGCATGTTTCCAGGCCACAGCGTATGCAATGTTATACTGTTCATACTGATAAGTTCTTTGGAAATTTGATTCACTGTGGTAATCTCTGAAGTGAGGACGCACATCTCTCAAACTTAGAAGTTTTATTTAATTTCCGCCGCCCTTTCTAAGTGCTCCTCATTTTTCGTCAGGCAGTGTGTATACACATACAACTAGAAGACAAAAACAAAACAAATCTTCTTGTCATACAAAAGTCCAGTTTCCTTACGACGTGGTACGGACTCAACTGATGTCTGAAGTAGTCCTGGAGAAAACTGATACCATGATTCCTGCGGGGCTGTCCATAAATATGTAAGAGCACGAGGAGTGGAGATCTCTTCTGAACAGCACTTTGCATGGCATCCCAGATATCGTCAATAATGTTCATGTCTGGGGAATTGGTTGCCAGTGGAAATATGTAAAGTCAGAAGAGTGTTCCTGGAACAACTCTATAGCAATTCTGAGCGTGTGGGGTCTCGCAGTGTCATGCTGGAATTGCCCAAGTCCGTCGGAATACACAGTGTACATGAATGGATGCAGGTGATCAGACTGGATCAGAGTAGTATCTAGACTTATCAGGGGTCCCACATCACTCCAACTGCACACGCCCCACACCATTACAGACCCTCCACCAGCTGAACAGTCTCCTGTTGAAATGCAGGATCCATGAATTCAGGAAGTTCTTCCCATAATCGTAGACGTCCATTCGCTCGATACAACTTGAAACGAAACTCGTCCGACGAGGCAACATGTTTCCAGTCATCAACAGTCCGACGTTGGTGTAGAAGGCCTCTGGCGAGACGTAAAGCTTTGTGTCGTGCAGTCATCAAGGCAACACGAGTGAGCCTTCAGCTCCGAAAGCCCATATCGATGATGTTTCGCTGAATGGTTCGCACGCAGACACCTATTGATTGCCCAGCATTGAAATCTGCACCAATTTGCGGATGGGTTGCACTTCTGTCACATTGACGATTTTTTTCAGTCGCCGTTGGTCGCGTACTTGTAGGATTTTTTCCGGCCACAGTGATGGAAATTTGATGTTTTACCGGATTCCTGATATTCATGGTAGTTTCGTGAAATGGTCGTAAGTGGAAATCTCCACTTCAGTGCTACCGCGCAGACGCTGTGTCCCATCGCCCGTGTGCCGACTGTTACACCACGTTCAAATTTATTTAAATATTGATAGCCTGCCACTGTAGCAGCAGTAACCGATTTAACTGCGCCAGACACATATGGTCTTACATAGGCGTTGCCGACCGCAGTGCCGTATTCTGCGTGTTAACATATCTCTGTATTTGAATATGCATGCCTATACTAGTTACTTTGGCGCTTCAGTGTATATAAGTGCGGATGCACACAAGGCTCGAACTTCTGCTGGAATCGCCGAAATGCTGCGAATAATGAGGATAAGGCGGAAGGGACACTACATTGGTAATGTGTGGATAAGATGAGAATTTGGCTGTGATGGGAGACGTGCTAGGGTAACTGTGATGATCGCTGTGTCAGAATGGCGCAGCGATCAGTGTATTTGTCTAGTAAGCAGGAAACTCCGGGCCCATTCTCAGTCCGGCCAAAATTTTCAACTTTCCCAGTTGATTTAAACCAATGCTCTCTCGCAGCCACTGTCTGTAATTCCTTTCTGTCTTATATCTGTATGTCGCGTAATTACCTCCACTCAATAAAAGAAAATCACATGCTGATGACAAAAAACCAAAGAGATCACGAAGTTTGCGCTTCTTTGTTTTCACAGCATTTTGTTTCCGTCATGAAGTTCTTTATTTATTGGAGAGACTGCAATTCGTAACACGCGCATTAACATTGGATATTTTTTTAATATACTGACGAGTGGTTCTTTGGCGCCTAAAATTTCCTCAAAACTTTTTTTGTCATATTGAAGTCTCCGAGTGCGCAACAAAATCTAATCTGCAGAACCTAAGTTCTATGAAACCTCAGAGCGACCGTAATATGGCTAGTAAGTGAAACTTCGTAATTCAGTATTTGTGGAAACAAATACTATCGTTACTATAACAATGATGCACTGTCTTCTACACTGTACCTCCAACATAACTTTCTCACGCGTCACCAAGAGGCTCTGGTGCTTCTATTCAGTTTGCTTCTATGAGCGTAAATTTGAGCGTGTTACAGAAACGTAATGTGTCAGGGAGGCACACGGGAAAAATTCTGATCCATTCGTATTCTAGCTTTGCCAAAAATAGGAGACAATAAATTCACTATGATGTCTATCCGCTGTCATTGGTAATATGTTGCGCAAAACGTCCCACGTGTACGAAAGTAGACGAGTCCAGTAAGGGGTAATAGTCAGCAGCTTTAGCGTAAGATCTAATGGTTTTGAACGACTTCTCTATTTTCCTTGCATTAAAGTTTGTCACCAAAAGTAATTATCGTTGAAAATGACTTGCAGTGCTTGAATCACGGATTTGAGAGAAATGTTACAAGTTATATCGTAGTTGATCTTGAACCAAAAATGGTGAGTTTACCCCTTGAAAAAGACTCATATGATACTACTAAGTGAATTACGCCCTCGAAAAGGCCCCTTACATGTTTGTCCTGTAATTATGCGCAACGAATATTCTCATCGTCTGTCCCGCTTATCTGGGCTCTTACAATGATGGTCTTACCTCATATTATTTATGTGCCAGTGTGTGCGGTACGCCAGCTTTAATAAAATATAAGGAAGCGAGATCGTGATCATGGGACCGGTAGTGTGGGGTTACGGAAAACTATATTTCGGCATGCAAATAATATTACTTAACGGAAGAAAATTTCAATATATGTGGCCAATACCTGAAGGTAGTTAATACGTGACAACGTGTTGCTAAAGGGAAAACGCCACAAAATATGAAAGTAGTTATAAAAACCACAAGGACGTAATGCTTTCTAAAGAAAACACGTGATCAAGGATATCCGTATAGTTCGGAACAAGAACTATTAACGGTCCAAATCCAGGCTTCAGGGCAGCCTGTTGAATAGAAACCCGCAACTATTATTCGGCCAAATTGTGCTTGAGTTGCACTGGAACATTAGCACAAACAGCAATGTAAAGGTAGAAACTGCGGTGGCGAAACACACACTACCTCTGCAGTATAGCTCCTTGTAGTTGTCATGAAGCTGCTAGAATAAGTCGTTAGTGACTGCAAGATCATACCGCAAGAGAAAAAACAATTAACTTTTACTCTCTCCTGCTAAACGAGGAAAACGCCGAAGGTAGTTTACAGCAAGCACTAAAATGATGGAATTTCTTGTTACCATTTCTGTGGTTGGTAGCGTGGCCTGTCTAACGCAAACGAGACAGCTCCTTATCTGACGAAAACCCGTGTTAGATGGTCCACATAAACGGAAGTTTTCAACTGCGTCTCCGCTAACGGAAGTAGACGCCACGTTCCCTGACCAACTTCACCAACGGAAACGAAACCTAAACCCCGTGGCTTAGGTCCAAAGGCTTTCTTACTTCAGGTGTATAGACGGTATAACAGTATCTTCGTTCTAACAAACTTCGTCTGCTACAGTAGTAAGAGCAGAGTGTGAAACACGTATGCAGCGTGTGCGAGGCATTGCAGAGTCTCTGACCAGAGAGCTATTTGTCGTTCCTAGTCTGCGCTTGACCGCGCGAGAGTTGCGAGCAGTAGTCTGTCGGTAGCAGTAGGCCAGTGTAGTCTGTTAGCACTAGTAGTCGAGTACGGTCGCGAGCGGGACGCAGTCCGCGGGCGTCGACATGGGTCTCTGGTCAAGATGCTGAATGAGGTATATTGTTAATTAAGGTAACCAAGCTGCATTGCGCACATCAGATAATGTAAAGTTTATTTATTGTAATTAATTTTCAACAAGTGCCCCAATAATAATTTTGATTTCAAAGCAATTTTTAACAAAAGAACCATTTAATTGAACCAACGATTTCCTTCCATTTCCTTCAAAGAAAAGTTTCAGTTAAATTTCAAAATATAAAAAAAAATAATACTTGTAATGCATTTCCTCCAAGCCGCGGCCAACAATAAGAGCAGAACTTTGACATGCAGTTATACTGAGGTAAGAAATTAATTCTGATTTTTGCACAGGGCCAAAGACCGACATTTCGGTCTAATTGAGTTATCATTATCGCTGAAATTTCATTGTCATTGAATTATCTTTCATTATTTTTGTGGGAGCTTACACTTGAGACAGATTGCGATTTTTCACATTTAATTGTCTTTGTCAGCAGATTTAATTGCAGGGAGGTTACGCTTGGCTCCCATTTATTATTTTTTTGTCTTTCAAAATTTCTGTAGGGAGGTTACACTTGGCGACACCCATTCCAGGATCGAATTTCGTTGAGAATCTTTTGAAAAACAGTCAGATATCTGCTCTTATTTGCTTAAATATAAATAGGATTTGGCGCAACGCTTTTACTAATTTTGTGACTTTCTTTCCACAGATCAACGGCAATTCGTTGCTCTGTTGTATTTTTGTTTGTTGCCTTTTGCATTTGTGCTTATTTGTTTTGTGAATAATTGTGACTATTGTAAAAATGCCGCGAAAGATTGTGAATAGTGTATCGCGAAGTATTGTGAATGAAATTACCGACTTAAATAACTTCACCAACAGTACTAGTGACACGCAATGTAATGATGACAATCCTGCGTTCACTGACAATCAATGCGTTCCAATCACTCATGATGATTTTTGTCTTAATGATGAACAAACGAACTCGGTTATGTCGTCTGTTGATTTGACGACAATCGATGACGCGGGACGCTCTATTGTAATGAGCGCTGCCCAGCTCAACACAACCGGTTTACTAAATTCACGTGACGAACACACAAATTTGTCTAACGAAAATGAACAGGATACACAAAGTATGACGGATTTATTTAATTCCGAAACAGTGACTGACGGTGTACATTTGACTGGCAAACCTTTTTGTAAATCTCAGAATAACCAAATGGTTACAGAAAGCGAGACAATTGCAGATCCACCACTAAACAGCACAGAGAATAGAAATGCTAATTTTGTGTCGAATCCAATTATGGCATTGTTGCTACAAATGACTAAACAACTTAATGACAATAATGAAAAATTAGACAACAATGATGTAAATCTCAAACAACTTAGTGAACAGGTCAAACAGCAGAACAAACAGTTTAATGAAAAATTAGACAACAATTCCAGACAGCTTAATGAAAAATTAGACGACAATTCCAGACAGCTTAGTGAACAAATTAGAGCCGTTGCCGCGCAGTGTCATGACACTAAGGAACAGTTACGCGAGGAAATTGAGGCTTGTTCAAAGAAAAGTAGCGAAGAAATTAGGTCTGTTGCGCAAGAATTAAGGGAAATCCAAACAGCCGCAACAGAAACACTTAGAGCGGAAATTAGTACAGTCGCTAAACAATGGTCTGAAAAAGCTACACAATTACGCGACGAGTTTAAAACAATGACAGCAGAACTTTCGCGCACAATGGATGAAAAGATAGACGCGAAATTCGAGCAACAGAACTCTCAAATTAACGAACGTCTTAGTGTTCACATACAAAACAGTGATACGCGTTTCCGTAAATTTATTCAGGATCAAAATAAAGTAAAGCGTCAGGTAATGGAAACAATCACTGCACAGAGACAGGAAGACAAACGTAAAATGTTTGCGAAAACAAAAACATATGTAGACAACAATATTGCTACAGTATCGGACAAAATTAATACCATCGAACAGTTGAACACTGAATTACGGATCACCTATGTCAGTAATAAATGAAGAAACTTTTAAAGAGTGTAACAAAGAGAATACTTATCCCACATTACCACTAGGCAAAACGAAAGTGAAAGGAGCAGTATCGAGCAAAGGAGTAGACGTTAAATTACAGACGTATTTATCATTTTGTATTGGAGGTCATACTTTCCACTCAAATTTTTGGATTGTTCCTTTATTGACAACAGACGTTATTTTAGGTACGAATTTTCTGGTACAACACGACGCAGTTATTGGTTTCCAAAATTCTTATTTAATGTTAAAGGATGGAAATGTGCAATTGGCTTTAGAATTTCAGCACTCATTATCTGCGGAAGAACGAACAATTAACCGCACAGAGGTCATTTCCGCAACACGTAACATAGACTGTAATCCCACATTGTTTACGGATACGTACGTACATAACTATAATACTCCAGACGAAGCTGATTACGACGTAATGCAAATGATTTCTGATAAAGTTAAAGAGAGCAGTGCAAATACAGACGACGAACGCACGCAACTACACAAAATTCTTTTACAGCAAGCTCCAGTTTTCGACAACATTCCTGGTACTATGTCCGGCTTTATGTACGAATTTCAAGTCAAACAGCACGACACATTTAAAGCAAAGCATTATCCCATTCCGTATATTCATATAGAGCAGGTTAAAAAAGAATTGCAGGATATGCTTGACCAAGGAATTATAGAACCAGCAATTAGTCCGTACATAAACCCGCTACATATTGTTAAGAAAAAAGATGGCTCACTTCGCCTCGTACTTGATTCACGTCACATTAATGACATTATTATTAATGAAACAGATCGACCACAGACTTTAGAGGAACTTTTACAGAAATTTCATGGTACTGCTATTTATTCGACATTAGATTTGAAATCGGGATTTTGGCAAATTCAACTTCATCCGAATTGCAGAAAATACACAGCTTTTCTCTGTTTTGGCGACTGTTATCAATTTTGCAAATTACCATTCGGATTAACTATTTCTTCAGCAGCTTTTATTCGCGGTTTGAACACAATACTTCCGACAGAACTTAAGGACAGAATTACGACGTACGTAGACGACATTCTTATCGCAGAAGCTAACTGGTGTGAACACAATATGATTCTTGAACGTCTGTTACAAACTTTCCATACACTAGGACTCACAGTTAATCTCAGTAAATCGCATTTTGGCAAAACTTCTATAACATTTCTTGGACACGTAATTTCAGCAGAAGGCATTGCGCCTGATCCAGAAAAACTTCAAGCTCTACGTGACATTACTGTTCCTACGACGAAGAAACAATTACGTGGTTTTTTGGGCTTAATTAACTTTTTTCGCAAATTTATTCATCACTCTGCTTTAGACACGCCTAGATTATGTCAATTAACAGGTAAAAACAGTATTTGGTCATGGGATAAGCAAGCACACTCTGAATTCATGAACCTGAAACATGCTTTGTTGAATGCTCCAGTTTTATCGCACCCAGACCTTACCAGAAATTTTTCCGTTGCTACCGACAGTTCTAACACCGCTTTAGGCGTACACATTTTCCAGGAAATTGAAGAAGATGGTTCTACAGTAATTAAAAACATCGCATTTGCAAGTCGCATTCTGTCACCTGCTGAGCGAAATTATTCTGTTACAGAACTTGAAACATTATGTGTTGTTTGGGCTTTTACGAGATTTCGGCATTTTCTTTATGCAATACATACCACTGTCTACACAGATCACAGAGCGATACAATTTTTACTTTCGGCTAAATTCACACACGATAGATTAAGTAGATGGAAGCTATATTTACAGGAATTTAATTTTACGATTGTCCATATTCCCGGCACACAAAATGTTATAGCAGACGCACTATCGCCTTCTCTCAGCAACAATCAGCAAGACGTAGCAACCAACTTCTGCAAAGCAAATTTCAGTGTCATGTACATTCAGCAAGTTGCATTTGAAAATTTTATTTCGTCGTCATTACAGGACATAGCAAAAGAGCAAAATAGAGACAACGTGTGGAAAGAAATTAAACACCTTTGGCAAGATAAGAATAATGTTACGATTAGAAACCACTACACTGTACGCAATGACATTCTGTTTCGCCGCTCTCATCCAAACAGCAACAATTGGCTATTATGCATTCCTGACGAACTGGTTAACAAATTAATCTGGTACACTCATTTAAGTTATGCACATTACGGAGCCAGAAAATGTTTTCTTACATTGAGACAGAACTGTTATTTTACCAACATGGAGAAACGTATACGACGAGTTTTAGCGTCTTGTAAAATTTGCCAGAAAGCTAAGTCAGACACCACTTCACATATTCCTCCTTTATATCCCATTGTACCTGTTAAATTAAGACACATGACCACTGTAGACATTTTTGGTCCAATTCCGAGAACTAATAGAGGTTATTGCTACATCTTTGTCGCTGTTGAACTCACTTCAAAATTTGTTACTTTCACTCCGTTACGCAAAGCTACTGCTAAAACTGTTTCGAAAGCATTTGTAAAACATTTTCTATTTCATGTAGGGCATGTGATGAGAGTAATTTCTGATAATGGATCACAATTTCGTTCTGCTACATGGACACGTATGTTACGAGCTAAAAACATTTCTCCGATTTATTTATCCAAGTACCATGCTTCTTCGAACCCCTGTGAAAGATTAATGAAATAAATTGGTAAACTGTGTAGAATATACTGCAACAAAAGACACATTAATTGGGATAAACACATATTCTCATTCCAAGATGTAATTAATTCCATTCCAAATGAATCCACTATGCTATCTCCGTCTGTTATACTGAAAAACGTTGAACCACCAAACAAAATTAAAGAGTTAGTAAACTTCCCTACTTGTCGTCGACTGAGACACCACGAAATAATTGACATTGCGCTGAACAACATCAAACGTGTCGCAGAGCGCCGGAGAAGACAGCAAAAACAGGTTTGTTCACGCCGCGACTTTCACGTTGAACAGAAGATATTAGTACGTACACACTATTTATCCAGCAGAATAAAAGGTAAGTGCAGTAAATTTGAACTTCTATACGCAGGTCCATATCGGATTCGCAGCATCCCTCACCCCAATGTTGTACACGTCGAAACTTTGAGAACCAGAAAATCGAAAGGCAATCACCATATCTCAAACATTAAACCGTTTATTGAATGAAACCACTTTATGATGTAACATGCTATGATGCCATTTACTAATCTTTATGACCACTTATGCAATTATATTCACATGACTAATTACTGATGATTATCGTATTTTTTCTTGGCAAGTGCCTGGCAAGGTAAGGTTAGCAGGTCGCTTTTCTTGTCGTTACATATCAGACCGTGCATATTTTCCAGATTAATTTACACATCTTATGAGCACTTATGCAATTATAATTACATAGTTAACTACTGATGATTATCGTATTTTTCTTGGCAAGTGCCCGGCAAGGTAAGGTTAGCAGGTTGCTTTTCTTGTCGTTATATATCACACTGTGCACACTTTTTTCCAGAGACACTTACGTATTTTATGACGCATTATGCAATGTTATCTAATGACATGTTAATTTCATTACATTTTTTCTCCATTAAAGGCTTTAATTATCGCCTCTATTAACTCCACTACATACAAGCTGAACACAACGAACATCACATTTTCTCTTTCTTATATATATATATATATATATATATATATATATATATATATATATATATATATATACGATTATTTCATGTTTTGTTCGTATGCGTTATGAAATGGTGAAGACATAGCAAACACCAGTCGACTTTGACATTTTTTGCCTTATGACATCTCAAGATCGTGACTGTTTTACATTTTTTGCTGCTGCATTGTGATATTTTGTGTACATTTTTGCATTTGAACACTGTCAATGTCTTTGACATATTACGTTTTCTGTCATGTTATGCTGTATGCTTAATTATGTTACCTTAAGCCAGTCATTATTTAGTGGGTATATGATTTAAATGCAAGGCATTAATCTCTGTTCATCAATTTCAGAAAGAAATGATGCGTAAAGGAAATAAATTAAACAGAAATGAGAATTTCAACTACGGAATAGATGAAAGAAGATACAAAAACCTTATGGGGAAGAGTAAATGGATCAGGATTAACAAGCGTTAACAAGAATATACTACACACATCGTAGAATAGCAGTCTTAACTAATTTTTTCTTTCAGAATACAAGGTGATTGATGCAAGCTGTCAGACAGAACTACACATCTTAGTTTTAAGTGATGAAATATGCTAGAGATAAGGAATAGTTGTGTAATGAATAATGAAGTGATTTTTGCAGATGATAATGAATGCTGATGAAGAGTAATGATGAAGGATATGCTACTATGAATAATGAAGTTTTTCTTTACAGGTGATGATGATAATGGAGTTATGATGATATGGATAATGAAGTTTTCTTTGCAGATGAGGATAATGTTGAAGTTATATTTATGCTATGTAGTTATTTAAGTATTTGTTGCAGTTCGGTTTGACAGCAGGTGTTATATTGCATAGTATAATGACTGAAGGTTTTGGAAAGGACAGCTATGGAACACATTTTTTATACACATTTCACTACCTGTTAATTCGATGTTCACTACTTTTCAGCATAGTCTGCGTTTCTTCTTTCAGCTCACTAATCTATTTTGTATTTTTTTCCAGGAGAAGCTTTTCATGATACTTACTAAACTTGTTACTTATTATACCTGTTCTAGTACTTGCAATTTTATTTTTTACCCATTTGTGTCTATAATTTACAAATGTGATCACATATACTGCCTTGTGTCACAACCTTGCTACAGCTGACTCATGACGAATGACGTTACACATTTTTCATTTACAGGAACAACCTAGAAGCAATTGTTTTTTCTTTTTCTTCTTGTTTTAACTTATAATTACCCAAAGCAATGCATTGCTATCACAAAAACAAAATGTATTACCAGTCCCAAATAATGCTACTAGTTTAAGAGAATTCTGAATAATACTGATCAGCTCTGAATAGTATGTCACTTCAGTAATGACTTCTTAATGATAAAAAAAAATAAAAAAGATAATAATGCTGTGTAACTTGCTAATAACTGCCACTGTTTATTGTAATGAGACTACTTATAATGCCCATGATTATTAATGCTATGACTGTAATTAACTGATTTTTAATAATGACTTCTTGATGATCTGAATAATACTGAATGATGAACAATGTTTTATACTATTCAATACTTGCTGGCCACTGAGTGCCAATAATTAATGTCACTAAATGAATTATGTTATTAATTATGCCATTAATTAGCTCCTGTTTTGAATGATGATTTTTCATGTTCTATAACTGGCCACTGAGTGCCAATAACTAATGTCACTAAATGAATTATGTTATTAATTATGCCATTAATTAGCTCCTGTTTTGAACGATGATTTTTCATGTTCTATAACTGGCCACTGAGTGCCAATAACTAATGTCACTAAATGAATTATGTTATTAATTATACCATTAATTAGCTCCTGTTTTCAATGATGATTTTTCATGTTCTATAACTGGCCACTGAGTGCCAATTATTAATGTCACTAAATGAATTATGTTATTAATTATGCCATTAATTAGCTCCTGTTTTCAATGATGACTTTTCATGTTTTGGCACCTGGCCAATGAGTGCCAATAATTTGTATAACTCAATGTATTATGTTAATGCTAGGCCAATAATTGACTCTTTTTTTTTTCAATGAAGACTTCTGATGAACATTATTCTGTCATACTAAATATGCTTTGTAACTGGCCAAAGACTGCCGCTGTTTATTATAATACGATTACCCATTATGCCAATAATTTAATTTTATGAACATTATTCTGTAATACTAAATACATGGTACAGAAATGTTCTATAACTGGGCTATGAATGCCGCAAACCACTAATGTAATTCCTAATCAAGACTAATCTGTGACTTAATGTCCTTCACCTTCTGACCTAACTACCTGGAATTACTGTAATATCCATTTGTCTTGTCCATCCTCATGATCATGGAGCACTATATTTGGTTTTTGCACTAATTCTACGTTGGTGTGCCTTGTAAGAGCGTGGTGTTGACACGACATGCTGTCCACCACCGTGAGCAATGAAGACGTTATTATGGTCCCACTGTTTGATGTACCTGATGTACTGCCAAAATGATAACAGGAAATATTACTACGACATTTCAGTGTCTTGGATAAGCTGATAAATACTTCTGGGAAAAGAACTGCAAATTGTCTCACATGGTGTTGTACTTCTGTGGAAAGATATGGACTTTTAGTGCAGCTTCGTGCAACCTAAGTGCTACAACCATGATGCAATCCTTCCTATTCCTTCCCTAATTCTTGTAAAATGAAAAAGTCATATACAGTGCGTGTGTATTTTTTTGCCGTTTATTAATACATTTTGTGATTTGCTGATATATTCTCAACTTCACTTCATGTACACTCATGTCAGTTGTCAAAATGATTTTTTACCTTTGCGTTTATTTGTTATGAAAATGTTCAAAAGTTTTTCAGTGCATGTGCACTTATGTTATGTGTTAATATGTTTTCTACTGAACTGCAGTGCCTGTGCACTTTTCTCGTTTTTCAATATGATTTGTACTCATTCTGTATACCTTTTATGATTTCCTGATATGTTCAACACTTCAGTCCGTTTGCACTTCTGTCATTTGTTACTCATTGTATATACATTTCGTCATTTGCTAATATGTTCTGAACTGCAGTGCATGTGCACTCATGTCACTTGTCAACATGATTTTTTGCCATTCTATTTATCTGTTCTGAAAATGCTAAAGAATTTTTCAGTGCGTGTGCACGTTATTATCCATCAAATAATTTGTATATACATTTTTCTGATCTGCGAATATGTTTTATACTCATATCTTGTCTTTGTCTGAAATGTTTTATACTCAGTGCATGAGCATCAAGTTTAATTCATGTTTTGTACTTTTGCTGTAATTGCAATAATTAATTAGTTAAAAAAAATTTGGTGCTCATGGCGAGTCCAAATGACTCACCATGGCCACCAAATTTTTGCCCCCCCAGTGGAGGGTTATGAAACACGTATGCAGCGTGTGCGAGGCATTGCAGAGTCTCTGACCAGAGAGCTATTTGTCGTTCCTAGTCTGCGCTTGACCGCGCGAGAGTTGCGAGCAGTAGTCTGTCGGTAGCAGTAGGCCAGTGTAGTCGAGTACGGTCGCGAGCGGGACGCAGTCCACGGGCGTCGACATGGGTCTCTGGTCAAGATGCTGAATGAGGTATATTGTTAATTAAGGTAACCAAGCTGCATTGCGCACATCAGATAATGTAAAGTTTATTTATTGTAATTAATTTTCAACAAGTGCCCCAATAATAATTTTGATTTCAAAGCAATTTTTAACAAAAGAACCATTTAATTGAACCAACGATATCCTTCCATTTCCTTTAAAGAAAAGTTTCAGTTAAATTTCAAAATATAAAAAAAAATAATACTTGCAATGCATTTCCTCCAAGCCGCGGCCAACAATAAGAGCAGAACTTTGACATGCAGTTATACTGAGGTAAGAAATTAATTCTGTATTTTGCACAGGGCCAAAGACCGACATTTTGGTCTAATTGAGTTATCATTATCGCTGAAATTTCATTGTCATTGAATTATCTTTCATTATTTTTGTGGGAGCTTACACTTGAGACAGATTGCGATTTTTCACATTTAATTGTCTTTGTCAGTAGATTTAATTGCAGGGAGGTTACGCTTGGCTCCCATTTATTATTTTTTTGTCTTTCAAAATTTCTGTGTGGAGGTTACAAGTGTTGCAAGATAATTATTGTACATATATATTTCAATGCAAGTACCGACACTAAATAGAGATAAAGATAAGCCAAAACACTCTGATACTTCGAATGCATTACTCACAATGCAATAAAGCGCAGCACACCCAGTGTCGCGCAGAGGTCGTGCCACTAGACTAAAATTTCCTTGTGGTGTACTGCCTTTAATTATGTTGTTTTCATACTTTGCCCTTGAGTAATCTAGAGAAAATATACTGATGCTCTCTACAGAGCAAGCACGGCAGTTTGGTCCTTAACAGGCTAACATTACGTTACTATATCCTACCGATGATCTCGCATTTGTCTGTAATGGTTCATTCATTAAAGATAGAGATATTCATTTTATCGATATATATTGACAGGGACCGTAGAATGTAAAGTATAACCAGTACTCCATCGGGGGCCGGCCGCTGGTGGCCGAGCGGTTCTAGACGCTTCAGTCTGGAACCGCACGACCGCTACGGTCGCAGGTTCGAATCCTGCCTCGGGCATGAATGTATGTGATGTACTTAGTTAGGTTTAAGTAGTTCTAAGTTCTAGGGGACTGGTGACCTGAGATGTTAAGCTGCATAGTGCTCAGAACCATTTGAACTCCATCGGGGACATCACCACTCCGGACTTCGCTGACAGCTGCCGCAATACATCTGCAAGACTGTCAATGCTGCAGTAGTGGTTTCACTCTCGCTGCTAATAAAGATCGAAAAAAATCTTACTAGACCCATTTGGGCCATTCTATCGAAGGGATGTGTACGATCCCGCTTTAAAATAATTTTGTTTGGAACGTAGAACAATTGTCTGTTTCCGTTGACATCGGGCGTCGGGTGAAAGAGGAGATGGGCAACATTTTCTTGGATTGGCTACAGCTTCACACAGAAAATCGAAACTGGGCACATACGCCGAGACACCAAAGAAAATAGGCATCACAGCTCTTAGAAAGGACACGCTGTATACCGGTAGCTAATTTGTCAAACAGAAACATGCGATTCCTCCAGCTTCTTTAAAGTTCCGCCCCAGTCGGTTTTGAGAATCAGCAAGAAGAGTACAGTGGGAATTAGTTCATACACGCGATCGTCGTTAAAGGCTCTACGATTCGCATTTGAAAATGTTCGCCCCTCGAGGTCTAGTGGCTAGCGCTGCTGCCTCTGGATCACAGGGTTTCAGGTTCGATTCCCGGCCATTTGGGGATTTTCTCTTCCCGCAGACTGGGTGTTCGTGTTGTCCTCATCATTTCATCACCATCGTCATCATTCGTGACAGTGGGTAGATAGGACTGTGTAAAAAATTGAACCCTCAAAAAATTGGGACTCTGAACGGGTGCTGATGACCGCGCAGTTGGCCGCCCCACAAACCAAACATCATCATACCAGTTATACACATCAGTCTCCATGAATTTAAACACTGTGTGATGCAGGCATGGCAAGAAGTTCCTAATAATTATATCGGAGGGTGTTTGCTTTCATACTACAACATATACTAGAATGAGTAAGGTCGTGGCTGACTCACGTCTCATGATGATGGACATCACTTTGAGATGGAATGGATCTTCAGTCATTTTACACCCGTTATGTGATGAACGACTCCATAATCTTTCGCAGTTATGACACTTTTTTTCATGGCGTAACTCTTTCCAATTCCGTAAGTGTATTGTTGAGCGCCGGCCGAAGTGGCCGAGCGGTTAAAGGCGCTACAGTCTGGAACCGCACGACCGCTACGGTCGCAGGTTCGAATCCTGCCTCGGGCATGGATGTGTGTCATGTCCTTAGGTTAGTTAGGTTTAAGTAGTTCTAAGTTCTAGGGGACTTATGACCACAGCAGTTGCGTCCCATAGTGCACAGAGCCATTTTTTGTATTGTTGAGCTGTCTTACGGATCAGCCATCAGGTTGCCAACTGTACTCTTATTAACCTTATCTTTTTACCGCCAGAGGTTTGTCGGTAGAGTTAAAAAATCAATGAAGGACCACAGGCTGAAAAGATCGCTATAGCCGCCACCTTGAGGAACGAAGCTTCGCCCGCCCCTGCAGCGGTTGGTTCCGGCCGCGGGTGTCGGGTCATGCGTCATCAGCGGTCAGGAAATTGAATTCCGCCAGCAGCATGGCGCGCGCCGGAACACGGCGCCCCCTCCCCCCCCCCCCTCCCCAACCCACCCCATAGCCGATACCCACCTCCGCCTACACTACCCACCGTCGAATGCCGCCCCCCACTGTCTGTACCGGGAAATCGCCGCCGCTGACAAGACAACGCTCTTTCTTCTTTTCACGATTCATTTCGCCGCCCGCCGTCGACAGTCGCCGTTATTACAGATAATATTTTTTAAAAGACTGCCGCAGGGCGTAAGTGTCTTAGTCGAGGTATCTGAGAGAAATGTACTCATTTCACCGGATTATACGTCGAACTGCACGTCTCATTGAGAAACGGATGACGTATATCTTGTGATGATGGCAGAGACAATGAGAGGTGTCGCTGACATTGCTGGACTCCTCCCTGTCTTCTTCTTCCACGCTTTGTGGGTTACGCGACCGCCAGACCTGGAACCACACCTCGAAGCTATCTACTATGTGGTCTCTCGAGATTTCTCTTCCGCACTATACGGAATTGCAGCCCTTCTAGTCAACTTTTCGTCAGTTATTCGTTTCAAATTGTTTTTTATTTGTCCCTACAATGCTTAGTTTCACGGTTTAGGCCGGCCGATGTGGGGAGCGGTTCTAGGCGCTTCAGTCTGGAACCGCGCGACCGCTACGGTCGCAGGTTCGAATCCTGCCTCGGGCATAGATGTGTGTGATGTCCTTAGGTTAGTTAGGTTTAAGTAGTTCTAAGTTCTAGGGGACTGATGACCTCGGATGTTAAGTCCCATAGTGGTCAGAGCCATTTGAACCATTTTTTCACGGTTTAGAGTGTGAACTCAGAATTATTATGTTATTTATTGGGCATTTCATGGGTCTTCGTGGCTCACGGTGAGACCCGAACTTGCATATGTCGTCCTTCCTGCGTCACAACTTGTTCTCGTGCAGAAATTAAATAATTCATGCATGCATGAAGGAACATTGAATCGTTCTTCTTAATAACACAGGCACTGAAATACCTTTTATAGGAATGACTTAAGTACAAATGTTAAAAAATCCAAGACCGAATCTATAACTTTTCCTCAGACAACTTTATTCATGTGGTCACTTTCTGCAGTATCAGTTTTCAACTACAGTGATCGTGTACAATGAAACTGGTCAATAATGCACTCCGATTCTCTTGTAAAGAACTAGATAAGGTGAACTCGCAAGCCACACACTTCGATAAAACTTCCGTACAATATCAATTTTAAGTGTGCCTTCATAATGTGGATATTCAAATATGATTCAAATGGCTCTGAGCACTATGGGACTTAACATCTGAGGTCACCAGTCCCCTAGAACTTAGAACTACTTAAACCTAACTAACCTTAGGACATCAGAAACACCCATGCCCGAGGCAGGATTCGAACCTGCGACCGTAGCGGTCACGCGGTTCCAGACTGAAGCGCCTAGTACCGCTCGGCCACCTCAGCCGGCTAATGTGGATATTACTCCCGTGTAATACATACAGGGAGAGTCAGGAGGAAAGGTACATGCTTTGAGGGGTGTCAGTATTAGTGATTCTGAACAAAAAAACTTCATATGGACATATGCCCTATTCCGAATGGTTTCCAAGATGGAACGCATTTAATATCACTTTTGTAAGTTTTTCGTGAATAACTCGAAAACCGCACCGACCAGCGAAAACGTGTCGCAGTACAAAATTAAAATGCATTGAATTTCCTACAAAAAGCGTCCTATTCATTTTTTCTGTAGAACTAATGGTTTGTGCGAAGAGAGCGCGACAATGCTGAGAAACTCGCTCGACGCGCATGCACTGTAGCTTATGTAGTTCTTGTAGGCCAATTTGAGGTAGTTTCCCGACTTGATAGACCACAAATGTCCCGCATCCAACTGTTCGTCTCAACTTAACTCTACACTACTGCGGCACATTGTAAACAGTGACAATGTCTGATAGTACATAAAGTAAATAACAACAAATATCAAATGTGTTCTATCTCGGAAACCATTAGCAGTAGGGCATACGTCCAAATGAAGCTTATTATTCAGTATCACTCAAGCATGTACGTTTCCTCCTTACTCGCCCTGTATGTGTACTGTGTGTGTGAAATCTTATGAGACTTAACTGCTAAGGTCATCAGTCCCTAAGCTTACACACTACCTAACCTAAATTATCTTACGGACAAACACACACACCCATGCCCGAGGGAGGACTCGAAGCTCTGCCGGGACCAGCCGCACAGTTCATGACTGCAGCGCCTCAGACAGCTCGGCCAATCCCGCGCGGCTATGTGTACTGTATGCATACAGAATGACTACACGAAAATCTGTTTCACTAAGATGATTTTATTAAAAATGTCGTTCATATTTTGTATATATGTAACTGGCTACATTCTTCATCTACATCTACATTCATACGCCACAAGCCACCTAACAGTGTGTGGCGGAGGGTACTTTGATTACCTCTATCGGTTCTCCCTCCTATTCGAGTCTCGTATTGTTCGTGGAATGAAAGATGGTCGGTATGCCTTACTGTGGGCTCTAATCTCTCTGATTTTAACCTCATGGTCTCTTCGCGAGATATACGTAGGAGGGAGCAATATACTGCTTGACTCCTCTGGAAAGGTATGTTCTCGAAACTTCAACAAAAACCCATACCGAGCTACTGAATGTCTCTCCTGCAAAGTCTTCCACTGGAGTTTATCTATCATCTCCCTAACGCTTTCTCGATTACTAAATGATCCTGTAACGAAGCGCGCTGCTCTCCGTTGGATCTTCTCTATCGCTTCTATCAATCCCATCTGGTACGGATCCCACACTGGTGAGCAATATTGAAGCAGTGGGCGAACAAGTGTACTGTAACCTAACTCCTTTGTTTTCGGATTGCATTTCCTTAGGATTCTTCCAATGAATCTCAATCTGGCATCTGATTTACCGACGATCAACCTGATATGATCATTCTATTTTAAATCACTCCTAATGGCTACTCCCAGATAATTTATGGAATTAACTGCTTCCAGTTGCTGACATACTATATTGTAGCTAAATGATAAAGGATCTTTCTTTCTATGTATTCGCAGCACATTACACTTGTCTATATTGAGATTCAATTGCCATTCCCTGCACCATGCGTCAATTCGTTGCATATCCTCCTGCATTTCAGTACAATTTTCCATTGTTACAACCTCTCGATATACTACAGCATCATCCGCAAAAAGCCTCAGTGAACTCCTGACGTTATCCACAAGGTCATTTATGTATATTGCGAATAGCAACGGTCCTACGACAATCCCCTGCGGCACACCTGAAATCACTCTTACTTCGGAAGACTTCTCACCATTGCAATTATTGTTGTTAGTATTATCGCTGAACATTAAAAGGATTAGCCGGCCGGAGTGGCCGAGCGGTTAAAGGCGCTACAGTCTGGAATCGCACGACCGCTATGGTCGCAGGTTCGAATCCTGCCTCGGGCATGGATGTTCGTGATGTCCTTAGGTTAGTTCGGTTTAAGTAGTTCTAACTTCTAGGGGACTTATGACCACGGCAGTTGAGTCCCATAGTGCTCAGAACCATTTGAACCATTTGAACCATTAAAAGGATTGGAAATAATATTTTAAAATGGTTTGTAAGTGAAATTCTTCTTTGTTGAAATCAGGGTAATAACTGTGGAACATATCTCTGAACTTACGTGTTTGAGAGGAACAAGTGTTGTTATATGGAAAACGTGCTTGTAACAAGTCGTAAGTTCGACCTCGTGACGATTGGTCGTAATGTAACAAGAACTGCAGAGAAAAAATTTAATAAAACACCTTCAGCCTTTCATTTTAGTGAAGTACACAAAGGGCACTAAACCCTGAAAACAATTTTTCAGGCAGAAATATCATGCCTCTTAGAATAAAGTACGAAATCTGTCTGTTTTGATATGTCAACATTCATGTGTCATGTTTCAAGCGCCAGCTTCTTGTGAGTAATCTTTGATGCAATATATGTGTCTACTGGCGCTTTATCGGAGCAGTCTCTTCTGCAACCGCTGCGTTAGTTTACCTTGCCTAAGATCTTTGAGACGAGTGAGACCTCGCCGACGAGAATTGATAGTGCGGTTTCCCGTCTGCACGGCTTGGAAGTTCAAAGGAAACATGCGCACTTCATTCTATGCTGTTCGAGTCTGTTTTGGCGGTTGGCGATGTCCATTTAGCTTGTATGTGTTTTGTCTGGTACTGAGTGTATCTGCTTTGAAATGCGTAACTACACCCCTGTGTTCGCATACATGCGGCTGTCCTGAAATTTCTCATACAATATTTGTCCATGCGTTTACTCCGGAAGACAGTGTAATATTTTTCTATGATTAAGAACTTGCCGAGCCATATTACAAAAGGAACACCTTTTCAGTGACGATGCAGTATGATTAGCAGAGTGAGCACGGCGGTTACGACTAATGGGGGGCAGCTCCCCTTCTTTTCACCGTGTTTGTTTAATTCGTAATCGAGTTCAACGAAGAGTATTTTTCCATTTCACTGATGAAGTATTCCATTTGTAGGGCATGCGACCATCCAGGCTTGACATGTAGTAATTCTATGGAAACGTCCTGATCGCTAAAAACTTTATTTAGGACGCATTTCGAGTCCTCATCAAAGGATGACTGTGGCATAAAAGCTATGTCTTGGTTTGTCTCGATCCTTGACTTCAACGCCATCAGGCGCCAAGTTAATACAATACGTTCCTCAACTCTGCTGTTCTCAGTATGGCAAGCGAAGTCTCCAGGTAACATCTTTTGCAAATATCGCCTAACGGTAGATGTATATGAGACTGTTAGTTTTTCTCACTTACGAGTTTTCTTAAGCAAATCGTAAGTATTTGTAGCTAGTATGTACATCCATTCCTGATCTGACTTCGGTCTCGTAATTACTACGTATTAGCTTTTCTAATTTGTCTTTTGTGTAAATTTTGTCACAGTTATCTGCTGATGATGACTCGAAATGCGTCGTAAAGAAAGTTTTTAGAAATCAAGACGTTTACATGGAGTTGCTACATGTCAAAACTGGTTTCCCATTTACCAAAAACAACTTGCATCACGCTAGTTTCGTAACTACTTGTGAACGAAGTCTTTCTCCGGTTGTGTCTATGAATACCACAAGGCTTTTCTGTTATTAACTACGATGTTACCCTAAACAAGTATTAGTGTCTTACGACTTTTCAGGAATCGTTCGTTATAACAGAATCTCTTTAAGTTTTTTACACTTCCTCCCCTCGCGAAATTACATTTTGTCATTTTTATCTCTAAAGGATATGAGGCTAGATACACTGCCATCCTACAGTAACGATAAGTAACTATGATTATGCACCATCAGCATAATCGTTATTGCCAAGAGAACGCTTCTCGAACTAGATAGTCAACAGCGAAAGATTGCTTGTGATATCCTAGCATATTTGTTACAGGTTCCAGCAAGTAATTCTACGTCCAGAACTGCGGCTCAGCAGTGGTGGGGCCGTGTTCTATGTATTTTCTGTTTAAAACTGGCGCACTGAACTATTCAGTAAAAAAATAGGTGCTCTGGATTTTAAGCGAGAGCCAAGAATGATCCCTACATTTGCTCCCTCTGTGTGAGGTCATATAAGAAATATGTAAGTAATTTCCACTACCAAATTAACTGCGTCGACATACATCGAGAAAAGTGGGAATTTTCAGCAGGCTCCTATAAAGTATGCCAACAACGAGCAGAAAGTAAAACAGAGTGATCTTCGATAAATTCATTCTATAATTCAAAGAAATTCTAATGGTTTCCTATTATTTGTTATTTAATATTTGGCTAAATATTCTGCAAACAAAATCACAGAGATACTTGTGTCGTTTTTTGTGTAAAGCAATTTTACTAAACAGTAATTTTCCTCTGGCTGGAAAATGGTTACCAATATAGAGATTACTAATAGTTCACGAAAGCCCAAATAGTAGTGCATACTTCTGACAATCCGTGGTGCAATGAGAGTGGAAATTGTAACATTGCAGCAAGGAAACTGCGATTTATAAATTAATGTCTCCAGACCTTCTACTGACTTACATTGATATGCTTTTGTTTTGATTGTTTGTGTCCCTATAAGACTTCAACAGAACTTATCAAATGATACGGAAATTCTCTTTCGTATATTACGAACCAGAATTTTAAGTAAGGTACGTGATGAAAAGCCTTTTCTAAACCAACAAATACAAAATTTTCCTTTAAACTGAACACTCTCCTTCTTACTGCCTATTCGTTAAGTACAAAAACAGTGCGTATCGCTCTTTTGCAAACCTATTCCGTTTATTAAATCTAATTACGTTATTACCGTAACTCTGTTTTCCCATAAACTTTGTGGGTGGACAAAAATATGGAAGCATCACAAACAAGTTACTATGCCTAATACGGCGTAGGCAACCAGTTAGCATTCAAATAGTTAAAATGGGTCTTAGCAGTATGGGACTTAACGTCTGAGGTCATCAGTCCCCTAGAACTTAGAAATACTTAAACCTAACTAACCTAAGGACATCACACACATCCATGCCCAAGGCAGGATTCGAACCTCCGACCGTAGCACTCGTGCGGTTCCAGACAGAAGCGCCTACAACTGCCCGGTCACTGCGGCCGGTAGTTAGCATTCAAAACAGCTTCCATTCCTCTCAAAATGGACAGATCCAGGTCCTGTATGATTTTCAACCGGATCTTATACCATTCTTGTTGCAAAATGCCACGTGCAAGCTGTGTGAACCGGGGCTCTCTCTTCTTCAAACACCACATCACCACTGACGAACGAAAATTCTACCGTGGGGCGGACTAGACCAGCCGAAATGATCATATAGTCCTCGGTAGTACTGTGATTAGTAGTGTAACCATGGGGCCCATAGAATACCGTTATACGGCTACCCGAGACATCACCGAATCCCCGCCATGTTTCACTCTTGAAAAATCAGAAGTTCTGCACAGAGTGCAAAAATAGTAATCCTACCAAATGACTTCGTTCGGTTGCTCCACAGTCCAGGTTTCATGGCTTCAGCACTGTTTTCCTTTTATGGACATTTGCATCACTGATGAACGTTTATGAAATTTCAACTTGCCCTGTAAATCCCTGTTTATGGAGCTCCCTTCGTGTCGTTCTGCTGCTGACAGGGTTCGTGAGTGTGATATTCAACTCCCTGGTGACATTTGTAGCTATCTCCATGATCCTCTTCAATGACCTGCTGTCATTATCTCTCAGCACAAATTTACGTCCGTGTTGTGACTTAGCAGATATTTTTCCGTTTTCCCGGTATGCGGTATAAATCGTCGATATGGTGCCTCTTGCATCACAAACCACTTCTGCTCGCCTGGTTACGGAAGCACCCACTACAAGAACACCAATAATTTGCCCACGCTCTAATTCACTTAGCTCCAACGTAATGCACTCGCAACTACAGAGAACACACTCCGACCACGACTATCACTTGCAGCTTATTACTACACTGCACATGGCTGTTCGTGGTCCGATAGAATAACCTGCAGGTTTAACTAGCCCTTGAATTCATGTTCAAGAATATATTTCTCGCTGTGTTTCCACTTCTTTGCCAACCACATTTATTTAGTTCAACAGTACCGTGGAAGCTATTTCCTGATGTGTTAACAGGATGATAGGACATCTGTTAAGACATCAGGGAACAACTTCCACAGTACTAGAGGGAGCTGTAGCAGGCAAAAACTGTTGAAGAAGACAGATAGGAATGCATCTAGCAAAGTAACTGAGGACGTAGTTTGCAAGTGCTACTCTGATATGAAGAGGTTGGCACCAGGGAAGAACTTGTGGCGCATCAAACTAGTCAGAAGACTAAAATTAAAAAAAAGTTTACGTATTCCCTTTTTGGGTAGATGTATTAATCGGGAGGACTACCTTCCTTCCAGACTTAAATATCATTGATAACACTGATTTTAACTGACTCGGAGTTTCAGCTGATGTATTTTCTTATTTTAGAATTTTCATCATAGTTTTGGTATAAGAGGTAAGTCCGTACGGACTTCCCTTCGGTCTACGTCATCAAAAGAGAAAAACCAATGTACTGTGTCCTGTTAACCACTTGATCCCTGATGTCTTTTATCACGAGCCTTCCAGCGCGACTCTTCTCTACGATAAGGCTTCACAAACAAGCTAACATAGTTTCAGGAGATTAACAAATAGCAAAATGTCCCCCCGCACCTAACTTTTCCAACGTGGAACTCGTGAAATTCGTCAGGGATGCCAAGACCTGCTAGGTAACAGGTCAGAAGCTATTTCTTTATAATCTCCGTAAACTCCATTATGTTCTCGAGGCTAGTATCTTACATATCGTGCGTAGTAAAGATCTGTAGAGGTAATGTGACGGTGGGTAGAATACAGAACAACTCGGAGTTAAATGGATCTATACATTCTTCTGGTTTATTAGTAATTATTACTGCTAAATTAAGTGAGTTTTCAGCTCATGTCGAGCTTAGTTTTATTATTATTATTATTATTTCTTTCCTTTCTCAGACGTTATGTCTGGTTAAAAATGGAAAGTGACGCGGACCTTGATCAAGCGTGACCTCCTTTTAACTGTACGGAATATGTTATATTGCATTAAGGAACTTTCGGGTAACTGAACATGTATCAATAATTACAGATTTCTGTAGTTGTATATATATGTTTGGATGTAGCTGTATTGCGTTGATGTACCGGTGGATATTGTGTGGTATGACTCCTGTAGTTGATAGTATAATTGGTATAATGTCAGCTTTATCCTGATGCCACATGTCCTTGACTTCCTCAGCCAGTTGGATGTATTTTTCATTTTTTCTCCTGTTTTCTTCTGTATATTTGTTGTACTGGTTATGGATATTTCGATTAGTTGTGTTAATCTCTTCTTTTTATTCGTAAGTATGATGTCAGGTTTGTTATGTGGTGTTGTTTTATCTGTTATAATGGTTCTGTTCCAGTATAATTTGTATTCATCATTCTCCAGTACATTTTGTGGTGCATACTTGTATGTGGTAACGTGTTGTTTTATTAGTTTATGTTGTATGGCAAGTTGTTGATGTATTATTTTTGCTACATTGTCATGTCTTCTGGGGTATTCTGTATTTGCTAGTATTGTACATCCGCTTGTGATGTGATCTACTGTTTCTATTTGTTCATTTGCAAAGTCTGCATTTATCTGTTGTGGTATTGGGATCTTTAATAATATGCTTGCTGTAATATCTGGTGGTTATTGTTCGATCCTGTATTGCAATCATGAATCCTTCCGACTCACTGTATATATTGCCTTTTCTTAGCCATGTGTTGGATGTGTCTTGATCGATGTGTGGCTGTGTTAGATGATATGGGTGCTTGCCATGTAGTGTTTTCTTTTACCAATTTACTTTCTTCGTATCTGTTGATGTTATGTGATCTAAAGGGTTGTAGAAGCGGTTATGAAATTGCAGTGGTGTAGCCGATGTATTTATATGAGTGATTGCTTTGTGTATTTTGCTAGTTTCTGCTCCTTCTATAAAGAATTTTCTTAAATTGTCTACCTGTCCATAATGTAGGTATTTTTATGTCGATAAACCCCCTTCCTCCTTCCTTTCTGCTTAATGTGAATCTTGCTGAAAGTATGTGATGTATTCTATATTTGTGGCATTGCGATCGTGTAAGTGTATTGAGTGCTTCTAGGTCTGTGTTACTCCATTTCACTACTCCAAATGAGTAGGTCAATATTGGTATAGCATAAGTATTTATAGCTTTTGTCTTGTTTCTTGCTGTCAATTTTGTTTTCAGTATTTTTGTTAGTATTTGTCTATATTTTTCTTTTAGTTCTTCTTTAATATTTGTATTATCTATTCCTATTTTTTCTCTGTATCTTAGATATTTATAGGCATCTGTTTTTTCCATCGCTTCTATGCAGTCACTGTGGTTATCCAATATGTAATCTTCTTGTTTAGTGTGTTTTGCCTTGACTGTGCTATTTTTCTTACATTTGCCTCCTCCAAAAGCCATATTTATATCATTGCTGAATACTTCTGTTATCTTGAGTAATTGGTTGAGTTGTTGATTTGTTGCTGCCAGTAGTTTTAGATCATCCATGTATAGCAAATGTGTGATTTTGTGTTGGTGTGTTCCAGTAATATTGTATCCGTAATTTGTATTATTTAGCATGTTGGATAGTGAGTTCAGAGCAAGGCAGAACCAGAAAAGACTTAATGAGTCTCCTTGGTATATTCCACACTTAATCTGTATTGGCTGTGATGTGCTGTTATTTGAATTTGTTTTGATATTAAGTGTGGTTTTCCAATTTTTCATTACTATGTTTAGGAACTGTATCAATTTAGGATCTACTTTGTATATTTCCAATATTTGTGGTAACCACGAGTGGGGTACACTATCAAAAGCTTTTTGGTAATCAACGTATGTGTAGTGTAGCGACCTTTGTTTAGTTTTAGCTTGATATGTCACCTCTGCATCTATTATCAGTTGCTCTTTACATCCTCGTGCTCCTTTGCAACAGCTTTTTTGTTCTTCATTTATAATTTTTTTCTGTGTTGTGGGTTATTTGGTGGTCTATTCAAGAATGGTCTAATGTCTGTATTTGTGTCTTTGTATTCTATACATGTCAGCTGAAATTCTTCTTCTATATCTAACATGTGTGTCACTTCGTGTTCTATTTGCGCTTGTTCTGGTGGCTGTCTTAAGATTTCGCTTTCCTCTGATTGTTTAATTGATGTGTGTTGTTCTTTGTTTGTTTGCTCTGGGATGTTTGAGTCCGTTACTGTCTTTTCTTTTTCTTCTGATTGCACATTATTTTGTTCCATTATTTGTTGTACTTGTTGTTTGATGTTTTCTAATTCTGACTGGGGTATCCTGTTATTTTTGATTATTACACGGATCTGATCAGCTAGTTATTGTTCTGTTAAAAATTTTAATTCTGGGTATCTGGTAATAAATGTTGTGTATACTTGTGATCTGTATCCAGTTGTGTTGGTTCCTAAGTGTGTTGCTTGGTAATAACAGAACATGAGGTGTCGGTTAACTTCATCTGACCATCTCATCCTCTGTCTTTATTTTCCTTCTAGAGTGGTTGCAGGAGTTATATCCTGCAAAACACCTCTATTTGGATTTAAATCATTTTCCGTGTGGACGGGCATAGGATTCAAGGTTTGACCTTCCCGTTGTCTTTCTACACTCCTAGGGACTATTCTTACAATATTTTTACTCAAGACTGCAAATCCTCCACACACTCCTGCCTGCAAATCCTAAATATTTTATACGCGAATTAACCAGCGCTTGACATACAAAGACTGCTACTATTACTGTCCATAGCGTTATGTTTACACACATCAGGTGCACATTAAGTTTGAGTTCATTGCAGAAGATTTAAGGTGAGTATGCATTGTTGCATGCTGTTAGAGATGTGAGGAGGTAACACTCAACTGAAGTTGTTGACTAATAATGCAAAGAAATGGTGTTAGTCAATTAAGGAAGTTAATACAGACGGTATTCGAATGATTGCGATGGTAAGACACATCAACGGCTGCTCTTATCCACAAGAGGACTGAAGCAGACTGCATATCGCTGAAGCGATGACAGTGAGGCAACCGTCGGAAGCAAAATAGGATCGGAAGGCTCTCGACAAAAAGCCAATCATTATAAATAAAGTAACCAATTGTCAGTAATTAACTGCAACGATATTTGATAGCTGTGGCAGTAATGGTGTACTTGCAAGCGTTTTAAATTGCCATGCGTAGGATTTGAGTTCAGTTCACGGTACTGTCAGCGATTTGTCCATGTGTTCGGAAGGGGTGAGGGGGGGGGGGGGTGAGTGGGTGGAGCATTGGAACGGACTGTGCTCCTCCTCATGATACCAGTTGACTAGCTACTTATATGAGAAGTAGAGGCTCCAAGAATTGAAAACCGAAGAAGTCCAGGAGAACGGTGTGCTAACCACTCCGTTACCATATGGCACCACAATGACGTCACTTGGCAGAGAGTGACACGACGGCCGTTTGGCATTGCACGGTCCGATGGATATGATTGCGCGTTTTTATTTTTTATGGTAGCTAGAACAAAGGAGGCGAAGTTAGTGCGTGCGCTTGTTGTCGTTTATCACGGAGTAGCTCCTGGTGAGATGTCAGAAGTTATCTACACTATTTAGGAAAATCTGCATAAAAGTGGCAGTAATAATACTTATTCATGGAGAGGTGAGTCGTGAACTGGGCGTGAATAGCTCATTTGGTTGTGTATTTACAAGCGAAAGCAAAAGTTTCGGATTTTAGTGCTAGTTCGAGTGCCAGTAAGTTTTAGATCAATACACACTTCGCTAGAAAGTGAGGATTCATTCCTAAATTATCCATGATGGCTATAAACTCTCGTGATCCCCTCAGGAACAATATGTTGACAAGGGGGTAATATGTCCCCTCAGGAACAATATGTTGACAAGGGGGTAATATGCCTCAATATGCCTTTAAAACGATTTATTTCGCCATGTCAGACTCCAGAACTGATCACGCCGTCACGGCGCGCTACTATTCCTTAGTAAGGCGTGGCGTAAACATATCATAATATCGCCTTATTTTCCGAAAAAAAAATAATAAATAATTGTACACTGAGAGTAAAATTCTTTGCATGATCGAATTTAGAGGTTACTTGACTGTGGAGCACTTCTTCGTTTTCGTACATGTACTTTACGTGACGAAAAGAAAAGTTTTATTCGTAGGACACCATGTGACACCAGAAATCGTGAAATTGTAACGTAACCAAGCGTGGAGTGTGGAGGGGGCCAAGGAGGGGGGGGGGGAGGGGTTGGACGAAAAGATCGTAATGGGAGACCAAGGTTTCAGTACAGTAACCAGGTTCAAATGGATGCACTGGTAAGCTGCACTCGTTACGCAAAGTTGAAACAGTTTGCGCAGAACTTACTGGTGTGGAGAGCTGCTGGCATCCATTCTTAAGAACGAAGATCGCAAGAACAACACGTTATCTTGAATTATAGTGTGCAGTGTGTTCGAATACGCGACGAGAACAACAACATTGGCTGAGATGAACGTGAAGGAAAATTAATATTAGTGTGCTGGCAACGACGAGGTCTTTGGAGTTGCATCACAAGTTCACGTGGGACATGAAAAGGGAAGGGAATTTGCCTAGTGCTTCACACACACACACACACACACACACACACACACACATACACACACGAACTTCCTCACCCTCTTCAGGAAAACCTTAGAAAAACCGATATGTTTTAATGCACACAGGGCTTCTGAACACCGCTACTCCAGATTTTAAATCCAGCTACCCTAGTCGAGGAACTAAAACTATACATTTCTGAAAGTTAGTATGAAACGAGTGCCTCACTTACTTACACTGAAAGAAATGTTACTGAACTTATCCCATTGTCGTCTGGTGTCCTACGAATAGGATAGTTGCTTTCCGTGTTGACTCATGAGACAAAGAGGAGGAGGAGGAGATTAGAGTTTAACGTCCCGTCGACAACGAGGTCATTAGAGACGGAGCGCAAGCTCGGGTGAGGGAAGGATCGGGAAGGAAATCGGCCGCGCCCTTTCAAAGGAACCATCCCGGCATTTTCATGAAGCGATTTAGGGAAATCACGGAAAACCTAAATCAGGATGGCCGGATGAGACAAAGAAAAGCTGACTAGTTTCTCTCAGTATGTATTGTTGCCTCCTCCCTTTCAGCTACAACTACAGTCCTCTAGGAGACTACATTTCTATTAAAATAACTTTGATATTCATGTTTCAACGAGTCCAGTGATAGGAACCAACCACTAGCCAATCGGGGCACGTGCTAGCAGTGCTGTCTGTGAGGCAGGTACAAGAGTGGCAAGTAGCATGCCAGCAGCACCAGCCCCCTCCCCCCCCCCCCTTCCGCCCGGTCACAGAATTTATTTAATCCTAGGATAAGCTTCTTAGTCAGTGTGTGCATAAATCTACAGGCCAAGATTACTGCACTTTACCTTTCGCTTTGCTAGTAGGGTTATGAGAAAGGTAAGTGAATAACATTATCTTGTAGTTCAAAGTTGATAGGTTATTTATGCCTGCTACATAAAATTAGTGATGAAAACATTATCTCCTGATAAAAAATTCGTGTTAAACATGTTCTATGAATAAGATTCTCAGCTTTTATAGTGCATGAGACCTATTTCCTTTTCTTTCAGGAATTCTAATGTGTATCTGCGCAATACATTCAAAATCTGTCGAGAAGGGGAGCAGTTCTGAGCAGATAGACGTAACCACGTATTGTCATCTGATGGAGATGACGACGGAACGAGATGCTTCATGAACTATGATACCACAAAAAGTAGAAATCAAAATGTCGGAGGACTTTACAAGCTACTCTAAAGATGAGAGGAATTATGTCTACACCGAATAGGTTGCTGGAATAAACTGATCATTTCTTCAAAAACGTTTTTAATGTTGACTTGTTCTGGGCGTAGCCCCTCTTCAGAAGGTCTGCCAAACAAAATAAGTCCTAAGCATAAATGTAGGTCACAGAGTGAAAATACGGAAAATAGTATAAAAATGTTTGAAAAATTATCGCATCAAATAGGCCATTCAAATGAAACTCGGTCACTACTGTACAGTACCAATAACGATTTTATTAACTCAAAAATGTAGTTATACACAGTTCACATACTCAAAAATAGTCGTCAAAATTGTTGGCACATTTATCCCATTGCGACATTCCATCCTTGAAGAAGTTAGTAGCCCGCTGTCGGATCCAGTCCTGGACCCAATCACGCACGTCGTCGTCCTTTGCGAATCGACGTCCGCGAATAGCTTGTTTTAGAGATCCAAACACATGAGTCAACGGTGAAAGGTCGGGACTGTACGGTGGATGTGCTAGCGATGAGTCTTTTTAGGACGAGCATCGTCTGCCAGCGACTCGCACCCCTCAAGGAATCGTTTGCGCCATGCCACAACACTTGAACGACTCACACTGCACTCGCCGTACACAGGATTCATCCGTCGATACATTTCATTGCCTCCAACTCCGTCCGCCGCCAAAAATCGAATCACTACTCGTTGTTTCTACTTATTCGCTTGCATGTACGGTAGTGGACGATAACTTGTGTGACCATCTTCTCGTCG
Organism: Schistocerca serialis cubense; assembly: GCF_023864345.2. Taxonomy (NCBI): domain Eukaryota; kingdom Metazoa; phylum Arthropoda; class Insecta; order Orthoptera; family Acrididae; genus Schistocerca; species Schistocerca serialis. The sequence goes on from NC_064638.1 coordinate 335,184,035, forward strand.
GCGTGAAACAACACTGGCGCTATGCAACATCAAACGGCGCGCACGCGTCAGTCTCTCTACCAATAAATGGCGCCACCATATCTACAGTTAAGTGGTGCCACCTTACGTGTAGGGCAAAGGTTGACGCACTGACCAGGTTTCATTTGAATGATCTTCGGACAATGAACTAGTCACTTGTTCAAAACATTTTTCATTTCGTTGGCACATTTTAGGGTGCACCCCACCTTCAGAACGTCTGCCAGAACGAAAGAACGAAATCATAACGAGCAGAATTCACAAAAGTGTGTGTGTGCGTGAGTGTGTGTGACACTGTTAGTAATGAGATGTTATTTAGGACATGAGATTTTTATTGGTATTTCTACATAACCGAAATACTATATTGTGTCTAGGTTTCACGACACCACCCTCTAAGTGGCTTGCCCAGATCTATGCACAAAGTGATCAATATGTGAAGGAAAATTATTACCTCAGTATAGGACGGTGTTATTTATCTTACGCATGACAGATCAACACTGACACTCCCAAACTACTATGACTTTTAGTTTGCGACTTTGTTTAATCATAACGAGGACATGAAGAAACAACTACATAGGTGTACGTAGCTGTGGTGAAGTACATTTACTTCTCTAGGTTTCTGAGGTTCTTACTATGTTATCTGTATCGTGAATGAAGTAATTATTTACATCCTGCTGAAAAACTTAAGTGATATGGTTCAAATGGCTCTGAGCACTATGGGACTTAACATCTGTGGTCATCAGTCCCCTAGAACTTAGAACCACTTAAACGTAACTAACCTAAGGACATAACACACATCCATGCCCGAGGCAGGATTCGAACCTGCGACCGTAGCAGTCCCGCGGTTCCGGACTGCGCGCCTAGAACGACTAGACCACCGTGGCCGGCACTTAAGTGATAAGCAAGCCTCATACCATCTAGTGCTGGAAGCTAGTTTTCATTTAGCAGCAGTGTACATTATAATTTCATTGTTGTCCTAATCATCATCATTTCATCCCCATCGACGCGCAGGTCGCCGAAGTGGCGTCAAATTGAAAGACCTGCACCAGGCGAACGGTCTACCCGACGGGAGGCCCTAGCCACACGACATTTCCATTTCATTCGTATAAAATCTGATAAGAATGTACATTCTCGTCTGCATCTACATGGCTGCTCTTCAAATCACTCACAAATTCCTGGTAAAGGGTTTATCGAACTATCTCCACAGTGATTCTCTGTGTTCCACTCTCGAACAGTGCCCGGTAAAAAACGAACATCTTTATCTCTCCATTCGAGTTCTGATTTTTCTTATTTTATTGCTATGATCGTTTCTCCCTATGTAGTTCTGCGTCAACAAAATATTTTTGCACCGGGAGGAGAAAATTAATGAGCGAAATTTCGTGAGAAGATCCCGCCACAATAAGAAACGCCTTTGTTTTACTGACGAACTCCTAAATACTATATCATGTACGAGAAACTCTCTCCCCTATTTCCCGATAATACAAAAGGTGCGCCCTTCTCTGAAGTTTCTCTATGTGCTCCGTTGATCCTATCTGGTAATGGTACCATACCACGTTGCAGTACTCCAAAAGCGGACTGACAAGCACAGAGCAGGCAGGTTTCTTTGTAGATCTGTTGCATGTCGTAAGTGTCTTTGGTTCGTCTTCCCGATAGCATTTTAAGCGTGCTCTTTCCAATTTAAGCTGTTCGTAATGGTAATTCCTAAGTATTCCACCAATTTATGGTCTTTAGTTTTAACTAATTTGTCGTGTAACCTGTGTTTAACGGATTCCTTTTACTTCTCATGTGGATGACCTCACTCTTTTCATTATTCATTTTGAATCGTGGAAATCGCTTCATAATTTCGAACTGTAGGACCCTGTGTGATTCAGCCTCTTCGGCATCTGACATATGGCTCTTTGACGAATGTTCTAGTTTGCTCCTTACTGAAGTAAATACTATCTCTGTTTTCCTTTCCATGCCTTTCACACGATGCCAGTCAGAACTGCCTATTCTGTTAACTACAGTACCCTCCGACACTATCGATGTGGGTAGCTGCTAGATAGCTAAACCTGCAGTACGTAGTGATACAAAAATAGGTATAAAATTTTCATCCCCGTAAGCCAATAATACATAAATCATAAATCTTTTCTTTTTTTATAGTAATGAGTAAATACACAGCTATGAGATGGAGAAACTCTGTAAAGATGGATTAATTGTTTTACTTTTCAAGTAAGACGTAAGAAGACGGTTTTACTACTTAGAAGACGCGAAATATGCACACACGAAATGTGTTATTAAGTTAGTACAAACCTGAGACTTTAGATATGACGGGAAGCAAGAGACTGGCATCATACTCCATCATTAAAAAGAACTCTATGACCATCCGATAACTTTACACAAGCGACTTGGCAGTCGCAGACGTCCGCAGAAGCGACAGAAATAACGATGCAAAATATAAAAATTTTACTGCCAAATAACAACTTTTTAATACACGAATCGTAATAAATGTTCCAGATAACTTTACCGCTGTAATATGCAAAGAAGTTCACAAGTCATTTAAAAGAAAGACGCAAGGAAATGCAGTTTACGAAGTTGAGGGTGAAATATGGACGCTCTTTCAAGAATGTGAAGCTGCCCGAGGGAGAGAAAATAAGAAGCCGCAATAAAATTAGAAAAATGAGAAAAAGTATGTGAGCGTAAAAGGTGGAGAGGCGGCGGCGCCTGCGGTCGAGAGGAATGCGTCCATCAAAAGCGAATATCGCGTGGTGGTAGGACGTTGGTGTGGTGGTGGATTGCGGGGGGAGGAGGGACGACTAACAGGTGTCAGAGACGGCTCCGCCACCGGGCTCTGTCTGCGAGGCCCACTTTTCAGCTCTGCCTTGTAGTGCGCTCAGCTACCAGACGCGGGGCAGTGTCATATCCTGTGTAATTTCCTCGTGTTTCTAAGAACAATCCTCAAGCAACCCGTTAGCGCCCAAATTACTAACTATTTCTCTTCCGAGAAATAATAGACACTTTAAAAGTATCCAACAGCGTATAACTGTGTTTCTCGTTCACAATGTTTTCATAGTTGGTATATACCAGGCTGCCTACATCGTCAAAACTGTGACTATAATTTTTCTTAGACCATATTGCCATTATCTGACTATTATTCTTTTTTGGGAGGACGATAGTAAGGATCTGAATGAATTTCCGTTTCCTTGTCTCTAGATGACTATTCTTTAGAATAACTTAAGGTGCAACATGAAGTCGCTCATTAGCTCTGCGAACATGAATAAAATGAAGGGGATTATGTTAAAACTGAACAGGTTGCTAGACATGAACTGCTCAGTTGTTGAAAAATGTTGACCTTTTTCAATGGCAGCCCACCTTCAGAGTGTGTGCTAAAACAGAAATACAAAGCCATAAGATTAAGTGCAATTTAAAAAAGTCTTCAAGATTAAAGGTTCGGAAGGTATTGTAAAAACTTTCAAAACTTTCAAAACTTAATGATACCAACTGGAATAGCCTTCAGTCGTTTTGGGGATGTCAGTGCAGAAATGTTATTCGTGAGATACAGAACACACTCCGTTAATTTAGTAATAATACTTGTTCACCCATTGGTCGTTTTGCACAACAAGGTGGACAAGTCACTTTGCTATTTGGGGAGCAAAATAACTGACGAAGTAGAGAGGATTACATGTAGACTGGCAATGGGAAGGAATGCGTTTCTGAAGAAGAGAAATTTGTTAACATCTAGTATAGATTTAAGTGTTAGGAAGTCGTTTCTGAAAGTATTTGTATGGAGTGTAGCCATCTACGGAAGTGAAACGTGGACAATAAATAGTTTAAACAAGAAGAGAACAGAAGCTTTCGAAATGCGGTGCTACGGAAGAATGCTGAAGATTAGATGCATAGATCGCATAACTAATCAGGAGGTACTGAATAGAATTGGGGAGAGGAGAAATTTGTGGCACAACTTGACTAGAAGAAGGGATCGGTTGGTAGGACACGTTCTGAGGCATCAGGGGATCACCAATTTAGTATTAGAGGGTAGAGTGGAGGGTAAAAATCGTAGAGGGAGACCAAGAGATGAATACATATAGCGTCCCCAGTGCTATATTACGAAAACACTTAAAAAACAGTATTTATAAAGAACAGACATTTAAAAATTGAATAATATATTTTTATCATGTAGCCGTAAAATAATCATTTCTCTGGGTAGGTTTCGATTGCAAAGGAATAATTTATAACAAAATGATCTAAAGAGATGACAAGATACGCTCTTTTGTTAATTTTTTAGTCGTCTTCACTTCTTCTCTTGTCTTGATTTTGTATAGACGGACATCTTGCGAGTGCTGGCAAATGTAAGCATATTTGTATGAGTTAAGCATATAATATATTCATTTAATATTATTGTGCGCTTTTAATTTGTAAGAGGTGATCCCGATTTCATGCCCGCCTTCCTTGAATTAACCTGCATTCAAGTAATTTACAGTTCAACAATCGCAGCGGCCGATGCAGCCAACGACGCCATTTCGTGACGATATTAACTTACGAAAAATTAGCGGAAGCGAAATACTCGCCCGCTATTAACATAATATTAATTTTTCTCCACAGCCGCACGAAGTTGCAGAAATACGTAGCTTTAAGACTCTTATTTTCAGTACCATAGCCGAGAGCCAGAGCCAGGACTCCGACTACAATACAATGGTTAATGGAGGTAAGAAAAATAATCTCGCGCGTGTGTGGGCCGCAACTAAAGCTTTCTTGCTTCAAAGTGAACTGACTAGCCGAGGAAATTAATATGAAAAGTTCATTACATTGTTGAACTTATATGCTCATGCTTTAAGATTCAGCGAGTCTAACATTCATTAACATAACAACTAATTTGAGATTAATATTGTTAAAAAGGAGAACTTCAGGAAAGCATTTAATCGTAAATCAAAATTAAATGAAATATCATTTTTATTAAGGCCCACCACGTAAGTCGGCAACAGTCAAAAAATAATAATAACATTAATAATATATTAAATTACGACGGCCGACGGAGGCGGATACACTAAGCAGATTCAGAAGGATGTAGGCTACAGTAGGTACTGGGGTTAATACTCTTCATAAAGGTAACTTCTTGTGTTATTCAGTATTTTATGAACTATTAGATATTAGCAACTTTCAATAATTTCTTGAAAATAAATCATATCTTTCTGTACTCTATATTTGTGCAGGTAAAGCGCTCTCTCTCTCTCTCTCTCTCTCTCTCTCTCTCTCTCTCTCTGTCTCTCTCTCTCACTCTTTTTTTTTATTTTGTAGCAACCGATATTCCGTTACCTGTATTCAGAAATCTACATTTCTACATCTACATAAGTACAGGGCTATTACAAATGATTGAAGCGATTTCATAAATTCACTGTAGCTCCATTCATTGACATATGGTCACGACACACTACAGATACGTAGAAAAACTCATAAAGTTTTGTTCGGCTGAAGCCGCACTTCAGGTTTCTGCCGCCAGAACGCTCGAGAGCGCAGTGAGACAAAATGGCGACAGGAGCCGAGAAAGCGTATGTCGTGCTTGAAATGCACTCACATCAGTCAGTCATAACAGTCCAACGACACTTCAGGACGAAGTTCAACAAAGATCCACCAATGCTAACTCCATTCGGCGATGGTATGCGCAGTTTAAAGCTTCTGGATGCCTCTGGAAGGGGAAATCAACGGGTCGGCCTGCAGTGAGCGAAGAATCGGTTGAACGCGTGCGGGCAAGTTTCAAGCGTAGCCCGCGGACGTCGACGAATAAAGCAAGCAGGGAGCTAAACTTACCACAGCCGACGGTTCTGAAAATCTTACGGATAAGGCTAAAGCAGAAGCCTTACCGTTTACAATTGCTACAAACCCTGACACCCGATGACAAAGTCAAACGCTTTGAATTTTCGGCGCGGTTGCAACAGCTCATGGAAGAGGATGCGTTCAGTGCGAAACTTGTTTTCAGTGATGAAGCAACATTTTTCCTTAATGGTGAAGTGAACAGACACAATGTGCGAATCTGGGCGGTAGAGAATCCTCACGCATTCGTGCAGCAAATTCGCAATTCACCAAAAGTTAACGTGTTTTGTGCAATCTCACGGTTTTAAAGTTTACGGCCTCTTTTTCTTCTGCGAAAAAAACGTTACAGGACACGTGTATCTGGACATGCTGGAAAATTGGCTCATGCCACAACTAGAGACCGACAGCGCCGACTTCATCTTTCAACAGGATGGTGCTCCACCGCACTTCCATCATGATGTTCGGCATTTCTTAAACAGGAGATTGGAAAACCGATGGATCGGTCGTGGTGGAGATCATGATCTGCAATTCATGTCGTGGCCTCCACGCTCTCCCGACTTAACCACATGCGATTTCATTCTGTGGGGTTATGTGGAAGATTCAGTGTTTAAACCTCCTCTACCAAGAAACGTGCCAGAACTGCGAGCTCGCATCAACGATGCTTTCGAACTCATTGATGGGGACATGCTGCGCCGAGTGTGGGAGGAATTTGATTATCGGCTTGATGTCTGCCGAATCACTAAAGGGCACATATCGAACATTTGTGAATGCCTAAAAAACCTTTCTGAGTTTTTGTATGTGTGTGCAAAGCATTGTGAAAATATCTCAAATAATAAAGTTATTGTAGAGCTGTGAAATCGCTTCAATCATTTGTAATAACCCTGTATCTGACCATTGAATATTAGCGTAAATTATTTACTATGTAACTTTATGTATCATGAACATAAATATGAAATACGTAAGAATAGTAAGCATTCTACATAGAATTATGACAGTAAACACATGGATCAATAAACTAGAAATACAAGCATTCACATAGAAATAGTATTATAGCAACGGGACAGCATACTAAAGTAAAACATTAAGATCTTGTTCTGCAATACATCCTGATGACTTCAGTGAGTCATGTCGCATAAGATATTATGTAGCACCAAATGAGTTACAGCAGAGTGTTTACATTCCTTTTGAACACAGTTGTAAATTAGGACGTTCCCACATTGGAGTGATTACGGTAACGAGGAGCACTGTAACACCTTGAAAGGCTCTGGCTGGGCTTTCATTTGCGATGTGATGCAAGCTGTCATAATTTATCAGTGTGCTGAGGGTTGAATAATGAGAGAGATTAAGTTACCTAAAGGGAGGAGTTAAGCTGTAATGAAGTATGTTAAAATGTGAAGTAATGTTGGGAGCCAGAAGCCGAACGTGGGTTAAATTCTGTTGCACAGTTTAGTGGTATGATACCTTGGCATAAGTGTTTCTGTGGAGTGCCGAGTTTAACAGCCCGAAGTAACGCCATGTTACCAGCCAGCAGAGGACGTGACAAAAAGTAGCTCGCCGCACGCCAGAGTCTCAACATGGAGGGCTGTAATCGGGTCAGACACGCCAGTCGAGATGTACCAAAATATTCCACCGATCTGCTGGGGAAGAAGAACTGGAGACATCAGCGGCAGAAAGCCGTATTTATGGACCGGCTGCCAGCTCTACATGATCCATCGTGAGGTGTTGGTGTGCAGTGTACCCCTGCGGCACTCAGCGCCGCCATCCGTCGGGAGTCGTCACTGCCATCACAATCATCGTAATAATTGCTCTCGTAATGCAGGTCGCTGCCTAAAAGGCGCCACAGTGAGGCCATCGCCTTGACCATGGTTGGACGCCACCAACAGGCAGCCACCTGTCATGGCAGTCATTGCTTCGGGTGCGTTGTGTTAACGCACTGTCGCCATCTTCGTGGGATGCTGCCGCCACAAATGCCGTGACCGCGATCGGCGCCTTACCGGGGACCCTCGTCCGCCGACACCAGACAGTGCATGGGGGCTTAATTAAATAAAATGCAAATACTTCTAAATTTTTAGTAGCTGTCTGTCCGATTACGAAGTCTCGTAAACGGTTGGCCCTGACTAGTATTTGTACGCAATCTGACTGCATAGAACAACAACAAAGAGTGAAACGAAATTTCCGTTAACACAATTAATTAATTAAGTCCCCAGCGACTATGAAAGCTACGAAACAACAAGGCACAAGTGTCGCTGTTCTGTGTGTGGAAGTGTGATTCAACGTACACATCTGGCACCGTTCTTCCTCAGTACCACAACATATTTTAAATACCATTTATACTGAAGTAATTAAAAAAAATAAACAGAAATACTATAATTGCACATAGAAACCAGAAATACAGTCTAATACAAAAACACGAGCCAGATGCTTTGTTGACTGAACCTATGACCAACAGGCATTATTGTTTAAGACATTGAAATAATGAAAAATAAAAGGAATTTTTTACCTTCATATATATTGACGAAAAGCACACTCTGATCATTACAGCATCCCCAATCCAACAACATCTGGTGTCTAGCCCATCAAAACAATACTGCAAGTTCTGAACAAGCACTCACTACCGCAACTTCTCAACTACGACTCGCTACTCCAACATCTCAATAAGCACAGCCTACTACTACTTCTCAATAAGCACTCTCCACCACGACTTCTCGATAAGCACTGCCAGTGGAGGCGGCTGAATAATATTCTTTGGCGCAATCTCTGGCGCTGTGGCTCAGTGTAGCCACCTTTCATATGCCCCTCCTCCACGGGCCAGAATTTGATGGTATTCTTGCCAGCATTGGTGGTGAAAATACCACCAAATTCGTCCAAAGAAGAAAAAAAAATTACAGACAAAAATAAAAGATAATATTAATAATTAAATATCACATAACTAGATAAAATTTTGGCTTTGCACTAACCGTTCCATATCCTAATATATAAAATACAGTAAGGAATACAAATGTTTTCATACATGTGATTTTACATAATAGTTAACACAAGTATCATGTGGCTAAACCATTCAATCAATAGCGTCAGCAGTGACGAATATGTACCGGTAAGAGTCTCATAACATTTAATAAACAGTAAACACGCAAAAAATCAGTTTATACAAATATTCACATAAAATGCTTTCCATAGTTCAATAAACAAGTAGTTGACAGTTCCAGCAGTAGCATCCAGCAATGGTCAACAGGTGCAGACACCAACGAGTGACATTATTTCAGTAGAAACAGTTCCATCAGTGGCACCCAGCAATGTTAAACAGGTGCAGACAGCAAGAAGTAACATCATTTCAGTAGAAACAGTTCTAACAGTGGCACCCAGTAATGTTGAACTGGTGCAAACACCAACAAGTGACATTATGTCAATAGAAACAGTTCCATCAGTGGCACCCAGCAATGTTGAGCAGGTGCAGACAGCAACAAGTGACATCATTTCAGTAGAAGCAGTTCCATCAGTGGCACCCAGCAATGTTGAACAGGTGCAGACACCAACAGGTGACATTATGTCAGTAGAAGCAGTTCCATCAGTGGCACCCATCAATGTCGAACAGGTGCAGACACCAACAAGTGACATTATGTCAGTAGAAGCAGTTCCATCAGTGGCACCCAGCAATGTTGAACAGGTGCAGACACCAACAAGTGACATCATTTCGGTAGAAGCAGTTCCATTAGTGGCACCCAGCAATGTTGAACAGGTGCAGACACCAACAAGTGACATTATGTCAGTAGAAGCGGTTCTATCAGTGGCACCCATCAATGTTGAACAGGTGCAGACACCAACAAGTGACATTATGTCAGTAGAAGCAGTTCCATCAGTGGCACCCAGCAATGTTGAACAGGTGCAGACACCAACAAGTGACATCATTTCAATAGAAGCAGTTCTATCAGTGGCACCCAGCAATGTTGAACAGGTGCAGACACCAACAAGTGACATTATGTCAATAGAAGCAGTTTCAGTGGCACCCAGCAATGTTGAGCGGGTGCAGACACCAACAAGTGACATTATGTCAGTAGAAGCAGTTCCATCAGTGGCACCCAGCAATGTTGAACAGGTGCAGACACCAACAAGTGACATCATTTCAATAGAAGCAGTTCTATCAGTGGCACCCAGCAATGTTGAACAGGTGCAGACACCAACAAGTGACATTATGTCAATAGAAGCAGTTTCAGTGGCACCCAGCAATGTTGAGCGGGTGCAGACACCAACAAGTGACATTATGTCAGTAGAAGCAGTTCCATCAGTGGCACCCAACAATGTTGAACAGGTGCAGACAGCAGTCCATAATATTCACTATCACTAATCACACTGTTCATCAGAGTTTATCAGCAGAAATTAAACATTTCCAAGTGGCACACATCAATGTTGAACAGGTGCAAGCACGAACAACAGTTTGAATGCACACACAATTGCTTTTACAAAATTATTATCAATGCTCTTACACTAAACATACAAATTATAATAAACACACAAATGATATCACATAATTGTAATATTAAATATTACAAATACACAAATATCAGTAAACCTATAATATTTATGGGTGTCAGTGCAAGCCACAACAAACAAGTAAAATAATATTTAGGAGATAGATCGGTACTAATTACTTGGGATTAGGAAAGGAAAACACACAAAACACACTCACTCATCTTTCATCCACATTAAGTACTACTGTGTAATTGACTAGTGTTAACTGTGTAAATGCAATTCTGTCAAAATTTGATGTTCAACATGTGTATCAAGTAGTACTGGCAGCAGTGTATAACAGTCAATAATAGTTAGTCAACGTTGTAGTCACCATGTCAAGACCAATGTTTGCCAAGCCAAATCAAATGTACAGTTGCTGAACAACTGTCAATGTGCCAAGATATGCAAATACTTCCTCTCTCCAAAAAAAAGTATATACTGCTTAGTGATTTAACAAAGTGTGTGTGTAGACAATCTTCCTTCTACTTGAGTGTTCTAGTCTGCCATCTTCATCCTCCTTGTTCCATATAAACCAACAAAAAAAAAAAAAAAAAATGCTCCTCACTTACTTTACCTCTTATCCACCAAAACTCCAATAATCATCAGCATCACATAATCTTAATACTTCAATAATACCTCTTACGTTGATACATATAAACATCATCAATATCATTTACCTTACCTCCTGTCCACCAAAACTCCAATAATCATCAACTTCACATAATCTCAATACCTCAATAATACCTCTTCAATACGTCAATACATATAAACCTTATCATCAATATCATTTACCTTACCTCTTGTCCACCAAAACTCCAATAATCATGAACTTCAGACAATCTCAATACCTCAATAATACCTCTTCAATACGTCGATACATATAAACCTTATTACCAATATCATTTCACTTCCATAAAAACTCTTTCCTCTAGTCAGTCTCCTCGAACAAGTACAGATAAAATCCTACTGCAAACTTCAATTTATCATCCCATACAATCCGAAGACACAATGTCCACACACAACCTCTGTGTAATCCATCTGACCGAAATCTTCTACTCATTATGAATCATAAAATACATTTTGGTTACCTTGTCCATCATTAAATAAAAGAAATGCATACATGACCTCTAACAGCCTTTAGTTTGAATAACTCTCAGTAAGTAAGTACGAGTACGGAGCGTGAATGATAGTAATAATTCACAGTGTGTACACCACTTTAAGAATCATGGCAAAACAGAAGCAAACATTTGGAGTATTTCTTGTGTCAACTGTCACTTGCTATTGCAATTGCTCACGAAGAATGCAGTGTAATAGCTGTCAATGGTCTAAACCTAGTGTTGGTATGTCATGTCGTTAGCTTCCTTCCTATTAGCATAAATTTATACAGCTTTCATAAAACCTCCAGCTCATGTGACTTCAATGAAGTTTCTTGTACTAATGTCGTTCGTCGAATTATCTTAAAAATATAAGGCACTGAGCGTAAGCAAAACATGCAATAGCGAGCAAATATACCAGCGGAGAACAGAATGTCAACAAGTGGATGCAGCACAATTCCTACAACGAGGCTCTGCCAAGCGAACAATCTATAATTAATACCATAGTGTGACCTACACTCTATGTTCGTACACAGTACATCAGCATTTCTATATACCAAATTAAAGAGTAGTTATGACAACAAAACAGAAATGTGTAAATATGCAATCCATACGCACAGAAGCAAACATATATCTTACGTAATAAACAGGTCATTAGCATCATATCAGCATAAGCAAATAAATGTTCATATGTAATCTTAATAAGTAAACATGAAGGCGCAAGCAGATAAATCACAAAGTATAACTTACATACATAACCATATCAGCACAACTAATCAGGTGACAATTATAATTTAAATAAATAAGCACAGCAGACACATAATAAAAAAAATGTGACATCAGTGAAAAAGCAGTGCAGCCAAGCGATGCATAATATACATAATTAACAACCCTGTTCATTAATCAATCATTGTCAAAATCAGTTAACACAAAGTATAAATCACGTAATCGCGAGCAGCAAATTACGTCTAAAGTACGTACCAAGTGGAAATATGTTACCTGAAAAATAAAGTCAATTAATAGTTACCTTTTTAGTTTATTAGTTTCTTCTTCGAAATTACATTCTTCCTGAAAATTTCTCGATAGCAAGTCCTCTTAACGTCGGACACACACAGAATTTACCTGAAGTTCTTAAATATTTTATACAACTGTATCCTGAAAAATACTGAACGTTAATAACATAATTTATCAAGTCACTATAGCTTTATACTGAATTGAATCAGAGAAATTAGACTGTGTATTTTCTTATGGCTGTCAGTGCATTCGCACTGAGCGCTGGATCAGCTGTAGGTACGCGTGACGTAGGAAGTAATTGTTTGCGGTCAACGACTGCCTTATGCGGCGCGCAGACTTGACTGTTGCTTTGAGTATGTGCCGCCGCCGGAACACGGCGCGGTATCCTTGTACTCTCCGTATGTTTACGTATAACTGTTAGTTTCTCAAAAGTATGTCATTCCACAAAAATTTTAACGTTCGATATATGATGTATTCCCTTGGAGCGTCGAGATTTGAGAGTTTCTACTTCAACAGTGTTATCATGAATAATTTTGCGAATCCTGTATGGACCGTTATAAAGCAGAAAAAATTTGCGACACAATCTCTTTCCTTTGTGAGACAAACGATGAGACTTAATTAACACCTTTTGACCAACTGACAAGGTTTTTAAACGACCAGGACGTTTAGCTGATTTCTCTCTTCTAGCAGCCGCAGATGCAATATTTCGTAGAGCCAGGTTGACAACTTCAGAATGCCACAGTTTCTATGTAGGCGGAAAAGGAACGATTTCAGAAATGCGATTTGTCGGTGCTTTATGTTTTAATATCAATATAGGCGGTAGAGAAGTTGAATCATTAGGGAGTTCATTCAGAATGTTTTGAAAAATATGAAGATACTGATCCCATGTTCTGTGATTCTGATGACAATAAAGTCGACACAATTTATTGATTTCCTTCATCCATCTCTCTGAAGCGTTAGACTGAGGGTGAAAAAGAGAAACGAAAATTGGTTTAATCTTACGACGCCGTAGAGTACGAAGCCAAATTTTAGAGCGAAACTGCGATCCATTTTCTGATATAACCTTATCAACATGACCCACTTCTTTTGAAAATGTTTGATGAAAGCATTAGATACTGAACGAGCTGTTGCTTTGCGTAAAGGTATAAACACACATATTTTGATGTCAATTCCACTGCTACCAAAACCATTAGTAGAACGAACGACTGGACCGAACAAATCGACTGCAGCCATCTCCTTTAATTTCGCTGGAATGATAGGAAACAACGGTGCTCTGTGAGAAATCGTTGGCGGCTTAGCCTTTTGACACAATTTGCATTTGGCAAGAACAGATCGAATACGTTTTTCCATATTACTGAAGTAGCAATTTTCTCGTAATTTATGAAAGCATTTTCTGGGACCAAAGTGCGCATAACTGAAATCTATATACCAAATTAATTTATTAACCCACTCATCAGGAATGCAAACTAACCAAACAGAGTTGTCAACCGATTTTCGTTTAAAAAGAATATCATTGCGAACTAAATAACACTGTCTAATCGCTACGCTTTTCTTTCTCCTCCACTTCTCCTTAATGTCCTTCCAGATTGGATCCTTATTTTGCTCCTTAGCGATGTCCTGGAGCGAAGACGAAATAAAATTCTCAGACGCAACACCTTGAATATACATCAAACAATAATTGTTTTCTTTGCAGTCCTCTTCAGCACTTTGTTTCAAACCCATAGGTGCACGTGATAAAGCATCAGAAATAATATTTGAAGAACCCTGTATGTAAACAATTCTAAAATCAAATTCCTGTAGGTACAGCGCCCATCGTGACAATCTTCCATGTGTTAATTTTGTTGACATAAGAAATTCCAGAGCTCGGTGATCGGTGTAAACCTTAGTATGTCTGCCAAACAAAAATGTCCGGAATTTTGTGAAAGCCCATACAACAGCCAAGGCTTCAAGTTCCGTAATCGAAAATTCTTTTCCGATTTAGAGAGAACACGACTTCCAAATGCAATAGTTTTCTGTACTACAACGCCGTTTTCTTCTATCTCTTGAAATAAGTGTGCATCTAGGCCTTTGTATGATGAATCCGTCGCCAAACAAAAATCTTTAGATAAATCCGGGTGTGAAAGAAGTGGAGCAGCAACTAAAGCATCACGAAGTTGTTCAAATTCTGATTGAGCTTCCTCATCCCAACACCAATTAGAATTCTTTCCAGATAGTTCACATAAACGAGGTGTGGCCAAATTGTCCAATCTAACAAAGCGTCTAAGAAAATTACAGACACCAAGGAAACTACGAACATCACGTTTTGTGGTAGATACAGCATAATTACGAATGGCGTCTAGTTTCTCTGGATCAGGAAGAATACCTTCTGTAGAAGTAATATGACCAAGAAATTTCACCTGAGAACGACCAATTCAGATTTTTGCAAGTTCACTGTAATGCCAACTCTTGCAAAAATACGTAATAATGAATCCAAAATTTTGTTGTGCTCACTCCAGGAACGTTTAGCAATAAGAATATCGTCAACATATGAAGTAATATTGTCGCGAAGATAAACAGGTAAAATTTCGTTTAAACTACGAATGAATGCTGCTGAAGGTACAGTAAGACCAAATGGTAATTTCCTAAATCACTTTTGGGTAAAATAGTCATATCCGGTTATTGTTTACCGATTCTCCAGATAGATTGATAGTTGAAGAGTTGTTTTGATAGATGCAAAGAATAGTAAAAGAGTAGGCAGCAGTGCAGAAAACTAAAAGGGAAATAGCACCACTACAGCTCGGGGCCCTGTGCACGCTACGGCACATACTCACTTAGTGTAGCGAATCCCCTGACGACTTTAATAGCCGCACATAAATTCCAGTTTGTGACTTAGTGGCCAATTTGGTGGAAGTGCGTACATAAATTGATCTAACCATGAACATGGATGTATGTCGTTCTTAGAATTGCGAAAGATCTTAAACTTCCGAACAGTTAAGAAGTGTTTATAGTCAAAGTTTTCTCCTCGTGGCGGCAAAGACCTACCGCGTCTGTCCCAGTCCGAATGTCGATTATTGTCAAGTTCGCGCGCCTGGCGCTCTCTTTGTGCTTCTCGTAAATGAAATAAATTACTTTCTTCAAACCCTTCTGCTATCTGTGATTCTAAATTTCTTCTGCTGTCTTTTCCTACGATTTCGCTTTCAATATGTTTCACTTGCTTTTGTAATGCCTCAAATTCCCTTTTAACGCGATCATCAAATTTTCCCTGATTTTCAACTTGCTTATTTATGTTCTGGTACTCTTCGGTTTCTGAAAATGGCAATGGAGCTGTATCATCTGAATCTCTGTCCCCATGTAAACTAAGATTTGTCAATTTATCTGAAATCTCCTCAACTCTTTCCGATAAGTCACCTATTTTTTCTTTCTGTTTATTTACGTCTTCCGTAAGTGTCGCGACTCGGGTTTCAGTATTGACACAGTTAGTAATTAACTGTTCATATTGTTTTGTTAGGTTATTTATTCTGTCATTTGGTACGGATTCCTCGATTCTCTCAAATATTTCTTCCTTATCGTGTGCACGTTGTAAATGTAACTCTGAAAATTTTTGTACCATCACGCGATCTCTTTCTTCCTGTTCTCTATCCTGTTCCTTTTGTCTAATTTCTATTGAAATTAATCTATTATTGTGAGCATTCAAAATCGGTTGTACTTCTTCTCTAATTTCTTTCTTTAATTCATCTTTCATATTTTTGAAACATGTCCCTATTCGTGAGTCTAACCGTGTTTCCATTGCTCCCATATCAGTTTCTAACCGTGTTGCCAAGGTTCCCATCTCTGTTTTTAATTCAGATCCTAAATGCGATCCCAGTGAGTCTAACCGTATTTCCATTGTTCCCATATCTGTTTTTAATTCAGATCGTAGCTGTGATCCCACTGTTTTTAATTCAGATCTTAACTGTGTTTCCATTGTTCCCATATCAGTGTTAATTGGTCCTATTTGTGAGTCTAACCGAGATCCCAAATTTAATATTGCACTCATCAACTGCTCCATGTTAACTTGTTCGAAATTCTTTTCACCCCTAACATTTCCCGTAAAACTAACTTCCTTCGACATAGCCGTAAAGCTATCAGTGTTCGATACTATTCCAGAATCTTCTGTCATTAATCTCGTATTCTGAAAATTCTTTAATTGTGAAAAGTTTTGAACTGGTACTGGACTATTTTCCCTGCTTATTAAATTGTTTTCCACTTCATTATTCATCATCCTGTTCTCCTGTGTTGGCGAGTTCGCCATGTCAACAATTTCGTTATTCTGACTATCCATCATTTTTGCCTTTTTCATCGATCGCGTAATCATTTCCAAAACATACAAAACTCGTCACTATACGAAAATTACACACAATGACACTTTATCACCAACAATACCATTCACACGAAATGCTTCCCTCAAACACGATTAACGAACAATTGAAATCTTCATAATTGCACAAAATTGTCAAACCCGTATACAAGACAACAAAAATTAAATTCTGCAAAAAATACCATTAGAAGAATGAAAATTACCAAATCTACACATGCAATATAGACTACAATTACTAAACTACAAATTACTACAATAATACTACTGTCTGCTATTTTTACAATCAGAAGAATTCCAAGGGACGATCCGAAGCAGCGGTCGCCACGTGCATGGGGGCTTAATTAAATATAATGCAAATAATTTTATATTTTTGGTAACTGACTGTCCGGTTACGCAGTCTCGTAACCGGTTGGCCCTGACTGGTATTAGTACGCAATCTGACTGCATAGAATAACAACAAAGAATGAAAGAAAATTTCCGTTAACACAATTAATTAATTAAGTCCCCAGCAACTGTATAACCTAGGAAACAACAAAACACAAGTGTAGCTGTTCTGTATGTGGAAGTGTGATTCAACGCACACATCTGGCACGGTTCTTCCTCAATAAGACCGGATATTTTAAACACCATTTATACTGAAGTAATTAAAAAAAATCCAGAAATACTATAATTGCACATAGAAACCAGAAATACACTCTAATACAAGAACACGAGCCAGATGCTTTGTTGACTGAACCTGTGACCAAGAGGCATTATTGTTTAAGACATTGAAATAATGAAAAAAAGGAATTTTTTACCTTGATATATATTGACGAAAAGCACACTCTGATCATTACAGCATCCCCAATCAACAATATCTGGTGTCTAGCCCATCAAAACAATATGATAACATCTAAACAAGCACTCTCCAAGGGAACTTCTCAACGACGACTCACCACTGCTACATCTCAACAACCACTGCCTACTGCTACTTCTCAATAAGCACTGCCCACCACGACTTCTCTATAAGAACTGCCAGTGGAGGCGGCTGAATAATACTCTTTGGCGCAATCTCTGGCGCTGTGGCTCAGAGTAGCCATCTTTCAACAACTGCAGCAGGGGATGGTTGCTGTGACAGGTCACTGACCTGTCCTGCTGCCACGCCCCCAAACCACCACCACAACAGATGCAGGTGACGCGTGGTTCCAGCCACCGCAGTAAGAGCGGGCAAGGACTGAGCGCCCTGGCCTCTGTGGCTGAGCGGTTCTAGGCGCTTCAGTCTGGAACCGCGCGACCACTACGGTCGCAGGTTCGAATCCTGCCTCGGGCATGGATGTGTGTGATGTCCTTAGGTTAGTTAGGTTTAAGTAGTTCTCAGTTCTATGGGACAGATGTTAAGTCCCATAGTACTCAGAGACATTTTTGACTGAGCGCGGCCGCCGAGGCAGCAGATTCGAGTTACGCCAGCGCAGCTACAGACGCAGCAGTGCGCGCCCGGGTAAACGTCTGCCGGTCACATCCGTTGCCGCCCAGAATATTACGAGAGGAACAAACCTGGCCCAACGGGCCCACAACCAGTGTATTGCAGTCGATCTGTAAATGTTGTTATTCTGTCATAAGGAGGCATCTGTGGATGCACCCCTACCGTCCTCTTCCTCAATCCTAGCAGAGAACCCACTTTCGAATCCGGCGATGTGCAGTGGAGACCCGTGCCTGTAACATGACCCGTTTACACTGGTGTATGATTTGGAAGACTGCTGAGGCACCGCGGTGGACGGTTCTTGCGGACTTAAGAGCTGTCAGTATAGAGCACCTACAGCAACGATGTCCCACGCAGCAAAGGAAATAAGTGCCAATTTCTGTTGTTTTGGTGTTGAGCCTGCTGAGTTGCCCCTTTTCCTGTCTTTTGCCTATCATTTTTGTATTCCATGGGCATACTTATCTCTTGATTAAATTGCAGTCAAGGCAAACGAATTCTCAACCACTGAGGTTCTCTAATGACTTAGGGATCATACTGACAAATTACAGATAGAGCTACATGAGCTTAGAGCGACAGAGAGGAAGCAGTCACATCTCAATCCATCCACCCTAGATGGCACTTCTGTGATACAGGTTACCCCCTTTTCAGGGAAACGGGGGGAACGTGTTTTCATCTTTTCTGAAACATTGGCTGCAGCCGCCAAATTGGGCGGATGGAGTAAGGAGCACTTATTACGTGTCGCTAAATCGATGTTAAGGGGAGACGCTAGAGCACATGTTATGGGTAATGAGAATCTGTGGTAGGCTAAAATATTTGAAATTTTTCAGGAATGGTTACTAGAGAGATATTGTAAGAACAATATCGCATGATATTGTCGGGAGAAATTTACTAAGGTTCTTTTTTAAGGATGATGAATCTACTGTATTCGTAAAATCAATGTAGGTACCTATGAGTTCACGGATGATCGTAGGGTTACATCGATAATTTTGCAGGAAGCAGAGCAGATGGCTCTTGATGCATTTTTGAGGGGACTACAATAGGAAAAGTTCGTTTGCAATTTCCTAAGTATATGAGTGAAGCAGTGGATGTTGCACCATCGTTAGAGGAAATTGAATCACAGGTTAGGTCACGTGAATGTGAATGTAAGACATTGTTTAGTACGGACATAAATTGATTTCGGTGTGGGAGAAAGGGTCATGTACAAATAGATCGCGGGGAGGAAAGTTGCAGGTATCGTAAGAAATTTGGTCACTCAGATGGGAAATGTTGTAAAAAGAATCGGCAACAACAGAAGACTCAATCGCAGAGTTGATTTTACGGGCAGTAGTTAAACGCCGCTAGGAGGGTATTGTCCACTGTGCCATGCTCACAGTAAGTTAGCATGTGTGAGAAAACAGTGACAGATATTTCTCTGAACAGCTCTGTGGGGGATAAATTATGTAAAACGTTGTTGGATACTGGTTCTCAGGTATCGCTTCAAGTAAGCGAGTATTTGGGGCAAACGCGTTAACTGCACCACGCTGGACGTTAAGTGGCGTAGGTGGAGGACATGCTGGAGTGTTGAAGTTCCGGGTGGCTGAGGGTAACTTCCAAGTGGATGTAGAAGTTCTCCCCATGGTTAGCGGTAGTTACGGTGTGGTTCTCGGACTTGATTTCCTGGTTTGCACATTGCGCCGTAATTGCCCTGGAACGGCATACAGTAGATCTGATGAACTTTGTTTCAGCTAGGCTTTGCAGCCGGAATACCTTCACTGTCGCAAGATCCGCCCCCTGGCCAGGGGAACCCAATTAAACTGGGTACAAGGTCCCTTAAGGTCAATTCGCGGAATCGCACGCCGAAAGGTAAAGATAGTCTGGATCGATATTGGTACTGAACTGCGAGGGATTCGTTGTGCGTCGTTGAACCTTTGGTCGACAACATAGTATCAGATGGAATTGGTTGGTTTATAAGACGTAGCATATCCTACATCCAGGAGGTAGGTGGCATGAGGGTAGTGCCTGTCATTATTGATAATGTTGGTCCCAAGGAAGTAAAGTTGTCGCAAGGTACCCTAGTTGTGAATTTAGGAGTGCTACAAATTACATAATGCCAGGAGGTCTGTCGGCTAGTCAGAGCTAAGGACTAAGGTAGTATATTAGGAAGCACAGGATAGGGCATTAATGGAGAAGCTGTTGAGTAAGTGGAATTGTTCAACCCCTCTCCATTACCCTCAACACCGCTAGTACAGTACCACATTCGTACTGGAAGTGAAGCACCATCTACAAACGAACGTATCGAGTTCCAAGGCTTTTAGAGCGGATTATGACAGAGTTTATAGATCAGCAACTTAGACACGGCATGATAGAGCCTAGCCGCGCGGCGTTCGCCGAGCGGTCTCGGGCGCTGCAGTCATGGACTGTGCGGCTGGTCCCGGCGGAGTTTCGAGCCCTCCCTCGGGCATGGGTGTGTGTGTTTGACATTACGATAATTTAGGTTAAGTAGTGTGTAAGCTTAGGGACTGCTGACCTTAGCAGTTAAGTTCCATAAGATTTCACACACATTTGAACATGTTTTTGATAAAACTTAGTTGTAGTCCCTGGCCCGCTTCTCTTGTAATTGTAAGCAAAAATCACCAGATGGTGGCAAAGAATATCGTTTGTGTTGTGACTATCGGTTCTTCAGGCACAAAACGGTGTCGGATGCTTATCCTATGCCTAATATAAAAGAGACATTGGGCAACCTGCTTCAGTGTCAGTACTTTACGTCGTCGTTGCATAAAACTCAAAAGTTCACCAGAGCACAGGGTTATCCAAGTATGAAGTAATTTTTAGTCACAAGATGCCGTCGCCCGTTGAGTTTTCCAAAACCCCGCCACAAGAAGACATCCCCTCAGTGAAGGATTTCACTAGATGAGTGAAACTTACCTGGAGCCTAGTGCAAAACATGAATATGAAGGCTTTAGCGAAGTAGGAAAGGGCGCATGATGAGTAAGCAATGTTAACTAAGTACCATGTGGATCAGTGGGTTATTTTAACGAATCCTTATGTGTCGAAGGGGAAAACAGAGAAGTTTGTGTCACAGTGTAATGGTTCTTACCAGGTAAAAAAAGAGGACGTCGCCGGTTAACGTTAAATTGCAGTTCCCCACTCGCCCTTCCATAATCCGCGTAAGCCGAATTCCGCCGTTTAAGGGCAATTTGCCTCTTATGACGCCAGTTTCTGTAGAGGGAGACAGAAATGACAGACGAGGAGGAGAAAAAGGAGAAAGCAAACCGAAGGAAGCAGGATAATATGGCGAATCATCAGTATCTGCTAAGTTCTAGAACAGGCATATGGGACTGATATTAGAGTTTTCTTTTCGCGTACCATCTAGGATGACAGGAACCATAGCCATCACTGTGGTCCATTCCTTAATTTAGGTACCTGACCTACCTTCCTCGGTTTTGCCCCCCCCCTCCTCTCCCCCCCCCCCCCCCGGACGCCTATACACCTTTCGTTTGTTAACAATGCCACTGATGAGGACTTGCCCACCTCGCCGGATCAGGTGGTTGCCACCCAGCATGGTGGTGTTACCGTGGAACACCACCGAGAGTACGATAAAAGCTACAGAAATAAGCAGCAGCAGTACCAGTTGGTAACTAATGGTTCATCAACATCAGTTGATTGTATGTACCTTGCGGTGATCGTAGTCAAGTATTTCTTGTTCAAGAGAAGTTTCCCAAATTCCACCCCTCCCAACCTTCATCCTATGGGTTCGAACCGAACAGAACGGGACATCCCCGACAAGGCAGCGTAATGAGTGAACAGTCATGAAACCGAAGACTAGGTGTGCTCACGGACGGCAAGGAACAATTGTGTATAAGAGGGACAAATTTAGTGTAATTAATAAGGGACAAGCCACATTATACAGTTCAAAGGTTGTGGAAAGTGTAAATTTGATACAAATCCAGTATTTGCAGGGGGCTCAAAAGCATTCAAATCGAATCGAGTATAAACATATGTAGAGGCAGAATGCGGCGATGCGTTATTTCCGTAGAAGGGTGGAGTGTATGGGGTCGAATGATGAGAATGATAAAGTTACTTAAAGATAGGAATTTTGCAGTAATGAAATTAGTTGAAATATGAAAGAATATTGGGAGCTAGAAGTGCTATGATACCAAGGCAAAGCTGTGTCACGAGAGAGCTGATTTAAACAACACGAAGTAGAACAATGTGTTATCAGCCAGCAGTGGACGTAACAGGGAGGAGCCCGCCGGCACACCAGAGTGTCAACGCCGAGGGCGGTAATCAGGTGTGTCACTTCCGCCGAGAAACACCAGAATATTTCACTGACCTACTGAGGATGAAGAACAGCAGACATCAGAGGCCGAAAGCCATACTTACGGACCGGCAGTCAGCTCGCCAACATCGTCCATCGTGAGGTGGTAAGGCCGCCACCACTTCGGCGTCTAAACTGCCATTGCAATCATCGTAATAATCACCGTCGTAATGCAGACCGTCGTCTAGGAGGCCTCACCCAGTTACGCCATCGTCGGACGCCATCAGCAGGCAGCCCTGTCCGGGGAGTCATCACTTGGGGTGCGTTGTGTTAACGCACTGTCGCCATCGTCCTGGGACGCTGAGGCCACAAACACTGCTACCGGGGTCAGAGCCGGAGACGCTGGCCCGTCGACGCCAGACAGCTACGGCAGAGGATGGTCCCCGCCCCTAGCCATCACCACAACAGAGGCCTGGTTCCAACCACCGCAGTAAGAGCCTGCAAGACGGTAGCGCGGCCTCCGAGGCAGCAGATTCGAGTTACGCCAATGCAGCTGCAGACCTAGCACAGGGCGCCAGGGTGAGGGCCCGCCAGCCACCTCCGTCACCGCCGTGAATGTTTCGAGCGGAACAAACCTCGCTCAGAAGTCCCACAAACGGTTTATTGGAGTTGAACATTCTTTCATCAGAATCCATCCGTGGACACACTCTCACCACCCGCTTCCTCACACCCAACAGAGAATCCATGTTCGTATCTGGCGACGGCCAGGGTAGTCCCATGCTTGTAACACAGCCCGTTTACACTTCTATTAGATACAAACATTAACAAATGCATCGAGTCAGGAAGGATAATCAGACAGACTAAACGTTGACTTTCACAGACATGACAATCTGAAATCAGGTTGGAAAATTAAACCAGCAGCCACCGTTTCTGGGCGGCCGGAGTGGCCGTGCGGTTCTAGGCGCTACAGTCTGGAGCCAAGCGACCGCTGCGGTCGCAGGTTCGAATCCTGCCTCTGGCATGGATGTGTGTGGTGTCCTTAGGTTAGTTAGGTTTAATTAGTTCTAAGTTCTAGGCGACTGATGACCTTAGAAGTTAAGTCGCACAGTGCTCAGAGCCATTTGAACCATTTGAAGCCACTGTTTCTGCAACATTTACGCATTTGGCTACGAGAGAATACCTCTATTTTCCCTTTACATGGGTGTCAGGACACATATAAGCTTAAGTTGTGGAATCTCTATAAATTTTCTTACTTGTGCTTCCATATGAAAAAACATCAGGCACTTTGAATCCACCTAAGAAATACAAACCTGAATCCACCTAAGAAATACAGACCTTCCCCCATAGACAGCACTCGGGACGGTATCACTTCCTCGCAAGTTAAAACATGATATTGCCGCTTCGACTGTAAAATCATGGCGGATCATAGCAGTGGCCATAGCACCACAAATCTTTGGTTGAGTGTGTAGCATTAGCGAAGTCACCAAATGTTTCATGCTCATAATGTATTTGGATATGAGGCATCGTTACCAAATAACTTGGTGAAGTGCAATCTTAAGCTATATAAGCTTATATAACGTAAAGAGAAAGATAAGTAATTTGCTGTTTACGAGCATCTGAATTTCTATGGCACTTCGTAAAGGAGGACGTGTTCCTCTGGACTAGTATTAGGTTTATTTATTTATTTTGCAACATCGATTCCACATGTGCGCCGTTGTCAATTGATAAGTCTCCAAGAAGTATGTCAGTACATATTCCACGGTTATAATGATACACCGACTTAGTGTCTTACCATATTACATACTGTATTTGCAATTTTTAACACAGATGTCCTTAAAATAACTTTCTCGTTTATTGTTAGTGGGAAGTTTATGAATGAGTGAAAATGTAAAGTGAATCATCAAAACCTGGATTACAGTACCTAAAATATAATTTCGCATAATGTTTTCAAGATATATAAATATTGTTTTGCCTTTGCTAATTCCATTTCTTCGAAGGAAACAACAGGCTGTGCATAGCTTTTTACATTCAACACCATATCGCCTTGGATTTGTTTATCTCCGTTTAGTATCAACGTAAATTTCAGATTGTTACAACTAAATTGGACAAATTCTCTTATCTTTCTCCAAGTTGTTCTATGTTTATCAATTTTAACATAATCCCTAACTTTAAATTAACACAGGTGAAAGTCAGTATTTTAATATCACTAAAAATCGCGAATGAAGCACTATTGTGTTTGATGTCAAAAAATCGTATTTTTATCATTCTATGTTTTGTGTAACTGTGGTGTTTTACTGATTTCTGCATCTGTATCTTATGAAGTCGTTTTGAGGAATCTAGCAATGAGAATTTTTTTAACATTCTGGTCCTAAGAATCCTACTGAAATTTCTGAAGCTTTCGTAGTTTAATGCTTAAAAAATGATAAATTTTATATTTATCTCTTATTTTGAATCTGACATTATAGAGTTTCCATCCCAAATCACTGTGTAAGTATTTGACATCCTCACACTTCATCACAAAATTTTCTTTTTAAAGTAGCATCCTCAGAATATTTAGAATAAATAACATTGACTGTTAGTAAACATTTGTCCTGAATTCTTTTGCGATAGGTAATTATACCAGTATCTATTGTAGTTACTTCTTCCCGTGGATGCATTTTACATACAGGAAATGTAATTATATACAACAGCTGCCTGAATGTTAACAGCTTAGTTCGTTGAAATGATATCTCTAAGAAACATTTGTTTGTATTATTAAAAATCAAACACTTGCAGACATTTAGTATGAAGAATTTCCTTACCATTTTAACTGACATGAAACCCTATTAAGAAACTATATTAGAACCGTATCAGGGAAATACCATTAGATTGACTACATAAGACATTCAGTTACACAAAGCACACTTAAAAGTTAGTTGTACTCTCAAAAATCTTTGATATATTATGATTTCAAATACATTTTCACCATTGTTCTTCTGCAAAAATAGTCAATCATCTTACACACTTACAATATCATTCATGTTAATGTTCACATGTTTATCACACTGGCTGACGCGTCATTGTCCTAGTCAGTGTAGTTCCGTGGCACAGAAACTCAACTTGAACGAAGTATTCTTTGATGCACAAAACGTGAACCACAACTGAGTCATATTTTCTCTTAATGTATAAACTAGTATGAAAGCTGCAAATAATTCAATACCTTTTCTTCTGACAGTACGGGAAATTTAACGGATGATTATAAACAAAGGCCGAAATTCTAAAACTAGCTTTCAAAAACTCGTTTACGGTAGAGGATTGCAACACCATTCCCCCTTTTAATTATCGAAAAAACGCAAGAATGTCTGACTTAGTTGTTAGTGTATCTGGGATTGTAAAACAGTTAAGATCCTTAGACGCCAGGAAGGCATCTGGCCCAGGCGGTATCCCTGTAAGATTATATGTTGACTATGCTACAAATATAACACCATTCTTATCCAGCATCTATGAGAGATCATTGGACCATCGCAATGTGCCACGGGACTGGAAGAAGGCCCAGGTCATAGAAATATATAAAAAGGGTAGAAAATGGGATGCACACAATTGCCGGCCAATTTCACTGACGTCGATTTGTTGTAGAATCGTGGAACATACTTTGTGTTCAGACATAATGACCTTTATAGACTCTGAGAAGCTCATCTGCAGAAACCAGCACGGTTTTAGGAAACAGCGGTCACGCGAGACACAGCTGGCCCTCTTTGTCCATGATACACAACAGGCTCTAGATACCGGCTCCCAGATTGATGCTCTATTATTCGACTTTCGAAAGGCGTTCGACTCAGTTCCGCACTGTCGCTTGCTCCAAAATTGCTCGCTTACGGTGTATCCGATGACATATGCGGTTGGATAGAAAGTTTTCTGACAGACAGAGAGCAGTATGCCGTCCTGAATGGGATGATTTCAACAGAAACAAGCGTAATTTCAAGTGTGCCTCAGGGCAGCGTAATAGATCCGCTGCTTTTTACGATTTACATTTACGATCTGGTTGATGGTATTGACAGCGGCATTAGACTGTTTGCCGATGATGCTGTAGTCTACAGAAAAGTAGTATCACACGAAAGTTGTGAACAAATCAATGAGGATTTGCAGAAAATAAATGGGTGGTGTAATGACTGGCAGCTATCTCTCAGTATTAGTAAGTGTAACTTACTGCGTATAACAAGGCGAAAATCCCCTTTAATCTTAGAGACCAAAATAAATGTGCAGTCTTCGAAAGCGTTAACATCCGTCAAGTATCTGGGTGTGACAATTCGAAACGATCTCAAATGGAAAGATCAGATTACACAAGTAAGAGGCAAGGCGAACTGTAGACTGCGGTTTATTTGTATAATCCTGAACTGATGTAGTGCTTCAACAAAGGAAATTGCTTACAATACGTTAGTTCGTCCAGTCTTAGAGTATTGTTCGTCTGTGTGGGACCCTTATCAGTTGGGTCTGATTCAAGAGATTGAGAAGGTCCAAAGAACAGAAAGTTTCGTGACTGCTACACTTAGCCATTGCGAGAGCGCTAACAATCTCATTGAAAGTTTGAAGTGGGGACACACTTGCAGATAGACGACGCGCTATACGGAAGGGGCTGCTCACTAAATTCCGAAATCCGATCTTCGCCGAGGATGCAGAGCATATATTATTACCACAAACTTTCAAGTCGCGCAGTGATTACCGTTCATACATGGAAGGCTTTCACAACCGGGTGTTCAGCTCCTGAGAATTTTTCCGCGTTGTATGGCCATCGTCCATGGAACTCTTCAATCCCTGACGTTACGTCCAAGGCTACGTTGGACATGTTTGGAGGTGCTCCTGGTTTTGCTGAGTCTTGCCGACTGACGAATCGGACGTCGAAGAGCGGCATCAATACAATCGAAAGTGGGCGTGGTCTGGATTTCACGTGATAGCAGAGATAAACATTCTCAAAGATAAATTTTTTTAAACTATCGATTATAAAACGTCAACGATAAAAACTTCTCATCGATTCTGTAGCGCCACAGTCCATATATCATTGAGTTTCATGGCTTCTTCTTTTCTGTTAAAATTATCCCCATGTTTATATATTTCGATGGCTTTTCTGTATAGCCGTGGATAATAGTTCGTCATAGTACATAAAACTTCAGTTTCCAAAAATTTCACTACTTTGTCACCTGATTGAAGAGCGTGTTCCGCCACGGCTGATTTGTCTGTTTTCCTCTCTGTCTGCAAGTGGTGTATATAAGATTCCGTGTACGTGTGGCAAGGTCTACATTGGAACTACAAAGAGAAGTGTGAATACACGGTTGAAGGAACATAAAAGTCTTCCATAAATCTATTTATAGTTGTGAAACGTGTTTATCTAATTAATTGACAAGTTTATTACTTCCCGACATTTATTTACAATGCACATTTCACAGATCCACAAACTGAACCATTAAAGCTAACATAGGTGAACGATGTGAAATCTAATTGAATCTGTCACAAGCAGTGACGTAACATACGTCTAATGGAAGTAGAGATGCATGAAATATTTTGCTGTTTTGGTATTTAATGAAATGCATTTTGGATAAGTTTTACGAGCATGGCAGTGTGACGGTCGAGTTCGGTTTATGGAGAATTTTGGGAAAGTGTGGTTCATCCGTAAAGGAGACCGCATGTAGTGCGCCAGTGAGATATGTTATTGAGTACTGCTCGAGAGTTAGGAATCCGTATCAGGTCGGATGAAAGGAAGATATGGAAGCAGTTCAGAAGCAGGTTGCTAGATTTTTTAACAGAAGGTTCGAACAATACGCATGCCATAGCGATCTCAAATGGGAGCCCCGGAAGGGAGCACCATTCGGAAAATTCAGAGAACCAGCATTTCAAGCAGACTGCAGAACGATTCCACTACCACTAACATACATTTCACGTAAGGACCACGAAGATAAGCTATCAAAAATTAAGGTTCATACGGAGGTATATAGGCAGTTGTTATTCCCTCGCTCCATTTGTGGAACAGGAAAGGAAATGAGTAGTAGTAGTTGTACAGGCTAACTCCGCCACACACTGTGCAGTGCCTTGCGGAGTACGTAAGTAGATGTAGACATAGACAACCTCAGCAATTGCAACTTTGAACGTAAATAACTCAAACATTTCATTGGCAGTGAAATTAATTACATCTTCATTACATAAAATTAGAAAAAAAACATCTTTAAAACTGTATTCACATAATAAATATTTTAAATCTATGTAACACAAACATTTAAATAAGGTTCTTATTAAAGAATATTGTAGTGCACATAAGTTCGTTAGTGCATGGATAGAAAAATGTTTTGATTCAAATGGATCTGAACACTAAGGGACTTATCTTCTGAGGTCATAAGTCCCCTAGAACTACTTAAACCTAACTAACCTAAGGACATCACACACATACATGCCCGAGACAGGATTCGAACCTGCGACCGCAGCGATCGCGCAGTTCCAGACTGTTGCGCCTAGAACCGCTCGGTCACCCCGGACGGCACAAATGTTTTAAGATCCATTCACTCCACTATACTATAATGAACATTGATCAGACGAACATTTCATTATCAATTTCACATTTGTTTGTGCACTTGGAGGTTATTAATTTCATACACTCATTTTCATTCGTAGTGGAGGAATTGTTCGACATCCGATTTTCAATACTGTTTACAGTGTACTCGGTGTAAATAAGAATGGAAACTGAATATCCATTTTATACTTTAGTAATAATCGAGTCCGTAGCCAAATAGTTGCTCACACGGTTGCTCCGTACGCTACGTCAAAAGACAGTACACCCTTTATAATAAAATAGGGTTTTTATTAAAGAATATTGTAGTGCACATAAGTTCGTTAGTGCATGGATAGAAAAATGTTTTGGTTCAAATGGCGCTGAACAGTATGGGACTTAACTTCTGAGGTCTCAGCGAAGATCTCCCTCATCTGGAAGATGCCATACGTTACCCTTTATCCTCAGTGATGAAAAACAACGTCAATTCTTTTGGACATGTCCGAAATAATAAATAATATTTTCATCCTGCAGTCACTGTGAATCAAGATACAAAATAATTAAAGAAATTAGCTGAAAGTGGGCACTGATTTCAATCAATGGCGAAAGTTGAAGATTTCCGCCGGAGCGAGATTCGAACTCAGGTCTTCTGTTTACTAGGCAGATGATTTAAATCGATGCTCACTGGTAACAAATGTCTTTTAATTCTTTGTTGCTTGATTAAAGAAAAAGATCAAAATTTAAAAAAATTATAATAGCGTCAATGCGAAAAAACCTGTCTCAATTCCCGATGCCTAATCAAATTTTCTTTGTGTGTTAGGGAGGTCTGCAACGAGCTCAAAGCATCCTCGTGAGGCTTAACGGGTAGCTGCTTGGATAAGGAAGCGTCAGGATTCATCCGCTGGCAGCGACGGCTGGAGGGACAGGCGATGTGCTGATCACATTTGACACGAACAAATCCACTGTGGATGGTGAACTGCAGCTGTGATTTAAATTAGTGGTTTACATAGGTATAATATGTAAGTACTCCATTTTTTTATTTGATATGAATTATGAGTCACTGCAGGTGTTATAGGAACATTATTTTCTTGATCACGTGTAGCTAGACACTGTGGTCATCACCCTGGCAGAAATATGACGAATTTAGGCATAAGTTTCAATGTAGGCAGCAGTCGATCAGTCGGATCGTCCGTGACTGGTGTTAAGATTTTTATTTTAGTCTGATAATAAACGTTTTACCTAATTCACTTAGTCAAAATCACATAATTAAGATTTCATGCAAACAATATTCCATGTAAACTACTCAGTGCAAGTCAATATCACGCCAATCAATTGCTGCCGTTCCCTGAAGATATATCTAGTTGATGATGAGGTAGCGTGCAATTGGATGATGCAACACCGTTTCCTCAAACATCGCATTTTCTTTGAAATGCCAAGCCTTTAGACATATTTCTTGGAGTTCAACAATCTTCGCCTGTGAAGAAAATTGTGAAAATATTCCTAGAGTAAATAATAACGTGTTAATGAAATTACTCTGAAATGGAATGCGCGATTAGCTAGGGCCTACATTCGGGTAGACCGGTCGCCTGCTGCAAGTCTTTTAACTTGATGCCACTAGCGTATGACGACGATGAAATGATTATGAAGACAACACAACACCAGCATGCGGAGAAAATTTCCGAGCCAGCCGGGAAACGAACACGGGCCCATTACATAGCATTCTGCCGCATTGATCGTTCATCTATGGAAGTGGACGATACTTCACTGATATGTAGTCTGATGGAAGGAGGAAGAGAATAAACATTTTTAAAATGAATAATGCATTATGACAAAGAAGACCTCTTGACAATTCCAGCAATAAGCAAAATGAATTGCGAGTACGTATTTAAGTCAGATTATTAAAAGCATGTTTTCAGTCTTTCTTCTGTTCCTATAATACTTAATCATTATGAGGATGCAACAATGTTTTAAGCGAATAATGTCCTCCATTCTCCTCCTGTTCGTATTTCCAAATCTAGCTAGAAATATTTAATTTCAAAATATATTGTGAGTACTGATAAAGGTCATTGTGTCGCTACAGGGCATATAGAGTACATGGAATGATTACATTTGCAGATCAACAACACAAGGAGTTCTGTGGTACAAGATATCGACCCATGCTGAAAAACCCATATTAGTACATGGTGCATGTTATGTATGAAGCGGAGCCGGCCGGGGTGGCCGAGCGGTTCTAGGCGCTACAGCCTGGAACCGCGCGACCGCTACGGTCGCAGATTCGAATCCTGCCTCGGACACGGCTGTGTGTGATGCCCTTAGGTTAGTTAGGTATAAGTAGTTCTAAGTTCTAGGGGACTGATGTCATCAGAAGTTAAGTCCCGTAGTGCTCAGAGCCGTATGAACCATTTTTGTATGAAGCGGCACTATGGGCCTCATGAAAAAAGGGTGACCCGGCTGAGTCACGCGATTTGACTCTTAGTCTGACCACGATGTGTGGCTATTTATTACACGCTTTGATTACGTAGGCTGACGTGAGGGTCAATGAACTATATTTGACGGGTTGTATCTGGAACATCTTAGGTGATTAGAAAAAAAAAAAAAAAAAAGTGGCTCTGAGCACTATGCGACTTAACTTCTGAGTTCATCAGTCCCCTATAACTTCGAACTACTTAAACCTAACTAACCTAAGGACATCACACACATCCATTCCCGAGGCAGGATTCGAACCTGCGACCGTAGTGGTCGCTCGGTTCCAGATGTAGCGCCTAGAACCGCACGGCCACTCCGGCCGGCACTAGGTGATTAGAAAGTTAGTAGACAGGAATAAAATTAAATACTTAGCTTTAATTCAGCATCAGCGGTGAACGACGACCTTGACTTTGTACAATAATATTTGCAGTTATAGAATGAACTGCGAATACTTCTTTGCCATTCTGATTGCTTCACACATATCGATCAATATTGTCAATGCATAAGCTGTATGTGGCGCCTGGCTAGGTCGTAGCAACTGATTTAGCTGAAGGACATGCTGACTAGCGTCTCTGCAAATGAGATCTCTGAAGCTATAACAAGTGCACCATTCCTATTAAAGTCGGCTATAGAACTGGCCAGTGGGCTAGCTTGTCTCGTAAGACCAGCCGAGTGGCGGCGCTCGGTCTGCTAGCGTCGACAGTGGCGACTCGCGGGTCCGCTGTGTACTGACGGACCGCGGCCGATTTGAAGCCTACAACCTAGCAAGAGGTGACACCACAGTGCAGCCTCCATGCACCGCATTGCTGGCGCTGACCATGGCATCCAGTCGATCGTATGGATGGCGAATACTGTCCTGGGATAACTTATGCCACTCCTGCTCGACCGGTTCAAGTAGTTTTTAAGATTTCAAGGCTGATGATTGCTTTAATCATAAAAAGACTAGTGATACTAGTTGTAATTATTTTTACATAAAGAAAATTATGATCTCAATAACATTCAAATCGTGAGCTACATCTTTAATTAGTATATATGAAATCTGTGAATTTACTTGCTTTCCAGAATCACTCATACAGCCTGGTCCCTGCCCCCAAAATTTATGGCCACTAATCCATCTCTCTCCCTGTTCTCTGTTGCCCCCACTGCGGCCCCAGAGGTACAAGTTCTCTACAGGTTACGCATGCCGTTATAAGAACATTTTGCCCAGTACTACGAAATGTAGTACTGGGGAACAGAGAAATCATGACCCAAAATATGAATATTAATCTGATTGACAGTGTTGTTAAATTGAGAGAGGTGTGTGCCGTCTCATAAAGAGTCGCGCGAGTCACTTCTCGTCCCATCATATCCCACACATGCTCAACTTCAGACGAGCATGGAGGTCGTGCTGGAGAGAGAAGTTGCTGCAGGTCTTGCAAAGCACGTTGAGTTTTACGAGCAGTGTGTGGGCGAATGTTATCCTGTTGAAAAAACAGATCGCCTTCCTGTAACAAGAACTTCAAAATAATAGTTTTGATAACATGCTCCGCATTTCGAGTGCTTGTTAGTCTCCCGTCCAGACACATGAAAGGCAGCTCACAACACCCCAGACGATAACGCCTGTGGTGGGGACTGCGTGACTTGGACGAATGCACTCTACGGGGGAGCACTCACCATATCTATGTTGCACCCTCAAACGACTCTCACTTGCGTGTGTGTTCATTGCTGATGACGACATCGCGCTGTTCCGCATTCCATGTCATCTTCTGAGTACAAAAGTCGAGCCGTGCATGTCGATGTTGTGACATGAGTGCAAGATGGGCTAGAGGAGTGCGTCTCCGTACTCCCACTGCTAATAAGTGCTTCAGAATGATTCGTATCGAAACGTTTGGGCTCACAAGCACTCTTATTTGTGCAACTGCTGCCCTTAAAGTAGGACGATCCTGGCATGTGTGCTGTGTGGACGTCCAGAAACTCGTCTACATCTGTCAAAATGTTCACGTTATAACGGTACAGCCTCCCCCAGGACTCATACGAAATATCCGATACTACTTTTTTTTACATGCTTCCGGAAAGTTATCGGAAAATTCAGTGCTTCCTAAGGCCTTGAATGAGTGTCTTTATACATATAATTCTGTCCTATTTGATAAAAGACTTGATACTCATGGCGAAACTACATGGAATGTTCTGGAAGGACGTGCGTTGTCATAATCATCGGTGGATTGTTGTCATTGAGAAAACTATGTACATATACTAAATTAAGTAACTAATCAAGAAATTGAAGTAATAAGTCCTTAGTAATAAATAACTAGAGATTTCAGAGACGTCAGCATGAAAAATCAAAGCTTCTAATTAACAAAATGGTAATCTAAAAATCAAGTAACAAAAGACCTCATGATCTTTAGAAACAGCTTACAACTTATTACCAAGCTATGTATTTGCATTTGTTATTCATTTTTATGTATTCCTCTGCAATTAATATTCATTGAAGTTAGATTTCTAATTAACTCTCCAATTGTTTACACCTCACAGTTTTCCAATTTCCAGAATTTGAGGCCTTATTTGTACATTTTATGTATGTAATCGGATACAGCATGAGCTCTGTACTACCATTGAATGTTAGCAACCAAATCCGAACAGTAATTAATAACATAACTAAAATAATACAAGATACATTATTGTAATTAAAGTTCAGAATGATTTTCTTATGGAAAACTAAAGATCAACAATGACATTTAATACTGTATTATATACCTTATTCGGCTGTAACATCAGTTTCTTTATGTTTTGTAAATTTTAATTTTAACATGAAAGTCGTACAAAATTAATAATGCTTTATTTTGGAAGCTATTTTTAAAATTCTATATAAAGCGATGCAGCGATGCTGTGACAAGTCAATTTTGAAGTTACTTTTAGAAGTCAAAGAGATCAGTGACGGCTGTCCGTGTTCTGTTTACATGACGAATGTGCAGTTCGGATGTCAATTAATGTGAATAAATTTTGTGGAGCATGAAAATTTCGCATTCATTCAACAATGGACCAGGCAGAAGAAACTTAAGTAACGTGAGACCTGAGTCTCACCTGGTGTATACAACTTTCAAATAATTTCCGGGAATTCAGCCAGGTAACACTTTCAGCGACCGCCGATTTTCGGCGGAAGAACGCCCTGCCATTTTCAAGGCAAACTGCAACGGACAGGCAACGTCTGGAAGTTATTTGAAACTTCAGTAAGATTCAACATGAATCGTTACAAAGTCACCACTGATACCACCATCATTGCACAACTAATGTAGCACGTCCATCTTGAGTGGCAGTTCACCGAAAGGACCAACCCTCCTCTCGAGGGGCAGAATTTGACCACTTTCAAATTTTTCAGTTGGCTGTAGGAAGTTTTGCGTTAGCACAAGAGCCAACACCGTGTTACGAGTGGAGGCCGAATTGCACGCGTTTTAGCTCACGCAGGCTGGCGTGAGGAGGGAAGTACTGGCGTGAGGTCTGGAACATGACAAGGAATGAGAATTCAGAAAGCGGACGTAATTAGTTTGATACTTAACGTTAATCCATTAATGATGAACGTCGCTCTTGACGGTACATGATTCACAATATTATCTGTTCAGAATACATTCCTGAAGATAGTAATTATAGTAACTGAATATGGCGCATTGCTAGGTCGTAGCAAATGACGTAGCTAAAGGCTATGCTAAACTGTCGTCTCTGCAAATGAGAGTGTATGTAAATAGTGAACCATCGCTAGCAAAGTCGGCTGTACAACTGGGACGAGTGCTAGTCTCTCTAGACTAGACCTGCCGTGTGGCGGCGCTCGGTCTGCAATCATTGATAGTGGCGACACGCGGTTCTATGCGCTACAGTCTGGAGCTGTGTGACCACTACGGTCGCAGGTTCGAATCCTGCCTCGGGCATGGATGTGTGTGATGTCCTTCGGTTGGTTAGGTTTAAGTAGTTCTAAGTTCTAGGGGACTGATGACCAGTTAAGTCCCATAGTGCTCAGAGCCATTTGAACCAGTTTTTTGACACGCGCGTCCGACGTATACTAAAGGACCGCGGCCGATTTAAAGGCTACCACCTAGCAAGTGTGGTGTCTGGCGGTGACACCACAGGAAGCAAGTCTATTTCCGTTGCCTGCTTGCCTCACTGCACTGAATTGTCTGATAACTATCCGGATGCATTTAAAAAAAGGTAGTATTGGACATTTTATATAGTCCTGGGTGAGGCTGTACCGTTATATTGAGCTCTCTGCTGTGAGCATTCCCTATAAAAGCGTAGCCACAGATGGCACTGTTGTGGCCAAGGCCACAAGCTATCTGTTGGTGGATGTCGTTGAAATCATTATCAATATATTTGCTGTTCTCCAGGTGCCAAATGCCGTCATCAGATCAAAGTCGACGTCTGCTAATTTTTTTTCTTTTTTTGTTTTGATGATGGAGCATAGCTTGATCAGTCAACCTGCTGGCGTCGTCTATAGTACTGCCTAAACTATCATTGACTTTTTTTGTAGTTCAGTTCAACTGACTGTAGTGGCAGCATGGATCGATCTGGAAACACCTCTCAGACGTGACGTTGCTACGCAAGGTACCCACTTGGGGTTCTCGAGCTGCAGACGCCAGTCTGGGCCGTTACTGGTGCCGGTGAGAGCCCCCTGCAGCTCTGCGTGGAGCGCCATGGCACAGTGGCGCAGCGGCGGCTGGCCGCGGGTGGCTTTGGCCGCCTCTCCGTTTGATTTATCTGCGCTGCGTGGGCGCGGCCCGCACGCCGCAGGAATACCGCACGGCCGCCTGCCGCAGGCACAGGTGCCACTGCACCGGCCCGCCCTCCGCATGCGAGTCGCCGCCCCCCTATATTTAACGCCGCCTTCAAGTGTCGCCCACCTCCCTGTCAGCCACACTTCGGCGTCGACGCTCGCAGAAACTAAGATGATGCTAACACCTTCACCGACATTCACTGTGTCTGTCCGTCGTAGCCTACTTACGAAGCCGAATGGGTGGGTTCAATAATGTCGTAGATACGAAATCCAATTTTCTTAAAGGTAGATAACACTATTGGGAATGTCTGGATCGCACAGTCGTTTATAAAAAATATTACCAGTTTCGGCCTCTAGTAGTAGGCCACTTCAGCTAATTTGATAAACCTTGCAATAGCGACCCCAATCGCAAAACTGCAGTTGCAAGCACCATCAACGTCAGCGAGATTGTGCATTCGCTGAAGTTTTCAACTACTAGAGGCCGAAACGGGCCTTGCCTTTAATAAACGACTGTGTGATCTAGATTTTCTTTTGCTAACTCTAGGAAAATATACGTAATGATTCTCTGCAAGTTATCCTAGGTTGTGTGATAAAAAGTACTTCACGTACCACTGTCACTCCCTCCCTCCTTCCCTCCCCATCACACCACTTTGTTAGTCCTCTGTGGGAACTACTGCCGGCCGCTGTGGCCGTGCGGTTAAAGGCGCTGCAGTCTGTAACCGCGCTGCTGCTACGGTCGCAGGTTCGAATCCTGCCTCGGGCATGGATTGTATGATGTCCTTAGGTTGGTTAGGTTTAAGTATTTCTAAGTCTAGGGGATTGGTGACCTCAGATGTTAAGTCCCATAGTGCTCAGAACCACTTTTATGAACTAATAGACCTCTAATATTACATTCATTTTCTTCGCACGAAATGTGATTTGTTGCTTGACTCTTCTATGAACATTCGCTCTCGGAATTTTGACAATAAACCACGTCGTGATCCAAAGCTCCTTTCTTCAAGCTTCTTCCACTGGAGTTGATGAGCATGTTCAAGACGGTTTCAAATGGTTTAAATCGCTCTAAGCACTATGGGACTTAACATCTGAGGTCAGCAGTCCCCTAGACTGAATAGATGTGGTAAGTACATTATTTCCAATTAAGCTTGTATTAGTCTTGAATACGTTATTTTTGTAATACTTTTGACAAAGATGGATATCGTCCTGAGGCATATAGCGCCAAACACTGGTCAATTGACGAGTCACATCGTCAAAATCCCGAGCTGTTTGGAAGGCAGAGCCCATAATGATCCAAACGTTCTCAATTGCAAAGAGATCTGTCGACCTCGCCGGCCAAGTTAGGGTTTGTAAACCACGAAGACAAGCAGCAGAACTGCAGCACCTCGAGACAACATTTCGGAATAATGGGTACAACCAGAAGGAAATAAGACACACACTCAGACAGACTGCGCCAAGAGAACAAGAAGAAGAAACAGAAGAACACAAGTCATTGGCGTGCATTCCGTTTGTCGGAAACATCTCAAGAAAAATCGGTAGAATCCTGGGCAAACGCAATGTGAAATGTGCATTCCGACCCCCTGCAAAAACCTTGACTTTACTGGGTTCAGTGAAAGATGACCTAGGCCTTCGAAAACCAGGCGTTTATAAAATTTCCTGTCAGTGCGGAAAATCATACATTGGGGAGACAGTCCGCACCGTAGAAGAGAGGTGCCGCGAACACAAGCGCCATACCGAATTACGCCAGGCCACTAAATCAGCCGTGGCTGACCATTGTATAACGACTGGCCATACTATGGACTACGAAAAAACAAAAATACTCTGTTAATCCTCCTACTTCTGGGACTGCGTTACTAAAGAGGCCATCGAAATCCGACTACAGGACGATAAAATTAATAAAGACAGCGGCCTTCAACTTAGGCTTGGAACCCTGCACTCAGCCTGGAGAGAAAGATGCGGTCCCAGAGATCGAGGACCGCCAACGACGGCGGCAGCAGGGAGACTGCAGACCCCAGTTCAGACCCAGGCGCCGCTTCTCTCACCACCTCAAGTAGCCACCGCGCCGGCCGCACCAAAGATGCCAGAAGAGGAACGGTGGAGGGGGTAACGGCTAGTATATATAGGGCGCCGAGAGGAACAGCGCAGCATTAGTCAGGAACCACCTGAAGACGGTAGCGTGTACGTCTGGCGAAATATTGTGGAAAAATTACGACGCTACCCGGTCGGATACCCGAGAACTGCTCAAATTGGAAATACGGCGGGAAAACCTCAGATCGCATATTGAGCCATATGTTTGGCAACAATAGCGTTGTTAACCCACCACTCCAGGTGATCTCCAGACAGGTCTTTTCTAGTCGTTGGAGCTTATTTCGAAGCGGAACTTATCACTGAAGAGAATTCTACTCCTGTCATTGAAATTCCAGATCGAAAACGTATCTATTCTAGATAGCAGTGGAATACCAACCTGACAGTCACCCGCCATATGGCCCGACAACCAGGAGTTCTGCCTTTTCTTTTTTCATAACAGGACGGCTTTGGTTGTCAGCAGTGGTATCCTCAAGCTCGATATTCTAAGCCCCGTATTAAGTCACTCCACAAAACGTTTTTCCACTGTTCAATCGTCCAATGTTTACTTTCCTTACACTAAGCGCTGCCTCTTTTGGCATTTACTGGTGTGACGTGTGGCTTATGAGTAGCCGCACGATTATGAAATACAAGATTTCTCACGTCCTGCCTTACTGTCATAGTACTTGCAGTTTATCTTGATGCAGTTTGGAATTCCTGCCGGCCGAAGTGGCCGAGCGCTTCTAGGCGCTACAGTCTGGAACCGCACGACCGCTACGGTAGCAAGTTCGAATCCTGCCTCGGGCATGAATGTTTGTGATGTCCTTAGGTTAGTTAGGTTTAAGTAGTTCTAAGTCCAGGGGACTGATGACCTCAGTTCCACGTAATAGTTTAGTAAGAGCGAAACCGTTTTGACCGACCCATAATGCTTAGAGCCATTTTTGTGAACTCGACCTCTAATTTTTCATTCATGTTCTTCTCACGAGATGTGATATGTTGCTTGACTCTTCTATGAACATTCGCTCTAGGAATTTTGACAGTAAACCACGTCGTGATCCAAAGCTCCTTTCTTAAAGCTTCTGTCACTGGAGTTAATGAGCAGTTTCAAGACGGTTACAAATGGTTCAAATGGCTCTAAGCACTATGGGACTTAACATCTGAGGTCATCAGTCACCTAGAGTTAGAACTACTTAAACCAAGCTAACCTAAGGACATCGCACACATCCATGCCCGAAGCAGGATTCGAACCAGCGACCATAGCAGATTCGGGACTGAAGCGCCTGGAACTGCTCGGCGACAGCGGCCGGTCAAAACGGTTTCGCTCTTACTAAACTATTACGTGGAACTGCTTCCAGCAACCGTTTGATCGTAAAGGGACGTTGCGTCTATTTATGCACAATATGTCAAGTTTGTTTATATTGAGGGTCAACTACCTATCAGCGCACAACATGTTTATCCTACACATGTCTTTTTCATTCGACTACTATTTTCATGTAGAGTTGTGTCTACTCTAAGAGCGTTTTTTGTAAAACAAAGTTTTTGAGAAAAAATTTGTCACCTTTTCTTATCAATGCTTTCCTTTACTGTTTATGGTCCATTAGATATTATGGATTTAGGGGAAAAACATAGCCCTAACAATTATTTCTAAATAAAATTACTGCTTATGTTCTATTATGTTCACTGTCACACAGCTTACACTTTACCTATTAGAGATACCACGTAAAGCCCAACCTATGTGAAATACTAATTTAACTATGCCGATACGTGTCCAATGTTTGGCTAGCTTGGATCATTTAGTTTAATGTATCAAATTCTAAGAATGGACAGAGAACAGGGCTTAATATTATTTCGATGTCGAAAGACGTAACCTAAGTTCAGATAATGTGGAAAATCAGCTGTACCATTTTCAAATCAACCTTCTCGATATTCGTTTAAACACAGTCCCGATAACTGGAGAAAAGCTCTGGTAAGAGACGTGATGTTTCAACCTCATTCACACCAAATGCAAATCAAATGTCATCACCACTCTGTCATCTTGCTCGGCCTATTAAATCGACTCAAAAGGATATTAACTGTTTCGTAGGCCAATGGAGACACATCTAGGTACTTGTATTTGAATCGCTGTCATTCTATCACCACAGATCTAACACAGTTAACTCTTCTAGTTACGAGCGAGCTGGCACCGCGGTTTGCACACTGAAGTCGCATTCTCGAGAACAACGGTTCAAATGCAGGTTCACCATGATTTAGGTTTTTCACGATTTCTCTAAATCGCTCCATGCAGTTGCACGGATGGTTCTTTTGAAAGAGTACGGTCGATTTCCTTTCCTATCCTTGAAACAATCCAAGCGTGTGTTCCGCCCCTAACGATCTTTTCTACCTATCTGAACAAGTTTGCTCGATTTGACACCCTCCACCCCACTATGCCCTCAGTAAATGATGTCACTCAAGGATTATGCCTTAGACATCTTGTGACTGGCCGACAAGGCGGTACGAGGAGTGATCTGTGATCGTGGGACATGTGATCAGCATGTCGCCAATCCCTACAGCCGTTATTGCCAGTAGTTGAGTCCTAGGGACGCCGCTGGTTCTTTACTCACGCAGCTAATTTATTCTCACAAACGCTGAGTGGATGCCGTTCCAGTCCTTCCTTCCCTAGATATAGTCTGAGGAGACAATGGAAACAGAACGCTGGTCTTTCCACACTGCGTGGTCCAAGTACTTATTACTCCATCCGAATTGGCTATTCACCCTCAAGAGACGTCAAGTGTACACAGAACTTACTTAGAATTCACGAAGAAAGAGTTCGTTTTAAGGCACATAGTATAGAAATTATTGTAATGCTTCCATATATGAGTGGGGAACATTACTGACTACCATGTGTTAGACACGGGCTTAATATGAGTTACCGCCTGCAGTTTCCCTTAGCGGGAGAACTGGAGTAGTGCGCACTCAGCGCTGGCCGTGTGGCCGAGCGGTTCTAGGCACTTCATTCTGGAACCGCGCGACCACTACGGTCACAGGCTCGAATTCTGCCTCGGGCATGGATATGTGTGATGTCCTTAGGTTAGTTAGGTTTAAGTAGTTCTAAGTTCTAGGGGACTGATGACCTCAGATGTTAAGTCCCATAGTGCTGAGAGCCATTTGAACCATTTTTTTATGCACTCAGCCTCGCGATCCCAACAGGAGTAGCTACTTCAAAGGTAGTGATTCCTGTGTCTGAGAACTTGAGAACGGTCGTATTTGAATGGATCCATTGACAGGCGGTGTCTGAGAACTTGAGAACTATCGTATTTGAATGGATCCATTGACAGGTCATGTCACAGCGAATGTTCGGCACTAACTATTTGGTCCCCACTAAAACACGAAGTTAGTTTATAATTTACATTTAAAACAGCGGAGTACAATCATTAAAACAGCAGTTCATGAACTATGTGATCAAAAGTATCCGGATACCTGGCTGAAAATTA
Source organism: Schistocerca serialis cubense (assembly GCF_023864345.2). Taxonomy (NCBI): domain Eukaryota; kingdom Metazoa; phylum Arthropoda; class Insecta; order Orthoptera; family Acrididae; genus Schistocerca; species Schistocerca serialis. The sequence continues at coordinate 335,225,726 of NC_064638.1, forward strand.
CTTAAAAGTTCGTGGGGCCACCCATCGGTAATGCTGGCTGGTTCAAACGGCTCTGAGCACTATGGGACTTAGCTTCTGAGGTCATCAGTCCCCTAGAACTTAGAACTACTTAAACCTAACTAACCTAAGGACATCACACACTTCAATGCCCGAGGCAGGATTCGAACCTGCGACCGTAGCGGTCGCGCGGTTCCAGACTGTAGCGCCTAGAACCGCTAGGCCACCCCGGCCGGCGGTAATGCTGGAATTCAACATGGTGTTTGCCCACCCTTACCCTCGATCACAGCTTCCACTCTCGCAGAGATACCTTCATTCAGGTGCTGGAAGGTTTCTTGGGGAAAGGCAGCCCATTCTTCACGGAGTGGTACACTGAGAAGAGGTATCGATGTCGGTCGGTGAGGCCTGGCACGACGTTGACGTTCCAAAACGTCCCAAAAATGTTCCATAGGATTCAGGTCAGGACTCTGTGCAGGCCGGTCCATTACACTGTTGTTATTGCCGTGTAATCATTCCACCACAGGCCGTGAATTATGAACAGGTGCTCGATCATGTTGAAAGATGCAATCGGCATCCGCGAATTGCTCTTCAACAGTGGGAAGGAAGATGCTGCTTAAAACATCAGTGTAGGCCTATGCTGTGATAGTGCCACGCAAAACAACAAGGGGTGCAACACCCCTCCATGAAAAAGTTGACCACACCATAACACCATCGCCTCCGAATTTTACAGTTGGCGCTACACACGCTGACAGATGACGTTCACCGGGAATTCGTCATACCCGCACATTATGTACCCTCATTCGTCACTCCACACAATGTTTTCCCACTGTTAATCGTCCAATGTTTACGCTCCTTACACCAAGAGAGAGGTCGTTCGGTGTTTACCGGCGTGATGTGTGGCTTGTGAGCAGCTGCTCGACCGTGAAATCCAAGTTTTCTCACCTAATTGTCGCAGTGCTTGTAGTGGATCCTGGTTGCGTTTGGAACTTCTGTGTGATGGTCTGGATATATATCTGCCTATTAACATTACGACCTTCTTCAACTGTCGGTGATCTTTGTCAGTCAACAGACGACGTCGGCCTGTACGCTTTTCTGCTGTACGTGTCCCTTCACGTTTCCATTTCACTGACACGTCGGGATGTTTAGGAGTGTGGAAATCTCGACTACAGACATATGATACAAGGGGTACCTAATCACCTGACCACGTTCGAAGTCTCAGTTCCGCGGAGCGCCATATTCTGCTCTCTCGCGATGTCTAATGACTACTGAGGCCGCTGACATGGAGTACCTGGTTGTAGGTGGCAGCAAAATGCAGCTAACATGAAAAGCGTATGTTTTGCGGCTGTCGGGATACTTTCGATCACATAGTGTAAATACCTATAAATTTATGAACCAGTAGGACGATTTATTCAAGAGAAAGAGCTTCACAAATTGAGCATGCTGGTAACACGTTGGTTGACCTCTACCCATTATTCAGGCAATTATTCGGCTTTTCTTTGGTCGACATAGTTGTTGGGTGTCCTCCTGAGGGATATCGTGCCAAAATCTGTCTCACTGACGCGTTCGATTGTCAAAATCCCAATTTGATTGTAGGGCCTTGTCCATAATATTCCGAACGTTCTCATCTATGGACAGACCCAGAAACCTTGCTCTGGGGAAGATAAGGTCTGACATGGACGAACACAAGCAGTAGAACTTCATGTGTGGGCGGGAATTACTTTGCTGAAATGTAAGCCCAGGATGGCTTGCCATGAAGGGCAACAAAGCATGTCTCAGAATATGTCGACTTACCACCGTGCTGTAAGGCACCGCAGATGACAAGCGAAGGGGTCCTCCTAGGAAATGAAATGGTTCCCCAGGTCATCACACCTGGTTATCGGGCCGTATGGCAGGCAACAAATTCGTATCCAAGCACTGTACGTCTTCTCTGGTCATCGGGGATCATTTCGAAGCGGGACTCATCACTGAACACAATTTTACTACGTTCATTCAGAGTCTAGTTCGAATGTGTCCATCATCACTACAGATGGCTTGTTAGTGTACAGAGGTTCAAAATGTTCAAATGTGTGTGAAATCTTGTGGGACTTAACAGCTAAGGTCATCAGTCCCTAAGCTTACACACTACTTAACCTAAAATATCCTAAGGACAAAGACACACAGCCATGCCCGAGGGAGGACTCGAACCTTCGCCGGGACTAGCCGCACAGTCGACGACTGCAGCGCTTCAGACCGCTCGGCTAATCCCGCGCGGCTATACAGAGGTCAAAGATATCTTGCGGAAGGTGCGACGTGAGCTGAGCCTCCTTTCTGTAAACCATGTATTAATGGTTGCGGAACCTGAAGCAGCAGTAGCACTTCGGATCACTGGTAATGATGAATTAGGGGCTCTGAGCGCCTCTGTGATGATCGTTCGGACCTGTCGTTCTAGTTCACACAGCCCTGTCAACATCGTCAAATAGTGGCACCGCTAATACTGACACGTCGAGCTATTCGGCTATTACTTCAGCCGGATTCTTTGAACCCAACTACATGTTCTCTCTCAAATTCCGACATTTTCTGATACTGTTCAAGCGCTTGACTACGAAACACAGTTTCTCTTCAACTGAGAACACGGAATGAAATTCGCAAAGACTTTACGCCGTGGTCTCTACATGTCCCGTTTTTGTTATCCTTGCCAGCTGCGCGGTAAAATCACGCTGCAGCGTCACACTTTCATACATCGACCGCCAAAGTTTACAAATTATCTTTCTTAGAGTGTAAATGGTGTAACGATTTCCTGTATGGTTATCGAAATGTGTGTAGCAAGATGAAAAGATGACTATTGTCAACGATTAACATAACAATAAAAATCAAAATTTCCTTTATCATACGTTAAAGAATATCCATAACACTTTAACAACTGCCTAATCTCGTTACGAAGCATAAAACTACAATCATTTGTATTTTTAGTTAATATTCCGGGAAACAGCGATCTGCAGGTTACGTAAAATTATTGAAGAACAATCTCGATAAGACAGTCATTTAGTAAAAATGTGACTGGTTTCAGTTTTTAATAGTAGGCCATCATCTACAGATAACGTACTGCAAAGAAAGAAATTAAAAGTACTGATTTACATAGTTATTATTGGTTAGTTAATTAGAAATATTCTTTATTTACTTATTGTTATAAATAAATGTTCTGTATGTGTGCTTTTATTTTAATTATTGGTTTACTTATTGGTTTTAGTTGACTTACTGTAGTTCCTTATTTGCTTTTATTTTTACTCTCCACAAAACTTGGAAAATATAAATTTTCCGTTTTAAATACCACAGTAGAGCAAGAGATGTATTGCGCAGTGGCGATCTTGCGGAAATTCCTCGTCGTTATCTGCTCCACCTGAAATTCCAAAAACCTTTACTCGCAATGCAGATCGTTCAACAAACCTACGTGCTATGTTATTTGATGAATATGGATGATAGATACAATAATTTAGCAAGTTAAAGTTTATAAATTCGCAGATAGTCTCTCGACGAATTCTGACCGTGGAAAATGCAGGTTCGCACTATCGTTCCAAACTTCACCTCCGAGCGATCCACGTCTCGTAATATCTGTACCGTAATAATTGACTTATTTCGGTATGGAAATGTACACAACTTGAATACTTGATGTTAGTTATTGGGTTTTATTTCGTGCAGAAAGCTATTTGAACATTAATCATATAATGTAATGGCGTCTCACAACAATACAATCTCTCTCCTCCCCTCACACATCAGATCTCTCCATTTCCTTCACAAAGAGTCCATAAAACAAAATCTTCGATTCGGTAAGTCACAGAGATGCGTTAGTAGCAAAGAACGTCCGATTCTCGAAATCGGTATAAGCCTTTCACCACAATCTCAATTCGTCGCACATTAGGATTTACATACATTCGTGCACCATAATAGGTAAGAAAGAAAACATTAAAGGCATGTATCTGTAATGACGTATCGCTACTCAGCCGGCTGACTTTGATGACGCCTGGAACAGCTGTGCGGGCCACAGTCGTAAAAATGCTGTTGATGGCTGAGCAGCCACGAGTTAAGTAGAGTGAAACAGGGTGCGTATTTTTTAAAATTTTTTGCCCTTTTCAGTGCTTGCAGCGAAATACATCAATTTAAAATAACATACAAGCGATAAACGTATGACCTTGAGAATAACAGTACTGTGTAACAGCTGTGAGGCTATTAACAACCATTGCGCGAAGAATATCAATACAAATGGAATAAAATCAGTTAAAATGTGAAACCAACGTAAATATATTCTCTGTCTACAAAAGTTTGTCTAATTTCCAGTGGTTCACTCGCTACGCAATAGAACTGTAGAACTCCATATATTCTGGTGTTACAATTTTTAAATATTTATTTTAATTAATTTCTGTATAACTTTCCATGTATCACTTTCTTGTCTGCACAAAAACGAATTTTATTTTATTTATTTAATGTAAACTGTTACAAAGACAAGGTTTTCGAATGTAGCGGTAATATTTTTCCTGTTCGCTCCCTCTTTATTTTATTTTACTAGGTTTACTTATTAATGTAAACTGTTGTGCAGCCAAGGTTTTCTAGTTTACAGTTAATGTTTTTCCTGTTGCCACTATTTATACATCGTTATTGTTCAGTTTCTTACCTTTTAAATTGCGTTATCACCACGCTTTCAAATATATCTTTTACAGCGTGTTTGTGCCTCAGTCCAAATGTGTAACATTTCTTCCGTTATTATTCATAAACATCGTAACATCTGCGACAATGGTATGTTAAAGTTTGATGATTGCCTTGTAAGCCGGGAGCAGATTAACGCAATAAATTAATCCTGTAGAACATAAGCATTATGGTGCTTCTTACTTTTTAATTCTCAGGTGTTTAGTTTCTATAAAACAATCATTCGTGAGCGATGTAAATTTGGTTGCACATCACTGGAAATACATAAAAAGTAAAATATTTCACCATCACATTTGAGACGATTTCAATCAGACAGATCGCTCGCAGTTAGTGAATGGAATGTAGCATAAAAAGAAAAGATTTCTGTCTTACTCATTCATATTTCAGCAAAAGAAAGCAAATTGAGGCCATACACACAAATCTTCGAAGAAATTCCAGCAATGTAACTATATATTTTGAAATGGCAAATTCCTTTCACACGAAACACTGGACTAACAGCATCTAATTGTTGAATCATGATTTAGATAACACACCCGAAAGAAAAACCAGAGAAAATGCAAGACAGAAAACGAAGGATTTATGCGAATAGGGTGAAAATCGATTGAGGTGATATGCATTTACACACAAAAGAACAATTACATTTTCAGAAAGTTTTGATGATTATTTTAAGAAAAGGAGCTTCACAAACTGAGCAAGTTAATAACGTCTTGGTCCAACACTGATCCTTATGCAAGCAGTTATTCTGTAATACGCTGTTTGCTAAAGTTGCTGTAGAGTAATTTAATTAGTCAGTCAGAAGTTCCACAGATCATTGGGACGATTTTATTGTCAAAATGATGTGAAATGAATTAGTTTACAGGATATGTATACATAACTTAGGTTAACATTTATGACCACATCATAATTTCATTCCTGCTCATGCAACTACACTCAAAAACGTTTTTTTTTTCTTCTGGCTATTACTTTTTAAGTAGAAGTTCGACAATGGAATAGAAAGAGTTATCCAGGAGAAGTGATTTTAAATTAGATTTAAAACTTGCTTCACAACCTGTCAGATACTTTATATTATTGGGAAAATGATCTAAAATTTTTATTTCTGCATAATGAATTCCCCTCTGAGCCACTGACAACTTTAACAGTGGATACTAAAAGTATTTTTTCCTTTCCTTTTAGCCTTCTACGTCCGTGTATTACTGTTCTTCTCAAATTGTGATGGACTATTTATGACGAATTTCACTACCAAAAATATGTATTGTGACGGCACAATTAAAATGTCAAACTCCTTGAAGAGGTACCTACTTGATGCCCGTGGATGAACACCACACATTATTCTTACCCCTCGTTTTTGTGCAATCAGAACTTTCTCTGTAAGTGATGAGTTACCTCAGAGAGTTATTCTGCACGACATTATTAAGTGGAAATACAGAAAACACGTCAGGAGTGTGATACGTTTGTTTCCAAGATTATCAATTATACGAAGAGCAAAAGAATCTGAACTTCATTGTTTCAGACGCTGAGTAATATGCTTCTTCCAGTTCAAGATTTCATCAATATGTACAGCCAAAAGTTTGGAGCATGTTACCCTACTTATTAACGCCTCCTCATATGCTACACCAGTTGTCGCTATGGCTCTGTTTGTTGCACAGAACTCAGTGTAGTGTGCTGTTTCAAAATTTAGGGCGTGCTCATTTTCTAAGAAGCAGTTAATAATTCTTTGGAAAATATCTGCCCCTCTCCCTCTAATGGAATTTATTGTAACTCTAGTCTCCTCTGCAGAAAGTACCAGTTTTACTTGTTGAATGTTATGTGGAAGATTACTCACATATTATTGAACGAGGAATAGGAATGGATCCACGATTGAACCCTGTATGACGCCCTTTGTGTTTTACCTTTCTGACATTGTCTAAATTATTTAGCACATTCTTGTGCGTTCTGTTTGTCAAGTTTGATTCAAACCAGTTGTATGTAAAGCCAATTTCACGAAACTTGAGTTATTCTAAGAGAGTTTTATCCTTCAAAAAAAAATGGTTCAAATGGTTCTGAGCACTATGGGACTTAACATCTGTGGTCATCAGTCCCCTAGAACTTAGAACTACTTAAACCTAACCAACCTAAGGACATCACACACATCCATGCCCGCGGCAGGATTCGAACCTGCGACCGTAGCAGTCGCGCGGTTCCGGACTGCGCGCCTAGAACCGCGAGACCACCGCGGCCGGCTATTATCCTTCACACCATCGCAGGTGTTGGAGAGATCACAAAAAATATCACCTTGTGAAATATTATTTAACGCTTGCACTACATGATGAGTGAATGTATAAATAGCATTCTCAATCGAGCAACATTTCTAGAACCCGAACGTAATGTCCTAAGTAAATTATTTCCAATTAAGCGTGCGATTAATCTTCAATACGCTCTTTTTTATAATACTTTTGACAAAGATAGATATCCTCCTTAGGCATACAGCGTCAAACACTGGTCAAGTGACGCGAGCTAATTGGAAGGCAGAACCCATAATGGTCCAAACGTTCTCAATTGCAGAGAGATCTGCCGACCTCGCGGGCCAAATTAGGGTTTGGAAACCACGAAGACAAGCAGTAGAAACTCTGTCAGTGTGCGGAAGGACATTATGTTGCTGAAATGTAAGCCCAGTATGGCTTGTCACGAAGGGCAACGAAACAGATCGTAGAATATTGTAGACGTACCGGTGTGCTGTTAGGGTGCCACGGTTAACAACGAAAGGAGACCGGCTATGAAAATAAATTGCACCTCAGACCATCAGACCCGGCTGTTGTGCTGTATAATTGGCAACAATCACGTTGGTAACCCACCGCAGTTTGGGTCATCTCTAGACAGGTCTTTGTTAGTCGTTGGGGCTCATTTCGAAGCGGAACTTATCACTGAAGACAATTAATTCTACTTTAGTCAATGATATTACAGACCGAAAACGTATCTATTCTAGCGAGCGGTGGAAAACCAACCTGGCAGTCACCCACCATATGGCCCGAGAACCAGGTATCTGCTTTTATTTTTTTTTTTTTTGCCCTCCATCTCTCACACGTTGAGAGTTTCTACTGCATGTCTTCGTGCTTGCTAAACCCTCCTTTGGCCAGAAATGCCTCCGGATTAGGCCCCACTTGAGAACGTGTTGAGCATCTCGGGATTTTGACCATCTAACGCTCCAATTGGACAGAATTTAGTAGGATATCTCTCAGGAAGACATTCACCAAATTTATGAGGCACGGCCAATCGAATAACTGCATGCATAATGGCCAGAGGGGGGCAAAGACATTATTGTCTTGCTCTTTTCGTGAAGATCTTTCTCTTAATGAATCATCCAGTTTTTCTGTAACGGTAGAAATTTGTTTGTTTGTAAATATACGTCACATCCACCAATTTCCGTCCCATGCAGATAATTCCTTTGCGGTGTGTGGATTTTTTCATCTTAGAGGGTAGTTCAGTCGCACAGGCATTAAAGCCAGTTAACACACTCATATTACTTCGATTCAGGTTAATAGAAAAGTTTATTACCCTTCATTATTCATGCCTCATTGATAGCCATCACTGTCTATGACACTTTGTGAAGTTGTGGGACTGGCATAACAACGATAGACAAGAGATACTGTTATTAATATTTTTGTATAATTAACTCTCTCTTTCGTCCTTATTCCAATTTAAATCTCTTCACATCATCACTTTTTCAATGGAATATTTGTAATACTTTACTCGGTCATATCGTAGCTTTTAACTGTTCTCTTGAGAGCGCCGGTTACACCATCTCCCAAGACTCCATACTTTCCTACATATAATTACCGTGGATACCACACACGTATACAAATATTTTTATGTTTGCGGTATTTTTACGGTTCAGACATAGTACATCAGTTAATTCTTAACACAAACGCATAAAATATAGAAAATAATATTTCATATTAATGACAGTTACCAGTAGCACTTTCTCATTCGTCACTAGCGATACTAAATCTTATAGATGGATGTTCTTACATGAAATCCTTCTTATTGAATTGGAGTACGTGTCAATGTTCTTTTTGTGACTTTCGTCAATATCACTCAACTTATAGTAGAACTTAAATTTCCGTCTCATTATTCTATTAGCTTACACAGTCGAGTGGCCTTATGGAGGTGGTGCGGCCGACACGGCGGAAACTGAGAAGGCTGGGAACTGCTTCAAGGCCGCCGCAAGAGTAAAACCAGTATTAAAAAAGTTGCCGTATAGGCAATACAGAGGCGAAGAAGCGCGTTTAAAGGCGTATTCAGCTGTGGAATAGAACCGAAGCACCCACTCAGTATTTGACCAACTTCACAGAAAGAAATTACAAAAAAAAAAAAATTATTAAATCAGTAAAATTAAGGGAAAAAAGGAATATAGAGAAAAAGGACACGTCCAGACAGACGTACTAGTTAAAGTGCTGCATATAGGACGGGGAAGTGCGCCGCCCTGCGAATTAACGTTGAGAGATGGGGTGATGGTCAGCCTAGAAGTGGTTTTTAGGTGGTTTTTCACACCCCTCTAGGTGAATACTGTGCTGCTATCCATGACCTGCCTCAGTTACACAATTCGCAAACATTTAGAATGTCTGTTCTCACTTTCACGAGACTAACAGTACAGGCAGTTGGTTGGGCTACACACTTTGAGTCCTGGGACATAATGGGGTGATGACAGGATGGGCACTGGCCATCCCTTAAATGAACCATGACAAATCTGTTTATAACCAAGCGGACTGGACTAGGGCACAACAAAAAAGAAAAAGAAGAAGAAGAAGAAGAAGTAGCAGAAGAAGAAGCATAAGAAGATTAAAATTACAAGAAAAATTGCCAAAATTTGATTCCATTGAACAAAATATCATTTAAGTAACGGGGTGATGGCAGGATGGGCACTGGCCATCCCTTAAATGAACCATGACAAATCTGTTTATAAACAAGCAGACTGGACTAGGGCGCAACAAAAAAGAAGAAGAAGAAGTAGCAGAAGAAGAAGAAGAATATTAAAATTACAAGAAAACATGCCAAAATTTGATTCCATTGAACAAAATATCATTTAAGTAAAACATCATTTGAAACAAAACGAAACAGTACGATGCAAGAAATCAGAATGCCAATGAAATTGACGAAATTTAATAAACTGTCAGGTCTAGATACTTAATTGAGAATACACTAATTCCGAACTCATTAAACATAATTATATGGAAATACATGACAAAATAAGCCCCACGAAATAATCAAGGGCATCACGTAAAAGCTGGTGCAATTCTCATCTGTAATGGAACGCTTGCGGTAGATAAAATTTCAGTAGAGTTTCCATTCATTGAAACATCTGTACATGCCCGATGAGAGACTATATGAAAAAATTACCTGTGAATCACTTGCAATTTGGCATACTGAAACAGATCAAGGAAATCAGCCCATAAACTCGCGCATCTGTATAATTTTAACAGGAAGCGTAATCAGTCCGATTTGTGAGTTTTCCGATAGACTGTCGGCTCTATATGGGCCAGTCCATTGTCTCAGCTGGTACAAGCTTAACCTGGGCAGATATGCGACGCATCATTCACTTTTCAAGTGCTTAAAATTTTGCTTGCAATAGATCAGTGGACTTGTAAAGTTCCTGCATGTGTTCATGGATAAATTTTACTAACAGTAAACTGCAGCGTGGTGCAGTTCTTCACGAGTTGGCAGATCAGTTCGTAGTTCTACACACAGCACTTCAGCCACGACGTTTTAGTAACCTGTAGCCCCTACTGTGTTGAGAACGTCTCATATGACCAATCATACCCTTCTTACAATACAATATTGAGGAATTAGCAAGGAAGGATAGGGCGAAACGTTGGATGTATGGCCACTCCCTAAGAAGCCAGTGAACGCCAAAGTGGGTCACACATTATTATTAAGCTCTTACATCCAACTAATATTACTTACAAGTACTAGCTTAACCTTTGTTCTGCAGAATTTTGTTAGCGTGGGTTGCCTACAACAGGGACAAGCACACTTTCAGGGACAAACCTATTGGTCTCTTTTGACTGAGTGGTCCTTGACCTATTGTTCTGCTCAGTGAATTATGACTCCCTGGGGATAATCTGCCTGTCTCAGAAACTGCCCCACGTCTCCTCTCACCTGTTCTTCTCCGCCTCCCCCACCCCTCTGGGAACCCCACTCGCCGATACAAGCGCACTTTTGATATCAAATTAATTGACAAATTAGTTTAATCATTTAATTAATTAACCTACTCCCTCTAGGAAATCCCCCAGTCTTCCCCTCCCCTCCCCTCCCCTCCCGCAACTGGAAATTGATGGGAAAAAGACACAGTTGATCAGGTATTTGCCTGAAACTTGATTGCAGTGTGTGGAATATTGTTAAAGAAATTTCTGGTAGACAAAGGCAATGTGTGAATAATTGCTGCTTGAAACAATTTATGAGATGCAAAGCACTGTCTGTAATATAGTTTATTTTTTATTTAAAGATTTTGTTGCAAGATTGACTGCAGAGTATGGAATACTATTTATTTCAAACTGAAAAAAACCACACTCAACGTAAAATTCAACAAACTAAATAATAACTAACCCACTGAAGATAGCACAAAAAGTGCTGAAACATGTATGGGTGAAATAAAACAGAAGAAAGGTGTCTTGCATATGGCGGAATTCCTCGTCCTAATTTCGGGGCAAGCACGGACATAACAAGAAGAACTGCAACACCACAAGAAATTATGTCAACATTATAAGGTTGACAACGCAGTAGAGAATACTTAAGGAATTGAGGCGTTTCTTTCCCCAGTCGTGAAAGCAATACCATCAACTTAACTCACCACATTTAGTAACACCACTAAAAAGCTTTTACACTGACATCAGGGCACTGCATATGCACACCTCAGAGCACTTTGCCAGGTCAACCATTATGTGTATTCCCTCAGATGCAGGCCTCCCTACGCTTGTTCAGTCTCCATGACTGGCAGACCAAATATTGTTTTAATCCCGCAACAAAAGTGTCCAGTGGCGGCAAGAATTTGATATCGATATCTGGAGAATTCCTATCGAACCACAAGCTCTGTCTCTCTCTCTCTCTCTCTCTCTCTCTCTCTCTCAAGAGGCAGCCAAATTCTACCGCAATTACTTGTTTCCTATTTGTGATACTAGGATTGGAATATCTGGAGGGATTCATCCCTCAAACATCCGGTTTCCTAACCCTACTGGATTTTTTCTCCTTGCCTCCTAATGTTGGTAACTGCCACAGTTAGGTCATGTGGTATGAAGTCCATTGCATTGGAGGAAGCTGAAAGTTTCATATTTCAGCTCAGTTGCATGCTATGGCTTTAAACAATAGCGGAGGCTTTCAACTGGTGTGCTTGCCTGCAATACCACTATCGGAAACAATAAACTGATCAATCAGGAATTCTCCATTGCGAGTGGGTTTTTAAAGCACTATAGAATTCCTAAAAGGGCTCCGTCACTTGGACACAGTTCATGTCTGCAACTCCCACCCCCACTTCGCATGACATAATATCTGTAATCAGCAAGAAATGGAATGAAGTGCAGTGTAGCAGCCACCAGTTGGGGTTTCCCACATCTGTGTCTATTATCAGGCCATTGCCATGAACGTCGGTACCACCCTGCATCCTAATTACAGATAACGTTACTGTATACCACTGACCACGGACCAGATATCGGCCTCCTATGATCTCGCAGCCCCCAGACAAAGCATCAAGTAGTGGCATTCTGTTGATTGGAAAATTCTAGACTGGCTTCCTGTCTCTGTCTCTCTCAAGAGGCCCCTCGCTGTTTCTTTCTGTAAACCAACGTCTCCAAACAAGCAGATGGAGGTTTCTATCGCTCCTCAGAATGCTGTGTCCCTATTGGGGATTGCTGGAGACAAAGGGAGAGCTGCCACAATTTCGATATTTCACTATCGTATCAAATTATATACTTAACAATTCACATGAATCAAATAGATCGCTTAAAACATTCACCACCTCTATCTTGTAAGTACACTTGTTTGTAATAACAGGTATTTTCAGTGTGTGAGTATCATGAGCAAATGTTAAGCAAATCAAGTAACGAAAGTTCCGCCACAAATAGATGGTAGTGCTAAATGTATCCGAGATCTTCAATGCATCTCCTCCACCACAACGTTCCCACCCAACGTATCTGGTGACAGAATTTCTCCCGGTAATACACACTCACGATCGTGAAGTGCTCTCCATCCACCGACCGCTAGGAGACACGGTCGCGCCTTCCGCCTCCGGCAGGGGCATCACATCATCAGGTGAGTGCCGGTGAGGAGAGACTTCCACATGTATTGGCTGTGCCGGAAGTTGCATGCCCATCTCCCAGCATCCACAGGCCCGCCGTACCGAAGGCTCAGAGGTTGGAGACGGCACTCAACTGATCAATTTACATTGGGGGAACAATCGCCCAGTGCAAGCACCCATTAATTTCAGTCTTCTCACGCAACACACACATCTGCTTCTATAACCGTTCACACAGTACCCTAGTCACTTCGGCAGCACCTGCTGCTGTGAACCAGATGAGACAGGTCAGTCCATTCTTTGTACCTAACCGCATGTCACAGGTTGAGATAACTCTACTTCTGGTCGCCAAGGCCTCGCGACCACTCCTGCCGTCAGCGGTGGTGCAATGTGAAACAAGTAGCTATGCTTGGCTGTATACAGTGGTACTAACCCATTCCACCGCAACATAGACACGCTCCCCACTTTTACAAATCCACTTTATCGAATTAGAGACAGCGGTATTCTTGACCATACACCTCGAGTTTCTCACGCAAAATCTAAGGCATAAGCTATGTTTTATGGCATAAGCTATATTTCCTCTAAGTATTCTATCATCAGGTAGAGAAAAATTGTTCTAATCAGCTTAAGGGGGGACGTACGCAAAACAGGTAAAAAATGTTTAAAGAATTTCCCATCAGGTAGTTCCGTAGCATGTTAAAAATACTAATTTTCACGGGTTAATTAGAACTACAAATGATAAAAAAGCTTTCTTTTTTCAGTCACTGCGCAGCGCCACGCCCACTTTTCGAGACGACACTCTTCTTTTTTGCGATGTTTTATTACTTCCTGCTGTCATAAAAGCATCGGAAGAGTAGAGAACGCTGTAGATTTGTTTACCTCGTGTTATCTTTGCCTTCCGCTAGCTATCGTTGGCAACTGTGATTGTCTGTGGAGCAGAAATATAAATATTTCAGTTCTGCCACTAGTGTGTGAATTACGGCTGTGTTATAGCTTTTTTGTACGATTTACCGTTTAAAATGCCAAGGTGTTGTGGTAAAGTGTTTAAGGAAGTGTCTAAAGCTCGCCATATACGTGTGGATAAACAGTTTCTACATGTGTGTCAACGTAATTCAACGGAAGATAATTGTGAAGCTAAGACGACGAGTAGTTCACAGAAGAAACTTGGAAGTGGTGTAGAGTTTCAGTACACTAAATATGAAGCGAATAGTGCTTTTAGCATAATTGGTTTACATGTTATGTTTTCCATTATTAGTAATTCGTGTGTAACATTAAGGTACCTGTTTATGGTGTAAATCCTTATAAAAACTTTTATGTTCATTTCCCGGAACTTTCATTTTCCAGTGTATAATGAACATTTTCCTCTGAACCATTGGAGATAGAAAAGTGAAATTTTCGGCAGATTAAGTTCATACTGTAACACAACTTCCTGTGGTACAAATTATTTCTAAGTGTATATCTGTCGAAACTATTGACTTTCCTGTGAAATTGAATTTGCTTTGTTTCGTATGCATATTTTTTAAAAACCTGTAAGACCTCTAAAACTGATATTAGAAAACTGTTCCACACGTCTGCCTCTCTGATTAACCATTTTTGGTTTGTGGCAGAGTGCTGAGAGCATGCTCTGCCTCACTCACAGGATGCCTCCCCACTTTCAAACCGCCGGCTGGAGTGGCCGAGCGGTTCTAGGCGCGACAGTCTGGAACCGCGCGACCGCTATGGTCGCAGGTTCGAATCCTGCCTCGGACATGGATGTGTATGATGCCCTTAGGTTAGTTAGGCTTAAGTAGTTCTAAAGTTCTAGGGAACTGATGACCTCAGAAGTTAAGTCCCATATTGCTCGGAGCCATTTGAACTTTCAAACTCTCTTAAGGTAAACAAATGCTTCGCCATCATATGAAGCCCCTTAAGGTAATAGCACAGGGAAGTTGTAAATATCAGGTTTATACTATGTATCACTTGATGAAATAGGTGATACATGTGATTTTATTACGATGGCCGTCTCTCTCTGAATAGGTGAGAGAATGAAATTTGAAAGATGCCCCTGCAACGAAGAGATTTCGCCTGATTACCACTCCCAATCATATCCACAGTACCGTAGCCATCACTTCCTCCCGCCACACAGCATGTCATTGATATCAAATTGATTGGCTAATTAACGAAATTGATCATGGGGGTCACTTTGCATGGCGAGTACTTTTTTTTCAGCAGTCAGAGTACACTTGCCAGGTAGTACCAAAGGGAATCCCTGGAGGGAGGACGAAGTTCTTTCCGCGGAACACTATTGAGAACCTACATTCAAAGCTGCCCGCAGAAGGATTCTATCGCCAACAACGTACATTTTGCTGAAGGACAATGGTATTAAAAACACGTTCACGACTATGTCACTGCCACCCCACACATAAAAGCCATCTCTACAGGCACACACAAGAGTCACTGACGATATCCATGTTAAAAACTATACGTGCTTATAATCGAGATATGGTATTGCTTCCGAATGAAGTGGTCTTCCACACAAGTACGTCGACACTGAATACAGATAACTATCACGGGGTGTCTATTAATACACAGAACGTGTGGGTGCATGTGTCAGTCAGTGTAAACTCGTAATAAAATCATCCTAATCACCGAATTTAGGGAGAGATTCGGCTAGGGAACGTGGTATTAAGCTGATATTTGCGACTCCCTCTTGCTGCAGCCAGATATTTCCCACTCTAACAAACGTATTTGTAATGCATCTATCTGGATGTCTCTATCCCATCCTCCCTGCAGCTTTGTCCGTGTGATCGTTCCAGTTTAATTCGGAAATGAGCAGAAGTAGGAGAGCCAATATCTAGGGCCTTCTGCATCATGCGGAGAAACAGAGCGAGCTGAGTTAATAACACTGGATGATGTTTTAACAACTTGTCGGAAATGAGAACATGTTGTCATAGCTCTGCCAACAGCATATAATGTATAAGGCCAGCGCCTCAGAAAGCTTTCTCCTGCTACATGAGGCAGTAGAAAGACAGTATAAGAAGTAGTGTTTCTTATCGTGGAAATTAGTGTACTCCACATCACTGGGGAAATGGATAGAAGACAAGGCTTTTGGCACTGCATTGCAATGCGTTCCCAAACTATACACAGGTTCTGCAGTCAGAAGGAGATCTGAGTAGTCATTAGACATCGTGAGAGTAGAATGTGGCGCTCCGTGGAAATGGACATCGAAAGTGGTCAGGTAATCGGGTGTCACTCGTGTCATACATCTGTATGCGAGATTTCAACGTTCCTAAATATCCCTAGGTCCACTCTTCCAGAAGTGATAGTTAAGTGGAAACGTGAAGGGACATGTACAGCACAAAAGCGTACAGGCAGACCTCGTCTGTTGACCAACAGAGACTGCCGACAGTTGAAGAGGGTCGTAATGTGTAATAGCTAGACATCTATTCGGACATCTATTCAGACTGTCACCCATAAATTTCAAACAGCGTCAGTGTCCACTACAAGTACTATGGCAGTCATGCAGGAGGTGAGAAAACTTGGATTTCATGGTCGAGTGGCTGCTCATAAGCCACACATCACTCCGGTAAATACCAGACGACGCTTCGCTTCGTGTAAGGAGCGTAAACATTGGATGAATAAACAGTGGAAAAACATATTGTGGACTGACGAATCACGGTACACAATGTGGCGATCCGATGGCAGGGCGTGGATATGGCGAATGCCCGGCGAACGTCATCTGCCAGCGTGTGTAGTGCCAACAGAAAAATTCGAAGGTAGTGGTATTGGAAATTGGAAATTTGTGGTAAGGTCTTATGGGACCAAATTACTGAGGTCATCAGTCCCTAAGGTTACACACTACTTAACCTAACTGAAACATCTTACGCTAAGGACAACACACACAGCCATGCTAGAGGGAGCACTCTAACCTCCGATGGGTGGAGCGGCCCGGACCGTGAGAAGACACCTTAGACCTCGCAGCTACCCTGCGCGGCTGTGGTGGTGGTATGAAGTGGTCATGTTTTCCATGGAGGGGGCTTGCAACCCTTGTTTTTTGCGTGGCACTACCACAACACAGGCCTACATTGATGTTTTAAGCACCTTCTTGCTTCCCACGGCTGAAGAACAATTTGGGGACGGAGATCGCATCTTTCAACACGATCGAGCATCTGTTCGTGATGCACGGCCTGTGGCTGTGGTTACACAACAATAACGTCCGTGTAATGAACTGGCCTGCTAAGAGTCTTGACTTGAACCCTATAGAACACGTTTCGGATGTTCTGGAATGCCGACGTTGTGCCAGGTCTCACTGACCGACACGGATACTTCTTCTCAGTGCAGCACTCCATGAAGAATGGACTGCCATTTCCCAAGAAACCTGCCAGCACCTGATTCAACGTGTGCCCGCAAGAGTGGAAGATGTCATCATGGCTGAGGCTGGGAGAACACCATACTTAATTCCAGGATTACCTGTGGAGGGGGCCGCAGACTTGTAAGTCATTTTCAGCCAGGTGTCTGAATACATCTGATCACATAGTGTATGTGGCGATCTTCTTAAATATACGGGTACGGTCTAATGTGGTCGGTAGCTAGTCGTCAAAGTCGCTTGCACAAACTCTAAAGACTATCAATCACAAGAGAGGCTCCCTGTGTTGTTCTGTCATAAGTAATTTGATACATTGTTTTTCTTCTGTTGTACCACTTCCAAGCAGTGTTTGACTACAGTTTTACACATGGACACACATTCTGTTTTTTTACACTATGACTTCGAGTCCTGCATCAGGCGCTAAAACGACATTATACTCGTTTCGATCCATTGGGATGTCACAGAAAGCTGGACATGGCATAGTGTAAACTAAGCTGCTCCCACAACACAACAGGTGGTTGAAATACAAGACAGAGGTGGTGTTTCTCATTAAAAAACGTGTGGAAGACATTCAACGTACTGAAACTGGATGTATTTGTGTCACTGTGCTAGCATTTCCAATCACGTGCCCAACGGTAATGGCCTCTACATTTAATCTCATCTTTCACAGTGACGGGCAGCCGATGTCTAGGTGTTCCATCGTGAAGAGATCAAGAGCATTGATTCCTCATACTGTAGCCATATACATGATCACTGTTTTAGTGTTGGTCGTCCACTGGAATATGTTGCTCCCAACAAGACTCTATCCATCTAAAACAAGTGATGATGTTGTGTCGTCATGTATTAATGAACAACATACCAGTGGACTGATGGGGTGGAAAAGATACCATCGATATGGGACAATGTATTGTGACAAGCACCATAGTTGACAGTGTGATCAATTTTAGCAATTTTACCAGTTTTTCCATTATTTTAACGCCAAACAATGACACGGAAGCATGCTTCAGAGTTTCCGCAACATCACTAGTTCACCCCTGCACTAGTTTTCAGGTACCACATACCAGATTGCGAATATATGTAGATGACTATGCCTTCATGGTTAATTCTCCAACATATACCACTATATATATATATATATATATATATATATATATATATATATATATATATATATATATATACAGGGTTATTACAAATGATTGAAGCGATTTCACAGCTCTACAATAACTTTATTATTTGAGATATTTTCACAATGCTTTGCACACACATACAAAAACTCAAAAAGTTTTTTTAGGCATTCACAAATGTTCGATATGTGCTCCTTTAGTGATTTGGCAGACATCAAGCCGATAATCAAGTTTCTCCCACACTCGGCGCAACATGTCCCCATCAATGAGTTCGAAAGCATCGTTGATGCGAGCTCGCAGTTCTGGCACGTTTCTTGGTAGAGGAGGTTTAAACACTGAATCTTTCACATAACCCCACAGAAAGAAATCGCATGGGGTTAAGTCGGGAGAGCGTGGAGGCCATGACATGAATTGCTGATCATGATCTCCACCACGACCGATCCATCGGTTTTTCAATCTCCTGTTTAAGAAATGCCGAACATCATGATGGAAGTGCTGTGGAGCACCATCCTGTTGAAAGATGAAGTCGGCTCTGTCGGTCTCCAGTTGTGGCATGAGCCAATTTTCCAGCATGTCCAGATACACGAGTCCTATAACGTATTTTTCGCAGAAGAAAAAGGGGCCGTAAACTTTAAAACCGTGAGATTGCACAAAACACGTTAACTTTTGGTGAATTGCGAATTTGCTGCACGAATGCGTCAGGATTCTCTACCGCCCAGATTCGCACATTGTGTCTGTTCACTTCACCATTAAGAAAAAATGTTGCTTCATCACCGAAAACAAGTTTCGCACTGAACGCATCCTCTTCCATGAGCTGTTGCAACCGCGCCGAAAATTCAAAGCGTTTGACTTTGTCATCGGGTGTCAGGGCTTGTAGCAATTGTAAACGGTAAGGCTTCTGCTTTAGCCTTTTCCATAAGATTTTCCAAACCGTCGGAAATGGTACGTTTAGCTCCCTGCTTGCTTTATTCGTCGACTTCCGCGGGCTACGCGTGAAACTTGCCCGCACGCGTTCAGCCGTTTCTTCGCTCACTGCAGGCCGACCCGTTGATTTCCCCTTACAGAGGCATCCAGAAGCTTTAAACTGCGCATACCATCGCCGAATGGAGTTAGCAGTTGGTGGATCTTTGTTGAACTTGGTCCTGAAGTGTCGTTGCACTGTTGTGACTGACTGATGTGAGTGCATTTCAAGCACGACATACGCTTTCTCGGCTCCTGTCGCCATTTTGTCTCACTGGATCTCGAGAGCTCTGGCGGCAGAAACCTGAAGTGCGGCTTCAACCGAACAAAACTTTATGAGTTTTTCTACGTATCTGTAGTGTGTCGTGACCATATGTCAATGAATGGAGCTACAGTGAATTTATGAAATCGCTTCAATCATTTGTTGTAGCCCTGTATATATATGATAGTTTCCTATTCTTATGCAGACAGGTTATCTACATATTTGTAGCACTTCGATCATAGTGCACAATTTATGATTACGATTGTCCATCTTTCCGTATGTGGATGGGTGGATGGTAGTCACAGAGTGTTCTTATGATCTTAGGATAAAGTTGAAGAAGGAAAGATTTTGCTAAATTGTCTTTGACCAACCCTTCCTACGACACTGTCACTGATTTAATTGGCAACTGACCAGAGGTAGGAGATTGCTATACCCATTACATTCATCCTCTCGTGAAGGAACAGAAGGATCTGAGGCTGTAACTGCTGTTTGCTAAAGCATTTTCCACACCAATCTTACTCGCAGCACCCACCCAAGTATACAAGATCTCTCCAGATACACTCCTGACGAGGAGGTTAGCACATTATATCGGTGTGTAGTATAGGTAGAAGGTTCGCTTTTCGAGAAAATCATCAAAGACAGCAGTCAACTTGCATGTATCGCTATGACCTCAATAGACATATAGTAGAATGATGTTAAAGAAGCATAGAGCAACTGCTCTGCAAGGCATTTGTTAGCTGACACTGTATGGTTGTGATTGGTGCAGAGTACAGAGAAACATTTTGTAAATACTGTTTTTAGGGTTTCAGATATCTAAACAATCTCGCACATGTTCAAGCACATGACCCATTCTATAGTTGTGTACTGCAGTTCCTAAGCTGGCTATACAATACTCTTTACCTAAGGACATTTTATAAAGATCTATAAGGTAGTTCCCGATATCTTTTGGGACACACCTCAGCTAATGATATGACATATATAAATTTATTACTCTATATTTGGTAGTCATCCACATTATACATCTGCCTCTAAGTTGACATGGATCTGCATTAATGGATGATAGAAAGTAGATGGGGTGATCAGTTGAGAGGGTTTGCAACAAGGTATGATTTAATGGTTTTAGTGGTAGGATTTCCATAGAGAGAGAGAGAGATGTTGCTGCAGGTGATTTATTATGCATTTAACCATTTTTTCCGTTGTACTCTCAGGGAGCATAAGTTGTGTGGTATAACTTGCGGTTGACTTACATACAACTGCATGTTCTCTGTGTGACTTACAGCACTGCCTACATGATTTCATTAACAGCAAACATCTGCATACCACAGTCACCAGAGAGATTCCCACACATGTATCATGAGTCATCTCTATCGATGGAAAACCTATTTCAACGCCCTCCTCTAGATGAACGAAGATGTGTGCAAAATAGTCCATCTGTCTGCCACATTTGGACATAAATCGAGTCTGCAATTTCATAACTGCTATGGTTCTAAGTTTGTGACCCGTTTTTGTGAGGTAATGCAGACTCAACATATACATTTGCTTGATGTCCTGTTTATGAGTTAGAGCAGCATGGCATGTAATTTCATATCTCAGACATCACTGCTAGGCATTTGACTGATTCTTTGCAAGTGACATTTTCACTACTGATGATTCCATATGGGATGTGAACAGTTGGCGCTTTACACCTCAGGAAAGCTACATTGCGCATGTATCACAATGAATATACATTTTTCTTTGGTATAGAGCGAAGTAGTTCAATCATCTGAAAGTTTGTCATCATTGTGGGTGGCATTGAAAACTTGCAAGGTGGATGTATGTCAGATGCTGGACATACATGTCTTGCATTAGGGTGTTAAGAGCGCTGGACACTGCATGACTAATATTTTAGAAAATACATAGCTTTAACATTACAGCGCGTTTAAGTGCAGAACCATGTAGCCTTAGGAATGCGTATCTTTATTGCGTACGATCACTTCTCTCTTGCTGATACCTTCTTGGTGCTGACCTGTGTGGTGTTTCTCCTAAATTATTTTCGATTTTGAAATAAATACTGAGGACTACATAAATTATTACACATCCAATAATTAGGGTATAAATATTAGTCGCGGATTATGTTAACTTTAGCAAACGAACTGGGTCAGTTAGACAGAGTCACAACAGGAAAGCCAAAGGACAACTCCACAGGATCCAATGCAAGTATGTGGAGAGACTTGATTGCAAATCGCCGGCAGCATTTCTACCAGAAAATGTACCATTAAGAATCTGAAAAACCCGTTTATTCGTCGAAGGACTCTTTACATATTTTACGACGGTGTCAGTTTCCCAATCGATTAATTTATTATTTCCAATAGTGGTACTACGAGGACACACACCAGGCCAAAAATCTCCACAGATTGTTTACGGACAAAGCATGCAACTGAGCTGAAGTCTGAAATTTTCGGGTACCTCCACTGTATCCATCAAATGATCCAACCATGGCAGTATCCACCAGTAGGAGGCAAAGGAAAAAGAAACAGTATAGTTTGCAAATTGGATGGTTGCAGGATCTAGACCCATCAAATATTCCAATTCTATTATTCAACAATAGGAAGCAGGGAAATGCGACAGGACATGGTAATTTGAGAGAGAGAGAGAGAGAGAGAGAATGTGTTTCAACAGGATTTTTTCTGGTATTAATATCATCATTTTGCCACAACCTGATTTTTTGTTTGGGATTAATTTGACATTCAGTTGTGGGGCCCGAGCAATCTTAGTGCGGTGTACTAATGCAGGAATACACGAAATGGTCGGCCCAATGAAGTGGTTGGCCACATAAAGCAGTCGGTCCCACAAAGTTGTTGGGCATGTGGGTGCACAGCACAATGCCCTGCACTGGGTGAGAAACATTTTTAACAGTGTAATTTCACGTTGTGAGTTAAGTTGCATGATAGGAATAAAGAAAACTCCACAATTGTTTAAGTAATCCATAGTGTCTTGTCACCCTCAAAATGGTTAATTAAACATTATTCCAAACACAGCCATCAATTTCGCAACAAATTCTTTAAATAAATAAACTATATTTCATACACAGCATTTTCCTCATAAATTGCTCAAAAAAAGAATAGTCCACGCATTGACTGTCTACCAGAAGTTGTTTAAACAATATTCCATTTGCTGCAATCGATTTTCCATCCAAACAGACACTCAAATGAGTCTTTTTCCCTATATTTTCCAGGTTAGGGGGGATAGGGGACGACTGATAGATATCCCAGAAGGGAAGGGGTAATTAAATGATCGATTTGATTAATTAGTTAATTAATTTGATAACTAAAGTGTGCTTTTCGTAGTAGGGGGTTCCCAGAGGGTTGGGGAAGAGGAAGGGGAGGAGGTGGAGGAGAGGTAGAGGATGAGTTCGGAGATTTTTCTCAGAGGTGGATTATCTCTGATGGGTCATAATCCACTAAGCAGAACAGTAGATCAACGACCTTTCTGTCAAAAGAGAACAACAGGTTTCCCCCTGAAAGTATGCTTTTCTCTGATGCAGGCAACCTGCACTAACAGAACCCCAGAACGAAGCTTACTCTACTACTGGTGTGTTGTCTGGCTGCAGGTACGTTATTAGGGTTCAGTATTTTTTATTTGACACCAGACAAGTGTGATGAAATAGAATTGTTTTTGATGTACTTGGATATTTTACATTGCAGACACCAGTTTCGCAATACTTGACCACTACAGATTACACAGGAAAGTGTGCTCAATAGTGAGGGGCACAAACGAGGTCGGTACCTAATAGTAGTTAGCCTAACGAAAACATTGGACAAATACGGCCTTCAGAAACTAACTATTTCATGCTTGATGCTCAAGATGAGGGAGTCAGTTCATTCAGTACGACCTACGGCAAACAAACTCAATGAAGCATTTAGAAAATTGCCCCTTGAGAAAGATCTGGCTGTTTATGAACAAGTGTGCTTCACAAAATCTTGTAACAGCATGCAACATTATATGTCACAAAACACACAATTGATATTACAAAAAGAATGTTGTGCTCAGTGGTGCATCGGAGTTTGTTTACAAGCCTGGTTTAAAACAGGAAAGGAGAATTTTGTAAGAGACCGAGAACCAAACATGGTAGCTTCCTCAAATATAGTTGGATACCTGGCGTGTGATACTCCAAGACATCATCAGTTATTCCTTCGTTGAAGCAGCTGTATGAAGATGGAAACCTTAAGGTTTGGCACTATTAGAAGAAACCGAATTTCAAACAGTAAAATAGCAGTTGTGAAATAATTTCAGAAAAATAACGTTTGCATTCAGTTAAGCATCTAGCTGATAGCAGTGGATCAGATGACATCATAAGGGCGGCATTAGGTGATTTGTTTTGTTATATAAGTGAACGACAGAAGTCCCCCTGACCTCCGATAACAAGGATGGACGTACAAAAGCTAGATTTTTTGTATGGTTGGTTGGAGGGACAGTAAGATGCCAAATCTAGCTTTCTAGGGGAAGTGCCTAAAACAGAGTTGCTATGCTATGACAAATCTCAGAAAAGGAATATTTCCATTGACAGGTCTTTGATTGTTGGAGAATATAACTGGCACTTGGGTGAGGTAGATCTGATAAGCAGTGTTGTGGGGAGATACAAAATACTATTGAGGAGCAAGACATGGCATGTACTATGTTTTACTGTTTTACTGACATGACGAGGAAGTCCTTGGTCGCTGCACAAATGTGTGCTGAAAGAGATGACATTTTCAGAGGGAACAATGAATTCAGCAGAATTCCCTCTTGATTAGGCAGAAGTATCGCGCAGTCTAAACACAAGATCATCTGTATGCAGAAAATCAAGGGGTTCATCGGAAGGGGAATTTAAGCAAAGAAACAGAAACGCCCCGTATAGTGTGTGCCATCAGCACCTATACATCAGGACCAAGTTGGTCATTGACCTACATGGACCAACAAAGGGGTCAGTTACAAAGTTATTTATGCACAATCATGTGTTAACACTGTGTCACCAAAGCCAACAATTATTTCAAGATATTTCACATCGAGAAGCATACATATAACGCTATCTTCGTATATAACAAACTATGGGTTGACATCGCAATGCTTCAGAACATTTTCCAATAAAACTTGTGTCCGTAGAAAAAAAAAATTATTTTTTCATTACTTTTCTCTCGTATTATATTACATAAGAACATAATTTAGCTATATTACTCAGATTTAAATTTTTGGCGTATAAGGGATAAGAAGCACAACGTCCCTAATTTATAAAACATGTATGTGCACTTATTGGTCAAGTTAGATAAAATAATGTAATACTAAAATTGATCGAACTAACGCAAATATCATCGGTCAAATGCATAGGGATGCATATCGCAGACGACGAGTCACTGTAAAGTCCACACAAACACCGGAAATAGGATGGTCGGTGCTTTGCAGTATAGGGCAGAGGGCAATGAACAGTAAATGTTTTGAAACACTTTTGATTCCTAGAAAGGCCAATTAGAAATGTAATAAGAACCATGCCCCTCTTAATCCAGATCTCGACATTCTCATACGGTTTCATCTTTGGAGCCTCTAGTACCCACAAACTGCGCTGGCCACCAGAGGCAATAGGCAGCTTAAGTTATCGAACCCCACGCACACATCGATCAAACATCCCATCCGGAAAGTCATTGGCGAGAAACAAGCATATGTTGATTCGGCATCAGAAATAATAAACATACACGGAAACCCTTTATTCGACTGGCGCCCGCGCACTTCCGCCGAGTTGTTTTTGCGTTCGCCGAGACGTAACGGCGGAGTTTTCCCAAAAAAAGAGGGGGAAAAAAGGATGAGCTGGAATTGGCGTCATCTGTGCATTTCCCATTGCGCTGCCATGCGGACGAAGAGAAGCAAGCAGAAAGAGAGAGAGAGAGAGCCAGAGGGTGAGAGGGGTCGGTAGTGTGGTGGTTGGCGGGGTGAGAGGAGGGGCTGGTGGGAGGCCGAGAGGGGGCTGCTGGCGCTGAAAGCCGCTCTTACCCTGTGCTCCTTTCCTGCCTCCACGGTCGCTTCCTCCCCCCCCCCCCCCCCCCCTTCCTTACAGCCGTGCCAGAGCCGCTCCCTCCCCGGCACTCACTCAAACTTTTTCCTTTAGCGTACCCCTTGCAATAATACAACATCCGGGTAATTGAAATTCCGAGTACAGCCCCCCTGCAGCGGCGGGCCCGGCGCTTCCCTCCCTGCCCCTTGCGGACCGAGCCCCGGCCGGCGCAACATCTGTGCCGCAGCAGGCACGTAGACGCGCCCTGTTTTGTTTAGGAGACGCTTCAATTGTCGCATCACCGGCGCCCGGCCCCTCTTACTTGCGATATTAACTCGGGCCTTTCTGCGCCGCTAAAATGTATCCAGTGTCGAGCCGGTCGCGTTTGTGCCGTCACCCATGACGGGGAAAACATCGAGAACGGAGCGGTGCCGTGCTGCACCCAACGCTTAAATGGTCGAGAACTGTGTAGAGTGCTGCTAGCGCTTACCCGCAGGTGCATTACCGCTACTTTTCTGTCGTACTGGTCTTGTGCTGAGACCTTTGAGTGCAAATACAATTGATGTTATAGTCTGATGCACACGGTCTCGACACCGCTGCTGAAATGATTATTTTTTAAGCATCCCACCATCCCCACACAGTATCATTCTTAGTGCCTCTTCTTCTACGTACTTGAGATTTTCACTCTGCAGCGGAGTGTGCGCTGATATGAAACTTCCTGGCAGATTAAAACTGTGTGCCGGACCGAGACTCGAACTTGGGACCTTTGCCCTTCGCGGGCAAGTGCTCCACCGACTGAGCTACCCAAGCACGACTCACGCCCCGTCCTCACAGCTTTACTTCTGCCAGTACCTCGTCTCCTGCCTTCCAAACTTTACAGAAGCTCTCCTGCGAACCTTGCAGAACTAGCACTCCTGAAAGAACGGATATTGCGGAAACATGGCTTAGCCACAGCCTAGGGGATGTTTCCAGAATGAGATTTTCACTCTGCAGCGGAGTTCGAGTCTCGGTCCGGCACACAGTTTTAATCTGCCAGGAAGTTTCTACGTACTTCTTTGAACAGTGAATAAACTTGAGTATGCATGCGTCAGTCAAAAAACTGGTTTGATGCAGCTCTTCATGCTACTTTATCCTGTGCAAGCCTCTTCATCTCCGACTAATTACTGCAACATACATCCTTCAACAAGAAGAAAACGAAGGGAGAAAATCCCGTATGAAAATAGGGGGAAATAGAGCAAGTGAATAACTTCAGTTTCTTGGGAAGTGTAATAATGGAAGATATGTATTGCTCAACAGAAATTAGGAAAAGAATTGCAATAGCAAAAGAAGGAATCAAGAGGAAACAGAAATTACATTGTGGACCACTAAATAAAGATCTGAGGACACAACTTGCCAAATGCTACATCTGGAGCATTGCACTATATGGTATGGAGACCTGGACATTGAGGAAGGAAGAAGAAAGAAGATTAGACCGCTAGAGAAGTGGATATGGAAAAGAATGGAAAAAGTGAAGTGGGAAGACCGAGTAAGGAATGAAGAAGTATTAAGAAGAGTTGGAGAAGAAAGAAACATGCTTAAAGTCATCAGAAAGAAAAAGAGGAACTGGATTGGACATTGTTTGAGGAGGGACTGTTTATTGAAGGAAGGAGTAGAAGGAATGATGGAGGGAAAAAGGGGAAGAGGAAAAAGAAGATATCAAATGCTGGACAATATCAAAGGAGGCAAATATTTAGAAATGAAAAGACTGGCTATGGACAGACAAAAGTGGAAGAGGCTTAACCCATGACAAGACCTGCCGTAAGGCAGAATACCATACATACATATATACATACATACTCATCCTTCTGAATCTCCTTGGTGTATTCGTCTCTTCGTCTCCCTCTACGATTTTTACCCTCCGCGCTTCCCTCCAATACTAAATTGGTGATCTCTTGATGCCTCAGAACGTGTCCTACCAACCGATCCCTTCTTCTAGTCAAGTTGTGCCACAAATTTCTCTTCTCCCCAATTCTATTCATTAACTCTCATTATTTACGTGATCTACGCGTCTAATCTTCGGCATTCATCTGTAGCACCACATTTCAAAAGCTTTTATTCGCTTCTTGTCTAAACTGTTTCACTTCCATACAAATACTTTCAGAAAGGACTTCCTGACACTTAAATCTATACTTGATGTCAATAAATATCTCTTATTCAGAAACTTTTTCCTTTGCCGTCGCTAGTCTATGTTTTATATCCTCTCTACTTTGACGATTCTCACTTACTTTGCTCCCTAAATAGCAAAACTCATCTACTACTTTAAGTGTCTCATTTCCTTATCTATTTCCCTCAGTATCAACTGATTTAATGCAACTATTTTCCATTATCCTCGTTTTTCTTTTGTTGACTCCTCCTTTCAAGACGTTGTGCATTCCGTTCAACTGCCTTTCCCAGTCCTTTTCCGTTTCTGACGGAATTACAATGTCATTAGCACATCTCAAGGTTCTTATTTCTTCTCCCTTTTTTTTTATTTCTTCTCCCTGGTTGTAACTCCTACTCCAGATTTTTCCTTTGTTTCCTTCACTGCCTGCTCAATATACAGATTGAACAGCATTGGGGACTGACTGAAACCCTGTCTCATTCCCTTCTCAAACACTGCCCCTTTCGTGTCCCTCGACTCTTATAATTGTCATCTGGTTTCTGTACAAATTGTAAATAACCTTTCGCTCTCTGCATTTTTACGCCTGGCGCTTCCAGAATTTGAATGAGAATATTCCAGTCAACATTGTGAAAAGCTTTCTCTAAGTCTACAAATGCTAGAAACGCAGCTTTGCGTTTCCTTAACCTATCTTCTAAGCTAAGTCGTAGGGTCAGTATTACCTCCCGTGTTCCTACTTTTCTAAGAAATGGAAACTGGCCTTCCCCGAGGCCAGCTTCTGCCAGTTTTTCCATTCGTCTGTGTAGAACTCGTGTTAGTATATTGCAACCGTGACTTGTTAGACTGGCAGTTCGGTAATTCTCACACCTAATATTTTCCAAAACGCCGCGCATAAATACGGGACCTGCCTGTGCTCGTACCTCTGGTTCTATAGGTGATAAAAAGATAGATTTAAGTGTTTTGCATAGCTCTTGGTCCACGGGTCATTTGTGCACCCTACAGAATGATCGTCTTAGTGCCATTATCATACGTTACAGGGTAAAAATAGTAATCTTACTCACTTCCTCCTGATAAGACAAATATAGAAAATCTATTGATTCCTTTTGCATTTGATTTGTTCTACGATTGGCTCTATGGGACTTATGGAGGCACCATTAGTTCATTGGTGGTTTCTCGAAAAACCCCACAAAAAGTATTTTTACAATGTTTTCGCTGTTACCAGTGAACCAAAACGCAGGTGAAGATTCCAAGACGGTTACGCACAGCAACTGATTGTAAGTTTTACGATGTATTCCTAATATGCAGATCTCGAAAAGTCTTGAAAATTTTCTACATATCTTTATCCGCTTGCAAGATACAGAGGATCAAAACTACCCTAACACGTAATATACGGCAAGAGAAGAAATCTAGAGAATTAGTAACCAGAACAAACTGCTCAAATTTTAACAGTGTATGCCCTAGGCATTTATCTAGAAGACACATCTCCTCGATTTCAAAAATATTTACTAACTACCGAGAAAAAACCACAAAGACTTGGTTTTCGAGTAAAGAAATCCAGGCGACGGTTCTGAAACGGCTATGCACAGGAAATGATTTTAATTTTTATGACGTATTTCTATGATCCAGATGTCTAAGAACCTTGAAAATCTTCGTACCTTTATCCGTTTCCGAGATACAAAAATTCAACCTTATCCCTATCGAATATGTAAAATACCTAGGCAAAATTAGGTGTGGGGCGAAAATCTAGTTTATAATGTGACACAGCAAGGAGAAACGTGCTCTAAGTGTCTCGATATCATCTCCGAACCCCATGCTGCAGTTGCACATACATATGAAGCACATACAGATCTTTTTTATGTAAAATAATGTATGAGGTGTAAAATTAGTTTTGTGTAGCTTCAGTTTCACGTAAGCAAAGTATCTCAAGGTGCTGAGAAAGGAAGAATGAGGCAGCTGGTACTCTACCTTTCAGTCAAAGTCTTTTAAGGAAACAGGAACGTATTCGCAATTTTAGCGCTCGGATAGGTTCGTTTTTCCGCCAGAAAATAAATGATTGAAACGTGCAAGCACTGGAAACTGTTATTAAATTAATTATACCATAAATTTTGCAAGGAACAGAAAAGCTGGAAACGGACCAACATATTCTGTAATGTAGTGGATTGGAAGATGGAAAATTTCAAAATGGAGTAAGTTTAATGATCGACAAAAGAGTAGCAGCATCAGTAATTGAGTTTCAACCGATGACAGAATAGCGGTGAAAAGACTAAGATGTAGATTAACAACTATAACAATAATTATGCTACATACCCTAACACGTCGCAGAGAATGAAAAGAAAGACAGTTTCTATGAAACTTTGAAGAGATTATCATAAAAAATCGGGATACGATATGAAACTCATTGTTGGAGACGCCAGTGCTAAAGTCGGTAGGGAGACCATTTGGAAGGAATAGCGGGGATAGAAAGCTTACAGGCCGAAAGTAATGATAATGGAGTGAGACCTCTTAACTGTGCAAGTGCAACCAACGTAAGGAATAAATTCTTCAGAAGAATATCTACAAGGCAACTTAGGTATCACTAAGTGGCAGAATAACAAATTGAATAGACCACTCCTGGTAAATGAAAGGCAGAGAAGTGGTATAATGAGTGTGATAGACCATACGAGGAGCAGAGGTAGGTACAGACCGCTCCTTAGTCATGACATAGGTGCTACAACAAATAGCTCTATAAAAGACAAGGGGAAGAAATAGTACAAACAAATGGAATACCGTCGCGGATAAACTGACGATAATGAAAAGGCACGGGAACTTAACAGTAAGCTTAAAAACAGATTTGAGTTTCTAACGAGGGAAGACCATCTCGACACTTAAGGCTAGTGGGAAATGATAAAATGAAATGTGGAAACAGCAGTAGTGGAAATGTGTGGACGAAAACAATTAAGAAAGAAAAGTCCACGTTTCTCGGAAGAACGTGACCAAAAAGTGAAACAAAGAAGTGCAGCAAAGAAAAAACACTTACAGGAAGATTCAAACGAAAGTGGACAAGCATATAAAATAGTAGGGAAACTAAAACTCTTGTCAGAAGGAAAAAGAGAGAGCATGTCGCAAGTCCGTTTAAAAAAGAAGAGGGGAATATACCTCATGTAATGCAAGAGATTTTTATAGGTCAGTTAGGTTCTTCAGAATATGATACACACTACGGATGTGTAGCAATAAGATAAAAATGGCAATACATATTTGGGGGAAAGAAAAAAAGGAATGAAAATTTGGTAGGACTATTTTGAGGAACTTTTAAATGTAGGAGATGGAAGTACAGAAACGAAGGAACAACATAAATATCAGAATGTACAACCCTTAGCTGCACCTCCGGCATTGATACAGGCAGTAGACAAAATCAGAATACTTGTGCTAAATAAACAACAGAGATCCGGGGGGCCGGCCGCGGTGGTCTAGCGGTTCTGGCGCTGCAGTCCGGAACCGCGGGACTGCTACGGTCGCAGGTTCGAATCCTGCCTCGGGCATGGGTGTGTGTGATGTCCTTACGTTAGTTAGGTTTAAGTAGTTCTAAGTTCTAGGGGACTTATGACCTCAGATGTTGAGTCCCATAGTGCTCATAGCCATTTGAACCATTTAGATCCGGGGAGAGGTGGAATAACGGCTGAACTACTTAAGAAGGGAGGAAACACAATTGCGAAACAAATACGTCAACTCGTGACCAACATTTGAAATGAAAAACAATCCATCTGTGTGGAAGAAGAATCACTATACGAATCCAGAAAAATGACGATAAACAAGAATGTAAAGATATAGCACAGCATACAAAATGTTCTCCTAGACTCTCCAGAAAAGACTGGAATCATATTTAAAAGAGATAATAAGAGAAGTAATTGGGATTTATGAAGAATAGATCCACCACTGATCAGATATTGGTACAGAAGGAAGCCATATCAGAATATTGGGAATGCAAAAAATCAACGGTAATATTATTTGGCGATTTTAAGAAAACATACGACAGCACAAACAGAGAAATATTGTGGGAGGAAATGCAGAAGTTAGAAAAGCCATAGAAAATTACGAATGTCGTAAAAGTTGCACTGGAAGCTCAAAGGCATACTGAAAAGGGACGGTGGACAAACCATGGTTTTTGCTATAAAGGTAGGAGTCAGGCAAGGAGATGGAATATCACCATTCTTGTTCAGTGTAATAATACAGGAAGTACTGGTTCAAAATGGCTCTGAGCACTATGGGACTTAACTTCTGAGGTCATTAGTCCTCTAGAACTTAGAGCTACTTAAACCTAACTAACCTAAGGACAACACACACATCCATGGCCGAGGCAGGATTCGAACCTGTGACCGTAGCGGTCGCGCGGTCCCAGACTGTAGCACCTAGAACCGCTCGGTCACCCCAAGCAACAAATGGAGCAGAAGAGGATAATAGCATAAGAATAAAAATTAATATACCAGCCTTCGCGAATGATGTTGTACTAATAGCTGAAAACCGAAATGACTTGATAAGATTGGCAAGAATGCTATTTCAAAAGGCAAAGGAAGTTTTCTTTGGGGTAAATGACGAGAAAACAAAATTCATTAGGGTAGAACGAAATTACTAGCCAAAAAGGTGAGAACCCTTACATATTTATAACCACGTGTTTCAAGTAGCAAAAGTTAAATATCTGGAGGTCGGTGTAAATAAATCAAATGACGAGAAATAAGAAAAAAAAGCTAGGGTAAAGGTGGCATCCAGAGCATGAAATTCACTCAACAAACCACTGTGGAGGAGAAATTTATCAATTCGAGGCAAAATAAGTATATATAATAGTGTAATGAGTCCCTTATTCACACTGGACTCGCATTCGGGAGGACGACGGTTCAATCCCGCGTCCGGCCATCCTGATTTAGGTTTTCCGTGATTTCCCTAAATCGCTCCAGGCAAATGCCGGGATGGTTCCTCTGAAAGGGCACGGCCGACTTCCTTCCCTGTCCTTCCCTAATCCGATGAGACCGATGACCTCGCTGTTTGGTCTCTTTCCCCAAAACCAACCAACCAAGTCCCGTATTACAATAAGGGGCAGAAATATGGAGAACAGACAAATATACAGAAAGAAAGATGTGGGTTTCGAAAACATAATCCCATGGAAGACATTTCGACCAATCTGTGACTGAGGAGAATGGCGAAGGAGAAAAAGAAAGAAAAGAAAACAGCGAGCTTAGAGAGTTGTATAATGAACCAGGCATCGTTGGCGACCATAGGTTGAAGAAAAGAGGTATCAAGACTGAGAGACCATTAAAGAAAGACCAGAATGGCGAAGGCCTTTAGGTAGACCGAAAATAAGATGGTGTGCCAGGTGGTTAAGGAATTTGCATGCTTGGAACAATCGAGAAGATGTCAAGCACAGAACGCACTGAAGGGGGCCAATTACGGCCTGGGTTCCAGCAAAACAAGTAAGGAAGTACATACGAGAAACCCTTAATATCGTACCATATACATCATGTGTGCAGTATATCTAGATAGATCAAATTTACAGGGTGGGCTGTAAGTCAGTTGTCACTAGCAATCCCTAGACTTTGTTTAGTGGTAATCAGGTGCACCTGAATAGTAGACATTACCCTATTATCAGCTGACACTAGCAGTTTGAGGTTATGTTGTTTGTTGTTACCTGAGACATAATGAATAGAAACTTAACTAGAGAACAGCGTGTATTTGTTTTCAAAATGTGGTGATAACATGACAATAACTGCAGTGATGTTTGTAATTTGTTTCTGGAATGTTTCCCAAACTCCACCATAGCAAGATATTCGAAAGTTAAATTTAAAATTTAAAGAGACTGCGTAGGCAGCGGAGCTTCCTCGTTCCGGTAGGCCAAAGCCTATTACTACAGAAAAGAATACTTAATTTTGTCGCCCAAATGATTTACGCAGTCGCCGACTAAATCTCTAAGAAAAGCGTCCAAGGGATGTGGAATACCAAGAACAGGTCTACGAAGAATTCTAGAATTCTGACCATACTGGCCTAATTTACTTCAAGGTCTAAGTGAAAATGATCCGGACAGGTGTATGGAGTTCTCCGAGTTGTAAACCAAACCGATCACAACATTTTTTCAGCGACGAAGTAGCTATGATTGTGAATGACAGAGTGAACAGATA
This sequence comes from Schistocerca serialis cubense, assembly GCF_023864345.2. Classification (NCBI taxonomy): domain Eukaryota; kingdom Metazoa; phylum Arthropoda; class Insecta; order Orthoptera; family Acrididae; genus Schistocerca; species Schistocerca serialis. Next base: position 335,259,635 of record NC_064638.1, read on the forward strand.
TATCCCTGTCTGCAAAATGAAATTTTCACTCTGCATCGCTGAAATGAAACATCCTGGCAGATTGAAACTGTTTGCCGGACCGAGTCTCGAGCTCGGGACCTTTGCCTTTCGCGGGCAACTACTCTACCACGACTCATGACCCATCCTCACAGCTCCAGTTCCACCAATACCTCGTCTCCTACCATCCACACTTCACGCAAGCTCTCATGCAGAACTTGCAGAACTAGTACTCTGGAAGAAAGGATATTGTGTTGACATGGCTTAGCCACAGCCAGAGGGAGGGATGTTTGTAGAAGGGAATTTTCACTCTGCAGCGGAGTGTGCATTGACATTAAACTTACTGGCAGATTAAAACTGTGTGTCGGATGAAGACTTTGGACCTTTGGAAAGTGCCCTACCTCTCAAGCTCTCAATCTGGGATATACTAAACACAAAAAAAAGAAAGGAAGACTATTCACTATTCACTCCCAAACTTCACTTAGTTATTGAGGAAAGAAAATGAAAGTAGATTTCGAAATTCGTGATCTTGAGCATTTGAAGGAACCAATCAAATCAGGATTTGAAAATCTGCAGTTCCGGAAGATTTGTGACAAAATTTTTTAATCACTGTTGAAAAGATACAGTGTTTTCGAAGAACAGCATGGAAACTACTTTGAGCATCTTATGTACGTTCTGTGAATTTTACACATGTCTTTTCGTTGATAATAAATTTCATTTTCAGTTGTTTTGTATTATTGGACCAAACGCAGTTTTGACAATTGACGTATGGCCTACTCTGTATACAAGCGGTTGAACGAGACGTTTAACAGCATTTCACTATTTTTATTTAAAAAATCTGTACCTCGTGTTATAGGAAGAATCTCGGCGTTAATCAGTGCATCGATAAAACATTATGTTGTGTATCGCATTTGGCGCAGGAAAACAGTGGATGGTGTACTTCGTCTTCTTCATTGCATGAGTCGCATAATGTAGATTCCTCGAATTCTATCTGGAACACGTGGGTTGGGAATTCAGCGCGATCTGAGTAAATTCACATAATTATTATCGCAAGTCATTGGCTTCTATATCAATCAGTAAACCAAGGAGATAACGCTATTTTGGTATGCACCCAGTCACTGCAACGTTCCTAGCTTTGGGACCCACACTATTCACTCCCAAACTTCACTTTGTTATTGAGAAAAGAAATGGTAGTAGATTTCTCACATAAGAAGTGAAATGAGTTGCAGACATATTTGCTCGTGCGCCTTTGACTCGCTCCAGCAAAGCGTTTCGAGCCCCGTGTTTCGGGCTGACGAATGAAGTTTAGAGCCGAGTGGGAAAGACTAAGTTGAATGGCTGAACGATACGGTTCGAAGTGGGAGGCGGCTCAATTAACATCTTAGTTGACCGCCGTGGATCCAGTTCTACTAATGAATCACGGGTGTGAGAGCAATGCAGAGAGGAACAATGTATACAGTAAGTTTACTTTGACATCTGATTCTGATTTACGCAAAGTATCTTGGGAAGAAGAATTTCAGATGTTACGTATAGTGGAACTGTGTTACGTCTGATACTGTAGCCGAAAAATTATTGACTCACTTTTTAGATGTTTATAGCTTTGCCTGCTACGCCATTCGTCATTTAAAAACCGTAGGCATCCATTTATATGAAATCTGACTGCCCACTTACTAGCACTGAGAGCCTTAGCCTACTCGCTAGTATGTTTTTTACACCTCACATCAAGAACTATGGACGTGCGACGTATTACTTCTGAATGGGGACTATGATCTCTGTAGTATCTCTGTGTTCTGCATCGATACAGCAGAGTACAACTAGACCGCACACATGTTCTGTATTTACAATAAAAATGTGGGCAGACACATGCAGTCTATGGTAAAACACAGGAGGGAATATTAAAGACACAGTTTGCAATAGACACAGTCTAATGTGACACGAGTTGCAAAAGTTTGTTTCCACAACAGTGTTTCGTGTCGTATATGGTAGCCTTATTATAATATACTCCTTAAGAGAACTTGGTCGAATCACATTGCATCTGTCGTTTCTCGCTTTGTCATCGATTAAACTCGGCGTTTGTTGGCACATTTCGCTTCGATAAGCAGTCTACGGCTTCATTATAAATGATGTCACCGCACCCTGCAATCCACAAGAATTTTCTGCTTGCTTGTTTGTAGTGACTTATCATAATAATAATTACAGGAGATATACTTTTGTTCCATTTTCTTTTTTTTTTTGAGGCTCTTCAGTATGCTTATGGTATTAGTTAATAACGTCATACTGCTTCGAACGTAAGATTTGCGTTATTGAACTCCTTCCCTAACTACGATGTTTTCCGGTTTGTAGATAGTTTCCTCCTTAGCTAGGGAGTGTAGAATCTCAGTTTTCTTGTACATCGCGACAGCAATACGGCTAGTGGACGGTAAGCTACACTATTGAATACGACATCCGACCAATGCGAATAATATTCTTAGCATTATGGAAATCATCCACGAAAAAAGTGGCTTATAAGGCGCTTGTTCGTCCGATTCTTGAGTATTGTTCATCTATCTGGGATTGCTATCAGGTAGGACTGATAGAGGAGATAGAGCAGATCCAATGAAGAGCGGCGCGTTTCGTTATGGGATCGTTAAGCTGGCGAGAGAGCGTTACGGAGATGCTAAACAAACTCCACTGGCAGACATTACAACAGAGGCGTTATGCATCACGGAGAGATTTAGGCCTACAATTGAAATTTAGGAACAGCACTTTTCAGGAGGAGTCGGACAACATATCACTTCCCCCCACATACATCTCGCGTGTTGACCACGAGGAGCCAATTAGAGGAAGTAGAGCAAATACTGAAGCTTACCGTCAATCGTTCTTCCAAGGCACTATTCGCCAGTGGAACAGGGTTGGAGAGATCAGATAGAGGTATCGAAAGCACCATCCACCACACACCATTAGGTGGTTTGTGGATTAAGATGTAGATGTAGATATTGATCTGTAACGTGTTATTTTCCGAATGGAGCGTATTTGGCGCGATAAACTGCAGCCATAACAAAGAGAAGGAAGCATATTTTTCATTCTAAATATCCTGAGATGTATGAGACACAACATTATAGAACCAATTGCGAATAATAGACTTTCCGTCTTCCAGGAAGAAACGAGGAACGACAGCTGATATGCATTTGTTTCGGAGTAAAATGAACTACCGTATTATATGAACTACAGCATAAGACGCTAAGGACTATAAGACACACCTTAATTTTTAAGCATTTAAAATAGGGTTTTTAAAACTTTTATTATTCGATTGCAAAGCCAGACTGAAACAAAAGGAATTCTCAGTTTATAAAACCGAACTGTCTATTAAAATCCCTGAAAAACGTCCTCTTCTAGTTTGGGCCGTTTTAGGTTCAGTACTCTATTTGCATATATAGTCTCCCCCATTTTTTTCAGTTCTTCTTTCCTAGCTCGCCAATCGCGAATGGATTTTTCTCGTAATGGAGGTTGAAACTGCCGCTCACCTGCACAGTTTCCATGTTCTACTGCATACGCTATTACTTTCAGTTCATCACATAAATACCTTTTATTTCTTTCCATTACGAAATTAACTACTAATAAAACTATAGTACATTAACAGATAACACAAATCACTTTCAAGTTAACTGGAACCGTACACTGCAATGACACATCATAGGCTAGACAATGTTCTGAGTTTGTGTTGGCGGAGTGGGAGGGAGACAGTGTTAGCAAGGCTTGGGAATCCTCGCAACTCGTGTGCGTCGCATCGGTGTAGTTCCCGCCAGTCGAATCCATTGTTGCGAGATAGAGATAAGTTCCCCACGGTATCGAATACACAGCCAGTTTTAAGACTGCCGAGAATTTTAAATCAAACACTGGACATTTTTAAACTGATTTCGTGTGTAAGAAGCACCTGAATTTCTGGGCCAATTTTTCGAAGAAGAAAGTGTGCCTTACAGTCTCGTAAAATACGGTACCTATTCTATTTATTATAATATCCACTTCACACACCTATATGCAATGAAGAATGTTAATCGCTGTTAATTTCAAAGCGCTCGCGACTACACATCAGGCTCAAGCGTTGACTATCGATGTACTGAGAAGACGCAAAACATATTTCATAATTATGGATCGCTTAGAAGAACAGCTCATTTTTAGCTAACCTATTAAAAGGGGACCGTATCTGCCAACAATCAATGATCATGAAATAATACATTTTGTGGTTCTCCAGTATGTCGATAGGCAACACGTGTTCCTGATGACGTAGCCGTTAGCGTTTCAAAATCGATATTACAATAAAGATAGTAAATAGTTCATTACCTCCCGCAACAAGTTTAGACTCGATTCTCGTATAAAGTGCGGGCATTTAGTGAGGATTAACCTTCCATATACGAGCATAATATGGCTGCTAAATTATAAAAGTCACGACTTTTGAGGAAATCTTTCGTATATCTGTCGGGAAATTTTGTTTGCTACGCTTGGAGACAAACCAGTTAATTCTGAAGAGACAACTGCCAAATAGCCTCAAAACTTATTGTCAAAAGAAATAAAACTGTCTACCGATACAAAAGAAACTAATGTTTCAGTATTTTTTTTTAAAAAAAAAAAAAAAAAAAAAAGATCTTCAAATTATACGTCTTCTGAAAATTTTGTAATTAGAATTTTTACTCTGTTCATTTGTTGCTAAATTAAGTCATTCCAATCGAGAGTTTTGGCTCAGTTTGCATTTATTTTACACTCACTCATAGTTGAATATCCTACTGGCGTTTCAAACGAAAAATATGTAACTATTTAGTAAAGTATATGGGAAATCTGACGAGCAAATGACACTGAGCGCTGGGCTGCTTGCTCTTGGCTTGCTGCGCAAGTGTCGTTCCAATTGTCAAACGGTAAAAACTTTCACACCAAGGAGTGTCCCGAGTGTTTCACGTTAGCGTGGTAACCTTTCGAATCCTTGGAGAGACTGTCACATCTCATGGAATCGTGAGACAGCAAATTCATTTACATCTTCATTTAAATCCTCATGTACGTGGATATCCAGCAATTTACACTTAGGTGCCTGGCAGATGGTTTATCGAGCCACTTTCACAATCGTTCTCCACATCCCATTCTCGAACAGTGCGCGGAAAAATCGAGCATCTGTATTTCCGTGGGACCTCCGATTTCCCTTCATGTTTTCTCCTTTTCTTCTTTTTTTTTCTCTTCAGTCGTATGACAGGTTTGATGCGGCCCCCGCGAATTACTCTCCTGTGATAACCTCTTCATCTTGGACTAGCACTTAAAACCTACGTCCTCAATTATTTGCTGGGTGTATTCCAATTTCTGTCTTCCTCTACAGTTTTTGCCCTTTACAGCTCCCTCTAGTACCATGGAAGTCGTTCCCTCATGTCTTAAGAGAGGTCCTATCACCCTGTCCGTTCTTCTTACCAGTGTTTTCCACATACTCATATCCTCTCCTATTCTCCGCAGAACCTCCTCGTTCCTTACCTTATCAGTCCGCCTAATTTTCAAGATTCGTCTGTAGCACCACATCTCAAATGCTTCGATTCTCCATCTGTTCCGGTTTTCCCACAGTCCATGTTTTACTACCATACAATCCTGTACTTCAGACGTACATTCTCACAAATTTCTTCCTCAAATTAAGGCCCATGTTTGATATTAGTAGACTTTTCTTGACCAGTAGTTCCCTTTTTGCCATTGCTAGTCTGCTTTTGCTGTCCTTGCTCCGTCCATCACTGGTTATTTTACTGCCTAGGTAGGAGAATTCCTTAACTTCATCTACTTCGTGAACATCAATCCTGATGTTAAGTTTCTGCCTGTTCTCGTTTCCACTACTCCTCATTATCTTCGTCTTTCTTCGATTTACTCTCAGTCCATACTCTGTACTCATTAGACTATTTATTCCGTTCAGCAAATCATGTCATCAGCGAATCGTATATTGATATCCTTTCACCTTGAATTTTAATTCCACTGCTCAACCTTTCCTTTTGTTTCCATCACTGTTTCTTCGATATGGAGATTGAACAGTAGGGGCGAAAGGCTAAATCCTTATCTTACACCCATTTTACTACGAGCACTTCGTTCTTGGTTCAAAAATGGTTCAAATGGCTCTGAGCACTATGGGATTTAACATCTATGGTCATCAGTCCCCTAGAACTTAGAACTACTTAAACCTAACTAACCTAAGGACATCACACAACACCCAGCCATCACGAGGCAGAGAAAATCCCTGACCCCGCCGGGAATCGAACCCGGTAACCCGGGCGTGGGAAGCGAGAACGCTACCGCACGACCACGAGATGCGGGCTCGTTCTTGGTCGTCGACTCTTATTATTCATTCTTGTCCATTGTGCATGACCCGTCTCTGCCTATAGCTTACCCCTACTTTTCTCAGAATTTCGAAAACGCACCATTTCACGTTGTCGAACACTTCTTCCAGGTCGACAAATACTATGAACGTGTCTTGATTTTTCTTTAGTCTTGTTTCCATTATTAAACTGCAACTTCGAAATGCCGCTCTGGTGCATTTACCTGTCCTACAATGGTTCAAGCTCTGAGCACTATGGGACTTATCATCTGAGGTCATCAGTCCCCTAGAACTTAGAACTACTTAAACCTAACTAACCTAAGGACATCACACACATCCATACTCGAGGCAAAATTCGAACCTGCGACCGTAGCAGTCGCGCGGTTCCGAACTGAAGCGCCTAGAACCGCTCGGCTACCACGGCCGGCCCTGTCCTAAAGGCAAACTAATCGTCATCTAGCGGATCCTCAATTTTCTTTTCCATTCTTCTGTATATTATTCTTGCAAGCAACTTGGATGCATGAGGTGTTAAGCTGATTGTGCGGTAATTCTCGCACTAGTCAGCTCTTGCCGTCTTCGGAATTCTGTGGATGATGCTTTTCCGAAAGCTAGATACTATGTCGCCAGATTCAAACATTCTACACACCAACGCGAATAGTCGTTTTACTACCACATCCCCCAGTGATTTTAGAAATTCTGATGGAATGTTATCTGGCCCTTCTGCCTCAGTCCGCAGCTCGTGGTCGTGTGGTAGCGTTCACGCTTCCGACGCCCGGATTCCCGGGTTCGATTCCCGGCGAGGTTAGGGATTTTCTCTGACTCGTGATGACTGGGTGTTGTGTGATGTCCTTAGGTTAGTTAGGTTTAAGTAGTTCTAAGTTCTAGAGGACTGATGACCATAGATGTTAAGTCCCATAGTGCTCAGAGCCATTTTTGAACCTTCTGTCTTATTTGATCTTCTCCACAGCTCTTTTAAATTCTGATTCTAATGCTGGATCCCCTATCTCTTCTAAATCGACTCCTGTTTCTTCTTTATCACATCGGAAAAATCTTCCCCCCTCATAGGGGCTTTCAGTGTATTCTTTCCACCTAACCGCTCTCTCCTCTGCATTTAAGTGTGGAATTTCCGTTGCACTCTTTACGTTATCAACCTTGCTTTAAATGTCACCGAATGTTGTTTTGACTCTCCTGTATGTCGAGTCTGTCCTTCCTACAATCATTTCCTTTTCGATGTCTTCATTTTTGTCCTGCAGCCAATTCGCCTTAGCTTCCCTGCACTTCCTACTAATTTCATTACCCAGAGACTTGTATTTCTTTATTCCTGTTTCCCGGAACATTTTTGTACTTCCTCCTTTCATCGAGCAATTAAAGCACTTCTGTTACCCATGGTTTCTTCGCAGTTACCTTCTTTATACCTATGTTTTCCTTGTCAGCTTCTGTGATGTCTCCGTTGCCGGCCGCGGTGGTCGTGCGGTTCTAGGCGCTCCAGTCAGGAGCCGCGCTGCTGCTACGGTCGCAGGTTCGAATCCTGCGTCGGGCATGGATGTGTGTGATGTCCTTAGGTTAGTTAGGTTTAAGTAGTTCTAAGTTCTAGGGGACTGAAGACCACAGCAGTTGAGTCCCATAGTGCTCAGACCCATTTGAACCATTTTTTTCTGTGATGTCCATTCCTCTTCAACTGTACTGCCTACTGAGCTATTCCTTATAGCTGTATCTACATTCTTAGAGAATTTCAACACCATATCGTTATTCCTTAATGCTTCCGTATCCCACTTCTTTGCGTATTGATTCTTCCTCACGAATGTCTTAAACTTCAGCCTACTCTTCATCATTACTATATTGCGATCTGAGTCTACGTCTGCTCCTGGGTACGCTTTACAATCCAGTATCTGATTTCGGATTCTCTGTCTGACCATGATGTAATCTAACTGTAATCTTCCCGTATCACCTGGCCCTTTCCAAGTATACCTCCTCCTCTTTTGATTCTTGAACAGAGTACTCGCTATAACTAGGTGGACCTTGTTACGGAACTCAATTAGTCTTTCTCCTCTCACATTCCTTTTACCAAGCCCATATTCTCCTGTAACCTTCTCTTCTACTCCTTACCCTTCAACTGCATTCCAGTCTCCCATGACTATTAGATTTTCACATCCCTTTACATACTGTATTACCCTTTCAATATCCTCATACACTTTCTCTATTCCTTCATCTTCAGCTTACGACATTGGCATGTACACCTGAACCATCGTTGTCGGTATTGGTTTGCCGTCGATTTTCATAATAACAACCCTATCACTGGACTGTTCACAGTAACACACTCTCTGCCCAACGTTCCTATGCGTAAAGAATCCTACTCCCGTTACTCTATTTTCTGCTACTTTTGATATTACCCTACACTCATCTGACCAGAAATCCTTTTCTTCTTTCCACTTCACTTCACTAACCCCTACTATATCTAAACTGAGTCTTTGCATTTCCCTTTTCAGATTTTCTAGGTTCCCCATCACATTGAAGCTTGTGGCATTACACGCTGAGACTCGTAGCTCATTATCCTTCAGTTGATTATTGAATCTTTTTCTCATGATAACCCGCCTTCCCCCCATCACCCCTTTTCGCTTGGCTGTCCCCTCTCGGAGATCCGAATGGAGGACTATTCCGGAATAATTTGCCAATGGAGTGATCATCATGACACTTCTTCAATTACAGGCCACATGTCCTGTGGATACACGTTACGTGTGTTTAATGCAGTGGTTTCCATTGCCTTCTGCATCTTCATGCCGTTGATCATTGCTGATCCTTCCACATTTAGAGGCAGTTTCCCACCTCTGGGACAATAGAGTGCCCTGAACCGCTATCCGCTACTCCGCCCTCTTTGACAAGTCCGTTTATTATGGTGCCTGTTTCTCTTCCCTTTGTAGGTCGACGGAAACAAAATATTTTCGCATTTGGATGAGTAAGTTGGTGACCGAAATTTCATGAGAAGATACCGCCGCAACGATAAACGCTTTTATTTTAGTGATGTCCACCCCAAATTCTATGTCATGTCTTCCCTATTTCTCGATAGTACAAAAACGTGCTGCCCGTCTTTGAACTTTCTCGATGTACTCTGTTAATCCGGACTGGCAAGGACACCAGACCGCGCATCAGTACTCCAAAAGAGGGCGGACAAGCGTAGTTTAGGCAACCTCTTTAGTAGATCTGTTGCATCTTCTAAGTGTTCTGCCAAAAAAACCTAGTCCTAGTTAGCCTTCCCCACAACATTTTCTATTTGTTCTTTCCGATTTAGATTGTTCATAACTGTAATTCCTAGGTATTCAGATTTGATTATTTGATTCACTTACTGTATATCCCAAGTGTAACGGATTCCTTTAAGCGCTCGTCTGGATTACCCCACACTTCTCTTTATTTATGGTCAGTTGCCCATTTTCGCACCGTAGGGATATCTTGTCTAAATCGTTTTGCAATTTTTGATCTTCTGACGACTTTACTAGACGGTAAACTACATTATCATCTGCAAACAACCTAATACAGCTGCTCAGATTGTCTCCTAAATTGTTTTCATAGATAAGGAACGGCACAGGGCCTATAATTCTTTCCTGAGGAACGCCGGAAATCACTTCTTCGTTTTACTCGATGACTTTCCGTCAGTTAGTACGACCTGTGACCTCTCTGACAGGAAATCAAGAATCCAGCCCCATAACTGAGACGATATTCTATTTCACCGCAAGCGGCTTGTGAGATACAGTGTGAAAAGCTTTCTAGAAACCGATTTGAAAACTCTAGTCTATAGAACTCAACACTTCATTTGAATAAAGAGATAGTTTTGTTTTACAAGAACGATGTTTTCTAAATCGGTGTTGACTGTGGGCCAATAGACCGTTCCCTTCGAGGTAATTCATAATGTTCGAAAACAACGTATGTTACAAAGCCCTGATGGATATCAACGTTAATGATATGGGCCTATAATTTATTATCCTACTACCTTTCTCGAATATTAGTGTGACCTGTGAAACTTTCCAGTCTTTGGGTACGGATCTTTCATCAAGCGAGCGGTTGTATATGATTGTTCAATATGGATCTACTGCATCAGAATACTCTGAAAGGAACCTAATTGGTGTACAGTGTGGACCAGAAGATTTGCTTCACTACTCCGAGGATATCTAATTCTAAGTTACTAATGGTCGCAGCTGTTTTCGATTCATTTTCTGGAATATTTACATCGTCTTCTCTTGTGAAGGACTTTGGAAAGGCTGTGTTTAATAACTGTGCTGTCGCAGCACTGCCGTCGACAGATTTCCAATGCTATCGTGGAAAGAAGGCACTGACTGTGTCTTGCCGCTAGAATACTTCCCGACCAGAACCTCTTTGAATCTTCTAGTCCGTTTCAAGATAGATTTTCGTTGTGGAAACTCTTATAAGCATCTCGTATTGAAGTCCGCGCTAAATCCAAGCTTCTGTGAAAGATAGCCAAGCTTGGGATTTTGCGTTCGTTTAAATTTGGCTTGACTGTTTCTTTGTTTCTGCAACATGTTCTACAACAGCTTTTCCAGCGAATGTAACCAATCTATAACTAGAATTTCCTAATATCTACCAGTTAGCTCCGTAGACCAGACCACCTACGATCACTAGTACGATTGTGCTAGAAGAAGGAACTAGAACGATCTGAAATGCTTAAACTTAAGTACGCTATTGGCCATTAAAATTGCTTCACCAAGAAGAAATGCAGATGATAAACGGGTTTTCATTGGACAAATATATTATACTAGAACTGATATGTGATTACATTTTCACGCAGTTTGGGTGCATAGATCCTGAGAAATCAGAGTCCCGGGACAACCACCTCTGGCCGTAATAACGACCTTGATACGCCTATGCATTGAGTAAAGCAGAGCTTGGATGGCGTGTACTGGTACAGCTGCCCATGCAGCTTCAACACGATACCACAGTTCATCAAGAGTAGTGACTGACGGATTGTGACGAGCCAGTTGCGAGGCCACCATTTACCAGACGTTTCCAATTGATGAGAGATCTAGAGTATGTGCTGGCCAGGGCAGCAGTCGAACATTTTCTGTATCCAGAAAGGCCCGTACAGGACCTGCAATATGCGGTCGTGCGTTATCCAGGTGACACGTAGGATTTCACAAGGATCGAATGAAGGTTAGAGCCACGGGTCGTACCACATCTGAAACGTAACGCCCACTGTTCAAAGTGCCGCCAATGCGAACAAGAGGTGACCGAGATATGTAACCAATGGTACCCCATACCATCACGCCGGGTGATACGCCAGTATGGCGATGATGAATACACGCTTCCAATGTGCGTTCACCGCGATGTCGCCTAACACGGATGCGACCATCATGATGCTGTAAACAGAACCTGGATTCATCCGAAAAAATGACGTTTTGCCATTCGTGCACCCAGGTTCGTCATTGAGTACACCATCGCAGGAACTCGTGTCTGTGATGCAGCGTAAAGGGTAACCGCAACCATGGTCTCCGAGCTGATAGTCCATGCTGCTGCAAACGTCGTCGAACTGTTCGTGCAGTTGGTTGTTGTCTTGCAAACGTCCCCATCTGTTGACTTAGGGATCGAGACGTGGCTGCACGATCCGCTACAGCCATGCGGATAAGATGCCTGTCATCTCGACTGTCAGTGATACGAGGCCGTTGGGATCCAACACGGCGTTCCGTATTACCCTCCTGAACCCACCGATTCCATATTCTGCAAACAGTCATTGGATCTCGACCAACGCGAGCAGCAATGTCGCGATACGATAAACCGCAATCGTGATAGGTTACAATCGACCTTTATCAAAGTCGGAAGATGGTACGCATTTCTCCTCCTTACACGAGGCATCACAACAAAGTTTCACCAGGCAACGCCGGTCAACTGCTGTTTGTGTGTGAGAAATCGGTTGGAAACTTTCCTCATGTCAGCACGTTGTAGGTGTCGTCACCGGCGCCAACCTTGTGTGAATGCTCTGAAAAGCTAATCATTTGCATCAGACAGCATCTTCTTCCTGTCGGTTAAATTTCGTGACTGTAGCACGTCATCTTCGTGGTGTAACAATTTTAATGACCAGTAGTGTCGATAGACAATGTGCAAATTTAGTTTATTAACTTCAGAAAAATATTTCCAGTTTATTCACCTATTATTGTTATTGAAGTATCAGCACAATAAGGCCGCCAATATTCACAACATATTCGCAAAAGATTGATCAGAAGACCAGCCAGTCTGTTCACTAACGATTATGTTGACCATAGGTAATCCAATAAACTGCTGTTCTTTAAAAAATCGAACTCCAACGTACAGAACAGCTTCAAACGTATGACTACTTCACAGTTGAGTTACTATGTTAGATGTATAAATGCAGACTGAAACGAGGAATGAGAATTTGAACTAAGGCTGGGAATCGAATCCCGGTCTTCTGCACAGTAGGCAGACTCGCTAACTAATACACCACGCCGGCACAGTGGCTTTGCACATCTGCACGGACAATCCTAGGATGGCTCGCTCCTCAATCGTAATTCCCATCCACGCCTCAGCCCACTTGGTATTGCCCAAGGCTGTTCAACTGTTTTGAAATAGCGCCTTGGCATCGAACGACACGTGGGATCCTGCCTGAAACCCAGGCATAGGTGCTTAAGTCAAGTGAAACTATATAAATCCAGAGTCCTTTTAAAACCTGTCATCTGTGATATATGTGTGCAAACTAAAGCGACGGATGATAGTTGTTCCAAGGCCGGGATTCGGTTCTGGGTCTCCAGTTCACAAGACAGATGCGCTGACCACTATCCCATCCTGGCACAGTGGCTGTGCACATATGCACGGACTACCCTAGCATACCTCCCTCCATAGTTCAAATTCTCATTCATGGTATTCCCCCAAAACCCGAACAGGTTTTGCAATGCAATATGTGCCAAGCGAGCAGGAGATCCAGTTTCCGACGCCGCCTTGGTATAGAAAGTTTACGAACAGTTTGGAATTATGTTCGAAGTTTGCTGGAAGTCGCTGAGTGCTCTAACTAAGAAACACCAGATAAATATAGCCTCATTAATTTGCTATCAATTTTAATCAAACTCTAGTTTTCCATGCATCTCACTGTTTATGACATAATACCTGCTTAACTATGTGTCATACGATGATATAATTTTGCAACCACATCCACAGGTATACGTGGATATCTTCTGAAAATTGCGCTGTGAATACAGGTGTTAGTAAAGAAGTAATAATTTAAAACGTCAAGCCTGATGATGAAGTCTGGCTGCATGAACAGCGAAAACGTTTTAACCTATGAATGTTTATTCCCTCAACATTGTTCTGTGGGAGGTGTCAGCAAGAAGAAGTTTCGTAAATGTTGGAAATGCATACTTTGTCTGAAGTGGTCAAGTGCTCTCATTCTCATACCCTGGGTGAGTGAATTCCGCGAATTTGCACGGCGTCAGTTCCGCTGCCTCGGAACACACACACACACACACACACACACAAACACAATGTAACTGTAATTTTTGTCTCTTAACGTTTAACCTAAGATTAGATCGCTTAATGAGTAGATTAAGACAGCTTTCTAAAGTTTTAAATTCGTTAACTAATTACGCGAAACATTGAAAATCGGCTATCCCTGCGCTGTAACTGGTGCCGGGTTTCGAGTTCCAGATTTCAGGTTCAGGAATAGCGTTCTAGTAATAGAGATATATTGCCAACGGACGATCATGAGGAAATGCAAGAAGATTTAAACAAAGTCTCTATTTGTTGTAATGAGTTGGTAGGACTGACAGATGAAATGGTGAAGATAGTGGGTGACAAAACAGGTAAAATATAGTACCCAATAAGTATTCTTCGATGGTGCCAGATATTAAATTGAATATGTGAAGGAAAAGTATATAACCGCAGCAGAAGAAGAAGGCGGAGCGGACCTGGACGTTAAAAACTGAAATTAACAGAAAGTACGAAATGATATATCAAGAAGTGGTCACAGACAAAATGAAAAATTGTAGATGTATGGATGATTGTGCCGGAAATAGTACTGGGCTTTTCGCCTGGTTTAAGCAATGCCACCACTTTTGCCCTACTCCAGATCTCTGGGATTATCATTCTGGCAACACAAGTGTTCTTCATTTTCAGGATCCAGCTGATAGTAACAGGGTTCGGTATTTGCTCTGATCTCATGCCATCGAAGCCAACGCTTGATAGTGGAGGCGTGACTGAAAAAAGATCAGATACGCTCATAGGATTTGTTGACCTGAAACGAGCGTTCGACAGTGTCAAACGGTGCAAGCTAATCGAAGTTCTAAGAAAGGTAGGAGTACACTTCCCGGAAAGACGGATAAAATAAGATATGTACAAGAACCAAGAAGAAAAAATAAGACTGGAACGTCAGGAACGAAGTGTTCGGATTGAAAAAGTGCGTGACAAAGTGGTGCAGTCTTTCGCCCCCACCGTTCAATGTGTAGATCGAAGAAGTAATGACGGAAATAAAAGAATGGTCGAAGTGTGAGATAAAAATTCTTGCTGAAAGGATATCAGTGAGGGGATTCGCTGATGACGCTGCTGTAATTAGTGAAAATGAAAAAGAGTGTACAGGATCTGTCGACTGGCATGGTCTAATGAGCAGCCGGCCGGAGTGGCCAAGCGGTTCTAGGCAGCACAGTCTGGAACCGCGCGACCGCTACGGTCGCAGGTTCGAATCCTGCCTCTGGCATGGATGTGTGTGATGTCCTTAGGTTAGTTAGGTTTAAGTAGTTCTAAGTTCTAGGGGACTGATGACCTCAGCAGTTAAGTCCCATAATGCTCAGAGCCATTTGAACCATTTTTTTCTAATGAGCAGAATTTTCCCTATAGACGTTGCTCATTTGAAGGAAGCGAAGCCGAATAAATTTTAAGGCTTCTCAATTAATTTCCGTAAGTACTGACCGACAGGTTGAGAGAAGTTCAATATCAGCATCACATGATGGATGATCTACCAGTTCGCCATGCACCATATCGCTTATCCCCTCCCAAAATGAAAGAGTTGCGCCAGATTTCTGATAAGTCACTTGCTGAATGTGTTATTAGGACATCCATCTCTCCTTACGTTTCACGCATATTTCTGGTATACACGGGAAATGGCGTGGCAATAGGCCATTCGCAGATAATCGTGCGTCCAATCAAAACATTATCTTACAGTTTGTTTCCTTATCGGAATTATACAGTTGTTTCACTTGCAGTTCGTAACGTTTCGGGACTTCAGCCGAAAGACGTCACCTAGCCACGATATTCTGGCCAACAACCTTTGCGCTATCCTCTGGTGGGTGTTTTAGACTGAAGATTGCTAGTCCACGTCGACAGTTTTATACCAAAAATTGGAGCGAAGGCGCACGCGCTTAGGCAGCCAGTACATAACCACCTTCTATTGAGTTCAGTGCTCTCTTGCAATACTGTTTCGTCCATGGCACGCCATCTGCCGGAACAATGGCTCATGGAGCTAAGGTTCAGATGTCATATTAATAAAATTAAGTGCCGCTAGTGCTGTCATTAGGCATCAAATGATTCCTTTCTTAGGGTGTTAAAGACATGACCAGGTCCACGCCTTATCTGGCTGAAATACGCCATCAAGGTTAATAAAATCTTCTGCCAAAAGTACTGCCAAAGATACCTCGTCGGGGCAAGATTTCCGTGGCAGAATAATCCATAGACTGTCCTGCGGAAGTACAATGGTCAGCTATGGCTGACTTTCTGGACTGTGAAAGGCGAGTGTAGCAGTCTTGTTCAATGGACCTTTCACGTTCTGTGCATGTGGTCTGACCAATAAATGCTTTGCCATACTGGCAGAGTATTCTGTCAACTCTAGCCTTCCGTAATCCCTCTCACAGCATTCTGTACCGACTGAATTTTTTTTTAATCCACCGACTTTACATATGGTTTTTCAACAGGTGCAACAGTTATTTCTGGTTTATTGGACCCTTGAATTAGCTGGGTCTTAGAGAGGAAGATTTCCAGTAGCCTTATAGTCAATAGGTCTCCTTTGGTGCAGTTTAACTTGCTCTAAGCAGAGCTTCCATTTTGTCTATTCCAGATTCTGAGTGACTCCTTACAGTCCAAACTGATGCTTCCAGTTCTATGGTTGCAGCAGTGCTCCTGCAGGAACATGAAAGCGAATTAAAACATTTTCTCCTTGGAGAAATTTAAATATTATCTCTAACGTAGGGAATTATTGTTGGAAACTAACAACCACGCCAGAAGCTGGTGCATGTGAAAGTTCGTGAAGCTGATAGGATTGCACTTTGGGGTCTCCGCATTTCTGCCTTTCGCTTAACAGTAAAGAATACAAGGGGATAAGATAATCAAAATGCGGGTGCAATGAGTTGTATGTCCGAAGCCGATGATGCTGATTCGAATATGTTCAGGTACGGACGTGGGGTGCGTGTTTCGAGGGCATTACTCGAAATACCTTCAATATTCGGTAAATTAAAGGAAAAACAAGATCAGGATCCAGATATTAACGGTATTAAACAAAAGCTTTTCCGTGGTGAATATCTGTAGGGTTTCCAACTTAATAAAGGACTAAACTGTTACGACACGCGTTGTGGTGAAAAAATTTGTTTTTCTAACGAACTCACCCCCAACGGTTTTTCAATGTTTTTAAAAATTCCTTGCTCGCAAAACATCTGGGTATCTATAGTACCATATTTAAAATAAGGAGAACCTCACCTGGCGTACATTATTCAATTTTCTGCGACATACTTGAAGTTAAAGGGTTTCAAGTCTGTTGAATATTAACGTACAGTGTCATTACTGTCCAGTTTATTATCATCGTATGCGGCACTGAAGGGTTACGTGGTTTCTTTCATGAAAGCAACAGGGAAGTCAAACATATCCCCATCCCCTTTCCCTATCTCCGTGAGGTTCCGTTTTCTTGTGACTCATCCAGCAGTAAAGACGTACAGTGAAATTCTTGTAAGGATAGCTATTATCGGCCACTACGTCTGTTCACGATCTAGAAAAATTCATTGTCCATGATATTTCGGTTCTGATAATGTATTACTAATGAACTGTACTCCTCATGGAGTCCAGATTGTTCGCTAAGCTCAACTGGATCCATGCAATAACATTCCCGCTTGCCCAAAAGTGAATACACCTCTGGTATGTGAAATGGTCATGTCAACCTTGTGCTACAAGTACATTATCACAGTCGGAAGCACTCTGTGAAGAAAAGCAGACGTGCCACTTTCCTGCATTCAGCTTTGTTTAGATTATTTTGGTCAATTGTAAAGATTCGGCACACCTCGCAATGTGTGTGTGTAAATTTTCTGCCAGCAACAACTTTCTTTCTTTCACTGCCGCCGCAGAAAGTAACTGAGAGGAAACTTCGACCCACTTTAAACAGACGTATTGCCATATTATGGCCCTGCAGCCATCCTAGAGCAGTATTATTGCTACTGCGTAGGAAAATTACGTTAAAACTGCGTGTTTATGTCTATTGCGATCTTTCTCTGGTTTGCGGCCTGCATCACATGATTACTAACACGAAACCTCCGGCAGTGCATCTGTAATTCCATTTAGTACAGTGCTCCGGTGGATGTAGAACTCTTTTTGTTTCGTAACAGCTGTCAATCAGCGTACTTTCAGCACTAAAACTGGACCTCATGTACCTGGTATTAACAGATGGATGCATGATACCTAACATAATAAGAAGAAACGTAGAGATTACTAAGACGCTCTGAAATAGCGTGCCAAGTAGGCGAAGTACGTTTAAAATACTATAACCAATTTAGAAGCGTGAAGAATTCTGACATAATAGCTTATTTTTGCTAATGAGACCCTAGAGAAGTTGTGCAGTGAGGTGTATTTTACAAATTGGTGTGGCAATTGTTAACATTCTACGCCACGCTTGCCACAGATCACCACGTTGATTTGTTAAAGAGGAGCACAATGGTCTTGTATGAGACATTCAGACGTAATAACTGCTGCATTGGTTCACGGGTGTCGCATCGGTTAATGTTGTGGAGCTGCACAATATTTGTCAGAGAAGCGCAGGCGCCAAGGTGTGACGCTATAACGTCATCGTAGACGAATCATAGGGCACGGCAACATATTTTGCAGCTTCCACAACATTATCCGACGAGAAGCCCGTAAACCAATGAAGCAGACGCACAATTGTTGTTCAACTTTAGCATTATTATGGTAATTGTCTTACAGCGTATGCTGTTGAGTCTGAGGAAACGTACCCTCTCAACTCCTAAGTAGGTTTCTTTGACAGATTCGCATTTCAGACCAACACTTTATACGACGCTGCAGGCAGATTATGTGCAAAAGTGAGAGTAGTTTTGTCACTTGCTTCGGTAGGTACAGTCTCTCTCTGCTATTTGACGGAAGTGTCCAGCTGACGAAATTATTCAGATTATCAACGACTCCCTTGTTCACCCACATGACCAGGAAAGCAAGTAGTATTCTTTTGGATTCCAGTGCACGACGGCATGCAGCGAAATAAAGAAGGTGGCGTAGCAGATATGGAAGTTTGTCAGCAACACACTGCAGAAAAAGGTGCTGTTCAGCTGGAAATAAATTGCGGTCTGTGAACCCAACTCTCCAGCCTCGATGATCTCGTTGAGATCACGGAAAAGGGATGAGGTGGTTTTGACACATCTCCTTAAACATCGTTGTCCTCTGACTTATGGTTCTTTCTACTCCAGCAAGAGGACCATCCAGTGTTTGGCACTCGTGGGATCTACATTTCAAAATACATCATTCTGAGTTCTACACTGACTTTTTCTGCTTGGCCGCATCGGCCTCGATAAGTTTGAGGATCTACATCATTTCCGCCATGTTATTTTACGTCAGTCCTTTATTAACCATTGCAATTACGTACGGACTTTTTATACTATTTACGACGATGGTCTGTACACATCCAATATGAACTTCAGAGTGAACTCAAGCTCGACCAGCTAGCTTCTTAATAAAATAACTAACATCCACGTCAAATCTGTATTCCGTAAATGTTTTATGCGCAACCTGGCAAAAGGTGAAATACCCAGAAAACATGGTCGGATGTCAATGTAGCGTGTACACGTATACACCATCGGCGTGTGTGTGCAAAGGATTAGAGTTGTATTTCTTTGTGACGGGTAGAAAATTCACCAGATTGCACTAGTTTCGCTCGTGTCCATTGTTGTTACCAGGCCTGACAGGGCATGTAACTGACCAGAATAACGTCAGTTATTGAAGGACACAGAGATGATGCGTACTCGTGTGGGACAGCGCTCAGCACCTCACAGAGTGTGAAAAGTGACCCATTATGGGTCTCCATAACGCAGAATCGTCGAATCGGTCATTATACATATTCGTGGAGCATTCAGATGTGAGAGTGACCCACGTTGAGTTGCGTGGGAACGTAAGGGCAGGCGTACTCGTTGTGAAGGTGTGGTCGACCACGCATGACCACCAAAAGGGAGGGTCCCCACATTGTGCACCAAGCATATCGTAATCCGTTATTTTCGTCTGCCATCCGAGAACAAGCAAAGGACTCGAAACATTCTGCATCGTCACGACGTTTGTTCGGAAAATAGTAGCAGCTCGGTTAGGGAATTACTATCCCATGCGCATTTTGCTGTAATACCACAATATAAGGACAGAGTCTGGTACTGTGATCTGGATGCATTGATTGCTAATGAATGGCATCGCTTTTTATTCAGAGAGAGTTCGTAGTTCTACACTACCTTCAGTGGCCCTCTTGCTCGAATACGGCGTTGACCTGGGGGTGGTAGGGGGTGCGGGGCTGGGGGGGGGGGGGAGGAGAGTGGGGAGGGGGGCACAGCGGCGTTATTCCTGACGTTATCGTGACTTCAGGTCACTGTTGGTAGTGACTGAGGAATCTCTGTCGGGTCAGGGGTTCGTCATTGAAATCATGTGAATTCATATGTTACCTCACATTCGACAGTTTCACCGTCCATTCATAAGCAATAAAGTGCTCGTCCACGAATTGCATGTGTCTCTATGAACTGTGTGAATGGTGCTGATGTATTCCCATGACCAGTAAGGTCCCCACTGTCCCCGAAAGGACATGCGTGATACCAGCATGGACGTAATATACGTCACAGTGCCAGTATCTAGGATATCAAGTACCAGTTAGAACATTTGTTGGGTAGTTTGTCTCAGGAGATGGTATAAGTTCTTTATGATACCCTAACTAACTGAATCAGTGGGTACATCCGGGACAGATGGGATGAAACGTCATATTCATATGTGGGCTCATACTGCCAACCTGTTCGTAAATTAAGCTCGCTGTTGAAATCAACGAAATAACGTCACATACACTCCAACAATCCGTTAAGTTACATTTTGTTCATCTCCCTCCCCCTCCTACCCCATTTTTGCCAGGCAGTTTATACAAAGGCGAGAGGGCAACAACGACTAGATAAGTCTGGTATGCATCTTTAAAATTGTAGGAAGTGTCTATACTCCAAAATACTCTCGTAGGCTGGATGTGTCAGAGATTCAACAGCGGCTCGCTCATCCAGTTCAAGTTCACTGACCAGCCATTTACAGGTATTTGCTGCAGTATTTTAATATCTGCTTCATTGCACACTGAATGTTGAATACAATTTGTCATTGTGTTTGTGTGCACCTGTGTTTGTTTCTATAAGAAGTCTTATGAGAATATTTTACTTTTTATTCTAGTAAGACTATTGGTCACCTTAATGTAATTCGTATTTTCACAGTGTAGTCAGGTAGGGTCTAAGTGTGTGGATTCACGTAAAATTATCAAAGTTATCGACATACAGTAATATTTACGAGTCCTGAGCTTCCAAGATTATTATATCAGTGGCGCCGAATAGGGAAAAATATTAAGATAACAGTTCACTTTTGAGGGATTACGTTTATCAGCATAGTGCGATCCACAAAGAAAGCACTGGCGGAGTTGGTAAGCTGTAACTTTAATGAAAGCAGGTATTTCCGGCCCTGCACCTGAATCTGCGATACGCGGATAAGTGTCTCCGCCAGGCCGTAGCCCAGTGGGACTTAAAACAATATATCAGCCGCGCTCCAAAAACCGGTGCAGATTAAATTATGCAGATTGCGGATCCCGGTCGCTTGTTAATGGTGTATTCCGGAGGCGATTAAGAGCAGAGTTTTATAATTTACGGATGTATTCTGGCGCTGCCACTGCTGCGCCGTTATACGATATTCAAATGACTGCTGGCTGCTGAATTAAAGGAGAAACTGGTTTAGACCAGAGCTGGCCCTGAAGGGAGGAGAAGTGGGGGAAAGGATTAATAAAGCAGGGAGTAAAGGGTAGGGGGAGGGAAGGTGGGGGAGGAGAGGGGGAGATATAGTGCTAATGAGCCCGCTCGCAGGACGTGCACTCCTCATTTCCATCATAATGGACGGTTTCGAAGCTCCGCGGATCAAATAATGGCCATTAAAATGATAGATATTCCGAAAACTCGGCTCGCCGTGAGGGTTTGTTCGACTAGAATTCCTGATAATGTACTCCTGTACTCCTGTTTGCGACGGCTAGCGCCCTCCTATCTCACTTCTCCCATCCCCCTCTAAACCCACCCCCTCTCCGCAAAGCCACGTGTCACGTCCTTTCATTAGCATTGCGTTTCTTTTGCACCACCGCTTCCGTATAATAAATTTATGAATCATTAAACGCAGCTTCTCTGCTCTTTAGTATCAAACTTCTTTCTTACGTTTCAAGAGTGGTCTCCGAGACCAGCAGAGGAGAAATACTAATGTGTTTAATGTATCTTCAACAGGTCCTTTTGTTGCCTACTCTGTATACTTTCGCAGAAGCCTCTTCTGACGAACCTCTTGCTATCGACTTCTTGTTCTACTTCTTCGTCTTATTCATGGCCTTATCCTGTATTTGCACGAGGTCGACATGTTGTCTCGGTTGTGGTATTGCTAATGGCAGTAATAGGCGAGATAGCGATACCTCTACTTTCTCCTATGAGAGAACATATGTACTACTACTATCTGCGTCTAGTGTTCTCATGTGCAAGTGTGTGAACGTTTTCTAAATGTTGGCGAAGCGTGTAACTGAATCGGGACGTCGTTGCCAGACTGGTATTCAGCTAGTCGGACATGGAAATCCACCTAAGTCAAACCCACAATGACTGGCACACAGGTTCACTTGTCGTTAATGCGCTGTGTGCTGGCGGATTACAGCAGGGTTCGGGGCATCTCCCCGTGTCCCGAAGTAGGAGCTTTAACGCACTCGCCTATCCTGGCGGATTGTTTTCTGAGAATATACTTATGTCCATGGCCAGTTCCCTTCTCGAAGCAACGTTGTCTATATGTCAAGGTGAGTAAGGCCGTGTACAGCATTTGTCGTAGAACAGATTAGCCTTCGTGTAGTGTTCATTACAAGAATACACACCAAGATAGATCATTATCTATAAACTGTTTGTAGTATTGGTGATTTATCAGTATGGATTCAACGCCGAATTGGACTAAACGATGGAGAGAAACTCAGCTTCCACAATTGAAATACTCGATTCCAACTCTTAGTGTTGAGATAGAGCTCTCAGCACAATATACGAGCAGGTCCTCCGTTAACACACAGACATAGTATGAAATCAAAAATTACTCACTGTAACATCACGTCCTTTTTATTCTTCATATTGAGGGGCATTATCCGCATTTTTAACGACAGCATTCTGACACCACAACGACCACTAAGCAGGTGTAGTAGCAGTGATGTCCGCCTTGCTGAGGTCGGGGCAGAACTAGGGGTCATAATAACAAGTGAACAATTATATACATCACTGTTGCGTACATTCGATATCCATAATCTTTGCCATTCGTTTGTAAGTTATACGATGAAAGTGTCATGATGATCTCTCCATTGGCAAAAGATTCAGGAATAGTCCCCCATTCGGATCTCCGGGAGGGAACTGCCAAGGGGAAATGACCATGAGTAAAAGAAGAGGTAGAGCAACTAGAAAATCAGAAAAGGGGAATGCAAAGGCTCAGTCTAGATACAGTAGGGATCAGTGAAATTAAATGGAACGAAGACAATAACTTCTTGCCAGAGAGGCGTAGGGTAATATCAACAACAGCAGAAAATGCTATAAAGGGGGTAAGAGTCGTTATTAATTGGAAGGTAGGGCGAAGACTCTGTTACTGTGAACAGTCCAGTGACAATGTTGTTCTTATCAGAACTGATAGCAAACCAACACCGACAACGACAGTTCAGATATATATGCCGACGTCGCAAGCTGAAAATGAAGAGACAACGAAAGTATATGAGGATACTGAAAGGACAATACACTATCTAAAGGGCGATGACAATCTGTCATGGGGGACTGGAATGAAGTTGTAGGGGAAGGAGCAGAAGAAATGGTTATAGGAGAATATGGGCTTGGGACAAGGAATGAGACAGGAGAAAGACTAATTGAGTTTGCTAGTAAATTTTAGTTAGTAACAGGTAATGCTCTGTTCAAGAATCACAAGAGGATTATATATGCTCGGAAAAAGCTGGTTGATAGGGGAAGATTTCAGTTAGATTACATCATGATTAAACAGAGATTTCGAAATCAGATTCTGGATTGTAAGGCGTACCCAAGGGAAGATATAGACTCAGATCAAAATGTAGCAGTGATGGTAGGCTGAAGTTTAAGAGATTATTCAGGAAGAATCAATACGCAAATAAGTGGGTTACAGAAGTACTAAGGGATGACGAGATACTCTTGAAGTTCTCTAAGGCTATAGACACCGCCAAAACAAATAACTCAGTAGGAAAGTCAAAAGAACCTCCGGTGAAATAGAAAGCAACGGTGGTAACATAAAGGGTGCAAAGGGAATTCCATTGTTAAATACATAGGAGAGAGCGGATAAGTGGAAAGAGTACATTGTAGGCTTCTGACAGAGCGTGAACTGTCTGGCGTGATAGGAGAAGAATAAGGAGGTGATTTAGAAGAGATAGGGGATCCATTATTAGAATCAGATTTTAAAAGAGCTCTGGGGTAGGTCAAATAAGGCAGAAGGACATAATATTCCATCAGAATTTCTTAAATCACTGGGGGAAGTGTCAACAAAACGACTACTCCTGCTGGTATGTTGAAAGTATGAGTCTGGCGAGATACGATCTGACTTTCGAAAAAATATCATCCACACAATTCCGAAGACTGCAAAAGCTGACAAGTGGAGAATTATCGCACAATCAGCTTAACAGCTCATGCATCCAAGTCACTGACAAGAATAACGCACAGGAGAATGGAAAAGTAAACTGAGGATGTTGTAGAAGACGGTCGGTTTCCATTTAGGAAAGGTAAAGGCACCAGAGAGGCCATTCTGACGTCGTGGTAGTAAAAGGAAGCAAGACTAAAGATAAATCAAGACACGTTCATAAGATTTGTGACCTGGAAAAAGATTTCGACAATATAAAATGTTCCAAGATATTCGAAATTTTGAGAAAAATGGTGGTAAGCTGTAGGGAGACGGGTAATATACAATATGTACAAGAGCCAAGAGGGAATAATAAATGAGGACGACCAACATCGAAGTGCTCGGATTAATAAGGATGTAAGACAGGGACATAGTCTCTGTCCCCTACTGTTCCATCTGTACATCGAAGAAGCAATGATGGACATAAAGGAACAGAAGAGAATGGAAGCGTTTGAGATGTGGTGCTGCAGACAAATGTTGAAAATTAGGTGGACTGATAAAATACGGAATGAGGATATCCTGCGCGGAATCGGAGACGAAAGGAATCCGTGGAAAACACTAACAAGAATGAAAGGATATCTGTTAAGACATCATGGAACGATTTCCATGGTACTAGAAGGAGCTGTAGGGGGAAAAACTTTAGATGGAGATGAAGATTGGAATACAATCAGTAAATAACTGAGGACGTAGCAAGCAAGAGCTATTCTGAGATGAAGAGGTTGTCACAGGGGAGGAACTCGTGACGGTCCGCTTCAAATCAGTCACAAGACTGATGATTTATAAAAAAGAATGTAATCTCATAGCAATCGACATATTCTATGTACCCGTTTGAGCTGGAAAGTATGTGACTGCCATCCAAACGGTGTCGAAGGGTATAAGGCTTCGAATTCATTTGGGACAGAAAGAAAATTTAGCTTTGATGTTCATTAAAAATGATCTTCCTAGAAGATGCGCTGTGCTGAAGCTCAGTCAGAGATTATCTGCTGACAGACGTGAATCCAGTTCATGAGCTTCTCGTAAACAAAATTTGTTATTGACGAATCAGAGATGGCTGCATGTTTCTGTTAAGCGAGTCATTCTCCTAATGTGTGATTCCACACTTCTTCGCCGTGATATCTTACCCAGGCACTGTTGCTCGATATCCTTTTTAAGCTGGGCGTCTTGAGTAGTAATGTACAGTCACCCGTGAGAAAACAGATGGAAAGGAGATTTGTTAGAGATTTTGCTAAGAGTAGATTTGTAGCTTTGAAATTTGTATCGACTGTATTGAAATCTATATTTTTACCACTCGAATGAATCAACCCTGATGTTTATTTGGTTTCCATTGCGGATTCAAAGAACATATTTACTCTACATTTTGTTAAATGAAGATATATCTGTATGGAAGAAGAGAACTGTTGGAGGATATTCACGTGTAGAGAATTAACTACGAAACTATTATTTCTAGAATGGATTTTTCGCTCTGCAGCGGAGTAAACAGGTTTTAGAAAGTTCCTGGGAGATTAAAATGTCATGAACTGGGACTCGAACCCGAATTTTGACCTGCGATGGAGAGTTCAAAATTCATTCCGGAAATAGTACCTTACGCTAAGGCTAAACCAGTTTTCTGTAACAGTCTTCTCTCCAGCAGTGATGGTCCAGGGGAACTTCTGTGAGATAGGGCAAGCAGGAGAGAGAGGCTAGCAGAAATGAAGGCTTGTGCATAGAGGAGAGATGGGGCGGTAAGAGGCGGTTCGTGAGCCGTTCCTGCGTAGCTCAGTGGATAAGGAAGTGTCAACTGACAGCAAGGGTCCCCAAAAAGTCCCGGTAAGGCACACTGTTTCCTTCTGCTAGAAAATTTCAGACTATTTATTAAGTATGCGTTCAACATCATAGATGATTTATGAAGAGTTCTCATCCAAACGATTAGATTATCATCAGGCCTGTGGAGAAAAATAGTGAAGAATCAACATAGAATATTACTCTAGACATACAGGTTGTAAGCCGTCTAAAACTATCTCATTATTTATAAAAATCGTACAAAAAAAAAACGAAGAAAAACAGTGCCAACTAGAGAGCAGAAAGTAGAGGCCGCGAGGCGAGACGTAGAAACTAATAGTGAACTTAAAGTCAGCGCCTTCTGTAGTTCCAACAGAGACTGGTCCATAACTAAAAATATACTTCACAGATTTTTTTAACTAATACGAATCACTCTTAAGAAACGGAATATATTGCCCAAATTAGTTGGCAGTATCGATATATGACGCCTGAGGATATACAAAGAATTTCAGATTAATAAGCCTGTACTTGTGTTGGCAACCGAAAACAATTTCGTAAAGGAGGATCTGCAGCGAATTGACGCATGGTGCAGGGAATGGCAATTGAATCTTAATGTAGACAAGTGTAATGTGCTGCGAATATATAGAAAGATAGTTCCCTTATCATTTAGCTACAAAATAGCAGGTCAGCAACTGGAAGCTGTTAATTCCATAAATTATCTGGGAGTACGGAGTGATTTTAAAATGGAATGATCATATAAAGTTGATCGTCGGTAAAGCAGATGCCAGACTGAGATTCATTGGAAGAATCCTAAGGAAATGCAATCCGAAAACAAAGGATGTAGGTTACAGTACACTTGTTCGTCCACTGCTTGAATACTGCTCACCAGTGTGGGATCCGTACCAGATAGTGTTGTTAGAAGAGATAGGAAAGATCCAACGGAGAGCAGCGCACTTCGTTACACGATCATTCAGTAATCGCGAAAGCGTTACGGAGATGATAGATAAACTCCCGTGGAAGACTCTGCAGGAGAGACGCTCAGTAGCTCGGTACGGGCTTTGTTGAAGTTTCGAGAACATACCTTCACCGAGGAGTCAAGCAGCATATTGCTCCTTGCTACGTATATCTCGCGAAGAGACCATGAGAATAAACTCAGAGACATTAGAGCCCTCACAGAGGCATACCGACAATCCTTCTTTTCACGAACTATACGAGAGTGGAACAGAAGGGAGAGCCGATAGAGATACTCAAGGTACCCTCCGCTACACACCGTCAGGTGGCTTGCGGAGTATGGATGTCGATGTGGGTGGATGCATGGAAGTCCGAAATGGTTGTGAGCACTATGAGACTCAACTTCTGAAGTCATCAGTCCCCTAGAACTTAGAACTGCTTAAACCTAACTAACCTAAGGACAGCACACACATCCATGCCAGAAGCAGGATTCGAACCTGCGACCGTAGCGGTCGCGCGGTCCCAGACTGTAGCGGGTAAAGCCGCTCGGCCACCCGGCCGGCCGTAAAGTACAGAAGCTTTGGACACCGATGATGTTTCCTTTGCCACTGTAATATGACAGGCGCATGAAAACACGTCAGAAGCATTTTAATGACCTAAGTGAGCCTTTATTCTACCCCAATAAAATATTTATGGACACGTATCACCATATACGCAAAGTAGTTCATAAAAGTGAACTACTTAATTCTCGTGTCACAAGATGTCATAGATGTATGGTAGCTGGCCGTTATTACTATTTTCAGAATCAAATAAATTTTTACAATCTCCGGTTAAATTAAGGTAATGCACTAGCCTACTAATACACTCTCTCAACAATAGTTCCTAGAAAAATAAGTTATTTAACCTTGTTACATTGTTTTATGGGAAATAAAAGATTTACATTAAATACGGTTAACTCTTTGTTTGAATCTTAGAGTACTGTCTCGGACTGAAAATATATGCTCAAAATTTCGGCATTGTGAGGCCTTTATAGAATATTTTGGGAGATCAAAAGCATAAAAGGCTCGAATACATTATGCTAAGTTTCAGATAAATGTCAGTTTTCGAAGCTTTTGTTACACTGTCTGTTACATATTCAGTTGAATTAACGTTCTGTATCAGCAGTGAACGCACTTCCCCTTCTTTATTTTCACTCAACGTCTCATTCTTTTAATCTGTATTTTCATTAAATTTTTATATTGACGTTAGTACATTGTCATCTTTCGAATTTCCTTAACTGGCTGAGTTTACAAGGGAACAGTCCAATCCAGCATGCTGAAGCCTGCCCTGAACTTTTTATACAGGGAGAATACACCGAAAGACATAGTAAAAATTTCAGCTGTTAAGACAGGCAGCAGGTATTTAAAAAAATGTTGAAAATTTCCAAATTCGTAGCGCGCCAGGTGGCTGGAGAAATATAATCCCTTATCTCAGCTAAAGCAAACAGCCCATACGCCACAAAGCAGGCGCCTACCATTGACTGACAGAGTACCGGTAAGCACATAATGTGGCACAAAACGTTTATAATTTCAAAAGTAAATTACAGTTTCCGTTAATAATTTCTACATTAAAACTGCTACACCACGAAGATGACGTGCTACAGACGCGAAATTTAAACGACAGGAAGAAGATGCTGGATATGCAAATGATTAGCTTTTCAGAGCATTCACACAAGGTTGGCGCCGGTGGCCACACCTACAACGTGCTGACATGAGGAAAGTTTCCAACCGATTTCCCATGCACAAACAGCAGTTGACCGGCGTTGCCTGGTGAAACGTTGTTGTGATGCCTCGTGTAAGGAGGAGAAATGCGTACAACCACGTTTCCGACTTTGATAAAGGTTGGATTGTAGCCTATCGCGATTGTCGTTTATCGTATCGCGACATTGCTGCTCTCGTTGGTCGACATCCAATGACTGTTAGCAGAATATGGAATCGGTGGGTTCAGGAGGGTAATACGGAACGCCGTGCTGGATCCCAACGGCCTCGTATCACTAGCAGTCAAGATGACAGGCATCTTATCCACATGGCTATAGGGGATCGTGCAGCCACGTCTCGATCCCTGAGATGGAGACGTTTGCAAGACAACAACCGTCTGCACGAACAGTTCGATGACGTTTGCAGCAGCATGGACTATCAGCTCGGAGACCATGGCTGCAGTTACCCTTTACGCTGCATCACAGACAGGAGCGCCTGCGATGGTGTACTCAACGACGAACCTGGGTGCACCAATCGCAAAACGTCATTTTTTCGGATGAACCCAGGTTCTGTTTACAGCATCATGATGGTCGCATCCGTGTTAGGCGACATCGCGGTGAACGCACATTGGAAGCGTGTATTCGTCATCGCCATACTGGCGTATCACCCGGCGAGATGGTATGGGGTGGCATTGGTTACATGTCTCGGTCACCTCTTGTTCGCATTGACAGCACTTTGAACAGTGGACGTTACATTTCAGATGTGTTACGACCCGTGGCTCTACACTTCATTCGATCCCTGAGAAACCCTACATTTCAGCAGTATAATGCACGACCGCATGTTGCAGGTCCTGTACGGGCCTTTCTGGATACAGAAAATGTTCGACTGCTGCCCTGGCCAGCACACTGTCCAGATCTCTCACCAAACGAAAACGTCTTGTCAATGGCGGCCGAGCAACTGGCTCGTCACAATACACCAGTCACTACTCTTGATGAACTGTGGTATCGTGTTGAAACTGCATGGGCAGCTGTACCTGTACACGCCATCCAAGCTCTGTTTGAGTCAATGCACAGGTGTATCAAGGCCGTTATTACGGCCAGAGATGGTTGTTCTGGGTACTGATTTCTCCGGATCTATGCACCCAAACTGCGTGAAAATGTAATCACATATCAGTTCTAGTATAACATATTTGTCCAATGAATTCCCGTTTATCATCTGCATTTCTACTTGGTGTAGAAATGTTAATGGCCAGTAGTGTAGGTTGCCTACCGGTAGCAAATTACTGTTCGGTACATTGACCTACTAAGGGTGTCTTCATCAGAATAAAATTCTGATAAACCATAAAATTGCATTGGTTAAAAGCAATGGACCGATTCTAATGCAGCTACCCTCAAGTCAAAAATAAAACAAAGCGTTCCAGCCTTTGTCTGATGAAGACACCCTTAGTAGGTTGTGCAACCTATGTCAATATACCGAACAGTAATTTGAAACCTGTTGGCTGCATAATCCTATGTTGAAATCTGACACAATTTTTGTCAGATGCTATTCCTTCGATTTGCTTGGCAGTTGTCTTTGTAATAAGTTTTAACAATGGTGTTGAGATCCAATTTTCTTTGCGTTTCCTTTCTATGTGTTTGTTAATAGTAATACGCTGTTTTTGTGCGGGTTCCAGAGCTTCATAGTGCTCTGGAAATCAAATAATGTTTTCAACTGTGCAAAGATGAAATAAGAAAAAAGTGGTATGCAATTGAAATCCTTATTTGTCATGAAGAACTACATATTTCCTATTTATCAGTTAAAGGCGCTGCAGTCTGGAACCGCAAGACCGCTACGGTCGCAGGTTCGAATCCTGCCTCGGGCATGTATGTTTGTGATGTCCTTAGGTTAGTTAGGTTTAAGTAGTTCTAAGTTCTAGGGGACTGATGACCTCAGATGTTAAGTACCATAGTGCTCAGAGCCATTTTTTGCTGCATAAAAAGCCATCAGTCATGTTCCACGGAACAACTGCTAGAGAAATCGAACTTTATCATTTCCAGTGAAGTTCGTAGAACAAGCTTGAAGCACAAGTGAGTTTTATATGTATCCTCAGGAAACTTAAGACAAAAAATTTACAAAAATGATTGTTTAGTACTAAAAATCTAGTAATCTACGGAAGAAAATCTGGGAAAATGATGATGACGTCCCACTCCGAGGAGCATAGGGGACGTATGCGGGAGACCCGCACCGCCGATTAGGCAACGTCCTAATTACGCAGTGTCACAGCCAATGAAAATCTGTAACGCAACCATCTTTGTGGCGTGCTTATAATTATGTATTATTTATATTTTAGGACAATTAATCTGTAATAAAACGCACCACATGTTGTAATGAAAGCATGAAAACCGTCTGAAGATGAATCGTAACGATTCGGAACCGGTAACGGTACCCTTTGAATAAAGGAAGTGAACATAAATTTGTGGCTGGTTGCTGTCTTAACAAAATCAACATTTGTCAATAAATAAGTCAGTAAAATACAAATTAATTAAACATTATCATAAGAATAATGTTACGGGAACTGTTGTAAGATATCTCATGTCAGTAACTTAAGTACTGACAGATGAAAGTCGTCTGTAATGTAACATCATGCACTGCCTTCATTTTCTTGTCTCTGCTAGTCATCTGTGTAACAATTACAACAGACAGTTTAGCTGTCGACACAAACTGCCAGTTTTCAAAAAATTAATGATTTGAGACATTTTTGGGATACTTTAAGTGTTTAAATTTGCATGTCTGGACTTTGGACTTTATTCCTTCTCTTGCTAGGGCTACATGTGCTTATTCGCCGATTCCTCGCTAGGCAGGAAGGACTGTGCAACCCGCTGTTATCAACCGTTCTTGAGTAACTTTAATATACTTAAGAAATATTTGTAGTGCGCCTCAGCAGCTAAAATTTTGACAGTGCATTTCTTTTAGTGTATTCTTCCCTTGCGAAAAATTTCAGAGTAGGTTTCGACACATCGGACTCGACCGTTCTCTTACTGGATGTGTGTTGGAGTATCTAAATATTTATAAGACCACATTTTAAAAATTAATACTCTTAATGTTTGCTTTTTGCAGTTCATATTCATTCCGATATTTGGTGCCTAAATATTTAAAATCTGCTTCAGCTACCAAGACAAGTTCAACAACAAACAGAATTATAGCCCAACGAATCAACTAACTGCTGCACTTCACCGCATTCGTTATGACGTGTTTTGGGGCAAATGCACATTCCATCTCTTCACGCTATGGGTTGTACACACATTTTTTAATTTTACAAGAGCAACATTTTCAGCATCTATGGCGACACTGATGCCTAAATTCAATATGAAGAATGAAACCAGTAATGGATATATTGGCGCTATGATCATATTACAAAAGAAGTAAACGGTGTGCTAGCAGTGTATTCCGAAAAGAAATATCCGGCATAAATATAATACTTAAAGTTGTTTATTAGGTTAATATTTGGCAATTAACCTAAATTCCTGTACACCTCACAATACGTATTATTCCATAAGGAGTGCTAATAGATCAGCAATTTAATTCTTTTTCTGTATGAAATGACATTTACTCACCAGAACAACCGTAGTGGATAAAGTTAGGTTTTCATTTTGTATCTGCTGCGTAATATTCTCGAAGGTAGTGATATATATTGTGAACCAAAACTCCACAACAAAATTTCACGGGCTGATACTGGATGCCTTTCGAGTATTTTTGTATAAGGAACCTCGTCTCCGGCGGCTCGTTACAGCTTTATAGTTGAATTACGATTTATTCGGTTTGTAGCCACAGGCGTCTGTGTTTCTGTGAAAATACTAGCACTTCGATGGGAATAATTGTAACATGCAAGCATTTGACACGGAAGAACCCGTTTCGTGTAGGCCCCTATCAGAGATGCAAAAGCACAGTGATGAGGCCACGTCTCCGCAGGAACAGGTCACCAAAGCGTCGCTATGCCACTCCTACATTACGTTAAGTGATCTCACACACGATGCCTGCTCATCATTAAGTCCATCCCCACTGCTGTGTACCACTTTTGACGCAAAACTAACAATGCCGTGGAACATACCTGGGACGTAACAGAGCCATGAGCCAACCTCATTGCCTCGTTGAATACACCAGTTGCTGTGAAGCAACGCCGGACATAGCCGGTACTTACTTGGGTGACCGATGTTACCCATTTTCTGTTTTTCTTTCCGGCAAGTGGGAGGAGGCGTGATGGTGCAAAGTTCATGATAACCAGACTTCGCGCCAGTGCCCTGGACTTAATTCCAGACTTCTTGGCAGTGTCTCATGAAAAGAGGTCACGTAACTCTGTTGACGAAGCCCCGTCTGTCGAAGGGGGACAATAATCCTGGTGCCCCCCTTGATGCTATTAGAAAGGAAAGAAGGAAGGAAGATTGGGCTTATCATTTCTTCGACATCGAGTTCATTAGGGAAAGAGCGCAAGCTATGATACTGTCAAGGATAGGGAAGGAAATCGGTCGTGCCTTTTCAAAGAACCATCCCGCTGTGTGCCTGGAGCGAGTTAAGTAAAACACGGAAAACCTAAATCTGGATGGCTGGACACGGGGTCGAACCGTCATCCTCCCGAGTGAGAGTCCAGTGTGCTAACCACTGTGCCACCTCACTCGGTTATTACAAAATAGTAGGCTGTGTGCAGGAACCAGGTTTCACCCTCACGCTTCTCTCGTCATCATACAACGCCAACATTACACCAGAACCCACACACACACACACACACACACACACACACACACACACACACACACATTACGCGCACAAATCTCACACATCGTGAAGGAAAGGTGCCAATGTGTGCGTACGCTAGGAAAAAACTTTCCAACTAGGCGGCTGCATCTGACCATCTAGATCTTTCAGCCAACAATGCCATACGACTTTACGTTTTACCAAGCAGTACTGAGTGTAAGTTTGAAGGCACAGACTTTAGTGGACTTTACTGTTTCAACAGCTGTTATTGTGAGTGAATGGAACAGTTCCGTTTCTAGACAAGGTATCATACACCGCCGATATGTGCACTGTTATATATTATTTTCTGTCTAATATAGATACAAACGTAATTTGGGCAATAAATCAAAAGAAATGCAGTAAGTCTGTAGCAAAGTGCCGGAGACCGAGGGTCCCTTATTACAAAATACACAGGACGTACCCGATGGGTTTATGGTTCCCCTGTACGGGGTGTGACATCTAATGCAGGCCATCCCAAATACACGGTGTCCATAAATCATCTTTACAATTTCGGGCTTTAACAAATTTAAAATTGTTCTAGGTAAAAATCTAGCTTTTTCAATAAGTGACAAGATACATCTTTCTTATATAATTCACCCACTACACACATATTTTGTATTATTCATGCATGCATCTATGTCACATATGCTTAAATATGTCATGTAAATCCCTTCTCTTAGTTGTGTTTAGTTACACATCGGACAATAAATTGTTTCATTATTCACTGCGTGACAAGAAAACAACACTGCTGTAGGACATACACTGATTAGATACTATTATTGTTATTATTATTATTAGTGGCAGTGGTCAGGCACAAAGCTTTGGTAGCCTGAAGTCTTCCAGTATGTCAGTTCATAAATAACGACTGATTTAGAAACAAAATAATATAGTGCTCACATTTGAACTTGGTTAATTCTGAGTGGTATTGCAGCTGAAGGTGAAGCAGTGTCACTGAAGCAGTGTCGCTAAGACGAGAAGTAGTGATGCAGAGGAAGAAAATCTTGTAAAAATAGTCTACCTTCAATGAGCATAGGTTCGTTTTTTTCCGGTAGGAGTTGAAGATAGCCACGCGGGATTACCCGAGCGGTCTTGGGTGCTGCAGTCATGGACTGCGCGGCTGGTCCCGGCGTAGGTTCGAGTCCTCCCTCGGGCATGGGTGTGTGTGTTTGTCCGTAGGATAATTTAGGTTAAGTAGTGTGTAAGCTTAGGGACTGATGACCTTAGCAGTTAAGTTCCATAAGACTTCACACACATTTGAACATTTTTGAGTTGTAGATAGCACTCGCACTGCACTGAGAGTAGCTTCGTCATTCTATAATATACGTTGTCTTATGACTCACTTGTCGTGGTTTAACAAAAACACCCATTTATATTCTGCCATTTTAAAAATAAAAGTTTTCGAAAACTTTTTTTTCACAACGTTGTGGCGGGTGGAGATGGAGCGGAGTGTAATAGTTAATATCCGATTTCAAGAGATATTGGTCTCAAAAAGGCTGGGAACCGCCTAATCGCACGGACTCTGTCCAGCTGGTATTCAGTTTCTCTCCACGTACACTCCAGCTTTACCATGACAGATACGTTCAAATGTATCACAAAGTCCTGTAGTTTTTAACCTTGATTCTGCATACTTCTTGCCTTACAGACCCCCATAGGACTACGTCAATTGGTATGAGGAGGGTGGTACTGGGGACCGGGGTCATCTCGTTCCACTTATCCAGGAACAGACAGTCGAGCATTGGAACTTAAATAGTGGCAAATATTTATTCACAACCTATACAAAAGAGTTATATGTTTGCACCTGTTACTGTCCTTCAAAGTAGTCACCAGCGTTGTGTAGAACCCGTTGCCAGCGATGTGGAAGGCATAGTATACCGTTAGCAGAGCCTGTTCTGTTGATGGCGCGAATGGAGCGGTCTACTGCCTGTCGAATCTCTGGAACAGTTCTGAAGCGAATGGTACGAAGTGGTTCCTCCATCTTCGTAATCAAATCAAAGTCACAAAGACTTAAGCCCGGGGAGTACGGTGGATGGTACAGTACTTCCCAGTCCCATCGACCGAACAGAGCAGCCACAGCTTGCGCTGTATGCGCCCGCGCATTTTCGCGCAAAATGATGGGTGGGTTACACGGAACGTGTCGCCGCTTCTTTCGCAAAGCTGGTCGCAGGTGAGACTCCAAAAACGAACAGTAATACTGTGCATTGATTCAACTCCGTTGTTCCTGTTTCGAAAACGGTGACACCGATAAATTAGACCGCTCGCTCACAAGTGACTGAGTTTCCCTCGATTGTGCGCACGCCGGTGACGTGGGACGGGTGAGTCCATTTGCTCGGAGGTAAGGTAGGTATGTCAACAACGTGTGCTATCAGCGAAAATAGTAGATTCAATTGCATAGTGTCTCCACAGCTGTGTTTCCACTATTTAAGTCCCAACCTACGTATTTAGAAAAGGCACGTGATGGTGCCCGATACTGCTGGAAAATAACATCAAATCGCAGATGATGCAATTGTGACACTGCAAACTCTTGTAAATGTGCACATAAACATTACTGTTGACGGTAGACTGATCAATAACGGACCAATGATGCAATTTGGCATGAATTCACACCATTTACAATAAGACTTCTCTTCTCCTTTCATGTGTTACATGACTACGCTCTGATCGCTTTGGGTGAGATAACAGAAGTCATGGAATAGCGATATGTACGCGTACACATGATGTTAGTATGACGTATACAGGGTATAATGGAGGAGCTGTCATTTCTACTCAGATGATTCATATGAAAAGGTTTCCCACGCGATTATGACCGCACAACGGGAATTAGCAGATTTTGAACGCAGAATCGGACATTCCATTTCGGTAATCGTTAGCACACTCAAGTTTCCAAGATGAACAGCGTCAAGAGTGTGCCGAGATCCCCGTATGTTTGGCGTTGCCGCTTGTTACAGACAACAGTGGTGGCCGACAGCCTTCACTTAACGACCAAGAGCACCTGCCTTTGCATAGAGTTTGCGTTGCTAAGCGACGAGAAATACAGAGTGAAAAAAGGGCAGCAATCAATGTTAGAACTCTGACGAAAGTAGCCGTTAGGACAGTGCGGCGATATAACACCGCAAATCGTTGTCGAACGCAAGTTTCCCGAGGTCTGCCCTACTGTATCAAAATTAAACAAATATTAACTAATGTACAGCTCCTGTGTTGTTATTATGTCACATTTAGTACGAACATGTTCATAATGCCCATTTAGTTCAAACATCTGCATTTTTCGGTTTCCACATCACAACTTGTTTATGGCTTCCAGCAAACTCAAAGCTTTTTCATACAGTATTGGCCATTAACATTGCTACACCACAACGATGACGTGCTACAGATGCGAAATTTAACCGACAGGAAGAAGATGCTGTGATATGCAAATGATTAGCTTTTCAGAGCATTCACACAAGGTGGGCGCCGGTGGCGACAACTACAACGTGCTGGCATGAGGAAAGTTTCCAACCCATTTCTCATACATACACGTGTAAAGATGCCACGTGTAAGGAGGAGAAATGCGTACCATCACATTTCCGACTTTTATAAAGGTCGGATTGTAGCCTATCGCGATTGCGGTTTATCGTACCGCGACATCGCTGCTCGCGTTGGTCGAGATCCAATGACTGTTAGCAGAATATGGAACGCCGTGCTGGGTCTCGTACCACTTGCAGTCGAGATGACAGGCATCTTATCCACATGGATCGTGCAGCCACGTCTCGATCCCTGAGTCAACAGATGGGGACGTTTGCAAGACAACAACCATCTGCACGAACAGTTCGGCGACATTTGTAGCAGCATGGACTATCAGCTCGGAGACCATGGCTGCGGTTACCCTTGACGCTACATCACAGACAGGAGCGCCTGCGATGGTGTACTCAACGACGCACCTGGGTGCACCAAAGGCAAACCGTCATTTTTTCGGATGAACCCAGCTTCTGTTTACAGCATCATAATCGTCACATCCATGTTTGGCAACATCGCGGTGAACGCACATTGGAAGCGTGTATTCCTCATCGCCATACTGGCGTATCACCCGGCGTGATGGTATGGGGTGCCATTGGTTTCACGTCTCGGTCACCTCTTGTTCGCATTGACAGCACTTTGAACAGTGAACGTTACATTTCAGATGTGTTACGACCCGTGGCTTTACCCTTCATTCGATCCTTGCGAAACCCTACCTTTCAGCAGGATAATGCACGACCGCATGTTGCAGGTCCTGTACGGGCCTTTCTGTTCGACTGCTGCCCTGTCCAGTACATTCTCCAGATCTCTCACCATTTGAAAACGTCTGGTCAATGGTGGCCGAGCAACTGGCTCGTCACAATACGCCAGTCACTACCACTAATCACATGTCAGTTCTAGCATAATGTATTTGTCCAATGAATACCCGTTTACCATCTGCATTTCTTCTTGGTGTATAAATTTTAATCGCCAGTAGTGTACTATTTCCTTTTTGTATTGACTTAATCGTGTAAGAACCTGCACAATTAATGTTAGATTGTTAGTGTATATTACCTATTGTATATTATTGTATATATTATATTGTTGTATATATTATTGTATATTACCTAGCATAGACCATGTAGTTTTATTTCAATTACAATATGTGCAAAACCATCAAACCATGCTGCTTAACAGTGATTCACAATCACACAGCGTATAGGCCTAAGCCGGCCTCGGTGGCCGAGCGGTTCTAGGTGCTTTAGTCCGGAACCACGCGAATGCTACGGTCGCGGGTTCCAAGCCTGCCTTGGGCATGGTTGTGTGTGATGTCCTTGGGTTAGTTAGGTTTAAGTAGTTCTAAGTTCTAGGGGACTGATGACCTTAGAAGTTGAGTCCCATAGTGCTCAGAACCATTTTTGTAACTATTTATATATAACCAACCTGGATCGATTCTCTAGATACCAGTAGTGTTTTTTTTTATTGTAACCAACGTCTGTATATTAAAAAATAGGATTTTTTTGGAGCAATTTTATTATTATGTAAAATCTGACAACATAATTTACACTTCAAGGCTATTTCCACCGCCATCCAGCCCCTTTAACATACCGACTACTTATTCCCATTCTCACAAAAATCGGTCTCCCGATTTTCCAACTCTTGATGAGCGGCCGTTTTGACGCTGCCTTCATTGTTGTAGACGACAGTTCGTATCCTGTGACAATGCGGCTCATAAATTTACCGTCATGTGGCACTCATGGAAATTCAGAGCACTGGTTACTCGACTGGCCGTCAGCAACAATCAGTCTTTTCGGTATCCAGCTTGAGTACAATTTCCGGTAGTTAGCGTGTTGAGAAAAAATTTCGCAAAAACTGTTTCTTGAAAAGTGAGAAATCTCACTGGATAATGACTAAGTCTGAACCCATCTATTTTCTTCAAACTTTTCTTGGAATTACTGTACCAAGTGGTTATAAAGTAACTAACATTATGGGATGAAC
The DNA here is from genome assembly GCF_023864345.2 of Schistocerca serialis cubense. Classification (NCBI taxonomy): domain Eukaryota; kingdom Metazoa; phylum Arthropoda; class Insecta; order Orthoptera; family Acrididae; genus Schistocerca; species Schistocerca serialis. Next base: position 335,298,767 of record NC_064638.1, read on the forward strand.
AAAGTAATCCACTTCGCATTTGATCTGAACATATTTAATTGCATTACTTTTCTTACTTGTCCAATGCTCGTGATGATTTCTCCATAAATGTCACTAATATGCCGATGATTTTCGATCACATTCACACCTTAAGCGCACAGAAAATAAAAAATTGTGCATGTATAACGCTCAGCATAATTTTCGATCAACAGATCGATTTTAAATAAGCACAAAGGATTTCAACGAAGGGCTTATATGTTTGTTTATTTTTCTGTTGTCAATGCTAAGCGCAGCCGTGGTCTCCGAGCTGATAGTCCATGCTGCTGCAAACGTCGTCGGACTGTTCGTGCAGGTGGTTGTTGTCTTGCAAACGTCCTCATCTGTTGACTCAGGGATCGAGACGTGGCTGCACGATCCGTTACAGACACGCGGATAAGATGCCTGTCATCTCGACTGCTAGTGATACGATGCCGTTGGGATCCAGCACGGCGTTCCGTATTACCCTCCTGAACCCACCAATTCCATATTCTGCTAACAGTCGTTGGATCTCGACGAACGCGAGCAGCAATGTCGCGATACGATAAATAGCAATCGCAATAGGCTGGAATCTGACCTATATCATAGTCGGAAACGTGATGGTACGCATTTCTCCTCCTTACATGAGGCATCACAACAACTTTTCACCAGGCAACGCCGGTCAACTGCTTTTTGTGTATGAGAAATCGGTTGGAAACTTTCCTCATGTCAGCACGTTGTAGGTGTCGCCACCGGTGCCAACCTTGTGTGAATGCTCTGAAAAGCTAATCATTTGCATATGACAGCATCGTCTTCCTGTCGGTTAAATTTCGCGTCTGTAGCACGTCATCTTCGTGGTGTAGCAATTTTAATGGCCAGCAGTGTACTTTTGCTCTGTATATTTCGCGTAAAAGCCATGACGCAAGATTCAATTGGTTCCAATTCGCACTGAGGCTTATTCCCCACGCAGCTCTGCCTGGAACAAGCGACAGTGCAACGCAAAGTACCCACGGCCAAACGACGTACGGTGTCTTGAGGAGTGTGCCTGTGGATGTCTGTTATGGTCCTGCAGCAACTACTGTTATAGATGTGGTTGGTTCACTGCTGCTGTTCGTATTGTACGTACGAGTATAGACTCCGAGCCACTTCGATCTGCTGCGCTTGTTTGCCACGTATTTCGTACTGTGCTTTATCATAGATAACCAGCGTACCTTGTAATTTGTCCGCAGCAGGCTTAAATAACGTCCATGCTTCCGTACAGTACAGATGAATGCCTGCGTTATGGCGTCTCCGGGTAGCCAATAGCTACGCAGAACATACACGCAGAGCCCTGACCGAAGTTCTGTACATGGCTTAATTAACAGCGGCACTTAGCGAGAACTGAAAACACGGCCCGTGCTACAAATAGTAAAGTGCGCTGAAGGTATTACCGGAGCAGCTGGGAACTTGCCGGCGTGTTGAGGTAGTTGCGTTAACAGCGGTGCTGCGCGCTTAGGCGCCTACCGTGGCCGTAATATCCGGTGGCGCCCCTCCGCATTCCGGGCGCCGGTTTCCTTTCGCGACAGGTGCTTTGATTTGGCAGAGTGTGCCGCGTGAGTGACGTAGAGCGGCGGCGGCGTGCGCCCTGGCGTCATTTGAGATATTAAAGGCGAGCCAGGCCGGCACGGCAAGCACGCAGCCCGCACGGGCCCGGCGCGTTATTGAAGCACGGCGCGCGGGCTGTCGGGAGACTCAGTCTGTGGAGCTGCCTGCCGGTGGCCGCCGTGTACAGGGGCGGCGCCGCCACCCTGGCCGCAGGTAGCTGTCGAGCTGCCACAGGCGGGCGGGGGGAAGCACTGCTCAACCTCACCAGTCTGCTGCGGTTCAGCAATACAAAGTAGCCTAGAGAAACTACACAGCCGGAAAGGTATCAGTGCACCCTTTTAGAGGATGCAAATACACTCAGGATTAACTTTCCCAACAGTGCATAAGGATTACATGAAATGATGGCACTTACAGATCAAGGTCCCAGATATCGATCAATGCTAAAACGCCCATATTAGTACGTGGTGTGGACTCCACGGGCTAAAATGCAGGCACTGACTCTGACAACCAGTCGATCGTACAGGTGCTCAATATTGTCATGGGATATGTTTTTCTCCTCAGATCGACACGTTCACGTAGTTCTATAAGAGTGGCTAGTTGATGAGTCGCATGAGTCACTTCTCGTCCTATAATACCCCACACGTGCTCGATTTGAGGCAAGTCTATACTTCCCAGGGAAATTTCTGCACGTATTACACATTGAGTTTGACAGAGAATGTGTAGGCAAACATTATCCTGTTGGAACAACACATGACCTTCCTTTTGCAGGAACGGCAAAAGAACGAGTCTAACAAGATTCTGCATGTAGCAAGCACAGGTTAGCATCCCCTCCATATACACCAAGGATGAGGGAGAGTTCAACAAGAACCGATATTTTGATCAGACAGAATGGGCGTATTATAAGCGAGACGGAACAGTTCAAGTTCCTAGGCGTTCGGATAGATAGTAAGCTGTTGTGGAAAGCCCATGTTCAGGATCTTGTTCAGAAATTAAATGCTGCTTTATTTACCATTAGAATAGTATCTGAAATAAATGACATTTCAACACGAAAAGTAGTCTACTTCGCATATTTTCATACGCTTATGTCATATGGTATTATTTTTTGGGGCAATTCTTCCGATTCAAAAAGGGTATTTTTGGCTCAAAAACGGGCTGTTCGGACTATATGTGGTGTAAGTTCGAGAACCTCTTGTCGACCCCTCTTCAATAGTCTGGGAATTCTAACATTGCCCTGACAGTATATATTTTCTTTAATGTCGTTTGTTGTTAGCAATATTAGCTTATTCCCAAGAGTTAGCAGCTTTCACTCAGTTAATACTAGGCAGTAATCAAATCTGCTTGTGGAATGCACTTCCTTGACTCTTGTGCAGAAAGAAGTGCACTATTCTGCTGCATCCATTTTCAATAAGCTACCTCAAGAACTCAAAAATCTTAGCAGTAGCCCAAACGGTTTTAAGTCTAAACTGAAGAGTGTCCTCATGGCTCACTCCATCTGTTCTGTCGAGGACTTACGAATTCTAGCCTGAATACGTTTCTTATATTTAATTTTATCTGTTTCTACTATCGTGTTATAATTTCATGTATTGACTCGTTCCATGACCATGGAGACTTCTCCTTAATTTGGCCCCACGGAACAATAAATAAATAAATAAATAAAGCTAATTGCACACCAGACCATAAGACATGAGGTGGAACCAATGAGTCTTGGATGAACGCATTCCGCGAAACAGTCCTCACCAGGTGTATATTATACACGCAGACGACCATCACTCTGCTTTCAAAAAGTAAAGACCACGGAGCGTCATTCCATCTTTTAAATGATCAATCTGTAAGCGAGCATTATCCTGTTGGAACAACAAGTCGCCTTCCTTCTGCAAGAACGGCAAAAGAACGAGTGTAACAAGAATCTGCATGTAGCAAGCGCAGGTTAGCATCCCCTCCAAATACATCAAAGGGCACAATTCGAGCAGTGCCCGTCGATTCTGCCACATGAGTGGAAGACGGGCTAGAGGTGTGCGCAGCCGTAGTCCCACTGCTAATAATCGCAGTTCGTGTTGATTCCTCTCGGCTCACAAGTTCTCTTATTTGTGCCGTGGTAGCTGTACGATCTGCTGCCTTCGCGATACGACGATCCTAGTGGGCGTCTGTTCTTCGTGGCAGTTCAGAACGCCGTCTATGCACTCGCCCACGAAGGTACACTCACTCGTAATGACGCATATTTTACACAAACAGTATTTACGAATTCAGTTGCACGTGCAACTCCTTTATTGAATCACAATGTGGTTTACATCAGGTCACAGGTACTACAGTACAAACAAGAAATTTTCAGAACTGATCTTACCTTTGTATCTAGCCGCACTCGTCCAAACAATGACGGTAACTTCTCGTATGTGTGGCGTAAACGAAGATGCGAACAGAAAGTCGCTGGAGAAGTACCCAAAGCACTTAGGACACAAAAGAACCGTCACAGATGTTGGTACCTTATTGTAGAATCTGCGCCTACCGTCACTGGCACTCAGAAACAATTAACTTAACATTTATTAGCGTGGTTTTGGTATGATGCAAATTCGCGACGCCCTTTGTGCTAATCAGTGTGACCTAAAATCTGGTGCGCCATTGACAGCCCATGGAAGTTAAGTTCAGGAAGAAAAACTTCACTTTTAATCAAAGGCAAGTAGGCAGATACCACAAATCTAAACTACAGTGTCACGAGAGCTAAGTAGGTCTCTTAAATGCCTTGTGAGATTACTTTGGTATTTGTTGTTGTGGTCTTCAGTCCACAGACTGGTTTGATGCAGCTCTCGATGCTACTCTATCCTGTGCAAGGTTCTTCATCTCCCAGTACCTACTGCAACCAACATCCTTCTGCATCTGTTTCGTGCATTCATCTCTTGGTCTCCCTCTGCGATTTTTACCCTCCACGCTGCCCTCCAATACTAAATTGGTGATCCCTCGATGCCTCAGAGTATGCCCTACCAACCGATCCCCTCTTCTAGTCATGTTGTGCCACAAATTTCTCTTCACTCTAATTCTATTCAGTACCTCCTCATTAGTCATGTAATCTACCCATCTAATCTTCAGCATTCTTCTGAAGCACCACATTTCGGAAGCTTCTATTCTCTTCTTGTCTAAACTATTTATCGTCCATGTTTCACTTCCATACATGGCTACACTCCATACAAATGCTTTCAGGAACGGCTTCCTGACACTTAAATCTATACTCGATGTTAACAAATTTCTCTTCTTCAGAAACGTTTTCCTTGCCATTGCCAGTCTACATTTTATATCCTCTCTATTTCAACCATCATCAGTTATTTTGCTCCCCATACAGCAAAACTCCTTAACTACTTTAAGTGTCTCATTTCCTAATCTAATTCCCTCAGCATCACCCGTCTTAATTCGACTACATTCCAGTATCCTCGTTTTGCTTTTGTTGTTGTTCATATTATACCCTTCTTTCAAGACCATGTCCATTCCGTTCAGCTGCTCTTTCAGGTCCTTTGCTGTCTCTGACAGAATTACAATGTCATCGGCGAACCTCAAAGTTTTTATTTCTTCTCCATGGATTTTCATTCCTACTCCGAATTTTTCTTTTGTTTCCTTTACTGCTTGTTCAATATAAAGATTGAATAGCATCGGGGAGAGGCTACAACCCTGTCTCACTCCCTTCCCAACCACTGCTTCCCTTTCATGTCCCTCGACTCTTATAACTGCCATCTGGTTTATGTAAAAATTGTAAATAGCCTTTCGCTCCCTATATTTTACCCCAGCCACTTTCAGAATTTGAAAGAGAGTATTCTAGTCAACATTGTCAAAAGCTTTCTCTAAGTTTAGAAATGCTAGAAACGTAGCTTTGCTTTTCCCTAATCTTTCTTCTAAGATACGTCGTAGAGTCAGTATTGCCTCACGTGTTCCAATATTTCTACGGAATCAAAACTGATCTTCCCCGAGGTCGTCTTCTACCATTTTTTCCATTCGTCTGTAGAGAATTCGTGTTAGTATTTTGCAGCAGTGGCTTATTAAGCTAATTTTCCCATCTGTCAACACCTGCTTTCTTTGGGATTGAAATTATTATATTCTTCTTGAAGTCTGAGGGTATTTCGCCTGTCTCGTACATCTTGCTCACCAGATGGTAGAGTTTTTTGAGGACTAGCTCTCTCAAGGCTGTCAGTAGTTCTATTGGAATGTTGTCTAACACGGGGCCTTGTTTCTAACTCTTCAGCAGTATCATATCTCCCATTTCATCTTCATCTACATCCCCTTCCATTTCCATAATATTGCCCTCAAGTACATCGCCCTTGTATAGACCCTCTATATACTCCTTCCACCTTTCTGCTTTCCCTTGTTTGCCTAGAACTGGGTTTCCATCTGAGCTCTTGATATTCATGCAAGTGGTTTTCTTTCCTCCAAAGGTCTCTTTAATTTTCCTGTAGGCAGTATCTATCTTACCCCTAGTGAGATAGCCCTCTACATCCTTACATTTGTCCTCTAGCCATTCCTGCTTAGCCATTTTGCACTTCCTGTCGATATCATTTTTGAGACGTTTGCATTCCTTTTTGTCTGCTTCATTTACTGCATTTTTATATTTACTCCTTTCACCAATTAAACTCAATATATCTTCTGTTACTCAAGGATTTCTATTAGCCTATTTCGTCTCTCAAAGCCACCCATTCTTCTTCTACTGTATTTCTTTCCCCCATTCTTGTCAATTGTTCCCTAATGCTCTCCCTGAAACTCTGTACAAACTATGGTTCTTTCAGTTTATCCAGGTCATATCTCCTCAAATTCCCACCTTTTTGCAGTTTCTTCAGTTTTAATCTACTGTTCATAACTTTGATATTTAGTTTGCCGTTTTGAGACGGAATTCCATCGAAGTTGATAGAACACCCAACACATTTCTCTACTCATGGAACATCAGAACGAGAGGAACCGGAGGTCACAAGGAGCATTCACAAAACAGCGCCCTCCAAGTTGCCATCCAGGAAAGTATAGACGCAAAAGCGAAAATTATTGATACGGCATTGTCTCATAACTTAGAAGTACTCAAAACTACGCTGAAGAAATGTTAAAATCGATGTGACTTCATACCGGTAAACAAGTCGGACGTATGTTACTCAATGTGTTTGTTAATGACGCCGAAGTGAAATATATTGGAAATATTAAATTTTCCGTTAAAGTGAACAACATGCGGTTGGTAAGTAATGCTCTTAAGGACATTTATTTAGTATATTTTAGTGCTATGGCTCCAGCTGATAACATTTCGTCTTTAATTGTAACACTTATTAGAAAAGTTACCAAGAAACGAAACCAAAACAAAATTTTGGATGGAACGTGTTTCATGTTTGAAGTACAAGTTCAATTCAATGTAGATACTAATCCTACGATAATGCGGCTATTCGTAACTAGTGTCAGCCTCCATACTAACAAAATATGGGAAACAATGATAATTTTTGTATGCTAACAAACCTCTCAAACTTAACAGATCCTAGCAGTCGAGTTACTGGTAGAAGTGAAGCTGTGAGGACGGGGTGTGAGACGTGCTCGGGTAGCTCAGATGGTAGAGCACTTGCCCCCAAAAGGCATACGACCCGAGTTTGAGTCTCGGTCCGGCACATAGTTTCAATCTGCCAGGAAGTTTCATATCAGTGCACACTCCGCTGCAGAGTGAAAATCTCATTCTGTTAACAGATCCCATCATGGAACAACAGAGTGACCAGTTTACGAGTCACATCACAAATAAATTAGGGGCTTTAACTTTAGATGATAAATCTGTGCTCCTACCGATCTACATCTATAAACCTACCCTGCAGCTCTCACTTAAGCGGCCAGCAAAGGGTTCATTGCACCACTTTTACAATGTTCCTGCATCGTTTTACTCTCGATCAGCGTACAGGAAAAGGAACAGTAACCTCGTTTTGCGAGCTCTGATTTCTCTTATCTCATTACGTTGATAATTTCTCCCTAAGTAGTTTGAAATGGAAAGAAAGATTTCGCATGAATTGGAGAAGGCTAATGATAGAAATTTCCTGGAAAAACTTCTTTGTTTTAATGATTGCCACCCTAAATTGCGGATCATAATTCTACGAAATTCAGTTTAAACCATCTTGGCTAAAATTGTGGAAATGTTCTGGGAGGTGCCCTAAACACTGACAAAGTTTCGTGTTCAACCAGTACCTATGGTATACTTATTCTTCCTGTTCTTATTGATTGTGTATTCTTATATATTAAAACTCTAATTCCTAAATTAGAAGCTACAAAATCCAAGGCTGTTCGGATAATACCAGACAAAGAGATTAGCAGGGAAGCATACCTAACTTTTCTACTTCTCCAGATGTGGAAATCAAGTGCATCATCCTGCGCGGTCGTCTACATATCACCTGCTGTACTGTTTTGTGTATACTGTTCATCTTTTGAAGTGTATTCACAACAACTACTTCAATGAAAAGGAGCAGATGCTGTGTTTATCCGACTTCAGACACAGTTTGAACTGAAAAACACATTATGAGAAAATGGCAGTTCATTTAAGTCTTCATTTCCAAAATCAATATAATGCCAAAATGTCAACTGTGGCGTTCGCTGGGTTATTCAGTGTTTTGGTATTTAACTAATTTATAAATGGAAATGATAATCTTATTTTATTACATTGAGTAATTACTAAATAATTTTTCTCCCGGCTAAAGATTTGATCAAGTTGCTAAAGAACTCCAAGTTAACGTCGTGTTAAAGTGTTGTCTGTAAGTTGTGCAAGTGTCACTTAATCACAGTTCATACAACGGATTCTATACAACTATGGATTATGATGGAAACAGTTATCTTCAGCAAAATGATCATTAAAACCACGGAATATCAGCCGCGCACAACACTGACGTATGTTACCTGAAACAATATTCTTCGCAACTCGCGCGTAATTAATTTCGGCTCCATACATCAGCTAGAAAAGTTTGTTATATCGATCGTGCTACGAGCACTGTTTTTAAAGAACCAATCTGATCCGAATCATTTTCATTAAAATGAGTTCGGAACCACCGGTGCACATTTAATTTTACACATTTGTATTACGTTCGGCATTTATGTCTGCAGAATTGCGAATTTGAATTTTCCGCTGAGACAATTGTTAAGAGGGCGGCAGACAATTTATAGAGACTTCCTATTGTTAGAGCAAATAAATATTTTAAATGCTTATTGAACTTTACAGAAACTCTACTTTCGTATTGTGCACTATTTACACTTCATCAAGCAAACATTGGATTTGTTTCTAAAGAAAACACAGACAAACACGCGATACAAATCGCTATCATCAATGGCTGCGCTCGTTGCAGCGGAAAGAAATAATTAACACAGATAATGCTTACTGAGAGAGGAATTACAGTTACAAATAATTATTCACTCATGTTCATAATAATAATGAACTCTATTTTCAAGTAATAATTAACAAATAATTACAATTTCTTAACAGACCTCAGTTTGATACGCGTCTTGCGTGCCGAACCTACAAAAGCCATCCAACAAAAGGTAAAAACAAAGGAAGACAAACGCAGATCATAAAAACACTTTACAATTATCATTGTTTTTGTATGACACACATCGGTATGTCCAATTATATCATAGAATATTATATAAATAATTAATTCACTATAAGTTTTCATTGTTTTTTCATACGTCGAATACATAATGTTTATAACTGTTAGAGGCATAATTTCCTCTCGTCGCACTGTAGCCAAAAATTTATCTCGTGGGTGTTACACAACGTAGTGTTAGGTATTTTTAATGACATGACAGTTGTAGCTTTGGACAAATTCGTTTCAAAGAAAAGAATTTAAAACTGCAGAAGTACTTCTTCATTCATAAAAATAGTAAATTGTTAATGGCATGAAAACATTGCTTATGGCTCAGAAGTTATGAAATATTTTCCAAGAAACTGTGATTACTAATTCCCATCATGTATGGTTATGTTCGTTACATTAGCCGGCCGCGGTGGTCTAGCGGTTCTAGGCGCTCAGTCCGGAGCCGCGCGACTGCTACGGTCGCAGGTTCGAATCCTGCCTCGGGCATGGATGTGTGTGATGTCCTTAGGTTAGTTAGGTTTAAGTAGTTCTAAGTTCTAGGGGACTGATGACCATCGATGTTAAGTCCCATAGTGCTCAGAGCCATTTGAATCATTTGAACCATTCGTTACATTATTTGAGAGGTGTAAGGAAACTAGCGAGAGAAATATATTCCGCTTTGAAGCACACGACTGTCCCTTTGATTGACTTGAGTGGCTGCTATCTGTGTCCGAAAAACAGATCACACCTGCCATTTCGAAAAGTACAGATCGACAGTGTCGAAGAAAAAGAAAAGCATTGTTAGCTGTTCCTAACTCTTGGGTGATGAGTTGATAGTGTTAAAAGATCGTCGACGGTTGGCAATGTCCTGCAGATGATGTAGTGGCACAGCATCTGCAGAAACCTCCAAAGTGAAAGGAAATTTTATTTTTCCAACAGGCAAATCAGAAAAGTGTGCTTCTCAAGGTAACATCCGATTTACATCCTAAGCATTCCTTAGTCTGCGTTTCAAAGTAAAAGTAGGCATTCCCGTCGATCAGTTAGGAGTTGCGAACTATTTTTTTGTGCTACTCGAAGCCGAAGAGGCTTGCACAGGGTAAGAGTAGCGTGGACAGCTGCATCAAACCAGTCTCTGGACTGAAAACCACTGCAACACAACTATTTTTCTGTGTAAATTCTTTGGTAAACAATAAAATGAGGAAACTAAAGTTAAAATAATTGTGTAGAAGAGGTTCAAATAATGTCACACTGTACCGTAGATTGCAAATTTCCGCTTTGTGAATCATAGTCCCCTGATGGGTGAAATAAATATTTGTTTCTATATTTAGATTTTATTCCACTCTGAGTACTCATTCTCTCTCATTCGCGCTTGTGAGTGTGTGCGCGTGTGTGTTTGTTGCTTTTGTGTGTGTGTGTGTGTGTGTGTGTGTGTGTGTGTGTGTGTGTGACCGCGTGTGCGCAGGTTAGTAGTAGTAGATACTGTGCTTCCTTTTTACTCAGGGGCTATTTGAAGTAAAGAGTGGAAGATTCGGGAACATTTTCGCAAATTTTTTACTAAGAAGCAGCTGGTAAAAGCTCAATGAGGTATTGGTCGTATGAAAATAAAATTAGAATAGCTGCGTACTTCTGAAATCTTTGATCAATTGTCGCTCTTTTCAACTTCAATTAAAGTGACTGAAGTGAACACGGTCATTATATTGAGAGATAAGAGTTACTGATTTTAAAACCCGCATTTGTAGCAACTATGAGTGAAGGAGGGTACGGAAAGTCATTTTACCATTTGGAGCAATAGCTTACGAAATCTTAACGATTTAAGACTGATAAAAATGATCCATGTCTGCGGATTTACGTATGAAAAAGCAGAATGTGCGGTCTGCTATAAAATTGTTAAATGTTTTCGTGTATGTGATTCAGTTGAATAGGTGGAGCAGTGCCTCCCAAACCGCCCTGCACTGCAAACGCCGAGTCATGACGTAACGATACACGATGTGAGGCTTTGTACGTAGGTGGTGTTGCTTCTGCGCGTCCTACGTTAACGGCTTGTTGAACTTTGAGACACACCTTCCATACATTCAAAGTACACTCAAGCAGAAAATTTTAGGTGGCAATTTAGCAGCATGTCTATCCTCAAGATACATTTACACAAATAGCTCTAAACAAAAAGAGGAACAGGAAGTGGATTCATAGATGGCAAGACAAATTTACGGCGAAAATTCAAGTTCCCTGACGCTACGTCCGTACAGCAGAAATACAGCGATTTATCTGAGTCACGCATTTAAATGGTTACGACGTCAACAACTCCAAAACTCATCTTGTATATCACATTACAGAAGCAATTCAGGAACTCTCCCGTCTAAATTCAATGTAGGCAAGTGTAATGTGCTGCGAATACATAGAAAGAAAGATCCTTTATCATTTAGCTATAATACAGCTGGTCAGCAACTGGAAGCAGTTAATTCCATGAATTATCTGGGAGTAGGCATTAGGAGTGGTTTAAAATGGAATGATCATATAAAGTTGATCGTCGGTAAAGCGGATGCCAGACTGAGATTCATTGGAAGAATCCTAAGAAAACGCAATCCGAAAACAAAGGAAGTAGGTTACAGTATACTTGTTCGCCCACAGCTTGAACAGAAGGGAGAACCGATAGCGGTACTCAAAGTACCCTCCGCCACTCACCGTCAGGAGGCTTGCGGAGTATGGATGTAGATGTAGATGTAAATAACACCACTATTGTTTCATGGGTGAAGACGCGCAGTGAAATAAAGGGAAATTAACAAGTAGATACTCCAACCAAGAAAGCTGTATAGACTGGTTTAGTGAAATAAAATAAATTGTCACCTGGCGATCACCTACATACCATAAAGAATAAAATCGTGGACAGATGGAATTGAAACCTGCACCGTTCTTACGAATTAAATGGTAACACTATGCCGCAGTGGTGCCTAATTTCCTCTACATCCATGGTACCAACAGAGACTTGGTAGTGACAATGGCACAACTTAATTTTAACCATGGAAGACGCCAGCACCAGTTCTACCACCTCAACATGATTTCGACACCTTCATGTGAATGCTGCGGTGTGGAAGTTGTTAACATTTTCTTCGGCTGTGACAGAAGGTTTCTACTATCACAGCGTGTCCTATGCTAGTGAATTACCATCGGACATTCGAAGTCTTTTATCGACAGAATAACGAACACAGTATAAACCCCTATACGGTTCTGTAGCAGGACAAATGAGAATTTAGAAAAAGCGATTTTTTTACAGTGTTGTGAATCTCAATAAAATTTACGTTTCATAACGTCAAGTTTCCATATATTGTAATGAATGTATATTAATTTCCTTAGAACTTGGACGTAATTTCGGCTTAAATGAGTGTAATGCATTGCTGTTGTCATAGTGGTACTTTTATAGCCCGTTTCCTTTTGACGCTTTTAGGCAGTTAAACATTTAAACAATGATAAGACTGACTGTAATGGTGATGTCCAAAATCCATTAACAAATTTAAAAAAGACCTGATACAGCAGTGTGTAAGTCTTGTAGATCTTTCGGAATCATCCTCTTCGTTCTTTAAGTGCTCTAAAGAGTCACTAATGATTTAACACAACATTGTCGAATTTACTTTTCAGTTTTTCTGTTCATTTATATTTATGGTTTTTAGAAATGGGATAATCAACTTTCATACAGTAATTTCAATACTGTAATACGGTTCAAGAGCTCACATAGACTACGTAGGCTAGTAAAACAAAAGGTGGCCATTCACTACTAAACAAGTGGTTGAATAACAAAACTTTCACTGTAACAATCATCGTAATTGAATACAATGGTGAAATGAGCGTATGAATTTTGTGTATGACAAGAAGGGTTACACAATGACCGCTGGACGCAGGTTGAACAAACCGAATAACACAGTATTTGCACTGGCTGTATGCTCGCTTCCGGCTGACCGTAGCTTTATGCTCGACTCCTTTTCAAAGACGAGCATAGAACGGAAAACAAAATGTTAAAATAAAAAGGTATTACATTTTATATATTACATAAAAGGGCGCAAAGTTAAAAATCATGAACACATTAGGCAGTGAAGTGGATTTGTTTAACCACAAGCCGTAAGCACGTAAACTGCTATCAAAAATGTCTCTCTTTTACTGGGCCGGAGTTCTGGTGTGAACCTGGATCTACAAAAGCCCATGAGGAATTTTCTGGAAAGTTTAATTCTCTAATTGAAAATTTCACAGCATAAGTTGTTATTAATTTTTTATCGTTTATATTACCGTCACACATTTATTTTACGGTATGACAACTTGCAATCAAAGTTGATCACCTCCAGGTCTATGTAGTTGAGTAAGGAGGCCGTTATGGTCTTACAGGAATTACTCCATGCATGTTATTCTAGGAAAGTTATACGTTTTTGTAATCAGAAAAACTGGGGCTAAAGAACCAAAACAGGGAAATTTTGAAAGGCTTACATTTTAAAATTCTTATTTTCTATAATACGTTAATTCTGAATGAAAATAACTTTCGAATTTTCAGAAAAGATAATACGTTTCATAGGTGGAAATGAGGGCTTTTAAGCAAGACAGATGAGCCTTAAAACAAACAATAATTTGCGGAGTACAAACAATTATTTGATGAGTCGAATTCTGAAGTGCTCGTTGTTAAGATGGGTTTTAATTCGCGTGCATTTCTTTAAATAAAATATTTCCTCAAAACTTAATTACGCTTTTATCAGGGGCCTGAAAGTAAAGCAAGGTAAAGTAAAAAAGTTTAGTGAAATACAGCATAGAGGAGAACTTAATAACTTTAGTGATATATGTATTACGAATGAAAAGATGAAAAGGAGAAAGTATAGTACTTGCATCGGGTGTGACTCTGTTGTCAGAGCTACGCAAGTGCAAGTCGAATAAGGAGATTATCACAACAAGCCTACTCAAGAAATCACTTTACTAAAAGCTTTTATATTTTTACACATTTCAGTTTCCAAGTATCTAATGTCAGAAATGGTTAGAAAGACGGTGTAGCTTGAAATCATTGCAAAACATGATACGTTTATCATGGTTTGGGGCCAGTGCCACGTAATACTTTCTAAAGAAAGTTCCGCCGTTTGTATGGATAGTTTCTTCTACTATTATATCAAGATTCCGGCCTTCGGCCTTTCTGGAGTGCCACAATATTGGACATGATTAGGCTTCCATAAACGAAGTCATCGACGACATATATTAAACTTGGCTACGTAATGCAGGTGTCACAGCAAAGAAACGGCAACGCATTCTTAAAGTGTCCGGCAGAAATAAAACAAACATGTGTGACGCACATTGAATAACTTTATTAACAGTGGAATTCCCAGTGCAGTCTTAATGTAATCACCATAACTTTTAATTTCACCGAACGCTGCTTCGACTTTCCTACATACTGAGTCAGGACTTCAGACAATAATTTTTTCCTCAATTTCTTCACAGCTGTCATACAGTCATTTCGCTTTAGCTTCCCTGCACTTCCTGTTTATTTCATTCCCCCGTCTCTTGCACTTCTCTATTCCTGGATTTCCCTGAACATGTCTGTACTTCCTTCTTTCGTCGATAGGCGAAGTACTTCTTCTGTTACCCATGGTTTCGTGGCACTACCTTTTTTGTACCTACATTTTTGTCTCCAGCTTCTGTGATTTCCCTTTTTTTATAGATGTCCATTCCTCTTGAGCTGAAGTGCCTAACGAGGTATTCATTATCGCGGTATCTATATTCTCACGGAACTTCTAACGTTTCTTTTCATTTCTTAGTATTTTTGTATCCTATTTGTTTGCGCATAGTTTCTTCCTCACTAGTATCTTCGATTTCAGCCTACTCTTCATAATTACTAAATTTTGATCTGAATCAGTACCTGCTCCTGGGCGCGCCTTACAATCCAGTATCTGATTTTGGAATCTATGCCTGCCTCAGCTTCTGATTCCTGAACAGACTATTTCTATTGCCATCTGAAGTCTATTGAAAACCTCAAATAGTTTTCCTACTTTCCCGTTCCTACTACCAAGCCCATATTCTCCTGCAATCTTTTCCTCTCCTCCTTCCCCTACAACGCATTCCAATCGTCCATGACGACTAGGTTTTCATCTGCCTTTATGTATTGAACTACTCATTCTGTATTCTCATATGCTTTCTCTATCTCTTCATCTTATGTTTCCGACGTTAGCATGAACACCCGAACTACTGTTGTCGGTGTCGATATTCCAAAATATGTCTACCAATTCTAGGAATTTACAAGCTATGACACAGGACTCTTTTTGTGGTTCGTTTGAGGACTAGCTGACGTGGGTGGGTTTGCCAGCTGACAGACGACAGAAAAGTTCGAGTCAGGTAAAAACCCAAATCCGCAGATCGCCTTCTCCTGTTACCGACAGCGCCTGCCGAAGTGGCCGAGCGGTTCTAGGCGCTACAGTCTGGAACCGCGCGACCGCTACGGTCGCAGGTTCGAATCCTGCCTCGAGCATGGATGTGTGTGATGTCCTTAGGTTAGTTAGGTTTAAGTAGTTCTAAGTTCTAGGGGGCTGATTACCTCAGAAGTTATGTCCCATAGTGCTCAGGGACATTTGAACCATTTTTTTTTTTTTGTTACCGACAGCAAATCTGAGGCTGTTTGAGAGGCCACTGACAGTACCGGCAAAGAACAGGGAATTCAGTAAGGCAAGACAGGAAGAGAAAGGCCATTTAGTAAGCAATATCGTAACAGAAATACAACCAAAGGTGAGCAGAGTGAGTATCAGATAGGACTTCATGCAAACACTCATATAACCATTATCTACTGATGTTTATTCAGTGGTAGGGCTAAGTGAAATACTGATAACAACCAGTGTACATTTCAATTTTTTACTGCGTAAATTATTCTTGTTTAGCTTACATTAAAGTAATGTACTAACCAGTAAGGTAACCATAATATTATTACAATAAAATGTTTTAAGTATTTTATTATTACCATAAAATGCTAGGTGTCTGTGATACGTCAAATACAAGAGTAACAGCAAAGGATATATCTAGGTGGGGAAGAAGTGGTGCGAAACTGTGACCACGCCTGAACCGAACCTCGATACTGTATTACATGGTTGGAAAGTACGGTGACCTGTTTCAAACGATGTAATGTCTGAAAATTTAGTTCGGGAAAGATTTATTTTACAAGGAAGTCCAATAAAGACTGGCACTTCACCTCCTTTTGCACAAGCGACTCCTTGTGTTAACACTACATTGTCACAAATGGTCGGTCTCGTTTAGGCACGGCGCCAAACCTGCGATGTTCCTAGTGCTGTCTGTTGTCAAAGTGACCTTGTGAGGGACTATCCTTACATCAAATTGGGATATAGTAACGACATTAAGGAATAATTATTAAATACCAAAGACAGAGCCATAGTGAATGTTCTTGAGAAGGGTCAACGATAAATCCTCAACACTCCTGCAAAGTTAAGAATAGGAAAACCGTCACTCAAAAATTACAGAACATCTTTCCTTCACTAGAAAAATACATACGAGCACCAATGCAGAACACAATGTCTTATTTCTTTACCGTTTTTGTCTTGTTTTTACTGTGAGTTCCAAATAAAATCCGAAATTATGTTTCGCCATCAATAAAGCTAACTTTTTTCACATTTAAAATAATTTTCATTAAAACATAGCTTTTTATGTATTTATATGTGCGCAGAGTAGGCTTTTCTTTGTTCAGGTACAGAATTGTAAAACTTGAAAAATTTTTTGCCTTTAGCTGTTTGATCTTTCAAGTGATAACACACCTAGTAAAAATATTAAATCTTCAAGTAACCCTTGCTATGTGTCTCGAAAACAAAATTAACTTCAAACAATGATTAAAAGAAGCTGTATTACAATACCACGAATGATGCGCTGAGAAATGGTTTATTTCCGGTGTTAGCAGGCGTGCCCGTATCTCCCATGCCCGCGTATTAAATGGGAGCACTTTCAACCTTCTCTGTGAATGGAACAACAACTTCTCATCCACGTTATACCTAGCAGAAATGTGTTGTAAAGTTGTATCTAGTTAGTCTTTCAAAATTCCTTTATTTGTTTCATGGCTTTATGTAAAGAATAATGCTGTATAAATGCGTAATGTTATCCATTCAGTGTAAGTTGTATGTAGCTTTTGCCCAGCTTCAAACATTTCATCTGCGTAAAAAATGACATCAAGGAAGTAAGAAATAATGAGCACTCTGCAGTGGGACTCAGATGTATTAAGATGGACAGGTGTGGTACGTCTGTTCATTAGTGGAGAATCAGCGGCATTTTCTAAGAAGGAAACGTTTTATTGGCCGTAACTAGCAGAAGGTGAAATTTAAAGAAGATAATTCGAAGCCTTGAAGTGTAGTCCACAGCGCGATTTAGACGCTTGTGAATGGACAGGAGCAAGCATGGAGTTGATCACTGGAAACCTATTTCGTGGAAGGGAGAACGGTTTTAGGAATGGTTGAAAGTGGAAGAGCTTAAGAATATCACAGGGACAGTATGTAGAGAGGGAAAACGCATAATATCGTGGAAGAGACAAGAATACTTCAGAACTGTTTAGAACACGTTTGCCGCGCCTTTTTTCTAATAACTTACCAAAAAATCGAGAAGAAGATTTACTCCGAAGCTTGACTCAGAAGAGGGTTTCGCAAGAACTGAAGAGCATTGGAGAAAAGACGAACTGCAAGAGAGGTGGCATATTTTTAGATCAGCGCAGAAAGCATCGGGAAGAGGAAGAAGACGATACCGAGAACAATCGAGAACCAGAAGTAATCGTACAAAGAGAAATCAGATGCTGCACTGTGACAAGTTGAAGCAGCATATCGAATTATTTCATGTTACATTGGCAGTAAGGAGACTAAATTTTATCCGTCCAATTGCTGTGTTATGAATGGAGACTGATCTCTATTGAAATATAGGTTACAGGCCGACTTTTGCGACTGTAATAGAGGCGTTATTTAGTCGTACGCATTTCGCTTTACTTCAAAGAATCATCACTGATCTCTGTAACAATGAGGTTTTTCTTACGATCGTAAATAGTCTTCATGTTTCACAGTACTAGTATTAAACACTATTAAATTACATTTACTACTCAAGATGTTTTGCTTTCTACTTCATTCCGAATATTCTTCCACACATAGATCCTGGGTTTTAAGAATATCGCACTTCACTCATGCTGGATGTATTTGCGTTTTCATATTTTTCAGAGGCACTTACACCTCGTGCAGTTTGTTTTAATGTTGCGCAGTTAGAATTTGCAGTCATACCGTAAAATAGGAACTGTGTAAATATTGGAGCTTGTGTGTGAGTTATGATCGTGTACTTCTACGTTTCCGAGTTGAAGAGGTAAATGATACAGTAATTCTGATAAACAAAACGATATTAAAGATAGGACATAATGTGACGTATTATAGAAACAAACGAAAATGTAAGTCCCCTTTTCAGCAAACTTCAGCATCGATTTTTATTCAGAAGTGCTTTTGTAACCCAGTGTCTTAAGTGTCACTCTATTCTGTAGCAACATAAGTCTGGCGCAGCTTCGCACATTTATGAGAAAACCCACGTCTTCAGTACTCATTATTCTGTCGTTCATCTTCGATCTGAGTATCTCACTCAATACCGAACAGGCAACACACGTCAGTAGCGCTCATCTATAAGATTCTTAGCATAAAGCAAAAATAAGTGCCTTGACCACATAGCCGTTTTCCATAGCAAACAATAATGATGATTATCGTAGTAGACTTTCTGGTATGTATATATGTGTCAATACAGTGTTCAAAAAAGTGTCGCCGTGCGGAGTGGACGCGTGGTTTAATGTGCCATGACACGGATAACACGGCCCCGCCCGCCGGAAATTCGAGTCCTCCATCGGGCACGACTGTGTGTGTTACTCTTAGCATAAGTTAGTTTAAGAAGTGTGTAAGTCTAGGGACCGATGACCTCAGCACTTTGGTCCATTAGGAATTCACACACATTTGAACAAAAAAAAGTGTCGAATACCTTGAGAGGTGCTTGTACTCATCGAAACAAGAAAGATAAGTTCATAGCCGGCCGCTGTGACTGAGCGGTTCTAGGCACTTCAGTCTGTAACCGCGCTGCTGCTACGGTCGCAGGTTCGAATCCTGTCTCGGGCATGGATGTATGTGATGTCCTTAGGTTAGTTAGGTTTAAGTAGTTCAAAGTTTAGGGGACTGATGACCACAGATCTTAAGTCCCATAGTGCTTAGAGCCATTTTTTTCGGAAATGCATACTTTGCCAGATAGGCATGTGTTTATAGGAATGGCTGTGAGACACTCGCTTACGAATATTAGCACATTTGTTGCATTGGCACTGCGTCAAATGTGTCAGCAGGGTAAAATGATGTCTTACTCACAGTACCCTATCTACCATTAGGTGGTCGCAGTCAGTGTGCGTTTCGAATCGTGTTGTAGGCTACGTTAGTTTTCCTCGTGTTTGTATGTCTTATTGTACAGTACTGTCAACGCTGGGTACGTATCATGATGTTTCACCTTCTTCCAAACGTGGATTCACTTATATGTTTATCATTGTTACACTGTTTGTACGTACAAGTGGTGTAGGACATTCACATTTTCTCTATTTTACCACATGTTAGCAATGGACAAGTGAAATGGCGGAAACAATCTTCTGCTATGATTTAGCAAATGGACGTAGTCTGCTAGCCCGTGCCCTCTACGCTGAAAAATATGCACAGTGCAGAGTGCCCTCTGATAGCTGATCGGTAGACTTTCCCAGCGTCTGAGGGACACAAGTACCCTTTTACCTCGAAAGACTGACGGCGGAAAGCCCAGCAAGCACAGTCCGCATGCCTGACATGGAGGAGCGTGTGCTACCTCTGGGACTGGGACCTGTTTGCGATGATTAGCAGCAGCAGAATACGTGTCTCAGTCTGTTATGTGGGGGGGGGGGGGGGGGGGGGAGGCGAGGGTTCTTCATGAACAATTGCTGTAACCATATCATCTACAGTACGTTCTGGCTCTAAGATCACAGGATCATCACAGCAGACGGCGGTTCTTTCAATGGCTGTTGCAGAAGTGCATCGCAGATCCACTGTTCACATCCAAGATTTAAATTTGCCAATAAGGCAGCGTTCACAAGAGATTGTGTTGTGAATTTCCATAACTATCATATATGGGCAGATGCAGATCCCCAAGCAATTCAGCAAAGAGGACATCAAACCGATTCTCAATCAAAGTATGGGCAGGTATACGTGGCGATAGATTAATATGGCCGTATGTGCCATCACAAAGGTAAACTGGGACGCATTATCTGGAATTTCTCATTAATGTATTGCCTATCTTGCTGTAGGCCGTGCCATTGCAGCAATGAATACAATGGTGGTTCTTGGACGATGGCGCACCAACACACTTTCGTCACAATGTGCGCGAACATCTGACGCAGACATTTCAGGAACGCTTTATTCGTCGAAGGGGTGGGGGGAGGGTCGGTCCACACCTTGGCCTGCTCGTTCCCCAGGCTTCATTCGCATAGACTTTTGGTTAGGAAACACGGAAATGAATTGGTTTACGCCGCGTCAGACGATGTGCGGAAACTAAAGGTTCGACTCACCAATGCGCGCCAGCAGGTAAAACAACAAATCGGTATACTGCAAATGGTGCCTCATTCCTTACGCCGCAGGGTAGGGACGTGCATTGTCATGAATGGACGCCGCATTGAAAACATCCTGTAAACACGTGTTTGTCACAGAAAGTTTGCATTTCCGGACCCATGTTTATTGGACTCATCTCAGAATGTGTGCATTTATTTTTCTTGTTTCGATGACGAAACCACCTCTCATTCGACACTTTTTTGAACATCCTGTGTATATTGTATTTATTATTATTACTTTGAGCTTTTCCTCGTTACAGAGGCTTATCTCCAACATAATAATTTACTTGGAAATTACAATACAAACAATAAACATTCTTAAACTATATTCTCAAAATATTTCTCCAGGTGTTTCGATCTTGTGTGTCCTCTTCCTCTGCGCCCATTCTCCTCATTATGTGCTGTACATTTTGGAGCCAGGTTGTCATAGGTCGTCCTCTTCTTCTTCTCCCCTCCGGTTCCCACTCCATTATCAATTTCGGTATTCTGGTTCTCCCCATTCGTCGTACATGCCCGTACCACTGAAAATTCTTCCTATCCATTACGTCATATATTCTTTCTTTTAGTTCCATTCTCCTTATTACTTCAGTGTTCCTTATCTTTTCTTTCCTGGATATTCTTGCCGATCTTCTCCAAAAGTCCATCTCTAGAGCTTGTAATTTTTTAATGAGCTTCATGTTAATTGTCCAGGTCTCCGTACCATACAGAACCACACTCCCTAATATGGATTTGTATATTAATTTTTTAGTTCTGCTCATTACATTCCTGCTCCATAAGACTGAGTTAAGCATCCCAATGACCCTCCGTCCGCTACTAATTCTTTTATTGATTTCTGACTCTGATTTTCCATCGATTTCTAAAATGGATCCCAAATAACAGAAAGTGTTTATCTTTTTTATTTTCTTTCCTTCAATGTATAGCTCATCTGAATCATTAGTCCAGTATTCTGTTTTTTGGTAATTAATCTTCAAACCCCAAGTTTTGTATGCTACTGCTAGTTGATTGCACATGTAGTTAGCATCCTCCCCATCTTGTGCTACGACTACTTGATCATCCGCAAATAATAAATGATGTAGGTAAACTCCATCTCTTATTTCTAATCCCATACTATTACATTTACGAGACCATATTGTATTTATGAAAACTTAATAGTTAGAGTAAGCGTGTGAAAGTTTCGCTGTGCTTATCCCAGTCGCATGAAAGAAGAAAGCTAGCCACCAGACGATTGCATAGGTATATTTATTCTGATTTAAAGCATGTTGTGTCAATAGGGACGTGGTACTTTGAATTAATCTCGATTAAGATGTACTCGTTGACGCCACGTTAATGATAAAGCGAACCCTTTCTGTCGGTGCATTACAGGTAGACAGGCGATACTATTAAATTCCGTTACAGATGTCAGTTTACAGTAGGAGATATTATGATTTACGTCAGTGATTTACAGCCTAGACTAAAATTTGTGAAACAGTCTTAAATATTACAGCAGTGATAGGCAGTTGTCAGAGAACAAGTAGAACCAAATTGGGACGATTTTATTGTGTTCAATGCTCTACAGACTCAAGATTTTAGAGCTCTACATTCGGCGCAGTCAACGTATCATTGACGTCACTGCCTTAGTCATGGCGTATATTGTGGCAGATTTCTAAGAAGCCAAGTGACGCGCGCCCATTACGAGTAGTCGATTTTGACAAGAGAGTCGCTTGCGTAAAGCCGACGTAACTCGGAATCGTATCGACTGATTCAGGAGCCATCTACCGCCATCTGAGAAAACTACATGCTAGGCTCCGTAGATGCAGTATCGTTCTTACCAGCAGAGTTGCATGTGTGATTGGGCGTAGCCGTGCGTTTTTCATGCCTTTAAAACTTCGATGTGTCTGATTTTCGTGAGCAGCTTTACGCGCGAAACGTTTATGCTATTCTGGACAATAATGCTTCTCTGATCTATTAAAAATTCAGAACAGTTTTTTGTGAGTCTGCCATTCGGATCGAGGCAGTTTTCTTTGCCACAACTATTTCAAGGCGACCAGAAGAGTTACGAAATGAAAGGGGAATATCACGACCTTGATAGAGACAACAACCCTGCTGCTACAGCCATTATTCGCAGTGATCGTTTTCCTATCGGAAAACTCCCACGCATTCTTTATATATGATTTGGAAATGTTCACACTCATTTAAAGAAACATCTGCACATGTCTAGGTGGCGTGTACAAAGAATATGGCGATGGTTTGCTGCAAAGAAAAAGCAGAATCGTATTGATGTTTACTGCTATTAGAGTGTGGGAGGTGGTAATGAACGGCGGAGAACGTCGACACTGCATGTGCAACGTGCGTGTATTTTTATGACAATGAAATGAAACCGAGTAGCGCAGAGCGGGTGCAACACGGCCAACCACTACACCCAAGTCAGCGAATAAGGCCCTGGTCATCACATAAATCGATTAAAAGGCATGTTGTACATTCATGCAGGTCCAAGACATACCGCAGGCACCGCAGCACGCAACAGACTGGTCCCAAGGCCAACTGATTGGGGATCACTCACCTAAGAACAAAACAATTCGTTTCAAAGTGGAAGCTTCGCTACGATAACGCTTGGTCTCACGTTGCCCAAATTGTGTTCGAAGTTTTGACCAGAAAAGGTATTTCTAAGGTTTTCCACCCAACTTACACTCAAAACCTGACTCCGAGCAACTTATTCTTCCACCTCACTGCGAAAAGTGGCCTTGAGGGACGTCGTATTAAAACTCCACAGATCTTTAGAGGCGATTTTGAAGTGCATGGTAAGTGCATCACACTGCGTGGTGAGTGTGTAGAAAGGAAGATAAGACTCAATCTTCCAACTTCTGAAACAAAGTTCATAGGAAGTCTACTACTGATCATCAATCGTATTGTGCGACTCTGAGCTCCATTCGGATGAGATGGCAGAGATATTAGAAAAAAATGAGAGACTGTCACGGTGCCTGACAAACAGCCAAATACTCAGACGTTATTCTCCACCCGTCACTGTGGTGTACTGAATGAATGCTCTAGTAACGTGACATGCTTTACTACGTTCATCGTAAGTGCAACCCTAGTGTTAACAAAGGTGCTTTCAGTGATAGGTCGTCGGCAGTAGTGTAGATATACTGTTTGCTGTACCACCAATGGTAATGTACGCTTTTTATCCATCAGACATTTTCGTTTTCAGTCTTGGGTCAATGATACACTCTTACCCATTACTTCTCATTTTCTTCGCATCACCATGTTAAATATTTCTACCCCACAATTCTTTTTTCGAATCTCATGAGGCAGTCGCTTTGGACGGTAGCCATTTGTGCCCAACGTTGTGAAAATGAGGGAAGTTGCTTTGCGTCTGTCAATGGATCATTGGACGAAAATCTGTAGGAATGTGGAGAAAAACAGATCACAACAATTGTTTCCGAAACGCTTTCAGGAAAATAGTGAAAAGAAGTCCACCGCTACTGACGCGGCAGATTGCAGAAATAGATCACATCTAAGCCTACGAGCGTCTCCATAAGTATTTATAGAGGTTTACGTGAGCGGAAAGGAAAACTTTATGCGACTATGAATTCCTTACAGCCACCAATGGATGCAGATGAAACCGACACTCATTTGAACTCAGCTAAAAATGCAACTGGATTATTAATTTCGACCCCATAATTTTGGGCAACCATCTCAATGAAATCTCACTTCTGCAAATACGGACCCTCCGATTCGTTGGGATCTACAAAGGAAAAGTCCATGCATAATAGTTAAACAAGGAAGATAACCAAAGGATGGACATAATCACTTTGGAAGTTTTGAAGAATAGTGTTCTGTGACCACGCCCATTTGAAAAATATTAGTTTTAGAAGAAGCAACAGGCTGAGGAGTGGAAGCGCGTGAGGGTTGTCGGGGCAGAGTTGTTTCTTAGTAGTTGGCGGCGAAAGACTTCCGGAATGAGAAGTCACCCACATTCTGCCAAAAGCACTGTCAAAGAGGGTGGAGGAGCGGATGGAGTTCCAGGGCACTCTCCTGTCCTTGGGATGGGAAACCACCCCTAGAGGTGGAAGAGTCTTCAATGATCAACGGCATGAGGACGCAGAGGGCAATGGGAACCACTACATTAAAGATACATAACGTGTATCTACAGGACATGTGGCCTGTAACCGAAAAGTTTCGCGATGATCTCTCCATTGACAAAAGACTCAGGAATAGTCCCGATTTGGATCTCTGAGAGGGGACGACCAAGGAGATAAGGATGGGGATGGCCTTGACAAAAAAGATTGATAACCAAAAAAAAGGACAACGTTCTACCAATAAAGGTTGTAACCTCCCCACAAAAATAAATGAAAATATTTAAATGTGAATTGGACATCGTGCTAAGTGTAACCTCCCCGTAAAAATATGAAAATGAAAAGAAGTGAATAGAACCAAGTGTAGCCTCCCCACAAATATTTGAAATGACAATATTTTTTCCGCAAATAATGTAAATTACTATAATTGAATGTTAATCGAAATAGAGGCAAATGTTGTTTAGCTCCCACAAAACATCGTTAAATTGAAATAAAAGTGACTATAACTTCGCTACAAAAATATTGAAAAATAATCACCCAATGTAAATTCGACACAAAAATTGAGAAATGAACATTACTCATTAAACCCACAATAATAGGGCAGCATCGCTGACCTTAGGCCCTGTGCAATAATTAATCTGATAAATTGAAGGGCAGCATCGCTGACCTTAGGCCTTGTGCAATAATTAATCTGATAAATTGAATCTGGGATGAAAAGCATAGAAAATATTGTTTCACTTGGAATGATTCGTTTCTTAAAAAAGATTGCTTTGAAAACAAAATTATTATTGGGGCATTTCTTGAACAAATTAATTACAATTAACATACATTACATTATCAGATGTGCGCAATGCTGCTTCATTACCTTATTTAACAATATACCTCGTCCCGAACCTTGACCAGAGACCCATGTCGACGCCCGCCGACTCCTCACACACAACTCCGACTCGCAACTAGCACTGACAGAGTGCAACAAGCAACAGCGTCCAACTCTGAACTGAACTACATGCTCTCGCGACTCGCTACGTACAACAACTGAACTGTCGCGCGGTCAAGCGCAGACTAGCAACGATAAACAACTCTCTGGTCAGAGATTCTGTCATGCCTCGCCATCGCTGGTTGAAACGTACGCGTTTCATAACCCTCCACTGGGTGGGGGGGGGGGGGCAAGAATTTGGCAGCGATGGTGAGTCATTTGGACTTGCCATGAGCAACAAATTTTTTCAGAATTAATTAACTTTACAATTACAGCATATATACAGATATAGAACATGAAGTAAATATGGTGCACATGCACCAAGTACAAAACATATTTGGCAATCATAAAATGTGAGTACAAAACATATTAACAAATGACATAAGTGCACATGCACTGAAAAACTCTTTAGCATTTTCACAACAAATAAACATAATGGCAAAAAATCATGTTGACAAGTGACATAAGTGCACATGCACTGCAGTTCAGAACATATCAGCAAATCAAAATGTACATACAATGAGTAGTAATCATGTTATAAAATGACAAAAGTGCACACACACTGAAATTCAGAATATATCAGCAAATCACAAAATGTATATACAATATGCAGAAATCATGTTAGAAAAATGACAAAAGTGCACACGCACTGAAATTCAGAATATATCAGCAAATCGAAATGTACATACAATGAGTAGTAATCATATTAGAAAATAACAAAAGTGCACTCGCACTGAAATTCGAAAAAAAAAATGTATAGGCCATGAATACAAATGATGTTAGCAAAAAATGATTTTCACTATGTTACAAGAATTAGGATAGGAAAGGGAAGGATTGCATCATGGTTGTAGCACTTTAGGTTGCACGCAGCTGCACTGAAAGTCCATATCTTTCCACAGAAGTACAACACCAAGTCAGACAATCTGAAGTTCGTTTCCCAGAAGTATTTATCAGCGTACCCAAGACACTGAAATGTCGTAGTAATATTCCATGTTATCATTTTGGGAGTACATCAGGTACACCAAACAGTGGGACTATAATAACGTCTCCATCGCTCACGGTGGTGGACAGCATGTTGTGTCAACACCACGCTCTTACAAAGCACACCAACGTACAGTTAGTGCAAAAACCAAATATAGTGCTCCATGATCAAGAGGATATACAGGACAAATGGATATTGCAGTAATTCAGGGTAGTTAGGTCAGAAGGTGGAGGACATTAAGTCACATACTAGTCTTCATTGGGAATTACATTAGTAGTTTGCGGCATTCATAGCCCAGTTATTGAACATTTCTGTACCATGTATGTAGTATTACAGAAAAATGTTCATTAATTGTTTTACAGACGACATTGGCATTGGTCATTTCAATACAGTTATCAGTAACATTCATTTCCTAGTTACAAAGCATAATCAGTAGCATTCATTTCCTAGTTACAAAGCATAATCAGTAGCATTTATGTCCTAATTACAAAGCATTATTAATCATTGGACATTTCAATACAGTAATCAGTAGCATTCTTTTCCCAGTTACAAGGCATAATTAGTAGCATTCATTTCCTAGTTACGAAGCATTATTAGTTAATCATTGTTCATCTCAATACAGTAATCAGTAGCATTATTTTCCCAGTTACAAAGCATTATCAGTAGCATTCATTTCCTAATTACAAAGCATTATTAATCATTAGTCATTTCAATACAGTAATCAGTAGCATTCATTTCCCAGTTTCAAAGCATAATTAATTAATCATTTATCATCTCAATACAGTAATCATTAGCATTCATTTGCCAGTTACAAAGCATAATCAGTAGCATTCATTATTCAAGTGACATATTATTCATAGCTGATCAGCATTACTCAGAACTCTCTTAAACTGGTATCATTATTTGGGACTCGTAATACATTTTTTGTTAGCAATGGATTGCTTTGGGTAATTATAGGGGAAAGCAAGAGAGAAAAATTTGCTTCTGGGTTGTTCCTGTAAATGAAAATGTGTAACGTCAATCGTCATGAGTCAGCTGTGGCAAGATTATGAAACAAGTAGAGTATATGTAATCACATTCATAAATGACATAGATTTAATGAACAACTGCTTATAGCACATTAATTTCATAAATAATTTCTCCTGCAAAAATGTACAAAAAAATGGATTAT
Organism: Schistocerca serialis cubense; assembly: GCF_023864345.2. Taxonomy (NCBI): domain Eukaryota; kingdom Metazoa; phylum Arthropoda; class Insecta; order Orthoptera; family Acrididae; genus Schistocerca; species Schistocerca serialis. The sequence goes on from NC_064638.1 coordinate 335,326,690, forward strand.
TAAGCTGAAAGAAGAAATGCATTTTATGCTGAAAAGTAGTGAACTTCGAATTAACAGGTAGTGAAATGTGTATAAAAATGTGTTCCATAGCTGTCCTTTCCAAAACCTTCAGTCATTATACTATGCAATATAACACTTGCTGTCAAAGCGAACTGCAACAAATACTTAAATAACTACATAGCATGAATACATAACTTCCACAATATCCTCATCTGTAAAGAAAAAACTTCATTATCCATCACTTCATTATCATAACTCCATTATTATCATCACCTGTAAAGAAAAACTTCATTATCCATAATAGCACATTCTTCATCATTATTCATCAGCATTCATTATCATCTGCAAAAAAAATCATTTCATTACTCATTACATAACTATTCCTTATCTCTAGCATATTCCATCACTAAAACTAAGATGTGTAGTTCTGTCTGACAGCCTGTATCAATCGCCTTGTATTCTGAAAGAAAAAATTAGTTAAGACTGCTATTCTACGATGTGTATAGTATATTCTTGTTAATGCTTGTTAATCCTGATCCATTTACTCTTCATCACGAGGTTTGCATCTTCTTTCGTTCATTCCGAAGGTGAAATTCTCATTTCTGTTTAATTTATTTCTTTTACGCATTATTTCTTTCTGAAATTGATGAACAAAGATTAATGTCTTGCATTTACATCATATACTCACTAAATAATGACTGGTTTATGATAACATAATTAAGCATACAGCATACCATGGCAGAAAACGTAATATGAAAAAAAAGACAGTGTTCAAATGCAAAAATGTACACAGAATATCACAATGCAGCAGCAAAAAATGTAAAACAGTCACGATGTTGAGATATCATAGGGCAAAAATGTCAAAGTCAACTGGTGTGTGTTATATCTTAATTATTTCACAGTGCATATAGACAAAATATGAAAAGAATCGTGCATACATTAAAAAACATGATGACAAGAAATGTGACCTTCTTTGAGTTCACCTTGTATGTTGTGTAGTTAGTAGAGGCGAGAATTAAAGACTTTAATGGAGAGAGAATTTAATAAAATTAATATGTCACTAGATAAAATTGCATAATTATTCATAAGATACGTAAGTTTCTCTGGAAAAAAATGTGCATCGTCTGATATGTAACGACAAGAAGAGCGACCTGCTAACCTTACCTTGCCGGGCACTTGCCAAGAAAAAATTCGATAATCATCAATAAGTAGTCATATAAATATAATTGCAGAAATAGTCATAAATGTGTAAATTCATCTGGAAAAATACGCACGGTCTGATGTGTAGCGACAAGAAGAGCGACCTGCTAACCTTACCTTGCCGAGCACTTGCCTAGAAAAAATACGATAATCATCAATAAGTAGTCATGTGAATATAATTGCATAAGTGATCATAAAAATTAGTAAATGGCATCATAGTATGTTAAATCATAAAGTGTCTTCATTCAATAAAGGGTTTAATATAGGAGACATGGTGGTTGCCTTTACTTTTTCTGGTTCTCAGAGTTTCGACGTGTACAACATTGGGGTGAGGAATGTCGCGAATCCGATATGGACCTGCGTATAGAAGTTCAAATTTACTGCACTTACCTTTTATTCTGCTGGATAAATAGTGTGTACGTACTAATATCTTCTGTCCAATGTGAAAGTCACGGCGTATACAAACTTGTTTTTGCTGTCTTCTACGGCGCTCTGCGGCACGTTTGATGTTGTTCAGCGCAATGTTAATTATTTCATGGTGTCGTAGTCGACGAGATGTAGGAAAGTTTACTAATTCTGTAATTTTGTTAGGTGGTTCAACATTGTTCAGTATAATAGACGGAGATAGCATAGTAGATTCATTTGGTATGGAATTAATTACATCTTGGAATGAGAATATGTGTGTGTCCCAATCAATATGTCTTTTGTGGCAGTATGTTCTACACAGTTTACCAATTTCTTTCATTAATCGTTCACAAGGGTTCGAAGAAGCATGGTACCTGGTTATATAGATCGGAGAAATGTTTCTAGTTCGTAACATACGTGTCCATATAGCAGAACGAAATTGTGATCCATTATCGGAAATTACTTTCAACACATGCCCTACGTGAAATAAAAAATGCTTTACAAATGCTTTCGAAACGGTTCTAGCAGTAGCTTTGCGTAACGGAGTGAAGGTAACAAATTTTGAAGTGAGTTCAACAGCAACAAAGATGTAGCAAAAACCTCTATTAGTTCTGGGAATCGGACCAAAAATGTCTACAGCGGCCATATGTCTTAATTTGACAGGTACAATGGGATATAATAGAGGAATATGTGAAGTTGTGTCTGACTTAGCTTTCTGGCAGATTTTGCATGACGCTAAAACTCGTCGTATACGTTTTTCCATGTTGATAAAATAACAGTTCTGTCTCAGTATAAGAAAACATTTTCTAGCTCCGTAATGTGCGTAACTTAAATGAGTATACCAGATTAATTTGTTAACAAGCTCGTCAGGAATGCATAATAACCAACTGTTGCTGTCAGGATGAGAGCGGCGAAACAGAATGTCATTGCGTACAGTGTAATGGTTTCTAATCGTAGCATTATTCCTATCTTGCCAGACATGTTTAATCTCTTTCCACACCTTGCCTTTATTTTGCTCTTTTGCTATGTCCTGTAATGACGACGAAATAAAATTTTCAAATGCAACTTGCTGAATGTACATGACGCTGAAATTTGCTTTGCAGAAGTTGGTTGCGATGTCTTGCTGATTGTTGCTGAGAGAGCGAGATAGTGCGTATGCTACAACATATTGTGTGCCGGGAATGTGAACAACTGTGAAATTAAATTCCTGTAAATAAAGTTTCCACCTGCTTAACCTGTCGTGTGTAAATTTAGCTGAAAGTAAAAATTGTATAGCTCTGTGATCTGTGTAAACGGTGGTATGTCTGCCATAAAGAAAATGCCTGAATCTCGTAAAAGCCCAAACAACACATAATGTTTCCAGTTCTGTAACGGAATAATTACGTTCAGCAGGTGACAGAATGCGACTTGCAAATGCGATGTTTTTAATTACTGTAGAACCATCTTCTTCAATTTCCTGGAAAATATCTACGCCTAAAGCGGTGTAAGTACAGTCGGTGGCAATCGAAAAATTTCTGGTAAGATCTGGGTGCGATAAAAGTGGTGCATTCAACAAAGCATGTTTCATATAACATTCTCGAGAAAAAGATTCTGCGTGTCAAAATTATTGCTTGCGTTACTGGAATATACAACCTGTACTGTATCTAGTCAAATTATATCGTACGTGCTGTTATTTACGGGAGGATGCTGTGGCATATCCACTATTTGAACTGTTCTGTTAATTCTTCCTGACGTATTACGCTATGGATGATACCTACTGTCTGATACATTCATGATTATTTGTTGTGCCGGATGTTCTTGCTGCTGAAAAGATCGACTGTTATTAAATGTACGCTGAAAAATTGTGCTCATTATTTTTACGTTTGTCATGATAGTCATTTCTATACGGCGCAGTGCGATACGAGTTGAAATAGTGTGTTTACTGTACGTACTCATTTCTTCGCTGGTGTGCGTTACTATTTGTTGTAGCTGAGACTATACGTGCACGCGAAGAAACATTAAAGCTTGGTTGACCTTGTAGACTACATTGTTGGTTAGCTATGCTAAGCGGCTGACTTTCATACTGTTGCGGTGGAAAACATCTATTGTTACCAAAATGTGTTTGCGACTGCTGAAAATTTTGCACATACTGATGATTAAATTTATCTCAGATATTAAAATTACGGCGATAGTTGTCATTTCGGGAGTGTCTAAAGAGAACTGTCACTTTCGGTAAATACTTATCTTATCGGGTTTTCATTACTCACTTATGTTAGTACTAGGTAGAGCAATAGTTGAAGAGCTGTTTTGATAGATATAAAGGATAGTAGAAGAGAAGGCAGCAGCGCAGAAAACTAAAGATGAAACAGCACTACTACAGCTCAGGGCCATATGCACGCTACGGCACATATTCATTAAAGCGTAATGAATCCCCTGAGGTCAATTACGTACTGCAAATAAATTTCAGCTTTTGCGTTACAGGCAATGCCGGTGAAAATTCAAAAACAAATTGCTGTATCCATGCTAATTCAAGTTTTTCCATTACACGAGATGTTGGTAAAAATTCTAGAGCAAATTGTTGTATCCAGTTCAAAGCTAGTTTCTGCGTTACAGACCAAGCTGGTGAAAGTACAAAAATAAATTGTCGTATACAGTTCAAATCGTGTATCTGTCCTCTGTCATTATTAAATTCCTTAGATTTTCTTACGGATAAAAATTGCTCGTAATCTACGTTCTCGTCACTGAATTTGAGAACACGTTCAGGTTTGTGTGAGAATCTGTTTGTCTGTGTCATTTCAGATTTTAAGTTACGTAGCTTTTCAGATTTTAAGTCGCGTGTCTTTTCGGATTTTAAGTCACGTAGTCTCTGTAAACTGCTCAAATTATACGCGCTGCGTGACTCTAACAAATGTTCGCAAAGTGGCGTATTCTGTGACGTATTGGCGATTGAAATAGTTTTCAATTCTGTTACTTTAATACTTTCGTCAATTTGGTTGATCTGTCGTTCACTTTTATTATCGACTTCCGTATTCAGAATGTGTGAAACTTCCAGTGACTTTAAATTGCACTCGTCGCGTATCTGTACCTCGTTTTTAGGGCATTGTTCAGTGACTGCATTAATTTCGTCTTTATTTGATTCTGTTGTGCCTACACGTGTAATACTTAATTCTTGTGCAACAGTGCCAACTTCTTCATTACTGTTATTAGCACAAGCCTTATTATCCTCACGTAATTGTTCTTTAGTGTCCTGACATTGCACGGTAACGGCTGTAATCTGTTCACTAACTTGTTTGTACTGCTCGTTAAGGTTGTCTTGTTTTTCGTTCGTGAGTTCGAAACTTTCAGCAATTGTTTCGCTAAGTTGTTTGAAATGGTTGTCGAAACTTTCATCAAGTTGTTTGAAATGGTTGTCGAAACTTTCATTAAGTTTGTCGTATGTTTCATTCGTCTGTTTGAAACTTTCATTAATTGTTTCGCTAAGTTGTTTGAAATGGTTGTCGAAAATTTCGTTATTTTGTTTGAAATGTTCATTAAGTTGTTGTAGCAATATTGCCATAATTTGATCCAAGTCAATATTACCGGCTCTATTCTCTGCGCTGTTTGACGGCGTACCTGCAATTGTCACGTTCTGTGTGACCATTTGGTCATTCTGTAATTTACAAAAAGGTTTGCCAATCGGATGCGCACTGTGCGTCACTAACTTGGAATTAAATAGATCTGTCCTACTTTGAGCATACTGTTCATTTTCATTAGACAAATTTGTCTGTTCATTACTTAAATCATGCAAACCGGGTGTTTCAAGCTGGGCTGCGCTCATTGCAACAGAACGCCCCGCGTCGTCGATTGTCGTCAAATTATCAGAGGACACAATTGAATTCATTTGTTCATCACTAGGATTATTGTCAGTAAACGGTGGATTGTCATAATTATATTGCGTGTCGCAAGTACTATCGGTGAAGTTATTTAAGTCAACCATTTCACCCATTATACTTCGCGATGCACTATTAATAGTCTTTCGCGGTATTTTTACACAAGTCACAATTATTCACAAATGAAACAAAGACAATGCAAAATCCAACAAATACAACAAAGAGCAACGAATTGCCGATGATCTGAGGAAAGAAAGTCACAAAATTAGTAAAAGCGTTGGGCCAAATGCTAATTATATTTTAGTAAATAAGAACAGATATCTGGCTACTTTTCAGAAGATTCTCAAAGAAATACGATCCTGGACCGGATGTCGCCAAGTGTAACCTCCCCACAAAATAAATGAAAATATTTAAATATGAATTGGACATTGTGCTAAGTGTAAACTCCCCGTAAAAATATGAAAATGAAAAGAAGTGAATAGAACCAAGTGTAGCCTCCCCACAAATATTTGAAATGACAATATTTTTTCCGCAAATAATGTAAATTACTATAATTGAATGTTAATCGAAATAGAGGCAAATGTTGTTTAGCTCCCACAAAACATCGTTAAATTGAAATAAAAGTGACTATAACTTCGCTAGAAAAATATTGAAAAATAATCACCCAATGTAAACTCGACACAAAAATTGAGAAATGAACATTAATCATTAAACCCACAATAATAGGGCAGCATCGCTGACCTTAGGCCCTGTGCAATAATTAATCTGATTAATTGAAGGGCAGCATCGCTGACCTTAGGCCCTGTGCAATAATTAATCTGATAAATTGAATCTGGGATGAAAAGCATAGGAAATATTGTTTCACTTGTAATGATTCTTTTCTTAAAAAAGATTGCTTTGAAAACAAAATTATTATTGGGGATTTCTTGAACAAATTAATTACAATTAACATACATTACATTATCAGATGTGCGCAATGCTGCTTCATTACCTTATTTAACAATATACCTCGTCCCGAACCTTGACCAGAGACCCATGTCGACGCCCGCCGACTCCTCACACACAACTCCGACTCGCAACTAGCACTGACAGAGTGCAACAAGCAACAGCGTCCAACTCTGAACTGAACTACATGCTCTCGCGACTCGCTACGTACAACAACTGAACTGTCGCGCGGTCAAGCGCAGACTAGCAACGATAAACAACTCTCTGGTCAGAGATTCTGTCATGCCTCGCCATCGCTGGTTGAAACGTACGCGTTTCATAACCCTCCACTCGGTGGGGGGGGGGGGGGGGGGCAAGAATTTGGCAGCGATGGTGAGTCATTTGGACTTGCCATGAGCAACAAATTTTTTCAGAATTAATTAACTTTACAATTACAGCATATATACAGATATAGAACATGAAGTAAATATGGTGCACATGCACCAAGTACAAAACATATTTGGCAATCATAAAATGTGAGTACAAAACATATTAACAAATGACATAAGTGCACATGCACTGAAAAACTCTTTAGCATTTTCACAACAAATAAACATAATGGCAAAAAATCATGTTGACAAGTGACATAAGTGCACATGCACTGCAGTTCAGAACATATCAGCAAATCAAAATGTACATACAATGAGTAGTAATCATGTTATAAAATGACAAAAGTGCACACACACTGAAATTCAGAATATATCAGCAAATCACAAAATGTATATACAATATGTAGAAATCATGTTAGAAAAATGACAAAAGTGCACACGCACTGAAATTCAGAATATATCAGCAAATCGAAATGTACATACAATGAGTAGTAATCATATTAGAAAATAACAAAAGTGCACTCGCACTGAAATTCGAAAAAAAATGTATAGGCCATGAATACAAATGATGTTAGCAAAAAATGATTTTCACTATGTTACAAGAATTAGGATAGGAAAGGGAAGGATTGCATCATGGTTGTAGCACTTTAGGTTGCACGCAGCTGCACTGAAAGTCCATATCTTTCCACAGAAGTACAACACCAAGTCAGACAATCTGAAGTTCGTTTCCCAGAAGTATTTATCAGCGTACCCAAGACACTGAAATGTCGTAGTAATATTCCATGTTATCATTTTGGGAGTACATCAGGTACACCAAACAGTGGGACTATAATAACGTCTCCATCGCACGGTGGTGGACAGCATGTTGTGTCAACACCACGCTCTTACAAAGCACACCAACGTACAATTAGTGCAAAAACCAAATATAGTGCTCCATGATCAAGAGGATATACAGGACAAATGGATATTGCAGTAATTCAGGGTAGTTAGGTCAGAAGGTGGAGGACATTAAGTCACATACTAGTCTTCATTGGGAATTACATTAGTAGTTTGCGGCATTCATAGCCCAGTTATTGAACATTTCTGTACCATGTATGTAGTATTATAGAAAAATGTTCATTAACTGTTTTACAGACGACATTGGCATTGGTCATTTCAATACAGTTATCAGTAACATTCATTTCCTAGTTACAAAGCATAATCAGTAGCATTCATTTCCTAGTTACAAAGCATAATCAGTAGCATTTATGTCCTAATTACAAAGCATTATTAATCATTGGACATTTCAATACAGTAATCAGTAGCATTCTTTTCCCAGTTACAAAGCATAATTAGTAGCATTCATTTCCTAGTTACGAAGCATTATTAGTTAATCATTGTTCATCTCAATACAGTAATCAGTAGCATTATTTTCCCAGTTACAAAGCATTATCAGTAGCATTCATTTCCTAATTACAAAGCATTATTAATCATTAGTCATTTCAATACAGTAATCAGTAGCATTCATTTCCCAGTTTCAAAGCATAATTAATTAATCATTTATCATCTCAATACAGTAATCATTAGCATTCATTTGCCAGTTACAAAGCATAATCAGTAGCATTCATTATTCAAGTGACATATTATTCATAGCTGATCAGCATTACTCAGAACTCTCTTAAACTGGTATCATTATTTGGGACTCGTAATACATTTTTTGTTAGCAATGGATTGCTTTGGGTAATTATAGGGGAAAGCAAGAGAGAAAAATTTGCTTCTGGGTTGTTCCTGTAAATGAAAATGTGTAACGTCAATCGTCATGAGTCAGCTGTGGCAAGATTATGAAACAAGTAGAGTATATGTAATCACATTCATAAATGACATAGATTTAATGAACAACTGCTTATAGCACATTAATTTCATAAATAATTTCTCCTGCAAAAATGTACAAAAAAATGGATTATTAAGCTGAAAGAAGAAATGCATTTTATGCTGAAAAGTAGTGAACTTCGAATTAACAGGTAGTGAAATGTGTATAAAAATGTGTTCCATAGCTGTCCTTTCCAAAACCTTCAGTCATTATACTATGCAATATAACACTTGCTGTCAAAGCGAACTGCAACAAATACTTAAATAACTACATAGCATGAATACATAACTTCCACAATATCCTCATCTGTAAAGAAAAAACTACATTATCCATCACTTCATTATCATAACTCCATTATTATCATCACCTGTAAAGAAAAACTTCATTATCCATAATAGCACATTCTTCATCATTATTCATCAGCATTCATTATCATCTGCAAAAAAAATCATTTCATTACTCATTACATAACTATTCCTTATCTCTAGCATATTCCATCACTAAAACTAAGATGTGTAGTTCTGTCTGACAGCCTGTATCAATCGCCTTGTATTCTGAAAGAAAAAATTAGTTAAGACTGCTATTCTACGATGTGTATAGTATATTCTTGTTAATGCTTGTTAATCCTGATCCATTTACTCTTCATCACGAGGTTTGCATCTTCTTTCGTTCATTCCGAAGGTGAAATTCTCATTTCTGTTTAATTTATTTCTTTTACGCATTATTTCTTTCTGAAATTGATGAACAAAGATTAATGTCTTGCATTTACATCATATACTCACTAAATAATGACTGGTTTATGATAACATAATTAAGCATACAGCATACCATGGCAGAAAACGTAATATGAAAAAAAAGACAGTGTTCAAATGCAAAAATGTACACAGAATATCACAATGCAGCAGCAAAAAATGTAAAACAGTCACGATGTTGAGATATCATAGGGCAAAAATGTCAAAGTCAACTGGTGTGTGTTATATCTTAATTATTTCACAGTGCATATAGACAAAATATGAAAAGAATCGTGCATACATTAAAAAACATGATGACAAGAAATGTGACCTTCTTTGAGTTCACCTTGTATGTTGTGTAGTTAGTAGAGGCGAGAATTAAAGACTTTAATGGAGAGAGAATTTAATAAAATTAATATGTCACTAGATAAAATTGCATAATTATTCATAAGATACGTAAGTTTCTCTGGAAAAAATGTGCATCGTCTGATATGTAACGACAAGAAGAGCGACCTGCTAACCTTACCTTGCCGGGCACTTGCCAAGAAAAAATTCGATAATCATCAATAAGTAGTCATATAAATATAATTGCAGAAATAGTCATAAATGTGTAAATTCATCTGGAAAAATACGCACGGTCTGATGTGTAGCGACAAGAAGAGCGACCTGCTAACCTTACCTTGCCGAGCACTTGCCTAGAAAAAATACGATAATCATCAATAAGTAGTCATGTGAATATAATTGCATAAGTGATCATAAAAATTAGTAAATGGCATCATAGTATGTTAAATCATAAAGTGTCTTCATTCAATAAAGGGTTTAATATAGGAGACATGGTGGTTGCCTTTACTTTTTCTGGTTCTCAGAGTTTCGACGTGTACAACATTGGGGTGAGGAATGTCGCGAATCCGATATGGACCTGCGTATAGAAGTTCAAATTTACTGCACTTACCTTTTATTCTGCTGGATAAATAGTGTGTACGTACTAATATCTTCTGTCCAATGTGAAAGTCACGGCGTATACAAACTTGTTTTTGCTGTCTTCTACGGCGCTCTGCGGCACGTTTAATGTTGTTCAGCGCAATGTTAATTATTTCATGGTGTCGTAGTCGACGAGATGTAGGAAAGTTTACTAATTCTGTAATTTTGTTAGGTGGTTCAACATTGTTCAGTATAATAGACGGAGATAGCATAGTAGATTCATTTGGTATGGAATTAATTACATCTTGGAATGAGAATATGTGTGTGTCCCAATCAATATGTCTTTTGTGGCAGTATGTTCTACACAGTTTACCAATTTCTTTCATTAATCGTTCACAAGGGTTCGAAGAAGCATGGTACCTGGTTATATAGATCGGAGAAATGTTTCTAGTTCGTAACATACGTGTCCATATAGCAGAACGAAATTGTGATCCATTATCGGAAATTACTTTCAACACATGCCCTACACGAAATAAAAAATGCTTTACAAATGCTTTCGAAACGGTTCTAGCAGTAGCTTTGCGTGACGGAGTGAAGGTAACAAATTTTGAAGTGAGTTCAACAGCAACAAAGATGTAGCAAAAACCTCTATTAGTTCTGGGAATCGGACCAAAAATGTCTACAGCGGCCATATGTCTTAATTTGACAGGTACAATGGGATATAATAGAGGAATATGTGAAGTTGTGTCTGACTTAGCTTTCTGGCAGATTTTGCATGACGCTAAAACTCGTCGTATACGTTTTTCCATGTTGATAAAATAACAGTTCTGTCTCAGTATAAGAAAACATTTTCTAGCTCCGTAATGTGCGTAACTTAAATGAGTATACCAGATTAATTTGTTAACAAGCTCGTCAGGAATGCATAATAACCAACTGTTGCTGTCAGGATGAGAGCGGCGAAACAGAATGTCATTGCGTACAGTGTAATGGTTTCTAATCGTAACATTATTCCTATCTTACCAGAGATGTTTAATCTCTTTCCACACCTTGCCTTTATTTTGCTCTTTTGCTATGTCCTGTAATGACGACGAAATAAAATTTTCAAATGCAACTTGCTGAATGTACATGACGCTGAAATTTGCTTTGCAGAAGTTGGTTGCGATGTCTTGCTGATTGTTGCTGAGAGAGCGAGATAGTGCGTATGCTACAACATATTGTGTGCCGGGAATGTGAACAACTGTGAAATTAAATTCCTGTAAATAAAGTTTCCACCTGCTTAACCTGTCGTGTGTAAATTTAGCTGAAAGTAAAAATTGTATAGCTCTGTGATCTGTGTAAACGGTGGTATGTCTGCCATAAAGAAAATGCCTGAATCTCGTAAAAGCCCAAACAACACATAATGTTTCCAGTTCTGTAACGGAATAATTACGTTCAGCAGGTGACAGAATGCGACTTGCAAATGCGATGTTTTTAATTACTGTAGAACCATCTTCTTCAATTTCCTGGAAAATATCTACGCCTAAAGCGGTGTAAGTACAGTCGGTGGCAATCGAAAAATTTCTGGTAAGATCTGGGTGCGATAAAAGTGGTGCATTCAACAAAGCATGTTTCATATAACATTCTCGAGAAAAAGATTCTGCGTGTCAAAATTATTGCTTGCGTTACTGGAATATACAACCTGTACTGTATCTAGTCAAATTATATCGTACGTGCTGTTATTTACGGGAGGATGCTGTGGCATATCCACTATTTGAACTGTTCTGTTAATTCTTCCTGACGTATTACGCTATGGATGATACCTACTGTCTGATACATTCATGATTATTTGTTGTGCCGGATGTTCTTGCTGCTGAAAAGATCGACTGTTATTAAATGTACGCTGAAAAATTGTGCTCATTATTTTTACGTTTGTCATGATAGTCATTTCTATACGGCGCAGTGCGATACGAGTTGAAATAGTGTGTTTACTGTACGTACTCATTTCTTCGCTGGTGTGCGTCACTATTTGTTGTAGCTGAGACTATACGTGCACGCGAAGAAACATTAAAGCTTGGTTGACCTTGTAGACTACATTGTTGGTTAGCTATGCTAAGCGGCTGACTTTCATACTGTTGCGGTGGAAAACATCTATTGTTACCAAAATGTGTTTGCGACTGCTGAAAATTTTGCACATACTGATGATTAAATTTATCTCTGATATTAAAATTACGGCGATAGTTGTCATTTCGGGAGTGTCTAAAGAGAACTGTCACTTTCTGTAAATACTTATCTTATCGGGTTTTCATTACTCACTTATGTTAATACTAGGTAGAGCAATAGTTGAAGAGCTGTTTTGATAGATATAAAGGATAGTAGAAGAGAAGGCAGCAGCGCAGAAAACTAAAGATGAAACAGCACTACTACAGCTCGGGGCCCTATGCACGCTACGGCACATATTCATTAAAGCGTAATGAATCCCCTGAGGTCAATTACGTACTGCAAATAAATTTCAGCTTTTGCGTTACAGGCAATGCCGGTGAAAATTCAAAAACAAATTGCTGTATCCATGCTAATTCAAGTTTTTCCATTACACGAGATGTTGGTAAAAATTCTAGAGCAAATTGTTGTATCCAGTTCAAAGCTAGTTTCTGCGTTACAGACCAAGCTGGTGAAAGTACAAAAATAAATTGTCGTATACAGTTCAAATCGTGTATCTGTCCTCTGTCATTATTAAATTCCTTAGATTTTCTTACGGATAAAAATTGCTCGTAATCTACGTTCTCGTCACTGAATTTGAGAACACGTTCAGGTTTGTGTGAGAATCTGTTTGTCTGTGTCATTTCAGATTTTAAGTTGCGTAGCTTTTCAGATTTTAAGTCGCGTGTCTTTTCGGATTTTAAGTCGCGTAGTCTCTGTAAATTGCTCAAATTATACGCGCTGCGTGACTCTAACAAATGTTCGCAAAGTGGCGTATTCTGTGACGTATTGGCGATTGAAATAGTTTTCAATTCTGTTACTTTAATACTTTCGTCAATTTGGTTGATCTGTCGTTCACTTTTATTATCGACTTCCGTATTCAGAATGTGTGAAACTTCCAGTGACTTTAAATTGCACTCGTCGCGTATCTGTACCGCGTTTTTAGGGCATTGTTCAGTGACTGCATTAATTTCGTCTTTATTTGATTCTGTTGTGCCTACACGTGTAATACTTAATTCTTGTGCAACAGTGCCAACTTCTTCATTACTGTTATTAGCACAAGCCTTATTATCCTCACGTAATTGTTCTTTAGTGTCCTGACATTGCACGGTAACGGCTGTAATCTGTTCACTAACTTGTTTGTACTGCTCGTTAAGGTTGTCTTGTTTTTCGTTCGTGAGTTCGAAACTTTCAGCAATTGTTTCGCTAAGTTGTTTGAAATGGTTGTCGAAACTTTCATCAAGTTGTTTGAAATGGTTGTCGAAACTTTCATTAAGTTTGTCGTATGTTTCATTCGTCTGTTTGAAACTTTCATTAATTGTTTCGCTAAGTTGTTTGAAATGGTTGTCGAAAATTTCGTTATGTTGTTTGAAATGTTCATTAAGTTGTTGTAGCAATATTGCCATAATTTGATCCAAGTCAATATTACCGGCTCTATTCTCTGCGCTGTTTGACGGCGTACCTGCAATTGTCACGTTCTGTGTGACCATTTGGTCATTCTGTAATTTACAAAAAGGTTTGCTAATCGGATGTGCACTGTGCGTCACTACCTTGGATTTAAATAGATCTTTCCTACTTTGAGTATACTGTTCATTTTCATTAGACAAATTTGTCTGTTCATTACTTAAATCATGCAAACCGGGTGTTTCAAGCTGGGCTGCGCTCATTGCAACAGAACGCCCCACGTCATCGATTGTCGTCAAATTATCAGAGGACACAATTGAATTCATTTGTTCATCACTAGGATGTGAAAAAAATTGCTGAACTAAAGAACAGGATAAGCAGAGCTCAACGCAACTCGTATTTGCAGACGGCCTAGCAGATTACCGAGAACGCTTTCGATGAAGTAACATGAATCTGAAAAGAACCGAGATACAAGGAAATGGACTACAAATGCGTTACGCTCCTGTTTCCACTTAACAGAGTGTCTAAGCTAGATGCAGGCAGACTATCTGTATGCAGCACCATGCGACGCTAACTTCATGCTCTGGACATCGCTATGCGAAGTGAGTCGGCAGGAACCAGCGCAACCAGGATCTCTTCCTAGGATGCCAAACGCAGCCTTCGACGAAACGTCAGAAACAAAAACGCTTAATGGACCACGATCACAGAACTCGAAAGATTCACCATCAATTAAGCCAACTGGTCGTGAAAGCTTTCAACGAGTAGTCACAATGTTTCCCTTTATCAGTGTACGTATCTCTAATATTTTTAGCCGATTTTGAAAGTATTCCACTGAAATAATAAAAGAAATTGATAGGCATCAATATGAGTTGGTACTACATTGTCTGCACATTCTCCAATGTCTATGTACTAGTGGTTAGCTTGGCGTCCTTTTGCACCCAAATTCGTGCGCACTGTTTATAAACGCCATTAACTGTTCCACGTTACGGATAGTGGACCATTTGCTACATGGTGATCATCCCACCACTCCAAAAACAATTACTTCAATATGAATATTGGTATTTTAAATTATTTTTAAGAAAATGACTGCATCACTAACAAAGGCTAATTTATTACGATATTAATTATAAAACGATTCATATTCATTATTTTCGTTGTCGTCTTGTTGCAGCTGTGTGCAGAGCCTCCATGATGTTTGGCTGGCTTATGCCTGGCTTTGTATGACATCAGGGATAGAAATAATGAAACTAGTAATTCATAAGCCAGAAAGAATAGAAAAGTAAGGAAAGCAGAGATTTATGGACGATATATGAATCAAATCACGTGCCACTTATGCTACAAAGGATCCCTAAAGAAGTACAGAAGTAAATAAATAAGGTTCTGAAAAAAAATTGAATAAATGACCACACAGATGGAGGAAGACGACTAAGATCGTTTGAGAGTTTGGAAACTCTTCAAACGCAATTAATTATACAATATGGAGGAAAAACTCCCTCCCAGCACTTGTTGCACAGAGTATTTATCTCCGTTAAATTGAAGGGAACCAGCACACTCAGTGATTCACATAAAGAATGAGAATACCATTTCATTATCTCTAATTTATATGACAAATACGGTTGGTTTCTGTGCAGCAGAGAGTATGACAAAGACAGAACCAAAGTTTCAAACACAGCAATAGGGAACAGAACAAATAATAGGCCGACCCAACACAGAAATAATAAATCCTGAGTCTGACGTAAAGACGTAACGAAGCGCATACGCAAGCAGATTGTATAGACTACGAAGCTATAACATCGCTAAAGATACGTCTGAGTCTTGTAGTTTAAAAGATTTGTTGAAGGTACCGTGAAAAAAAGTTCAAATTTGTGTGAATTCCTATGGGACCAAACAGCTGCAGTCATCTGGCCCTAGACTTACACACTTCGTAAATTAAACTAACCTATGCTAAGAACAACACACACACCGATGCCCGAGGGAGGACTTGAATCTCCGGTGGCAGGGGCCGCTCAATCAGTGAGTGACAAGGCGTCTCCAACCGCGCGGTCACTCCACGCGGCGGCACCGTGAAAACTTTCTGTCAAAAGTGATGAAGTATTGGAACTCAATCTTGTGTATAGTGGCGAACCTTGTTTACGGTGAGTTTTTGGAATTGCATGTTCGAATCGTCTTCGATTACTGATCACCAGGATCTAAATGTTACTCCGACTTTCAATACCCATGAGATAATTAAAACAATGGTATCACCAACACAACTGTTATGCAGGAACTTAGGCACATCACAGAGAAGGTGATCATATGGATTGCAATTACTCGTTCTCAAGGCAGGATAAAATACCTGACTGCATGTCAGCAATTACAGTTCAAATAAGACAATGGGAGCCTTCAAACATTTTCTTTGAACTGAAGCGAGTACATGAAATAAGTGACTCCAGCAAAACTTTTACCAAAGAAAAATCACGAACGCTATCTGACCACGAACCTGGAATTCTTTATAGATACATAAGAATTCCAATTTCCAGATGCCTCTTTACAGAGTTATGTGCAAGGGACGCAATGCAGAGATCACTACAATTTTAACTACAGTTTCGAATTTGTGTGTGTGTGTTTCACGGGTTTAAGGGAGCTCAACGGTGGGGATGTCAGCACTGTTAAAAATAAGGTCTAAGGCGCTGCAGTCATGGACTGTGCGGCTGGTCCTGGTGTAAGTTTGAGTCCTCCCTCGGGCATGGGTGTGTGTGTTTGTCCCTAAGAAAATTTAGGTTAAGTAGTGTGTAAGATTAGGGACTGATGACCTTAGCAGTTAAGTCCCATAAGATTTCACACACATCTGAACATTTTTTGTTAAAAATAAACGCAGGAAACGGATGTGGATATATATCGAGAGAGAAATGGATGAGTTGATTCTTTGTCGTGTCCTGACATAGGTGGGAGAGGGAAATAAAGGGGGTTACTGGTCAGTCTGCGCTCCAGAGCGGTACAGAGCAGAAGGCAGAAGGACAATTCGCAGTGAAGGCATTTGATTGTTTTCTTCTATCTGAGCCAACACTGGTACAGGCATTTACTAGAAATGCAGGTGGTGAGACTCGGTAGGGAACTCGTTGTGGAGACTCTTGGACGAACAGGGTTTTGAAATAGTTGTTTATTCCAGACAGGACTAACTAATACACTGGAGGCTAGCTCTACGGTTAGAAAAAGCGTGAATAACACTGTTACAACATAAGCCAGTGCAGAAGTCCCAGGAGTGGATGTTAACCATAGTAGCAAACACTACCAGCATCTTAAGGCAACAACTTTGTTGTAAAACCAAACATACTGAATGTGACTCTGCTCACTGAGCACTCCAAGTGAGACAGCAGACTTACGCGGAGCTGGACCGAGGATGGAGTAGACGGACGCGGATTCGGCGTTCAGATCGTCTGACTGAGAACTCTGCCAAAATCTGGGATTTAGGGGTTTTCAAGAGTCGCGTGGTGGTACTGTTTTTCCCACTTAAAGCCACCCAGCCAATCCCGTAGGTCTCTTGCAGGTGCCTGCCAATCACGGTTTAGTTAGGTCCCCTCTACTGCTCCTAAGGCGGGGATGTTAATGCAGTTGCACTAACCAAATCCGTATTTGTTATCAACATCGTTCAGCTGAAAGCTAAACGTAACTGCTCTGCCGAATAAGGCTTGCAACATTATTGTTATACGTCATTTAGTCCCTCCCCTCGGGCTCCCCGGAGTAGGGACTGCTGGGTCAACAGTTTATGGCGTTTTCGCCCTCTTTCTAACCCTTGTGAGCCTACTGACGTTGCTGTTTTCAGGGCTGGTATCAAGCTGGCTTTATACGGTAGTACGTGCCTGTCGGTTACAAAGTCCTATGGTGGCAACCAACTACAGCGTCTTGACGACATATGAAGTTACGTGTTACTTCCTTGAAGAGTAACTAACGCCCTGGGACCGCTTCTGGGGGCATTTTCTCAAGGCTCTCCCCTTACAGTTTACTTCATGTAACAATATCTCTCCTAGTTTCGTCTGCCCTCAGCATCGTCTCTGCTTTCGCGCCTTGGAACGCCTGTCCTCCTTTCTCACAGCTTCAAGATAACACTACAGTAGCAAGGAATGATCAATGTATTACATCTTCAGCATATCTCTAAATTATTCCCCTAGGCCTGTATCTGTTAACGTCTTGCAAATCACTGTTGTCACTGCTCTCCAGACAGGAACCGCTGGCCTTCCGGAGTGGCCGAGCGGTTCTAGGCGCTACAGTCTGGAACCGCTTGACCACAGGTTCGAATCCTGCCTCGGGCATGGATGTGTGTGATGTCCTTAGTTTAGTTAGGTTTAAATAGTTCTAAGTTCTAGGGGACTGATGACGTCAGAAGTTAAGTCCCATAGTGCTCAGAGCCATTTGAGCCAGGAACCGCTGCATGTGTCAACAATTTCGCTGCAGGTACCACAGAATCCTGTTAGCATTTCTTAACATGCTGAAAGCACAGTGTGCGTATGCGTGTTCTCTACCAGCGTTGCCACCGCTGGCGACAAATCTGTACACAGCCTGAGGATGAAACGACCTGCACCTGAACATCAAAAACTGGGAATTCTGATTTTATGACTTCTGCCGACTCACTATCTCGAAAAGATCTCTCGCAAATGGTAAGACTTTAGAGCTATGAAATGGAGCACTTATAACAAGAAGTAAACCTTGTCACTAATAGTCAGCAGTCCTGCATACCCCATATTAATTAACATTTATTATACGGATACTGAGCGTTATCGTACTTTTGCTGCTTGTTGTAAATTAATTAATAAATGTTGATTCAGACCTGCTTTCGCTATTTGGAGGCAATTATAGTTTGCTTCGGAAGCATCAGTAATCAATAAGAGCGCAACAGATGCCAATCGTTGGGTATTAGCGTGTTTCTATGTTGGCACACAGCCGATATCGCAGAAATCCGTGGTATGTCATATCCATAATATTATCGCTACAATATGCAGAAATATTCCATGTTGCGCGCGTCACACGTGCTTACGCAAAATTAAACGCCAGTCGAGCGTTACCGTTCTCCTGAATATCTCCTGTACACCGTGCCGCCCCCTGCCGCGGAGATAACAGATTCACAATCTATCGCAGCCTACATGTAGTCGAAATCTGACTGTCAACTGATACAACTACTACAGTTACCGTTGTTCGTAATGTTTCTACCAAAGTTGACTCTCTTTACAGAGATGTAAGTTAACTCTTTAGTGCTCCCAGTCCACTGCGTATGTGGATGTTTCGAAATTCTCCTTAAAATCTATCAAAAGTGTAGGAGACTATGGATTGAACCTTTGAATGGATCTCACTACCTGTTATCATCAAAGTAGCGGCCATCACTGTAGGACAAAACACAGTACTACATTTTCCCATTGAGGCTGCCAACAACGGCGTTAACACGTCCCCAAATGTGTGAGACGTTTGTTGTTTCCGAGAGATGAAAGTCGACATATTGACATAATTACACATGCCAGAGAATAGCTGACAACGACGAACCGTCAACGCAAACAGAGCAAAGCCAGCAGAGAACCCACACTGATGACGTACGCTCCGTTACACTCATACGAAAGAAATCGCAGTCATTCTTTGTTGTTATCACTTTTACTTGTTCAGTTACGTCTCATCAATGTACCTGAGCCTTTTCAGTCTACTGATTCCGCATGTGTATAATTACTGCTGCAACATACCACGATCCAGACTAAATGACAGTCACTCTTTGATGTATGGAACAAATAGACAAGAGGCTCATGAACTGTAAGAAGTTACTACTGAACGAATGATAGCAAGGAGGGTACACAGCTTTTCTATCCACTCAGTTATCTTCAGCAGTGATAGTGACAACTGTGGAGAGTAAATAGTCGGATGAATATATTCACATTGACATGTGAATACTGAAAATATATCTTGTTTTTTTGTACCATTTCGTCACTGAGTATGAGTATTTACTGATTTCCACCTATATCTTTTATCTTTGTTAACAAGCTGTGTTGCTCGTTATCCACTTGTCCCTCGTCAATCTATTGATTCCCCACATTTATCTACACATATACTCCGTTGACCACCAAACGGTGTGTGGCGGAGGGCACAATTAGTGCCAAAATCATATTCTCCCCCCCCCCCCCCCCCCCGCCAACCCCTTGTTCCATTTGCGGATCGCGCGAGAGAAAACAACTGTCTCCTGTCTCATCGCCTCAGTACGAGCTCTAATTTCCCTTATCTTTGAATGGTGATCATTGCGCGATTTGAAATTTGGTGGTAATAATATATGCTCTACATTACATCCTCGCTGAAGATCAGATTTCGGAATTTAGTGAGCAGCCCCTTCCGTTTAGCGCGCCGTCTATCTGCAACTGTGTCCCACTTCAAACTTTCTATGAGATCTGTAACGCTCTCGCGATGGCTAAAAGTACCAGTCACGAATCTTGCCTCTCTTCTTTGGACCTTCTCAATCACTTGAATCAGACCCAACTGGTAAGGGTCCCATAAAGACGAACAATACTCCAAGACTGGACGAACGAACGTTTAGTAAGCAATTTCCTTTTACTGAAGGACTGCATCGCTGCAGGATTCTACCAATAAACCGCAATCTAGAGTTTGCCTTACCCGTTACTTCTGTAATCTGATCATTCCATTTGAGATCATTTCGAATAGTCACACCCAGATACTTGACGGATGTTACCGCTTCCAAATACTGAGCATTTATTTTGTACTCGTACATTAATGGGGATTTTCGCCTTGTTATACGCAGTAGGTTACGTTCACTAATATTGAGAGATAACTGCCAGTCATTACACCACGCATTTACTTTCTGCAAATCCTCATTGATTTGTTCACAACTTTCGTGTGATACTACTTTCCTGTAGACTGCAGCATCATTGGCAAACAGTCTAATGCCGCTACCAAGACCATCAACCAGATCGTCTGTGTAAATCGTAAAAAGCAACGGACCTATTACGCTCCCCAGGGGCACACCTCAACTTACCCTTGTTTCTGTTGAAGTCACCCCTTGCAGGACGACATACTGCTTCCCGTCTGTTAGAAAACTTTCTATCCAACCGCATATGTCATCGGATAGACCGTAGGGGCGCACTTTTTGGAGCAAGCGACAGTGCGGAACTGAGTCGAACGCCTTTCGAAAGTCGAGAAATATGGCATCAACCTGGGAGCTGGTATCAATGGCCTGTTGTATATCATGCACAAAGAGGGCCAGCTGTGTCTCGCAAGACCGCTGTTTCCTAAAACCGTGCTGGTTTCTGCACATGAGCTTCTCAGAGTCTAAAAAGGTCTTTATGTCTGAACATAAAATATGTTCCACGATTCTACAACAAATCGATGCCAGTGAAATTGGCCGGTAATTATGTGAAACCGATTTTCTACCCTTTTTATAGATTGCTATGACCTGCGCCTATTTCCAGTCCCGTGGAACTTTCCGCTGTTCCAATAATCTCTGATAGATGAGGGATAAGAATGAGGCTATATTTGTAGCATAGTTAACGTATAATCTTACTGTCTGTGCCAGATACCTTCCTGGCGTCTAAGGATCTTAATTGTTTTACAATCCCAGATACACTAAACACTATGTCAGACATCCTTGCGTTGGTTCGATAATTGAAAGGGGGAATGGTGCTGCAGTCCTCTACAGTAAACGAGTTTTTGAAAGCTAGGTTTAGAATTTCGGCCATCTGTTTATCATCGTTACATTGCCCGTACTGTCAGCAAGAGAAGGTATTGCATTATTTGTAGCGTTCATAGATTTTACGTAGGACCAAAATTTTTGGGGGGTATTTTTAGAATCTGCAGATAAAATATTACTTTCAAATTCGTTAAAAGCAGCAGCGATTTAGCAGCATGCCATAATTAGGACCAAATGACATTCATCCCTGTTTTAAACATATGTTGTACAGCGTTCTCTCAGCGCTGCACATATCCCTCTCCTGTCCTCTGGCCGGCCGCGGTGGTCTCGCGGTTCTAGGCGCGCAGTCCGGAACCGTGCGACTGCTACGGTCGCAGGTTCGAATCCTGCCTCGGGCATGGATGTGTGTGATGTCCTTAGGTTAGTTAGGTTTAAGTAGTTCTAAGTTCTAGGGGACTGATGAGCACAGCAGTTGAGTCCCATAGTGCTCAGAGCCATTTGAACCATTTTTTGAACCTGTCCTCTGACTGGCCACATGTATCACTCTCGTTGGAGCATGTCCAGTGCGACTCGAAAAGTGGTGGTATGACAACAGAGAGACCAATTCGCTCTGCCAAGTATTAACTCTCAAACACCCTTGTATTAACGTCGAAGAACTTTCTTTTACATTCCCTGACGTTTCACAGCTTCTATCTCTTTGGACCTAATTTCAAATTACTCTTTGCAGTTAAACATCTGGATTCACTGACAGGGCTACGTCTACATAATAGCTACCTATCTTAATGGCACACTGCTAATATTATGCACCACATCCTACAAGTAGGGAATCATTCCTTAAGGAAGTCGATATTTTCACACTCATCGCCATAGAACTATTCTTTAACCCTCGCAGTGTCGAGTTTACTTTCTTGATGATGATAAGAGGAAATTGAAGGAATGAGATGTTTGAAGATAGGAACCATACAACTTTTGTCCGCACGTAATATATCAATAGCAAGAGTGGCAGATGCCCTTGCCTCACTGACACTGAAGAGACGTGTAGTATTAAATCAGGACATTACGAGTAGTTTGGTGATCAGGAATAGTATACCACCAGTTCTCTCTTCCCGCTGATGATCTAGTAACGGTGATTAAAGATCTCTAATTTTGGGTGTCCTGTTGCGTTAAATTGCATTTAATATTTTGGTGATAATTTTCAGGTTAGATACGTCTGTGTGCAACTGAATAAAACCAATTTTATCATGAGAGACGTGTTTTGCCTTTATGTTTTGAATGGCTTCATCCCATCAGCATGGAACAAGACACGAAAATCATTAGGGTAATCAGGACAGATGCCTCATCGGGATGTAGGAAACTTCCTCATCCAGAGCGCTATTGCAAAAAACCAACAGGTGATAAATAGACTCATATAAACACCATCTCTCTATTAAATCTGATTAAAGAAACAAAGACCAAGAAAAATTACCGAGCGAGGTGGCGCAGTGGTTAGCACTCTGGACTCGCATTCGGGAGGACGACGGTTCAATCCCGCGTCCGGCCATCCTGAATTAGGTTTTCCGTGACTTCCCTAAATCACTTCAGGCAACTGCCGGGATGGTTCCTCTGAAAGGGCACGGCCGACTTCCTTCCCCTTCCATCCCTAATCCGATGAGACCGATGACCACGATATTTGGTCTCTTCCTCCAAACAACCCAACCCAACCCAACCAAAAAAATTACCGAGATATATACTAATTCGTACACACACACACACACACACAGACACACACACACACACACACACACACACACACACACACACACACACACACACACAGATGTCACAAACACACATTCAACAGTACGTAAGAACATTCAGTAGTCGGCAACAACACTGAGAACAGAACGTGGGGGAAAGATGTGTCCACAGTATTAGTACTGCGGTAGTGAAAATTCGAAAAACTGAAGGCATAAGAACTGTTAAAACCCATAAAGCAAGTGCACGTGTAGAGAAGTATCTACAAACACTGCAGGTACAAATTTGGACCATTTCAGAAAAGTCAGTAAGTGCCAGAACTCTATGTAACGTAGATTTCTTTGTCAAGCGTCTCAACCAAAATAGTAAATACATAAATATGTGCACACATTACACCCTGCAGATGCCTGTCGAATGGAACTATAAAATTCATTTCATTTTGTTCTGCTGTACATAGACGGATTTATCTAGTGAATTACATACAAGACTATCTTCAATTTTCAAGAACCAGATCTGTCGCTGGAAGTGGAACGTGAGCACGTGAGCTGTTGTTATTGGCCTCTGCTGATGAGGCGGATGTAATGTCTTCATCATAGTTAAGACTAAAGTGATATTTTTGGTGATACAGTAGCTGGAGACATTTTGGGCTAGGTGTTTGAGATCTGGCCCAGTACAGAGTCCCTTTTCCTTTCACCTAATTACCAGGTGTACCGGCAACGGCACAAAGGAATTCCCAGTTGGGATATGTCTTACAATTCAATGATCCCTCCCGAAAACCTCGGTCGGAATCGCGGGAATGAGACAATTTTTAATTTATGTTTGGGTTAATGACTTCCCTTGTACCAGACAAAAATGAAATATTCCCATCTTTGAATATGTTTGCATATTCAGAACTGAATAACCGTAGGAAGTAGCGGAAAAACCTGTTTCATTGCTTTCTTCCGGTGGTACGGCGATCTGAATGTAACGGGTGTTCCGCACCATCTCACGGCATAAAAGTGGATGGCACTTCTGAGGAATATCATTTTTATGAGAGTCGTCGGATCGGAATAGTAGGGGCTGAGAGACACCTTAGCTTTATTAGCAATCACACGAGCGCCGAGATACGTCATATCAGCAGGCAGTGGTACGTCACTAATCTCATTAGAGCATCTGCAGCTGCGGGCCACGGCAGAGGCAGGCCACACACGCCCGGTCGGCGGTACGCGCAGACCCGTCGGCAGGCCCACAGCCCTTGGGCCATTTGAGGCAGCAATCAGCTAATATCTTCCAATAGGCCGCCATTTGCCTACAGGCAGATAGCACTTAAGTCACATTAAAGGCCTACGTGGCCATTAAGCGACTGTTGCGCAATTGATGCCCGCGATTACCTTCGGCTTATCGCGTTTGCGGCGGGTGGCCGGGG
The DNA here is from genome assembly GCF_023864345.2 of Schistocerca serialis cubense. NCBI lineage: Eukaryota > Metazoa > Arthropoda > Insecta > Orthoptera > Acrididae > Schistocerca > Schistocerca serialis. The sequence continues at coordinate 335,351,323 of NC_064638.1, forward strand.
GCGACCCACACAGCACGGCGCTGGGTCCGGTGGGCCTGCTCGCAAAGCTGCTCTTCTCACACGGCTAGCGTAATTTGCTTCATTTCCACTTTATTGCCAGTAGTCTGATCTTGTTCGCGATTAATGAGTTGCGTTACGAAACTGGGTCTGTTGGGGCACCGGAAGCAAAACCGCAGGTAGAAAAAAACGTTGTGGCTCCCCCGGTCTTCCACCTAAAAGCGAAATTGTTGTTCTCTGGAGCACGACAGATGATCGTAGATGCGAAATATCAGCAACATTTCAACCTGTTGTGTTTCCTATTGCGTTAGCAGTTTCACATCCTGACGTATCGTGTCATTAATCGTTGTCTTTTTACAGAGGTGCTCGATAAAGGCGTATATGAAAAAAATGGAATGTCGTGTGGCTAGGGCCTCCCGTCGGGTAGACCGTTCGCCTGGTGCAGGTCTTTCGATTTGACGCCACTTCGGCGACCTGCGCGTCGATGGGGATGAAATAATGATGATTAGGACAACACAACACCCAGTCCCTGAGCGGAGAAAATCTCCGACCCAGCCGGGAATCGAACCCGAGCCCTTAGGATTGACAGTCTGTCACGCTGACCATTCAGCTACCGGGGCGGATAAGGCGTATATGATACTTCTTGACACAGACCGAGGCTATAACCTAGGACACCTCTGACATTCGCTGGCATGTGCTCATTCTACTGCTATCCAACTCACAAGCCCACCACCTCCGCCAGTAACTCATCTCCCAAGTTTCATACTTCACAGAAGTTCTCTTGCATATCATGCGAGACCAGCACTCCTGGAGAAAAGAAGGAAGGACATGAAGGTCTGGCTAAGTCACAGCTTGCGGCTGTCGCATCTTCCCTGTATGCTTTCTCCCATGAGCGACGGTCCTGTAAGGTATGCGGGAGAACTTCTGTGAAGTTTGGAAGGTAGGAAATGAAGTATTGCCATAAGTAAAGCAGTGAGAACTGCTCATGAGTCGTGCTTGGATATTCAAGACGGCGGGCACTTGGTCTTGGAAGACAAAGGTCCCAGTTTTGAGTCCAGTTCTGGCACAGAGTTTTAATCTACCAGGAAGTTTCACAGACTTTTGTTATAAAAATTCGTATCAAAGTTATCATGTCCATAGAGCAAGATGCCTTGTATGAACCTCTAGTGCCACAAAATTAAATGTAATGCAACAAGTAGAAAAATAATGAATTCGTCGTGGATAGGAACGCCTTAAAGCGAAGTTATAAGAATTGATGTAGAGTCATCTTTAAAAATCACCCTTCAGACCCGAACGAACATAAACGTTAACAATATGTCTTCAGCTAATGGAAGCTCTGAATTGTTGACATTTACGATCGCTTGTAGGGTCGGTCATACACGTATACTATGCATCAGCGTGAATGCGTAAACAGCATTATAGTGAATCACCTCCCTCCAAGTGCTCTCACTTCTCTTCGATTTCAAATGTCAGTGGGAGTTTTCGGTTGTGTTTCTCGTGCAGTTCTCTGTTTAATACATCGTATGAACCATTCTCCACCTGAAAATTATAGCTTGCATCCAATATGGACGGTAGCACAGCTTCACACGCGTTACTCTCTCCCATCTCAAACTGACTGGCATAAAATGGCTCTTTAACCGGCAGTTGTTGTAGGACGATGATTCCTCGCCTATGGACCACCCTACATAAAATATACTCTGGTAGAGTCCTAAACAGCCTACAGTTTTAGGTCATCTGCGGTGTAGCAATGTGTATTCTGATATAGCAGAGGAATTAGTGCAGAATGTTTCTGAAAAGAATGTAGAAAATAAGTGACCTGGTAGAGAGGGACATAACAAGCATATTTCACATAGCAACCCATGATCACATCCCTTAGCGTACGGTGCTTAGAGGATAGGCACACAACATGCCATTGGAACCGTCGTGGTAGCAGGTCTACAGGGCAACGTTTTCAATGTATTTGTGACGTCAAGGTAAATGAGAAGTCGGGGTACAAAAAGTTCTCGAAATAGCGTTCTTCTGCTTGAATGAACGGCGTGCAACGACGCTGGAGTGACCATCGCACTCTTTCAAGTACTCCTGGCAAAGTGGAAATTGCATAGGAGGCTGCCATAATGCGCGCTACTCACTCTTCATCAATCCCATTGGGTGTTTCATAGACGAGAGATTTCAGGTGACCCCAGAAGAAAAACGAATAGGGGTCAAGTGAAGGGAAACCTGCAGGTCATCTCACCGACCCGCCGTGCCCTATCCAATTCTCACTCCGTAGGTTTCATTCAGATACATTCGCACTGTATATGCGAAGTGTGCAAGTACACCATAGAGTTGGTACCACATTCACTGTAGCACTCAGAGTAGAATACGTTCTAACAGCTCTGGCAGAGTTTCTCTAAAAAAGAAATGTCCATTTGCGATCAGTTGCCTTGGGAATACGTATGAACTGACCAGATAATCGCTTACCAAGCCGGCTCAAATGTTGACAACGACGGGACCTTGGTGACCACGAACAAAGGTGGCGTATTTCCCGTGCCCACGCGTGTTGAACATGCCCTCATATGTAACAATTACATGGTTCGGAAAGTCCGGTCGATCTCTGCCAGTTGTTTTTGCAAAGGGCTAGTTTTAGAAAAGGGGTGCCCTTTGCAAAAACCACTGGTAGAATTCGACGTGGAAAATCGTGTGCGTTCAGGGCGTGAGCCTTATATGGCGGGATGGGTGCAAATCATCTTCATGCCACACATACCAAATTGTGGAATGGCTTACACTCATATCCCAACAACACGCCACGACCTTGTTGAGGGTGTATTTTCCAGCAATACTGACGCCTGCTCTTCCAGCCCTGGTAAGAGCACTGTGCGTTGACAACCGCGTCCATGAAGCCTCCGAACCTGTAACACGAAATAAATACACCGGGTTTGGAAGTAGGTCTTAAACGCACGTGCCAGGAGAAAACGCACGGCAAGTGAACCTGTCTTATCTGAGGGATGGCAGTAATGGGCGTGGATCTAGCACTCGAAGGTTCGGAAAACGCCAAACGTACAAACGTTTGGCAGCGAGAGCGTTTCAATCAGCCGTCCCGTAAGCACAGTCTGTTAAGTCTGTCCTTTCCTTCCATAGTAACAAACACAACTGTCGCCGTCTGTTTACAAACTGACGTAGGGTGAAGTAGGCTCCACAGTGTGCAGAAATGAAATACCTTTCAAACAGGTATTTGCAGAGCCGAAAGGAACGTGTTCGCGTCCTAGTAAGAGGCGGAAAACCCGTTGTGTTGTCCCGCCTGGAATATCTGCAACTACACTGTGTGATCAATAGTATCCGGACACCTGGCTGAAGTGACTTACAAGTTCGTGGCGCACACCATCGGTAATTCTGGAATTCAGTATGGTGTTGACCCACCCTTAGGCTTGATGGCAGCTTCCACTCTTGCAGGCAAACGTTCATCCAGGTGCTGGAAGGTTTATTGGGGAATGGCAGCCCATTCTTCACGGAGTACTGCACTGAGGAGAGGTATTAATGTCGGTCGGCGAGGTCTGGCACGAAGTCGGCGTTCCAAAACATAGCAAAGGTGTTCTATAGGGTTCAGGTCAAGCCTCTGTGCAGGCCAGTCCTTTACAGGGATATTATTGTCGTGTAACCACCCAGCCACAGGCCGTGCATTTTGAACAGGTGATCGATCGTGTTGAAAGATGCAGGCGCCATCCCCGAGTTGATCAACAGTGAGAAGCAAGGAGAAGCAAGAAGGTGTCTAAAACATCAATGTAGGCTTGTGCAGTGACAGTGCCATGCAAAACAACAAGGGGTGCAAGCCCTCTCCATGTAAAACACGACCACGCCATAGCACCACAGCATCCGAATTTTATTATTGGCACTACACACGCTAGCAGATGACGTTCACCGGGCATTCATCATACTCACACCCTGCCATCGGATCGCCACATTGTATACAGTGATTCGTCACTCCACACAGCGTTTTCCCACTGTTCAATCGTCCAATGTTTACGCTCCTTACGCCAAGGGAGCAGCCGCTGGACCATGAAATCCAAGTTTTCTCACTTACCGCCTAACATTCATAATACTTGCAGTGGATCTGTATGCAGTTTGGAATTCCTGTGATGGTCTCGATAGATGTCTGCCTATTACCCCTTCAACTGTCGGCGGTCTCTGTCAGTCAACAGAGGAGGTCGGCCTGTATGTTTTTGTGCTGTATGGAGTACCTGGTAGTAGGTGGCAGCACAATGAACCTGGCATGAAAAACTATGGTTTTTGGGGGGGGGGGTCCGGATACTTTTGATCACATAGTGTATATCGACTGCGGCGTTCGCAAATAAAAATCATAAAACTTCATCCCAACCTCTCTAGCGACGCCTAACGCCGTACGCTAAGGGAAATGGACATTGGCTGCTATGTGAAGTACGCTTGTACAATCTTATCATCTACATTCTACATATATACTTTGGTATGCCTAGAATCGTGACAAAGATCAATGCCTAATTTCAGAATTTATAATGAAGTAATGCAAAGTATCTGTTACTATCATCTAACCACATTTTTAGTTCTCACCTGTGACGAAAGTGTCATAAATGTCCTCTGAAGCTGTTATATATTTGTTTACACATTTTTAAATTTAACAGTGCTTACAATGTGTTAAAAATGTCACTCAAAAGTCTGTCTAGAGACTTTCATTGATTGAAAGGACCACTTGACTCACAAAGTGAATATGATGCCTCCTGAAATACATTCGTGGCTGCTATGGATGAGCAAAACACAACTTGGGGCAGATTAGGCGGATTCAGTTGATAGTGTTCTGCACTACTTTGGAGAAATTACGACCAATCCTTAGTTTTCTCTTTATGAAAGAAAGTTCCTCTAGTTAGACGATTAGGCAGTGCGAATAAATAATGCTGTCGTAAGCAATCTGAGAAGAGCATAAAAGTGGCTTTAATCCTGGATTAAGTTTTGTACAGTTTAACGCTGAGATAACAGCTAAGGAGCATCACGTGCAGAAGTGTTCCACGTCCGGTGTGTCACAGCACACGGATGTACCGCCACAAAGTGAAGGGTGCAACGCGAACATTTACATATTACTACTAGAAATGAAGGGATTTTGATTTTCTAGGTACCACCAAGCTTTGTGTTTTTGAGAAATTAAATGTTATTTATACTCTCCAATTTTACGCGTGATGGTGCATGGTTTTTCTTTAATTAGTTAATACATTATGATAATTGTTATATTTTCACAGAAATTAAATATAATGTATTTACTCAATATTTCGTTATGCTTTATTTCTCTTAAATAATAGTTTTATTGTCCGCACCACTGCACCGGCTATGCTGGTAGCGTGAGAGTACTAGGTAATACCGTATCCTCTGTATACGACTCGCTGTACAAGCTTTTCCTTAAAATTCCGGACATTACCAAAAATGTTCCCTTGTTATTACTTTTACTGCCTTGTTTCGATATTTGTCTCCGTATGCAGCCGCCTTTTAAAGTTTATTGCTCTTTTCGTTCGCTGTCAAAAGGCCCAGACATTGTCAGCAACAATATAATATTTCAGTTCAACAATACTGTTATTCCATCCTGAACTTTCCAATGTTTGAGTATATCAGTTCCGTTTTATCACAGCTGAGGTTTGCAGTAGTACGAATACTGTGATCGCTAAACTAGAATTTTCTACTACAGCGCTATTAGACAATGCATTTTTCGATACGGATAAGTTCTTCGTGCAAATTTGGAAATTTGTTGTAAGATCTTATGGAACCAACCTGCTGAGGTCATCGGTCCCTAAGCTTACACACTACTTAAACTAACTTAACGCTAAGGACAACACACACGCACCCATGCCAGAGGGAGGTTTAGAACCTCCGACGAAGTGGAGGGGTGCAGCGCGAACAGTGATAGGACGCCCTAGACAGTATGGCTATCCCGCGTGGATCTCTGTACAAAGTCGGTCGTCGAGTGCAATTAGTGAAACCATCGAGCTCAAAAAAGAAAACTAAACGTGGCCATACCCGAGTGTGTTGTGTGTGATTCAACACTAATGCTGCTATGGTTTCCAGTAAACTGAAACGACATTTGTCAAAAACATATTCTCATGTTTCGAAAAAAGTACTGGAGGTTAGCTATCAACTTCTCGTGAAGGCCAAAAAACTACACAGAACAGCAGAAAATTACAAAAATTTCTCCCTGTGTTGGCACAATCAGCCACCGAGTTAGTGGTATGTCCTGTGATACCGATGACATTTTGGTGGATAAATTAAAGAGTAGTCGTAAATTCTCTCTTCAGATCGACGATTCCACCGCTACTGGCGATCACGAACAACTTCTTTCCTGTATAATGTATGTTGATGGGGATGCAATTGCAAGTAATTTCCTTTCTTGCAAAGAACTACTCGAACGAGCAACTGGTGAAGACAAATGGACATTCAGTCCGTAATGAATTAACGTGGGAGGATAGCGTTAGGGTTTGCACTCTTAAAGCAGCCTCCGGAAGGCAGGCCGACTGAAAGGATTTGTCGGTAAAGTACGCGAAATGGATCCTTATTGACGAACCTACAAGCGTAGCATTTGCCATCTCTTATAGAAATTGTGATGGACGAAATATGAAGCTCTTTAAGATTTTATGTCTAGAAATGAGATTACAGTCCACTACACATCAGCTATATACAGAGGTACGATTGTTATCTCAAGATAAAGTGTTAATGAGAATGCTTGAACTTGGAGATGACGTACGTGCATATTATGCTATTGAAGGGCATGGTTATTCAGATTGATTTGCAGATTCTGGTAAGTTGGTGTATCTTTCCGATATTTTCGTACACTTAAATGAACTAAACAGAAATGCGCAAGGTAGAAAGAAAGATATTCTATTATAAATGGTATTCAAGCATTTATTAATAATTTCCATTTGTGGATACAGAAGCTGTAAACGGACTGTGTGAGATGTTCCCAACTGTGAGGTTCATTGTTGACGATACGTACAGTATATGTTGAAGGACTTAATCAAATGGTTCAAATGGCTCTGAGCACTATAGGACTTAAAATCTGAGGTCATCAATCGCCTAGAACTTAGAACTACTTAAGCCTAACTAACTAACGGACATCACACATATCCACGCCAGAGGCAGGATTCGAACCTGCGACCGTAGTGGTTGCGCGGTTTCAGATTGAAGCGCCTAGAGCCACTCGGCCACAACGGCCGGCGAAAGACTTAATCAAAGAACATTTAGTACTCTTGTAGCAGAATTTCAAAAAATTTTTGGAGGCAGAGTTGAAGAATCTGAGTGAGTTAGTGATCCATTCGTGGAATCGAAACATTTAGGTTTAGACTTACAAGAGACAGTGGCGGATTTAAAAGCAGACAGAACCCGTCAAAATTTTTCTAAGTGCCTTCCGATACATTTGGATTGTCAGTAAGCTGGGAATACCCGGCTGTCTTCGAGATAGCAATTAATGAGCTACTATCGTCTTCAACTACATTTTTGTGTGACTTAGATGGGATTCTCGACATGACTGAAACTAAAACATCAGAGGGAGAGAGATTCAAATCCATCGATTACGCCACGAATTAGCCACCTGTGTGCAGCTAAGCAGACTCAAAAGTCACATTGAAGCTACGAGTATTTACTTTAAAACTTGTATTAGAAATGTGTTTTGTACAGTGAATTAAAGTTAGTAAGTTCTTAGTAAATAAATGAGTCTATTCCTCTTACATAATAACGGTGATAATAGTTGATTACATAATGACACAATGATTCGTAGGCATGTTAAGATTCACAAGTTTTTAAGGAGACAGATATTTTGGTGTGCTGTTTCCAACATAGGCCAGTCAGGACGTACTGTGAATAACAAAGGCTGCAGAAGATTAGTGTACATAGTATGAAAATTATACCACGAGGATGAAGAAATGACGAAAAAATCAATCACAATTTGAACCATCATAACACAAGAAATGTTCATATATAAAAATAATAAGCAAAAGATATGCAGGAAAACTTCTGTGGCGTTTGAAAGGCAGGACTTGAAGTTAAATCGTGAGGAACGGTCGTTACTCAAGTAGGAAACTAGCAGTCAGGAGGACTGCAGTTCAACTCCAACTTGAACATTCAGATATACACTTTCGTTTTTTTTCCATAAATTGTTGAAGGAGTGGTAAGATGGTTCTTTTGAAAAGTACACGGCCCGTTTATATTCCCATAACTACCCATTCCGAAGTCACTCCTGCTCTCAGATGACATAGTCATCAACAGGCCGTGAAATGCTGAAGGATCTCATTTCTACAAAGCAAAGTAACCAAAAATTAAATTTTTTTGAGACTTCGAATGTTCGTAATGTCCTACAACAGAACGAAACGATTCTCTTACTTACTTCAACTCTAACAATTACAATGCGCCGGCTGCTGTGACCGAGCGTTTCTAGCAGCTTCAGTCCGGAACCACGCTGCTGCCACGGTCCCAGGTTCCAATGCTGCATCGGCCATGGACGTGTGTGATGTCCTTAGGTTATTTAGGTTTAAGTAGTTGTAAGTCTAGGGGACTGAAGACCTCAGATTTTATGTCCCATAGTGCTTAGAGCCGCTTGAACTTTGAACTTAACAATGTATTACAAGCAATTAACTGACGGACGAAATACCTGACATGATCTACGGTTAGCTCAAGAAACAGCAGTATATGCCATATCTGAAATTCCAGCTCGTGTGGCAGTATTTTATTGATGGAATGCCTACGTTTCCGAGTGTCAGACTCACAAGAAAAGAATCACGATGGACACGACGGCCCAGAGAGACATCCATAAGGATAGTTAAGAACATGATGACAGCGATTTCCAGGCAGACGGATGTCCGTCTAAGGCATTTCACGGATTCCCACGCTACAGTCCACGCCATCGCTTCCTGGGCACCTTCGTGACAAATTGTGGCAACTGAAATGTTTTCGAAGGGCTGAGTTGTATCAAGATCCCAGAGCTATCGAACGACATCCCGTTTAAAGAAGTGAACCTGTAACCTCCCACTTCTTCATCGGCCTCCTGCATTGCGATATATTGACCGTGATCACTTATGCCTAATAAAAAATTTTACAATGAGTAAGGCTACCGTTACTGAAGCAAAATAATACCGGTGCGTAGGAGGGAAGTTTACAACAGACCCTTCTGAAGCGTGAATCTATTCTTAACCTAATCTAAATACTACTAATAATTGTGAAATGGTTGGAATATAGTGCAATCCCTCACGAACTACACATGGGGAAAAAGTACCACGTAATATTTAATACAAAGGAAATACTGAATAGCAAAAGAAGGAGAATTGAACGGTCGCCAGCCAACAACGGCAACGAATATCCAGAATTTAAAGAAAGGTAATGGCAAAGAAAATTAAGCAAATAATCACTGACGTGGAAACAGAATGTTTTCAGGCTTTTTCACAACATAACGTTTAACGAGAAAATAAATGAATGAGGAAGCAGTGAGTTTTCAGTTTCTTAATCTGAAATGCTAAATTTTGAAACTCCAACTGAAATTTTGGTTCAAATGGTTCAAATGGCTCTGAGCACTATGGGACTTAACTTCTGAGGTCATCAGTCCCCTAGAACTTGGAACTACTTAAACCTAACTATCCTAAGGACATCACACACATCCATGCCCGAGGCAGGTTTCGAACCTACGACCGTAGCGGTCGCGCGGTTCCAGACTGTAGCGCCTAGAACCGCTCGGCCACTTCGGCCGGCAACTGAAATTTTCTTCCTTAAAAAAATGACTTGCAGTAACATCAGCATAACATATAAAAAAATTTGGAAAAAGGTAAGCAATTTACTTTTAATCATTGGAAGACTGAGTAGAATTTACTTTAAGCAAATGAGCAACGAATTTCCTTTTAACATAACAATTAGGTACATATCAAACCAGCAGAAGTCTCTCGCTAAGCTAAATACTGAATAAATGAAATTTAACACTGTTAATTCGTGCTGTATCTTTAGTTATTAGTTTTGCCACTGAAATTTTACGTTACGTTAAGTGAGTGAAGTTAATACCCAAAAATGCAAATTAGTTATGACTCTAGTATGCAATGTGAGAAAGAACAGTTACCGAAGAAGCAAAATTTACAGTGAAACTGGTCATTAGCAAACAGGCAAAACTGGCAGTAAGCAGTTAATCAGAATTCATATTTTTATGACACTCGATGATTGCATGTGAAGGAAAAAGACTGTGCTTGCTAATGATGTATGAGGACAATGACAAGACAGGGCCCTACAAGTTTTAACTATTGCAGGTTATTATTGACGAAAATTATTAAAGTTTGTGACTGAAATGCCACTGGATCATGCCTGTACAACATTGGTTAACAGACTTAGGATGCTGTAGCTGTGCAGGCGACGAAGAATGTAGCCGACGATAACGCTTGAGCCGCCGCTGCTGGTTAGGAACCATGAGTCGTCTCCAGAGCCGCGACTAACTATGGGACAGGCAGTAGTTAGAATTACACCTCTTCTCCGCATGCTCACTCCTACCGTGCTCTCAATACTCACGGTTTAACGAATTAAGTGCCCCTACCCTTTGAAATCATGGCTGCACACGGCGTCTGGGGAAGCGCCCAACATACACTTCCGCTTTCTTTCATGACTGAAGCTACTCTTCTTGCTCTCTGCTCGCAGCCCGACACTCTCCATACGTAAAGGCAAACAATGGCACAGATACTGCCATTTCGTCCTTGCTATAGATACATTAAAACGAAGTTCCCTTGGCTATTACCCAGCAATTTAGAATGTTTACATTATAATTACAACCATTTATATACAAAAATGGTTCCGAGCACTGTGGGGCATAACATCTGAGGCCGTCACTCCCCTAGACTTAGAACTACTTTAACCTAAATAAACTAAGGACATCACAGACATCCAAGCCCGAGGCAGGATTCGAACCTGCGACCGTAGCAGTCGCGCGGTTCCGGACTGCAGCGCCTAGAACCGCTCGGCCACAGCGGCCGACTCAAGGGACATTAAACGGCGAAAAATTGTCGATGGTGCAGAGCGTATTTCATCTGCACGTTCGGTGTTTCATGTTTCCCACATTCCATGATGTTTTTCCTGAAGGGAAACAGAATGAGGGAATGTCCGAAGAAATACAAATGGAAATGCAGGTCCGTAAATGCATTCAGTTGTTTTTTTTTCTACCTAAGTTCTGTCAATCACTCATTAAGCTTCTCATTAATTATCATATTTGTGTGTGGGCACGTAGTTAGCATTACAACACTGTGTCATTGTAATTGAAAATATCGTAGTGTACAATAACGTATTTAAAAGCAGAAACTTAAACCATTCAAAAAATCATTACGCTTGAAATGTTACCTGTGTTACGAACGTTTCACGTCAGTACTGTACAATAAAACGTATGTAACGTTGTTAAAGGTATACAGAAGAATGAGTAAAAGGGTATGAAACAAGATATCACAAGCTACGAAGTTTGCTTAGGAATTTTTTCATAAATACCACAATCGTTAAAAGATTGCATTTCTCATTATGAGAGATAATGTATTTCAAGCAGGCGTCGACAAAAATTTAAATGTTTACAACAAAGCTTTACACTGGTTGTGCTGAAAAGACGATCGTCGCGCTCCAGACGCACCGCAGCTATTTAAGAGCCCTTATGGGATCAGTCGCCACATGGCATTGTTGTGTGAGCCACAGCGGGGCGCTTGCTGTTATTGTTTGTGCAGTGGCGTTCCAGAATGTCCAACTCCCTCACATTCTTTGAAAACCCGCTCCTGAGTAATCTCAAGGAGTCATATTTTGTCACAATGGATAATTCAACACTGTCCACACACGTATAAACAGTCCCGAAACTGACACATTGCCGGAGCGCATCTTATTCACTTGTACAATACATGGTATAGGAGAATTTTTACGACATATTATTTACAAAATTAAAAATGATACATATACCACAGTGACGTTTGTACACATTCGTTATGGCTTGGGGTTTTCTTTCATTTCAGTTGCTTTCAGTACATTTACTCTTTAAGCTAAATTTCTCGATACACTTTTCCGCAAATTCGTCGATGACTGACTGGTCCAAGAAATAAATTTGGAATAAATTTTGAAAATTACAGTAATAAATAAGTTTTTACTGGAAATTCTTTCTCCGATTAATCTGTTCTTAACTGATACAATTTAGGTCAGCAATGCTACGTACACGTAACAGCTTGGCAGAATTAGGAAAAGCTAAACAGTTATACTGATATTCTTAAATTGTCCGTTATAAATGGATTTAAAATTTGAAATCGCATTGTCAGTCTTCAGTCTCGCTCGAGGTCACCAATTGCTAATTTAGCAAACCGCGCTTTTGCGGCATTACTCCGGCATTACTTCGTAATCGCGCCGCGGCTTTCTTTTTCTTTACCTCTCGTAAACGTTCTTTCTTCACCTCAATTTTTTATACTAATTCACTGAGGGAAGTCGGTTATCTTTTCCACCAACTCTTGGACTTACGGTCTAACAGGATTTCCTCCGGAATGGACGCTGTAGATTTGTGCATCAAAGTGTTAAAAATCTTTTCAAAATCGTTTGTATATTTTCCGCAAGCCCGGTGGTTGTGGTGACAGTAAGTTCGGCAAGGGTTGCCCCAGCTCACGCATGTATCGTTCCTCCGCATTTCTGGACGGGAAATAGGCCTTGATCTGTATCACCTCATCCCGATTGCTTTCCATTGCTTTATTGGAAGTAAGCTGTGCCCCATTATTGGACCAAATGGTTTTTGGTTTGCCTATAAGCTCAAAGTAATCGTTTGTAAGTTTGTTATAAGCCGCTTTCGCTATTGCTTTTCTTATCAGATATAACTTAATGAATTTCTAAAAGACTTCCAGCACTGTTTATATGTATGCGAAATTACCTCCGGTCTTTGGCAGGGGGCCATAGAGGGCCGTGCACACGAACTCTAGTACAACATCAGGTCTTATGCTCTGCGGAGGACTACGATTTGTGCAGATGCACCCTCTGATACTTATCAAAGTCTTTATGCTATCTGTTATTCTCTTAGGAGGTTGTTAAAATTCATAGTTTCAGCTATTTTCTCTGTACATTTCTTTGGTCAGCAATGACAACAGGAAAGTGATAATAGTCTACTATTTCGGTGATGTAGTTGGTGGGCCAACACACGCTCCAAGTGTCGCTATCCTCCACAATGCGTGTATGCATGATATTGTAGTACATCGTGTAACACTTTCTCAACTTTCCTCCGTCTTTATTCTTTTCGTCATACTTAGTCTTCACTATTTTGAAGCATTAGTCCTTGCTTAGATGACGACGCGTATTTTTACAAATACTTCTTTCATCTTTTTAAGTCTTGATAGTAGTATAGTTTGAGTACACCTTCATATTCGTTATCCCATAACAAGTCCTCATTCACATCAAGGTCGTTGTTGTTGTGGTCTTCAGTCCTGAGACTGGTTTGATGCAGCTCTCCATGCTACTCTATCCTGTGCAAGCTTCATCATCTCCCAGTACCTACTGCAACCTACACCCTTCTGTATCTGTTTAGTGTATTCATCTCTTTGTCTCCCTCTACGATTTTTACCCCCCACGCTGCCTTCCAATACAAAATTGGTGATCCCTTGATGCCTCAGAAGATGTCCTACCAACCGATCCCTTCTTCTAGCCAAGTTGTGCTACAAACTTCTCTTCTCCCCAATGCTGTTCAATACTTTATGATTAGTTATATGATCTACCCATCTAATCTTCAGCATTCTTCTGTGGCACCACATTTCGAAAGCTTCTATTCTCTTCTTGTCCAAACTAGTTATTGTCCATGTTTCACTTCCATACATGGCTACACTCCATACAAATACTTTCAGAAACGACTTCCTGACACTTAAATCTATACTCGATGTTAACAAATTTCTCTTCTTCAGAAACGCTTTCCTTGCCACTGCCAGTCTACATTTTGTATCCTCTCTACTTCGACCATCGTTGGTTATTTTGCTCCCCAAATAGCAAAACTCCTTTACTACTTTAAGTATCTCATTTCCTAATCTAATTCCCTCAGCATCACCCGACTTAATTCGAGTACATTCCATTATCCTCGTTTTGCTTTTGTTGATGTTCATCTTATATCCTCCTTTCAAGACACTATCCATTCCGTTCAACTGCTCTTCTAAGTCCTTCGCTGTCTCTGACAGAATTACAGTGTCATCGGCGAACCTCAAAGTTTTTATTTCTTCTCCAGGGATTTTAATACCTACTCCCGGGGCCTTGTTTCGACTCAGGTCTTTCACTGCTGTGTCAAACTCTTCACGCAGTACCATATGTCCCATTTCATCTTCATCTTCATCTACATCCTCTTCCATTTCCATAATATTGTCTTCAAATACATCTCCTTTGTATAGACCCTCTATATACTCCTTCCACCTTTCTGCTTTCCCTTCTTTGCTTAGGACTGGATTTCCATCTGAGCTCTTGATATTCATACAAGTGGTTCTCTTTTCTCCACAGGTCTCTTTAATTTTCCTGTAGGCAGTATCGATCTTACCCCTAGTGAGATAAGCCTCTACATCCTTACATTTGTCCTCTAACCATCCTTGCTTAGCCATTTTGCACTTCCTGTCGATATCATTTTTGAGACGTTTGCATTCCTTTTTGCCTGCTTCATTTACTGCATTTTTATATTTTCTCCTTTCATCAATTAAATTAAATATTTATTCTGTTACCCAAGGATTTCTATTAGCCCTCGTCTGCTGCCTTCAATCTCTCAAAGCTACCCATTCTTCTTCTACTGCATTTCTTTCCCCCATTCGTATCAATTGTTCGCTTATGCTCTCCCTGAAACTCTGTACAAACTATGGTTTAGCCAATTTCTCCAGGTCTCATCTCCTTAAATTCCCACCTTTTTGCAGTTTCTTCAGTTTTAATCTACAGTTCATAACCAATAGATTGTGGTCAGAGTCCACATCTGCCTCTGGAAATGTCTTATAATTTAAAACCTGGATCCTAAACCTCTGTCTTACCATTATATAATCTATGTGAAACCTGTCAGTATCTCTAGGCTTCTTCCATGTATACAACCTTCTTTTATGATTCTTGAACCAAGTGTTAGCAATGATTAAGTTGTGCTCTGTGCAAAATTCTACCAGGCGGCTTCCTCTTTCATTTCTTAGCCCCAATCCATATTCACATACTACGTTTCCTTCTCTCCCTTTTCCTACTCTCGAATTCCAGTTACCCATGACTATTAAATTTTCGTCTCCCTTCACTATCTGAATAATTTCTTTTATTTCATCATACATTTCTTCAATTTCTTCGTCATCTGCAGAGCTAGTTGGTATATAAACTTGTACTACTGTAGTAGGCTTGGGCTTCGTGGCTATCTTGGCCACAATAAGGCGTTCACTATGGTGTTTGTAGTAGCTAGTAGGCTTGGGCTTCGTGTCTATCTTGGCCACAATAAGGCGTTCACTATGCTGTTTGTAGTAGCTTACTCGCACTCCTATTTTTTTTATTTATTATTAAACCGACTCCTGCATTACCCTATTTGATTTTGTATTTATAACCCTGTATTCGCCTGACCAAAAGTCTTGTTCCTCCTGCCACCGAACTTCACTAACTCCTACTATATCTACCTTTAACCTATCCATTTCCCTTTTTAAATTTTCTAACCTACCTGCTCGATTAAGGGATCTGGCATTCCACGCTCCGATCCGTAGAAAGCCAGTATTCTTTCGCCTGATAACGACGTCCTCCTGAGTAGTCCCCGCCCGGAGATCCGAATGGGGGACTATTTTACCTCCGGAATATTTTACCCAAGAGGACGCCATCATCATTTAACCACACAGTAAAGCTGCATGCCCTTGTGAAAAATTACGGCTGTAGTTTCCCCTTGCTTTCAGCCGTTCGCAGTACCAGCACAGCAAGGCTGTTTTGGTCAGTGTTACAAGGCCAGACTAGTCAATCTTCCAGACTGCTGCCCCTGCAACTACTGAAAAGGCTGCTGCCCCTCTTCAGGAACCACACGTTTGTCTGGCCTCTCAACAGATACCCCTCCGTTGTGGTTGCACCTACGATACGGCTATCTGTATAGCTGAGGCACGCAAGCCTCCCCACCAACGGCAAGGTCCATGTTTCTTCGGGGGGACATCAAGGTCACTCTAAAAAAATCCATCAGCCTCTGATTCCGACAGCCGCTTATCAGTCGGTCTTTTAATTTTCTGTTGTAGGACATTCTTAATTTATATCTGCCTTTTCTGCTTTTGTTCCAGCTCCCTTGACCCCAACACTGTAAACTTTTCATCAGTTTCTTAGATTACCAGCATTTCGCTAACTGTGAAGTCAGGTAAATTTTTTAGGAAAGATGGCTATCATCTTCCAAATTGCTTGGAGAGATATGCTCTGCTTCTGCTTTTGATTCTCTTCCCGAGGTCACGCACCCCGCATCTCTCTCATCTGGCTGCATGTTGTAATCTACTTGACTTTCAATCACTCGTACCCGGTGATCATGTGCCGACTCTTCCCTCCCCAGAAATTTCGCCACGGTTTTCTTCTGGACCAGCGTCGTTGGGGTTGGCCACTTCAGTTACTACAACATTTGTACAAGCCTGCCTCTTCAGTGCAGAGCTTTCCGTTTCTTTGTAAATGCTAATTTCATGCGGTTTGAGAAGTGTCCAGTATTGTCCGCTCTCCCCTTTCTCACACCTCCCGTATAATCCTCCGAAATTCTGCAGTTCGTCATATATCTGACCGAACTGACCTAGCCCACCTCCTCGCGTTCCGCGTTGCCCTGAGTGATAACGGACGTTTTATCCGATATCGGCTCTTTAATTCTGCCGGCAAGTCACACTGTACTGAAAGCCTGCGGTTCCGTTGTTGCTTTAACAGCGGCCGCCTCTTCCTAAATGACCGGTACTCTGCTTTCGTCGTTATTACGGACAGTGATTGCTTTATCGACTACCGTTTAAACTTCGGTTATTGTTACCGGGTGTGCGTCACTCGCTGTGTCTTCTTGCACGTTCTCCCATCGCCGATTTATCCATTGCGATCCGTCATAGCGACGTTTGCCCATTCTTCCTCCTGGGCCACTAAGATCTTCCCACGCCCGGTGTACCCCAAACTGGCAAGGCTAATGGTTTCCCCGATTTAGAACTACCGGCCCATTTCTGTCCGTCTGTCACAATCGTTAATTTTACACCTGCCTATCTACATTCTAATGAGAACCATGAATCATTTTCACTTGATAATGGCCTATGTCTCTTCTATTGTTATATTTCCCACTATGTTATTTTTACAGTGGTGTGAGTTACTATTATATTGGTAGAAGTTACATTTATTGCTGGTTATTGTTATTATGGTTGTTGCTGCTGTGGTAATTGTTGCTGTTACCACGGCTTTTAAAATTTTCGTGGTTATTTGGCCAATTACCTTCATGTTCCACCTTTTCTAAGAATGCAGTAATTGTTCTGTAGCTACCGCCTTTGTATCTCTTGGAATCATCTGGAAGCTTCTTCCACAACTCACAGACAATCTCCGATTCGGTCCGTCGATCACGCAAATATTCTGATTTGCGGATCCAATATTCGAAAAATCCTTTCATCGAGCCGCGAGGGTTTCCGTCGCAGGTTTCTGACGCTTAGAAATCGCGCCATACACTCTCCTGTTTTTTCTCCGACCAATAGTCTTTCAAGAACGCATTCTCAAATTCTTGCAAGCTCAAGTTCACAACATCGATGTTTAAGTCCCATCCCTTACCCACGCCCTCTAGCACGTCGATTGCAGCGTTAGTTTTTCTCTTATCCAACCACGATTCAGGCAATACCCTCTCGCAATTTTTAATGAAGTCGTTAGCGTACAATGCGCCCTGTTTGTTGAGGGCATCGAAACGCTCCTCAGCTAAGATTTCTGTAATATGTTTTCTTGCTCGTTTACTTTTGTAACTACTTGGCAAATGGTCATCGATAAGGTTTCCAGTTCCCTCTTTTTGTCGTCACACGTAGTCCACTGTTTCTTCATTCTAGTATCTTTGTCTGATACCAAAGTTCACAAATTCGTATCCTTTTCCCTATCGTCTTTTCGCGCTATTTCTACTTTTTCAATTTCTTTATTTTCAATAATGGAATCAACAGTCTGTTCCAGTTTCTCTTAGATCCTCTCTACTTCTGTCTCAAAACAGCTATTTGTGCTTCCTATTTTTGACTGTCCCTCTGCCATGTCATGCTTAAGATTATCGATTTTGGTATTCATTACAATTATTTCTTTCATGAGTTCATCTATTTTCGTCTAGCGGGGTAGCCGCGCGGCTTGAAGAGCCTTGTCACGGTGCATGCGGCTCCCGCCATCGGAGGTTCGAGTCCTCCCTCGGGCATGGAAATATGTGTTGTCCATAGCATAAATTAGTTAAAGATAGATTAGGTAGTGCGTAGGCCTAGGGACCGATGAACTCAGCAGTTTGGCCCCATAAGACCTTACCACAAATTTCAAAATTTAATCTATTTTCGCGTTGACAACTCCAATATTATTGTTAACAATCTTCATTGGTTTGTCCTGATCATCCAATTTACTTAATTGTGGATCAGTTTTAGATTTGGACTTAGCATTTATTAATTAGCACTGTGCATTAATTTTACAGATCATCTTGCTCAACAAATAGTTTATATTTCCAGATATTACTGTTCTGACTCTAGAAGTCGCCATTGGAGCCATAAACCAGTAATTACGACATGCGAATCACTCGCACACCACGCAGCTGTAAAAACTCTCGTTGTTTCTTAGTGGTTTCCTCGTATCCGCCATCACTGAATTCGGTTTTTATTTTCATTCCCAATTTCACAGCATCTGCCAGTGCTAGAAATTCCAATTTCAACAATTCCTTTGTTCAGCAGTAACGTCTGCAATGCTAGCCGCCAATTCCTCAACGATGGGTTCCACTGCCAGCGTTCCCCTTTCTTCTACCGACTGTTCCCAGTTAAGTACAATCAAATTATCAATTTCATTTAGGTTGCATGTCTTGCTGATTAATACAGATTCAGATATTTTGGTGCCCTACTCACGACAGCCGTTCGTGGGCGACTTTATTCGTAGCGAAAGGATTTAATTTGCTAGGAATCTGCACAGTGCAATATTCGTTCCAAGAACAATATCAGATTGACATTGTCCTGTCAGTAGCGTCTCCACGTGTAACCACCCCATTCTTAATCGTCATAATGCATTGCAACATAACTGACCGTGATCACGTGTGCCTAGGGAAATTTTACAATGAGTAAGGCTGTCGTTCCCAAAGGAAAGTAATAGCGGTTAGTAGGAGCAAAGTCTACAACACTATATATTTAGTTGTTAGTTTTGCCAGTGAAATTTTACGCTAATTTAAGTGAGTGAAGTTAATACTCAAAATTGTAAATTAGTTAAGCCTCTGTAATGCATTACAAGAATGAATAGCTCGTGAGGCAGCAAAATTTAGACTGAAAGTGGTCATTAGCAACCAAACAAAACTGGCAGTAAATACACTCCTGGAAATGGAAAAAAGAACACATTGACACCGGTGTGTCAGACCCACCATACCTGCTCCGGACACTGCGAGAGGGCTGTACAAGCAATGATCACACGCACGGCACAGCGGACACACCAGGAACCGCGGTGTTGGCCGTCGAATGGCGCTAGCTGCGCAGCATTTGTGCACCGCCGCCGTCAGTGTCAGCCAGTTTGCCGTGGCATACGGAGCTCCATCGCAGTCTTTAACACTGGTAGCATGCCGCGACAGCGTGGACGTGAACCGTATGTGCAGTTGACGGACTTTGAGCGAGGGCGTATAGTGGGCATGCGGGAGGCCGGGTGGACGTACCGCCGAATTGCTCAACACTGGGGCGTGAGGTATCCACAGTACATCGATGTTGTCGCCAGTGGTCGGCGGAAGGTGCACGTGCCCGTCGACCTGGGACCAGACCGCAGCGACGCACGGATGCACGCCAAGACCGTAGGATCCTACGCAGTGCCGTAGGGGACCGCACCGCCACTTCCCAGCAAATTAGGGACACTGTTGCTCCTGGGGTATCGGCAAGGACCATTCACAACCGTCTCCATGAAGCTGGGCTACGGTCCCGCACACCATTAGGCCGTCTTCCGCTCACGCCCCAACATCGTGCAGCCCGCCTCCAGTGGTGTCGCGACAGGCGTGAATGGAGGGACGAATGGAGACGTGTCATCTTCAGCGATGAGAGTCGCTTCTGCCTTGGTGCCAATGATGGTCGTATGCGTGTTTGGCGCCGTGCAGGTGAGCGCCACAATCAGGACTGCATACGACCGAGGCACACAGGGCCAACACCCGGCATCATGGTGTGGGGAGCGATCTCCTACACTGGCCGTACACCACTGGTGATCGTCGAGGGGACACTGAATAGTGCACGGTACATCCAAACCGTCATCGAACCCATCGTTCTACCATTCCTAGACCGGCAAGGGAACTTGCTGTTCCAACAGGACAATGCACGTCCGCATGTATCCCGTGCCACCCAACGTGCTCTAGAAGGTGTACGTCAACTACCCTGGCCAGCAAGATCTCCGGATCTGTCCCCCATTGAGCATGTTTGGGACTGGATGAAGCGTCGTCTCACGCGGTCTGCACGTCCAGCACGAACGCTGGTCCAACTGAGGCGCCAGGTGGAAATGGCATGGCAAGCCGTTCCACAGGACTACATCCAGCATCTCTACGATCGTCTCCATGGGAGAATAGCAGCCTGCATTGCTGCGAAAGGTGGATATACACTGTACTAGTGCCGACATTGTGCATGCTCTGTTGCCTGTGTCTATGTGCCTGTGGTTCTGTCAGTGTGATCATGTGATGTATCTGACCCCAGGAATGTGTCAATAAAGTTTCCCCTTCCTGGGACAATGAATTCACGGTGTTCTTATTTCAATTTCCAGGAGTGTAGTTGATCAATTTTCGTATTTTTACGACACTCGGTGATTGCATGGAAATGAAAGGGACTCTGGTTGGCGATAATGTCTGAGGACAATGACAACAAAGGTGCCCTACATGTTTTAACTATTGCACGTTATTACGGACGAAAATTATTAGAGTTTGTGAAAGAAATGCCAGTGGGTAACTCCCGTACAATATTAGTTAACACTCTTACGACGTTGTATCTGTCTGGACGACAAAGAATTGTAGCCGCAGTTGCTTCTGCTGATGGTCGAGAAACACGAGTCGTCTCTAGAGCCAGAGCATATAGGACAGGCAATAGCTAGAATTGCACCTTTCCACCGCCTGTTCATTCCTACGGTTATGTCAGTAGTAGCGTCTTAACGAAGTAAGTACGCCTACACTGGCGCAATCACAGCTGCACATCGCGTCTGCGGTAGCGTCCAACATACAACACTTCCGCTCTCTTCCATGACTGAAGCTGCTCTGTTTGCTCTCTGCTCGCAGCGCGACAGTCTACATACGTAAAAATAAACAGCACAGCTAGCGCCAATTCGTCCTTTTTACAATATTTACGTTATAATTACAATCAGTTATATACATTCAGAAATGGAAACACTCTTACATCCAGTACATATCAAATATAGTTTGTGTATTAATGTCTAGAGATTCAGAATTAAGTACAGTACAAGTTATTAACGGATATTAAATGAAGAAAAATTTTGAATGGTACAGAATTATTTTACCTGCATTTTCGGTGTTACATGCTGCTGCTGTCGATGCAGTCATATGGTACACAGCAATATTAACAGAGGGCAGGATCACTCAAGCACTCTTCACGTCAGGCGCCCCTAGTTCCACCCGTCGCCACCGAGTCGCGCTCATAAAATGGGGCCATCTTACGCTCCATACGTCTATTGTGACGTCCGTCGCCACAAAGGGCGCTGACACCGGGAAATAGTTTCTATTGGCACTAAAGAGGTCACAGTTGCAAGGTTATTCCGCCAGTGACGGATAAATGGAAAGGCGCTGTTTCTCTGCCAGCTGCAGTTCGCGCAGCTCGTCTGTAGCAATTGGTGCAGCTCCATCAACAATTCCGTTCAACCGTGGCACGTTAGATTGATACGCCGTATTCGGCGAATATTTACTGTTTGCACGATACACGATAGAGAATTGCCAGAGCATGTGCTTGGATAACTGCTGAAGTCATAAGGAATACCACTCAATCCATGATAAGAAGACTGCAGCACTCGCAATTGATACGAATGGTCATCACTTCGAACACCTTCTGTAAATTGACGCCGGCCGCGGTGGTCTAGCGGTTCTAGGCGCTCAGTCCGGAACCGCGCGACTGCTACGGTCGCAGGTTCGAATCCTGCCTCGGGCATGGATGTGTGTGATGTCCTTAGGTTAGTTAGGTTTAAGTAGTTCTAAGTTCTAGGGGACTGATGACCACAGATGTTAAGTCCCATAGTGCTCAGAGGCATTTGAACCATTTTTTTGTAAATTGACTTTCATGCCACCTTTTTGAACTTCGTGGACCTTCAAAGACCTTACTGTTACACATCAATGACTTCGTCTCTATAGCCGCTATCAGAAAATAAGGACCAAACTATAGCTTTCCATTAAAAAAACGAAGTTGAATATATCTCTGAAGCGACCCCACCTTGCAACAAAAAACCAATGTCATACTATGGCCCTCGTTGTCCCATGCGTGGTTTGTCCCACAAACTTTTCAGCTCCTATCATACTTCCGGAGTTATTCTAGGTGGTAATAGTTAGTAACTCATCCTGTACGTGTCGCCCACAGACATCCGGCGTCAGTCGGCGAGACTCAACGGCGGGGCAACGCTCTGAAGATGTCCAGCGCAGTTCTGGACGAAACGTTAGGAACAGAAGAGTTTTCTGGACCACGACCTTATACTGTGAAAGATTTACCAGCAGCAATATTTACCTGGTCTACTTATTGAAAGCCAGAACTGTAGATACAGTAGTCTAGACTGAACTTATTAAGCCGAGTCGCGTGTCACTTTGCTTCAGTGTCTGTTGTTATCTTCGTTCTACATGACGCACTAATTTCGAGGCTGTGATTACTACAGGAACTTTGGCGCGGCTAGTTAATAGGTCGAGCACGGTGGCGGTAGGAGAGATAGTGAGACCAACACCTTGGAGTCCGCAGCTCGTGGTCGTGCGGTAGCGTTCTCGCCTCCCGCGCTCGGGTTCCCGGGTTCGATTCCCGGCGGGGTCAGGGATTTTCTCTGCCTCGTGATGACTGAGTGTTGTTTGATGTCCTTTAGGTTAGTTAGGTTCAAATAGTTCTAAGTTCTAGGGGACTGATGACCATAGATGTTAAGTCCCACAGTGCTCAGAGCCATTTTGAACCAGACATAATGCTGCCGCCTTTCGACGACGATAGTCTAACCTTGGACAATTAAGCAATTCTCCTTAGCAGTTTAAGGAAGCCACGAACCCGGCATGGGTGGCCGATCGGTTCTAGGCGCTTCAGTCCGGAACCGCGAGACTGCTACGGTCGCAGGTTCGAATCCTGCCTCGGGCATGGATGTGTGTGATGTCCTTAGGTTAGTTAGGTTTAAGTAGTTCTAAGTTCTAGGGGACTGATGACCATAGATGTTAAGTCCCACAGTGCTCAGAGCCATTTTGAACCATTTGAATGCCTTGGAGGGCGGACTGAGTGCAGCGGCGTGGAGTGCGCGTGGCGCAACCGCAGAGTGAACGCTCTACCCTGCTGAGAGCGGAGCTGGAGCCACCGAGCAACTAGCCGAATTCCGAGCAGCTGTGTGTTGTGTCCTGCGTGGTCTCGCGGTTGTGTGAGCCGGTGTTGTGCTCTATCAAGCAGAACGAAGTACACAGTACTGTCTAATATGTACCCTCAGTTTCTTTTCAGTTTCTTTAATTGAATATTTGTTACATTTTTTTGCGTTCAGTGCATTAGTGAGTTAACAAGAGACATGAATTATCGCGGAATACATGTAAGAACAGCCGAATCACACTGATTCAGTGGCGTAAGCTGCAACCCATTAGTGAAGGAGTACTTCCGAATATGTCTGTATTTGCAGCTTTCTCCGCTGAAGGCAAGTCAGTATAAATATATGTCATGCACGAGAACATACATTTATGTTGTTATTATAATACGATGGCCTCCATGAAGATTTAACCAAGTGTCAATAGATGTGGACGGGTGGCGGATAGCAGCAATGGACATAATACAATGGAGGAGAAAATTTGTACCGGCGAGCGTTCCACTGGGCCTAATCACGTACAAGAAGAAGATTATAATTGGCAATTACCTCGACACTTAAGAAAAAAAATTATCGAGTCCAGTGATCTGCCCTTTGTTACACTGCACTCGACTTTCTAATACACGAATATTTTTGTAAATGTAATTACTTACGTTTCAAAAGACAATGTGTTGAAGATCCTTGCCGTTTGTGGCTCAGATTTAGCAGTGTCTGTGGAATTGGTTTCTTCTGTGTTGCACTCACTCCGTCTTCAGGCCACGGGTGGCCTACCGGGACACATCCGACCGCCGTGTCGTCCTCGGTGGAGGATGCGGATAGGAGGGACGTGTGGTCAGCACACCGGCCTCCCGGTCGTAAGATGGTATGGATGACCGATTATTCTGTGTTGGGTAATAGTTGTATTCCTTTCGGCCACCTATTGCCAAGTCTGTGTGATACCCCCTTAAGCTGCAGTTGTAGCAGCTTCCTTGACATGTTTAATAATGCAGGTATTACATTCCATACGTTCCACACTCACGACTGAAAGCGTAGCGAAAAAGAAACTCTGCTTTGTTGGGCAGATGTAGGACAGATTTCTGCAACAAGTCAGGTCTTTCCGTGTGTGATAGCAGTTCTTTGTTATTAAAGAAAAACGACATTATTCAATAAAATTCTGTATATTACAAACTGTCCCGTAATGCGTCGTTTCGTATATCCCAAGGTCCTTAGGAACCTAAATAGTCACGCATGTGGTGCATTGTTTCAGTTATTGTCGGTTTTTCGCACTACATGTACTCCCTACCGTAACGTTAGCATTCGCACTCATCCGATGTCGTATTAAGAAGTTTCGCTTGCTCGCCGCTTATGGCGCTACTATCGCTGTGGGTCACAAACATGAGACGGAGTGTCGCGACTATTATGTTGGACTGTTGGTCACAGTATCTCCATGCCTGCAATCGGCGTGTGTTAACATGGCTTAGTACAGAGAGTGGATCGCGATTCTCGGCTGTTTGCTCCCTCCTGAAGGCGCCGCTGCAGGCAAAGCGTGTGGAACAAGTTATTGCCGATAGTGATATATAGGGGAATAGAATTACTGCACTAACAGTGAAGGACGCAAAGGGAGCTGTATTACTGGCAGGCTCTTACCCCCTAAATAGACATAATGTATTAAACCTATCTGAAGCTCGGCATCCTGGTTACCAAACCAAGATCTTTTTAACTTAAGTGATTGTTTTAGTGTTTGCGTAGAAGTGCGATGGAAAGACGATTCATTAATTTTAAAGTGGGCGTGCGTGAAGTAATTTTGGTGATATTTAACAATATTTAAGTTTTCTAGTACTTACTGTTGTACATTTCTGTGAATTAACCCGATTTACTGTAGGTAGCAAAGTGTGGTGTCAGCCGTAGTATATTGCTGACTTGTTATTTGTAACTGCTACTGTTTTCAATGCAACGTTGGTTAAAGCACTTCCGACCCATTTGTCGTTAACAAACTAATCATTATACTTAATTCTGGGCTCATTTTGTTGTGAATAAGCATACTTTGTGACTTACATTCTTTGTCTGTAATTAAATGAAGTAAGCATAAGTTAATTATGCCAAGGCCTGGTAGTTTTCAGAATTGAAAGACTTTACGCTTACTCACCTTCCCTGGCTACTGTAAGTGCTCAGCAGCTTTTGTGTTGCAGGAGCTATTGCTGTAAGCTGAAATTTGTACTATTAAATTGATGGAAGGCACAATTGGCAATTAGTGATATGACCAGGAGACTCACTCTAGCGTTAATGCTTCCAAGTAAGTGAACTCATTTTGGATACGAGTCACCTTACTTCCGCTTACTGTCAAAGTGGTTCGCCTAGTACTGAGATTCCATCGCTCATCCTTCAAGCGATAAAACCTTTTTTAACATTCTGAAATATCTTGATTTTTTTAAATTTCTTGTAAAGTTTTACTCAGACGATTTTAAAGTTACGAAAACTTTTGATGTTTCGATTCACTCCAAGGTTTCACTTAAATTTACCAATTTTAATCAAACTGCCATTGTCTTGCAGTAAAACTGAATGAATGCACATCCTAAATTACAAGAGACTTCTGGAAGCTGTAATACTGAAATCTATGGTCTTTGATATTTATTACAATAAATAAATTATTTTAAAGTAGTAGTTAAACATCTCTCGTCCTGGCATCACTCCTACTCCAGAAGCTTAAGGCCGTCCGATTCGTCAAAATTGATTAAAATTGGTCTGCTCAAATTTTTGTTAAAAGTACACTACTGGCCCTTAAAATTGCTACACCAAGTAGAAATGCAGATGATAAACGGGTATTCATTGGACAAATATATTATACTAGAACTGACGTGTGATTACATTTTCACGCAATTTGGGTGGATAGATTCGGAGAAATCAGTACCCAGAACGACCACCTCTGGCCGTAATAACGGCTTTGATACGTCTGGGCATTGAGTCAAACAGAGCTTGGATGGCGTGTACAGGTACAGCTGCCCATGCAGCTTCCACGCGATACCACAGTTCATCAAGAGTAGTGACTGGCGAATTGTGACGAGCCAGTTGTTCGGCAACCATTGACCAGACGTTTTCAATTGGTGAGAGATCTGGAGAATGTGCTGGCCAGGGCAGCAGTCGAACATTTTCTGTATCCAGAAAGGCCCGAACAGGACCTGCAACATGCGGTCGTGCATTATCCTGCTGAAATGTAGGGTTTCGCAGGGATCGAATGAAGGGTAGAGCCACGGGTAGTAACACATCTGAAATGTAACGTCCACTGTTCAAAGTGCCGTCAATGCGAACAAGAGGTGACCGAGACGTGTAACCAATGGCACGCCATACCATCACGCCGGGTGATAAGTCAGTATGGCGATGACGAATACACACTTCCAATGTGCGTTCACCGCGATGTCACCAAACACGGATTCGACCATCATGATGCTGTAAACAGAACATGGATTCATCCGAAAAAATGACGTTTTGCCATTCGTCGTTGAGTACACCATCGCAGGCACTCCTATCTGTGATGCAGCGTCAAGGGTAACCGCAGCCATGGTCTCTGAGCTGATAGTCCATGCTGCTGCAAACTTTGTCGAACTGTTGGTGCAGATGGTTGTTGTCTTGCAATCGTCCCCATTTGTTGACTCAGGAATCGAGACGTGGCTGCACGATCCGTTACAGCCATCCGGATGTCTGTCATTTCGATTGCTAGTGATAGGGGGCCATTGAGATCCAGCACGGCGTTCCGTATTGCCCTCCTGAAACCGCCGATTCAATATTCTGCTAACAGTGGTTGGATCTCGACCAATGCGAGTAGCAATGTCATGATACGATAAATCGCAATCGCGATAGGCTACAATCCACCCTTTATCAAAGACGGAAACGTGATGGTACGCATTTCTCCTCCTTACACGAGGCATCACAACAACGTTTCACCAGGCAACGCCGGTCACCTGCTGTTTGTGTATGAGAAATCGGTTAGAAACTACTCATATCAGCACGTTGTAGGTGTCGCCACCGGCGCCAACCTTGTGTGAATGCTCTGAAACGCTAATCATTTGCATATCACTACATCTTCTTCCTGTCGGTTAAATTTCGCGTCTCTAGTACGTCAGCTTCGTGGTGTAGCAATTTTAATGGTCAGTAGTGTAGTTTTCTGTAGTACGGTGATTGCTTTCTGCTACAATGAATGTTGAGCATTAGATGCGAATAAACACTTATTGTAAAGATGTTTGGTCGTGGCTGACTGCTGGCTAACAAGGCAAACATTAATAAATGCCTGTGAGGGTTACATGTGCAGTCGACTGTACATCTCGTAAAACATTAGTGACACAAAGAATTCGCTTATGCTAACAGAGTTCATCGACGCCCACAGCTCGACGTCGTTGCTCTCGGCAGCAGGAGACATGGCACGTCGTTCTCGTCGCTAATACTGGGGCAGCCAAAAGTCTGCGAGAGAACAGGCGCCGCTGGCCAATCAGGGGCCTAAGTGCGGCCTGCTACAATTGAGCCAATTACTGCGGCAATTTCCCATCCCATCGCATCCCGGCCCATGCCGGCACTCGCGCACCCGTCCGCTGGCTACTGCGCCTCGTCCTGGGATGAGCTCTGCATAACGTGCGCCTCTGGCATTGTGCTAGCTTTCCCCGTGTTCACTACACGCACTGAAAGATGACCCACGCCCTCACCACGTCGTCAGAGACATGTTACACGTTGGGCAGCCAGCTAAGATGATAAGATAGCTGTCGCTCGCAGCTGTGGCAGAAACACACTATCCATTCACATTAATGTTCGACGTCAAGCTTTAATAACCACTCGCAGGCGACAGATGGCAGCACTAGCAGGTACGTACAGCGTGTCGAGGTGGACGCAGAAAACACTACAGTCGTTGTCGTAATGCGGAAACAGAGCTAGTTGTGGTTTATAAATTTGTCAAATGAAATTTCACGTCATTGGAGATTGTTTAATGAACTACCGTATACAGGGTGTTACAAAAAGATACGGCCAAACTTTCAGGAAACATTCCTCAGACACAAATAAAGAAAAGATGTTATGTGGTCATGTATGCGGAAACGCTTAATTTCCAAGTTAGAGCTCATTTTAGTTTCGTCAGTATGTACTGTACTTCCTCGATTCACCGCCAGTTGGCCCAATTGAAGGAAGGTAATGTTGACTTCGGTGCTTGTGTTGACATGCGACTCATTGCTCTACAGTACTAGCATCAAGCTCATCAGTACGTAGCATCAACAGGTTAGTGTTCATCACGAACGTGGTTTTGCAGTCAGTGCAATGTTTAGAAATGCGGAGTTGGCAGATGCCCATTTGATGTAGCACAGGGCAACAGCCGTGGCGCGGTACGTTTGCATCGAGACAGATTTCCAGAACGAAGGTGTCCCGACGATCGAAGCTATTGATCGGCGTCTTAGGGAGCACGGAACATTCCAGCCTATGACTCCCGACTGGGCAAGACCTAGAACGACGAGGACACCTGCAATGGACGAGGCAATTCTTCGTGCAGTTGACGATGACCCTAATGTCAGCGTCAGAGAAGTTGCTGCTGTACAAGGTAACGTTGACCACGTCACTGTATGGAGAGTGCTACGGGAGAACCAGTTGTTTCCGTACCATGTACAGCGTGTGCAGGCACTATCAGCAGCTGATTGGCCTCCACGGGTACACTTTTGCGAATGGTTCATCCAACAATGTGTCAATCCTCATTTCAGTGCAAATGTTCTCTTTACGGATGAGGCTTCATTCCAACTTGATCAAATTGTAAATTTTCACAGTCAACATGTGTGGGCTGACGAGAATCCGCACGCAATTGTGCAATCACGTCATCAACACAGATTTTCTGTGAACGTTTGGGCAGGCATTGTTGGTGATGTCTTGATTGGGACCCATGTTCTTCCACCTACGCTCAATGGAGCACGTTATCATGATTTCATACGGGATACTCTACCTGTGCTGCTAGAACATGCGCCTTTACAAGTACGACATAACATGTGGTTCATGCACGATGGAGCTCCTGCACATTCGAAGTGTTCGTACGCTTCTCAACAACAGATTCGGTGACCGATGGATTGGTGGAGGCGGACCAATTCCATGGACTCCACGCTCTCCTGACCTCAACCCTCTTGACTTTCATTTATGGGGGCATTTGAAAGCTCTTGTCTACGCAATCCCGGTACCAAATGTGGAGATTCTTCGTGCTCGTATTGTGGATGGCAGTGATACAATACGCCATTATCCAGGGCTGCATCATAGCATCAGGGATTCCATGCGACGGAGGGTGGATGCACGTATCCTCGCTAACGGAGGACATTTTGAACATTTCCTGTAACAAAGTGTTTGAAGTCACGCTGGTACGTTCTGTTGCTGTGTGTTTCCATTCCATGATTAATATGATTTGAAGAGAAGTAATAAAATGAGCTCTAACATGGAAAGTAAGCGTTTCCGGACACATGTCCACATAACATATTTTCTTTCTTCGAGTGTGAGGAATGTTTCCTGAAAGTTTGGCCGTACCTTTTTGTAACACCCCGTATACTCGAATAATCCGCGCATGCTTTTCCCGAATTTTAGGACGAAAAACTGGGGTGCGGGGATTATTCGAAACATTGTTGGTACTGCTCCGCCTCCAACAATACATCCCATTATACTATTGCGTTGTTGCGGCCTCAGTCTCTGACGCATCAGTAGCACGTTAGGAGTGAAGTATTAACGTCTTCAAACTTGTTAATTAAGGCTACAAGTTCTCGTTATCGCTCGTACACTGCTAAATAAAAAGTGAAAATCATTGAAGAAGCCGAGAAAATTGGAAACTGTGCAGCAGCAAGAAAGTACGACGTGAGTGAGAGTTGTGTTCGCGACTGGCGAAAAAATAAAACGCAGCTTCAAGAGACTAACAGTAACCGCCGGGCATTTCGCGGTCAAAAGGCGAAGCATCCGGTCCTCGAGAAAAGGCTCTGCGATTATGTAGATGAGAAGCGACAATACGGATGCGCGGTGACGAGTGAAATGTGCCAACTTAAAGCATTGTCTTTAGCCAAAGAACTAGGCATTACCAGTTTCAAAGCTAGCCGGGGCTGGCTGTCAAGATTTTTCGACCGAAATGGTTTAGGATTCTGGAGGAAAACTACTATCGCTCAGCGGCTTCCAGGCGATTACGAAGAAAAAATAGTGAATTTCATCGTTATGTGATACGGTATTGCTTTAATAGTAATTGAAGTTGTCACACTATAACGTTTAACATCTCTTCCTGCATTTGGCGCTAGCCAGCGCTTGATTCTTGGTTTTAGTATTTTGGTGAACTGTGTTTTAATACTGGGTCTGTGTGTCCTAGAAGACGTTACTGGTGTGCGCAGACCCTCCTGCCTGTTGTTGTCACTTGAGCTCTAGAGCACGGAATTCAGACGCGCGGCCGATGTGAACGTCAAACGTCGAGAATGTGCTGGTTGCTGTGTAGGTGTTTCAGGCTATCGTAACATCATATTGCAGAATCTTTTTCATTAATAATTAATTCACGTATTTATGAGATCTTTCTATTTGAGTATTTTTGAGACCTAATAGCTTGTACAAACTTTTATTTTTCATATTGACAAGACCTGATAATTGACTTAATTTCAAAACTAGTGAGCTCAGATTTGCAGTTATATTTGTGTGAAGCAAATTTTTTATTAGTTTAAAGTTGGGGCCATAAGGCTGGTTTTCTTTTAAAACTTTTTGAATGATTCTCATTGCTTTTATACAGTGGAATAACCGGTGTAGATCACCGCAATTTGCAAATGGTAATTAATCATCGTGTTGTTACCAGTGGTCTGTTTGTACCCTCAAATTGTGTTAGCATTCCATTCCCGCCACCCATGTGCCCTGTTTATCAATCCTATACCTTATCAGTAATGAATCAGTTAACGCCAGGCTGCAGCAGAAATATTATCACGTCTTTTTTTAATCTTTTTTTTCCTTTTTCGGTACCTTTTGTGTTGCCTCATTATAACGGTTTTCGTTTATGTGTAAGTAGTCGCATAAGCTCACCGAAAACAGTATCAGTTGCTGTCCGTAGGAGATAACACTGGTCACTTTGCAATCGAATGACATTCCAACGATGACGGAAGTCGTCCACGTGTTAAGTCGTTTGTACCCACGTGTTGGCTAACGGAGCCAGAACAGTAAAACCGGTCGACGTGGAGATCTGAAAAATGTCAGAAAAATGCTATCGTCTGTGGATGTGCCCTTGACCACGCTGTGAATGTAAATGGGTTATTTGTTGGTATCTCAATGCACTGTCCAATGTATGCACAAAGAATAGTCTAACACACACAGGCATGTAATACTGCGTAAAGCCGTCGACACACTGCCTTTACTTTCGAACGTCAACGCTGAGCTTGCCGAGTATCAACGCTGCTGAACGTTCAGGAATGATGCGACTTGTGCATACAATACGTGCGCCTCAGCAGGGTATACACAGTCGCAGCCCGCCTCAGCTGCAACTGTCGGCTGTACTTTGTTCTCTAATAATGCAGCTCGTTCGCGAAAATGGACGGGCGTAAACTTTCTACGTTAGCTCTATTAAAACGCACATTTCCTCACTTGTCCATTTGTTAATCACGTTGTTCTGTCTGTAGCGTACATAAATAAAAACTTCAGCATCCAAGAACATAATGTAAAAAGAGATGTTTTTCAATAGTTAGCGTTTTAACAGTGACAAAAACGAAAAAATGAACAGAGGAACTAAACTTAAACGTTCACGTCAACACGTAACGACACACACCAACGACACAACTGACGCTGGCTGAGATAAAGGAAACAGTTCAATGGTGGAAGATTCCACTTGAAGGGAAGTAATCCGGCAGGTGAACAATCAAACGGCACTCGCGGCTGACAATCATACGACACTGCGGAGAGACTTTTTGAACACCCCGTACTTCGGGTGCAACAATTGTGAAAGTTACTTTCTTCCTTGAGTTTTGCACAGCAGTATACCTTTCAGAACAATACCTAACACGTAAAAGTATTAAATCGCTGATGTACGTTTTTGTACCATAAATTATGAAATTTTCAGATCATTTAAAGACGCGAGTCACCGTTACCAGTCATTGTACAGTCAGACACACAGACAACACTTTTTGCAACATTATGTTAATGTATTATAAAAAACTGAGACGCGTTCTGGCATCGATTAGTGATATCAGAGGCCAGGGAGACAACTATACAGGAACAGTAAGCCACGGCCGCAGTTATTTTGGTGATCTGAGGGCAGTTAACGTGGAAACCTCGCTGGTGTCCAATCCTTTGGTAGGAACTGTTCGTATTTCAGTTCGGCGGAAGTTACGGTTGAGTTTCGTATGGTAGCCACCATCTGTTGAACAGTAGCTTCAGTGTGGTACAGTACAGAAGCTACAAAACCGTTTAATTTGATTGATATTGAGAGTTATGTTGAGGACCCGCAGCTCATTCAACCAGTGACCTCGATCAATGGAACGAAATGGTAATGAACAGCGTTTCGTTGAATAAAGCGTGTTAGACGAACGTGTGAACTCATACAACATAATGATTCGTGCCTATTTTGCAGTGCGCCTGCTCTGATAATTCAAACCCCCGGTCTCAAAGAATGGC
Organism: Schistocerca serialis cubense; assembly: GCF_023864345.2. Classification (NCBI taxonomy): domain Eukaryota; kingdom Metazoa; phylum Arthropoda; class Insecta; order Orthoptera; family Acrididae; genus Schistocerca; species Schistocerca serialis. Next base: position 335,384,557 of record NC_064638.1, read on the forward strand.
ATAATTTGGTCGAACTTAAATCTGACACAATAACCATATATTGTAACATAGATGATCCAGTGTGTCACTTGAAACAATTTTTTTAGCGTGTCCCACATATATTAAAGTTTTGGAGGCTTTCACCAAAACCCTGTAGACCTACATATAAAGGGAGCAGGTAATTAAGAAGCTACGCAAAATCTCTTAAGTGCAGCAGAATTTAACGTATTAAACTGTATTGCCGAAAGTAATAAGATTCTTAATTTTGCTGCTTGATCTGGTGTGTCAGCTCGTAGTACCTTTTCATGTCTAACAGGAATGCAATAAGCCCGGCTGTGCAACTCTAATATCACCTGCCTGTAGCCAGATGGCACGACATTTGCAGTGCACAATCAATACGAAAAACTGCAAGTGCCAGTTTTCAGCAACTGCCCATATTGCATCATCAATCACTGCATACGCTTCCATTTCTATATTTGTCTACTCTTTTTTCTTATTGCTTCCCCTTCTTCTTCTTCTTCTTCTTCTTCTTCGAGTTCCTGTTCTCTTGAGACTAAGTATGTATTAGAACTTTTACGAAGCACTGATATCCGGAGTAGAATATGCTCTGCACTTAAGTATTCATACATCATCTACTTGAAATAGAATCCAATATAGTCCTATGGCTCAGTGCTGGTGTTGTGTAAGAACAATAACGGTTCTAGGTGCTTCAGTCCGCAACCGCGCCACTGCTACGGTCGCAGATTCGAATCCTGCCTCGGGCATGGATGTGTGTGATGTCCTAAGTTAGTTAGGTTTAAGTAGTTCTAAGTTCTAGGCGACTGATGACCTCAGATGTTGAGTCCCATAGTGCTCAGAGCCCTCTGAACCATTTGATTTGAACAATAACGGTAAACAACGGCCGAAGTGGATTTCCCACATCACCTCTCATTAAAAATAAATTAGATTTCGTATCAGCGATACGTGTACCAGAGAGAGAGAGAGAGTGAGAGAGAGAGAGAGGAGGGGGGAGGGCGGGAGAGGGAGACAGAGATATTTAACAGTTTGCTTATTGTAAAGGTATTATAAGTAACATTACCTTAATTACGTATTTATATATAAATATAGGGACATAAATATGAGGACATAAATTGTAACGCTAATGACAATCCACAAGTAAATGTTGCCTCCATAGGTTCAAATATAAAACGATTATCGCAGAGATATTTTTAATACATAACCTTCTTCATGGAGAAGAAGTAAAAACTTTGAGGTTCGCCGATGACATTGTAATTCTGTCAGAGACAGCAAAGGACTTGGAAGAGCAGTTGAACGGAATGGACAGTGTCTTGAAAGGAGGATATAAGATGAACATCAACAAAAGCAAAACGAGGATAATGGAATGTAGTCAAATTAAATCGGGTGATGCTGAGGGAATTAAATTGGGAAATGAGACACTTAAAGTAGTAAAGGAGTTTTGCTATTTAGGGAGTAAAATAACTGATGATGGTCGAAGTAGAGAGGATATAAAATGTAGACTGACAATGGGAAGGAAATCGTTTCTGAAGAAGAGAAATTTGTTAACGTCGAGTATAGATTTAAGTGTCAGGAAGTCGTTTCTGAAAGTATTTGTATGGAGTGTAGCCATGTATGGAAGTGAAACATGGACGATAACTAGTTTGGACAAGAAGAGAATAGAAGCTTTCGAAATGTGGTGCTACAGAAGAATGCTGAAGATAAAGTGGGTAGATCACGTAACTAATGAGGAGGTATTGAATAGGATTGGAGAGAAGAGAAGTTTGTGGCACAACTTGACTAGAAGAAGGGATCGGTTGGTAGGACATGTTTTGACGCATCAAGGGATCACAAATTTAGCATTGGAGGGCAGCGTGGAGGGTAAAAATCGTAGAGGGAGACCAAGAAATGAATACGCTAAGCAGATTCAGAAGGATGTAGGTTGCAGTAGGTACTGGGAGATGAAGAAGCTTGCACAGGATAGAGTGGCATGGAGAGCCGCATCAAACCAGTCTCAGGACTGAAGACCACAACAACAACAACCTTAATAGCCGTCAATATTTAATTCGAAGTTACAACAGTTTCATGCGTCTTATTTTTGAAAGGGAAACTATATTAATTTGTATAAAAAGGAAGCGCTCTCGTGCAGGAGGGTAACGTCGGCCTTGCAACACACTTGATTTAAAACACCTATTTGACCTGTTTTTCAGAATAAGCTGATGTATAACTGGCGGTTCGAGTTCTCTTTTGGTACACTGTAGGTATTATTTCTGACCGGTGGTACGTTAACACGTCGGCCACGTATCGATATTTCGTTTCGTTTACCACGCCTCACCCTCCTCTCTTCGCAGTTCCCGATAAAAGGTAATCACACCAAGTAAAAACAATGGACGGCAGGCGGGTTGGCTGGCGCCCAGCACGGCTATATTTACGGTGCGCCAGAGTTCGGTTACGCTGCAGTAACCATGGACGAGTCGGAGCTGTCGCTACCTACGACTAACGACGTCACACTTCTGCGTCACACCTCACTACTCATCTCGTTCTCCTTCATCCGACGCGGTGTACATTTTATCTGACTGCTGGTTGCTTGGAGCTGATGTAAACTGAGCAAACGTGCAAATTAACGATAAAACAGTAATTATTGTAGCTGCTGTTACATCTTGTTGAAGTTGTAATGCACAAATATGTAATGAGTTGATCAACGTTTCGCATTCTCTATCTGATCACTCCTACATTTAAAGTGGTCGTCCTGAAAACGAGGCACTCTTCGTATAAGTACACACAAAAGATGATCTGATTTTGCTCTGTCGGCAGTTTGTATCACATTATAGAAGAATATTCAACTTCTGTCGCCATTAGGAGATTACTGGGTGACATTTAGAACAAGGTACCGCCGTGACGACGTCAAAGCGTCAACTACCACAAAACACTCGACTACGGATGCACATTACTGTTATTATTATTACTATTATTATTATTAATGATGTAGTAACTGTACATCACTTTAGGAATACGCTATAAATGTTAACATTATTTATAAATTTATACTCATATTATTTATATAATTGATCACATCTGCTGTGATATCCTAAGAGTCCGAAGTTCTTTCCATGGTACTGTGCGGTTCGTCCTGGCGGAGGTTCGAGTCCTCCCTCGGGCATGGGTGTGTTTTTATCCTTAGGATAATTTAAATTAAGCAGTGTGTAAGCTTAGAGACTGATGACCTTAGCAGTTCAGTCCCATAAGATTTCACACACATTTTTTTTCTTTCCATGGTATGCAGAAATAGATTGGCACTGAACACTACGGGACTTAACAGCTGAGGTCATCAGTCCCCTAGACTTAGAATTACTTAAACCTAACTAACTTAAGGACATCACGCACATCCATGCCCGAGGCAGGATTCGAACCTGCGACCGTAGCAGCAGCGCGTTTCCGGACTGGAGCGCCTACAACCGCTTGGTCACAGTGGCCGGCGCAGAATTAGATTCATGGACATTTTATGCTTATCTGGGTCCTAAAACAAAGAAGGACAGAATGTACTGGTGCGCTAAACAATGGCGGACGTTATTAGTTTCTTCAGTTTTGGATTACAGTAAATTTTCAGGAACGAACAATAGGTTGTGAAACAAAGTAAAGCTGCATTACCTAATAGAATGTAACATACATTTTTACAAGCAACTCTTAGCTGAAAGAATTGTACAACTTCAATAGATGAAAAAAAAACCTTTTGATTTGATGAAATAAGTCTATGCTAATTACATACTAAATCGTAAAATAAAACATCAATTGAAACAATATTTCGTGGAAAGAAATGAATTAGTATTCTTGTGCGCAATTCGTTGTACAGGAATCTGATAGCGAAGGTCGGCGGAATGGAAACGATGCAGCAAATGCTTCCTAAATCCCGTACTAGCCCCCAGTTGCGAAAGTCGGCAGAATGGGAATGGGGCTGCAAATGCTTCTACTCGCTGATTCTCGTCGTCTAACTCAGGGATGATATCCTACCCTTTCCACCGCCAGACACATGCGCTTAACACCTGTTAAAGTCCTTAAGTAAAATACTTTAGATTCTGGTGACCGACAAGTGCAAATGTCAACCAGGGTACAGTGTCGGAGGCCGAAGTTAAGTGAGTAATCGAATGCGAGTGTTAAGTTCGTTAAAATTCACAAGTTCCTATTCATAACGAAATATAGTTAACTGGTGTTATTTTCCAAACATTTATGTGTCGTTTTAATTACTGCTCGAGTCCCCAATAGCGATACTGACCACGCTATAAAGTTCGCTAAAACAGGCCTATTCCCGACGATCTGAAGTTCACTCGACAGTAGCGCAAATTACTAAATGTCAGATGCCACAAAATATTGAAAGTGCCGACCGGTTTAAATACAGTTAAAGTCCAGTGGCATTGCTTCAGAATTAGTCACCTAAACGTGGTGAAAGTAGTTAGAGTCCAACCTCATCGTATCAAAAACTGGGTCTCGTTGGCATCCCAAAACACAGTTCGGAATGCTAAAAAATAAACAGAGTCCCATACTAGTGCTGTAGCGGCTGAGTGTGGTGACACTCGAATTTTGCAGCCAAGTTCCTTTTACTTGCAGAATTAATAAAAAGAACAATGCGTGAAAAACACAAGTCTCTACTGTGTACCACACTGAAAATATTCTTCGCGGATTCTTCGCGAAAAACTCTCTCTTCCGTTTGCGCACACACGCGAAATTCGGATAGTGTAACAGTTCTGGAACCGCAAAACTATCACCAAAGTGTAGCATCGAGCAACACAGATCCGGCGTCGGCAAAGCTAGCAGAACTCTATCCTGCAGCTCTTTGACAACTCAACTTAAATACCCTCAATCCGATGTTCGCCAAGGTACGCTGAAAAGTAACCCTAATGGGGACTGGCATAATTTTAGTGCTCTAGCAACATTTATTTTTTCTAAAAAAAACAGACATGATTATACTAAACAAGTTACTGATTGAATATCGTAAACTACTAACAGGTGATTCAGGACTACACTGGACATGGATCCTGGGTGCAGTATAACTAGTGGAGTGAGTAAAGTACTTTGGCCCTAAAAATGCGGATAACGCAGTCTGAATTGATATGACGCTGAGTATGATTGATCAAATCTACTGAAATTTCTTTATATAGGTATAGCTGAGAGCAAGTGGCGACTGAGACCTGTGCTCCCTGACAATGCCTGAGCGGCAGTATGTTACCCTGTTTGCTTTGTTTATCGATGTAAATTGCATTTGGCGAGAAGTGTGCGGCGGAGGTGAGACGTGAAGGCGGCACCTCTGAACCGACCGCGGCCACGAAACAAATGCCAAAATGTCACAGTCTAGCGATCAGGCAGACGGATCGCAATTTACTCTCTACCAGAACCTAGAAATCACGGTAGATTTCAGTGTATGGCACGCGTCCGCTGGTTGTACCGAGGACCAATTTGGCTTAGTTATTCGAAAGAGCAAACAAGGATACCAAACGTCAAGACTGGTATACCAGAAACGAATAAGTATTCCCTCGGCAAACGAGCACTCCGAGACGTTCGAAGTCACACTGTCGATACAGTAAGAACTTCACCACAGGTGCCACAGCCTAAACTACTCGCAAGTGAAGTCAGTCTCAGGACAGGATTTGAGGTGCCGGGGTGTAGAAGAGTTTGTACTCCCAACCACAAACGCAGTGTGCCGCGTCCTCCAGTGTTCGCATAGCACAGGCCACCCAGGGAAGTAACCAAACATGTATAGAAATCAAGTGAAAAGTATATTGAGCTCTCAGTACAAATACTTTCATTAAAATAGCCTTATTCGGCCTATTACCACCGTAAAATGACATAAAACATTAATAAAATTGGAACTATGCTGGGGAATGTAAAAGATTACCTGGGGCTACGCATGCCAGGTGTTTACAACATACTATGCCAGTGTGGGATGTCATACATTGGCCAGACCACCAGAACTGTGGACATCACGTGTAAAGAACATCAGAGACATACCAGACTCAGACAAGCAACTAAATCAGCCATAGCGAGCATTGTCTGGAACTTGGTCATTCAAAGGATTACAATAACACCAAGATTGTGTCACAGACCTGAAGATTCTGGGACAGTGTCATTAAAGAAGCCATTGAGATTAAGGTCACAGGCAATCTAATCAACCGTGACTCGCGATACCTACTCAGCACTGCCTGGAATCCAGCGCTTGAGCTTGTGAAAACTCAACACAGGACACTCCGGGATTCTACAAGAAATAGAAGTGGAGACCGAGAGAACAGCCGTGAGACTAGGTATTAGAGATCAGAATTGACACACCCAAGATCAAGAACTCGACTTCTGAAGACGGCCAGGCCGGGTGCGGACCGCGGTCGGAACACCGGTGACCAAAGAGGGCCAAAGTAGCCTCAGACGGAACACACGACGCGGCGCGGACCGATTAGGGAACGCCAGCTCCTTCCATGCATAAACACTGGACTCGATCGACCCAAGGACCAGTCTCAGGTAGCATCTGAAAGCGAGGCACGCTCTTGAAATATCGTGCGAGACCGACGCGAACATCCGGCTGGATTCCCGAATATCCAAGATGTCATTAATAAAATTGATGAAAATGAGAGGCAACATGCAAAAGAAGGTATGGAACCTCTCAAGGTCCCAAGTACTAACCACACATGCCAGAGCCTCGACTAGAAGTGCTTACGAGACCAGGGTCCCAAACCCGAGTGCCTCGCACCATTCCAGAACAAAAGAAACCCGGTTTCCCGCAAAGTGCACGAATGACACTACTTTCACCCCATCTAGAGCCTACCACTGGGCCCTAGAGGCACTAAATCTCCCCTCCCATACGACGGCATAAACTCATGTCTGACCATCGCAAGAGTTAAGAAACCTGTGTCTCTGAAAAAAAAAAAAAGGAAACCGCCTATTCCTAGCTTTTTTAAATTTTCGCAGGGGGAAAGAGGATTTTTTCCAAAGTTATGCTGCTTCACATGAAAACAAGTGAATAGATACAATCTTAAAGATCTTTATCTAAATCACCTGTGTCTTGGAGCTCGTCAGTCCTAACTATGAGGTGTAATAAAGATTCTCCAAACATTTCTCAGAAGCCGAATTTTTCTTATACAACCGAGGCGGTCGATGGAAGTGGTTCACAAATCTTTTTGCAGTATCAGCGAACACGAAAACAGGTGAATTTTTATTACGTGTGGCTCTGCACACAATGCCCGCTTTATGACTCCATTGTGTAGAGGCATTCGTTTAGACCATCGCCCCAGCCCAGGCTCATGCTGGCGCCGCGGCAGGTAGCTCGGCATTGTTCTGCTGGAGACCTGTCTCAACGAGCGGCTGCCATGTATGGCTGTGAGCCTGTCTAGCAAGTTTTAGAATCGGATGGGCTCACAGCCAATTGCTTTCATCTCCCAACCTGCCGTTTTTATGAGCTAAGAACCATATAAATACCTCATGCTTTTAGCGCCCTACCAGGCTCCATCTGCTCAGGCCATTAACTTTCTAGAGCCTCGCTCAAGGTGCATCAGGTTGTAAAATTTCTTTAATAATCCTTCGTATTCGGAAAACATGTGGGAGAGGAACTTGTCCTCTCTCAACGCCACATAACAGCTTTCCATTGATCGCCACTTCTTTGCATAGCTTTTTACATAGAAGAACAATCTTTATTCTTTCTTGCGCTCAAATTCTCATCGAAAAACGTGCACCATACAAATTTGTAGCTGCAATAGTTGGCCCAGAATTTATATTTCAATGTTTTGCAATTATCTCTGCAGTGTGCGAAAACAGTCTTTGTCCATCTGTACCACTAAATAACATTATAAGGATTTGAAGCGCGCTTTATGATGCGGTGATAAGAATTTATTTATGTAAAAAAACATTAAGGAAATATTGGCATAACTATGCAAAAATCATGCCTGCTCCTGGAAAATAATTGCAGTTTAAAATCTGATTTCCTACATACCATAATAATTACAAATATCAAAAACTGATAATTTTTAAATGTGTGTGATGACACCCCTTATCAGACACTGGCTTGCTGCTCGTTTATCTGTTTTATATTTTTAGTTTTATGGAATTATAAGCAACAAATTAATGAAATTGGTGTTTTACCATGGAAATATTAATGCTGCAGCTTATACAAATATGTCAAGCGTCGCGTTTCGACGATATTCTGCACCTGCACTGGCTCATAAGTTCTAAATCATTCAGTAACTTGCACATGTAACAGATTTCTTTATTTTACAACTTTTGATGTAAAATTCTTAAAAATCGTATCAGCGTCTCGGTTGATTCGTCTCAACACCTCCTTTATTTGCCGTGTTGTGCATTGTCGTACCAATATGCGTTTGCGTGTAAGCAACGCAAATGTGGATAAAGCACTGTCTTAAAGCCGTGTCCTGGACGGAGTAAACCCTCGTGACGTATCGCAACCGCCAGCTGCTGGAAGTCCAGGTGGAGCGTTCTGCCGCTGACCACTCTCTCGCCGCCGTCTTTCCTCGCTGGCCTTACCACACGCCGTGCGCGCCCTTTAAGCACGACCCACGATCAAACGTCTCTCTCAAAATAACAACAAATGACTGTCGTGTCACATGGTACAAATGTAAAAATCGTATCCAAACAGTTTTTGGAAATAGATCTGAACTGCTGTAGTAGCCGGCCGGGGTGGCCGGTTCTAGGCGCTACAGCCTGGAGCCGCGTGAGCGCTACGGTCGCAGGTTCGAATCCTGCCTCGGGCATGGATGTGTGGGATGTGCTTAGGTTAGTTAGGTTTAAGTAGTTCTAAGTTCTAGGGGACTGATGACCTCAGATGTTAAGTTCCATAGCGCTCAGAGCCATTTGAATTTTGCTGTAGTACGTTAATGATACGAGGGTAATCCCAAAAGTAAGGTCTCCTATTTTTTATAAGTACATAGACCTGCTTATTTCTACAATGGCTTACATCATTTTACAGCTTGAACATTTAGCTATTTTTCGATATAATCACCATTTCTGTCGATGCATTTTTGTAGACGCTGTATCATTTTTTGTATGACAATGTCATACCAGCTCGCCACCAAGCTGTTCAGAAAGTTATTAATTGGCGTGATTGTTGCTTGGTCTCAGGTGTAAAGTAATATGCCCAGTTTTCGTCACCCGTGACAATTGAGTCCAGAAAGTTATCCTGTTCGGCTGCAAGGCGGTGAAGAAATGCGCGGGAAGCATCAACTCGTTGCCGCATGTGGCCCTCAGTCACCATGTGCGGCACCCATCTTGCGCACACCCTCCGGTAGTTCAATGTTTCCGTTAAAATTCTGTGAGCGGTGCTTCGGGAAACCTCAGGAACCAACGTGCACAGATCATCCAGGGTGATCCGCCGATCTTCACGCATGCTTTGCTCAACCTTCAACACTGTCTCCAGAAATTGACGGTCTTCCGCACCTTTGTTCGTCATGAATTCCGGTCCGACCAGCTGCAAACTCTCTACACCACTTACGAACATTTTTGACATCCATGTACGACTCACCATACACTTCCGTCAATTAGCGATGGATTTCAATCGGCGCAGTACCCTCTGCGTTCAAAAACCGAATAACTCTGCGCAATTCGCAGTTGGCGGTAACATCCAACCGGAGCTCCATTCTCAATGGCTGCCAAGCCAAGACTGAGCGCCTCAGCGCGGCGTGCGCATGTTTACACACAGTGCGTGAAGCACTCTTCATAACAGTGTGACCAACTGCCACACAAACAGACTTCTGTACTTATAAAAAAATTGGAAACCTTACTTTTGTGATTACCCTCGTAGCTGGATCACACAAAATTCTAGACTGTATGAGAAATACTTGACCCACCCCAAACGTATTTACACCTACTAGCTCTTCAGAGATGTAAGAGCTCAAAGAAACGTGCGATGAGATAAAATAAATAATTTAATATGTTAAGGATAACGAAAATTTAATTTCGATGGTCGACTGAAATTCGATAGTAGAATAAACAAGAGAACAAAAAGCCTTACGAGCATAAGGGGAACGATTGAAAGGTGAAGGCACATGGCAGTGTTTTCGCACAGTACAATTTCATCAACGCTAACACGTGGTTTAAGCATCAAGGAATAACATCGTATACGTGCAAGAGATCGGTAGACAGCGGAAGATTTCAGAAACCGTAAATCAGATTTTGAACTGCATTTATTTTCCAGGAGCAGATGTGGATCTTGACCACAATTTACTGGTTATGAAATGCAGACTAGAATAAATTACAGTAAGGTAAAAAATAAGGAGGCGGTACGTGGCTAAGTGAAACGAGCCAATTTTGGTGAAACTCTCAAGGCGGAGAGTATGCGCATAGGCAGTGGTTCGGTCCCCGCGTTTAAAAGGACAGAGCAAGTGCTGGAGCGTTAGTCGCCTCGGCTCTCTGAAGATGGCTGGAGGGTATTCAGCCGAAATATTAGAAGAAGAAGCTGAATTTATGCCGCTGCACGGCGGAAATTTTAAGGAACTCGGATAAGCATGTATGAGAATAAGAAATATAGATGCTGTTTACAGGAAGGTTGAAGAAACTTATGGAGAAGAGAAGCGCAGTTGTGTGAACATTTAGTTCTGAGAAGGCAATCCACTACTAAACAAAGATTGGTGTATTATCGAATGATCAGCTTAATAAGCCACAATTGTAGGAAACCGATGGGAATTACTTACAGAATAATGGAAGAAGTGTTAGAAGTCGACTTTGAGCAAGATCAGGCATCGTTCTGAGGTTCGTCTGGCTTGTTTACAGCGACATGACCGGGTTATGTTGCCAGCCTACCAGTAGGAGAGAACCGACACCTACTTCAGTGCAGACTCTCGGCTTCCCTTAGAAGATAGGGCAAAGAAAGACAAACGTCTTTATAGAAAGTGTAGCTTTAGAGAAAGCTGAAATATACTCACCGAAACTGTGAAGTAATCAGAAATTCCAAGAGCGAAATGTTATATGCAGCTTGCACTAAGCCAGACAGCAGTAATTGAGAAGGGAGTTGGACAGCATTGAGGATGCAGTACATATGATTACAGAGAAATCTGGAAAGGTAGTTCACGGTTCAAATAAAAAATGGTTCAAATGGCTCTGAGCACTATGGGACTTAGCATCTGAGGACATCAGTCCCCTAGAACTTAGAACTACTTAAACCTAACTAAGGCCTCACACACATCCATGCCCGAAGCAGGATTCGAAGCTGCTTCCGTCGCGATCGCGCGGTTCCACACTGAAGGTAGTTCACGGATATAAATTAAAGAAAAGACAATGTTTGCCGATAACTGTGTAATGTTATTAGAGATGGCAAGAGACGTGGAAGATAAATTAAGTGGAATGGAAGGTATCTCAACAATAAGTTATACGATGAACACAAACAGAAGTAAAGGAGGTGGACCTGGGTTAGTCGAATTAGGTGATTATGTGGAAAGGAGATGAGGAAATGGGAATCTGAAGAGAGTAGACGACCATTGAATAACTAACGATTGAGTGGTGGTAACAAGAAAACATTTAGTGCAAAAAAGAAATATTTTGTTTAAATGTTAGCATCACTTTCCTAGAAGTATTTTTACGCAGTTTGTCCTTATGTGGAAGAATGCTTGAACACTAAACGATACGGGCAAGAAGAGAAAAGAATCTTACGAAATTTGTAGCTACAGAAGAATGCTGAAGATTAGATGAATAAGTAAGGAAGAGCTACTGAAGTGGGCAGAAAAGAAACTCATGATATAACTTGACAAAATGAATGGATGGTTTGTTAGGACACATTCTGGGACATTAAAGCACAGTCATTTTGATAATGGATGGAAGTTTTGAGTGTGAAAATTGTAGCGAGATACCAAGACAGACTACAGTAAACATGTCCAGGTGGAAGTTGTCTCCAGTTGTTATGCCGGGATGAAGAGAATTTCACAGGATACACATTTCGTGTCCTAAACAGCCAGCTGCAGTTCTACACGTCTTCGGAATGGTTGAAGGAGTATTCATCTCAGTTTTATAACCAAATCCCAGTTAACTATGAGTTCTTCGGTTAATGGTTTGGCATCCTGAACAGTACGATAGAAAAGTATTATCCCTACAGCCAACGAAGGAAGCCTTCCTCAACACTGTTGCACACTGGTTAACAGGGCCCTATGGGAGCAGCCACTCTGCCTGGCAATGGATAAACGTCTGCCCTGTACAGTAATTCTAAATGTGAGAAGCGACAGCACGCCATTGCTTCCTCCTCTTCCCTTCCTCTAGGCCACATCATCCCGGCCTACTGGTAACAAACAGCGTGTGCACTCCGCGACTGTTTCCGTTCCACGACGGTTCCACTTCTCCTTGAGGAAATGAATTAGGCGTGACGCAGTACAATTATTATGTAACAATTCGAAATGAAAGGTAAGGAAATATCCATTTATCACTTAACCGCAATTTGTTTGTATTAACACTCGAACGTTGCGTGTTTACACTATGCCAAACAAAAAAGAAAACAAGAAAAAGAGGCGGAGTGGTTGCTTGGATCAGTGTGTTTCTGTTGACTCTATCAATAAGTGGGACTTTAGTAGGCATGGCCTTCGCATCAGAAGGAAAGGGGAGGGAAAACTATCGGGTCTAATAGCAAATAACTTAAGGGGGACACTATCACATGTGGTAAAGTGCAAGTGGTTACAAGAGACAGAACAGCAGACTTTTTAGACTAGGAAATCAAGAAACAAAAGATTTTCAGGAACAGGTTGAAAATGATGCTCACAATCACAGAAGAAGCTGCCAGAAAACAACTTTTAATTTACACAATCCATGCAAACAGCACCTAATTTAAACTGGAGATGTTCAGAAACTGACAGAAAAATTACATTCCGCCAGCTGTAATTCAGCCAGTGAACAAAACTAATTATCCTTATTGCCTTAGAATATCTGGAGACTGAGGGATAAGCTTAATGAGTTACTTACCTGTGATGAAGAATTAGAGCTGACCTAACTAATTGATATAATCTGCCTGTCTGAACATCATGTGACTCCTGGTATAGATATGTTAAATGTTACAAGATTTAAGTTAGCCTCTTACTCGTACTTCTGTAGAGAAAATATGGAGTAAGGAGGAGTTACCATATTTGTCAGAAACTGTTTTAATTTCAAGAATACTGAATTGATAAATTTTTCTCAGAGCATAACCTAGAAGTTTATGCAATAAAGAAGTATTTCATAACAAGACCTTTATAATAAGAAGAATATATAGAGCACTTTGAGGAAACTTTAACCTCTTAATAAAAAATCTGGAAGCTCTGTTGCCCCATCTCACAGTAAAAAAGAAGGAAATATTGGTTGCTGGTGATTTTACTGTGAATATAGATGCTGCAGCACATAGACACGAAAATGAAAGTGAGAGGTAGTAAATTTGTAAGCGAATACTTTATGTTCTTAGTGGAGTAAAATAAAATGAAAGGGGAAGCGAAGGTGCGGCATTATGCCTGCGTAAGAGATAGGAAAAAACTGTCAAAAGTTTGCGCTTACATAAGCGAAAAAATATTCATAGTCAGACTGAAACTGAGAATAGGCAAAGCCACTATCATAAGCGTATATGCACCAGAGAATTAAAAAAGGATGGGTCTAGAATCTTCTGTGAAGAGCTGCAGAAGACTCTAGATAAGTGCAGTGCTACTGATCAAATTATTATGTTGGGTTATTTCATTGTCAGAATAAGAAATGTGATAGTAACAAATACTACAGGACCTTTTAGAGGAAACAGAAAAATAGAGACTTTGCCACTTGCAGTAATCAGAAAATTACAAAACCACTTTTTAAGAAAAAAGATGTACATAAGTATACTTCAGCAAGAAGTATTAGATCGGTAACTGACTACATTTCAGTAAGCTAGTGGGTCAAATAACAGATACAAGAATTTATGAAGGATAAGATATAGAATCACGTTATTTCCTACAAATCTCTAGAATAGATCCTTCTGCAAAATTAAAGAATATGGCAAAAAAATTAGGAAACCACCAATGTGAAAGGATTTATAAAGTATACTTGCAGGAAGAGGACAGCGTCAAGCATCTTTACCAAAACAGATTGAATGAGGAACTACTTAACTTCCAAGCTAAAGACAACATAGAAGAAGAATGGCAAAATCTAAAGAATGAGATATATACAGTCGCCGGAGAAGCTCTCAGTAAAATGAAAATAAAGGAAAAGAAAGGGCCTAAAAATTTAGATTGAGCATCAAGAAAAGCTGTTAAAGAAAAATAGGATGCATATGTAAAAACATAAGCAACCTCGTAGGTGCAATCTTATATGGAGACAAGAAATATTAATAAGTGTGTAGTAACAAACACATGCCAAGATCATAGGGATAGTTTTACTTCTAATTTCCAGAATGGCCTGTAACTTTTTAAAAACTTTAAAACAACAGAGAAAGATAGGACACAAATAAACAATACTCAAGAAGAACTGTGGGTAAATCATTACAAAGAATTATGATATGATGATACAGCAAATAAACCAAAACTGAAACAATGGATAAAAAGGGATTAAATGAAGTACACCACAATGAAATAAAATCGGACCTAACATCTATCAAGAAGAAAAAAGTGACAGGAAGAGATGATATTAATGTTGCATTGTTAATATAGTGAGAAATGGTGCGTCATCTATGACAGTTATATCTGTTAAACAAATATTGTAAGAGCAAAAGTATTCCCAGAGACTGCAGTACTGCTAGAGTGATACCAGTTTTTAAAAAGGAGACAAAAGCGTATGCAGTAACTACAGAGGAATGAGTTTACTAGACCCAGCATACAAGATGAATGCTAATATTTTAAAGAGGAGACTTAAAAACATAACAGAAGCAGTACTGCAAGAAAAACAGATGGGTCTTAGGAAAGGACGATCTATGATAGATTCAGTTGATATTTTACAACAGATAATACAAGAACGTGAAGAATATAATAAAGAAACATACACTGCTTTCATAGCTTAAGAAAACGTTTTTGACAATATCCATAGAAAGGAAATGGAAGATAGTGATGAACTGCATTTATCCAAAACATCTAATAAATGCCATAAGAGATATATATTAGAACATTGCTATCACCCTAGATCTCAACGACAAAATATCTAATGAGATACCAAGTAACAAGGGAGTACGATAGGGCTGTTCTATCTCCACTTTGTTTAACATTTATATGCAAGATGTAATGCACATGTAGAAAACAGAATTTCAAAAAGGTGTATGACTCTTTTAAATTACTTACTATATGCTTACAATACAGTGATATTAGCAGATAAAAAAGAGTGATCCTAGCAGGTAAAGCAATTTAGTTGCTTAAACAAATAAGTGCGAAATTTGAGATGGAGATATCAACAGAAAAGCTAAGACAATGGCATTGATGGTGAAAGAACACATTTTGAACCAAAACAGTGGTAGATCAAAAGATCTTAGAGCAAGTGAACCACTTCAGTTACCTAGGGTAAATTTAACTTGGTGTATGGAACAATTGACAGAAACTTTAAAAACAAAACTAAGAATGATACTCAAATTCTACAAAACTGTTGCAGTCCCCAGACTGCTTTGTGGAAGCGAGACCTGCATGGTTAGAAAAGAGGAGAACATGCACTTCCGTTTATAAAATTTGCATCACCCAGTTATCGAACCAAACACAGGGAAAACCAATTTTCTGCCGTACAGTCTCACAGTCTATCGAAAATTCGACTTTACTTTAGAGTCCTAAATATGCTCGGAAAACGTCAAAGTCAATTTTTTCATACTGCGTTCATCTGCTTTGGGGGAATCATAAAGAGTTCTAAACTTCACGTACCATAAACATAAAAAATTACAAATATCCGCTTGCCGTGTGGTGTCCTTGTAAGCAGGACTCTAGCAATTCGATCAGTACTAACATTGTTGGTTACGTCAGCTTCCATAGAAATGACATCGACAGTAATAATTTGAATATGGTTTGTGATAGATTTGGTAACAGCCCTGTTACTGACAGTGTTAGTTGCGTGTGAAAGTGATGTGATGATGATTCCAGCCCCTAGCACGGGAGCGCCATCTTCAGAAGCGGCAAGAAATGCTGATTGTCAGACTGCCACTCACTCCGCGAAGAGAAACTTCAAACAAATGAGGTAGTTAGGCCGGAGAGGGAAGAGAGGAAAAAAGATTCAACCCTCTGACATACCAAAAAGCCATTACCTTAACAAATGGTGCTCTCAGCTCTGGAGTGTTCTTTAAAAGAGAAGAGCCCTCATAAAATTACGGAAACTTTTGTTACGGCTACAAAGTCTTCCATCGCAGCATCTGATTAGTGAGTACAGAGTTGGGATGAAGATTGCGTGCTAGATGGTATATCCCACATTCTTCAGTCTGCGGTACTCGAATCGTCTGAGCAAGGAAAATAGACTCGGGAAACCGCGATGAAATATATATACGTGAAGGAAGTTTGCCGGCTTGTGTGCATATAATCGCGTCTGTCTGCGGTGGTGCACTCGACGTTGCCCCACCCATTGCTGCTGCCTCCCTCGCGGGGAAACAAAATTCCTTTTAATTTTGCTCGGAAAATTCTCATTAATTTCGTACAGTTGGCCGTAGAAGCGCGCCGCAGGCGCACCATCGCGGTCGGAACGGGCCAAGAAATTGCCTTCGGCCGAACTCGGCCGCCCTCCTGTTTTTAATAAAACTGGAGCCGCCGCCCGCTACGAGAGGAAGGCCCCACTGGAGTGTGAGTCAGCCCTGGAGCACCAGCGCCGGAGCAAGTAGTGGCGCTGGGTCGCTGCTCATCTGGCGTTTCCAATGTGTGACTACAGTGAAGGTACCACTGTAATTGGGTCAGTGATTCGTTCTTCAACTTTCATCATCATCGGAAATGCCCAAAATTTAACCTATAATGCGATGAAACTAGGCTGGGCTGGAAAGGGGTCCTTACGGTCTCGCAAATTCCATTTAGTATGCGAATTCAGCAGGTTAGTAATACAGTATATCTCAAGAGTGTCCACCCACAAAAGTTTTAAAGCGCACTGGCCAAAAGGGTCCCAGAAAAAGGGATCCGAAGTTTTACACTACTGGCTCATACACAAACAGCAGTTGACCGGCGTCGCCTGGTGAAACGTTGTTGTGATGCCTCGTGTAAGAGGAGGAATGCATTTCATCACGTTTCCGCCTCTGATAAAGGTCGTATTGTAGCCTATCGCGATTGCGGTTTATCGTATCGCGAAACTGCTGCTCGCGTTGGTCGAGATCCAATGACTGTTAGCAGAATGTGAAATCGATGGGTTCAGGAGGGTAATACGGAACGCCGTGCTGGATCCCAACGGCCTCGTATCACTACCAGTCGAGATGACAGGCATCTTATCCGCATGGCTGTAACGGCTCGTGCAGCCACGTCTCGATCCCTGAGTCAACAGATGGGGACTTTTGCAAGACAACAACCATCTGCACGAACAGTTCGACGATGTTTGCAGCAGCATGGACTATCAGCTCGGAGATCATGGTAGCGGTTACAATAGACGCTGCATCACAGACAGGAGTACCTGCGGTGGTGTACTCAACGACGAACCTGGGTGCACTAATGGCAAAAAGTCATTTTTTCGGATGAATCCAGATTCAGTTTACAGCATCATGATGGTCGCATCCGTGTTTGGCGACATCGCGGTGAACGCACATTGGAAGCGTGTATTCGTCATCGTCATACTGGCGTATCACCCGGCGCGATGGTATGGGGTTTCATTGGTTACACACTTCGGTCACTTCTTGTTCGCATTGACGGCACTTGGAACAGTTGAGATTACATTTCAGATGTGTCACGACCCGTGGCTCTACCCTTCATTCGATCCCTGCGAAACCCTACATTTCAGCAGGATAATGCACGACCGCATGTTGCAGGTCCTGTGCGGGCCTTTCTGGATACAGAAAATGTTCGACTGCTGCCCTGGCCAGCATATTCCCCAGATCTCTCACCAATTGAAAACGTCTGGTCAACGGTGGCCGAGCAACTGGCTTGTCATAATACGCGTCACTACTCTTGATGAACTGTTGTATCGTGTTGAAACTGCATGGGCAGCTGTACCTGTACACGCCATCCAAGCTCTGTTTGATTCAATGCCCAGGCCGTTATTACGGCCAGAGGTGGTTGTTTTGCGTACTGATTTCTCAGCATTTATGCACCCAAATTACGTGAAAATGTAATCACATGTGAGCTCTAGTATAATATATTGTTCCAATGAATACCTCTTTATCATCTGTATTTTTTCTTTATGTAGCATTTTTAATGACCAGTAGTGTATTTGCAGCTGATATACTGGTCAATTTATGTACTTTGGCATCACAGCGAAATTGCTGCGCCTATAGCGGCCTCTTTTTTCACACGGGCGATCTATGTTCGATCCTAACTTTGAGTAACTTTTGATTTTGTTTCTTTTACTGTTTTAAAAACTATATCAGCTCTAAAATATGTATTAAAAACATCCTCCACACGTCATGAGCTGCACAAGAAATATTTTATTTGCCAAAATCGATTTTAAATGAAGTTAATTATCTAAAATATTACGAATTACATGGTAAAGAAATTAATTTTATTCGTGAACCGACTGTTATTGGTAATTAATTGAAAATGTGGAATTATGATTAATATTTTCTTTTTAAAAAGTTAAATAATTTCAAATTTGTTTTCAATGGAGGTAAATTAAAGCTTTAATTACCTCTGTAACCATATTTCGGGTAGGGTTTTCTCTGTGTCAAACATTTTACCATATCCTTTTTATTTGTCGGTTTCGTATCTCACATACATGCACCAGAATATTAATTATCATAAAAACATTGAAAAAATAATTTGACATCTTGTACAATTTCTGAAGGACGTTTGTTTACACGAACAAACAAATTTCAAAAGACCTGTTGAAAAAGATACCCTGTTAACATTCATGGGAACTTCTATTTCATCAGAAAGCCTAGAAGTGTACAAGGCATATCGAAAATTTCATCAAAATTGGCGATGGCATTTGATGATGCATTATTGACTATATGTACACTCTTCACGGAAGCGCAATTGGGTACTCGCTTTATTAGATTTTTTAACTGTTCATAAAAGTAGAAATCACGAGGTTGAACAACAGAAGTACATATTGGAGGAATCACTTTATTTGTACATATTGGTTATCTCTAATCAACTTGAAAGACTTCGTCGTGTAATTCAGGCTTTGCTTGTCCTCCCCAACAGTCAATAATTAGTAGAAATTGTTCTTTTCCCACATAAGACCTTAGAAAACTGTTGGGAATTTCGATATACAATCCTGTCGTTAGACTCTCATATTAGCATATCAGATGTCGAAGATAACATTTTAGGACATTAGCTTTATTTAGACGCTGTTCTAGTTTTTACAACAATAAAAAAAATATTATGTAAATATAAGATCGAACCCGAATCGCCCACGTGGTAAACGGGTCCGCCACAGATCCAGCCATTTGACCATACTGCCTTGGCTCATGACTGACCAGTGTATGAAGTGCTCTTAAAACCTTAGAGTCCTTTCTCTCGGAATCTTTTTGCTAGTCTACTTTGCAGCTTTTATAGTTGGATTCCATTGAGGTATACTACTGACCTGTAAAGTCTCATATGGAACTGGGTTTCCGAGACCGTAAGGCCCCTTATAAGATGTTCAGTGAAGGGACTGGTTTTACTTCTTTCCTTCCTCTTTTGTAGCGTTCAAACCTGAGGTTCCTTGCAATCAATTACATAAACATTTTGTATGACTAACATAATATCACAGGACTAAGGCAAAACATTTAACATGTGCGTAATAACAAACCTACAACATTACAAACTACAGCTCAGTGTATAGACATATATCAGTTGGGTTACAAAACACTAGTTTGTAACTAATTTTTAAACAAAGGTTGGTTTACAAGGGTTCTTGCACTCACATATTGGATATCATGCTTCGTCATTATAAAAACGAACAAGTTACTATTTACAGTGGTGGTTGACGTACGGTGTATATGAGTCTGTGATTATAATATTAATGGAGTCATCCTGGTTTTTTAATATTGATTACTGAAAAGGCCTCTCCAATTACTCAGTATAGCTTTATTTAGTCTATCACTGGTTTCGGATTTTATGTTAAACGATTGTCAAGTGGTTCTGAAAATGCCATAACTGTGATAAATATATCCATGTACATAACTGAAGAAACGAGGCTAAATTATGTATATGTACACACAGAATATAAAAGTTAAAGTAAAGAAGTAATGTGTGAAAGATATAAGTACAAGTCTGACTGATTTTAGATTTTACTTGTCTAATGATATCTTGGGAATATTGTGTCCTCAAGATTGTATAATTGATTACATTATTCTTTGGATTGATGAAGGTTTGTGTTTCTGGCTTCCTCGCAAATTGTAATTTGTGTGGTTGGCAAGTAAGAGGTTAAATGTAGTTTTTTAGTAAAAATGTGGCATAACTGTAATGAGCAGGTCATTCAGGTCAGGTACAGAATCAGCTCTCCAGGTGCAAAAAATTGAAAGACGGGGAGCTTTACAGGTTGTTAGCACAGCTTGGGTGCTAGTATGGCTTCGGTATTCTCATTATATCATTCAACAAGCAAGATTTTAAATCGCTCAGAATTTCCCTTGTGTCTTTCCAACATTACCTCACTGCTATAAATTTTATGTTCTGCCTGCACGTATTCATATGTAAGGCTTGTTTCTCCATCTGCAATTGTATAGATGTATACGTATATCTAACATATTTATGAAAGTTTCAGAACCACTTGACAATTCCTTAACATAAAAGCCGAAACCAGGAGCGAACTAAATAAACTTCTACAGTGCAACTGGATTGGTCTTTCATTATTTAAACAAACAGTTGTGGAGCGCATGCTGAAACTGATCATACTCCATTGCTGACGTGCTAACAGTTTCAACTTTTCACTTTTATTTTCGTGCTTGTCATGTGTGTCATTTGTGTGTAAGTGATGAATTAGTGTGTTGGCTGATAAAAAAGTTTGTGGTAAAAGTTTTCAAACACGAAGTGGATTGCGTATATAAAAATTTTAAGTTTTAAGTTTTTGTAGAGGGTTGAAATTCTAACCAGCCGTAGCTCATTTAATATTATTTTCAGTGCCTTATTTTGGACACCCTGAAGTTCGTTAATATCCATAGACGCTGCATGAATCCACTTGGTGCAGGCATTAACATCAAATTTTCCTGTTTACAGATGATGTTCTATTTGGTAAGGGATATGTGGCAGCTGGCATACGGTTTCTTTTATTCGCTGCTAGTTGACAAATCCCACATTGTCCTGGTATTCATTTTGTCAGTTTCCTCTTACAAACTAAAACAAAAAATAACTACTTTTAGTGTAATATCGAAAACATTTCATGACCACGTATTGGTGAAAACATCTCCGAGATTATGAAACAGTCGTACAAAGAAATATGCAACTCCGTGTTGATAACATCACGTCTCTTGTGCCATGTGTTGTACAATGATATATTTGTGTAGGTCCATTCAACAGCGTATGTGGACGCTGTCTGCAAAAATTGGTGCGAATAGAGTTAGTAGCAAAGAAGTAATAAATTTAAATGTTATGCATGATGCGGCAGTTTTTCACTCATCGCAGTGTTGATGACGTCATTTCTTCTGATCTATGCGTCACACAATAATATAACTAGCAAGATGGCGTCAAGTGTGTGACGCACGTTAGATTCGTCCGCAAGTTTACCAGTATTTTGGAGGTTTTATTAAGCAGTTAGGTTGTTGTAGATATTACGAAAATCGAGTCGCGAATATCTACTGACAAATTACTATTCGATTCTGAAAATCTGTGACCTGGAACTACATTTCAAACGGGTAACAGTCGAGCAACGTGCAGCGCCGCCAACGGCCAGACGGAGCCGAGCGGACACCACGAACTGCGGCCGCACCACCCGACATCGCTGCGCTAGGGAAGGCTGACAAGGGGAGGCCGCCAATTGTGAAATTCAGATTCGATTCATACTGCGCATAATAAAAGCTCATGGCCAGATGTGTAATGTGGCAAAGCACCAAGATGCACTCCTCAGCCGTTGTCGAGAAAATCGACAGTTAAAAGAAACAGTTGCGGTGAAATACTCTATACGGTTAATGATTTCATACAGCGTCGTGGCGCAGCGGTAAGCGCTGGGGTTTGTAATCGGAAGGTCGCCGGATCGAATCTCGCACCATGGAACTTTTTTTTTAGTATTTGTTTTTTGTAATTCATATATATATATATATATATATATATATATATATATATATATATCGGCAATCAGTTGCAACAATTATGCATATAATAAGTTGTTGAAAGTCGTTTGTCGTGGAAAAACTGGTGACTTCGAACATCATTATGTTGTATTTGTATTTCACAAATGTTATTAATTGTCTTCATAATGTTAACCACGTATAGTTAACGGAAGACGTAGAAACGATATTCCGAAACGAATACGTATAACGTAAGTCAAACGTTCGAATTAGAAATGAGACCCCACGAACACAAATTCGCTGTGGCAGGTATGAAATATAAACTCCGTCACTCGCTCGTTACACTTGAAGGACAGATGTTGAATGGGCCGAAACGAGCCGCCGCATAACAGCGTAGTTGCCTGCTAACTTCGAAAGAAGGTAGATGCGGTCCCTAGCGCAACTTAAAACATCGTCGAAAATCAGTCCGGACGGGAGAGTTTTGGTACACCCTGTTAAAAAGAAACGGAAAAATGGAGGCGGTACAATTGGAGAGCGATCCGCCTTCACCAACATGCATAAGCAATTCATTAATAGTTTATATATATATATATATATATATATATATATATATATATATATATTTGAATTACAAAAAACTAATAACAAAAAAATTGCAAGGCGCGGGATTCGATCTGGCGACTTTCGGATTACGAACCAGAGCGCTTACCTCTGCGCCACGATGCTGTAGAAAACTACGAATCGTAGAGAGTATTTGACCGCAACGGTTTCTTTTAATTGTCGATTTTCTCGACAACGGCTGAGAAGTGCATCTTGGTGCTTTGCCACATTACACCTCTGGCCATGAGATTTTATTATGCGCAGTATGAATCGAATCTGAATTTCACAATTGGCGGCCTCCCCTTGTGAGTGCGGCGCCCGTGCCACAAAGACAAGCTCGGGCTTGTTGTGCAGGCGTTACCGATGCTGCCACTGCGGCTAAAATACAGGAGACTCCAGACAGGGTTGTAGCCTATCCCCGATGTTATTCAATTTGTATATTGAGCAAGCAGTAAAGGAAACAAAAGAAAAGTTTGGAGTAGGTATTAAAATCCATGGAGAAGAAACAAAAACTTTGAGGTTCGCTGATGGCATTGCAATTCTGTCGGAGAAAGCAAAGGGCTTGGAAGAGCAGTTGAACGGAATGGACTGTCTTGAAAGGAGGGTATAAGATGAACACCAACAAAAGCAAAACGAGGATAATGGAATGTAGTCGAATTAAGTCGAGTGATGCTGAGGGTATTAGATTAGGAAATGAGACACGAAAAGTAGTAAAGGAGGTTTGGTATTTGGGGAGCAAAATAACTGATGATGATCGAAGTAGAGAGGATATAAATTGTAGACTGGCAATGCCAAGGAAAGCGTTTCTGAAGAAGAAAAACTTGTTAACATCGAGTATAGATTTAAATGACAGGATGTCGTTTCTGAAAATATTTGTATGGAGTGTAGCCACGTATGGAAGTGAAACGTGGGCGGTAAATAGTTTAGACAAGAAGAGAATAGAAGCTTTCGAAATGTGGTGCTACAGAAGAATGCTGAAGATCAGATGGGTAGATCACATAACTAATAAGGAGGTATTGAATAGAACTGGGGAGAAGATGAGCTTGTGGCACAACTTGACTAGAAGAAGGGATCGGTTGGTTGGACATGTTCTGAGACATCGAGGGATCACCAATTTAGTACTGGAGGGCAGCGTAGAGGGTAAAACTCGTAGAGGCAGACCAAGAGATGAATACACTAAGCAGATTCAGAAGGATGTAGGCTGCAGTAGGTATTGGGAGATGAAGAAGCTTGCACAGGATAGAGTAGCATGGAGAGCTGCATCAAACCAGTCTCAGGACTGAAGACCACAAGAACATTCAGTTGACGTCACAATGCGGCGTGGGCCCCATTCGAGTCTTCCACCAAGGAAAAATCACTGCCAGAACGGCGAACTGAACTCACGTTGATATGAAACTTACTGGCAGCGCACACTCCGCAGCAGAGTGAAAATCTCATTCTGAATTCACGTTCTCTGCATATCGGTCAGCTGCGATGACCACTCAGCTGTGGAGCCGGACATCTCATTATGCAGTCACCAAAAAATTTGTCAATGTGCAGCAATCAAGATCAGATAATGTAGTGGTACCGTTTAATTTTGTCTGCGTTTCAGATGTAAACTCCGGAAGACCGGTAAATATACCACTAACTTATTTCAAGTGGTCGTAAGCTATAGCTTGTGGAATGTAATAAATGTCAGGTAGCCAGAGATCAGTTCAAATGGAGATATGATGAACCCTACTAAGTGAAGACCAGTAAGGGAACGAACACTACGGGTCTAACACATATGCCATTTTGAGATACGACTGATGAACAAAAGGTGGGAGATTGATGAGTAATACACACGAAACAGATTGAGGAGTTTTTTTTTTTTTTTTTTTTTTTTTTTAAATGGACTTGTAGTCCGGGGTGATATGTTACAATACAGCATCACCGGTCTATTGCGGTCTGTACAAGACACTTTTATATTACAAGGACCGCAGACTAACTGCGAGAGGCTGAGCAAAACTGTACAGTGATAAAGGGCTGGGCTACGTTCAGAAACCTAATGGGAGGATTTAAGAACCAGGAGTGGTAGAAAATAATCTTTACAATGTGGCCGATAATTCTGCGGGTTGTGTCAGGATTTTGTCAACGCCTGTGTGTCCCATTCATCAGTCCATGACATCAAATGCTTCTTAAAAGACGTGCGCCACTGTACATGAGAAATTGTCTCGAGCATGAAAATTAGAAGTAAATGCACTTACCACTGTTGCGTTTCATGACCACGGTACGAATTATTCATGGAATTGTGTCATATTATTTATCTCGCCGCCTACCATCGCGATTATTTTATTTCATTTAAGCGTCGAGTAGGTCGTCGCTGCAGCGGCAAGTGCGCGCGCGGAGGCGGCGGAGCGGGCCGTGTCTGGCTGCAATACAGCCGCCGTTACGGTAATGACCGGCACTCGGGAAATCTCTGCAGCCGGGGTTTCCCAGCGGCGCGGATATTGCTGTTGCGGTAACGGCGCGCAGTTAGAAGCTAACGGCTATTGGCGGCGGTGACAGTTGGCAGCCGTGGGCCGCAGCTGGCCCACACTGTAGGGTGTGGGCTGCCCGCCACGCGCTCTGAGCGACTCGCCAAGCCTCGGTGGACCTCGCGGTTGCCGGCCCATCTCAGAGGTTCATTGTGTCAGAATGATAACAGTGTGAACGCAAAACTGAAGCGAGGATACCCACGATTAGGTGGCATAATCTCAAAAGGGTTCTAATTGCGTCGACAAACTAACTGCACTACTGGCCATTAAAATTGCTACACCAAGAAGAAATGCAGATGATAAATGGGTATTCATTCGACTAATATATTATACTAGAACCGACATGTGACTACATTGGAAGTAGAAACAGCATTGGTCGTATTTTTTTGTTTTATTATCCGAAAAATAGATTTTCGGTCACTTAGTGACCATCCTCAGTGCTAGAAGTTAAAAATTTCACATAACAATCAGATAGTATAAAACAGAAAATCACAACTACACCTGCGTATGAACATAACAGTTGGTATGAACATACCTGTAATATACAATTAAAATTGTGAGGCACTGGTAACAACAAGCTTAGAGCGATCACATAAACTGAGGCCGCTGTTTAAATACACCTGTTCAGCAGACCTCGGTGTGCCTGGGCTTGGAACGCCCTATATGTGACATGTGTCACGTGAAAACTTAATATTATTGGTTTTGCGAGGTATTAACACAAAATAACTCTTGTGCATTTGTGAGTCATAAAGTAATTCAAATTTAAAATGTACGTAAAACACATAGCAGACGAAGGGGGATGGAAACATCTAAAACACATTGGCGTATTTTTTTTGAAAAAACCTACAAAATATAAAACAGTTCGACAATAAGTTGTCAGAGTGCAGGACAGGTAAAAGAGAAAAAGACAATGAAAAAGAATAATATATGAATGACATAAAATGAGGTATATCACAGGTTTTTATAAAACATAATACCCACCATCTGGTGTGAGAAGTTAGAAGTACAACGTTCGTGATTTACGTAAAATGTTACGTTAAGACTAAGGAGTCAAATATATAAAAAATAGTAATAGTACGAAACTGCCATTTCGTAATAATTAAAATGCCGTGAAACACAATGTTCATTACTTGTTATCGATCTGTTTTATGTCTTGTAAGTTTGTTTTTTAAAAACAATACGCCAATGTATTTTAGCTGTTTCCATCCCCCTTCGTCTGGCCGGCCGAAGTGGCCGTGCGGTTAAAGGCGCTGCGGTCTGGAACCGCAAGACCGCTACGGTCGCAGGTTCGAATCCTGCCTCGGGCATGGATGTTTGTGATGTCCTTAGGTTACTTAGGTTTAACTAGTTCTAAGTTCTAGGGGACTAATGACCTCAGCAGTTGAGTCCCATAGTGCTCAGAGCCATTTGAACCATTTGAACCCCTTCGTCTGCTATATGTCTTACGTACATTTTAAATTTGAATTACTTCATGACTCCCAAATGCACAAGAGTTATTTTGTGTTAATACCTCGCAAAACCAATGATATTAAGTTTTCACGTGACATATGCCACATAGAGGGCGTTCCAAGCCCAGGCACACCGACGTCTGTTGAACAGGTGCATTTAAACAGCGGCCTCGGTTTATGTGATCGCTCTAAGCTCGTTGATACCAGTGCCTAACAATTTTAATTGTATATTACAGGTATGTTACTACCCACTGTTATGTTCATACGCAGGTGTAGTTGTGATTTTCTGTTTTATACTATCTGACTGTTATGTGAAATTTTTAACTTCTAGCACTGAGAATGGTCACTAAGTGACCGAAAATCGATTTTGCGGATAATAAAACAAAAAAATACGAAAATGCTGTTTCTCCTTCCAATTATATCCATTACCTGGTCGTGGTGCACAGAACACTCCATGGAGTCGCCAGTCAATGTGTTTACATTTTCACGCAATTTGGTTGCATAGATCCTGAGAAACCAGTACCCAAAACAACCACCTCTGGCCGTAATAACGGCCTTGATACGCCTGGGCATTGAGTCAAACAGAGTTTGCATGGCGTGTACAGGTACAGCTGCCCCTGCAGCTTCAACACGATACCACAGTTCATCAAGAGTAGTGACTGGCGTATTGTGACGAGCCAGTTTTCAATTGGTGAGAGATCTGGAGAATGTACTGGCCAGGGCAGCAGTCGAACATTTTCTGTATCCAGAAAGGACCGTACAGGACCTGCAACAAGCGGTCGTGCATTATCCTGCTGAAGTGTAGGGTTTCGCAGGGATCGAATGAAGGGTAGAGCCACGGGTCGTAACACATCTGAAATGTAACGTCCACTGTTCAAAGTGGTGTCAATGCGAAGAAGAGGTGACCGAGACGTGTAACCAATGGCACCCCATACCATCACGCCGGGTGATACGCCAGCATGGTGATGACGATTACACGCTTCTAATGTGCGTTCACCGCGATGTCGCCACACACGGATGCGACCATCATGATGCTGTACACAGAACCTGGAGTCATCCGGAAAACTGACGTTGTGCCATTCGTGCACCCAGGTTCGTCGTTGAGTACTACGCGATCACTGGCGCTCCTGTCTGTGATGCAGCGTGAAGGGTAACCGCAGCCATGGTCTCCGAGCTGATAGTCCATGCCGCTGCAAACCTCGTCGAACTGTTCGTGCAGATGGATGTTGTCTTGCAAAGAACCCCATCTGTTGACTCAGGGATCGAGACGTGGTTGCACGATCCGTTACAGCCATGCGGATAAGATGCCTGTTATCTCGACTGCTAGTGATACGAGGCCGTTGGGATCCAACACGGCGTTCCGTATTACCTTCTCGAACCAACCGATTCCATATTCTGCTAACAGTCATTGGATCTCGACCAACGCGAGCACCAATGTCGCGATACGATAAACCGCAATCGCGGAAGTCTACAATCCGACCTTTATCAAAGTCGGAAACGTGATGGTACGCATTTCTCCTCTTTACACGAGGCATCACAACAACGTTTCACCAGGCAACGCCGGTCAACTGTTGTTTGTGTATGTGAAATCGGTTGGAAACTTTCCTCATGTCAGCACGTTGTAGGTGTCGCCACGGGCGCCAACCTGTTACCATAATGAAGTCTTTCAGTTCTGCTGGTGGTGCGACATTGCAGCGAAAGTAATAGTTACTATTCATGCGAATTTTTGTTCACTGCCACACAGACGTAAAACAGAAAGAAAACAAATACTTAAGGCAAATGTCAGCTATAGCTATCGGTTGGTCCTCTGCTTTGATAATTCTTCAGTTTCATCCATAATATACGTGAGTCTGATTTACCAACAATGACTCTGGAGTAAGTGAACACATATTTTCTCACTTCATAATACTCTCACTTCAAATAGAATTAACATAAAATGAATCTCAGTTATTTTGAGTGATGATAATTTACAGGACACAAGACTCAAAAACGGAAACGAAATTAGGGCTGCTGCAGCCACAGCCTTAACAATATACAACAGTCACGCATGTTACCTAACAAGGAACAGAAGTTGTTATCTGTGTCACATAGCTGGACTGAATAAAATTACTAAGATGTACGTAGCCCAGACTGTATCGGTAATAAATTGCTATTTCTTTTCGACTGTTAATCAAGATAAAGATAGAAGGCCATGAATACTCTGCAGGAAGTGGCACAGTGCTTCATCGTAGTCACCTGGGTGCGTTTCAGTGGAATCCATGAAAGATAAGTTGGGGAATGTGCCTGTAGTCTTACAGCAGCTCAGTCAACAAATCCCCACGTCCATACAGTCGAATGCCAGATCTGCAAAGCGCTGTAAAAGTAAGTTTTTCTTGTTCATCCTCTCTTTAAGCGTCAGTCGTACGTAAACCACTGATTTTGTCCCTGAAATACCTTTGGGGCAACTATGGTGGTTAAAGAGGAAATAGGTATAAGAAGCGAAAAATTAATTACTATAGCCTACAGCTGAACGTTTATTTTGAGAGTGACTGCAGGTGTCGGTGTCAAGTACTGGTATTATGTCATACTACGAGAAAATGCAGTACATAGTTAAAAGGTTATTTAGAAAATATTTGCAAAATACTTTTCTCTATGACAGGTTAAGCATGGTACAAAGGGTAACCTTAAAATATAGACAGCCCCTTACCCCTGGCATGCAGTCATGCAATCCCACACTAACAATAAAGCTCCAAGTTAGGCATAATTTGGGTGAGTTGTGATAAGAGTGCCTCCTACGTAAAGAGGATTTTTTAATTTCTTAAAAAAGAATCACAGTGTAAGAGATATCTCAAAACGAAAACTACATAAAAGATGAACTATAAGAAATGTAAAACATAATGAATTGTTGATAAGAAAACATGTGCAGTGTGCAGTTGTATTTATCGTAGTAATGATACAGTTGGAATGTTAAATTTTAGCAAGGCACCAGTATGTTTATGCTCTTCACGGGAATGCTGTCAGATATGATCGTCTTCACTACACAATATTTTGGCGATCCATCTAGCCGTCATCTTCAGGTGCGATCCCTAAGTACACATCAGTCAAAAATGATACGATAGATAGCGTGGGCATGGCCCACAGTGGAGTGTACAGGTGGTTTTACTGGACGTAATTTCAATTCATCATTTATTAATGAAAACGGAACCTGACATTTCACTTCACTTTAAAGCGAATTCACCGTAGCTGATCCGGCAGAGTGTAATCTTCAAACATGCATTGTATTACTGGTATAAGAACACAGTTTGTGCTCTTTTGTACCTTAATAAGCACCTACTTCAGCGCGTTAGTTGTCTTTTTCCGCATCTAACAGTCTTCCCACAAAGACAACACATAATTTTCTAACTGATGTTTTCTGAATGGCCCCAACTGTGCCCAGAAGTGGACTACATCAGTTATCACAAACTCTCTGTTTTGCGCCCATGCAACCATTCTTCAGTACTTGACCAACTGCTCAGGGGAAAATAAACACTAATGGCTTGCTCGTGCAGTGTGCAGTTGAAGGAGGTTCTAACCAGTCTAAAAACGTCC
The DNA here is from genome assembly GCF_023864345.2 of Schistocerca serialis cubense. Classification (NCBI taxonomy): domain Eukaryota; kingdom Metazoa; phylum Arthropoda; class Insecta; order Orthoptera; family Acrididae; genus Schistocerca; species Schistocerca serialis. The sequence goes on from NC_064638.1 coordinate 335,414,826, forward strand.
TGCCTGTAACAGCTATAGTTATTAGTAAACAAATGAATAAATACCGATGTAATGTTGTTCAGTACAATGTCCTCAATCCTCAATAGAAATATCTGCACTTACACGTGTAACACCAAGTGTATTTCATCACAATTGGTAATAAGAAAACAAATTTTTCATCTTACAATTTACAGTAAAAAAATTGCTGTAATGTTTTCAGCACATTATAAAAAACAACATTCAACCATATAGACATTACTGAGACAATCTTTCAGCAAAAGTGATAGTAAAATTGGATGCTGATGATAAATTTCAAAACAAAGAATGTTACAACAAATACTTAAAAGCAAATGTAACAGCAGATTCGTAGTCAGCGGTATTTTCTTCTTCAAAATCACGAAAGACTTTTATAAATAGTTACCAATGTCTTTAAAAATAAGTCTTCGACACAACACTTTCTACAGACATACCTAACTAGTACAAATCAATTAGCACGGTACACACCGTCTAACATTCTGCGTGGTGTCTGTTTGTTCTATGTCGTGTCTCCCTACCACTTTCGCACGACGACGCTCTGAGCGTGTTTTTTAGGGAATTGACTAGTTTGAACCTGGGACCTGTTGCTGGTAAGGAGACGTCAGACCACACATGACATGTAGAGTTCAGAAAAGTTCAGTGAGACTAGCGATGATATAACCAAATACTTAATGATTTCAGCGTCAGCTCCACTGCACTCCCTGTGAAAGAATATTAATACTAACTAAATTTAATGGAAGGGGTTCAAGGCTTTCCTATTTTTAGTTAGCTGGTAAAATAACGTCGAAAAATCAGCTAAGTTTACCATTGGAAATTTTATTCTACTCACTAAACATTCTTTATAAATTGCACTATTGATAAAATGAAATGTTTTAATACAGGATGGTAAAAACCAACTGCGTTCAACAAAAATGTAAACGAATATTCCCTGAATGGGTTTCCAAGTTCTACAATGGATCGAAGGACGACCTACGGCATATCACATATATAATCTAGGTTTAAATTAAGTTTCACAAAAGAGAAAACTAACAAAATGGTCTACATTGACCCTCAATTATCTTTAATTACTTATCTAACTTGTCGTAAATTACAGTGGCTGATGTGGCTTCTCAATAACTATGTAACAGAAAAATCATCGCGTTTCTGATTTTTACTTCAAGTGGCAAATGTGAACACCATAACCTTTAATTGACGATCGACACTAGTATTACGCAAAAAGGTGGTGTGACAGATGAGACTTCTGCAGTTCTGAGTAAAGCTTTATGCGCTGTTATGCGGCATTGCGTGCGTTCATTACCTTGTCGGTGTTCGTCAGGGGGCGGCGGGCAGCACAGCTCCGCTCACCTCCCGTCTCGAAAGCAACTCTCTCCTAACCTCTCCTTACTACAATTTACCGAAGTTGGTTTAAAAAAAACTATCTGGCTGTGTTTTCATCTGACCAATCAGGGTCTCAATTGTAGCCTTAAGCTCCGCCTACAAAAATTCTGTCTATCCAATGAGGAACGTTATACTTTTCGTGGTGGGGCAATGTTTTTAAAGTTTGCAACGTAACAGAGATGCGAAAAAGTCTCACGCTAAGACTTGCAGTTGGTGTGGTCCTTTTAGTGTTATCGTAAGATCTATACTGTTCTTCTGGAGGGCTCTAGCTTTTAACATGGGCTGGTGGGTGGTCCTAGCGGTTAGCTGGCGATGTGGGTATCCGTCCGTCCCTTATCGTAGGGCCTTCTAGCTTAACACGGTTCTGCTCTCGGCTTCTGTTCTCGTTTCTCTCCTTGGAACTGCGTCTGTCTCACGGTGGGAAGGTATGACATGCATTTAGTCATTCTTGTGTTAGTCTGTGATATTCCATTTGCTCACTCATTACTCGTATTACTTTGGTTAATTTAATGTCACGATTTATTCGGAGCTATGTGACATACTACTGGATTTGCGTATCATGTCAGGGTTTTCATGGAAGGTGTTGGATTTGCCTGACACCTTACAACCGAAATCTTCACATAATCTCAGCACAACTGGCACACTAAACTTTGCATAGTCAGAAGGAAGAAACAGTCTAGTTTGCCAAGACAGTGGTAGGTTTATTGACACGTTTCGCCTTTTTGAGGCATCTTCAGAATTTGTTTAGGAACTGCAGATAACTCAAATATTTGTATACAAATTTATATCAATATTTACCAAGATTTGAAGTGTGGCCCTACTAAGCGAAACTGTATATCTTCGCTGAAGGCGCACGCCAGAAGTTTTGGTACTTATGACTAATGCATCACTCGGAGTTCCTAAGCAAATTCTGAAAATGCCTCAAAAAGCTAAAGGAATCAATAAGTCTTCTGCTGACCTTGAAACCTAGACTGTTTCTCCCTTCTGAAAACATATCATGGTTGCTGTACCATAGCCACAAAGTGAAAGGATTTATATTTGCACAATCAAGTGGTGGCCATTTCGATAATCTCGACGCAACCAGTACAGTAGAATTGTAAGAGTAATCGAATTGTGGGGAGCTTCAAAATTTAATTTATCAATAAAAACATCACTTTGAAAGGTCTCTGTTGGATTACTTTCAGGTTAATTTCTTAAATCTGTTGTCATTTACGGCATAAATTCCTCTTCTAAAATTTATTGTGGCGTTTCTGACTAACTGGGAGGAGACTGAGTAGTGGAACGTGTTACTTTCGCACATAAACAAGAACGATCTGTCACACTACTACACTTTAAAACACAGTTTATACACTCCTGGAAATGGAAAAAACAACACATTGACACCCGTGTGTCAGACCCACCATACTTGCTCCGGACACTGCGAGAGGGCTGTACAAGCAATGATCACACGCACGGCACAGCGGACACACCAGGAACCGCGGTGTTGGCCGTCGAATGGCGCTAGCTGCGCAGCATTTGTGCACCGCCGCCGTCAGTGTCAGCCAGTTTGCCGTGGCATACGGAGCTCCATCGCAGTCTTTAACACTGGTAGCATGCCGCGACAGCGTGGACGTGAACCGTATGTGCAGTTGACGGACTTTGAGCGAGGGCGTATAGTGGGCATGCGGGAGGCCGGGTGGACGTACCGCCGAATTGCTCAACACGTGGGGCGTGAGGTCTCCACAGTATATCGATGTTGTCGCCAGTGGTCGGCGGAAGGTGCACGTGCCCGTCGACCTGGAACCGGACCGCAGCGACGCACGGATGCACGCCAAGACCGTAGGATCCTACGCAGTGCCGTAGGGGACCGCACCGCCACTTCCCAGCAAATTAGGGACACTGTTGCTCCTGGGGTATCGGCGAGGACCATTCGCAACCGTCTCCATGAAGCTGGGCTACGGTCCCGCACACCGTTAGGCCGTCTTCCGCTCACGCCCCAACATCGTGCAGCCCGCCTCCAGTGGTGTCGCAACAGGCGTGAATGGAGGGACGAATGGAGACGTGTCGTCTTCAGCGATGAGAGTCGCTTCTGCCTTGGTGCCAATGATGGTCGTATGCGTGTTTGGCGCCGTGCAGGTGAGCGCCACAATCAGGACTGCTTACGACCGAGGCACACAGGGCCAACACCCGGCATCATGGTGTGGGGAGCAATCTCCTACACTGGCCGTACACCACTGGTGATCGTCGAGGGGACACTGAATAGTGCACGGTACATCCAAACCGTCATCGAACCCATCGTTCTACCATTCCTAGACCGGCAAGGGAACTTGCTGTTCCAACAGGACAATGCACGTCCGCATGTATCCCGTGCCACCCAACGTGCTCTAGAAGGTGTAAGTCAACTACCCTGGCCAGCAATATCTCCGAATCTGTCCCCCATTGAGCATGTTTGGGACTGGATGAAGCGTCGTCTCACGCGGTCTGCACGTCCAGCACGAACGCTGGTCCAACTGAGGCGCCAGGTGGAAATGGCATGGCAAGCCGTTCCACAGCATCTCTACGATCGTCTCCATGGGAGAATAGCAGCCTGCATTGCTGCGAAAGGTGGATATACTCTGTACTAGTGCCGACATTGTGCATGCTCTGTTGCCTGTGTCTATGTGCCTGTGGTTCTGTCAGTGAGATCATGTGATGTATCTGACCCCAGGAATGTGTCAATAAAGTTTCCCCTTCCTGGGACAATGAATTCACGGTGTTCTTATTTCAATTTCCAGGAGTGTATGTAATTCATGTCACACAGTCTCATACGGAACCTACATCCGCTTTCTTTTATATACTGTATATGATAAGATTCTGTCATCCCCCTTCCCTTCTGTGTGAGAGGATGAGTGAGTAAACGTATTTCTAGTTGCATGCTTGAGGGTAGCAGACAAGCCTGTCTGCTAGAGAACAGTAGGACCAACGTCGGAACAGGTAGCTACGCTTTCTGAAAGCAGAGAGGTTTCTATCCTTTGTATGGTCCTGTCCGTCTCTTGTCATGTTGGTTTAGGAAGCTGCCCCTCTGGCCACTTCCGTTTGTATTTGTGAGCCACCCTCAGAAAGGGACCAGGCAGTCTGTCCGTGGCGAGCGTCTGAAGTGGTAAGATCTCCGGCTAAGCTCGTGTCTGCTAAGTCCGTAGGACAATGGATTTCTTAAGTTCAGCCTAACTGAAAATTTAATCACCTTTATTCCAGGTTTAGCTCTAAAATATCTAATGTTATCTTAAATTGCAGCGCAGTGTAATTCTCGTGTGAAGTTCAGAATATCTTCCGGTAGTTGCTTTGTCACTACTTTGTGAGTAAAGTGGAACCACGTGTTGATCAGTAACTCTAACTAAGATCATCAATCTTAAACGCGAATGCTTGTGTGATTATAACGTCTCGTCTTGACAATATTTTTCAATATAGCAACTTTTCTTTATGTTCAACCCACGTGGGGTGTACTTTGCGAGACCAGTACCACGTGCTTATATAACTGTTTGACCCATCAGGTTAATAGTAAGACGATAGTAACCAGTTCGAGGTTTTTCTTTTGTAAACTGCTTTTCGATATAATTTATTTTAATTATCAATATTATTGTGGAGTTACACTCTTTGTGTAAACCAAGTTGACCACGTGAAGCATGTGGTGTATTCATCAAAGTAGCCCTCAGCTATTCTTTTCGGGAAGATTTCACACAGAGTTAGTATGAATTTAGTATACCAGTGTGTGGTAATTACATGACCGACAGGATTGTGCTGTGAACGCAACTTCTTTAGGTGAAAATTGAATCGGTTGGTTGTGGTTAATTTCTTCTTGCATATGTTTCAACATCCTTCGTGTGTTATTTTATGAATGCAGTGTTGTATGCAGTCTCCCAATCTTGGCTCCATATTTGATGTGTTCAGTAAGATTACAATCTCACATTTTCACAATCCTAAATAAGGCACCAGCTTAGTTATGAATCGAGTTTAATATGCTGAAATTTCAATGATCAATCTTAAAATAAATTTCCAAATATAAACTGATTTCTTTCTTTTTATTTAGATTCTCTTTTATATATATACATATATATATATATATATATATATATATATATATATATATATATATATATTACCGGTTGTTGTATGACTATTAAAAGATTATAATTAATGTTAGTCTGTTTGGGAATTTGGTAAACCTAGACTAGATACCAAGTGAAACATTTGCGCAGTAATGCATGGTTAACTTCTCCAGATAGCTCACAGCTTTTAACCCACTTTTATTGTCTATCAGTAACGCATTCATAGCAAATTAAAGTAACAATATTACACATGGCGACCCTGTTCTGTGATTCCGCTAGACTCTGGAATCTCTGAAACGTAAGATTGCGAGTGTTATATAATTTTAATTTTTTTTCCCTGCAGTGCTCAAACAACCTCTGCGTTGTTTCTGAGCAGACTTTCAATAGATTCACGGCGTTGTTGAGTGGCGTTGTGTTGTTTGTCTTGTTTTGTTTTCTATATTTGTGTGTTTTATATGTGTGTGCGTTTTTTTTTCGCTTGTATATTGCACTGTTTCGATCAAAGATAAAGATTTGTTTTGCGTGTGAAAAAGTGCGTACTAGGTTGGGTACCTTTCGTGTGACTGTCGTAATTTTTGGGGGATACATTTATTGTGATTAGTGTGTTGCGTACTGGGTATAAATTGAACGAATGCAGACACGTAACCAAGCTAAGAGTAGGCGGTCCAACAACTTAAGCAATATGGACCAAGGGGAAAATTTGCTTTCGAATATGAACGCGTCGGACGGCTCCGAAAATGCATTGGGGAATACTTCAGAGGAAATGCAAAACAGGACGAAGGGGCTCACATCAGAGCCAGAAATTACTTTGCCTCCAACTAACCGAATTCATTTGGCAGAACTCATGAAAGCCTTATTGCAACAAAATAAAGAAAACGCAGAGAAATCTGAAAAATCGATCCGCGAGCTAGGCGAAGAAATGACGCAGAAATCAGAAAAATCGTTCCGAGAACAAAAAGAATCATCCGAAAAATCGATCCGTGAGCTAGGCGAACAAATAGACGAAAAACTAATCCAGCAAACAAATAAAATTGAGAAGTCGATGCAGAGAGTGTCCGATGATATCTCACAAAGAATAAACAATCTGGAAAGTGAAATAAAAAGTGATATTATGAAAGAATTAGGCTGTACATTTGAACAAATCGATGATCGTCTGCAAGCTTTAGAACAGGGCAAGCGGAGTCGCGATGCAGAATCTAAAGAGAGCGAAGAACAGCTACTTAGGAATTTCCATGTGCTGAGAGAAGAATGCCAAAGAGAACACCAGCAGGTACTCTCGAGGGTCCAGGAGGCGGAAACGCATTGTCCAGCGTCCATTAGCAGTAGCGGACAACAGTCAAGCGATTCACACTCTCGAACAGCAAGTAGAACAATTGAAGCAGACTGGGGCGGAGGACAAGAGACAAATACATGATAAGATTGCGGCATTAGCGGACAGTGTAGGCACGATGAAGGTGACGGAAAGCGAGAACAATACTACACCGGTAGCGGCCGCAGAGACCAAAGAAATGCGTTCGCTTCTTAGATTTCAGAAGGGACAGTTCGAAGTGAACAGGCAGCAAAAAGCTGTAACAGGCAAATTACAAGAACGCGTGGCGCATCTGGAAAACGGCATGGCGTGTGATTCCGAACTCGCCAATAGCACTAAAAATAGCCGTACGAACAGTGCAGAGAGGGATTCCGGCCACGAGGGAGATTTTGACGACAGGGAAGAATGTAATTTGAGGGGCAGACATGAGAAAAATAGAAACATTCAAGGGCCTCGCCAGGAGGAAATGCAGGGATTTGATTTCAAACATTTCCTTACGGTGAGAAAGTTTGAGATATTTCGAAATGCGCAAAAAGGAATACATCCACGAGCATGGCTCGAGCAATTTGAGTTATGTCTTCCCCCCGACTGGGCAAGTTCGCATAAGATAGAATATATGTGTGGCTATTTGGAAGGCGAAACGGCGATTCGCATGAGGTCGGCAGCGCGTCACTGAAACTCCACTCGGGAGTTTCGACAAGCCTTTCTCTCCGCCTATTGGTCGGAAGCGGCACAAGATAGGGTCAAGCATGGCATAATTATGCTGCCAAATTTGAACCAGTCTGGTTTCGGCAGTGCAGCACGCCTATTCGACCACATGCTGCAGGCAAATCAATTTCTATACGACACATACGGGCCTGCGGAACTAATTAGGATATGCATCGCCAAATTGCTGATGCACTTGCGCCACGTCATTCTTGCGGGACGATGGAAAGAGGACGTGGAAACGTTTAAGACACTTCTCCAAGAGTTGGAATATAATAGAATGCCCGCCTAATCAGGCACAAAGTTATTACGGGCACAGCAGTGCGATCGCAATCGTGGCCGTAGTACTAATCAACGGCGTGACTGGTCGTTGCGACGCGAACGGAACAATAATCGGCACCGGCCGTATAGAAACTGGGGTAACAGTCGCGAACACAGGTGGAATAACGGAAATGATCGAGGACGTGGACAAGATCGTGAACGCTACAGGTACGGCAACCAGAATCGATACTACGATGAATATGGTGGGAATAGGACTGTAGGCGGAACACCTCATCATGTTGAAATTCGGCCGGCTAACCCTAGACATAATCCAGCAAATGGAAATGAACAAAACCGGCAATGACAAACGATCAGCGCAGAAGGCGCCCAATCGGAACAAATGAGCGACATGGCAAATGAGTAGAAAGGACAGTGAGAAGTAGAGAGGACGGTGAGGAGAAAGAATTGATTAGTTTAAATTTGTGACGTATGCATTTTGAAAGATATGCTGGTAAAAAAAATAATGATAAAGATGCTTCTATGTGACTGATTGAAGTGATGTTTTTAATTTTTTTTTCTTTCCTTGTGCAATTAGGATTTAGGTTGGTTCAAATGTGAACATAAAAGGTTTCTTTGTGAACGAGTGAAATGCTGTTTATGTATTTTTTGTGTAAATTGAAACGAGTCGGTCCTGAGGGAAGCAAGATCTGTGTTGAATTAATGCAAAACCCAGGGGAATATCCGATCTGTGCGTATTATGGGTCTGGCAAACCCAGGTCCCCAGCTGTTAGTAGCCTTGTTTCCGATTTTCTGCTTTCAGTGCTACTATCTATCTATTACTAGTCTATATCTGTCAGTACAAATGAGGATCTCTTACTATAGTATGCGTGCTGTATGAATATTTTAAGATAGGAGAACTCTGAGAAAGGAATGAGTAAGTTTGGAATCTTGAAAATAGGATGCGATAATACGATTGTTTAACCAATGGCTTCCCAATATGCGATGATATGTTAATATTGATGATATATGTCTTTTTTGTTCTTTATAGCTGAGTATGTAAAGTGCTGTCTGTGGATTTCGTCAGTATATTGCTTCTCTTCAAGGTGAAAGAAGAATTGTGGTTTGTGTAATTTATGTGGCCCTGAAATATTATTGTGGTAGTCAAATACGAGCAGTTTTTCAGCAAATGGAGAATGGAACAGAAATATGGATCCTTTCTGCAGTCTTGGTTGATGTTGAGCCAGAGCCTGAAAAATTATTCTGCGTTAATACTTGTCCTAGAAAAGAGACGTTTATGTGTTTTGCTGATGCTGTGAGCATTACAGCTTACTGTTTTCGCTGGTGTGGGATGCGCTGCAGCCTATATGATTTGTCCTGAGGAAATTTCCCTCTTGAAGGTAGAGGAAGATTAAATAATTTTGATTAGGGGACCGAAGGAAAGCTTGGTTTAAGGTAACAAGGATGAAGCAAAACATTTGTCATTTAGACTACAGGAGGATTCTGATCTTTTGTGTCTGTTGTAAGTTCAATATGTTAAGATGATACTGTTTTACAGAATAGAGGTGACCACAATTTTGCCATTCATGAGAAATGAATCCAGAATGACCACCACAGGCGAAATAACTGATTTGGAAGCGGAAGGTAACTTACAGAAGGAACGAAATCGCAGCAAAATGGGTAAGAAAATGTAATATAAACTGTAAAAAAAAAAAAAAAAAAAAAAAATTACCTTCTCAGAGTCATCTGCGTGATTATCTCTTGTGATAACGTAATTTTAGATGAAATTTTCTTACTGTTTTATGTGTGAATATATAAGTATGATAAATGTATAATTGCGAGTCTCTTATCAGGTGTGTGAACTGGTATAAATGTTTTGATTTGCAAATAACCATTGTTCTTTCTACTTTGTATGTTTAAGGAACGTTTCTCCATGTTTATCATGTGACAAGACGTATGCCGCGAGCGTCAAGAAGAGGACGAATTAGAACAATGTTGTAGTGGTATATACACGGTGTTGAAATAGCATTGAAGTAGCTTGTTGGCTTAACTAGTAGTGGATTGAAGTAAAATTTTGAGTAATGCATGTTTATGGGTAGTTAGTTTGTAGAATAGACAACAGGTGTGCATGTGTGTGTGTGTGTAAATAACATGTGAACCCTATGCTGTCCTGACCTATACTTGCACAAGGCATAATCCTGTTCATTTTAGTGAATGAATAAGTAGCATTTGATTTATTAAAACGTAAGTGAACCACATTAGTGATGTGGATTTAAATATTATATTGTCAGTTCATTTAATTTTTATTTTTATACTATCAAGTCATTTCACTTTTTTTTATATTGTCAAGTCATTTAACTTTTATTTTTATATTGTCGATTCATGTACTTTTTTTTATTTAAAGAAAAATTAAGTCTCACTTTCGTTCTTAAAAATTGTGAAAGACAATACGAAGTGGTATTATGTATGGCATTTTGTAATCACATAAGTATGATGAACAATTTCTGTGAATGCAGTTGAGAACGTGAAAGCGAACCGGCTAAACTCTTACGAGACAGCGGGAGCAGCGAGGAGGAGGGCTAGTTGTAAACTGGCGGGTTTCCCAGCAGGACACGCTGTCAGCCAGGCCACTTCGGGAGCGCGGACGACAACAAAAGAAGGGTACGCGGCAAACACTTTCCCTTGCACCTGGAGCTAATGGGCGGCCGCTCCGTGCGACCCTTCCTGGAGGCGATGACCTTAGACAGCGGAGCAGTCCACCGCGCGGAAATCCATCTGCTGGCAACGCACCACACGCACGTGACTGTGACGAGACGGCCGCGGAGAAACGACAGAAGACAGGGGAGAAAGGGGCGTGGAGCCTTTTTGATACGTACTGTCCAGAGAAACTTGCACGTCAACGACGCCTATCGACATTTCCTGACGGAAGCCCACTGTCAAGCGATAGTAAATCATGGTTCGATGTTCTCTGGTCGCTAAGGGTGGCACAAAGAAGAGCCATTAAGTGTCATCCTTGCCCAGGAATAACAACCTGGCGTGTCAAACGAGGATACCGCACGAATTTGACAACACAAACATGGAACCAAACCGAGATGTACGTGACAAGGGGCCACCAAGAGAAACTTCATGAGAGGGCAGAGACGGCGGGATTGCACGCAACAGATGGACAAAAATCCCTACTGACAGCTGCGGCGACGAACCCCCCCCCACCCCCCACCCCCCCTCCCCTTATATTGTGCCTCGGAACAGTGGAAGTACTGAGTGTGTCAGTGAACAGTGATTATACGGTTCTTAGTCCAGTGCATATACGTGTGTTTCTGTCACAGAAACTTTGACTCGTGTGTTTTGCAGGGGTTCGATTTATTGGTGTTTATTAGACTGACTCTTGTATTTTGTAGGTGTTCTATTTATTGTTTTCTTTAGACTTTGACTCTTGTATTTTGCAGGTGTTTTATTTATTAGTGTTTTTCTTTTAATCGTTGACTATTGTACTTTCAGAGCTGTTTTATTGATCAATGTTTGTTCTTGTGTGATGTATTAGATTTGTGATATTTTGTTTCGTAAATTCATTCAAGTGGCATTGCTTCGTTTATCAGTCAGGTAGCTATTCATTCTCATTGGACTGTGCTCGATTAGCCTTTGCATGGGGCATATTTATTGTGAGGAACCCCTTAAGGGTAACAATCACATAATTATTGTAGTTTCAGTGTAATGACACAGTGCTCATTGTTTGCTAAATTATTGAAATATAGTAGAGTGATAAAATTAGTGCCACATAGCTATTTTAATTCTACAAATTATTAGTTTTATAAGATATAGAATTTTTTTGCGATAACCACTTTGTAAAACATGTTTTTTTCTCTTATCTTTTTTTTTGCTTTTTCGGATGTGCATTGTAATGTTCTGCTTTATAATACTGACGTTATTTTCATGTTCTTTTTCAATTGCTGTGGCACCTTTGCTATTTTCATAAATTTTACTTGTTAATAAACAGTCATAAATTTTCCTGTGATCAGTTGGCTCTTGCAATGAGCAAATACTGGTGAACTCCATAAGGGTAACAACCAGAAATTGTTTTCATATTAATGACACAGGAACCATTGTTTTTACTTGCTGACCGAATTAGGCCTACAATATCTTTTAAATAGGTGTCACAGATTGTTTTTTTTTTCCTCCTTGAAATTGGTAGATTCTAAAGATGTGTTGAAATTATTGTGTTTTAGGTAGTAGCTGGTGACCTTTTGCCTTATCTTTACATTTTTGGTTTAAGTTGGGTGTGAGAAGCCTGCTTGGGAATGTCCTAGCATGGCCAGAAAATTCCCTGCACAGTCTTTTCCCGGAGCATTGGGATTATGAAAGGTCTCTGTTGGATACCTTTCATGTTAATTTCTTAAATCTGTTGTCATTTACGGCATAAATTCCTCTTCTAAAATTTACTGTGGCGTTTCTGACTAACTGGGAGGAGACTGAGTAGTGGAACGTGTTACGTTTACACATAAACAAGAACGATCTGTCACACTACTACACTTTAAAACACAGTTTAAATGTAATTCATGTCACACAGTCTCATACGGAACCTACATCCGCTTTCTTTTATATACTGTATATGATAAGATACTGTTATCCCCCTTCCCTTCTGTGTAAGAGGATGAATGAGCAAACGTTGGTATAGGAAGCTGCCCCTAGGGCCACTTCCGTTTGTATTTGTGATCCACCCTCAGAAAGGGACCAGGCAGTCTATCCGTGGCGAGCGTCTGAAGTGGTAAGATCTCCGGCTAAGCGCGTGTCTGCTAAGTCCGTAGGACAATGGATTTCTTAAGTTCAGCCTAACTGAAAATTTAATCACCTTTATTTCAGGTTTAGCTCTAAAATATCTAATGTTATCTTAAATTGCAGCGCAGTGTAATTCTCGTGTGAAGTTCAGAATATCTTCCGGTAGTTGCTTTGTCACTACTTTGTGAGTAAAGTGGAACCACGTGTTGATCAGTAACTCTAACTAAGATCATCAATCTTAAACGCGAATGCTTGTGTGATTATAACGTCTCGTCTTGACAATATTTTTCAATATAGCAACTTTTCTTTATGTTCAACCCACGTGGGGTGTACTTTGCGAGACCAGTACCACGTGCTTATATAACTGTTTGACCCATCAGGTTAATAGTAAGACGATAGTAACCAGTTCGAGGTTTTTCTTTTGTAAACTGCTTTTCAATCTAATTTATTTTAATTACCAAAATTATTGTGGAGTTACACTCTTTGTGTAAACCAAGTTGACCGCGTGAAGCATGTGGTGTATTCATCAAAGTAGCCCTCAGCTATTCTTTTCGGGAAGATTTCACACAGAGTTAGTATGAATTTAGTATACCAGTGTGCGGTAATTGCATGACGGACAGGATTGTGCTGTGAACGCAACTTCTTTAGGTGAAAATTGAATCGGTTGGTTGTGGTTAATTTCTTCTTGCATATGTTTCAACATTCTTCGTGTGTTATTTTATGAATGCAGTGTTGTATGCGGTCTCCCAATCTTGGCTCCATATTTGATGTGTTCAGTAAGATTACAATCTCACATTTTCACAATCCTAAATAAGGCACCAGCTTAGTTATGAATCGAGTTTAATATGCTGAAATTTCAATGATCAATCTTAAAATAAATTTCCAAATATAAACTGATTTCTTTCTTTTTATTTAAATTCTCTTATATATATATATATATATATATATATATATATATATATATATATATATATATATGTGTGTGTGTGTGTGTGTGTGTATATATATTATTGGTTGTTGTATGACTATTAAAAGATTATAATTAATGTTAGTCTGTTTGGGAATTTGGTAAACCTAGACTAGATACCAGGTGAAACAGTTGCGCAGTAATGCACGGTTAACTTCCCCAGACAGCTCACAGCTTTTAACCCGCTTTTATTGTCTATCAGGACCGCTTTCATAGCAAATGAAAGTAACAATATTACAACTTAAAATACACACAGTTACAGGTATAAGTGAGTAGAAGAGAAGCCAGACTTAACACTGATTTTAAAGCCTTGAACGAATGAGAAACAATCTTGACATTCAATACAAGTTCTTCACCTCTGCTAGAGACCAATGCGCTAATATGCACGGTTTATCAAAGACACACGCCCATACGAGGAGGCAGTACTCATCTCAACAACTCTCACAAATGTGACGAGAGAGACACAATTACAAGGAGAAAGCTGTAACGAATTGTAATGACAGCCAAAACAACGTTGCTCATACACACGATCAACCACAACGCCTGCCCAGCGATGTTACAAGTATACTTGTCAACGGCCGGCCAGTCTGGCATAGCGATTAATGGAGTGGCGAATATCTGTCCTGTTGCAGCCACAGCTGAGCACCATGCCGATCCTGTCGGTCCCGCATCCAGACGTACTGCATCGTGCAGACGTAACACCTATGCGAGTGCCCTCCTCTATACACCGCAGTGAGAAATCTGCCTACTCACAGCCTGTACCTGTTGAGTGCAACTGTGCAGTGTCTGCCTGGACCTTATATTCAGTACACGGCATCGAGGAAATGACACACAGGTAGTCTGCAGTATTTGCCCGTAACAAGAGGCAGACAACCAGCCAGAACTCTATGCCCAAAGCTGCCTGTCACGTGAGAGGAGTATAGAGGCTAGGTGCTACCCAACACTCTCCAGCCCAGGTAGACTGGTGACTGAGACTCGATGCTAGCCGTCGCTGCATGACTTCCTTCTTACTTCTTGGCCAATAACAACACGAGTCACAGGGCATTCATGGCAAGCCTTTCTAACATCGATTCTTGGTACGGCTCAAATAGCGCACCCAAGTTGTTATGTTCCCACTCACAGTGTTGACACTCTTCTGTCCAGTGTTGCAGTTCGGTGCAGTAATTTATGTGTGCTGTTATTCGCTGGAATGTGAAGGAAGACGCAACAATGGTCGTCGTGTCAACAGTCCATGGTGCTCCAGACACCTATTCTTTGTCTGTATGCACACGTGACGTCACCGTGCGATACTATGTGGTCAGGAGTATCAGGCACTAGTCGTTTGGAGCCCTTAAGGTTCTGTGTGGAAATGAATTTGATCATTCTGAGCCCATCGATTCGGTTTTCGCATGACAGTGGTGACATCACAGCCAACAAGATCAGCAATATCACGGAACAGTAAACCACTGTCTAGGTAGGTTATGACGCTGCTGCTGTCGCATTTTGACAGTGCTCATATACGTTTCTTCATCTTGTGTGAGGCATAACACTTTCTTCTCACAAACAACTGTTTCTGATGTTTCCTTGTCTACGGAATGTAGATGGGGTTACTGGTACTGACGTTGTGAGTCTGCACTGAAATGATGATCATTTGCATTGTCAGTCATCTTCTACCGTTTTTGCCGGTTTGACATCTGCTCATGCCACCTTCAGGGTGCCACAAGCTTAATGGCCAACGGTGTATGAGGGTGGAATGGTGTAAGCAGCAGAACACATTACTGGTCGAAAAAGAAAATAAAAGTGAAATGTCTTACGATTTTTTTCTGAACAGATGGAAAACGAGCAAGGTATGGCTAATTCATGAAAGTAATAGCAAGAAGAAAGAATGTTTCGTGGAGGCAGTAATAAAAACAAGACGATTACTACGTATGGAATTTAGGAAACACTTCACTCAGGCCCGGGAGATAACTTCTGTAACTTGTGCAACGAAGCACTGGACTGAACATGAGTTACATTTTACACCATACGAACCAGCAGTAGCATGTAAAGACGTATTACTAAAACGATGAGTAGAGTACCTGTGTGCTAACTTCTAACCAATGAATGTTCGTTAGAATGGATATGAATATCGTGAAGCACTAACACGAGGGAAACGCAGCACGACTATTCAGTGTAGAAAAGCTAACGAAGGGCAACAGCAGACGGAAGAACTGGAAGGCATCAGCAGAGTGTAAGGCTTTTATATCCTCCAAAGAAAAATTTTTTCTTATTCTTTGTGGCATTTGTCGGAAATTAACCATTACTTTCATCTCAACTGACCGGTTACATTACTGCAGGTACCGCTCGTTCAGCGAGTGCTGCTAATTAGAGCAGTCGTTGCTCCCTGACAGCGCGTTGTGATGTAGTGATGTTGTTGCTTTGCGTGTGCGCTTGTCGAAGCAGACTAGCCACTGATACTGTCTAAGAGCGCTTTCGTTAACGTGTTTCCATGTTAATTATTCACACTGCGTCCTGACAGTGATAAAGTTTCAGTGTGAAGCGATTAATGTTCTACTTTGGCATAGAGGACGTTCCTAAAACGGATTGTAGTTAAACTGTTGGAAATGAGTAATAAGGTCCATAATGGAGCTTGAAGTCTGCGATTCACTAATAGCCGTTCTCACTCGAAACCGTCATTTTTAGTTTCCTAAAAAGTACAAGACAAATGAAATATATCATTACCTTCTCGGATTTGAGAGAGGCAGCGTGATTGTTTGATTGAGCATCACATCTGCTGGGCGTGTTATAAGAGAAGTTCTGCACAGAGGGGCTGGTGGGCTGCCTCTGGATGATACCTCGTGTGGGAGGAAGAGAGAGGTGTGAATTTTGATTTAAATTCTATAAATGAAATGCAAGGAGTGCTGTTCAACATATAAGTGGTTTATTCAGTGAAGCTGCATGAAACGGCACACGCAATAATTACTGAAATTTTATCAAATTCATTTAACAATCACTCACAAATTATTCAAATAATGATAAACAAAAATAAAAAAAATTTGGGTCGCCAGATACTGTAGAAAGTATCAAATAAAAAAAACAACAAATGGAATTGAATTGACACCAAGAGCTCACAAGAAGTGAGTTATATAAGGTGCCTGCCCTGGTATTTGCCTTTTAAAATGAGCATTGTATGACTTCATTCTAATTTAACATATAAATAAATTACGCGAGACGGGTTGACGTGGTGTGTTAAATGAGGAAGGAATAAAAAAAAAAAAAAAAAACAGCTCAACATATGACTCTCTTAACGGGCAAACGGTGAATACAGTGCCTTGCGTCTGTATGAGCATCTAACACATTGCAAAGAAATTGAAGAATGCGAAAGAAGAATGCGCAGCTAGGAAGGCGGGCGTTTTCTGTATTACCATGTTCATAGCGTGGTCGGCGTGGCGGTGGAGTCGGCTCTGATTGCGCGCGGCTGCAACAAGACTCTGGCTCTGAGCACTATGCGACTTAACTTCTGAGGTCATCAGTCGCCTAGAACTTAGAACTAATTAAACCTAACTAACCTAAGGACATCACATACATCCATGCCCGAGGCAGGATTCGAACCTGCGACCGTAGCGGTCACGCGGTTCCAGACTGAAGCGCCTTTAACCGCACGGCCACACCGGCCGGCGCAACAAGACTCTGCCAGCGTCGTAGTTGATAGCGTCTAACATGCCCTACGCTGAGAATAGTGACCAAAACCTGTTACTGGAAGTTACCATTACTGGACGACGGTATGCGTCCATCTGCAAATGCAAACCTACGTGAAACTGCATTAAACAAAGCTCAAAACTGTTCTAACAGTACCACTGTCGTCGGACTTGTAGTAAATCAAAATGATCCTGAGTTAAGCTCTTGATAACGCGCACAGTAAGTGAAGCTCGCCTACTTCGATCTAACAAACTTTGCTCTCTACGCTGTTTGCGACGAATGCAAAGTGCATTGTCTCATGACAAACGATAAGAGAATCGTTGGGACTTATCGGAAGCAGTCAAGAGTGAACTCTTGCCTCCTCAGAAGCAAAATTCGGAATGCCCAATACTAGTGCGCTCCTCGCACCTGGAGAGAGAGAAAGGCTCCCCTCCAGCGTCTTGTCTCCGCCCTTCCGCAAATTACGTAGCTCGAACTATTTTTCAAAGCGAACATTAGATTCTTGCCAATGAAGAAGTCCCGCCGGCCGTGCTGGCCGAGCGGTTCTAGGCGCTACAGTCTGGAACCGCGCGACCGCTACGGTCGCAGGTTCGAATCCTGCATCTGGCATGGATGTTTGTGATGTCCTTAGGTTAATTGGGTGTAAGTAGTTCTAAGTTCTAGGGGACTGATGACCGCTGATGTTAAGTCCCATAGTGCTCAGAGTCACTTGAACCATTTTTTGAAGAACTCCCTTTCAAAATTTCCTCCCTCCTTGCCGTCGCATTCCGCGAGGAAAAGAGAGCCATACTCAGTGTGAGACAGAGTATACAAATAAACCAAGACTTCTCCCTTTGAGTATTGCCGCTACTTTCCCAAGTGTTCTGTTCGCGGGAAACGGCCAAAATTCCTCGAGCCACTTCGACACCCAAGTCGTGCTGTTGCGTCTGCGTTACCTAGAATCGTGACAAAACTGTTTTTCGCTCTTAGTTTGTAGTTTCCGCTGCCTCAGGCACACGTGCGAATGTCCAGGGCCTCCCTTGGCAGCGTGTTGATGTATGCAGCGTCTTCGCCTGTCGCTAATCCTCTGGGGGCCTGCCCTCTGTGAAGCGTACCGACATTGGCGCGCGACTGCCACTCGCCCGTTGGCACTACCTGTGTCCCCCTGGTCGCCGGGCTTCCCAGCTAGGAACGCATCAGAAGAATTCCTTTCATGCACAAAGTGCACCAAGTTTGCAAAGAGAAGCCCTTTGCCGACGCTTAATGACACAATAATTCACCTCCATCACACTTCATATATTGCAATAAACTAATGACTGATTTTAAAAGCAATTATCTCCTTTAATTAAAAACATGAAAAGCTTTGACGCTTTTCACCTCTATTACGAAAGATCCGGAACATTGAATAACAGATTAAAGAATGAAACGGAGATATGACATGTCCAGTCCACAATAAATGTCCAGTCAAGGAAACCTCGCTGTCCTTTTCATAATTATATTAATTAATATTGGACTACAACCTCGGTCTGTAATACATTGATGGATCTCGGTCGATTTTGCCAGAGACGTGTTCGACTCCAGGGACATCGTTGGTGGGTTGCTAGAGGGAGCATGTTCGGTGGTGAACAGGAGGGTCTAAAGCAGCGCCCTGGACTAGAGGCGGTGGCTGGACGGTGCGGGAGGCGGTGCTGCGCGCCGCGAGACTCCGGTGCCGGCAGTGGCTCGATGTGTGGCAGTCACAGCAGACCGGAGCAGACGACGGGAGTGAGTGAGCACCGCGGGCCGCATTACAAGCCTTGTTATGATGAGAAACAGTGTGTGGCCGTCCTGTGAGTTGTGAGGCGTTCGATAGCAGTTTTGGTCGGCTGTTCCGACGGTGAGCTGGAATTTTGAACTTTGAGAGACATCGCGGGTTCAAAATGGTTCAAATGGCTCTGAGCACTGTGGGACTTAACAGCTATGGTCATCAGTCTCCTAGAGCTTAGAACTACTTAAACCCAATTAACCTAAGGACATCACACAACACCTAGTCATCACGAGGCAGAGAAAATCCCTGACCCCGCCGGGAATTGAACCCGGGAACACGAGCGCAGGAAGCGAGAACGCTACCGCACGACCACGAGCTGCGGACTGGCATCGCGGTGCATTAGACATGTTATGCAGTGCATTGGCTGTAGTCACTCGATTTTATCTTCTTGTGGGTATTTGAAAGCTCTGATTGGTAGTGCTACTCTCACATTACGCCCTATTCAAGTGGCTGCTCGTACATTTCCGCGAGAGCTCTTTAAATTCCGCAAGAAGCTGTTTTCGGAGGTTTTAATATATTTAGCCGCCAAGTATGAAATTTTGCGGAAGAACCATCTTGGGATGCTGTGCTTTTTGTCCATTGTGCATGTTACAAATGATAATTTGGCGCATCAGTTGATGTGTATGTTATCAGAGTTTGTTGCGGAAGCCTGAAAATTCTCTGTACGCTAGTTTTCCATGATAGCACGGGATTGTTTTGTAATTTCAAGGAGCCTGCTGCGGATTTATCCGCTCTTGACCAGCCGAAGTAGCGGTGCATAATCTCCCTCCGGTCCTGTAATATTTAAATGAGGTGGATGTCCGAGTATGGTGGTATACGAATTTTCCAAAAAAATGGTTCAAATGGCTCAAATGGCCCACTCAAAAACGAATGGAACTGTTCTCGTTTGAAATGTAACTGACGGTCGATAGTTCCCTTCGATTGTATCATTCTGTGCGTTCTGATTTTTAAAGAATAATACACTTACTGATTAACTGAGTTGAACTTCTACAGGTGTATATCTTTTGAGTATCAAAGAAATAAATATTTTAATGTAATAAAATTTGAGTCAATAAATCCCAGATCTTGAGTTCATATGCAGCACATTTCTACTAAGGAAACCCTGTTTCCTAGCCAACCTGCTCAGTTGTAAAATCTTACTAGAGAGCGGTTTCATCCACAACTTCTTATTTGAAACATATGTAAGCCACCAATAACGTTACGGAATACCAACACACTTACTTCAGCTCAATAGCTAATTTTAATATGTAATCACTGTCGAAGACTCGCCATTATCCAGTATTCACGTCGTGGATCACTGAATACCATTCGCGTCAGACAATACCACGTTACATGGGTTTAAATATCATAAAAAAATTCGCAGCAGTCATCCTGCTTAGTGATCAGAAGCAACCAGGACAATGGAAATGACAACAGCGAAACGGTCAAAAGCAGTCATTTTAAAAGTACTTAACACCCCTATCGAGCCGACTGGAGGTGGGTCCCGCTTTTTACGACAGGCTGCTGGCTGTGTGAGGCCGCGGCTAATGAGCGGTGGAGAGCCCAGGGCCTGGCCTTCTGAGGCGCCTGTCGCCGTGATTAATGCCCCGCTGATGCCTCCCACCATCCTTCACCACATCACCACCCCCTCCCTCTGCCTTTCACCTGCACCGCCGGCCCTTACTTCACGGTGGACGGTAGCGACGACCACGTGTCCCGACAAGGTCCCTGTGCGCAGGCGCAAAGAGAACCGGCGCGGGCACTTACCGAAAAGCAAAGCACGGAGCACGACGCCTGACAGGCGCGGCAAAGGACGCGGCGCTCTGGGAATATTCTGGGAAGGCCGGGTGATTTATAGCGTTATTTATTGCACAGCCGCTACAGAGCTGAAAATAGGCTATTATCTGCTTCTTTTCCATTAACGGAATTAATCGAGAACAGCTACCTCTTAGCTGTATGCTTCACGATGTGGAGAATGGTACACACTTGTAAGTACGTATGCAGTTGAGCAATACTGGGATAATACCGCCGTAGATAGACGTAGTAAATAAGGGCAGAAAAGACTGTTTTCAGCACTTCTGTTACACGCCTTTTCTGCCTCGTAGTAGAGCTTCTTTACGAGGGATAATTCGGTGGAAACTGACTCGGGAAAACAGTTTCGACTTCTGGTAGTCGACAATAATACTGTCGCAAGCGTTCCATTGGCAAGCTGAGGAAACAGCAGTGCGGAGTTCACGATAACCTCTGTGCTTTCTGTGTGGAAGAACAAAATAAGACATTAAAGAACTCTGAGACCACCGCGCATAAAAGAACACATTTAATACCATTTTTATATCATGGATAAATTTAGTCATCTGGGCAATAGGGCGTGTTTCTCTGCCCATTCCTTTTCTAATACTGAAGATACCCTCAGAGACTATAAATACATCGTTAATTGATTTTATAACGCATACAAGTTGACAAACACCAAATAATGAAATCTTTGTTGCCTGATTTGTATAATTAATGTCTTTATTGATTTTTTACTTACATACAGGCACATTTCAGTTTCTTGCACAATGAACAATTTTCGTTTTTCCTTTCTTTACTTCACAATCCTTTTTTCAGGTGGCTACTTATCTTGGCATACATTAGATATTGCCCGACATTAGCAAATTCCTTTTATTCAAACTGCTACTAGAATTTAGTAGTCTCGGCGTTATCTTTTGCAGACGAGTGTTCGTGTATTAGTTTACGCAATGGGTAACAGTTTGCGATAGAATTCTAAGTGCTTTCATTGTGGTAGGTAATCATGTTCAGGCAACAACCTATTACAATGTAGTTGACGTGGGGTATACAAAATTAATACCAGTTATCCTTCAAAAAGAGCATTGACGCCGTTCGGAGTGGCCTGGCGGTTCTAGGCTCTGCAGTCTGGAACCGCGCGAGCGCTACGGTCGCAGGTTCGAATCCTGCCTCGGGCATAGATGTGTGATGTGCTTAGGTTAGTTAGGTTTAAGTAGTTCTAAGTTCTAGGGGACTGATGAGCTCAGAAGTTAAGTCCCATAGTGCTCAGAGCCATTTGATCCATTTTTAGTTCATTCTGAAACTATATACATGCTGTAGTTTAAAGTGATGATGAATGTGCAGCAGTTCTGGAACTAGGTTTGGTCAAATGCAAGAAAAATGTATGACTCGCTGGTTTCTTATTTCAGACAGTGACCATAAAAGTATTTCGTTCTTAAGAAAGAGTCGACATAAAAGGATTCTTTTGTGCATAAAGAATGAAAATAAGACGATGCGTGTTGATGATGTGCTGTCCGTCGCATGGTAACGATGTACTTATGGCTTCTTTGGTGCCATAACAGGGAAGTAGTCTCCGATGGTGTTTCACCCTCTCCTTTACATTCCGTAACTACTTATACCAGCATTACACAGAGACAGAAGTAATCGCAGGCATCAAATACGACGTTGTAAATAGAACAATCCTGTATGTCCCACATTGTCACAACTCTTCTTAAAGAGAGCCAAAATACTCTCGCTATAAATCTTACAAGTAAGAATTACCTAAAAATATTACATCTCCAAATTTCCGGAATATACCTAAAAACCCAATTTTCCAGTAGCACGAATAGTAAAATGCAATTCATGGACGCTTGATTTGCCACTCTGCAAACTGGTCGAACAAGATTGTGTCTCCTGTGGGGGGGGGGGGGGGGGGGGGGAGGTGAATAGAAACGCCTTCTCCTTCTTGATGTGCTCATTAATAATTTTTTCGATAAAATGAAATTGAGTATGAAGTCGAATGGCTGTTGAAAGAGGTAATACACAGCGGTCTTCCATAAATACGTAACTAGCATTAACAACCATCCCTGCCACAAACGAAATTCAGAAAGCGTGACTGCAAATCTAAAATATCTTTCACGTCGAATTCCACACTCTTCATGTAGTGCAAGGTATACGGCGACCATTTCAATTTCACTTGCTCTTCAAATACTGTGTGATATTGAGGTACTGTCGGCACCTTCACTTAGCATTAATATTTTCATAGTTCGTGGTCTAAAAGTGTGCGGCGCTATACTGTCATCAAGCAACTAACGATAATCAAGATAAGAGAGAATTATTATTAAACTCAATGTGAAACTGATTACAGAAAAGATAAGTACATCAGGAAGACCAAACTACTCATGTTCTGCAAGAGAACGATATAAAAAAACAGGAAAACTTCTTCCGTAGCTACAAAAGAGTTGTCAATTGTTACAATGTCGAATTCTTCGAGATGGCTCACTTTATTCGTTTTGCTCGATTACCGCTACTGGTAGTTGCTCCTGGACCAGTCGGAAACTTCTGCATGGCGCTGGAAACTTCTTTGCCGGTGACTGACTTGCTCTCTGCTACGTATCTGCTCATGTCGTATTAAATTCAGATGCAGAAACCTTGACATCCAATCCATGCAGTTCAGTTCATAATTACAACTACGATGTACTGATCCAACAGAAGCATTTGGAGTCAACAGGTACTAACATCTATGTAGAGTAAACTGGGAGAAAATGCGTTTCTGAAGATACGTTTGATGCCAGGATTTCATCTTTGTGTCACAAGGCTTTGGCATTGTAGTGACCAGCACTCCCGGCTGGTGCTCCTAGTGTTTTAAGGGTGGTAGGTTCCTGGACATGTTGTCAGACGAATTAACAGAAGATATGTGATTTAGTAATTTTATAACATAGACAGCATCCTTCGTTCTCTGCTAGGTGCTGGAGGCTTACCCGCACGATCGTCTGCTACTGTGGTCAATTGACTGCACATCTGAGGGGATGCAGGACCGCTCAGTTCCTCCCGTGAAGCGAAGTGCAGAGGTCCAATCTACATATAGTTGGGGGTGAATCGACAACAAGCCAACCACAACAACGATAGTTCGGGTATACAACCCGACGTCGCAAGCTGGAGAAGAAGAGAGAGAAAAAGTTTATGAGAATAGCGAAAGCGGAATACAGTACATAAAGGGAGATCAAAATCTAATAGACATTGGGAACTGGAATCTATATACTAAAGCCTAAAATATTATTTTTTTTAATTGTAACACTGAAGGTTATTAGTTAAATTTCACTACTGGCCATTAAAATTGCTACACCACGAAGATGACGTGCTACAGAAGCAAAATTTGACTAACAGGAAGAAGATACTGTGATATGCAAATGATCACCTTTCCAGAGCATTAACACAAGGTTGGCGCCGGTGGCGACACCTACAACGTGCTGACATAAGGAAAGTTTCCAACCGATTTCTCATACACAAACAGCAGTTGACCGGTGTTGCCTGATGGAACGTTGTTGTGACGCATCGTGTAAGGAGGAGAAATGCGTACCATCACGTTTCCGACTTTGATAAAGGTCGTACTGTAGGCTATCGCGATTGCGGTTTATCGTATCGCGACACTGCTGCTCGCGTTGGTCGAGATCCAATGATTGTTAGCAGAATATGAAATTGGTGGGTTCAGGAGGGTAATACGGAACGCCGTGCTGGATCCCAAGCTGGATCCCAACGGCCTCGTATCACTAGCAGTCGAGATGACAGGCATCTTACCCGCATGGATCGTGCAGCCACGTCTCGATCCCTGAGTCAACAGATGGGGACGTTTGCAAGACAACAACCATCTGCACGAACAGTTCGACGACGTTTGTAGCAGCATGGACTATCAGCTCGGAGACCATGGCTGCGGTTATTCCTGACGCTGCATCACAGACAGGAGCGCCTCCGATGGTGTACTCAACGACGAACCTTGGTGCACGAATGGCAAAACGTCATTTTTTCGGATGAATCCAGGCTCTGTGTGCAGCATCATGATGGTCGCATCCGTGTTTGGCGACATCGCGGTGAACGCACGTTGGAAGGGTGTATTCGTCATCGTTATACTGGCGTATCACCCGGCCTGATGGTATGGGGTGCCATTGGTTACACGTCTCGGTCACCTCCTGTTCGTATTGACGGCACTTTGAACAGTGGACGTTGCATTTCAGATGTGTTACGGCCCGTGGCTCTACCCTTCCTTCGATCCCTACTAAACCCTACATTTCAGCAGGTTAATGCACGACCGCATGTTGCAAGTCCTGTACGGCCCTTTCAGGATACAGAAAATGTTCGACTGCTGCACTGGCCAGCACATTCTCCAGATCTCTCACCAACTGAAAACGTCCGGTCAATGTTGGCCGAGCAACTGGCTCGTCACAATACGCAAGTCACTACTCTTGATGAACTGTGGTCTCGTGCTGAAGCTGCTTGGGAAGCTGTGCCTGTACACGCCATCCAAGCTCTGTTTGACTCAATGCCCAGGCGTATCAAGGCCGTTATTACGGCCAGAGGTGGTTGTTCTGGGTACTGATTTCTCAGGATCTATGCATCCAAATTGGGTGAAAATGTAATCACATGACAGTTGTAGTATAATATATTTGCCCATGAATACCCGTTTATCATCTGCATTTCTTCTTGGTGTAGCATATTTAATAGCCATTAGTGTAACTTAAGTCATTAGTGTATTGAATTAAGGTTCATGTTGAAATTAATCCTATTGTTGAAATTATAGCAGTGGTAGGGGAAGGAGTAGAAGGAAAGGTTACTTGAGAATATGGAGTTGGGACAAGGAATGAGAGAGGAGAAGTACAATTGAGTTCTGTAATAAATTTCAGATAGTAATAGCGAATACTCTGTTCAAGAATCGCAAGAGGAGGATGTATATTTGGAAAAGCCAGGGCAGTACGGGAAGATTTCAGTTAGCTTACATCATAGTCAAACAGAGATTCCGAAATCGGATACTGGATTGTAAGGCGCGTCCAGGAGCAGTCATATACTGAGATCGCAATTTACTTGAGTTGAATAATAGACAGAAGTTTAAGAGACTAGTCAGGAAGAATTAATACACAAAGAAGAGCGTTGCGGAAGTGCTAAGGAATGACGAGATATGCTTGAAGTTCTCTAAGGCCGTACATACAGCAATAACGAATAGCTGAGTTAGCAGTACAGTTGAAGAGGATTGGACATCTCTAAAAAGGGCAATCACAGAAGTTGGAAGAAAACCATACCTGCAACTACGAAGAAGCGATGGGTAATAGAAGAAACACTTTAGTTGATAGATGAAAGAAGGAAGTGCAGAAATGTCTAGGGAAATTCAGGAATACAGAAACACAAGTCTCCGGGTCATGAAATAAATAAGAAGTGAAGGGAAGCTAATATGGAATGGCTCCACGAAACATGTGAAGAAATCAAAAAGGGAATGACTGTCGGAAGGCCAGACTCAGCATACAGGAAAGTCAATACAACCTTTGATGACATTAAAAGCAAGAGGGTAACATTAAGAGTGCAGCGAGAATTCCACTGCTTAATGGAGAGGACAGAGCATGCAGATGGAAAGAATACAATGAAAGTCACTATGAGGGGAAAGGTGATAGAAGAAAGAATAGGATTTAATTTTGAAGGGACAGGGGATCCAGCATTAGAATCAGAATTTAAGAGAGCTTTAGAGGACGTACGATCAAATAAGGCAGAAGGTATAGATAACATTCCATCACATTTTTTACACTCACTGAGCGAAGTAGCAACAAAACGACTATTCACGTTGGCCAACCTTCTCCCCTTCTTCAGACTGTTCATTTCCCATAATGTTCTACTGAATAGACAGGGTTTGGCAAGAAATGTGGCGTTTGAGAGTCTGGCACCTTTACTAAATTGGAGCCGAATTGTAACAATAAACTGGACCATCTTCTGATTTCGAAAACAGCATTCAACACAAGCTGATAACACTGTAGGCTGAAACATTTTATGCAACAATATTCTCTTCCACTCGATCTGCCAACTGGAGCATGTACTAGCGACCTAGTGGTAAAAGGCATACAATTTAAATACAATATTCAGTATTAGAGCCACTCATTTTGTTTTTCATCTCACAGTTAGTCTGAATACTAAAAGCACAATGTAGGTCTCTCTGAAGCAAACAGGTTGTATTCATCCAATTTTAATGGAAGTCTGGCACCTTAAACAGACTTGGACAGATGTATTTTACAAGGTGTCACGCTGCTGAGAAACATGCAGTCTTCTGCTGTGTACAGATGTTAATAAAAGATTTTGATGGCTGTAGTTTGTATGTGGTGGTTGAGTACAGACCAGTATATCAACGAAGGACCCCTCTTCCGTGTCATCCATTTTATGTTTCTCCGGCTACAGCAGTTACTGTGCCATTTCCCTTACTTTTCTCCTAATTCGCTTTACTGAATAACGATGAAGAAGCTCGCTGAGAAACATATTCCAGCAGCTCTGTTGTGATGAACCAGATGATCGTGGCGACCAAGTTTAATGCGAGTAGTGTGGTGGAAAAAAATTGGAAATTTGTGGTAAGGACTATGGGACCAAACTGCTGAAGTCATCGGTCCCTAGGCTTGCACACTACTTAACCTAACTTACTCTAACTTACGCTAAGGACAACAACACACACACAGTCATGTCCGCGGGAGGACTCGAACCTCCAACAGCGGCAGCCACGCGATCCGTGACAAGACGCCTGAGACCAAGCGGCTACCCCGCGCAGCTAGTGTGGTGGAAACTGCTGCCTCAGCGCTGGAGAAGATCATGTAGGTACGGTCTTAGCGATTAGGATACAAAGCGTTCGTTGGCCACCGTCGAACTGTGATCCGTATCCGAAACTACGTTTCAAAACCACTAATACATTTTGCGGCTGACTAATTCACGTTCCGAAAGTTATCCGCTCCTATTGTGGGTATTTAGTATAATAAACCGTCGGCAGAAATCCGTGCCACAATATGGAGACTGTGCAACGGTCTCATATCTAGGACAGTTGATCAGTACGTGATCTCCGAATTCCATCGCGCCGTACTGACGTTATCTGGCCTGTAGAAGTTTAACCGTGTTAGGTACTGCGGAAACCTTTACGTGGCATTAATGGTATTGCGCACTGCGGCGCACTGGTGCTGCAACAGCGCCCCCGTTGGTGCTCGGATCGCTTGCGGATAATTACTTCCTTGCCAACTGACACTCCCGCAGCTAATTCGCGCAACACAGTCTGCATTGCTGTTATTAGCTGTGGACAGCAGATGTGCTACAATATGATGTTGGATGCGAACGTCAATTCGCTTTGACGCCCAGCTACGTGCACCAGTTGTTTGTGACACATGCTGTTTCTGGCGCTATAGCTCCATTCCACACACGGCTGCAGTATTACTCGGTGTTGCTGCCTTTAATGCGGCACTGATAATACCTTAAGATACAACGCCCTGCGATGGAATTCTTCGTGATGTTAGTAATAATACGATTGTGTTGTGTACAACGATGTGCCCTCAAACACTTTCCTGCTTCTCTTGACTATAATGTAGCAGTAAATGGTATCACACCATATCACTGGGGAAGTTTCAACTTACCTCTGGTAAAGTCCCCTCCTATATTGTGAATATAGCGGCTGCGTTCGTTTAAGTAGAGTACAAATGCAGTCACGAGTAACGTACAACCTAGGTGGTTTTGAAACGGAAATACTGGTTTATTAAGTAGACACTACTGATAGACCATTAATTCCTAGTCTTCTGCTTTTATTACTATGATTTGATACACAGTATTCATACTATCCTACACTGGTTCTTTGAACAAAAGAGAAAACGGGTTCTTAAAGGGATTACAATAGCGACAGGTATTCAGTGAAGGAATGGTCGGTAGTCAAATAACGTTGTATCCTTTGCAAAATTTGCTACTTTTGTAGGGTTTCAAGGAGAATCATTTAGACGTTTGTGATAGGTGCCGTAAAGGAAGTCGGAGCAGTATCAGGAACGACAGATGATGGTCGAAAGTTAACCCGGAGCAGTACCAAGAACGACAGGTGATGGTCGAAAGTTAACTAGAACACTAAGCGATTGAAACTCTTATGTAATAATCAATTTCATATTACGTCAATCATTATGTTTCTGCGTTTCATTTCTCAAGTCTGGTAGACAAAGTTTCGAAACTTCCTGGCAGATTAAAACTGTGTGCCTGACCGAGACTCGAACTCGGGACCTTTGCCTTTCGCGGGCAAGTGCTCTACCATCTGAGCTACCGACGCACGACTCAAACCGGTCCTCACTGCTTTACTTCGGCCAGTACCTCGTCTCCTACCTTCCAAACTTTACAGAAGCTCTCCTGCGAACCTTGCAGAACTAGCACTCCTGAAAGAAAGGATACTGCGGAGACGAGTTCGAGTCTCGGTCGGGCACACAGTTTTAATCTGCCAGGAAGTGTCATATCAGCGCTCACTCCGCCGCAGAGTGAAAATTTCATTCTGGAGACAAAGTTCTACTTGTCGTAGGGTTGAGCGGCGGCTGAGAACTTGGGAGGGATTGGTTAGTTCGGGGAAGGAGATCAGACAGCGAGGTCATCGGTCTCATCGCATTAGAGAAGTATGGGGAAGGAAGTCGGCCGTGCCCTTTCAAAGGAACCATCCCGGCGTTTTCCTGGAGCGATT
This sequence comes from Schistocerca serialis cubense, assembly GCF_023864345.2. NCBI lineage: Eukaryota > Metazoa > Arthropoda > Insecta > Orthoptera > Acrididae > Schistocerca > Schistocerca serialis. The sequence goes on from NC_064638.1 coordinate 335,444,187, forward strand.
TAGGGACATCACGGAAAACCTAATTCAGCATGGTCTGACGCGGGATCGAACCGTCGTCCTCCCGAATGGGAGTCCAGTTTGCTAACCACTGTGCCACATCGCTTGGTCTAAGAACTTGGGAAAACGATGCGATGAAACGACTTTCTTCATTTTATAGCATAACCAGCAAGCCCCTTCCTCTCTGCCCCATCCTCTGAGTGATTTTGCACATTATTAGTGACTAGATGTACACATGGAGGTCAGGGAGAGTCGTTCACACAAGTTGTAGTACCAGCTCTCCATTGCTGTCACCACAGATATTTAGTAACAAGACATGTCTGTTCAGAGGTTCCTGTTATTGTCGTCACTGGAAATCCGGAAACTCTGTGTCCCGCTGCCGAGCTGTCATTACTGCCCTTCCCCGGAACGTAGGTCGACGTAGCCGCGGGTGTACTTTCCGGGGCTTTGTGTCTGCTGAAGATTTGACAATGTACCTTTAACACCTCCGTTAGCTTTTAACTATTTCCCATTGTGAGATTCATTACGTGAAATATAAAACAAGCAGAATATTTCATTTTACCGTAAATTTCGTATCACAACGAGATGCAGGATTCGCAAGTGAGAGTCTTTTCATGATGTTCATAGCATGTAAAATTGTGGAAGGTTCTAAGAATTCAATAAATCGATCACTTTCAGAGATTTTCTCATAATGTCTTTTTGACTGTAAAGTTTACGTTATCGTGGCGTTATAATGATTTGTTGTATGTGGACTGAACTCATCCTTTGAGTGACCACCTAAAATCACGCGGGTGAATCAGTAGTTTGTTAAAAGAGACCAGCACCATTTCAAAAGTGCACACAATTACGTGTAGGACGAACCCTCATGTGTACAATTAATTTTCACCTATTAGTTATTCAACGATTTTAATCCGTTTCTTGCCATGACCTTCCCTTACTTTGAACATGGAGCCTCGTTTTGTCAACTATTAACGTACCAGTGGAGGATAGCTGCATTCAATAGCTTAGAGAATCTTGGGTAAAACGAACGCCTATGCTTTCCTTGAAGAGCTTGAACTTGACCGTGGCTCTGTGTGTACCCCCCCCCCTCCCCCTCTCCCTTCTCCCTCTTCTGAATTAACAGTTGTCTCGTAGTGATGTAATTAAGTAAAAATTCCCGCAGGTGCTCTTGTGAGATCGTTTAAACAAGTTGTGGTGAAAAACTACTAGGTTCTTGGAGACTTGCGAAGTCTGTCTCCCAAACCTCCTGTTAGATGATCAGGATCATATTGTGATGAAGTCCTTAGTCCTACTCTCTGTCTATGTTAAGAGCCTGGTATTAACTTATTTGTAAAATTTTTGGATTGTTTAGTGGAGTAACCGTCATATGGTAATGATAAAATGTAGCCGTTTTACTCGTATCAAAACTCCTCTTCCTATGGACGCACCACCTTTCCTAACACTCCCCCTCAGACCATCTCTCAGAATACGTATATCTCAAGTTGTTCCTCACGCAGATCTTTGAAAATATGTTGTTAAAGGTATTCAGTCTTGATCAGCAGTCGACATTGCATAATCGCAATGAAACAAAAGCGTTTCACGTTGCGTAATTCTCCGAAGAAAAAATACTTACGGTTTCGCTCTGCATTGCACATTTAGTGATCTATGGTAAAAACGAAAAGGCATGATCAAGCCTTGGCCCCCCCCCCCACCATCCTTTGTCTGACACCCCTGTTTAATTATATTAATAACAACACTCAATTATGTAGCGTCCCTGTCTCGGTTTTTTCTTGTTTGTCACGGGATATGTAACTCTGAATGAGCCAGACCTATTACTACGTCCTGGAAAAATCCTGTTGTACAGGAATACGTTGGAGTGAATGAATGGCTCTGAGCACTATGGGACATAACATCTGTGGTCATCAGTCGAGTGAATGAAACAGCCGAGCATAATCAACAGGTATGATGGAGTTAGCTATAAGAAGTAGGTCAAAAAGTACATTTTAACAAACCTTTTAGCAAAAATGTCTGTGTTTCGTGCTAAAGAAAGTAGGGAAGAAGTACTTGCTGTGCATAATAACGATGATTTATATAGTTAGTGTCTGTACTGGTTTAGGTGGAACTATGTAAGGTATTCAGATACATGAACATTTTCACCAGTCTGTGACAGGGAGAGTATACTATTAGAGTACTAAGTTCAATAACAGTGAATCCGATCTTATCTATGTATTGCATTTCACAGACTATAATTAGAATTAATGCTGAATACTAATTTAAGCGCTGCAGTGCGAAACATCATATTCGTGATATCTTATGTGGTGTCACCGCCATACACCAACAACACTTGCTAGGTGGTAGACTTTAAGTTAGTATACGTCGGACCTGCGTGTCGCCACTATCAGTGATTGCAGACCGAGCGCCGCCACACGGCAGGTCTAGAGAGACTTCCTAGCACCCGCCCCAGTTGGACAGCCAACTTTGTAAGCGATGGTTCACTGTCTACATACGCTCTCATTTGCAGAGACGACAGTTTAGCATAGCCTCCAGCTACATTTGCTACGATCTAGCAAGGCGCCATATTCAGTTACTATGTCTTCTGAAGAGATAATATTGTGAATCATGTACCGTCAAGAGCGACGTTCATCCTTAACGGATTAAAGTTAAGTATCGAACTAATTACGTCCGCTTTCTGAATTCTAATTCCCTGTTATGTTCCAGGCCTCACGTCAGTATAGTTCTTCCCTCCTCACGCCAGCCTGCGTGAGCTGAAACGCGTGCATTTCGGCCTCCACTACTAACACGATGTTGGCTCTTCTGCCAACAAAACATCTTACATTATGAAATCAATGACAGCATATTGTGAGGGAAAAAGTGAGGCCGAGCTGTCTAAGGCGCTGCAGTCATGGACTGTGCGGCTGGTCCCGGCGGAGGTTCGAGTCCTCCCTCGGGCATGGGTGTGTGTGTGTGTGTGTGTTTGTCCTTAGGATAATTTAGGTTAAGTAGTGTGTAAGCTTAGGGAGTGATGACCTTAGCAGCTAAGTCCCATAAGATTTCACACACATTTGAACATTTTTTTGAAAAAGTAAGGAAATATAAGACTTCCTTGAACTTCTGACGACGAGTGGAACTGTTTTTGTCACAGGAGGGGACCAGAGCGGTTGTCGTGCACTGTTCACCTGAAGATCAGTTCCCCGACTTACAGGTGATACATTCATGACTTGCTATATTGTTCGGTTTTGTGGATTCACAGCAGCATAGTGCAGTTACCAGTCTGATAGATTCTGTGGAACTTTTGCTGTCATTTTGCTACAGTCAAAGCGATAACACTTTTACCGAAATTTTTCTTCACTCGAAAGTAAGGGCAGCCAGAGTGTGTGCGGTGTTTCCATGCTATACGTGTCTGAGGTCTCCATCAAAGGTTGATGTACAGCACCTGATGAGAATAATGAGGTTACACTGCCAGCAGTTGCAATCACGTGCTGTTTTACGAGCGAGGCTGTTTGTTTCTAATAACTGAATCATTTCGGATGCAGTGCCAAGTCAAAATAAATTATACATACACCTCGGAAGATGTTCTCCGCAGTTGAGAACGAAACGTCAGGGAGAAGAAGTTCTACAGATCGACCACAGCAACTTAGTCCGGAAGAGTTTACTGATAAAGACGCCGGCCGTGAAAGCCTACATGGAATGATTATACATAGGGTGTTCAGAAATTCCCGTTACAAACTTCTAAGGCTTGTAGAGGAGAGTGAGCAAATACACGTCTTCCTGTCTACTCTGTTACATACCAGGACAAGCAACTCTGAGACTTATCTCTTTCCCTCAGCAGACGTAGTCGCGTTATACATCTGAACTGAAACAGTACGTTTCCGGACATGGGTTCCTCTTCACATTATTAAATACTTAACTCCTATACAAGTCCTAGGAGTTTAGGGGAATTTTGACACTCTGTATAACTATTAAAAAAAAAAAGATGTCACTCAGTTCTCACTTGAAAGCGAATCTCAGGCACCCTTGAAAACAGTTTCATCCATGTTTTCTTTGGACAGTACACTGAAGTAAGGGAATCTTGGAACAAGGTGTAATAATTTGCTTGACTAGGTAAAAAGAATCATAACTCAACAATAACCAGTGGTATTGACGTTTAAAGGCATGTTCTATGATTACCGATATAAAAAATTTTATATAACATTAGTAATCTGTTCTCAGCATCTATTTATACCACCTTATAAAGACAAGTCGTTATTGGAGGTTGTTACCAGAATATGAAAAAATATGACGAATGATATCTTCAACTTTTTTGGTCCTGTCTTCCTCAGTTGCGTGTAATATTACGGTATATTGATAATTTTTACTTATGGACCGTCTGACAGCAACTGAATAAAACACAATTTTAGTGCCATACGCGTTTCGCCTTTATTTTCTGCAAGGCATCATCAGTGGCCTGGAATATGTACATATGTTAGCTATAGGCACAGCTTATAGGCACAGTGACAAAAATGTAAATTAAATAGCTAACATATGCACATATTCAAAGGCGAAACGCGTATGGCACTAAGATTGTGTTTTATTCAGTTGCTGTCAGACGGTCGATAAGTAAAAATTATCAATATACCGTAATATGACGAATGATGTCTGTTGGAAATTCGTTCCCTATACAGCCTTTCAGCAGCGAGAGCTTTGCAATGTACTTGCCAATACACAAGGTGCATTGACTGAGTTCTGCGAAAGTGTACCGGTACTGCCCCACCGTATTGTGCTGTACGTCTCTGAATAACAACGAGTAATGAATAGATCTGTCGCTGATTCATGGCACGACGCAAATACGATACAACAGAGCCACCTCATGGACAAGTAAAGTAGGCAAACTCACATCATGACTTCTTAGTAGTCAGACTCGCCCTCCTTGTTTCCCTGTACACGTAAATAAACAGCACAGTACTTGAAAACTTGCACGCATGTTAGTTGTAAATAAGGTGGAAAACAGTAATGCTAGAGAAAGCGGTAGACAAGTTTACTTCCAATCTTCTTCAGCCGGCTTTTCCAACCTAAAAGTTTCCTACCCCAAAATGTTCACTGGAGCATTCTCTATGTGTTATTGCTTTTATGCACGCTCTTACGGAAATACTCTGGGTATTTTTATAATATTACGTACAGAAATCTATGTGTAATATACACTGAAGAGCCAAAAAAGCTGGTACATCTGCCTAATATCGTGAAGGGCCCTCGCGAGCACGCAGAAGTGCCGCAACACAACGAAACATCAACTCGACTAAAGTCTGAAGTAATGCTGGAGGGAGCTGACACCGTATATGCTGCAGGGCTGCCCATAAATCCTTAAGTGTACCAAGGGGTGAAGAACTCATTTGACCAGCACCTTGCAAGGCATCACACACATGCTCAATAATGTTCGTGTCTGGGGACTTTGGTGGCCAGCGGAAGTGATTAAATACCGAAGAGGGTTCCTGGAGCAACTCTGCAGCAATTATGGACTTGCGGGGTTTCGCATTGTCCTGCCGGAATTTCCCAAGTCCATCGGAATGTAATATGGACAAGAATGGATGCAAGTGATGAGACAGGATGGTTAAGTATGTGTTACCAGTCAGATGCGTATCTAGACGTGTGTGTGTGTGTGTGTGTGTGTTTGAGGTTTATGGGCGCTAAACCTAGATCTATCAGCGGTTCCATATAATTTCAGAGCCTCCACCAACTTCAACAGTCCCCTGCTGACATGCAGGGTTCATGAATTCATGAGATTGTATCCATAACCGTACACGTCCGTCCGCTCGGTACAATTTGAAACGAGACTCGTTCGATCAGGCAACATGTGTCCAGTCATCAACAGTCCAATGTCGGTGTCGAGAGTCCAGGCGAGCCGTAAAGCATTGTGTCGTGCAGTCATCAAGGGTACACGAGTGAGCCTTTAGCTCCGAAAGCTCATATCGATGATGTTTCGCATGCTGACACCTGTTGATGGCCCAGCATTGAAGTCTGCGTTAATTTGCGGAGAGTTGCACATCTGTTACGTTGAACAATTCCCTTCAGTCGTCGTTGATTCTTTTTCCGTCGCAGCGATGTCGAAGATGTGATATTTTACCGCATTCCTGATTTTCAAGGTACACTTGTGGAATGGTCGTACGGGAAAGTCTCCACTTCATCGCTACTTCCGAGATGCTGTTTCCCATCGCTAGTGCGCCGAATATAACACCACGTTCAAACTCCCATAAATCTTTATAACCTGACATTGCAGCAGCAGTAAGTGATCTAACAAGTGCACCAAACACTTGTCTTATATAGGCGTCGGGACCGCAGCGACGTATTCTGCCTGTTTACATATCTCTGTACTTGAATACGCATGCCTATAACAGTTTCTTTGGCACTTCAGTGTGTAAAGTGGAAACGTTGTTACTAAGAATCATGAAATTGTTATGTACCAACTCTGTATCAGGCACTGGCCGCAGAATTTCATAATTGCGAGACCTCGTTCACTCTGTGTTCCTTGAGGAAGTGTCAACGAGCGCCAAACGAAACGACAGCGTTTCATGATGTTAGCAGGTCAGGCGGAAAGCAGGACATCAGTGTTCTGCACGAAGTGGGTAGCTAGAATCCGCAGGAGATTAGTAGAGAGGTATGACTGAGTGATGTCACGTCACCTTGTTACGTGAAGTAAGAAGCCGCGAAGCTAACGCAAGAAGGCGTACTGAATAGTGTTACGGACCAGTCTGTTGGTATAACAAAAGTGTTAAGAAAATAGGACGCGATATGAATCACTGATATCAGGAACGCCCATGCGCTCATTACAAGTGACGTTGGGTCAACACCAGCCGTTATTTCACACTATAAATGCTCCAGCTTTTGAGTTCAGAAGGCAGTTGGTCAGATTCCCTGAGACAGTATTAACGCTGTGTATAAGCCCTGCTCGTACTCAACACTGCCAGCAGCCGACGGAGAGATGTGTTTGAGCCGTACGTGGTACGTGTCCGTGCCATATCTCATTTGACATCCTGTTTTTACTGTACTACCACCTCGTTATGTTAATTTCAATTACTGGTGTCACTGAGTTGCCGCCTTACCTGCCCGTGAGCGGCAGCACATGGCGCTTATCGATATAAGCCCTGGTCTATTATCTTTGCAGTTCGGACCTGGCAGTGTTTGACTTAGCAAGCGGCAGAAGTTCAGTCGCGGCGCGGCTGCACTGAGGTCCGGACAGCGATGACTCGCCCGACGGTTGCCGATACGTACCACTTGAGTGCGGACCACCTTAGTTGGTCGTCGGTCGGTCGTCTTGTCGGACGACGTGTATGTTGGCCGGCGGTCGCTTTAAGTGTTTCCTGCGTGTGCCGACTCGTGATTCGTCCTTGTTATTGCACAGTCACTGCCGTTAGTATTGTCTAGTCCTTCGTGCATGTGTTCGTGAAACTGTGTGTAGCTTGTGATGTCGATTGCTCAGTTATTTTAGTGCTGTCTCCCTGCTGATGTGTGGAGTCGGGCAGTTGGAGTGGAGCAGTGAGGAATTCTCGGCGGGACATAGTTTGGCCGGGGCCTGCTGGCGGTCTCTACGCGGTGTCGGGGAGTGTGGCGCTGTTCCCATCGCTACGAGGTCCGCGGCTCACCGACCCTGGACACGAAAGTTGAGTTTTGGTGTAACCTACCAGCACGTCAAGACTGTACACATTGTGTCGTTTGGAGTTCGATGTCGGCTGCTGGGATATTCCCGCGAGCAACAACGTGGTTTTCAAGGTGGAAAATTCTAGCCACCCTCCGGTGGAATTTCACTGTATTTGGTGATTTGAACTGAAGTGTACCAGCGGAATCTTCTGCCTTGTGGCCGTTAAAGTTCCGGTTACCTGGCCTGGGCGTTGACGTAAATTTCAGGCAGTGTACTTTCCTTATCGTGTTGTTGCTGTCCAGCACGGTGTGTAGTTTGACAGCTCCGTGTATGATTGGTTGCCAATATCTTCTACGTTGTTCCGTTGAACTCCCTGTTGTGCCCGCGTCGGGTGAAGTGGAAGTTATCTTGTCGGTGGGTCCGCTGACTGTCGGTCGGTTGGGTTGTCGTCGGATCGTGAATGGTTAGTCCGACTGCCTCTCTCACCTGAGCGAGCGGTTAGTGTTTGAATTACAGGCCGACCGTCGAACATCTGACCGCCCTTGTGTGGACTGCCTTTTTTTTTTTTTTTTAATTTGATCTTGTTGTTGGTACTTGAATGGCTTCTAGCCGGTTTTATGTTTTAAATTAGAGTTGTTTTACTCTTAAGGCCTTCTGTCTAGTTCAAAGCACCGTTTCACGTAAGCCCTTTGGCATTTTAAAAATGTTTGAATTTTTAAGTCATCGGCCTTCAGCCGATTTGAATTTAACTTGTTTACTTCAACCTATTGAATTTTTAAGTCTTCGGCCTTCAGCGGGTTTGAGTTTCAGTTGTTTGTTCTAAGGCCTTCAGCCTAAATTAAAGAATTGTTTCATGTAAGGACTTTCGTATTTAAAAAAAAAATTATGTTTTGGAGTTTTAAATGTTCGGCCTTTAGCCGATTTGAATTTAACTTGTTTACTTCAGCCTAGCTAAGCAACTCTTTCAAGATATGGCTCGCCTTTTAAATTTATGATTATACTTGCGTTTTAGGTTATTGGCCTTCAGAAGTTTTTAAAATAATGTGGCTTTCAGCTGGTAATTAAGTCCCAAAGATTAAAGCTGTGTGTATAAAAAAAATTTTTGGGCTCTTGTAATGTTTGATCAAACAATAATGTTGTATGTTGGAGTGCAACTGACAGCCCCATATTTTGCCCCTTTCCACAATTCATTCTATCTGTCCTCTCCTGCACGTTAAGCAGGGCATTTCAGTCTTCCTCTCCGTAACCGGCAGAGTTCGGCGCTACTGACAGCTTCCAATGCAGATGGGAAGGCCTGGGGGTCTTCCGTATCGACTTTGGCCAGGACACCAGCGTTCCTGACACTTCGGCGGAGCTACGGGGTCTACCTGCAGGGCAGGCAAGGGTCGGCGCACTTCTCGACCACACGACAACCACCATCGTGGTTCAGAGAGCAGGTATGAGCCACAGTTACTGGAGAGGATCGAGGACTTCCTGCGGTGGCGTGTGTAAAGCACATACGCGCGCGCCACCTTCTAGGAGCGCCGAGAATGGAGACGCAACACCCACTTCCTGGGTGGCTTCGGGGTGCTTGCGGCGCATCCAGACAAGCAGCGACCGAGGATTGCAGTAGCATCGCCAAAGGAGAGATGTATTTTGGAGAAATAAATGGTTAAAAGGCACTCTTCTTTAACTGGGCCCACCGGCGTACACAGAGTACAACCACCTCCTCTTCCCGGGGGAACCGACAAGTGGCGAACTGGGCGGCTGCCTCCTGGCACACCATCCTTCTGCCACGCCTCCGAATAGTCGCCACCTGCAAAATGTTCTTAACCAATTTACTACCAACTTTTTTAAACAGTAACAATTTTATGAAAAGCAAAATTTCTACTCACCATATAGCGGATAGGCACAATAAAAAGACTGTCACTAATTTTTTTTTAAACAGTAATGTCGAGATTCTCTGATAAAGCTGATTGCTGTGCCGTCCAATGAAAATATATGAGTTCGTTTCGCTGTCAGTTTGAACTAAGATAGTAGGGCATGCAGACCATTAGACAAATTGTTTCTCACGTATATATTTTTTCTCCTTATATTTATATAATTTCAGACAAAAATTGTATAGACAGCAATGTGCTGTTTTGATTTCTTCCTCGCCGTCGCTTTTACAAAAAAGGTAAGTTGAATTAATCGCTTATCGGTTTATGAACGCTACTACAGCATCTGAATCATCCGAAACTTCGTAATCCTACCCATTTGCTGATAATAACTGTGCTAAATACTGTCAATGAGTCACTGTCCTCACAGATCCAGCAGCCAGAGAGGTGTCCTCATACCCCACACGCCAACTATCCCAACTGACTCACCCATTCACATTATGCTACTTCAGTTCCCAAACGAGGTTTCCTTTATAATAAACAGGGCAACATCAGAGATATGGGAAAAGGACAAACGGGGGCTGGGGGGGGGGGGGAAGGGAGGGGGGGGGGAATGGACATAGAGAGGGGGAAGGAAGAGATGGGCAGAGAGAAAGGGGAGGAAGTGACGCACATAGGGGGGGAAGGAGGAGAAGATGGACAAAGAGAGAGGGGAGGAGGTGGCAGAGGAAGCGATGGGGAGGGCGTTTATGATATATATCCAATTCCTTTACATATTTAACGTTTGTAGGGTATTGCCGGGTTCGGTAGTTTTAAATATTTTCAAACAAACTTCTTAGAAATAAGGGGCTAACAGAATTATGGGGAAAACATACACCACGGCAAAAAAATTGCACTACATATAAACCAACAGATATCAGCTGTATATGAAGTAACGTTAATTAAAAGCATACCGTTTTTAAGTGAATAAATGTGACCCTGTTCGTTACGTTCATGTTTATGGTGTTAGAGACAGAGACTGCTTCAGTCTACGATTTTATTGCCGGTGTATGATTCGATGCAACGCTTCGTAACTGCTGCTCCTCTGATTGCTTGTGAACACAACAGAAGATTTTTTTCTATTTATCTTCTTAAAGAGCTCGCAGAAGTTTATTCTTTCTTCGTTCCCTACAGTGGTAATTATCAGTATAAATGACAATAATCTCTGAAATGAAATATCGACTGCTGCCGTATTTTATGTCTTGCTTTCGGTTTCTTTTTCACTTTGTCGCGAGTTTCTGTGAACAATGTGCTCTCATTCGACCGCAAACGAAAATATGGACTTCATCACTCTCAACCGCTAGATGAGCTGATGAGCCTTGTCGTTTGTTTGTACCGGAGACCGTCGGCCATTGACTATTGTTTCGCACATCGCAGCGCTGGAGATACTTATTGAGAACCAAACTCTAATAAACGTTTGCCCCTTCCTTTTCAGGTAGATGGGAGTGTTGCCTGACTTAGGTAATTGCTGTTAATTTCGTTATATCAGTAACCATTTTCACGAACCTGTAACACTTTAAATGGCTAATGGGGGCACAAGCTCTCTGAAAAGTTAGCAACGTTAATTTCGTGTAAAGTTTTCACTAGCGTTATGATTTACTTTCACTACAGCGAAAAATGTGGTTTTGCCTTGATGTTACGCATATCTGTTCCGTTTGTAACGTGTACATTTCCATAACTCGCCTTTAGTTTGGGATTGTGACTGTATTTATGCCCTTGTGCATATTTGCATATGTGGTTTGCAAGTCCGCCACCACCCAGCCGCCGCCCCCCATCCACCCCCTACAGCCTAAGGCATTTCGGACAGTAATCGTCTTTCTTTTTATACAGCCCTGTACACAACCTGATAGGCTTGCAGTCGCTTGAAGAAGAGAAATATTCTCTCAGTCGCAATAAATAAACACTTTAGACAACAGAAAGAGGAAAAGGCAACCGCCAAACTGTACTTTTTAATTTACGCAGGAGCTAGTGGAGACATTAGTATACATACAGAGTAACATAAAGCCGATTACAGCGTGTTACTGAACATAAGCAAGCCTGCAAGACATGATCGAAGGGTTCGCTTTGTTAAGAGGAAGTCTACGGATGCCACTGACTGTGTTCGCCCCTATTTCGAATGCACAAGAGGTGGGATTCTTCCTACACATCGGTCAGGTTGTAACACAACAACACAGTGCCTACATATAAAATACTTCCTGCTTCATTAACTGTGTACATCTAAATGAAGTGAATAAATATGTGTATGTTATTGTGAGTGTTCTGTATTGCTGCAACGTGTCACAAGAGTGCAGCAGCGGCCGGGCGCTCGCTAGAGGTAAGAATTTTATCTGCCCGCCCGACCACGCAATGCACGGCAGACCTGGCCGGGACCAGGGAGACGGCCGTGACTGCCAAGCAGTGCACACGCATCCGCAACTGTGTCTAGCAATGTAATATCCATATATAGTCCACTTTTACCAATCATTTACTTTCATTTTCAACCACCTTTCCTTTGCAACGAGTGTATGCATTCGTTTGGAATATGGAAAGAGGGAGGCAGCGCACAATTTATCGCGCGTCTTGTGGCGGCCTACAATTTGGTCCTTCGTGGCAGATACAATATTCGGACATATTCCAATGCAAAAGTTATGCGCTTTGATCTGCACGTACCGTGAATTACGAGGATCCAGTTATCATGGCTTTCTGTGTGATTATTCGAGATTACCACACGCTCCGCATTTCTCTCAAGCATCAGCAGTGACAGACGTCCTCACTAGCGCTCTCCAAGGTGCACACGCCGTGAAAATCGTGTTGTGAAGTGCACCTCAAGCCAGCAGACGTCGTAACACAAGCCAAGCAATTCCGACAACACGACACCAGTGCTTCAGAAAGCGCCGTCCGACGTCGTATCCGCCAGCAGCTGCAGCCTAGTCAATGATCTACAGGTACCGCCGTCCTGCTCTGTGAACAGCCTGGCTCTATTTCCTTAATCTATTATCATTTGCGCTAATCTCCTGAAACATGGATTCTGTTGAGAAGCCGGCCGCGGTGGCCGTACGGTTCTAGGCGCTTCAGTTTGCAACCGCGATACCACTACGGTCGCGGGTTCGAATCCTGCCTCGGGCATGGATGTGTGTGATGTCCTTAGGTTAGTTAGGTTTAAGTAGTTCTAAGTTCTAGGGGACTCATGACCTCCGCTGTTAATTCCCATAGTGCTCAGAGCCATTTAGCAATGATCGACAGCATGGAAATGCAGAAGGCAATGGAAACCACTGCATTAAAGACAGGTAACATGAATCCACAGGACATGTGGCCCGTTATTAAGAAGTGTGATGATGATCTCTCCGTTGGCAAAAGATTCCGGAATAGTCCCCCACCCGGTTCTCCGTGTGGGGAGTGCCAAAGGGGTGGTTACGATGAGAAAAAGACTGAATAATCAACGGAAGGATAACGTTCTACAAGTCAGGGAGTCGAATATCAGAAGTTTGAACGTGGTAGGGAAACTAGAAAATCTGAAAAGGAAATGTAAAGGTTCAAAATAGATATAGTAGGGGTCAGCGAAGTGAAGAGGAAATAGCAAAAGGATTTCTGTTCAGATGAGTAATATCAACAACAGTAGGATTCGTTATGAATAGGAAGGTAGGGCAGAGAGTGTGTTACTCTGAACACTTCGGTGACAGGGTTGTTCACATAAGAATCGACAGCAAAGTAACACCGACAACGATAGTTCAGGTATACGTGCCAACGTCGCAAGCCGAAGATGAAGAGATAAAGAAAGTGTATGACGATATGGAAAGGGTAATACAGTACGTAAAGATGGATGAAAAGCTAATACTCATGCGGGACTGGAGTGCAGTTGTAGGGGAAGGAGTAGAAGAAAAGGTTAGAGGAGAATGTGGGATTGCAACGAAGAATGAGAGAGGAGAAAGATTAATTCAGATCTGTAACAACTTTCAGCCAGTAATAGCGGATACCCTGTTCAAGAATCACAAGAGAAGGAGGTATACGTTGAAAAGGCAGGGTGATACGGGGAAGATTTCAGTTAGATTACATCGTGGTCAGACAGACATTCCGAATCAGATACTGGATTGTAAGGCGTACCCAGGAGCAGATATAGTCTCAGATCACAATATAGTAGTGATGAAGAGTAGTCTGAAGTTTACGACATTAGTCAGGAAGAATCAGTACGCAAGGAAGCGGAATACGGAAGTAGTAAGGAATGACGAGATATGCATGAAGTTATTTAAGCCTGTAGATACAGCAGTAAGGAATACCTCATTAGGCAGTAAAGTTGAAGAGGAATGGGCATCTCTAAAGAGGGCTATCACAGAAGTTGGGAAGGAAAACATCGGTACAAAGAAGGTAATTGCGAAGAAACCGTGGGTAACAGAAGAAATACGTGAACTGATCGATGAAAGGAGGAAGTACAAAAACGTTTCCGGAAAGTCAGGAATACAGAAATACAAGTCGGTGAGGAATGAAATAAAGAGGAAATGCATGGAAGCTAAGACGTAATGGCTGCAGGAAAAATGTGAAGAGATCGAAAAAGAAATGGCTGTCGAAAGGACAGACTCAGCATACAGGAAAGTCAAAACAACCTCCGGTGAAATTAAAAGCAAGAGTGATAACATTGAGAGTGCAACGGGAATTCCCCTGTTAAATGCAGACGAGAGAGCGGATAGGTGGAAAGAATATACTGAAAGCCTCTTTGATGGGGAACATTCGTCTGATGTGATAGAAGAAGAAAAAGGAGTCGATTTAGAACAGATAGGGGATACAGTATTAGAATCAGAATTTAAAAGAACTTTGGAGAACTTAAGGTCAAATGAGGCAGAAGGTATAGATAACATTCCATCAGAATTTCTAAAATCATTGGAAGAAGTAACAACGAAACGACTTTTCACGTTGGTGTGTAGAATCCACGAGTCTGGCGACAAACCATCTGACTTTTGGAAAAGCATCATCCACACAATTCCGAAGTCGGCACGAGCTCACGCATCCAAGTTACTTACAAGAATAATATACAGAAGAATGGATAAGAAAACTGAGGATGTCTAGATGACGTCCAGTTTGGCTTTAGGAAAAGTACGAGAGAGGCAATTCTGACACTGCGATTCATAATGGAAGCAAGACTAAAGAAAAATAAAGACACGTTCATAGGATTTGTCGACCTGGAAAAAGCGTTCGATACTGTAAAATGGTGCAACATGTTCGATTTCTCAAGAAAGTAAGGTAAGCTCTAGGGAGAGACGAATCATATACAATGTATACAACTGCCAAGAGGGAATAATGAGAGTGGGCGACCAAGAACGAAGTGCTCGTATTAAAAAGGGTGTAAGACAAAAATACAGCCTCTCGCCCCTACTGTTCAATCCGTAGATCGAGGAAGCAATGATGCAAATAAAAGAAAGGTTCAGGAGTGGATTTAAAATTCAAGGTGAAAGGGTACGATTAGCTCATGAGATTGCTACAGTGAGTGAAAGTGAAAGTGAAGAATTACATGATCAACTGAACGGATTAAACAATCTAATGAGTACAAATTATGGATTGAGAGTAAATCGAAGAAAGACGAAGGTAATGAAGGGTAGTAGAAACGACGACAGCGAGAAACTTAACATCTGGATTGATGGTGCCGAAGTAGATGAAGTTGAAGAATTCTGCTACATAGGCAGTAAAATAACCAATGACAGACAGAGCAAGGAGGACATCAAAAGCAGATTGTAAGTAGGCTGTTTAGGTTTTCTTATTGGTAACGCCACGTAGCGCTCTGTATGAAAATCACTGGCTGTGCTGTGTGCAGTCTGTGGCTAGTTTGCATTGTTGTCTGCCATTGTAGTGTTAGGCAGCCGGATGTTAACAGCGCGTAGCGTTGCGCAGTTGGAGGTGAGCCGCCAGCAGTGGTGGATGCGGTGAGAGAGATGGCGGAATTTTTTGAGCGGATGATCTGGACGTGTGTCCATCAGAAACAGTACATTTGTAATATTGGATATCATGGACTGATATATATTATGACTTTTGAACACTGTTAAGGTAAATACATTGTTTGTTCTCTATCAAAATCTTTCTTTTGTTAACTATGCCTTTCAGTAGTTAGTGCCTTCAGTAGTTTGAATCTTTTATTTAGCTGGCAGTAGTGGCGCTCCCTGTATTGCAGTAGTTCGAGTAACCAAGATTTTTGTGAGGTAAGTGATTTGTGAAAGGCGTAGGTTAATGTTAGTCAGGGCCATTCTTTTGTAGGGATTATTGAAAGTCAGATTGCGTTGCGCTAAAAATATTGTGTGTCAGCTTAAGCACAGTCATGTATAATTGTTCAAAGGGGACGCTTCATATGTCGACCCTTAGCCGAGGATACCTCACTGGAATCTTCTGATTTTTTCTTATAGTTTGTGTAATTAGTGTAGCTTTTGTTTATTGCTAGTGCGTAATTGTAGAGAGAATCTCCTTTGTAGTTGCAGTCTTTCATTGTTGTACAGTAAAACAGTTGTGGCATGCATGTAGATTTGCACCAAGTATTTCGTAGCTGCGCTTGTGATTAACTAGATGTTATTTTCAGTGCTATGTTAATGTGTTTTCATATTTTTGTTCTTCAAATTGTGCTTTTCTGTGTTATCATGTGAAATATTGTGACGATTATGGCGTGTGAAAAACGTAATACTAGGCTCCAAAGTAAACTGAGAAATGACAGTGAAGACGAAAGCAGTGTGTTAGCGCCACCGTGTAATGAATTAACAAATGTTCAACATAGTAATTTGGTAATTGTGCATAGGGAAATGGAGCGGGCGGCAAACAATGATGTAGACAGTGAAACAATTAGTGAACAGGGAAGCATTATCGATCGATCGTTCGGCAACAGCCCGCCTCAGGAATCGGGAATGACAGGACACAATCTTGCAAATACTGCAGATTCAGGTTTTGGGTCCTCACCGTTTTCTCAAATAAGTCAAGACACATTTTCTGCTCGCCAAAATGTGAATGTTGCCGGTGCAACTTCACTGCCGAAAAGCACTGAGGAACGTGTTTCAGACACCAGTGCATTGTTATTACAGTTAATGCAACAAATGGGACAAAGGCTACAAAAGTTAGACACAATGGAACAAAATCATCAAAAGTTAGACACAATGGAACAACACCAGAGACAAACACAGCAACAGTAAGACGCAATGGAACAAAAGCTTCAAAAGTTAGACTCAGTCGAACATATGCTTGAACAAACACTTGAAGATTTAACTACTACTACTGAGTTACATAAAATCGAATCGAAATGTCAAAAAGTCTGTAATGACGTAAAAACACAAATTTGTGAGCATTTCCAACATATTTTTTCGCGGCATGGAAATACATTACAGAATCATGAAGCAGCCATAAAAGAACTGCAAACTATTGTTCATGAAAATCATGAGACCTTGCAAGCTAAAATTGACTCAGTTGCATCTACCGATCAACTTGCAAAAACTCAGGAATACTTAAAGGACACAGTAGATACGATTTCAACACAAATGGACACTCTGAAATTTAGTTCAGAAAAACACACTGAGGAAATGAGCACACTATCGGAGAAAGTAGCCGAACTTTCGGATCAGTTCACTAACTTATCTGCAAAGGTAGATGATGATCTGAATGACACAAGACCTGTAGCCATCACTGACACAGAAGAGTATGAACAAATTAATAAATTCAAACAAAATCAGAATCAAATTAATACGCAACACAAAAGAGAAATCCGGGAAGTACAAGATCAGTTGGCACAAGTAATACAAAAATTACATATTTCAGAGGAGGAAAAGCCACGAAATAATAACACAGGGCATTTCGGAAATTATGAAAGAAATTGGCAAGGTGCACCGAATTTTGAAATGGAACCGCCGAAACGACGTAACAATGACCGACATGCCACTCGCCGACATGATGATTTTGACTATGAGCTGTTCATTACTACACGTAAATTCAAAACATTTAAGAATTCGGGCAACGACATTCATCCAGAAGCGTGGCTCCATCAATTCTCTCATTGTTTTCCTCCCAACTGGTCATTAGAGCACGGATTAGAATTTATGTGTGGCTATTTAGAGAATGAACCAACTGTAAGAATGCGATCGGTCATTCACGATTACCACAGTGAAGGAGAATTTTATCATGCCTTCCATAGCATCATAATGATGAAACATTTCGAACAATCTGAATTTTCCAGTCTTGTGAAATATTTTGTAGACATGTTGCACAAGAATCAGTACCTGACAAACCCATACAGCCTCTCAGAACTCATCCGCATTTGCTTAATCAAATTGCCTGCACATTTACGACACATTATTTTGGCAGGACGTTGCAAAGACGACATTGAAGCTTTTCAGGGACTGTTACAAGAACTGGAAATTGACACTGACAATCGCAGACTCAAAAACAGGAGCACAACAACTACAGGTCACATCCGTCACAATTCTGCGATGACAGAATTAATAAATGGACACGACAAGGCTATTCTTACAACGTCTATCGTGACCAAAACAGACACCACCCGTATGACAATCGTTGGCAGAGTAGTAATAATTACAGGGAAAGATCACCTCTCCGTGGTAATGACTATCACAGAGACAATCAGAGAAACAGACAATATGGGAACCAAAATAATTATTATCAAGGGAGACAGAATAACTTCAGACGCAACGGTTCAGCGTGCAGTTACGAATCAGGGAGAAATTCTCCACCATGTGACCGACAAGAAAGAAACTATGGAATCTACCGACATGACGACAGACGATATAATCGTAACGACAGACCTGAATTGCATCAGAACTGGTGGGATTCAAACAGGGCAGGACCCTCTCGACAAGGTGAATTTGTAGAAGTTAGGTCTCCAAATCCTAATAACGACGCGCGCCAACAAAGAGATAGCAGACAATGACTCGCACCGCAGGCAGCCACGTGCGCCGGCTCGCTCAGAGAAAAATAACATAGACGCTAACCTTGAGAAATATTTCAGTATTCTTTACCAACGTATACCGCTTGATAATTGCATTCAAGTTCAAACTCTGAGTACTATGAAGAGTAAAGGATTGCACCACACTTCACATGTAAAACCGCTTATTGAGAGATAATCTGCTTCTTTAACTTAGTCTTTGCTATAAAATTTTTCACTTCACGCTACTAGTACAATTTGTCACACTGAGAAACTGTTAACATGCAACAATGTTTTGAAGTTAACTATCCAGTCTAGAACCTAGGGAACATATTTAGACAGTATTTACGAGTGCATTGTTTTAGTGAACAGACGACACAGTGTTATTGTGTGTGTACATTCTTGCTTGTTAGTTGCACGATTACGTAACGACTATAAGGCTTACATACTTAGAACATATACAGGTACTGCTAATGAGATTTTAATGCAACATTTTAGTTTACTTGAAAATACATTCTTTATTTGAAGCACTTTCTGTGGAATTAAAGATGACTTAGTATTTGTTTTATTTGACAGCTACACGATTATATCACGACGCTACTAATGAGTGACACAATTTATATTATTGCTTTTGCGCTGTATCTGTTTTATATCTGCACAGTTTTTCTGAATTCTTATGGAAAGGAAAACATGTTTTAGTAGCAACTTTTGTGGTACGAGGTGCATTCAGGTTCTAAGGCCTCCGATTTTTTTTTCTAATTAACTACTCACCCGAAATCGATGAAACTGGCGTTACTTCTCCACGTAATCGCCCTGCAGACGTACACATTTTTCACAACGCTGATGCCATGATTCCATGGCAGCGGCGAAGGCTTCTTTAGGAGTCTGTTTTGACCACTGGAAAATTGCTGAGGCAATAGCAGCACGGCTGGTGAATGTGCGGCCACGGAGAGTGTCTTTCATTGTTGGAAAAAGCCAAAAGTCACTAAGAGCCAGGTCAGGTGAGTAGGGAGCATGAGGAATCACTTCAAAGTTGTTATCACGAAGAAACTGTTGCGTAACGTTAGCTCGATGTGCGGGTGCGTTGTCTTGGTGAAACAGCACACGCGCAGCCCTTCCCGGACGTTTTTGTTGCAGTGCAGGAAGGAATTTGTTCTTCAAAACATTTTCTTAGGATGCACCTGTTACTGTAGTGCCCTTTGGAACGCAATGGATAAGGATTACGCCCTCGCTGTCCCAGAACATGGACACCATTTTTTCAGCACTGGCGGTTACCCAAAATTTTTTTGGTGGTGGTGAATCTGTGTGCTTCGATTGAGCTGACTGGCGCTTTGTTTCTGGATTGAAAAATGGCATCCATGTCTCATCCATTGTCACAACTGACGAAAAAAGTCCCATTCATTCTGTCATTGCGCGTCAACATTGCTTGGCAACATGCCACACGGGCAGCCATGTGGTCATCCGTCAGCATTCCTGGCACCCACCTGGATGAGACTTTTCGCATTTTCAGGTCATCATGCAGGATTGTGTGCACAGAACCCACAGTAATGCCAACTCTGGAGGCGATCCGTTCAACAGTCATTCGGCGATCCCGCAAAACAATTCTCTCCACTTTCTCGATCATGTCGTCAGACTGTCTTGTGCGAGCCCAAGGTTGTTTCGGTTTGTTGTCACACGATGTTCTGCCTTCATTAAACTGTCGCACCCACGAACGCACTTTTGACACATCCATAACTCCATCACCACATGTGTCCTTCGACTGTCGATGAATTTCAAACGGTTTCACACCTCGCAAATTCAGAAAACGAATGATTGCACGGTGTTCAAGTAAGGAAAACGTCGTCATTTTAAGTATTTAAAACAGTTCTCATTCTCGCCGCCGGCGGTAAAATTCCATCTGCCATACGGTGCTGCCATCTCTGGGACGTATTGACAATGAACGCAGCCTCATTTTAAAACAATGCACATATTTCTATCTCATTCCAGTTCGGAGAAAAAAAATCGGAGGCCTTAGAACTTGAATGCACCTCGTATCACTACAATGAGACAACATTTTCTATAGCACAACAATACATTACAGTACAGTACTCACTTCATCACGGCAATAGGCGTAACAACTATGATATCTATACGCATAGCAATTCACTTCATTTATTACGAGGTAAGTACATTGACTTTTACAGAACTTTTCTTACGGACAACGATAATTACAACACTTGGCACATTTTTTACCCTCAAGTAATGACAGAGATTATGTTACAACAAGACGCTCAATTTAGCGCCGCAGTACACATATTTGAGTGATTAATTTTGTACTTAAAACATTTATTTTTAAAGATTTTTTAATTACTAAGAAAGTTTTCCCTGATACATTTCATTCCATTTCTGTAATCTGTAACACCTGAGGGTATAATTACATTAATCCTCAGGAGGGTACACGCTTACATTGTGTACCATGTGTTTGTCAAGCACAAGGAGCCCTAGCTAATATGATATTTGCTTATACAACTTTACACATCGGTACCATATTTCTCTAACACTGAATTACACAGCTATCTGATTATTTAACAGAGAAACAAAAATTTTTTTACTATGTCAGTGGCACGTGTTTACACAATAACACAGTTGTATAATTTCACACTTATGAAATTGTATTTTGTCTGTACTTTGTGAACTGTTCATGTTTTTTCGGAACCATTGTGATACTACGAGAGCTTTGAATTTTGTATTTGGTAAGGGATCATGACTTTTGAAGTATGTTAGAGGTAGATGACTTTATTGAAGATCTTGAAATTATTGAAAAAAGCTGCAATGATTCTGAGATGTGATTGAACTATTATGATGTTATTATTACGATGACATTGTGTATTATGCTGTTGAGGTATGTTTGTGATCAATAAGCTGAGAATCGTGCTTTAAGAGTTATGAAATGTGTGAAAATGCGTGAATGTATCACAATGCAGGCGAAAATTTTTTACACACTGTTATATTCATAGGATTTTGTTTCTACACATTTGCAACGCAAATTCTCGTCCTGTAAAATTTTTTATATCAGACTGTCACTTTAGTGCAAACTGGTATCGTAAATATTTCGGTAAGAAAGTTAAGTGACCTTCATGTAATGTGTCGTGGGCACCCAGCTGCGAGACAGTCATCTGGAAAAAAGTCATTAGTGTGTGCCTTTCAGAGGCACAGGTGGAGAAAAAAGGAGGCCATTATCCTCGCTATTGACATTTCTTATTAGAAAGCATCGCAAATACGACACGCTCAAACTTGAAAACATATGATTATACTTTGGAGCTCTTAATTTATGATATTTACTAAAATGCCTAATGAAATGATGAGAAATATTTTACATCTATTGTCTTTCTAGTTGAGAGTTTGCTCATTTTGTTTAATATCTAGTTTCTAGCAGCACTGCAGCATTGGTTACAATAAAATTTTATAGATATACTAATATACATGTTTTATGCCTACAGATCCAGTAAATAATAACTTCATGATCTACTTAAAAAAAATTAAGGAGCACAAAAAGACTTTTCCCTTCACAGGACTTCCATTCATAATTTTCTTTTCAACTACTCGGTAATATTTTTTGTAGAATAAGTTGTGGTGCACCACTTTAGTGACATAGATATTAAGATGTGAATATACATTTCCCTTATCTGCATTGTGGTCTTTAGTGTACTATTTTTTGTGCTTGTGGGTTTGTCATGTTCATATATAAGTTATTACATTTACTGCTGCTTGCTTTGCCAATTTCTATTTTTTTGTCATTGCTGTTTGTATTTATTGTTTTGTGCTGCTGCATTGCCTCATCCCTTAGTTTAGCATCTGAGCTCAGTAGATTTAAGTTAGCTTAAGAGGGGGTAGACTATATGAGAGATTGAGTTGCGATGAATTGGAAGAAATGCATTGAGAACTTATATGAAAAAAGTACAGAAAGCAGGTATAGGTAGGATTTTCTTGGAAATAAATGATGAGGTAAGATAATGGAAAATAAATAATGAGGTAAGAAATATGAGAACATATAAATACAGAAAGCATGCTTGGATAGGATTTTTGTGGTGGAAACAAATGTTGAAATAAGACAAAAGATCTATGGAATGAAGTTTTGGGTTGGACTGCAGTACCAAATGTTACACTGAAAACAAACCCTGCCCGTTCCTCTTGTGTTATTCTGCTATGTGTTTGTGTACCCTTGTGTATTTGTGTTTTTCTTGTCTTTATGTGTTTAGCTGATGAGAGTTATGTTGTAGAATTTTTCTAATACTATGTTATTTACTTTGTAAAGATGTTTACACATTATTTATCTGTTGTGTTTTGTTGCTCATATGTGAAGCTGATGTTTCAAAAGTTATTCTGATCTTTGTGTATGTACTTATGTCATAATTCTTGTAACACTGTTGTGCATGTTTATTTCTATTCTTTTGTAAAGCCTGTTTTACTACAAATGGTATCTGTATTGTTATGTTCTTTAATGATGTATTTTTTTATTGTATTCCTATGTTATAAAATTGTAATTGACACCAGTTCATCAAATTAAGTAACTTGTAAGTTACATTTCACAGCACACGTTTCTGTTGGTCATAGTATATGGACAATATGTGAGAAGTAGGGACTGTTAGTGTTTGCACGTGTGTTGATAATTCAGCAAGGGACTGGTTAACAGCACTGCTGGTTCTAAGGACAATTCCACAAACTTTGTGCGTGCACAAGTGTTGGTTTATGGACTTGCTATATTCTCTGCAAGACTCTTCGATGGTGATTGTGCACCTGCACAGTCGCAATAGATGGCTGCTGGCCGTCTCTACAAGGACTATAATGGGTTTGCATCTTTGATGGCCCACCAATACCATTATCTCTAAAAGGACTACAGTGGGTCTGCATCTTTGATGGCCCACCAATACCATTATACTGCACTGGGTCTGCACCTCTGGTGGCCCACTAATACCGTAATCTCTACCAGGACTACAGTGGGTCTACTCTATGATGACCTACCTACCAATATTCTTCAAAACTTCGACTGACTCTGCGGTGGGTTCGCTCTGTTGTGGCCTGTTACCTGTCTGGATGTCGAGAGTCAGCAATGTCTTTCCGTTGGAAGGACAACACTACTTCTTCAAGATTGCATGGAAATCAACTACTTCCGAGTGCATTTTCTTTTACTGCTTAGACATTGAGAAAAACACTACAATTTTACTGTGATGAACGATCAGGACTGTCTTTATGGACTGTGAGAAAATTTTAGCTTTTGACCAACATTGTATGAATAAGAGTATGCATTTGACTTCTTTGTTATTGTAATTGTGAAAAAATTTTAACAAATATGTATTGGCCAGTGCCCAAAACAATTTGTAAAATTTTTGTGGGGAGCATGGGGGCTATGTAAGTAGGCTGTTTAGGTTTTCTTATTGGTAACGCTACGTAGCGCTCTGTATGAAAATCACTGGCTGTGCTGTGTGCAGTCTGTGGCTAGTTTGCATTGCTGTCTGCCATTGTAGAGTTGGGCAGCTGGGTGTTATCAGCGCGTAGTGTTGCGCAGTTGAATGTGAGCCGCCAGCAGTGGTGGATGTGGGGAGAGAGATGGCGGATTTTTTAGAGCGGATGATCTGGACGTATGTCCATCAGAAACAGTACATTTGTAATATTGGATATCATGGACTGATATATATATATATATATATATATATATATATATATGTGAAAGGTATAGGTTAATGTTAGTCAGGGCCATTCTTTTGTAGGGATTATTGAAAGTCAGATTGCGTTGTGCTAAAAATATTGTGTGTCAATATAGTGATGATCAGAATAAGTAAAATGAGAAATGTCTGAGTACGTTCAGTTCTGCTCAGCTGTTTGAAAAGAAAATAATGTAAGAGGTTTATCAGCACAGTAATTCATAAGTTTTTCTAAGGGGACGTTTCAGGATTAGCTATATCAAAAAAGGCGTTCCTAGTCCAGAGAAGTCTACTAATATCAAATATTGGCCTTAATTAGAGGAAGAAAGTTCTGAGAATGTACGTGTAGAGTGCGACACTGTGTGGTAGTAAAACACAGACTGTGGGAAAACTATAACAGAAGACAACTGAAGCATTTGAGATGTGGTGCTACAGGCGAATGTTGAAAATTAGGTGGACTGACAAGGTAAGGAATGACGAGGTTTTGCGCAGAATTGGAGAGGAAAGAAATATGTAGAGCACACTCATAAGAAGAAGGGACAGGATTATACGACATTTGATAAGAGATGAGAGAATAACCTCATGGTACTAGAGGGAGCTTTAGAGGACAAAAACTGTAGAGGAAGAAAGAGATTGGAATACATCCAACAAATAATTGAGGAGGTAGGTCGCAAGTGCTACTGTGAGATGAAGGGATTGGCACAGGAGACGAATTCGTGGCGGGCCGCACCAAACCAGTAAGAAGACTGATGAAAAAAAAGTTCTAGACACGTGCGACGTTAGCGGATACAGTGTGGAACCTCGCAGCCCTGACATGCAGATTCACCCATTGTGATGGTATACGCAGAAGCGGGAATTCTCTGAGCAGAGGGCGTGGAGCCAATCCTGTCTGTAATAACGTTGAACACTCCACTGTCGGCTCGCTTTTCTTTGCCACCGCGAGAAGGGAAACTGCAACAAAGGTTGTAGTGTTGATAGTCCCTGGTGTTCCACCTGCAGCCACGCTGTCGCCGCACACACTCGTCTTGTTGCAAAGGAGTTCTCCTCCCGTCTTTAGCTGCGATACGTGTCTACGAGGTCTTGCGCGACCGGTGTTAGCCGTATCGATGTGTTGAGATCGTTCATGGTGTTAAGTATCGCCTTCCTGAACAAACTGATTTCTTATACACCTAACCACAAATAAACAACATTCAGATTTGATTTCTGACAGGCAGCTAGTGTAAAATATTTCCTAATATAGGATGTGTGAAATTGAAGGTTACTAGGCCTGGTGGTTGGTAGTTGAGTAACACATGAGCAAATTTGCTAATATATGTATGTTCGAAAACGCTTTGTTGGATGCTAGCGTCTCTGAAATGCGGAGGAGGATGTAAGAAGGTTTGATGACATGAAATAGGCAAGGGGTCAAGAGACAACGTAAATTGGATTTGCTCTGAGATAGTCGACGCGCTAAGATTTCCGAAACGGTACTGTAGGTAAACAAACCAACACTTGTTGCATGCCTCATTTGTTATATGAAAAACACAGTGCTCCACAGTCTAAGGAAGACAACGGTAGAGTACAGTATTGTATTGGGTTCTTTAGTTTCATGCTGCCGTAGTTTTTGGTCATTCGTGTATTAAAATGGAAATGAAAAATGGTGGTCGCGTAAAAAGCTGCAGAATACGCCGACTGGATTGTCGTGTACAGGGAATGCAAGAGTAGCTTCCCAGCTTTACGAAATACTGGGTGATCAAAAAGTCAATATAAATTTGAAAACTTAATAAACCACGGAATAATGTAGACAGAGAGGTAAAAATTGACACACGTGCTTGGAATGACGTGGGGTTTTATTAGAACCACCCATATTGCTAGACGCGTGAAAGATCTCTTGCGCCCGCCGTTTGGTGATGATGTGTGCTCAGCCACCACTTTCGTCATGCTTGGCCTCCCAGGTCCCCAGACCTCAGTCCGTGCGATTATTGGCTTTGGGGTTACCTGCAGTCGCAAGTGTATCGTGATCGACCGACATCTCTAGGAATGCTGAAAGACAGCAGCCGACGCCAATGCCTCACCATAACTCCGGACGTGCTTTACAGTGCTGTTCACAACATTATTCCTCGACTACAGCTATTGTTGAGGAATGATGATGGACATATTGGACATTTCCTGTAAAGAACATCATCTTTGCTTTCTCTTATTTTGTTATTCTAATTATTGCTATTCTGATCAGATGAAGCGCCATCTGTCGGACATTTTTTTGAACTTTTGTATTTTTTTTATTCTAATAAAACCCCATGTCATTCCAAGAATGTGTGTCAATTTGTACGTCTCTATCTACATTATTCCGTGATTTATTCAATTTTCAAATTTATACTGACGTTTTGATCACCTGGTACGTTACCGCATCAGACATCACTCCAGCCTGCACCAACACGGGAGAGGCGTTTACGTGAAATGGGCAAGCTTACGTCACACTGGGCGGCCAAGGACATGCCGTACAGTGCAGGTCGGCGTTTGGCAGGGCAGCCTGTTACGAGCACCGGAGACGTAGCATACAACATGGATGTGAACCACGTGTCAGAGTGTTATGTTCAGCAACATGTGCACCTACATCCTTGAAAGCTGCGGAAAGCTCATGCGATGACTCAGAATGACTTTTCTCGTAGTGCCAACTTTTGCCTACGGTTGCTCGAAGTTCATAACTACCGCCGACGTATCCTGTTTTCTGATGACTGCACCTTTAACAGGGACGGTGTATTCAACACAGTGAACAACCATCATCGAATAGGCAGCTCGACAACGGCGGGGGAGTCAGGAGTGTGGATGCTCTGAGGGACTGGAAGCTGTGGCAGCAGGGGACGTCAGGCTTGCAGTCGTACACCGCTATCCGGCCTTCGCTTTGACGGGGACGGCCCCCGGATGACGACCAGAAGGGTACGCGCCCACCTCCTGAGGCCCATAGCAAGATGTAGAAGGCGTCGGCTACTGCGGTGTGGGCCGATCCAGCCCCATCGGTAGGACGAGAGGAGGCGGAGGGGGGAAGGCTCCGTCTCCATAGGGTGTCCCGCGCTGCCGTGATGACACCCTCAGGCGGGCACTGTGACCTCGCTGTTCTTGAGATCCGTGGATCTGGGGTAAGAGACACAGAAGGATCACCGTGCAGGTGACAGTGACGAAGTTGTATAACATGTCGGCGCTACAATCCATCTGAGTCTGAAATGAGATACACGCATGCGCCAAGTCGACGAAGGATTTCGCCTCGTGCCCATCGTCTGCTACCCCTAAAACATTTTCAGCACAATATCAGGTTGCACGAGGCGATTCTTGCGGCCTTCCTTCGGCGCCGGATGCTAAGAAGGGTGGACCAGGTGGAGCAGTGTCCAATGGCGGCGGCCGTAAAGCAGAGTCGCCGGCGATGGGTCATCTCGTGGATGCGAACGACAGGAGACGAGGAACAGATCCAGCGCTTGATCCCTGGTGTGTGCGGTGCGTAGTATGGCCATCTGCTGCTTGAAAGTTCTGACAAAACGTTCCGCTTCTCCGTTTCACTGTGGATGGAACTAGTTAGATGCTGTATGCCATTGCGTTCACAGAATGTTTCAAATTCATTCGACGTGAACCGTGGGCCGTTGTCCGACACTATGACTTCAGGCAAACCTTCGAAGCAAATAATAGAGGACAACAGCTGAATTGTGCTACGTGACGTTGTCGAGTTAATTGGCACAGGAAAAGGGAGCTTGCTATAAGCGTCTACCACAATCAACCAAGGAATGTTCCAAAAAGGTCCCGCAAAATCTGTGCGCACACGTTGGATTGGTGATTGCGGCTTAGGCCAAGGAGAGAATTTTTGTGGCGGTGCGGACAGATTTTCCGCACATGCGTGACACTGTGGCGTCATCTGTTCCATTTGGCTGTCCATACTGTGCCAAGTACAGGTCGACGCGCTAACTGTTTCGTACGAATAATCCCCCAGTGTCCTTGGTGAAATAACGGCATCACTTATTTCAGCAAAGCTGTAGATATCAACATAGCTGACTGTCCACTGTCACTGAACGAGATCACTCCTTGTTGTATCGCGAGGCTATGCCGATTTGCAAAAGTATCGGCTCACTACACAGTTATTTATGCTAAACAATGAGCGAAGCCAAGATGTGCGGAAGTATTTTAGCAAAATGTTGAACTCTGAATCAGCTTCCGTGGCTTGAGCACTTTTCCTATAGTTCAGCGGAAAGGATTGAAGCAATCCAGAATACTGGGCATCGATGTGACAAGAAGATGCAGCAGAAGTGTCAAAGTCTGTATCAGGGCCAATCGGAAGTCGGAAAAGTGCGGCTGCAATACCGTGTTTAGCCTTCGGACGATACACAATCTGGTACTGATATTGAGACAACAATAAAGCCCATCTTTGCCATTTTTAGGCAGTTCTTACAGGAATCGGCTTCATTGTATGGAACAAGGACTGCGATGGCTTGTGACCAGTTACTAAGTAGAATTTATTTTCTGCTTTATAAATAGTGGTGGAATTGGGTGACACCATACACAATAGCCATAGCGTCTTCCTCCACTTGTGAATAGTTACCCTGAGTTTTGGACATCACTTTTGATGAGAAAGCAATAGGGCTGTCTTTATCACTCAGTCCGAAAGCACTGCATCGATTCCGTGAGAGGAGGTGTGAACTTGCAACATTACAGGTTTGTCCGTATCAAAGTAACTAAGCATCGATCACTGAGCAATGCCTCTTTAAGTTTTTGAAAAGCTTCTTGGCACTCATCTGTCCAAACAAAGGGGAAGTTCTTGAGATGAAAGCGATGCAATGGAGCTGCGTTTTGCGCAGCATTCGGTATGAACCGAACATAGTAGTTCATTTTCCCTAATACTGATTGCAATTCTGTGACATTGCGAGGAACTGGCTAATCACGCATGGATAACAAATGTGACCGAAGAGGATGTACACTTTGACTGTTTATTGCATGACCAAGATATTGCCACTCAGACCTAAAAAAAAAGAAAAACTTTAGTCCTGCATCAGATAACACAACAAACAAAGCACGAAAATTTGCAATGTGTTCATCAGGTGTACGACCCGCTACGACAATATCGTCCAAATAGTTTGAACAGTCTGGCACTTGAGGAGTCAGCTGTTCCTAATATCACTGGAAAATGGTGGGTGCGGAAGCACTGCCAAAAGGCAAACGCAAATATTTAAAGAAGCCCAAATTAGTGTTCACAACACACACCTTTTGAGATTTTTCATTTAGTGGTATTTGAAGATACGCGTAGCGCAAATCAATTTTTGAAAAGTAGCGACCCGAGCCTAATCCGTCCGTGAGATACTCTGGGCGTGGCAATGGATGACTATCAATCACAGTTTGTCAGTTGACTGTAGACTTAAAGTCAACACATAGGGGACGGCGGCTTGGAGGTTTGGTGAGCAAAACCGGTAGACTTGCCCATTGACTAGCTTGTATTGGCGCAATAGCTCTGCTATCTTGCAGTTCTTCAAGTTCAGCAGCGATTTTGTCCTGTAATGCTATAGGAACAGTTTTGACCGGGCAAAATTTCGGCTGAGCATTGTCTTTCATAGCAATATGTACAACAAAATTGTTAGCCTTGCCTAAACCTTCAAAAAAGGTTTCCGAGAATTCTTTCAGCCAGCTAGCTACTCTGTCTTCAGCACTGAATTGACAACACTTTGTGCTGAATGTTAAAGCCAAATAAATACAATACGTTCTCACAATCACGTGACTGTAGCACAGTGAATGTTACAGTTCACGTATACGAGCGGTATATAACAGGCAAATTTTCCGAGAATGGGGATGTCTAGTCCATTATAAGCCGTCAGGTGCGTGCTAGCTTTAGATAGGCACGAGGAGCATAAAAGTTGATAAGTGTTACGATCCAACAATGTAGAAAATGCACCCGTGTCCAACTGAAATGGCACATGTTTTCCACTAATATGCAAATGAAAAAAAAGTTTTTGGACTGGCATTGCACTGAAGAGACTGTTTGCTTGCTAGTTTCACTAATGCCTGTATCCTGCTTTGAATACACAGCACTGATTACATGGGCCTTGTGATGAGACTTTTGTGAGTGGGCAGAATTCTGATTTTTGTTCCGTTGCAAATATACAGTTTGTACGTGACCTTTGTTGTCAAAAGCATAACAGTCTGCTTATCTGGACAGGTAGTCTTGACATTTCTGCCACGAATAGCACTGAGGGCATGACTTAATTCTGTTCGCCTGTGCAGCTCCCTGTTTACGCAGCATGGTGTGCGCAGGCTGTTGTACCTAATGGGCGGGTCGCAAGCAAGAGGTGACTCGACCCGACAAATTTGTGGCTGCTCAAATTTATTGGCTGGCATGGCACCTGACTCGTACTGATCTAGCATTTGCGCTACGTGCTGAAACGATGGATTAACCTTTTTCAAAATCTGTTCTCTAAGTTTTACATCAGTTACATTGTAGTCTGATTATAAAGCGCCACAGGCACATTTGAAATTGCATTTCCGCGTCATAGCCTGCAAATATGATATCCACTCATGATAAGTTTGTTCTGACTGTTCCTCGCAATTATAGAATTGGTACCTACCTGCTACCACACTTACTTGTTGGTCATAATAGTTTGTTAGCGAATCCACAACCTGTTCTTCGGAAAGTTCACTCAGAGTGGCGTTAGGGAAGAATTTCTGAATGAGGCGAAACACTGCACTTCCTACTGTGAACAAACAATAATGGAGTTAAGTACCTGGTACGTTGTGAGCAATCACGTGGGCCTCAGGCTGTTCAAATCACTGGAGTCAATTCTCCCGTTGCTCATGAAACTGGCGAAACGGTGGTATGGCACTCGGAGCCGCTGTGTGGACCTGCTGCACTGTATTGGTGACTTGGGTGGTGAGTAGCTGCTGTGCTGTATTCAGTAGAGTTGCTGTTTATTGACTCTGAAACTGAAACATTTGTGTTAGCAGTGTTGCTTTTGTCGCTTGCAGCTGGGACACCTGGTCAGGGGTGGGAGACGTAGGTTGCTCTTATCAGAAGGGACAAATGCAATAAACAGACTAGGTAAGCAAGAAAAATAAGCACAAAAACAAAGAAAATTTCCGTCACGCTGAACTGAAAACACTGATTAGCAAAAAGACTAAGAGACACTGTTAAAGCAAGTAAACACACCACTTCAACGAAAGACAAAGCAGAATTAAAGCGACAGCAAAACACAATATCCCACAAAATATCAAAAATTTGTGGTAGCCAGGTGCGGGGCTCTTCTTACTCATAGCCAATGTTCTGTCCTGCCTCCTCATCAAATGTGGTATGCCTAGGAAACCTGATTTTCGGATCACTAGACAACAATTCAAGCAAATCGTATTATTGAATTTTATTACAGAAAATAATTGACATTACTTAACTATGAGAAACACATAGATGTGTCACAAGCAAAGGGCAACGTGAAATGTAATTAGTGTCCTTCATTGTAACGATTCCAATACAAGTGAAGTAATGCAGTGGATGCTTCTATCCAGGTCGATGGTCTTGATGCTACTGCAGAACTGGACTGCAACCAGTCCGGAGTGGCGCTTATGTTCTCTTCGCCTAGAGGCCGCTGCTGTCGCGTTGATGTCCTACAGAGGGGACAGTCGAAGTGCTATTGGCTGACGTCTCCTTCACAGCTCTCTCTCCTGTAACGTTTTCGAATGGTGTGCCGGCGCTTGACTTAACGCCGGAACATGAATATTCTCACAATTATGGTTCTCGAGACCTTTCAAATTGTGTTGATAATATTTCTGTGGAAGTATGATGGCAGACCGCTGCTCTCATAAATTCTACACACCAGTGTGAACAGTCGTTTTGTTGCCACTTCTTCCAATGATTTCCGATAGAATTTTATCTGTCACTTCTGCCTCATTTGATCTTAAGACTTCCAAAGCTCTTTCAAACTCTATTTCTAATACTGGATCCCCTATCTCGTCCCTGTTGACTCCTGTTTCTCCTTCCGTCGCGTATCACACAAGCCCTCCTACTCATGCTGGCGTTCTTTGTAGTCTTTTCACCTGTCCGGTCTCTCATCTGCACTTAGCATTGGAATACCCATTGCGCTCTTAATTTTAATGCCCTTACTCTTAATTTCACCGAAAATTGTTTTGACTTTTCTGTATGCTGAGGCAATCCTTCCAACAATAATTTCTTTTTTGATTTCTTCACATTTCTGACACAGCCATTTCGTCTTGGCTTCCCTGCACTTCCCGTTTATTTCATTCATGTGTGACATATATTTCTATTTTCTGTACTTTCCAGAACATTGCTGTACTTCCTTCTTGGTCGATCAGCTGAACTATTTGTTCTGTTAATCAAGCTTTCTTCGCCTTTGTTCTCCTTGTACCTCAGTTTTCCTTCCCAGCTTCTGTGATTGTTCATTTAGAAATGTCCAACCCTCTTTAACTGAACTGCATACTGAGCTATTCACTATCTCAGTATCTACAGTCTTACACATCGTCATGCGTATCTGTTCATTCTGTAGTATATCCATATGCACTTCTTTGCGCACTGATTTTTCCTGTCTCTTATACTTCAGCCTACTGTTCATCAGTACTAACTTCACTCTATATCTACTCAAGCGTATGCCTTACAATTCAATATATGGTTTCGGAATCACTGCCTGACAGTGATGCAATTGAAATCTTCCGGTATCTCCCGGCCTTTTCCAAGTATAGCTTCTCCTCTTCGTGTGATTCTTGAGCAGAATAGACCTGTTGCTTATTATCAGCTGAAATTTATTGCAGAACTCAATCAGAATTTCTCCCCCAGCATTCCTACCACCAAACCCTTTTCCTCTATTAACATTTCCTCTACTGCTTCCCATGCAATAACCTTGCATTCCCAACGACTATTGGATTTTCATCTCCATTTACGTACTGAATTACCCATCCAAAATTCTCGTATACTTCCTCTTTCTCTTATTCTCCTGCTTGCCATGTCGGCAGGTACTGCTGCACTTCTGTGGCCGATTTTCTGTCGATTCTGATGAATTTTATTAACACAACACTCTCACTTTGTACCTATCTATCAACCACTAAGCCCTGTAACACACTCTGGTGCATCCTTTGCAGAATTAAGATAGCACTACTCCTGCCTACTGTAACACTTCAAGAAACCCGAAAACCCAAATAAGAATGTCAAGACAATTTAAAGTAGGGAACAGTGTTATCCTGACAGG
This sequence comes from Schistocerca serialis cubense, assembly GCF_023864345.2. NCBI lineage: Eukaryota > Metazoa > Arthropoda > Insecta > Orthoptera > Acrididae > Schistocerca > Schistocerca serialis. Next base: position 335,477,411 of record NC_064638.1, read on the forward strand.
TACGACAACTTTGACAATAATATAACACCTTAAAGTTTTAATGAACACCATTTTCAATAATTACTGAGTATGGCATGATATAAAGGTAGGAAGGAAGAAAGGTTATTTATAATTAGCTATCAAACACCTCAGTAGTAACTGCAAATCCGTACGACGAAAGTTAAGTCCAAAGTAATATGTCGGTCAGAGATAACATTTATTGTGAACGAGAGTTGTAAACACAGTGAAAACGAAATTCAGTGCGTCTACAATGCTCGATCAAGGAAAAGTTAGTCGCTTGGTAGCTTGCTTGCTATTAGAGATGGGCAAACTGAAACACGTAACTGTTTCGAAACAAATGAAACAGTACAATGTAATGTTTCGATACGCTGTTTCGAAACAGTGAAACAGTTTGTGCTTTGTAATCTAATAAACCTACACATTTTATCATCTTGACTGTCTACTGTATAAGTATGTCCACATGAACACAAATGAGGTGCGAGAACGCTAATCATATCGCAGAAAGTATGAAATTATCACTTAGGCGTCTTGGCAGTTTCGTATTTCTGCAGCAAATGCGCTACTTTCGTGTCGTGTGACTTTCATACTTTTCAATTGGCTGAGGACAGCCATAGCTGAAGACAGAAGAGCCACCACGAACGAAATTGGAGGTGGGAGCAAACTGCAGAAACAACGGATATGCTACTGGGATTCCCACATTCCGTTAGTATGGGCAACATACCCATCCTGTTATTTTCCATGCACACAAAGGGAATCGTTGTGGATAATAGGCACAGTGACTATAGAGTCACAAATAACGCCAAATAATTCGAATAAATAACAAAATATAACAGAAAAAGATTTTGTCTTTCAAGGTGTTTCGAATTGTTGCTATAAATTCACCATGCTTCCTATTCCTTCCCGTTCACCATTACACTACTAGTGATATGTCAAACATATTGCTTGCAATTATACCTACATCAAATTTATGTATATGTCTAATAGCTGTCACTCCACGACTTTTTTTTTCAAAATGTTGTAGGCTTACTTACGTTTCTTAATATGATTACTTTACATGAACAGAGAAGCGTATGTTATCAATAGGTGTAATTTAACTGAATGATTTTCACATATTTATTATTTTGAATGTGAATAGTATGCGTTGTTTTATTGCTTGGTTAGTGTTTATAAAGCAGATGTTACGCCATTTCGGAATATGACAGTCAGCTAGAAACGAAGCTTTATTTTCGAATATCTTAAGCTTCATGATATTGCTTGTCAAAAAAATTTTGACACTCTTGAAAGTGTTTCATGAAGTGGTATGTTAAATGTGTTTCAGTACCTGTGCCGAGCCGGAATCTCGTCCGACACAGAGGGGAATGAAACATCACTGTTTCGATACAATTAGTCCGTTCCAAGCACTGGTGGACTGAAACAGCCTTATTTTGAAACAATGATACAGTTTCTGTGTCTGGCTCGAGACCGAATCTGGTCCAGTTATCGGAGACAGGGGTGGAATGAAACACCACTGTTTCGAAACAGTGAACCGTAGCCGTTCCGAAACACTGAAACAGTTCCACGTATCGATACACTGTATCGAAACACAGAAACAGTGGCCGAATCTACTTGCTATTAAGTCGAGAGAGAGCACCCTTTGTTGTAGTACTACAAACGGAACGCTGCGAGACTGTTTCTTTTTTTTTTTTAAAAGTAATATTGTGTGATAGAGATGCGCGGCCTTTGTTCTCAGTTATTCTGACTTGAGAACTTGAACTGAAGTGATATTCTGATAGTGTACGACGAGTTAATGAACTTTAATTATTGGAGATATTATTGTTGGAGTCAACCTTCATCAGAGTAAACAGTTACAACGAAGAATGGACATAGTATCGAAGACTGCAATACCTGATTAGCCTGGAGTAGGAAACATTAATACGGCCACACGAAGATAGTACAAATACGCTGATGGTAAAACTTGTAATTGTCACGATCACTGAACTGAAAAGAATCGTAATTGATCTGATCCATCGGTGTGCGTGTGGTGTGGTGATTATAAACTAATTGTTAAGAAGGAACAATTGAATATTGAGCATTGAAAGGAGTGTTTTGTCGAAATAATATCACTACGCACGAAAGCAAGATAACCTTATAGATTATCTCTGGATTTGCGTCGTGCCGTAGTGAACAATTCTGCCTAGCAACGCAACAGCAACTACCGATACTGAGCCGCAAATGAATTTTTCCTGGCTTCAGTGGTGTGAAACGACGCCGGTAACGAATGATTCACTGAATACTGCAATAACTAATTAACCGGGCATAGCAAATCATCATAAAACCATAACAGACAATTAAAATCAGCAGTTCGTATCGCTGAGAAGACTGTGCGGACTCGCAAACGGACTTTCATACATTACGCGAGGAACAATTTTCTTTAGAGATTTTCAGGTGCTGTTCCACATTATCCGACGGGGACAACCATCACTGCGCGTCGCGTCTCCATTCCACCGACCGAGCTGTAGCAGCGGCGGCTCAGCATCGACAGCGACAACAAAAGGGGAGACGGGACGTCACACTACTCTGTCCGGCATCTTTGGAATGCTAACACGTTACGTGTTCAAGCTTAACCGATTGTGACTTTTATTGAATTGTATTTTCATGGTGCGGCAGTTATCTGCCCGAGCCTAATACCTACGTAAGCTTTATGAATTTCCTTTGCTATGTCATACGGTCACAGCCGGGAAAGCAGAGTAGGGTAGGTTGGACGTGAAGAATGATAACACAGCGTGACTTACCTGTGATCTACTATCACTCCGACATCACCCGCTGCCAATGATAATCCGTGTGTTCGTGTTCATTTCTGGGATTACTTCATTGCTGCGTGCAGTGACGACTTCCAGGTTTAGCCTCAGTGGAAACCGACAGGTCCATTGTCTAGTTTCACCCAACTCGGTCTCCATACGCCATGGCAGCGGCCACTTGACGGTTTAGGTGCGTAGCGGAGGATAGCCACCACACACGTCTGGAGCGGGTATGGCTGTTCCCATGGGCTGCGTCGTGCCGGCCCTGCCCAGGCAGACCCTCTCGGCCGCAATTCGCCGCTGTTGTACTCGGCGCGCCCCCGGAATTCACAATCTCGGGTTCGCAGCTCGCCGCCACTTGGCCCGTAATTTCGTTTCGCTACACGTATTTCATTCCGGCGGCGTTCCCTGCACCTCATCTGGCCTGCTGACTCCTCCGCACTTGCTCCGTTGGAAACTCCCGCTTTTCGCTCCTCCGGCGGTCTGCTGTAAATTCGCCTTCCAGACGCCGCGGTTCTCGCCTTCTTCTTTACGCACTCTCAGAGATTAATCACCAAAGTAGTGTCTGATTTCGTGATGGTATGCTATTATATGTTCAGCAGTTTCAGATCCAACAGTATGCTCGCCCAGTAACAATGTATCTGGCGTTTGCGTACTTTTACCGATTATTTGAAGGTGTCAGTTGTTTGTATGTGTATGTGTCGGAGAGAGAGAGAAACAGAGAGAGAGAGAGAGAGAGAGAGAGAGAGAGAGAGAGAGAGAGAGAGTATGTGTCCTGCAAAAATGTATCTTACTCAGAACGGAGGAGCACATTCAATTTTCACTTTCCATTGTGTATTATTGTGTGAAAATAAATTATATGAGTGTAAAATTTACGTATGTCATCAAGTATCCTCAGTAGGTGACAAGACATCCACCAAACGTATTATAGCTCTTAATTTTAATTATAATAATCAACAGTCTCAGTTGCACCTAACCCAACCTTCTTCAGAATAACAGCAACTACTGTTTGTCCATAGTGGACTGGAGCCGTCAACAGTTCCAGTACAGCACTCGTGGCTCCCGCATCGCGGTCGCGAAGTGGAGCCGAGGCAGTTCCAGGTAAGTTTCATAGACCGACGATAATTTATGGAGCTGTAGATTTAGCTTGACGATGTCCACTATGGACAAACGGTAGTTACTGTTATTCTGAAGAACGTTGGGTTATTCCGACTGAAAACTAGGTAAATTCTTAGAAAAACTGAGGCTATTGATTATTAAAATTAAAATTAATATTTATACAGTTGCTGACAGGGCCGCGAAATGTTGAAGATATTTAATCTCTCGTCCTTCAAGTCTGAAAAATCAGCATACTGTGTAGGGCACCTGGAGGGAAAATGTGGAGATAGGATCTAATGACTAGATGTCTAAAAAGACGGTATTCCTAACCAGCAGCGTTCTAGTGACAGATGTCACTATCCGTTACGGCAATGAGTCAGCACTGGCAACAGAAAACAGATTTGAAAATTCAAGAATATCTTCAGTGCAGCGGTTCCCAATCTGGTGGTGACTACTCCACCAGGAGAGAAACGTAATTTTCTGGTGGGTAAAATGGTTCAAATGGCTCTTAGCACTATGGGACATAACTGCTGTGGTCATCAGTCCCCTAGAACTGAGAACTACTTAAACCTAACTAACCTAAGGACATCACACACATCCATGCCCGAGGCAGGATTCGAACATGCGACCGTAGCGGTCACGCGGTTCCAGACTGTAGCGCCTAGAATCGCACGGCCACTCCGGTCGGCTCTGGTGGGTAAAACCAAAAAGGTTTTATTCTGTTACGCTGACGAAAAAAATTATTTTTAATATATCATTAGTATCATCGCCATTTGTGAGACTGTAATATCGATTACGTACCGATAATTACACCTTTTTTCAAATACTGGCATTAGCTCTTAAAACAATGTGGTTGATGTTTCAGTGAAACGAACGAATGAACAACATCTTCTTCACACAGCCCGCCCTCTATACACATTCTTGGTACTTTATGCCATGCATCTACACTGAAGAGCCAAAGAAACTGTTACACCTAATATCGTTTAGGGCTCACGCGAGCACCCAAAAGTGCTGCAACCCGGCTTGGTATGGAGTCGACTAATGTCTGAAGTAGTGCTGGAGGGAACTGACACAACAAATCCTGCAGGATTGTCCATAAATCCGTAATAGTATGAGAGGGTGGAAATCTCTTCTGAACAGCACGTTGCAAGACATCCCAAATACGCCCAATAATACCCATGTCTGGGACGTTTGGTGGGCAGCGGTAGGTTTTTATCACAAAAGAGCGTCCCTGGAGCCATTCTGTAGCAGTTATGGACGTGTCGGATGTCACATTGCCCAACTGGTATTGCCCAAGTCCGTCTGAATGCACAATGGACTGAATGGATGCAGGAGATCAGACAGGATGCTTATGTACGTGTCATCTGTCAGAGTCGTATCTAGACGTATCAGGGGTCCCATATCACTCCCCACGCCATTACAGAGCCTCCACCAGCCTGAACAGTCCCCTGCAGGTTCCATGGATTCATGAGGTTGTCTCCAAACCCGTACACCTCTATCCGCATGATACAATTTGAAACCATACTCGTCCCACCAGGCAACATGTGCCCAGTCATCAACAGTCCAATGTCGGTGTTGACGGATCCTGGCGAAGCGTAAAGCTTGGTGTCGTGCAGTCATCAAGGGTGCACTAGTGGGCCTTACCCTCCTAAAGCCTATGTGAATGTTTCGTTGAATAGCTCGCACCATGACACTTGTTAATGGCCCAGAATTGAAATCTGCAGCAATTTGCGGAAGGGTTGCACTTCTGTCGCATTGAACGATTCTCTTCAGTCATCGTTGGTTCCGTTCTTGCAGGATCTGTTTTTCAGCTGCAGCGACGTCGGAGATTTGATGTATTACCGGGTACCTAATATTCACGGTACACTCGTGAAATGATCATACGGGAAAGTCCCCACATCATCTCTACCTCGGAGATACTGCATCCCGTCGCTCGTGAGCCGACTATAACACCAAGTTCAAACTCTCTTAAATCTTGATAACCTGCCATTGTAGCAGCAGTAACCGATCTAACAATCGCCAGACACTCACTGTATTATATAGGCATTGCGGACCGCAGCGTCGTATTATGCCTGTTTACATACCTCTGCATTTGAATACTCATGCCTATACCAATTTCTTTGGCGCTTCAGTGTGAGACAGTAAAACTGAGACATGCAATGACGAAAGCTTAGATATGTTATGAAAATACCTTCTCCGACTTGTAAGTAATTCCCACAAAAGACTAGAAGTTGCTTTATAATTCGTTTCACAGCAATAAACGAACTAACTGACAACATTACACAACTGGATTATGTAACGGGCCCTACACTGCTGTGGGATCTACATTGGATCTCTGCTCCTACTCTTGCCACTACTACTATTACAGTTGCTATTGCAGTTGTTATTATTATTGGTAGTATTGTTAATGACAGTGATCAGACGCAATGTTTTGGCAGCATGAACTCTTTCAATTTCGCCGGTTCGTAAATAAGGAGACCAGCATCCAATTGATTTACGAAGAGTAGGCCTAAATTCTCCCGTCCTCCCCCCCCCCCCCCCCTCCCTGCAGTCACATGAACCATGGATGGTCCTTTCCTTTCCATTGGAGGGGAGACTCGCGTGCCTCAGCGATACAGACAGCCGTACCGAAGGTGCAACCACAACGGAGAGGTCTTTGTTGAGAGGCCAGATAAACGTGTGGTTCCTTTTCAGTAGTTGCAGGGACAACAGTCTGGATGACTGACTGATCTAGCCTTGTATCATGAACAAAATGGCCGTGAAGTGCTGGTACTGCGAAAGATTGAAGGCAATGGGAAACTGTAGCAGTAATTTTTCCCGAGGGTGTGCATCTTTACTGTATGGTTAAATGATTATGGTGTGCTCTTGGGTAAAATATTCCGGAGGTAAAATGGTCCCCCATTCGGATCTCCGGGAGGGGACTACTCAGGAGAACGTCGTTATCAGAAAAAACAAAACTGCTGTTCTATGAATCGGGACTCGGTTTGTTAGGTCCCTTAATCGGGCAGGTAGATAAGAAAATTTAAAAAGGGGAAATGGATAGGTTAAAGCTAGATGTAGTGGGAATTAGTGAAGTTCGGTACCAGAGGAACAAGATTTCTGTTCAGGTGAAACAGGGGTATAAATACAAAATCAAATACGGGTAATGTAGGAGTATGTTTAATAATGAATAAAAAATACGAACTCGGATAAAATACTACGAACAGCATATTGAACGCATTATTGTAGCCAAGATAGACACGAAGCCCACGCCTACCACAGAAATTCAAGTTTATATGCCAGCTAGTTCCGCAGATGATGAAGAGATTGAAGAAATGTATGATGAAATAAAATAAATCACTCATGTAGTTAAGGGAGACGAAAATTTAATAGTCATGGGGGACTGTAATTCGATACTGGGAAAAGAAAGAGAAGGAAAAGTAGTAGGTGAATATGGACTGGGAGCAAGGAAGAAAAGAGGAAGCCGCCAGGTAGATTTTTGCACAGAGGACAACAAAATCATAGTTAACAGTTGGTTTACGAATCATGAAGGAAGACTGTTTACGTGAAAGAGGCCTAGAGACACTGGAAGGTAGATTATATAATGGTAAGAGAGAGATTCAGAAATCAGGGTTTAAATTGTAAGACATTTCCAGGGACAGATGTGCACTCTGACCACAATCTATTGCTTATTAACTGTAGATTAAAACTGAAGAAACTGCAAAACGGTGGAAATTTAAGGAGATGGGACCATGATAAACTGAAAGTAGCAGAGGTTATAGACGGTTTCAGATGGGGCATTAGCGAACAATTGACAAGAATAGTGAAGGCAGCAGAGGATCAAGTAGATAAAAAGAAGAGGCTAGTAGAAATTCTTGGGTAACAAATGGTTCAAATGGCTCTGAGCACTATGGGACTTAACTTCTGAGGTCATCAGTCCCCTAGAACTTAGAACTACTTAAATCTAACCAACCTAAGGACATCACACACATCCATGCCCGAGGCAGGATTCGAACCTGCGACCGTAGCGGTCGCGCGGTTCAAGACTGAAGCGCCTAGAACCGCTCGGCCACTTCGGCGGGCTCTGTCCATTTATTGTAAATAAAAATATTTATTATGATTACAAAATGCCAAAACAAAGAGTTCTCCACAGTTATATGAAAGGATAGCCACGTCTTGAATGGCTTATACAGTTGTTTTATTGCGTGTTTAAGCGCATTTAATCAGAAATGTGGGGATTAACATGTGTAAGGAACCTATTTGTACAAGATAGGGCACAGCTTGCAAGAGAAAATATGGTCGGTTGACGCACTTGCTATTTCGGTTCGTGCGGAATATAATACATAGCTTCCTCTTAATATTTTTACAACATGTCATTTAAAAACATGTTCCATTACTATTGTTCCAACACGTATATTGTGGCCAGGCCTGACGGAACTCTTTTGACTAGGGTTGTCATTCACGTGAGATGTTTGAGTAGGGAGCAGGCAAAGCATCTCTCAACGTGTTATGGTCATTTTTCATGGTCAGATTAAGCGCAAAAAGTTTCTGCGACATATGAGCCGCGTGCGGAAGGAGTATTAGCATTGGGTGCGGCTGACTGAACGTGGTCATCTCAGTACATGAATGTGCAACTTCATTTTTTGTGTATTTCCTTTTCTTACTGAACGTTATATCCTACCCCACTAGCTGAGTGGTCAGAGTGACAGAATGTCAATCCTAAGGGCCCGGGTTCGACTTCCGGCTGGGAGCTGTGTTGTCCTAATCATCATCATTTCATCCCCATCGACGCACAAGTCACCGAAGTGGCGTCAAATCGAAAGACTTACACCCGGCGAACCGTGTACCCGACGGGAGGCCCTAGTCACACGACATTTTTTACTGGACGTTATTGGTCATTAACAAGTATTCAGATAGACTTGAGTGAACCGTTATGTGTGGGGAATTTGCTAAGTATCACTGTAAAATGCCACTGTGACATGTTAAAGGCTGACTATGTACGCTCTGCCCATTTTCATCGCACTGCTGTATCAAATCATATATGTTTTACGCAATGAAAGATTAGCCTCTTGAAGGCCAGCATTCAATATACCTTGTTTCTCGACGTAAATGAAATCGAGATTGAATATAATACCGTTGTCACACTGCCTCCTTGTCCTTTTTTTTGTGTGTGTGTGGGGGTGGGTGTTATCAGTCTTCTGTGTGATTTGGTGCGGCCCGCCACGAATTCTGCGCCAACCGCACTCATCATCTCAGAGTAGTACTTGCAATCTACGTCCTCAGTTATTTACTAGAAGTATTCTAGTATCAGTCTTACTCTACAGTTGTTGCCCTCTACAGCTCCGTCTAGTACCATGGAAGTCATTCCCTCATGTTATGACAGATGTCCTATCATCCCATCCCTCCTCTTTGACAGAGTCTATTAGTTGACGCCACTTCGGCGACTTCCGTGTATGTGAAGAATGACACATAACACCCAGTCCCCTACCGGGAATTGAACACAAGCCCCCTAGCGTGATAGGCGGTAACGCTACCTCTGAGCTACGGGTGCGGACTTGCTCTCAAAAAAATGTGTATGATAAGAATCTATTCTTTCTCCACTTCCGATCAGCCTATAATACGAAAAAGTAATCAGGGAGAGGAAAGTTGGTTTAAAGTTCGTGGCGAATGGACATCAATGGTAAGATTTAATAATGATATTCAAATCCTCAGTGAGAGGGAGGAAGAATTACATTACATACAGAATGAGTGAACAATGTATTTAGCACAGACTGTGGATTGACAGTTAATCGAAGAAAGACGCAAGTAATGGGCAGTAACAGAAATGAGATTACTGAGAAACTTACCATCAAAACTGGGGACCACTAAAGTAGACGAAGTTAAGGAATTCTGCTAACTGCATACAAAACAACGAATGTTGGACGAAATGAACCCGCACAGGTGAACAGTGGATTGCTAGTCAAACAAATCTACTAGTATCATACACTGGACTTAAAATGAGGAAGCAATTTCTGAGAATGTACATTGTACAGAAGTGAATCATGGGTACGCAAAAAGTGAAAAGGAAGATTATCGAAGTGTCTGACATGTGGTGGTATAGAAGGATGTTGAAAATGAGGAGGTTCTCTGCAGAATCTGTGAAGAAAGCAGTACGTTCACAACTTTGATAAGAAGTATGAGAGGATGGTAGCACACGTCTTAAGACATCAGGAAATAGCTTCCCTAACATTACAGGGAGCTGTAGTGGGTAAACGGTGTAGGAGAAGACAGAGATTGGCATATATCCAGCAAATAACCGAAGACTTCGAGTGTAAGTGCTACTGTGAGATGAAGAGTTCGGCACAGAAGAAGAAGTCGTGACTGACCGCATGACAGTCCACTAGGATACAAGACTAGAATTCATGTGGGCCAGGATTCAGATCCTGGTACCGTAAACATGATTTAGATTTCTCTCGGTTTTACTGATTCGCTTTAAATTCCAGGATGGTTCCGTTGAGTCTTATTACTGCGACTTTGATACATATCTTAACCGATTTTATGCTATGTCCCAAATAACTAACATGTCGACTGGACGATAAACCCAAGTATTTCTTCTGTACTTTCTTTTTAAAGATAACTAGACAAACTTGAATGACTTAAGGTCGCTGGTATCTTTCAGTTTCTCGGAAACAACTAGAAACAAAGTGTTTTGATCGGAAGTAAGGTGACACTGTGGTTAAGGGACTGGAGTGCTTATCTCGATTATTGCCTTTAAAACATCCCGAAGTCTTAAGCAGTGGTAAAGGAGGTAAAACCAGACATCATTGTTACACTAAACTAATGTCAAGACATGTAGTTTTTGGGTTAACAGTTGGTAAATGTGTTTGTCAAAAGGAGTTCTGAGCGCTGTATGGTACCCTACAGCCTATACGCTGCTCTTTTGTCGTACTTGTATTAGACGCTTCAGTTTTATACCCCCCCCCTCCCCACCCCGCTCCCATCCACACAACCACCGTCACACCAACGTGAAAAATGATCTTACATATTTTAATCATGGAGTTTGCAGTGCTCAATTAATCACTATGCTGATGCTGAAGAGATAGCGTTGCTCCTTCGCAGAAACAATTAATATGCAAGTGACACTTGTCGCAACTGAGTACCGTCCTCATCATCGCTAAACCATAATTCTTAATAATAGCAGTCTGAATGCTGTATCACAACGTAACTTAGCTGTTCGCAGCTTCACGGGCACATTAGTAAAATTTTTGACTCAAGGAGAAGACATAACATTCCATTTCACAATTCACATCCAGCATATTTGGAAAAGATAATTTTAGTCTCCTCGTACGGTTTACAGGTTCGAAGAAACCCTCGAGACGCCAGCAGTACGCCTGTTTCCCTGGAGACGTTCAGAGCACGGGCGATTCAGCGCCTGCCGCGGCTGCGTTGTAAGCCGTGGGGGTGACTGATCGCTGCCGGGTATCGGCCCTGAGTGACCGGCGGAGAGCCGGCAAGTTAGTATTATTGATCCGAAGCGGTCCATGCATTAGGCCTTAATGCTAGGCTGCTTCCGGCTGTCACATTGGATGCCCCAGCGACCCTGTATAGGCGGCAATTCGGCACTGCGCGGCACAGGCGCTGGCGGTTCGGTCCAGAGACGCAGCTCACCCTGGGGTGACTACCCTCATCATGTTGCCCCACCCAGTAAGTTCACAGCACTTACACCTACCGCCAGTCAGAGCAACTGCTATTATTTATGGAGTCCTTGACAGTTTACCGTATTTGTATCGCTATCCTCATAAATAAGTCTGAAACCGAATGACACCTGATAAGTAAAATTCAGTACAAGCCCGAAGAAGTGAAATGTTTTGCAAGTTTATGCTACCCTCGAGAAGATGATGGATTGTGGGGCTATTATTTTTTTACAATGATCAACAAGAAGCTCGTAGTATAGACTGCAGGTATAGTGAATGTTTTAACTGATAAGGAAATGAAATTTTTGATACCTGAGCAATCTCTGATTTATTTTCCTGTATAACATATTTTGAGGGTAAAGGTGTTCAACACCCAGTTTAAAGCCAAAGAAATCGTAGCAGTGCAGACACGCTGTGCATGAAGTAAACAGTTAACCAAAGAGTCCTCTACTTACGCCCAAAACACTAGCTGTAGATACCTTACCTGGCTTCCATTCTCCAGTTATTGCACCACTACCCAGATAATGCAAGATTGGTGGATAAATTAGTAGCGTTTTTGTTTTCCATGTTGGTATTCCAGTTGCTGTGGGTTTATTTATCGATTGACACTTTTGTTTGTAGTTTCTCGTTCCTATTTGAGTTTACATTTTGTCATTTGGAGATGGTTGAGTGGAACTGTGGACGCTTTAAATGGACTGCCAAGTGGAATAATTGGAACATTTCCGACATATGCTTCTGTTTGCGTTCAAAAGATGGATGATAGCTGCGGAGGCAGTCAGAAACATTTGCGCCGTGTATGGGGATAATGCTTTTTGACAGAGCACGGCAAGAAAATGGGTTTCTCGTTTTAAGGAGGATCGTTTTGACATTAATAACTCTTAACGTTCAGGAAAACCATCGGAGTATGATGAAGATCGTTTAAACGCTTTAATCCACAATGATACACCTAAGCGAACCCTAGAACTGATAAATGTAATCAACTGTCATCATCCCACCACCTCGCGAGTTTTGCATACAGCGGGGAAGGTTCAAAATCGGCTGTGTGGGTACCGCATGCTGTGAACCAAAATCACAGAAATCAGCGGGTGACAATACATGCATCTCTGCTTGCAAGTCATCAACTGCCTCGTGAACAACACCGACTATTCCCATCCTGTATCATTCCTCTTGACAACAAATAGAGTCTTTGTACTAACATAAATAAAAAAAAGCAATGGTTGAACCCAAACAAAACAGCAACTCCCCGTGCAAAGAAAAGCGCGTCCACAAAAGATAATACACTCCTGGAAATTGAAATAAGAACACCGTGAATTCATTGTCCCAGGAAGGGGAAACTTTATTGACACATTCCTGGCGTCAGATACATCACATGATCACACTGACAGAACCACAGGCACATAGACACAGGCAACAGAGCATGCACAATGTCGGCACTAGTACAGTGTATATCCACCTTTCGCAGCAATGCAGGCTGCTATTCTCCCATGGAGACGATCGTAGAGATGCTGGATGTAGTCCTGTGGAACGGCTTGCCATGCCATTTCCACCTGGCGCCTCAGTTGGACCAGCGTTCGTGCTGGACGTGCAGACTGCGTGAGACGACGCTTCATCCAGTCCCAAACATGCTCAATGGGGGACAGATCCGGAGATCTTGCTGGCCAGGGTAGTTGACTTACACCTTCTAGAGCACGTTGGGTGGCACGGGATACATGCGGACGTGCATTGTCCTGTTGGAACAGCAAGTTCCCTTGACGGTCTAGGAATGGTAGAACGATGGGTTCGATGACGGTTTGGATGTACCGTGCACTATTCAGTGTCCCCTCGACGATCACCAGTGGTGTACGGCCAGTGTAGGAGATCGCTCCCCACACCATGATGCCGGGTGTTGGCCCTGTGTGCCTCGGTCGTATGCAGTCCTGAGTGTGGCGCTCACCTGCACGGCGCCAAACACGCATACGACCATCATTGGCACCAAGGCAGAAGCGACTCTCATCGCTGAAGACGACACGTCTCCATTCGTCCCTCCATTCACGCCTGTCGCGACACCACTGGAGGCGGGCTGCACGATGTTGGGGCGTGAGCGGAAGACGGCCTAACGGTGTGCGGGACCGTAGCCCAGCTTCATGGAGACGGTTGCGAATGGTCCTCGCCGATACCCCAGGAGCAACAGTGTCCCTAATTTGCTGGGAAGTGGCGGTGCGGTCCCCTACGGCACTGCGTAGGATCCTACGGTCATGGCGTGCATCCGTGCGTCGCTGCGGTCCGGTCCCAGGTCGACGGGCGCGTGCACCTTCCGCCGACCACTGGCGACAACATCGATGTACTGTGGAGACCTCACGCCCCACGTGTTGAGCAATTCGGCGGTACGTCCACCCAGCCTCCCGCATGCCCACTATACGCCCTCGCTCAAAGTCCGTCAACTGCACATACGGTTCACATCCACGCTGTCGCGGCATGCTACCAGTGTTAAAGACTGCGATGGAGCTCCGTATGCCACGGCAAACTGGCTGACACTGACGGCGGCGGTGCACAAATGCTGCGCAGCTAGCGCCATTCGACGGCCAACACCGCGGTTCCTGGTGTGTCCACTGTGCCGTGCGTGTGATCATTGCTTGTATAGCCCTCTCGCAGTGTCCGGAGCAAGTATGGTGGGTCTGACACACCGGTGTCAATGTGTTCTTTTTTCCATTTCCAGGAGTGTATTATGCATCTGGTGTACTGCGAATTGCTTTCTCAAGTTGCAACCATCACTGCCACCATTTATTGTCAACAGCTGAGACATCTTGCAGACGCAATCCAACAACAACGACCAGCAGTATTGCGTGAAGTGATGCTGCACTTTGATAACGCCCGCCTGCATTCTACAACACTAACAAAAATCGCTATGAGTTGGTTTGCGAAGTCGTTCCTCATCCACCTTATCCAACTGGTCGTGCGCCCTTAGGTTTTGACCTTTTCCGCCCTCCATGGAAGAACATTCAAGGAGCTTTCTTTCCGGATGAGAATGTGCTGCGAACGAGGCTCGACGAGTTCTCCGTCTCAAACTACATGATTTCCACAGTCACGGAATCGGAAAGTTACCTCAACGTTAGCAGACTTTTGTAAATAGTGAAGGAGAAGATGTTACTGATTACGGAAGTCTCTGATATGTGCATCTGTTGTATTTATTAAACATACGGAAAAACGCTGCAAACTTATACAAAAACCTAATATAAACATTTTGATTCTTGCAGCCTCGCTGGACACATTAAACAGCACAAAACCGTGTTGTTGATACCTTATACAGTCCGCCCCAGTAGCTGAGTGGTCAGCCGTCCTCTGGGCCCGGGTTCGATTCCCGGCTGGGTCGGAGATTTTCTCCGCTCAGGGACTGGGTGTTGTGTTGTGTTCATCATCATTTCATCCCCATCCGGCGTGCAGGTCGCCCAATGTGGCGCCGAATGTAATAAGACCTGCGATATGGCGGCCGGACCTGCCCCGCGAGGGGCCTCCCGGCCAATGACGCCAAACGCTCATCATCATCATCATACCTTATACAAGTAATTAATTACATCCTGACTGTTTTTCCATTGGTGTTCTTGTATGCTCCCAACGCTTTGGGTATCACGCTTATTTTCAGTATCAGTGACATTAAATTCACGCCGGTATATATATCATGTGCCTTAAATTAGGGTAGCGTCTTTGATTCATAATCAAAACGTCTTCGGTCCCGGGTTCGATCCCCGCCACTGCCTAAATTTTGATAAATAATCAGCATTAGCGGCCGAAAACTTCCGGCATAAGAAGTCAGCCTCATTCTGCCAACGGCCATGTCAAAAGAGGGTGGAGTAGCGGATAGAGGTTCAGGGCACTCTCTTGTCCTAGGGGTGGGAAATTGCCCCTAAAGGCGGAAGGATCAGCAATGATCAACGACATGAGGATGCAGAAGGCAATGGAAACTAATGTATTAAAGGCACGTAACGTGTATCCACAGGACATGTGGCCTGTAATTGATGAAGTGTCATGATGATTTCTCCATTGGCAAAAGATTCCGGACTAGACCCCCATTCGGATCTCCGGGAGGGGACTGCCAAGGGGGAGGTTACCATGAGAAAAAGATTGAATAATCAACGCAAGGATAACGTTCTACGAGTCGGGGCGTGGAATGTCAGAAGCTTTAACGTGGTAGGGAAACTAGAAAATCTGAAAAGGGAAATGCAAAGGCTCAATCTAGATATAGTAGGGGTCAGTGAAGTGAAGTGGAAGGAAGACAAGGATTTCTGGTCAGATGAGTATCGGGTAATATCAACAGCAGCAGAAAATGGTATAACAGGTGTAGGATTCGTTATGAATAGGAAGGTAGGGCAGAGGGTGTGTTACTGTGAACAGTTTAGTGACCGGGTTGTTCTAATCAGAATCGACAGCAGACCAACATCGACAACGATAGTTCAGGTATACATGCCGACGTCGCAACCTGAAGATGAACAGATAGAGACAGTGTATGAGGATATTGAAAGGGTAATGCAGTATGTAAAGGGGGACGAAAATCTAATAGTCATGGGCGACTGGAATGCAGTTGTAGGGGAAGGAGTAGAAGAAAAGGTTACAGGAGAATATGGGCTTGGGACAAGGAATGAAGGAGGAGAAAGACTAATTGAGTTCTGTAACAAGTTTCAGCTAGTAATAGCGAATACCCTCTTCAAGAATCACAAGAGGAAGAGGTATACTTGGAAAAGGCCGGGAGATACGGGAAGATTTCAATTAGATTACATCATGGTCAGACAGAGATTCCGAAATCAGATACTGGATTGTAAGGCGTATCCAGGAGCAGATATAGACTCAGATCACAATATAGTAGTGATGAAGAGTAGTCTGAAGTTCAAGACATTAGTCAGGAAGAATCAATACGCAAAGAAGTGGGATACGGAAGTACTAAGGAATGACGAGATACGTTTGAAGTTCTCTAACGCTATAGATACAGCAATAAGGAATAGCGCAGAAGGCAGTACAGTTGAAGAGGAATGGACATCTCTAAAAAGGGCCATCACAGAAGTTGGGAAGGAAAACATAGGTACAAAGAAGGTAGCTGCGAAGAAACCATGGGTAACAGAAGAAATACTTCAGTTGATTGATGAAAGGAGGAAGTACAAACATGTTCCGGGAAAATCAGGAATACAGAAATACAAGTCGCTGAGGAATGAAAGAAATAGGAAGTGCAGGGAAGCTAAGACGAAATGGCTGCAGGAAAAATGTGAAGACATCGAAAAAGATACGATTGTCGGAAGGACAGACTCAGCATACAGGAAAGTCAGAACAACCTTTGGTGACATTAAAAGCAACGGTGGTAACATTAAGAGTGGAACGGGATTTCCACTGTTAAATGCAGAGGAGAGAGCAGATAGGTGGAAAGAATACATTGAAAGCCTCTATGAGGCCGAAGATTTGTCTGATGTGATAGAAGAAGAAACAGGATTCGATTTAGAAGAGTTAGGGGATCCAGTATTAGAATCGGAATTTAATAGAGCTTTGGAGGACTTACGGTCAAATAAGGCAGAAGGGATAGATAACATTCCATCAGAATTTCTAAAATCATTGGGGGAAGTGGCAACAAAACGAATATTCACGTTGGTGTGTAGAATATATGAGTCTGGCGATATACCATCTGACTTTCGGAAAAGCATCATCCACACAATTCCGAAGTCGGCAAGAGCTGACAAGGGCGAGAATTATCGCATAATCAGCTTAACAGCTCATGCAGCGAAGCTGCTTACAAGAATAATATACAGAAGAATGTAAAAGAAAATTGAGAATGCGCTAGGTGACGATCAGTTTGGCTTTAGGAAAAGTAAAGGGACGAGAGAGGCAATTCTGACGTTACGGCTAATAATGGAAGCAAGGCTAAAGACAAATCAAGACACTTTCATAGGATTTGTCGACCTGGAAAAAGCGTTCGACAATATAAAATGGTGCAAGCTGTTCGAGATTCTGAAAAAGTATGGGTAAGTATAGGGAGAGACGGGTCATATACAATATGTACAACAACCAAGAGGGAATAATGAGAGTGGACGATCAAGAACGAAGTGCTCGTATTAAGAAGGGTGTAAGACAAGGCTGTAGCCTTTTGCTCCTACTCCTCGATCTGTACATCGAGGAAGCAATGATGGAAATAAAAGAAAGGTTCAGGAGTGGAATTAAAATACAAGGTGAAAGGATATCAATGATACGATTCGCTGATGACATTGCTATCGTGAGTGAAAGTGAAGAAGAATTAAATGATCTGCTGAACGGAATGAACAGTCTAATGAGTACACAGTATGGTTTGAGAGTAAATCGGAGAAAGACGAAGGTAATGAGAAGTAGTAGAAATGAGAACAGCGAGAAACTTAACATCAGTATTGATGGTCACGAAGTCAATGAAGTTAAGGAATTCAGCTACCGAGGCAGTAAAATAACCAATGACGGACGGAGCAAGGAGGACATCAAAAGCAGACTCGCTGTGGCAAGAAAGGCATTTCTGGCTAAGAGAAGTCTACTAATATCAAATACCGGCCTTAATTTGAGGAAGAAATTTTCTGAGGATGTACGTCTGGAGTACAGCATTGTATGGTAGTGAAACGTGGACTGTGGGAAAACCGGAACAGAAGAGAATCGAAGCATTTGAGATGTGGTGCTATAGACGGATATTGAAAATTAGGTGGACTGATAAGGCAAGGAATGAGGAGGTTCTACGCAGAATCGGAGAGGAAAGGAATATGTGGAAATCACTGATAAGGAGAAGGGACAGGATGATAGGACATCTGCTAAGACATGAGGGAATGACTTCCATGGTACTAGAGGGAGCTATAGAGGGCAAAAACTGTAGAGGAAGACAGAGATTGGAATACGTCAAGCAAATAATTGAGGACGTAGGTTGCAAGTGCTACTCTGAGACGAAGAGGTTAGCACAGGAAAGGAATTCGTGGCGGGTCGCATCAAACCAGTCAGTAGACTGATGACCAAAAAAAAGTTGTAACATAATGTAATAAGTTATTTACCGGAAAAGTTAAAAAATAGTAAATACTGTACGTAAACAGTATAGTTACACTGACAATATCTTGCTCATAGTTACAGTCCGTAAGTTTTGTGTTAAATGTTAATATACGTTAACAATAAATACCCTTATGCCATACGAGATATTGGGTCGTACTTCATATAGTACTCATCTTTCAAAAGCAGTAACTCCTATTAACATTTCAATGGATGTATTTCAGCCACAGTGGCACGCTGTTACATACACTGAAGTGACAAAAGTCACGGGATAGCGATATGCATATGCACAGCCAGCGGTAGTATCGCGTACACAAGGTTAATAAAAGAGGAGTGCATTGGCAAAACTATCTTTTATACTCAGGCAATTCACGTGAATGTGACGTATTTATGGCCGCACGACGGGAAATAAGAGACATAGGACGTGAAGTGGTAGCTGGAGATAGGCGGAGATAGGCGCATGGGACATTCCATTTCGGAAATCGTTAGGGAATTCAATCCACAGTGAGAAGAGTGTAGCGAGAATACGAAATTTCTACCAAATTTCAGGCGAAATTTGACGCTAATCGGCTGTGGCAGGACAGATGCTAGTGCCTTTGCTAACAGAACGACGTCGCCTGCAGCGGCTCTCCTAGCCTCATCACCGTATCGATTGGACGCTAAATTCCTGGTCACTTGAGTCTCCATTACAGCAGGTAAGAAGTAATGGAGGGTACACCCGTGGTCTAAAGGTACGTCATTGATTAGTTATCAAAACGTCCTCAATCCCGGGTTCGAACCAAGCCACCTCTTGAACTTTGAATAAGGATCACAGTTGGCGGCCGAAGACTTCCGGCATAAGAAGTCTACCTACTCTTCAGTACAGTCTCTTGTCCTAGGGGTGGAACTCCATTGTTCCCCTAAAGTCGGAAGAATCAGCTGATCAACGGCATGAGGTTGCGGAAGGAAATGGAAACCACTTCATTAAAGACACGTAACGTGTAACGTGTATCCACAGCACATGTGGCCTGTAATTGAAGAAGTGTCATAATGATCTCTCCATTGGCAAAAGATTCCCGAATAGTCAGCCACTCGGACCTCCAGGAGGGACTGCCAAGGGGGAGGTTACCATGAGAAAAAGATTGAATAATCAACGAAGGGATAACGTTCTACGAGTCGGGGAGTGGAATGTCAGATGCTTGAACATGGTAGGGAATCTAGAAAATCTGAGAATGGAAATACAACAACTCAATCTAGATATAGTAGGGGTCAGTGAAGTGAAGTGGAAAGAAGACAAGGATTTCTGGTCAGATGAGTATAGGGTAGTATCAACAGCAGCAGAAAATTATATAACAGGAGTAGGACTCGTTATGAATAGGAAGGTAGGGCAGAGAATGTGTTAGTGTGAACAGTTCAGTGACCGGGTTGTTGTAATCAGAATCGACAGCAGACCAACACCGACGACGATAGTTCAGGTACACATGCTGACGTCGCAAGATGAAATGAAGAGATAGAGAAAGTGTATGAGGATATTGAAAGGGTAATGCAGTATGTAAAAGGGGATGAAAACTTAATAGTTATTGGGGACTGCAGTGCAGTTGTAGAGGAAGGAATTGAAGGAAAGGTTACAGGAGAATATGGGCTTGGGACAAGGAATGAAAGCCGGCCGAAGTGGCCGTGCGGTTAAAGGCGCTGCAGTCTGGAACCGCAAGACCGCTACGGTCGCAGGTTCGAATCCTGCCTCGGGCATGGATGTTTGTGATGTCCTTAGGTTAGTTAGGTTTAACTAGTTCTAAGTTCTAGGGGACTAATGACCTCAGCAGTTGAGTCCCATAGTGCTCAGAGCCATTTGAACCATTTGAACAAGGAATGAAAGAGGAGAAAGACTGATTGAGGTCTGTCACAAGTTTCAGCTAGTAATAGCGAATACCCTCTTCAAGAATCACAAGACGATGAGGTATACTTGGAAAAGGCAGGGCGATATGAGAAGATTTCAATTAGATTACATCATGGTCAGACAGAGATTCCGAAATCAGATAATGGATTGTAAGGCGTACCCGGAAGCAGATATGGACTCAGATCACAATATAGTAGTGATGAAGAGCAAGCTGAAGTTTAAGACATTAGTCAGGAAGAATCAATACGCAAAGAATTAGGATACGGAGGTACTACGGAATAACGAGATACGCTTGAAGTTCTCTTAGGCTATAGATACAGCAATAAGGAATAGATGAGTAGACAGTACGGTTGAAGAGGAATGGACATCTCTAGAAAGGGCCATCACAGAAGATGGAAAGTAAAACATAGGTACAAAGAAGGTAACTCCGAAGAAACCTTGGGTAACAGAAGAAATACGTCAATTGATCGATGAAAGGATGAAGTACAAAAATATTCCGAAAAACTAAGGAATACAGAAATACAAGTCGCTTAGGTATGAAATAAATAGGAAGACCAGGGAAGCTAAGACGAAATGGCTGTAGGAAAAATGTGAAGATATCGAAAAAGATATGACTGTCGGAAGGACAGACTCAACATACAGGAAAGTCAAAACAACCTTCGGTGACATTAAAAGCAAGGGTGATAACATTAAGAGTGCAACGCGAATTCCACTGTTAAATGCAGAGGAGAGAATAGGGGGAAGAGACGTCTGATGTTGTAGAATAAGAAACAGCAGTCGATTTAGAAGAGATAGGGTAGCCAGAATTTAAAAGAGTTTTGGAGGTCAAATAAGGCAGTGGGGATAGACAACATTCCAACAGAATTTCTGAAATCGTTGTGTGAAGTGGCAACATTACGACTATTCACGTTGGTGTGTAGAATATATGAGTCTGTCGACATACCATCCGACTTTCGGAAAAGCATCATCTACACAATTCCGAAGACGGCAAGAGCCGACAAGTGCGAGAATTATCGCACAAACAGTTTAACAGGTCATGCATCCAAGTTACTTACGAGAATAATATACGGAAGAATGGAAAAGAAAATTGAGGATGCACTACATGACGATCAGTTTGGCTTTAAGAAAGGTAGTTCTGACGTTACAGTTAATAATGGAAGCAAGTCTAAAGAAAAATCAAGACACGTTCATAGGATTCGTCGACCTGGAAAAACTGTTCGACAATGTAAAACGGTGCAAGATGTCGGGCATTCCGAGAATAGTAGGGATAAGCTACTGGGCTACACCGGTCGTATACAATATGTACAAGAGCCAAGAGGGAATTATAAGACTGGACGACCAAGAATGACGTGCTCGTATTAAAAAGGGTGTAAGGCAAGGATGTAGCCTTTCGACCCTACTGTTCAATCTGTTCACCGAGGAAGCAATAGCTGGCCGCAGTGGCCGAGTCGTTCTAGGCGCTTCAGTCCGGAACCGCGCTGCTGCTACGGTCGCAGGTTCGAATCCTGCCTCGGGCATGGACGTGTGTGATGTCCTTAGGTTAGTTAGGTTTAAGTAGTTCTAACTGTAGAGGACTGATGATCTCAGATGTTAAGCCCCATAGTCCTTAAAGCCATTTAGGAGGCAATGTTAGAAATAAAAGAAAGTTTCAAGAGTGGAATTAAAATTCAAGCTGAAAGGGTATCAGTGATACGATTCGCTGATGACACTGCTATTATGAGTGAAGAAAAATTACATGATTTGCTGAACGGAATGAACTGTCCAATGAGTACAGAGTAAGGATTGAGAGGAGATCGTAGAAAGACGAAGGTAATGAGAAGTAGCAGAAACAAAAATAGCCAGAAACTTAACATCAGGATTGATGGTTACGAAATAGATGCAGTTAAGCAATTCTCTACCTAGGCAGTAAAATAACCAATGACGAACGGAGAAGGAGGACATCAAAAGCAGACCAGCAATCTTAAAAAGGGAACTACTGGCCAAGAGAAGTATACTAATATCAAACATGGGCCGTACTTTGGGGATGAAATTTCTGAGAATGTACGTCTGGAATAAGCATTGTCTGGTAGTGAAACATGGACTGTGGGAAAATCGAAAGAGAAGCGAATTGAAGCGTTTGGGATGTGGTGCTACAGACGAAAGTTGAAAATAAGGTAGGCTGATAAGATAAGGTATGAGGAGGTTCTGCGCAGAATCGGAGAGGAAAGGAATATGTGGAAAACACTCGAAAGGAGAAGGGACAGGATTATACGACCTCTGTTAAGACATGAGGGAATGACTTCCATGGTGCTAGAGGGAGCTGTAGAGGGCAAAAACTGTAGAGGAAGAAAGAGATTGGATTACATCCAGCAAATAATTGAGGACGTAGGTTGCAAGTGCTACTGTGAGATGAAGAGGTTAGCAAAGGAGAGGAATTCGTGGCGGGCCGCATCAAACCAGTCAGAAGACTGATGACAAGAAAAAAGCAGTGGTTTGCATTGCCATCTGCATCCTCATGTTGTTGATCATTGTTGATTCTTCCACGTACTAGGGGCAGATTCCCAACAAAAGGGTAAGAGAGTGCTCTGAAGCTCTGTCCGCTCCTCCGCCCTCTTTGACAAGGCCGTTGGCAGAATGAGGGTGACTTCTTACACTGGAAGTCTGATTATTTATCAAAATTTAATCAGCGACGGA
Organism: Schistocerca serialis cubense; assembly: GCF_023864345.2. Classification (NCBI taxonomy): domain Eukaryota; kingdom Metazoa; phylum Arthropoda; class Insecta; order Orthoptera; family Acrididae; genus Schistocerca; species Schistocerca serialis. Next base: position 335,500,492 of record NC_064638.1, read on the forward strand.
ATTCGAACCCGGGACCGAAGACGTTTTGATTACGAATCAGAGACGCTACCCCTAGACAAAAATACACCTGCCCATCTACGCTATATAATTTGCCGAACTTGGCGTTTGGATATATGTAACTGTTCACGAAATAAATGTGGTGTTACGTGACTCATCCTGCATATACACGTTTCTGAATATTTGCTATTACTAGTGACGTTTCCGAGATTTTTTTATGGTCTTCGCAAATCCATGGTATAACTTCTGGCTCAACTATGTGATGTCATAGTACTATCCACCTCCTCAAGAAACCTAAAGAAATAAAATTAAATAATAAAGAAAAGCTTGCTGCACTAGATCCTCACGTCAAATAACTCCAGATTCGTGGAACTTTTCCCTCTTACTACACACCACAACCTTTATCATGGTATCTATGGTTAAAAATATTAAAATGGCAATACAGTTGGAAACTAGAGTGAAAACAGTATGTACTTGGATAACTCTTCTTTATTCTTATAAGCTGCACATTTTCATGAAGGGTTGTAGTTACAACGGCTGCACCAAAGAACTTGCATCCACTCTGGGGCACATTGTTGGTGCTACGGACTTCTTATATACTCTGTTTTATGTATTTCACAAGTCAGTGAGACGTCTTTGTTTTACTAGTGTAGTGTACTCTCTCATCCATAGCAATATTGTTTCCAAAAGATCCGAAGGTGACAGCTAGAGTCCGTCAAAACCGGTCATTGAAGAAATTACAATATTTGAACATGCTATCTTGGCTGCAAAAATCCTTATTTACTTCCTTATTTATAGAACCGGAAGTGTCAGTTTTCACAGAGGTTCCATTTTCAACAAACGTCTAGCACAAAAGAAAAAATTTCATAGATGAACAGTGATTTTTTAACCCTATCTGCAAATGATTCCTTTCATTATCCTCTTTTCCTCTGTAAAGGAGCTCGCAGTAGATAGCACATGACGAAAAGTTTCGTATATAGTACATTACGAAGTATACTTGAATAAATATGTTGGTGGTTTGGAGTCCTACCGTGCGCTAAAATTCAGTGCTCATAGCTGCCACATCTCGCAGCAGAAGTGGCTCTAATGCGGTTGGGGCGGCCTTTCGAACTATGATGTAATATATATCTTACGGTTGTTCTTGGGGCGATCTCTCTCTCTCTCTCTCTCTCTCTCTCTCTCTCTCTCTCTCTCTCTCTATATATATATATATATATATATATATATATATATATATATATATATATATATATCGCTTCATTTTAAGACCTCTATTCCAATTACCAGTTTCCACAAAATCGTGCTGTCGTCTGCAAACTGGCATTATACTGTATGAAAAGAGAATAGGTAATCGGTAATCTGCACAAGATGTGACCATTTTTTGGGATGACAAAAAACCTTTACACTGCTTGTATGTTCACAAACATGTTTCTTCGACATCTTGGAAACACGTCCACGTTAGGTCGTCGACATGGCGTGTAGTTTTAACTCCATTGTTTCTATGGATGTTGTATCTTTACCTATCTAGGAACATTCTGTTTTATAAATGTGGAGTTTCTTAATGTACTTACAAGTTGTCCTCAATATGTCGGCGACACACGTATGTGAGCCGGCCGGAGTGGCCGAGCGGTTCTAGGCGCTACAGTCTGGAACCGCGCGACCGCTACGGTCGCAGGTTCGAATCCTGCCTCGGGCATGGATGTGTGTGATGTCCTTAGCTTAGTTAGGTTTAAGTAGTTCTAAGTTCTAGGGCTCTGATGACCTCAGCAGTTAAGTCCCATAGTGCTCAGAGCCATTTGAACACATGTGTGTGAACACACACTCAGAGGTATACAAAAATTTTTCTAACATTTGTGTCATCCCAAAAAGTGATTGTATCTCGTGTAGATTAACGATTACGTATTTTCTTTTGACACAGTGTAATGTCCATATGAGGATAGCAGCACGATTATGTCGAAACTAGTGATTGGAATAAAGGTCTTAAAATCTTGGCTTTGTCCCTCTCTGTCTCTCTCTGTCTCTCTATGATGATGATGTTAAACGCCGGTATGTCATTCCATGCTGCTGAGTTCATGAACAGCACTGGCTGGTGGCTGGAGGCGTGCCAGCCTATCGGTTACTCATGACCTGAGCTTTTCAGGAGGTACGAAATTTAGAGAATCAGCTGGCCGGGGTGACACCTTCTGTAACGAGCTAGTGCCGGACAACACGGACAGTCGGGCGTAACATTAACGACATCCAGAAGATGAGCACAGTCTCAGTCGTTAATGAATAGGGCATAAAACGTCTTCTACTGCCTAGGCGAAGGAAAGGTGATGGCACTGACAACCCGACGGCAACCCATGCCATTACGTCAGGTGCCAGGCCCATGTGATGATCCAGACGCTCTCCTCAGAGCCTTCACACATGAGGACGTCTATCGTGATGTTGCACGCAGAACTGGCACTTGTCTGAAAATATGGTGTGCTCCCTTCCCTGCGTCCAGTGTTGTCTGGACACGACTGTTGGTGACTATTTGCTAGCGCGTCAAGGCAAACCGTAGCTGTGGTAGCCTCGTTGGCCGTCCACGATGCTTCAGACGTCGTCATACTGTCTGAGTGGGTGTTTCTCATACTGCAAACGTTAGCTTCGCAACACCTCTGCTACCATGAAGACAATAACGGCTTATGGAGTGATTCAGTGCTGATGTTACAAGCTTTTAGGACTGATGGAGCAGGGGAAATGTATTAACCTGAGTGATGCGGCCCTGGTCCTGGAACAGCAGAATCGAAAGTTATGAACGAAGATCGTTCTGATAGCTCTGACGCTGGATGTCTCGTACTGCGTGCTTTTTATTAACCACATATTGAGAAGGGGTAGCGAATTATCGCCTAATCAGCTTAACAGCTCATACATCCAAGCTACTGACGGGAATAATATTCAGAAGAATGAAAAATTGAAGCTGCGTTAGATGACTATCAGTTTGGCTTTTAGGAAAGCTAAAGGCACCAGAGAAACAGTTCTGACGTTGCGGTTGACAATGGAGGCAAGACTAAAGAAAAAATATCAAGATACGTTCATAGGTTGACCTGGAAAAAGCATTCTACAATGTGAAATGTTGCAAAATGATGGAAATTCTGAGAAAACTACGAGTAAGCTATATGCACATAAAATGTATACAAGAGCCTGTAGGGAACAGGTTAGAATGGACGACGAAAACTAAGTGCTCAGATTAAAGTGGTGTGAGACAGGGATGTAGTCTATCGCCCCTACTGTTCAATCCGTCCGCCGAAGAAGCAATGATGCAACTAAAAAGAAAGGTTCAGGAGCGGAATTAAAATTGAAGGTGACAGTACAACAATGATACGATTCGCGGATCACATTGCTATCCTGAGTGAAAATGAAGAAGAACTATATGATATGCTGAAAGGAATGTAGAGTCTCACGAGTGCAGAATGTGGATTGAGAGTAAATCGAAGAAAGACGAAAGTACTGAGAAGTAGCAGGAATGAGAGCAGCGAGAGGCTTATCATCTGGACTGACGGTCTCGAAGCAGATGAAGTTAAGGAATTCTACTGTTTAGGCAGTAAAATAACCATTGACGGACAGAGCAAGGAGGACATGAAAAGCAGACTAGCACTGGAGAAATGGAACTACTAGCCAGGAGAAGTCTACTAGTATCAAACATAGGCCTTAATTTGGGGAAGAAGTTTCTGAGAATGTACGTTTGGAGCAGAGCATTATAAAGTAGTGAAACATGGCCTGTAGGAAAACCGGAACAGCAGAGAATCGAGTCATTTGAGATATGGTGCTACACACGAATGTTGAAAATTAGGTGGGCTCTGATAACGTAAGGAATGAGGACGTTCTGCGCGCAGTCGGAGAGGTAAGGGATATTTGGGAAATACTGACAAGGAGACGAGACAGGATGCTAAGACATCTATTAAGATATCAGGGAATTACTTCCATCGTACTACGTAGAGGGCAAAAGCTGTAGAGGAAGACAGAGACTGGAACACGCCCAACACATATCTAAGACTGGTGACTCCAAAAAAAAAAAAAAAAAAAAAAAAAAAAAAAAAAAAAGTAGGGAACAGAATAAGAAAAACCAGTCCAGTAAAAATATTGGCACTAATGAGCATACCTTGAGACCTTTGAGTAATTGTTCATCTTTGCTACTGTTAAACACATCTCTTCTACTGAACGCGTGCTCATTGCTCTTAACGTATTCACTTTACTGGCCATGTTTACTAGATCCTTATCTTTTTATTTATCATACTACCTGCTCGCAAAATATGGAAAGGGCTTCCAGTAGGAGAGGTGCTCTATCAGAAGTATCAGGATGATGTTCGATTGTAACTTTCGACTGAAAGGTTCTAGCGTCATCACGGCATTACCATGTGTAGACATTGCAGGGTTTAGATAACTGATTCACTGACGTATAGAGTTCAGTGGAATCAGATCACACTTTTAGTGCCTATTAGAGTTAATGCAGGAATTACTTGAAATATTTAAGGATAGACAGGAAACATACGGCGAAGTGTGTAATATTGTTTGAAAAATACATCTGAAGTGCATTATAACTGTGCTCCTTGTTCTGTTTTGTAGTCTGACATTAATTGTGTGATACTAAGAAATTGTAGTCCTTGATTTGAAGAGTAATTTACAGCGCAACTTTTATTGCGCAGGGAATAACTTTAACTACAACACAGTCATATCATTATTTAGAGCCGCCAGTCTAATGAACCGATGCGATCTTAATGGGATTAGAATATTAGGCCCCAATTGCAGGAGTTTCCACCTGCGCCAAAGATGTTAATAATTTAAGATTTGTTCAGGATCGCGAATGTGTAAGCAAATAGATCAAATAAGCGGGTTCTTTAATCGCCTCCTGATAAGTAGAGCGCCACTCTGACGACTTTTCTGCCAGTACTGTACTGGGAGTCGATTGATTTTATGGAAAATATCAAGCTGCAATAGGTGAGCAGTACAGGGTGTCCCAAAATAATGTACACACTTTTTGAAACTGAGTATCTCTTTAATTAGAGGAGACAGAAATACAGTACAATGTTTCTGGTGTACCTTAAGGTCCAACTAAACGTGTTAAATATTGAAAATGGCCTCCTTCAGCCGCAATACACCATCGACAATGATGTAGAACAGAGTGACATGCCAACTGTATTGTTCCTAATGGAATAGTATGACAGGCCTCCTCAATTTGCTCTCTTAGATCATCCAGTGTTTGTGGTCTTGCAGTGTAAACTGTGTTCTTGAGTGTACCCCACAGACAGAAATCTAGAGGAGTTAAATCAGGGGATCAGGCTGGTAACTCCGCACTCCCTCTTTGTCCTATCCATCCTGCAGGGAATGTACAACTGGCAAATACCCTCACATCAGTGTGAAAGTGATGTGGTGCACGACCCTGCTGAAAACAATAACCTTCGTTTTCAAAAAAAGTCATTAAGACCAGGAGTTAACACATTCGGCATTTTTAAGTAAGAGTTATGTGTGGCAGTGTTTTCAAAGTAGTACACAACAATTAACCTTCCAGAAGACAGGCCACACTAGACTCCTACTCCTGGTAGATTACCATGTCTTTCCTATGTTATGTATACGTTCTAATTGGCCACGTACACGGAATTATTGTAGTTAATTGCTCTATTCAGTTTGTAGGTCACTTCATCTGACCAAAGAATTAGATCGTGGAAATGTTGCTCATCTTCGCATCTGTTAACGAACCACTCACAAAATTCAGGTGTTGGGATCATCCTCGTTAAGAGCATGGGAAAGTCCTGGAATGTAAGGCTCAATTTCTGAGTCCACTGAATTTTATGAACACTGCATTTGCAGGCCCCAATCTCACGAGAGCGTTGCCTTGCAGATTTATTCGGGATTGTGTGTATGCCTGGATCACTGCATCAACCCTTTCATTAACTGCTGAACATCTCTTTCTTCCACAATGTCAATTCTTCAGATCTTGTACTGTTCCTCTGATGTCAAACTTATCTCAGATTCTTGCAGTTGTTACCCTCGGTGGTGGTGGTGTACCAAATTCAGACCTCCAACATCATCATACCTCACTCACATTCTCTGTTTTCCAGTAAAACTTTAGCACGCATTTCCGTTGAGCCGTAAATAACAGCATGTTTACAAACCTGGAACAAAAGGTACTGTTGTTATGTTTTCCATTGCCTTCTTAATAATTATCCACAAAAACTGCATTTCTATCTGAGCCGTGGCTGGTTCATGCTATGTGTTGGATTAAACCTTCGTTACTATTCTGTGTTTAGTCTCCCGCGGTTATCACGATTATGCTGTTATCCTCTCTTTCCGCGGGTGGCAGCAGCAGTGTGTATCGATATTCGCACCTTGGACTATCTTTGGCCTGGCGCTTATGGTTTCCAGCTGGGCTGTGTGCAGGCAGTTGGTCGGTTGGCTTGGAGCAGCGAGGAAATCTCCGCAGCACGTGGTTTGGACGGGCCCGCTGGCGGCCTCTATACGGTGTCGGAGTGTGTGGTGCTGTTCCCATTGCTACGAGGTTCGTGGCTCACAGATCGTGGACATGGAAGTTGAGTTTTCACTTAATCTGCCAGCAAGTCACGACTGTTCAGAAATTGTTCAAATGGCTCTGAGCACTATGGGACTTAACATCTGTGGTCATCAGTCCCCTAGAGCTTAGAACTACTTAAACCTAACTAACCTAAGGACATCACACACATCCATGCCCGAGGCAGTATTAGAACCTGCTACCGTAGCGGTCACGCGGTTCCAGACTGAAACGCCTAGAACCGCACGGCCACACAGGGCGGCCACGACTGTTCACACTGTGCCGTTTGGAATTCGTTGTCGGCTGTTGGGATATTCCTGCAAGAAACATCGTGTGTTTTCAAGTTGGCAAATTTTAGCCACCCTCCGGTGGAGTTTAACTGTACTTGGTTAGTTGAATTGAAGTGCACCAGCGAAATCTTCTGCCTTTTGGCCGTTAACGTTCCGGTTACCTGCCGTGGCCGTTGACGTAAATTCAGGCAGTGTATTTTCCTCACCGTCACTGTCCAGCACGGTGTGTGGTTTGACAGCTCAATGTATAATTGGTTGTGGGCACCAATACCTTCTACGTTGTTCCATTGAACTCCCTGTTGTGAGCTGGTGAGGTGAAGCGGAGGTTATCTTGTTGGTGGGTCCGTTGACTCTCTGTCGGTTGGGTTGTCGTCGGATCGACAATGGTTGGGCCATCTGCCTGTCTCACCTAAGCGAGCGTTAGTGTTTGAATTCCAGGCCGACCCTCGGAACTTCTGAGCGTCCCTGGGTGTATTGCCTTATGTTGTTTGTTCTTGTTGTTTGTACTTGTATGGCTTCTAGCCGAATTTTAGATTAAGGTTCATTTGCCCTTAAGGCTCTTGGTTTGGGCCTTCAGCCTAATTTAAGGACTGCTTTATGAAAGGCCTTTGGTATTTTTAAAATTAATGTTATTGAGACTTAAGTGTTGGTCCTTCAGCCGATTTTGAATTTGAGTTGTTTTGCTCTTAAAGTGTTAGATTCTTGGGGCCTTCAGCCGATTCAGAATTAAAGTTGATGTGCTCTTAAGGCGTTAGATGGTTTGGACCTTCAGCATAATTTAAGAACTGTTTTACGTAAAGCCTTTGGCATTTTTAAAATTAATGTTATTTAGTCTTAAGGGTTGGGCCTTCAGCCGATTTTGAATTTAAGTTGTTTTGCTCTTGAACTGTCAGATTATTTGGGCCTTCAGCCAAATTAAGGAACTGTTTTAAGATAAGCATTTGCATTTTAAATTTCAGATTTTGCTTAAGCATTAATTTATTGGCTTTCAGCCGTTTTTTAATTAAACTGGTCTTGCCCTTAAGGCATGAGATTGTATGGCGCATTACGCTGCTAATTAAGTTCCACAACTAAAGCTGTGTTCTTTTTAATTTTTCTTTGCTCTTGTAATGTTTGATCAAGTAAAAGGTATAACTGACAGCCTCTTATTTTGGCTCCTTTCCACAACTTAAACTACCTGTCCTGTTCTGCGGGCTTAGCAGGGCGTCTCACTATCTCCTTGAATTAGAGAGATACTCAATTTCAAAACGTGTATACGTTATTTTGGGACACCCTGTATGATAAGCAGTAGCGTGACAGTTTCAATACCTGCGCGCGATGCCGGCAGCTCATGCCAGAGCAGGGTGTGGCTCAGCTCGTTACCCAAGACTTTTGCTGCTTCACTCCACGGGTCTGTGCCGGACAGCCCAGCGCTGCTTGCCTGGAGTGAGGTCCAAGGCTCGACGTAGCCATCTACGTGGCGACCACGAACGGCACGGCTATTGTGTTCCCCGGAACGGGCTGTGGGAACATTAGCTCGCTCGATTTGTTGCCGCAGTGTCAAAGGGGTCACACATTCCAGTCCCTCGAGCTCTCCGTGTGGGTTGCTGACACGTGTCACAGTGAGTGATGGCGAGCGCCGGCGTCGCTCTCAGCTGGCGGGTCCATCGGCACCACACACAACGCGGCCGGCGGCTGGTCTACATAACGGCTGCACTGCGACTTCTGGCTATATATTTCAGGTTTTTGAAGACAGTATCTGATAATTAACCAAAGAAAAAGTAGAAGAGAAGAATGATTGGCTGTTTCATTAGGCGAAGAGAACAATGATGAAACACTATCAGAAACAGTAGAAAGTGATAGTGATAAAGATTTGAGTGATGAGATATCTGTAAGACTAAAGGAGGAGGAAGTTGATAGAGAAGGTAGCGGTTGTGGAAATGAGGCACCCTCGAATTTACACATTGCTGTGAAAGGCATGTTTACAGAATTGAAATCTGATGAGAAGCAGTTAAGTTCAGAAATGAAATCTGATAAACAGCAAGCAGGGTTGAAAATGAGAGATAATCGCTCTAAATTAAAATATAAGTTGGATGCTAATTATAAGGAACGGAAATATTAATTAGAAAAGTTATATTCTAATTACCTGGATTTGCAGACTCAAGCTAGTGGGTTAAGGAGGCAACTTAAAGGTCGGCTAAATTTAATTCAAGAAGTGGTTGAAACGATCAGGTAACAAAAACGACACACAATTTATGTAGTGAACATGCTGGAAACGCTCGAGAAGCTAGGTTGCCTAATGGGCGATGGGCGACAAGATTCAGTCTTCGAATAGTCACCTAGAATTTTACACTTGAAAATTGTGATGTTATCGAGGTAAAAGGAGCGTTTACGTGGACGCATCAAAGTGGTGAAAGGAAGGCAGCTAGATCTCCCCCTCGAACGAAGTGGTTGGACACTGCAGTTAGTCACTTTTATCGGAGAGAAAGCTATGCTACATGCTTTTCGGAATAGACAGTGAAAAAATAAGCAAACCTCTGCCTAATTCATAAGTAGTTACCATGCTTCTTTCATTTGAATAAATTTTTTCTGGGTGTGTGATGACTTTTGCCATCAGCCTTAGTCAGGGCGATAGGCTCCTTGATGCTGGTTGCCTGCAGCAGTTGACTGAATGTTTTATGACTCACAAGGACTTTATTGAAATAGACTCTGGCCATAAAAGACCCACCAGGATAGCCAAGAGCGCTAATGCACTGCTTCCTGGACTCGGGTAGGCGCGCCGCCCCCGGATCGAATCCGCCCAGCGGATTAACGACGAGGGACGGTGTGCCAGCCAGCTTGGATGTGCTTTTTTAGGCGGTTTCACACATCCCGCTGGGTGAATACCGGGCTGGTTCCCACGTTCCGCCTCAGTTACACGACCCGCCGACATCTGCCCACGTTCGCACTATTCCATGCATTGCACTAGCCGCAGACAGCTGGGGTACACAAATTCCACCCCGGGGGGTACGGGGTGGCGGCAGGAAGGGCATACTGCCACCCCTTCAACCTAACCTTACCAAATCCGTTCCTAACAATGCCGACCCTGCGTCAGTGCAGGACATGGAACCAGTGAAAGAAAGAGAGAAAGAAACACCCTGGCTATAAAAGCTTACACAGTCATATATATTTTGTTATGTACATACTTCCATTGAAACTGAACTGATGTTTATAGTAATTATTTGTGTTTTGCTAATATCCGAGTTTTATAACGGAGTCACATTGTAACGAACCTGTACATGACAGAGGACAGTTACGGATTCATTAACAAAAAAACAATAAAATTAAGCTATTACGAAATAATAAGTTGTCAAATATTTATTTGTTGGTAGCCTGTTACTGCACTGCAGAAACATAATCTGTTATTACATGCTATTTTGTAATTTTCGTAACTTTTCGTCGCATTACTAGTGACGACAGCATATAATGGATTAAAATTTCCGATTTACTGCTGAACTATGGGAGATAGTAACTACCCAATAGTTTGGGGGCTAATCAAGTGCGTATTGGTCTTTTAAAAAAAATAATTTACTGTTTTTCATTTAATGCACGTTTGACAAGTATTTTTTTAAAAAATTATGAAAGTTATTTCCATTTTTTTGTTTTACAAAATCGTGTTATAAAATTGTATTTTAACAAACAGTGCACCACGTGAGGCTGCATCTGTAATGGTGCGAAACCGGTAGTGTTTCGAATATAGGACTGCAAAAGACGCACAGCGGCCTGAAGAGTCTTCATTCACTATGCATCCCATCTATTTATGAGCATTTTTTAGTATAAAACATTTTGAAGATTCTTAAATATGAACAATGATAAAATGTCATCTCGTGGAAATCGGGTTTTCCGCCGGGTATCAGCGTCTTCCAAACACGATATTTCGACGTCATTACTTGACGTCTTCATCAGGTGTGACCTGAGACAGTCTCAGGTCACACCTGATGAAGACGTCAAATAATGGCGTCGAAATATCGTGTTTTTAAGACGCTGATATCCAGCAGAAAACCCGATTTCCACGAGATGTTATCAAATCGCCGGGAAAGTCTAAGAAATTACAATGTTAAAATGGTTCAAATGGCTCTGAGCACAATGGGACTTAACATGTGAGGTCATCAGTTCCCCAGAACTTAGAACTATTTAAAGCTAACTAACCTAAGGACACCACACACACTCATGCCCGAGGCAGGATTCGAACCTGCGACCGCAGCAGTCGCGCGGTTCCGGACTGAAGCGCCTAGAACCGCTCGGCCACCGCGGCTGGCTATTAACAATTATCTGTAGTGCTTGCAGAAGAGATGAGCTGAAGGAACGTCGCCTATTACATCTTTCCATTATGTGAAACATTTGAAACGCAAGTGTGTTGTTTTGCCGCAGATCCATTGCCGTTTTCACGTTCAGCAACTGCCACATCTCCATTGGCCAGTACAGGAGAAAACTCTGAGAGATTTTTCCTTTTCTCGTTCCGTCCCGAGTACCAAATCGCTTCGGAAGAGCAGTCCACTTCTGACCGAAATCGGACGACTCTGCCGCCAGCAGTAACAGTTAACCGGTGGCTGCAGTTTTGCGCTCGGGACAGCGGTCCGATCGGACAATATCGACTGAATTACAGGTGTAAGGAACAAGCGGAGCGGGACGGACAGTCTAAGCTCTGACCAGGGGCTGGGAGGGGGGGCTCGAGAAGAAAAGTATTGAGGCGACCGAGTACTGGGCTGCTCTGCGCTGTGCTGCGTGATTGCTCCTCCTGGCCGGACGCTGGCCGCAGAATGTGCGCGCAGCCGCAGTCCGGCGCAGAGTTTTTCGCCGGAGAGGCCAGCGGCCGGCGCAAGAATGGCCTGAATCAGCGTTCCGCAGCCCTAACGAACCCCTTCAGGAGCACCCGACACCTGTGGGACTCCGGCGCTGCCAAGTCCGCTGGCTGAATGCGAGCCGCCCACGCCTGCCGCTGCCGTAGCACCAAACACGTGGAAAGTTATCGGCCTGGCACTGAGATGGCACTGACATCAATGAAATGTAGTTTTGTTTATGTTGATACATCTGTGCAATAAATTAATTCAGTTCAAAACAATTGCGAAAGTATTCTATTTACACGGCTTTCCAACCGGCTAAACTTGAAATTCTGAAGGTAGCGGGAGCAAAGACAGGGAACGGGATGTTATCTTCGGGTATGCAGGCACAAGAGACGAAGTACTTGAAAGGGATGTTATAGTTGAGAAGGGAGTGAGACAGGGTTGTAGACTAACCTCGATGTTAGTAGCTATACTGAGGAAGCCGTAAAGGAAACCGAAGAGGAATAGCGAATATAAGTTCAGGGAGAAGAAAAAGGTACTTAAAGGCTTGCTCGTGACATTTTAATTCTGTTAGACACTGCGAAGAACTTGGAAGATTAGCTGAGCACTGTATGGCTCAAATGGCTCTGAGCACTATGGGACTTAACATCTAAGGTCATCAGGCCCCTAGAACTTAGAACTACTTAAACCTAACTAAGGACATCACACACATCCATGCCCGAGGCAGGATTCGAACCTGCGACCGTAAACAGTCGCGCGGTTCCAGACTGAAGCGCCTAGAACCGCTCGGCCACCAGAGGCCGGCTGAACAGTGTAGATAGGTCTTGAAAAGGGCTTGTAAGATGAACCACAACAGAAATACAACTAGGATAAATGGGACATAGACGAACAAAGTCAGACGATGCTGAGAGAATTAGAATGAGATATGAGACCCTGTAAGTACTATATACTAAGATCGTCGACAAAGTAAGTTCCGTTTCTATTTATATCCGCGGAAGCGCTACGATCGCTGTACCGTGCATGCGCGGCAGTTACTCTGACTCAATGAGAAGATATGTACGCCATTTTCATATCGCTGCTGCCGACATGTGCTTTGTAGTTCTTCTTTATAATGTCAGCCGTAATTGAAAAAGCCGCCGAGTGTGAAATCAGATCTGTGTTTCGTTTTCTAAATGCAAAGAAAGTTAAAACAAAGGAAATTCATCGGCAAATCTGCGAGGTTTACGGACAAAATGCTATGAGTTCAAAATGGTTCACATGGCTATGAGCACTATGGGACTCAACGTCTGAGGTCATCAGTCCCCTAAAACTTAGAACTACTTAAACCTAACTAACCTAAGGACATCACACACATCCATGTCCGAGGCAGGATTCGAACCTGCGACAGTAGCGGTCACGCGGTTCCAGTCTGTAGCGCCTAGACCGCTCGGCCACTCTGGCCGGCTGCTATGAGTGATTCAATTGTTAGAAAATGGGTCAGACTGTTCAATGAAGGACGTCATCAAGTGCACGATGAAGAACGAAGTGGACGCCCGTCTGTGGTTACTGAGGAACTGGTTCACACTATTGAAGCACAACCTAACGACTTACATCTCTTCTTACACCTAAAATCTGTCAGTGGTGGTCAACACTTCAACGATTATGACGAGCAAAAAAAACGTGATACCACATGGTTGAATACACAGGCGGCAACCTTCTATGAAGAAGGCATACAAAAACTTGTGCCACGTTGTGACAAATGCCTAGAAAATTTCGGAAGCTATGTATAAAACTAGTTTAACAGTTGTACATTTTTGTACAATAAATGTTTTTTCTCTATCTTTACACGTTTGATTTATGTAACCAAATGGAACTTACATTGTGGACGAGCCTCGTATCTTTTGCTATATTGGTTCTAAAATAATAAAATAATTCACGGTAGCCGATGTGCAGCGGATAGGAAATACACACTGGGAATAGCAAAAACAGCACTTCTCAGTAACAAAAGTTTATCATCGAATATAAATTTCAGCGTTAGGAGACCTGTTTTCTGAAGGTATCTGTGTGAAGTGTAAACTTACGTGGAAGAGAAACATGCCCGATCAACATTTCAGACAAGGAGAGAATAGAAAGTGTTGAAATGTGCTGATACAGAAGAATGCTGAATATTAGTTGAGTATATCAGGTAACTGATGTAAGTTATTGAACCTCATTGGGGAGAAATCAATAGTTTCAGTGTATTGCAACATGCTTTTCAGTTAAAAAATTGCACAGTTAAAAGGGTGCTTCCTAAAGTCGTTTATGTTGTATCTGTAGTTTGGGTAACCAAATCAATTTTACTAAAAGAAGAAAAGAGGTAGGCAAACATCCTGAGACATCAAAGAATCGTGAGATTGGTAATTAAGGGAAATGGGGGAGGCATTGTGGAGGGGGAACGGTAGGAGATCAAGGACTGACTGTTAATAAGCAAGCTGTAATGGATTTAGCTTGCAGTAGTCATACAAAGCTGAAGAGACTTTATAGACTAGTGAGTTGAGTTTCATCAACGCAGTTTTCGGAATAATGACCACAAGAAACAACAAACTGGGTTACTGTGCTGTCATAAAATTATTCATTTTGGGTGATTAACTACTAAGTGAAACTCCGTCAGTTTCAATCATAATTAATAACGAGTCTAAGTCGAAAGCCCACACTCACTCTAAAATACAATTTCACAAATAAATTTAATCACTTACTGCTCACTTCTACTGTAATCCACAAATCCCAATCATCATCAATCTCAGCTGGCTTATAGTTCCAAAAATGTCGAACCGTCTTGGAAGATAACGAGTTTTTTTGATTAAGAAAATGAAAAATCGTCGATAGTTATAATTCAGTTGCGGTTCAGTAAATTTTCAGCCCTTTAAAACCACTTTCAAATATTGGATGTGTCATATACAGGGAGATTCATCTGACCCGACCGCTGTCGCTGCATGCAACCCGACATGTAGTATCTGACCTTCAGAAACCCTACGCGACGTTTTCATATTCTCTCTTTTGCTACACGACAACTATTAGTCCTAAAAAAAAACTAAACAGGATCTTTTCTTGCAAAGTGTAATGCAGTTCAATATTGTACTGGATTACGTTGTCGAGGTATTCAACACAAACGTATATACCGTGACTGACCTTCAAACGCAGCTGCACCAGCACACTCATCCATTGCCAGTTGTTCGCGGCGCGCTCTCAAATGGTTCTGAGAAATATGGGACTTACCATCTTAGGTTATCAGTCCCCTAGAACTTAGAACTAACTAAACCTAACCAACCTAAGGACATTACACACATCCATGCCCGAGGCAGGATCCGAACCTGCGACCGTAGCAGTTGCGCTGTTCCGGACTGAAGCGCCTAGAACCACTCGGCCACCGCGGCCGGCGGCGCTCCCTCCTTCAGCTGTAAAATAATTTCCGGCTACATGAACTATTCGTGATGTTTGACCTTTTTTGGTCTTCATTGACTGGCCTTATTACGCCACTGACTTAGTTGAGCACTTACGAACTGTAAAACTGACGTTTGTGTTAATTCTTTCTATTAATTTTGTGAATTTTAGCAGCACAAAATAAACAATTGCATCGTTGTATTCGTCAGGCCTTCTGACTACTAATCTACTGTGCCGCTATAGTTTATGTTTGAATCGAGTTTTGTGAATGTGATTAGTTTCAGTGTAATGTTTACAATAGTTGTTTCCTTTTCATTATACTCGGGGGCAAGTTTCAATTAATAATGTTACGAAATGGCCGACTGTGCTGGTAGCGTAGTAACCCAGTCAATACAGACCAAAAAGCGTCCAGTATAAGGAATAGTTCGTGTAGTGGGAAATTTTTGCATTATGGTAGGAAGGAGTGCTACGAACAGCATACTAGAAATCCTGATCGGGGAAGCCGAGTGTGGGGGGTGGAGCTGTTTCTGACGGTAACTTCCGTACGTTTTTCATAGATAAGTAGAAAACATTGGCCTCCAGCAAACCATATCCTACTAAAAATCTAACTACATTAAATTTCATACAAAAAGTTCTGTTCACCTTTTCTGTACGACTAATAGTTTGTACAGAGCGAGTGGGAGAATAGAAAAAACTCATGCTGTTTTTGAAGACCAGATATAACCTTGTGGACTGCATAAAACGCCAGCGGCAGGGTCAGCTAAATCACCCCGTATGAATTTTCACCAGACAGAAGATTAGTCCCCACCCACTCTTAAATGATCACTCTAGGCGATTTGTAGCGCTGTAGATGTTGTAGAACTGGTAAGAGGAGGGTAGGTGACCCTCTATCGTTGACGTAGGTCATGGCAGAGGCGTGGTGTGTATGTGATAGTCGGTTGTATTGAATCAGGGCAGTGGAATGGGTAGGCCAGAAGACGTGACGCGCCGGCAGAAAGGAGATACGTGCTTGGACGTACCACGGACTACACCTTGAGGGAACTTTGTAGTTTGTTGGTGCACCAAAGAGGACCGTTCAACGCATCTACAATGAATAATTTACCACCCGCAGCTATGTAAAGTAAAAGGATTTCAGCCGACAGGGACCAGAGATAAATATCACGCCTCGGAAACAGCAACTGTTTTAATGAATAGAAGTAAAATGAATCGCACAGCAGTTGCAACTGATTTCTTTATTGTCACAACTGGTTTCATTGCAGTGAAACATCATCCTCAGGTGAACTACATAAGAAGGAAAAAATTGCACCTAATACACTCATGCTCATAAAGTAAGGATAAAGCTGATACATGGTGAAACAACGCTCTGGTGGGCGGTTTGCAGGCTTAAATCAAATGTGTTGCATTTGACCTGCGGTCATCGCACGGTGGCTCTGGCAGCAGTCAACATACGCAGAGGAGTGTTGGTGCATGTCAGAGTACGGTGCAGCGACTAAGTGTGCAGACGTTTTCAGACGTGCTAATGGTGATTGTGTATTGAAAATGGCTCAGAGAACACATATCGATGACGTTATGAGGGGCAGAAAACTAGGGCGACTGGAGGCTGGTCAAACACAGCAGGTTGTAGCAGGGGCCCTCCGTGTGACACAAAGTGTGATCTCACGATTATGGCAACGATTCCAGCAGACAGGAAACGTGTCCAGGCGCTACAGTACGGGACGTTCACGGTGTACAACACCACAAGAAGACCGATATCTCACCATCAGTGCCCCCAGACGGCCACGGAGTACTGCAGGTAGCCTTGCTCAGGATCTTACCGCAGCCACTGGAACAGTTGTCTCCATACACACAGTCTACAGACGACTGAACAGACATGGTTTATTCGCCTGGAGGCTTGCAAGGTGCATTCCACTGATTCCTAGTGACAGGAAAGCCCGTAAACCCTGGTGTCAAGACATAGTACGTGGTCATTTGAACAGTGGTCACAGGTTATGTTCACGGACGATTCCAGGTATAGTCTGAACAGTGATTCTCACCGGGTTTTCATCTGGTGTCAACCAGGATCCAGGTACCAACCCCTTAATGTCCTTGAAAGGGACCTGTATGGAGATCCTGGTTTCATGGTGTGGGGTGGGATTATGATTGGTGCACGTACACCCCTGCATGATTTTGTATCGGGAAGTCATTTTGCACCAGTATGTTCGCCTTTTGAGGGTCGCAGTGGGTCCCACCTTCCTCCTGATGGATGATAACGCACGGCCCTACTGACCTGTCATCGTGGAGGAGTACCTTGAAACAGAAGATATCAGGCGAATGGAGTAGCCTGCCTGTTCTACAGACCTAAACCCCATCGAGCACGTCTGGGATGCTCTCGGTCGACGTATCGCTGCGCGTCTTCAAACCCCTAGGACACTTCAGGAGCTCCGACAGGCACTGGTGCATAAATGGGAGGCTATACCCCAGCAGCTGCTCGACCACCTGATCCAGTGTGTGCCAACCCATTGCGCGGCCTGTGTACTTGTGCATGGTGATCATAACCCATATTGATGTCGGGGTACACGCGCAAAAAACAGTGGCGTTATGTACCACATGTGTTTCCGGACAGTTTTCTCGACTTGTCACGAATACCGTGAACTTACAGATCTGTGTCGTATGTGTTCCCTATGTGTCTATGCTGTTGGCGCCAGTTTTGTGTAGTGCAACGTTGTATGGCACCACATTCTGCAATTATCCTTAATTTATGAGCATGAGTGGGTATATGATTAAAATAGGATTAGAATCTTTTTAAGAAAATTTCTAAAAATT
Source organism: Schistocerca serialis cubense (assembly GCF_023864345.2). Lineage (NCBI taxonomy): Eukaryota > Metazoa > Arthropoda > Insecta > Orthoptera > Acrididae > Schistocerca > Schistocerca serialis. The sequence goes on from NC_064638.1 coordinate 335,518,308, forward strand.
TTAAATTTTTCGAAAATTTTAAGAAATATTTCTCGATATTTCTAGAGACCCTATGCAAAGTATTTAAACAGACAGAAAAAAATCAAAATTCAAACGTTGTTACAACAGTGTCACTAACGCAGCAAGACGTCCCTCAACGTACTCAGTCAAAAATCAGACCCCTGAAGAAGGGAAGTCACCAAAAGAAATAAAATAGGACATCGGGGCGAATAGTGCGGTGGCGCAAGGCCTTAAATCCGACAGTAACTGCTGTTCCCAATGGACGCAGGACCGTTGCAACTAGATTACTAGCAGGAGTGCGGAACTGGACAGTAGCTGGACTGGAGGAGTGTAGTGTATCCTGACGAGACATGGTTTTGCCTGTTTTCTTTTGACACCAGGCATACATGCCCCGACCGCACATTGAGGCATTTAACTAGCAATATGTGGAACGTGTAGTTCAAGCTGGGGGTAATTCTGTAATGTTTCGGAAGTGTTCTTAGACGGTCCATTCAGGTTACCGCGAACACGAATTTGAATATTTAAATCAATAATCGTGGAGGAAACGTGTTGCTGTTTGTTCCACATCTTCCTGATGAGTGTTCTGAGGATACTCCCGTCATCCAAGATGGCAACAGGCCTGTCACTAGGTCTCCACATATCCTTTTTTAGTTTGACGAACTCAAGTACCCTATCACACTCATCTTTTCAGCTAAATTAGATAATACTGGTACCAAATAAAATACCTGGACTAATTGTACCAGCTCGTGAAACGTATAATCAACAACTCCACATTTTGGTAGCTCTTCAGGATCTAATGAACAAGGGGTGGTTTCATCTGGATATGGCATACACGAAGAAAATTATGGACGCTCCTCATCGTAGAAATTTTTATATGGGATAGTTATATAAAATTGTCTACATCAGCCCACCTAACACAAATCTTCAAACCCCTGCCCATATATGCCTCAAACGTAATTTATTCTACTGGTCTTCGGTAAAAGCTTTTGATCGTATGACCTTGTACTAAAACATTAATAAGCAGCTAGTAACCTATAAGCCATAAAATTGAAATGGGTCTGATTTGACTATTTTTCTCTCCTCCATGTTAACCTCATGATTATTTTGACTTGTCTGCCCATTTAAAACCTACAGAAGCTCATTAAAACAGGCATAAATGTAAGAGCGCAGTCAGAGAAGTTGGTTACTTTGCAATGGTTTCTCTGACTCTGAAGAAATGCAAATGAAATCATTATGTCCTGTGAGACGTCAACTGTTTATGGAGAGTTAATTTACTGACCTTTGGTGCCTAAGGATACTTCCATCTCGACACGGGAAATATGGTTCAACGGTTTGTTTTGACAGTGCAGAGTAAAGATTTCTCTAAGCCGTGCCCTGGTACGAAGTTACACAGGCTTATAAGAGGCCATATTCCGACATAAAACATATTTTATTTCAACGGGATACTGAAACTAGTTGCTATAGGAAGTTGGCAACTGCGGACACGTCTTTAAAACACAATTTATTTCGTAGACATTGTAAGTCGCATCTATAAGTTGAGTGTGGGCAAATCTCTCGCATGCAGTTGCAATAGGACCTACTTCCCGCGATTATCGCAGCACACATAGTCCAGATTTAATTGGATCACGCACCACTCACGCAGTGAGAGTTTATCACAAAATTATAAATTCCACTAGCTGATCGGGAAAACAAAATGGCAAAAACGAAAAGTGAGCCCCTAGTTAACTGTGGTTTCATTTGTACATCCTGAATTATACTCGTGAGACTGGATGGAAATAGAATGTCAAAGCGTCTACCGCGGGCCCCGTACGAAGCTGGCTGTCTTAGCCTGGTCTAACCTATCACAGCAGAGCGTCCTTCCGCCAACCACCTTGAAGAAATTGGGTGTAAATCGGCTGAAATGAGCTTCACACCGCGTTATGTGACTTACAAAATAAGTACTTCACTCGGAAATCGACCACGAGATGTAATGTTTTTTCTGAAAATGAGATATTCACCAGGTTCCTCTTACTTGGCCAAAGTAACCCCAAAAGTACTAAAAAGAGGTGAACCGAGAGCAAAAGAGCCATATGCCTACAGTGGTACATATTAACTTAGGTGACTGTCGCGTTCTTCGTCTGCTAAAAAGTAGCTGTCGTTAATTTCCTAACCCTCTAAAGTACCGCAAAGTTGCAGAACAAATACCCATCTTCCAATATTCTTCAATGCCAACAGCTGAAGACCGCAAACGTTACACTTCCATTGAGTACCATTTCTAACTTTGTTAACAGAGAAAAATTCTTTTCTCGTATTTTCCATATGTCCATTCTATAATAGAAATGCTGCTGCAGTCGAAAAAATTTTCATACTTCGAGCAGCTACATTAATGTATGCCGTTACTGAAATAACATCCTGCAGGAGTCTCTTCAAGTCTCTCAGGATATTTAGATTTTCAGGTCAATATGCATACCCAGTGATGATGTATGTAACCGACAATACAGATTTCTTGCAGAGGCATTGTAACATCGATAACCACGATCAAAGCAAAATAAATTTTTTTACTAAGGCTCTGCAACACGTACTAAAATTCGATGAAGTCACGAAAACAAACTTAATTTCATTGAATCATATGAAGTTGCTGTCTATTGCCTAGAATGCTAAAAGTGAGTTCATACGAAAGTACCAAGGCACTTACTGAGTCAGGAATAAAAATATACAGCAAGCTTCCAGTCGATGTAGAAAGGGAGTTTATGATGTAAAAGTATTGAACAGGATGTGTCATAGGGCAAACTTTCATTAGAGCGGGGGTGTCCATCCATTTAGCTTACCTCTGCCACACAGAAAGGAGACGTGTATTTTTGGGCCGGACTAATGGCATCTTGTGGCTGGAATTTGAAATTGAAAATATTCACACAATATTTTTCTTTTTAGTTCTGTATTTCACATTACTCTGGATAGCCCCACACTTCAACCATATCGAACATATAGAAAGTTTTCTACTGCATCAGTACCTTTACATCGCTTTTACTCATGTTTCGTTAGAATAAAATAAAGAGTTTTCTGTCACACGTGATGTAGATATAAACGAAGCTATGTATTTTCCAGACTGAGTCATTCTGTTGCTTCAAGAAGACATCAGTGGTTATCGCTTGATTGGTCATAGTTATCAACGTACACTTCTTAGAACATTTTGATTTCATATTATGTAATTTTGCTTTAAAGCCATGAAAGTCTGCAACGGAAGCTACAGATACCACTTTGGGCATCAAGCGGGTCCAGGCAACCAGCAGGCTTTCACAGCCACGCGAGTAACATACAGGACAACTGCAGCGGTATATCTGTGCGCAGCAGGCCGCTGAAATAATTCTGGCCCAGAAACGATCTGCTCTGAATTCTGTAGTCGGTGGCGCCTCTTCTTGTTTAGTCAGAAACAGTCTGAAAAGCTTGTTACGGTGTTGCAGGGGAGATTGTGCTGAGAAATACTTGTTAAGAAAAAACTTCGATTAAATTACACCGTTTCCGAGTTATTTCGGCTTGAAGTCTGTCAGTCAGTTTATTGCACGCACAAATCCAAGCATTTGAGAGCGCTAAAATACGTCAATGTAAAGACATCTGTGCGTCCGTAAGTTACCTCTTTTGAAATGCTCATTACCAGCAAAAATGTGCCTTTTTTGGAAGTGATAAACGTAGTCTAGGTGTGCAAAACCTACGTTTGTTTAGTTTGAAGGCCGGTCGCTGTGGTCGAGCGGTTCTAGGCACTTCAGTCCGGAACCAAGAGGCTGCTACGGTCGAAGGTTCGAATCCTGCCTCGGGAATGGATGTGTGTGATGTCCTTAGGTTAGCTAGGTTTAAGTAGTTCTAAGTCTAGGAGACTGATGACCTCAGATGTTAGGTCCCATAGCGCTTAGAGCCGTTTTAGTTTGAAGAAAAGGAACGAAGAACTAGTTTGGTGCGAATGTTCCTGGCAGGCTGCTTGGATTTTGGCGCGGACGACCTGATGGGCTAACTTCCGTACAAAGGTACTTTGAAAGATCAAGCGATAATTTTCTTGGCATCTTTCACAAGATATAAACGCCGCATTTTTACTAGTATAGAGCTGTTTTTAAGTCTCTGTAGAAAATCTAACTTCTTTACTTTCGTAAAAGATTCTGTCTCATCGCACAGTTTAGCAGGAAACCATCCGTAACGCGTCATTTCGTCACAAATGATCTGGATAGCCGACGATGTACAGTGGAAGGTATTTTCATGTAGTCCTATAGAGACGTGATCTCTCTTTCTCTCTCGATGAGATAGAAACAAATTGTAGTTTTTGAGCACATTCTTTACGTGTCGATAAAAATGTTTGGACATTTATTTGTAATCCCAAATTACCGTTTGCCTTTCGTATTTTATGTAAATATTAATTAAGAGAATATACTGAGAATTCCAGATAAATGTCACTCGCCAGATAAACAAGGAAACCTTTATTTTCTTTAGTTTACTGGTTTTAAAAGTTTTAATTATCGTGTTCAGAAGTGATATAGACTCATATCACTGACAAGCTATCATTGAAATGCACACGCCAAAAAAATTTTTGCATCACCACGGTTCCCAGAACTGCTGCACATAGACGTTGACTGTGGATATTATACCACAGACACAGTCCCTCCACTGTTCAGAGACTAAACCCGCCCAAAGATGTGAACAACCACGCTTTAACAGGGCCTATTACACGGAGGGGGTCCGACAGCCCATCAGCTCCAGTCATTGCACCAGGAAGGAGGTACACGGCTCTCGTTGTCTGTAGTTCAACCATGCCTAGATGGTCAATACTGCGGTTCGATCGCGTCCGCGTTGTTACTTCCTGCCAGGAAGGGCTTTCAACAAGGGAAGTGTCTAGGCGTCTCGTAGTGAACCAAACCGATGTTGTTCGGAAGAGGAGGAGATACAGAGAGACAGGAACTGTCGATGACATGCCTCGCTCAGGTCGCCTAAGGGTGGACTGCATTGGATGAGTGCTACCTACGGATTATGGCTCGGAAGAACCCTGACAGCAACGTCACCATGTTGAATAATGCTTTTCGTGCAGCCTCAGGTCCTCGTGTAATGACTCAAACTGTGCGCAGTAGGCTGCATGATGCAAAGCTTCACTCCCGAGGTCTATGGCGAGTTCCATCATTGCAACCACGACACCATGCCGTGTTGTACAGATGGGCGCAACAACATGCTGAATGGACCACTAAGGATTGGCATCACGTTCTCTTCAACGATGAGTGTCGCATATGCCATCAACCACATAATCGTCGGAGACGTGTTTGAAGGCAAGCCGGTCAGTGTCAAAGGCTCCAGATAGTGCTGCAAGGTGGACGTTCCCCGACCTTCTGGGATGGCCGACGTACGCTGTTGGTGGTCATGGAAGGTGCCGGAACAGCTGTACGATACGTGAATGCCATCCTCCGACCTATAGTGCAACAATATTGGCAGCATATTGACGTGGCATTCGTCTTCATTGACGACAATAGGCGCCCCATCGTGCAGATCTTATGAATGATTTCCTCCAGGATAACGATATCGTTCGACTAGACTGGCCGGGATGTTCTCCAGTCACGAACCCCATCGAACATGCCTGTGACGGGCTCAAAAGGGCTGTTTATGGACGATATGACCCACCAACCACGCTGAGGGACCTACGTCGAATCGTCGTTGATGAGTGGGACAATCTGGACCAACAGTGCCTTGATGAACTTGTGAATAGTATACCACGACGAATACAGGCATGAATCAATGCAAGAGGACGTGCTACTGGGTATTAGAGATGCCGGGTGTATAGCAGTCTGGACCACCGTCTCTGAAGGTCTCGCTGTATGGTGGTACAATATGCAGTGTGTGGTTTTGACGAGCAATCAAAAGGGTGGATTATCTTCATTGAAATTTTCTATACAGGTTCCGAAACACTTTGAACCGAAGTGACGCAAAACATTTTTGATGTGTTAGAAACGGGTCCTTCAAAGTATTGGTGAGAATTCATGTAAGTCGGTTTCCGCAGAACATCTTAGAACTGAAGAACACACTTATACCCCGCCATATTCACGCGAAATGGAAGTTTTCCACATAGTCGAAAATGCGTGCACAATGAAACTTTAAGAAGAAGTTTATAAACATTGCTGTCTTAACTGTAAGAATTTGCAGAATGACCAACCCGCACTCGAAAAGTATGTACAAATGGCATTTATGTAACATAGAATTTTCCACATTTTGACGATGTTTTATTGTTATAGTCACAATTTATTACTTCTAATCTGTACCTACCACACACTGACCTGGTGAAACACCTACCACTGTTAATTACCCTCACACTAGGTTTTACTTAGCATCTACACAAGCTACAGACACGTCCCACACAACATGGCAAGCTGTAAACATGCGCTGCGACCCCTAGCACGTTTTCGGTTCGGCAGTGTCCACTCCCTGCCATCGAAGCAGCTCACTTACTTCTGTTTCCTGCTAACGCGCGTCCCGTGGTCGGCCTCGTCTCCAGTATACTGAACAGTTCAACGTATCGCCGTTGTCCCAGTGGCCAATGGCGCCAACATATATAAATAATAAAATCTGAACAGTTTACCTCCCATTGTTTAGCTCCTTTTACTTAATACTGTTGTCATTTTTTATACACTCAAGCTCCAAAGAAAGTGGTATAGCCGTCCGAATTCGAAGATATGTAAACAATCAGAATACTGAGCTGCGGTCGGCACCTTCTATACAACAAGTGTGTGACGCAGTTGTTAGATCGGTTACTGCTGCTGCAATGGCAGATTATCAAGATTTAAGTGAGTTTGAAGATGGTCTTACAGTTGGCGCACGAGCGGTGGGACACAGCATCTCAGAGGTAGCGGTGAAGTGGGGATTTTCCCACATGACCATTTTTCGAGTGTACCGTGAATATCAGTAATCCGATAAAACATAAAATCTCCGACATCGCCACAGGCTGGAAAAGATCCTGCCACAACGGGACCAATGCTGACTGAAGAGAATGGTTCAACGTGACAGAAGTGCAGCCCTTCCACAAACTGCTGCAGATTACTATGCTGGGCCATCATCAAGTGTCAGCGTGCGTACTATTCAACGAAACATCATCGATACGGGCTTTCGGAGCCTAAGGCCCACTCGTGCACCTGTGATAGCTGCACAACACAAAGCTTTACGCCTCGCCTGCGTCCGTGAACACCGACATTGGACTGTTAATCACTGAAAACAAGTTGTCTGGTCGGAAGAGTCTCGTTTCAAATTGTATCGAGCAGATGGACGTGTACAGACAACCTCATGAATCCGTGGATCCTTCATGTCAGCAGGGGAATGCTCAAGCTGGTGGGGGCCCTGTAATGATATGTACTCCTATCATTTGCAGCATCGCCATACACTGAACAGAAACGTTCACCGGCGCACCGAACGAACATCAAATGTGAAGCACCAACAAGGACGTCTATCTATGTAGTTTAATGGCTTCTTAAAAAATATGGACTTTACTTATTGAACGACCCTCGTATGTCACAATTTACTACAAAATATTTCACACCTGGAGGAGAAAATTGGTGACTGAAATTTCATGAAAAGTTTTCATCGCAACGAAAACTTCCTTTCAAGACTACTGACAGTCGAATTCTCATGTCATATTCATGTCACTCTCGCCCTTGTGTTTCGATGATACAAAACGAGCTGCCTCGCAGTTGCACTCCAGTAAATGTCGGACAAGTGTAGTCTATAAAGGCAGCCTCTCCAGAACAGTAGAGAAATTTTTTTCGGCGGCATCCTTGTTTAACATATTCTTGTTCATGTGGAGTCAAATCAAATACTGGAGTTTTATCTGAAGAAGAGCGTGATTGGTTCTGATACCTTGAGACAAACTCATGCCTGATGCAGCATGAACACAGAGAGTTATTTTAGTAGACTTGTAGGTACTTATAAACATTCTACCTGTAAGACGCACTATTTGGTCCGCCTTCCCCGTAATATTGTCTACGTTATCGCTCCAGTTTAAGCTCTTGATAATTTTAGCTCCTGGGTATTTAGTTGAATCGACCCACATTTGAGTTATACAGAAGGTCCTGTTCGAATTTCCTGCAAAGTTAAGGCCCCAGTCGCACTATAATAAATCTTGTTCTTGCCAGGTGCATAGTTAAAATTACACTGAAGTCACAGTGGTTTTCGTCTATGTTTATAACGCTGTTATAAGAAGTAGATGTTTTTTATAAGTGATAGGCCGAATACCTTTTCGAGACACATTCCTTTTTTAAGTTGCCGTACTATTTAAGAGCCCTGAAATATTAGAAACTGAACTTTTTTCGTGATGTATAGAAGGAGGAGCGTAAGAATGCTTAATACAACCTATTAAGATATCTTTTACCATGGTTCATTCTCAATGTTTGTTGCACACCATGCAGAAATATCACAATGCGTCAGAACTTCGACCAAGTCTTATTAATAACACGATGAAATCATACATCTGCTTACAGAAGCGAATCGTAATGAAATTTATGCCTTTCATGATAGTAATGCGCGAATTTAGAGTGATTTTTGTACTGAAAGTGGACAATAGAGAGCAAATACTTGTATGGATTGAAACAGCTGTGTAGAACCGAAGATCATCAAAACAGCAGTGGCCTCGTATATGGACACTTTTATGAATGCACGTGATACGATTCAGGAAAGCTTCGGTAAGGATTAACTAAACAAATTCGATAGTTGGGCGTCTACCATTCTGTTTTGTGCACACACGAACTCTGAGATATTATTATCGCTAGTAGTAGCGAGCGAGCAGTTGTCGAGGGGAATCGGAAGTGGTCGGACGCAGTGTACTGTGGAGAGAAGCCACGTGACATGGGAGGTCGCAGCCTGCCGAGATCGTGCTAGTAGCGCCGGTGGACACTTTGCTATTAACTGAGGATTTTGATAATTTGTCTTTTCGGTGCATGTAATTGTTGGTTGCTTGCGCACTGGAAGGATTTTGTCAGATTTGTGCGTGGATACACTCAGACTAATATTCATATCTTTACTGTGGCCAATGAAGTGTTTATTGAGTACTGATACTGTGGAAGGATTAAGTCTGTGAAAAGTTTCTTTACATTTAATTAATCAATTTTCAGAATATAGTAAATTAAAAGTTTTACTGGTTTCCTTCATTTTTCTTTACATCGTTTGAGGTTAGTTGACCAAACCCCTCCAGATCATTCAATTTCTGTGTATAAAGATATGGCAGTAATTGTTTCAATTAGTCCATGCATTGCTCTCTGCATGGATGGCAGCATTGATTTTTGAAATATTTTAGTGTGAGCTGATCACGACGTTTCAGCGGCAAGACGAGGTAAGTTGTTTGTTGCGTAGAGTAGCAGTGCAAGACAGTTGCTTGGAGACGTTAGAGGATATTTTGAAACTCGCATTCAGAGAGTTGAGATTTGATTTCTTTATAATTCGTGGGTGTTTCTTTTTGTTCTGTCACAATTCTATCATTGTCAGAGACGGAACGTCACACACATATTTCCGTATATCTTTTAAAATAATCATTACGAACGCGTTTCGCCTGGCCAGTGAGCGAGGATTTCGTTTGGTTGGACGATTTAGCAGTTAGAGATGCTTCGCCTTGCAAATGCATTTGCACTTAGTAGTTGTTGCATAGCATTTTTGTTGCCTGCGCGTTGCTTTGTGATAGTTCATAACTTTTATTTCATCAGTTTTATAGTTCAGTATTTATTTTGTAACAGTGAAGTTAAGAGTTTTGTTTTAAGATAGATATTTTGCATTTTTGTGCCATTTTCTTTATTGTTACAACGACGATGAGAACTAGAGCACGGGCAGGAATGAACAAGACAGTAGAAGAAGCTTGAAATGAAGTTTCGGATAATTTGAGACATGGTGTAGAAAATTCTTCTCAGGATAGTGAAATCAGGGAACTTCCAAACAATACTGTGAGTACTCAGAGCGTAGGCTATTATTTGCGTCATGTTTGATGAACTGCAAGAAACTACACGCAATTCAGGCGATCAAAATATCGCAGCACAGTCCGATTTTGTTATGAGAGATTCAGATAGTGCTTCTACAGAGAGAAATAATTTTGTCTTCCCCTGTTTCAGTAATAATGTTTTACAATTAATACTACTCAAATTGCTGAGATCAAAAAATCTTATGCTGAGATAACTGCAAAGATCAGCGAATCTAGTAGCACATAGGAAGATAACTTCAAATTGTTTCGTGGTGAGGTAAATGACAATTTAAATCGTAAATTCGAGGAAATCTCAGAACGGTCGAAAAGTCAGGAAGCGAGGAACTCAAGTCAGATATTAATAATTTTTAGTACAGACGTGATCATGTTCAATAAGAACTGCAAACAGAGGAATTAGCACTAAAGTTCAAGTCATTATAGTTAAAGACTAATACTGAAGTTTCAAAGAAGCAATATCAGTTGGTAACTGTTGCAAAACGAGTCGAAGTATTATCAGAGAGAGTGACGCAAATTATGATTCAGATAAAAGGTCAGACGATACTCAGCCGGTTCTGTTCACTGATACCGAAGAATTTCATTCCCTGCAACATTTTAAAGAAGGGCAGGCGACGATTAATCAGAAAAATAAGCGCAACGTAAGAAAGATACAGGAACAGCTTGCCAGTATCGAAGAAAAGATCGGTCGCGATAACGATTAACGATAACAGTAGGTTCACTCATTCTCACGTTGGAAATCACATTGAACGCACTAGTTTTGAAGATGGTGATCACTTCTTTGGTGAACATGATGTGTTTTCAGGACACAATGAGTGGAATGCGAGTATAAGAGGAAACTCATCAGTTCAGAAAAGCGATGGTTTTCATCATGAACATTTTCTCACCGTTAAATTACGGGATACATGTCACTTCAACAATATGGAAAAGCGAAATCATACTGTCTAAGCAAAATGCAATCTATGCCAAAAGGCAAAACAGTCTACCATTACGCACATTGTAAGTAGGCTGTTTCTGTTTTCTCTATGTAAGTAGGCTGTTTATGTTTTCTTATTGGCAACGTTACGTAGCGCTCAATATGAAAATCACTGGCTGTGCTGCGTGCAGTCTGTGGCTGCTTTGCATTGTTGTAATACTCGCCATTGTAGTGTTAGGCAGCTGGCTGTGAACAGCGCGTAGCGTTGCGCAGTTGGAGGTGAGCCGCCAGCAGTGGTGGATGTGGGGAGAGAGATGGCGGAGTTTTGTAATTTGTCATGAACTGCTATATTTATATATGATGATATTAAGGTAAATACATTGTTTGTTCTCTATTAATATCTTTCATTTGCTAACTATCCCTATCAGTAGTTAGTGCCTTCCATAGTTTGAATCTTTTATTTAGCTGGCAGTAGTGGCGCTCGCTGTATTGCAGTAGCTTGAGCAGCGAAGATTTTTGTGAGGTATGTGATTTGTGAAAGGTATAGTTTAATGTTAGTCAGGGCCATTCTTTTGTAGGGAATTTTGAAAGTCAGATTGCGTTGCGCTAACAAAATATTGTGTGTCAGTTTAAGCACAGTCATGTAGAATTGTTGAAAGGGGACGTTTCATATGTCGACCCTTAGCCGAGGATACCTCATTGGAATCTTCTGATTTTTTTTTGAAGTTTGTGTGATTAGTGTAGATTTTGTTTATTGCTAGCGCGTAATTGTAGAGAAAATCTCCTTTGTAGTTGTAGTTTTTCATTGTTGTACAGTAAAACAGTTGTGGCATGCATGTAGATTTGCACCAAGTATTTCGCAGCTGCGCTGGCAATTAAGTAGACATTATTTCCATTGCTATGTTATTTTATTTTGCTCTTCAAATTGCGCTTTTCTGTGTTATCGTGTGAAATACTGTGACAATAATGGCGTGTGAAAAACGTAATACTAGGCTCCAAAGTTAACTGAGAAATGACAGTGATGACGAAAGCAGCGTGTTCGCGCCGCAGAGTAATGAATTAACTAATGTTCAAAGTAGTAATTTGGTAATTGCGCATAGGGAAATGGAGCGGGCTGCAAACAATGGTGTAGACATTGAAACAGGAAGTGAACAGGGATGCTTTATCGATCGATCGGTCGGCAACAGCTCGCCTCAGGAATCGGGAATGACAGGACACAATCTTGCAAATACTGCAGATTTAAGTTTTGGGTCCTCACCGTTTTCTCAAATAAGTCACGACACATTTTCTGCTTGTCAAAATGTCACTGTTGCCGGTGCAAATTCACTGCCGAAAAGAACTGAGGAACATGTTTCAGACACCAGTGCATTGTTATTACAATTAATGCAACAAATGGGACAAAAGCTTGAAAAGTTAGACACAATGGAACAAAATCAGAGACAAACACAGCAAAAGTTAGACACAGTGGAACAAAATCTTCAAAAGTTAGACACAATGGAACAACACCAGAGACAAACACAGCAACAGTTAGACGCAATGGGACAAAATCTTCAAAAGTTAGACACCACACTTGAACAAACACGTGAAGATTTAACTACTGAGTTACATAACATTGAATCGAAATGTCAAAAAGTCTGTAATGACGTAAAAACACAAATTTGTGAGCATTTTCAACCTATTTTTTCGCGGCATGAAAATGCATTACAGAATCACGAAGCAGCCATAAAAGAACTGCAAACCATTGTTCATGAAAATCATGAGACCTTGTGGGCTAAAATTGACTCAGTTTCATGTACCGATTCGGTTACGCAACTTGCAAAAACTCAGGAAAACTTAAAGGACACAGTAGATTCGATTTCAACACAAATGGACACTCTGAAACTTGGTTCAGAAAAACACACTGAGGAAATGTGTTCACTATCGGAGAAAGTAGCCGAACTTTCGGATCAGGTCACTAACTTATCTACAAAGGTAGATGATGATCTGAATGACACAAGACCTGTAGCCTTCACTGACACAGAAGAGTATGAACAAATTAGAAAATTCAAACAGAATCAAAATCAAATCAATACACAGTACAAAAGAGAAATCCGGGAAGTACAAGATCAGCTGACACAGGTAATACAAGAATTACGTATTTCAGAGGACACTCGCGCCCCAATACGGGAAGAGGGACACAGAAATACGGAACAGCCACAAAATAATAACACAGGGCATTTCGGAAGTTGTGAAAGAAATTGGCAATGTGCACCGAATTTTGAGATGTAACGGCCGACACGACATAACAATGACCGATATGCGACTCGCCGACATGATGATTTTGACTATAAGCTGTTCATTACTACACGTAAATTCAAAACATTTAAGAATTCTGGCAACGACATTCATCCACAAGCATGGCTCCATCAATTCTCGCATTGTTTTCCTCCCAACTGGTCGTTGGAACACAGATTAGAATTTATGTGTGGCTACTTAGAGAATGAACCAGCTGTAAGAATGCTATCGGTCATTCACGATTGTCACAGTGAAGGAGAATTTTACCATGCCTTCCTCTCAGCGTACTGGTCTCAAGCTACACAAGACCGACTAAAACATAGCATCATAATGATGAAACGTTTCGAACAATCTGAATTCTCCAGTCTTGTGAAATATTTTGAAGACATGTTGCACAAGAATCAGTACCTGTCGAACCCATACAGCCCCTCAGAACTCATCCGCATTTGCTTAATCAAATTACCTGAACATTTACGGCATATTATTTTAGCAGGACGTTGCAAAGACGACATTGAAGCTTTTCAGGGACTGTTACAAGAACTAGAAATTGACACTGATAATCGCGGAACGCGAAAACAAGGACACAACAATTACAGGTCACATCCGTCACAATTCCGTGACGACAGAAACAATAACCGCACACGACTGGTCTATTCTTACAACGCAAATCGTGACCAAAACAGACACCACCCGTATGACAACCACTGGCAGAATAACAGTTACAGACAAAGATCGCATTTCCATAGTAATGAATATCACAGAGACAATCATAGAAACAGACAATTTGGCAACCAGAACTATTATTATCACGGGAGACAGAATACCTTCAGACGCAATGGTCCACCGTGCAGTGATAATTCAGGGAGAAATTCTCCACCACTTAACCGACAAGGAAGAAACTACAGGAACTACCGACACGACGACAGACGATATAATCACAACGAGAGACCTGAATTTCATCAGAGCTGGCGGGATTTAAACAGGGCTGGGCCCTCTTGGCAAGGTGAATTTGTAGAAGTTAGGTCTCCTAATCCCAGTAACGATGCGCGCCAACAAAGAAACTGACAATGACTCGCACCGCAGGCAGCCACCTGCGCCTGCTGGCTCAGGGAAAAATAACATAGACGCTAACCTTGAGCAAATTTTAGCATTCCTTACCGACGTATACAACATGATAATTGCTTTGAAGTTGAAACTCTGCGTACTAGGAAGAGTAAAGGATTGCACCACATTTCACTTGTAAAACCGTTTATTGAAAGATAGTCTGCCTTTTAACTTTGTCTTTGCCATATAACTTTTCACTTTACATTGCTAGTATGCTTTGTCAGACTTAGAATCTGTTAACATACAACAATGTTTGAAGTTAAATATCCAATCAAGAACCAAGAGAACTTATTTAAACAGAAATTACGAATGCATTGTTATAGTGAATAGACGTCACAGTGTTGTTGTGTGTGTACATTCTTGCTTGTTAGTTGCATGATTATGTAGTGACTATAAGGCTTACATACTTAGAACATTTACCAGTACTGCTAATGAGATTTTAATGCAACATTTTGGTTTACTTGAAAATATATTCTGGATTTAAAGTACTTTCAGTGAGATACCAGATGACACAGTGGTTAGTTTATGTTACAGCTACACGATTTTATCACGACGCTACTAATGAGTGACAATTTACAATGTTGCTTTTGCAGTGTTTCTGTTTCATATCTGCACAGTTTTCTGAATACTTCTGGGAAGAAAAACATGTTTTAGTAGTAACTTTTGTGGTATAGCAACAATGAGACAGCCTTTTTCGTGGCATAACAATACGTTACTGTACAGTACTTTCTTCATCACGCCAATAAGCATAATAACTACGATATCTATACGCAAAGCATTTCACTTTTGTTTATCATGTGGTAAGTACATTGGCTTCTGCAGAACTTAGCTTTTGGAGGAAAATAACTACGACACTTCCACAGAGATTATCTTACAAGAAGATGCACATTTAGCGCTACAGGACACGCATTTCAGTGATTAATCTTATACTTAAAACACTTATTTTTAAAGATTTTTTTTAATTACAAAGAAAGTTTTCCGTGATACATTTCATTCCATTGCTGTAATTTGTAACACCTGGGTGTATAATTACATTTATCCTCAGGGGGGTACACACTTACTTTGTGTACCATGTGTGTGGCAACCACAAGGAACCCTAGCTAATATGGTATTTGCTTATACAACTTTACACATCGGTACCATATTTCTCTAACACACAAATTACACAGCCATCTCATCATGTAACTGAGAGATAAACTTTTTTTTTATTACATCAGTGACATATGTTTACGCAATTACAGAGTTGGATTACTTCACACTTACGAAATTGTATTTTGTCTGTACTATGTGATCTGTTCATATCTTTTTGGAACCATTGTGATACTATGAGAGCTTTGAATGATGTATTTGGTATGGATTCATGATTTTTAAAGTACGTTTGAAGCAGATGACACTTTTGACATGAGCAGAAATTTTTTTAATTATTGGAGGAAGCTACGACGATTTTGAGATTTGACTGAGGTGTTATGATGTTATTTTTACGACGACGATGTGTATTATGCTGCTGAGGTATGTTTATGATTAATAGGCTGAGGCTATATGAGTTATTTGATTATGCTTCATATTTATAATGACGAAATATTGACGAGTGTCGATGGATACGTATATGTGTAATAAGGTAAGGAGTAATGAGTAGTGATTAGGGACTCTGATTTGTGGAAAAGGTTGTTGGAAACCAAGAATCGTACTTTAAGAGTTATGAAATGTGCGTAAATGCGTGACTGTATCACAATACGGACGAATATTTTATTTGGACACCTATATTTATAGGATTTTCTTTCTACAGATTTGCAACACTAATTCTTGACCTGTGAAATATTTTTATGTGAGACTGTCACTGTAGCGGAAACTGGTGTCGTAAATATTTCCGTAAGAAAGTTAAGTGACCACCTGCACGTAATGCGTTGTGGGCACGCAGCTGTGTCAGGCGCCTGGAGAAAAAGCCATTAGCGCGTGCCTTTCAGAGCACAGGAAAAAAAAAGGGAGGCCTTTATCCTGGCCATTGTCATTCCTTTAGAGAAAGCATCGCAAATCCGACACGCTGATTACTTGGAAACATATCGTACTTTCTGATATTTACTGAAATACCTAATGAAATGACAAGAAATAGTTTGTCTACACACCTGACTATGACTACTGTCTTTCTAGATGAGAGATTTTTTTACTACTTATGAAATGCCACATGACTATTGAACGATGTTCTTATGCTTTGCTTTGTACATAGTTGCTTATTTCATTTGATATCTAGTTTCTAGCTGCACTGCAGCATTGGTTAAAATAAAATTTTATAGATGTACTAATATAAATATTTTCTTTCTACAGATCGAGTAAATAATAATTTTTTTAAAAAAATGAGGGAGCACAAAATGACATTTACCTTCACAGGAACTGCATTCATAATTTTCTTTTCAAGTAATTGGTAACTTTTTGGTAGAATAACCTCTTGTGGTGCACCACTTTAATTACTTAGACATTAAGATGTGATTATACATTTCCCTTATCTGCATTGTTATCTTTAGTGTACTATTTTTTCTGCTTGAGCTATGTCATGTTTAGATATAAGCTGCTGTTTGCCAGGCATAGTGCTACTGAACTTTAATTTGTGTTACTCTGTTAAGCTTTTCTTGTTGCTGCACATTGGTTCATATTAGTTGTAATGTTGAATTGCTTGGTAATTTAGATTTACTGTAGCTTGCTTTGCAATTTTCCAATTTTTTGGTCATTGCTGTTTGTGTTACTTATTTTGTGCTGCTGCATTGCCTCGTCCCTTAGTTTAGCATCTGAGCTCAGTAGATTTAAGTTAGCTTAAGAGGGGGTAGCCTCTAAGAGAATGAGTTGCGATGAATTGGAAGAAATGTATCGAGAAAACAGGTTTAGGTAGGATTTTCTTGGAAATAAATGTTGAGGTAAGAAATGTGTGAACATATAAATACAGAAAGCATGCTTAGATAGAATTTTTTTGGTGGAAACAAAGGATGAAATAAGAGGAAAGATATATGAAGTTTTGGGTTGGACTGCAGTACCAAATGTTACACTGAAAACGAACCCTGTCCTTTCCTATTGGTGTTATCCCACTATGTGTTTGTGTACCCTTGTGTATTTGTTTTCTTCCTGTCTCTGTGTAGTTTCATAGAATTTTTTCTTCTTTTAATATTAAGCTACATTCACTATGATGAGGAATACTGTTATCCTCGAATATAATTGGCATTAATACTATGTTATTTACTTTGTAAAGAGGTTTAGACATTATTTATTCTGTTTTGTTTTAATGCTCATGTGTAAAATTGATGTTCCAAAAGTTATTCTGATCTTTTATGTATCTACTTATCTCATAATTCCTGTAACACTGATGTATATGTTTATTTCTATTCTTTTGTAAAGCCTGTACTACAAATGTTATCTGTATTATTATGTTCTTTAATGATGTATTTTGTACCTTTGTTATTGTATTTTTATGTTACCAAATTGTAATTGTTACCAGTTCTTCAAATTAAGTAACATTTCACTGCACACGTTTCTGTTGGTCATAGTACATGGACAATATGTGAGAAGTAGGGACTGATAGTGTTTGCACGTGTGTTAATAATTCAGCAAGGGACTGGATAACAGCATTGCTGGTTCTAAGGACAATTCCAAACACTTTGTGAGTGCACAAGTGGTGGTTATGGACTTGCTATATTATTCGCAAGACTCTTCGATGGTGATTGTGCACCTGCACAGTCGCAACAGATCGCAACAGATGGCTGCTGGCCATCTCTACAAGGACTACAGTGGGTCTGCATCTTTGATGACCCACCATGCCATTATTTCTACAAGGACTGCAGTGGGTCTGCACCTCTGGTGGCCCACCAATACCACAATCTCTACCAGGACTCCAGTGGGTCTGCTCTGTGATGACCTACGTACCAATATTCTTCAAAACTTCGAATGACTCTGCTGTGGGTTTGCTCCATTGTGGCCCATTACCTATCTGCATGTCAAGAGTCAGCACTGTCTTTCCGTTGGAAGGACAACACTACTTTTTCAAGACTGCATGGAAATCCACTACTTCCGTGTGCATTTTCTTTTACTGTTCAGACTTTGAAAAAAACACTGCAATTCAACGATCAGGACTATCTTTGTGGACTGTGAGAAAATTTTAGCTTTTGACCAACATTGTATCAATAAGTGTGTGCCTTTGATTTCTTTGTCATTGTAATTGTGAAAAAAATTTTTAACAAATATGTATTGGCCAGTGCCCAAAAAAAATTTGTAAAATTTTTTATGGGGAGCATGGGGGCTATGTAAGTAGGCTGTTTATGTTTTCTCTATGTAAGTAGGCTGTTTATGTTTTCATATTGGCAACGTTACGTAGTGCTCAATATGAAAATCACTGGCTGTGCTGTGTGCAGTCTGTGGCTGCTTTGCATTGTTGTAATACTCGCCATTGTAGTGTTAGGCAGCTGGCTGTGAACAGCGCGTAGCGTTGCGCAGTTGGAGGTGAGCCGCCAGCAGTGGTGGATGTGGGGAGAGAGATGGCGGAGTTTTGTAATTTGTCATGAACTGCTATATTTATATATGATGATATCAAGGTAAATACATTGTTTGTTCTCTATTAATATCTTTCATTTGCTAACTATCCCTATCAGTAGTTAGTGCCTTCCATAGTTTGAATCTTTTATTTAGGTGGCAGTAGTGGCGCTCGCTGTATTGCAGTAGCTTGAGCAGCGAAGATTTTTGTGAGGTAAGTGATTTGTGAAAGGTATAGTTTAATGTTAGTCAGGGCCATTCTTTTGTAGGGAATTTTGAAAGTCAGATTGCGTTGCGCTAACAAAATATTGTGTGTCAGTTTAAGCACAGTCATGTAGAATTGTTGAAAGGGGACGTTTCAACATAACACCATTATTTCCAATCATTCCTTTGGAACTAAGGGGATTATCTGCTGTTGACATTTTCGGTACTGTTACCAAATCCAGTCATGGTCATTCATTTGTTTTTGTAGCTGTTGAGCTTACCTCTAGATTTGTGTCATTTACAACTTTCAGGAAAGCTACTGCAAAATCTGTTCGTATAGCATTCGTAAAGAATTTTCTGAAAGAAGTAGGGCATGATGACAAAGTAATTTCTCATAATGGCCCACAATTTCATTCTGACATCCTGCTAAAAACTTTGATACGTAGAAGCATTAGACAAATATTTATATCACGTTTAAGCCATGTTGTAACCCTTTAGGACGCATTATGAAAGAATTAGGTAAACTTTGCAGATTGTATTGCTATCATCAACATAGAAAGTGGGATTCAATCAATCTGATTTTCAAAATATCATTAACGAACTACCGAATGATTTTACAACGTTGCCTCCACTCTTTATACTAAAGAATAATCCACGACGATAGTATAAAACAGTTAGTAGCCTTCCAGACACAACTACGTTTAAGACATAGTGAAATAATTAATTCAGCATAGGAAAACATCAAGAAAGTCTCAGAGAAAAGGAAAAAGCTACAGAATTCACGAGTGAACATCAAAATACGGGTAGGCCAGAAAGTATTGCTCAAATCGCTTCATTTATTTCATAAAGGAAAGTTTTTCTTAGCAAGTTTTCTTGGTGTACGAAGATCCATTTCACATACTGCGAAACGCACATGCAAATACTGTGGAACTTGACACCATAAGCACATATAAATCAAGAGATCTTCATCATGTATCGAACATCAAAGTGTACAAAGAATAATACCCTAGGGGGTTTACTGTACTTTGGTAAAAATATACAGTGGCGAGCATAGGTGGCGCAGCTGTTACAATGCATTTTATTATTTTAGCTTTCAGCACTTTTTCATAGTCTTTAACTAATCTGTGTATCTGTTAATGTATCTCTTACTGTCAATCTACATAATTTCAGAACTCTATGCACACATACATTGGTAGATCACGTAACTAATGAGAAGGTACTGAATAGAATATTCTCTGGAATAATATGTTAATGATAAGTGCCTAAAATGTGTTAATAAAATGAAAAAGTTTCAATAATAAAAGTAATTTGAAACTACTCTTAAAAGTACACAGTTCTATTAAAGTAGAATGTTGAAACACTGAAACAACCAAGCACACTTCAGTAGACATCTGGACTTATTCCCAAGGTATTTCTATTAAAGTTGTTTGGTTTTTGCAACTGCAAGATATTACTTCTTGTTATTTTATAAACCAATAATTAAGTCAAATAACATTCTCTTGATGTGGTCATTTTTATTTACAGTTGCATAGTATTCTGCATAATGCATGTGAAGTGCAGGTACGATAATCACTAAAACTTGCAGCAGCATTACCGTTACTTTAATGAAATCCTTCTTGTGTGCCTAGTCAAAATGTGGATAATGAGCATATACTTGCTTACAAACAGTCTTCATTGTTATTTCTTCGAGTTAGCTCCTTCGAAAATTTCTTTGACATACGACTTCGTTTCTTCATCTGTAGGTGGAGCCTTTGTCTTTTTTGAGAGGAGTTCGTCTTCAGATGAAGACTCGTCAACACTCTTACTATAGGATTTCCGTTTTTTAGCTGAAGATTTCTTCTCAGACATTTTGTTTGGAGTGTTTTTAGCATTAGCTTTCTTGGATGCTTTTTTTTAGATTGGCTTCTGCGACCTTTCTATGATTTTGGCTTGGATTTTGAATCATCACTGTTAGCTCCTTCATCAGGCTCATCTTTCACATATTTCTAATCCCTTTCATCTTCTTTTCATATTGGTCTGACCATTTGTCAAAATGAAACCCACAGAAATTACATATGTTATTTCTCACAGGAGTGACCTTCTCAAATGTTGAACAGAGCTCTGTGAAGCTGCTTTAGAGCATCAGCCTTGAACTTCTTGAGAAATGCCTTAGTTCTTGGTATTTCACCCAGCGGAGTTCCTTTGCCTTCTGGTATTTCAATTGCCTCCGTTTCTTTACGCTCAATGAATTCTTCTGTGAATCTTTCCACCTTCTTTCTCTCTCTTGTACGTGATATTTCCAGGGTTTGATCAAGCAATGGAACTGTTTCGTCCCCCGACTTGTCGTTTTCTCCGTCAACATCGTCGTCATCATCACCACCATCCTCTTCTTCACTTTCTTCTTTTTTGTGCACAGAAACAGGCTTCATTTTTTCTTGCTGCAAGAACCTTTCGACCTGAATGTTAAGGATAGTATTGCGTGCTAGGCATGACAGCGCTCTTCGAGCGTTGGACTTAACTGAATGAGGAGTTATCTTTCCTGACACAATCCAACCAAATGATGTTTCCTGTTAGGTTTGGTGGTTATCTCTTTTCAGTTGATCGATGCTCCAAGCAGAGGATCAATCTCACCAGGTTTGTTAAATGATGTGTCAGCTAACCTTGCGTGATTAGGAAGCAGCCAAGTGGAGGTTTCAAGGGATTCTGTTGTCAGTGACCCTGTTACACGCGGTAGCAATGCACAGACTGCATGTGTACTGTAGTCAGCAACTCTTGATGAAATATGCACACCGCAAACTTGCGCGATTTGAACATCGTTGATGCCACTTATCGGTATCGAATGGTGACTGAGCTGTAGTCCCATCCGATCTGCTAAGATCCTAGACATAAAGTTCATTTGTGAGGCACTGTCGAGAAATGCCCTGCATTTGTATACCTTTCCATTTTTGTCGGTGATGTTTACAAGTGCAGTAGATAATAATACTTCTGCACGTTGGTGGTCTCCTTTCACTGTGCAGTATGTTTGCTGTCGTTGTACATCCGTTTCTTGGTTTCTACTGTCACTCTCTTTACTGGCTTGTTCCTTGTGCAATAATGTGTTATGGTGCTTTCTACAAATGCAGCAGTTGCCGGCACGGCAGTTGACAGACAGTTGAAACAAAGTTTTTGTCTTTTTACGAAGTGTATTCTTTTAGCAGTGTCGCTCTCTTTCAACTTAGGACACCTACTTAGCTTATGCGTTGAGTTGCAGAATGCACAGTCGGGAGCAGTCACGAGAAATGTACGTGGAGAACTGTAGCCTTGTGCCTTAGTATGCATCGCGGCCAGCTGCTGGGACTGTGGCAGCATTTTCTTTGGATGAATGAGCTCTAACGTCTGGCAGCTGGTTTCTACAGATGCCACCAGATCTTTCAGAGGCGGAAATGTGGTGTCACCTGTTTTACATTCCCACTGATTCCTCAGAGTCACACTAATATGATCCAACAAAATGTTCGACAGCAATATTTCATGCAATGGAATGCCGGCCTGCATTACCTCAATCGCTTTCGGATTTCTTATTATCTGATTAATTAACATCTGTAAGTCCTTAGCAGGTTAAACTTTGACGGTGGGCAGATTCAGAAGTTCTTTTACATGCAATTCAACAATTAACTTGGGATTGTTACACTTTTGATCGATTAAATCCTATTCAATGTTAAGTTACTCTCTGTAACCGGTAAGTTTTCAACCAGACACACATGATAATAAATAATAATATCGCTGGACATCAGTTAAGGCTTCATTGCTGATAACTAATGCCTTAAAGGTATCGAAGAGGTGCATAAATTATGCTATTTTACCATTGAATTTTTGTAATGAAATTGCTGGAAGCTTTATTTCACGTGCACTGGATGAACTGACAGACTTAGGTGGTAACACAACATTTGACTGGAGAAGTGTCGTTATTTTTGATTCTAAATCTAAGCACAAGTCTTCAAACGACTCCCTGTCTGCATTATGAGATTCTTCTACATCGTTACTATCTAACTGAATGTGGATGTCTTCGTATTCATCCTTGCTTGTATTTAGCAGTGTCGTTGAGATTGGATCCATCTTGAAAGCTTTTAACAAATGTTGAGAGTCTTGTCACTCGTGACTTGATTACTGCTCTTTTCTTACTTAAATTTCGTTTCTGGATAGGATCCATGCTTCAGGAGATTAGCACAAAGTATAATAGATTAAGGAACTAGAGTCAGGCTGCTCGCAGAGCGGGACGACGGTACCTGTAGAGCGCTGATTGGGCTGCAGCTGCTGGCGGAGACGGCGAAGGACAGGGCTCACTGATACACTGGTGTCGTGTTGTCGGAACTGCTTGGCTGTGTTACGACGTCTGCTGGCTTGAGATTTACTTCACAACACAATTCTCGCGGCGTTTGTACCTTGGAGAGCTCTAGTGCCGATGTCTATCACTGCTGATGCGTGAGAGACATGCGGAGCGTATGGTAGTCTCGGAGAATCACTCAGAAAGCCACGATAGCCGGATACTCGTAATTCGCCGTAGGTGCAAATCAAAGCACGGAACTTTTGTGCTGGAACATATTCGACTAGTTATATCCGTGCCCGGAGAATCAAAACGTAGGCAACCGCAAAACGCGCGGTAAATTCTGCGCTGCCTCGCTCCTTCCACAGTTCAAAAGAATGCATATCACTCGTTGCAAAGCAAGGGCGGTTGAAATGAAAGTGCGTGAATGATTGGTGAAAGTGGACTGTATTTAGAGACTACAATACGAAACAGAGTGGTGCGTGCGCGTTGCTTCGTGGTTACGGCCCGTGTCAATGTCCCGGCCGGTTCCGGCCGTGTATTGTGTGGACGGGCGGGCAGAAAAAATCCTTACCTGCAGGGAGCATCTGGTCGCTGCTGCGCCGTTGTATCACGTTGCACCAATTCAGAACAGAGACATTAGTGGATATTTGAAAACTCGCCGTCAGAGAGTTGAGAACTGATTTCTTTATAATTTGTTGGAGGAGTAATGTTTTCTTTCCTGTTCCATCATTTTTCTTTTTGTTCTTAGTTAGGATACTATCATAGTCAGAAACATCTTTTAAAACAGTAATTACGTTTCATACTGATGTAGAATCTTATCTTACGAAAAACAGTAATACAGAAATACTAGTAGAAGAAGAAAGAGTTTTGTGGAGCACTGAAAGGAGACATTACGCTGAAAACACAGGGTATCCCAAAAGTCTTTACCTGATTACATAAATTGATAACTCAGGCTAGAAGTAAGATACAAATATGAAACTGGTGTCTAATTGTTTACAAACTATCAAAGTTTTTTTGACACATCAGTAAACTTCCACATGAGCTCCCTTCATAGCACGTAGCACATCTAGGCGATATTCAATTTCCGTCCACACATTAGCCAACATCACTGGAGGGATCGATTCAACGACTGTGGTTATCCGTTGCCGCAGGGTTTCAAGATCTGGTACACGTGTTCGGCAGACCTCGTCCTTGACATAACCCCTTAAAAAGAAGTCTAATGTGGTTATGTCAGGAGAGCGTGGAGGCGAAACCGTTGGCCCATCACGACCAATCCATCGCCCAGGAAAGGTCATATCGAGATAGGCACGGACGTCCAAACCCCAATGAGGCGGTGCACCGTCTTGCTGAAACAAGACATCGGGTTGATACTGAAGCAGCTGAGGAACAGCATACAGTTGCAACATGTCCAGATACACTGCAGATGTGATGGTAGCCTCAGCGAAGAAGAATGGCCCGATAATTCGATCGTGCAATAGCGCGCACCAAACATTCACCTTTGGACTTCCTCTGGTGCACTCCATGACCTCGCCAGGGGGTTGTGAATCCCAAATGCGCACGTTATGGCGATTCACTACGCCACTGACAAAAAAGGTCGGTCGTCGGGAAAGGCAATTAGTCTGAGATAACCATCATCGTCCTCAATACGTGAGAGCATTTCGACCGCAAAGTCATATCCACGTGTACTGTCATTGGACAACAAGGCCTGAACGATTTGCACTTTGTATGCACGAAACAATAAACGTTTGTGTAAAATGTCATGGAGAGAGCTTTTTGACATCTGTAATTCACGTGAGGCCCTGCGCACCGATTTCTTCGGACTTCGCAGAAAAGACTGACTGCTTCCACTCTGTCTGCTGAGGTTCTTGGTCGACCAGACCTCGGAAGGTCAGCAACCGATCCTGTGTTCTTGAACTTCTCATACCAGGCTTTAATGCTCTTGAGATCAGGTGGTTTCCTTCCAAATGTTGTCTGGAAGTGTCTCTGCACTGTGGTTGGTGATCGTGTCTCATGGTATCACAGGACACACTATGCCTTGTCCTGATTGGTTAACATGGCTTCTTGGGCACTGCACCTCATCCACTACTTACGTACTGCGAACCTAAAACAGAAAAAAAACTTTGATAGTTTGTAAACAATTAGACACCAGCTTCATATTTGTATCTTACATCTAGCCTGAGTTATCAATTTATGTAATCAGGGAAGTAGAACCAGGCAACCAGCTTCTGCAGAAGACCGCGAAACAGGTTTTCGAAGTCTCTGGACAGCTAATCCTTTACTAACCCGATGGAAGTACTCAGGGCACATAAAATGAATCTGTCGATTCAGCATTAAACGAGCTCGGATCTGACAAGTAAGAACTGTATAAACCGACCATAAAGCGGACCTGCGGTGACGTGTACTGCCCTCGTACATAGAATCGCGCAGTCGTCAGACAGCGAGGACGTAAAATTGTGGATTTAACATCTAGCAGGGTCTCGTAAAATGGAACTCATTCTCAAACTGTCAATCGCTAAATGCCGTCGGACAGGTGGTAGCTGTTTCGTGCAACACGGGGCGTCGTGAGAAAGCAGTGATGTGAACGTGTGTGCAACGCGTGCACGCACGCGCAAACCCACTCGCGCTTGTGTGTGTGTGTGTTTGTGTGTGTAACCACACATTTGTGCGAGCGCGCTCCTCCGGCCACGGTGCGTGATCGTGTGCGTCTGACGCGCTGCCGTGACGTGACATGACGTGGCGTGATGTCAGTGGCCGTCAATCGCGCTCCACTGGGCACGCGTGCGTGCCTCGCCGAGCCCGGATTCTGCTTATCGACAGGCGTCCGATCGTACAATCGAAATGCGGACTCTATAGTTCTGATACGCCGGGGCAACTGCGACCAGCTACACGTGGAATGTGACCCAGTAAGCTGCGATCATTGGTATTGGAAACGACAAATGTCCTGCACAGAGGCTAAATACAGAATGCGCCATATATGGAGCAAAATGTAGCCACGTAGTAGCTCGTTAAGCAGTGTAGTGGTTTTTTTCCACGAGAAAGAGATAGTGCGACTAATGTACAGATTGAACCAGAACTCCATCAAAAAATCTTCAAATGTGTGTGAAATCTTACGGGACTTAACTGCTACGGTCATCAGTCCCTAAGCTTACACATTACTCAACCTAAATTATCCTAAGGACAAACACACACACCCATGCCCGAGGGCGAACTCCGCCGGGATTAGCCGCACAGTCCATTACTGCAGCGCCCTGTGAGCGCTCGGCTAATCCCGCGCGGCCCAGAACTTCATCAACAAATTTTCAGTAATGGTAGTATGGACCAGAACACGAAAAGAATGTCGAGTAAACATGGACTCCAAACAACGTGCCTTACGAGCTGTGAGTTGTTCATCTTCGATGCAGTGAAGTACATCTCTTCTACTGAAAACACTTTGCTGTACATGTTTTGCGAGGAGGTGGGGACAACAACAAGAAAAAGACTTGTTAGTGGAGAAGGTGTGTTTCGCAGTAGCTCACAGATCTTGATGTATGGCGTTAGAGACCGTGTTTAGTGGATATTTACTGGATTTTTTTCTTGTTATGGTCCCTAATACTACTTCTCAAAATATTTTTTTACTTATTCATTTAATATGACCTGATTAGGGCCAACAGGCCCTATCTCACATTGGACACGTTTTTATGGATACAATACCTTTTTTATACGTAGTTACTTAAGAAATAAAAACTTAATTAAGTAGTACTAAAATGATTTGAGTGTATGTACTGACAATGTGAGTGAATAATACTACGACAAAATAAATGTAATACCAGCAGTACTTCTAATACTGTAGCTACTATCACTAATAATGAAAAAAGTAAAAATAATAATAAAAAATGATATATAATGATAATAATAGGAATAATAATAATAATAATAATAATAATAATAAACCCCGTGGAGGCCCGGGAAAGGAATAGGCCTCCGGTGTGTTCTGCCAGTCGTAAAAGGCGACGAAAAGAATAAACCACTAATAGGCCTAACCCCCCTTTTAGTGTGATTACTTGGTTCAGGACAGAACTAAAGAAGCCTCGGACAAGCGCCGTCATGGTCGTGGACGACGCTTGAACCCTATGCCCGCCCACAATGGTAACGACACTGCTAGCCAACTGGAAAATGACATCTTGGGTTGTCGGGTGTTCTACATTTTGGTCTTCTTCAGGAACCTGTGGTTTAGTGGCTGGTTGGAGTGCCCTCTCAATTTGTCTGTCCGTGTATCCATTCTTGGAGAAAACTGTTTTGAGATGTTCTATCTCTATAGGCAGATTCTCTTGGTCTGACAGGGCACGTGCTCTGTGGACCAAAGTCTTCAGAACCCCATTCTTCTGTGCAGGGTGGTGACAGCTACTGGCCTGCAGATATAAATCAGTGCGTGTTGGTTTTCGGTACACACTGTGGCCTATTGGGCAAAGAAGGTGGCATATCTGCCCTATGCTGGCTCTATTTCTGCCAAAATCAGTAGGATCCTCCGTAAACACAATATCAAGTGTGTTTTCTGTCCATCCAACAAGATCGGGGGACTGCTGGGGAGTGTCAAAGACTACCTGGGGTTATGAAAACCAGGATTTTACAATATACCTTGTCAATGTGGCATGTCCCTTATTGGCCAGACGACAAGAACTGTGGAGATCAGGTGCAAAGAACATCAGAGGCACACTAGATTAAGACAGGTGACTAAGTCAGCCATTGCTGAACACTGTCTAGAACTAGATCATGCCATGAAGTGTGAGGATACCAAGATTCTAGCACAAACACCCAGATTTTGGGACAGTGTTATAAGAGAATCGATATAAATTAAAATGGCTGACGATCTTATGAATCGTGACACAGGGTACCAGCTAAGCAGAGCCTGGGAACCGGCTCTGGAATTGTTAAAGGAGCAACGGGGCCAGCTGCAACACTACAAAAACAGAAGAACCAGAGACATGTATATGGAAAACGAGCCCCTGACGGACAGCTAGGCGCACCAGACCGAAGATGGAACACCCAGAAGTGGGACTGGTGGGCGCGGACCGCAGAGGGAACATCCAGAGCCGCAGCGGACGAAAAACGGAGCGGCAACGCTCCAACAGGTCGTGGTGAGCGGGCGCGAACCGCAGGGGGAACGCTTGGTACCCCAGACCGTAGATGAAACCCCCAGGAGCGGGTTTGGTGGGCGCGGACCGCAGAGGGAACACCTAGAACTGCAGCGGACGGAAAACGGAGCAGCAACGCTCCAGCAGGTCGCAGGGAATGGGCGCGGACCACAGAGGAAGCGCCTGCAGCCGTTGGTGGAGGGGGAAGGCCATAGGCATAAATACTGGACCAGGTCCACTCGAGGAGCAGTCTCAGGTAGCACCTGATGAAGGCCACCAGCAACGTGACCGAAATATCGTGCAAGTACGACGCTGATATCCGGCAGAATACACGACAACCCAAGATGTCATTAGATCGCCGGGAAAGCCTGAAGAGTTACAACTGGAAAATGATTTAAATCCAAGTAGAGGTGTTTTGCAGGATATGCTTCCTGCAACCACCGTAGAAGGAAAACAATGACAGAGGATGAGATCGTCAGATGAAGTTAATCAACACCTCATGTTCTGTTATTACCAAGCAACAAACCTAGGAACCAACACAACTGGATACAGATCACAAGTATACACAACATTTATTATCAGATACCCAGAATTAAAATTTTTAACAGAACAACGACTAGCTGATCAGATCCGTGTAATAATCAAAAATAACAGGATACCCCAGTCAGAATTAGAAAACATCAAACAACAAGTACAACAAATACTGGAACAAAATAATGTGCAACCAGAAGAAGAAGAAAATACACTAATGGACTCAAACATCTCAGAGCAAACAAACAAAGACCAACATGCATCAATTAAACAATCAAAGGAAAACGAAATCTTAAGACAGCCGCCAGAACAAGCACAAATAGAACACGAAGTGACACACATGTTAGATATAGAAGAGAAATTCCAGCTGACACATATAGAATACAAAGACACAAATGCAGACATTAGACCATTCTTGTATAGACCGCCAAATAACCCACAAGTCGAAACAACAATAAAAACTATCAACATAATCATACACAACAAAATAAATGAAAACACTACTATGGAAGAGCTACAACTACTGGTTTATATAGGAGCACACACTACACTAAATATACACACTAGGCAGAGATCAGAACCAACCAACACACAGAAGAAACCCACAAAACCAGCATGGCAACACAGGCTACAGATCAGAATAGAAAAACTGGGAAAAGACATCGGACAGCTAACACAATTTATAAGAAATGAAATGCCAGAAAAAAAACGAAAAAGGTTAGTTAAAATCTCACAACAAGAAGCGATAGAGCAGTTAGATGAAAAGAAGCAGAAATTACAAGCATTGGCCAAACGACTTAGAAGATACAAAAAAAGTGAAAATAGAAGGAAACAAAACCAAACATTCAACACAAACCAAAAGATATTTGACCAGACAATAGATAACACACACATTAAAATAGACAATCCACCAAGCATAACAGACATGGAACACTTCTGGAGCAACATATGGTCAAACCTGGTACAACATAACAGGCATGCACGGTAGATACAAGCAGGAACACTCACATACAGGATGATACCGCAGATGCCTGAAGTGATAATTTTGCAACATGAAGTCACCGTAGCAATTAATCCTACTCACAATTGGAAAGCCCCTGGAAAAGATAAAATAGCAAATTTCTGGCTGAAGAAATTCACCTCAATATATTCACATCTAACTGAATCATTTAACAGTTACGTTGCAGACCCATACGCATTCCCTGATACACTTACACATGGAATAACTTATCTGAAACCTAAAGATCAAGCAGACACAGCAAACCCAGCTGAATATCGCCCCATAACATGCCTACCAACAATATACAAAATATTAACTTCAGTCATTACACAGAAATTAATAACACATACAACACAGAACAAAATTATAAATGAAGAACAAAAAGGCTGCTGCAGAGGAGCATGAGGATGTAAAGAGTAACTGATAATAGATGCAGAGGTGACATATCAAGCTAAAACTAAACAAAGGTCGCTACACTACGCATACATTGATTACTAAAAAGCTTTTGATAGTGTACCCCACTCATGGTTACTACAAATATTGGAAATATCCAAAGTAGATCCTAAATTGATACAGTTCCTAAACATAGTAATGAAAAATTGGAAAACCACACTTAATATCCAAACAAATTCAAATAATTTCACATCACAGCCAATACAGATTAAGTGTGGTATATACCAAGGAGACTCATTAAGTCCTTTCTGGTTCTGCCTTGCTCTGAACCCACTATCCAACATGGTAAATAATACAAATTATGGATACAATATTACTGGAACATAGCCACACAAAATCACACATTTGCTATACATGAATGATCTAAAACTACTGGCAGCATCAAATCAACAACTCAACCAATTACTAAAGATAACAGAAGTATTCAGCAATGATATAAATATGGCTTTTGGAACAGACAAATGTAAGAAAAATAGCATAGTCAAGGGAAAACACACTAAACAAGAAGATTACATATTGGATAACCACAGCGACTGCATAGAAGCGATGGAAAAAACAGATGCCTATAAATATCTAGGATACAGACAAAAAATAGGAATAGATAATACAAATATTAAAGAAGAACTAAAAGAAAAATATAGACAAAGACTAACAAAAATACTGAAAACAGAATTGACAGCAAGAAACAAGACAAAAGCTATAAATACTTATGCTGTACCAATATTGACCTACTCGTTTGGAGTAGTGAAATGGAGTAACACAGACCTAGAAGCACTCAATACACTTACACGATCACAATGCCACAAATATAGAATACATCACATACATTCAGCAACAGAAAGATTCACATTAAGCAGAAAGGAGGGGGGAAGGGGATTTATTGACATAAGAAACCTACATTGTGGACAGGTAGACAATTTAAGAAAATTCTTCATAGAATGAGCAGAAACTAGCAAAATACACAAAGCAATCACTCATATAAATACATCGGCTACACCACTGCAATTTCATAACCACTTCTACAACCCTCTAGATCACATAACATCAACAGATACGAAGAAAGTAAATTGGAAAAAGGAAACACTACATGGCAAGCACCTGTATCATCTAACACAGCCACACATCGATCAAGACACATCCAACACACGGCTAAGAAAAGGCAATATACGCAGTGAAACGGAAGGATTCATGATTGCAATACAGGATCAAACAATAAACACCAGATATTACAGCAAGCATATTAGTAAAGATCCCAATACCACAACAGATAAATGCAGACTTTGCAAACAACAAATAGAAACAGTAGTCACATCACAAGTGGATGTATAATACTAGCAAATACAGAATACCCCCGAAGACATGACAATGTAGCAAAAATAATACATCAACAGCTTGCCTTACAACATAAACTTATAAAACAACACGTTCCCACATACAAGTATGCACCACAAAATGTACTGCAGAATGATGAATACAAATTATACTGGAACAGAACCATTATAACAGATAAAACAACACCACATAACAAACCTGATATCATACTCACCAATAAAAAGAAGAAATTAACACAACTAATCGAAATAGCCATACCAAATACAACAAATATACAAAAGAAAACAGGAGAAAAAATTGAAAAATACATCCAACTGGCTGAGGAAGTCAAGGACATGTGGCATCAGGATAAAGTTGACATTATACCAATTATACTATCAACTACAGGAGTCATACCACACAATATCCACCAGTACATCAATGCAATACAGCTACATCCAAACTTATATATACAACTACAGAAATCCGTAATTGTTGATACATATTCAATCACCTGAAAGTTCCTAAATGCAATATAACATATACCGTACAGTTAAAAGGAAGTCACGCTTGATCAAGGTCCGCATCACTTTCCATTTTTGACCAGATATAACGTCTGAGAAAATAAATAAATAATAATAATAACAACGAGAGTGGCAGACATGAGAAATATTGTGTAGGTGTAGATATAGAAAATACATGTTTCTCGACATAGACATATTTGGGGAAAAGAAATGTAAGTAAATTGCAGCAGCTAAGAACACGGGGAAAAGGGAAAATCAGCATGGAAGGAAGGATGTGTACAGGATGTGTACAGGTAACATGTACGTGCAGGGACGTGGTAATCATCATCGTTGCTTAGTTGATATAGCATTAACTGTCTTCTGATGCGGGAGGTGTTATTCAGTTCTCTAATATAAATAAGGAGATTATTCCGAGTAAGGTTCCTGCTACTGAGAAGGATATCGAGAAAGAGGCTGAAAGACGGGGGGGGGGGGGGCAAAAAAGATTTTGCTCTGATAGTAACGTGTGTTTCTGCCATATTGTTCAGACAAGAGCTTTAAGGTCGAGGGGAAATACGAGTGTACGTTGACAACAGAGAATATGGAAGCCTCACTTGTGGGTGTGTGCAGAGAGATTGGTGAAATATGGTAAAAGAGTAGAACATCACAGATGTAACAAACACAGGCATTCATAATCAGATCCAGGCTGTGTGAACTATCCTGAGAAAGGCTTCGCAAAATAAAATTACTGTAATACATAATTAGAAGTAAAAGTGTTTCTAATACTTCTTTTTGGGTCAGGAAGGGAAGAGCTTTTCACACTTCTGTAGGGCATAGGGAGATGCTGATGCCTTCTTGGAAAGTGGGTTAAGTGTTCAGTCAAATTTATATTTTCATCTAGTGTTAGACCTAGACTCTTTGCTGAGGGAGAATTAATATTTGTCCCATTTAGGGTTAAAGATGGTAAGCGTTATCGATTTTTCCGTCTAGTGACTCTAGGATGAGAAACCAATGCCCCTTGTGTTACGTATGGGTTGAGTTTTAACGCTGCATCCAGTGTCCATTTTGATAGGGCGCACAGCTCAATATTGAGATTCTCGATAGCTGCCTTCGGGTTTATTGGTTCTGCACATAGCTATAGCTGGAGGTTGCGACGTTACCTATCGGTTACTGCTTGAGTAGTTGGTCTTCCAAACCGCATCCCATACCAGCAAACCAGTTGCTTCTTCATCCACCGTTACTCGTATTTTAGGTACTGGGGCTCTGCACAGCTCTGTTTAAAAATGATGGCTCGATTTAGTCATGGGATTGAGCCGCGCATGTCTGCTTTCACACGCTGCAGCTAATTAACTGCAAGTAATAACCTGCAGTTGCGATTCTGTCGTTAATTAGTCCTTGTACTGGATAGGATTGCTAGTTAATAAAATACACAGAAATATAAAAGTTAATCGAATAATTTAACAACAAGGGTTCCATTCTAAGGTCTGTAATTGATGTAGGCGACAGAGAATTATGTTCAACAATGTTTATTCAAGACTGGACATCTCAAATAAACGGTATGTGGTTCCACGATATTCTGTCAAAATACAAACAGAAAATATCCTTATCAAACGCAGTAATGGTCCATAGAGGACGTCACGAGAATGATTGCAAAATCCTTAAACGAAACAGTCATCCAAGACTCGCGGAAACTAAGTTCATTTCGTGATCACTGTATACGAAATACTGATCAGCTCGAAACAGTTCAGAGTTCAACAAGATGATTCACAAATTAATATAAGCGATACAAACTTAGTAACCCATACTCTGTCTGTCCGCAGTTCCGTTATATAAGCGGAGCAAATTCAGATCTCTGTGGACTTAGAGCCCCTTCAAACGTTAGAGTATTGTAGCGGCCGTTCCTCGCCCAGAATCTATCACCTACACCACTGAATCGCGCACAATAGGCGGCGTGCCTTCTTCCAGCATTCGATCCAAACTCTAGAATTCCTGTCGCCGCTTGACTCCAGCACTGTTCAGCCACTGTCCAACTTCCATTGGCTGAAGGCCATTAACACCTAGAGTACATCGTTCTCAAGCTCTACAGACATGATTTGACTCACTTGACCGCTTTGCTGCGCTAAAGTAATATACAGGGTGTCCCAAAATAATACATAGACTCTTTGAAACAGAATCTCTCTTTAATTAAAGGAGACAGAAATACAATTTTTATGGGTAATAATTTAGATGGCGGTGAAAAAGAAAACAATGCTTTCTTTTGTTTCAGGATTGTCAGCAAACATGGCGTTATCGTTTGAACAACGGAAACGTGTGCTAAAGTGTTACTGGAAAACAGAGAGTGTGAGTGCGGTACGCCGACGTTGGAGAGTTCAATTTGGAACACCGCCATCGACAACAGTAACAATTACAAGAATCAATAATAAGTTTGAAGTCGAAGGGACGGAGCACGATATGAAGAAGGGACATAGCTGACAAAAGAGAAGTTCAACAGACAATGAGAGTGATGATGCAGTAATCCAGGCATACACACGATCCCCCGAAGAAACCTGTGAGGCAATGCTCTCGTGAGACTGGGGTCTGCAGAGGCAGTGTTCATAGAAATTTGCGGTCTCAGTACTTTAAGTCTTACATTCCAAGACTTCTCCATGCTCTTAACGAGGATGATCCTGATAGGTGAAGCGAATTTTGTGAGTGGTTCATGTGAAGAAGAGCAACGATGCCAAGATCGAATTCTTTGGTCAGATGAAGCGACGTTTAAACTTGATGGAACAATTAACTGCCATAATTGCGTGTACTGGGCCAGGGAGAATCCATACGTGACCGAACAAAGGCATGTTAATCTACCAGAAGTAATAGGCTGGTGTGGTCTGTCTTCTGCATGGTTAATCGGGCCGTACTACTTTGATAAACCTGTCACGGGCGACTCGTAGATGTTGGAAGTGATAACCCGTGGTCTTAATGTTGTGTTTGGAAATGAAGATTATTACTTTCAACATGATGGGGCGCCATCTCACTTTCACCTCGATGTGAGGGCATTTTTCAGTCGTACATTCCCTGGCAGATGGACATGACGAAGGTGAAGTGTAGAATATCCCGCTCGTTAGACTTCTTTCTGTGGGGTGCTCTCAAGAAAACAGTTTACGCAGTGAGACCACACACAGTGGATGATCTTAGAGACCAAATTGAGCAAGCCTGTGATGCTATTCCCTTCGAAACAGTTAAGTTGGCATGTCGCTTAGTCGTAAGTCGTTGTCGACGGTGCACTGCGATGGACGGACACCAGTTTGAACATTTACCACCTTAACTCGGACCATGAGGCACGTAACACCACTAAAATCTTATTTCTAACCCCTTTCATTAACGAGATGTTCAGTTTCATACAGTGTATACATTATTTTGGGACACCCGGTGTTATACAGTATTTAAATAAAAGAAGTGCTACAAACACACGGTTATCTTCAGACCATTTACAATAAATGAAGCAGCTGTTGGTTCACAAATAAATAAAGCAGCATTCTTGCGAGAGTGATCTTATGTTAAACGACAACGTATTGTCGTTTAATACAATTTAAACAGTTATTTAGGCCTGCTTGTCAGAAGTGTCTTTCGGCATTGTTTTACAAACGTGGCGTCCGCCAACACATGCGATTTACCACTTTTAAATTATCTCTTGCAATAAAATAAAGTTACTACCAAACTAGTAAACTATACATTAAATAAAAAGACAAATATAAAAAGAAAATGAGGTATTCAAGCTGCATTCTTTTGCTTTGTATATGTGGGGAATACGATGTTCTGACAAACATTTGCATAATGAAAAGTATGCAAAAAAATGTCGTAAATCAATAAATAAAGCAGATAGATACGTAGCTCTCAGGGATGATAGCTATAGTGCAATGTGACTGCGAATTATTGTGACTCGGTCATCTTTAAGATTTTCTGACACTCTGCCACTTCCTTGAGCATATCTTGCACAAAGGACATGCGAGTAACAGCAGTCCAGATTCCCAACTTCGGGATTTTTCCAACAACCGTTCCTTTGATAACGCGAATGGCTCGCCTGGATCAGCCGTGACGGCCAGCCCGGTCGCGTCGTTCTATCGGCCTGGGGCCGTACAGTTGCGCAGACAAATTCACCTTATGTTGTACTAATTGTAGGCAACCGACTAGTTCTCCTAATACGCGTAACGCTTGAAGATCATCAGCGTACATGTTGCACAGGCAGTAGGACAAAGCTCATGACGCATCGCAGACATACTGTGGAAAAAAGTAAGAGACCTGATATTGAATCCTGGGGGACGCTAGATACTGTCTGCCTCCGTTGGGACTTAAGATGATGGACATGAAGCATTGCTGGAGATTCGTCAAGTATGATTGAAACCATTACACTGCGCTCTGCGAGAAATTTTCTGCAAGTAAAAATGTCCAAGTCAACAGAGTCTTTGCTGAAGTCTGAGAAGCACATGGCAGTCGCCTCCTGTGCAATCATGCCAAATATCAGACCGTCTATTACCTTCATTAAGGCAGTTGTTGTGCTGCGACGTTTACGGAAACCTGATTGGTATTGGTCTAGTATGTCGTGGACTATATATTCTGGGGGCATGGATAGTGCAGGAAGAATGCAAATACTCGTAGGTCGGTAATCAGAGGTGCTGTGGCTAGTCCTTTTTAGATATTTTCTTAACTGGTCCCTGTTTTCTGGTCTCAGAGAAAACGCTTGTGGTTAAGGAGAGTTTGAAGATACGTGCTACAGTGGGCAGTAGAGTAACTAGGATGCCATCGTGCCTAATAGATGCTGATCTGATACGTATGAAGGCCTTTTTGACGCTTTTCTCAGTAACATGTTTTCGTGGCCACAGTCGTTTAACCCCATGAAGTAATCAATTTATCTTTGTTTCGTTTGCCGTTCACCTGTGGCTGTAGCTGAAGTGAAATACATGTTGGGTTCTTTGCCTATATTAAGACCATGCATATTTTTCCATGGGACAGCTGGTGTATTTCTGTTGCCGGTTAATGTACAGGTAATATTCGGAGTACCACAGGGAAGTGCGATAGGACCGTTGCTGTTTACAGTATATATAAACAATTTAGTAGAAAGCGTCGGATGCTCTTTAAGGCTGTTCGCAGATGATGCAGTTCTCTATAACAAAGTAGCAACGCCAGAAGACGGAATTTGCTGAACGACCTGCAAAGAATTGATGATTAGTGCAGGCTCTGGCAGCTGACCCTGAACATAAATAAATTTTGCAGACTGAGCATACATAGGAAAAGAAATCCACTACTGTACAGCTACACTATTAATAACAAGAGACAGCAACTTCCTGGCAGATTAAAACTGTGTGCCCGACCGAGACTCGAACTCGGGACCTTTGCCTTTCGCGGGCAAGTTTGGAAGGTAGGAGACGAGATACTGGCAGAAGTAAAGCTGTGAGGACCGGGCGTGAGTCGTGATTCGGTAGCTCAGTTGGTAGAGCACTTGCCCGCGAAAGGCAAAGGTCCCGAGTTCAAGTCTCGGTCGGGCACACAGTTTTAATCTTCCAGGAAGTTTCATATCAGCGCACACTCCGCTGCAGAGTGAAAATCTCATTCTGGAACAAGAGACAGCGTCTACCGTAAAATATCTAGGCGTAACTATCCAGAGCAACCTTAGGTGGAATGACCATATAAAACAGATTGTGGGAAAAGGAGACACCAGAATCAGACTCATTGGAAGAATCTTAAGTAAATGTAACTCATCTATCAAAGAAGTGGCTTATAAGTTCGCCTGATTCTTGAGTATTGCTCATCTATCGGGGATCCCTATCAGATAGGACTGATAGAGAAGATCCAATGAAGAGCGGCGCATTCCGTCATGGGATCGTTTAGCTGGCGAGAGAACGTTACGGAGATGTTAAACAAACTCCACTGACAGGCGTTACAAGAAAGGCGTTGTGCATCACGGAGAGGTTTACTACTGAAATTTCGGCACAGCACTTTTCAGTAGGAGTTGGACAACACATGTCGCGTATTGACAACGAGGAGAAAATTCGAAAAACTAGAGCCAATACAGAGGTTTACCGACAATCATTCTTCGCACGCACTGTTCGCAAGTGGAACAGGGTTGGAGGGATCAGATAGTGGTACCGAAAGTAGCCTCCGCCACACACCAGTTTATGGCTTGCGGAGTATGATGTAGATGTACAGACGTGACTGAGTTCTGCATTTCTCACAGCTTGACTGACTCCGTTCCGCTTTTGTTTCAAACAATGGGCGCCGTTTGTATGCCCGTTGTGTAGCATCTCTAATTTTCATGAGTTGATTTAGTTCTTTAGTTAGCCAAGGTACAGGTGTCCTTCTTACCTTTCCGATCTTTGAGGGAGCGTATTTTTCATATAGTTGAGGAAGTTCGATAGCAACTCCATGAAGTTTCTCGTTCACGTCCGAAAAGAACTGAAAGACGTTCCGCAAACTGCTTCTTGGGCACCAGTTGCGATTCAAGGTAGATTAATGGGGGTTAAGTCTCGTTATGTAGTCAGTTGTGGTTCCCTTCTGAAACGTCGTGATAATTATGTCATGAACAGATTCCATTTTTAATCTACATTTTTCCTTGTTTTGGTCTGTACTACCACGTCTGACAGTTTGTAGGTAGAGTACTAGCTCACCCTGTATACGACTTAACGTGAAAAACGAGATTTCAGTTATATTAATATTTCAATATGAAGGAAAAGACTCAACCACGAATTTCATACTGATCACGGCCATCCATAATCACTCTGTCAGCCATTTTGGGTGATTGACGTAAAGTAATACTGGACTAAAAACACTCGTGATAAATTATTATGGTATAAGGATATTCTTTGCAGTCAACACACGAACACTGTTACTTGAATCGAAGCGTTTTATGCTGAATTACACAGTTTGCTTTCACCCCTTACTATCGTTCAGAAATTGATACATGTAAACGGTTGTCAGAAAGCCAGGAAAACTTGTACTGATGTTGCAGGGCAGGCTGAGTTGTTGTTGTTGTTGTTGTTGTTGTGGTCTTCAGTCCTGAGACTGGTTTGATGCAGCTCTCCATGATACCCTATCCTGTGCAAGCTTCTTCATCTCCCAGTACTTACTGCAACCCACATCCTTCTGAATCTGATTAGTGTATTCATCTCTTGGTCTCCCTCTACGATTTTTACCCTCCACGCTGCCCCTCCAATGCTAAATTTGTGATCCCTTGATGCCTCAAAACATGTCCTACCAACCGATCCCTTCTTCTAGTCTAGTTGTGCCACAAACTTCTCTTCTCCCCAATCCTATTCAACACCTCCTCATTAGTTATGTGATCTACCCATCTAATCTTCAGCATTCTTCTGTAGCACCACATTTCGAAAGCTTCTATTCTCTTCTTGTCCAAACTATTTATCGTCCATGTTTCACTTCCATACATGGCTACACTCCGTACAAATACTTTCAGAAACGACTTCCTGACACTTAAATCTATACTCGATGTTAACAAATTTCTCTTCTTCAGAAACGCTTTCCTTGCCATTGCCAGTGTACATTTTATATCTTCTCTACTTCGACCATCATCTGTTATTTTGCTCCCTAAATAGCAAAACTCCTTTACTACTTTAAGTGTCTCGTTTCCTAATCTAATTCCCTCAGCATCACCCGACTTAATTCGACTACATTCCATTATCCTTGTTTTGCTTTTGTTGATGTTCATCTTATATCCTCCTTTCAAGACACTGTCCATTCCGTTCAACTGCTCTTCCAAGTCCTTTGCTGTTTCTGACAGAATTACAATGTCATCGGCGAAACTCAGTTTTTATTTCTTCTCCATGGATTGTAATACCTACTCCGAATTTTGGCAGGCTGTACTGCGAAATAATTGTAAGAAAAGTTCCTTAATTTGTGCCGTTTCCAAGTTAATTACCATTGAAATTATCTAATCAGGCAGTTGTGTGCGCAAATTCAAGCATAGCGCCAGATACAATTAGTGTATGTTGCTCTCATAGCTTAGGCGACAGCGAACGACACTGCTCAGCCTTTGAATCTCGTTCAGTCCATACTACCGCCCTACGTCCAGTTTTCGTATCGTCTCTGATGGGCTGCTTGAAATTACTCATATAATGGCGTGATTGGATAACTTCGATACTGATTAACTCGGGTACTGAGCCATTGTTCTTGAAACACAACCTACCCTGAAATACTTTTGCAAACTTCTCTTACTGTTTCTGACCAATATACGGCGTGAATCACGTGAAATTTTTCACAGCATGTATCGCGGAAATCGAAAGTACAACTGACGTGCGGTTTTCAGAAGATGGCTTGCTAGTCAGGGGCTCTTGTTGTTAGCCAATAATCAGGTTGTAATAATACTTAGAAGGGGTACAATGGCTATTGATATCAACAGTCTAAAAGGAGGGTAAATTGGAATGTCAATGGTATTTATTTCAGGATTCTAGTGCGATTCGTTTACGATGTACTTTATTTTGAAAAGTTCCCACACCGACACTTGGTTGTGCCGTTCAACCTGCCTAGTTGCTAGGTACGATGTTGTTATGTTTGTTTACAGTGTACATGCTTGCTCCTTGAGTGCACTGGCTAGCAAGTTAGTGCGTGGCAGTCCAAGCAGTAGGTCGTGAGTGTAGGATGGGATTCAGCAATGTTGAAAAATTCGGAATAGAGAGTGTAGGAAGAATGCAGTTCGTTGTACGGTTTATGCAGCGAGATATCCCAATAGACGTTAACCATCATGGAAATTATTTATCAAGCACCTAATTTTTTTGTTAAATTTTTCACTTCAGAGTACAAATTGCATCCTATATCCTCAATAATTTCTGGATGTACTTCAGTCTCTGTCTTCCCCTGCAGTTGTTACCCTCTACAGCTCCCTCTAGTACCATGGTACTTATCCCGTGACGTCTTAACAGATGTCCCTTCTTCTTGTCAGTGTTCCCTATATTTCCCTGGCCTCGACGGTTCTACGGAAAACTACCTCATTTCTTCCTTTATCAGTCCACCTAATTTTCGACATTCTTCTGTAGCACCACATCTCAAACGTTTGGATTCTCCTCTGTTCTGGTTTCCCACAGTCCATGTCTCACTATCTGACAACTCTGTGCTCCAGAGGAACATTTTGTTCAATTTCTTCCTCAACGGAAGACCTATGTTTAATAGTAGCAGACTTCTCTTGTCCATGAATGCCTTTTTGCCAGTGTTAGTCTGTTTTTTACGTCGTCTTTGCTCCATCATAGGTTGCGTAGGTAACAGATTTCCTTAACTTCGTCTACTTCGTGATCCACCGGCCGCTATGGCCGAGCGGTTCTAGGCGCTTCAGTCCTGAACCGCGATACTTCTGCGTCTTTCCATACAGTTACTCCATATACTTCACAGAATTTCGAATATTTTGCACCATTTTACTCTGCTAAAGCTTTTTCCAGGTCGACAAATTCTTTGAAGTGTCTTGATTTTTCTTCAGTCATGCTTCCATTATCAACTGCAGCGTCCGAACCGGTTTTTTAAATTTCCTATTTGCTGAATCCGTCCTTCCGATGATCATTCCTTTTTAGATATCTTCACATTTTCATGCAGCCATTTTGCCTTAGCTTCCCTGCACTTCATGTTTATTTCATTCCTAAGTGTCTTGTGATTCTCTATTCTTGAATTTCCCTGGACATTTTCGTACTTCCCTCTTTCATCGATCAGCTGAAATATTTCATATGTTACCCATGGTTTCTTCGTAGTTTTCCTTTCCAACTTCTGTGATTGCCCTCTTTAGAGACGTCCAAACCTCTTCAGCTGTACTGCCTACTGAGCTGCTCATTATCGCAGTGTCTACTAGCCTCAGTGAACTTCAAACGTATCTATTCATTTCTTAGTACTTCGGTACTCCACTTCTTTATGTACTGATTCTTCATTACTAGTCTCTTAAACTTCAGCCGTCTCTTCATCAATACTAAATTGACATCTGACTTTGCATCTGCTCGTGGGTACACCTCAATATCCTATATCTGATTTCGGAATCTTTGCCTGACCGTGATGTAATCTAACTGAAACCTTCCCGTACCTCCCGGCGCGTTTCCAAGTATGCCACCTCATCTTGTGATTACTGAACATAGTATTTGCTATTACTAATTGATATTTATTACAGAACTCGGTTAGTCCCTCTCCTCTCTCGTTTCTTCTATCAAGCCTATACTCTCTCGCGACACCTTATTCTACTCCATACACAACTGCATGCTATTTGGTTTTCATCTCTCTTTATGTACTAAATCGCTCGTTTTATATCCTCATATACTTTCTCTAGGTCTTCATCTTTAGCATGTAAATGTGAACTGTCGATGCGGTATTCGTTTGCTGTCAACTGCAATGAAATAGCCTTATCACTGAAATTCGTAACGAATGTACTCCCGTTATACCATTTTCTGTCGCTGTTGATATTACCTAATACTCGTCTACCCAGAAGTCCTTGTCTTCCTTCCAGCTCACTTCGCTGACTCCCACTATAACTAGATTGAGCGTCAGCGTTCTCCTTTTCTATCGGGTTCAAACCACCGACATTCAGCACGCAAACTCGTAGAACATTATCCTTTCTTTCGTTATTCACTCCTTTTCTCAAGATCATCACCCCCTTGGCAGTTTGCTCCCAGAAAACAGAATGGGGGACTATTCCGAAATCATTTGCCAGTGGAGAGATCATGTCCTGTGGATACACACAGTATATTTAATGCAGTGTTTCCACTGCCTTGCGCATCCTCACGCCGTTGATCATTGCTGACTGTTCCGCTTTTAGTGGCAGTTTCCCTGCCCAGTTACAAGAGACTGTCCTCAATCTCCATCCGCTCCTCCGTCCTATTTGACAGGGCCGTTGGCTGAATAAGGATGGCTTCTTATGCCAGTAGTCACCGTCTGCCAGTGCTGATTTTTATTCAAAACCTAAGCAGTGGCGATGTTCGAAACCTGCATTGTGGGTGACTTGATAACCAATCAGAAACAATACCCCTAAACCATGGGTGTCTCTTCAAGTAGTTACGTTAAAGTGGTATTGTAGGAGCTAGAAGATGTTACAGAAGGAAACAAGTGACTACAGAACAGGGGGAAATCAATATTCTTGTTGCTGTTGCAGTTGATCCGCATGTTAGCTTCATTGAAACTGCAGGAGGAAGTGGCATGAGTCAGGAAAGTCCTCCACGCATTCTCCATCGACATAGGTTGCATCACTATCACATGTCTCTCCATCAACAGCTGCATGGAAACCATTATGGACATTAAAACAAGGGAGTCCACATGTGTCATGTATCTTGTTTAGTGGTGAAACCACATTTAACAATCACTGCCAGGTTAACCGCCAAAACATGCACTACTGAACTGTTGACAATTCTCGTTGCCTTCGCCAGGCAGAATGTCCGCGTCCATGAGCGTGAGTGTGATGCCGGATAGTGAGCCGTCAGCTTATAGGGCCATGTAACGTAGATGTAACACTGAATGGGGACAAGTATGGAAGCTTCCTAAGAGACCATGTTCCACAGCTGGTAGACGACATTCTTTTACAAACCAGGAGGATCCTGTTGTACCAGTATGACTGTTTTCCAGCCCATTTTTTTTTTTTTTTTTTTGGGGGGGGGGGGGGGGGAATCAGGCTACTGACTGGTTTGATGCGGCTCGCCACGAATTCCTTTCCTGTGCTAACCTCTTCATCTCAGAGTAGCACTTGCAACCTACGTCCTCAATTATTTGCTTGACGTGTTCCAATCTCTGTCTTCCTCTACAGTTTTTTCCCTCTACAGCTCCCTCTAGTACCATGGAAGTCATTCCCTCATGTCTTAGCAAATGACCTATCATCCTGTCCTCCTTATCAGTGTTTTCCACATATTCCTTTCCTCTCCGATTCTGCGTAGAACCTCCTCATTCCTTACCTTATCAGTCCACCTAATTTTCCACATTCGTCTATAGCACCACATCTCAAATGCTTCGCTTCTCTTCTGTTCCGGTTTTCCCACAGTCCAAGTTTCACTACCATACAGTGGTGTACTCCAGACAGACGTACATCCTCAGAAATTTCTTCCTCAAATTAAGGCCGGTATTTGATATTAGTAGACTTCTCTTGGCCAGAAATGCCTCTTTTGCCATAGCTAGTCTGCTTTTGATGACCGCCTTGCTCCGTCCGCCATTGGTTATTTTACTTCCTAGGTAGCAGAATTCCGTAACTTCATTGACTTCGTGATCATCAATCCTGATATTAAGTTTCTCGCTGTTCTCATTTCTACTACTTCTCATTGCCTTCGTCTTTCTCCGAGTTACTCTCAAACCATACTGTGTACTCATTAGACCGTTCATTCCGTTCAGCAGATCATTTAATTCTTCTTCACTTTCACTCAGGATAGCACTGTCATCAGCGAATCGTATCATTGATATCCTTTCACCTTGTATTTTAATTCCACTGCTGAATCTTTCTTTTATTTCTATC
This sequence comes from Schistocerca serialis cubense, assembly GCF_023864345.2. Classification (NCBI taxonomy): domain Eukaryota; kingdom Metazoa; phylum Arthropoda; class Insecta; order Orthoptera; family Acrididae; genus Schistocerca; species Schistocerca serialis. Next base: position 335,562,894 of record NC_064638.1, read on the forward strand.
ATTGCTTCCTCGATGTACAAATTGAAGAGTAGGGGCGAAAGGCTACAGCCTTGTCTTACACCCTTCTTAATACGAGCACTTCGTTCTTGATCGTCAACTCTTATTATTTCCTCTTGGTTGTTGTACGTATTGTATATGACCCGTCTCTCCCTATAGCTTACCCCTACTTTTTTCAGAATCTCGAACAGCTTGCACCATTTTATATTGTCGAACGCTTTTTCCAGGTCGACAAATCCTATGAAAGTATCTTGATTTTTCTTTAGCCTTGCTTCCATTATTAGCCGTAACGTCAGAATTGCCTCTCTCGTCCCTTTACTTTTCCTAAAGCCAAACTGATCGTCACCTAGCGCATTCTCAATTTTCTTTTCCATTCTTCTGTATATTATTCTTGTAAGCAGCTTCGATGCATGAGCTGTTAAGCTGATTGTGCGATAATCCTCGAACTTGGCAGCTCTTGCCGTCTTCGGAATTGTGTGGATGACGCTTTTCCGAAAGTCGGATGGTATATCGCCAGACTCATATATTCTACACACCAACGTGAATAGTCGTTTTGTTGCCACTTCCCCCAATGATTTTAGAAATTCTGATGGAATGTTATCTATCCCTTCTGCCTTATTTGACCGTAAGTCCTCCAAAGCTCTTTTAAATTCCAATTCTAATACTGGATCCCCTATCTCTTCTAAATCGACTCCTGTTTCTTCTTCTATCACATCAGACAAATCTTCACCCTCATAGAGGCTTCCAATGTATTCTTTCCACCTATCTGCTCTCTCCTCTGCATTTAACAGTGGAATTCCCGTTGCACTCTTAATGTTACCACCGTTGCCTTTAATGTCACCAAAGGTTGTTATGACTTTCCTGTATGCTGAGTCTGTCCTTCCGACAATCATATCATTTTCGATGTCTTCCCATTTTTCCTGCAGCCATTTCGTCTTAGCTTCCCTGCACTTCCTATTTATTTCATTCCTCAGCGACTTGTATTTCTGTATTCCTGATTTTCCCGGAACATGTTTGTACTTCCTCCTTTCATCAATCAACTGAAGTATTTCTTCTGTTACCCATGATTTCTTCGCAGTTACCTTCTTTGTTGCTATGTTTTCCTTCCCAACTTCTGTGATGGCCCTTTTTAGAGATGTCCATTCCTCTTCAACTGTACGGCCTACTGCGCTATTCCTTATTGCTGTATCTATAGCGTTAGAGAACTTCAAACGCATCTCGTCATTCCTTAGTACTTCCGTATCCCACTTCTTTGCGTTTTGATGCTTCCTGACTAATGTCTTGAACTTCAGCATACTCTTCATCACTACTATATTGTGATCTGAGTCTATATCTGCTCCTGGGTACGCCTTACAATCCAGTATCTGATTTCGGAATCTCTGTCTGACCATGATGTAATCTAATTGAAATCTTCCCGTATCTCCCGGCCTTTTCCAAGTATACCTCCTCCGCTTGTGATTCTTGAAAAGGGTATTCGCTATTACTAGCTGAAACTTGTTACAGAACTCAATAGTCTTTCTCTTCTTTCATTCCTTGTCCCAAGCCCATATTCTCCTGTAACCTTTTCTTCTACTCTTTCCCCTACAACTGCATTCCAGTCGCCAATGACTATTAGATTTTCGTCCCCCTTTACATACTGCATTACCCTTTCAATACCCTCATACACTTTCTCTATCTGTTCATCTTCAGCTTGCGACGTCGGCATGTATACCTGAACTATCGTTGTCGGTGTTGGTCTGCTGTCGATTCTGATTAGAACAACCCGGTCACTTAACTGTTCACAGTAACACACCCTCTGCCCTACCTTCCTATTCATAACGAATCCTACACCCGTTATACCATTTTCTGCTGCTGCTGATATTACCCGATACTCATCTGACCAGAAATCCTTGTCTTCCTTCTACTTCACTTCACTTACCCCTACTATATCTAGATTGAGCCTTTGTATTTCCCTTTTCAGATTTTCTAGTTTCCCTACCACGTTCAAGCTTCTGACATTCCACGCCCCGACTCGTAGAACGTTATCCTTTCGTTGATTATTCAATCTTTTTCTCATGGTAACCTCCCCCTTGGCAGTCCCCTCCCGGAGATCCGAATGGGGGCCTATTCCGGAATCTTTTGCCAATGGAGAGATCATCATGACACTTCTTCAAATACAGGCCACATGTCCTGTGGATACACGTTACGTGTCTTTAATGCAGTGGTTTCCATTTTCTGCATCCTCATGTCGTTGATCATTGCTGATTCTTCCGCCTTTTCGGGGCAATTTCCCACCCCTAGGACAAGAGAGTGCCCTGAACCTCTATCCGCTCCTCCGCCCTCTTTGACAAGGCCATTGGCAGAAGGAGGCTGACTTCTTATGCCGGAAGTCTTCGGCCGCCAATGCTGATTATTTATCAAAATTTAAGCAGTGGCGGGGATCCAACCCGGGACCGAAGACGTTTTGATTATGAATCAAAGACGCTACCCCTAGACCACGGGTACATCCGCCCATAGTGAAGTACTATACAATGTCTTCACGAATTGTTACCAAATCGTTAGGCTGGACACAGAGGACCTGTGCTGTGTCCGGCCCGTTCCCCGAATCTTTTCTCTGTGAAAGACGCTGTCTACAAGGGCATATCAGCTACACATGACAATATGCGACGAAATATTACTGCAGCCTGGTGATACATCTCCTCTGAAATGATAGGTGCGTGTACAGAAGTCATTCCATAAGAGACTGGAAGAGTGTATTGCCTCTGTCGGTGGACATTTTGAACACAACTTGTGATGGACAGTTGTCCCGTTACTGGTAAGGAACCATGTAACTAGTGTTTGCATTTTCGTTGTTCTTTAATGTGGGCTACCAAAGATGTTGCACAATTGTTGGTATGGGAACTTTTCAAACTAAATTATCTCGTAAACATTCTGATTTATCTTACTTTTAATTTGTTAATGTCAACAGGCATTGTTCCATTTAAAAGGGTGATGCCTGAAAAAAAAGGGTATTATTACGATGTGTTCGTTGGTTAACAGTACGAGCCCCTGACAACCAATACATTCTGTGAAAATCGCACATCCACAGCACTGTGCATTTCTGCACTATTTTAGGTGCAAGTTGAGCCTGATTCACCCCGAAAATATTGCGGAAGTGCAAATACCAGTGACTAATTTCTACATTACTCTTTCCGCACTGAGGGATAACATGACAAGAGTACACGTCAGTGGTCTTAATACCGATAATTTGCTCTCTGTATCTTGCGACCTGTGTACTAATCGGTAAGGTTAAATTACGTCATTAAGTGATTACTTAAATACGCAGACAAAACCGAAATTCAGATTGTATTACCAAGTTTATATGATACGATAACATTTAATTTCAACTATTTTTAGTGCATTTATATGACTGTAGATGTATCATTATGGAATTCAACCGTTCACTTCCAAGCTGTAACAAAGAAACCGTTCGTCGCCTTTGGCGCGCAATGTTCGCTGCAAATCAAACTGCATTTAAAAATTCTAAAATAACCTCTACAGTATGCAACAAAGTACACATAATATCCTTAATAATGCAGTCTTATCTCAATCGTCATACTTTAAAAGAAACTGCATTGGAGCACTTTTGGTGTTAGCGCTTCCAATCAGTACACTATACGTTTGCAAATCTATCCTGTCCAATGGGGATTATCCATCGTTATGAGCTCAGGAAAAAATGCAGTTCCGTGTGATTCAGTAGGATTCAGTAGCTGAACCGTTTTATGATTTGTAGAAGATCTTCTGTGGCAGTGTTAGGGATTTCCGAGTTTCCTGTCAGTTTTCCTCTTACAGTGTTTTGTGTCATCAAATAAACAATTACATCTTTCACAGTCAAAGTTAACAGCTATGTATTTGACAGGATGTATCTAAAATCATATTTTAGATTAATTCGAAGGAGTGCTTAAACTCCTGTTGCTCTATTGTTTAAAATGTTCTTGTGTGAAGACTTGGCAGTGAGATATGTGGGACCACTGTTCAAATTAATAGCCAGTCTCATGTGAATACTGTCTTTACGTATTTTTTTAAAATTTAGTTTCAGATTTTATGTGAGTTTGGTTTTGAATTCTTTTATATTGGATTCTAGCTTTGTTTGAAGTCTGATAGTTGATCAGATTTTAAGATTTTAGTTCAGTGATTTCATTTTTCTGTAATAAAATTTTGTTACTGTATTTCCTTTCATCCGTTGCCTCAGTAATAATATTTTGGTCTGCTTTTATAGTTATTACCCGCCTTTCATAACGTTTTTCCCTTTATTGATTTGACAGTTAAGGCTCTTCTGTCGTTATAGTTCCTGAGGCGTTCTTATTTATCATGAAGCCATTAACTTCTAATGCTGTCAATCCTCTGATTAGTGCCTCATTTATGTCGTTGTTTCGGTTTTTTCTTACCTCAGTCACAAAATGTTCTGCCTCTGTTATATTGTCCCTCATGTCTGCGTTTGTTAATTCACTCTTGTTAATGTTGTATTTAAAGCGTTTTCGTAACAAATATATGGCTATTTCACTTAGTTGTATGTGAGATCCATGATTCTTGTGTACAACATGTGTCAGAATACCCTGTCTATGTGTGTGTGTGTGTGTGTGTGTGTGTGTGTGTGTGTGTGTGTGTGTGTGCTTGATCTCCAGCTATTTTTGCTCATGAGTAAATTTAATTTCCTCTTTGTGTATTCTGCTTTCTGTTGACGCACTCTTAGCAATCTGTACTGCTTCATATATCATGTGAAACAGGACTATACAAGTATGGTAAAAACAAATAAATTATCCTGTAAAAGAGAGAATTTTTCTTATCTACTGCTTTGCTTCCGCCGATTCTTTCCCCAACATTTCAGGCTTTAATGCAACAAGGTGGTTACACATGTATCATTCAAAATATTTTCCAAGACTGGCCACTACTTTCTCCCATCTTTCGGGCAGTGTACGAATCCCGCGTCGAAAAAATTGTTCATCTTTTGAAGCGATCGACGAATTGATCCAATTTGTGACTTCTTAATGAGATCCGAAGTGTTGGTCAGCCAGGCCATGCGCCGTTGATCTAAACAGATGATAGTCAGAGAGAGTAATGCCTGGGGAATACGGCGGGTGGGGTAGGACTTCCCATTTTAACGTTTCTAAGTACGTTTTGACCTCTTTTTCAAAGTGGGGTCGAGCGTTGTCGTGCTGCAAAATCACTTTATCGTGGCTCTCGCTGTATTGCGGCCGTTTGTCTTTTAATGCTCTGCTCAAACGCAATAACTGCGTTCGATAACAAGCACCTGTGATTGTTTCACTTGGTTTTAACTCCTCATAGTACACGACGCCGAGCTGGTCCCACCAAATGCAGAGCATGATGTAGGAACCGTGAATATTCGAAATGGCTCAGAGCACTATGGGACTTAACATCTGAGGTCATCAGTCCCCTAGAACTTAGAACTACTTAAACATAACTAAGGACATCACACACATCCATGCCCGAGGCAGGATTTGAACCTGCGACCGTAGCGGTCGAGCGGTTCCGGAGTGAAGCGCCTAGAACCGCTCGGCCACCAAGGCCGGCCGTGAATATTCGGTTTGGTCGTCGACGTGGAAGCATGGCCGGGATATTCCCATGAGTTTTTGCGTTTAGGGTTATCGTAATGAATCCATTTTTCGTCCCCGGTCACAATGCGACACAGAAATCGTTTCCGTTTTTGCGTCTGAAGCAACTGTTCACAAACACACAAACGCCGTTCAACGTGTCGTGGTTTCAGCTTACACGGGACCCAAGTTACTTCTTTCTGAATCGTGCCCATAGCCTTGAGACGTTTCGAAATGGCTTGCTGTGTCACTCCCTCTAATCGTGCCAATTCTTCTTGAGTCTGATGCGAGTCTTCACTCAGCGTTGTCTCCAATACTACATCTTCGAAACCATTCCCTCTTCCACCACTATGCCGGTCTACGACGTTAAAATCACCGTTCTTGAAGCGTTGAAACCACTCACGACACGTTCTTTCACTAATAGCGTCCTTACCATACGTACCTGAGAGCATTCTATCAGACTCTGCCGCTGTTTTCTTCATATTGAAGCAAAATAGTAACACCTCCCGCAAATTACGAGAATTAGGCTCGTAAACTGACGGTTTCAATCAAGAACAACTTTATGATGCGGACACAAATCGACAGAAAATTTCAGTTCCGACACTGACAATGTTGAGTGTTTATGGAAAAAGTTCAAGGCAGTCGCAAAATGCGTTTTAGACAGGTACGTGCCGAGTAAAACTGTGAGGGACGGGAAAAACCCACCGTGGTACAACAACAAAGTTAGGAAACTACTGCGAAAGCAAAGAGAACTTCACTCTAAGTTTAAACGCAGCCAAAACCTCTCAGACAAACAGAAGCTAAACGATGTCAATGTTAGCGTAAGAAGGCCTATGCGTGAAGCGTTCAGTGAATTCGAAAGTAAAATTCTATGTACCGACTTGACAGAAAATCCTAGGAAGTTCTGGTCTTACGCTAAATCAGTAAGTGGCTCGAAACAGCATATCCAGACACTCCGGGATGATGATGGCATTGAAACAGAGGATGACACGCGTAAAGCTGAAATACTAAACACCTTTTTCCAAAGCTGTTCCACAGAGGAAACCGCACTGCAGTTCCTTCTCTAAATCCTCGCACAAACGAAAAAATGGCTGACATAGAAATAAGTGTCCAAGGAACAGAAAAGCAACTGGAATCACTCAACAGAGGGAAGTCCACTGGACCTGACGGGATACCAATTCGATTCTACACAGAGTACGCGAAAGAACTTGCCCCGCTTCTAACAGCCGTGTACCGCAAGTCTCTAGAGGAACGGAAGGTTCCAAATGATTGGAAAAGAGCACAGGTAGTCCCAGTCTTCAAGAAGGGTCATCGAGCAGATGCGCAAAACTATAGACCTATATCTCTGACGTCGGTCTGTTGTAGAATATTAGAACATGTTTTTTGCTCGCGTATCATGTCGTTTTTAGAAACCCAGAATCTACTCTGTAGGAATCAACATGGATTCCGGAAACAGCGATCGTGTGAGACCCAACTCGCTTTATTTGTTCATGAGACCCAGAAAATATTAGATACAGGCTCCCAGGTAGATGCTATTTTTCTTGACTTCCGGAAGGCGTTCGATACAGTTCCGCACTGTCGCCTGATAAACAAAGTAAGAGCCTATGGAATATCAGACCAGCTGTGTGGCTGTATTGAAGAGTTTTTAGCAAACAGAACACAGCATGTTGTTATCAATGGAGAGACGTCTACAGACGTTAAAGTAACCTCTGGCGTGCCACAGGGGAGTGTTATGGGACCATTGCTTTTCACAATATATATAAATGACCTAGTAGATAGTGTTGGAAGTCCCATGCGGCTTTTCGCGGATGATGCTGTAGTATACAGAGAAGTTGCAGCATTAGAAAATTGCAGCGAAATGCAGGAGGATCTGCAGCAGATAGGCAGTTGGTGCAGGGAGTGGCAACTGACCCTTAACATAGACAAATGCAATGTATTGCGAATAAATAGAAAGAAGTATCCTTTATTGTATGATTATATGATAGCGGAACAAACACTGGTAGCAGTTACTTCCGTAAAATATCTGGGAGTATGCGTGGAATGATCATATAAAATTAATTGTTGGTAAGGCGGGTACCAGGTTGAGATTCATTGGGAGAGTCCTTAGAAAATGTAGTCCATCAACAAAGGAGGTGGCTTACAAAACACTCGTTCGACCTATACTTGAGTATTGCTCATCAGTGTGGGATCCGTACCAGATCGGGTTGACGGAGGAGATAGAGAAGATCCAAAGAAGAGCGGCGCGTTTCGTCACAGGGTTATTTGGTAACCGTGATAGCGTTACGGCGATGTTTAACAAACTCAAGTGGCAGACTCTGCAAGAGAGGCGCTCTGCATCGCGGTGTAGCTTGCTCGCCAAGTTTGGAGAGGGTGCGTTTCTGGATGAGGTATCGAATATATTGCTTCCCCCTACTTATGCCTCCCGAGGAGATCACGAATGTAAAATTAGAGAGATTAGAGCGCGCACGGAGGTTTTCAGACAGTCGTTCTTCCCGCGAACCATACCCGACTGGAACAGGAAAGGAGGTAATGACAGTGGCACGTAAAGTGCCCTCCGCCACACACCGTTGGGTGGCTTGCGGAGTATAAATGTAGATGTAGATGTAGATGTGGTTATGTTGAGCGAGGTCCAAGGTAACTGCCTGACGTCTGCGATGTGTTTCTTTCGACCGCTACTTACCGTTGTCGCCACCTATCGGCAAACGATGGAAGCAAAGTTGTACACCTTGCACTTGATAAAACATGAATGAGGTTATATTCCTTTCTCAACATTAGGTGATTTTGTTCAGGATCTAAATCAGCCCAACCAGCTGTAATAACATGTAAACTACCATCAGATACGTCCTCAAGAAGATAAAGCAATCAGTAACTATAAAAAAAATATGTGCTTCTACCAACAGTGATGAAAAACAAAACGTAAATAAATCCGTATGTTCAGTATGCTTACAAAATGTTTCTAATGAAACGGGGAGAAATAAATGTGCTATTGTCTCGATACCCTCTGGTAAGAATTACTGGTAGAAGAACGTTACACAACTTCAAGCACATATCAAGCATACATACACTGGTGTCAAAAATTTAGGAAGCAAACCGCCATTTGCCCTTTTGTGTCTAAGTCACGATATAATCATAGCAACTGTAAACACATGGCCGAAAGATCGTGTTCTTCAAGGAAGATGGCATTCTGGTCAACGGACAACCACGCTAGCGATGACGTCAGGGTATCCACCAAACCAACGGAATATTATTTGTCGGTAGTCCCACAATCACAGTCTCTGAGTACACAGTCACAGATGGTACAGTATGGCACAGACAACACTCCTACCATACTCTCTGCAGTAGAGAAGCATAGGAAGAATGGAAGTAAAACAGTTGCAAACCGATGTGGCCCGATGGCATAAGGTGAATCGTTCTGTTGTTTCCTGGATGTGGCGAGTTTATAGAGACCGAAACTGTATACCGAAGACCATAGCAGGGCCGACCACGTGTGACATCAGAAAGAGAAACGATTATTTGTCTGCAAGCGTACAACGGTACTGCCTTAGTACTGCACAACAACTGGCAGCTGACATCGCAGCATCCACTGGACGTTTTTTATAGAGGCAAAATCTCTACAGAAGGCTTCAGCAGAGTGGCCTTTATCGTCGGAGACTTGCTGCATGTGTATCTCTGACGCGTCTTCACGGAAGGGAAAGTCTAGAGCGGTGTCGTCAACATGCCACGTGGACGATCGAACGATTGTCTAATGTTCTTTTCACAGATGAGTACCGATTTGGTCTGGACAGTGATTCTCGACGGATTCGCCTCTGGAGGGAACGTGGAATACGGTTGCGGGACCAAAACACTGTGGAAAGAGACCAATATAGAGGAGGATCCCTAGAGGTATGCGCAGGATTTATGCTTACCACTCGAACAGCTCTTCGTGAAATCGTACGGGTGAATCAGTAATGTTTAACTGCTGTCAGGTATCGCGATGAGATCTTGAGAACTCATGTGCGCTTGTACCAATGTAAAAAATACAGAACGTAAACAACTACGAAATGCGTAAAGGTAGACAAAAATATTCTTCGTTTTTTCCAACTTAAACGGATTTGCACACACATTCTGGCAACTGATTGAAGTTGTAACATCCACGAGATAAATTTTAGCTACAGTGCGACGAGAGGAAATTATGCCTGTAACAGTTATAAACATTATCTATTCGACATATGAAAAAATAGTGAAAACAATGATAAATATTAATTATTTATACAACATTCTCTGATGTAATTGGACATATCGATGTGTATCGTACAAAGACAATGATAATTGTAAATTCCATTTATGATCTACGTTTGTCTTCCTTTGTTTTTACCTTTTGTTGGTTGGCTTTTGTAGGTTGCGGACGCATATCGAACTGAGGTCTGTTAAGAAATTGTAATTATTTGTTAATTATTACTTGAAAATAGACTTCATTATTATTATAAACATGAGTGAATAATTATTTGTAACTTCTATTCCTCAAGCAGTAAGCATTATCTGTGTTAATTATTTCTTTCCGCTGAAAGGAGCGCAGCTATTGATGATAGCGATTTGTATCGTGTTTTTGTCTGTGTTTTCCTTAGAAACAAACCAAATGTTTGCTTGATGAAGTCTAAATAGTGCACAATACGAAAGTAGATTTTATAGCGTTTAATAATCATTTTAAATACTTACTTATTTGCTCTAAAAGTAGAAAGTCTCTATCAATTGTCTGGCGCCATCTTAACAATTATCTCAGCGGCAAATTCAAATTTAAATTACGCAACTCTGCAGGATAAATGCCGAAGGTAATGCAAATGTGTAAAAATAAATGTGCACCGGTGGTCCCGAACTCATTTTAATGAAAATGATTCGAATCAGATTGGTTCTTTAAGAACAGTGTTCATAGCACGATCCTTATAAGAAACTTTTCTAGCTGATGTATGGAGCCGAAATTAATTACGCACGAGTTACGAAGAATATTGTTTTAGGTTACATACGCCAGTGTTGTGCGCGGCTGATATTCGGTGGTTTTAATGCTCATTTTGCTGAAGATAACTGCTTCCATCTTAATCAGTAGTTGTATAGAATCTGTTGTATGAATTGTGATTTAGTGACACTTACACAACTTACAGACAACACTTTAACACGACGTTAACTTGGAGTTCTTTAGCAACTTGATCAAATCTTTAGCCGGGAGAAAAATTATTTAGTAATTACTCAATCTAAGAAAATAAGATTATCATTTCCATTTACAAATTAGTTAAATGCCAAACCACTGAATAACACAGCAAACGCCACGAAGTGCTGAGTATGGGATGTGACTACCTCTGTCAGCAGTGTAGGCCTGACGACGACATGACACGCTGTGAGTGATGTATTCAATCCCATGTTCAGGCAATGACGTCCATTCTTCCTGCAGAGCTGGTCGCAAGTCTTGGGGAGTAACTGGTAGATGCTGACGTGATTCAACCCGTCTCCGCAGTGCGTCCCAGACATGCTCTATGGGGTTCAAATCAGAAGAGCGAGCAGGCCAGGCCATGCGTGCAATACCTTCCGTTTCCAAGAAAACATGGAGCACCCATGTTCTATGAGGTGCGTCGATCATACAGCCTGCAACACACAAGGCACTTGGTCAGAGGAACTTCCATTCGTCAGCGCCGTCTAGCCCGACAACGATGCATTTTGGGACACATATTCATCGGACCTTTTTTCCTCCAATTCTAGTCAGGAATCAGTCCCTGCAGTTTTTAGGTTTTATTAATGTTGAACCTGTATAAGGACTAGCTTTGACGGATAGAATCATGTTGACAGACGTTTCTTTTTGTGTAAGCATTCTGGAGAAGAAGTGCTCCTCAAACAGTCTGTAGGTAAGAGGAAACACTACAGCGATTTATGTTTCATTGTGACATATTTTACATGGCTAACGGCTAATATTCTTAGCTGTTCATGGAATACGTTGCTCGGTGTTTTACAAGGTGATGTAGAAACACGCTGAGCTATAACTGCTACCGATGACATGCCATTACTATCGTCCCATCAGACACTTAGAAGTATAGGCACTCAGAACAGAATAATTTCCTCTGTATGATTTCACTACGAAATATGTCTGCCTGTTCTGCACCTGAGCTGTGTTCCTGTTCAAATTACGTGGATGGGAAACCAAAATTGCAATTTAACCCCAGCTACTCAAAGGAGATGGAAAGCTAGGGATCTTTGCTGATGGACAAACTCGTGGTTGACGCATAATTTTAAGTTCAACTAAAGAACAAATTTCATTATTACAAAAATACAGGATCGGAATAACAATATAAAAATTTAATTCGAACCTTTGTTCTCTTTAAAAAAATACAAAATAGAAAATGGAATTACCAAAGACCAAGTCCTTAAATTTCGGATGCTTGTCCTTCACCAAACTTAGAAAAAAACTATATGATCATGAACTGATTTAACAACAGCATTTTTAAAAATAACAGTTAGATCTGATTGCAAAAGGATCACAGACAGTCACCACCATATGCACGCTATTAAGTGCGTTGCTTACGTAACCAAAATTTACACAACGCTAATGATTCACCTTGCGTTGCTTATGAAAAGATCTCGTCCGTCCCGGCGGACAGGCCGGATATTTAACTAAAGGATGAAAGTGTGGCTTATACACGGTGGTACTCGGAACAAACCAGTGGAAAGCAATCGCCAAGCAATTCGAAGATGATCAGGCTGCAAGCCAGGCCGGAAAACACGCCGAACACACAATCTCAGCCTGCCCTCTAAGGCGACAAACCTCATCTGCCTCACATACCAGACCATTTCTGTAACAGCAAATAATTCACGCGGCAGCCAAATGCAACTCGTGATTCGCCCTTTTCACGACCATGCAAGGCTTACTAACTACGAGACTATCTGTAACATAACTGAAAACCAAACTGAGACATTTACCGAATAAAAGAACAATTAAAATTACACTAACAAAAGCTCTGCCTTTCATATCAAAGAAAGTCTAAAACCAAAACTGGGCGAAAAGCACACTGACTAACATATTACATCAAATTAACACTGCCAGGAACTTTAAACCAAGCAGTAAAACTCTGTTACCTTTTGCATTTCCCAAAATAATTAGATTCCGCTTCACGGAAACAACACTTCAAAGCCTTAGACTTCGTAACTTCCGTATAACACTCTCTTATTCAGAAACATCCTTAACTGATCTCCGGCAAGTACAACATGCCACCAGAAGTTTCACAAATCCTCACAGGTTAACAGCAGTATATTAATCACATGTAGCTTAATGCTTCCTGTTACACGATGAGAAGGTGTCCAGCATGACATGACGGACCCGCCACCGTTTCGCACGCAAAAGCGTCAACTAATCAGCACCGTACACTCGGCGTGCGGCAAAACGACAAGGACGGCGAGGCTCAGGCACAGCGGATCGAGAGTATGGCCTGCCTTCAAAACATGTTGCCGCGTTGAACGCCGACCAGAGAGAGCGTCCGGCCACCCGGAAAACTCAAGGCCGAACGGTCAGAGATGCAAGACCAGCCGAGTGTCGACAACAGCGAAGCAAGTGGAGCATTACTAGCGCCAGTCACCACGGCTCAGTACCAACTACTGACGACGGAACACCATCGCAGTGTCTTTCAGGACAGTCTGTTCCTCCTAAAGAACATCACGGGGAGTCACTGCAAGCTTTCGTTATCACTGAAATCCACCTAAGAAAGAAAGCCAAGAACACATTACAGTTAACAACAAGCAAGGACCACATATTTTCATGATACAGAAATAGTTGTGTTCGTATATATTTTCATCAAACTGCATCAGATTTGGCTATCACTGTTCACTTCTCCACAGAGAACTAAAAACTATGAAAATTTTGTGATGACTGGGTCTAAAGGTTTCATGAAATTTTTGAACGAAATCATTTAGCTTAAGGTTGTTGAAACGTAATTTATTCCGACTACAATTTCGACACGTGGTCGTTTTCAAACATTCTGAAAGCAGTCAGTTCTCAAATATAGTACACCTTAACATGAACTGACCAAGATTGAAAATGAATATTTCAGAACTACCTACATGGAATGTTGTAGCCCACTCAATAATATAACGCTGTCACATGCTGAGCCGTTGCGTGTGGTGGTGTGAATTTATCTGCTGTTCCATGTACCATTCACGTTAAAAAGATGTTAAATCTCGCGTAGCAGACATGCTAAATGGAACACAAAAGCGGCAAAGCTGTAGTCATAAAAGGTACGGGGTATGGAGTCAAAAACGCTAATTTATGTCGGCTTCCTCGTTTCTGCGCCCACATTTCACAATCCAGATGACATAGCTCCATGCACTAGCATTTTCTTGAATTCAGAGCTCATCCTCTTTGTATGTTTACAGCTTTGTCGCTTTTGATCCATTATGAAACGTCCCCTTTTTGAAGAATTATACAAGACTGTGCTTTAACTGACACACAATACTTTTTAGTGCAACGCACTCTGACTTTCAATAATCCCTACAAAAGAATGACCCTGTCTAATATTAACCTATACGTTTCACAAATCACTTACCTCACAAAAATCTTCGTTACTCGAACTACTGCAATACAGCAAGCGCCACTACTGCCAGCTAAATAAAAGATTCAATCTCAGGAAGGCATTAACTACTGATAGGCATAGTTAGCAAATGAAAGATTTTAATAGAGAACAAACACTGTATTTACCGTAATAGTCATATTATATATAGTAGTTCATGACAGTCTTACAAATTTCAAAACTCCGCCATCTCTCTCCCCTCATCCACCACTCCTGGCGGCTCACCTCCAACTGCGCAACGCTATGCGCTGTTAACATCCAGCTGCCGCTGCCCAACACTACAATGGCAGACAACAATGCAAACTAGCCACAGACTGCACACTGCACAGCCAGTGATTTTCATACAGAGCGCTACGTAACGTTGCCAATAAGAAAACATAAACAGCCTACTTACATAGCCCCCCTGCTCCCCACAAAAAATTTTACAAATTGTTTTGGGCAGTGGCCAATAATGATTTGATAAAATTTTTCATAATTACAATAACAAAGATATCAAATGCACACACTTATTGATACACTGTTGGTCAAAAGCTAAAATTTTCTCACAGTCCATAAAGACAGTCCTGATCGTTCATCATAATAGTAATTACAGTTTTTTTCACAAAGTCTCATTAGTAAAAGAAATTACACACAGAAGTAGTGGATTTCCATGCAGTCTTGAAGAAGTAGTGTTGTCCTTCCAACGGAAAGACTGTGCTGACTCTTGACATGCAGACAGGTAATGGGGCACAACAGAGCAAACCCACCGCAGAGTCAGTCAAAGTTGATGAATATTGGTAGATAGGTCATCACACAGCAGACCCACTGTAGTCCTGGTAGAGATTACGGTATTGGTGGGCCACCAGAGGCGCAGACCCACTGCAGTCCTTAATAGTCATATTATATATAGCAGTTCATGACAGTCTTACAAATTTCAAAACTCCGCCATCTCTCTCCCCACATCCATCACTGCTGGCAGCTCACCTCCAACTGCGCAACGCTATGCGCTGTTAACATCCAGCTGCCGCTGCCCAACACTACAATGGCAGACAACAATGCAAACTAGCCACAGACTGCACACAGCACAGCCAGTGATTTTCATACAGAGCGCTACGTAACGTTGCCAATAAGAAAACATAAACAGCCTACTTACACCATGTACGAATGAATTTAAACTGCAGTGTTTGTATTATTATTTCACTAGATTTCTAAAGTGTATAGTGTATGGAGCTGCAGATAAATTCACACCACCACATGTAACTGCTCTTTCACAGTATGTCACAGCGTTGTGTTACTCTGTGTGTTACAACATCCCACATAAGTAGCTCTGAAATATTCATTTTCAGCCGTCGTCAGTTTCATATTAACGTGTACTATATTTGACGACTGATCGCTTTCAGAATGCTTGAAAATGACTACGTGTTGAAATTCCAGTCGGAATAAACGATTTTTCAACACGATAAAGCGAACTAATTTCACTTAAAAATTGTGATAATATTGCGCGAAGTAAACAATGCTTTCATCTATCACCAGTTTCAAGAGGCGCGCGCCCGTAAGCTAGCTAGTAGGCCGGTGCATCGTTGTCCTAGTTAAAAAATAAAACAAAGAAATTTTAAAAGATGTCCCCACCTTGAGCCAGGGGCTGGGCCCGGTCTCTGTACTAGATTACACACCGACTTACCGACCACCAAGACAACGCCTCCCTCCACCATATCCGCAGTCCGGACCATGATATAGGAGCTCCAAGCCACCAACTCTCGGCCCCAAAACTGCATTATCATTAATATCACTAATTGTTCCTTAATGGAGATAACCAGGTCCGTGCTACAAAAGGCGCATTATTTTGCTATTCTTACCAACGGTGTTATTAATCTTGGGAAGTCCCCGACAAAAACAAAGGCCGCGAACGAACGCCGTTTCTCAACTGGAATAAGGCGGAATAATTAATTTTAAAAGTCGATAACTACTTAGCAGAGTGCGCTAATGAGAAGAAGTCATTAGCTGTTAAGGAATGCAATTTTTTCCCCTACCCGTCGATACAGCTATTAAATGAGGTAATTTCGCTTAGAGTTGAGTCCCTGCGAAGAGGGTTGTAGGTGAAGAACATTAATTAGGTGGTGTGAAAGAGAAATTAGACTTCAGTAATTCTTATTTTCTCCCTTTTCGTGCAGGATTGATAACGTTAATTTCTATAGGGATTCGTTTCTGTGGAGGATACAGTGGTGTTTTCATTTATTTTTAAATCAGTGATATGCTTACCGAAGTAACCGTTGTTTGCATGCTTAGACCAGTATAATACCTCCACCACATTTTTCTCCCTTCGCACTACTCTAAAACGGAATGTGATTACTGTTAGAGATGCTCCACAGCTGTTCAACACGTGAACAAAAAACTGCAAAGCAACGTAATTTATAGCGTCAACGGCGACTACGATGTCCTTCAAAGGAATTTCTACATGCTGTTAACCTCGACCCAAAGTAATATGTCTTAGCAGCTCATATTTTCAACATCACCTCTTTCAGACTGCGGTGAACGTGATTGCCGTGTGTTCTACGCCATTACGTTTGGGTTCCACTAAGTCAGATAGACTCATCACTCAGTACAACCATGACACTTTCCTTCAAAGATCAGTAACAGCATAATTGATACCACTTCATATGATTTAATGTCTTCGCTTTTGTGATCACTCGCTTCTAGGAAGTGTTACGACCATGAAAACTGACACCTGTTAACCGTGCACAGATCGTTCGGTCTCTGACATGTGTACCTGGACTACAACAGAGATCCTCTACGTTAGATGACTAGGATGTTAAGCAAATGGCTCAGACTACATTCTTTAAGATTCTAAACTGACATTTTTCGTTCTATAATAGAATAATTTCATTATTTAAAACGTGTAAGATTGGTCGTAGGCAAGTGATTAGGTAAATTATGTAACGAAATGTGATCTCTAGGTTAAGCTCCCGGATTTGTACCGCTTAGTAAGATTCCTTACTAAAAGACAGTTGCTTTATTGTGCGTCACATGGGGCGAAACGCAATCAAATAAATACCTGTTACTTAAGTGATAGCTGAGTGTAACAATGCCACTCCCTTTAACACATTCACGGCTGTGTTACCCTACATGAGGGAAATGTTCAACGCTCCTTACCTTACAGATCAAGCCTGAGAAGAATGACTGTTTAAAAAGTTAGAATTAATTTGAGCAATCCCTACAGGAATTATACGCACTGATCTAATGAATATTTGTGATTTATTCCCTGAGGTACTACTTCGGGAATTTATGAAAAAGATTTTGGCGAGACGTACTGCGTCTGTCTCCGAGTCCCTGTCAGGCAATGATTTCTAAGATTTCGCTTACACTCTCTCAAAAGTAAAAGAAGCTCGTGACTGCTGGTAATAGCATTCGTTGTATACAAACTATATCCCCTAACAATTCGCCTGATAACGGTTTCGTTCACTGGAACTGTGTAGTAGTCTACAACTTATTTGTAACCAATCTGTGTTGTAAATAAACTGATTTTCTCAGTATTCCAGTGCATTATTACTCTGAAATATTCATGTGACTGGCATGATGACATGTTATTGACACAGGACTGGATAACAATGCATTTGTTTCTGGGGACAATTTACTCATATGTAAAGGTGCAGCCTGTGAAGAGCACGACACTGCAGTGAATACTATCTCTAAAGTCATAATGTGTAGTGTACAGAACGTCGTTTTGAAAAATGTACCATACTGTAGCCACCACTACAAGTTATATGGATATCTGTTGGGGTGGGACACTACGAATGTTTTGTGTGAACATACAAGGTGAAAATGTGGGTCTCGCGGGAGGCGTGCGCGAGGTAATTCCTGCAGTCGCACTATCTTCTGTGCCCTTGGTGGCTCAGCTGGACAGAGCATCTGCCTAGTAAACAGGAGATCACGGGTTCGAGTCCCGGTCGGGGCGCACATTTTCACCTGTCCCCCTTGATATATATCAACGCCCGTCAGCAGCTGAAGGTATTAAGATAATTCTAAGTTCGTACCACTACAAGTGTCCTTCATCAGGAAGGCCACTTGATGTATGATTGTACCACATGAAACGGTCTGCGTCTCTGAAGACTTTTAAGGCCCCGTAAACATTCGTATTTACATCAACTTAAAGCATGATTCTGATTTAAGGATCGTGAAAGAGGGTTGTATACGTCGAAGAGATGAGGAGATACTGCAAGGTTACCCATAGGCTATACAGTGGTAAGACAAACGTTTCCGAACCCGATAGTAAACTGCAAGGCATTTTCAGGGACAGATGTAGGCCCTGACCGCTATTAATTGGTTTTGAATCGTACAGTGAAGCGAAGAAACTGAAAAACGGTAAGGAAATTAAAATTATGCGACCTGAATGTTGAAAGAAGTAGAGTTTCAAACGGGGCCTTACACAGCAACTGATTGAAACAGAGGAAAGGAATACAGTAGAAGATGAATGTATACTGGCTAGGCAGGCTTGGCTAGAGGACAAATAAAAGGCCATAGAAGCAAGTATAATTACGGGGAAGATGTACACCGCCTATAGGAAAGATACAGAAGCCTTTGGACAAAGAATCAGCTGTAAGAATATCAACAGCACTGCTGGAAAATCAGTACTAAGCGAAGAAGGGGAAGCTAACAGTACATGGAAGGGCACACACAGTGAATGAACTTGAAGACAATATACAGAAAGGGAAGCGGAATTAGATGAGAAAGAGGTGAGAGACCATGATACTGTGAGTTTAACAGAACACTGTGAAGTACCTAAGCGCAAACTTCCATATTCTTGAGACGCAGACATGATAAAACTATTCCACATGGTGTGCAAGATGTGCGAGAAGGGGAAATACCTATAGACTAACTGGACATGGTGATTATTCCAATCTCAAAATAAACAGATGCATATTCCCACTATGAGTTTAATAAATCACGACTGTAAGACGAATTATTTACAGACGGCTGGGAAATCTGATAGGAGCCAGTATGGGGGCCGTATTAGTAGAAAGCTTCTGGTATTGATATTGCCAAATAGCCCCAAATGTCAAGACCATTGTCCACATTCCTCTCTCCCTTCTCTCCTCCTCCCTTCTACGCCAATTGCTTTGCTTATAAATGGCAGGAAATTCAAAATCGTAGCTGGGGCTTTGTCCTATCGGCTAGTGGTACTGTTCCAACCTAGATAGTTGCCGGATTTCAGATGTGTTTTTAGGACCTAATTTATACCCAATAACTAAACCACTATAATTTATTACCCGAGATGGCTATATTTATATCATACTTACCTCTATCGCTATAATATGTGACTTAATAAGACCAACGATATTTTAGCAAGAGTGCCTTATCTTACGGTTTATAACTGAAATAACACTCAACCACAAGTTGAGAGTCAACTCACCAACGAGCACAAATCACCTGAGGTCCAGCAGTGGCAGCAGTGGCATCAGCAGATGTGGCGCCACCGCCAGCGTCAGTCCTATTATCACCTCATTAGTAACAGTGTTTGGTGGTACACTATTAATACTAGTATATCGATATACTATGCATAGCATATACACACTAAGACAAAAAACTGAAACAATACGATGCACAACATAGAAATTATCCTAATGGGATAGAAATGTGCAGATGTGATGTACATGTAACATACAACAGCTGACTACAACTTCAAAAAATTCACCTTGAATTTTAATTCCACTCTTTATATCTTTTATTTTTTATTTTTTTGTTTTTCGTCATTGCTTCATCGGTGTATAGATTGAACAGTCGGGGCGAAAGACTACACCCTGGTTTACATCCTTTTTAAACCGAGCACTTTGTTCTTTCTCTTCCACTATTATTGTTCCTTCTTTATTTTTGTACGTATTGGATATCACTCATCTTTCCCTCTGATCTTCTCCTATTTTTCCTTGAATTTCGAACATCTTGCACAATTCTACACTGTCGAAAGCTTTTTCTAGGGCGACCGATTCGATGAACGTGTCTTACTTTTTCTTCAGTGTTGTTTGCGCTGTCAACCACAAGTCACAATTGTCACTCTGGTGCCTTTACAATTCCTTAACCAAACTGATCTTCATATAATAGATTTATTGTTCAGTATATTTTCCTTGTCAGCATCTTGGCTGCATGAGCTGTTAAACTGATTGTGCGATAATTCTCGCTCTTCTCCGTTTCGGATTTCTGTGGTTGGTGTTTATCCGAAATCTGATGCTGTATCGCCAGTCTTATACAGTCCATACACCAAACGCGAAAAGCCTTTTTGTTGTCAATCCTGTTCCCCCCCCCCCCCAATAATTCTAGAAATTCTGATAGAATGTTATTTATTCTTTTCATCTTATTTGAGCTTAAGTCTTCCGAAGCTCTTTCAAAGTCTGGTGTAATAACTGAGTCCCTACCTGTTCCCCATCGACTACTGATTTATATACTGTCGCGTCATCAGACAAGTTCTTCACCTCATAGAGGCCTCCAATGTACTCTTTCCACCTATCCGCTCTCTCCTCTGCATTTAATAGTGGAATTCCAATTACGCTCTTAATCTTACCCCGCTTGCTTTCAGTTACATCGTAGGACGTTTTGATTTTTCTGTATGCTCAGTCATTCTTTTCGACAATCATTTCTTTTTCGATTTCTTCATATTTTTCATGCAGCCATTCCGACTTAGCTTCCCTGTACTTCATATTTATTTATTTCCTAAGTGTTCGTATTTCTGTACTCCTGAATTTCGCTGTCGATTCTTTTGTCGATCAGTTGAAGTGTTTCTTCTGCTACCAGTTGTTTCCTCACAGATTCCTTGTAGCTTTCTATTCCTTTGCAACGTCTCTGACAGCGTTTAGCTAGAGATGTCCATTCCTTTTCCACTGAACTTTCTACCGAGCTATTCACTATCGCAGTATCTATAATCTCAGAGAACTTCCGGTGTATCTCTTCATATGTTAGTGCTTCCGTACCCCCGTTCTCTGCACACTGGTTCTTCCTAACCGATCTCTTACTCTTCAGCCTATGCTTCATTATTTTTAAATTGTTATCTGAGTCTGTACCCGCTCCTGGGTATACCGTATAATCCATTATCTTATTTCGGAATCACTGCCTGATAATGATGTAATCTAACTGAAGTATCCCCATATTTCGAGGCCTTTTCCGAGAATAGCTCATCTTCTTGTCATTCTTGAACGGAGTATTCGGCATTACTGATATTTGTTACAGAAATCAGTTAGTCTTTCTGCTTTCTCATTCCTACTACCGACCCCATATTCTCCCATAGCCAATTCTTCTACTCCATCCTCTACAAAGGAATTCAAATCCCACATGATTATAAGTTTTTCACCTCCGATTTTATACTAAATTACTCGTTAAATATCCGCTTATACAGTTTCTATCTCTTCATCTTCTGCTTGCGAATTTGGCATGTGTACTTGAATTATAGTTGTTGGTGTTGGTTTGTTATCGCTTCTGATGAGAACAACCCCACCACTGAACTGTTCACAGTAACTCACTTCCTGCCATACTTTTGTATTATGTAACCTTTATACCATTTTCTGCTGCTGGTGGTATTACCCTATATTCGTCTGGCCAGCAATCTTTAGTCTTCTTTCCATTTCACTTTACTTACCACCACTACATCTAGACTGAGTCTTTGCATTTCCCTTTTCAGATTTTCTAGCTTCGCTACCACGCTCAAACTCTTGAAATTCCACACCCTGACTCGTAGGAAATTGGCCTTTGGTTGAGTTTTTAAACTTATTCTCATGGTTACCTTCCCTTTGACACTCCCCTCATAGATATCCGATTAAGGGCTAATCCGGAATTCTTTACCAGAGGAGTGATGAGCATGAAAATTCCAATTACAGGTCACATGTTCATACCTTCTTTGTATTTGTAAGATTACTAGTTGGGGAAAGAGCTAGGTGATACTGCTGTAGATTTAAATTTTAAGTTAAGAACTGGGATGGATGTTTTTAAAACTGCAGAAAGTGAGAGTGACGAAAGAGTTGTTTCCAATTTGTAAATGTATGTGCAAAATTTAATTAAACCTTTTGTACGCGATTATTTGTTTTCTTTTCCAATACGCCACCAAGTGTTCGTTGGTCTCTTTAGTATCCAACAGTGATTCGGATCCCCTACCCAACCAGAGTATCTACAAACAACATATTCCTGGCATACTGTTGGATGGAACACCGACCACCAGAATCAGAAAAAAAACATGTTATCATCTAAAGTGGCAATAATTTATTTTGTCTATTGGTTCCCATTTTCAGTACACAGTGCCATGCTCAGCCCATCCTGTGGCTTGGAGTCATCACGCTTGGTACTCATGTATGTGTGTCAAAACAGGACGTAGCCCGAGGATGGTACTGTGTACCTAAACTAATTTCCAGTAGTCCCAATAAAAGAAAATGCATTTCTGGAAGAAATCGTATATATTTTTCAGTCTACAAAGTATTCTTCAGATGATCTTTCTTCTTCTTCCAAATGTCTACCAACAGGAACTTTCATGAGCACAATCCTAGCTGTCAAAGCTGCCCCTTATATGGACAAAAATACATGGATTGTACGTGAGGTGGAGTGTGGTACAATCTTATCGCATCGTTGGCAGGTGTGTTGACGTTAGCCATTTTTAGTACAACTTAATGTTTACTCATTTTTACAAAATCGGCACCACAGCCAACTAACAGTGGTGGAACCCATCTTCACTCTCTTATATGTTGATGACACGGAAAACTGATCAACTGCCGCTGTCAAAGTATCGTACGTACTGTAAAGATCCAAGATGTAGCAATAATAATAATGTGCAGAGTACTTATCACCTTCAGTGATCAAAACTGCTTATATAACCCTAAGACCTAAGATATATTTAAAGGATGGAAATAATTTTCGAGGCTCTGTGAACCGATGAACAGCGCTATATATCAGCAGTAGGGAGAGAAACTCCCATCCTGAGTGGCACCCTTATATACAGAATAATACAGGATATTAACCAGTATACTGCAGTACCAGAACTCGATACACAGACTGTAGAGTAGAGCAGATTAACAAGGCACCGTACCTGAAGGCGATAGTGGGTTTCTAAGTTATGGAATAAAGAAGCACTTCAAGAGGCAGTCCTCCGACCCTATTTCCAGCCGTGTATTGTAGGGCCACAAATTACATTAATTATGGTAACGTTATCTTGGAAAATACACAGTAACCATAAGTGACCACGTGACATGCAGGGTTTTTCCGTAAGAGCGTGCAAAAATTTAACAGGACATAGAGGATGCTCCACTGAACAATTTGAGGTAGGAATCCGGCGTCTGAGAAACCACCTTAAAGAGATAATAGGAATAAAATCACGTCACTATGTACATTTTTGTTTACACTAGATAACTGCAAATACCATCATTGACACAATGAATATACCATTTGTATTGTATCTTAGAAGATGTGCTGAAACTGACGGCCATCAACCTCAATGCAACCATTATATCGGCGAACAAGCTTCTGACGCACCTTGACATATACCCCTAGTATGTTTCGAACCGCATCACAGGCAGCTATTATTCTGACAGGTAATCCCATCTCCGTATACCCCGGCGTCTCATACACAACTGACTATATATATCCCCATAGGAAATAATCAAGAGGATTCAGATAAGGTGACCCCGCAGGCCATGGAATAGGACCTCCCCTTCCAATCCAGATACCAGGAAATATTGTACCGGTAATACTTCATCGGATGGTACTGTGCGTCTTTGAATAGCACTGAGTAACGAATGGGTCTGCCGTTAATTGATAGCACATTCTCTCATGGGAAAATGTAAATACGATACAACAGAACCACCTTATGGACATGTAAAATAAAGAAAACATGCGTCATATCTCCCTGGTAATCAGGCTCATCCTGATCGTTTTCTTGCAGGAAATAGAGAATGTACAAGTAAATAAACAGCATATAACGTGTAAACTTGTACGCCAGTTAGTTGTAAATAAGCTAGAAAAAAGGATTGCTAGTCAGAACAGTACACAATTCCTCAACCTGGCTTCTCCTACTACAAGTTCCGTATCTCAGATTGTTCACTGGAACATTCTCTATGTCCTTTTTTTGCACGCTCACACGAAAACACGCTGTATAAATTATGTCCTAAATA
Source organism: Schistocerca serialis cubense (assembly GCF_023864345.2). Lineage (NCBI taxonomy): Eukaryota > Metazoa > Arthropoda > Insecta > Orthoptera > Acrididae > Schistocerca > Schistocerca serialis. Next base: position 335,587,152 of record NC_064638.1, read on the forward strand.
TACAAGGGAAATCTGTCACACATGCAGACCGGCGCAATACCACCAGTCAGTAGGACAAAGACCCTCTTCGTATTTTCAATTTCCCGCTATTTATGCAGAAGGAAATAGGCATAGACGACAGGAAAATGGGGGAAGGAGATTGTGACTGTGACCTCTGACAACAATTCAGACTGTGTAAGGTGTGGTGCAGCGTCATAACTGCAGTCGACCTCGAGGAAGATCATTTTGATTGCCAGAGAAATTTGGGAATCTGATCCGAGGATTTCTCCTACACTATAGACACAGCATTGTATGGAAAGATAGTGACAACACTGACTACGAATTCCGACTATAGGGTCGGAAGTACAGGATGCGGTTAAAGTACAGGATACGAAAAATTACTAACAATTTATACAGGAGCAATACGCCATTTACAAGAACCGAGAGGCTTGAAGCGGAAGCAGTGGTTGAGAAGAAAGTGAGACAGGATTGTGTCTTATCCTCGATGTTATTCAATCTGTACATTGTGGGAGAATTAGGGGAAACCAAAGAACAATTTGGTAAAGGAATTAATGTTCAGGGGAAAGAAACAAAAACTCTGAGGTTTACTGAACAGAGTGGACAGCACCTTGATAGGAGAATGTAAGATGAAAATCAACAAAAGCTGAACAAGGATAAATGAATGTATCGAATTAAAGTAGTGAATGTTGAGGGAATTAGATTAGTTAATGAGACACTAAAAGTAAGAGGTGAGTTTTGGTATTTTGGTAGTGTAATTGTAAGGGTTTCGTTTTATACGTTTTATACAGAAATTGTGGTTCTGGTAGTATTTTGGATGTTACGCGGAAAAGTAAAGCTTCAATAGCATCTCAGTAATAGCGGGTAACATCTCTGCTAAACAGGTTGCGCTGCGTGAGTTTTCAGTGCTCCAAGAGCACACCGAGTTTAAACACTTCCGATGACCACCACACCAGACTCCTCAGACATGAACATTATTGAGGGCATATGGTATGCTTTGCATCGTGCTGTTCAGAAGAGACCTCCACCCCCTCGTACTCTTAAGAATTTATGGACAGCCCTGCAGGATACACGGTGTCAATTCCCTCCAGCACTACTTCAGACGTTAGTCGAGTCCATGACACGTCTGCGTTCTCGCGGGGACCCTACACGATATTAGGCAGGTGTATTAGTTTCTTTGGCTCTTCATTGTATACGCACAGTTAACGATGGAGAATCATGTAAGATATAATGTCTAAGGCGTTCAGCCTGACCGGGTTGCCTCCAAGAACGTATCCGACTGTTGTCTGGTTGAAGGCACATGCGATGCTCATCGGTGAAGAGAACCTGACGCCAGTGCTGAGCGGTCCATTCGGCATGTTGTTGGGCCCATCTGTACCGCGCGGCATGGTGCATTGGTTGCAAAGACAGACCTCTCCATGGACGTCAGGAGTGAAGTTGCTCATCATGCTGCCTGTTGCGCACAGTTTGAATCGTAACACGAGGTACTGGGGCTGCACGAAAAGCATTATTCAATATGGTGGCGTTGGTGTCAGAGTTTCTCCGAGCCATAATCCGTAGGTAGCGGTCACCCACTGCAGTAGTATCCCTTGGGCGGGCTGAGCGAGGCATGTCATCGACAGTTCCTGTCTCTCTGTATCTCCTCCTCTTCCGAACAACATCGGTTTGGTTCACTACGAGACGCCTAGGCACTTTCCTTGTTGAAAGCTCTTCCTGGCAGGAAGTAACAATGCGGACGCGATCGAGCCGCGGTATTGACTGTCTAGTCATGATTGAACTACAGACAACACGGACCGTATACCTCCTTCCTGGTGGAATGACTGGAACTGATCGGCTGTCGCACCCCCTCCGTCTAATAGGCGCTGCTCATGCATGTTTGTTCACAACTTTGGGCGTGTTTAGTGATATCTCTGGACAGTCAAATGGACTGTGTCTGTGATACAGTATCCCCAGTCAATATCTATCTGCAGGAATTCTGGGAACCGGGCTGATGCAAAACTTTTTTTGATGTGTGTAGTATCAGTTCACCTAATATTCAACATCCTTCTGTAGCACCTCACCTCAGACGCTTCGGGCCTCTTTTTTTCGGTTACTCCACAGTCCATTATTCATTTAGACACAATGCTAAGTTCCAAACGTACATTCGCAGAAACTTTTTCATTAGATTAAGTTCAATGTTTGATACTAATAAATTCCTTTGGCCAGGAAGGTCCTGCCTGTGTCCTTTGTCTGTCATAAGTTATTGTGCTTACATAGTATCAGAATTCCTCAACATCGTCTACATCGTGGTCACCAATTTACATGTAACGTTTCTCGCAATTCTCATTTCTGCTACTCCCTATTAGTTTCGTGTTTCTTCCATTTACTGTGATTCGTAGTGGGATCTCATATGACTATTCTTACTAATCGTAGGAATCAGTGCATCTTATGCTGTAAATCCTTTCACCCTTAACTGAAACCTATTCCTGAACATTTCTTTTGTTTCACGGTCACAAGGAGTTCGATGCATCGTTTGCTGAAGAATACTTTCATATCCTGGTTTCCTCAAAGTTCTAAAAAAGATTATAAGGGCTAGTTCGAGTAAACATCTAGCGGTAGCCAATTCTATCTTTCCGCATTTCAATTACGCTGTCAAATGGTTCAAATGGCTCTGAGCACTATGCGACTTAACTTCTGAGGTCATCAGTCGCCTAGAACTTAGAACTACTTAAACCTAACTAACCTAAGGACACCACACACATCCATGCCCGAGGCAGGATTCGAACCTGCGACCGTAGCGGTCACGCGGTTCCAGACTGAAGCGCCTTTAACCGCACGGCCACACTGGCCGGCCAATTACGCTGTCCCGTGAGTCGCATAAAACTGTGACCATTAGGGCCACTTTTCCTTGTGTGTGGTAATTGTTAATATTTTGTTCAGACCAATAGGCCCCACTACTTTGCCGCGATGGAAATGGTACAAGACGAGGTGGTTTCCTTTGGTCTGCGCCCAACTTTGTAATTGACCTAAGTGGATGTGTATTTTGTTGATGCCATGTAAAACCACTTACTAAGTCTCATTTGTACAGTAGTTAAATCGTGCTTTTTGTCTGAGTGATGTTTTACGTGGATAAATTACGTGTTAATTACAATTTGTAATTTTAGTTTCTGCACCTAACCGTGTGTTGTTCTTATTCTGCGTTACATTACTTTTAATTATTACACTTAGCGTGGGGTAGTGGGTGGACGAAGCCAGTGAACATGCAGCTTACAGTGAGTGATTTTACCCTACGTACCCTCACATCGTGAAAAAAGACAATTACTGTCAAATTACTGAAGTGACATGTTTCATGCCGCTAAATTCGTAACGTAGTTAATAGTGGCAATGGTTCGTTTCCTTGTTAAAGCGACCTAGTTTTATTAACAGTTCATAAATGATTCAGAGAGGTGGCACATTGACTAGGATACTGTATCCATTTTCGGGAGGGAAGAGTCCAAATCCCTCAATTTACGTTTTTCTTTCTTTCCATAAATCACTTGAGGCGTGTGTCACTACGACTGATTAAGCGAGACCACGAATGACTTCCGTCTTTATTTTTGTCCACTTTGTGAATGTTCTCCGACCCGGAACGTTGAACATCCACCTTGCTACTTTGCTCTTTGATTTGTAAGTTACAGGACTGCAGTTGCTTCCTAGGTCTCGTTTCCGTGCGACCAGGCGCGACTGCACGGATTTCGGCTACAGACCAGGAGGATATACAGCGGCTCAGTAACGCGAGCGCCTTGGAGTGGAAGCGTTTGTCTGGCCGCGCTGTTTGGACAGACCTGCAGAGGCCGCCTAAGCTGGCGGAGTCCGCCCAGCCGCAGAGCCACGTCTCATAGCAACCGCGCTGCGGCTGCGGTCTCGGCTAATCCTTCAATTGCGCCCGTAAGTAAAACAATGGCCGAGAGGGATTACCGGCCGGCGGCAATCAGCAGTATTGGTCGTTCGCCTTGCGGCCTCCTGCATCCCCACCCCACCCCGCGCCCCACCCAGGGCAGGAGGCAGAGCCAGACTTCTCCCTATAGCGAAGACGAGAGAGACCGCTTCAGATGACAAAAGGAATCTTGAGTAGACGTTTATCAGCATTTCAGGATAAGTAACGAAAACATAAAAAAGTCATATCTGACATGGTGTACAACGGTTAAAATTTTGACTAACACTTTACAAATTAGACTTACGAACGACTGGGTCTAAATTGCAATCTCATTTATCTACACAGAGGCAGCGTGCCGTTCCGTTGCATTTTTCTCAATCTACCGAGTAGGTATAATTTTTATATGTTGTGAACATTGTTGAATGCGGGTGACCACTTCCCGACGTTCAGTGTGATAGAATTTTCAAATTTTGTTGGTGTAGTGTAGACCGATTCGGCTTGCAGCCTTCCGGGTGAAGTCCTGAAGTGTCAACGTGCTCACGGTCGAAGCTTCAAAAGGGTCCTTGGAGGCACAGTGACTGAACGGGGTGCACAAGTCGTGTTGCCACGTGCAAGATTGGATACATCGCGCACGCTACTGAAATACACTAAAGACGCTGCGTTGATAAAATGGGGTTGAGCATCGTCATTTAGTTTTAGCCCTTCTAGTGGCATGTAACAGATGTGTGGCGCGGGGATTTCATTGTGTACTAGGAGTGCAGACATTTACCTAGGAGCCGGCCGCGGTGGTCTAGCGCTTCTAGGCGAGACTGCTACGGTCGCAGGTTCGAATCCTGCCTCGGGCATCGATATGTGTGATGTCCTTAGGTTAGTTAGGTTTAAGTAGTTCTAAGTTCTAGGGGACTGATTACCACAGATGTTAAGTCCCATAGTGCTCAGAGCCGTTTGAACCATTTGAGCCATTTACCTAAGACACTAAGTCACTATACATTCGAGGACACTGGTTAGCAACTAAAGAACCACACTGGCGTTGGCTGAAATCTAAAGTACCCTTTACCAACAGCAACGACTCATAGCACTCAACAAATCGTAAGGACTGTCGATGTTCAGTAATGCAGTGTTGTGTCTGTGGATAATAGTTACTGATTTTTAGCACTCTAAACACGTATACACCATAAGACAAAAATAAACACTTATACACTCTAAAACAAAAATAAACGCTCCACCAACAAATTCCGAATGGGACGCAAATCGGTAGATATGACGCACATGTACAGACAAATGAATGATTATAATTTCAGAAAAAAATTATTATTTAGTTAAGAGAAAGGGCTTGACTAATTGAGCAACACCATAAAGCGGTGGTCCAACTCTGGCATTTATGCAAGCAGTTATTCAGTTTGCCATTGAATGATAGAGTTGTTGTAAGTTCTCCTGGAGCAAATGGTGCCAAATCGTGACCAAATCGCGCGTTAGATTGTCAAAATCCAGAGCTGTTTTAAGGTGTGGCTCACAACGATCTAAACGTTCTCGGCTGTAGAGAGGTTCTGTTATTTCGCTCGCCAAGATGGGAGTAGGTTAGGAGGGACTCAAACAGTAGAAACTCTCGCCCTAAGACGCAAAGGACAACAAAGCGGGGTGTAGAACATCGTCGACTTATCGCTGTGTTGTAAGGATGCCACGGATGACAACTACAGGAGGCCTGCTATGAAAACAAATGACATTCCCGACCATCACTCCTGGTTGTCTTGCCGAACGACGGGCAACTGTCAGGTTAGTATCCCAGCTCCGTCTTGGGCGCCGCTAGACACATCTTCTGAATGGAATTTCACTGATTGCTGTAGAATTTCCAGCGATGAGTCAAGTCATTCTGGGTATACATTTCAGCAATATAATACTTGTCCGCACATGGCGAAAGTTTCTACTGATTGTCTTAGTGGTTCCCGAAACCTACTTTGGGCAGCAAGGTCCCCGCATCCCTCCCCCAATTGAGTAAGTTTGGAGGATAATGGGCAGGCTCCTTCGGCCAGCTCGGAATTCTTACGATCTAACACTCCAATTGCACAGAATTTGGCACGACATCTTTCATTAGGTTCTCCAACAATTTTATCAATCAATGATAAGTTGAATAACTGCTTGCATAAGGACTAGAGGTGAACCAATGCGGTACTCACTTGCTCAGTTTCTAAGATCTTTCTCTGAAACACATATAAAATTTTTCTGATATTGTAATCATTTGTTCGTCTGTACATTTTCATTACGTCTATCAATTTCCGTCCTATTCAGATAATTCTTCCGTGTTGCGCCATTTATTTTGTCTCAGAGTATATGTGTTCAAAGCAGCCTCTCCTCATAGCCGCCTCTCCAGTTTGATTCCCTCACAACATTACACATGTTTTTATCTCTTCTTTAAATTTTTATAACTGGGCAACCGAGCACTCTGTCTTAAGAACAGGGCTATTAGATTTGTCCATCATGGTATAGAATTTCATAAATTTCTTCTTCCAGTTATCTTGACTTGTTCTTTTAACAAACGCAGGCCAGTTACTTCTTTATCCACCTCCAGTTCGGCTTCTACTACCTATCTAAAAGCCGACATCATGTTGATATTTTAAATATCGTCCTTTGTTCCGCCATTGTTCTGTGAACTGGACAAAATGTCAGTGTGTGAGCTACAGTGTTACAGTATGTGACTGTCGTCACAGAATATTGTCTAATTAAAAGTATCCGGAAACCGTATGTAATGTGGGCTTCATCAGTAGATGTCACGAGAGGCGGACCCACAAGTATAAAACGAGGTGAGAACAGCAGAACGGGTCGATCAAGAGAGATAGTAACTTCAAATGTGAACGAGTCATCCGAAGTCACTTGACTGACAAATCCATCAGTGACGTTTAAACTCTTCTAAGGGTGTCCGACCGTTGGTGATGTGGTTGTGAAGTGAAGACGTGAAGCAACAAGCACAGATAAACCTAGGCCAGGCAGAACTCATTTAGTGACAAACAGTGACCGTCGAGTATTACCGAGGGTAGTTCTAAGAAATCGCATGAAATCAGGAGAAACAATCATTGTTGAGTTCCAGAGAACTACCAGCAGTCTAACTAGAGCAATGACTGTGCGTAGGGAACTGCACTACTGGCCATTAAAATTGCTACACCAAGAACAAATGCAGTTGATAAGCGGGTACTCATTGGACAAACATATTATACTAGAACTGATATGTGATTACATTTTCACGCAACTTGGGTGCGTAGATCCCGAGAAATCAGTAACCAGAAAAACCACTTCTGGCCGTAATAACGGCAATGATACGCCTGGGCATTGAGTCAAACAGAGCTTGGATGACATGTACAGGTACAGCTGCCCATGCAGCTTCAACACGGTACCACAGTTCATCAAGAGTAGTAACTGGCGTGTTGTGAAGAGCCAGTTGCTCGGCCACCATTGACCAGACGTTTTCAATTGGTGAGAGATCTGGAGAATGTGCTGGCCAGGGCAGCAGTCGAACATTTTCTGTATGCAGAAAGGCCCGTACAGGACATGCAACATGCAGTCGTGCATTATCCTGCTGAAATGCAGGGTTTCGCAGGGATCGAATGAAGGGTAGAGACACGGGTGGTAATACATCTGAAATGTAACGTCCACTGTTCAAAGTGCCGTCAATGCGAACAATAGGTTACCGAGACGTGTAACCAATGGCACCCCATACCATTACGCCGGATGATATGGCGCTATGGCGATGACGAATACACGCTTCCAATGTGCGTTTACCGCGATGTCACCAAACACGGATGCGACCATCGTAATGCTGTAAGCAGAACCTGTATTCATCCGAAAAAATGACATTTTTCCATTCGTGCACCCACATTCGTAATTGAGTACACCATCGCAGACGCTCCTGTCTGTGATGCAGCGTCAAGGGTAACCGCAGCCATGGTCTCCGAGCTGATAGTCCATGCTGCTGCAAACGTCGTCGAACTGTTCGTGCAGATGGTTGTTGTCTTGCAAACGTCCCCATCTGTTGACTCAGGGATCGAGACGTGGCTGCACGATCCGTTACAGCCATGCGGATAAGATGCCTGTCATCTCGACTGCTAGTGATACGAGGCCGTTGGGATCCGGCATGGCGTTCCGTATTACTCTCCTGAACCCATCGATTCCATATTCTGCTAACAGTCATTGGATCTCTACCAACGCGAGCAGCAATGTCGCCATACGATAAACCGCAATCGCGATAGGCTACAATCCGACCTTTATCAAAGTCGTAAACGTGATGGTACGCATTTCTCCTCCTTACACGAGGCGTCACAACAACGTTTCACCTGGCAACGCCGGTCAACTGCTGTTTGTGTATGAGAAATCGGTTGGAAACTTTCATCATGTCAGCACGTTGTAGGTGTCGCCACCGGCACCAACCTTGTGTGAATGCTCTGAAAAGCTAATCATTTGCTTATCACAGCATCTTCTTCCTTTCGGTTAAATTTCGTGTCTGTAGCACGTCATCTTCATGGTGTAGCAATTTTAATGGCCAGTGGTGTAAAAGGAGCGGGGTAGTGTGGTCGAGCAGTTCCTCATAAGCAAAACATATCTACAGTCAGTGCTAAGCGAGGCTTGAACTCGTGCAAATAGCGGCGATATTGGACGGTGAATGACTGGGAGCCAGTGATTCGAGGTGATGAATGAAGCAAGGACGAGTGACAATCCCGTGGATGGGTTTGAGTTTGGCGAATTCTTGGATAACCTTATCTGCCACCACGTGTACTGCAGATAGTGACGTGCGAAGAACATGGGGGTGCTTTTCGTAGTTAGATGTGGGTCCTCTTATTGCTCTAACGAAAACGCAAAATTCCGACGGCAATTACCACATTTTACAACATTGTGCACTTCGTATAGTAGGAGAACAGTTCGGAATCCATGATTGTTTGTATCAGCATGACAATGGACCCTGTTGTAAAGCAGCAAGTGCAAGGAAATGATTTGTGGGCAATAATATTCATGAATTGACTGACCTACCCAAAATCCCGATCTGAACGCAATGGAACACATTTGGGATGAGCTATAATGTCGACTTTGCTCCACACCCTAGCCTCCATCGTCACTAACTTCTCTAATTTCGATTCTTGATGAAGAATGGGCTGCCATTCCTTCAGAAACTTCACTGAATGCGTCCCAGCAGAGTTAAAGCCTTCATAGAGGCAAGGGATGGTCGCACTCTGCATTAATATTCTCTAATAAGATACTTTTTATCAGATACTTTATGTGTGCATAGCAGTCACCTGTCATAGAAATGTCTCCACTTTGAGCCCCTTTCAAACTGATACACCTTTCCATTTCTTTTTTTATTATTATTTTGGAGAAAAATGGCACTCTGTCTTTGATATTTCAATTTTAGATTTGCCCCAATGATTTAGATTTTCATCAAGTACTACGTGCAGTTTTCTGGTTTTGTAGACAGGGGCACACTAGGCCCTATCTAATAACCGAAACTTTGAGATATTTTAAATTTTCTCGTTCATTCTACCTCACTCTTGTCAGTTGAACAGAGCTCATTGTTTCAATTACCGTGTTTCCTACCTGTAAAAAGATTTATCTGTGTAAGTCAGGATGGTAACGCAAATATTGATTTTCAACTTGCATTCTTCACACATTATGCTCTTAGTGGTCTGGATAGACAAAACCAGGTTGATTCACTTCCTCTAGAAAATATTTTCCTTTCAGAAATCTATCTAGGTTTGCGACTGGTTCGCAAAATTTCTGTACACGTTATCTTTTTGTTATCTTCCGTCCGATGACTGATTAGGTACAGATCTCCATGCTGTTCTATCCTGTGCAAGCCTACAACCATTTCAGTCTGCTTACTCTGTTCCTGTCTTGGTCTGACAGATACATTTACTCCCCCCCCCCCCCCCCACCCAAATTTTCCTACAATACTAACTTGACAATTTCTTGATATCTCAGATTGTGCCCTAACAACCGAACCCTTCTTTTAGTCAAGTTGAGTCAGAAATTTCTTTTCTCCCCACTGTTACTCAATATTTCCTCATTTGTTGTTGGGTCCACCAATATAATCCCCAGCATCACGTTTCATCACATTCTGTTCTCTCCTTGTCTGAAATCCTTACAGTTCACGTTTCACCTCCATACAAGGCTACAATCCAGACAAATACCTTAAGAAAAGACTTCCTAACAATTAAATTTGTATTCGATGTTAACAAATTTTCAAATGTGTATTCAGTCAAAACTGTCGAAAGTTTTTCTGCTAATCTTATAAACGTGGATTCCATTTCTTTAACATGCTTCTAATATAAGTCGTCGGGTCCGTACTGCGTCGCGTTTTCCAACATTTCTCCGGAAACCAAATTCATGATTGCCGTCTACCAGCTTTTTCCATTCTTGTGTAGATAATTCACCTCAGGCTTTGGAACTATTTCTTATTAAACCGATAGGTCGGTAACATTCACACCTATAGTGCGTGCTTTCTTTGGAATTGAAATTTATTACATTTTTCTTGAAGTTTGTAGTTATGTCTCTTTTCTCAAACATCTTGCGCACCAAGACATCATTATTTATGAGGGAATTTTCTCTATTCTAGGAGCCCTGTTGCGCCGGCCGCGGTGGCCGAGCGGTTCTAGGCGCTTCATGCTACGATCGCAAGTTCGAATCCTGCCTCAGGCATGGATGTGTCTGATGTCCTTAGGTTAGTTAGATTTAAGTAGTAGGGGACTGATCACAGATGCTAAGTCCCATAGTGCTCCGAACCAATTGAACCATTTTTTGAGCCCTGTTGCGGCTTAAGTCTTCCCTTCCTCCACCACATTCTTCTCGCAATATTACACAGTAGCTGGACAAAAGCAAGGTAACACTGAGAGAAATGCGTGCTTGAATATGAACATGCCTAGTCGTGGTCGGAATAGTTGTGAGTGCATTTTGTCTGAGCTAAGTCAATTCTATAGTGGGCAGTTTGTTGGTTCTCGTATGGTGGCTGCTTCCGTAACCAAGGTGACAGTAGTGTTCAAGTGGCACCAGGTCGGAGATTTATGCAGCACAGGGGAAAGCGTAGAAACATAATTCAATAAGTAACAAACCGTATCAAAATGTGTTGAGTGATTGAAGAGGACTGTGACGAAAAATAAGAGGACGAAAGCTGCAATGTCACTTCAGAATTGAATGTCGCACCAGTGAACCTTGCCTGGACTAAAGCAAAAATATCTCATTCTTTGGGTGACTCTTGTTTGGTACTGTTTCCAACTTCCGGCCGAGTTCACGTCCTACTAGTGCAACATGGAGGGGATCGATGATGATTTTGGCGGCCACGTCGTTATATCCAAGAGAGCAAGGCTACTCCGGTAGGTGGCATTACTGCCATGGATTATGTGATCATTTTGACCGTTAAGCTCCATCCCATGGTACAATGTTTGATCCTCAATTAGGATGGTGTGTGCCAAGATGACAGGGGCCCTGAGCGTACAGCTTACATCGTCCAGGATTGGTTTTGCGGACGAGGATGTACTGTTGCTTCTCCCCTGGCAAGTCATCAGATGCCACTATTACTGAGCCTTTGTCGTCTGCTTTGGAGAGAAGGGCGCGTGATCGCCATCCACCTCTATCATCGGTATCTGTACTGCCCATTATTTTGCAGGAATATTGGTACACGATTCTCTACAAAACTATGCGGGATCCATACTTAACCATTCCGAGATGAGTGGAAGCTGTTTAGAACACCAAAGGTTTTCCTACACTGTATTAGGCGTGGTAACGTGTTGCCGTTTTCGCGTTTTCAAATTTTTTCCACCCCCTGCATTTCCCACCTGATTTTCACCTACTTTCTCTTCCCTTTCTGTAATATGAATTTTACTTCATTTTCCTTATGTACTCGCGCTATAGGATACTTGCTCTTACCAGTTTTCCCTTCTGTGCTTAGCACTGTTTATCTGAGTTCTCCATGTTCATATAGCTGCTTCACTTTTCTCCAGAGGCCTCCAAGTTTCTTCTCCTCTGTTTGTAAGAACTTCAGATGCCTTGTTTTGTCCTCTTGCATTGCTGATTAGGCATTTTGCACTTTCTGTCAATCTCACCCTGCGATATACAGTGTTTTATACTAGGTCTTGTCTTTTACATGTCTACTACCTTCACCACTTTATCTCAAGAAACTACCCATTCGTCTTGTACTCTGACCTTTTCCCCATTTTCAGTCAGTCACTGCTTAATGCTCCCTCTGAAACTTACAACAATATTTCACAAACTGCGACATCGTCGCGAAAAAAAAACAGTGACCCGTATATGTAATAAGTTTCCATTAATTTACGTCTAAGGTCACAAACGTTTTGTTAACAGATTACCGGTTTCGGTCTTTAATGACCATCATCATATCTGTTTCATAGAAACAAAGTCCTAATATACTGCATCCATAGTGGCATCGTCAAATGATTCCGCATTTAACATTTGACGATGCCACTATGGCTGCAGCGCATTAGTACTTAGTTTCTATGAAACAGATACGCTGATGCTCATTAAAGACCGAAACCGGTAATCTGTTAACAAAAAGTTTGTGACCATAGACGTAAATTAAAGGAAACTTATTTCAACAACGTCTTGTTCTTTCAACACCCAGGCCTCATCTCCTTAATTTCCTACCATTATTCAGTTTTAATCTACAGTTCATAAACAATAAATTATCGTCAGAGGTCACATCTGCTGTGGGAACGTGTTCAGTTTTAAAATTTGGTTCCGAAATCTCTATGTTTCTATTAAATAATCAATCTGATACCTTCCAGTGTCCTCAGTTCTCTCTGACTACACGACCTTCTTTCATGATTCTTAAACCGATTGTTATTGATGTTTAAATTATCCTCTATGCAAGATTCTACCATGTGACTTCCTCTTTCATTCCTTTCGCCTAGTCAATATACTCCTACTAATTTTCAATTGGTTCAGAGCACTATGGGACTTAACATCTGAGGTCATCAGTCCCCTAGACTTAGAACTAATTAAACCTAACTAACCTAAGGACATCACACACATCCATGCTCGAGGCAGGATTCGAACCTACCACCATAGCAGAAGCGCGGTTCCTGACAGAATGGCCTTGAACCGCTCGGCCACAACGGCCGGCATACTAATTTTCCTTCACTTCCTTTTCCTACTCTCGAATTCCTGTGCTCCATCACATTTAAAGTTTCCTCTCTCTTAACTATCTGAATAAATTATATTATCTCGCCATACGTTCTCTCTCTCTCTCTCTCTCTCTCTATCTCTCCCCATCATCTACTGTTAGTTTCCTATAAAGTTGTGATATCGTGACGGGTATTGACTTTGTATCTGTCTTGGCTACGATGTCATTCATAGCAACTTAACCGTATTCAGATTTTCTTACTTATTGACATAACCTACTCCTGTATTACTCCTATTTGATTTTGAATTTATAACCCTTTACTCTCCTGACCAGAAGTTCTGTTAGTCCTGCCACTGTATTTCGATAATTCTCATTATATATATATATATATATATATATATATATATATATATATATATATATATATATATAATTTCAACCTGACTATTTCCCTTTTTAAATTTTGTAACCTACCAGATCGATTAAGGGATCTCACATTCCAGACTCCGACTCTTCGACTGCCAGATTTGTTTTTTCCAATGACAACATCCTTCTGAGAATCCCCGACTGGGGATCCGAATAGGAGACTACTTTGTTTCCCAAGAGGATGCCATCATCGCTTAACCATACAACAGAGCTGCATGCCTTCGGGAAAAATAACGGCTGTGGAATCGCATTACTTTTATCCGTTTGCTGTACCAGCGCCGCAAGGCCATGTTGGATATCACATCTCCATATCAGTTGATCATCCACACTGTTTCCTCTGCAACTTCTAAAAATGGTGCTGACCCTCTTCAGGATCGACATGTTTGTCTGGCCTCCCCACAGATACTCCTGTGTTGTGCTAGCTACTTCTTCGTCTTCGGTCAAATGTGAAATGAGATTAATATTGAATTCTACAGATGCAAGCGCACAGCCTTTCTTCTAATATGACCTGATATTGGTATCGCTGAATCCTACGGTTATGGGCCAGTCTATACACTACCGTGTGCGGGACTAATGGAACGTAGTACTCAGTTATTGGAAAATGAAATTTCTGAGGCAATTTAAAGCCCTACTGACGATGTTTTGATGAATTGTGTCAGAGTAGTGTCAGTTATATCTGATCAAATCCTACATTCAGAGTTTTGCCCTCGCATAATCTTAAGAACGGGACCCTGCTCGAATCGAGTATTTGAAGAAACACCTGTATTCCCAGAAAACGTCTTAGAGTCCTGACGTATGTATGTCGATATTGAAAATCATGAAAATATTTGTTTCATTACTGATGAACATTGCTGTCTTACGTCATCCGAGAGTGAGCATTTGCTGTCGTGAAGCATTATTGCTAGCTCTGAGAACATATAAATACCCTCAGCTTCAATCTTTCATTTACAAAGCCTCAATTTCGTAGAAAAATACCGATCTTATTCTGTGCTGTAAAAATATTCGCAATATTTTCTCGCATTCCGAGGCAAAGAAATTCAGGACTTGAAATCACTTAAATTTGTTGGCTTGTTCGGCCACCGAATAAGGTTCTGCCAAGACAATAAATGACAAGTTAGGCAATAATTCGGTTGCCTCATTGAATGCAGAGTCTGACAGAATTGCGATGAAAGATATCTTAATTTTTCTTTTTCCTTTATACTCAAGCATACTTTAATAAGTATTTACCTCTCAGAATATTTTGTTTCCTCCAAAGGGGTAAATACCCTCAGGATGGGGGAACTCTTCTCCAATATTACTATTAAGAAGGGTAAAATCACCTAAAATTTGCTCCCCGTTTATTTCATAAAACAACGAAGATACCGCAACGAGGTTTTCGGCATATGGTTGTAGGTACAGGCGTAGGTGACTTAATTGTTCAATTCATTTACTACTAGTATCAAACGAGGCACTGAAGAAAGTATGCTCTTTTAAAAATTTTATAATGACATATTTTTCTTAACAGCGTCCGAAAGTAGTTGGAGAGACGAATCTAGTGATTTAAAAATCGGTTGTTAATGTTATGGTGGAAACGTTTCGCGGAAGTATCCCAGATATGAACATAACTCGAAAAGCTAGGAAGCCGGAATCGTCTATTGTAGTGTAAACATTGCTAAGTAGAATTCTCGTTTCAGGCTGACTCATTCTATGAAGCCTTTCGACTGTTTACTTGCTCCCACAAATACTGCTCACTTGGACGTCCGTACATACATACATCTGATACTCTTGGAATTAGCATACAGTTCCAGTTACAACAATCGCTACTTATCTAGCACCTTTGTCGTATAAAGTGAGCTAACGTGTAATCTTAGTAGCTCAGGTCACTCTTCTTGCTTTATATTACGACAGATACAAGAGGGCACCGCTTGGGTGGTACTTACAACGGAACAGCCGACCTCGGCCACACTGCCTTTCAGTTTTAGCTTATCTCTCGGATATTTTTACAAAAAGGTTCAGTGGCAACATATCAAACATTTTTGCGCTTCAATCGTCTCTTAAAGACCTCTGTATTTTTCTCCAGTTTCATTTTCGTAATGTCCATGACAATTCAACAGGTAAATGCAGAGGAGAGAGCGGTTAGGTGGAAAGACATTGAAGACCTCTGTGAGGGGGGAGCGGGGGACTTGTCTAAGCTCCAGCACTAGAATCAGAATTTAAAAGTCGTTTATACGTCTTCTACAGAAGAGATGGATAATATTCCATAGGAATATCTAAAATCGTTGGGAAAGTAACAACAAAAAGCCTGTTCACTTTGCTGTGCAGAAAGCATATAAGACTGGCGACATACCATCATAAATTCAGAAAAATATTGTACACAATTACAGAGATATCAAGAGAATTATCGTATGATCAGCTTATCATCTCACGCACTCAAATTACTGACAAGAATAATATGCAGAAGAATGGAAAAGGTAAGTGAGGATATGTTAGATGACGATTAGTTTGGATTTAGGAAATGTAGACGTACCATAGAGGCAGTTCTGATGTTGCGCTTGATAATGGGAGCAAGAACGAAGAAAAATCAAGAACAAGTTTATAGGATTTGTCGACATACAGATAGTGCTCGCAAGTATCAAAAGGTGTAAGGTATTCGAAACTCTGAGAATGGAAAGACGGGTAATATAGAATGGTTACAATAACCAAGAGGAACAAGAACGCTGGAAGTCAAAATACGGGGATGTGGTCTTTTGTTGCTACTTTTCGATAAAGCAATGACGGAAATAAAAGAAAGTTTCAAGAGTGGAACTAAAATTCGTGGCAAACGGATATCAATGATAAGATTCGCTGATGACATTACTATCCTCAGTCGAAGTGAAGACGAATTTCAGGATCTGTTGGATGGAGCGAACCGTCTATTGAGTACAGTATTTTGATTGAGAGTAAACTGACGAAAGACGAATGTAATGAGATCAACGAGAAACTTAACTTCAGAATTGGATAACACGAAGTAGATTAATTTAAGGCAGAAAAATAACCCTTGATGGTCGGGGCAAAGATGATATAAGAAGCAGGCTAGTTAATGGCAAAAAGGGCATTCCTAGTCTGGAGAAATCTGCTCGTGTCAAACACAGGTCTTAATCTGAGGAGGACATTTCTGAGAAAGTACGACTGAGTACATCCAGCAAGTAATTGAGAGTGTAGGCTGCAACTGCAACTCTGAGATGAAATGTTGGCACAGGAGAGGAGTTCGTGGCAGGGAGCATGAAATCAATCAGAAAACATACGCCTAAAGAAAAGTGTCAGTGGATATTTTTCCATTTAAAAACACTGTCTTTTTAAAATAACTACACTTTCTTGTGCCTGTTAAAATTTAGAGAATCAGCATTTGAGGCTGACTGCAGTACAATTTTACTGCCGCTAACTTATATTTCGCGGAAAGACCACAAAGATAAGATAAGAGAGATTAGGGCTCGTACAGAGTCATATAGGCAGTCATTTTTACCTCGTTCTGTTTGGCAGTGGAGTAGGGAGAGAAGATGCTAGTTGTGGTACGAGATACCCTCCACCACGCAGCGTATGGTGGATTGCAGAGTATGTATGTAGAGGTGTGTGTGAACTGTAATTATAAACCCTTGCCTACAGTTTATCACTGTGGAAACAGCACATGAATTGCACATTCGGTTTCAGAAGTATCTTAGGCGCCAGTTTGTCTGTTCAGTTGCCACACCTTTTTCTTTTATTTACAGTTTTAATGGATTATAATCATGTTGTCTGTACGTGACTTGAGTGCTCAGCTCCTTATATATATGACGTGCTTTACATAATGTAATCCAAGTAACTCTTCGCTCTTCTGAAGAAGATTTCCTTAGGGGTTTCGAAACAAATAAAAATCAGCAGCTAATTGACTGTGTACCTTGTTAACTGGAAACTCAGAATTGCTACTACCACGTATGATCTTTGAAGTTGACGCACTGTACTTGTTCCTGACGCAACCATCTCTGTAATTCGTTCTACCAAGTTTAGTGGCTGATGCAGTGCAAGTGTGCACGTGGCAGGCGAGGAGAGAGTGGTGCCAGAGGCGCTGTTGATCCAGAGGCGAGCCGGCAACAAGCCGTGTCCGTAACATTAGGCACGGCCCCGCACTCCGCAGCACAGCACAGCAGGGCACACGCATTGTGGAGTTGCCTACCGGCCAGGCGCTGCCGGCAGCCGCGCCGCCTCTTGCTTTCCAGACGAGATAACTTTCTAGGGCACTCGTGTCCGCCCGCGCTCCGCAAACTTACTCCCGCCTTGCCTTGTTCGAAGAGTGCTCCTCCTCTCTGGTTAGCGAGGGGAGGCAGCCGGGCCAAACTACTCGCACGGCCCCTGATGCGACTTTCGGATTTGTTGCTTGAGCTCATTAGCCGGAATGGCGCAACGCTGCTCTCCTGTTTTGATGCGCAGTGTAACACCCGAGCGGCGCAGCGCACCGACTCGCGAGACAAATTCCCCTGCAGTTTATTCCGGAGCACAAAAGCCGCGGAGCGAGGCGGCAGGCGGGGTCGAGTACTTTCCAAATTGTTATCGTGAATACCGAGCTCGGAACTTTTCCATTGTTCGTGACGTCACGACAGCGGGAAGAACTAACGAGGAACTAATTTATAAAGTCTGTCACGGACGAAGTTCATCACTTGTGACGTCTGAAGTAGAATTTATTCTGACCACTGAAGTTCTGACATCCTACCCGTGTCATACGAATTATCAATGAAAGCTTTGTGTGTTACAGGCCGCTGAAAGCCAATATTTTATGCATACATGATGCAACGGGTGTAAGTACATTTAATTTTGTATGTGGTACCTTAATATGGAAAGATATCAATGTATTGGTTGCTTTTTCTCTCCATCGAACAGTTTCCCTACATACACGTTACAAGCTTTACGAACTGATGTTTTCTGCAAGGCTGTAACTCAGCCAGGAAGTAGACGACGCCTGTCAATATAGATTAACAGTTTTGCGTCCACGTGTCCACACATCAATAATTGACGTGTTTCCAGGGGAAAAATAAGACTTAATGGCTTGCTCTTGCCACATGTACTTGGAGGTACTAAAAAAGCTAAAAACATACAGCTAATGGCTACAATTATTAGTCTGCAAAACACGTAAATACTGATGTAATATTACTCAGTAGATCGTATTCAGTCACTTTTACCTGTGACATTCTGTGTATTTCTTTCTTTGGGGAGGCGATCGTACAGTTTCAAATAATGGTATGTGTGTGAACAATATGCAGTACCCATAAAATCTCCTAATATCATTTTTAAAAAATCGTAACTTAAGAACTATTAGAGACAGGGAATCGTGGTTTGCTGTAAATCGTCGAGCAGCTCTCAAAGCATTCTTCCCTTCTGCTAGAATTTGTGTGGGCCCACGCCTTCACATTTCTGGTCATGCGAATCACCTCAACATTAAGATTTGGGACTCTGAAAACCCACACAATACGTATGATCTATGATTGCCCGAAGCTTAATGTTTGGTGTAGCCTAATGTATGGTATGGTATAAACTCATTCATCTCATCAGAGAAGACCATAGCGCAAAGTATTTCCACGGACGTGTTCGAACAATTTCAGGTACTGCAGATCGAAGAGATGCAGCCGTCCTTTATCTTATGGCATAATAGTGCACCCTCACATTGGATGTTGAACATGCGGGGCGTACTGAATTACATATTTCCTGAGAGGTGGATGGGCCATGATGGTCTCATCGCATGGCCCCAGTGCTCCGCCGACGTCATGCAGTTAGACTTCTTTCTGTGGGGCTATTTCAAATATCTTGGGGCAACACTAAATATAGCAAATACACAACGCCAATCACTGACTTTTCTACCCTCCGTGCACGAATTAATGTACCAATCACAACCGCTGATGCTGCATTGTTGGCCTGTACATGGGAAGAGCTCGAATACCGCTATGATGTGCTACGAGCGTCGAGAAGAGCGCACACTGTAATTCTAACTTAAAGAAATAAACGTTGAGAGCTGATAAACGTTATACAACTTAAGATGTTCCATCTCTGTTGTATTCACAGATAACGTTGATTCCTAACATAACAGTAGCAGCAACTGAAGCCCCAGTTGGAGAGTTACGTGTCTCTAGGAAAATGACATGCTTGCAGTCTTACCACGGTCACGTCAAAGGAGAATATATCTAAAACAGAATAACAGCGGCAGCACGTGAGTGTTGGAACTTTAATAGTGGCAACTGTTTTTTTTTTGTTTTTTGAGTCCTCAATCTTGTGAATGATTTGATGCGGCCCACCACTAGTTCCTTTCGTGTGCCAACATCTTCACCTCAGAGTAGCATCAGCAACTTACGTCATCAGTTATTTGATGGAAGTATACAGTCTGTCTTACTCTACAGAGTTAACCCTATACAACTCCCCCTAGTACCATGGAAGTTATTCAATGACGTCTTAACAGATGTTCTACCATCCAGTCCCTTCTTCTTGTCAATGCTTCCCACATAACCCTTTCCTCTCCGATGCTGCGCAGAACCTCATTCTTTACTTTATCGTCCACCTAATTTTCAACATTCATTTGTAGCGTAACATCTCAAACGCTTCGATTCTCTGTTATTCAGTTTTCTCCCAGTGCGTGTTTCACTAACATACAATGATGTGCTCCAAGCATACATTCTCACAAATTTCTTCCTCAAACTAAGATCTATGTTTGATACTAAAAGGCTCCTCTTGGTCATGAACGCCTTTTTTTGCCATTACTAATCTACTTTTTATGTCGTCGTTGCTCCGTCCGTCATGAGATATTTTGCTGCCTAGGTAGCAGAACATCTTAACTTCATACACTTTCTCACCATCAGACATGATGTTAAGTTCTTGCTGTTCTCATTTCTGCAGATTCTCGTTACTTTCGTCCTTCCCCAGTGAGTATTCTGTACTTTTATTTCCATTCAGCAGATCTTGTAATTCTTCTTCACTTTTACTGAGGATAGCATTTTCATCAGTGAATCTTTTCACTGCCATCTTTTCGCCTTGAATTTTAATCCCCCTCGTGAACCTTCATTTTATTTCTGTCATAGCTTCTTCGATGCATAGATTGAACAGCACGGGCCACAGACTACATCCTTGTCTTGCAGCCTTTTTAATCTGAGCACTTCATTCTGGTCGTCCACTCTTATTATTCTCTCTTGGTTCTTGTACATTTTGTATATTACCTGTCTTCCTCTACAGCTTGCCCCGATTTTTCTCAGAATTGCGGACATCTTGCACCGTTAAAATTTGTCGAACGCTTTCTCCAGGTCCACAAATGCTATGAACGTGCCTTAATTTTTCTTTATTTTTCCTTCCATCAATCACAACGTCAAAACTACCTCACTCGTACCTTAAACTTTACTAACGCCATACTCATCCCCATCTGACATATCATGCTTTCTTTTCCAATCTTCTGTATTTTACTCTTGGATGAATGAACAATTACGCTGATTGTGAGATAATTTACGCAGCTGTCGGCTCTTGAATCTTCCTTTTTATATGGATGATTTCCTGGAAGTCTGATGGTATAACTGCAGACTCATACATTCTACACACCAACTTGAATGATCGTTTCGTTGCCACTTTCCCCAATGACTATGGACATTCAGTGGAATGTTATCCATCCCTTTTGCTTCATTTTATCTTCAGTCATCCAGAGTTCTTTCAAATTCGAATACTGGATCTGCTATCTCTTCCCTGACGACTCTTGTTTTTTTTTCCTATCACGTCATCAGACAAGTACTCCGCTTAGTAAATGCCTTCCATTTATCTGCTCTGCAATGATCAGTGGAATTCCCGTTAGTCTCTTAATGTTAGCACCTTTGCTTTTAATTTCATCGAAGGTTGTTTTGATCCTATACGCTGGGTCATCATGCTGATAATCATTTCTTTTTCCATTTCTTCATATTCCTGATGCAGCCATTTCGCTATAGTTTCCTTGCACTTCCTATTTATTTCATTACTAAGTGACCGGTATTTCTCTAATCATGAATTCCTCTCATCAATTCCGTACTTCCTTCTTTCATCGATCGACTGAAGTAGTTCTTCTATTACTCATGGTTTCTTCGCAGTTACCTTCTTTGTACCTGTGATTGCTCATTTTAGAGATGTCCATTAGTCTTAAACTGAACTGTCTACTGAGATGTTCTTCCTCTCGGTATCTATACCCTAAGAGAACTTCAATCGTATCTTTTCAAGGCTTAGTGCTACCGTATCACAATTCGTTGGTCGTTTGTTCTTCCTGATTAGTCTCTAAACGACTTCAGCCTGTTCTTCATCACAACTAAATTTTGTTCTGAGAATATGTCTACTCCTGGCCAGGTCTTACAATCCAGTGTTTGATTTCGTAATCTCCGCCTGAGCATGATGTACTGTAACGGAAATCTTCCTGTATCTTCTGGCCTTTTCCAAATATACCTCCTCCTCTTGTGATGCTTGGACAAGTATTCGCTATTACTACCTGAAATTTATTGCACAACTTATTCTTTCTCTTTTCTCATTCCTACTATCAATCCCATATTCTGCTGTGACCCTTACTTCTACTTCTTCTCCTACAACCGCATTTCAGCTACTTATTTACCACTTAAACAAAACTGATGCATGATTCAAAGTTTTACTGTCCTTCATAGTAGTCACTGGCACTGTGCATTGCATGTTGCCAGCGATTTGGAAGTCGTAGGTTGCCCTTAGCAGGGCCAGATGACTATGCGAGTGGAGCGGTCTGTCGCCCAGCAAATGTTTTAACAGCTCTAAGCCGTCAAGCCGGCCAGAGTGCCCGAGCGGTGCTAGGCGCTACAGTTTAGAACCGCGCGACCGCTACGGTCGCAGGTTCGAATCCTGCCTCGGGCATGGATGTGTGTGATGTCCTTAGGTTAGTTAGGTTTAAGTAGTTCTAAGTTCTAGGGGACTGATGACCTCAGATGTTAAGTCCCATAGTGCTCAGAGGAATTTGAACCATTTTTGAACCTCAGAAGTTAAATCCAATAGTGCTCAGAGCCCTGTGTGTAAGCCGTCAAGCGCTTCCTTCAATTTAGGAATCAAGTTGTAGTCCAAGGGTGTAAGTAAGCGGAGTGTCGTTGGTTGTGAAGCACTTCCTTAACTCATTGATCGAACAAATCAGGCACAACTTGTGCCTTATGCGTGCTTTGTTTTTTAAAATGACGGGTGAGTCCTACAGGAAATTTATTTCTGTAACCTTTTCCTTTCTGGAGCACAACCTGCGACCAGCTTAGAGAAAGAAGCGGCTACACTTCCTGCAGGGCCCGCCGATCATTTTGGAGCACAACGCTCGGATGCATAAGGCACAAGTTGTGACTGATTTGTTTGATCTGTAGGGCTACGAAGTGCTGTACCACCCACCACCTTCCACGGATTAAAGACTTCGTGACTTAATCTTGACCGAGCGAGGTGGCGCAGTGGTTAGACACTGGACTCCCATTCGGGAGGACGACGGTTCAATCCCGCGTCCGGCTATCCTGATTTAGGTTTTCCGTGATTTCCCTAAATGACTCCAGGCAAATGCCGGGATGGTTCCTCTGAAAGGGCACGGCCGACTTCCTTCCCCATCCTTCCCTAATCCGATGAGACCGATGACCACGCTGTCTGGTCTCCTTCCACAAACCAACCAACCAACCAACCAACTTAATCTTGATTGCTAAACTGAAGGAAGCATTTCATGGCATTTGCTTCAGAACAGCTACAGAGATTCGTCGGGAAACAGGCCACTCCATTCGGAATCTCGACACAGATGATGTTGCCAAAGGTATCCTGCGGCTTCTATATCGCTGGCAATGGGTTGTGCAGAATGGTAGTGATAAGAGGGACGTAGAACTATGAAACATGTATCTGTTTTTATGAGTTGTAATGAAGTTCTTAACATTGTTCTTAATACACGGTATATTAACGACTTGCCACTATGTATTCATGTAGATGCAAAGCTAATTGTTTTTGCTGATGATACAAGGATAATAATCACAACCAACAAACAAGAATCAGCTGAGGAAATTGTAAATAATGTCTTTAAGAAAATTATTAAGTGCTTCTCTGCAAATGTACTCTCACTAAATTGTTAAAAAAACACAGTCTATACAATTATGTGCAGGAAATGGCATAACACCATTGACATAACACCACTGATAAATATAGACTGTGAACAGAAGTCTATTGCTAAGACAGAATATTCAAATTTTCCGTGTTTGTGCATTCATCAAAAATTGAGTTGGAAGAAACACATCGATGATCTGCTGAAACCATTAGGTTCAGCTACTTGTTCTATTAGACTTATTACAAATTTGTGTGATTAATTAATCAGTAAAATAGCCTAGTACGCCTATTTTCATTCACTGCTTTCATGTGGCATCATATTTTGGTCAAATTTGTCAGTAAACGAGAAAGTATTCATTGCAAAAAATCGTGTAATCAGAATAATATCTGGAGCCCACCCAAAATCACCTTGCAGACATTTATTTAAGGTTGACGGGATATTCATAGTAACTCCGCAATACATGTATTATGAAATTTGTTATTAATAACCCATTCCAATTAAAAAATAACAGCAAAGTGCATAGCTACAACACTAGAAGAAAGAATGATCTTCACTATTCTGGATTAAATCTCACTTTGGCACAGAAAGGGGTCAATTATGCTGCCACGAAAACCTTTGATCATTTGGCAAATTGCATTAAAAGTCTAACAGATAGCCAATTAACATTTAAATGCAAGTTAAAAGAGCTTCTGAATGACAACTCCTTCTACTTAATAGATGAATTTTTAGATATGAAGTAGTAACTGTAAAAATAATTAATTAATTAAATATTTTGTCTAAAGAAAATTTCCGTTAAAGTGACTCGTTTTACATTATTACGAAATGTCGTATTCATGATCTATGGAACAAGTATTAATGAATGAATGAATGAATGAATGAATGAAAGTAGTTTCTGCAATAACTTTTGCAGACCACGCTCATCAAAATGTGCTCAGCTTTTTCTTTGTAAGAATACGTAAACATTTGCACCTAACGTATTACTTACTACCTAATGTAATTGTACTAAGTTACAGAGTTTATAAATTCGCTCTTCCTACAGTAATAATTTTTAATTATAATCTCGACTGCTCCTTGAAAATCGACGTTAACTGTCCGACAGGTGAAACTACTACTGATGACTGCAAATGACAACTGTCCGATCACTGTACGCAACTGGAACTGGAAACGGAGCTGGTTGAGTGTGTGCATGCGACTGCATAAATGTTTTGTCCTCGTATTATTTGCCTCTGCTCTCTTCTTGAGAGATCCCTCGAATAGTTCCGAGTTTCACTCATGGCAGACGTTACTATTGCCGGATAAATTGAAATTTTGAGTGTCTTTTATTGGGAGCATAAAATAGCTCTTGTCGTCTGGGAGGCGATTCACCGTACTACGTGTGAGGCTAAGCTGCGACTGCTTGGAGCGCGGTGCCTTAGTAATCCATCGCTGTGTACCATAACTAGCAGAGACGCAGCAGTCTCGAGCAGTTTCCAAGCCACTATTTTTTGAAATGGTAGCAGGACTTCATGAACGCTTTGTATTAACAACTTGCAACATGGGTTCGCAAAACTGTACGAGTTCTAGAAAATACGTCATATACCGTTTATGGCTGCGGAAACCTTTACTTTCCCTATTACGCCATTGTCAAGTTGCTTTAAGTTCTAGTAACATAGGTCCTGAGTCGGTATGAATTCTTGAAAGTATATCGTCTGCTGCTACTGGCTGTAGAATATTTTATTTTGTTTTGGTGTGATTCATCTTCATGGATGGAACCTTTATTTTTCTGCTGCAGTTCCGCCGCTGTGTCTGTTTCGCGACATGTTATCTATTATTTATCTTTGACAATGGCATATTGTGTACGTAAGGGAAATATATCGTATCTACATTTAGACATTAGATGATCTTCACATAAACTGTCTGTCGTAGCTTCGAAACAAACTATGGAATTTTAAAACTGTGGCTAATGGCGTTACATAAAGAAGTTAATTAATGAATTTGCGTATTGCATCAGTAGAGAAATCAGTTAATATGACCATGATCACTGCACATTTATGAAACATTTCCTTACGTTGGTCTCTGGGGGTGGGGGAAAAGGAGCATATCATCAACAGTTTTCCGTATCAATAATGAAAATTTGGACGTCTATAAATGTACACTTCGAAAGTTGATGTGTATGGGAAATTGATCGTGGATTCTTTGGACAGTGTACAACAGTTTCCGCGGTTATGAGTTGCTCAATCTGTGAAACTCTTCCTCTTCAATAAATGATCCACTTTTTCTGAAATTGTAATCATTTGTCTGTACATGTACAGCACATCTACCGATTTCTGTCCCATCCGAATTATTCACCTGTGGAGCGTCTTTTCTTTTTGTCTTAAAGTGGATTTTTCTTTGCGGCCTCAACACATTGTTGCCAGTCGGTGTGGGCGAGCGGTTCTAGGCGCTTCAGTCTGGAACCGTGCGACTGCTACGGTCGCAGGTTCGAATCCTGCCTCGGGCATGGATGTGTGTGATGTCCTTAGGTTAGTTAGGTTTAAGCAGTTCTAGGTTCTAGGGGACTGATGACCTCAGATGTTAAGTCCCATAGTGCTCAGAGTCATTTGAACCATCTTTGAATCAACACATTGTTCAGAGGGATGTCAGCGATCGATAAGGTTTTGCGCACTTTAAAAACACCCCTGTCTGCTACAAGCTGAGTCACAGAAACATAGCACTGCATTTAACTTGTGTACGTCATATTTATAAAAGAACGTGTTACCTTAATTCATGTCATTTGGGAATGTTAATTGTTATTCCTCTTAGCTGCAGCTGTAATGACAGCAAAGTAATGTGGAGAGAGTCATCAGCCCCGGTGAGGCTGGTCGAGAGATGAACGAGTTTACGCAATCACGTGTTCACATGAACTCGCGGCCGGCAGATGCTGAACATGTGCGAATCTCATATGACATACTGTGTACTGAAACCTCCATGCAGATTAAGATTGTATGCTAGACCGGTACTCGGGCACCTGACCTTTGCCCAGAGCCACTCTACCATATGAGATACGCAAACATGATTGGCGAACCTCCCTCACAGCTGAGATACTGGAAGAAGTAAAGCTGTCAGAATGGTAGGAGATAGAGTACCGCAGAACCAAATCTGTGAGGAGGAATCGTGAGTCGTGCTTTTTTCCTACCCTGGTGGAGCACTTACCCCAGTAGTCTGTCACATTGTTTTAACCAGTCATGAAGTTTAATATCAGCACACACTGTACTGCAGCGGAAAAATTTCGTTGTGGAACTTTATGTATTATTTTCCTTATTACAGTGGAATTGGTTTTCATCAGTACTACATAAACTTGAGGCCTTACAGCTTGGAATATTCGTCCCTTCGGTCCAAAAAGTTTAGAGAATGGAGAAATAAAACATAGATCAACGTTAAGATAGTTGTTTAAATACTCCGCGTGTCCTACATGGTTACCCATTCCCCCTCTTCCCTCCTCACCCCTGCGAATAACGGACAGAACGTTCACACAACCATTTGAAACTGCCAGAAAAATTACTCTATTGGATGTTGTTCAATCGGCCACTCACTTTGGCTTAAGCGTCATTGACACTTCACGTGAAGTTCTGCGTTTTATCGTGTTTCGGTAGGTTCGTACTGATAGCTCCAAGTCCCACCACCTGTGGTGATTTTTCACATAAAAGAATTGTCCGTGTTTTGCATTTCAGCCAAGCCGAGCAGGTGTCCACGCGTCGTTGTTTTTGTTCGGGAATCAAGGCCTGCGGGAAAAATTTTACACACACTTTCGTCTACTTCAAAATATTCTGGACAGTCTCTTGAACTGTTGTTTTAGAGATGTTGCTGCATGCCGATTTGTGAAGCAACAACATTGACACACTACAGCAGCACGTCCACTACGTAACACTGGTCGAATGCACTTCCGTTGTTTACATTTCTTAGTTCAAGCTGCCACAGGACTAACTATGTTGACGTTGCTCACATGCCACTCAGTGTGTATTGTCACATCGTAAGGACAATGAAGTCCAAATGCGAAAGCGAAGTCTTCAATTAAATACAATGCTTTAGATACAACAGTAACATTGAAAGCAAGTCAGATCTCGCGACAGTTTCTAATTAAGACAGGGATAATGCTTCAGGAAAAGTAGTAGAAGAAATGTAATTCAGAGTGACTGCGCTAGATTTTAATAAAAGCGTCTTCAATGTACTCAGCATTGTATGTATCTGGGAGACCGGTGGCTACATCATCGTTTTGCTAGACACTACACTTGTTTCGCTTGCTTTATGCGGCGCGGTGGATGTATTCGTCGTGCGACAGGCCGCATCAGCGAAGGTAGAGGTGGGCGTTAATTGTTTTGGTGCATTATGGTGGTACTGCATAAAGCAGATCATTGTTCACAAGTCGCAGATTCCATACACGCAACCCGATACTACACGACACTCATGGATATTTGTCAGTTGTGATTTCTTCTCGTGATGTCTTTGTCTTATTGTATCGTGTGTATTTACAGTCTTTATTTGGCATTTAAGCAGTTGTTGATCGCATACGTGCCCTCCTGAATTTACAGTATTTGTACACACAAAAACCTCTAATCTGCATAGTTTGTGGAAAAGACATTTGCGACAGTTAACTGCAGAGGTACGTCAACTGCAGAAAGGAATATCTGCAGCACTTGCATGTCTTCGTGCGTGCATGGATATTAACTGGAAGAGAAAAATAAATATTTTGAAACAAAACAAAACAAAAATTATGCGCAAGTGTTCACTAGATTACAGTACAGAAATAGAGCGAAAAAATTCAGAATTGAACAAATATAAAACAGAGTTAAGTAAGGTCATTCTTGTGTACAGAGGTTCACACACAGAAATGTTTCGCACAACTATCTTGTAACGAAGTTATGTCTCTATTTTAGTCCGGCAGTGCCATATGTTAAGTGTAAGGCCAATAAGACAGCAAAAAGTAGGGAGATCAGAAATACACCTATGGAGATGTGAGCTAGCTTCTTATGTACTAAATTTTTTTCGTAATCGAATTAAGAAAAAGAAACCAAAGCAGCGACACAGACTCCCACAAACGCATGTATAGTCGCTGTTTCATTCGTTGTGGCGTCATCGTTTATTTCGTTCAGAAACTTGGAACTAAATTCTTTAATTTTATTGTCTTTTCGTAATCTGACCTCAGTAACTGATGTTCAACTGTCATTTTCGAATGGATTTTATTGGGGACTGCATAAATGCACCAAATCATTATAGGTACGGGGATATCTCGAAGATCATCCCCTACTCCCTCCATGAAAAGTTTTATTTTCAAACTTGTTTAGAATTATTGTTTCACCATCATACGGTACACGTGCCAAACGTATATAAAAATCAAAGATGTGAGAATGTGAACACAAATCTGAGGCAATCCCACTGTGTAGAATATCCCTTATCCGTGTTTCATTCGTTCATACGTGAAACGGCTGTTAACACGTAAATGTGACAGGATTGACAGTAAGTAAAACCGCTTATTCATGATGGACACAGAACTGTAAGATTGTAATACAAAAAGTTTAAATTTTGTGTCTTGCTAACATGTTTAACATGTTTCAGTTCTTGTGAAAACTTATATTAATACCAATGTGCAATATCAGGTTCGTCAAATCACATTTCCCGTTTTCATTGTTTGGCAGCCAATGATTTGTGCTCCTTGAACCAAGTAAGCTTTTGGCTTTTGTTTGCATTCAACTTATTTACAGAAAAAAAAAGACTCTGGGCACTATGGGAGAACTTCTGAGGTCATCAGTCCCCCAGAACTTAGAACTGCTTAAACCTAACTAACCTAAGGACAGCACACACATCCATTCCCGAGGCAGGATTCGAACCTGCGACCGTAGCGGTCGCGTGGTTCCAGACTGAAGAGCCTAGAACCGCTCGGCCACACTGACCGGCATTTGCTTCGAGAAAAATCCGGTAACGACCATATCATCTCAAGGCAGTCTCAAGATATGTGACCTTCCAGCTCCTCCTACCTAAATCCACTTTACTTATGGTAGTGGGGCTATCTGAAAGATGGTGTCTGTCTGGGTTGTATCAGGAGATCTGAAGAGTAGTGTATGACGACATATCGCTCTGATTACACCGCCCGTGTTGCAAGCAACTGTCGACCATGACAGGTTACGGTTACAATGTGTTTCAAAGTTGAGAAATCGTTTGGAACATATTTTGTAACTTGTGACCATATCCTAATGGAAATGCCGTGTGGCTAGGGCCTCCCGTCAGGTAGGCCGTTCGCCTGTTGCAAGTCTTTCGAGTTGAACCCGCTTCGGCGACTTGCGTGTCGATGGGGATGAAATGATGATGATAAAGACAACACAACACCCAGGCCCTGAGCGGAGAAAATCTCCGACCCAGCCGGGAATCGAACCCGTGCCGTTAGGTATGACATTCCGTCGAGCTGACCACTCAGCTACCAGGGGCGGACACCATATTTTAATAAACGTGCTAGAACCATTGTTATCGTGATGTTGATCGTTCCTTTCCTTTCCCAGCACCCACACCACATTCTGACAGCTTACAATGCCCTATTTTGACTTGGTGGCAGAAAGAGCAAATATAATTTTTTTCAGAATACCCCCACGAGTGCACCAGTTAATGGACGTTCCTACGATGTTTCAGCGTCTTACTATGTACACTCCCTGCACTGCAATACTGGGAACACGACCGGTTTAATTGTAAGTACCCGGTACCTTCGGAACGTACACACCATCGGCGGGAATGTAAGTAATTAGGGTTGCAATACTATTTGACTGACAGATTGGCCACCAGAGTGAATTTGTGATGTACGAGTTTAGGCTTTGAAGGTATGTAAGCTGCGTGAACAGCATAAAATGCCGACTGATCACTATGAAGGACACGGAGATGCTACGTACTAGTTTCAAAGCTTTACTACCACTTGGCAGGGTTTTCAACGGGTCTCATTTTGAGTCGCTATTTGGCTGTCTGGTCGAATGGTGCGTTATATACATTTGTGGGCATTCGGATCTGCCAGTGGACCAGTTTTGGACAGTTTAGGAACGAGGGCAGGAATACCCGTCAAGACTCTGGTCAGCCACGTACCACCATCACAAGGGAGGATCGCTATTTTGTCCACCAAGTACATCACAACTTCTTCCCATCCACATCTGTCGTCTGAGAAGAAGTAACGATCTCCCTGCAACATTCTGTGCCATCCCGCTTCATTGGTTGGAGACTAGCAGCAGGCCGATTGCGAAGGCTGTTGTTAACTACGCAACACAAACGACAGAGTTTGGGGTAATGGCATGACCAGGAAGCATGGACTCCGTCAATCGCTCCGCACTGTCTTTTGCCGGCGAGTGTGCCGGTGAATTAGGGAGAGGTCCCATTCTTCCAATATTTTTAGAAGTACAGTCTCGTTACTCCTGGATCCATGGTTATCAAACACTAGTTACAACAGTTATCGGCCAGCTTACAACAGGACAGAATACAATGGCTCTCTGGGACCCTTGCCAACTGAATCAGTGCACGTATCCAGGCCAGACTGGGTACCACATCCTATTGAATAGTGCTCTCGTACTGCCAAGATATTCATAAATTTGACTCGATTTTACGATCGCTACAACAATACATATCCTCTCAGCCCGTGATGTTTCATGTCGTTTCCTTCTTTGTTTCTTGGCTCGCCACCCCCCTTGCCATGCAGTGTGTTTATTTATTGCGCTGTCTTCTCTATTTCTTTCGCAAGTACCGAGTCTGACTCTGGTCATTACAGTAGCGAAACTGCGGTAGAAAATAAAGATGTCTACACTCATGTTCAGAAGAAGCACAACTCCTTGAACGACTAGAGTTACGATGTTCATATTCACAGGACATGTACATGAGTATGTTCTGTGGAAATGATTAGCATTTCAGTCACCTCAGTTCAGCATGTGTCCTGTTGCGTAGTAGGCACAGGGCCTGCCATGGACAATATAACTTGTTACGCGTCTGATGGAGTTGACGTGTATAAGATGCGAATAGCGTCCATGCTGTATTCACCTGGTTCCGAAGCTGTCTGTGGTGGGCCGGCCGGAGTGGCCTAGTGGTTCTAGGGGCTACAGTCTGGAACCGCGTGACCGGTACGGTCGCAGGTTCGAATCATGCCTCGGGCATGGATGTGTGTGATGTCCTAAGGTTAGTTATGTTTAAGTAGTTCTAAGTTCTGGGGGACTGATGACCTCAGAAGTTAAGCCCCATAGTGCTCAGAGCCATTTGAACCATTTTGTCTTTGGTGGCTAGCATTGGGTCACAGCACAGCACCCGTCATTTCACCATATCCCACATATTTTCGATTGGCGATAAGACTGGGCCGGGGTAAAATCTGACATCCTGTGACACCAAAAAGTTCATGCAGCTACATGTGGTTGGGCACTGTCTTGCTGCAAAATGGCGTCTGGGGTGCGGTACAAAAAGGATATGGCTACAGGTCACAGGATGTCATTCAAGTAGGTCACACTGATCACAACACCTTGGACACGCAACAGATGTGATTTGTGGTTATACGCTATAGCACCCCACACAATAAGCTTTTGATTTGGTGCTGTACGTTTTCTACGAATGCAGTCACTGTGATGTCACTCGTCCTGTCTGCTGCGAATCAAAAAGTGGCCCTCATTTTCAAACATACAGAACCTCGATTCGTCCGAAAATACTGTGAGGTGCCATTCCTGTCCCCAGTGACGTCGCTACATACAGCGATACCACTAGCATGTTTATGCAGATTCATCAAAGGTACATGGAGAAGCGAACGACGCCCACGTAAGCCATACCAAAATGAACGGCCACAGAACGCCACACCTGATAGGGTATGGCGGTTACACTGTTCTATTTTTGCGCTAGAGACGAGCAGGACGCAGACCTCTCCTACAATGCAATTTGGATGAGGTGTCGATCTGTGTGGTGCGATCTGACGCACCTCATCGTGTTTTACTGCCTTCCGTGAACCATTCTACACACACTCGTTTCACTGCTGAAACACTTCGTCCCACACGAGATGCAATTTCCCAGATGGACGCATCACATCCTCTCATGATCATGCCAATAACGTCCCCTCTTTAAAACTCACTGATTTGACGGTACGTTCGCGCATGCGTCTACGAGGCATCCTGCGAGTCTTTTCAATGAAACTGATCTATTACCATGTCTGTTTCCGTGGCCAACCTCCGCAGCAAGCAAAGAGATATTTGTTTTTTTATATAAAACGGCCTTTTCTAGTCGTTCAAGGTGTTCTGTAAGGGATCTAGACAGTTTTACTCACAAAATATTGCTTCATGTTTCATTCTGTGATCAGCAAACTTGGTGTTCCAGTTATATGCTTGCCAACAGGAACTCTAGATCTTCAACAGCTGCATTTATGGCTACAAAAATCGGGGACAGATTTTCAGAAATGAAAATTTTACACTAGAGAATGATTATTCGTTTGACTGTTTGTCATGCCGCTGGCCACAGTAAATAATGAAAGACTGGTTAAGTCCGCACGCGGGCGAAGTTGTACGAAACAAGTCTGCGACATCATAAAAACAGCGAAATTACGAAAATCTGTTACAGCAAAGTTCATTGCAGATGCTGCTCAAGAATCTCAAAGTTGGAAATTCCCTGTGGCGGCTGCTATGCAAAACACAAGCATTTCTCGCCGCCCCCGAGCCTCCCCCGTGCGTGCTGAGCCGAGGAGACCGCCGCAGGCTCCCAGCCAGCCAGCGAGGAGCAAACACCGCAGCAGTACGAGTCACGAGTCACGGGGGGTACGCCGCGCCGCGCCGGTGCTGCCGCCTGCCGGATGAACTCGGCTCAACTTGGCGGAATGCCTTCCGTAACTGCCCCACATTAAAGAGTTCCGGTAGCTAATGGCTGACGAGGGTCGGTTCGCGGGGGCGCGGAAGCCAAAAATTAGCGCTCCTTGTAATCAGTGGCGAGAACTGCCGACTACCGTCCGTGAGGATATTACAGCGTGGGTGATGGCGAAGGCGGGCAGGCAGCTACAGCTCTGCTGCAAGGGAAGCGTCGGATTGCATGGTGGCAGCACCAAGAATACACTAACTTCCAAAGTCAGAAAGAAAACTTTTAGACACCTTTCCTCTTTGCGAAGAGAAGATTACCTAAGTCAAAGTTCACTCACTGGACTTCACACCTTATATGGTACACGCCTTCTGAGATTGGTGTCGGAATTTATAAATACGAGGGTCAGTTCATAGATGATCCAGGAATTTTTTAAATTGTTTCCATGTCAATTCTTTTTACAGTTCTTCAATATAGTCTACCTGTTTCTTAATGGCCACTTCGTAACTTTGCGGAAGTTACACAGTTCCTTCTAGAACGTCATCTTTACACGGATGGTGAATGCCCTGGGTAATGATGGGAGAAACCTTTAACGTTAGTGGATGAGTATTATCAAATTGGCTGTTTCAACTTTGGAAATAAGTCAGTCTCGTTGACCCATGTGACGACCGTAGGGTGCATGAAATACTGCTTCCCTGACATATTTCCGCAGCTTTCCGATTAAGACATGAGCGGTATTTGGGAGAGCTTTGTGCAGAATGAGAGGCCAAAACACGACACACTAAGTTAAGGGTTTTTACATTCATCTGTTCAGTCGTTGTCTGAATTAGTAATAATACCGTCCTGTGACATCTTGTCCACATGCAAATACGCATGTAATGACGATGACACGGTCATTTGTTTTATCTCATATTTAGCGTGATGGCCTTTTTTGTCGCGGGGACGACAGACCTCTGCTCCTTCCGCCTGCCATTTCAACTTCGTCTCAAAATAGCGACTAGTTGGATTATCTATGTACCCATGTGGTCGTGACTCCGGGGAGAATGAATGTCGCAAGGTTGCATTCGTGGCTAAAAGTCGCTAAAGTCTACCAGTGGGTAAAAGTGAGGTCCTCTGCTTCGCTCAGCTCGTAATTCGGAGGATGGCCGTTATACACTGAAGCGCCAAAGAAACTGGTGTAGGCATGCGTATTCGAATACAGAGATATGTAAAGAGGTAGAATACGGAGAAGATGTCGGCAACGTCTATACAAGACAACAAGAGTCTGGCACACTCGAACTTAATGCACTCTATTGCCCTGGCGTGGGTCAATCAGACTGACTTCTTTGCAAATTAGAAACACCCAGTGCCACTTGTTGTGCTGCTACAATGGCAGGTTATCAAAATTTAAATTGGTTTGAAGATGGTGTTGTAATCGACTCACGAGCGTTGGGACACAGCACCTCCGAGGTAGCGATGAAGTGGAGATTTTCCCGTACGACCATTTCACTAGTGTACCGTGAATATCAGTTATCCGGTAAAACATCAAATCTAAGACATCGATGCAGCCAGAAAAAGATCTTACAAGAACGGGACCAACGGCCACCGAAGAGAATCGTTCAATGTGACAGATGTGCAACCATTCCGCAAATTGCTGCAGATTTCAATGCTGGGCCATCAACAAGTGTCAGCGTGCGAAATATTCAATGAAAAAAAGAAAAAAGAAAGAAAAGAGCGTATGGCACCGTTGGCCGGGAGGCCCCTGTTCGGGGAAATTTGGTTGCCAAGTGCAAGTCTTATTTCATTCGACGCCACATTGGGCGACTTGCTCGCCGGTGATGAGGAGGAAATGATGATCAGAAGAACACAAAATCCAGTCCCCGAGCGGAGAAAACCTCCAACCTGGCCGGGAACCGAACCCAGGCCCGCTTGCTTGGGAGGCGAGCACGTTACAATCCAGCTAAGCGGGGGAACATATTCAATGAAACATCATCGATGTGGGCTTTTGGAGCCAAAGGTTCACTCGTTTACCCTTGATGATTGCACGACACAAAGCATTATGCTTCGCCTCGGCTTGTCAATACGGATATTGGTCTGTTGATGACTGGAAGCATGTTGCCTGGTCGGACGAGTCTCGTTTCAAATTGCATCGAGCGGATGGACCTTTACGGGCATCGAGAAAGCATCATGAATCTTATGAACCCTGTTTGTCAGCAGGGAAGCTCTGTAATGGTGTGGGGCACGGGCAGTTGGAGTGGTATGGGGCCTCTGATACGTCTAAATACGACTCTGACAGGTGACACTTACGTAAACATCCACTATGATCACCTGGTTCACCTGCCCAGTGTACGTTCCGACGGACTTAAACAATTCCAGCAGTAGAACGCTACTTCACACACCTCCAGATTTGCTATAGAGTGGCTCCAGGAACACTCTTATGAGTTTAAGCACTTCCGCTGGCCACCAAACTCCCTAGGCATGAACGTTATTGAGCATATCTGAAATGCCTTGTACCGTGCTGTTCAGAAGAGATGTCTACCCACTCGTACTTCTACTGATTTATGGAAATCCCTGCAGGATTCATGGTGTCATTTCCCTCCAGCACTACTTCAGACACTATTCGTGTCCATGCCCTGTCGTGTTGCGCCACTTCTGCGAGCTCGCGGGGGCCGTACACGATATTAGGCAGGTGTACCAGTACTTACGTGCTATGTCCGGTGGCTGTACCGTATCTCCATGTCTCCGTGACGTTACCTTCCAGTAAGACAACGTAATAAGGCATTCTGCCGTTTTTTACTGACCTACGCCGATAGAGAGAATATGTGACTGTTCTCCGATGACGTCGCTTGCCAAGCAGTTCTCGAAACACTGGCATGTCTACAGTTGCTGGCCATAACGACTGATGAAGTCTAGCATGGAGCTGAAGCAGCAAGATATAATATACCCAAACCTCTCAATCTATGTTCTACTCCATGTGCAGCCGTGTTAGAGTCACTGCTGCGCCAGACGTGGCACCTCTGTGCACCAAATTTAGCACTGTATGCCCTGAAAGCTACTGTGCTGCATACGCCCTAAGATCAAAATTTCGATACTTGATATCTTTGTTATTGCAATTTTAATCGTCCGAAGTGTACACCGTCTGATGAAAGGTATCCGGACAGCCATTAGTATCCACCTTTCACCTCTATCACGGCTACAGCGCTGCTGAGGACACTTTCAGCAAAGTGTCTGTTGAGACCAAGAACAACGATTGGGATTAGTTTAACGAAAACCCGTGTAAGTGGGGCACAAAGAAATATTTTTATTTAATAACAATTCAGTCATGAATTAAACCGACGGCTACCGAGATTCTGGCGAAATACACTCCTGGAAATGAAAAAAAGAACACATTGACACCGGTGTGTCAGACCCACCATACTTGCTCCGGACACTGCGAGAGGGCTGTACAAGCAATGATCACACGCACGGCACAGCGGACACACCAGGAACCGCGGTGTTGGCCGTCGAATGGCGGTAGCTGCGCAGCCGTCAGTGTCAGCCAGTTTGCCGTGGCATACGGAGCTCCATCGCAGTCTTTAACACTGGTAGCATGCCGCGACAGCGTGGACGTGAACCGTATGTGCAGTTGACGGACTTTGAGCGAGGGCGTATAGTGGGCATGCGGCAGGCCGGGTGGACGTACCGCCGAATTGCTCAACACGTGGGGCGTGAGGTCTCCACAGTACATCGATGTTGTCGCCAGTGGTCGGCGGAAGGTGCACGTGCCCGTCGACCTGGGACCGGACCGCAGCGACGCACGGATGCACGCCAAGACCGTAGGATCCTACGCAGTGCCGTAGGGGACCGCACCGCCACTTCCCAGCAAATTAGGGACACTGTTGCTCCTGGGGTATCGGCGAGGACCATTCGCAACCGTCTCCATGAAGCTGGGCTACGGTCCCGCACACCGTTAGGCCGTCTTCCGCTCACGCCCCAACATCGTGCAGCCCGCCTCCAGTGGTGTCGCGACAGGCGTGAATGGAGGGACGAATGGAGACGTGTCGTCTTCAGCGATGAGAGTCGCTTCTGCCTTGGTGCCAATGATGGTCGTACGCGTGTTTGGCGCCGTGCAGGTGAGCGCCACAATCAGGACTGCATACGACCGAGGCACACAGGGCCAACACCCAGCATCATGGTGTGGGGAGCGATCTCCTACACTGGCCGTACACCACTGGTGATCGTCGAGGGGACACTGAATAGTGCACGGTACATCCAAACCGTCATCGAACCCATCGTTCTACCATTCCTAGACCGTCAAGGGAACTTGCTGTTCCAACAGGACAATGCACGTCCGCATGTATCCCGTGCCACCCAACGTGCTCTAGAAGGTGTAAGTCAACTACCCTGGCCAGCAACATCTCCGGATCTGTCCCCCATTGAGCATGTTTGGGACTGGATGAAGCGTCGTCTCACGCGGTCTGCACGTCCAGCACGAACGCTGGTCCAACTGAGGCGCCAGGTCGAAATGGCATGGCAAGCCGTTCCACAGGACTACATCCAGCATCTCTACGATCGTCTCCATGGGAGAATAGCAGCCTGCATTGCTGCGAAAGGTGGATATACACTGTACTAGTGCCGACATTGTGCATGCTCTGTTGCCTGTGTCTATGTGCCTGTGGTTCTGTCAGTGTGATCATGTGATGTATCTGACCCCAGGAATGTGTCAATAAAGTTTCCCCTCCCTGGGACAATGAATTCACGGTGTTCTTATTTCAATTTCCAGGAGTGTACATACAAGTAGTCAAGACTTTTAAAGTAAATTCACGATGTATAAATGCATGTGTATTATACATGAAATTACAAATAGTACTCAAAATATGACCATCGTGCAACACAATGGTGGCCCCACAACAAACAGTTAACTAAATAAACCTGCGGTGGTACTCTGTCCCCGTAAGTAGATCACAACTGTGGGCTAATTCCACAACAGGACTTGAATGTAAGTTCAACAAACATTAAATAAAGAAAACGATTAACATGCATACACCTCCACTATTTATTTGGCTCTGACATAGAAAAGATACGGCCAATCTGCCCAAAGGCTACCCACATGTAAAACCGAAGCAACAGTAGTACTTCACTGAGTGACCACAAGGCTGTTCCACATAAATCACATTAAGTACTTAAATAAACTACCGGGTCCCTAGAACAATTAAAATGATAATGTCAGTTACACACGCAATTTTTTAAAGAAATAGAGAAACTCAGTTCTCAATTTGTCCAAACACATTCTTCACACGCCCACAGGGGCCTTACATAACAGGAACACTGAATCAGTTACTTCCTAATCCAGCGACATCCCGCCGTGGCGCGATACCAATAGCATGAAACAAACTACTCAACTTGAGGCTGGAACAGGAGACCCACAATCGTATGTGACCTGCCAACACTTAGGCCTCGCCCTTTGATGGGAAGGCTTCCGAAGCAGAAGAAAACGCGTCCCTGTCCCGGACCAGCAGAACAGCAACGTGTCAACCGCTGCCGATGCGAGGCTAGAAACATATGGCAAATAACATCCAGCAAGTCTGATAAACTGAAATACACAGTAATACTTAAAAGCGCAACTGAAAATTCAGCTGCTAAAACTTTAGTTTGGGAGCGGCCCGCTCATAACATTGCAGGTTAATCTTCCCAGCAAGAACAAGAAGCATTGTACAAGGTAATTTAAAAGAATAACTACATATTAATTGAAACAAGATTTAAAATATCAAGGTATACCTTTTCTGTGGCCTCTTAGGAGCTAATAGACAAGGTAACTGGGGTACGCACCAAATGGCAGATGGCCCGTTAAACAGTAGACCTATAACCCGAAGGGCTCCCCAACACGGAGTAAGGGAGAGTGCAAATACAAGTACGCACACACACGTGAACCACACGTCCATACATTAGTTATAGGTCAAATCCAATAACTCGTCTGAGAAAGAGCCATGAAGCCTACAACAGACAGAAATTGCAATCCGTAGTTACACAATAACAAGAAACCATGATTTTAGGTGCAAGTTTATCGTTGCAAAATACTAGCTTGGTGCGTACAGAAACCTGCAGATTGAGCCATACAGTCCCAAAGTGGTTACCGAAAGGCAAAAAGAAACAGGATTCCTGGCCAGCTCACTCCGGGCATAATTAACAATCCTTAAGTACAGTACTTACTAAACAATCTTCATAGATAATTTCAAACCAATGCTAAGGATGCCAACAGCTTCAGGACTCCAAGTAGGCACCGATAATGCTGTCCGGCTGCTCGTGGCTGCTAACAAGTTGTTCGTTATATCTCGGCGTATTTAACACGCCACAGTTGACTGATGCACGTCATAACCAGGTTGCACGCGTCGAGGGGCGCTCCTTTTCCACTAAACTCGCTGGTATCAATAGTCAAAGCTGCAGGAAAAGGCAGCCATCTCATAGTCCAAAGATCAACGGTGTTAGTTCGCTGAAATCAGCAGTACGCCGACTACTCAGGTACACCCGTCCAGTTCAGCATCCGACACACCGCTCACCAGTACACTGCCCCAGAGGGAACACATAACCCAGCAAAGATGATACGATGCGGGTCAGGGAGATGGAACTCGCGCAGAAATGGCACCAGTAGGATCACGCGCCCTGCCGAAGGAATGCCAGCATTTCTTCCTCAAGAATCGAAATTGACAATACACCGCTTATCATGGCGGGTCCGCTTCCCTTGACATCTGGTGGTCAATTCCTCTTTACGAAGGGTGTGCAGATACATTTGATCAGATAATGTGTAATAAACTTTGATTTTCTTGCACAAACATTAACAATTTTTATTATTCACTACGTTTGTTCACGTTCATAGTTTTGCTCAGGACTGATACTTTTTTATTGGTAACATATTATTGACAACGGATCAGATCACGTGAAACCGATCTGTACGTACTTACGCCGTCTTAAGATACCATCCAATGACCTTTTGATGCCAAGAAATAGTTCTTGTTAAGGATAACATATTTCTTATCTCTGTCAGGATAACATACTACTTATCGTAATGAGTTTTCTAACGATTCTCACAAATGTTCGATATTTTAAATGGTTTACGTGGCTCTAAGCACTATGGGACTTAACATCTGAGGTCATCAGTCCTCTAGACTTAGAACTAAAACCAAACTAACCTAAGGATACCACACACATCCATGCTCGAGGCAGGATTCGAACGTGCGACCGTAGCAGTAGCGTCGTTCCGGACTGAAGCGCCTAGAACCGCTCGGTCACAGCGGCCGGCCAATATTTTAATTTGAAACATAAGGAGTTACTCTAACTAGAAAAACCGACTAACTGCCTCTTGTTGCATATACTGGAATATAAATAATTAGTTCTAAGTTCTAGGGGACTGATGACCTAAGATGTTAAGTCCCATAGTGCTCAGAGCCAGCCATATAAATAATCTGGACTAAAAAGAAATGGTTCACTCCCCAAAGATATCACATTAATATCGTGTACACTGCTCCTATCATTGATAATTGTCTTACTACGACGATAAAGAGTGTTCACGGAGTTTTTCAGACAGGAACTATGCCGTATCTAGTTGATGGTAATCATTATTGGATCCTGTACAGCAGGGATGACCAAGAATGCTTGCATGCGGCTTGGCTTCGTATTTCGCAACACCATAGGTTGGAAACAATATATTTTAAGTATTATTTAATTATTTTAGGCGCGCTGAAGACATAATAAAATTTATATCTAGTACAAGCAGTCGGCATGTGGACAGGCGCTGGTAGTTTCGCTACTCTGGTTGCCATGTAATCGTCGAATCAGTTAGTTTCGCAATCGAAAAAAGCCTTTCACTCACATATGTTGTTCGAAACATTGTATCACTTTTAAAAGTCATTGTGGAGACACGAAAGCTTTTCCTGAGGAAAAAACGTAGTACTCCTGGATAATTTTATCGTAAAAGAAATTGTTTTTCTAACTGGAACAGCACTGCAGATTATTCCGTTGCCGGCCGCGGTGGTCTAGCGGTTCTAGGCGCGCAGTCCGGAACCGCACGACTGCTACGGCCGCAGGTTCGAATCCTGCCTCGGGCATGGATGTGTGTGATGTCCTTAGGTTAGTTAGGCTTAAGTAGTTCTAAGTTCTAGGGGACTGATGACCACAGTAGTTAAGTCCCATAGTGCTCAGAGCCATTTGAACCATTATTCCGTTCCGTTTGCACATGTACAGGTGCAATTTCAACTGAAATGACAAATAGCCTCGAAAACAGCTCAAAACAGCTGTAAGACTGTCAGTATCCTCAAAACGTTTAGAAAACTATTCCTGTAATGCCTTCAACCCCACAATTAATTCTTCAAAGCTGCCGTTTTCCTTAAAGTAATTTAACTCAGGGAAGTGGCCAAATTTTTGGCAGAAGTTTCTCCTTCCACGATATTACTTTCTTACTCATTCATCGTCAGCTAAATACGTAAATTATTTCTGCATGGTGTTGCAATGTAGTTCCATTGCAAATGTTCGGTGCCTGTCGCGTGTGTGACTGCATAATAGATATTGAAAATTCTCATGGATCCCTTGTGTGATTGCCAATCATTTGTATGTGTTGAGACGATGGATCTCTAGACTGCCGCTTTTTCCACAGATAAGTACTCGATCAAGGAGCTTTCCTTATACAACAAATATGCAGTGAGGAAGAAACAGCACTGGCACTATGATTCAGAGGAGCTTAAGAATTTCTACCGACCGCAAAATGCCAGAAGAAGCAGTGTCGCAACGCCCTGTTAAATGAAATATCTCGCTGTACCGAACAGTTCCGAGAAGTACCGAGCAAAGCCTAGACAGACAGACCGAGCCGCGGACCGCAGGCGTGCTGAACATTGCGCCGCGTGAAGTTTTGCGTGCCGTGTCCGACGGTCCTGCCGTCTCTCACATTCTGTTCCAAACAAATCACGTCATTTTGTATAGGATTAAGGACAGGTCATTTAGTGGACGATTTGACGTGAAGTACGGCGTCTGAGAAATGATCAAATCAACCTTACGAACACAGCTGTTGTCATCTAGGGAGATGGGAATGTCCACAGCTTACTTCCCATAAAAATGTGGAAAAAAGGGCAACATTTTGTCTCTGAGAATGTTCAGATAAACATCGTAGATCATGTTTACAGTAAACTGAGTAAGTGGGACAAAGTCTTGCTTCTAAAAAAAATCCAAAAGTCATCAACTCGCTTTCGACCTGAACCAATCTTCAGACACGGCAGTTAATATGTTCGGCACATTGCGTTATTTGAAAAGAGATGTAATCGTAATCCGTCGCACACTTCATATCTTCGCTCAGCTTCTACACAGTTTCTATATTGTTTGGCAAGTTGAAGGCTTGCAGCTTTATGGGGCGCTATGTCTTTCTGCAAAAATCACCTCAAAGTGTCCACTGCATGCACTTCTCTTCGCAGTGTTCGCCCGGCACTTGTTGAAAGAGATCTGTTTCATTGACAACAGCAACTCCTTCGAGATGTGAAATAAATTGTCACTGATAACAAGTGACACTTTAGCCTGGTCTCAGTCGATTTTTACGATCACTGGTGTTGTGCTGTGTTACACGCCTCTAAAAGGTACAACATTTCTTGTAGACACTTCAAATGGTTCAAATGGCTCTGAGCACTATGGGACTTAACATCTGAGGTCATCAGTCCCCTTAAACTTAGAACTACTTAAACCTAACTATCCTAAGGACATCACACACATCCATGCCCGACGCAGAATTCGAACCTGCGACCGCAGCAGTCGCGCGCTTCCGGACTGAAGCGCCTAGAACCGCTCGATCACCGCGGCCGGCTTGTAGACACTCTGGACTGCTTTGAAACACCAACCAACCAAGCAACCTCGTTCGCATTGTGGCCTTAGGCATGCCCTAAAACAATGCCCCTATTCTGCCATTCTGTCACATTTTCACGTGGACCCATATAATTAGGCTCCATGCAGCCAACTGACATGTACAGTCTTAGACAGAAAAACTGACCGCCGGCCGGCCGCCACAGAGACTAAGTCCGAGAAGTTCACTTAAGGTGGCCAATAAAACTTACCGCCCCTGACAACTCTAAGTTCGGACATCTGCACAATCTGGCAACACTGTAAGATGCAAAAGTGTTAGGAGGAAGTGTTGTCTACTTCAGAGACGTTGTGCGCTTGTGTGAGCCCGTAGTCTAGTGGCGTCAGCTCACAGCCGTGTTAGCGTGCGGAGCTGCTCCGCGCGCCGTCCGACGCTCTGCTCTCGATGGTGTTTACTTCCGCGTCGCGGTGTTTGTGTCTATCGAGTCCAGTACTAACGTACTCCATGGAACACTCGTACCGCCGTGCAACGATCAAAGTAACGTTGCAGGCCGAACATCCACGACCCAGAGCTTTCGAAGTCGAACAGTTCATCCGAGAGG
This sequence comes from Schistocerca serialis cubense, assembly GCF_023864345.2. Taxonomy (NCBI): domain Eukaryota; kingdom Metazoa; phylum Arthropoda; class Insecta; order Orthoptera; family Acrididae; genus Schistocerca; species Schistocerca serialis. The sequence continues at coordinate 335,630,813 of NC_064638.1, forward strand.
ATCTACGTTTGAACCCCCAGGACGTCATCGGCATACATTTTTCCATCACTGGAAGTGTTGTCTACATCAAGATGTCGACGGAGGAAATTTGCACTGACATAATTCACCGTCATGCCACCGGACTAAAATTTAAACACTCTGATGGACATATGGGTGCTGTGACAGTCGCCCATGCTGGATTCGGTCTCCGGACATTGCGGGTGTTTGAGCTCCCGTTCGAGGTGCCTCAGGATGTGGTCATTGCCGCTTTCCAGCCATATGGCACCGTCTTGGGTCAAGTCGCGGAGAAGTGGCAAACATTTACGACCTACCCCATACTTAATGGCGTCCGGCAAATAAAAATTGAGGAGACGAAACATGTCCCGTCGTACCTGCTGATTGGCGGTGTGAGGGCGATCGTCATGTACGATGGACAGCCACGAACGTGCGCAGGATGTGGCCAGGAGGGCCATGTACGTTCCGAATGCTTACACCGCCGTTTAATACAGACGCCGTTACGTGAAGAGACCCAGGCTTCGACGGCACGTCCTTGCCCACCACCTACGCCAAGGTTGCACAGGACCCCGTCGTGCCACTCCCGATTGCGCCAGCAGCATCGTCAACGCCACCCGCCGCAGCACAACGCGCCGGCGACACAAGCACGGCGTCGCCTCCAGTGCTCGCTTCAGGACTGTCAGGGTTGCAGACCGAAACCGATGTTCCTGTTGGAACCATGGACGTCGACCTCGGTGTCGTGCCGGCGTCTGCCTTTGGCGTCAGAGGACGGGCGACCACATTCTGATTCAGAAGGCCACATCAGAAAACAGCGGTCGCCTCGCAAACACAGGAAACGACGACGAACGCCTTTCGATAACCCCCTTTCTCAGACGGCCCCGCGAGATGTCGACCTGATGTCTGACGGTGATCTCCCACATTGCGCCCAGTCACGCGATGTGGCAGCAACAGGCGCCCCTCCTGTGACGCCTCCTCTCCCAGCCTGGGACGTGTCCTCACCGTTGTCAACGAATGATGACGGCGGTCCTCCTGCCACTCATGTTGCGGAATCCACAACACCCGTTCCGGAAGTACGTGCCCGGCACATGTCCACGTCGTCAGCTTCCTGGGCCGATGACGTTGAAGAAGAAGTGGAACAGACTGCCAGCGTGTCTGCACAGGAGTCCACCGCGGCGACACTGGGGCTGGCGCCCCGCCAGTAATTATCACCACTGCGGCACCACCGGCGGGTCTTCACCTGCCGGCTACTTCTACCGCACGTTCGGCAAATGCTGTGGATGGCCGTACACCGCAATATCGTATCGCCACGATGAATATTGCCACCATTCGTGCCCCCATAAACTGGCCATGTTCAGAGACACTATTTACTCTGCTGATGTTGATATAGCACTCTTACAAGAGGTGTTTGTGGCTGACTTTCTAGTTCCCACCGGATACAACGCACATGTTTCCCCCGCATCCGACACCGGTAGCGGAGTCGCCATCCTGCTACGCGACGGACTCCCTGCAGAGGACGTCATCTACGTCCCCACTGCGCGAGGTATGGCCCTCACACTGTTCGGCGTGCGTATTATTAATATCTACGCTCCGTCCGGCACTGGCCACCGTCATGACCGACAAACTTTTTTTGCCGAAAGCGTCACACCCCTCTTCAGAGGTCCGCAGGACGATTTGGTACTCGGTGGGGATTTTAACTCGACACAAGAACCCGTGGACCAACTCCCGCGACATTCAACTTGTGCATCTCTCTCAGTGGCCATCGACCGTCTACGACTTGTTGACATTTGGAAGAAGCTCCACGGAATTCAACCGGGCTATACATTCTACACCTCTCACTCGTCAAGCCGCATAGATGGCATCTACGTTACGCGCTCTCTTGCTGATGGCACACGTCATGCGGAAGTCTGGCCCTTGGCCTTTTCAGACCATGGTGCGTACCTCTGTGACGTCACTCTCGCCCGACAGCAAGTGTGGCATAGTCGTGGTCTGTGGAAACTCAATGTCGCTCACCTGACCTCCTCAGACTGTCGCCGTATGGTCGAAGAAGCGTGGGCACGCTGCCGCCATCGTCGAGAAGCCTATGACTCCACCTTATCATGGTGGCTCTCCTGTGCAAAGCCGACCCTCAGGAACACACTGATGAGTTATGGGAAGGAATTTAAGGCGTGGCAAACTGATAGCCTGCACTTCTACTACACCATTCTACGTGACTGCGCGACGATGCCTTTCTCGCCAGCCCGGCAGTCGATGGTCCATCGTACGAAGGCGCAGATCTCCTTTATCATGCGGCGTCACTTGGAAGGAACTGTAGTCCGTCCTCGTGCTTCTAAACGTATCCCTCAAGAACGTCCGTCGATGTACCACCTCCTCCAGGAACGACAACGACGACGACGAGCTCTGATCCAAGTACTCACTGATGTGGAAGGGCGCCGGCACGACACCCAACAAAGCATCGGTCGTGCTCTCGATGCTCATTTTGCCGGGCTATACGCAGCCGTACCGCATTCTGCAGCACTGATCACGGAAGTCGCTCAGCGTACTACGAACACTCTTCCGGAGGATACACTGTATGACCTCCAAGACGACGTAACCACAGATGAAGTGGTAGATGCTATCAAGGCGGGTTCCGATAACAGTTCTCCTGGACCTGACGGTATACCCATCGAATTTTATAAAAGTTTTCACTATTTGTTGGCTTCCACGTGGACGGCAATCGCACGAGAGCTGATGCCACCGATGACAGTGGTCCCGAGCGCCTTTTTAGATGACATTATTATTCCCGTACATAAACCGCACGGGTAATCGAGAGTCCAGGACTATCAACTAATTACATTGCTCTACAGCGACATGAACATATTCAGACGGCTACTGGCATCGCGACTCAAGAAGGTCGCACGTTACGTCACAGCCTGCGACCAGACTTGTCTAGGAGGCGACAACAACATCCGTACGGCCCTTTGCCGTTACAGAGACATGATAGCATTGGCGCATTATCAAAGTCTCCTTGGCACCTTGGCTTCACTGGACTTCAGCCAGGCTTTCGACCGTGTTGACCACTTCTATTTACGGACAGTTCTTCCGCAAATGGGTTTTCCTGGCGGTACTGTCAAAGTGGTTATGCGCCTGTTGAGTAGTGCAACCTCTAAAATCATGTACAATGGTCGCCTCACACCGCCCCTGGTCACCGCACGATCTGTACGACAAGGCTGCCCTCTTTCCACGATTTTGTAAGCTTTCGCCTTGTAACCCCTGCTCCAGGGCATGGGCCAACGATTGGAAGGTACGGCTGTGCACGGCCACCGTTTTTGTTGTACAACCTACGCAGACGACATAGTACTATATCTGCGCAGTGAAGATGAAGAACGAGCAGCACTGACGTGGGTGGCGACTTACGGCGAAGCGTTGGGGAGCTGCTTCAATGTGTCAAAATCGAAGGTCCTGCTCATTGGTGAGGGCTTGCCGGAGAGATGCGTTGCCCCCCTCAGTGTCGCCGTAAACATAGGACGTCTTGGACTTGATTTCACAGCAGATCTGCGCTGCTCAGCGACTATCAATGGTAAACGCTTGCTACAGACAATCAAAGCAAATTTCGCAGATCACCGGCTACGATCTCTCGACGTTATCCAACGCGCGCAATACGTGAACATGCATCATGCTTCCCGTATACCACACGTGGCTCAAATACTACCAGTCCCAAATCTCCTGGCCCGACGACTGTTGATGGCTTTCGGCTCCTTCGTCAGCTCGGGGATGTTATTCAAGGTGCTATATGAATCCCTTGCACTGCCGCGAGATCGTGGCGGGGTGGGACTCATCCACGTGCCGACTCGTGTCAAGGCACTTTACGTCAGCTCCCAACTAAAACTTTGGCATCGTTGCCCGCAGAGCCTTACTAGCCTCCTGCTTCACAACTTTGCGCCGGCCTCCTTGTCCGCCCCAGTACTGGTATCGACCATTCAAACCCCCTTTTATTACATCCAACGATTTTTCCTGGAGTTCAGCTATGTCTACCGGTCCTTACCAATTACACGTTTGTATCTTACGAAAACAGTCTCCGAATTGTTACAACAGTGCCGCCCGAACAACTCTATCGAACGTAAGTATCCACAGTACGTGTGGCGACACATATGGAAGGCGATCCATGCGCGTTTTCTCGAATCAGACGTTCAATCAGCGTGGTACATCACCGTGAATGGCAAACAAGTTAACCGCGATCGTCTGCACCGCATCCATCTAGCCGATTCATCCCTCTGCACCCACTGTGGAGTGGATGACACGGATGTCCACCGGTTCCACTGTAGCACAGCGTTCGACCTTTGGACACTTGCGCGGCGAATTTTGGCGTTTCTTACTCGACAGTCACCAGCTCAGATCGACGTCCACATGCTTTTGTACCCCGATAAGACTTTCTACCCCTCCGCCAAAACTCACTCAGTGAATTGGATCTGTGGCCACACGATCCGCTATCTTTTTACTTCTGGCGACAAGTCTACGATAGGGTATTGGACTTATCTCAACGAATGACACTGCGCCCTGATACGCAACCCACGCCATAAGCAATATTTTTCCAATTTCTTACGGAGCATTTTCGATGACCCACCTCGTAGCTGGAACGTCCAAGCCCTGAGAAGCTGAAAACTGTATTAACTGAACCGAACTGAATAGATCTGCTACCTAGAACCCACGCCTACGCAATGAGAAGACACGTTTGGACGAGCTGGCATGCTGTAGGCGGAGACACTTCAGAGGCTCCTGTAAGAACTGGTCTTTAATTACAAGTCGCACGACGACCTTATATATATAATAATAATAAAAATTAAAATTAAAAATACTTTTCCTTATTTATTCCTCATAGTGTGTTCTTAAAGGAAAAAGAAATTTGATTTCGGCTTTGAGAAACGTTTTTTGTTCCAAAAGATTGCTTCTTCGCCATCAACACGAAGGAGACTACTTTTTGTTTACTAGAAGGAGAAACCAGTATAATTGGAGTATTTGTTTTCTTTTGAATACAGTTGAAGTAGCTCGCCAAAGAAGGCATAAAAAAAGAGGGTTAGCCGCCCGGTGCAGAAAAAAAAAGTTGTAATAGTCATGCGTTCTAAACTTATAGTCACCTGTTCACGTCCAACTGTATTGTTATTATTTTTTTTTTTACTACATTTCGGCCCTCGTCTAAAGTTTTGAGTCTGATTGAACATCGAAGATAATTCGATTCACATTCTACCCACCAGCAACTACAAGTACTCTCAGAAACAATTCCGCACGACAGTTCGTGGCTGCGTCGCGATCATAACAGCTTACGCTCAAGCGTTTCCTCGCGCTGCAGCGGCTACCGGCCACCGGCCAGACGCCACCCGTCACCAGAAATCCGGCGCCGCCCATGTGAACGCAGCGCGACGCTGTCAGTGTATGTACCAACTGTCATTTTCGAATTGGAAGTTCTTGTTATTAACTTGCCGTTAAGCATTGGATTTTGAGTACTTGAAAATCATGAACTGCGGTTAACCCTTGTAAAAATGAGTCGCAAGTGGAAATAGGTGTATCATCTGCAACACAATATTTACTTTTGGTATAACAGAGGGGTGAATGGAGAGGAGGCAGCTAGATTGATGTGAACTGTGGGTGGAGCGAGTTCTTTTGGGAAAAATACGCCAGAAAAAGATATTCTTATTTCTACAAAGATCGTTCTGGCATGAATGATTTTCCACATTAAGGAAGTCTCGACTACTGATGTATGTGATGGATTACCATTTTAACCATCATGTGACATTTGCATTCAGCAGGCAAAGTTCAGAAGTCTGGTGTAGGAGTACTGCATGCTCCAATTCGAAACAACAAAAATCAACGGAGCGACTATTATTGAACGTCATCAGTTCCCTCATTGAGGATTCCTATGCAGTACTGTTACTGGTGACGTGTTATGATGCCTTTATCGTTAACTTCCTAAGAAGAAACGAAAGACTGAGCCCCATCAAAAGACGTAAACTCGAGCAAAGAGTAGTGTGAACATAATATTTTACATCTGATAGCCTTAAAAGAGTGTTTTGGGCTACGAATTCTGCCCCAAGGGGTGTGTGCATCACAACAGGAATTTGTTGCCAACAGCTGAGACACCTTTCGGTCTCAGTGTGAGAAAATCGAGCAACAAAATTGCATCACCTATGCTACTGCATGATAAGGCACTCTGTTGATTTGAGAAACAAAACTACCCAGGAGATTAGTAGGAAAGTCGTCTCTCAGGCACTTGTATTGGTAGGGAAGTCCTCTCTCAAGCACTTGACCCTCTCGCCATATACTCGTAATCTTTTACCTTTCCCGCTCTTGATCGATCAACCGTCAAGGCAAGTCATTTCTAGACGAAAATACTCTTAAAACTACACTGGTTTAATGACATCGTTAGAACCAGTAGGTTTCTACGGGCGTAGAATTTTTAAACAACTTTAGCATTGTCTGATTGTTTTAGATATCGTGAAAGAAAATTCTGATGCTGATTAATTTCTCTTTGATGATTACTGTTACGTTTAGTAAACTAATGGAAAACGCAACTAAAATATTCACTATACTAACACAAACTTAATTCAGCTTACTACAGAAACATCACGACAGCAGTATATTTTAATAAAGCATTAAGTGTCTGTAAGACGATTGAGCCTATTTTAACACGACTAGTAGGATATTACCGACTTCGAAAAGATCTGTGTTTACTTCATTTCCTGTATCATTCGCAAGTATTATGAAAATGTAGCAGTTCATAGATAAAATTATGTATTCACAACAACAAAACACATGTCGACAGAAAACTAAAGTGGCATTATCAATTTGGCAGTACCGTACGGTTTTCGCTCTGACACTAAGGATTAGTGAAAGCAGCAAGACGAATTTTGCTCGAGCGTTTTCTTACGATTCCCTTATTGAGTTTGTATCTTCCTGCTTGTAGCTCTGCTACAAAAGAATTAAAAATCTGGCTTTCAGCCAGTCTCGAAATCGAACGAAAGCAGCTTGCACCCGGTAGCCAAGCATGTTACTTGTTTTTTTTTTTTTAAATCTTCGACCCAGGCGGGAATCGAACAAAAAAAAAGAAATGGCTCTGAGCACTATGGGACTCAACTTCTGAGGTCATTAGTCCCCTAGAACTTAGAACTTAGTTAAACCTAATTAATCTAAGGACACCACACACATCCATGCCCGAGGCAGGATTCGAACCTGCGACCATAGCGGTCTCGCGGTTCAGGACTGCAGCGCCTAGAACATCACGTTCACTTCGGCCGGGCCCGGGAATCGACCCCGGGCCCTTAGGATTGACATTATGTCACGCTGACCACTTTTTTTTTTATTCAGGTCACAAACACTAAATGAAATGCATCCTCTCCAAAAAAATCATTCTAAAACAAAACACAAATTTAAAGGAACCTTCATTTTTTTTGTTTGAACATTTACTTATTGGTATTTTATTTGGATACAAAATTAGTCAGTTCACAAACATTAAATGAAATGCATCCTCTGAGGAAGAAAAAGCAAAAAAAAAGAATCATTGTAAAACAAAACACAAATTTCGTTCGTTGACTCAGATGCATTAACTCATATCCTTACGTCACTTCTCAAGGGAAAATCACTCAAAGTATTCAATTGAAATGACACGATATTATTAAGTGAATTTAGCAGCATAGTTCGGTGCCATCAAGGAAGTAACTCGTCGCTCACAGAGTTGCCAAACATGTTCTGCGCTCTTGCCAAGTTTCAGTTATATTTCCAGGAAGGACACCAGCTGATGAGTTCTGTGACGGACCTCAGAAGTGACTATAGCTGCGTCTCAAAGTTGCGGGTGGAAAGCGCCCCAAGATCCTCATTGTATGTCAATGAGTCTTATTCGCATTTCTGTAACTAGGTTTCGGGGCTAGAGTGCAATTACTTGTAATACATCAATGCGCTGAATGCAAACTATATGTCATAAATTAATAACTGCGACAATTTATTTGTGTTTTACTGTCTTGATCGGACCGAAACCTTGAAAGCGTATTCACCAGAAGCGATTAACAATTTTGGAGCTTCTCCATTGGTTGAGTTAGCAATGTATCTTTGCAGTACAATATTGTTATTGAGATCACTGTCATTCTCACATCCGCCAGAACACAGACATGAGACGGCTTATAGTTGCCAGCTTTTCTGGCGGATATTCTGCCTTTTCTGTAAACGTGAAGACTTAAGGTGAATTCGAACATTCCATATGGCGAAAATTTGATGTTCCTATTCTTCCAGCTCCAACACTCAAAGAACCAACAATTAATACTGCTACCATAATTAGTGGAAACTGACAAATTCCATCTGTCATCTGATAATTGTGAAAAACTACTTTCTTCATCTGCACAACACCGCAGTATGAAATCAAGGGTTTCATAGGATTCCTATACTTAATTTCGCTGTGATCGTTTTCAGTAACAGTCGGGGAGGACCAAACCCATCTGACTCGAAACAAACTTTTCCAGCTGGATTTGAATGTACGGCTACAGTTGCAGTAGCACGTCCAGTGAGGTATCAAGAATGTGAGCAATCACTCATTGCTGTAGTATAGGCTAGGGCAGAAAGAAGCATGTTTCCGACAAAGTAAACGATGAGAGACATTGTCGCTGTCACTTATTAAACAGGAATTGTTCAGAAAATTACAACTATATCTAGTGAAATGAGTAGATTGTTGCAGCTCCTGTCTGGCACTATCACTGAATTGCCAAACATTTTCCGAATAGCACATAAGTGTCTGTGTGTGTGTGTGTGTTTGTGTGTGTGTGTGTGTGTGTGTGTGTGTGTGTGTGTGTGTGTCTGTTCGGACATTTCCGAAATTCCGAAAGAACAGACACTACGAATCGAGATAGACAGCCTTGTTAATCAATTAAATATCGAAGGACAAATGTCCAGGCTGTCATGGGCGTTAAAATAGAACGGGGTCAGATGAAAATTTCTGCCTGACTAGGTTCGAACCCGGATTCGTAGTGTCATGCTTTTGGACATGTCCGAAAGAACAGACACCACACATATATCCATATTCAGGGTGTTTCAGGAGGAATAGTAGATATTTTAGCAGGTGGTATCACAGACGAATTGCATAAAAAATTCCATGTAGATGCACCCACTTTTTATTGAGTACAGAGATACGGCTGTTAGTAGGTAACACTAACAAACTCAAAGCAAAGGCAAATGAAGGACGTTCAAAGCTGATTTTCAAAAATCCCCCACCAACTTCAATGCACATATGATTTCTCTTGATAACACCACGTCTAGGTCTTCTGAGCTCGTCTTTGCGTTCTTTTATGAGGGCTGCGCTATTCATAATCCGAACGAGCAAATCGGCTCTTGGGTTTACTTTTTCTTTGTAAACTTCGCCTTTATCCATCCCCGCAGGCAAAAATCCAAAGAGATAAGGTCTGGGGACCTTGGTGCCCAAGGAGAGTGCCCATATCTACTGATTCATCTTCCGGGAAATGTTAAGTTTAGATAATGTGTCATCTGACGACTAGAATGTGCAGGAGCCTCGGCATGCTGGAGGAGCATACGCACTCTTGCAGCCAAAGGAACCTCTTCCAATAACGCTGGAAGCTCATTTTCAAGGAAGTGTAGACAACTGTTTCTGTAAGGACCAACATAAGAAACGAAAATGCATTGAACGCAGCTATATGTACTCAATAAAAATTGGACACCTGTTATATGGAATTTTTTCTGCAATTTGTCTTTACTACCACCTCCTACAATATTTACTATTCTTCCTGAAACACCTGTGTATTTATTCGGGTCTCGACGGGTCATCGAAAGGTTTCAGTGCTAGACGAACGTCATCGTCCAAACCCTCGCGGGAATACAGTGTGGCCGCAGGCGAGTGGGATAATGGACGAGGGTAGCGGGAAGGGGGAAGGGGGGGGGGGAGATACTGCGCATGTGGTATGCGGCAAAGATGGGAATTCGCGTCTGACGAGGAGCATGTGTAGATAGGTGCTGCAGAGAGGTTGGCTGCTGTGTCCCGACAGTGCCCACCGTCGGAGACTCGAGTCCTCCCTCCGGCATGGATGTGTGTGTTGTCCATAGCGTAAGTTAGATTAAGTAGTGTGCAAGCTTAGGGACCGGTGACCTAAGCACCTTGGTCCCATAATATCATACCAAATTTTACAAAATATTAAATGCAAAATACTGCATCTCGTTCCTTACAATAGTGCAGTAGGTGCGCACCGGTTATATGTAACTGAAGAGAGACTCCAACTCGGATTGTTGTTAAGGGCGAATCCCAAGTGCATGGCTACGAACAATTGGGAGCGGAAACTTAATGTCATCGGAATCTTGTTGAAAGACCATGACATTCGACCGTTAGACCGACTGCAGAAAGTTCAGTTTATAAATAGATACATAGCAAAATACACTCCTGGTAATGGAAAAAAGAACACATTGACACCGGTGTGTCAGACCCACCATACTTGCTCCGGACACTGCGAGAGGGCTGTACAAGCAATGATCACACGCACGGCACAGCGGACACACCAGGAACCGCGGTGTTGGCCGTCGAATGGCGCTAGCTGCGCAGCATTTGTGCACCGCCGCCGTCAGTGTCAGCCAGTTTGCCGTGGCATACGGAGCTCCATCGCAGTCTTTAACACTGGTAGCATGCCGCGACAGCGTGGACGTGAACCGTATGTGCAGTTGACGGACTTTGAGCGAGGGCGTATAGTGGGCATGCGGCAGGCCGGGTGGACGTACCGCCGAATTGCTCAACACGTGGGGCGTGAGGTCTCCACAGTACATCGATGTTGTCGCCAGTGGTCGGCGGAAGGTGCACGTGCCCGTCTACCTGGGACCGGACCGCAGCGACGCACGGATGCACGCCAAGACCGTAGGATCCTACGCAGTGCCGCAGGGGACCGCACCGCCACTTCCCAGCAAATTAGGGACACTGTTGCTCCTGGGGTATCGGCGAGGACCATTCGCAACCGTCTCCATGAAACTGGGCTACGGTCCCGCACACCGTTAGGTCGTCTTCCGCTCACGCCCCAACATCGTGCAGCCCGCCTCCAGTGGTGTCGCGACAGGCGTGAATGGAGGGACGAATGGAGACGTGTCGTCTTCAGCGATGAGAGTCGCTTCTGCCTTGGTGCCAATGATGGTCGTATGCGTGTTTGGCGCGGTGCAGGTGAGCGCCACAATCAGGACTGCATACGACCGAAGCACACAGGGCCAACACCCGGCATCATGGTGTGGGGAGCGATCTCCTACACTGGCCGTACACCACTGGTGATCGTCGAGGGGACACTGAATAGTGCACGGTACATCGAAACCGTCATCGAACCCATCGTTCTACCATTCCTAGACCGGCAAGGGAACTTGCTGTTCCAACAGGACAATGCACGTCCGCATGTATCCCGTGCCACCCAACGTGCTCTAGAAGGTGTAAGTCAACTACCCTGGCCAGCAAGATCTCCGGATCTGTCCCCCGTTGAGCATGTTTGGGACTGGATGAAGCGTCGTCTCACGCGGTCTGCACGTCCAGCACGAACGCTGGTCCAACTGAGGCGCCAGGTGGAAATGGCATGGCAAGCCGTTCCACAGGACTACATCCAGCATCTCTACGATCGTCTCCATGGGAGAATAGCAGCCTGCATTGCTGCGAAAGGTGGATATACACTGTACTAGTGCCGACATTGTGCATGCTCTGTTGCCTGTGTCTATGTGCCTGTGGTTCTGTCAGTGTGATCATGTGATGTATCTGACCCCAGGAATGTGTCAATAAAGTTTCCCCTTCCTGGGACAATGAATTCACGGTGTTCTTATTTCAATTTCCAGGAGTGTATATCATGTCGCAGCAGTCTTACCGATACCGCACATAAAATATTAGCTGTAGCGTTTTGGTATGTGTGGAAACAAAATATCTTCAAACTATCCTTCCACACGGTGACTCTGCAGAGGCAAAACGGAGGACTTGGAATTAAAGACGTGCTTTGAAACTAATACATCCCACTAAGACAGGCACCACGAAACTTCTGTTCCTCTCGTTAGATCCTGGGGACAGGAATGCTCCTGTTAATGTAGCATGCCAGCCTAGATTACGTCCGAAAGTACTATATCGATTGGAGCTGTATAAGACTTCCACTAGCACAAACCAACATTAGAACTTTCTATAATTATATTACCAAATGGTTCAAATGGCTCTGAGCATTATGGGACTTAACTTCTGAGGTCATCAGTCCCCTAGAACTTAGAACTACTTTAACCTAACTAACCTAAGGACAACACACACATCCATGCGCGGAGCAGGATTCGAACCTGCGAACGTAGCGGTCGCGCGGTTCCAGATTGCAGCACCTAGAACCGCTCGGCCACGATTATATTACCAGATATCGTCTTCATAACCCAATTCTGGTAAATTAACCTACTAAAAACTGGATGAACGTCTGTAAAAATATCAATAATAATTTTCTATCAACTAGAATCAGTGCTGTATGGTACGACGTTGTAAACGAAACCATACCCACAGCGGAACGATTATGGAAAATCAAATTGAGACCATCTCCATACTGCGACAAATGTTGGCTTGTGGAAACTGCAGCGCACATCTTCTTATGTGGAAATAGAATCACAATTTTGAACTGGACTAGGAAGAAATTAGCACTATCAACAGAAAGTCATACACCGATAACTGCAGCTTTACAACCCGACTGGAAAATGTTACCCGTCCGCAAAGAATAACAGTTATTCATGGCTTCTGGGACAGTTTGTGTCTTAAGAAACAAAACTTCGAACTTAGAAGAGTACATGTTTTATATTTCAGAAGAACATTTTAAGCTGAAGAAGAATAACAAATATAAGGAATGGTTTCAAAATTTTTTATCTATTGCTTTATGTAGGCTACAAATAGGAGGACAGTTTTATTGATTAGAAGCAGAATACTATTCATTCACTTTTTTTTTATTCCTGGAATCTTCTTTTATGTTGGTTCTAAAATCAGAACTGTTCTAACTTGACAAAACCGCTCCGGCTCCGAAACTTCTTTCATTTGTTGAAAAATATGTGGCTTCCTTACAGACCTCTTATGCATCGAGTGCATAATATCTTAAATTGTAAACATATTTCTGAATGAATGTTTGTTATGTATTTTTCCGTCACCCTTTGCACTGTTCTAAGTTATGTTCTACAAGGAACGCACGCCGTTAGAGGCGGTAATCTGTAATTTATTTTACCTTAATTACTACTTCAATTTTGTTCTACAATTTAAGGCATATATGGGAACAAACATGGAATACTTCGATGATGCAGCTACTTAGTGACATGCACGGGGAAGGCATTGTGGCCAGGCCTCGGATCTTCGACCCCTGCCCTCTTTGCCTCTGCTTATCTGGTGCTGAAAGTCTTCTCAACCTTTTAAAAAAAAAAAAAAAAATTGCAGTGGTCAGCACGTCTGTCTAGTAAGCCGGAGGTCCAGGTTCGAAGCCCAGTCGGTCACAAATTTTCATCTGCCGTCGTTTCTGTATTTCAACGCGCTGTGACAGTGTGAACGTCGGTCCTTCGATATTTAAGATGCAATTGGTTTTTGAGGCAATAGAGGTGATTTGCAAAGATTTGTCATGCCGTCAATGTAACGGGACTTCAACGGCATCCAACCGTTAGTCATTGCTTTGTGACGGCGCTGCCCCATGTCATGTACATGCGAAACAGATTGATCAGATTGTAGTGCATATTTAGTCAAATAACGAATGGTCAGTATACAAGTATTTACGAACAGTATAAGCAGGATTGCAGCGAACTGATCACTTAACCAAGTGCAACATAGACTATCTGTGTAATGAGTCATTCCAGCTGCATAGCTGAGGGTAATATCTGTTAAGCAATTCACTGCAGAATTAATGTAATACACACACGATGATCTCTGTAGTCATACTGTATCATTAGCAGCTCACGAAAGGCGTACTATGTTCGTTAAATCGGATTACTCAAGCTGATGCCAAATAAAGAGAAGCGACGACGCCACAACAATCTTTACTTAAGTAGGTAGTCTGCGCTAAATTATATGCGACACTATTGACGTTACTGCAAGCAGTTTGACAACAACACCACCACAACTACTGACAGCCTGTGCCATTATCATCACACAGTTGTAATTCGCAGTGATTACAAGTTGCTGATGTTTGTTAAGAATAGCGGAAAGCGCCTCATGAATGTGAAGTTCCATTTGCATTACGCCTAGGACGGAGAGAATCCTAAATAACAGAAATAGGCCACCCAGCGAAGAGAAGAGTCCACGTATTGTCTCAAGTTCTTGCAGTTTGATACTAATGCAGTTCTCGATGGTTTCACACTAACGGGTTCTTTTGGCTATCGGAATACTCATATGGGAATTATCAAAGTGTAATTGCTAGAACGCTCAACTACCATAATAACACTTCATTCTGACTTGAATACGACTCGGAAAGCGACGTTAATTTGACGTTTCTGTCCATCTCCTGAAGTCTTACTGAGTAAAGTCTGAAGTGCACGCACAGTCGTTGCCTACCGCATGGATTCTGTGAAGTTTTGTGGAGCTGGCTGTCATTGCTGAATACAGACATGTGCAAATATCCCCCCTGCCCTAGGAAACTCTTCTTTATTGCATTTTTTCCATACCGTAATTAGCACAATAACATAAGGCATATTCCGCTGAAGAACTTGATGCCCACAAGTCCTTAAATAAGAATCTCCGAGCGAGAGTAATGCATGAAAGGAAACAGACTGTTGGACAAAAGAATGGACAGCTCCTTGCTTTTTGCGTTTCCGATAGCGTCTACGATAAGAATCTGGTGTCGTATTATGCTTCAGAACGCTAAACTGTTTATTTTTTTACTTCATACTAAAACGAAAACTGTGACATGAGAAGAGGAAATGACATATGCTTCTCAGTAACTTTAGTTTTTCGTATTTATTTTCTCACTTCATACTAAAACAAGGGCGTTGATATGAGAAGAAGAAATGAAACATACACTTTCAAGACGTAATATTTCATTGTGTGCTGCGTACATGAAAGCCCTGCAGTTAATTTTTGTATGTTGGATAAATTTTGATATCACCTCACATTCCTTTGTGAGTAGGTTCCTATTTTCTTGGGATTCAAATAGACTGGATATTTCATCACTGGTTAATATTCTGATGACTAATGACACGATACCCGTTGCAATTGCTCCATGACACCTGTGAGTAGAGTCTCACGTTGGTTACTATAAGAACACGCAGGCAGTGATGTCCGCTGACTGCAGTCAGAGCCAAGGCGATTTCTTTCTGTTTATGGCGAAGCGTCTACTGCAGTTTCTACGATCAGCCAACATAAACAAATCGCGGCGGCATATGGCACTGCTAAACGCTGCACTTGCCGCGAGCCTCGACAAGAAGAGCGCACTGTCTCTGCTAACGATACTATGGAGTTAATACATCTTACTTAACGTAATATGGAAGCCGTGGGTTGGGTAAAAATTCCGTTGTAACTTCTCTTCGCATTAAAATACTTTACAGTCATATTTGAGGCAATATTTAAAAATTTTTCTTGTTGGTTGTCTCTCTAATGTTAATAGTATTGATTCAGATTGTGCGTGAACACGTAAACACACACACACACACACACACACACACACACACACACACACACACACGCACAAACAGTCATTAATTCCAATGAGGGTGACGACTATTGTCTGTTGAGCAACACATGCACCAATCAATTTCTCAGTTGGCGTTGAGTGGATGAGATTTTTCAATTACCTTGTATTGCAAGAATTTTAAGGAGGAGACTGAAAGTAAATGGACTTGTACGCTAAAGAGCTGCGACAAAGCAAAGCTTGACCGATTATCAGATAATTGTCCACATGGGTTTTGTGGACGAGTATACTTTTAGTAACCAACCCAACCACCATCATTTCTCGAAGGCGTAGGGGCAGTGATTTCATTAAGTCGTCGACAATGTAGCGTGATGGTTTACTTCCCACTATCCGTTTTCTATATTCGTCCAAAGGTCGCTTGCTTTTGTAGGTTCACGTGGCAATGACCTTGTTACCTCTGCCCACATATTCTCTATGTGGTTGATGTTCGGTGATCGTGGAACAAACGGCAACGCTTTATCCTCTCTTGGCCCTGAAACCAATCTTGCACTGCTCTGATATGAAGGATGGGACTCTGCTACTGTAAATAAACTGTTATCTCGTTACTTCACATATTTATTTTTAAATAGCGTATTTGTAATAAGCACATTGTATTATTATTTTCCATAGTGTTTAAGAATTCAGGCCCTGGCATAGTTAAGTGATCTTGAGTCAATAATCCGATTAAGAATGTTGTTTACCAGTTTATCATATGACGAGACCCGTAGTCGGATATTCACATTAAGACTGACTGGCTGAATCCGATTAGAACGATTTGGTATTGAAATGAAATTACAGAAATCGGATAATTTGAACGTCTGTATTGCAAGAATGCTGCGCACATAAATTCCTTTGATGGAGTAAGAGGTAGGAATTGTCTAAGAAAAAGTGAGAAATATGTACTAGCAGCAATGTAACTTAATTATAACACATATTTATGTGATGGAAATATTGAATCGAACAATACACAACTATTTCAGTGGTGGGACGATGCACCTTATCGGATCTGCTGATGACATAATAATAATAATAATAATAATAGTAATAATCCCGTGTGGCGGGTAGGGGAAATCATCCCCCATATGGGTGGTACCGAGGAAATCAAATACTTAGGGTGAACCAAATAGTAACACAATACTGAACCGCTACTCAATCCGTTGAATCCAAATTCCTGACACGTCTGAGTGAAAATCACCGCTACTTTGGTCACCGTCTTTTAGCTCAATGAGATCGGCTAAAAATATTTGCTTCGAATGGTTTCAACACCCTCTGGTCCTGTCCGGTCCTGATATCACCCAGGCCAAACCAATGAAACACAGGCAAACATGAACTGTGCAAGCAAAGTCAACTTTATCCCAGGGGGTACACAACCCGCCCGTAGACAGGCGGCAGCTGGATTTTCGGATTCTGGGGCGTCCAGGCTAGCACAGCAGAGAATGTCGAAGATCTCTGGTAAATTTCCCTAAGCAGAAAACATGCATTTGAAAACTAAACATCGAGACAATGATCCAAACACGAAAACTAAATAATCTCACATAAGAAATCAACCGACAAAATATTCCCATCCTTGCTCTTCAAATCCCACGACTACCTAACAATGAAACCTTGCATTACGGAAACTACTACATCTTCAAGAGCAAAATAAACCAAAAGGTAGTAAAAGGCGCACCAATCTTCGGCATGGCATTTCTCGAACACAGATCTGTCATCAACTCTATCAAAGAAATCACACCCATTAACAATCGACTTATGACTATGCTCATTCAGAGCCCCAGTAAAAAATATACACTCATCAATGCACATGCTCCCACCAAAATCGAAAATAAGAAAAACACCGAAAATGTCGAAAAATTCTGAAACACACTCGAAAACACTATGGGCACACTTCACCAAGATGACGTGAAAATACCAGTGGGAGACTTCAACTCTCTATTTGGGACAGAAAAAACCTATAGAAAAATCATAGGTACAAATTCAACAGACTGAAACACTTACACCAACGGCACACGTCTGACTGGCATTAAAAAAAAAATGGATCTGAGCATTATGGGACTTAACTACTGAGGTCATCAGTCCCCTAGAACTTAGAACTACTTAAACCTAACCAACCTAAGGACATCACACACATCCATTTCCGAGGCAGGATTCGAACCTCCGACCGTAGCGGTCTCGCGGTTCCAGACTGTAGCGCTTAAACTGCTCGGCCACTTCAGCCGGCGACTGACATTTGCCAACAATTCAACCTCAAAAGGATGTCTACCCACTTTAGGAAAAAACCAGTTCCCAGGTAACATGCTTGGCTACCAGGTGCCAGCTGCTTTCGTTCGCCTATCGAGACTCGCTGAAAGCCACATTTTTAATTCTTTTGTAGCAGAGCTACAAGCAGGAAGATACAAACTCAATAAGGGAATCGTAATAAAACGCTCGAGCAAAATTCGTCTTGCTGCTTTCACTAATCCGTAGTGTCAGAGCGAAAACCGTACGGTACTGCCAAACTGATAATGCCACTTTAGTTTTCTGTCGACATGTGTTTTGTTGTTGTGAATACATAATTTTATCTATGAACTGCTACATTTTCATAATACTTGCGAATGATACAGGAAATGAAGTAAACACAGATCTTTTCGAAGTCAAAAGTCGGTAATATCCTACTAGTCGTGTTAAAATAGGCTCAATCGTCTTACAGATACTTAATGCTTTATTAAAATAAGCTGCCGTCGTGATGTTTCTGTAGTAAGCTGAATTAAGTTTGTGTTAGTATAGTGAATATTTTAGTTGCGTTTTCCATTAGTTTACTAAACGTAACAGTAATCATCAAAGAGAAATTAATCGGCAACAGAATTTTCTTTCACGGTATCTAAAACAATCAGACAATGCTAAAGTTGTTTAAAAATTCTACGCCCGTGGAAACCTACTGGTTCTAACGATGTCATTAAACCAGTGTAGTTTTAAGAGTATTTTCGTCTAGAAATGACTTGCCTTGACGGTTGATCGATCAAGAGCGGGAAAGGTAAAAGTTTACGAGTATATGACGAGAGGGACAAGTGCTTGAGAGAGGACTTCCCTACCAATACAAGTGCCTGAGAGACGACTTTCCTACTAATCTCCTGGGTAGTTTTGTTTCTCAAATCAACAGAGTGCCTTATCATGCAGTAGCACAGGTGATGCAATTTTGTTTCTCGATTTTCTCACACTGAGACCGAAAGGTGTCTCAGCTGTTGGCAACAAATTCCTGTTGTGATGCACACACCCCTTGGGGCTGAATTCGTAGCCCAAAACACTCTTTTGAGGCTATCAGATGTAAAGTATTATGTTCACACTACTCTTTGCTCGAGTTTACGTCTTTCGATGGGGCTCAACCTTTCGTTTCTTCTTAGGAAGTTAACGATAAAGCCATCATAGCACGTCACCAGTAACAGTACTGCATAGGAATGCTCAATGAGCGTGTAAGGTGTCAGGCAAATCCAACACCTTCCATGAAAACCCCGACATGATAAGAAAATCCAGTAGTATTTCACATAGCTCCGAATAAATCGTGACATTAAATTAACCAAAGTATACGAGTAACGAGTGAGCAAATGGAATACCACAGACTAACACAAGAATGCCTAAATGCATGTCATACCTTCCCACCGTGAGACAGACGCAGTTCCGAGGGGAGAAGCGAGAACTGAAGCTGAGAGCAGAACCGTGTTAAGCTGGAAGGCCCTATGATAAGGGACGGACACCCACGTCGCCAGCTAACTGTTAGGACCACCCCCCAGCCCATGTTAAAAGCTGGAGCCTTCCAGAAGAACAGTATAGATCTTACGATGACACTAAAAGGGCCACCCCAGCCGCAAGTTTTAGCGTGAGACTTTTTCGCGTCTCTGTTACGTCAGGACCACACCCCAGCCCATGTTAAAAGATAGAGCCCTCCAGAAGAACAGTATAGATCTTACGATAACACTAAAAGGACCACACCAGCTGTAAGTTTTAGCGTGAGACTATTCGCGTGTCTGTTATGTTGCAAACTTTAAAAACATTGCCCCACCACGAAAAGTATAACGTTTCTCATTGGATAGACAGAATTTTTGTAGGCGGAGCTTAAGGTTAACATTGAGACCCTGATTGGTCAGATGAAAACACAGCCAGATAGTTTTTTTAAACCAACTTCGGTAAATTTAGTAAGGAAAAGTTTGGAGAGAGTTGCTTCAGAGACGGCGAGGTGAGCGGAGCTGTGCTGTCCGCCGCCTCCTGACGAACACCGACAAGGTAATGAACGCACACGATGCCGCATAACAGCGCATACAGCTTCACTCAGAACAGCAGAAGTCTCATCTGTTACACCCCCTTTTTGCGTAATACTAGTGTCGATCATCAATTCAAGCTCATGGTGTTCACATCTGCCACTTGAAGTAAAAATCTGAAACGCGATGATTTTTCTGTTATGTAGTTATTGAGAAGCCACATCAGCCACCGTAATTTACGACAAGTTAGATAAGTAATTAAAGATAATTGAGGGTCACTGTAGACCAGTTTGATAGTTTTCTCTTTTGTGAAACTTAATTTAAACCTACATTATAGACGTGATATGGCATAGGTCCTCCTTCGATCCATTGTAGAACTTGGAAACCCATTCAGGGAATATTCGTTCACACTTTTGTTGAACGCAGTTGGTTTTTACCATCCTGTATTAAAACATTTCCTTTTATCAATAGTGCAATTTATAAACAATGTTTTGTGAGTAGAATAAAATTTCCAATGGTGAACTTAACTGCTGACTGGAAAAAACACGCCATGGGTATGGTATCAACAAGCCAATGAAGAATTTTTAAAACTGAAAAACGCACTAACAACAGCACCGATTTTAGCACATCCTGATCTAACACAAAAATTTTGTATGGCCACTGATAGCGCGGAAACAGGTTTAGGAGTTGTTTTATTCCAAGAATACGAACAGGCAAGGCTAAGATCATATAGAACAATTCCATTTGACAGTCTGGTACTCACAAAAAGCGAGAAAAACTATTCAGTCACGGAGCTGGAAGCATTGGCCATTGTATGGGGCTTCCAACGCTTTCGATACTTCCTATTCGGAAGAAAACCAAAAGTATACACTGACCACAAAGCATTAGAATTTCTGTTATCTGCCAAACTAACTCATGGGAGGTTAGCCAGATGGATGTTCATACTACAAGAATTTGACTTCACTATTACACGCATACCAGGACCAGCGAATGTATTAGCAGATGCTTTATCACGATGTCCACAGGGTGCATCCAATAACATAGGTTTGGAAGCAGCAGAAGACCAGTTTACAATGTACTATATGAAACAAGTACCTTTCGAAAACTACATTACGACAGCACTGAAAAACATAGGCAAAGAAGAGGACAAGGATCCCGAAATACTAGGAATCAAACACAAGTGGAGAAGTAAGGATTTTCCAGACATTCGACAGCGCTATCTCGTAAAAAAACAATGTTTTATTTTTTAGATGAAATGTTGCAACGAATGAATGGTTAATTTATATCCCAGATGAACTGATTAATAAGTACATATGGTATACACATTTAAGTAATGCCCACTTTGGACCAAAAAAATGCTTTTTAAAAATAAAACAAACATGCCATTTTTCCTAATATGGAAAGACGAATTAGAACAGTATTAGTCAAATGCAAAAAATGTATGAGGGCTAAACAAGTCACTTTCCAAACCAAACCACCTATGTTTCCAATAATCCCTAAAAGATTAAAACAAATAGCTGCAACAGATTTGATGGGGCCCCTCCCACGCCCAAAAAATGGATATATTTTCATATTTGTCGTTTGGAACTTACTTCTAAATATGTTACCTTGACACCATTAAAACAGGCAACAGGTCTTACTATAAGTAAAGCATTTAGACAAGATTTTCTCAGACAAGTAGGTCGAGTGGAACGAATAATTTCGGATAATGGCCCACAATACAAATCAGTGCAATAGCAGAACACATTAAAACAACACAAAATAAAACCCATCTACATATCTAAGTACAAACCTAGCGTAAATCCAGAGAACGACCTATGAAGGACATAGGCACTTTATGCCGATTATATGCAGGCAAAAGACACAACACTTGGGATATATACCTTACAGATTTTCAAGAAGTAATAAACGAAATGCCACATAGCACTACACTACTACCTCCAGTTACTGAACCAGAGAAAATGTTAGATTTCCTATTTTAGCACATAGACAGCACAAACAAGTCATAGCAACAGCACTCTCCAACATCAGAAAGGCAGCCATTAAAAGAAAAGAAAGAGGAGATAGAACAGCAATTAAAAGAACATTCTCAGTAGGCCAGAAAGTATTTGTAAAAACACACCATCTCTCCAGCAAACAGAAACACAAAATACATAAGTTTTACGCGGCATACAAAGGACCTGTCATAATTAGCCAAATTGCTCATGATAATGCTGTGGAACTAATGAACACAAAAACAGGCAAAACCTTAGGACTTCACCATGTGAGCCATATCAAAAAGTTTGAAGATTAATTTTATTACTGGTAAATAATCAGAAAATATTTCAAGATTATGTTGCAGATAAGATCGTCAGGAGAAAGAAGAATGAAGAGAGAGGAAGGTGGGAAAAAGAAAGTAGTTTCAATAACAACAAAAACAAAAATAACACCAATAGTACCATAGATTAAGGTGATGGGATAAAGCGTAGATAGTCTAACAGCATGAAATACTAAAATGCTATACACCACAACACTACATAAAAATAAAAAACGAATTTAAGGAGTCTTGTAGATGTTAAGACTCAAAATATCTTAGAATTGTAACATGGAAAGGGCGTCGAAATTCGTAAAGCTTTTAAGAAGGCGTAAAACAATGTTGATACTATACATATGTTAGATGATCATAAGTAAAACTTTTTGTAAGAACCATTGTAAAAAACTCCAGCAAGGACGAGATGCAACGACCCAGAAGTTGCAACGCGAGAAGTATCAAGTAAGGAAAGGACATAATTAGCAAGAAACGATTCCTACAAGGCAGAAGCATCGAGAGAGGGGAAAGGACAGCGAGACCAACAGAAGGCCCTTGTAGCCGAAGTGGGCAGTAAATAAATCTGCTGCCAAGCTGAACCACAGGGTGGCGGAACCCTGCTGGGACAGAACACGGAACCACACAGTGGCAGAACGCTGCAGAGACATGACAGGACACCAGAAGGGCCTCTGAATGCCCCGACTCAGCGGAGCGAGCAAAAAATGGCCCGACAAGAAGACCGCTTGGGCAAGCCACCACTGGCAAAAAATATGTGTAAAAGTCACACTACTGCTATTAAACAGCACGCTGATGCACGAAACTGAAGAAAACTTCCACAAAGTAAAAATGACACACCCAAACAATTTATCAAACTGTTACTAAGAGGAGAACTTCAAAGCAACTAGTTATCAATACATATTTCCATATCATGCCCAGAGAAGAACCAAGAAGCAAGTAAGAAGCAGAGAAAAAGCAGGAAGAACAGAAGTTGAAGATTCGCAAGCTTGAGACCAAGAAAGAAGATGGGTGAAGAATAGACGACATACCTTCCCAAATCCCTATCCTATTGTAAACTAGTCGTCTGTGAAGTTTGTTGTTGTTGTGGTCTTCAGTCCTGAGACTGGTTTGATGCAGCTCTCTATGCTACTCTATCCTGTGCAAGCATTTTCACCTCTCAGTACCTACTGCAACCTAAATCCTTCTGAATCTGCTTAGTGTATTCATCTCTTGGTCTCCCTCTACGATTTTTACCCTCCACGCTGTCCTCCAATACTAAATTGGTGATCCCCTGATGCCTCAGAACATGTCCTACCAACCGATCCCTTCTTCTGGTCAAGTTGTGCCACAAACTTCTCTTCTCTCCAACCCTATTCAATACTTCCTCATTAGTTATGTGATCTACCCATCTAATCTTCAGCATTCTTCTGTAGCACCACATTTCGAAAGCTTCTATTCTCTTCTTGTCCAAACTATTTATCGTCCATGTTTCACTTCCATACATGGCTACACTCCATACAAATACTTTCTGTGAAGTATTACAACGAAAAACGACCTCTTTCAGCGACACATAACAA
This sequence comes from Schistocerca serialis cubense, assembly GCF_023864345.2. Lineage (NCBI taxonomy): Eukaryota > Metazoa > Arthropoda > Insecta > Orthoptera > Acrididae > Schistocerca > Schistocerca serialis. The sequence continues at coordinate 335,654,523 of NC_064638.1, forward strand.
TGACTTTCACACATACAAAGCCAGTAAACCACTCACAGCTCCATTCCATTACGGGACTTCCACAACAGCAACACACACTTGCAAAGCCAGCAAGGAACGACGAACAAAGCAAAGACTTGCCCACATCCATCTCGCTCAAGTCCATCACCTTTGTTCAAAAAAACATTTGCCAACCTCATGCTTAAACTTTCATAGGATTGTGTGAATGTGTGAAATCAAATTATGTGGTGTAGGAATTGTGCAAAAGGAATGTATGAAAGACTAAATAAGTTAAGCACACCAGACAGCCAATAAACTACAAAATAACAGTCATTGACTATGGACTTAAGTAAAAAATAGACTGTCGATAAAAATGAGTCATTAGTTCTGAAATGGACACTATATAAAGAACAAAAGTAAGGCATAATAAACACTAAAACTATATGCCACTTATTTTCTCCTCATAAAAATAAAAGAATAGCTATATTTTACTTATTTGCTCCTTATAAAAGCAAAGAATAAAAAATTGTCTTGTTGGATGTTTTCCCTTTTTTTTTACATTTGTACCATTTGTTAGCATAATATCTCAATACTTGTGTATGTATATTTATTTGTCAAAGCAATTCCTGGAAATAATTCTTATTTGTTAGTGTAACAATGTTGAACTGAGTGTCTAGAAACAAAAACATTTGACTTGTACATGATATTTAGAAAATGTGTTAGGAATAGATTTTACTTAATTACCACATTTATAAAAAACAATATTTCTAAGAAAATCGATGTGAAAGACTCCTCACTTTCGATAACAAACTTCTTAAAAAACGAACTTCACAATTAAATAAAGAAAGAAAATAATTAAAAAATAATAATTATAATACAATAAAAATATTCTTCCCTTGTCAATATAAACATATTTTTGATAATAATGTGGAAGAATATAAAGATATAAATTAGTAATACAAAGTAGCATAGAACAGAATAATATGGCTGAACAGTAGGCAACAAAATTTACATAATGGAATAATTTTTGACTGACTTAGACAACGATTCAATCATTGCCTAACTTCAGTGCAAAAATTAAGTTCGAAGGGTGGTGATATGTAAGGTGTCAGGCAAATCCAACACCTTCCATGAAAACCCTGACATGATGAGCAAATCCAGTAGTATGTCACATAGCTCCGAATAACTCGTGACGTTAAATTAACCAAAGTAATACGAGTAACGAGTGAGCGAATGGAAAACCACAGACTAACACAAGAATGCCTAAATGCATGTCATACCTTCCCACCGTGAGATAGACGCAGTTCCAAGGGGAGAAACGAGAACAGAAGCCGAGAGCAGAACTGTGTTAAGCTGGAGGGCCCTACGGTAAGGGATGGACACCCACGTCGCTAGCTAACCGCTAGGACCACCCCCAGCCCATGTGAAATGCTAGAGCCCTCCAGAAGAACAGTATAGATCTTACGATAACACTAGAAGGGCAACCCCAGCCGCAAGTTTCAGTGTGAGACTTTTTCGCGTCTCTGTTACGTCAGGACCACCCCCCAGCCCATGTTAAAAGATAGAGACCTCCAGAAGAACAGTATAGATCTTACGATAACACTAAAAGGACCACACCAGCTGCAAGTTTTAGCGACTCTGTTACATTGCAAACTTTAAAAACATTGCCCCACCACGAAAACTATAATGTTTCTCATTGGATAGACAAAATTTTTGTAGGTGGAGCTTAAGGTTAACATTGAGACCCTGATTGGTCAGATGAAAAAACAGCCAGAAAGTTTTTTTAAACCAACTTCGGTAAATTGTAGTAAGGAGAAGGTAGGAGAGAGTTTCTTCCGGGACGGCGAGGTGAGCGGAGCTGTGCTGAACGCCACCCCCTGACGAACACCGACAAGGTAATGAACGCACGCAATGCCGCATAACAGCGCATAAAGCTTCACTCAGAACTGCAGAAGTCTCATCTGTCACACCCCCTTTTTGCGTAATACTAGTGTCGATCGTCAATTAAGGCTCATGGTGTTCACATTTGCCACTTGAAGTAAAAATCTGAAACGCGATGATTTTTCTGTTATATATTACTGAGAAGCCATATCAGCCACCGTAATTTACGACAAGTTAGATAAGTAATTAAAGATAATTGAGGGTCACTGTAGACCATTTTGATAGTTTTCTCATTTGTGAAACTTAATTTAAACCTAGATTATAGACGTGATATGGCATAGGTCATCCTTCGATCCATTGTAGAACTTGGAAACCCAGTCAGGGAATATTCGTTCACATTTTTGTTGAACGCAGTTGGTTTTTACCATACTGTATTAAAACATTTCCTTTTATCAATAGTGTAATTTATTAACGATGTTTTGTGAGTAGAATAAAATTTCCAGTGGTAAACTTAACTGCTTTTTCGACGTTATTTTACCTGCTATCTAAAAATAGGAAAGCCTTGAACCCCTTCCACTAAATTTAGTTAGTATTGAGATTCTTTTACAGGGAGTGCAGTGGAGCTGACGCTGAAATCATTAAGTAATTGGTTATGTCATCGCTAGTCTCATTGAACTCTTCTGAACTCTACATGTCATGTGTGATCTGGCGTCTCCTTACCAGCAACAGGTCCCAGGTTCAAACTAGTCAATTCCCTAAAAAACACGCTCAGAGCGTCGTTGCGCGAAAGTGGTAGGGAGACACGATATATAACAAACAGACACCACGCAGAATGTTAGAAGCGACCTGATGACGTTCAATAATAGTCACTCCGTTGATTTTTGTTGTTTCGAATTAGAGCATGCAGTACTCCTACACCAGACTTCTGAACTTTGCCCGTTGAATGCAAATGTCACATGATTGTTAAAATGGTAATCCATCACATACATCAGTAGTCGAGACTTCCTTAATGTGGAAAATCATTCATGCCAGAACGATCTTTGTAGAAACGAGAATATCTTGTTCTGGCGTATTTTTTCCAATAGCACTCGCTCCACCCACAGTTCACATCACTCTAGCTGCCTCCTCTGCATTCACCCCTCTGTTATACCAAAAGTAAATATTGTGTTGCATATGATACACCTCTTTCCACTTGCGGCTCAATTTTACAAGGGTTAACCGTAGTTCATGATTTTCAAGTATTCAAAATCCAATGCTCAACGGCAGGGTAATAACAAGAATTCAAATTCGAAAATGGCAGTTGTTACATACACTGACAGCGTCGCGCTGCGTTCATATGCGTGGCGCCGGATTTCAGGCGGCGGGTGGCGTCTGGCCGGTGGCCGGTAGCCGCTGCAGCGCGAGGAAACGCTCGAGCGTAAGCTGTTATAATCGCGACGCAGCCACGAACTGTCGTGCAGAATTGTTTCTGAAAGTACTTGTTATTGCTGGTGGGTAGAATGTGAAACGAATTATCTTCGATGTTCAATCAGACTGAAAACTTTAGACGAGGGCCGAAATGTAGTAAAAAAAATAAAATAAAATAATAATACAATTTGACGTGAACAGGTGACTATAAGTTTAGAACGCATGACGGTTGCCAGTAGACCACGGGCTCACACAAGCGCACAACCTTTCTGAAGTTGACAACATTTCCTCCCAATACTTCTGCATCTTACAGTGTTGCCAGATTGTGCAGATATCCGGACTTAGAGTTGTCAGGGGCAGTCAGTTATTGGCCACCTTAAGTGAACTTCTCGGACTTAGTCTCTGCGGCGGCCGCCCGGCGGGCAGTTTGTGTGTCTGTACATGCCATTTCAGTAAAATGGGTTGCGTCATCGGCGGAGGATCACATGGCCGCCCCGTATCAGTTCTACACAAAGCACCGTTTTTTCAAGCGGCCTGTGTTCCATTTTAAAGGATGACTAATATTTTGTCCGGTGAAGTGACCAAGACTAGCCAACTAATAGCGTTTCACCGCTTTCTATGACATCGTAAAAGTCATTTATCCTTACTTTAGTGTCTCTATGGTTTGTTTAGTTAAACTAAACTGAATATTATTAAAAATTTGGTGATCAGTTGTACGTTTGTTCTCAAGATCAGTCATGCCAACTGTAACTGAATTAAAAACTCTGTACTTACGTTATGTTCTGTGTGGTAGTAGCCATTCTGGAAAGGTTAGAAAAATGTCTTTGTGACGTCAGATACTCCTTCCATTTAATCACGCTATGAAGTCCCACGCTTCTTGACTGAGCGTAGGGGAACGATGCGGGAGACAGGTACCGCCGTACTAGGCAAGGTCCTACTGCAACGACAACTGTACATATAATAATTTTTTTTCTTTATGAATTTAGATAATTAATATAAGCAAAATTTTGAACTTCTTTTTCGATTCTTTTCGTGTCATGTTAAAGAGACTGTGAGCAACTCTTGAAATGAATACTATTATTTATGTTAGATTTCAAATAATGTGGTAATCAAAGGAAAGTGTATTTAATGTCAAAACTATTGTAAAATGTGAAAATTGTAATTTATACACTTGGTCCATACGTAGGTAATGCATTAGGATATGTGTAGTAGAAAACCTGTAGTGAATACCCTACCTGTAGGGGGAGCGGAAAAAGGTGGAGGCAGGCGAGGCGGGAAAACGCACACTGGCGCGGTTCGGCACAACGGGCACAGTATAACAGTCGGAGGCGAGCAACAGTCGGAAGTACACGTACTGTACCGAGGAGGCTACCCAGGAAATGTGGATTCCATTGAGCCTCGGATGAACCGATTCCGACGACTACTTGGCATGGCTATATTCTGAGGCACAAAGTTGGAAAGATAACGACGCTAAGAAGAAGGAAAGTGCCGCTGCAGTGAGAGCCTTAGCCGTGCTTGCATGTGTGCCGTGCTTTTCGCTGCCCGCCAACCGCCGCACCGACTTGCACAGGTCAAACATTTATTTCAACTTTAGAAGTGTATCTGTGTGGACCAGTGTCGAAACTGTTTCTAACTGTTTAATAATAACGTGACTTTTACCAGAATTGCCTTAGCCATTACTGATCCTGATCACTGACCTAGACAGGATCCTTACCTCGTATTGTGCAATCCGAGTATCCTGAACTGAAAGTTTAATGTTAGTGTTAATGAAAATTATCAGCAGGTTAATCTATGCCATAAAGGAGCCTAAAACTTCTATGTGTTATTGCAAATGTTGAGAAAGAACAAAAGTATGACTAAATTGGAAGAGAGTTTTTTTTTTGAATTGAGTTAGCGATGTTATTTAATTAATTTGACACAGAAATAATGACAGTTAAATTATTCAGAAGTAAGACAAAAGAGTAGTTATCCATAGATTGATAATTTTGAGTGTTAATTTGCCTTCAGTACTTAATAGTTTCAGTATAACGACCATAACAGTTTCAGGGCCCCACCCCTTCTCTTGTCCATTCTTGCAAACCTTGAAATGTGTTGATCAGATTTGACCAAAAAGCTAAATCCTATATTAATCCTAAGTGTATTAGTGTTTTTCGATCATTAACAGTGATATTGTGTGTGTACATTCAAGATTGTCAATGCTAGGGCAATCTATGCCCGATTTCAGTCTGCTCAACATACAAAATGCAGTTCGTAGTAATCATTGCTGTGTGGTGTTGTGTAAATTTAGTTCATCCAAATTAGTACAAAAAGAGAAAACTTTAGTTCAGTGGATTTTTCTGGTTTCAAACTTTGCCATATAACGCAACGTTACTACGTGTTACTATGCTTGTACATGCACCCACTTGTACAAGGAAAAACTCACTCATTGCCTAAGTAGGCTGGCGACCGAATTGTTAATTATAGGTAGCATCTACTGTGTGTACTTCTTGTCCATGCGAAGGAGTAATTATACTGTACAAGATAGTTCAAATGGCTCTGAGCACTATGCGACTTAACTTCTGAGGTCATCAGTCGCCTAGAACTTAGAACTAATTAAACCTAACTAACCTAAGGACATCACACACATCCATGCCCGAGGCAGGATTCGAACCTGCGACCGTAGCGGTCACGCGGTTCCAGACTGAAGCGCCTTTAACCGCACGGCCACACCGGCCGGCTATACTGTACATTTGCTTGATGCATCACTGTAGTTATTGACTGAATATAAGTCCGATCTTGCTTCTATTAGGTACACGCGGTCAACTAATGTACTAAAATCCTTGTTTATAAGGTGAGGCCCGTGAACTTATTACAGTACAGGCTTTATAGAGCTAACGTACGTCCGAGTAGGGCGGTAGCGTTACACTACTGGAGGCTGTTCTCCGTTGCCTTTCTCCAACCGTAATGGGGATGAATGTAGATGAGGAAGACGACACAACAACACCCAGTCATCTCGGGGAGGTGAAAATCCCTGACCCCGCCGGGAATCGAGTACAGGACCCCGTGCTCGAGAACGCTACCGGGAAACCACGAGCGGCAGACAAATCACGCAAGTTGCACTGAAATTCTATAGAGTGTGAAGGGCACCTGTGCTTGATAGCAGCAAAAAGAAAGAACGCCAAGAACTGAAACAGCGAGCATTGTACCCACCGATATTAGCTGCCGACATCTGCACCAAAATCTTTCGATTTATACGAATGTGTGGCAATCAATTTCACACCAATAGCAATATACTATGACGTGCAATTTGGCATCGCTAACCGGATCACGCCGTCATCAGACGATTCTAGATATTCTTATTGAAGTTGCACCTTACGAAAAGTACTAGGTAAGCACATGAACTGCATTTCGGGGACTTAGCCGTGCAAATTTCCACTGATTCGCTGATATTTCAACCGCGTAATTTCCGGTCATCTTCTTCGCTCTCTCCAGGGACGACTGGGAGATACGCGACCGAAATACCAGAGGAAAAATTGCAATTTTCATCGTTGCATGTCCGACGTTTTATGAAGTTATTACAATAAATTTGGCATACGACGGTCATCGAAACATATTACTGAAAATGTTCCAATACCTTAGATATAAAACTTTATAAAAGTAAGAGAAGTGAATTTTTTTTTTCCATATTAAAACTCATAAGCTTTTACGATGGTGCACCGTTCGTCTTTAATCCATACTCAAAACTGATATATTTTAATACGCAAGTGGGCTTGATGCTGTTGTCTTGTTTCTGCACTAGTACAAGGATTAACTAAATTCCGTTTACAGAGTTTGAGGATAGGTTCCTTAGCCCAAAACAAGAAAAAATTATTAGAAGACATAGGTTCTGATACGCATACCATATGAGCTATGAGCACTTATTCTAATTCAATTCCGTGAAACACATTTCTACCGCAAGCTCTTTGCATTCCATATTTCGGGCGGAGATTATGTGTATCAGACAAGGGTAAAATGTTCTATAGACGTAGGCTCTAAAATGCATACTTTAAGAGCTATGACCGTTTGTTCATTTCTAATGCTGTGAAACACATGTACTGCAAACTCTTTGCTCTCCATATTGTGAGAGGAGGTAGTATGGAGTAAAAAAAAAAAAATTAAATGCAAATGGGGGCTCGAAAGTGTGTATCTTGAGAGTTATGAGCACTTGTTCGGTAGGAATGATATGTGCTCATAACTTTCAACATATGCATTTTAGAGTCCATGTTTAGTAGACATTTTTCTCTCCTTTTTGTACTGTCGTAGCTTATCGATACTGGCGGAGCCGGCGCCTCGACGAATATTTCTATGGCCTCCGCGAGCGACGCTATGAACGTGGCCACCAAAAGAATGATCTGACCAATGAAGAACCTCCAGAGTGGCGTCCAATGAGGACCGCTAGGACGGTGTTATAAGCGGCGGGCAGCTAGGCACCCTCCCCTAGTTCAGCCGGCCGGTCTGGCCGAGCGGTTCTTGGCGCTACAATCTGGAACCGCGCGACCGCTACGGTCGCAGGTTCGAATCCTGCCTCGGGCATGGATGATGTGATATCTTTAGGTTAGTTAGATTTAAGTAGTAAGTTCTAGGGGACTGATGACCTCAGATGTTAAGTCCCAATGTGCTCAGAGCCAACCTCTTCTAGTTCGACATTAGTTCCGTGTCTCTAATTGGTGTCGAACGTTACACCGAGCTGTCGATAGCTAGCTCAACCACCAAACATTCAGCGTACATAAATCACGTCTGTGTCAGGCCTCTGCTTACAGGTTTCCACTGCTGCTACAAGTTGTCAATACTTGTCAGCAACAAAGTGAGCAAAATAGATTCATTTAAAGTGCACTTATGTCAACTCTTCTTTTTCTTGCCTGTCCAGATTCATAATGCGACCAATGCCTTTGGTCTCCTTTCGTCCATTTACTATAAGCGAAAAGTATATAATGTTAGGCTCCGTGGAATATAACGGTAGTCGACTCACATCATAACACTTTTTGTCTAAGGAACCTGTCCTCAACGTCTGCAAATGGAATTTGGTTAATGGTGTGTATCCTATGATGCGTTGTCTGAGGTGACAGTGCCTTTACATGGAGCTTAAGGAATTGGAGCGACATGATGTAGATCGATATTTTGGCACTGTAGAACATGAGAGAGGAGACTGCCAAGTGGTACAAGTTACATAGCGTGCAGGGATACATTGTAGGTAAGATAGCTGGCGAACTCGAGTACATATTTTTGTAAGATAACACTGCTGGATATGGGTATTCTTTTACGACGACATTCAGTGTCTCATTTTGAGGAATTTGTATTCACTCTTTTAGAGCCGTAGGGAGACAGTCCGTTGGCTTTCCTTAGCTCAACGTTCCCACATTTGCATCGTGCAAGTAGGATTTTCCATTTAACGTCAAAGCCAATGGCTGCTATTTTGTGTAATTTCCGTACCATTCAAAATGCTTCCTCTATTTTTTATACATGTTTTCTCTTTTTCGAAGACACAGTTGGTACAATTGGCTCTGAGCACTATGGGACTTAACCTCTGAGGTCATCAATCCCCTAGAACTTAGAACTATTTAAACCTAACTAACCTAAGGACATCACACACATCCCTGCCCGGGGCAGGATTCGAACCTGCGACCGTAGCATTCGCGCGGTTCCAGACTGTAGCGCCTAGAACCGCTCGGCCACCCCGGCCGGCGAAGACACAGTTGATTCAGACTATCTACAGCAGGATATCGGAGTCTTAATGTCTCAATTGTGTTTTTACTTTGATTGTAAAACGAGCGTAGTTGTTGAAGCTGAAAACCAACACAACAAGAGTGATGAAGTCTTTATGATTACCTCTGCAAATACATGTGACACTGCTGCAAAATTTTCGCTACCTTCAAAACAATGTACTGCACGAAGTCCATATTCCCGTGGGCTGCGTGATTTTGCTTTGCCTCTGAGCCGTGGCGGGGTTGCTGGCGTCAGGTTTTGAATTTCTGGCGCCACTAGATCGATCTGTCGTGGGGTGTCCCTCCAGCCGGCGAGTAAGGCGAGCACTCGCGCAAGCGTCTTTGGTACAAGAGTCCGGCCTGAGGTTGCTGGGAATATTTGTGGGTCGATTTTAATCCGTGGCTGTCTTCGAGAGTCGTCCTTGTGCATAGCCTGGACAGCTAGCTTCCGCCTGACCAGCAAAATGACAACGGACAAATCAGCGAGGACGAAGATACCAGCAGCACTACGTCTTGAAAATTGGCGTCTAAATACAGTAGAGACTCAATAACCACTCAAAAATATGAACAACATCAAAGGCTGTCAAATTACACGCAGTGCCGGACGGCATCAACATGCTGAGGAGAAACACACTGCCGAGAAACTACGCTAACCACCAGGGCAGGTAACTGGAACGTTAACGGCCACAAAGCAGAAGATACTGCTGGTGCACTTCACTAATAAGTATCAATCACTTCAATAGTTAAACACCATACAGGAAGATGGCTGCAAAATTTCGCCGACTCCAGCACACCAGACATTGCTGCTTGCGGGAACGGCCCAGAAAGCAACAAATGGCAATGAACAAAGAGATGTCACAGCGGTTGAGGTTTCATAACAGGTTAACTGATCACTCAACTTCAGTCTCCAGGTTCGATGGGCGACGAACTTTGTAGCTGTCCCAGGTAGCGCCTCACAAATCTGACCAAACGTGCACGCCGCCAGAGGCCCAGGCCTGACCCCGCAGCACAGACACTGCCTCACTGCTCTGTCCCAACCGAACGACAGCCACACACACCACACACGGAAATATAGCGGTCACACCAAAGATGGTACAGCAGTACTAGTATCGATAAGCGCTGCCGCTGCCGCTGAAAGAGTCAAGTCAGCAACTCGTAATGACAGAAACTCAGGGAGAAATACGCCACTCAGTTGTGACAAATGCCAAAGAACAAGCGGCATCAACGTGAGCCGGCCACGGCTCAGCCACAGCGTTCGCTCGAATTCTCCACTCGCGAACAGTTATGGCCCAGTGGCATGGTGCATAGTCATCCACAGCAACGACGTCCATGAACGACCACAAATGGTCTCCAAGTAGCCAAACATTACTATTCCCAGTCAATGACTGGTTCAGTTGGACAGAGGACAAAGTCCATTCCATATAAACACAGTCCAAACCATTATGAAGCCATCACAAACTTTCGCAGTGCCTTGTTGACAACTTTGGTCCATCGCTTAGGAGGATCTGCACCACACTCACGAGCCTAGGAGAGATGCTGCAGGTGACGTCGTACTGTTAGCAAAGGCGCTCGCATCGCTCGTTTGCTGCCATCTTTAGAAGCCAAATTTTACCGCACTATCCCAATAGATACTTTCGTCGTACGACTAACATCGATTTTTACTGCTATTTTACGCAGTGTTGATTGTCTGTCACCACTGACAACTCTATGCTAACGCCGCCGCTTTCGGTCGTCAAGTGAAGGCCATCGGCCACTGTGTTGTCCGTGGTGAGAGCAGGCTCTTGACTCTTTGGATCTCGAAATACTGAATCCCTTATCGACTTTCGAAATCGAACGTCCCATGCGTCAAGCTGCACTACTGTTCTGCTTTCAAAGTCTGGTGATTTCCGTACATTGGAAACATTTTCGCATGAATCACTTGAGTACAAATCACAGGTCCTCCAATGCACTACTACCGCCATCTGTAAATGTGCATAGCGCTATCCTGTGACTTTTGTAATCTCAGTGTATGTGCTTATAATGCTGTAGATACTTGTATTAACAGAGACGTTACTGTATTGTTTGTAGCATTTTACCCAATTGGCACATTTCCAGACGCAATTGTTGAAGCTGCTGATTTGTCTGCCTTGAGAGATGTTTCTTTCCAATGCAGAAGTGATGTAGACACGGACGAGGGTAATGCGTGGCCTCTCCTTCCGCCGCCAGCGCGGGACAACAGGGTGGTGGCAGGGGTGCGCGGCCGCGTGGGTGGGACATGCGAGAGCGGGCGGAAGTAACGCGGGCCGACGTCGCGCCGCAGAGTGGCCGCTGTCGCCGGAATTCAATCTGCCGGCGGCGCTCCTTCCCAGGCTAATCCTGAGCTCTCCGCCCTCGCCCCTCTCCCATCTTCCCCACTCCACACCTCCCTCCTGTGCCGCTAGGCCGGCAATCGGCAGGGATTAGCCGCCGGGAGCACCGCCACAGAACAGGTGCCTCGACTGCGTCTCACGTGCCCGCTGCAAAGGGAACTGCTGTCGCTCTACGTTTCCACTACCACCGACCGTAGAACTTTGCGCAGTGCCACTTCCAGCCTAGACTGTCTGACGTCTACCGCACGTAGCTCAAGAGGTAGTTCGTCGTTTGCACCGGCTAAGGAAGCTGTTGAATGTAGAGTACCTCCGTACGAAAAGGTGGAGCCTTATTGACAGTTTATGATGACTGCTTCGTTTGTATCAGTTCCGTTAAGTCTTGTTACTCTGCAGCTGCCAGGTGGCTATAATTTAAGTGAAGCTACTCACAGAGGTCCACTGTGAGCTGTAATTACCAAATGGCAGAGAAATTTGGTAGATGTTCTGAAAGTATACCGTCAAACCTCCTTGCCTAGGGACGCCAGATGAAAGTTGATGTCGTCAAGGCCTGAATGAAAATTTCGCAACGGATAACTGGGGAGGGCAGCTTCAGAGCGCTACCTAGAGAGCGTGCCCTTTCTGTACGATACTACGCAAGGGGCTGGTGGGCTCACACGCTGACGTGTGGGTACCTGCATTCTATATCTTTTATCTTAAATGAATTCCTTTAACTCGACTTCTTTGTGATTTTTAAGTATGTTAAAGACTGATGACAATTGATCGCCTATTTATTTTGAACATTATCACTCGACTTTACAGCGATTGCAGCAATTGTTCCAGTTTACAGATATTACAATTTTACAACTTATAGCTCGCGTATATTATATACTAATCTGCACGCACATTTCTACGGTCAAGACGGAATTGCGTTGGCCAAATGTGTACCACCAAAGTCTCCCAATATTTTACTTAGGACATGCACTGTGTGAGGAGGATAACGGGCAAACTGGGGACCAGATACATTAACACAGTGGGTCAAATTTCCGAAATTAAACGAGAACATTCATTTCCTTACACAATCCAAAGCTCGAAATAAAACAATTAATACAAATATTCAAATACCTCTCTTCCATTCTTGCACATTGAGACAGGCGCACTGAGGGCACGTCTGCTCACTTACCCGTCTTCTGTAACCCTCCACGAATATGGAGGGCACCCGGAGGTCATCCTGGGCCCCGGTGGAGGGGATGGTCGAACCACTTTGCCGTGACCAACCTCTCCACCCCAAATCTTGTGACACTGGAAAGTCTCTGACTTTGACCTGCTTGTACTGTGTCTCTGATCCCCTACCCAGGAGTGAGGTTGGCACCACTATACTACAGAACTACTTCCCAACTAAGATTTGGCCACGCTTTACGGAAAAGTGTGAGGAGGATTCGGAAAGTTCATGTGCAGATTGACATTCACGTACAAGAAATGCATAATACACTACACATATAAATACGTAATATGAAGCCTGACACATTTCTTTCCACCCGTCCACATGGGTTCTGTTGCACCCGCGGCCGGCCGCGTCGTGCTCTAAAATTGGCGCCAGAGCCGCCTCTGTTTGTATTTCTCGGTGCAAGCGAGCAGCGGAACATGCTGCTTATAGAGCGGAAACTACTGTACCGTTTCAGTTCTAATGCGTTAATGTGAGATAGATTTATTTAGGAAAAGGAAATTAGTTCCCATTTTGGTCACCATGTGCAAATAGGGCTCTTGAAAGTAAGAAAGACGAATAGAAATGAATTAGGAGCAGGACGTGAATAGAAGAAGTCAAACAAGTGAGAAAGCCACAGTGTTGAAATTATTATTAATCAGTGCTTACACAATTTCTTCAATATGACCACTGGAGACGTCGACAAGTTGATGCCTATCCGTAAAATGACGTGATCAACAACTTCTCGCAATAGCTCGAGTGGAGTTTCGGCAAGGTATTTCTGTGTACTGGTCTTCAGAACAGGTAGAGACCGAACGCGTCCCTGATAAACGCGTTTTTTTAAATAACTCCGGAGCCAAAAGTCACGTGGATTCAAATCAAGTGACCTTAGAGGCTACGGATCAGAAAAACCTCTGGAGATAACACGTTCGTGGAAGGTCGCATTGAGAAAATCTTTCACTGGGCGAGTGACATGAAATGTTGCCCTATATTGTGTAAAAACACTGGTTTCCATGCAGTTAGGCTGTTCCAAAGCGCCGGATGCTGTGGCCGAGCGGTTCTAGGCGTTTCTGTCCGGAACCACGAGGGTGCTACAGTCGCATATTCGAATCCTGCCTCGGGCATGGATGTGTGTGATATCCTTAGGTTAGTTAGGCTTACGTAGCACTAAGTCTAGGGGACTGCTGACATCAGATGTTAAGTCCCATAGTGCTTAGAGTCATTTCAACCAATCTGTTCCAAAGCAGTAACCACACGCTCTACAAGGAGGTCTCGATAACGTGCAGACGGCACTGTACACACAACCTCTGGGTGTATTCTCTTCAAAGAGGAACGGGCCGATAATAAAGATGCTTATGAATCCACGGGCTACGGCTTTGCCGCAGTGGAAACACCTCTTCCCGTCAGATCCCCAAAGTTAAGCGCTATCGGGCGTGGCCGGCACTTGGATGGTTGATCGTCCGGGATGCCATGCGCTGTTGCCATTTTTCAGGGTGCACTCAGACTCTTGATGCAAATTGAGGAACTACTCGACCGAATAGTAGCGGCTCCGGACACAGAAAACCATCATAACGACCGGGAGAGGGGTTTGCTGACAACACACCCCTCCTATCCGCATCCTCAGCTGACGATGATACGGAGGTCGGATGGTCCCGATGGGCCACTTATGGCCTGAAGATGGAGTGCTTATGAATCCACACCACACAGTCACAAATAGCGAGTGTACTGGGTTTTCATGCACAACACGCGGTTTAACAGTACCCTAAAATCGGCTGTTCTGTGTGTTCACCCTGTAGTGTAAAATGTGTCTCGTCACTCCAAATAATATTGCCTGGATACATGTCATCAACTTCGAGACGTATCAGAAACCGAAGAGCGAATTCAGAATGTTGTTGAGGAGCAGGAAGTATCATTTTCGGCACCGTCTGGGTCTTGTACGCGTACCAGAGTAAAACAAACCGAAAAACGTTTCGTACTGCTGACCATGGGATGGACATTCTCGTGACACTGCACGAGCCCCAGCACCATACGGGGCACATGCTTCATGGACAGTTACAACAACAGCAACCTCGTCAGTAACTTCCACCAGGATAAGACGGCTCCACATCCAGGTGCCAAGCCAAGCTCAACAGTGCTTTCTGATTTCATTATCTTCTTCTTTAAGCCATCGAGGCTCTCCTCAGACTTTTCAGTCGGTGACACTCTCTCTATGCAGCACTGTAAAAGCTGCCGTTTGCATACAGTAGTTTCACTAGCAGTGCACGATCTCTCATCTCGATAGACATACTGTTCACTCTCGTTATGGTTTGTCAGATGCCAACGTGGATGCTATACCGCCATACGAAGTGTACAGCACCAGATTTGCCCCTGGAGGCCAAGGCTGCAATTAATTCTTTTTCGGCGTAGATCGGTTCTGCATTAATATATTACAGGCAACAGTCTTACCGGAATGGTAAAACCGGTCGCCGTTAAGTGATGTCAGGCTGGAGTAGCACTTGGAAGGAGTCTGAAGTTAAGCGCTGTCAAGCTGGAGTAACACTTGGAAGGATCACCATCCTGTCTGCCGAGCGCTGTTGGCAAGCGGGGTGCACTCAGCCCTTGTGAGGCAAGCTGAGGATCCATCTGATTGATAAGTAGCGGCTTCGGTCTATTGAACTGACGTACGGCTGCGAGAGCGGTGTGTTGACTGCGTGCTCCTCCGTATCCGCATCCAGTGACGCCTCTGGGCTGAGTATCACACGGCGACCGGTTGATATCTTTTGGTCTTCATAGCCGGTTCTGGCGGATTTTTTTACTAACGCATTACACACATCTATCAAGTTTCGCTGCCATACAATAATTTCAGCCCACACTGTACCTTTGTGAGTAGCTACATGTTAATTTTAACAAGCCGGCTCAAGAAATTATGTGAAGTTGGGCGACACTGCCTTGAACGGGTCAGTTTAAAACACTAAAAACAGGTCAACAAATGGGAAGTAAGTATACTTTTGCACAGACGGATAACGGGGAGCTCCCTGTGACAAGTATATCCCGTTTTATTGGGACCGCGCCACCGCTACGGTTGTGTGTGATGTCCTTAGGGTAGTTAGGTTTAAGTAGTTCTAAGTTCTACGGGACTGATGACCTCAGATGTTAAGTCCCATAGTGCTGAGAGCCATTTGAACGATTTTTCCCGTTTTACATCCTTACATGTCACAGTTGACCATATAAAGCATTTTACTATTGACGGCAGTGATGCAAGATTGCTTTTAGACTGACGGAAAAAAAGATCGCAACACCAAACAGTAATTATTGTACGGTAATAAAATTTCGTGAATACATTTGTCTAGGTAACATATTTAAGTGATTAACATCGCAAGATCGCAGAGTAACGTAAGCACGAGAGAACCCATCGTAAATGTGAAACGCTGATACGTCAATAACCGGTGTAATTACCGCAATGTTGAATGCAAGCATGCAAGCGCGCATGCAATGCGTTTTACAGGTGCCAGATATGAGTTCGTAGGGTGGAGTTCCGTGCCTTTTGCAAGGACAGTTAATGCTGTTTGTGGGTAACGCTGGAGTTGTCGTCCAATGATGTCCCATACACGCTCGATTGGAGTCAGATCTGGTGTTCTAGCAGCCCAGGGTAACATGCTGACACTCTGCAGAGCTTGTTAGGTTACAACAGCTGTATGTGGGCGAGCTTTGTCCAGTTGGAAAATATCACTAGAAAGCTGTTCGTGGATAGCATCACAACAGTTCGAATGTTCAGACTGGTGTTCTAATTAGCAGCCATGATGTGTGAGATAACCACGAGAGTGCTCATACGAAATCGCATCTCAGACTATAAAATGGCTCTGACCACTATAGGACTTAACTCCTGAGGTCATCAGTCCCCTAGAACTTAGAACTACTTAAACCTAACTAACCTAAGGACATCACACACATCCATGACCGAGGCAGGATTCGAACCTGCGAGCGTAGAGGTCGCGCAGTTCCAGACTGAAGCGCCTAGAACCGCTCGGCCACTCGGGCCGGCTCTCAGACTATAGCTCGAGGCGTACGTGTAGTGTGCCTAACATACAGACAAGCTGGTTGCATACCCTCAAGTGACCCCCTCCATCCATCACTGGCTCCGAGACAGAATCGGCTTTAACCAGAAAATTCAACAGACGTCCAGCTTGTCCTCCAGCTTGCTCTCGCTTGACACCGCTGACGTCGCAAATGGCGATGGGTAGGAGTTAGTGGGATGCACGCTGCACAGTGTCTGGCTCGGAGCTTTCCTCAATGTAACCGATTTGTCAACGTTCTCTGTGTCACTGTGGTGCCAACTGCTGCTCAAATTACTGCCGCAGATGCAGTACGATGTATCATACACATACGCTGAACACGATGGTCTTCTCTCTGGGTAGTGCCATGTGGCTGTCCGAACCCGGTCTTCTTGCAATCGCACATTCTCGTGACCACGGCTGCCAACAGTCATGTACAGTGGCTACATTCCAGCCAAGTGTTTCTACAGTATCGTACAAGGAGCATCCAGCTGGTCGTAGATCTATTACACGACGTGACTCAAACTCAGTGAGGTATTGATAATGGCGTCTTTGTCGCGTTAAAGGCATTCTGAACTAACATCAACCAAGAAAACCTGATTTGCATTCTCATAGCGGGGTTACTAATGCTGAGGTGTTGTGATGAACACGTAACTATAACAAATATTTTTTCACAAATAACGTAGTTAAACACTTATCACTTCACCAGAACAAAGTGTGATTGTGGTTTGTCATGTGTCCCAACCAAGTCGGTGTTCATTTGTTCACCAGAGAGTTCGGCGGCAAATTTGAATTTTGTTTGCATTTTGTCTTTGTGTTAAAGTACTATGCGGAGATGGAAGTACTTGCCACACGAAAAAGTAAATAAATACGAATATAGGCCCGAAAACATCGCGAAAAACTGAACTACATTCTAGAAGATAGGTTAACTCCCAGAAAAAAAATTTCTCATCAACATCGTTTGGTTGCAGATGACACTGTAGCTGTAGCAATTAACAAACAAGAGATCCAGAAAATTCATGCACACCAAATGGAAAGGTATTTACAAAAAGAAAGATCTGTTGTCTGAACTAAAAATGCACGTAATTTTATAATCGCTTAACAAAAATATTCAAATTGCAGAATAAATAAAAACGAAAACCCACTGATGATGGCGCAGTGGTGCCGAAACATGTTTTGATACTGATAAAAACAATGTTTTGCATAACTGGCGGACCTCACATCCAACGATATTACGAGTATTTAACTGAGTTACAAATACGATCCTCATCTTTAGGGCTCATATTAGCAATATTTCTGAAACGGTGAAGTTTGTTAAATATATACGTGCCTCTATGGAATTATTTCGTCAGTGCCCCAAAGATGCAGTTGTGTCATTTAGAAACTGGTGATAAAAAAGTTTGATACACAGGTTGCTACCGTTTCCTTGACTGTAAACGCCTGTACGTGGTAAAGGACATCGAAGAGATATTTCAATGCGGGATTTATGTTTATGGAGACGAAATTAAAACTTTAAAGTTTTCTGATGACGCTAAAATGACGTAAAGATGGCAAAGGATTTTGAAGATCTTCTCAAAGAAATGGACAGTGTCTTAAAAATTAGTTATAATATGAAAGTCAAAAAAGTTAAACAAATGTGACAGAGTGACTGTTATTTGAATCATGTGACGCTGAGGGTATTTTATTAGGATATGAAATACTAAAGATATTAGATGAGATCTGTTATTTGGGCAGCAAGATACCTGATGTGAAACGCAGACTGGGAGTAGAAAGAAAAGCATTTCTCTAATTGAGAAACTTGTGCCGAGCACATGTGATTTCTTTGGGCTTCTAATATTGACTGTACACTGAAAGGCCAAAGAAACTGGTGTAGGCATGCCTTTTCAAATACAGAGATATGTAAACAGGTAGAATACGGCGCTGCGGTCGGTAACGCCTTTAAAAGACAACAAGTATCTGGCGCAGTTGCTAGACCGATTACTGATAATGGATTGGAGAGTTATCAAGATTTAAGTGCGTTTGAACGTGGTGTTATAGTCGGCGCAGGAGCATAGGAACACAGCATCTCCGAGGTAACGATTAAGTGGGGATTTTACCGTACGAACATTTCACAAGTATACAGTGAATATCAGAAATCCAGTAAAACATCAAATTTCCGACATCGCTGCGGCCGGGAAAAGATCCTGCCAGAACGGGACCAACGACGACTGAAGAGAATGGTTCAATTTCACAGAAGCGCAACCCTTCGCAATGTGCTTTCAATGCTGGATCATCAGCAAGAGTCAGTGTGCGAACCATTCAACAAAGCGTCATCGATATGGCCTTCGGAGCCGAAGGCACACTCGTGTACCTTTGATGACTGCACGACACGAAGTTTTACACCTCGCCTCGGCCCGTCATCACAGACATTGGACTGTTGATGACTACAGACTGGTTCCGTGGTTTGCCGAGTCTCGCTTGAAACTACCCAGCATTTCCGCAGGGGAGGCACTGTAACAATGTGGGGCGTAAGCAGTTGGAGTGATACATGATCCCTGATACGTCTAGATAGGACTCTGACAGGTGACACGTACGTAGGTATCCTGTCTGGTCACCTGCATCCGTTCATGTCCATTGTGCTTTCCGACGGACTTAGGCTATTCCGGCAGGACCGTGCGGCACCCCACACGTGCAAAAATGCTACAGAGTGGATCCAGGAACACTCTTCTGAGTTTAAACACTTTCGCTGGCCAACAAACTCCCCACATATGAACATTATTGTAGACATCTTGGATGCCTTGTAACTTGATGTTCAGAAGAGATCTCCAGCACAATACGGATTTGTGGACAGTCCTGCAGGATTTGTGGTGTCTCTTCCCTTCAGCACTGCTTCAGACAGTAGTCGCGTCCATGCCACGTCTGTTGAGGCACTTCTGCGTCCTCGTGGGGGCCCTACGCTATGTTAGGTGGGAGCCCAAGTTCTGCTGGATGTTCTGTGTATCTGCCCTGTGTTTGTCTCTGGTCAGTTGCAGGGAGCGCAGAAGACGCTTGGCCGGTGGAGGGCGCCCTAGCAACGGTGCCCGGAGACACAGGGCCGTGCTCGGCTGCGAGCAAAGGCAGTTTGAGGTCCATATTTACCGAGGACGTGTCATTGCTCTTTCTGGCCTAACAGAGCTGGAAGGCGGTGGTCCAGCCTGTGGAGTGTTATCACGCCATTAAACCTGTTTGAGTTAACTGTCAGTTACTTGCACGTTGAAGGAAATGCGAAAATGCCACCCGCAGATATTGTGGACTATGGTGACTCCTCTAACTTTGTTTGGATAATTTCATCCTATTTCCCTTGCGACCTGCTTGATATCTGTGTAATTGTTCCGTTCTGCTGTGGTGAGCCAAAGGCGCTCGTTTGGTTTCTGTACGTATGCTCGTGATTTGTAGCTAACGTGTATTAAATTTTGAAATGTTGTTGTCTAGCCGGCAGCTGTGGCCGAGCGGTTCTGAGGGCTTCAGTCTGGAACCTCACGACCTCTATGGTCGCAGGTTCGAATCCTGGCTCTGGCATGGATGTGCGTGATGTCCTTAGATTATTTGGGATCTAAGTTCTAGGGGACTGATGACCTCAGATGTTAAGTTCCACAGTGCTCAGAACCATTTGAACCTTTTTTTTTTGTTGTCTACCAGCCATGTTACATATCAGTGTGGCTGGCTTGCAGTGCGCCCAAGAGGTGCTTTCCATGATATGGTGTTCGGGTTCAGCTACCCTGTTCCTTTCGTGTGACGTCTTTTCGTTTTATTTAAGGTGTTTCGTGTCTTATTAAAATAGTGTTTAATTTACTTCCTCTTTAGATTAACTACAATCTACCTGCATTACATGTTGTCTATTGCTTGGTTTTTACGAAATTAGAGTTTACTCAATGTTCATCAGTCTTTATATGGGTTTGGCATTTCATTAAAATACTGTTTAGGATTCCTTCCTTGGGAAATTACCCATATTTTGTTAGCATGCAGTTTCACTGCTGTCACTGCTCGAAATATATTTGGAACATTGAGTAACTCTGCCTGTATGTCTATATGTTGCATGTTTTGTATCATGAATCTCCCTGTATGTCTCACTCAATCTAGGGACATCCACCAAACAGGTTTTGTAATACGTCTATGGGAAAGGTATTCATTTGGGTAAAGCAGCCAGCCAGCTGATAACACTGGCTCCTTTTCGTGCTAGGCACCTGCGTGATTATTGTTGTGTAATTCCTTTATTTGCCTTCCTGACCATCGGGCCTTGCCCATTATGTCTGTGTATTTGACTGGGTACTGCCATTGTCTGTTTATCTCTTGCGCCTGATGTTGCAATTTTCCCTCAACTTTTCAAATATTTATTTATATGTCGTTTGATAAAAATAATTTCTTTTGAATTCATCGCCCCCCTCTATTTTAGTAAATCTAAGCAACACTGCGTGGAGGCGACGTTTAGTGTACGTTCAACCTACTTTTTGCTTGGTCTTTCAGTCATAAAGTTCACTGTACAGTATTTTATGGGCTTCTGGTGTTTTAACCAAATTTTAGGCAAATCCTAAAGCACCTTCACCAATTGTAAAGATTGTTTCACGGCCACTGACCGGTAATTTAGTTACCCTCTACATTTTTTCTTTTTTTAAGGCGGTGTTGAAATGTCTTCGACGTTACATTTTAGTACTGCAAAATTTTGTTTTGAGTTCCTTAAAGTTAACGTTTTTTTCTTCAGGCAGTAAGCCGTTTGTGTAATTTCTAAGTGTAATTATTGGTTCCATCAATTGATGATCTTGGGCTGTTACTCTTTGTCAACCAGATGGATTACAACTGCTTAACACATTGAATTATTTTAGCTTTACCGAGGATGGCGATTCTAGTCGGGTCTTAAGCTGCTTCCACAGTTGCTAAGATAATTATTTGATTGGCGCTGACCTGTTAGTTTTTGTCAACCATTCGTATTACAACTGCTTCGTAATTTTGGCTTCATAGTGAAGACGTTTATCGTTAGGCCTTGTAGCGTTGCTCTTGGGGGGCGAAAAGAAAAAGAATTGTTATTTTATAGTTTTTGAACAGTTTCGAAAAAGTGAATGTTTTGGTGGGCCACTTGGCAACAGAATTAGGGATTGATTACACTATTATAATAACATACGATGAGCATTAAATGCCTGGTTGGATTATTTTGAACAAGAGCAACAGATTGATTTATTTGAGATCGTTCGGAAGAAACATTATCATTTCTGTACATTTTTATAGTTGCGATGTAGTTATACCTGGAACAACACTAAGAGACCAGAAGATTTATAGACTTTAAAGGAAATGTAGCACTACACAATTTAAAAAGTGGCTGATTCAGAAATAATAGGAAAACGATAATGTTCCTTCTGCCTTATGCTGTGTTCAGCCCATCAGCGTCATCGTAATTTCTGGTGATGAACTAACACAACAAAATTAACATTCAAGTAAATGAGGAGATGGAAATCATCAAGGTTAATTTACTAAAATAAGCACACTTATCTTTAACACACGTTTTTTATTGCTATGTACCTTTTCATATTAAATTACGATAGATGACTATTGTGGTTAAATACTTTATACATATCAGTCAAAATGTCCTCTTGATGCTGTCTGTTCGTAATCAGTTACAAGAAACTACGTGTTTTCGCACTGGAAAAATGACAATTAGCATATTTACTGAATATTTTCACATAAAATATAAAATACCGATGCGGAACGCAGCAAGTCCGCGTCTGCCTTTCATGGAATACAAACAGTTGTCTTGAAACAACTGAATTCTTTTTTATATCATCAATCGACAAATGTACATAGAGATTTACAGGAACTGCGCAAGAAAGGCAAAGATAAAGAATAATAGATTCTGTCGCCGCTATGTGATGGTTCATTTCTTTTACTTTACAATTGTTCGATAACTTAAGGCCATCAGGCTTTACTATTGAGCGTATATTAATGTTTGTGAGGCGAAAATTACAAATATTACAACCTTTAGTCGTTAGTGCAACTGCGAAATACACTCCTGGAAATTGAAATAAGAACACCGTGAATTCATTGTCCCAGGAAGGGGAAACTTTATTGACACATTCCTGGGGTCAGATACATCACATGATCACACTGACAGAACCACAGGCACATAGACACAGGCAACAGAGCATGCACAATGTCGGCACTAGTACAGTGTATATCCACCTTTCGCAGCAATGCAGGCTGCTATTCTCCCATGGAGACGATCGTAGAGATGCTGGATGTAGTCCTGTGGAACGGCTTGCCATGCCATTTCCACCTGGCGCCTCAGTTGGACCAGCGTTCGTGCTGGACGTGCATACCGCGTGAGACGACGCTTCATCCAGTCCCAAACATGCTCAATGGGGGACAGATCCGGAGATCTTGCTGGCCAGGGTAGTTGACTTACACCTTCTAGAGCACGTTGGGTGGCACGGGATACATGCGGACGTGCATTGTCCTGTTGGAACAGCAAGTTCCCTTGTCGGTCTAGGAATGGTAGAACGATGGGTTCGATGACGGTTTGGATGTACCGCGCACTATTCAGTGTCCCCTCGACGATCACCAGTGGTGTACGGCCAGTGTAGGAGATCGCTCCCCACACCATGATGCCGGGTGTTGGCCCTGTGTGCCTCGGTCGTATGCAGTCCTGATTGTGGCGCTCACCTGCACGGCGCCAAACACGCATACGACCATCATTGGCACCAAGGCAGAAGCGACTCTCATCGCTGAAGACGACACGTCTCCATTCGTCCCTCCATTCACGCCTGTCGCGACACCACTGGAGGCGGGCTGCACGATGTTGGGGCGTGAGCGGAAGACGGCCTAACGGTGTGCGGGACCGTAGCCCAGCTTCATGGAGACGGTTGCGAATGGTCCTCGCCGATACCCCAGGAGCAACAGTGTCCCTAATTTGCTGGGAAGTGGCGGTGCCGTCCCCTACGGCACTGCGTAGGATCCTACGGTCTTGGCGTGCATCCGTGCGTCGCTGCGGTCCGGTCCCAGGTCGACGGGCACGTGCACCTTCCGCCGACCACTGGCGACAACATCGATGTACTGTGGAGACCTCACGCCCCACGTGTTGAGCAATTCGGCGGTACGTCCACCCGGCCTCCCGCATTCCCACTATACGCCCTCGCTCAAAGTCCGTCAACTGCACATACGGTTCACGTCCACGCTGTCGCGGCATGCTACCAGTGTTAAAGACTGCGATGGAGCTCCGTATGCCACGGCAAACTGGCTGACACTGACGGCGGCGGTGCACAAATGCTGCGCAGCTAGCGCCATTCGACGGCCAACACCGCGGTTCCTGGTGTGTCCGCTGTGCCGTGCGTGTGATCATTGCTTGTACAGCCCTCTCGCAGTGTCCGGAGCAAGTATGGTGGGTCTGACACACCGGTGTCAATGTGTTCTTTTTTCCATTTCCAGGAGTGTATTATCAGGCGATGTTTCTGAATAACCTATCAATATGTAAACGTGTATATTTTAATTGTAAAAATGACTAATTTTGTGGTGTTAATAAATCATTATTCTAGTACACTTTCTTTTATGTTCCCAAGTACATTTTGATTCCCAAATCAGCTTCATAATACTTCAGTAACACAAATTTTAGTATTAGGAAATATTGACTGATGGTGTCTGACGCGTAGCCATGTATGGAAGTGAGATGTGGATGATAAACAGTTCAGACAAGAAGAGAATAGAAGTTTTTGTAGTCTGGTACCACAGGAGAATGTTTGAAATTGCGTGGGTAGATTGGATAACTAATGAGAGGGTAATGCATAGAATAGGGGAGAAATTAATGGATGGTACATGTTGACTAAATGAAGGGACATCTTGGCAAGACACCTCCTGAGGCACTGATGATGCATGATTTGGGGCCAAAATTTTACAGAGAGACTGTAGGGTTTGATTACAGCAAGCAGGTTCAAGTGGATGTAAGTTGCAGATGTTGTGCAGCAATGAAGAGTTTTTCACTGATAGACTGGTGTGGAGACCCGCATCAAACCAGCTGTTGAACTGAAGACGATGCCTAAAAGCAGTGGAGAACCTGTAAGTGATTTCCACCCAGCAAGTGAGTAAATCATAAGAACTAACAACAGGTTGACAGAATTAAATTCTAGAAACTATAACTTGATAGGTAACTCAATTGGGAGAAGTGTTTCACAGAAATACTCAAAAACCTAAGCAATTATGTATTTATGAACAATTAATAACACACATAAATTAATAACACATTAAATGTTTGGGTAAATTCTCAAACCAAGGTAAAATTTATAAGTCAAAAAGTATGTAACAGAAGTTACTTGCAGTACAAACTCGATAACATCCATGGAATGCGGTTGGAGGTGTTGGGTCTACTAACTACTGCTCCTCAGTATATTTCAGCTTTAGTGAAATTTGCTCTAACAAGGGAACCTCCCCATCGCACCCCCCTCAGATTTAGTTACAAGTTGGCACAGTGGATAGCCCTTGAAAAACTGAACACAGATCAATCGAGAAAACAAGAAGTTGTGTGGAACTATGAAAAAAGTAAGTAAAATATAGAAACTGAGTAATCCATGTGCAAGATAGGCAACATCAAGGACAATGTGAGCGTAAGAGTGCCGTGGTCCCGTGGTTAGCGTGAGCCGCTGTGGTGTTACAGGTCCTTGGGTCAAGTGTTCCCTCGAGTGAAAATTTTACCTTCCTTATTTTCGCAAAGTTATGATCTGTCCGTTCGTTCACTGACGTCTCTGTTCACTGTAATAAGTTTAGCGCCTGTGTTTTGCTACCTCACCGCAAAACCGTGCGATTGTTATTGAAGTAGCGAGCTATATTTGCTGGATTGCTATTGCCCACGGAATACATCTCACGTATTTAATGCGCTCTCGTCCGAAGTAGTGAACAGTCAACTGCCAGCCAGGGAGCCTCGTTAGCAGGAACACTCTCTCTTCCGTGCGCTGTAGTCGACTGACGTCGTGTGTTTCGATGTTTGTTTGGGTTTGGCGTCCCCATACTACGGCGCAGTTACCTCGCATCGGACGGACGGATAGATAATAATTGTCTGAAAATAAAAAATTAAACTTTTCAGTTAATGGACGACTTGAACCAAGGACCTCTCGTTCCGCAGCCGCTCACGTTCTCCTTGATGTTGCCTATGTTGCACATAGACTACTCAGTTTGTGTATTTTGCTTATTTTTTCATAGTTCCACCCAACTTCTTCCTGTTTTCTCGATTGATCTGGATTCAGTTTTTCAAGGCCTATCCACTGTGCCAACTTATAACTAAATCTGAGGGGGGTGCGATGGGGAGGTTCCCTTGTAAGTAATGTACCCCATGACAAATTCAATAATAAAAATAAAAACATTACACATAAGACTTAAAGGTCATTACTTTCGTGCAAGATTTGGTCGCTGTTACTCGGGAACGAACGTTTTTAGTAACCTCTCAGCAATTTAAAATGTTAGGCTATAAATCGCCTTCCAGTTATCAAGTTTCTGGCTTTTCAAAGTTTTCAGGAGTTGCTGAAGGCAACTTTCGCGATACTTCCCTTGAAATTCTTATGACCTAATTCCTAAATTTCTTTTTCATCCTCACACAGTATGAGCATGTAGCCTGATTTAAATGACTGCATCGACAACAGGACTGGATATATCTCTCATTTTCCTTTTACTAACGTAGCGGCCAGTTCACAGTCCTACATGTCAATGATTCGATTTGGATTTGTTTGTATTGATGCTACAAAGCCTTTTGTTTACGTTGTTTTTACTCGCTATAACTAAACTCTTGCTAAATGCAGAGCGCCTCTGCTAAATGTAAGCCGGCCGGAGTGACCAAGCAGTTCTACGCACTTCAGTCTGGAACTGCGCGACCACTGTGGTCGTAGCTTCGAATCCTGCCTTGGGCATGGATGTGTGTGATGACCTTAGGTTAGTTTGATTTAAGTAGTTCTAAGTTCTAGGGGACTGATGACCTCAGAAGTTAAGTCCCATAGTGCTCAGAGCCATTTGAACCATTTTTTTGCTAAATGTAAGTTATCGTTACAAAACAAAGTTACAACGTTTAGGACGTTATTGACCTTGGTTTTCGAAGAAGAAGAAAGTGGTTCACTTATCCAAATAGTTTCTTTATCTATTCTTAAGTAAAATCGGTAATCATCTGTTTGTTGTCTCCCTTCTTCAACCAGGTGGTCATCTGTTACCACTGTTGATTGTGTGGAGTCACTGTTGTGGTTTTCTTCTTCAATAACTTCAGCTTCAAACTCAGATTCACATGAATCTGACAATTCTTGTCATTCTCCTTCTGAAAATTCTTGCAATACATTCTCATACTCTTCAGGATGCACAATTAGACGTTGCCAGTTAAATGCCTTCTTTTTCTCCATTTCCATGCTTTTATGAGACCTAATGAAAAACATGTTTTTGTAAAAGTAATATTTTGTAGCAAATCAATATCCAATATTCTAACAAGTAATGAAAATTACATATGGGAACTTTGATTCGATTCAAATATTCATTATATACTAATATAAAAGAAAGATTGCCCTGAGGCAGATGAAAAACACAAGTATAGAAAATAATTACATATGAGGCGTGTGGCTGCAAACACACCACAAACGCAGCACTCACGTTTCTTGCAACAATAGTGACCAAACTGCTGAGAGCATGAATCATGCAGATGTACTAAGTGGTGACATCTGTTGAGATTAAAAATATGTATCAGGACATGGACACAACAGTAACAGTATCTATCTGCTGCAGGTGCACCCACCGAAGGGTTAAAGAAAACATGTGGAAGAAATTTAGTCTTGATGAATGCAAGAACACAAAACATTCAACTATAAAAATGAAGCCAGCAGAAGTTAATAAAAAGAACTATAAGATAGGTGTCATTGTGCCTAATGGTAAGGCTGAATTTATAAAAAAGGAGATAAAGTAAGAATCAGTAAACTTCAAGGACTTTTGACAAATTGTATACTGCTAATTAGTCAACAAAAAACAGACAATATTTATCAATAAATCTGGTTTATATTCATTGAATTTAAAGTCTAAAAAAGAAGAAGCAAATCAACTTAGAAAATGGGTTACGCATGATGTTTTACCATCAATAAGGAATCATGGTGAATATGAAATACAATAAACAGCTGAAAACTTAGAAGTGCAAATTGAAGGTTTAAAAATTGATAAAGAAAAGGCTGTGTCTCTTCTGAGGAAAAGAAGAGAAGACATTCAAAACATAAAATAACAAATTAATGAGAAAAATGAAATATTTAGAGAAATACAACTATATGTAATTCCAACAACTGAAGATATTAATTCGAGACATGTGTTTTTCTTTTAAGGTTGTCTGATAATGAGTATGAATATGATTACCGTGTTGTTAGAATAAAAAGAAGAAATATACAAAAACAGTTATATGGAATTACAGATAGTCATGCAAACTGTGAAGAACTGATGTGGCCTGAGTAAAATCCTAACCCCATAACTCTATATCAATGAATGAAAGAAAATTTGAGGATTGTCTGTCATCTCAAGTATAACTATACACAAAAACAATTAATCAACAATATTAATACGTTTGGTGCATTCTAAGACTGATTTAGCAGTAGTTGGTTCACTCATACAAACAGTTTATTGTTGAATATTGCATAAAAACAATAAAATATCACAAGACACACGAAGGGTTCTCTTGTATGCTCTTGCTTTGTATAAGACCTACAAAGGGCAAAATACTAGCGACTCGAGTTCTATACAAAAAATTCGCTAAAATGTCGTTTAGTATTAAAACGTTTTTCTGTTCAAATAAAGGAACCCAAATGGTTCTAAACCACCTACAAAAATTTAATTCATAATTCTTTTTCATGAATAAATTCAAATACATTCAGCATAGATGATTCGACAACTGAAGATGTGGTTGTGCTAGCTGCCATTGTTCATTGGTAAAAACAGCTGACCAAATTGGTACCCCTTAAAATTTCAGGGTTTTCAAATTGGTTATCTTTTCAGAGGTGAATTGTTTCACTCCTGCAAATGACGTCATGTTCAACAGCTAAAGAATCATCATGTTTAATTTCCATAAATGCAATTTCATTTTCTCTGATGAATTTAACAAAAGGTTTTTTTGTTTTGTATTAATTTTTCAGGCGCTACTCATTTACCGCCTGGAAATCCATACAAAAAAACTTAAAATTTCTGTGTTAATCAACAACAGTACCATGTATATTTTTTGATTTCCTTTCTGGAGGCAGCGATTGACTGACACCTTATTTTCATTGATAAATGTAGTTATTTTTTCATTATAAGTTAGACCCAATAATTCGCCAAGTCTAGATATATTCGATTTTCACAAACCTGTTAAAAATTAATTGTAATAAATGTTGAGCCTAATGGGTCTGAATGTCAATGAGTTCAAAGCTAGAGCAAAAGAAACAGGACTGGAAAATAGAGAACTTATTAATTTTATCAGAATTAATCATATTAGCAATGAAGAAATTGTCATAGTTGTTGATTATGTGAAAAAGGATAATCCATTTAGTGAACCTGAATGGATACAATCCATTTCACTATATTTTTATTTACCTGAAATGTTTCTGAGAGAATTACAAGACAAATTAGATTGGGAATGTATTTATGAATTTCAAATTCACAAGTTACCTGAAAATTTAATGGGAGAACTTCAAGACCAATTAAATTAGACAATTTTATCTTATACACAAAAAATGACTGAAGATTTTATAAGAGAATTCCAAGACATCATAAAATGGGATGCCATATCATGTGCACGAAGATTGTTTGAAGATTTCATAACTGAATTTAAAGTTAAGATTAATTGGTAAATAGTTTTAGAATGTCAACAATTATCTACATTGTTGTTAAAAATAATTAAGTCTTATGAACTGATTGAGAAGTCTGAACGTTGCAAATGTTCTACATGCTTAAGTGACAAAAATAATCAATTTTTAAAAACAGGCTGCAATCACATTTTCCATAAAGAATGTATTGATGAATAAATAAAGGAACAGGAAACTTGTCTGTATTGTAGAAAACCTATTAAAATGAATGAAAACTATATACAGATCATTTAAATTTTAAATGCATACAAATGAAGATACTTCTACTAACATTAGTTCTGATAATAGTAGTTGCCAATCAGAAGAATAAGTAAGCTAAATATTTAATTGAGTTTGGTTACTTGAATTTTCCCTCAACAACTGAAATAACTCAAGTGAATGATGATGTATTCAGAGATCCATTAACGTTATTTTAAATAACACGCAATCTGGAAATAACTGCTGAGTTACGTAAAGATACTTCTCATTTTATCAATCGCCCTAGATGCGGTGTAGAAGATTCTTTTGGTAGTGTCAGAACTAGTATATATAAATGGAACAAAGTGAATGTAAAATGGTTCTATAAAAGGGCAAATAAGAAAGTATGAGAAGTGACAGAAAAAGCATTTAACTTGTGCCAAAAATACACCAATATTAAATTTCACCTCGATGACAATAGCTCTGATATTTTAATTTCAAATAAAAGTCGGTTACATAAAAATTAAATATGTGGTCAATGTAGTTCGATAAATATAGATGGGAAAGGAAATATGTTAGGTCATGTTGTTTTCCAAATAAAAATAATGATCCAGTAGAAATACATGTGGATGATGATGGTTATGGTACTTAGAAATTGACAAAATTACACCAAAACATCTTACAAAGTTTTAGTTCCAGAAATTGGTCATTCATTAGGTTTATATAATTCAGATGTTTATGAATCAACAATGTTTTCATACTACAATGATTCACATTTAGAATGATTTCCAGATGATGTTGATGATGTTCAAAGTTTGTATGTTAAAAAAATAATAACACAACCAACTATACCAGTCAAGCATCATTAACACAACCTATTACACCAGATAAATGAACTAAGTCATTATGTAGAATGAGAAAGTTCGATCACTACATTTTATAAAAGGGGGTTTAATATATTTTTCATAAGAACTGGGTATGAGTAGGTGATAATAAGCCGCATTTGTTAACCTGTTGGTTAACATTCTTACATCAAAATTTCCAAAAATAGATGGAATATATCGAAGTTCAGGTAGCCAAGTTCAGGTTTTTGTTGACAATACGATATATGTGATGAATTTACACACATTCTAATTCATTCTAGGTTAGCAAAATCCATATCTAGTACAGGATTACGTAAATACTTTTTTATTAAAGGTTGTAGTTTGCACTTATTCAAGTAGAACATTTTCATTCTTTAATGAACTTTTTCTATGTCGAATTACATTAATGTAATTTTACATATGAATCACGAGGTGCTATAAATTGACAGTTTCCTGGATTGTAAACTATATTGAATCTGCAATTTGGTACATTAATGGATAGTTATATTTTTTCATGAATGATACTTTCTATGAATATAATGAATTATTAAAAAAAGTTGTTAGTGCTAGTGCAAGTGATTCGTCTTTGTTTGGTATTGATTGTAGGGAATTAGTTCCTCAGGTTATAAATGTATTGAAAGACATATTAAAGAAATTAGTAAATTGTACTTTCTCTCAAATATAACAAACTATTTTCTATATAAGTGGAGCAGGTTCAAGAAGAGAAGATTAAACTACAACTAGCACAGTCTTCTGTGAAATCTAAACTTTGCAAAACTAAAAAGTCTATTGAAACTTTACATTACAGAATAACACAAAAGATGGTTACAGAGCAATGTCTAGACCATGTGTAAGTAAATATTATGTAAAAAATTGCACTGAAAATCGAATTCCTTATTTATGTGCAAAGAGTTTTGCTAAGTATTAATACAAAGAACATTTATGGCGGATTCCAAGTGAAGAACATTCGAAAATATTATTATCGATGAATAATAAAGAAGAACCAATTGATTCATAAACAGAATAATGTAAGGGTTGTAAAGAGATTAAATATTTAAGTTTTTTTTATGTAAATCCTTCACATAAAGATAAACATAAAAATAAATATTTGAAGCATACTTTAGAATAAATGAAGAACAATAAATTAGAAGCATGTCACACTAATTAATTAAATATCTATTAAATCCAGATTCCCTAACTGATAAATTTTTAAAAATTAATTATTACAAATTTAATGAACTTTATTTCCTTTAAATAGACAGTCTAAATGGAGGGATTCACAGTTGCTCAACTTAATAATTACTACACACGCCAATGGGAGAACTTTACAGTTGTTCAACTTTGCAATTACTGTCAGAGAAAGAATTTGAAGGGAAGAGAAAATTAAGGAAAGCTGATCTATTTGCACTTATTGTTAGACATCACAACCCAAAAGTGAGTTCCCCCTCAAGAACAAACCTTACAAAACAATTACCTTATCATAAAATGATAATGAAACAAAATTTTAAAAAACTAACGCAGATAAACCTTTGAATGAAATATTTCTGTTTACTCCCTATGTGTTTGTGAAACAGAAAACTGAAGAGAAACCATTGAAAGAAATATTTCCATTCTCTACTGATGTGTCTGCAAAGCATAAAACTAAAAATAATGAAGACAAACTATTCCCATTTTACACTAATTTATTTGAGAAACAAAGAGACAGGAAAACAGCTAGAGATTGTGTTGTTGATATTGCATTTATAAACAGATTACAAACAATAAATTTTGATAATAACAGTCTCAGCTGAACCTTATCATTTCTTAACTGCAGTAAACCATAAAATTATGAAAATTTGAAAAGACAACATAAGAATATATCTCTGATTGAAGATTTTGTTGTGAGTATCGACTGTGAACAAATAGAAATATTATAAAACATAGTTTTGAAACACAAACCTTTACAATCAGAAATAAAGAAGAGTTAATTAACAATTTTGAAATTGATAAACAATAAATTTATAAAGAATGGATGACATTCAAACATATGATCTGGATGGTCATTAAAAAGAATTATTCATTTACAATTAGGAATTAACAGATATGTTCCACTGAAAGGATTATCTTACATGGCATTGCCAGGTAAAATAAAAAATAAAATATCATGTATTAATGTGAAAAATAATGATCAGAAATGTCTTCTGTTGTCCATAGAATCTGCAGTATATCCAGTATAGAAGAAATCAAAAAGAGTAACGATATATAAAAATGTTGGTCTTGATCTTGATGAGAAACTTGAAAATTTTGAATGTCTTGTAGTGGTTCATCATATTCCTAAAACTAAGAGTAGAATTATTGTATCTATTAATGTCTATTTGTTTCATGGAAAATATCAGGTATATCCCTTAAAAATTAATAAACATAAGAAAGAGACACATTTAAAACACCTTTATTTCAAGGAAGGAAGTAATTCTACTATTGTTACATAAAATATTTATCTGAACTTGGTTCCAGTCAAATTAATAAAGACAAGGAGGCAAAATTTATTTGTGATTTATGTTTACACCCTTTCACTAGTAAAGAAAAAATAGATAATCACACACCAAATAGTTTGACTAACAAACCATTAAAAGTTTGAATGCCAGAAATAGATAATTTTAAAAATTATCAACATACACAAAAACTTCCTTTCATTATTTATTATGATTTTGAAAGTTTACTATTGAACACGGACAACTGTCAACCAAAGCCAGAAAATCCATATGCAATGAAAAATCATACATAGAAAAAGAGGCAGAATTTATTCTGAAATTGAAGAAATGAGTCCATTAACTACTGAAGAACAATCAAGGCATAATATATCAGAAGTCTGTACACTGTGTGGATGTCATTATACAAGAAATAAAAAAAGGTTAGACATCATGATTATTTGACTGGAAAACATATAAACCCATTATGTAATAAGTGTATATTACAGTTAAAATATTCGCGTTTTGTACCAATTTATTTACACAATGTATCTGGATATGGTTTTCATTTGTTTGTGAAAGAACTTGGGTATGATAAGAAACACATAGGTTTAATGTCCAACAATGTAGATATACTAATTTTGGTAAAGTGACAGATTTATTGACAAATTAAAATTTATGGCGTTTTCAATTGACTAACTTTCATCAAATTTGAAGAGAGATCAAATGAAAAATATTAATAAGTTTTTCAAAGCAGAATTATTCGATTTAGTGATCAGTCAAAGTATATATCCATATGATTAAAAGTATTCTTGGAAGAAATTTGAAGATACACAATTGCCAGCAAAAGAACAATTTTACAATAAACTGAATCACTGTGAAATAATGATAAAGATTGCAATCACGCAAAACTTGTTTGGAAGAAATTCAATATGAAAGATCTTGATGAATATCATGATTTGTATCTGAAAACTGATGTTTTGTTACTGGCTGAAGTGTTTCAAAATTTTAGAAAAACTTGTATGCAAGCTTATGATTTAGATCCTGCTTGGTATTTTACGGCTACTGGTTTCTATCAATTAATGAACAATTCTATGTTTCGTAGGACAATGGAAAATATAAGAATCAGAAGGGATATAAAATTAGTATGATATGGAGAAAAACATGATAAATTAATAACAAATCCTAACTTTAAAGGAAGAACAATTTTTAGTGAAAATCCTGTAGCTATTCATATCAACAAGACAAAAATTACATTTAATAAGCTCATCTACGTCACAATGAGCATATTTATCTTAAGAATTTATATATGATTTTCACTATTGAATAATGAAACTGAAATATGGAGGAAATAGTGGTGCTATCAAGATACAGATAGTTGTATCTACAATATACATACTGAAGATTTTTATGAAGACATGAAATCGATTATTGATTACTTTGATACAAATACTTATCCAGTAGATAATATTCACAGATGTCCACAAGTAAACAAGAATGTTTTATGAGAAATGAAAGATGAATGTATTGGAAAAGTGCTGGAAGAATTTTATGGTTTGAGAGCAAAAATAAGTTGGTGATAAAAATTGAGAAAAATATAAAGAAGTTAAGAAATGTGTTATTAAAAACAGAATAAGCTTGGTAGATTACAAAGATTTAATTACATAGGCTTTTGTGACCAGAGTCTGTCGTCATACAAGTTTTCAGTGTATGGCACTGCATCATAATGCATAAAACTACTGCTGCTGGAGAAAAATCAACGCTTTGGCCACGGTTGCAGCGGCCTTCTTGTGGGTCTAATGGTGCGTTCTAGCGATGCAGCGTCCTTTATATTTCGTTGTTACTGTTCACTGCACATGCCGTTACGTCATAATTTTAAAAACTTAGTTAGTTTCATTGGTCACTTAAGGAAGAAGGAGAGGGAACTTTATTTTAATAGGTTACTGCGTTGGAGAGAGGATGTAACATCTGTTATCTGTTGGCTCTTGGGTTATGTGCCGTGATTGGTGGTCACCGTTGAATGAGAAGTTGGCCGCTGTTTACCAACTGCCGGAGGTCGGCCGCGTGGCGGCAGTTACTGGCCGGTAGTGCTGGTACTTCGTGTTTAACAGTGCGGTGTGTCGGGCTCTGATTGCTGGCAGCCAAGATGGGGCAAGCCTGAGTCCATCCTCCCTGTTCATGTTATTAGGGTGTTTAAGCATTTCGATGTCCTCTCTGATTTTGCGTTTTGTCATAACCGGCTGCTTGACCAACAAACAGGCTTTGCTGAATTTTATTTCTTTTCTGCAATCTTGCTGATGTTCTGCCACTGCAGATTTGTTGTGTTGCCCTAGACGAATATAGTGCTCGTGTTCCCGAATGCGCCTTGCTATTGGCCTACCAGTCTCGTCGATGTATGCCTCTCCACACTCGCATTGCACCGTGTAAACGCCTACAGTGTGTAATGCATCCACTTTGTCCTTAGTGGAGCCTAGCACGTCCTGGATCCTACGACCCCTATAGAAGACAGGCTGCACCCCAACGGGGACAAGGTGTCTGCCTATTCGGTCAGTAACATTTTTCACATAAGGTAAGCGCACTGTTGGTTGCAATTTGTCTATTTCTATCTTGCACATTGATGCCCAACGGTGTTTTTTCCTACATTGCTGCTGTTATTACACAGTAAATGTCTATTAGCTTACTGAGACTTCTACGGGGTTCTGTTTTATACAGGTTCCACACATTCAATGCTCCGATTCGCATGTCCACTTTACAGCTCAACGACATCTTTTGTGCTCCGTATTTTATCCAAGGCAAATGTGCCATAATCTTAAGCCTGAAATTTCCCGTAACCCGGCGACGGGTCCCGTGTACAACACCGAACCTGGAGAACTGGGTCTACTTCTGTTGAGGTCTTTCTCCCTCAGCTATTGTAGATCCCTCTCCTCGCCACTGAGGCAACAGTGTGGGTTCTGATCTACTACGAGTACCTTGCTTCCTCAGAACCCATCATATCTTATGGACATTCCCCTACATTGCTATTCCAACTTTGCATTTTGTATACCCACACCATCGGCCATCGTCACTACATTTACTGCCAAAATATTAAAATCATCCATTACATTTCATACGTCACTCTGCAATTGATTGTGAGTATGTTGTTGTTGTTGTGGTCTTCAGTCTTGAGACTGGTTTGATGCAGCTCTCCATGCTACCCTATCCTATGCAAGCTTCTTCATCTCCCAGTACTTACTGCACTCTGCATCCTTCTGAATCTGCTTAGTGAATTCATCTCTTGGTCTCCCTCTACGATTTTTACCCTCCACGCTGCCCTCCAATGCTAAATTGGTGATTCCTTGACGCCTCAGAACATCCACTAGCACCGGTCCCTTCTTCTTGTCAAGTTGTGGCACAAAATCCTCTTCTCCCCAATTCTATTCAATACCTCCTCATTAGTTATGTGATCTACCCATCTAATCTTCAGCATTCTTCTGTAGCACCACATCTCGAAAGCTTCTATCCTCTTCTTGTCCAAACTATTTATCGTCCATGTTTCACTTCCATACATGGCTACACTCCATACAAATACATTCAGAAACGACTTCTTGACAATCAAATCTATACTCGATGTTAACGAATATCTCTTCTTCAGAAACGCTTTCCTTGCCATTGCCAGTCTACATTTTATATCTTCTCTACTTCGACCATCATCAGTTATTCTGCTCCCCAAATAGCAAAACTCCTTTACTACATTAAGTGTCTCATTTCCTAATCTAATTCCCTCAGCAACACCCGACTTAATTCGACTACATTCCATTATCCTCGTTTTGCTTTTGTTGATGTTAATCTTATATCCTCCTTTCAAGACACTGTCCATTCCGTTCAACTGCTCTTCCAAGTCCTCTGCTGTCTCTGACAGAATTACAATGTCATCGGCGAACCTCAAAGTTTTCGTTTTTTCTCTACGGATTTTAATACCTACTCCGAATTTTTCTTTTGTTTCCTCTAGTGCTTGCTCAATATACAGATTGAATAACATCGGGGAGAGGTTACAACCCTGTCTCACTCCCTTCCCAACCACTGCTTCCCTTTCATACCCCTCGACTCTTGTAACTGCCATATGGTTTCTGTACAAATTGTAAATAGCCTTTCGCTGCCTGTATTTTATCCCTGCCACCTTTAGAATTTGAAAGAGAGTATTCCAGTCAACGTTTTCCAAAGCTTTCTTTAAGTCTACAAATACTAGATCCGTAGGTTTGCCTTTCCTTAATCTTTCTTCTAAGATAAGTCGCAAGGTCAGTATTGCCTGACATGTTCCAATGTTTCTATGGAATCCAAACTGATCTTCCCCGAGGTCGGCTTCTACCAGTTTTTCCATTTGTCTGTAAAGAATTCGTGTTAGTATTTTGCAGCTATGTCTTATTACACTGATAGTTCGGTAATTTTCGCATCTGTCAACACCTGCTTTCTTTGGGATTGGAATTATTATATTCTACTTGAAGTCTGAGAGTATAGCCTGATTTAATTCCATTATTTTCTACTATCTTTGTTTTGAATTTGTTAATATTCATCTTCTAATCTTAACGGGGGTGATATGCTACAACGCGGTGTCAATTACTCCCTCAATTACTCCCTTTCTGTTACTACTTCCCTTTCGTATTTTTCTGTACCTATAGCTGCCCTCTGCTGTTTCTAAATATTGTAGACAACCTTACGCTCCCTGTATTTTATACCTGTAGATTTAGTATTTCGAGAGAATATATCCCAGTCAGAACTGTGAAAGACTGACTCCATATACGGAAAAGAGAATAAGTCTTAGTATCACTATTGCCTCGAGCATTTCTACGTTTCTCCAGAACCATAACTGATCGTCCTCGAGGTCGACGTCTTCCATTTTCCGTTCTCTCTTCTGGTGGTACTGTAGCCTCCTATGTTAGACCTAGCGACGATTCTTTTGCTCTATGTTTCTTTCCTTCGATTTTTCATTCCAGAGTCCAGTCTCGAACCAGTATCCGCAGACGCAGAGTCGTAACAAGTAGAGTAGTTCCTCGTCCAGTGCGGCGTCTGCGTGGGCAGCTTCGCTAAGACTGCTGCCGGAAGAGGGCAGGCATATCCGGCCGCTGCGACAAAGGCCACGAGTCCGTCGCAAGAAGCCACGCGGAGCCGGCGCGCACAATGGACAAGTTCTGACAGCGGCGCCGGGCCGCAAAAACAGCCGTCGGCGCACAATGGACGACGAGCGGCGCCCGCTGTACGTTCCGCCACGGCCGCGGCCGCCTCTCCCCACGTCAGCCGGCGGACAGCGCCCGCCGCATCACGCAGGGGCGACGGCGGCGGCGGCGGCGACCGAGGCGCCGCGGCGACTTTTTGCCGCCCCCGCGTGTCTGCTGGCACTGAGCGGAAAAGCCAGCCGCATTACTCCTGCCCACGTCCCGTGCTGTTGTCTCACGCCTCGGCAGACTGTGTGGCTGACGGGGTACCACATAAGCTCCGGCGAGCTTGCCACTGTCGCAGATCGGGAGTCCGTGCGCAAACACTAGCGCCTCCCATCAAAACATCTACACCGCACGATAGCCGGGCGAAGGATATCGATTCCTTCTGAATACTTCTGCAGTGTTATTCGTAGGATTGAAATCACTTGAATGGGAGACAGAATTGTGTGTCTCGTACAGGGACTGTATGGCCTACTTATAGTGCACTGCAGTGTGAATTATAGATGTTTACTATAAGCAAAAACAAGTTAATAAGCCGGCCGGCGTGGCCGTGTGGTTCTAGGCGCTTCAGTCTGGAACCGCGTGACCGCTACGGTCGCAGGTTAGAATCCTGCCTCCGGCATGGATGTGTGTGATGTCCTTAGGTTAGTTAAGTTTAAGTATTTCTAAGTTCTAGGGGACTGATGACCACAGATGTTAAGTCCCATAGTGCTCAGAGCCATATGAACAAGTTAATAAATGGTTGCATAACTTTGCAATGATGAGCAAAGCCTTAGACTCGTCGTAATAAGTACGTAGTCTCAATAGCAAGCCAATACCCTCTGAGGTTGAAGCGATGTTTCCAGGCCGTCTGCTTGTGAGGGTACTGGTGTGCAGTATCTGTAAGTGGTTGTTCTGTGGAGGGCGACAATGCCCAGTGGCGCAGAGAGTCACAAGCAGAGGCAGTTGTTGAGAGGCTGTGGAAGGTGTAGACAGCGTGAGCCAAAGGCGGTTGCGTAGCGAAGGATTTAGCTCTATGTTTAATAGTAGTGGCACAGAATTTGAATAATAGTGTGTTTATGTTTGTGCAGTGTGATAAAGGAAATAAATTAAATTTTACCAGTTCTTAATGCGTCTCCATCAGTTAGTACCACACCATTGAATTTAACAATGAACGAAGTCTCGATATACACGGTCAACTACAACAAGAGGATTGTAACATAATAATCATTAAGTAACCCATATAATCTCCGAGGAGACGGGAGCTTATATGCTCTTGATGACATGGGGTGAATCTGGAGCGACGCTCGTAGAGCTCCACAGCGCTGGCTAGAGGGCACTGTCGACGGTGTCTCGTAGTGCCAACTTATGAACTTGCGCGTACGCGGTGGCATCGTAGCTATCGATACCACACACGCCTTGACACTGAAGGTCCTCTGTCATAACCCTTGTTTCATTTTGCTTAGTAGGGTTCAGCCGGCCGGAGTGGTTCAAATGGTTCAAATGGCTCTGAGCACTATGGGACTTAACAGCTGTTGTCATCAATCCCCTAGAACTTAGAACTACTTAAACCTAACGAACCTAAGGACATCACACACATCCATGCCCGAGGCAGGATTCGAACCTGCGACCGTAGCAGTCGCGCGGTTCCGGACTGCGCGCCTAGAACCGCGAGACCACCGCGGCCGGGCCGGCCGGAGTGGCCGAGCGGTTAAAGGCGCTACAGTCTGGAACCGCACGACCGCTACGGTCGCAGGTTCGAATCCTGCCTCGGGCATGGATGTGTGTAATGTCCTTAGGTTAGTTAGGTTTAAGTAGTTCTAAGTTCTAGGGGACTTATGACCACAGCAGTTGAGTCCCATAGTGCTCAGAGCCATTTGAACCATTTTTAGTAGGGTTTGCGAGGGAAAGCTTCCCTTAAATAAGATAAACCACATATCCAGATGGGAGTAATGTTTGTTCTAGGAAGCGAGAGCTCAGTCACGTCCCAGCAGAAACTTGTCGGGCAGTGATTACAGTCAGCCTCTACGTTCTTTTTCTTCTTCTTCTTCTACTTCTTCTTCCGGATTACCCACGTATGGCGCCGCGTCTCCGTCCCCCCAGTCTTCCTCTTCATTGCCTTAGCTTTCCTCAACATTCATATTCCATCCTTCGATTGCCACTTCCTCTTCTTTTTGCCACTTGCTTGAATGATATCCGTCGTAGTACCCAATTTAACACTTTGCTGTCCGCACATCTCGTAAAAATTTTTTCGCTGGGAGCCGGCAGCGCTAATTCGGATTACTTGGCTTGTCGCCGGCCGCTTGTCACCTTTCCGTTGATGATAAGCTTCAAAAACATTGACTTTTACGCGCTTTAATTTTCCGGAAATCCTCTATTTTGCCGTATCGTTCCACAAGCTCGAATTTTCTTTTCAAGTAACTTCTGTGCAAGTTGTACACTGTTATAATATATTATTCATGCAGAGGTGATGCCACTTTCCACCACAAGGTGTCAAAAGTTCCGTCACTGATTTTGCTAAAGGCTGTCCAGCGCCGGAATATGTCTTGAATGAGAAAATGTATCCCGTACTCGAATCACACAGCATCCGAAAGAGTATGCCGCATTACGTAATTTTCTACGGATTGTAAATTATAAAATTTAACTGCCCACGCCACGCTATCATTCCTTCATCAATTGAGATTTTTTAAGTTAGATTAAACGTTTCTTTAAACTTTTTGGAATAACAATCAATTACGAACAGCACTTTAACACGCCAGTCGGCATTATCCGGTTGGTTGGTGCTGTCGGAAAAATGTAAAAATGATAACATTTGTCTGAATCTGTTGCGGGACAAAGTTTTGCGAAATATCGGTGTGTCTATCAACGGAATCGTTGACCAATAATCATCGATCCTTGCTTTTTTTGCAGTTCCCATAAGGATAGCAAGCCCAAACAATTTTCTAAGTTCAGGTCCCGTAACGTCGACAAACTTGGCATTTTTTAATCCGGTTTCCTTCTTTTGCAATTTTGACCATAGTACTTGGTTTCGTTGCTAATACAGATATCCCTGGCCATTTTCATTCTTTGTCCGTTAACGTCCTTTCTTATCCTATCCGTCCTCTTACAGCATGAGATTCGACCTAGGTAAATCATCTCAGTGACAATCAGTTTATTCTTATATCTTGTGCTAAAGTCCCTTGTTACTGCTCAGTACAAAAACTACACTTTGGACTATACACTTAGACATTCTCTTCTCTGCTGTTCTTATTGTTTTCTTCCAGAGAACAGAATTCATCGCCATTGTTACAGTTCGTCCTTTGGTTGGTTGGTCTATTTGAGGGGAGGGGATGAAACAGCGAAAAGATAGGTCCCATCGGATTAGGGAAGGGTGGGGAAGGAAATCGGCCGTGCCCTATCAAAGGAACCATCCCGGCATTTGCCTGAAGTGATTTAGGGAAATCACGGAAAACTGAAACCAGGATGCCGGACGCTGGTTTGAATCGTCGTCCTCCTGTGCGCTAACCAGTGCGCCTCCTCGCTTGGTAATTCGTTCGTTATTACTTCCACTATTGATTTCAAAATTGCTTGTGCCTTGCTTTTTACACAATAGCCCAAGATATTTTGCCGTTTACTCTCCTACAATTACTTCTCCATCTACCTCCAAATCACTTACTCTTTTTGTTCTAACAGCCAAGCACTCACACTTCTTCACGTTCATCTTCAGGTCAGATTCATAACCTTCCTTTTTCAAGCTCAAATTTTCTTCATCTTCTGTCAGTACAGTCAGGTCATCTGCAAAACACAGGCTAAATATCTTGCCTTTTATTAAAAATGAAACTCCTCCATCGTGGTGAGACCAAAACGTGCTCCACATGGATGGCGGGCAGTAACTAGTTACGGACTTCTGGTACACAGCCACACACAATTGATATCATCAAAGTGTACGGGCCTGAAGATGTCGTTGACGCAATGTCGAAACAAGTAGCCAAATAAATATGAAAACTTAAGTACAGCAGGAGGAGCTTCATTTTTAATAAAAAATTATACCAGCTGATGTC
The DNA here is from genome assembly GCF_023864345.2 of Schistocerca serialis cubense. Taxonomy (NCBI): domain Eukaryota; kingdom Metazoa; phylum Arthropoda; class Insecta; order Orthoptera; family Acrididae; genus Schistocerca; species Schistocerca serialis. The sequence goes on from NC_064638.1 coordinate 335,696,600, forward strand.
CCACCATCATCTAATTTAAATATGGATGTACGAAGGTTAAATATCTTGCTGTCCTCTACCGCCAACCAGATAACCTGACAATTTCTTCGCTAAGCCTGGAACATTGGTCCTAGATACAGCTTAAAGACGGCCGGTGACAACCCAAGTCCCTGCCGCTTACGAATTCATCTCAATTCTTCTATCCAATTTAGCAGTCTTTGATCTACATCTCTCTCAAATTCTCCCACAGCTTGCTGGTGGGTAAATTATGATATGCTTTCTATAGGTCAATCAGTGCAACGTCGGTCTCCAGTCCAACCTTAGTGCGTTTGGCACATGTTAGCTTCACTGTGAAGATGTTGTCTGTTCCTGATTTTTCTGCTCGGAATCCTACATGTCATTCTTGCTGTTTATGAGTTGTTTCTTTCTCTACCAGACCTTCCAGTACCTCTTCACCAAAGATAGTTAACATACGCTATTCTTACTTTATCAGTTTTTCTATAACAACTAACTGAATAGCAAATGATGGATAAGTTTTGGAGCATATTTCCTGACCATCAGAGTTTGCAGCATAGTCCACGCTTCAGGCCGAAGCATTTCGACAGTGTCTATTGTAGTTGGTGGGTGTTACGATTTTGATGCAAAACCATCCTTATGATAGATGAGCGCCTTTCGTCCTACTAAAATGGAATAGGCTCTGTGACGTTACCAGGTTTCCCCACGTCATTTCTCTCCCTACGAAATTTGCACGACACGCAATATAGATACACAGTTACACTCCTAGAAAAGCGACATCACCACTTCCGCACTGCTTCAGTAAGAATAACTGTCTCGAACGCTAAACGTTCATTTCTTGTTAGCCAGGAACTTCAAAGAACGCCATTACACTTTCCTGAGAATTCGTCGTTGTCAGAAACATACTTCTACCCCTTACATGCAGGTCTTGCATAAGGCTTTTTGTTCTTCGTGAGTGGCGAGATCGCCTTGTGATGTGACAAGGTCTCATCGCACAGTGTTTCTAGTGGTATCGGGTGGTGGCACGGATGCTAGAAGCTGTTACAATAGGACAGCGGCGTCCAGGCCAGACCAGCCGAGAGGCTGCGAAACCCTACATTTCATCAGGATAATGCACGACAGCATGTTGCAGTTCCTGTACGGACCTTTCTGGATACAGAAAATGTTCGACTGCTGACTTGTCCAGCACATTCTCTAGATCTCTCACCAACGGAAAACGTTTGGTCAATGGTGGCCGAGCAACTGGCTCGTCACAATACGCAAGTCACTACTCTTGATGAACTGTGGTATCGTGTTGAAGCTGCATGGGCAGCTGTACCTGTACACGCCAACCAAGCTCTGTTTCACTCAATGCCCAGGCGTATCAAGGCCGTTATTACGGCCAGAGTTGGTTGTTCTGGGTACCGATTTCTCAGGACCTATGCACCCAAATTGCGTGAAAATATAATCACAAGTCTGTTCTAGTATAATGTGTTTGACCAATGAATACCCATTTATCATCTGCATTTCTTCTTGGTGTAGCAATTTTAATGGCCAGTAGTGTATTTCAATTTAATGATCCAGTTAATTAATCAAAAAAGACAGCTATACCTAACATCACTGTGGCGTCTGCTAGAACACTGTAATGCACACCACAAAATTTTGGTAGAACATACGCTATGTGATCAAAAGTATCCGGACACCCCAAAAAAATTATGTTCTTCATATTAAGTTCATTGTGCTGCCACCTACTGCCAGGTGCTCCATATCAGCGACCTCAGTAGTCATATTATGTTTCCGATGTCATAGTGAAGAGGAAACGTGAAAAAGAATAAAAGAAAAAAAGTACAGCACAAAAGCGCACAGGCCGACCTCGTCTGAAGACTGACAGACACCGCCGACAGTTGACAAGGGTCGTAATGTGTAATAGGCAGACATCTATCCAGAACATGAACAGGAATTCCGGAAGGTGCGAAAATTTGGATTTCATGTTCAAGCGGGTGCTCATAAGCCACAAATCACGTCGGCAAATGCCAAACGACGCTTCGCTTGGTCTAACGAGATTAAACATTGGACGATTGAACAGTAGAAGAACGTTATGTGGAGTGACAAATCACGGTACACAGTGTGGAGATCTGATGGCAGGGTGTGGGTATGGCGAATGCCCGGTGAACGTCATCTGCCAGCGTGTGTAGGCCAACAGTAAAATTCGGATGCGGCGGTGTTAAGGCGTGGTCGTGTTTTTCATGGATGGGGCTTGCACCCCTTGTTGTTTTGCGTGGCTATCACAGCACAGGCCTACACTGATGTTTTAAGCACCTTCTTGCTTCGCACTGTTGAAGAGCAATTCGGCGATGGCGATTGTATCTTTCAACACGATCGAGCACTTTTTCATAACGCACGGCCTATAATGGACTGGCCTGCATAGAGTTCTGACCTTTATTTTTTTTAATCTCATTTTGTTCTATATTGTTCGTTGAATTCATTCGTGGCGGACGTCAGATGACACTCGTTCAGGTTGTTCATTGATCCGTTTAATCAGTTTTTTATTACAATCCCGTCGGCAAATGCCAAACGACACCTTGCTTGGTGTAAGGAGCGTAAACATTGGACGATTGAACAATGGAAGAACGTTACGTGGAGTGATAAATCACGATACACAATGTGGTGATCCAATGGCAGGGTGTAGATATGGCGAATGCCCGGTGAACGTCATCTGCCGCGTGTGTAGGCCAACACTAAAATTCGGAGGCGGTGGTGTTACGTTTACCCTCTGACCGAACACGCTGAGCTACCGTGCCGGCAACCTGAATCCTATGGGACATCTTTGGGGGGTTTTGGAACGCCAACTTCGTGCCAGGCCTCACCGACCGTCATCGATACCTCTCCTCAGTGCAGCACTCCGTGAAGAATGGGCTGGGGGAACTTAAAATTCGGCCAATATCTGATTGTCCTTTCGATCGAAATCTATCGCTGGTAGCTGTTTTACACGAAGCAACTCTAGAAGGGACGTTAAATACATCTTCCATATTGAGCCTTGTGGCATAATCTTTGCGTCGAAACAAGATACGGTTGAAGTACTGCCCAACGACAAATACGGAAGAGACTGCGCGCCTTACTATCAAACTATTCCCAGTCACCTAATTGCCAAATTTGGATGAAAATGCTCCAGGACGTACTTGAGTTAAGCTTCTATGTCACTCTCTTTTCACTTCCACCCCTTTAGGTCGTAGATGGTTCTTACCCCCTTCCCGGGCGTAAGCATAACACTCACCCAAGTTTCATTGTAATCGGATGTGTGGTATACGAATATGGTGAAGACGAACAAAACATTTATTTTCATATATTAGATTTTATTCCAGGCTCATAATATTAATCATTTTAGCGTGGTAAGGATGCAGATAAGCGGCCTTTACGTATAGTGCTTTGAAGGGAGGTAGTATATTGTCCTGTTGTGAGCGCGATTGTTAGAGAAGGGGCACAAGATTGGATTACAAAAGGATGTAGAAGGAACTACTCCGACATCTGCCTAGAGCAGTTTGGGAAAATCACGGAAAACCCTGAACAGTCTCCCGAGTGGGAGACCAGTGTGCTGACCACTGGGGCACCTCGGTCGGTCGTGTTTTGGGTACTTGATGTGTAGCTATGTAACTAATTTGGTCTGTTGTAACCACAGCCACAGGACGGTGCAGGAGAGCAAAGAATTATAATAACAGAAATGGCATCAAAGAGGCGCGTAGGTTTTTCCTTCAATTTCAGCGGATATAAATGGGCCGATCCAACTCAAAGCCAATTCAACCTCTCCATATGAAGGACCAGCCACGACGGGGCACCGAAGTTTTCTGGCTGCTGTCACCCCAGCCGAGGAAGATATTACGGACGACACTTCCCCGGGGCAACCGCCAAGAGAAATTCCGGAAATGTTATTCGGGGCGTCCTGTTTATATCGGAGCCCGCGGAGCGGAAGTAATCCGCAGATCGCCTGCTGGCGCCAGAAGTTGGCGCAGGCGTACGTCAGCACGCCACAGCCAGAACCACCCTGGCGCTCTATTAGCGATATGAGCTGCGCGGCGCAGGTCTCCAAAGGTCGCGTCACGCGGACGGCGGTCTGTGTTTCCAAGTTGGTCAGTCTGTGTGTGCGCGCTGTCACCGTCCTGAATAAAAGGGAGACGTGTAGCGCAGAGAACTCACGCTCTTGCGGAAAAAAGTATCTTCTTACATGAAAGGTTGCCACTCTAATTTATAAGCCTTTGAATTGTACGATGCCAGTGCCATGAAACTACCCGAAGAATAAAATAAGAGTGAGATGAACTTTTGCAGACGAGTTCTAGCATTACTTAAATAGGACAGAACTTCAAAAAGTAAGTTACATATTAGCACAAGTGAAATATCTGCACTACAGCTCAGAGTGACACGGGCACATGACACTACAACAGACGGAAAGTTTGACCAGACGTTCAATTCTTAGGCGATAGAAATCCACTATACCGTCACGGAGCTAGCCGAGAACCGTTAGCTAAGCTTCCTGATCGTTGGAAAATCTGTTTTTCGCCTGATGTTCTCTCAGCTTGACGAAAAGATGGAAATCGCAGGTACAAGATCTGGACTTTCCGACCAGCATCTCTCACGCCTGTGAGGGTCTGAACAAATTGTTGGCACCATTTCTCTAAGGTTAGACGCGATATTGCATTTGGTTTGCCTCCAGAATTTCGCGGTGACTCTGTCCGTAATATAGCCGTTGCTTCCACAAGAATCACACCGCCCCGCGCAGTTCAAATTTGGGGCACGTTTCCAGTCGGCGGACATCGTCATTTCCATTCTGTGATCCAACTCTTATCCTTACCGAAGTAGGACTGTCTCTGCAAGAAATCCGGAACATGTACTCTTTTCTGATAATCACGCAGTATGGCTGCGCAATCGCCTTAGCGTAGGCGACAAGTGTTACTTTCTGAAGCTCCTCCGTATAAACAGGTATATTGCACAACGTGTCGTTATTCATTTGCCTCCATATTCTCTGGTACAGGTAGAGCGAAAAAATTAACTGGCATTGTTTGCTGCTAGTCTTCTGCTTAACGTTATTGAAATGTTACACAACATATATGACAAATAAAGGGCGACGAAAAGTTTAAAGTATTGGTGCTTGACTAAGGAAATCGTGGTCGTTTTGGCGGCCGTAAGGATTAAATTCTGTAATTTTTCATATTTAACTGAAATCAATGGATAAATTTAAAATAGTCGACTGGCAGCATTAAATGCTGTGTAAAATATGGAAGCAGTGTAAGTCAAAATAATGGTGTAGCACAGCTGTATGGTGGGCTGCTTAAATAAAGCGGAAGAGAGGTTAATGTTTTGACAATAGTGGAAATAATGAAATAGGAATTAAGACTAATTGTCCCATGCGTTATTGAAGATTTTATTGTAATTTACAACTATTCCAGAGTTTTTGATGTTCACATTAATAAATTTGTTTTCCAGTGTTTAAAGTTCATAGAACTGTGTGAGACGTTCAGTGGCGCACAGGTCCGTCACGTCACCCACTTTACAAGCTGCTTAAAGAATGCACCATCCAGTTATTCAACACTCTTTTTATGGCAGTAAAAGGCTGCGTGTAGCCATTCGAATAGTGCAAGTGAAAATAAACCGGTATCCTCACATTAGTTCAGTTGAACATCCTGTGTCTTCAATCGTGAAGAGGACAATACGATGGTTCAAATGGCTCTGAGCATTGTGGGACTTAACAGCTGTGGTCATCAGTCCCCTAGAACTTAGAACTACTTAAACCTAACTAACCTAAGGAGATCACACACATCCATGCCCAAGGCAGGATTCGAACCTGCGACCGTAGCAGTCGCGCGCTTCCGGACTGAGCGCCTAGAACCGCTCGGCCACCATGTCCGGCTATGGACAATACGAATTGTGTGCATTGTTCCGGTCGCTAACATGCATCGAAGAATCATGTGAAGCTAAGAATATGCACGCGTTGTGGAAAGAAAGTAGGGCTGTCAGCGCGATAAGTTGCCCGCTGAACTGGCGAGCAGTCCTGACACCTCATTTAGGTTTTGAATCGCTGTCGTGAGACACGAAACGTTGAACAACTGCACTGCTTTGTAGAACGAAATTTTCGCTCTACAGCGGAGTGTGGGCTGATATGAAACTTCCTGGCAGATTAAAACTCTGTGCCGGACCGAGACTCGAAGTCGGGACCTTTGCCTTTCGCGGGCAAGTGCTCTACCAACTGAGCTACCCTAGCACGACTCACGCCCCGTCATCACAGCTTTACTTCTGCCAGTACCTCGTCTCCTACCTTCCAAACTTCACAGAAGCTCTCCTGCGAACCTTGCAGAACTAGCACTCCTGGAAGAAAGGATACTGCGGAGACAAGGCTTAGCCACAGCCTGGGGGATGTTTCTAGAATGAAATTTTCACTCTGTAGCGGAGTGTGCGCTGATATGAAACTTCCTGGCAGATTAAAACTGGCAGACTAAAACATGCTGATAGCCCCTCTTCACCGACCAGAGCAGGATTTTTCTGAGGCCTGTTGATCGTCGTAGAAGAGTGTGGAGGTGATCGTCTACCAATGCACGTCTCAGATATAAGCGTTCGCGGATTTATTAGTGACGTCGGTCAGTTATGTTTAGCATGGTATCAAGAACAAATATCAGACACCTCGCACAGCTGTCTAGGGTAGTTAGTGCCTTGTACAGCACAGGGTCAGAATGCGACAATCTGTTGTGCAGATCTAAAGTAAAATTTTCGTCGAAGGGTTTGTCTTTCAAGACGATAGAGCACGAGCCCAGCGCGCCCACCTGGTGACCACCTTCTTCCAGGATTCCCGCTTCCAGGAAGCGGGAATCAAGGGACTGTATGCCTTATCGGCCATTATTAGAACCAGCTGAAATTTGCAGTGCATTGTCAAAGCAAGTCTCCACATAGACTGGATAATCCTCAGATACTGGATGATCTCAGAAGGTCCGCCTTAATATAAAGAGACACGTTTGAACAGCAAAAGTCTCGAGAACCTACGTGACACCGTCACACGAAGTATGCAAGTGTGTTCAACGCACGGGACGAAGCAAGTCCCAGCATAAGATTTTGCTTTCTCAAATGGGCAGACATGTACATGTACGAACAGACTGCCTTCGCTTTGGGTTACTGTTTCGTTTTAATTTCATAGAAAATGTTTCTGTAGCTCTTCTTTCATTCCCTTGTACCCTTGCTCCCAACCGCACACGTGGTCCCACACATGCTTGTGGAGGAAAACAGGTGTTCTGAACAATTCAGTTCCCCTCAGTATTTAATATACGACAAAACAAGCCCAACTCCTGTTATTTCTCATCGTACAGCCAGTAAGCAGGACCAACACATTAGCAATCTGTCGTATCTACGCTCGCCGCTAGTATTTGGAGGCACTCGGTTCTAGTGGACTCTCTGCATAAAAGTAACATGAATACTATTTGACTCCCTCTGCACCCATTTTCAGTATATCTGCTGATTTTTAATTGGGTTTTCCTTGCAGAGCTGGGGCAGGAGTAGCTAACACTTAACAGAGACAACACACTTCATACCAAACCTGGCCGCATTGCCTAAAACGAAAATAATAATACAAGCTGCTAACGGTTACTTGTAAGAATGACGATACTGGTATGTTCGCTGATTCCGTGTGTAACTACCGTCTAATGTCCATGCATTCGACGAAAAATGTCAACTACACTTTATCAATATCTGCTCTCTGTTCACATACACTCCTGGAAATGGAAAAAAGAACACATTGACACCGGTGTGTCAGACCCACCATACTTGCTCCGGACACTGCGAGAGGGCTGTACAAGCAATGATCACACGCACGGCACAGCGGACACACCAGGAACCGCGGTGTTGGCCGTCGAATGGCGCTAGCTGCGCAGCATTTGTGCACCGCCGCCGTCAGTGTCAGCCAGTTTGCCGTGGCATACGGAGCTCCATCGCAGTCTTTAACACTGGTAGCATGCCGCGACAGCGTGGACGTGAACCGTATGTGCAGTTGACGGACTTTGAGCGAGGGCGTATAGTGGGCATGCGGCAGGCCGGGTGGACGTACCGCCGAATTGCTCAACACGTGGGGCGTGAGGTCTCCACAGTACATCGATGTTGTCGCCAGTGGTCGGCGGAAGGTGCACGTGCCCGTCGACCTGGGACCGGACCGCAGCGACGCACGGATGCACGCCAAGACCGTAGGATCCTACGCAGTGCCGTAGGGTACCGCACCGCCACTTCCCAGCAACTTAGGGACACTGTTGCTCCTGGCGTATCGGCGAGGACCATTCGCAACCGTCTCCATGAAGCTGGGCTACGGTTCGGCACACCGTTAGGCCGTCTTCCGCTCACGCCCCAACATCGTGCTGCCCGCCTCCAGTGGTGTCGCGACAGGCGTGATTGGAGGGACGAATGGAGACGTGTCGTCTTCAGCGATGAGAGTCGCTTCTGCCTTGGTGCCAATGATGGTCGTATGCGTGTTTGGCGCCGTGCAGGTGAGCGCCACAATCAGGACTGCATACGACCGAGGCACACAGGGCCAACACCCGGCATCATGGTGTGGGGAGCGATCTCCTAGACTGGCCGTACACCACTGGTGATCGTCGAGGGGACACTGAATAGTGCACGGTACATCCAAACCGTCATCGAACCCATCGTTCTACCATTCCTAGACCGGCAAGGGAACTTGCTGTTCCAACAGGACAATGCACGTCCGCATGTATCCCGTGCCACCCAACGTGCTCTAGAAGGTGTAAGTCAACTACCCTGGCCAGCAAGATCTCCGGATCTGTCCCCCATTGAGCATGTTTGGGACTGGATGAAGCGTCGTCTCACGCGGTCTGCACGTCCAGCACGAACGCTGGTCCTACTGAGGCGCCAGGTGGCATGGCAAGCCGTTCCACAGGACTACATCCAGCATCTCTACGATCGTCTCCATGGGAGAATAGCAGCCTGCATTGCTGCGAATGGTGGATATACGCTGTACTAGTGCCGACATTGTGCATGCTCTGTTGCCTGTGTCTATGTGCCTGTGGTTCTGTCAGTGTGATCATGTGATGTATCTGACCCCAGGAATGTGTCAATAAAGTTTCCCCTTCCTGGGACAATGAATTCACGGTGTTCTTATTTCAATTTCCAGGAGTGTATTTCTTGGCGCGTCTGCATACGACCGTTTCACGTGAAACCTGAACAACAGCTCTCCCCGCCTTTCCCTCTACAGGGCAGCGCTTGGGCGTTGTTGAACACAAACGCAAGTCAATACGACCTTCCGCGAAAAGGCGTGCTCACCTCCTTCTGTGTCAGAGAGCCAGTGACGCGTAATTGATGTGAATCACTACATGGTACTGGAATCGGAAACTGTACCCATTACAGCTTTTAAGTTGTTTTAAATGCTGACGCTTAGTCAAGAACCGTTACACACAATGTTTCGGGTACGACGCAAGCCCATGCCCGGCGTTTCCAGGGTACAAATCCCACCGTGGGCAGGGAAAGAGACGATCGAAGAACATACTCTGACCCGTTTATCGATCTGTGGTTGTTAGCATATGAGTTTTCGCCGAAAAAAAGACACAATAGTAGCAGCCTTGGAAATACGACCATGAAACCCGTGGCGCCGTTTAACACTTCCGATTCGCTTGTCAGTGACTGTAGTACAGCTTCCATCACCAAACCTACTGTGCAATACTTCAGGCACAATTTCTTTGCATGGTCGAGTGATCTCTAGCATAAAACAATCGGAGTTTTTCGTTTGCTGTTATTTCTATGTAACGAAAAAAAAAAAAAACAATTGTTCGCGTACCTAACACAAATCATGGTTTGTTGGAAAAAGATACACTACTGGCCATTAAAATTGCTACACCACGAAGATGACGTGCTACAGACGCGAAATTTAACCGACAGGCTTTTCAGAGCATTCACACAAGGTTCGCGCCGGTGGCGACGCGTACAACGTGCTGACATGAGGAAAGTTTCCAACCGATTTCCCATACACAAACAGCATTTGACCGGCGTTGCCCGGTGAATCGTTGTTGTGATACCTCGTGTAAGAACAAGAAATGCGTACCATCATCTTTTCGACTTTGATAAAGGTCGGATTGTAGCCTATCGCGATTGCGGTTTATCGTATCGCGACATTGCTGCTCGCGTTGGTCGAGATCCAATGACTGCTAGCAGAATATGGAATCGGTGGGTTCAGGAGGGTAATACCGAACGTCGTGCTGGATCCCAACGGCCTCGTGTCATTAGCAGTCGAGGTGACAGGCACCTTATCCGCATGGCTGTAACGGATCGTGCAGCCACGTCTCGATCCCTGAGTCAACAGATGGGGACGTTTGCAAGACAACAACTGTCTGCACGAACAGTTCGACGACGTTTGCAGCAGCATGGACTATCAGCTCGGAGACCATGGCTGCGGTTACCCTTGACGCTACATCACAGACAGGAGCGCCTGCGATGGTGTACTCAACGACGAACCTGGGTGCACCAATGGCAAAACGTCATTTTTTCGGATGAACCCAGGTTCTGTTTATAGCATCATGATGGCTGCATTCGTGTTTGGCGACATCGCGGTGAACGCACATTGGAAACGTGTATTCGTCATTGCCATACTGGTGAATCACCCGGCGTGATGGTATGGGGTCCATTGGTTACACGTTTCGGTCACCTCTTGTTCGCATTGACGGCACTTTGAACAGTGGACATTACATTTCAGATGTGTTACGACCTGTGGCTCTACCCTTCATTCGATCCCTGCAAAACTCTACATTTCAGCAGGATAACGCACGACCGCATGTTGCTGGTGCTGTACGGGCCTTTCTGGATACAGAAACTGTTCGACTGCTGCCCTGGCCAGCACATTCTCCAGATCTCTCACCAATTGAAAACGTCTGGTCAATGGTGGCCGAGCAACTGGCTGGTCACAATACGCCAGTCACTACTCTTGACGAACTGTGGTATCGTGTTGAAGCTGCATGGGCAGCTGTACCTGTACACGCCATCCAAGCTCTGTTTGATTCATTGCTCAGGCGTATCAAGGCCGTTACTACGGCCAGAGGTGGTTGTTTTGGGTACTGATTTCTCAGGATCTATGCACCCAAACTGCGTGAAAATGTTATCACATGTCAGTTGTAGCATAATATATTTGTCCAATGAATACCCGTTTATCATCTGCATTTCTTCATGGTGTAGCAGTTTTAATGGTCAGTAGTGTAGGTCCAGTAGTTCGTGTTACACTAATAGTGCACCATACTCCTTTTTCCACTTAATGCACTTGTAATTCGTGATCTTTTTCGGATCTCTATTGTCCATTGTTCTATGAGTTCACATTTTCTGTTAAATCCAGCCAGAAGAATGTGTTTCAGGGTCAGTCTCACAGTCATCCACAGACTGCAATAGACTTTTTCAGCACTGATATGAGCAACAGTAGCTGAATTGATGCACTGACATTACTGTCTACACTTGCCGATACTATTTCTTTGAACCAAGCCACATCTAGTCGACACTTATATCGTTAATTTGGGAGGAGTGGAATTCGTCCCGCAGGAAGGCGTGAAGTGAATTTTTATCTGCTTTTTTGGACAGGTATATTTTTCGCTTATTGTGGGCTACAATATTCACTCTCGCTACGACAAACCTCTACTCACTAACCCCTTGTTTGCTTTGATGCTCGTTATTAGCTCAGGATTATTTGTTGCTAAAAGGTAAAGTGTTCCTTCACAATCGTTTGTTATTCGCGTGGGCTAATTTTTAGAGAAAGCGTTTTGCACAGTTTCGGATGATGTCTTTTGCTTATCTCGGGATTGAAACATATATTTTCGCCAACATACCGAGAGTAAATTAAAGTCACTAACAACTATGATTGTATGAGTTTGGTACACATTCGAAAAAAATTTTCTTTGGACATTTCAGCAATTGTATCATCTGAGTTGGGAGGTCGGTAAGAGGATCCAATTATTACTTTATTCCCGTTGACAAAAATGACCTCGGCCCATACTATCTCACAGGAACTATCACTTCACTTTCGCTACAGGATAAACATGCCATTGCCAACTATGTCTATCCTATCCTTTCAGGACACATTTAGGTTCTTCACCAAAATGTCGGTGGAACCTATCTCCGGCTCTAGACAGCTTTGAATGCCTACAGCGATTTGAGCATGAGTGCTTTCTTTTAGTGCTTGGAGCTCTGGTACTTTCCAACACAGCCACGACAATTTACAACTGTTATAAGGATGGTTCCAGTACCTACGTTCTTCCTGTGTTCGACCTACACGGTTTGAAACTTTTTTTGTGTTTCATCGAGACCCTCTAACCTAAAAAAACCGCCTAGTCCACGCCACGCCAACCATCCTATGGAGCAAGTAGAGGAATCTGCAGCCTACACGGTCGCAGAACCGTCTGAGACTCTGATTCAGACCCTCCATTCGGCTCTGTATCAGAGTCCCCCAATCGGTCCTATCGACCATGCTGCAAGTGCTGAGCTCTGATTTCATCTCGCAATGTAGAAAAGTTCGTACTTATTAAAATTCATTATCACCTGAATCACTATTTATATTTTATAAGGCTACAATAACTTTGCAGTTAGACATGAAAATCTGTAAATCTGTTGCACTATGTTTTGCTGAACTCTGTATTAGTTAATAGAAACAATATCTTTGGCAACACTGTAAATCCTTTAGACCCCGTTGCTTCAAATGTAATCCCTGTTGTTGTTCTTATAGGGACTCCGCACGAAGTTGTTGTGTATTGGAGGCTAGTCATGTTATGCGATGCGGTGGAAAGGAGGCACGTTTCGTTGGAAATAGCGGCTCAAGAGTGTGTTTAAGTATTATTAAGGCGATATTTACAAAGTGGAAAACACAAAAGATAATAGAATAGACCTTTTATTTCATTTCGCATTCTTCAGAGAATCAAGATATGTGCCCACAGTCATACTGTTCATAAGAAGACAATGAGACAACTTCAAGAGAATCAGCTAAGTAAAAAGTCGTATTTTACTAAATCGAACTTGTCCTTCAGTGACATTGCCTTCAGAATGATGACAAAAGACCGCTCGGATAACAAGTCACTATATACATATTATTGACGTTATGTATTACGAACCATAGATTACCTCAGATGGTTTCCATAAATGACAATAATGTTCGACTTAGGGTTAATACGAGAGGGATTATATCAATAAAAATGAGATGTATAAATATTTAGGTTAGGTAAAATATGTCACACATTAAATAATGAAGTAGATGACAACGTACAACAATTTTCTGAGAGGAAAAATAAATTGAACATTCTGTTGTGAAATTCGGTGACATGCTCTAAGGGGGTAACTAAACAAGATAATCGTGTCCTTAAAATGTCCAATATTTCAAACAGGTACAATTTAACAAGTGAGGCTAAGCAAATAGATGAAGTAACTACAATTAAACAAAGTAGAATTTTATGAAACTAGTGAAACTGCAGTAACTGAAGTGAACGAAAACTGGGTTATGTTGGTAGGAGGGATAATTTACAAAGTGGTCCAAATCGAATTATTATCAGTATGTGCAGTTAGAAATGGCGAGTGAAGGAACTGTGTCGGGTCATTCAGTAATAAGGCTGGGTAAGTGCTGAAACTGAGACATCTCTGTTTAAGCCATTCCACTGATTCTGCTGAATTGACTTCAGTTTGTATGGTATTTTTTAGCATCTCTAGCTGTCGGTGTATTTGCGCTTTAATCTGAGTAGAAAGATGACCATCAGGCACAGCGGAATTTCAGTATTCAGACCATGCGATTTTTTAGTTTTCATTTTACGTTTCACATACCTACAGGTCTATTACGTGGATATCTGCCCCTGTAACCATGTTTATTACACATCCACGTTATACTTCTGTGTCCCATGTTATATTTCGGCGTTCCTTTTCCTACTTCTTATCTCACCTGCTAGAGAGGGTGCGTGAGTATGTATGATGTTAACAGGGGCACGGGTTCATTGAATGGTAGCAGCAGTTAAACCGACTTTTGTATAGAGTTTAGATACAGTTCTGCTGAGTCAGACAGACATTAGTGGACACTGGTCAGCAACTACCGTACAGGTTCGTACAGTTATCTGGGGCGTAGATCAATGTGAGTTCGGAAGGGAGAATGTGTAAGGGTTAGGTAAGTATGTGGTCCTAATGCGGTTTCTTTCTGGTGTAATAATCGAAAATCATATTGTACAATTTATTTTAGTTAGGGAGTGACTTCATTTTTAAAAATATTCCGTTTCTAGAACTCGATTCCGTAACCTCCTGCCCCTTAGCAATGAGAGAGTACTTCAGTCAATCTGTATCTCAGGTGAATTTTTGTATGTCTCTTATTTACGCATGCGTTTTGTCTCCTCACTATACTTGAGCTGGAATTTCCTTTTCCGTTGTTCAATTTCATTTCGTTTAGCGAGTTTAGTGCTTATAGTAGCGTGCGTGCTCTGATAGCAGTAATTTGCTTCTCTTGTGGCGTACTGAATCTTCAGCTCTGATAATTCATCTACAGTTATAGTAATAATATGGTGTATTGAACCTTCATCTCTGATAATTCATCTTCACTTACTACAATAACAATTATCTCCCGCGTGTGTGTAATTTTATTTAATAAAAATATCTTTCGTTAGTTCCGGGTTTTGCATTGCGTTTCTTATCTGAGTCAGACTACGTGCGTATTCTACACGTGGTGAGTTGTCGGCCAATCATAATCATTTACTCAAGCTCGTTTTTTCACCTAAAATTCATATCGTGAGCCAACTTGCTTTTATTCCAAATGTTTCTGTATTTTTCTTACTTCCGAAGTGAGAAATTTCTATGGAGGTCACTGATCACGCGATTGAACGGTAAAACTAGTTACTGTCTTGCCCAATTCGTATTAGTAGGGTGTACGTAATTATCCTTACTGATTGTTCTTCTGTATGGATTGTTGGCATGACTGTGCGTGTGCGTGTGCTTTGACAAATCACTGCTTTTACTCATCCTGTATCCTTTGCTCGTGGTGAGACACGATTTACGAATTGTATCGTATCAGGAGAATCAAACACCGACATTTCCTTGCGGTTATGATGTTCATTTGATATTATTTGTGTAACTTAATCTGTAAATAAACGTTCAGTGGTTTCTTAATAGTGATCCCAATGTTTCGTGCAATCCTTCTCAGTGTGGCTTCTACAAAGCCGTTTGATTATCAGCACCCTCAATAGCTATTCGATTTCTTCATGTTTTATCTGATGTTTTAACACGATAATATTATGAATTTGATCAAATGTTAAGCACAGAAATAAAATCCCAACAGTTGAGTTTAATTTTAACTGAATTACTTATTCATAAATTCGTAAATTATTTGACTGATACTCACTCAGAATAAAGGAGCATTAGACTCGCTTTCATCCTGATGACTGAATGGGACCTTTTTGTGAAACTTGGGTAGGAATCATAATAGTGGTCAACACGCTTTTCATAATAAGAATCATTCACAGTTGTATTAATTTCCATTATTAAAATATAGTTCAGCTTCCTTCCCTTGTGGATGTTATGTAAAACTTTATGTTGGATCCCACACTGTGGCCTTCTTTAAGCAGGACGTCTGCAAAACTGGAGTCTACTTCTCTGTCTTCACCTGCTATGATTTTCCTTCAAACGAGTGGATACAGCTCTCCAAGACTGGCTACACTGCCAGAATCACAAGTGTTTTTGGGTATTCCACTCTGTTCCAAACCTCAGTGAAAATAGTGTACAGTGGTACAGTTAAAATGAGGTTTTCATCGATTTAACCTTCTGGCCACATTCTAAATTATTTTTCCTACATATGGAGTCGAAAGCCGGTTTCTGAAACAATAAATATTATTGAGGATTATACCAGGGTCGTATTTTTCGTTTTTAAGGTATAAAATATTCCATCAAAAACTGATGGAACAATCAGTTAATGCAGTCAGAGCCCGCATGCCCATTGTTGATTCACGCACAACTAATTTCCTTCATGCGTGAAACACTCTATATTTTTAAGTTCGTAGGCTTTTGTGGGCAGAGTTACTTCCAACATTGCACTCCCTGTAAATTAACCGTGCAAATTAACCTTGTCAATAAATTTTCTTTCAGTAGGAGAACGTGGGAACTGACTCGCAGCTGCTTCTATATATCTCAGTATCTAGCAGTGGCTGGGGTATTTCCATGAGGAGAACCTGTGGATCTGGCTGTGAATTTTTAGTTTCCAGGAAAGAAACAGGTGTGATATACTTGTGACATTCATTTAGCCAGTGACAGGATTGATGCAAAGGCTAATGTGTCCCATATTACAATGTGTCCTTTGTGTCTAAGGTTTGAGTCATTTGTCCTCATGACAGATGAACTGCATGATTGTCTCTACATAGACTTTGACTGTGATAGTGAGGCTGTTGTATGTCTGACCTTTGTACATGCACAGTTAGTGTTCTAATGTGTGCAAACTTATATTACCACTTAGCGCGCAAATGGACAAAATATCTCAACTGTCCTCTCTAAATAAGGCAGCTAAGGTGGGGATCATAACAAAAATCATTAGAAATGCTGCTATTTTGCACCTAGAATGCATGAATTAATAAAAGTGAAAGACAACACAGCTATTCCCTTTTTTATTCTAAATATAGTTTATCAACTGTTGCTTTCGGAGGTCAAGTTATAAACAACACTCATGTTGAATTACTTTTGACACTTAATAGCTAAATATTGGACAACTGAAATGACGATTATTAAAATAGTTATCTCCACACATGAAAAAATTTTTATCACAGAAAAGAATGATTATTACAATCCTCATTAACTTATTTAAATCTACATTGTCATAGCTGGTCAATGGACTGAGTTGGTGGCGAATAATTTTATTATTTGACAAAATGGCTGGCTCGGAGCACTATGGGACTTAACATCTATGGTCATCAGTCCCCCAGAACTTAAAACTACTTAAACCTAACCAACCTACGGACATCACACACATCCATGTCCGAGGCAGGATTCAAACCCGCGACCGTAGTGGTCATGCGGTTCCAGACTGAAGCGCCTAGAATCGCACGGCCTCTTTGTCCAAATGAAAAACGTACTTAGTGTGAGGGTTAGTATCCTAGCTTTTTATATTCAATGGTGAAAGTGTACGCAAGCTGGAGTGAACAAAATCTAAACTCAACATTTACTGTCGCCTAATGTGCGGTGGTACTTTACCAAGCGGCATCTGCAACGGCGTTGTCTCCGTGCTGGATCTGAAACGCTAATGCTCTTCTCTGGCCTTGACTGAATTCACTCTGTTGCAACTTTCATGCGTTCTGTAGGACGTTAATCTTTCCCTAGTCGAAATAATGGCTATTGCGCACTTGCTAAGGGTTGGAGCGACGTGCACAAATTCTTTTCCCGGAAAAAATTCCCGCAGGAATAATTAACTACTGTTTCGCTATCTGTCGCCACAATACGTGAAGCATATCGTCCTCACTTCGCAGAAAGCCAAGCTCTCAATGTCCTCGCTTATTTTCACACACTTCTGCAGTCCACCGCAAGATGAGGGAGATAGAGAGAGAGATAGAGCCTTAATTTTAGATCTCAAAATGCTTTTATATAATGTGATCCCCCCACTGTGTCGCATCTGCGTCGCCAAGTATGGCTTCAGCCAATCACCATTTCGCTAGAGGTGAATACATTTTTATTTTTCTTGCTGGGTCGCAGCCTAGCCCTGTTAATGACGTGCAGCCACTTACCTTTGGTCCAGGCCTTATTTACGTTAAAAGGAATAATGTATTGTTCTGGCCTTATCCCTTTCTGCGCTGAAGCTCGACGTTCTCTTGTTAAATGGGTGTTTTACAATATCATTTAACACCTGCTAAGTTCGTCTCCAAAATGTGTTTCACTTTAACTTTTTTGTCCAATGGCATCTCTCTACTGAGAGATCATTTTGTTAGTTTTCGGTAGATGAGATTAACTACAATTGCCTTTTGTTGATATAATGTAATTATTATTTTCTGAGGATCTCATAGTGCGTTGTCCTGTCGTTATGGATCAGACTCATGTAAGGTCCATAAAATCCGGACGCCTTGCAAGGTGTACGTATTTCAAACGAAGGTTCTTTTGGTATTCGGACATCCCCTTATCGAAGCAAGTGTCACCATGGTGTCAGCCAGAATAGTGATTCAGCTTATGTCTGTGCTTACAGTCGCAACGTAGAAACATCATCCTCACCTGCCAGCATTTCCAGGCGTGGCAGCTTAACCATCCTCACAGGTGGTACTCTGCTTTAGCTATAAGTCAAATGGAGCTGAGACTCACAAGACTGCACCAAATGCTCGCTCTCAGAAAACATAGGTGTGAAACCTTCCTTCCTCAGATGTTCCGAGCCATCTTGGTATCTAAATTAGTTTTAGACTTAGAAGGGCTAACGTTCAAATACGACACCAAATGGCGAGATGATGAGACAGAAGTCAATGCCACCCTAGTCCAAATATACTGAAAAACATTCCGTTGTGGATACTGGGGCTGGATCTTAAAATCTGTCAGTTGCTTATAACAAGCTGCTTCTTGCTGTGGTTATTGTCAGTGATATTTTATCGATGACTTAAAATTGATCCACACAAAATGTATCATCTAACGAATTTCATTGAGTTTACAACAGGTTCAAAGTTCTTGTAATCTCTCATCAATTTCTTTTCCATATTCCAAGCAGTGACTAAGGGTTCATCGCCTATTTCGACACAGGCAGCTGGACAGGACTCGTAAGGTCATTTCTTAGTAAAGGGTTATCGCTATATTGCAGTCTGTAGCGCCTGTTGAAAATTCATGTACGTTACTTCAAAATGGCTCTGAGCACTATGGGACTTAACATCGGAGGTCATCAGTCCCCTAGAACCTAGAACTACTTAAACCTAACCAACCTAAATACATCACACACATCCATGTCCGAGGCAGGATTCGAACCTGCGACCGTAGCGGTCGCGCGGTTCCTGACTGAAGCGCCTCGAACCGCTCGCCCACTGCGACCGGCCATGTACGTAAGTGTTACAGCCTAGTTACACAGGTGTGGTGGGATATGGCTGTCAATTCCCTCAGTGCACTTAAAAGTAGGAACGGCCTACATTTAAGCACAAAGGGTAGTTTGAATTGGTAAGCATTTCTTCTTCGCATCCTGACTTCTTCTTTTTCTCCGTGATGATAGTTTCAGTACAGGAAATTCTTATCAGGTCTGTATCGCCTGGATGAAGAACTGACTAGGCCGGCTGGGGTGGCCGAGGGGTTATAGTCGCTACAGTCTTCGAATCCTGCCTCGGGCATGGATGTGTGTCATGTCCTTAGGTTAGGTTTAAGTAGTTCTAAGTTCTAGGGGACTGATGACCTAAGATGATACGTCCCATCGTGCTCAGAGCCATTTTAACTATTTTTTGAACATGTTTTTCCTATGTTATTTATAATCCGTCTTGATTGCAAAATGATGTTACGCAGCATATGAAGATTGCTGTGTATGGGCGGGTTACTCCTGTAACCGAAATTTCAAATCTGAAGATGGTCCTAGAGGAATCGAAACCGGTCATATGCATAAACATTTTTGCAATCAAGGCGGATTGTAAATAACATGGGAAGTCCAGATCGATTGCAAAGAACTTGTTGGCATCGACATATCTAAAGCGAGCTGTGTGGTATACGCGAAACTGATTAACGAAGGCATAAGTGACAAAATTCTAAGTGCAACTCGAAGTGGTCTTAAGTTCCGTCACTCTGATGGACACATCGGTGACGTAACTGTGGAACATGCGGGAATTGAACTGCGGACGGTCCGTGTATTTGAACTCTCTTTTGAGATGCCTTCAGAGGTAGTGGTATCTGCATTTCGTCCATATGGAAAGGTGATTAGACATACAGCTGAAAAGTCTGTTCAGTTCATTCCCGGTTCTCGATGGAGTACGACAGGTCCTCACAGAGCTAACAAAATATGTGCCATCCAACTTATATATTAGTGGCTGCCGTGCAATTGTAATTTATGATGACCAGCCGAAGCCGTGCTCGGGATGTGGCCAAGAAGGACACCTCCGTTCCAGCTGTCTACAACACAGAATCACACAGTTACCGCCAGGGAACCTGCAGGTCACAACCGCTTCGACGACGCACCCGCTGACGTTTCTCGAAGTTCTCCATAACGACTCCCGACTCGGAACATCACTGGCTCCTACTACTGACTCATCGTCGTCTCCGGTAACGCCTGAGGCTGTTGCATACGAACTGACGCCCATGCCTCCTCCTCCCGTCATGTACAGTGGTGAGCAATCTCTAGTGCAGGGGATAGCCCTTGACTCCATGGTTGTGCCTATCGATGCTTTTGTGCCTGACAATCCGGATGATTCCCAGGCATCTTGGGACACTGAAGATCACATGTGCAAGCAACGATCGCCGAAAAGACGTCGGAAACGTCTGACACCTATGGGAAGCAGTCTCAAGACGCTGAGGATCGCAACTCTCAAGATGTTCTCCCACTGGACGATTCCGTGGTGGAAGTACCAGCTTAGCCCCGTCGAAGGTTCAACCATCTTTGCAAGCACCAGGCGCTGTTCCTATGGACGTTAAACAGCAGCTGATCCAGCACCTCTCCACCACCGCCGACGTGACGTCGCCTTCGGACTCGACAGCACACTATCCACGCAGCTTTGCGTTTTCTGACGACCAGACACCCACCGTTCTGACAGCAGCGGATGCTGCTGCTCGAACCCATGATTGCTAATCGACAGGGTTAGTGGATGTGGATGTGCAGCTGGCTGGCTCTGAGCACTATGGGACTTAACAGCTGAGGTCATCAGTCCCCTAGAACTTAGAACTACTTAAACCAACTAACCTAAGGACATCACACACATCCATGCCCGAGGCAGGATTCGAACCTGCGACCGTAGCGGTCGCTCGGTTCCAGACTGTAGCGCCGAGAACTGCTCGGCCACTTCGGCCGGCGCAGCTTGCTGGGACTACGTTCTTGTTCGCTGCTGCTCTTCGTGCCTTCATGAGCGTCTCAATAGCCGAAGCTTACAGCATTGACTGCATCAATGTCAACACCATTGTCATCCCTGTAAAACTACAATTGCTCCACAAAATGTTGAGGGCGTCGCACCTCGATGTTACCCTTCTGCAGGAAGTTCGCCTAGCAATGTTTCCTAATATCTATAACTTTGTCTTTTACCTCACGCCGTGTGCTCACGGTGGCAGTGGGTTGGCTATCCTATTAAAGGCATTGAGGTAGACGACGTGATTTACCTACCATCGTCTAGGGATCTTGTTGTGACTTTCCACGGTGTCCGAATTATCAACGTTTATGCTCCCTCGGGCACGACAAAGCGCCGGGAACGTTAGCAATTCTGTTAAGAACATGTCGCTCCTTTGTTTGTAGGCCGCTACGACCATATTATTCTTGGCGGTCACTCCAGTGGCGTGTAATCCCATAAGGACCAACATCCCCATTTCACCACATGCCAGGAACTCAGGCTGTTCGTGCTTGAACTGAGCCCTACCGATACTTGGGACCGCCTAAATGGTGATCGATCTGGATATACGTACGTCACCAGTCATTCAGCAAGTCGTCTTGACCGTGTCTACGTTTCCCAACGAATCGTAGCCTGCACCCTTGATGCTGATCTATGGCCTGCCGCCCTCTCCGACTATATCACCTATATTTGCACTGTTTCCCTGCGGAGGCAGAAGGTGTGGCGCAGTCGAGGCCTGTGGAAGCTGAATGTCGCCCACCTCAAGTGGGCAAGTCATAGATACGACGTGGAACAACTGTGTGAGACGCATTCCAGATTATCCTTCAACACTCCAGTGGTGGCTCGACTGCATCAAGCCTGCTTTACGTCGTTCGATGATGAATTACGGTCGCGACAAAATGCTGTGGCAACGATATACCATAGAGGAATACTTCACAATTCTTCTCAAACTCTCAAGCCCCCCCCCCCCCCCCTCCCGCTGTTCAGGTTCAAATTCAACGAATCAAGGCAAAGATAGTTTCTCTTATGCGTCACCGCCTTGAAGGCACAATAGTACGCGCAACATGTCAAGATTGTGTACGAGCAGAGCCCCCGTCCTTGCCCCATATCATCCAAGAGAAGCAGCGGTGTTGGAGAAAGCTGGTCAACGCCCTCGACATGCCAAGTGGTCGCCGATTGACGTCCCAGAATGAAATCGTAAACGCCTTAGTGGATCACTACAAACAGTTCTATTCAGTAGAAGACCAGAACATGGCGGTAACGACTGGTGTTCTCCGTTCGCTGTCAGATACCCTTGACGGGGCTGCTGCGGAGTTTCTCACAGCGACATTTACGGCTGATGATGTCGCTGATGCTCTTCCTAAGGGTGCGGTGAACAAAGCCTCGGGTCCCGACGGGTTTCCGCTGGAGTTCTGCCAAACATTCCACTACATCATGGCTCCGTGCTGGACTGCGATATGTGAACTGATGAACCCTGACCCACTCCTACCCGAATTCGTAGAAGGGGTGCTTATCCCGATCCCCAAGCCACCGGAAGGTCAGGGAATTGGACATTATCGGCCATCGACCATTTTAAATTGTGATTTCAAGGTTTTTACCCGTATTCTTGCCGCTCGCTTTCGGCGCGTCATCCCTCAAGTTATCTCTCTGATCAAACGTGCTTCGGTGGTGACAGTAACATACAGACGGCACTCAGCGATTACCGTGACGTCGTAGCCCTGGCTACGACCTGCCGCAGTCGCGATGCCTTAGTGACAGTGGACTTCGACCACGTCTTTGATAGAGTGAGTCATGACTTTCTAGAAAACATACTCCGACGGACGGCCTTCCCCCACAGATTTATACAGATCTTCTTCCGGCTCCTTCGAGGTGCCACGTCGCGCCTGCTACTCAATGGCCGTGAGGCGGGCCCTATTAATATCACGTGGTCGGTCCGTCAAAGATGTCCGTTGTCGATGCTCCTTTTCGCCATCGTCCTAGAGCCACTTTTACATGGTATAAGGAGCCGGCTGACAGGGGTATAAATAAAGGGGCATGCTTTCATCATCCGAGCCTATGCAGATGACGTGGTGTTCTTGGTTCTATCGGAGGATGAAGTGCGATAGACATTGGCATCGATCAACCAGTACGGGACTGTTGTGGGCAGCCATGTGAACCTGACGAAATCTAGTGCTATGTTCGTTGGTAGAGGTCTTCCAGCAGGGAGTGTAGCTCCACTGCCATTAGTGGACAGCTCCAATGTTTAGAGATCCCTTTCACGCGTGATATACAGCGCACGATCTCATTTATCTATAAACTCCTGCTTCAAGCTATCCACACGAGCGTTCGAGGCAACCTTCTAAGAGCATTGGGCATATTACAGCGAGTAGATTTTGTTAACACTCACCTGGATCCGCGACTAACCCCATTTTACCAAAGCCAAAGGCAAGTCCGCTGCGACACGCTGACACTTCCTCCCCGAAATGGTGTCCTCGGCCTTGTCAACGTCCAAGCGAGAGCAGCTGCCCTTTACATAAGTACGATGGTTAAATCGTGGGCCCGCTGCCGAACCGGATTATCGGCAAGCCTGATTGACGAACTGGCCCCTCCCTCTCGAGTGGCACCCGTTGCCGTAGTCCATATTTCTTCCTCTCTCTCACATGTCAGGATCTTTTCATCGAATACATTTACGTCCATGCAGACTTGCCTAGTACAAGGAACCCTACTGCGCGTGATGCCATTGCAACGAAATTACTTCTGTTCCCAGATGAGACTTATTTCCCCACGTACGATGACTAACGCTTTGATCTGTATAAAATGCCGCTCTATCTCTTATTTGTACCATGAGATCGATATGTGTGCTCTTGATTTTTGGAAATTCCCGCAACATCGCTTTACTTTTCTCATGTCATCTTTTTGCGTAGTTCCTTCTTCGATCCTCCCTGCAGCTGGGATGTCCCAGGTATGAGAAGGTGATTTCAGGGTGATTGTGTAATACCAGGACTCGGTCCAATGTACGGACAAAATGGATTATTCTTCATGAAGATGTGCCTGGAAGACACCTGTCTGCCTTGGGATTCTGAGGGCGTCCACCCACAAGTTGTCAGAATGCCATTTTGTTTGTTTTGCCAGGAGGGCCTTTTCTTTCATCTCCTTTTCCTTTTTGGTATTGATGCTAATTACACATCATTATTTTTCGCCTGGAGGGCGTCCTAAGTGATCTAAATAAATAACAAAAAATAATTTTAAATAAAAAAAATTAATAACACTTGACTGAAGCGCCTAGAACCGCACGGCCACACATGTCGGCCTTCAAGGAACTCCTCAACAGAATAGAAGAAGTGACCCGTGAGGGAATTCTTCAGATTCGATTTGAAAGCGTGTGGATTACTGCTAAGATTTTTGAATTCTTGTGGTAGCAGCAGTATACTGCACACCTTTCTACTCAAGGGTTAAGGAAGTCCGATCCAAATGCAGGCTGGATTTCTGCCGGGCGTTAACTGAGTGAAAGCTGCATATTCTTGGGAATAGGCTGATATTGTTAATAAGAAATGACCGTAAAGAATACACATATTGAGAGGCCAATGTCAAAATATCCAGACTCGTGAACAGGGGTCGACAAGAGGTTCGCGAATTTACACCACTTATTACTTGAACCGCCCGTTTCTGAGCGAAAAATATCCTTTTAGAATGGGAAGGGTTAGCCCAGAATACGTATAATACCATACGACATAAGCGAATGAAAATAAACAAAGTAGACTAATTTTCTTGTCGAGCGATCACTTACTTCAGGTACCGTTCGAATAGTAAAAATGACAGCATTAGGTCTTTGAACACGATCCTGAACGTGGGCATTCGACGACAGTGTACTATCTACATGAACACCTAGAGATCTGAACTGTTCAGTTTCACTAATCATAATCCCATTTTGTATAATCAAAATATGGGGATTTGTTGAATTGTGTGATAGAAACTGTAAGAACTGAATCTTACTGTGCTATAGAGTTAGTTTATTTTCTACAAGCCATGAACTTATATCATGAACTTCACTGTTTGAAACCGAGCCAATGTTGCACACAGCATACTTTACTACCAAGCTAGTGTCAACAGCAAACAGAAATATTTTAGAGTTACCCGTAATACTAGAGGGCATATCTTTTATATAAATAATTACAGGAGTGGCCTCAACACTGATCCTTGGGGACTTCTCATTTGACCGTAACTCACGCAGACCCCACATCACAGCCATTCTTAACACTGTGAATAATGACCTTTTGCTGTCTGTTGTTACAGTAAGAGGTGAACAAACTGTGAGCTTCTCCCCGTATTCCGTAATGGCCAACTTCTAGAGCAATATTTTGTGATCAGCACAATCAGACGCCCTAGATATTTAAAAAAATACGCATAGCGTTCGAAACCTTTTGTTTAACCCATCCAGTACCTCACAGAGAAAAGAGAATACAGAATTTATGTTGTTAAACTACTTCTAAAGCCGAACTGTAGATTTGATAGCAAATTATGTGATATAAAATGATCAATTAATCTTACATACACAGTAGGTCTAAAATTGTCTACATTAACCCTTTCTCCCTTTTTGTAAAACGGCTTTACTACTTAGTACTTTAATCGTTCAGGAAACTGACCATTCCTAAAGGAAAAATTACAGATATGGCTAAGTACAGGGCTAAAATGCGCTGCATAGTACTTCAATGTTCTGCTAGGCAGCCCATCATATCCACGAGAGTCCTTAGCCTTCAGTGATTTAACTATTGATTCAATCTCCCCCTTGCCAGTATTACAGAGGAGTATTTCAGCATCAGTCTCGTAGAGGCATTTTGCAAGAGAGTTGTATGATTCCCTGTAGAAACTAAATTTTTATGTAATTCATCAGCAATGTTCAGAAAATGATTGTTAAATGCTGTACATATATATGATTTATCAGTAACAGAAATATTTTTACTGTAAACTGACTTTGTCATCGATCTTGTGCTGCTGACCAGACACATCGTTCACAACTGACCGTATGGTTTTAATTCTATCCTGTGAATTACCCATTCTATTTGCGCACCACATACTCTTTGCCTTCTTAATAATATCTTTAAGCACCCAACAATACTGTTTGTAATGGGCAACTGTAGCTTGATTGTGACTACTTCTAACAGTCTGACATAATTCCCGCTTTGTGCTACATATCCTTATCCCACTAGTCAGCCACCCTGGCTGCCTTATCTGCTAGTAGCCGGGCGATGTGGCCAAGCGGTTCTAGGCGCTTCAGACTGGAACCGCGCTACCGCTACGGTCTCAGATTCGAATCCTGCCTCGGGCATGGATGTGTGCTGTCCTTAGGTTAGTTAGGTTTAACTAGTTCTAAGTTCTAGGGGACTGATGACCTCAGATTTTAAGTCCCATAGTGCTCAGAGCCATTTGAACCATTTTTTTACTGCTAGTAAAATTATTGTTGTTGACTTTTACCTGGTATGGGTACTGAAATGAGGCATCGTTATCTTGTGTGGCATCAATACGTTGTGTCGATGTTGTGCAAAAGATAATATCCATTTGTGAAACATCGGTCTTTTGGGTTCGTTTTTCAAACTAAAAGAAAATATCTAAGTGCACGCTGTAGTTGTTTCAACAAATTTTGAAAGATTTTCTGACTGCAAGCACGTGTTCGACAACAGATATTCCCTCTTTTTCGGAAATCCCTGCATGTTATCATACACTATAATAGCTCTAGAATGGTTGTCTGTTAGTTTTCGTGAATTTTCAAAGGTTGAGTTTTCTTAAAGAAAAACGTACAAGTTTAAATTACCGTTTATTTAACGTAAGTTCCAACCTGCTATTACTCTAGTTAATTTGATAACATGTTTAAGGTTTTTGTATCATTTTATTTATAGTTTCAGGTTATTCTAGTGACAATTTTCCACGTATTTTAGGTCATAAAAATCTGGGCGCTGCGGTTACACGTCCTTTTTAAAGTTCATAAATTAAGATGTTTCTCACAAGGGGTATCAGCTCCCATTGCGCACTCCCCCTCCCACTGCGGGTGACCGTAGGTGCAACCGAAGTTCGAAGGCAGTAAAGCTGGTAAAGGAAAGACGTGTGTCGGCGCAGTGTCCTTAATTGTTTTCCTATAGTGATCCCCTACATTTAGTTGCTTATTAGGGAGATCATCGCATCCTTCTGCGGATTCAGCCAGTTGTAAGTAACTATTGGGGTACTGACGGATGTCTCTAGAAGGAATGAATCAAGTGTGGTAACTGTAACTTGCCTATTGTTACATGTGATTCTAAAATTCAGTCGGACCAACCGAATGATGTGTCACATTAAGAATGAAAATTGTTAGGTATGGACTAGCAGTCGGCGATGCGCAAGAACTTCCAGTTTTAAACTGTCGATCAGTCTTCTGCTGATGAAACTATACCATCTGCCACCAGCAGTGTGTAAGTACACTTACTCCCGTTGGTCCTATTATATACATACGGGCCGTCTTGAGGTAAGCGAATCCTAAACATCCGGTATATCCATTGACAACTGAAATGTGCTCGATAGCAGTAGTAGATGAAGTACAGTATTCTGAATTGCTGCAGACTGGATATAGCTTCTTCTTTTTTTCTTTTTCTTTTTTAAGAGAGGCAAAATTCTCTTCCATTCTTTCTAGTCTTTTATTGTGTAACCTTGCTTGAGGTAAAGAGACCTACGTTGCTGGATCTCAAAATCTTCTTAGGGATATGAGCTCTTTCACTTTCTCTCAGTCTTGTGACCAGTCCCCACGCTTCTCCCAAAAAGCACAGTAGGCGTGCACCTTCCGTTCGGACTTGCATGCTGTAAGCCCTGACTTTGATTGAACGTTGAGGCTGCTGCGGACGGTACAATCTTAGCCACGAATCTCTTGTGCCATTAGGGCCCCATCTACCTCTTCTAACAAGTATTCCATTAGTTTCATGATGTTACCTTCTCAGAATTTTTCGTTCTTCGTACAAATTGTCTTCCATTGACGTTGTTTTCCAGGAAAGCGCGGAGTATTTTTGATACCAAGACTCGACTACAAGCTTTCATCAAGTTAGTGTAGAGCTCGAATGCGCTTATTGCATTTAATAAATTTTCGTCGTTTAAGAGGTCGTGGGAAATCGGATACTATAGATGTGCCAAGTCCTAGAGAGCCAAGATGCGAAAAGATAATTCTATTTCTACTACTACAACGACCACCTAAAGTTTTCCTCCATGCAGATTCCCTTGAACATATACGTCTTTCTCGACAGTTGACATGTTCGGATCTGCATTGATAGAGGGTTCTCACCGTTCGCAGAAACGAACGCTCAGTCTCACCAGAAAATGAGTCGAAACTGAGAGACTGTGTATAACGTCAGAAGACATTCTGTTGACCCAAATATTACTCCTGTAGAGTAGAGTGTAAAAAGCTCATTCGCGACAATAAGGAATGCAGGTAAGCTAGCGTTCGCAATGTTTAAATGACTTAGCCAAGAGAGACCGAGCGAGGTGGCGCAGTGGTTAGACACAGGACTCACATTCGGGAGGACGACGGTTCAAATCCGCGTCCAGCCATCCTGATTTAGGTTTTCCGTGATTTACCTAAATCGCTCCAGGCAAATTCCGGGATGGTTCCTTTGAAAGGGCACGGCCGACTTCCTTTCCCATCCTTCCCTAATCCGATGAGACCGATGACCTCGCTGTCTGGTCTCCTTCCCGAAAGCAACCCCAACTTAGCCGAGAGAGTGGGTTCTATGTCACGCATGAATAAATTCTGCCGTTTAGTCGCTCTACATGGATGTGTAAGCCCTTTTGAACCGCCGTAAACCTTCGACATGTTCCGAAAATTCCCGTCCCGTCTCAGCTATCGTTACCAGAAATTGTACGGAAGCAATTAGAAAGTGATTTAATGTCAGTCAGCACACAAATATATTCAAACCGATCTCACAGATCCTGAGTGTTACATACCGCCTCTGGTTACAAATGCAGGGACACAGAAAAAAAATGGAGATGTGTATAGGGATCCCCCATGTAAATGGATAGAGACGTACCTTGATGTTTTTGTTTACTGATTCAAGACATAAGGATGAAATCTCATTCTCGAAAGTTTTGTTCTCTTAGCTGTGCCTCGTAGCGTGCCTAATAGTTCCAATAGACAACAAACAGTTAATTAAGAAAATGAACGATACCTTGCCTCAATTTAGTAATTTGTCGGTAAGGTCTTACAGGACCAAACTGCTGAGGTCATCGGTCACTAAGTTTATGCACTACTTAATCTCCCTTAAACTAACTAACGCTACGGACAACACACACACAAATGCCCAAGGGAGGAGTCAAACCTCCGACGCGGGGAGCCGCGCGAAGCGTGACAAAGTGCCGAAGACCGCGTGGCTACCCTGCGCAGCTCCATTACTTTAAAATGCTTTTCATATCTATGAGTATTCAGATTCTTAAAGCCTAGGATTACAACCTGCAGACTGAGAAAGTCCTCCTGAATAACATAGCCTGATAATACTCGTGATAAGAATTGCAATTTTTCACCTATAGCGATGCATCGTTTTACGCAGCAACGTCCGAAACAAGGTATGAACATTAACAAAAGAAAGGAACTGCTTCGACAAAGTTTATTTTTGTAGCCGGCCGTTGTGGCCGAGCAGTTGTAGGCGCTTCAGTCCGGAACCGCTCAGCTGCTACGGTCGCAGGTTCGAATCCTGCCTCGGGCATGGATGTGTGTGATGTCCTTAGGTTGGTTAGGTCTACGTAGTTCTACGTTTAGTACCCGTGGTCTAGGGGTAGAGTCTTTGATTCATAATCAAAAACGTCTTCGGTCCCGGGTTCGATCCCCGCCACTGCCTAAATTTTGATAAATAATGAGCATTGGCAGCCGAAGACTTCCGGCATAAGAAGTCAGCCTCATTCTGCCAACGGCCTTGTCAAAGAGGGCGGAGGAGCGGATAGAGGTTCAGGGCACTCTCTTGTCCTAGGGGTGGGAAATTGCACCTAAAGGCGGAAGAATCAGCAATGATCAACGACATGAGGATGCAGAAGGCAATGGAAACCACTGCATTAAAGACACGTAACGTGTATCCACAGGACATGTGGTCTGTAATTGAAGAGCCCGCCGGGGTGGCCGTGCGGTTCTAGGCGCTACAGTCTGGAACCGTGCGACCGCTACGGTTTGCAGGTTCGAATCCTGCCTCGGGTACGAATGTGTGCTGTCCTTAGGTTAGTTAGGTTTGAGTAGTTCTAAGTTCTAGGGGACTGATGACCTCAGAAGTTGAGTCCCATAGAGCTCAGAGCCATTTTTGTAATTGAAGAAGTGTCATGATGATCTCTCCATTGGCAAAAGATTCCGGAATAGTCCCCCATTCGGATCATCGGGAGGGGACTGCCAAGGGGGAGGTTACCATGAGAAATAGATTGAATAATCCACGAAAGGATAACGTTCTACGAGTCGGGGCGTGGAATGTCAGAAGCTTGAACGTGGTAGGGAAACTAGAAAATCTGAAAAGGTAAACGCAAAGGCTCAATCTAGATATAGTAGGGGTCAGTGAAGTGAAGTGGAAGGAAGACAAGGATTTCTGGTCAGATGAGTATCGGGTAATATCAACAGCAGCAGAAACTGGTATAACAGGTGTAGGATTCGTTATGAATAGGAAGGTAGGGCAGAGGGTGTGTTACTGTGAACAGTTCAGTGACCGGGTTGTTCTAATCAGAATCGACAGCAGACCAACGCCGACAACGATAGTTCAGGTATACATGCCGACGTCGCAAGCTGAACATGAACAGATAGAGAAAGTGTATGTGGATATTGAAAGGGTAATGCAGTATGTAAAGGGGGACGAAAATCTAATAGTCATGGGCGACTGGAATGCAGTTGCAGGGGAAGGAGTAGAAGAAAAGGTTACAGGAGAATATGGGCTTGGGACAAGGAAGGAAAACATAGGTACAAAGAAGGTAGCTGCGAAGAAACAATGGGTAACAGAAGATATACTTCAGTTGATTGATGAAAGGAGGAAGTACAAACATGCTCCGGGAACATCAGGAATACAGAAATACAAGTCGCTGAGGAATGAAATAAATAGGAAGTGCAGGGAAGCTAAGACGAAATGGCTGCAGGAAAAATGTGAAGACATCGAAAAAGATATGACTGTCGGAAGGACAGACTCAGCATACAGGAAAGTCATAACAACCTTTGGTGACATTAAAAGCAACGGTGGTAACATTAAGAGTGCAACGGGAATTCCACTGTTAAATGCAGAGGAGAGAGCAGATGGGTGGAAAAAATACATTGAAAGACTCTATGAGGGTGAAGATTTGTCTGATGTGATAGAAGAAGAAACAGGAGTCGATTTAGAAGAGATAGGGGATCCAGTATTAGGATCGGAATTTAAAAGAGCTTTGGAGGACTTACGGTCAAATAAGGCAGAAGGGATAGATAACATTCCATCAGAATTTCTAAAATCATTGGGGGAAGTGGCAACAAAACGACTATTCACGTTGGTGTGTAGAATATATGAGTCTTGTGATATACTATCTGATTTTCGGAAAAGCATCATCTACACAATTCCGACGACGGCAAGTGCTGACAAGTGCGAGAATTATCGCACAATCAGCTTAACAGCTCATGCATCGAAGCTGCTTACAAGAATAATATACAGAAGAATGGAAAAGAAAATTGAGAATGCGCTAGGTGACGATCAGTTTGGCTTTAGGAAAAGTAAAGGGACGAGAGAGGCAATTCTGACGTGTCGGCTCATAATGGAAGCAAGGCTAAAGAAAAATCAAGACACTTTCATAGGATTTGTCGACCTGGAAAAAGCGTTCGACAATATAAAATGGTGCAAGCTGTTCGAGATTCTGAAAAAGGTAGGGGTAAGCTATAGGGAGAGGCGGGTCATATACAATATGTACAACAACCAAGAGCGAATAATAAGAGTGGACGATCAAGAATGAATTGCTCGTATTAAGAAGGGTGTAAGACAAGGCTGTAGCCTTTCGCCCCTACTCTTCAATCTGTACATCGAGGAAGCAGTGATGCAAATAAAAGAAAGGTTCAGGAGTTGAATTAAAATACAAGGTGAATGGATATCAATGATACGATTCGCTGATGACATTGCTATCCTGAGTGAAAGTGAAGAACGATTAAATGACCTGCTGAACGGAATGAACAGTCTAATGAGTACACAGTATAGTTTGAGAGTAAATCGGTGAAAGACGAAGGTAATGAGAAGTAGTAGAAATGAGAACAGCGAGAAACTTAACATCAGGATTGATGGTCAGGAAGTCAATGAAGTTAATGAATCCTGCTACCTAGGCAGTAAAATAACCAATGACGGACGGAGCAAGGAGGACATCAAAAGCAGACTCGCTATGGCAAAAAAGGCATTTCTGGCCAGGAGAAGTCTACTAATATCAAATACCGGCCTTAATTTGTGGAAGAAATTTCTGAGGATGTACGTCTGGAGTACAGCATTGTATGGTAGTGAAACATGGACTGTGGGAAAACCGGAACAGAAGAGAATCGAAGTATTTGAGATGTGGTGCTATAGACGAATGTTGAAAATTAGGTGGACTGATAAGGTAAGGAATGAGGAGGTTCTACGCAGAATCAGAGAGGAAAGGAATATGTGGAAAACACTGATACGGAAAAGGGACAGGATGATAGGACATCTGCTAAGACATGAGGGAATGACTTCCATGGTACTAGAGGGAGCTGTAGAGGGCAAAAACTGTAGAGGAAGGCAGAGATTGGAATACGTCAAGCAAATAATTGAGGACGTAGGTTGCAAGTGCTACTCTGAGATGAAGAGGTTAGCACAGGAAAGGAATTCGTGGCGGGCCGCATCAAACCAGTCTGATGACCAAAAAAAAAAAAAAAAAAAAAAAAAAAGTCTAGGGGACTGATGACCTCCGATGTTAAGTCCCATAGTACTTAGAGGCATTTGAACCATTTTCTAATTATTGTTGTAGTGTTTTCCGGTCGAAGGCTGGGTTGATAAAGCTTTCCATACTGAACTGTCTTGTACAAGCACTGTCATCTGTGTACAGTTACAGGAACCTACGGCCGCTTGAACCTCTGTACCTTAGTGAAGTGCCGACGTGCCGGCCGATGTGGCCGAGCAGTTCTAGGAGCTTCAGTCCGGAACCGCGCGACCACTACGGTCGCATGTTCGAATCCTGCCTCGGGCATGGATGTGTGTGATGTCCTTAGGTTAGTTAGGTTTAAGTAGTTCTAAGATCTAGGGGACTCATGACCTCAGATGTTAAGTCCCATAGTGATCAGAGCCATTTGAACGTAGTCAAGTTTTTATCCTCACAATTTTTAGTCCACCAGCCAACAGACAGCCACAGCCCTACATTATTAGTTTAACTGCCCCTTGATCTCTCAGTCTGTGTCATGTGAAGGTCTTCGTTCTGCTAGCCTAGTTATGTCACAACGTTATAATCGTTCCGGTTCACTGTCCCGTCATTAGATACGCAGCCCACCAATGCCATCCTCAGTAATCGTCTGTAGCACATTTCAAAATCTTCTAGTCTGTACTCGCTACTGTCCACGTTCCACTTTCATGTCAGGCTACATTATAAACACAACACTCAGATGGCAAAACTCATGGGACACCATCTAACATCGTGCCGGGCCCCCTTTCGCCCTTTCGCTCGACATGGCATGGACTCAACAAGTTGTTAGAAGTCCCCTGCAGAAATATTGAGCCACGCTGCATCTATAGCCGCCCATGATTGTGAAAATGTTAAGGGTGGAGGATTTTGTGCACGAAATGACCTGTCGCTTACGACATATAAATGTTCGATGGGATTCATGTCGAGCACTCGAAGAGTCCAGAATGTTTTTCAAACTATCCGCGAATAATTTGTGGCCCATTGACATGGCGTATTGTCATCCATAAAAATTCCGTCTTTGTTTGGGGACATCCTGTCCACTAATGCCTGCAAAATGCCTCCATGTAGCAGAACGTAACCACGTCCTGTCAATGATCGGTTCAGTTGGACCAGCGGACTCAGCCCATTCCAGCCTACACTATTACAGAGCCACCATCAGCTTGCACTGTGCCTTGCTGACACCCTAAGTCCATGGCTTTGTAGGGACTGGGCCACACTCGAAACCTACCATCAGCTCTTACCAACTGAAATCAGGACTTGCATGACCAGGGCCACTGTTTTCCAGTCGTCTGGTGTCCAACCGATGTGATCACGATCCGAGGAAGACGTTGCAGGCGACGTCATGCTATTAGCAAAGGCATTCATTTCGGTCATCTGCTGTCAAAGTCCCATTAACGCCGATTTCTGCCGCACTGTCCTAACGGATACGTTCGCCGTTATTTTACGATGCGCTGCTTGTCTCTTATTCCTTATAACTGTACACAAACGCCGCTGCTCTTGGTCGTTAAGTGAAGGCCGTCGGCCACTGCGTTGCCGGTGGTGAGAGGAAAAGCTTGAAATTTGGTGTCGTTGACAGACTCCTGACAATGTATATCTCGGAATATTGAATTCCCTCACGATTTACGAAGAGGAGTGTCCCATGTGCCTACTCCAACTACCATTCCGCGTTCAGAGTGTGTTAATTTGCGTCGTTCGGCCATAATAACGTCGTATACCTTTTCCCGTGAATCACCTGACTACGAATGACAGCTGAGCCAACGCACTGCCCTTTTATGCCCTGTGTACGCAATACAACCGTCATCTGTAGATGTTCATTTCGTTATCCCGTGAGTTTTGACACCTCAATGTATTAATGAATGTTGTTAACGACTTTTACCTATTGACCCCATGAATAGCTACTGTTGTTGTTGTTGTGGTCTTCAGTCCTGAGACTGATTTGATGCAGCTCTCCATGCTACTCTATCCTGTGCAAGCTTCTTCATCTCCCAGTACCTACTGCAACCTACATCCTTCTGAATCTGCTTAGTGTATTCATCTCTTGGTCTCCCCCTATGATTTTTACCCTCCACGCTGCCCTCCAATACTAAATTGGTGATCCCTTGATGCCTCAGAACATGTCCTACCAACCGATCCCTTCTTCTGGTCAAGTTGTGCCACAAACTTCTCTTCTCCCCAATCCTATTCAATACTTCCTCATTAATTATGTGATCTACCCATCTAATCTTCAGCATTCTTCTGTAGCACCACATTTCAAAAGCTTCTATTCTCTTCTTGTCCAAACTATTTACCGTCCATGTTTCACTTCCATACATGGAAGCTACTGTAGTCCAGTTGAAATGTTAATGTCAGTGAGTCTCTACGCGTCTTCTTATTACAAGAAATTAACATATGCAAAATTTATGTGAGGCTCCGTACTGACATTTTCATTGCTTGATATAGAAAGTTTCTAAAGACCATATGATACGTTAAAGCATAAGTAACATTAAGTATCATAATGAGCGTGATTTATTATACTTACAAGACTGTTTCTTCCAATTTGATTGAATTTCCTCATGTTCAGAAGCCAGAAAGAGCGACTTGTTTTACTTGGTTAAATTTGCCTGAAGCCAAGACTGCATAAACGTTTCTTCATTTAGAACAACCGGTTTCGACAGACTTTGCTGTCATCTTCAGCTGTATAACAAAAGTTTTCGAAGACATGAAGATGATGGAAAAGTCTGTCGAAACAGGTTGATGTAAATAAAGAAATATTGATGGATGTTGGCTTTAGAACGTATTTACCAAATTCTTGCTTCCATTTCTTTGGCTAACTGTCAGCTTTAAGTGATTTATTTGAAGTGTTAATTAACACAATTTCTGGAGTTCCCACGGGGAGGCAGTGTGGTATGAACCCGTTCGGCGATAGGCTGGACCGCTTAGCCGCGCCTCGGCTCTCGTCTGTGGGGGCGTGTCGGCGGCGCTGACGCGGCATGCGTGGGCCGGTAATGAGGCCGCGGGCCGGGTGCGTCATTAGAGCCGTGAGGATGACGATGGCGATGATGATGATGGTGGTGATGATGATGCACCGCGCCCGAAAAGCCGCCGTCCCTGCAACTTGGCTCGGCGGCGGCCGAACTTAAGCGGTGCCTCCTGCCGCCTAAGTTATTCGTCGGCGTGGCTTGCCATTATGTGAAGCGAGCGGTGCAACCGACGCAGTAATCATAGCGCTCAGTAGCTTTGGGGAACAGGTCAGCTACTACAAGGTGTACCCAGATGAATAGGAGACTACAGTTGCATACAGTGACCGTAGAAAGAAATGCAGCGCCAAGAAGGACTCGTGCGACATAAACGAAATTTGGTAGGCGTGTTTCTACACCGGAATGATGCTGTCCATTCGCATTTCGCGCCAGTATCTTAAGAGTGAGGCAAGTAGCAGCACTATGAGGATGCGAATCAGGTTTTGCTTTAACTACCTACTGTAACGCTCGTGAATGCTAGTGACAATACGGATGTTTTTGGATAGGGTCCGCCTTCAGCAAAACACAATTTTGTTTTTTAATCCAAACATATTTCACTGCAGTTGCAGCATCATCAGTGGGCTTTTATTTTTCATCTGGTAAAGATAAAGAGCGTTCTTTACTGTTTGCATACATGTAGCTATTAGTTTTTAAATCGTAATTACAAATATATGAAAAAACACATAAATTTGGAATTCATACCTTCTTACCTCATGGTGAGGTTTTTCTTATGTGTTGTGCTTCTACAGTGGCCGTTTTGTTCCACAGTTTGTCATCTGCCACCACTTATACCTTAAACTAGATATATTGTTTAAGCCAAAATTACTATTTGAAAACTTGTTATTTCTGTGCCTGAAATTATTTAATTCTGTGTGTGTGTGTGTCTATTTACATAATGTTTCACTTACATTTTCCTTTTAATCATCTTCATCACTGTCGAACACTTGCCACTGTTACTTTCACTGTAACTGTTTCACTGCTTTGCCAGCTATAAAAACAGACATGGCGGACAGTGGGACAATTGAAGGTGTGAAACAGTGAAACAGTTACAGTGAGAGTGACAGTGGCAAGTGTTTGACAGTGATGAAGATGAATAAAAGGAAAATGTAAGTGAAACATTATGTAAATAGACACACACACACACACACACACACACACACACACACACACACACACACTTAATTATTTTATTTCAGGCATAGAAATAACAAGTTTTCAAATCTTAATTTTGGCTTAAACAATTTATCTACTTTAAGGTATAAGTGGTTGCAGATGACAAACTGTGGAACAAAACGGTCCTCTAGAAACACAAGACATCAGAAAGACCACACCATGTGGTAAAAAGTGTAAGTAGGCTGTTTATGTTTTCTTATTGGCAATGTTACGTAGCGCTCAATATGAAAATCACTGGCTGTGCTGTGTGCAGTCTGTGGCTGCTTTGCATTGTTGTAATACTCGCCATTGTAGTGTTAGGCAGCTGGCTGTGAACAGCGCGTAGCGTTGCGCAGTTGGAGATGAGCCGCCAGCAGTGGTGGATGTGGGCAGAGAGATGGCGGAGTTTTGAAATTTGTCATGAACTGCTATATTTATATATGATGATATCAAGGTAAATACATTGTTTGTTCTCTATTAGTATCTTTCATTTGCTAACTATCCCTATCAGTAGTTAGTGCCTTCCATAGTTTGAATCTTTTATTTAGCTGGCAGTAGTGGCGCTCGCTGTATTGCAGTAGCTTGAGCAGCGAAGATTTTTGTGAGGTAAGTGATTTGTGAAAGGTATAGTTTAATGTTAGTCAGGGCCATTCTTTTGTAGGGAATTTTGAAAGTCAGATTGCGTTGCGCTAACAAAATATTGTGTGTCAGGTTAAGTACAGTCGTGCATAATTGTTCAAAGGGGACGTTTCATATGTCGACCCTAGCCTAGGATACCTCACTGGAATCTTCTGATTTTTTCTTGTAGTTTGTGTATTTAGCGTAGCTTTTGTTTATTGCTAGCGCGTAATTGTAGAGAGAATCTCCTTTGTAGTTGCAGTCTTTCATTGTTGTACTGTAAAACAGTTGTGGCATGCATGTAGATTTGCACCAAGTATTTCGCAGCTGCGCTGGTAATTATTTTCAGTGCTATGTTAATGTATTCCCCTATCTTTGCTCTTCAAATTGTGCTTTTCTGTGTTATCGTGTGAAATATTGTGACAATAATGGCGTGTGAAAAACGTAACACTCGGCTCCAAAGTAAACTGAGAAATGACAGTGAAGACGAAAGCAGTGTGTTGGCCCCACCATGTAAAGAATTAACTAATATTCAAAGTAGTAATTTGGTAACTGTGCATAGGGAAATGGAGCGGGCGTCAAACAATGGCGTAGGCAGTGAAACAGGTAGTGAACAGGGAAGCATTATCGATCGATCGGTCGGCAACAGCTCGCCTCAGGAATCCGAAATGATAGGACACAATTTCGCAAATACTGTAGATTCAGGTTTTGGGTCATCACCGTTTTCTCAAATAAGTCAAGACACATTTTCTGCTTGTCAAAATGTGAATGTTGCCGGTGCAAATGCACTGCCGAAAAGCGTAGAGACACAGATTCCAGACACTAATACATTATTATTGCAATTAATGCAACAAATGGAACAAAATCAGAGACAAATGAGACAAAATCTTAAAAAGTTAGACACAGTGGAACAAAATCTTAAAAAGTTAGACACAATGGAACAAAATCTTCAAAAGTTAGACACAATGGAACACCACCAGAGACAAACACAGCAACAGTTAGACGCAATGGGACAAAATCTTCAAAAGTTAGACGCCACACTTGAACAAACTCGTGAAGATTTAACTAGTGAGTTACATAACATTGAATCGAAATGTCAAAAAGTCTGTAATGACGTAAAAACACAAATTTGTGAGCATTTTCAACCTATTTTTTCGCGGCATGAAAATGCATTACAGAATCACGAAGCAGCCATAAAAGAACTGCAAACCATTGTTCATGAAAATTATGAGACCTTGTGGGCTAAAATTGACTCAGTTGCATCTACTGACTCGGTTACGCAACTTGCAAAAACTCTGGAAAACTTAAAGGACACAGTAGATTCGATTTCAACACAAATGGACACTCTGAAACTTGGTTCAGAAAAACACACTGAGGAAATGTGTTCACTATCGGAGAAAGTAGCCGAACTTTCGGATCAGGTAACTAACTTATCTACAAAGGTAGATGATGATCTAAATGACACAAGACCTGTAGCCTTCACTGACACAGAAGAGTATGAACAAATTAGAAAATTCAAACAGAATCAAAATCAAATCAATACACAGTACAAAAGAGAAATCCGGGAAGTACAAGATCAGTTGGCACAAGTAGTACAAGAATTACGTATTTCAGAGGCCACTCGCGCTCCAATATGGGAAGAGGGACACAGAAATACGGAACAGCCACAAAATAATAACACAGGGCATTTCGGAAGTTATGAAAGAAATTGGTAATGTGCACCGAATTTTGAGATGGAACGGCCGACACGACCTAACAATGACCGACATGCGACTCGCTGACATGATGATTTTGACTATAAGCTCTTCATTACTACACGTAAATTCAAAACATTTAAGAATTCCGGCAACGACATTCATCCACAAGCGTGGCTCCATCAATTCTCTCATTGTTTTCCTCCCAACTGGTCGTTAGAACACAGATTAGAATTTATGTGTGGCTACTTGGAGAATGAACCAGCTGTAAGAATGCGATCGGTCATTCACGATTGCCACAGTGAAGGAGAATTTTACCATGCTTTCCTCTCAGCATATTGGTCTCAAGCCACACAAGACCGAGTAAAACATGGCATCATAATGATGAAACATTTCGAACAATCTGAATTTTCCAGTCTTGTGAAATATTTTGAAGACATGTTCCATAAGAATCAGTATCTTTCAAACCCATACAGCCCCTCAGAACTCATCCGCATTTGCTTACTCAAATTGCCTGAACATTTACGACATATTATTTTAGCAGGACGTTGCAAAGAAGACATTGAGGCTTTTCAGGGACTGTTACAAGAACTGGAAATTGATACAGACAGTCGCGGGATGCGAAAACAGGAAAACAATCACTACAGGTCACATCCGTCACAATTCCGTGACGACAGAAACAATAACTGGACATGACAGGTCTATTCTTACAACGCAAATCGTGACCAAAATAGACACCACCCGTACGACAACCGTTGGCAGAGTAGTAATAATTACAGGGAAAGATCACCTCTCTGCGGTAGTGACTATCACAGAGACAATCAGAGAAACAGACAATATGGGAACCAAAATAATTATTATTACGGGAGACAGAATACTTTCAGACGCAACAGTTCAGGGCGCAGTTACGATTCAGGAAGAAATTCTCCACCACATGACCGACAAGAAAGAAATTATGAAATCTACCGACATGACGACAGACGAGATAATCATAACGACAGACCTGAATTTCATCAGAACTGGCGGGATTCAAACAGAGCAGGGCACTTTCGACAACATGAATTTGTAGAAGCTAGGTCTCCTAATCCCAGTAACGACGCGTGCCAACAAAGAAACAGACAATGACTCGCACCGCAGGCAACCACGTGCGGCCGCTGGCTCAGGGAAAAATAACGTAGACGCTAACCTTGAGAAAAATTCCAGTTTTCTTTACCGACGTATACCGCATGATAATTGCGTTAAAGTTGAAACTCTGCGTACTAGGAAGAGTAAAGGTTTACACCACATTTCTCATGTAAAACCGTTTATTGAAAGATAATCTGCTTTTTAACTTTTTATCTTTGCCATATAACCTTTCACTTCACATTACTAGTATGCTTGTCAGACTTAGAATCTGTTAACATGCAACAATGTTTGAAGTTAAATATCCAGTCAAGAACCAAGAGAACTTATTTAAACAGAAATTACGAATGCGTTGTTATAGTGAACAGACGAAACAGTGTTGTTATTTGTACATTCTTGCTTGTTAGTTGCACGATTATGTAACGACTATAAGGCTTACATACTTAGAACATTTACCAGTACTGCTAATGAGATTTTAATGCAACATTTTGGTTTACTTGAAAATACATTCTGGATTTAAAGTACTTTCTGTGAGATACCAGATGACACAGTGGTTAGTTTATGTGACAACTACACGGTTTTATCACGACGCTACTAATGAGTGAAAATTTACAATGTTGCTTTTGCGGTGTATCTGTTTTATATCTGCACAGTTTTTCTGAATTCTTCTGAAAAGTAAAACAGGTTTTAGTAGTAACTTTTGTAGTATAGCTACAATGAGACAGGGTTTTCCGTAGCACAACAATACGTTAGAGTACAGTACTTTCTTCATCACAACAATAAGCGTAATAACTACGATATCTATACACAAAGAATTTCACTTTTGTTTATCATGAGGTAAGTACATTGACTTCTGCAGAACTTAGCTTTCGGAGGACGATGACTACGACACTTCCACAGAGATTATCTTACAGCAAGACGCATATTTAGCGCTACAGGACACGTACTTGAGTGATTAATTTTGTACTTAAAACATTTATTTTTAAAGATTTTTGAATTACAAAGAAAGTTCTCCGTGATACATTTCATTCCATTGCTGTAATCTGTAACACCTGAAGGCATAATTACATTAATCCTCAGGGGGGTACACGCTTACTTTGTGTACCATGTGTGTGGCAACCACAAGGAGCCCTAGCTAATATGGTATTTGCTTACACAACTTTACACATCGGTACCATATTTCTCTAACACATAATTACACAGCTATCTGATCATGTAACTGAGAGAGACAAACTTTTTTTTTACTACATCAGTGACAGATGTTTACGTAATTATACCGTTGGATAACTTCACACTTACGAAATTGTATTTTGTCTGTACTGTGTGAACTCTTCATAGTTTTTCTGAATCATTGTGATACTATGAGAGCTTTGAATGATGTATTTGGTATGAGATCATGATTTTTAAAGTACGTTTGAGGCAGCTGACACTTTTGACATGAGCAGAGAATTTTTTTAGGGTTTGAAATTATTGCAGAAAGCTACGACGATTTTGAGATTTGACTGAGGTGTTATGATGTTATTTTTACGACGACGATGTGTATTATGCTGCTGAGGTATGTTTATGATTAATAGGCTGAGGCTATATGAGTTATTTGATTATGCTTCATATTTATAATGACGAAATATTGATGAGTGTCGATGGATACGTATATGTGTAATAAGGTAAGGAGTAATGAATAGTGGGTAGGGACTCTT
The DNA here is from genome assembly GCF_023864345.2 of Schistocerca serialis cubense. Taxonomy (NCBI): domain Eukaryota; kingdom Metazoa; phylum Arthropoda; class Insecta; order Orthoptera; family Acrididae; genus Schistocerca; species Schistocerca serialis. The sequence goes on from NC_064638.1 coordinate 335,738,698, forward strand.
GACTTGTGAAAAAGGATGTTGGAAACCAAGAATCGTACTTTAAGAGTTATGAAATGTGTGTAAATGCGTGAATGTATCACAATGCCGGCGAAAATTTTTTGGACAACGTTATATTCATTGGATTTTCTTTCTACAGATTTGCAACGCTAATTCTTGACCTGTGAAATATTTTTATGTGAGACTGTCACTGTAGCGGAAACTGGTGTCGTAAATATTTCCGTAAGAAAGTTAAGTGACCACCTGCACGTAATGCGTCGTGGGCACGCAGCTGTGTCAAACACCTGGAGAACAAGCCATTAGGGTGTGCCTTTCCGGAAGCACAGGTAGAAAAAGAAAAGGAAAAAAGGCAGGCCTTTATCCTCGCCATTGGCATTCCTTTAGAGAAAATATTGCAAATGCGACACCCTCATTACTTCCATTAACCTTGCTATTGACATTCCTTTGTAGAAAGCATCGCAAATATTACACGCTCATTACCTGAAAACATATGATTACTCGTACTTTGTGCTAATTACTGCAATGCTTATGAATTGATGGGAAATATTCGTACAGCTGCACACCTGATTATGACAAGTGTCTTTCTATGAGAGTTGAGAGAATTTCTACTAACTTATGAAATGTCACATGACTATTGAATGATATTTTTATGCTTTGGTTTGCGTAATTGCTTATTTCATTTGATACCTGTTTTCCAGCTGTGTTACAGCATTAGGTTTCATAAAATAAAATGAAATGCATTTGCTAATGTGAACACTTTCTGTCAACAGATCTATTAAATAATTATTTTATGATCCACATTCTTTAAAAAAGGAGCACTTGGAAAGGAAAAAACAATACGAAGGAACTAGTAATAGTAACACATAATTTTCTTTTCAAGTACATGGTAATATTTCTTTTTACAATCAGTTGTTGTGGTGCACCACTTTAATTTACATAGACATTGAGATGTGAATATACACTTCCCTTATCTGCATTGTTGTTTTTACTGTAATATCTTTTCTGCTTGAGCTTTGTCATGTATAGATATAAGTTTTATATTTTTTATATTTGCTGCTGCTGTTTGCCAGGCATAGTGCTACTGAATTTTAAATTATGTTACTCTGTTAACCTAGTTTTACCACTGACTTATTTTTCTTGTTACTGTACATTGGCTCATATTAGTTGTAATGTTGCATTGCTTGGTAATTTATATTTACTGTAGCTTGCTTTGCAATTTTCCATTTTTTTTTGCATTGCTGTTTGTGTTAATTTGTTATGTGCTGCTGCATTGCCTCGTCCCTTAGTTTAGCTTCTGAGCTCAGTAGATTTAAGTTAGCTTAAGAGGAGACTATATAAGAAACTAACTATTATAAATTTATAAGAAATGCATTGAGAAGCTATCAGAAAATGGTCTGGCAAAATAAAAAGGATACTGTACAGTGGAGAAAAACTATTATTGACAGAGGATGTGAACAGAATACAGAAAGCAGAGAGAAAAACTATTTTTGACAGAGGATGTGAACGAAATACAGAAGGCAGGCTTAGATAGGACTTTTGGGAATAATGATGAATGAAGGGAGATCTCCAAGGAGCAAAGAAAGTTTTGTTTGCAAAATACTGCAATGAAACAAACCCTGTCCTTTCCTTTTGTGTTATCCCACTATGTGTTTGGGTACCCTTGTGTATATATGTTCTTCCTGTCTTTATATGTTTACCTCATCAGACTTTTGTTGTAGAATTTTTCTCATACTCAGCTACATGAACTATGATGAGGAATACTGTTATCCTCAAATATAATTTGCGTTAATAATATGTTATTTACTTTGTAAAGATGTTAGACATTATTAATTCTGTTTTGTTTTAATGCTCATGTGTAAAGTTGATGTTTCAAAAGTTATTGTGATCTTTTATGTATGTACTCATGTCATAATTCCACTGATGTATATGTTAGTTCGATTCTTTTGTAAAGCCTGTACTACAAATGTTATCTGTATTGTTATGTTTTTAATGATGTATTTTGTACCTTTGTTATTGTATTCTTATGTTATAAAATTGTAATTGTCACCAGTTCATGATATTATTAACTTGTTAGTTACATTTCACTGCACACGTTTCTGTTGGTCATAGTACATGGACAATATGTGAGAAGTAGGGACTGATAGTGTTTGCACGTGTGTTAATGATTCAGCAAGGGACTGGATAACAGCATTGCTGTATCTAAGGACAATTCCAGAAACTTTGTGAGTGCACAAGTGGTGGTTTATGGACTTGCTATATTGTCCGCAAGACTCTTCGATGGTGATTGTGCACCTGCAGATTTGCAACAGATGGCTGCTGGCTGTCTCTACCAGGACTACAGTGGGTCTGCATCTTTGATGGCCCACCAATTGCTACAAGGACTGCAGTGGGTCTGCACCTCTGGTGGCCCACCAGTACCGTAATTTCTACCAGGACTACAGTGGGTCTGCTCTGTGATGACCTAACTACCAATATTCTTCAAAACGTCGACTGACTCTGCTGTGGGTTTACTCTGTTGTGGCCCATTACCTGTCTGCATGTCGAGTCAGCACTGTCTTTCCGTTGGAAGGACAACACTACTTCTTCAAGACTGCATGGAAATCCACTACGTCTGTGTGCATTGTCTTTTACTGGTCAGACTTTGAGAAAAACACTGCAATTTTACTGTGACGAATGATGAGGACTGTCTTTATGGACTGTGAGAAAATTTTAGCTTTTGAGCAACATTGTATCAATAAGTGTGTGCATTTTATATCTTTGTTACTGTAATTGTAAAAAATTTTTGTCAAATCTGTATTGGCCACTGCCCAACCCAATTTGTAAATTTTTTTGTGGGGAGCATGGGGGCTATGTAAGTAGGCTGTTTATGTTTTCTTATTGGCAATGTTACGTAGCGCTCAATATGAAAATCACTGGCTGTGCTGTGTGCAGTCTGTGGCTGCTTTGCATTGTTGTAATACTCGCCATTGTAGTGTTAGGCAGCTGGCTGTGAACAGCGCGTAGCGTTGCGCAGTTGGAGGTGAGCCGCCAGCAGTGGTGGATGTGGGCAGAGAGATGGCGGAGTTTTGAAATTTGTCATGAACTGCTATATTTATATATGATGATATCAAGGTAAATACATTGTTTGTTCTCTATTAGTATCTTTCATTTGCTAACTATCCCTATCAGTAGTTAGTGCCTTCCATAGTTTGAATCTTTTATTTAGCTGGCAGTAGTGGCGCTCGCTGTATTGCAGTAGCTTGAGCAGCGAAGATTTTTGTGAGGTAAGTGATTTGTGAAAGGTATAGTTTAATGTTAGTCAGGGCCATTCTTTTGTAGGGAATTTTGAAAGTCAGATTGCGTTGCGCTAACAAAATATTGTGTGTCAGGTTAAGTACAGTCGTGCATAATTGTTCAAAGCGGACGTTTCAAAAGGTACGAATTCGTAATTTATGTGTTTTTCAAATATTTGTAATTACATTTAAAAACTAAGAGCTACATGTATACAAACAGCAAAAAACAGTCTTTGTCTTTAACAGACGAAAAATAAAAGCCCACTGAAGATGCTGCAACTGCAGTGAAACATGTTTGGATTAAAAAACAAAATTGTGTTTTGCTGAAGGCGGACCCTATCCAAAAACATACGTTTTGTTAAAGTGAACACGGGAGAAAAGAGCTTCAACCCCAAGATACTAGTGACCTTCGAGACTGAACGTAGAGAGTCGATGTTAGTCAAGAATGACTGTAAGACGACAAAGATTCCATTCTCGACAGCTCACTGACTTCCAGCAAGGTCGAGCAATGGGGCTACGACAAGCCGAACGTTCCTTCCGTGATACTGCAAAAAGACTTGGTATGAATCTAGACATGTACGTGACTGCTAGCTGCGGTGGTCGCGGGAATGTATAGTCGCAAGAAGAATGGACAGTGGATGAACACTTGGGCCTATCGAGAGGAAAGGCAGTCGTTTTTGACGTATGGCTTTGATACATCGTATTGCGTACGCAGATGCAGTTCTAGCAGCAATTGGCACCGCAGTGACAGAACGAAATGTTACAAATCGGTTACTTCAAGGAAAGTTCCGGGCCAAACGCCATGGAGTGTGTATTCCACTGACCACAAACCAACACATGAGGGCTCATTGGAGGCCAACGTGGTCATCTGTTGTCTTTTCTAATCACGGTTGGTGATGGGCAAGTGCTGCTTAGAACGAGGCCAGTTGACGGCCTGCAAACAACCTGTCCGCGTGCTACACACACTGGACCTGTACTTGGTATGATGGTCTGGGTACGATTTTGTATTACAGCGGGAGCACTCTTGAGGTTATCCCACGCACCCTGACTGCAAATCTGGACGTAATTCTGGTGATTCAACCTGTTGCGCTGCCATTCATGAAGAACATTCCAGAGAGTGTTTCCCAACAGGACAACACTCGCCCACATACCACTATCGTAATGCAAGAAGCTTTACAGTGTGTCGACGTGTTGTCTTGCCCTCCTGGATCACCAGATCTGATTCCAACCGAGTATGTATCGCATATTATCGGACGACAACACCAGTGTCTTCATGAACCAGTGTTAACTGTCCTTGTATTGACTAACCAGGTGCAACATCCGTGAAACTACATCCCGCAGACAGACATCCAACACCTGAACGATAAGATTCGCATATGTTTGCATGCTTGCATTCAACATTCTGGTGGTTATATCGGTTATTAATGTGCCAGCATTTCACATCTGCAGTGACTTTTCTCGCACTTACATTAACCTGTGATGTTGCAACATTATTCGCTGAAGAAACAGTGAAGAAACAGTCTAGATCGCGATGGTACTTTATTAAAGTGATCTGTTTCGGCATAGGCTTAGGCCGTCTTCAAACAGCATCATCAGCTGCTGGCAGTTTCAGCGATTGAGGTCAAGTAACTGTTCTACGTATCGTCAATTTCAGCTGATGGTTCTATCTGAAGATGGCTTAAGCCGAAACTGGTCATTTTAATAAACTACCACTGCAATCTAGACAGATTCTTCACTGATTTTATATAGATTGAAAGGTCGCTGCTTCTCGAAAACGTTACCAAAATTTTGAACTTAAGTATGTTACCTTGACCGGCGTACTCGTATCGCCGAAATTTCACTACTCGACTTCACTTATTTCCTGTGTCGCGATTTTTTTCTGTCAACGTATGTAAAAACTTTAATAACAATATTATAATTACATCCCATATGGAACAGTGCAGCTGTACATAATTGCCATTGACATTAGCACACAGACACTACCGAGTAGGAAAGGAGTGATTGGCTTCAGTGTAGAAAATCTTGTGTCGCAGACGGATTCAGTTTCCACTGTTTCCTGCACTTCCTTGTCACAGGTGTCCCAGGTGTCCTAATCTAGTGCTTACCGCTCCACAAGCCTTAATGAGTCTCAGCAAAGTGTTGCAGCACCGCTCAACGGTAACTGTTACAACCACGTGGTAGAAAGCCGGCGCACATCGGCCCTCGTTCGCCGAAAAAGAAACTGAGCATCACTTTTCCCACCTTCGCAAGAGTGTAGGAATTTTTCGAACTAGGGAGCGATGATGCCGTCACTCCATGCTCATCCGTTTGGAGGCAATGTCGAGGCGGTGGCACAATCTGTGAAGTTAAACCTGCCGCGCGGAGTAGCCGCACGGTTTTCGGTGTCTTGTGACGGTCTGGGCGGCTCCCGCCGTCGGAGGTTTGAGTCCTTCCTCTGGCATGCGTGCGTGTGTTGTCCTTAGCTTAAGTTAATACAAGTTACATTAAATAGTGTGTTAGCTTACGGACCGATGACCTCAGCAGTTTGGTCCCGTAAGACCTTACCACAAATTTCCATTTCCAATTAGATCTGTTCTTTGCTCTTCGTACCTCAACAGATGGATCAGGCAAACAGCAAATCTCACCGTCACCTCATTCTCTGAAGGCTTCTTGGGAACCCACTGTGTGCAAATTTTTCCGTAAATAAGCTTGGGGATTAAGTGGCTCACAGTCCTTTTCTTACAAACATACAGCAATGACCCGCGCGGTGATCCGACAATTCGTTTGTATGAGCTCCTGCACTGCAGAGGCGGTAACAATGAGTACTTGCCCAGGATGTGACACGTCCTTGATGTTTAAACGTCCCACCTCATGACTCTGATACCATCCTAGACATTCCTCTCTGTCCACTTTAATCCAGCGATCAATTTGTGAAGCATGGTCCACTTCCGCAAGAATAAATTCGATAACCGCTCTTTGTGTTGATCTGGAGGAGTCCATCGTGCAACGAAATGCGGAAATAACTATTCAGAAATGAGGAATTGCTGCGAAGCCGACAACTACGCTTGGGCAACTGGGAATAACCTTACGCCATCTACCGGCAAACACATTCACCCAAACACTACATACAACAGCGCTACACTGAAGACCAACTCTCCACTGAGAATACCTTATACTCCGTAACTTATGCACCGAGATAAATACCACAGTGGCTAAAGCAAAGTATTCTCCATCGGAACTAATGTACCTCAGATTCCCAATTATCGAACTGTATTTTTATTTCTCCCATCTGCTTAAGCGTTTCATCCGAAAATGCAATTGCCAAATCCTTCCTCAAAGAGAAGGAATAGATTGACCATGACAACGTCGTCGACTGAGGTGGAGCAGTGCCTAAGACGTTGGAAGGTATTTGAGCGGAGTGTATGCACTGTTTCTCACGGGACATTCACACCCAACAGTGGCCTCCAGCAAGCACTAGCACACTTGAAGGTACTGAACGACCGCTAACATTTGCAGATCTTGCACCTTAGTTGCTACTTCAATTACACTCCATCAAACAGATAGGAAAGAAACCTACGTCTTTTGCAGTTTAATGCTTTATATGCATGTACGAAACATGTTTCGCCTGTTAATGCTAGGAACCTGCAGTTTTCTATAACATACAAGAAAATTATTTAATTATATATACAGGGTGTTACAAAAAGGTACGGCCAAACTTTCAGGAAACATTTCTCACACACAAATAAAGAAAAGATGTTATGTGGACATGTGTCCGGAAACGCCTAATTTCCATGTTAGAGCTCATATTAGATTCGTCAGTATGTACTGCTCAATGGAGCACGTTATCATGATTTCATACGGGATACTCTACCTGTGCTGCTAGAACGTGTGCCTTTACAAGTACGACACAACATGTGGTTCATGCACGATGGAGCTCCTGTACATTTCAGTCGAAGTGTTCGTACGCTTCTCAACAACAGATTCGGTGACCGATGGATTGGTGGAGGCGGACCAATTCCATGGCCTCCACGCTCTCCTGAACCCAACCCTGTTGACTTTCATTTATGGGGACATTTGAAAGCTCTTGTCTACGCATCCCCGGTATCAAATGTAGAGACTCTTCGTGCTCCTATTGTGGACGGCTGTGATACAATACGCCATTCTCCAGGGCTGCATCAGCGCATCAGGGATTCCATGCGACGGAGGGTGGACGCATGTATCCTCGCTAACGGAGGACATTTTGAACATTTACTGTAACAAAGTGTTTGAAGTCACGCTGATACGTTCTGTTGCTGTGTATTTCCGTTCCATGATTAATGTGATTTGAAGAGAAGTAATAAAATGAGCTCTAACATGGAAAGTAAGCGTTTCCGGACACATGTCCACATAACATATTTTCTTTCTTTGTGTGTGAGGAATGTTTCCTGAAAGTTTGGCCGTACCTTTTTGTAACACCGTGTATATATATATTGTAATGAATATAAATGATCGTAAATGGATGGCGAAGATTTCTGGCGTCAGAAGTCAGCCTATTTCTGCCAAAGGCTTTGTGTAAGAGGGCGGAGGAGCGGACGGACGTTCAGAGCACGCTTTTGCCTTTAGGGTGGAAAACTGCACCTAACAGGTAGCAGAATCGGCAATAATCGCCGGCATCAGACCAGAAGGCAATGGGAACTATTAACACATAATGTATATCCACATATCCCCGGCATATGTGGCCTGTAATTCATAAAGTTTCATAATGATCTCTGAATTGGAAAAATATTCCGGACTAGTCCCCCATTCGGATCTCCGAGAGGGGACTGCGAAGGGCGAGGTGACCATGAGAAAAACATTAAATAACCAACGAAAGAGTACGTCCGGACTCGTAAAGGGTGGTACTAAAACGAAAAACATGAGCAACTGAGCAACTCTGAACATCTATTATCACGAGATGTCTATGTAATCGCCCCTGCTGTATGTGGAGTAGTAGTCAGTCCTCAGTAGATGCTATGTTATTGTTGTGAGTAGTCACTTCCTTCCTGACTGGGCTAAGTCCTCTTGTTGCTATGTGATTAAAAACTGTTTGCATTGGACGTTCTGTCTGTTCTTTTTTTTTCCACTCCCGGTTTCGAGAGGCACCAGTAAGCGATAAATGCTGAATGGATATGTAAATGTGTCTTATAGTGTAAATATGTCTTATAGTCAGCCCGAAACAGTGAAATGAGTAAACGAATGAACGATTAGAACCTCTCTCGACAAATGCGATGACTTGGTGAGAACGTTGCGCAGGGCTAAAGCTTCCGAGCAACCGTTGTCATTTCTCGAAATCGCTTACGGTGAAATTTGGGACGTAAGCTTCAATAAGGCCACTGCTTGTTATCTTCCATACCCTACCTGCGCTGAAGTGTTATCTGAAATTAACGTTTCCACTTTGGTTTCGTTTTTCCATTTCCTACTAGAAATCTCCTGAACAAACATGTATTTAAATCTCTGGACTGGTTTCCGATATTAGCTGATTTTTGAACGGTAGAGGACACTAAGTAACAAAGATTTCGCATATCATCCAATAAGCTGCTATTCACCAAAAAACTGCAACTACTTAGTTCACAGTAATGTCCTATGTGGCTACTTCTGCGCCGCTGATATCCGCAATAACCTTCGGTTTCTGTGGTTTGTTTCCAGCAGGAAAGTTACCATAGTTCAATTGTCTACAATTCCCATTCCATAAGACAAACCAGGAAAGGCAAAAAGTGAAGGATCAACTGATCAGAACTGTTGCGATCGTTTGATAGCTGAGTTTTTTTTATTAATTTACACAAACTGAAATCTTTGAGATTCATGACACGCTAACATTAAAAAGGTAACACATATTCTTAGAGAAACCGAAAAATTAGAGTTCTGGGATGATTTTCTTACACATGTTATCCCGTGACACAGTAAAACTCAGTGGCAAAGGAACAGAAGACATACCACAATAGTAGAACGCCTTTCCAAAGGTCCCGTTCCGGCCAGTAACGGCTCAAATGCTCTCGTCTGATTGCTCTGTGGACCATTGGTAGCCTCATGGTAATCACCATAAGGTACAGCCTGGTGAAAAAGAGGACCTGGCGTTTGTAATTGACAGTCACGAGCTAGAATGGAATTCATTAAAGAATGGTTCGCTAATTTCAGTCAAAGACTGCTTAAGTTACAGCGTTGCATCGACAACCACGCATTCCCTCAAGATAAAGTGAGGCTAGAAGTATCAGTCAGTACAGAATAGTTCCTCGCACTAGGATGCCGACTGGGAAAAAGTGGAGGCTTGCAGTAACATAAGGGATGTAGTACCAATACTTGCCAGCTGCTGAATCTAACAGCGAGACGTAGCCACAAGTAAGGCACTTAAGATTACTACTACTGTTTCGGACCGGCTATTATGACGGTAACAGTTTTGAGTAGTTTGCTGTGAAGGCTTTTAAACAGCTTAAAACCTCACCTAACACAAACTCCTTCAAGCGATCATAACAGAGGTCTTCTAAAATCATTATTCACGAAATCCATAATAGACATTACGGTATTAGATTTCGCAAAATTCTTCCATTCTAATACCTCAAATCAAAAAAGAAAAAAATAGTTCCTTTGTCAGTGAAGCAACTCGTAGATTACAAATTTGTAACTGTAAATTGCAGTGGTTGTAATAGACGTATACAACGAGGGATGGATGCAGCGGGAACAGGCAGGATTACGGCTGCCTACAACTCTGCAGTTCCATCGTTGAGATTCCGAGCGAATTTCAGATACCACGCTCGTCTGTGAGCGTTTCGCTGGTAATGTGGGAACGAGAAGGAGTTACAAACACATGATCTCGAACAGCGTAGCCAGAAGACTCCAGAATGATTTCAACGCTAGTGAATGTGAACTGTCAAGCATAACCACAGGCAGAGAATTTTGATTATCATTTAGCACTCACGTCAATCCTCCAGTCATTCGCAGACAGCCGTTTGTAGGTGGATTCTATTCACGAGCTGCAGTACCTGAAACGAAAGTCTTGAAATTTTGATACTGAACTCTCATCTTCTCGCATTGCTGTGATGTGTACCTATGGAACCATGGGAGAGAATAATTATGAATGCCGAACCAATAGTATAGGCAATCATACATTTATGGATATTGTAACATGTTTAGCCTCATTTGAACTTAAGCGTCCATCAGATGAACGGTCAGTGTGTCTGACTGCCATGCAGAAAGCCTGGGTTCAATTCAGTCCCAGTGGTGATGGGAGTTTACTTTGGTGAAAGATTTGAAAAGGGGTGCATCCAACCTCGTTAGGCTAGTTGAGGAAGTGAAAGTTTTGGCTAAATCGTATTGATGTTAATATTTGTCTTAACCGTGGTGTATATGTCGATGACGATGTTATATTATTCATTTAATAAATAATTAAATGATGAATAGAAAAATCTTTAACATTTCAGACAAATATCCCCTGTAAATCAGTAGAATTAGTAGGCCACCATCCACACGAAAGAGTAAAGACACGTTCTGCTCTTCTGTTTGGACATCCCTCATTCTCTCCCCAGTTATCCGTTGCGCGCTTAAAATATCGGGCAACATTAATTCAAGTAACTATTGCCATAAACTGCCAGTTTTCTCTCATTCTCGGCCTCTTCCCCGGTTGTGGACTGGAAGTAATGCATTTCCACGCATGTTTGCGGGCTGTTCCAATTGAAAAGGGGAGTGTCCCAAAGAACAGTCTGAATAATAATAAAGAAGGGGCAAATAAGATTGATCATAACGACTAGGTATAGGAAAGCAAGTAGCCGTTAGGTTTCATTTGGACTCTCCCTCTCCAAGAATTATAAATTCTCTTCTGTTTCTCTCCGCCCAACACGTCTATTTTCAGTTATCATCCGCGGCACTTTTAAAGCACCGCCTACGCCGACGATATTCTATGCCCCGTCTTGTTGCCCTTTATGGCAAGCCATCCTTGATTTACATTGCAGGAAGGTAATGCCCACCCGCACAAGACGAGTCTCCACTGTTTGTCTTTGTGCTTGCTAAACCTACCTTTGCCTGCAAGGCTTCCGGGTCTCTTTCCAATTGAGAAATTATAGCCTTATGGGCAGAGCCCTCCAACCTTCTGGGGATTTTGACGATCTAGCTCGCCAATAGGACAGAATATGCCTTTATATCGCTCAAAAGGGCATCCAAAAACTCTGTCAATGCCACCCCGAAAAACCGCTTGCGCAAGGGCCAGACCAACACGCTACTGACTTGCTTAATTTGTGAAGCTCTGTATCTGGAATAAAGTGTCCAATTATTCTGAAAGTTACGAAGTTAGTCTGTACATGTATACCATATCTACCGATATCCAATCGGACAATTGTTGCGTGGTGCGTAATTTTTATATTTTATTTGATTTATTTTATTTTACTGGTTTTGCTATTCTGTTTTTGTTTCAAAGTGTATATTCGTTGGTTTCATTACCGACTGCAATCTACTACTAATGATGTATGGTTATTTCGAGTATGCGATGATTTATATCCTGTAGAAGTTTTTGGAAAATCATAGTTTTCACTATGGTTACGGAGCACATTCAAGATTTGTGGCAAACCACTATTAAGCAGAAAATACAGTACAACTCTACTGCGAGTAGTATGTGCTGAAATCATCTGATTACGATGTCATATCTCAGAACGATTCGTTTCTAACGAAAAAGGGTTGCTTAATAGAGTGACAATACAGCTGTGTGCGGACTATGATGTTCCAAAAATACTGTTCATTTTGTAATTATGAAAAATTTTTAGTCGTCATTGTTTTACGCAAACAAGTTTCAGCAATCTATGTCAGGAATTCACTGATCCTCAAAGAAGTAAAATAAATAGCTAATACGCTATGTTTTAATATTAAGAAAAGATCAGCCATCACTAGCCAAATAGGTCGTTTATTGGAGCAGATCTAGATTTAGACTATTGCATAACATTAACAGAGAAGTTGCCGACAGGTGACAAAGATCGACGTGTCGGAGTAGAAATACTAATAAATGACACTGACACGCATGTGACTGAAGGAGAACTGAGACCTCATTTCTCTGGCAATCACCGGCCGCTGTGGCCGAGCGGTTACAGGCGCTTCAGTCCGGAACCGCGCGGCTGTTACGGTCGCAGGTTCGAATCCTGCCTCGGGCATGGATGTGTGTGATGTACTTAGGTTAGTTAGGTTTAAGTAATTCTAAGTCTAGGGGACTCATGACCTCAGATGTTAAGTCCCATAGTGCTTAGAGCCATTTGAACCATTTTCTCTGTCAATCACTGCTTGCCACTCTCATTTAGTAGTATTTATATTCCGGCACACTGGAGTCTTTCTCACCTTTTGATAACGGCTCTGATGACTACGCTATAGCCGAAATATAAATCTGCTTCAATAAACGACGGATTTCGCGACTGATTGATATCCTTTTCTTAATACTGAAACTCTCAACGGTCACTGCGCACACAGGGGTCTAATGAATTCCAATTTAGTTACTTTGCTTCGAAATTCTTGGTTATCTATGGGATAACTCTCCCGGAGACAGACAGAATGTACGTTCAAAACCATTGACACAAATAAATTTAGTCGGTATCAGCACATAGAAGTGTCTGCTTATGAAATAATAATGAAAAAAATCACTATTAATAGCAATCGTATATAGGCTCCCTACTGGGGCGTTTTCAACGGTATACGAGGCTTATCAATTTCTTACTATGTTACCTGTCAGAAGTAAAATGCAAATAACTGTCTATACTATCTCCATTGTAGATAGTCTAAGGAATTTTTGTACCAGGAATGATCTGAAAACATTATTTTGGTCCTACAATTTAATCTCTGTAATTAAAATTTCACCATGGCTGGATAGAGACAGCAGGACACTAATTGACACAGTTTTCTTTTATGGGTTCAGAGCAATAAAATATCTGTTGACCCAGAGACAAATTCTCTAACATCAAAGCACAGTTAGTCAGCATGAATAATGATAATACCTTATACTATAGATTCTCCTCATTACAAATCAACTAGATTAACTAATGACTCCAGGACAAATGTTTTTAAGAACAGTTTACAAGGGCCGACCAGTGACGAAATTTGTAATTGACCAAATGCTTACACAAAATTTAATCCTCATGATAAATTCACATCGTTATTTCAAAATAGCTTTCCTCAGAATCTAATGAAAAAAGACACTAAACAGCCAGAAAAATAAAAATCACTGTAGAGATTGAATCATTTTATGAAAGGAAAATGGAGATGGAAATGTTGGCAAGAACAAGCAAAGATCCGGTAGTCATTGTATACTACGAAGTCTACTCAGAGTGCCTGAGAAGAGTCACGATGCTCCAGCTATGTAAACTAAGATATTGTGGAATTGATGGTATGCCTAACTAATACGTAATGCCACATCTAACCACGTGTATCCAGAAAGATTTAATTACTATTTCAACCTATGTAAGCAGGGGATGTTCTTCCGACCACAGAGAAATCAATTACGGGGTGTCACAAGGCTCAGTCTTCCGTCCGTCAGTGTTTTTCACATCTATAAATGAGCTTCAGTGTTAAATATAAGAATCATAGTTAGTTACTTTTGCAGAGGACACTAGTATTGTAAGCTAGTATTGTAGTCAATCCAAACATACACACAGAAACAGAGAAAAACCGTAAATAATGTTATCAAAACGATTATTGAGTGATTTTCTTGCAAATGGCCTCGCTCTCAATTCGAAGAGGACACAACATGGTAAAAGGCACTCAGGTTTCCAGCTGGGATGCCGAGAGCTTTTAATCAACAGTATTTGTCGGGGAAGTGTACATTCACGCAGGACGTAAGATATTCAGTGCATCAGAAATAGCGTGGAAGTTTCAAAAAAAGTATTGATGAGAATTGGTTCAAATGGCTCTGAGCACTATGGGACTTAACTTCTAAGGTCATCGGTCCCCTAGAACTTAGAACTACTTAAACCTAACTAACCTAAGGACATCACACACATCCATGCCCGAGGCAGGATTCGAACCTGCGACCGTAGCGATCACGCGGTTCCAGACTGTAGCGCCTAGAACCGCACGGACACACTGGCCGGCCTGATGAGAATTTAAACAGGTTCAAATGGCTCTGAGCACTATGGGACTTAACATCTGCTGTCATCAGTCCCCTAGAACGTAGAACTACTTAAACCTAACTAACATAAGGACATCACACATATCCATGCCCGTGGCAGGATTCGAACCTGCGACCGTAGCGGTCACGCGGTTCCAGACTGAAGCGCCTATAACCGCTCGGCCACACCGGCCGGGCAGTTAAACAGGAAAAGTAAGTTTAGGAACTCCTAAAACAACGTAGTTTCGCTAGATTTCCACTTCAGTTCATGCACATCTTGCGGAGAGCCAAATCAATAAGTTAGTTAAATTGCTTATATTCATTGAGCGATGTCGTATGGAATAATGTTCATCTCTAAGAAAGAATATCTTCATTGTTCAATAATGTGCTGTAAGAATAATATGTGGTGCTCACCCACTACCATACTGAAGCCATCGGTTTAAGGAGTTAGGGATTTGAAGTACTGCATTATAGTAAACACAGTGTGTCCCAGTCGTGTTAGAACTGTTGTTATGAAAAGTAGACCTCATGGACTGTGTTCACAATATCACTGTATTTATTGAAAATAGTCTCCCTTGAATCAGACCATTGTTGGAGGAACGATCAGGAACCTACCTCTCGGTATTAGGATCGAATGTGACGAATTCTCACCCACAAACACAAAACTTAACACAAAACCTGAACTTCCATCTGTGCTCCACCGTCATTTCCGACAGGTGTCAGACACGTACTGTTGCATTTGCGGCCAGGAAGCCTGCTGCAGCTACTTTCACCTCCTACACAGCTGTTGCTGAAACTTCAAAGAATGTAACGCAGTAACTCGCCACGAGATAGCATTGCAGTTTGGAATGTCACGTAAGCAGTCCTAACGATAATGGGACACACTCTGTACATACTACCTCACGAAGTTTGTTGTAAATAATCCACTAAACCGAATAGGAACAGTTGCGTACATAATAAGGATACCCGAGGAAAATACACTGACTGTAAAAATATCGCTACACCAAGAAGGAGTGTATTCAGATTTTGCGCCCGTCATATAAGAGAGGAACTAGTAGCGCCACTATGACGATGCAAATCGGGCTTGCTTTAATTGCGTTTTAACGGTTGTGAGTGTTAGTTACCTTTCAGAAGGGACGTGGCGAGTTGATGCTAGTCAGGAATGGCTTGAAGGCGACAAAGACGCCATTATCAATACCTCACTGAGTTTAAACGAGGACGGATAATAGGGCTACGAGGAGATGAATGTTCCTTCTGCAACGATGCAGAAAGACTTGGCAGGAACATAGCCACTATGATTGCTGGCAGCGGTGGACACGAGAATGAGCGATCGCAAGAAGACCAGGCTCTGGACGGCCACGTGGCACCACCAAGAGGGAAGACCATTGTGTTTAGAATCTGGCACAGGTGCATCGTACTGTACAAGCAATTTGAGCAGCATTTGGCACCACAGTGACACAAAGGATTGTTACAAATCGGTTACTTCTAGGGCAGCTTCGAGCCAGACACCCTGTAGCGGGAAATCCACCGACCCCAAACCACCGTCATTTGCAGTTTCAATGGTATCAAGCGAGAGGTCATCCGATGGGAGGGTGGAGGACTTTGTGTTTTCTGATGAAAGCTGGTTTTGCTTCGGTGCCAGTGATGGCCGTATATTGATTAGGAGGAGATTTGAATCCAACATGTCTCCCTGGTAATCACACTGGAGTTACAGCCTGGCGTTTGATTTCGTACGATAGGAGAAGCGCTGCCATTGTTATCCCATGCACCCTGACTGCAAATTTGTGTGTAGGTCTGGTGATTCGACCTGCTGTGTTGCCATTGAGAAGAAGTACTCCTGGTGTTGTTTTTCAATTGGATAACGCTCGCCCACATATCGCTGTTGTTACCCAACATGCTTTACAGAGCGTCCACAAGGCGGCATGTTGCCCTGGCGTGCTCGATCACCAGATCTGTCTTCAACAGAGCACATACGGGAGAACCTCGGACAAGAACCCCAGCGTCATCCACGAACAGGGTTGACCGACCAAGTGCAAAAAGCATGGGAGACGTACTAGACACAGCCTTACGAAACTCTTTCGCCAAAGAAGACGAATTATATATTCGAGAATTCGAGTCAAGGGTAGCTGCAAAGAAGAATAACTTAGCAGTAGATGCCCTCAGAGTAGTGAAGCAACTTACGTCACTTAATAAAAGCAAGTCTTCCAGTCCGGACTACATACCATCTAGATTCCTTTCAGAGTATGCTGACGCAAGGGCTCCTTACATAACAATTACATACAACCGCTCGCTCGTCAGAAGATAAGCACCCAAAGTTGCACACGTCACACCAATATTCAAGAATCTTGTAAATTACAAGCCCATATCATTAACGTCGATATGCAGTAAGATTTTGGAACATATATTGTATTCGAAAGGTCTGTTCACATACAGTCGACACGGATTTAGAAACCATCGTTCTTCTGAAACACAACTAGCTCTTTGCTCACACGAAATGTTGAGTACTATTGACAAGGGATTTCAAACTGATTCTGTATTGCTAGATATCCAGAAGGCTCCCCAAGCAAGTGTTACAGTAACTCTGCTAGTCTTGATCTATGTAAAAGATTTAGGTGACAATCTAAGCAGCCGTCTAGTAAAGTCATCAGAAGATCAAAACAAACTGCATAAATGTTTTGAAGCGTTATCTGCATGGTGCGAAAATTGACAGTTGACCTTAAATGAGTCATCCATCGAGTGCTAAAGGGAATCCGTTAAACTTCAGTTAAACGATAAATCTAAAGACCGCAAATTCAACTAAATACCTAGGAATTACAATTACGAACAACTTATATTGGCAATAACACACAGAATATGTTGTGCGGAAAGCGAATCAAAGACTGAGTTCTGTTAGTTGAACACTTAGAAAATGCTGCAGATCTAATAAAGAGACTCCCTGCACTACGCTTATCCATCCTCTTTTGAAGTACTGCTGCACGGTGTGGGATTCTTACCAGATAAAATTAACGGAGTATATCGACATGGTTCAAAGAGGAGCAGCACGTTTTGTATTATTGGGAAATAGGGGAGAGAGTGCTACTGGTGTGATACAGGATATGAGGTCGACATAATTAAAACAAAGGTTTTTTCGTTGCGGCAGAATCTTGCCACGAAATTTCAGTCACAAACTTTCTCCTCCGAATGTGAAAATATTTTGTTGACACCGACCTGCAGAGGAAGAAACGATCATCATAATATAGTAAGGGAAATCAGAGTTCGCACGGAAAGACATACACTAATGTTAAAAAAATAAATAAAAAATAAAAACAAAAAAACGGAACATCTTCAACGACTAGAGATAGGACATTTACACATGACATGTACATTAGTATGTTCTGCTGATATGATTAATATGATTAACATTTGACCATTGTCGGCTCAAGGGTTCAAGGCCGACATCGATATCGCGGCGCCGACTTGAGTAGACGTGCAGGATACCTCGCAGACGTATGCACAAAGCGTACCGTCAAATAAGTGATTCTGACAGTGGAGCACATCTTACACTATCAGGCGTGACAGTCCGTCACCGTTTATTACAGCATGGGTTACCTCCACGTCGTCCACTTCTCTGCCTACCTTTGATAAGTTTGCAGTAACATGCTAGATGGCAAGGGTGATTTGTTCGACGTCACTGGGGACAGGAGTAGCATCGGTTTTCGGTCGGATCCAGGTCCTGTTTGTGAAAATGATGCCCGCATTTTAGCATCACAGTGACTGCATTCGCACAAGACACACAGCGCCAATTCAAGGTCTTGTGATTGGGAGTGCTACTGGGTACAGCCACAAATCACAGTTAGTGTGTGTCCAAGCACTGTGACTAGTGCGAAATACGTGAATGACACACTGCGGCCAGTAGCCAAATTCTTTCTGCACAACACCCCAAACGCCATTTTTCAGCAAGACAATGAACGACCTAATGTTGCTACACGCACACGTGGCTTCTTGGTCTCACAGGAAGTCAACTTTTGGCCTGTTCCACCACATCACCAGACTTGTGGACAATCCGAAATGTGTGGTTATATGGTGAAACGACGGGTGCAGTGCGGTGAAACAGTGCCAACCACCACAGACGAACTTTCGAACCAGGTGAATGCAGCATGTATGGCTATATCACAGAACTCCATTCCTGCCCTACACGTGTCCATACCATCGCGCATGGAACAAGCTGCCACGCCACTGGCCGACCCAGTGCCTACTAGGCAACAGGACACATGCTGAACCAAGGTGACTAAAATGACGATCATTTCTACAGAGTAGAATAGTGTACAAGTTCTGTGAATTTGAACGCCCTTTCACTAGATGTTCAAGGTGTTCTGTTTCTTCTCAACATGAGTGTAAGTGTTCGTTTTTACCACGCGATGTTCGAGATGGGAGTAATAAAGAATCATTGTGAAGGTGGTTCGATGGAGCCTCAGCTAGGCACTTACGTGTGATTTACATGGTATCCATATATATATATGTAGATCTAAATGAATTCCCTCTTACAACTAATATCCGGCGCCTGTAAAACAGGCCGGCCGGAGTGGCTGTGCGGTTCTGGGCGCTACAGTCTGGAGCCGAGCGACCGCAACGGTCGCAGGTTCGAATCCTGCCTCGGGCATGGATGTGTGTGATGTCCTTAGGTTAGTTAGGTTTAATTAGTTCTAAGTTCTAGGCGACTGATGACCTTAGAAGTTAAGTCGCATAGTCCTCAGAGCCATTTGAGCCTGTAAAACAGAATGCACGCACATTTGCATGCTTGCAGTTAGCATTTTTGTGACTACACCGGTTTAAAATGTACCAGCATTTCACATTTACAATGGTTTATCTCGCGCTTACGTAAACCTGTAACCTTGCAATGTTAATCACTTAAATATGTAACTTAGACAAAATCATCTCAAATGCTTCGAATCTCTTCTGTTCCCGTTCACCCAAAAAATGGTTCAAATGGCTCTGAGCACTATGGAACTTGACATCTTAGGTCATCAGTCCCCTGGAACTTAGAACTACTTAAACCTAACTAACCTAAGGAAATCACACACATCCATGCCCGAGGCAGGATTCGAACCTGCGACCGTAGCAGTCCCGCGGTTCCGGACTGCAGCGCCTAGAACCGCACGGCCACCAAGGCCGGCTTCCGTTCACCCACAGTCCATGTTTCACTACCATACAATGCTGTACTCCAGACTATATTCTCAGAAATTTCTTCCTTAAATTAAGGCCGATATTTGATATTAGTAGAGTCCTCTTGACCAGGAATGTCCTTTTTACCATTGCTAGTCTGCTTTTGATGTCATCGTTGCTCCGTCCGTCACTCGTTATTTTACTGCCCAGGTAGCAGAATTCCTTAACTTCATCTACTTCGTGACCATCAATTCTGATGTTAAGTTTCTCGCTCTCCTCATTTATACTACTTATCTTACTTACCTTCGTGTCTCAATCCATAACGTGTACTCATCAGATTGTTCATTCTGTTCAGCAGATCATGTAATTCTTCTTCACTTCACTCAGGATAGCTATGTCATCAGCGAATCCTATCATTGATATCCTTTCACCTTCAAATTTAATTCCGATCCTGACTGAACGTTTCTTTTATTTCCACCATAGCTTCCTCGATGTACTGAGTAAACAGTAGGGGCGAAAGACTACATCCGTTTTTTACATACTTTTTAATATGAGCACTTCTTTCTTGTTCGTCCACTCTTATTATTCCCTCTCGGCTGTTTTACATATTGTATATGACCCGTCTCTCCCTTTAGCTTACCCCTACTTTTTTCAGAATCTCGAACAGCTTGCACCATTTTATATTGTCGAACGCTTTTTTCTGGTCGACAAATCCTATGAACGTGTCTTGATTTTTCTTTAGCCTTGCTTCCATTATGAGCCGTAACGTCAGAATTGCCTCTCTCGTCCCTTTACTTTTCCTAAAGCCAAACTGATCGTCACCTAGCGCATTCTCAATTTTCTTTTCCATTCTTCTGTACATTATTCTTGTAAGCAGTTTCGATGCATGAGCTGTTAAGCTGATTGTGCGATAATTCTCGCACTTGTCAGCTCTTGCCGTCTTCGGAATTATGTGGATGATATTTTTCCGAAAGTCAGATGGTATGTCGCCAGACTCGTACATTCTACACACCGACGAGAATAGTCGTTTTGTTCCAACTTTCTCTAATTATTTTAAAAATTCTGATGGAATGTTATCCATCCCTCCTTCCTTATTTGATCTCAAATCCTCCAAAGCTCTCTTAAAATCTTATTCTAATGGTGGATCCCCCATCTTTCCTAAATCGACTCCTGCTCTTCTTCTACCATATCAGACAAATCTGCCCCCTCATAGAGGTTTCCAATGCCTTCTTTTCCGTATCCGCTCTCTCTTCTGCATTTAACAGTGGAATTCAGGTTGCACTCTGTTATCACTCTTGCTTTTTAATGTCACCGAAGGTTGTTTTGACTTTCCTGTATTCTGAGTCATTTCTACTGACAATCATTTCTTTTTCAATGTTTCACATTTTTGTTGCAGCCTTTTCGCCTTAACTTCCCTGCACTTCCTGTTTATTTCATTCCTCAGCGACTTGTATTTCTGTGTTCTTAGCCTCCCAGAACATTTTTGTACTTCCTCCTTTCATCGATCAATTGAAGTATTTCTTCTGTTACCCATGGTTTCTTCACTGTTTTCCTTCCCAGCTTCTGTTATCACCCTTTTTAGGGAGCTCCATTCCTCTTCAGTTCGATTACCTACTGAGCTATTCGTTATTGCTGTATCTATAGCCTTAGAGAGCTTCAAGCGAATCTCGTCATTCCTTAATACTTCCGTATTCCACTTCTTTGAGTATTGATTCTTCTTGACTAATGACTTAAGCTTTAGCCTACTCTTCATCAGTACTGTGTTGTGATCAATAAATGATTTAAATGGCTCTGAGCACTATGGGACTTAACATCTGAGGTCATCAGTCCTCTAGAACTTAGAACTACATAACCTAACTAACCTAAGGACATCACACACATCCATTCCCGAGGCAGGATTCAAGCCTACGATCGTAGCTGTTGCGCGGTTCCGGACTGCAGCGCCTAGAACCGCTCGGCCACAGCGGCCGGCTGACGATGGTGTAATCCAACTGAAATATTCCTGTATCACCCGGCCTTTTCCTAGTACACGTCCTCCTCTTGTGATTACTGAACAGAGTATTCGCTATTACCAGTTGATGTTTATTACAGAATTCCATTAATCGGTTACCTCTGTCATTCCTTGTCTCAAACCCATATTCTCTTGTAACCTTTTCTTCTACTCGTTCCCCTAAAACTGCATTCCATTCACCCATGACTATTAGATCTTCATCTCCCTTTACATACTGTATTGCCCTTTCAATATCCTCATACACTTTCTCAATCTCGTCATCTCCAGCTTGCGACGTCGGCATGTATCCCTTAACTATTGTTGTCGGTGTTGGTTTGCTGTCGATTCTGATAAGAATAACCCTATCACTGAACTGTTCACAATAACACACTGTCTGACATTCCTTCCTATTCCAAACGAATCCTACTTCAGTTATACCATTTTCTGCTGCCGTTGTAATTATCTTATACTCATCTAACCAGAAATCACTGTCTTCTTTCCGCTTCACTTCACTGACCCCTAGTATATCTAGATTGAGCCTTTCCATTTCCCTTTTCTGATTTTCTACTTTCCCTTCCACGTTAAAGCTTCTGACATTCCACGACCGACTCATAGAATGTTATTATTTCGTTGATTATTCAATCTTTTTCTCATGGTAACCTCCCCCTGACAGTTTCCTTCCGGAGATACGAATGAGGAACTATTCCGGATTCTTTTCCTAAAGGAGAGATCATCATGACACTTCTTCAATTACAGGCCACATGTCTTGTGGATACACGTTAGCTGTCTTTAATGCGGTGGTTTCCATTGCCTTCTGCGTCCTCAGTCCGTTGATCTTCCGCCTTCAGGGGCAGTTTCCCACCTCTAGGACAAGAGAGTGCCCTCAACCTCTGTCTGTTCATCTGCCCTCGTTGACGAGGCCGTTGGCAGAATGAGGGTGACTTCTTATGCTGGAAGTCTTCGGCCGCCAATGCTGATTATTAATCAAAACTGAAGCAGCGATTGTATTCGAAGCCGGGACTGAAAACGTTTTGATTAGAAGTCAAAGACGCTACCTCAAGACCACGGCAGATATTATCTTTTGTTGTTTCGATTTTTTTCGTGTGTGTGTGACCTTCATTATTCCACGTTATGATTGTGTTTAGCCCAAAAAGATAATGCTACCAATAAATGTTTTGATCACTTACCCAAGTTTACAAAATGTCTGACAGATAACAAAGAAAAATTGGAAAACAAACTGGAAAAGTTTCTGCTTGACAAATATTTATTTTCTGTGGAACAGTGCCTGTTTTTGTAGTGTGTAAAAGTTGATGGATCGGAGTTACTAATTCAAACCCTTTATTTTAAGAACGTAAAAAGTCGAAATGTAGCTGTATTTACACATGACTGCGTAATGTTAGTTTAGAATCATTCGACTTCGTTCCAATTACACGTACAAAATATCTGTGAAACAGAGATCTAACTAACTAACTGAATATTCATGCGTACAGGCTCGTGATTTAGCATTTTCTTTTATGCCTTTTATCATCTATGTCTCCATTGGCTCTTCGATAAGCACTTATACCACAAACTTCTTTGATAAGTATTCAGTAAGTTCAGAAGTGCTTACACATTAGCCAATGGGCACACGTAAATGGTATGAGACTTAAATTTAAACACAAAATCACAGTCCTATACAAATATAGTATGGAAACCTTAATATTCTCCCAAGAAAACCTACGTACCTGAAAACCAAATATTATCTTGTATAGGATATTAGCGTTAGATCCCATATGCATGGTTTAAAAGTACGCAAACATTTCTGTTGCAACAACAAATAAAACGTATTCTCCTCTGTACGATACACAGCACTGTAGTAACAACTGTGGCTGAATGCATGAAAGTGTTAACCATACACTAGTGCCAGTTCAACAGACAGCGTTACTCTTAAGACAAATAGGAGCAGATCACTTAGGAATAATTAATTCCTTAAAACAGAAGTATTTTTAAGTAGCACTAAGGCTAAGCCACCAGAATTCCGGATAGAAGGAATCTGCGTTACATATCCTAATTTAGTTGTTAGTGCCTTGCGTTAGTTAATTATCACACTATCATAACGGTTCTTTTCTGAAGGTCACGTGCTATCATCTCTTTTCTGGTACTCTCTCCCTGTCTAGTCAATAACTGCAATAGAGTTTTCGATAAAATTGCATTGAGTATCGAGAAAACTGTGAATTGACGTGTAGTCTCATGTACCGCAAGTACGAGAAAAGATCAAATTCCAGTCACAGAAAATAAAAGAAAGTATTTAATAACGTGTAATCACACAAACAACTGCAGATGTGATAAGAATTAGTACTGTGAAGCCTTTATAGCTCCATGGTAAATAAATTTAGGAGTGGCATCTTGTCAAGGTATCAGCAGAATAACAGTATCGTCTCGATGCAACTTTCGACAAGTTTGTGTACGAAGAGAATGACATGAAAAGCTGTCGGACCGTTATTACACGCACGGTTTAAGTAATTGTCGTTTTATCGAACAGCACTGGACATGTGGATACATCATACAACTGTTAGCGAAAATTGAAACACGGGAAGGAAGAATGGAAATGGCGCATAGCTTACAGCACATACAAAGCAGGGGATGTATGACATGTAATGATTAGAATTGCAGAACAGCGTTGTGTTCGTAGGATGAGATGTATCCTCTGGACATCCGTGCCAGGTGCACATGTAAATGGCCCTAGAGAAATGCTAAGCACCGTATATCGTTATCTGCTGGCGGGAAAAATTACATGAGGGGCCAGTACGATTTATTACGCAAAAAAGAGCACTTTATAACTACTAAATTAAGAAACTACGTTACGGAGTGTGACTGGAAGCAAATAGAAAGTCTTCCCAAATGCGATTTGATCTTCCATGTTTAAGAAGTATCACAAGTGTCAACATGCCGCAGTGATATTTAAATGGAAGACGCCAGCAAAATTATTGTGTGTGGAAGAGTTATGTGGGAGAGTGAGTGGAGTAGAGGTCATGTGGCGCATAATCAAACGGTATTATTCACATGAAAATTTCAGAGATAAGCCGAAGTACAGTGTCTGTTCAGAGAAAGTTGTACCGGTGCTTTTCAATGTTGTTGGTTGCACGAGAATTTTATAGCTGAGGACGTAAAAATCTTATGATCTGTGATCTGTGTGAAAGGTATGAGGTGAGATATCCGACTGCCAAGTATTTCGTATTAATACAATGTATTAACGTAAAAACACTGAATTAATTGGCTGCACCAGACGTGTGAAATGAGTATCAATCGGCTGGAATGAAATTCATCTGGACTTTTCGACGTTCAAACAGTGTTAATCGAGCAAGAATAACAAGCATTTACATTTGTAGAAGTACAGCACATTGTCTTCAATGAATGGCTATATAATGAATACCCTCGCCTGCGATCACTGTCATATGGAAAACCTACTTCTAATTCGAAATTTGTTGTCAAACGCTTCCGACCATTTCATCCTGATTTTCTTGAAAGTATTACTTCATTGAAAAACTGTGCACTTTCCGGCATCCCAGTGTCTCAAGCATAATTTCCAGGACTGATATGAACAAGTTAGAAGCGAAGAGGCGAATTTAACCAGCAAAATTTGTTCCTTAATATTTTCAGAAGCAAAATTACACGAATAGGGGAGGGCATTAATAGACAAGTATATAACAACGGTATGTGTTCACTGACTTAAAGTAAAATACGTTATGTACTCTTTTCTAATGACAAGAAAGATGAAATGAGAGTATCTGTAATACAATACTTCGAAAGCTCACTGACTGGCTGCAACGACATTCTAACGACACCTTCTTTCGCTGAAATCTTGCGCGTGTGTGACACGACCATCCATCCGTTCGGCTTGGAACTTTTATTTCACATTATGTACCAGTAAAAAATTGAAGAGTTACATATTTATACCTGTAAGTCTACGTCAGTTCACTGTTAATAGTTCATGAGAGGTCACGTACAGTTTTATGACGAGTGATTATTGAAACTAGTAAACTCCAATTAAAATTCTCGGGTACAAATACATTCATTGATTAATATATTCCATTTTATTTGTTGTAGAGGAAGAGTATTTGCTGGAACTTAATGCAGTTACAACTATTACGAAAGTTTCTTAACTGACAGCTAATTGGAAAATGATACTAGTGCTAGAGCTAATAAGAGTAAGAAATCTTTATATCAGTGAGGAGGACTATAACACGGAAAGAAATATCTGTTTTACTTTTAATTACCACTAAGATTAGCGTCCACTTCATTGTCAAGATTCTTCCAAAACTGAACTGACCCTGTCTCTAAATCATACAGAACTTCAGTTGGTTATGAACTCGGAAATAACCCTGTTTTGTATTAATATGACAGAGAGCGACTACTATAATAGAGTACTGTTCTTAATAAATTTAACAAAACTATATCTTCATGTAAATAAAGAATAAAAACTCTAGCCAGAAAAATACAATACTTCTAGAATCCAATCCAATCCGGCAGTTGACTTCACTGGCCTGACACATCGGCAGAGGATTTGGCGCCATTCCATTACATTTGTAAATGTGAATAGGTAGGTATTTTAAAGAGAAATACTTCGAGGTGCTCATTCACTCATATACAAGTTTTATAGACGAACAGAAGAGCCCACATCATATCGCAAAGTAAAACTATATCGTAACATCCGTCATTTGTTAAACTTTATGCGTGTACATCTACAGGATTCTGTGCCTGGCAGAGGATTCGTCGAACCACCTTCAAGCTGTTTCTCTACCATTCCACTCTTGAACAGGGCGTGGGAAAAATGAAGATTTAAATTTTCAAACCAAAGTAATTAGTGAATCGGGCGAGAATTTCGAGTTCTAAAAGACAATAAGTAAAGTTCATAGAATGCCGGCTTTCGCTGCCAGTCTCAGTGTTCTCGGTAAATTTTACTTTATGGGCACTAGGACACGGTCCAATATATATCTTCCATTTCTAAAGGCAACATCGAAGACTACAAAGGCCTAGATGGCAGATTCTAACTTAAACTAGTTCATCACTCTGAGCCCTTCTCACATATTAACGTTTAACTTCTTGAGTTTATTTAAGTCTCAAATTAAGTCTCTGATCATATCTTTAGAATCAGTAGGCAAAAAATTAGATACAGAAACATGTCCGATGCCTGTTCCATGAATTACTGTTTAACAGAGCAGTTGAAGTACCACATCGCTTGTCAGTTGGTGCCAGCGTTCCCACCACAGCGGAGTATGCATGAAATTGCAAAGTATTTGTGCACACTGCCACAGCAATTCAAGGAGAAGCGGTAAGTGAAAGTGGTCTTGTGTGTGACAAAGCCACAAAAATTATTTGGAGTCAGCACCAGGGGCTGTGGGCAGCAGCGGCAAGACTAGAGCTTTTGTGTAGGGCCAGTTCGTGGGTGGCACGCTGGACAGTCTTGTTTACATCCTGGAGTGGCATGTCCAGGGAGCTGACCAGCGAGTTTTCGTGTCTGAGAAGACTGCAGCTCCATGTTTGTCGATGACACTTTCTTTATCATGGAGTCTGATAACTAGTGGAGCGTCAGTGGAGATTCTTACGGTGAGCCAGCGAGGAAGCACAATAAAAAGTGGGTGGAAGACAGAGGAATCAACAGCATAAGATAGAGCGCAGCAGTAGAGGCATCCAGGTAGAGTCTGGGCCTGTGCTAGCAGGGATTTGTTTTCAACAAGCTGCATCAGCTCCAATCTGGGGAAAGCAGATGGTGCCTGGTAACTTGGCTGCAGGGAAAGTCATGATGACGCGACTGAAGCAAATTTTATCTGTAGTGTGTGCTCTTGGATGGTTGGGGCAATTGTGCTTGGTACAAAGCTATGTTTGCCTGTGATAATTATTACACTCCTGGAAATGGAAAAAAGAACACATTGACACCGGTGTGTCAGACCCACATTACTTGCTCCGGACACTGCGAGAGGGCTGTACAAGCAATGATCACACGCACGGCACAGCGGACACACCAGGAACCGCGGTGTTGGCCGTCGAATGGCGCTAGCTGCGCAGCATTTGTGCACCGCCGCCGTCAGTGTCAGCCAGTTTGCCGTGGCATACGGAGCTCCATCGCAGTCTTTAACACTGGTAGCATGCCGCGACAGCGTGGACGTGAACCGTATGTGCAGTTGACGGACTTTGAGCGAGGGCGTATAGTGGGCATGCGGGAGGCCGGGTGGACGTACCGCCGAATTGCTCAACACGTGGGGCGTGAGGTCTCCACAGTACATCGATGTTGTCGCCAGTGGTCGGCGGAAGGTGCACGTGCCCGTCGACCTGGGACCGGACCGCAGCGACGCACGGATGCACGCCAAGACCGTAGGATCCTACGCAGTGCCGTAGGGGACCGCACCGCCACTTCCCAGCAAATTAGGGACACTGTTGCTCCTGGGGTATCGGCGAGGACCATTCGCAACCGTCTCCATGAAGCTGGGCTACGGTCCCGCACACCGTTAGGCCGTCTTCCGCTCACGCCCCAACATCGTGCAGCCCACCTCCAGTGGTGTCGCGACAGGCGTGAATGGAGGGCCGAATGGAGACGTGTCGTCTTCAGCGATGAGAGTCGCTTCTGCCTTGGTGCCAATGATGGTCGTATGCGTGTTTGGCGCCGTGCAGGTGAGCGCCACAATCAGGACTGCATACGACCGAGGCACACAGGGCCAACACCTGGCATCGTGGTGTGGGGAGCGATCTCCTACACTGGCCGTACACCACTGGTGATCGTCGAGGGGACACTGAATAGTGCACGGTACATCCAAACCGTCATCGAACCCATCGTTCTACCATTCCTAGACCGGCAAGGGAACTTGCTGTTCCAACAGGACAATGCACGTCCGCATGTATACCGTGCCACCCAACGTGCTCTAGAAGGTGTAAGTCAACTACCCTGGCCAGCAAGATCTCCGGATCTGTCCCCCATTGAGCATGTTTGGGACTGGATGAAGCGTCGTCTCACGCGGTCTGCACGTCCAGCACGAACGCTGGTCCAACTGAGGCGCCAGGTGGAAATGGCATAGCAAGCCGTTCCACAGGACTACATCCAGCATCTCTACGATCGTCTCCATGGGAGAACAGCAGCCTGCATTGCTGCGAAAGGTGGATATACACTGTACTAGTGCCGACATTGTGCATGCTCTGTTGCCTGTGTCTATGTGCCTGTGGTTCTGTCAGTGTGATCATGTCAATGATATGTGTCAATAAAGTTTCCCCTTCCTGGGACAATGAATTCACGGTGTTCTTATTTCAATTTCCAGGAGTGTATATTGTTGTAACTGTGGGGCCACCGCAAGGCCTAATGTTGGTCTCCGAAATAAGCCTTAGATGGTGAAGATTCTGTGTGACTTAAATCCTAATGGCGTATCTTATTCTGCTGCCAGTAGTGTTCAAGTGACTTACCTTCTAATTTCTGGATTTGTTGAATTAGTGGTCTAATTTATTTTGTCATGTGGCCAGCTTTGTGTAGACTGGCTCTGAGTACATTAATTTTATTATAAATTTACTGTTATCTCTTGTTGACAGGATAATATCAGTTTTGTGGCTTCGGTGTGTCGGCTGTAGTTGATTTGTTCTTCGATACTGTATCCTGAGGTCGAATCTTGCTAATTTATTTTTCTAATCATTTCTTCCAGGTTGTATAGTTATTATTATTACAGTGGCCTATTTTGTGCTCTCCTTGTTGTTGGAATGCTAAAATTATTTTGAAGGGTTGGGATTTTGTCATTTAGTACCTCACACTAGGTATTAAGTTAATCCGTATT
Source organism: Schistocerca serialis cubense (assembly GCF_023864345.2). NCBI lineage: Eukaryota > Metazoa > Arthropoda > Insecta > Orthoptera > Acrididae > Schistocerca > Schistocerca serialis. Next base: position 335,767,954 of record NC_064638.1, read on the forward strand.
CATATAAAGAACGCTAATCGTTTCCTTGCCATTTTCTTTTACTTTAACGCAGGCTTTCTAATTTATTGAGCTCTGTTGTGAAAACATGTGTTTAAAACTTGTTAAGTAACTATGCCAACACAACACCAACCACTTTACTGTCCCACTGATTCCTGCGCCGCTTGCTTACACTGAAAAAACAAAATTTACAAGGGATGCAATAGGTAAAGTTCCAAATGAAGTAAAGGCTTATTCTATCACATCGTTAGCTTCTCATTACTCTCCTACAATGGACTTGAAGTGCAAGTAGCCAATACACCCGATGTTACTATTTTTGTTATTTCCCATCAAAAGAAGAAAGTGAATAGTAGTAAGGAGTTTCATGATTCTTTTTTACGAGTAACTGTACGTCCACAAAAAAATTATTCTTAAATGTATCCTCAATTCTGCAGTGGAATTTATGCTGGCCTTAAGCTTGCTAATAAATTACAGTTATCTGAATTTCTGCATTAGTTTAGTCTGTTTTGCGAAATAAAGAATTATGTTGTTTTATGTATAGACGTGAAAGCACATTCTAAGTAACGTGAATTCAAGGCAGCCTGATAATTGATCCAAGTCTGATAAAACTGTTTTGTTACACTCGACAATAAACGAAAAGTTGAACCCTACATAGCTTCACCAAACGTGCTCTTTGACTTGTAACTGTCACAACGGTCGTCATATGAACTAACTTAAATACGTTGATTACTTACGATATTCATATATCTATGAGTAGTAAAAGTTTCGATGTACTTCCAAAAATGTGTTCGTCTTTTGTATCTTAAGCGGAAAAGACGTTACCACAGAACTGTAGAAAACTAGACGTAAAGCTAAAGTATACCGCAACTACACGACGAATTCCACCAAAGATCTTCCTACATCTGAGTATTAAGAAGAGAATGTAGATGCGTCAAAAACAACGGTTGAAACGCTTATAGCAGTCATGATGTACTATGCACCACAATCTTCACTGCGATTTACAAAGTTGTCACGCCCTTTGTTGAACTATTATGTTTCTTTGCTACGAAAGTCTGCCACACTCGATTGGAACTAGTGTGTAACAGCCGTCTGGGGGTCGTAATGAGGAGCGTATCATACAGCTATCACGTTTGAGACAAATACGGAAATCAATGGGCATAAAATCTGAGCTGTAGGACGGATGCGTATTTTTCACCCACCGCAGCCACTATAGGATACTGTGTCAAGTGAACCCTACATGGGTAAGCATGTTTATGGATCAACACATTATCTATAGTGATTATCCTACAGTCCTTGTTAATAACGGCACATCAGTGTCCCCACTTTTTCATAGCAACGGTTTGCATTCCTAGATCCCTTATCGTCATACAGAAAGTCTACGACCACAACAATTTTCACTATATCATTGTCGAAGAGGTAAAGTGATCCATTATAATCTTCATGGAAGACAGCGTGACTACAGCTCTTGTTCTGGATGACGCATCACCGTGTCCGCACTATTTCATATCTTGCCATACAGAAAGTCAGCGACCATAGTAATCATCACTACATCATCGTTCAAGAGGTAAAGCGACCCATTAAAATCTTCATCAAAGACAGAGTGACAACACGTAAAATTAGTTTCTTTAGTAAATGGCAAAAAGTCTGTAATCGAGGCATTGCTGATGACGACGTCCGACTTACGCAATGTTTCGTAAATTCGAAATATTTTTATCAGCTGAGTGAAAAGGTTTTCGGAACGGCAATATCAGTCGCTACACCGAAGATTCTAAGAGCTGTTGACGGATGTTGTTCCTTGCCATGGACAAGATGGACTGCACTTTCGTAGAGAATAAGAAGGTACTGAAAAGTTCCTCGACAGTCGGAATGTAAAAAGAATGTGGTACCCTACGAAAATCTCGTTATCTAACTGTGGAAATATCACACATTTTTAGTCTTAAAACTATGTTTTTGATTTGGGCAGGACAGACACACAGGCAAGTTTCATGTCCGTGGTGACTGAAGTGGTGAGATGGAAGTGACTTGGGGGGGGGGGGGGGGGGAAATTTGCTGACATCCCTGAGAAATTCACAAACATCAGGAGAAGCACTTCGTACAGTACTTCTAACACCTGAATGCGTTGATTCAAGACTGCTTGCTTCACCATTGAAGGAGGACCACAACGTCAGTAGAACCGGAAACAAGTTAAGCTGAAGATAAGCCGAGAGATGAGTGTTTATGAACGAGGCACGACCAGCATAATTCGAAGATGTTATGCTACATTTCATGTTAATATGGTCTTCTTCGCTGGGTTAGAGTCTAATAAGGCCCAGAAACCAAGAAACAACCGCAGGAATTGTGACACATTCAGTTCCAGCGAATGAACAAATTTCATAGCAAGATATCAACCAAAAAAGCCATGGCATCCACAAGGCACTGTTGGTTCAGACTGTCCCACTCCTCTCGCCGATTCGGCCTAGATCCCTCAGAGTGGTTGGTGGATCATGTCGTACATAAACAACCCTTTTCAATCTGTCCCAGGCATGTTCGATAGGGTTCATGTCTGCGGAACATGCTGGCCACTCTAGTCGAGCGAAGTCTTTCACAAGATGTGCACGATGGGGGCGCGAATTGTCGTCTATGAAGAGAAATGACTCGCCAATATGCTGCCGCTATCGGTCAGAGGGTTGCATTCACCTATCGTAAAGCCGTTACGAAGCCTTCCATGACCACCAGCGGCGTACGTCGGCCCACAAAAAGCCACCCCAAAATAGCAGTGTACTCCAACTTGCTGCACTCACTGGACAGTGCGTCTAAGGTGTTCAGCCCGGCCGGGTTGCCTCCAAACACGTCGCCGACGATTGTCTGGTTGAAGACATATGCGACACTCATCGGTGAAGAGAACGTGATGCCAGCTCTGAGCGGTCCATTAGGCATGTTGTTGGGCCCCTCTGTACCGCGCTGCATGGTGTCTTGGTTGCAAAGATGGACCTCGCCATGGACGTCGGGAGTGACGTTGGGAATCATGCAGCATATTGCGCGAAGTTTCAGTCGTAACACGACGTACTATGGCTGCACAAAAGCATTATACAGCATTGCGGCGTTACTGTCAGGGTTCCGCCGAGCCATAATCCGTAGGTAGCGGTCATCCGCTGCAGCAGTAGTCCTTGGGTGGCCTGAGCGAGGCATGTCATCTACAGTTCCTGTCTCTCTGTATCTCCTCCATGTCCGAACAATATCGCTTTCGTTCACTCCGAGACGCCTGGAGACTTCCCTTGTTGAGAGCCCTTCCTGGCACAAAGCACAATGCGAACGCAATCGAACCGCGGTATTGACCATCTAGGCATGGTTGAACAACAGACAACACGAGCCGTGTGCCTCCTTCCTAGTGGAATGACTGGAACTGATCGGCTGTCGGACCGCATCAGTCTAATAGGCGCTGCTCATGCATTTTTGTTTACATCTGTGGATGGGTTTAATGACTCTCTGAACTCAAAGTGACTCTGTCTGTGATACAATATCCACAGTCAATGTCTATCTTCAGGAGTTCTGGGAATCGGGATGATGGAAGACTTTTTCTGATGTGTGTATGTGTATATATGTTCCCCGGAAGCCCCTGTACAGCGCATAGCGAACAGTACATCAGGAGAGCGGATAAAATAACTGAGCCCGAACCTGCACATGCGAAATGGTAGGGGAGTGAAAACAGTAGTGGTAGTGGTTCCATCGCTTGCAGCTACAATGCGGTAGGGTAGGTGCAATTCAACAGTTGAAGCCGGCCGAAAAGCTGAACTTCCAAGATACGAGGGTAGGGTGAGTGAATATATAAACAGCAAACGCCAGAATACCACACATAGTTTCACTCTTCGCATCTGTATGTATCTAGAAGGTGGCAGCAGATGTTGCGTCGAAGGCAATCGATACACAGTATTCCGAACCAACGGCTAATTATCTGAAGTCAGACCAAGATGGCAGGTGTGTTATGAGTGTGTACACGACGAGAACAACACGATTTTCGTAAACCGAGGAACTGTCCGCAGTGCATGTCCATAGCAAAATTCGTCCCGTACATGTTTAGAACAGTATTTCATAAAAATTTTTGTTCAGTTGGGTACAGGAATCCACCAAAGCACGAAATAGGGCACAAGCAAGGAAGCACAGTGTTTCACAGTCTTGGGATGTTTCGTTACTCCAGGACATATCGGTCTTGTGGACTGCAACAATTTAAGGTACCAAATAAACTTGTTATACGCCGAGAAGTTAACTGTTAGATGCCCACGCTGCCACAAGAATTCTATGTTTTATGCAGCTGGCTTTTAACGCCTTGTCGAACAAAGGGAAAAGTGATTAAGGGTACAAGGAGAGTATGTTGAAAAGGACAATAAATTTCAGGATGGTACACGTGGCTCTGGTATCTCTATCCCGTTTACGACTTAATTATTGGATCTTCCTCGTACATCTAGCCATTGCACAAGCTACCGTATTAACCACAACGTCAGAATCACGTCACTCATGCTTTTATCTTTCCTAAAGCCAAACTGATCATCATGTAGAGCATCCTCAATTTTCTTTTCCATTCCTCTGTAATTTATGCTTGTCAGAAACTTGGATGCATTAGCTATTAAGTTGATTGTGCGGTAATTCTCGCATTTGTCAGCTCTTCGGAAATGTGTGGATGATGCTTTTTTAGCGAAAGTCAAATGGTATGTCGCCTGACTCATACATTCTACACACCAACGTGAATAGTTGTTTTGTTGCCACTTCCCCCAATGACTTTAGAAATTCTGTTAGAATGTTATCTATCCCTCCTGCCTTATTTGATCTTAAGTCCTCCAAAGCTCCTTTAAATTTTGATTCTAATACTGGATCCCCTATCACATCAGACAAATCTTCCCCCTCGTAGAAGCTTTTCAATGTATTGTGTCCACCTATCCGCTCTCTCCTCTGAATTTAACAGTGTAATTCCCGTCGCATTCTTAATGTCACCCAAGGCTGTTTTGACTTTCCTACTTGCTGAGTTTGTCTTGCTGAAAATCATTTCTTTTTCAGTGTTTTCACATTTTTCATTCAGTATTCTGTCTTAGCTTCTCTGCTCTTCCTATTATTTCATTCCTCAGTGACTTGTATTTCTGCTTTCATGAGTTTCCCGGGGCCTTTTTGTACTTCCTCCTTTCATCAATCAACTGAAGTATTTCTTCTGTTACCCATGGTTTCTTTTCAGTTACATTCTTTGCACCTATGTTTTCCTTCCCAACTTCTGTGACGGCCCTTTTTACAGATGTCCATTTCTCTTCAATTGTACTGCCTACTCAGCTATTCCTTATTGCTGTATCTATAGCCTCAGAGGACTTCAAACGTATCTCGTCATTCCTTACTACTTCCCAATCCCACTTCTTTGCTTGCTGATCCTTCCTGGCCATTGTATTAAACTTCAGCCTACTCTTCATTACTATTGTACTGTGATTTGAGTCTATGTCTGCTCCTGGGTACACTTTACAATGCAGTATCTGATTTTGGAATATCTGTCTGTCCGTGATTGAATCTAACTGAAATCTTCCCGTATCACCCGGCCTTTTCCAAGTATACCTCCTCCTCTTCTGATTCCTGAACAAGGTATTCGCTGTTACTAGCTGAAGTTTATTACAGAATGTTTCTCCTCCCCCATTCCTTGTCCCAAGCTCATATTCTCCTGTAACCTTTTCTTCTACTCCTTTCCCAACCACTGCATTCCAGTTCCCCGGGACTATTAGATCGTCATCTCCCTTTACATACTGTATTACTCATTGAGTATCCTCGTACACTATCGCTATCTCTTCATCTACAGGTTGCGACGCCGGCATGTATACCTGAACTATCGTGTCGGAGTTGGTTTGCTGTCGATCCTGATAAGAACAACCCTATCACAAAACTGTTCACAGTAACACACTCTCTGCACTACATTCTTATTCATAATTAATCCTCCTCCCGTTATACCATTTTCTGCTGCTGTTGATATTACCCGATACTCATCTGACCAGATATCCTTGTCTTCTTTCCACTTCACTTCACTTCACTGACCCCTACTATATCTAGACTGAGCCTTTGCATTTCCCTTTCCAGATTTTGTAGTTTCCCTACCACGTTCAAGCTTCTGACATTCATCGCCACGATCGTAGAATGTTATTATTTCGTTGATTATTCAATCTTTTTCTCATAGTATTCTCCCCCTTGGCAGTCCCCTCCCGAAGATCCGATTGGGGGACTATTCCGGAATCTTTGCCAGTGGAGAAATCATCATATCACTTCTTCAATTACAGGCCACATGTCCTGTGGATACACGTTACGTGTCCTTAATGCAATCATATCCATTGCTTTCAGCATCCTCATGCCGATAATCATTGCTGATTCTTCCGTCTTTTAGGGCAATTTCCCACCCCCTAGGACAAGCGAGTGCACTGTTTGACAAGGCCGTTGGCAGAATGAGGGTGAATTCTTATGCCGGAAGTCTTCGGCCGCTATTTCTGATATTAATCAAAATTTGAGTAGCGCAGGATTCGTAGCCAGAACTGAAGACGTTTTGATTATGAATCAAAGGCGCTACACCTAGGCCACGGGTAAAACAGCAGAGGGCGTCTACCACTTCCTTGGGGAACGCCAGATACTATTTCTGTTTCACTCAATAACTTTCCATCAGTTACTACGAACTGTGATTTACCTCACAGGAACTCACGAATCCAGTCGGACAACTGACACTTTACACGTTTGTGAAGGCCGGTGTGGAAAGCCTTTTGGAAATCTAAAAATGCGGAATCAATTTGATAATCGTTGTCGATATCACTCATTAGTTCCTGAGAATAGAGAGCTAGTTCTGTTCCACAATAACGATTTTTCCTGATTCCGTACTGACTATTAGTCAATAAATCGTTTTGGTTTTCGATGTAATTCATTACTTTCGAACACGGGATATGTTCCAAAATCCTACCAAATCGAATTCAGCGTATTACTCCTGTTTAGTTTGTTAGGTACTGGTGTGACTTGTGCAACTTTCCGGTCATTAGGTACAATCTTTTGGTGAGCGAGCGGTTGTATTCATTGTTAGATACGCAGCTATTGTATCAGCATGCTCTGAAAGGAACTAGCAAGATGGTGTAAGTATTGGTCTAATTTTGATGCAGTAATATACAAACAGAGGTTTTCTAAATTTACCCAACAGTGTTTTTCTCACGATTTTCATTTAACGCCCCCGAGAATCCGTTACACTTTCGTATGGGCTATACCGACTGACAAACTTACTGTCAGAAAGTAGACGACGCTATTATACGAGGGTAATCCAAAAAGTAAGGTCTCCTATTTTCATAAGTACATAGACTTGTTTATTTCTACAATGGTTTACGTCAGTTTACAGCTTGGTCATTTACTCTTATTCGACATAATCACCTTTTCTGTCGGTGCATTTTTGTAGAAGCTGTGGCAGTTTTTGTATGCCCATGTCATACCAGCTCGCCGCAATGCTGTTCAGAAAGTTATGAACCTCTTCTTTCACCTCGTCGTCGGAGCTGAATCGCTTTCCTGCCAAATGTTCTTTTAACCTAGGAAACAGGTGATAGTCACTGGGCGCCAAGTCAGCACTACAGGGTGGGTATGTCATTATGTTCCACCGATACTGCTCCAGGAGAGCAACGGTTTGCCGAGCGATGCGTGGGCGAGCGTTGTCATGGAGAATGTGTACGCCCTTGCTCAACATTGCCAGCCCGGGCAACCGCTCGACCACCCCGACCGGCCAATAAACAGCTCTATGCACTTATAAAAGTATAGGAGACCATACTTTTGGGATTACCTTCGTATCAGCGCAAACTTTCGACCCTACGTTTAAGTCATTTAGGTCAGCCACTGTGTTACCTGCGCTTTCCAGCAGGGACCCCAATTTTTTCGCGGAACGACGCGTCTAGCGACGCCACACCCTGGTCGCGAGCTGCCCGGCGCGGTCGCCACACGCGACCTCCGGAGGAGGCCCCCGGGGAGGCGGCAATTAGCCGCTACCGCTGACGACCGATTTGCATGTTAATGCCGTAAATAATGCGCGGCCGGCGGCCGGACGCGCAGCGCAGAGGGCGGGGGTGGCTGAGCGCGGCGAGGCAGGGCAGGCCGCGGCGGGGCACGGTGCCTGCCTGCCCGCCTGCCAGCCAGCTGATTAGCGGCCGCTCTCTCCCTAATAGAAATGCCTGCCACCCTGTTAGCGCACCAGCTGTCGCGGGCTCGCCAGCTCACGCGTCACACTGACACCTGGCACGGGCCAGCTCTGCCACCGGCGTGCCGCGGCGCCGCCAGCAAGGCATCTCTGCCGCGCTCACTTCTGCGCAAGTGTCAGAACGGACAAGTGAAGTTTCGGCGAGTGTTATTTGTCCAGTGGTTCAGGGATCCCCCAGGAAAAGCCTGGTTGAGAAAACTACACTACTGGCCATTAAAACTGCTACATCAAGAAGAAATGCAGGTGGCAAACGGGTATCCATTGGACAAATATACTAGAACTGACATGTGATTACATTATTATGCAATTTGGGTGCATAGATCCTGAGAAATCTGGTCGTAATAACGGCCTCGATACGCCTGGCCATTGAGTCAAACAGAGCTTGGATGTCGTACGGGTACAGCTGGCCTTGCAGCTTCAACACGATACCACAGATTATCACGAGTAGTGACTGGCGTATTGTGACGAGCCAGCTGCTCGGCCACCATTGACCAGACGTTTTCAATTGGTGAGAGATCTGGAGAATGTACTGGCCAGGGCAGCAGTCGACATTTTCTGTATCCAGAAAGGCCCGTACAGGACCTGCAAAATGCGGTCGTGCATTATCCTGCTGAAATGTAGGGCTTCGCAGGGATCGAATGAAGGGTAGAGCCACGGGTCGTAACACATCTGAAATGTATCGTCCACTGTTCAAAGTGCCGTCAATGCGAACAAGAGGTGACCGAGACGTGTGACCAATGGCACCCCATAACATCACGCTGGGTGATACGCCAGTATGGCGATGACGAATACACGCTTCCAATGTGCGTTCACCGCGATGCCGCCAAACACGGATGCGACCATAATGATGCTGTAAACAGAACCTGGATTCATCCGAAAAAATGACGTTTTGCCATTCGTGCACCCAGGTTCGTCGTTCAGCACACCATCGCTGGCGCTCCTGCTGTGAGGCAGCGTCGAGGGTAACCGCAGCCATGGACTCCGAGCTGACACTCCATGCTGCTGCAGACGTCGTCGAACTGTTAGTGCAGATGGATGTTGTCTTGCAAACATCTCCATCTGTTTCCAGAATGAGATTTTCACTCTGCAGCGGAGTGTGCGCTGATATGAAACTTCCTGGCAGATTAAAACTGTGTGCCCGACCGAGACTCGAACTCGGAACCTTTGCCTTTCGAGTGCAAGTGCTTTACCATCGAGCTACCGAAGCACGACTCACGTCCGGTACTCACAGCTTTACTTCTGCCAGTATCTCGTCTCCTACCTTCCAAACTTTACAGAAACTCTCCTGCGAACCTTGCAGAACTAGCACTCCGCGAAAGGCAAAGGTCCCGAGTTCGAGTCCCGGTCGGGCACACAGTTTTAATCTGCCAGGAAGTTTCATCTCCATCTGTTGACTCAGGGATCGAGACGTGGATACACGATCCGTTACAGCCATGCGGATAAGATGCCTGTCATCTCGACTGCTAGTGATACGAGGCCGTTGGGATCCAGCACGCCGTTCCGTATTACCCTCCGGAATCCACCGATTCCGTATTCTGCTAACAGTCATTGGATATCGACCAACGCGAGCAGCAATGTCGCAATAGGATAGGCTACAATCCGATCTTTATCAAAGTTGGAAACGTGATGGTACGCATTTCTCCTCCTTACACGAGGCATTACAACAACGTTTCACCAGGCAATGCCGGTCAACTGCTGTTTCTGTATGAGAAATGGCTAGGAAACTTTCCTCATGTCAGCACGTTGTAGGTGTCGCCACCGGCGCCAGCCTTGTGTGAATGCTCTGAAAAGCTAATCAGTTGCGTATCACAGCATCTTCTTCCTGTCGGTTAAATTTCTCGTCTGTAGCACATCATCTTCGTGGTGTAGCAATTTTAATGGCCAGTAGTGTATAAATGTATGTATTTAAATAATCATTCTTCGTCTCTAACTCGTATTACGTAATTTTGTCTGCCTGCCCGCCTGCCAGCCAGCTGATTGGTACGTGAGCAAATTCATCGTTCTTCCTTCGCCAAGTAGGTACAAGAGAATACATCGTTAGTAATACGGAATGACCCAAAAGTCTGTCAACATTTGAAAATTCAATACTTCACGGGATAATGTAGGCAGAGAGGTAAAAATTGAGACACGTGCTTCAACTGACATAGTGTTTTATTGATCGGTTGGTTGGTTGAACTGGGGGAGATGACCAAATTGCGCGCTCGTTGGTCCCACCGGATTAGGGGAGGATGGGGAAGGGAGTCGGTCGAGACCTTTCAGAGGAAACATCCCGGCATTTGCCTGAAGCGATTTAGGGAAATCACGGAAAACCTCAGTCGGGATGGAAGGACGCGGGTTTGAACCGTCGTCCTCTCAAATGCAAGTCCAGTGTGCTAACCACTTTACCACCTCGCTCGGTTTTATTGGAACCAAGGAAATGTGCACAAAATGACCAGCAGATAGCGCTTGAGATGAAGCAAAAGCAATAATTAGTATAGCAATTGATTTTTAGCAAAGGTAGTGTTCTTTGTACAAATGATCAACGTGTTGCAGTCATTCATCAACAATACCTGTAATCGAGGTACAATATTGTGAACACTTGTCAATATTGGTCCGTTAAGAGGGACGTGTTGAGTTCGATCTGCAAGAACGTCTTGAATCCAATCGCAAGTCTGCTCCGCTACTCCCTAAGATCGTATTTTCTTCGTTTAAAAGCAATGCGGGTTGGTGTCAAATGCCTTACTGAAATCAAGGATCACGGCATCAACCTGAGCGCCGCTGTGGATCTCATGGAGGAACAGAGCGAGCTGAGTTTCACAGAACCTCTGTTTGCGGAATCCATGTTGATTTTTATACAGGAGCATTCTTGAGCATAAAACATGTTGCATAATTCTACAACAGATTGACGCCAACGATATAGGTCTAAAGTGTTTGGATGTGAGGTCCGCCAGCTATGCAAAACACCGGTTTTTCCTCTGTACCCAAACATGTTTCGGCACCACTGTGTCATCATCAGTGGGTTTTCGTTTCTATTTATTCTGCAATGTGAACATTTTTGTTAAATGATTATAAAATTATGTGCATCTTTAGTTCAAACAACAGATCGTTTCTTTTTGTAAATACCTTTATATTTGGTGTGCATGAATTTTCTGGATCACTTGTGTGTTAATTAATACAGGTAGCTTGTCATCTGCAAGCAAACAGTGTTGATGAGAAAGTTTTTTGCTGGGAGTTAACCTATCTTCGAGAATGTAATTTGGTTTGTCGCGATGTTTCCGCGCCCATATTCGTTTTTACCAACGTGTCCCAAGCACTTCCATTCTCTGCATAATGCTGAGGTGTTGTGATGCACACGTAACTATAACGAGTATTTTCCGCAAATAACGTAGTAAAACGCTTCTCACTTCACCAAAACATTGTGATGGTGGTTTGTTGTGTGTCCCAGCCCAGTGGGTGTTCATTTGTTCACCAGAGAGTTCGGCGATATATTTAAATTTTGTTTCCATTTTATCTTTGTGTGTGTGTGTGTGTGTGTGTGTGTATGTGTGTGTGTGTAAGTGTAGACTTTATCTGTTTGTGCTGTTTTTATTTGTAAAGTTCGTTTAATGTGTTACGTAGTGGGCCCTTGCAGAGTGTAGTGTATTCGTTTAAGACCTGTTTTCCTTCTGCTATTGCATTCTCTATATGGAAGTTTTCGTCAATGGTCAGTTTCCTGTATAGGCTATGGCTGGGTTTTAGTATCCTTAAGACTCTTTCTATTGTGGTTGTGTGGTGATTGTTGACTACAAGGTGCTCAGCAAATGTACTATGGGAGCTGTTGCTTTTTAAAGCTCTGAGATGTTCTGTTTTAATTTTTGTTTTAGTTTGGCGCCGAACTCTCTGGTGAACAAATGAACACTGACTGGGCTGGGACACACAACAAACCACAATCACAATGTTTTGGTGAAGTGAGAAGTGTTTTACTACGTTATTTGCGGAAAATACTCGTTATAGTTACGTGTGCATCACAACACCTCAGCATTATGCGGAGAATGGAAGAGCTTGGGACACGAAAACGTTAGTAAAAACGAATATGGGCGCGGAAACATCGCGACAAACCAAATTACATTCTAGAAGATAAGTTAACTCCCAGAAAAAAACTTTCTCATCAACACTGTTTGGTTGCAGATGACAAGCTACCTGTAGTAATTACCACACTAGTGATCCAGAAAATTCATGCACACAACATGTAAAGGTATTTACAAAAATAAACGTTCTGTTGTTTGAACTGAAAATGCACATAATTTTACAATCATTTAACAAAAATGTTCACATTGCAGAATAAATAGAAACGAAAACCCACTGATGATGGCACACTGGTGCCGAAACATGTTTGGGTACTGAGAAAAAAACGGTGTTTTGCATTACCGGCGGACCACACATCCAACAATTTTAACTGCAAAAACGGCCAATACAAAGAGCTGTAAATCAAAATGTTGAAGATATAGGTATATATTTGTGTGGGTGTGTCTTACGGCCTTTCTTAAAAACGGGAATGACCTGCGCTTTTTTCCAGTCGTTAGGTACCTTTCGTTGCCCAATCGATCTACGATAAATTACTGCTAGAAGAGGAGCAAGTTCTTTCGCATAATCTTTGTAGAATCTTATAGGTATCTCATCTGGTTGTGAAACCTTTCCATTATTAAGCGATTGTAGTTACTTTTCAATTCCGGGATCAGTTATCTCAATATCTGCCATTTCGCTGATGTACGACGATGAAGGAACGGACAGTGTTAAGATCTTCCGCGGTGAAACAACTTCGGAAGACCGAATTCAGTATTTCAACCTTCTCTGTGCCAGTGTGGCCTCTGAGAGAATGAACAGATGGTTCTGACCCATTTACTGATTTTACATACGACCAAAATCTCTTAGGGTTTTTGTTCAGGTCGGTTGTCAACGCCGTACTTTCCGGTCATTGAACGCTTCCCTCATTGCTCACCTTACGCTCATTTTCGCTTTGTTCAGCATTTGTTTGTCAGCTGGATTTTTACTTCTCTAGAATCTGAGATGAAGTGCCCTTTGCTTACGTAGCACTTTCCTAACACGGCTATTAAACAGCGGTGGATCTTTCCCATATCTTAAAACCCAACTCGGAACATACTTGTCTAGGGCATATTGAACGACGCCTCTGAATTTTTTTTCCTTTTGTTCTCCACATCTTCGTTGCCGTCAACGAATATTTGAAGCAGACAGCTGACATATTCTGAAATTTGTATTCTGTCACTCTTGCTGAGCAAATATATCTTCCTACCTTTCTTAACATTCTTTGTAGGACCCGTCGTCATAGATGCTGTCACAGCCTTACGATCACTCATACCTTCCTCTGCGTTAACTGATTCGGTAAGTGCAGGCCTCTTTGTTGCCAATAGGTCTAAGACGTTACCCTCAAGAGTTGATTCTCTGTCAGATCAAGGTAATTTTCAGACACGACATCCAGAACAATGCCACACCAATCCCTGTCTCTGGCACCAGTTTTGATGGCACAACGCTCCCAGTCCATACTTGGCAAGTTGAAGTCAACCCCTACTACAACGGAATGATCAGGAAAACTACTAATTATGTTCAGCAAGTTGTGTCTGAATCGCTGTACAACTACAGATCCTGATCCAGGCTGTCTATAAAAGCATCAGATCACCATTTTTGACGGTTATGTGACACTCAATTTCACCCAGATTAATTTGCATTCGGAATCCATGATAACCTCGCTAGATTTTATCGAATTTTTTACTTCAAGGAACACGCCACCACCATTGGGGACTAACCTACCCTTAGGATAAACGTTCCAATCCGAACTTAGGATTTCGTTGTCATTGACGTATGGTTTCAACCAGCTTTCTGTTCCTAATGTCATCTGTGTATTATAACCTTCAGTAAGCGATATTAAATCTGGGCCCTTTCCTTGGATGCTCCTGAAGTTTAATAAGATCATATTAATCTTTTCTACCTCTGATCTGCGAGAACCAAGCTTCTCTGAGGTCACTGTGGCTGATTTAACAGGCCAATCTTGATCCCAAGGGAGGGGCACTCTAACCTAAAAAAGACCCATGTGGACGCCACACGTACTCCGGTACCCTAGTAGCTGCTTCCTGCGTGTAGTGCACGCCTGACCTGTTAAGAGGAACCCCAGAATTCTGCACCCGATAGCGAAGGTCGAGAAATTCGCATGCGATGACTTCGCAGACTCGTCTGAGCCTCTGGTTTAGACCTTCCACTATACTGCAAACTAGAGGAGCGCGATCAACCCTGGGTACGATGCTACAAATAGTCAGCCTGCACCTCATGTGCGTTGCTATATACAATGCCTTCACCAAACCAGCCAGCCGCCGAAAGGAGCTGAAGATGGCCTCGGAAACCAAGCGGCAGCGTCATTCGTGCCGCCATGTGTCACTACAAGCGGCCGGTTGCACCCAGTGCGCTATATAGGCGCCGGCAGGGCTTCCTCCACATCACGGATGAGACCCCCGGGCAAACATACCAAACGCATAGTGGAATTCCTTCCCGCCTGTTATCTCCCTGAGGGGCTCCAAAACCCGCCTAACATTGGGGCTCCCAATGACAGGCATACCCACCCTCTTTACTTGTCTGGACTGGGAAGGAAAATCAACCGCTGGCCCAACACGAGAGGCATCCCGTGCTGGCTCAGAGTTATCGTCAGCACTGGGTTCACCTCTCTCCTGTCGCTAAAACGTAGGGAGCCAGCCGCGCGGCCTGCTCCCTCTTTCGCCTTCCTCCCAGTGACACGCGAACCCACCACTGTCTGCCACCCACTCTGGAGTGAGGGCGAACCGGTCGAATGTTGCGTATCAGAAGCCGCAGCGGCGTCCGGGTCACCAGGGGATTTCAGTGGCACCAAAGGTGTCGCAGGTCTCTTTACTGGCGCCCCAACGTCACCGCAACTTTGAGCATTAGCTAGAAGCTTGTCGAAGGCAGCCAACGCAGCTTCCAGCTATTTACGGACATCAGCCAACTCTCCTTTGTGTCCGCTAACTGTAAGCACAGTCCCTAGACGTATCGTACTGCCTATAAAATAGATATAAGGTCTCAAATAGCGCTACTGAGTTTGAGATATACCAGTGGAGAATAAAGTAAGACTGAAAGTTGCTGTGCAGATTTCTCATTGTACTATGTGAGCGCAAGCTATTAAACAGAAATAAATTTCTCTACTGAAGTTGGTGTATTTACAGATATCTGTTATTAGAAGTCCTGTTTGTGTAAAAGTTGCTGCACGAGATAATTATTCAAACTAGAATGCTGTCTACTAACACAAAATTAAAATCTAGTAGCGTGACGGAGTTTCTGACGACAGGAAAAGTTACAATAGGAAGCCGCCCTACACAAAGATATTCACGAGACTTACGCAAAAACAAAAACTACGATTCTCTCTCTAACCACAGCTTAGCTCGGCATTCAGACAGAATGCCAAAAGTCACAATGACAGCGTAAGGAAAACTCGCTATTTCCTTTACAAAATAATGGACCGTATTCAGTCCTGCGGTGTAAATTTGCCTTATGTGAACACGATAAAACAGCAGAATCTAACAGTCCTGGAATATTCACAGGTCTAGCGAACTTCGAGTCAGCTTTAACTGCATTTGTAAAAGAGCACATAGACAGTGCTATGGTCTGAAAGGTTACGTCCAAGGATATATAAAACGATTTACTAGAGTGTAAGTTATAGGTGTGCCATGAGAAAATTAATGCAGAAATAGCAAAGGTAAATTTTGTGCCTGTGACTGCAGTTGAAACTTCCGTCTTCTGAATTTTTGTTGGCTGTAATATTACGTTGCATATACTGACAAAGAAAAAACTACGGTACTAAAAAATTAATTATATATGTGGTGTTTGTTCTTGTGCATCTACTCAAGTCCGAAAGTACATACACCGTATTGATCCTGCAGCCACTACTAATGAAGACTCAAAGGAATTAATGACATTTAACTGCTAGTGGGCATCAATGTGAGCAGTTGAAAATTCGTGCTGGACCGGGATTCGAACTGCGTTCTTCTGCTCACTAGGTAGAAGCTCTGACAACTAAGCCACCCGAACGCAGTGAGCATCGGACTGCACGGACTACCCTAGCACGCATTCCGTCAGATAAAAATTTTCGGCTTACCCACACACTACTGACATTGTGCCCCTGGCCATTAACCTCATGACTAGCGGAGTTTCTCCGATTCCCGTAAGAGTTAGAGCTTGGAGTGTACCTGCTCTGAAACAATCATTGGCCAGCTTCGCCTTAATTATATATGTGGTCCAGAATGAGATTTTCAGTCTGCAGCGGAGTGTGCGCTGATATGAAACTTCCTGGCTGATTAAAACTGTGTGCCGGACCGAGACTCGAACTCGGGACCTTTGCCTTTCGCGGGCAGGTGCTCTACCAACTGAGCTACCCAAGCACGACTCACACCCCGTCCTCACAGCTTTACTTCTGCCAGTACCTCGTCTCCTACCTTCCAGACTTAACAGAAGCTCTCCTGCGAACCTTGCAGAACTAGCACTCTTTGGGCACGGCAATCAGTATGGGCCCATGTAATTGACGTGTAAGTAAAAGTTACATTGCTAGTGTGGTTCAGTGGCGCGTACTGCTTCTCCAATGTGAACGACAAACTGCGGCTTGTTTCAGTGGCCATTCTAAGCAATAGACTGGGCGCCCATTGTCACTTTGCGGCAAGAATGATTACCAACATAGGGTGTTGCCTCCGAATTGGCGTATACCACAATGAAGTCACTCGAACTGCTAATGCGAGACACAAGATACCAACATTAAAGTTATCGTCAGTGCTCAACAGCAGCTGAAGAAGGTTATCTAAAAGATAAGGCCCGTAGACACCACGAGACGGAGGCAACAGCATGTCAAGAAGGCAAAGATAAACATTTTTAAATACTTTTCGAAATTCATAATTTGATGCAATATTTGTATATCACGTTATCTAATTTACCACTTTCCGTCAAACAACAGGCCATCCTCAACTAGAAAAGAGATTTATTATCCTATATGAATGCAATCCTGATAGTACGTAAATGGATCAAAGCTATAATTAACTGAATCGAAATGAAGAAATCCAGGAAAGTAGCCGATTCGCGGGTTAGGCATTATTCTTCGCCCTCTTACCATTTTGCATAACGTATAAAACTTAGTTTGTAAAGGTCTTGAAGGCCGAATGGTACCGACTGACCGCCGTGTAATCCCGAGTCAATAGAAGTCACTGGATGCGCATATGGACCGGCTGGCGGTGATGACCGCACAGTAGAGCGCCCCACAAACCATACTCCATATGGAGGGGTGTTCGGTCAGCCCACCGCACTCCCAGTCGTCGTCAGTTTGTGAAACCGGAGCAGCTACTTTCAAGTCGAGTAGTTCCTCAATTACCCTCACAAGCGCTAAGAGCATCCTGCTTGCCAACAGCGCTGGGCAGGCCTATCCAAATGCTGACCGCTTGCCCCACAGCACTTAACTTCGGCGATCTAACGGAAACCAGTTTCACCACTGCGGCAAGATCGTTGGTGTATATAACAACTACTTTTCTTCATATCATGACGTAGACGCGTGTCACTGGACCCGTGTCCTGTAATGGATGCGTTGTTTTATGCATTAGGCTGGTCTGCTATTGCAGCGAAATAAAAGTTTTCATAAACTGCTATACATGGTTGTTGTTAAGGACATCCAGTGTTCCAGAAGACGATTTGAAAACTAGAAGACGTACGGGAAATTGACACAAATCAGCAGCTTTGCTCGAAATTTATTTCAGATTATATGTGCTCCGTTTGGGCACCGTCTATGTTGCAACAAACGTCAATATGTGTGAGCCACTTCATTGACGTCACTCCTGTATCTGTCCAAGAAGGCGCAGTGACTGCCGCTGTTCATTGTGTTGCCTTTGTGCAGGCGCGACTTAAAACGATTGAGAACACGGAGCAGACTGGTGGAGTAGTTATTTCTCACACCCTATCCTCTAGTGGTGCGCTCTGCAACTACTTCACAGCGCGTATTATGAATCGAAACTAGCAGAATTGCTCCACTAGCTAATACGTGTCATTATTCTTTTCATTTCGCAGTTTTAATGCAGCCGTCTTCTGAAAACCTGGAAGTACTTACCAACAACCCTGTATAGCTGCTGTCCGAAATATTGATTTTTTAGTAATGTTCAGTAGCATGTGCTGCATTTAGGTGGTAGACATACTGTGAGGCCTGTGTTGATTTAGACATTATGTCTTGGTCTCCAGACGATCAATTTGGTTTCTGAGTGTTCATTAGGAACTGCAGGGCTCCGTTGCATGAATCACCGTTGTGAGCGAAGAAATTTGGACAGCTGCTTACCTGGGCTGGAACCTGAATCCTTAGCATATTTTCTAATTTAACGAAGAGCGCATGATTCGTGCGACACTTGATGATAGTTGTGGAAGAGTGAGGCGACCAGGTTCCAATGCACGTCTGAGGCATACAGTCCCCCCGGCTCACCAGAGTTGTAGCATTAACTAATTTCTCATGGTCGGTGTTAACTGTCATGTAACAAATTTTTAAAGGCCGTCGTATTCGCCGTTGACAGTAATGGTTATTTATTTCACAATTACACTTTCGACCTTTGGGCCATTTTCAAATGGTACTGGAAACGATTTAGCTTCGGTTCATGTCGGAAAGCTTTTAAAGTATGATATGTGTTGAAGCAAAATATTTTGCAGTACCAGTTGGTAAACGTCCCAGAGCCGAAATTGCAATTGTTATTTGTACAGTCAACGGCGAATATTAAGTCATTTAAAAATGCATCGGTTATGTTTTAAGCGTCAATGGCCTTGCCGCATATCACTAAAGTTAAGCGCTGTCGGGCTTGGCTAGCATTTGGATGCCGAGCGCTGTTGGCAAGGAGAGTGTAGTCAGCCTTTCTGAGGCCAATTGAGAAGCTACTTGATTGGAAAATAGAGGCTCCGATCACGAAAACTGACAATGCAGGGAAAGCGATGTGCTGACCACATGCCTCTCCATATCCGCAACAACTGACGCCTATGAGTGAGGATGACACGGCGATCGGTCGGTAACGTTAGGCCTCCAAGGCCTGTTCGGTTGGAGTTTAAAATTTACGTTTTAAGCTTGTATCATGTGTCGATTTCAGCAGTAATTTGAGAGATGTGCCTTACGGTCAACATTTCACCGATAGCTTCTCACTAAGGATGACTTCAGAAGCCCCCCCCCCCCTCCCCCGCCGTCGAAGTCTTGAGCAGCAAGGTACTAGCAACCTTATCGATAATATACAAAGGAGAATCAACAAAGAATGCTGCACTTCACTGTGTGGAGCAACAAGGGTTTTATTGTTAGCCAGTCTCTGAGATTAATTTTACTGATGTGGAAAGATGGAGACTTTCAAAGAACTCTTCTCTTTACTTTTGGTTTTATTCCGTATTCAACTTATGTTTAGTTTTTACTTGGCTTTTCTTTCATTCTCAGTTTTAGATTAATGACATATACATTCAGAGTTGAGCTAGTTCTGCAATTACTTTTTTTCTCTTTTTTCTTTGAGAGGTTAGTGGTGTGCAACTGACAATGCGACTTAGCGTCATTTTCTGTGCGGTGAAACACGTTGCGGCATCCTCAGTTTTCTCTCCTTTTCTCTTGTTGTAGCCTGATACACAATTTCGCTTTGTGCGTTTGACAAAACGTAATTTGCGAGTGATATGTATTTAAACTGTTGTCAACGGAAAGTCGCAACTACAGCGAAATATATTGCGGAAATTTCTCCATATGAATGCTGAATTTACCTAAGACAATAGAGACATCACCCGCACAACACACGTTTTCTACTAGTGGGAAGATCAGAACGACTTTTTAAGTACGAAAGTTGCCAGACAACGAACGCATTGCGTGTTTTACACGTATTATAAACTGGCAACACTGCAGCTGTTATCTTTGATCTCTCTCCGTTTGTGAGCGACTGAAGTTCAAATGGTTCAAGTGGCTCTGAGCACTATGGGACTTAACTTCTAAGGTCATCAGTCCCCTAGAACTTAGAACTACTTAAACCTAACTAACCTAACGACATCACACACATCCATGCCCGAGGCAGGATTCGAACCTGCGACCGTAGCGGTCGCGCCGTTCCAGACTGTAGCGCCTTTAACCGCTTGGCGACCGCGGCCGGCGCGCTGAAGTCTCAAGTTACATTTAGTGTCTACGCTTCACTACCAAACAGTGATCTGCTCTTGGTACTCTCTTTAGAAACCAGGTACCGGAAAAGTGACAGCGGTGTTCTGTGTACAAAATACTATGTATGTTTATTTCCAGCCAGCGTTAATTAATATTGTGGCAACTAGGCAGCCATGTCGAAACGCGTAGCAACAAGACAAATATTGCTAAGTGTTGAACTCACGCTCTGAATGAAACACATAGGACAAATAGAACCAATAGAATGATCCGCTTTCACGTCATGTAATACAGCTTTGTTTGCTAACGTGCGCCTCATCATCGCTCACCTTAATAGGTATACACTACTAAGAACGTCGATATGATATCATAGTCAGTACGAATATTTAATTTCATCATCTACATCTATATCTGTATCCTACTAGCAACCATTTATTTATTACTTTTATTTCCATTTTTATTTTTATTTATTTACTTTTGTGGTTCTCATCTTAAGTCTGGTTTTCCATAATGCTTCATCTCCTTCTGTATTGTTGCGACACTTTCCTCTCTACATACTCACTGTATTCCACACTTCATTCTACAAACCGAAAAATTTGAGTACTCCCATAACTTTTTCTCTTTCCATTCATTCTTCTATCGACAAATTAATCGTCCGTGTCTGCCAAGGGCCATACCTTACGGATTTGTCTCTCCTTTGAATTATTAAGCTCCTCAGCCTTCAGTGGTGAATTACTCTATTTTCTCATCGTTTCTTACCATATCTATTCATCCACAGACCTAAATAAACGGTCTAATGAGAATAGAATGTGGACTGAGAGTAAACAGAAGAAAGATGAAAATAATGAGGAGTAGCAGAAATGAGGTTAACCATAAAACATTTGACCTTGAGTAAGACCAAGTTAAGGAATCCTGTTGCCTTGGAAGCAACTGATACTTGACAGTAGAAGCAGGGACATAAAAATAGACTAAAACAAGCAAAGAGAGACATCCTGACCAGAGAAATTCTACTGGTATCAAACACAGACCTTGTATGTGTGTATGTCTTGAACTGGGGACCTAGAAACGACGAAGAGTCTTCGTCTCCGCCGTGGCCCTCAGTGGTACACAACCCCACAACAGGCTACAGCAGTCCACTCACGCGACCGCCAGCCCACATCGAACCCAGGGTTATTGTGCGATTCGGCCCCAGTGGACCCCCAGGAACGTTTCATTCCAGACGAGTGTAACCTCAATGTTTGCGTGGTAGAGTAATTACGGTGTACTCGTATATGGAGACAGTGTTTCCGCTGCAATCGCCGACATAGTGTAACTCAGGCGGAATAAGGGGAATCAGCCAGCATTCGCCGAGGCAGATGGAAAAGCGCCTTAAGAACCATCCACAGTCTGGCCGGCACACCACACCTCGCCACTAATCCGCCAGGCGGATGCGTGCCGGGGACCGGCACGCCTTCCCGCTCGGGAAGCAGCGCGTTAGACCGCACAGCTAGCCGGCTGGATTAACACAGACCTTGATTTGAGGAAGAAATATCTGTCAATATGTGTTGGGAGAGGAGTACTGTATGACAGTGAATCATCGATCGTCCGATATGTTGAAAAGAATGTTACGAAGCATTTAAGAAGCGATGCTGTTGATGGATGTTGAAAATTAGGTGGACTGACAAGGAATAAAGAGATCCTCCACAGCATCTGTGAAGAAAGGAGCATATGAAGAACACTGATATGAAGAAGAGATAAGAGGATAGGAAATATGTTAAGGAACCAAAAAATAAGTTCTGTGGTACTTGAGGATGCTGTTGAGGGCAAAATACAGCCAACCAAAAATGATTAAGTACATAGATTGAAAGTGTTGCTCTGAGATGAAGGAGTTGATAAAGCGGTTAATTCGTGACGTGCAGCATCAAACCAGTTATAAGACTGATGACTCATAAATCAGAAACAAACAACTGTTCATTCGCCTTTCACTGACTTATACAGTATTAGGTAATTTATTCGCCAATAAGGAAAATGATACAGGCGTTTAGGTATGATTACTCCACTTTGTATGTGCTGGAATTATGCGCCTTATGACAGCATAGTAAAATATTAAGTTATATCAGTGCCGAGTCCGAGAAATAGAATAATAATCGAGAGTTATACGGAATGGATTCGCTGTTATGGTCTTCAGCTTGAAGGAAACAGGCCGCGGCCTTTCAAGTGAACCTTCCCGGTACTGGCCTTAATGGATTGAAGGAAATAACGGGAGACCTAAGTGCGAATTTTCGGTCAAGGAACAGAAGCGTCCTCCTCCTGATAACCACTCCAGTGTGCTAACCATTGCGCCACTTCGCTCGGATCGTTTTACTCTGTTCTCCACGCTAGTGTATCCTGTGCAAGACCGTCAACTCTTCGTAACTAGAGCAGCCTATATCCATTGGCACTTACTGTAGTCAATTTGCTCTCACTCTGTTCACCGACCAGCTGCCCAAATCACACTGCCTCCGGTACGAATATGACACTTTTCTGATGTCTCGGAGTCCCGGCGAAGGTTCGATTCCTCCCTCGGGCATGGATGTACGTGTTTGTCCTTAGGATAATTTAGGTTACGTAGTGTGTAAGCTTAGGGACTGATGACCTTAGCAGTTAAATCCCATAAGATTTCACACACTGCATGGGGGCTTAATTAATAAAATTACGGAAATAAATTTTATTTTTCGTCGCTGTATGTCCGGCTACGATGTCTCGTAACTGGTTGGCCCTGACTAGTATTACTCCGCAATCTGACTGCATAGAATAACAACAAAGAATGAAAGAAAATTTCCGTTAACACAATTAATTAATTAAGTCCCCAGCAACTATAAAACCTACGAAACCAAAGCACAAGTGTAACTGTTCTGTGTGTGGAAGTGTGATTCAACGTACACATATGGCACGGTTCTTCCTCAATAAGACAAGATATTTTAAATACCATTTATACTGGAGTAGTAAAAAAAAAAAACAGAAATACTATAATTGCACATCGAAACCAGAAATACAGTCTAATACAAGAACACGAGCCAAATGCTTTGTTGACTGAACCTGTGACCAAGGGGCATTATTGTTTCACACATTTGAAATAAAAAAATAAAGAATTTCTTTACCTTTATATATATATTGACGAAAAGTACTCTGATCATTACAATATCTCCATTCGAACAGCATCTGGTGTCTAGCCCATCAAAACATCTGCACACAACATGGCCTCAAATAGTACAGGTATCAACATCCTCTCTCCAAAGCACTAACTACCACCACATCTCAACAACGACTGACTACAGGGACTTTTCAACAAGCACAACCGGTGGAGGCGGCGGAATAAAACTCTTTGGCGCAATCTCTGGCGCTGTAGCTCAGTGTAGCCACCTTTCATATGCCCCTCCTCCACGGGCTAGAATTTGATGGTATTTTTGCCAGCATTGGTGGTGAAAATACCACCAAATTCGTCAAAACAATACAGACAAAAATAAAAGATAATATTAATACGTAAATATCACATAACTAGATAAAATTATGGCTTTGCACTGACCTTTCAATAACCTAATATATAAATTCAGTAAAGAATACAAATTATTTCATACCTGTGACTTTACATAATAGTTTACACAAGTATCATGTGGTTAAACCATTCAATCAATAGCGTCAGCAATGACGAATATGTACCGGTAAGAGTCTCATAATATTTCATAAACAGTAAACACACAAAAAAATCAGTTTATACAAATATTCACATAAAGTGCTTTCCATAGTTCAATAAACAAGTAGTTGACAGTTCCAGCAGTAACACCCAGCAATGGTCAACAGGTGCAGACACCAACGAGTGACATTATTTCAGTAGAAACAGTTAATTAGTGGCACCCAGCAATGTTAAACAGGTGCAGACAGCAAGAAGTAACATCATTTCAGTAGAAACAGTTCTAACAGTGGCACCCAGTAATGTTGAACAGGTGCAAACACCAACAAGTGACATTATGTCAGTAGAAGCAGTCCATCAGTGGGACCCAGCATTGTGGAACAGGTGCAGACACAAACAAGTGATATTATCTCAGTAGAAGCAGTCCATCAGTGGCACCCAGCAATGTTGAACAGGTGCAGACACCAACAAGTGACATCTTCTCTGTAGAAGCAATTCCATCAGTGGCACCCAGTAATGTTGACAGGTGCAGACAGCAACAAGTGACATCATTTTAGTAGAAACAGTTCCATCAGTGGCACCCAGCAATGTTGAACAAGGTGCAAACACCAACAAGTGACATTATTTCAGTAGAAGCAGTTCCACCAGTGGCAATCAGTAATGTTGAACAGGTGCAGACACCAACAAGTGACATTATTTCAGTAGAAGCAGTCCATCAGTGGCACCCAGCATTGTGGAACAGGTGCAGACACAAACAAGTGACATTATCTCAGTAGAAGCAGTCCATCAGTGGCACCCAGCAATGTTGAGCAGGTGCAGACAGCAACAAGTGACATCATTTCAGTATAAGCAGTTCCATCAGTGGCACCCAGTAATGTTGAGCAGGTGCAGACACCAACAAGTGACATTATGTCAGTAGAAGCAGTTCCATCAGTGGCACCCAGTAATGTTGAACAGGTGCAGACGCCAACAAGTGACAGTATCTCAGTAGAAGCAGTCCATCAGTGGCACCCAGTAATGTTGAACAGGTGCAGACACCAACAAGAGACATTACTTCAGTAGAAGCAGTTCCAACTGTGGCACCCAGCAATGTTGAACAGGTGCAGACACCAACAAGTGACAGTCTCTCAGTAGAAGCAGTCCATCAGTAGCACCCAGTAATGTTGAACAGGTGCAGACACCGACTAGTGGCATCATTTCAGTAGAAGCAGTCCTTCAGTGGCACCCAGCATTGTTGAACAGGTGCACGTAACAGTCCATAATATTCAGTATCACTAATTAGACAGTTCATCAGAGTTTCTCACCAGAAATTAAACATTTCCAAGTGGCATCCATCATGTTGAACAGGTGCAAGCACGTACAACAGTTTGAAGGCACACACAATTGCTTTTACAAAATTATTCTCAATGCTCTTACACTAAACATACAAATTGCAATAAACACACAAATGATTTCAGAGAAATGTCATATTAACTATTACAAATACACAAATATCAGTAAACCTATAATATTTATGGGTGTCAGTGCAAGCCACAACAAACAAGTAAAATAACATTTAGGAGATAGGTCGGTACCAATTATTTGAGATTAGGAAAGGAAAACATACAAAACACACTCACTCATCTTTCATCCACATTAAGTACTACTGTCTAATTGAATAGTGTTAACTGTGTAAATGCAATTCTGTCCAAGATTTGATGTTCGACATGTGTATCAAGTAGTAGTGGCAGCAATGTATAACAGTCAATAATAGTTAGTCTATGTCATAGTCATCATGTCAAGACCAATGTTTGCCAAGCCAAATCAAATGTACGGTTGCTGAAGAACTGTCAGTGTGCCAAGATATGCAAATTCTTCCTCTCTCCAAAAAAGTATATACTGCTTAGTAATTTAACAAAGTGTGTGTGTAGACAGTCTTCCTTCTACTTGAGTGTTCTAGTCTGCTATCTTCATCCTCCTTGTTCCATATAGACCAACAGACAAAAAAAAAAAAATGCTCCTCACTTACTTCACCTCTCATCCACCAAAACTCCAATAATCATCATCACCACATAATCTTAATACTTCAATAATACCTCTTACTTCGATACATATAAACCTTATCATCAATATCATTTACCTTACCTCTTGTCCACCAAAATTCCAATAATCATCAACTTTACACAATCTCAATAACTCAATAATACCTCTTCAATACGTCGATACATATAAACCCTATCGCCAATACCATTTCACTTCCATACCAACTCTTTCCTCTAGTCAGTCTCCTCGAACAAGTACAGATAAAATCCTAGTGCAAACTTCACTTCATCATCCCATACAATCCGAAGACACAATGTCCACACACAACCTCTGTGTAGTCCACCTGATCCAAATCTTCTACTCATTATGAATTATAAAATACATTTTGGTTACCTTGTCCATCATTCAATAAAATAAATGCATACATGACCTCTAACAGCCTTAATTTGAATAACTTTCAGTAAGTAAGTACGAGTACGGAGTGTGAATGATCATAATATTTCACAGTGTGTACACCACTTTAAGAATCATGGCAAAACAGAAGCAAACATGTGGAGTATTTCTTGTGTCAAGTGTCACTTGCTATTTCAATTTTTCACGAAGAATGCAGTGTAATAACTGTCAATGGTCTAAACCTAGTGTTGGTAATTCATGTCGTTAGCTTCCTTCCTAGTAACATAAATTTATACAGTTTCCATAAAACCTCCAGCTCATGTGACTTCAATGAAGTTTCTTGTAGCAACGTCGTTCGTAGAATTATAGCAGTTCATTTTCTTATCTTAAAAATATAAGGCACTGAGCGTAAGCAAAACATGCAATAGCGAGTAAATATACCAGTGGAGAACAGAATGTCAACAAGTGGATGCAGCACAATTCCTACAACGAGGCTCTGCCAAGCGGACAATCTATAATTAATACCATAGTGTAACCTAAACTCTATGTTCGTACACCGCATATCAGCATTTCTATATACCAAATTGAAGAGTAGTTATGACAACAGAAATGTGTAAATATGCAATCCATACGCAAAGCAGCAATTATGTATCTTACATAATTAACAGGTCATTAGCATCATATCAGCATAAGCAAATAAATGTTCATATGTAATCTTAATAAGTAAACATGAAGGCGCAAGCAGATAAATCACAAAGTGTAACCTACATACATAACCACATCAGCACAATTAATCAGGTGACAATTATAATTTAAATAAATAAGCACGACAGGCACATAATAAAAAAATATGACGTCAGTGAAAAAGCAGTGCAGCCAAGCGATGCATAATATACACAAGTAACAACCCTGTTCATTAATAAAACATTGTCAAAATCAGTTAATGTACGCAAGCACGTCGCTTCACAAGTAAATTCATAGAACATGAAATTTAGCACAAAGTGTGAATCACGCAATCGTGAGCAGCAAATTACGTCGAAAGTACGTACGTAAGTGGAAATCTGTTACCTGAAAATTAAACTCAATTAATAGTTACCTTTTTAGTTTATTACTTTCTTCTTCGAAATTACATTCTTCCTGAAATTTTCTCGATAGCAAGTCCTCTTAACGTCGGACACACACAGAATTTACCTGAGGTTCTTAAATATTTTAGACAACCGTATCCTGAAAAATACTGAACGTTAATAACATAATTTATCAAGTCACTATAGTTTTATACTGAATTTAATTGGAGAAATTAGACTGTGTATTTGTTTACGGCTGTCAGTGCATTCGCACTGAGCGCTCGATCAGCTGTTGGTACGCGTGACGTAGGAAGTAGTTGTTTGCGGTCAACGACTGCCTTGTGCGGCGCGCAGTCTTGACTGTTGCTTTGTGTATGTGCCGCCGCCGGAACACGGCGCGGTATCCTTGTACTCTCCGTGTGTTTACGTATAACTGTTAGTTTCTCAAAAGTATGTCATTCCACAAAAATTTTAACGTTCGATATGTGGTGTATTCCCTTAGAGCGCCGGGATTTAAGAGTTTCTACTTCGACAGTGTTATCATGAATAATTTTGCGAACTCTATACGGACCGTTATAAAGCAGAAAAAATTTGCGACACAAGCCTTTTCCTTTGTGAGACAAACGATGAGACTTAATTAATACCTTTTGACCAACTGACAAGGTTTTTAAACGACCAGGACGTTTAGCTGATTTCTCTCTTCTAGCAGCCGCAGACACAATATTTTGCAGAGCCAGGTTCACAACTTCAGAATGCCGCAGTTTCCGTGTAGGCGGAAAAGGAACGATTTCAGAAATGCGATTTGTCGGTGCTTTATTTTTTAATATCAATATAGGCGGTAAAGAAGTTGAATCATTACGAAGTTCATTCAGAATGTTTTGAAAAATATGAAGATACTGATCCCAAGTTCTGTGATTCTGATGACAATAAAGACGACACAATTTATTGATTTCCTTCATCCATCTCTCTGAAGCGTTAGATTGAGGGTGAAAAAGTGAAATGAAAATTGGTTTAATCTTATGACGCCGTAGAGTACGAAGCCAAATTTTAGAACGAAACTGTGATCCATTATCTGATATAACCTTATCAACATGACCCACTTCTTTAAGAAAATGTTTGATAAACGCACTAGATACTGAACGAGCTGTTGCTTTGCGTAAAGGTGTAAAACACACATATTTTGATGTCAATTCCACTGCTACAAAAATGTACGCAAAACCATTAGTAGAACGAACCACTGGACCGAACAAATCGACTGCAGTCATTTCCTTTAATTTCGCTGGAATGATAGGAAACAACGGTGCTCTGTGAGAAATAGTTGGCGGCTTAGCCTTTTGACATAATTTGCATTTGGCAAGAACAGATCGAATACGTTTTTCCATATTACTGAAGTAGCAATTTTTTCGTAATTTATGAAAGCATTTTCTGGGACCAAAGTGCGCATAACTGAAATGTGTGTACCAAATCAATTTATTAACCCACTCATCAGGAATACAAACTAACCAAACAGAGTTGTCAACCGATTTTCGTTTAAACAGAATATCATTGCGAACTAAATAATACTGTCTAATCGCTACGCTTTCCTTTCTCCTCCACTTCTCCTTAATGTCCTTCCAGGTCGGATCCTTATTTTGCTCCTTAGCGATGTCCTGGAGCGAAGACGAAATAAAATTCTCAAACGCAACACCTTGAATATACATCAAACAATAATTGTTTTCTTTGCAGTCCTCTTCAGCACTTTGTTTCAAACCCATAGGTGCACATGATAAAGCATCAGCAACAATATTTGAAGAACCCTGTATGTAAACAATACTAAAATCAAATTCCTGTAGATACAGCGCCTATCGTGACAATCTTCCATGAGTTAATTTTGTTGACATAAGAAATTCCAGAGCTCGATGATCGGTGTAAACCTTAGTATGTCTGCCATACAAAAATGTCCGAAATTTTGTGAAAGCCCATACAACAGCCAAAGCTTCAAGTTCCATAATCGAATAATTCTTTTCTGATTTAGAGAGAACACGACTTCCAAATGCAATAGTTTTCTGTACTACAACGCCGTCTTCTTCTATCTCTTGAAATAAGTGTGCACCTAGGCCTTTGTATGATGAGTCCGTCGCCAAACAAAAATCTTTAGATAAATCCGGATGTGAAAGAAGTGGAGCAGAAACTAAAGCATCACGAAGTTGTTCAAATTCTGATTGAGCTTCCTCATCCCAACACCAATTAGAATTCTTTCCAGATAGTTCACATAAACGAGGTGTGGCCAAATTGTCCAATCTAACAAAACGTCTAAGAAAATTATAGACACCAAGGAAACTACGAACATCACGCTTTGTGGTAGGAATAGCATTATTACGAATAGCGTCTAGTTTCTCTGGATCAGGAAAAATACCTTCTGTAGAAATAATATGACCAAGAAATTTCACCTGAGAACGACCAAATTCAAATTTTTCCAAGTTCACTGTAATGCCAACTCTTGCAAAAATACGTAATAATGAATCCAAAACTTTGTTATGCTCACTCCAAGAACGTTTAGCAATAATAATATTGTCAACATATAACTCTCTAGATAGATTGATAGTTGAAGAGTTGTTTTGATAGATGCAAAGAATAGTAGAAGAGTAGGCAGCGGTGCAGAAAACTAAAAGGGAAGTAGAACCACTACAGCTCGGGGCCCTGTGCACGCTACGGCACATATTCACTTAGTGTAGTGAATCCCCTGAGGACATTAATAGCCGCACATAAATTCCAGTTTGTGACTTATTGGCCAGTTTGGTGGAAGTGCGTACGATAAATTGATCTAACCATGCACATGGATGTATGTCATTCTTAGAATTGCGAAAGATCTTAAATTTCCGAACAGTTAAGAAGTGTTTATAGTCAAAGTTTTCTCCTCGTGGCGACAAAGACCTACCGCGTCCGTCCCAGTCCCAATGTCGATTATTGCCAAGTTCGCGCGCCTGGCGCTCTCTTGTTGCATCTCGTAAATGAAACAAATTGTTTTCTTCAAACCCCTCCGTTGTCTGTGATTCTAAATTTCTTCTGCTGTCTTTCCCTACGATTTCGCCTTCAATTTGTTTGACTTGCTTTCGTAATACCTCAAATTCCCTTTTAACGCGATCATTAAATTTTCCCTGATTTTCAACATGCTTATTTATGTTCTGGTACTCTTCGGTTTCTGAAAATGGCAATGGAGCTGTATCATCCGAATCCCTGTACCCATTTAAACTAAGACTTGTCAATTTATCTGAAATCTCCTCAACTCTTTCCGATAAGTCACCTAATTGTTCTTTCTGTTTATTTACGTCTTCCGTAAGTGTCGCAACTCAGGTTTCGGTATTGTCACATTTAGTAGTTAACTGTTCATACTGTTGCGTTAAGTTATTTATTCTGTCATTTGGTACGGATTCCTCGATTCTTTCAAGTATTTCTTCCTTATCGTGTGCACGTTGTAAATTTAACTCTGAAAATTTTTGTACTATCACGCGATCTCTTTCTTCCTGTTCTCTGTCCTGTTCCTCTTGTCTAATTTCTATTGAAATTAAACTATTATTGTGAGCATTCAAAATCGGTTGTACTTCTTCTCTAATTTCTTTCTTTGATTCATCTTTCGTATTTTTGAAACATGTCCCTATTCGTGAGTCCAACCGTGTTGTCAAAGTTTCCATCTTCGTTTTAATTCTTCCTATTTCCATTTTTAATTCAGATCTTAACTGTGTTTCCATTGTTCTTAATTCAGACCCCTACTTTAATATTGCCCTCATTAACTGCTCCATATCTTCTGCCGTTAATCTCGTATTCTGAAAATTTTTTGATTGTGAAAAATTTTGAATTGGTTCCAGACTATTTTCCCGGCTTATTAAATTGTTTTCAGCTTCATTATTCATCATACTGTTGTGCTGTGTTGGCGAGTTTGCCATGTCAACAATTTCGTCATTCTGACCATCCATCATTTTTGCCATTTTCATCGATCGCGTAATCATTTACAAAATATACAAAACTCGTCCCTATACGAAAATTACACACAATGACACTTTATCTCCAACAATACCATTCACACGAAAAGCTTTCCGACAAACACGATTAACGAACAATTGAAATCTTCATAATTGCACAAAATTGTCAAACCCGTATACAAGCCAACAAAAATTGAAGTCTGCAAAAACTACCATTGGAAGAATGACAGTTACCAAATCTACACATGCAATGTAGACTACAATTACTAAACTACAAATTACTACAACAATACTACTATCTGCTATTTTTACTATCAGAAGATTCCAAGGGACGATCCGAAGCAGCGGTCGCCACGTGCATGGGGGCTTAATTAAAAGAAGAATGTAAATACTTTTTTAATTTTTTTTGTAGCTGTATGTCCGACTACGAAGTCTCGTAAACGGTTGGCCCTGATTAGTATTAGTACGCAATCTGCAGAAGAATTCTAAGGGACGTTATTGTTTCACACATTTGAAATAAAAAAAGAAAAAAAATTTTCTTTACCTTTACATATATTGACGAAAAGTACTCTGATCATTACAATATCTCCATTCGAACAGCATCTGGTGTCTAGCCCATCAAAAAATCTGCACACAACATGGCCTCAAATAGTGCAGGTATCAACATCCTCTCTCCAAAGCACTAACTACCACCACATCTCAACAACGACTGACTACGGGGACTTTTCAACAAGCACAACCGGTGGAGGCGGCGGAATAAAACTCTTTGGCGCAATCTCTGGCGCTGTGGCTCAGTGTAGCCACCTTTCAACACATCTGAACATTTTTTTGATTCGAATGTGTCCTCTCAACCAATCCCTTCTGTCAGTGAAGTTGTTCCATATGAGTTAGTCATACCTAAATACCCATTCTTGCTATGTCGAGTCAGCGAGACGTAATAACGGTAGCGATTGGAAGCCAATGCTGTGCTATTATCATTTGGAAATAATTTAGTGTATGAACAGTGGCTTTTGGTCACAAACTGTTTTCTGTACTGCGTGTTGTGTTGCAAGTAAAATAAAGCACGTTCATTATTTATATACAGCACAGGTACACATGTCTCGAAACAAAAAAAGTATAAGCATGATTTTTTTTGGAAGTTCTCTAAATTATTAAGTTTAAAGTAGGCTTTTAAAAAGGTGTTGCTGGCATAAATTGTGGTTAAAAACGTGTTTAATAATGATTATCAAAAATGTCGGTATCTAATTCGTTGTTTTTCTTTAAAACATATTTAATTATTAAATGTAAATCATAAAAAAGGCTGTCTTCTAATTAAGTATATTTCAGCACAAAGTGTACCAGAACATTAATAAACTTCCGTGAAATTCAAGTTAAAGTGAAAGACTGTTTCCCTACCCACCCTGCATAACACTAATGTATCCCGCATCCATGTTCATCTGGTTTCTGATGTTGTTCTCCCTCATCTTTCTTTTTCCAACTACTTCTTCTTATTCTTGCTTTTTTGGTGGCATCCACATTGCTTTCCCTGCCGTCAAGAGTCTCCTATGGTCAATCGCCTTTAATGTTCTTTGTATATTTAGTCCACCAGGCACCGCCATCGATTCCGCATTGCAAAACTTCACTGAAACACAAAAGAGATCCCAGGTATCTGTTTTGAAAGTACTTAGTCCTACGAGAATAGTTTTTGATATCCATTCCCATGTAGAGTTTTTAAAAACTCTTATTTGGCTTTTGAGTCCTACCATGTAAATACTTCTCTAATACTCTTGTGCCACTAGGTCATCAGAGACTGAAAAGTCGTAAACAATGACTTGGGGACGGTGTTCAGACACTTTTAAATTCATCTAATTTTGACGCCTTCTTCGGTATCATTTCCTCGGAGTAAACTTTTTCTTGTTCAGAAATCTACAGAGAATTTTTAAGACAAACATTTTTGGCAATTGTTCACTTACTAATCCCCTTAACAGATTCTCTAGACAAAGCATGTTGCATCCAATTGTTTCTGCCGATCTTATAGGCCATAATGGTGATTTAATCTACAAACATTTTTGGATCCCTTACTTGATTTGCGAATCTCAAGTCAGTATTATAACGCTGCCTCAGTACCCAGAGCTTCGCTGGGAATGTCCGACAGATTTCAGAAGGGGTGCACTAACAAAGTTTTGAACGCGCGATAACTCGGTACTACGTACCGCGACGTTTTGTCGTCTTTCAGTGACTCAGTTGTAGCAGACTCGTCGCTGTCAAAACTTTGGCGATTTCCGCAGAAGGCATAAATTAGTGCCGCTGGCGAAATTAACAGCACTTTGATGGCAAAATAATTGGTTTCATAAGATTGAACTGCTCGCTTAATATCACGGCGGGGGAACGGTGGCGGGGGGGGGGGGGGGGGGGGGTGAGAGAAGGGAGCACACGGCCAGAAATGGCGTACGGAAACACGGCGGCGTGTTGCCGGGGCTGCTCCCCCGTTGGTGGGGTGGTCGTGGTGGAGCGCCGGAGGAAGAAAGTTGGCAACAGTTGCGCCGCGATAAGGCCCCGCTAAGTGTGGCGGGCGCGCGCGCTTTATCGCACCTAATAAAACAGAATATGGCATCGCGCATCACGGACTCAAAACTCGCTACTTCATAAACCGCTTTATGTGCGCGGTAACGACTGGGAGCAACGGAGGCGGAGGCGGCGGCGGTGTCTGCGGAGGAAGAGCTGGAGGCGTCGGTGGGGGCGGAGGTGTTGTCGGAGGCGGCGTGTTGCCTTTATGTGGCGCCCGCTGACTTTTATTGCTGGCGCGCTCTCAAGTGATTCCAGTCGCGGCGGACACTCCGCGAGAGATTTGGTTTAAGCCGCGGGGCGCACACTGCGCAGGCGCACCCGTTGACAACAGACGTTGTAGCAAGTAGCAGCCGGAGCTCTTCCGTTCCCAGTCCTTGTCTCCTCGCGCGCTTCTCTAAACCAGCTTCCTTATATGAATCTGCTGATACGCAACTGCTAGATGACTCGTGTGATTAAATCAACAACTGTTAACATTATTGCTAGACGCTTTTATCACATTATTAGCATCCTTGTCAAATGTTAGATATCTTCAACCTAGTCATCGTTAATTTCATTGTTCCGATAGATTTATTTGTTGAAACGAGTAAAATTATTTTTAAAATGTAGTAAGATTTTTAAACAACTCACTTTTCTATGAACACGAGGATGGTTACTGTATAATTGAACTGGCGCTTCTTCTTACCAGGAGATGGACAGTCAACTGTTAACGCCATCTTGGTCGTGCTAGTCTGCGTTTCATGCTCTACTTGCTTTCTGCTGTCACGTGTACCTCATAAAATAGAGGCACGAAATGAGTTGCTAATCCTTCTACTTAGAGGTGACTGTTCGGAAAATGAATACATCACAGTGACCGCAACAGGAGCATAATAAAGAAAGATATATCACCAGGAGTTCAGTTTCGATTAAAGTCAAACCTCCGCTTAGCCCAAATAAAACTCCCGCGTTACCCGTTTTCTTCGTAGTCTGATGCAGAGTCGTTGTTTGCGGGAAGAAAAGCTTCGTGGCTGCAGACCGAGATAATGTGATGCATAATGCTACAGAATAACGTGTATTGCAACAAATAAAAACTGCACTCGGACTCCGAAACAAGAAATTTAGATCACAAGGTTCGATTTATGAAAAATACCAGTGCGCATGTAATGGAGAGCGGATGGCGTGCAGTCGACACGTCACCAAACCAATCGCTTCACAACATTATTAAAGAACTGAAACAGACAAAATTTTGAACACATCATTAGTAAAAAGTGTTTCCACTGCGTTACTATGAAATAAAACTGTAAATGAATTTAGGGTTTACCATTACTATTCGCAAAACATAAGAAACAAAGAAACGCTTCCTTATATGAATCTGCTGATACGCAACTGCTAGATGACTCGTGTGATTAAATCAACCAATAACCAATCTCACTCATGACTACACCAGAAATTTTCTGAATTTCAGGATTACCATCACTGGCTGCAACACATTCTCCTTAGTAATTAGACGTGTTAACTATATACCTGGTATATACATAATTACACCCTACAATGTGAAGAGTTCATAAGACCCTCTGAATCACATTGTTCTACAGGTTGCGGGTCATAGTTCCAGGGTACAAAGAAACACAGCAGAAGAAAGGGAACACAGTACTAACGTAACTATAAAAGATGTAGAAATTGACCATCATTCATCTCTTGCCAGTTTTGGGCTCTGGGCCCTGGTCAGCAAATTGCTGAAGTCGGGTCGAAGTTGGATTGCAATCTCATCCGAAGCGTTCTACTGCAGTTCTTGAAAGTTATGAGTGTTGTTGCAATACACCTTAAACATAAGGAATCCCCACACAAGTAATCGGGCAGTGACAGATCAGGTGATCTGGTTAGCCAGCTAGGGCCGCGACCAGACCGACCTCTGCTAAGAACGCTGTCAGACGTGAAGATTACGTAAATGTGCTCCATGTTCGGCCGGCTCTACGGGCGGATGCTCCATCCTGGTGGAGTGTGGTTCTATGCGTACACTCACGCCCAATCGTGTGCACTCGTACACGCCACTGTTATTTGCCCCACACACTGTAATACTAGAATCTTCTTCTCTTTCGTGACTCTTCCCGAGATGTACTTGTCTGGTCTCTCTCTTACTAAATGCATTTTCCTCTATAGTGTACTGAATAGTAACACCACGAAGAACCAAATAATAATCTGAAACTGTCCTCCCTGAAAAGCAAGTTGACCAAAAACCTCCACAAACGTAACTCCTCTTATATAGCACAAACGTAGCTCCTCTTACATACAAATGAAAAGGAGTCCACTACATCTCCAGCATTTCAACATAAGGCACTATATTATCATAATAATGAAAACTGAACCTCAGAACTACCTTTCGTAAACATTAATGATCATCCAAAATAGAAGGACTTCAGATAATTATATACCACCGGAAGAGCTGGATATTGATTAAAATATCCTTTTGAGATAGAAATAATTAGCCGTATTCCACAAATTATTTATCAGACGTACTGCGTGACAGCTCACAATAGCCCAAATACTCTCCAAAATCCTTCTGTACTTATCATTCCAGACCTTGACTCTTACGTAAGGTTTCTAAGTTTCCCAAAATAGCAAGTAAATAATTAAATGTGACAAGTTATAGTACATCCAATGACTTTATAATGTTTAAACTATCTGACAGTGCCTTCTCAATAAATCTACCAATCTTGTTTTTAATTAAGTGTATCTGAAATGGGTTCTGACTGTCTGCACAGCATGTAAACAAAAGCTGAACCGTACAACAAAATGTACCACTGTCTAAGGTATCAGTAAACCATCTGCTGAAGTACATCACAGGAGTTCCAGAAAAGCTCATCCTTACCAGCAGGTTAATTTCCAGGTTGAACAAAATAAATGGCATCCAAGTTTATTCAACGCAGCATACAAATGTGTAGGAAGAATACAAATAAACCGTAAAATTCAGGTCCTGAACCATAATATACGCATATCAAAAACGAAGGTTAACACTTTAAGATCCAATTCTCAAGACACCGAACAATGCTTCAACATGCTGCAAGAAAATCTGCAGGAGATTAATACACTAAAAGAAAGGGAGGTATGTTATTACGCCTGCAGAAATATAAATGTTCAGTCACGGTGGTAACGCCTTCTGCGAAGAAAATGACTCGATAGTGTGACGAAATTAATCCATAACATGATGTTTTACCTAGTTCTGTCACTAACTGATAAATATGTGAAGAAAACGATTGTCACAGATCTATTTGGCGTAATTTTGTACGTATATTTCTATTATTTGAACTCAAAATAACTTTTTTTACTTCCAAAAATGGCGAAAGTAATCACGTCAGAGTTTGTCAAGATAAACCAAAAGAACGTAAACCACAAAAAATCCAGTAAATAAATTCGTAGACCCGTGAGGAAATGGCTATAACTTTGTTTAGCTATAGCTGTACAAGTCAAATAAACAGTATCTTGATCATGAGTATGTAGTAATATGACTTCTTACTGAATAAAAGCAAAGTTTACGCAGTTGACAGTTGTCAGATTCAAAAGTCCCACCTATAGCGTGCCTTGCGCCAATAGCGGATGAGCCGGTTAAATGTTATTGGTCGGCGCTCAGAATTCAATGGCGGGAGCTGCAACTTACACGGACTGGCACATAGCAAACATACGTCATTACGCCTGAAAACAGTGTCTACGTCCATAAAAGTAACCCTTTCAAAAGAATACATAAGACACACGCAATAACAACTATAATAAAATAGAAAGGAAGACAGAAGTAGTAAATAGTAATGCCTATTTTTTGTGGTGAAATTAACTGTGTTAACATTGATTGCACGGTTCTAGGCGCGCAGTCCGGAACCGCGAGACTGCTACGGTCGCAGGTTCGAATCCTGCCTCGGGCATGGATGTGTGTAATGTCCTTAGGTTAGTTAGGTTTACCTAGTTCTAAGTTCTAGGGGACTGATGACCACAGCTGTTAAGTCCCATAGTGCTCAGAGCCATTTGAACCATTGATTGCAAACACACTTTACAAAACCACATGTATTTAAAAAAAACAAATGCTGAGAAACTTTCGTTACAAAGCAATAAGAAACTACATTTGTAACTGTTTAAACATTTTAGTCTTTCTTCTTGCGGCTTATGTTTCTGAAGGCAGTGCCTTGTGACGTCAACGGTGGCTTGTTGCTGCTATAAACGCAATTAAAGCAGATCCATCGGCAGTGAAATGGCAGAAAATATATCCTGTTGCATGCAATATGTTCCTCCAGGCAGTTATGAGATTCTTCGTTGCGGCCGGCCAGAGTGGCCAAGCAGTTCTAGGCGCTATAGTCTGGAACCGCGCGACCGCTACGGTCGCAGGTTCGAATCCTGCCTCGGGCATGGATGTATGTGATGTCCTTAGGTTAGTTAGGTTTCAGTAGTTCTAAGTCCCCTGAAACTATAAAAGCTACGAAACAACAAAGCACAAATGTAACTGTTCTGTGTGTGTAAGTGTGATTCAACGTACATGTATCTGGCACGGTTCTTCCTCAATACGACAAGATATTTTAAACACCATTTACAATGAACTAATTGAAAAACCAGAAATACTGTAATTGCACATAGGAACCAGAATTACAAGTCTAATACACGAACACGAGCCAGATGCTTTGTTGACTGAACCTGTGACCAAGAGGCATTGTCATTAAGTAAATGTGAAATAATTTATTTTTTTTTGCCTCCATATATAATGACGAAAAATACACTGTGTTCATTGCAACATCTTCCATCTATACATCACACCAACCGAATAGCATCTACTGTCTGGCCCAACAGAACAACAACTGCACACGACATCCTGTGAACTAGTACTGCTCTCAACATCCTCTCAACAAGTACTGCCCACGACAACCTCTGAACTACTAATGCGCCAGTGGAGGCGGCGGAATAATAATCTTTGGCGCAATCTCTGGCGCTGTGACTCAGTGTAGCCACCTTTCAATGTCTGTAAAAAGGTCTAAACTAGTTGACATAAGAGTTCCATAAAGGATTGCCGTGATGAAAGATGACCACATTACTATGTAATTAATGACACGCAAAAATTATGTTTTGATGCGATCTGATTGATCTTCAAAAATAAGCTGATAGGGACACATTTACTAGGTGCAATGGATTTATTTTGGCATCTGGAATAATTTGTTTTCTCATAGTAAATGAACTTCTTGTCACAAAAACTGCATTCTGATCGTCCTACATGTCTCTTACTTACTATTCAGAATACCAGATATTTACAGAACATTTCATGGGACATAGCGCTACCACTCCTGATCCGATGTCCTCAACGTCAGTTTACATTCTCGAACGCGAAATAAATCTACAAGAATGCTGCAAGTAATTTTTCGCTCTTAAGAAACCTATTAGCGGTGAAATAATTGTTACGGAAATTACGGTCGTGCTAATATCAAGAGATCGTAACTAACTAGCTCTTTGTACGATTTAAGTAAACCTGGCCTTATGCACTTCAAAGACCAACTTTATAAAAAAGTTATTTTTCTTCTTACTTTGATAAGGGAACAACGTATAAGTAAACGCAAGGCTTTGTAATATCTGATGATTAGTTAAACATACAAGATACAAATAGTCGTACAAGCAACATCATAGTTATTGTCATGAAAGAAATGTGACACAAAAGCCTCTACAGAGCACTCGTGAAACTAACAACACGCAAGAAATGTTTGGTATGTGAAAAACCTGTTTGCTCGACCCGATTGCGAACCAAATACACTTCGTAAAGAGAACTGCCCCACATTAATCGTAACCGCCAGTCCCACTTCGCTGTTTATGCTGCTTCCGTAACGAACACCCTTTTCTAACATGACTCACCAAGATTACAATTATAGAAAATATTACATTGCTTTCGGTGCAGATACATGGAGAAATGTTACACATAATTCTCAGCCTAACTTCACGTACACGAACCCAAAGTTGCATTCATACACCAATCTCTTTCCTTTACAGAATAGCCCCAGCAGCCACCATGATTAACACGTTGCAAGCGAGGGAAGCAAATGCATACTTTCAGTGACAGGACAGAACAGAATAGCTTGAAGAAAGCTTTGTTCCCTTTGCGTCTAGTACCCTTCAGTTCCCACTGGCTGAGCCAGTGCTTGTGTCAAAGATTTTAGATAAAACAGATCAGTGCAAACAAAATCTGGAGTGAGTACACGTACAATCAACCAGTGAGCACAGATATTACAGCAGAGGTTGCTCATGAGTAACAGGTGCATAAATAATTATACTTGTAAGTTGAGAAATTATAACAGACAACTTCCATGTCAACAAATGTGTTGGCAAATCATTTTTCTCTATAAACGTATGTGAGCCTCGTGCGGCTCACGTTCTTGCCGTTCGTAACTTGGCATCTTGTTATAGCGGTAGTGGGATCTCGTTTCCTTCTTGTATTAATGGCGGCACTGGCTTTGCTAGTGTTATTTGTCCGCAAGTGGCAGCAGCAGCGTTTACCGAAAGCCAGTACTATGTTAGTATTTCCGGGTCGTCTTCGTGTGTGTGTCAGGCAGTGGGGCTTCGGACTGAGCAGCGAGGAGGTACCCAGCGCCACGGCAGGCCGGGACCGCCGGCGGCGTGCAACCACTGTTGGATCGAGGGGCTGTAGCCGATGACCGAACCCAGGACTTGTGAAGTTGAGTGAACGTTATCCAATAGTGAAACCTTCTCTGTTTGAGATCTCGCTGTTGTTTGCGGCTTCCAGGGTTGGTGAGACCAACCGCAACAAGTGGAGTCTGTCAGGTTGGCGGAAGCTATTAGCCGCCTTCTACTGCTTGATATTAGTTCGGATTTGGTGTTATTATTGCTGAAGTGCACCCAGCGGTACCTTACTGCCTAGTGGCTGCTAACGCCCCAGTTACCTGCCCTGGAGGTTAGCGTATTTTGCGGCAGTGTACTTTTCCTCGTCTTGCAGCTGCTGTCCGGCGTGGCGTGTAATTGCACAGCTTCCTTGATTGGGGTATGGGTAATTGTTTTCCTCGTCTACCTGGGTTATAGTGGCTCCTTCTGCCTTTTAGTATTTTAAACACCGGATTCTGGAGACGCAGTGCTGTCTGTCACTTCTGGCGTTAGGTGGTTTGCTAGGAAGGTTGAACGGCGTTTTTAACCGTCTCTAGTTTGATTGAGTATTCTGAAGTGCTTGTGCCCGTCAGTCGAAAAAAAAAATATTAATTCTTTCTTAGTAAGGCCTTTAGCCGTTGTTCATTGTAGCCAACGGTAGCTGATTACGGCTCATCCACAATCGTTGCCTTATCCTGCCGCTCCCTCACTACCAGATTACAGTATAGGTACGTATACAAGTCTACAGTTTAAAAGTAAAACGTTGTCAAATAATTAATTTAAATGAAAATTTTCATCTTTAAACCGTTTTATATACCCTGGTTTCGATCTGAGCTTAAGTTGTTTCGTTGCAAGCTCACGGTGCGAATTCAGTAATGAATGTGTTGTAGCCTATGATTATGGTGGAATGGCGTTCGGACAGGCGATTATGCAGGTCTGGACACAATTTTATAAACAGCTCACTAAGCATAAAATATTCTTGTCAGTCGGCAATAGCTAAAACGCCTGAATTTTATTTTTAACATAATTACAGATTTTGAAGGCAAAGCGTGAAACAACACAATATTCGTTCAGAATCAGATAGCAATATTTAGTCTTAGTCCCAGTAAGCAAAATTGGACCAGTAACAGCAATATTTCACGAGGGATGGTCCTTGGCCACGGACACCGTTATTGCAAATGAAAATAGCTTTCAAAAATAATGTTAGAACCAGACTAAAACCCTATGGCTTGATTAGGGCCTGTCTACACTAGCACCCTATCAAATTAGATCTACGAGCACCAGCCACTCATCAAAGCAACGCTACTATCAACTCACTGCAATACTACCTGCACAGCTTCCACAATGCCAAATACAAAACTGAATAGCGCTCAAAGCGTAATAATAACAAGTTTTTTTTTCAATTTGACATAGCTGATCAGTCACGCTCACAGCGTAATAATAGCAAAACAATTTCTGCACAGTACCACTCAAGCTCATAACGTATTTTTAACAAGATCGACATGGCTTTCACCTAGAGAAAATAGTGTGTCCACGGAATCACCTCAATATGCTACACTGTACACACGAAACTTCTGTGTGAAATTGGTCACATTGAATTCACACGCTGAGCTCTTGACTGTGCACTATGTTGGCCAGCCCAGGGAATAAAATGCCGTTGTCGGTCACTGTAGCACTCTGCTGCTTCTGCTCTTGTAATGCAGATACCAGGGTTACCAGCGGAGAAGTATCTTGTTGTCCCCACACCTCCTGCTCCGCTGTCAGCATCTGCAAACGCAGACAATGCCGCCCCAACTCGGTCGTGCCCAGCGCTGACCACCGGTGATGCCCCATACTTCCTGACCGATGCCCCACGGTCACACCAGTTGCTCCCCGCAGGTGTACGTTGATAGCGGAACGGGTGACTCACCCTCACCCTTCTCTCGCCACTCCGTCAGAACTCGCAGTAGCTGGGGTAGTTGCACCAGAAATGCCCCCGACCGCCCCCCTAGACAGGCAGTAATGCGATTGCAGCGCTGATGCTGCCATTTGGGTGGGACAGGAAGAAAGATGTGCCGTGAATTACAAATTCACAGCACAGTACAAACGTATAGGAACACGTGGTGTGAAGGGGAGTTGAGCGTTGGGATGTGTACGAGTAGGAAGGGTGAGCTGGGGTTCAGCTGTTTGTCTGTTGAACACTGGGAATGGAAGATATATAGGGAAAGTTGAGGTGTGTGGAGCTAATAGGAAGGGGCTAGGTCGTTATCTGAGAAGCGGATTACGTTTCGACATGGAGACATGGATCGTGAAGAATAACTCAGTTAAAACAGCATTCGAACGGGGTGTGGAGTGTATAAATATTCCGAGGTAGGAGGAGGGAGTTGTAGAACAGAGGTGGAGTGTAACTATGTACTTGATGATGTTCTTGGATACACTGTAACTGCTCCTTTTGTCTCATTTTACGAACAGCAGTCAGCTGGTAACTGACCATGATGTGGCATCAGAGAAGTGGAAGTCTGACTGTGTGAGAGATTGTGTTGGTTACAATATTCCTTTTTTTCCATCTGTAAATATTTCAGGGAGCAAAAGTAGCACAAATGGTAACCCTGTATGAACGCAGTTTTCTCGTACCTTATGTCTCTCGCGTCTTACAGACCTGCAATTGTTACTCTTTGCCGGCCGGTGTGGCCGAGCGGTTCTAGGCGCTTCAGTCTGGAGCCGCGCGACCACTACGGTCGCCGGTTCGAATCCTGCCTCGGGCTTGGATGTGTGTGATGTCCTTAGGTTAGTTAGGTTTAAGTAGTTCTAAGTTCTAGGGGACTGATGACCTCAGATGTTAAGTCCCAAAGTGCTCAGAGCCATTTTTTGTTACTCTTTCAACTTCATTTCACTCCACCACCTCCGTCATGGTGAAAGCATGGTAGCTGAAACAAGGAAGCTATTAGGAGCAGATTACCACAGGCATTGTATGGAAGGGAATCATGGAAAATGAGAGAAGCATTAGAGCCGAGGTCTTACTGAAGGATGCTAAAAATTAAGTGGACTGTACCTGTATGCAATGAGGAGACAGCCTTCTTAATAGACGACGAATATGTGGAAAACGCTAACTACTGTAGAAGTATCAGAATGATGAGGCATTTTATGGACGGACGCTACGGGCTATAAGACGCACCATAATTTTTATGGATACTTTTTTCAAAAAATTAGATTTTTACCATTTTTATTATTAGATTGCAAAGCCAGACTGATAAAAGATTCTTAGT
The DNA here is from genome assembly GCF_023864345.2 of Schistocerca serialis cubense. Classification (NCBI taxonomy): domain Eukaryota; kingdom Metazoa; phylum Arthropoda; class Insecta; order Orthoptera; family Acrididae; genus Schistocerca; species Schistocerca serialis. The sequence continues at coordinate 335,811,778 of NC_064638.1, forward strand.
TTATAAAACCGAACTGACCTTCAAAATCCCTGAAATTCGTCATACGAACTTTCTTCTTCTTCTTCTTCTTCTTCTTCCTCTTCGTCGTCATCGATGTCCTCTTCAAATATAAGACGGTCTTCACTGCTATCGAGGCTGTTACTTATACCACACATCTTTTACGATTAAACAATAATATCTTCTCTCACTCTAGACCAGGACTATTTTCTCCACTGACACACTTGTTTGATTGTAGGTTGTTTTAAAGCTCCCTTCGACTAGAATTCATGTGGGGTTTCATCCATCATCCACTCCCCTCTCATATACACTGTAAGTGGTTTCTTTATCGAGTCATCAAGAGACTGCAATTAGGAAGTAAGTCCACCCGAAATAACAACATACTCTGTGTTTCCCTGTCTCAATTTCTCTTTCACAGAGTTTTTCAAATGACTACTAAACTTATCTAGCACAAGAAGAGAACTCTTCATCAATAAAGCACCTTCCGCTTCTCTCTCACACTCTGTTAATTCATAATTTCATAGCAGCCTCGTCCATCCAACCCTTATCATGTACGTGAAAACCAACACATGGCGGTATTTCTGAAGGTTTCTCCATTGTTTTGCCATTTAAGACGATAATTTGATTAAGTTTAGTACCGTCAGCACAACATGAAAGGACAAGAGTGAATTTTTTCATGTTCACTTGTTTTTATAGTTATAGTTTTAGCACCTTTCGTGGCAACAGTTCTGTTACTCCTTACATCAAATTTCGGAGGATCTTAGTGAATATTCGTTATTTGTCTTAATTCCACATTGGTTTCCTTTCGATGTTGGATAATAAAGTGATGGAAAGATATTTTCTCTACATATGCCTGTGGCATTCTCCGGGATATTTTGGTTTTCGTTCGCAAGCTAAGTCCATGACGCTTCATAAAAACTGCAGCACCAGCCAACTCCACCCTTAAAGTCTGTTCAGTTCCACGTAGCGCTAGCTTACGAGCGTGTATTTGAATCATTTTTATATTAATTTCAGTGCCATTCAGACGGTGTCCTTGAACTCATTTTAATACGTTATCTTCTATTTTTTCCATTTTGCATACAGTCCTCTATTTGCACATTTAGTCTGTCTCATTTTTTTCAGTTCTCCTATATTATCCCGCCAATCTTAAATGTTTTTTTTCTGTTGGTGGGGTCAACAACGTCACTCAGCTGCTCTGTTTCCAAGTTCTTCTGCACATGCCATTATTTTGAATTTATATCCCGCATCATATGAATACGTTTTACCTTTTTCCATTACGAAACTGCCTATAACAAAAATTATGTACTGTTACCAATAACACAAACCACTTTCACTTCAAGTTCACTGGCACCGCAGAGTGTAGTGACGAATCATAGGCTAGACAGGGTTCTGGGTTTGTCGTGGCGGGGCGGGAAGGAGACAGTGTTAGCAAGCTTCAAGTCATGGTATCGGTGCACAGCTGCTTTCAGTTAAATCCTGTTACCAGATAGAGATAGGTTTCCCGCGGCATAGAATACATGATAATTTCTAAGATTGGCGCGAATTTTTAATCAAACACCGGGCATTGTCTTATTAATTTCAAGTATAAGAGGCGCCTCAATTTTGGAGACAATTTTTCGAAGAGGAATGTTTGTCTTAGAGTTCGTAATACACGGTAACCTTCACCTTACCAGAGGCACCCTAGCGTTAATTCCTATTCAGTGTGTAGCAGAAATTGCGTAATAGTATGTAAGATTCATCATTCTGGGGCAAGATGCTTACTGGATGGAGGGTGTGGCCTTCGAAGATGAAAGGGGATGGGATGGGGGCGAGCCGGTAAGCGGCGGTGCGCCTAATGAGCTGCTACCCGCGTGACGCGAGGCGCCGCTACATCCGATCGCCGTAAAGATAGCGCCTTAATTACGGTGCAGGCCTCGACCCTCTACTTAGTGGGAACTGTCGCAGACATGGCGCCCCTGGAATATCAGGACTCTGTGTGCAACAACTGTTGGCAGTCTCTCCTTGCTCTCTTGTGTATCGTTACATCTTCTCCAACTTCGTTCTCGTTGCGCATCGTATATTAGGATTGTTCTCAAATGAAATAGATGTTTATCACCTTTAATGTTCGACCCGTGATTTCTAACTTCGTGATGGACGCAACAATTTGCCGAAAAGTTACGTAGAGAAGAGGGGAAGGAAGTTTTCACTCTGCAGCGGAGTGCGCGCTGATATGACACTTCTTTCTCTGCCTCGTGATGACTGGGTGTTGTGTGATGTCCTTAGGTTAGTTAGGTTTAAGTAGTTCTAAGTTCTAGGGGACTGATGACCATAGATGTTAAGTCCCATAGTGCTCAGAGCCATTTGAACCATTTTGATATGACACTTCCTGACGGATTAAAACTGTGTGCTGGAGCGAGACACGAACTGGGGCCTTTAGCTTTCGTGGGCAAGTGTTCTAACAAGTGAGCTGCCCAAGCACGATTCACGAAACCTCCTCATAGCTCCAATTCCGCCAGTACCTCGTCTCCTATCTTCCAAACTTCACAGAAGTTCAGTCGGTAGAGCACTTGCCCGTCAAAGGCAAAAATCCCGAGTTCGAGTCTCGGTCCGGCACACAGTTTTAATCCCCCATGAAGTGTCGTGTAAGCGCACGCTCCAAAGCAGAATGAAAATTTTATTCTGAAAGCATCCCTCTGGCAAGCCAAGTCACCGCAATTTGCTTTCGTGGAGTGGTAGTACTGCAAGGTTCACAGGAGAGCTTTTGTGAAGTTTGGAAGGTAGGAGACGAGGTACTGGCAGAATTGAAGCTGTGAGGACTGATCGTGAGTCGTGCTTGGGTATCTCACTCGGTAGAGTACTTGTTCGAGTAAAGCAAAGGTCTCGAGTGCGTGTCTCGGTGTGGCACACAGTTTTATTCCGCCAGGACGTTTCAACGTCAAAATAGTTTCATGATCGGCAAGTGTTGTATAACTCGATTAATACGACTTAAAAATATTAAGAACTGCATTACCGTGCTTTACATCGTTCTAAGATATCGTGTGGCCGTGTGGTTCTAGGCGCTTCAGTCTGGAACCGCGTGACCGCTACGGTCGCAGGTTCGAATCCTTCCTCGGGCATGGATGTGTGTTATGTCCTTAGGCTAGTTAGGTTTAAGTAGTTCTATGTTCTAGGGGACTGATGACCACAGATGTTAAGTCCCATAGTGCTCAGAGCCATTTGAACCATTTTTCTAAGATATCCGTCCCAAAAGTCATTTTCTGGTGCCATTTTCCAGTGCCATGGGTATTCAACATCAGCGACAGACGTATGAGGAAGATTCAGAAGTCTCGAATTATTCTTGTGGGTTATCGTCAGCAAAGACGATCTGGTCCGTTGTCGTCTACGCAGTACGCTCCATGATGAAAGTGTTATTCAGTTTCTACATGATAGTAGTAACTCGAGAATTCAGATATAAGTCTAGAAAGTACTGTCCAACAAAATTGTATTAAAACTCAGCCAGGTGTGTTTAGCGAACTATTAATCTGGTGCAAAGATTGGGCTGAAGTTATTAATCTACAAAAATCTAAATCTATAAATTAACAAAAAATTGTTTTTACGGCTTACTTAAGGTTATAAATTGAGTAAAAATATTACAGTGCTCTGTTTGAACTAAAGGGAGGCAGAGCGCAGAATACTCGAAAAATTTGTCTATGAACACAACACTTCTACTGACCTCCGTGAAATGCTGTTCCAGAGCATTTCATTTCTACAAAAGTATCATGAATGCTACCGCTTATTTCACTGACAAGAGATTTTAGAAAATGAGTTTCAGATATTTGCAGAAAGACAACAAATATCTACCAGGAATATAGCAAGATAAGTAAAAAATCAGTTGTGATAAAATCTGTGCCATGAGTATTCCTAACACCCCATCCCATCCGTCACACACACACACACACACACACACACACACACACACACACACACACACACACACACGCACGCACTCTCACACACACACACACACACTTGTTGCTATCGTAGGGCGGCTAGGGAATCAATTTGAAACGTGGGTTGGAAGGAGGAGCGTAGTTGCAAAATTTAACATAATTCAAAGCAGTTTAATTCGAATTATTCCTCGTTTCGAGGAAAATAATTAGTTATACTTACTGAACTTTCGTGCAATTTTGTGCTCAAAACACAGTTTTAATATTAATTATGCGTATGCGTTGTTTTTATCAAAGGGAGTATGTTTTAATTTGCACTTATAACCATATAAGCCGTGTATAATTAATGCAGATCACAGTGTGTAAAATTTGTCCCCGAAACTAACAGAACGATCTCTGTCTGAAAATCACAAATAGCTCTGCGAGAAAGAGCTCGGAATGAGGCAGCAGTTAACTAACTTACACCTTTACAGCTGACTCATAAGGTACTGAATAGTTCAAAAAAGTTTGTAAGTCGATTTGAAGCATCCAATACTAATATTTACTTATCTCAAATTATAGTGTTGTAAATGTTTAAACCCGATGTCTATCGAAACAGGTAAAAACAGATGACACAGGTTTCGAAATTGTGATAGAAAAAGAAAAAAAGCCTTCTTCCACTGGAAGAGAAAAGAAGAGTCAAAAAGTGAGGCATCATTGTTGTGTAAAGTCGCAAAATATTTATTAGTATGTGTGATGGCCTCAAGGCAAGTATCATTTTACACTGGTCTTGCTACAGCACAATGCCGAGAGTAATAACAGCACAGAATAGCGATTAAGTTAACTTAGTTGAAATGGGGTGAGTCCACTGCTCCTAGTATGAACACACTGTGGAGCAGCGACTGCAAAAGCGGTGCAATTGTCATTCAGATGTGAAGGTCGACTGCCTCGAACAAATTGTCAGACTCTGAAGAATGTGGCTATTCAGGGAAGATACGCCAAATTTATAATTATGACTGATAAAATATTTTGATGTTACAAATATTTGGCCAGAAATGTTACCACAAACAGGCTTTCGAGTTTCATTTAAATAATCGTTTGGCATAAATGGCAAAGTGAAAAATAGTGTAACTTATCGCAGAATAATACCTACGGTCGTACAGCTACAATAAAAACACTGTAATATTTGTCAGCTTCTTTATACTCTATCCAACTCCCGGAACCACAAATATAGACATGTTTTGAGTGAGAATAGGCATACAAAAAATATAGAAGTCAAGTAAAATCAAGTGGCAATATCTTGCACAGGCGTTAAAGGATGAACCAGAAACAATTACGTGCAGTCAGAGGAAGAATTTCTAAAATCTCTCACAACTCATTATTGTGTCAACTTTTATCCATTACACTCTCTTCTTAACCACATTTAATGAGTTCCAGTAAATATTTGATGATAACTGTTTCTTAGTCCCGTAGTTCAGTAACATGAACATGTATTTAGCTTTATTTTGAATTTAATTGTTCATTCCATTTGCTTCTCTTTCAGTTTAGTACGATCACTTACTGGTTTATTTGATAGCGGCTCACCGTTTAGTATATTTGCCAAGCACTGCGGGTAAATATATTTTTTGTAAATTAGAAAAGATATTGTGACGAATCTCTACATGTTGAAATAATTTACTCGTATAGAGGCGAACAGCATTACACTAAGGGTACTCTTCTTTTAGACGACAATATTTGCCTAAAGTACGTCCAACGAACTACAGGGATAAATAGAGAAGTCTTAAGGCAGTGCTTGAGATTCGATCATGAATTGTTGTAAAACTGGGAAACAAAAGAATCGAAGCATTTGAAATGTGGTGTTACAGGACTACGGAAACTTAGTATACTGATGAGGAGTTTCTCCACAGTGTGGCCAAGGAAAGGAATATGTTAAAGCACACTTACAGACCTTCAGTTTTGTTTTATATTCGAATGCATATCATTCTCGTCTACGTGAGATGTTAAGCTTATTGTGCGACAGTTCTCGCACTTATTTTCTCGCACTTATCTAGCCTTACTATCTTCAAAATTGTGTAGATGATGTTTTTCCGACATGTGATGCTATGTCTTCAGGCTCAACTTGAATACCTGCTTGATTGTCAGCTACCGCAAGGATTTTAGAAACTTCTAAGGAATATTTTCTGTGCCTTCCAGCTTATTGGAGCCTTATCCTTGTCTGCCATGGCTATATTCAACTATGACTCTATTACTACATCCCCCATTTGTTCCATATCCACGTCAGGGATCCTCAGTTCATTCTTGTCATCAGCTTTTTCCCCTGTGTGTTATTCCTCTTACGTCCTTACTGTTTACGTTTACGTAGAGAAAGAGACTATCTTGGAATGAGCTACCAATCACCTTGTCCAGCGCCTTTGTGTGTTGATTCAAGGTATTTTAACATTTTTGGTCATAAGACGAATATTTCTGGTTGGTAAAGTTAGCTTCTATTACAAACGAATATATTTCCATCTGGATAATTACTCGAATAAGTAGATAATTCCAATAAATTTATTCGCCAATAATTTGTATGTAAATTAAATAACAAATAACATATAATGCCACCATGCGTTCTTTGTTTACTTCTTGTACAGAATAGTATTTGTTCCCTTGGCTTAGTACAGTTTCTGTTTGATAATGAATTTATTAATGGTTTATCCCGTAATGTGCCTTTGTGTTTTAAGTTGTAGACCGCAAAACTTAGTCCTAGATTTCGATCCCTGTTTGGTCCTAAAATTTTCTCTGTTACTTATTTCTTCTTTCACCTATAAAAATGACAATAACGCCAAGTCAGTTGGCACGGTACTTCGGAGTACATAATGTAATGTAGATCCCCCTATAACCAGCTGTATAAGTCTGTTCAGAGATGGGAGAAACAAAGGGCACACCGCCATGCCTAGAAAATCACTGCACTGCTTAATTCATCTTTCAAGTTGAGCACAGCTTTACTTCGTTCAACAAAAGAAACGTAATAGTGCTTATAGGTGGACGGCCTCAGCTGTCTGGGCTGTAATTCACTAGGCAGGCGCAACGTTAAGAAGACAGTTTAGTCAGCCACGTGACGGTCAGTCGCGACCGATCAGCCGAACAAGATGGACATGAAATATCTGATTCCTTTATTTTACTATAACTATAAAAATTATTTTTTCATCGTTTCATTTGCATTCTGTGCTGCAGTTCATTTACATAGATGTTGGAACATACGGTAAATGTATAGACTCATCTATTTTTATGCAATTAACTTTGCATGAAAATAGCATTATTAAGAATTTACGAATATCGGAGAAAAGTTCCATATCACATAAGGGAGTACCGATGCCGTGCGTCATAGTTGGAGACGATTTATAGGGTGTATCTGAAAATTTAATGCCTCTTTACAGTTGAAGTAGTTTAACAAACAATAAAAGAACATTTAAAAGCCGACTGTTTCGAACTAGGCGGTTTGTAGAATGCACTTTTGGCACTCTGGCGAATAAATGGAGAAAGGAGTAGTTTTCATTGCCCAACGGATGTTCGAGAAGGATCTACAATTGTTATAATAAAATGATGCTGATCTTTACAATATAATGTGCCAGAAAAGAGATGACAATATACTGGAAGACATATTGAACATCTCCAGCGTGGTTTTGACCCATTCTAGGACCAACAGAACAGTGTTCTGAACCCATGATGTGTTTCCTGTTTAAGCCTTAGAAGTCATTGTCTCTGGGCACTGGAGTTCGATGGACTCCAGACAATCATGAAATATTGTTGCACCGTTCAGTTTTCCAAAACAACATCTGTCTCCTTGAAAAAAGGAATATCAGTGTAGCTTGCTAGAGCACCCGAGCTAAGTGATATAATGGTTAAGATGCTGGCTCCTATTTTGTAAGAACGCAATTCTTTTTGTAGTTGGTTATTTCTTAGAAATGGCTATTTCATGAAGTATCAATGCCGCATCTTTCCCTAATTGTCTTTCACTGTCTCAAATACTCCGCAACTTGATTACTCGAAAGCCGACGGAGCTTAAGGTTCAGCTTTCAAATGCTTTGCTCCACGTCACGGGTTGAAACTTTTTTTATTGATACCAGTTTAGTTATTCACTATATGTTGGCGTAAGCTAACTTTAATTTCTCCTGTCTCACTATGGTGGTGGGTCACACTGTGGTAAGCGTTGTCGGAAGTACTGATAAATGTTACACGTCTCCACAGCCGAGGTAACTACGAACGCCTGGCTGGTGACGCTACCTCTAGGCAGTACCTGGTGGCTTAGAACTTTTCAGGGCCAGTATATATTTAGAGGTAAGGGGAGGAAACATTTTGGAGTAAAGTGTCAGATTTCTAGACCTTTCGGCAGTTAAGACCTCTCCGCAGTACATCAAAGGGTGAGGCAGTGAGACACTGTTGCAGATGATCCGTGTATCGCTAAAATTCTGTATTTCTGTAATCTGTACACAAATTATGTGAATCACACTATTAGAACATTATCAACTTATCATAAAGGTACTACGTACGTGCGTTAACGCCCTTGTAATTAATATGTGAAGAGAAACATGTCTCCAGATCATAGACCTTTAGAAGACCATCATTCGAATCGTCACTGATCAAAACTTGATGTATGCAAGCAGGGTTTATCGTGTACCAAGTTGCTGTAATCTCTACACTTCTACGCGACTCTGAAACTTGGACAATCCGCAGTACTGTGTTTCATTAAGCCCTTAGCAAATAGGAAATGAGTCATATTGGATTGTTAGCTGGGAGGCTCCGCCTGATGGGGATCGGTTGTCTTCATCCGAACACAGTAGTACGTATATTCTCACGCAGTATGTGGGACTTGTGTCTTAAGTGTATCTGACGAGAGCGTGTACAGTACGTGATGTACTCATTAGACTGTTTATTCCATTCAGCAGATCCTGTAATTCTTCTTCACTTTCACTGTCGATAGCAATGTCGTCATCGAATCTTATCATTGATATCCTTTCACCCTGAATTTGAATTCCACTCTTGAACCTCTCTTTTATATCCGTCATTACTTCTTCTCTGTATAGACTGAACTGTAGGGACGAAAGACTCCACCCCTATCTTCCGCCCTTTTTAATCCAAGCGCTTCGTACTTGGTTTTCCACTCTTATTGTATATCACCCATCTTTCCCTGTAGTTTACCCCTATTTTCCTCAGAATTCCAACATCTTGCGCTGTTTGACATTGTCTAACGCTTTCTCCAGGTCGACGAATCTATGAACGCGTCTTCATTTTTCTTTAGTCTTGCATCAATTATCAACTGCAATGTCAGAATTGCCTGTCTTGTGCCTTTATTTTCGAAGCCAAAGCGATCATCATCCAACACATCCACAATCTTCTTTTCCACTCTTCCGTATGAAACATGGATGCATGTTCTGTTAAGCTGATTATGCGATAGTTGTCGCACTCGTCAGCCCTTGTAATCCTGGTAGTTGTGTTGATGATCTTTTTCCGAATGTGTGATGTTATATCCCCAGTCTCATACATTCTACACACCAACAGGTATTGTTGTTTTGTTGGCGCTTTCTTCACATTTTTCTTGCTGTCGTTTCGCATTAGCTTCCATTTATTTGATTCCTAAGTGACCTGTATTTCTGTATTCCTGAATTTCCCTGATCATTTTTGTGCTTCCTTCTATCGTCGATCAGCTGAAGCCTTTTTTCTGTTACCTAAGGTTTCTTCGCAGTTACCCTCTTGCCACGTACACCAACACATTCCAGACACATCATCAAAGTTTCACTATGACGACCCATTACGGACGCAGAAAGAGTAATCTTCCTAATTAGTCGCCTGAACCTAACAGTTTGGATAATGAGAATATTGTATCTAACTAGACCTAGCGCTCAATGAGATAACAGAAAACACTGAGAATTGAGTCAACAGAGAGATTTTTCCCTTGTATAACATTTATCTCTTGATATCTAATTCCATCGGGAACCGTAAGCACCACGATCATAACGTTGCCAGTATATTTGGGATAAAGGGCAGCATCGGTCGCAGACATTGAACTACTTTATTTTCACAGATCGATTTCGGTCACTGTGTGACAATCGTGAGTGCAAACTTGGTAGACCCACATCATAACAGCACAACATTTCCTATGAGGTGTAACATGTACTGTGGTGATCACTTCTTACAGGTATCTTCACTTTTACTGCATACAATGATTTTTAAATTTACAGAAGAGCGTATATTGTAACCTTAGCAGTTAACTTTAGCAGCATTTAAATTGAGGGATTTAAATATTTACAACCGATGCTGCCATTTACCCAAATTATACTCATCTCGTTGTATAATCTTCATTGGCATAGTAAAAGTCATGCAGATGGCGTAGTATGAAAAGAAAAACACTCAAGTCATGTATGCCGAGGGGAAAAAATATTACTCTCAACCATTAACACAGCAGTAAGGAGAAAAAGTGCACTTCACCCTAAGGCAGTACCACTTAACAGTACGTTACAAAGGGCAACATACACGTGAACTAGCACTCTCTTTTCAAGCGGTGGAGGTTTTTGCCTCCATCGCTAACTAACGAAGCGGAAAGAAGGAAATTGCGGTTCTCCTGAGTGCGTCGGCAGCAGCGGACGGGCACAAACGCAAAACAAGGGCTTTCGAGGCCGCCCGCGACGGCGGAGGCGGGGAGCGCCTTGTAAACGGCACGGGAGGTTTACGATTGCAGGCGGAGCGCTCCAGCCTCCAGCCTCCAACCTCGTCGGAGCAGCTAAGTCGCATTACGTACGCCGCTGGCTGGCACTCGTCCGGTCGCTCAGATCCCCGGCGACGACTGTTGCATTCCGCTCTTGTTTATGAAGCTGCCTGCGACCACGGGAATATAAGGCCGCCGCCGTTCTGTATGGCCGCGTTTACGCGCGTATTTCGTATCCGGATGCAGCGAGACTAGAGGTGGAACGTTTTCTGGTGCGCGGCTTTCAGTTTATGTTGCTGAGAAACTGCAGTCTTTAAAAGGGCTGTATTCCATTTTTCATGGCGACCTCTTCAACATTTTCCTTTTCTGCGCCAGGAGTTGTATCAGTAGTTGCTACATAATTGCGGGGGCCTAGTTTTGTCTGCTCGAACCTGGTGTTTCGCATTGCAGAGCAGATCAGGTTGTGGAAATGGGCCAAGGTCAATTACTGTTAGTTATACAAGAATACACACAACTTTATTCATCAAATCAGTGCACAGCTTTCTCTTAAAAATAACAAAGATCAATTCACGACTGAGGACCCAAGTAACTTCTCCGGTTAAGTTGAAATGATTGCTTTTAAAACACCAGGATTTAGAGTAACGGCTGAAGGCCTTCCTTAAGTAAAATTACAAAATCTTCTCGGCTAAAGGCCGAAATAACATTTCAGATCTGCTAAGGAAATTATTTAAAAACCAAGCATTTACAAATTTCGGATAAAGGCCACATTAAAGAAAATCAAATTAATTCTTCGGCTGATAGCCCAATAAAAACTTTTTTATGTAATAAAAGAGAGGCTTTAAAGGTAAGATTTTACACAGTACAACAGAAAAACATCTTAAGAAAACTTGAAGTGTCTTGTCGGCTGAAGGCCCAAACAATTACTCAAGAATAATTAAAGACTACCTTAAATGTTTCAAATGGCTCTGAATACTATGGGACTTAACATCTGACGTCATCAGTCCACTAGAACTTGGAACTACTTAAACCTAACTAACGTAAGGACATCACACACATCCATCCCCGAGGCAGGATTGGAACCTGCGACCGTAGCGGAAGGCCATATACAAAACACACAACAGACAAAATTAATACACGGCTGAAGGCGTGACACAGTACCTGTGACCAAATAAAATGACAATCACAAACAACAAACAATAGTACTCAGAAGTGTTCCCAGGGTCGGCCTGGGGAGGAAACTCTAACCACAGTTTAGGTGAGACAGACAGCCAAGCGTAGCATTAAACGATCGGGTTGCAGCACGTCCTACGGACGGCTGAAGAACCAACTCATAATTTAATCAGTTTCCTCTGTCCCAACGGACCGACTGCCTACTCCAGTACGGAGACAGCATTTGTCTGCTCAGTGGAAATCACAGAAGCTACACACGGTTCCACGTAAACACACTTGCACAAGAACTCGATCAATCGTAAAATAAATCACTCTGGGTCCAGAAGGACGAATCAATTCGACACACAGAGAGTTTCCACAAGAGGTCGGCGACCAAATACAAGTCGTCCAATGACACGACCGACCGAACAACCAACCCAGGTCGTTTCCACTCAAGTTACGTGTGTAGGCAAGGGTCGGGCGAGTCTTGGCTGTCCGAAGCTGACTGCAGCTCCAACCCGACTCAACCCCATATCCGTTCGGAACTCGGAGACACGGCGACCCGAGCACCCTAGCTCGGACCCAACCATGCAGATGTAGCTCTTGCCCACTGGCCACGACATCTCTGCACGACGAAGGAACCGACCCGCGTCCAGCTAGATGACCATGTGACAAGGTCCTGAAACGATGAGACGACCAACCGAACGACCAACCAACGGTCGTCCCGCTTCAATCTCCTTCCGTCGGACAATACATGTGTGTCTCCAGCGGTCGCCAAGTAGTGGCTGTCCGCCTCTCACTGCGCTCCGTCCGCGACACTCCATCGTCCCCGACCGCTGATCCGTCCCGACTGCTGCTCCTTGCCCGACTGAGTTTTCAGACACACGACGACACGGAAATACTAGCTGTCGCTAGTGCACTTATCCATAAGCACTGCTGCTGCCACTGGCGGGCAAGCAAACCGGCAACTTAGCGACGCCAATATATTGAATAACAGGAAACGAGGTGACAGATTCACAAAAACAAGATGACGAGCCATAAACGGCATGTCTGCGAGCTGCGCACCGTTCATCTGCCTACGACGACATACCTACTGATCATATAAGTGAAAAGCGAAGAAAAATGTGTATTTATTATCCACCTCTGTTGCATTAATTCTATTAAAGAATCGTTTCTGTTTAATACATACATTCGTTACATCTGGGTGTGCCTGAGAACCACCATCTTGGCGATAGCTTGGTGGCAACTGACCACAATTTTGGGAGAATTTCTGAAATGTGCTGGTACAGAGAAAACCTGCAAGCAGATCCAGACGCCTGCCTTCGGGGGTCTAGGACTAACTGGAACTCTTTTTCTGTAAAGGAATATTTATTTTATTTATTTTTTTGAATTCTCATTAATGTGGGTAGGTGTCACTGATGGTATTGCCAAACTGGGGATCACAGAGGGACACACTACTGTTGCAGAGAAGGATGTGGCAATTTCGCACCCCACTTGTGATCACACCACAGTAGAGCGTGAAACAGGAGGGCTGTCAAAGCATAAGCACACTTCGCTGCTTCGTTTTACGTTGTAACTTCGTCGAATAGTTTTCAACTGAGAACAAAAATTGTGGCCGTGCTGCACTCCAAGGAGTACCATCACCTTCAGTAGGGATTGAGCCCCCATATTGTTCTTACGGAGGGATAGAATGCCGGTGGTGTCAGCAGCGTCAGTGCCAAAATGAAAGGCGTGGTTTCATTGACGACCCAACTGTGGTGCAATTTGGTGACAATGTCACACCATCAACTCACCTTACACATCAAATGAATTTTTTAGCAGTGGCCTGTTTTTCGCACGTACGGACACTTTGCCGTTTTAGCGTCACTGAGTCCAAGGATGATACGTATTAAAATCTCTCTCAACAGTTTATGCTCTCTACAGCTACCTCTAGTGCCATGGAAGTCAGTCCCTGATGTTTTAACAGATGTCCTATCATCCTGTCCCTTCTCCTTGTCAGTGTTTCCCATAAATTCCCTTACTCTCCGATTCTGCGCAGAACCTCCTCATTCCTTACTTTATCAGTCCACCTAATTTCCAATATTCGTCTGCAGCACCACATCTCAAATGCTTCGATTCTCTTCTGTTGCGGTTCACCCACAGTCCATGTTTCACTAGCATACAATGCCGTGCTCCAAATGTATATTATCAGATATTTCTTCCTCAACTTCAGGCTTATGTTTGATGCTACTAGACTCTTGGCCAGGAATGCCCTTTTGCTTTTGATGTCCTCCTTGCTCCGTCCGTCATTGGTTATCTTCCTGCCTAGGTAGCAGAGTTCCTTAGCCTCATCTGCTTCGTGACAATTAATCCTGATGTTAACTTTCTCGCTGTTCTCGTTCCTGCTACTTGTCATTACTTTCGTCTTTCTTCGATTTATTCTCAGTCCATATTCTGTACTCATTAGACGGTTCATTCCATTCAGCAGATCATGTAGTTCTTATTCACTTTCACTCAAGACAGCAATGTCATCAGCGAATCGTATCATTGATACCCTCTCATCTTGAATTTTAATTCCACTCCTGAACATTTCTTTTATTTCCATCATAGCTGCTTCGAGGTACAGAGTAAACAGTAGAGCCGAAAGACCCCTGTCTTACAACCTTTTTAATACGAGCATCTAGTTGTTGGTCGTCCACTCTTATTATTCCCTCTTGGCTGTTGTACATATTGTATATGGCCCGTCTCTCCCTATAGCTTACCCCTACATTTTTCAGAATTTCGAACAACTTGCACCATTTTACACTGCCGAAAGCTTTTTGCAGGTCGACAAATAATATGAACGTGTCTTGATTTTTCTTTAGTATTGCTTCCATTCTTAACTACAACGTCAGAATTGCCTCTTTCGTGCCTTTACTTTTCCTAACCCCAAACTGATCGTCATCCAGCGCATCGTCAATTTTGTTTTCCATTCTTCTGTATATTATTTTTGTAAATAACTAGGATGCATGAGGTATTAAGCAGATTGTGCGATAATTCTCGCACTTGTTAGCTCTTGCCATCTTGGGAATTGTGTGGATGATGCTTTTTCGAAACTTAAATGGTATGTCGCCAGACTCATAATTTCTGCACACTAACGTGAATAGTCGTTTTGTTACCACTTCTCCCAACGATTTTAGAAATTCTGTTGAAATGTTATCTATCCCTTCTGCCTCATTTGATCGTAAGTCCTCCAAAGCTCTTTTATATTCTTACTCTAATACTGGATCCCTTATCTAAATCGACTCCTGTTTCTTATTTCATCACATCAGACAAATATTCGTCCTCATAGGGGCCTCCATTATACTCTTTCCACTCATCCGCTCCCTCGTGTGCATTTAATAGCCGGCCCTTGTGGCCGAGCGGTTCTAGACGCTTCAGTCCGGAACCACGCGGCTGCTACGGTCTTAGGTTCGAATTCTGGCTCGGGTATGGCTGTGTGTGATGTCCTTAGGTTAGTTAGGTTTAAGCAGTTCTAAGTCTTGGGGACTGATGACCTCAGATATGAAGTCCAATAGTACTTAGAGACATTTGAAGCAAAAAGTTTCTGAATTTTGTAGGAAGTCTTTCCAGTTTAATTTACAGTCACGTACGATTTGTTACTGTCATTGTTACTTGCGACGTGACTTCCATAATTTGTTTTAGTTGCTTCTTCGTCATGTCATAAGCTTTCGCCGTGTCTTTGCCCTTTGCTCATTCATCATGGCCGTTGAAACACTCAGCTCTCTTCCTGCAATTTGCTATCTTATCGACAATCTTAACAGTGTGTTGGTGACGTGTAATATATTTTGTACTCAGGATTAATATAAGTTCAATTTCACTACCAGCTCTTTTAGTTTAAGCCACATGCATATTGTTTTTTAAATGGTACTTACACGTTGTTTTATAGAACTAGGCTGAGTTATCACAACTTAAAAACAAGCTACACAGATTGGTACATTATCACGTGGATGAGATTTGCAGTCTGCCTAATTCCATATGTGGAAACTTATTCCTAACCTCAGGCTCTTTAATGAGACAACGGCGACGTAAGTATAACAGTTCAAATTTTGTCCCTCTGATTAACGTAAAGGTTATACTTCAGTTTCATTTATAACTGTTCATTTTCTGTTATCATCCGCTGCGCTTGCAGGTGTTAATTGATGTGCTAAATAAATGTTTATTGACGCTCTATGTATTATCCTGGAATATTTGTTAACTGAAATTTTTTCTCTGTCTGTTCTAGTACTAACTGAATTCCTACTTGGCTTTATTAAATTTGTGTTGAAACATAATTACTTGGGTGAGGTGAAGCTACACGCAATGTCAACGTTTGAAATCGCATATTAACAATGATAAAATTTGAAGTACTAATTATTGATTGCTCGTTTTCTTGGATCATCCTAAATAACTCCATTCACTTGAGTTTGTCAATTTTTACATTTCAAAGAAATCTGTAGTAACAATTTGCACAACTTATTAAATAAAGTCAATTTGCCTTTTATGGGGTGTAAAATACTTTTTTGTGTCCTGGAGCCTTGCCGCTCCTAGCTCCTCGCTTGCTACTGTTTTCACACATAAGGATAATTTTAAAAGCTTCGATAGCTGACTTAAGACTCCACGAGGCCTTTTTCTTTCTCTTTCAGAACGCGTGAACGTTCTGTTTCCTGGTTGGCTGAAACACTTCGCAGGCAGCAGCTCGGCAATTTCCTTCCTTGACCAACCCCAATTCTAATTCACTTAGGTCAGTTCCAAAAATCTGTATATTCGGGAAAAGAAATAAACTGATAACAACATCAACTTGTCTTAAGGACAGAAATGGTAGTTTTGCTTAGGCTGATCGCTGAGAATTAAATACATCACACATGTATGGTATTAACTGTCCAATTACACATGATTCACCAGTTCATTCGCTATATCAAGTTTCCAAATTTATGCATGACATACATTCGGTATCTACAACTATATCAAACAAATGAAAAGAATCATTACCATATCCAGAAAAGAAACATTACGTCTGTTCCGAACAAAGTATTACTTAAATAACTCTTTTGGTGAATAAATACTGAGTTTCAGTTATCCTCTGGTGCATTTACAAAAACTTCTTAAAGTATGTAACTGTTGATTGTAATGCAAAGGTAAAGATTTTAGTTTCTCTGCAATTATTTCAAGTGTGAAACTAAGACTCGTTCCACATTTAACCACTGTCATTTTGAAAGCCTCTGTAAGATTCCGTGTAGATTAGAGTGTGGCAAAATACTTTATTTGTTTACAGGACGGTGCGCAGTTTAGACGATCTGTAAAGCGTCCACGTGCAGCTAGGCCTGCACCAGCAAGGGGGCACACTTATACCAATGGACGGGAACTTTTTTGGACACTTCGCTCAGGAATGCTTTCAGTTCCGCACGGCGTCCTGAAATCATAAAGAACTTAGACCCACACGAAATATATCTTCTACGAAAGAATAGGTTACTAATTGATTGACAGTGGATGGTCAGAGGTTACCTGAGAACCTCAACTCTCCCCTTGCCACCGGTTCAATTATGTTATTCTCATGACGTGAAATTTCTCATGTATTTCAGAGGAGTTTCATCACACCCATAGATTATGACATTCCAGAGAAATGTGTCATTTCTATAAACCCTTGTGCATGTTGGTTGTGATGTAGTGTTGAGACCGTCCTTCAGAGAATGGATGAAATACAAGAATCAATGTGATTGGAGGAAAGCATGAGATCCAGTAAAGGTAGGTCAAAGTACTTGAGCTCAATCATGGAATGAAAGGAAAAATCCGAAAAGTCATTTGATAATAAAAACAAAGAAGTGAATCTAATGTCGGCTTATCAGTCTGGTCTAGCGGTAAAAGCGCATGCCGGGAAACTGAAAGGTAGCGGGACTGGATGCTGGAGGGACCACGGATATTTTTAATCTAAATTTTATCTACCTATAAATTGTCAATGATTGAGGAGTCGACAGGAACGACGCGTGGTTCGGACTGCAGGTTAAACCGTATGTACCCTTTCCCCAGTTGGGTAACTGGAGTAGATCCGGGACACAAAAGCAGCCAAAGTGGTATCCAATCGACCTGGCCATTGAGCCACATGCAGTGGACTTGATCAGAAAGTGAAACACTCAATTAGATTTTGAAAATACTACTATTAATAAACTTACCAGTGTTTCCTGAAGTATTTGTAAAATAAGCAGTCGTAACATGTATGCCACAATAATGCGAAAAAGTAAGTTTCTCTTAACTCATTATGTTTTGCCCTAGCATAATATCCCCAGCGGATGTTAAAAGTTCGTCCAAGTTCTACCTTGGCAGCTTCCAGAGGCCAATCTGCCTGTACCTGTGACCAGTAGACTGCCAACTAAGGGAAAATACTGAGCGACTTGCGGCAAACACGGAAGCTGTCACTGCACAGGAGAACAGCCGAGGGTCCCAAGTTAGCAAGCGAAGCATAATGACATCATGGAAGCTACAGATACCGTCATACTAGTGACAAAGCGTAGTGTCGTAAGGAAGGCTAGGGACAGCGCAGCAACAAGTATTCAGGTGACAAACCACCAGAAAAGAGCCTCTGAAAGGTGAAGCTGTGAAAATCTGAAGCCACTAGGAGAGCGACAGCGAGACAAAACTAGGATACGTGATGCCACTGCCATCCCCAACGCCACAGTGAGCACAGAAAGTGACACAAATACCCCATCTTTGTTTAACAAACGTCTGACCGCTGAGTGCTAACTGCCCAGTGCGTAGTCTCAGTTGTTGTGTAAGTTGCAGTATCCAGTAAGAGGGGAGGCTATGGAGATCAACCCTTGGCATACCTAGCTATCTTCGATCGTCTGTGGGACCATGATTCCGGCTGGAAGGGTCTGCTACTGCCAGCTGCACTGCCAACTTCTGAGGTAATTCTGATGCAGTGTGGAGGCTGCCAGCGCCCTGCAAGTCTGCTTGACCTGCGAAAGCTCATCCCATTCCTTTTGCAGACACCGATGCAGCCTGCTCCTGTCTCCTAAACGGGGCTGAGAGTCGACCACTTTGAGCCTGCGAGTGCTTCAAGTGGACATGAGACTGACTTCTGAGTGCAAATCTTCGACGTCTACGTGTGCACTTGGGAGATCGATACGTAAAGCTGGAAGCCGTCAGAGTCCATGGGTCGACGACCGCACTGTGACGTAACAGCCGCCACCTGACGCTTTGCTGAGCTGCTGGTACTGCAAGTCGAGCGCATGCCGGCCTCTCACTTCTGAAGATGCACTGCTTCGCCGGGGCTTTGGGAGACTGTCTTGTTATTACTGCCTAATAAATGTGTGGTTGTCAGTGATATTTTATTGGTGCTCTAGAGCGTAATTATGTCCTCACCACCTGATCCCGCCAGGCTCTCTGCTAAAGACTACCGCATTCTGGGACCAAACTCGTTTAATACAGCCATACAGTACGTCACGATGACCTCCACCAAAACCTATATTACCAAGAAAATGCTCGTATGGTTAACAGTATCTCACTGCCCACGAAATGCAGAAATCAGGGTTCGAATCTGGCTGCAGGTCTGCCAAGGTGGCTCAAACGTTTTAAATTATTCGTTTTTTTCAAGATGCACACCGTTTCTGAAGCACACTGTGCTTGTACAATCCATACAGTGCGTAGTACCACAAATCCTTCGTTGTGGATATGAGTACACTTGTTGCTAGTGACCTCCACAGAAACCTATATTACCGAGAAAATGCTGATACGGTCAACAGAAGCTCACTGATCGTGAAATGCAGAGGTCAGGGTTCGAATCTGGTTTGACATCTGCCAATCTGGCAGTGTTTCCATTTACATACCGTCTGTGAAATACACTGTATTTCTACGATCCACACAATGTATTATACATCACAATGCTTCATTGTAGACATGACTACACTTGTTGCTAGTGAATATCGATTAGCTGTTCTGGTTGCATTCAAAAATTGATTCAATTAAGAAACCTATTTGCAGGGGAGGATTTGAGCTCGGTCTGGGAAGATATTTTTTTGACTCGGGTTGCAGGGTGGGATAAGTGCCCTCCCCAGTCAGTCGCTTGAAAAGCTGCTCATGTAGAAATTTCTGACCTCTCCGAATAACCATTGTAGGACGTGTATGCAGTCTAGGAGTTGCCAACTGTACTACAAATGACAGCCATGACTGTCTGCAATCATTCTTGATCCACAACGTAGCACAATGTGCTAAAAATATTTAAAAAGATAGGTGAAATCTGGTTTTGCAGCATACAGCGGATCAGGTTATGGTTGCGGAGGGGGCTGTAATCAGTAACTGTTAGTAGCACAAAACACACAAACTTTATTTTCCTAAGAACCACTTAATTACACATTGCCTTAAAAGTTTTCAAATTAAAACAATAAGTGTCAAAGGCCTAGTAAGAAAACTTGCAATACCTCCTGGGCTGAAGGCCGAAAACAACATCGAAAACGAGAACGGCTGAAGGCCTGAACACAAGTTATAAAAATTACCTTAATGAACACACGCGGCTGAAGGCCTTACAAAAAAAAATATTTCACGTAAATTCTCGGCTGAAGGCCACACACTGCCCATTGAACAACTCAGGGCTTAAGGTCTGGATAACAAAAGTTTCAGATGGAACGAACTTTCAAAATTTAGTTTTTAAGCAAATCAGTCTTCAAATTTTAATTTTAATCGGCTGAAGGTCTTATTCTACAATTAAAACAAACTAAATTAATAGGCGGCTGAAGGCCTCACACAGTACATCAGACTAAAATGAAAATCACAATCTAAAACCAACGGAACAGTAGTGCTCAGAAGTGTTCCAAGGGTTGGCCTGAGGAGGTGGTTCTAACATAAGGTGAGGTGAGACAGGCAGCCAAGAGTAAGGTTAAATAATTGGATAGAAAAATGACCCTGAAGGACCGACCAGCAACCTAATCAATTCCCTTCCGCCCGACCAACGGTACAACAACAGAAAATATCAGCCGAGGATGAAGATACCAGCTGCACTACATCTTCAAAATTGGCATCTAAAAACAGCAGGCACAATAACCACTCTTAAGAAAAAATATGAACGAACAACTAAAGGCTGTCGAACTACACGCCGTGCCAGACAGCATCAACATGGCGAGGAAAACACTCTGCCAGAAAACTACGCTAACGACCAGGGCAGGTAACTGGGGCATTAACAGCCACAAGGCAGAAAGTATCACTGATGCACTTCACTGATAAGTAACAACCAATTTAATAGTTAAAGACCATACAGGAAGACGGCTGCAAAATTTGGCCGACTCCAACACGCCATACGTTGCTGCTAGCTGGAACGGCCCAGGAACCAACAATCGGCAATGAACGAAGAGATGTCACAGCAGTTTAGGTTTCATAGCAAGTTAACTGACCACTCAACTTTAGTGACCAGGTTCGGTGGGCAACGAACTTTGTAGCTGTCACAGCTAGCGTCTCACAATCCGACCGCGCATGCACGCCGCCAGCCGTCCTGTCCTGATCCCATACCGCGGAGACTTCCTCGCTGTTCTGTCCCAACCAGTCGACTGGCACACACACCAACACACAGAAATATAGCGGTTACCACACAGATGGTACAACAGTACTAGTATCAAGCCATGTCTCCGCAGTATCCTTTCTTTCAGGAGCGCTAGTTCTGCAAGGTTCGCAGGAGAGCTTCTGTAAAGTTTGGAAGGTAGGAGACGAGGTACTGGCAGAAGTAAAGCTGTGAGGACGGGGCATGAGTCGTGCTTGGGTAGCTCAGTTGGTAGAGCACTTGCGAAAGGCAAAGGTCCCGAGTTCGAGTCTCGGTCCGGCACACAGTTTTAATCTGTCAGGAAGTTTCATATCAGCGCACACTCCTCTGCAGAGTGAAAATCTCATTCTAGTACTAGTATCGATAATTGCTGCTGCTGCCGCTGATGGGTGATGGAGGCAAGTCACCAACTCGTTATGGTAGTAATTTAAGGAGAAATAAGACGCCACTTGCTGCGACAAAATGCCAAAGAACAAACAGCATGAACGTGAGCTGGCCACGGCTCGATAGGTAGACATGGAGGACAGCATCAAACTATTCAAAAACATGTTCTTAATTTGAAATTATTTTGCATATTAATCAGTTTACAAAAATAATTTCATCGTAGGTTGTGTGAGACTTTAAGCTTTCGTCATATCTGCACTTCATTCCTGATATTTTCAGGTTTCTTGTGATCCATATATGGTTGAGCTTACTGCAAAATCAAAACATAAATAATATCTTTTGCTCCTTACTGCGTCTGCTGGTGGCGACGTCATCTTTCCGCACTGTAAAACAAAATCCTAAATATGGGATGGAACAGCGTGTGTTAAGCAAAAAGTATCATTTAAATATGTAGCATAAGGGGCGAAGTTTGCTGACACAGTTTTGCTTGCTCATGACAGTGTATGTGAAATTAGGTTGTGGTGTGAAAGTGGCTCCCACCTATTAGATTTTCCAGCGCCTGTGTTTAGACATTGGGCACTGTAACGTGAGTAGCTGAATGTGCTTGAACCTTGGAGACGTGTGTAAGAGGAGAGAAAAGGTAGGGGGGAGTTATGTATGTGCATAACCACTGCCATGGCTCCTAAATTTACCTCGTACTATCACGACACAATACAAGAGCGTCGGAGTGGTGAATTGTCTTGCCAGTTACTTATTGCCGACAGAATGCTGCAGGCAGCTGTCTTTTTCTTCCAAACAAGGCTTGGGCCTTAGTGATTTGTTCCAGCTTCATAGGATTTACTCCTATCTTTCGGTACTCTTTGTTGTATAGCTAGAGAAGGCCGAAATGCACGCGTTAAACTCAAGCAGGCTGGCGTGAGTTCTGAAACAGGATACGCAATGAATGCTATAAAGAAAAGTACGTACCTGCTGGAATACTTAACTTTAATCCATCATTTGTATACATCGTTCTTGACGGTACGTTATAAAGAATATCAACTGTTAATGGCGCCTTGCTAGGTCGTAGCCATTAACTTAGCTGAAGGCTATTCTAACTATCTTCTCTGCAAATAAGCGAGGTTTCGTCAGTGCTGCATCGCTAGCTAAGTCGTCCGTACAACTGGGGCGAGTGCTAGTACGTATCTCTAGACCTGCCGTGTGGCGGCGCTCGGTCTGCAATTACTGACAGTGGCGACACGCGGGTCCGACGTATACTAGCTGACCGCGGCCGATTTAAAAGGCTACCACCTAGCAAGTGTGGTGTCTGGCGGTGACACCACACTCTTCTGTCACTCAAACATTCTAGGTTGTCTTTACATTTTTTATGTCGTATTTTATCGGTCGGATTATATATCTGCAACTCTGTTAAGCATGTATTCTGTTGTCTAGTAGCAGAGGATCCACCATGGGCACTGATAATTTGTTCCATGCGTGATGACGTCGAGGCCCGAATAAGGCGACGTATAAAGCACCAACGGATTGATGTGGTACAGCCATCCATGCTGTGTTCACCTGGTTCCAATGTTCAAGTATGGTCACTGCGCTGCACCCATTCTTTCACCATATTTCAGAAATTAGCGATTGGCAACAAGTTTGGTGATTTGGTAGACCATGCCAAAAGGCTGACATATTGTGACACCAAGAAGGCACGTGTTCGTGCAGAAACATGTGGCTGTGCATCGTCTTGCTGAAAAATGACTTCTGGGATGTTGTGCAGGAAGGATATGGCTATGGGTCGGTGGATGTCATTCACGTACGTCACACTGGACACAATTGCCCGAGACACGCACCATCGGTGATGTCATTCCACACAATAAGGCCTTGAGTTTGGGCTGTAGATCTTGCGCAAATGTAGTCACTGTCGTGCCTCTCCCCATGTCTGCGATAAACCAAAATGTGGCCATCATTTTCAAAAGAAAAGAAATTGGTTTCATTCAAAAATATTATCTGATGTCATTCCCGTCCCCGGTGAAGTCGGACCATACTCCACTGGCGTCTAGCGTTTTTCTGCACATTCGTCAAACGTAGGCAAAGAAGCGTACGACACGCATGTAACCCATGGTGTAATTAACGACGACAGACTGTCAACCCTGATACTGTACGACGTGTTACACTGTTCTACTGCTGCGCCAGAGGTGAGGAGAAAGCAGGTTTGTCCCGCAATGCCATCTGGATGAGGTGTCGATCTTCTTGCGGGGTGATCCAAGAGATGCGACCTGGTCAATCTTGTCGTGCTGTATGGTCTTCCATGAACCATTCTCCACACACCCTTTGCACTGCTGAAACATTTTCCCAGATGGATGCATCATATACTCTCATGCCAATAATGTGCCCTTGTAAGAGGGAGTTAATATATATATATATATATATATATGTGTGTGTGTGTGTGTGTGTGGATGCTGAGCAAATCACACTTAAATGCCTGGCAAAGGTTTCATCGAACCTCCTTCACAATATTGTTTCTTTTTTCAGTATCGAACAGTGATTGGTAAAAACAAACACCTACACTCATGTTCAGAAGAAACAAAACACCTTGAGCAACTAGAGAAATGGCGTTCAAATTCACAGCACATGTACTCTAGTATATTCTGCAGAAATGATTGGCATTTTAGTCACCTTAGTTCAGTATCTGTCCTGTTGTCGAGTAGGCACAGGGTTGGCCATGGGCCGTGACAACCTGTTCCATGCATGTTGGTATCGACACATGTAGGACGTGAATTGAGTCCTGTGCCACTGTTTCACCGCCCTGCACCTATACTTTCACCGTATACCACACATTTCGGATTGGCAACAAGTCTGGTGATGTGATGAGCCAGGCCAAAAGTTGACATCCTGTGAAACCAAGAAGGCATGTGTACGTGCAGCAGCATTTGGTCGTGCATTGTCTTGCTGAAACATGGCGTCTGGGGTGTTGTGCAGAAAGAATTTGGCTACGGGCCGCAGGATGTCATTCACGTAAGTCGCACTAGTCGCAGTGCTCTGGACACACACTAACTGTGATTTGTGGCTGTACCTAGTAGCACTCCTCACCATAAGACGCTGAATTGGCGCTGTGTGTCTTGTGTGAATGCAGTCACTGTGATCCTAAAATGAGGGCATCATTTTCACAAACAGTACCTCGATCCGACCGAAAACTGATGCTATTCCTGTCCGCAGTGACGTCGTTCCAGTCATCATTACCATCTAGCATGTTACAGCAAGCATATCAAAGGTAGGCAGAGAAGTGGACGACGTGGAGGTAACCCAAGCTGTAATAAACGGTGACGGACTGTCACTTCTGATCGTGTAAGACGTGCTCCACTGCTCCACTGTCAGACTCACTGATATGAGGGTGCGTTTCGTGCATACGTCTGCGAGTCATTCTGCACGTCAGCTCAAGAGACACTGATCCATTACCTTCGGTTTATAGCGACAACGAAATCCGTAAGCACATTTTAGCTGTAGGTAGTGTTGCGTCGCGATATCGATGCTGAGTCGATAGGATTCAAACGTTAACCATTTTTGCAAAACACTCACGTCCTGTGGATATAAACATCCTATCTCTAGTATTTCAAGGTGTTCTATTTTTTTCTGAACATGAGCGTATTTAACAAGTAGCATAAACTGCAGCTTATGTAATATTCTTTGCAATCCGTCATCTGTTTCATGTGTAAGTAGCAGGTTGTCAACAAATAGAAGTATAAAAACAAATTTTCTCTGTCCTATGTTAAAATCTGGTGCTGTAAATGTACTTTGCCACGTAAGTAAATAAACATTTAACAGTGATGGAGACAGAATACATCATTGTCTTATTCCTTGATTTAAATTAACACCTGCTGCTATCTTCCTTTTGAGAAAAA
This sequence comes from Schistocerca serialis cubense, assembly GCF_023864345.2. Taxonomy (NCBI): domain Eukaryota; kingdom Metazoa; phylum Arthropoda; class Insecta; order Orthoptera; family Acrididae; genus Schistocerca; species Schistocerca serialis. Next base: position 335,837,272 of record NC_064638.1, read on the forward strand.
CTGTCTGTTTGTTCAAAAACAAAGGTATCCACCGTTTTGTAAAATTTCTCGTAACTTCTTCCTATCTACCTCGTCAAAATGTGAGTATGTCGGAAGGTTATATTTTCTCCTTCTGTTCAGTTTCTGTTTATTGCGTGTATATTATCTGAGCAAGATCCTGTTCTCCTAAACCTACTCTGAAATTCAGAGAACTTGGTCGCTGCTACGGTTGCAAACGACCATTAAGTATCTTATTATATGTTTTGCATTTTGTCTTCAAGATACTTATTCCACTGTATTTTTTTGTGCCGGATGTATGTTCGTTCTTGAAAGTTGATACAATATTTGTTACACTCCAGTGTTCAGGTATCCTGTATCCAAGGCAGCACACATTTATCAAACGCAGAAAGCGATGTTTCGGTAGCATCCCTCTGTATTTCAGTAGTGGCGCAGTATTTCCTCCTGAACGGGAGCCTATCTGCTTTCGTCTTCCTTAATGCTTCTGCCAACACTTCTATGGTTATGGGATATAAACGTTTGTTTCCATCACCTCTTCTTCTGTCACCTGATTACCATTGCATCAGAGATTTTTATCGTGTTCCTCCCAAACCTTAATTTGCATTACAATTCACAGTATCTCTTTCCAACTTATTCAGATTACCCTACAATTTATAAGAGAAGTCTATAGCTCCATCACGTTCTGTTGGGATGGAAAGGTTATTCCAACTTTCCCTATGTGCATTCTGTATTATTGCTTTAGCTTTGTTTGAATGGAGGCACATAATTACAAGTATGTGATCGGAGAATGTAGTTCGTTGGAGAATGACAGTGAGAGACAGATCAGGGGACCATCTTCATGCCATCTCAAGATCCACCACATGAGGATACCTCCACAATCAATGTGTATCTATCGGACTCCAACTCTGGCATCACTGTGTATCACGTGTAATAAGCAGCGTCACCTTCTTCTATTGACCCCTATTATCTCTGTGACCGGTATCTAGTAAATTGCGAAGGACCTCGAGCTGGGTGTTTCGGTGCTCCATAGCACACTTGTCCAGCACTGATTTAGTTGATGATTTACTAAACTGTGACCAGTCTATTCGTTATAAAAGGATGCGGTTGTCGAATAAGGCCCCCATTACGCTGTTCTACAGGCAAGATGTTATGGAAATTGAATGGGCTAAGCTTTGTTAGTTAACTGCAACTTAATTTGAAATTTACTTTAAAATTATCATGTTAGCTCCAGTTTTTAAACTGCAAACTATGTCCATAATTACTATTTTTCTGTCGAAATACCGACCCACGTATAACCAACAGGCTGCACTGCATAAGGGCGCCATCATTCTCACAGAACAGTATCATCAATTGATGAGGTACAACCGCAAAAACGTCCAGCCCGTATTCAGTAGCGTTGTGGCCCGGTAGGAACATTGGAAATGTCTTATAAATAAGATAGTGGTCCCATTTTGATGTGTATCGAAGTGCTTCCGTGATAATTGTGTTCTGATGTACTTCGAGCTGACAATCTGTTATTTACAAGCAAGTACAAAATTTCTCGTAATTGCTTAAGTAATGCAGATAACTTTTGCTATATTTACGGTGAAATAACATTTGCCCCTACAACTACATCTACATCTACATCTACGTGATTACTCTGCTATTCACAATAAAGTGCCTGGCAGAGGGTTCAAAGAACCATCTTCACGCTGTATCTCTACCATTCCACTCTCGAACGGCACGCGGGAAAACCGAACACTTCAATTTTCCTGTGCGAGCCCTGATTTCTCTTATTATATGCGGGTGAGTGCCAACAGAATGTTTTCGCAATCGGAGGAGAAAACTGGTGATTGAAATTTCACGAGAAGATCCCGTCGCAACGAAAAACCCCTTTGTTTTAATGATAGCCACTCCAATTCACGTATCGTGTCTGTGACACTATCTCCTCTATTTCGCGATAATACAAAACGAGCTGCCCTTCTTTGTACTTTTTCGATGTCATCCGTCAGTCCCACCTGATGCGGATCCCACACCGCACAGCAATACTCCAGAATAGGGTGGACAAGCGTAGTGTAAGAAGTCTCTTTGGTAGACCTGTTGCACCTTCTAAGTGTTATGCCAATGAATCGCAGTATTTGGTTTGCTCTGCACACAATGTTATCTATGTGATCGTTCCAATTCATTTTATTTGTAATTGTAATCCCTAAGTATTTAGTTAAATTTACAGCCCTCAGATTTGTGTGACTTATCGCTTAATCGAAATTTAGCTGATTTCTTTTAGTACTCACGTCAAAACGTTCACACTTTTCTTTGGTCAGGGTCAATTGCCACTTCTCGCACAATACAGACATCTTATCTAAATCATTTTGCAAGTCGTTTTGATCACCTGATGACTTTACAAGACAGTAAATGAGAGCCTCATCTGCAAACAATGTAAGATTGCGACTCAGATTGTCTCCTATGTCGTTAATATAGATCAGGAACAATAGTGGGCCTATTACACTTACTTGGGGAACGCCGGATATTACTTCTGTTTTACTCTCATGACTTTTTGTCTATTACTACAAACTGTGACCTTTCTGACAGGAATCACGAATCCAGTCGCACAACCGAGGCGATTCTCCGTAGCCACGCAGTTTGGTTAGAAGACGCTTGTGAGGTACGATGTCGAAAGCCTTCTGGAAATCTAAAAATATGGAATCCATTTGACATCCCCCTGTCGACAGCACTTGTTACTTCATGAGTATAAAGAGCTAGTGGTGTTTCACAAGAACGATATTTTCTGAATCCGTGCTGACTATATGCCAATAAATCGTTTTCTTCGAAGTACTTCATAATGTTCGAATACAGTATATGTTCTAAAACCCTACTGCAAATCAACGTTAGCGAAATAGGCCTGTAATTCAACGGATTACTCCTACTTCTCTTTATGGTTATTGGTGTGATTTGAGCAATTTTCCAGTCTTTAGGTACGGATCTTTCTGTGAGCGAGTGGTTGTATATAACTGCTGAATATGGAGCTATTTTATAAGTATACTCTGAGAGGAACCTGACTGGTGTACAATCTGGACCGGAGGCCTTGCCTTTATTAAGTGATTTAAGCTGATTTGTTACACCGAGATATCTATTTCTATGTTTCTCATCTTGGGAGTTGTTCTTGATTGGGATTTAGGAATATTTACTTCGTCTTCTGAAGGAGTTTCGGAAAACCGTGTTTAATAACTCTGCTTTAGTGGCACTGTCATCAGTGACTTCACCGTTGTTATCGCGCAGTGAAGGTATTGATTGCGTCTTGCCACTGGTGTGCTTTATGTATGACCAGAATCTCTTTGGGTTTTGGAATTTCGTTGTGGAAATTATTAAAAGCATCTCGCGCTATATTTCTAACTTCTGTAAAACTTTGCCAATCTTGTGGATTTTGCGTTCTTTTAAATTTGGCATGCTTTTTTCGTTTCTTCTGCAATAACGATCTGATTCGTTTTGTGTACCATGGGGGATCAGTACCATCATTTATTAATTTATGCGGTACATATCTCTCAATTGCTGTCGGTACTGTCTCTCTGAAAACATTCCACAACTTTTCTACACTTACATGATCAGATCGGAAGGAGTGAAGACTGTCTCTTAAAAAGGCGTTAAGACCATTTTTATCAGCTTTTTTAAATACATATACTTTGCGTTTCTTTTTTATGGTTGTAGGTGTTACGGTATTCAGCCTAGCAGCCACTGCCTTGTGGTCGCTAATCCCTGTGATCATCACAACACTCACTATTTGTCCAGGATTACTTGTTACTAAAAGGTCAAGTATGCTTTCGCAACCATTTACGCTTAGAGTGGGCTCATGAATAATTGTTCAAAATAATTTTCTGAGAATGCATTCAGTATAATTTTGGATGATGTTTTATGCCTGCCGCCGGCTTTAAACGTATAGTTTTCCAGCATATCGAGGGTAGATTGAAGTCACTACCGACTATAATTGTATGAGGGGTGTACTTGTTTGAGATGAGACTCAAGTTTTCATTGAACTGTTCAGTAACTATGTCTTCTGAGTCGGGGGGGTCGGTAAAACGATCCAATTAACAGTCTAGTCCGATTGTCAGGTACAGCCTCTACCCATACTATTTCACACGAACTACCTACTTCAATTTCGCTACAAGACAAACTACCTCTGACAACAATAAATACTCCATCACCAACTGTATTTCATCTATCCTTTCTGAACACTGTTAGATAGTTTGAAAAAATTTCAGCTGAACTTATATCCGGCTTTAGCCAGCTCTCCGTACCTACAACTATTTGAGCTTCAGTGCTTTCTATTTGGGCTTGGTGCTCTGGTTCTTTCCCAACACAACTACGACAATGTACAACTACAATACCAATCGTTTCTACAACTACCTTACTGTATTTTACCTGCCCGCTTTTAGACGGACGCCCCTTCTGTGGTTCCCTGAGACCCTCTAACCTAAAAAACCGCCCAATCCCTTACACACAGCCCCCGCTACCCGTGTAGCCGCCCCCTGTGTGTAGTGGAAGTGTACAATTAAGGCCTCCATCAAAAAAGCATTTTCTGACATTTTGGCTGCAAAATAAGGAACCACGATGAAAATTTGGCACCGTTTGTATTCTATACTACGTGTTTGTCTAACATGAATGCCAGGACGAATAGAAAAGGACGTCTTATGGCATGTGGAGGGAGGCCGGCATCCATACTACTAATGGTTATTACTGTAACGTTCGCTCTATAAACAAAGGAATCGCCATGAAGAAAAGATCAAAAACTTTATACCCTAACATATTCTTTGCAATGTGCCCGATACCTCACGACAACGAAGTTCCTGTTCATGAAGTCACAGAAAATGCTTCTGTGAGCTATGATGAAGATACCAGTTGTTCCTTACCTGAATACGAACTGCCATCAGCTTCAAGAGGTGCAGCCTTCTTTCTAAGCATATAATACTCCAGTCAAGTCACACTAGGAGAGATCAGTGACCTCATAAGGGATCTACAACTTCCTAGAAACAAGGCAGAAATTTTGACGTCACAATTACAATGGTGTATGTGTCTGCAAGGCTATGTGAAAGAGACAAAATTTCTCACTTAAGTAAAGAACTTGAACGGTTTTTTTAGATCTGAGGGGAGCTTTACATTCTGCAAAGATATAGTTGTTCTGATGGTGGTATTGAATACGAAGCACAGTCGTGATTAAAGGTGACTGATCATCGATGCTTCGGAGACAAGTCTGAAAGCAGTAATTTTACGAAATGAAAAAGAGTTTCCTTCCATTCCTGTAGCGTATGCCACCAATACAAAAGAAACATATACAGATACGAGAAACTTCCTGACAGGAGTAAACTACACGAGATACCAGTGAGAAGTGTGTGGGGATTTTAAACTTATTGCCATATTATTAGCAAACCAGTTCGGCTACGCAAAGTACTGTTGCTTCCTTTCCGAGTGGGATAGCCGTGCTAGAGACAAACAATACTCTCAGGTATATTGGTCCATGAGATAGTCGTTAACTCCTGCAGTGAAAAGGTGTTGTGTGGAACTACTGACAGAGTGAAACAAATGTTTGCTCCCAGCAGTACATATAATACGGTGACTTACGAAAAACTTTGTAACAGTTTAGATGTAAATGGCTCTGCATTCACTTACTTTCGTCAAAAGTTCCCAGGCTTACTTCTGATAAAGTGGAAGCGGCATGTTTAGTGATTCAGAGATTACAGAATACTTAAACACTATATATGTTTGAATTAGTGCCACATGGTAATGTTATGATACAAAATTAGTAAGGGAACCCGAGAGCAGAAATTTTCCTAAGCTTAAAACAGCCGGCGTTACTCAAACATATTGAAGTGTCGCCGGCCGCCACGAGAGACGCGAAGACCTTCAACACTGTTACTGGGTCAGGCAGAACAGCCACCTCACCTCACAGGACACTGTAGTTTCCACTCTGTATACTTTTACAAATTAATTCATAAGACTTTGTCTGCGTGATCAGGAAGATTCAGGATTCACTCTCATAGCAGTGGAAGTTTAAAAACATAACAAAATTAAGTTTTTTTACGTATGAAATTTCATCTTTTTTTTCACTTACTGTTGGTTGCATTTGTTGCTACAGGCACGCTATTCTTCATAAGCAAGACAGATTCTTCGATGAATTTTGCTCTGCTTATTTAACACAAACTCCTTAATGCAAAACTCTAGAATTTTCCATATCTGTTTAAAACTGTGGTCAAAAGTGAATTACTTAATTACAAAACATGAAGTTTAGAATGTAACAGCTGACTCATTTTTTCATAAATTAAATAAATTCTGGAGCTTCATTCACCTGTAAGTATGGTTTGTATACTGCGCAATATTCATCGAAGAATCTCTCTTACTTATGAAGAAAAGTGTACCTATAGCAGCAAATGCAGCCAATAGTAAGCGAAAAAATGATGAAATTTAGAATGTAAAAAAAATTATTTTGTTATGTTTTAGAAATTCCACTACTATGAGTGTGTATTCTGAATCCTTTCTGGTCACGCAGACAAAGTCTTATGAATTAATTTGTAAAAGTACAGACAGTGGAAACTAAAATGTCTTGCGGTGCCTCTTCCCCACCAAGTCATGCCGTTTGACGTCCTACCCCCCCTTAAGAGAGACTGCGAGAAACCTGTAGCGGACCTGAAGACTGCTGACGCTTAGGGAAGAGCAGAATCAATTCGCTCATGACGAATAACGTAGTAGAGCAGAGCCAATCCTCAACGACATAAATACCTCACCCCCACTAGCTTTTGGGCCTTAAGTAGTGTCGATGCCGTTCATGTCGTTTACACTTGATTCTCTGGCTATCATATAGAAACATCTTGTATGTGAAGTTGTTCTAGTGTTGATCTTGTTCTTGCTGCCATAAGAGAGGGATAGCGAACCGAAGCAACTATTGGTGAAGCCCGGTTTCCAGTGACGATGTCAACAAAGCAGGCAGCGCTGATGGGCAGGCCAAGGGTTTACCAACACAGCTCCATTCCGGGGTGGAATCTACGCTAAATTCCAGTGTCACAAGTTTCTGATGGCCTACGTCACCGGTGGGCCAGGTTTAGCGTTCAGGTCGACTACATAGCATCTTATACCGGGTCCACCTGAGGGGACAACGCTGGCTGTGAACTGGGAGGGATCGAGAATCAAAACACACTCGTGTTGGTCACCGCCATCTCCAGAAACAGCTACCGACGGGGCTTGCCCGCCTCGCCAGCTGGCGTCAAATCCAGTCTTCAGTTTCCACTCCTAGCAGACGCAGCGTCCTTGGCAGCAGTGAGTCCGCTACTGGACTCACCGGCTTCTTTTCTGGATTACGTAGCACTCAGTTACCAGCAGCAACGACTTGTATTTTCAGATATTTTGTGATAATTTTGAATGTTGTTTTAATGCGTCTAACGACACTGCACAGATCCTCAAACTGCATCCGGACGAACTGCTAGGGATTTCCAACCCAACATAGGATGGTCCCTACAAAAGAGCAAGGCAGTCATTTAAGAATGTAACGAATATTTTCCTGTGGAAAATTAAAAAAGTAGTACAGTGTCAAATACCTGTAACTTTCTGAACAGTTATAAGCAGAATTCAATTTACGAAACAATTTCTGCCATAATTGCTGAATATGTTGTGGTGTCACCGCAATTTGTTGGTGGAAGGTAATTTGTCAAGTTTGTCACCTCTCGAACCTAACGGAATAAACATCTGGCGAACCATGTTGCCCTTGCACAATGAGTGCAACAGCCATACCAAATCTCATTTCAGATGATTCAGGATGAGCACTATTAAAATATCACTTTTCCAGACATGACGCAGTTCCATATCAGTACATGCGACTGGCCTTTCTTTGACTCCTTACCTTTCTATTATTCCTGGTCACACTGTGATCCATGGACACCCAACCAACGTCAAGTGGATACCCGTCTTGCATACACTCCAAAATATTACTACATAACTATTGCCCATAAAAATGTTTTAATCACAATTATAAAAATAGACGTTCATGATAATCACGTAATTTGAGACACCCTCGTTTGTCTGACAATTTCAAAGAGAGTCAGTTGGTCCCACTGCTGCATTGAATGCATATTAATGTGGTAATAGTAAACTGCAGGAGCGTCTGTAGAAAGGTCCCGGAACTGCCCTCATTAATAGTAGGTCACAATGCCCACATAGTACTAGGCACGGAAAGTTGGCTGAAACCAGATGTAAACAGTAATGAAATTCTAAACTCAGATTGGAATGTATACCGCAAGGACAGGCTGGACAGTGAAGGGGGAGGCGTGTTTATAGCGATAAAAAGTGCAATAGTATCGAAGAAAATTGACGGAGATCCGAAATGTGAAATAATTTGGGTGATGGTCACAGTTAAAGCAGGCTCAAACATTGTAATTTCCTGTCTCTATAGGCCCCCTGGCTCAGCGGCTGTTGTGACAAAACACCTGAAGGAAAATTTGTAAAATATTTCGAGTAGATTTCCCGACCATCTTACAGTTTTGAGTGAAGATTTTAATTTACCAGATATAGACTGGGAGACTCAAACGTTTGTAACGGGTGGCAGGGACAAAGAACCCAGTGAAATTTTTTTGAGTGCAGTATCTGAAAACTACCTAGAGCAATTAAACAGAGAACCGACTCGTGGCGATAACATATTAGACATTCTGGTGACAAACAGACCCGAACAATTTGAAACAGTTAACGCAGAACAGGGAATCAGTGATCATAAAGCGGTTACAGCATCGGTGATTTCAGCCGTAAATAGAAATATTAAAAAAGGTAGGAAGATTTTTATGTTTAACAAAAGTAACAAGAAGCAGATTTCAGAGTACTTGACGGCTCAACACAAAAGTTTTATCTCAAGTACAGATAATGTTGAGGATCAGTGGACAAAGTTCAAAACCATCGTACAGTACGCATTAGATGAGTATGTGCCAAGCAAGATCGTAAGAGATGGAAAAGAGCCACCGTGGTACCACAACCGAGTTAGAAAACTGCTACTAAAGCAAAGGGAACTTCACAGCAAACATAAACATAGCCAAAGGCTTGCAGACAAACAAAAATTACACGAAGCGAAATGTAGTGTGAGAAGGGCTATGCGAGGGCATTCAACGAATTCGAAAGTAAATTTCTATGTACTGACCTGGCAGAAAATCCTAAGAAATTTTGGTCTTATGTCAAAGCGGTAGGTGTATCGAAACAAAATGTCCAGACACTCTGGAACCAAAATGGTACTGAAACAGAGGATGACAGACTAAAGGCCGAAATACTAAATGTCTTTTTTCAAAGCTGTTTCACAGAGGAATACTGCACTGTGGTTCCTTCTCTAGATTGTCGCACAGATGACAAAATGCTAGATATCGAAATAGATGACAAACGGATAGAAAAACAATTAAAATCGCTCAGAGGAGGAAAGACCGCTAGACCTGATGGGATACCAGTTCGATTTTACACAGATTACGCGAAGGAACTTGCCCCCCCCCCCCCCCCCTTCTTCCAGCGATGTACCGTGGGTCTCTAGAAGAGTGTAGCGTTCCAAAAGATTAGAAAAGGGCACAGGTCATCCCCGTTTTCAAGAAGGGACGTCGAACAGACGTGCAGCACTATAGACCTATATCTCTAACGCCGATGAGCTGTAGAATTTTGGAACACGTATTATGTTCGAGTACAATGAATTTTCTGGAGACTAGAAATCTACTCTGTAGGAATCAGCATGGGTTTCGAAAAAGACGATCGTATGAAACCCAGCTCGCGCTATTCGTCCACGAGACTCAGAGGACCAGGTAAATGCCGTGTTTCTTGACATCCGCAAGGTGTTTGATACAGTTCCCCACAGTCGCTTAATCAACAAAATCAGAGCATATGGACTATAAGAGCAATTGTGTGACTGGATTGAAGAGTTCCTATAGAACAGAAAGCAGCATGTCATTCTCAGTGGAGAGAAGTCTTCCGAAGTAAGAGTGATTTCAGGTGTGCCGCAAGGGAGTGTCGTAGGACCGTTGCTATTCACAATATATATAAATGACATTGTGGATAACATCGGAAGTTCACTGAGGTTTTTTGCGGATGATACTGTAGTATGTCGAGAGGTTGTAACAATGGAAAATTGTACTGAAATGCAGGAGGATCTGCAGCGAATTGAGGTATGGTACATGGAATGGCAATTGAATCTCAATGTAGACAAGTGTAATGTGTTGCAAATAGATAGAATGAAAGATCCTTTATCATTTAGCTATAATATAGCAGGTGATCAACTGGAAGCAGTTAATTCCATAAATTATCTGGGAGTATGCATTATGAGTTATTTAAAATGGAATCATCATACAAAGTTGATCGTCGGTAAAGCAGATGCCAGACTGAGATTAATCGGAAGAATCCTAACAAAGGAAGTAGCTTACAGTACACTTGTTCGCCCACTGCTTGAATACTGCTCACCGCTGTCGGATGCGTACCAGATAGAGTTGATAGAACAGATAGAGATGATCCAATGGAGAGCAGCGCGCTTCGTTACAGGATCATTTAGTAATCGCGAAAGCGTTACGGAGATGATAAACTCCAGTGGAAAACTCTGCAAGAGAGACGCTCAGTAGCTCGGTACGGGCTTTTGACGAAGTTTCGAGAACATACCTTCACCGAGGAGTCAAGCAGTATATTGCTTCCTCCTACGTACATCGAGCGAGGAGACCATGAGTATAAAATCAGAGAGATCAGAACCCACACAAAGGCCGACCGATAATTTTTCTTTCCACAAACAATACGAGACTGGAATAGAAGGGAGAACCGATAGAGGTACCCTCCGCCACACACAGTTATGTGGTTTGTGGAGTATGGATGTAGATGTAGATGTAGAAAGTCAGAATCCCCTACCCAATTATTTGGGCTCAGAGCGGCAGTCGAGCGAGAAACGAGACTGTGAGAGGACGCGATTTGTGTAATAGCTGTTACAAGTTTTTTTTAGTGAAGAATTTCTCGTTCATTATATCGAGAAAAAGGTATGTCACAATTATTTATTACATTATTGTTAGTTAAGTGTAAGTTGTATATCATATTGTAATATATATTGTCTTGTTAGTTCAACCTCATTATTTTTATAAAAATACACTCTTGCAAATATAATTGTTTGATTCTTTTCATAGGTAAACATGAATTCTTCGTGTAGAGGTTGTTTCAACTCTCCTGATGTGTTCTGCTATATTTGTAGTGAATACACTCTCCAAGAACAACTGGAGAACATCACTGACTTTGTGAAACAGGCCTATCTTGCGTATTTTGGGATTAAACTGAGAGACCAAGATAAGCATTAGGCTGCTCATAAAGTTTGAAAAAGCTGTACGAGTTTTTACGACTTTGGACTAATAGTAAACGAAGGGGTTTAATCTTTGCAGTGACAATGGTGTGGCGAGAGCCATAGAACCACCATAATGATTGTTATTTGTGCATTGTCAAAGTAAAGGGTTTCAATCGCTACAAGAAGCATAACTCAGCCCAATTTAATCTTCGTATATACATAATTGAAACGGACGACTTGGTACGTCAGCTAGTATAATATACACTCCTGGAAATTGAAATAAGAACACCGTGAATTCGTTGTACCAGGAAGGGGAAACTTTATTGACACATTCCTGGGGTCAGATACATCACATGATCACACTGACAGAACCACAGGCACATAGACACAGGCAACAGAGCATGCCCAATGTCGGCACTAGTACAGTGTATATCCACCTTTCGCAGCAATGCAGGCTGCTATTCTCCCATGGAGACGATCGTAGAGATGCTGGATGTAGTCCTGTGGAACGGCTTGCCATGCCATTTCCACCTGGCGCCTCAGTTGGACCAGCGTTCGTGCTGGACGTGCAGACCGCGTGAGACGACGCTTCATCCAGTCCCAAACATGCTCAATAGGGGACAGATCCGGAGATCTTGCTGGCCAGGGTAGTTGACTTACACCTTCTAGAGCACGTTGGGTGGCACGGGATACATGCGGACGTGCATTGTCCTGTTGGAACAGCAAGTTCCCTTGCCGGTCTAGGAATGGTAGAACGATGGGTTCGATGACGGTTTGGATGTACCGTGCACTATTCAGTGTCCCCTCGACGATCACCAGTGGTGTACGGCCAGTGTAGGAGATCGCTCCCCACACCATGATGCCGGGTGTTGGCCCTGTGTGCCTCGGTCGTATGCAGTCCTGATTGTGGCGCTCACCTGCACGGCGCCAAACACGCATACGACCATCATTGGCACCAAGGCAGAAGCGACTCTCATCGCTGAAGACGACATGTCTCCATTCGTCCCTCCATTCACGCCTGTCGCGACACCACTGGAGGCGGGCTGCACGATGTTGGGGCGTGAGCGGAAGACGGCCTAACGGTGTGCGGGACCGTAGCCCAGCTTCATGGAGACGGTTGCGAATGGTCCTCGCCGATACCCCAGGAGCAACAGTGTCCCTAATTTGCTGGGAAGTGGCGGTGCGGTCCCCTACGGCACTGCGTAGGATCCTACGGTCTTGGCGTGCATCCGTGTGTCGCTGCGGTCAGGTCCCAGGTCGACGGGCACGTGCACCTTCCGCCGACCACTGGCGACAATATCGATGTACTGTGGAGACCTCACGCCCCACGTGTTGAGCAATTCGGCGGTACGTCCACCCGGCCTCCCGCATGCCCACTATACGCCCTCGCTCAAAGTCCGTCAACTGCACATACGGTTCACGTCCACGCTGTCGCGGCATGCTACCAGTGTTAAAGACTGCGATGGAGTTCCGTATGCCACGGCAAACTGGCTGACACTGACGGCGACGGTGCACAAATGCTGCGCAGCTAGCGCCATTCGACGGCCAACACCGCGGTTCCTGGTGTGTCCGCTGTGCCGTGCGTGTGATCATTGCTTGTACAGCCCTCTCGCAGTGTCCGGAGCAAGTATGGTGGGTCTGACACACCCGTGTCAATGTGTTCTTTTTTCCATTACCAGGAGTGTATGTTAAAAAATGACGAAATTCCTCCAGCTGTATTAAGGTGTTGGTTTTATTATCAACTACTTTCGATGTTGTTACATCATCATCTTCAGGCCCATACTTGTTGACAGCAACCGTATGTGTCTAACACTAGTAGTCAGTGGTGACATTTGGGTGTTCCATGTGGAAGGAAGGTAGGCACTAGTTACTACTAGTTACTAGTGCCTACCTGCCTTCCGTATGGGACACGCCTGTCTCACCGCTGACTACTAGTGTTAGACACATATGGCTGCTGTCAACAAGTATGGGCCTGAAGATGATGATGTAACAACATCGAAACTAGTTGCCAATAAAACGAACACCTTAATGCAGCTGGAGGAATTTTGTCTTTTTTAACATCCCCATTTAGAGTCAGCGAAGCGACCTGTGCCACTTAACGATGACATTCCTATATCAGTGTTCACCACTCTGCCAAAACCATTTCCTTCAGACGATGATTTGCAGGACTGGAACATTAGTAATAGTGAATCTGAATACGAAGGAAGTTCCACAAGACATCAGATCTTCAATCAGGAAAAGCTTAACAATTTGATGAGAGACCTAGGTCTTTCTGAACGGTATTGAGAACTCTTGGTATCTAGACTAAATGAGAGGACTTGTGTACAACCAGGAAATAAAACCACAGCTTAACGGACAAGTGAAGAAGATCTGGTTGCAAAATTCAGTAACGATGATGCACTTGTTTACTGCAGTGTCATCCCTGGTTTACTACTAAAAGTGAGACTATGGAAATATCAACCTTAAGATTGCAGGCTTTTTATCGATTGCTCAACCAGAAGCCTAAAATGTGTGTTGCTGCATAATGGTAATTGCTATGGATCCATTCCAATTGGCCACTCGACGAAACTTCATGAGGAATACGAAAACATCTAGATGATTCGCCAGAGACTTCGTTATAGTCAACACCAATGGCCAATCTGGTTTGATTTTAAAATGGTTAACATTTTGCTTGGACAGCAGAGCAAATCTTTATCACCGGGAAAAAGTTTCATGGTCATCAAGAGATAGCTTTACTGCAGGAGCAGCTAATATCCTAAAAGAACCATTAGTTGACAGGGACAAAATCATTCTTCCACCACTTCATATCAAGCTTGGTCTAAAGACGCAATTTGTGAAAGCGTTGGACAAAAGTAGTCACTGGACTCAGTAAAGAAAAATTAAAAGCTCGTATATTTGATGGTCCCCAAATTCGGAAGCTTATACATGATTTGGAATTGATCAAAGTTATAAATTGCATTGAAGCCTCTGCCTGGAGCAGTTTTGTCCCTATTGTCAAGAATTTCTTGGGTAACCACAAAGCGCATAATCATGAGGAACTGGTGCAAAACATTCTCAGGAACTTCAAAAGCTTGGCGGCTAAGATGAGCATTAAAGTTCATTACCTCCACAGCCATATTGATAGATTTCTGGATAGTATTTGTGACTACAGTGAGGAAGAAGGTGAAAGATTCCATCAAGATTTTCAGGTGATGGAAGAAGAATATCAAGGTAGATGGGACAAGCACATGATGGCAGACTACTGCTGGAATCCTCATGGTGAGTGGCCTGACGATAAGCACAAGAGAAAATCACAAAGACGGAATTTTCCCATATGCTAAGTGTTATGTTTTTAATAGATTGTTTTTCTCTTATTCTTCTATTACACGCTGAATCAACAATGGAACTGCATTTTTGTGATCCTTTTCAAATGTTTTCTCATTTTTGTTTGAATGTCCACGCAATGTATCTAAGTTAATATTTTGAACTTTTATTTGTTTGTTTATCTACATATCGTACGTTGCCACAATAAATATAGTGAATCTAGGAAAACGAGTGACGAATTCAGGGCCATAAAGTTACCCAAAATTCACTGTCAATTAATTGGCAGCAGAATCACTGTTGACCATTGTTATCACTGTCTTCCTTTTAATCTTACTCTAAAATATATTTATTTTCATATTCCTCAAACTCTACTTAAGTCTGCAGGTTGTCGTTATTACGAACCCTGTGTTCGTATTTTCTTAAATGCACTGCGTGTCGTACTCATAGACACCCCTCAGATACAGTAAATTCCAAACAATACATATTTTCGTTAGGTATACATACTGTCTTAAATCGTACATTATAAAAATATCTTATGTTTGGTTATTTCAAGACTCATTTCGCTTTATTTCCAGATAGCCTTCGTGAAAACCAAACGATCAATTAAGAATTTAAGAAATGTGGAATGTCGTCACGCCGACATATCCTCACTTCACCTTGTCTCCACATCTCGTCTTTAAGTAAACGTATTCTCAGCTCTCGTACATTTCTTTTATGTCTTCCACTAGAATTTATGATCTTTCATTTCTCATTATCTTCTGGAGTAAAACCCTTACTCTCGTGGCTCAATGTGTTCATTATTTTTTTCAAATTCTGGTCCCCACATAAACCACAATGTATGACTCTCATGTATATAAGTACAGCGTAATCTTCTGGTCTCCTGCATGTATATTACAGCCTAATTGCTTGAGGGATGGTAAGCGAATATGTGGATCACCTGCATTTCGTTTTTAGCCATTCCACCTTAACATTTGTTAGGGCAAAATTAAGTGCCATTATCAGACAACGTTTTCTTAGGTTCACCTACATCCACCAAGTAATTCACGGTCATTTTATTATTTACAGCTCTGGCAGTCTCTATTTTGAATAGATATGAATTAAAAAAATGTTTCTCCTAGCAACTGTCAGGACTGGATATATGTTTCAGGGAACTCATGACATTTGGTACATTAGACCTTTCTATTGATTTGCTACCGGTTTTGGCCTCGGCCGTCATCTGGAACAAAAAAATGGCTAATACACACATCATTAATGTCAGTAATGTTGAAGCACAAAATTGCATTAGCTGTTAAACTAATGAATAGTAACAGACAAGAACTCTAATTTCCCCACATCAACAATCCTTGTCATGCACATGTATTAGGCCACAAAAAACTACCGTTCAGAACATACAGTATTTCCAGGAACACTAACTGTTCAGATCACTCAGTTGAGTACTAGCGTACATTCTGCAGTTAGCAAACCAATCATTTAATTCACTTCATATACTATCATTACCTCTGACCATGTGGAATATAAATGGAATTTACTTTATTCTTTAGACAATCATACACTATTACTGATTTCTTTCCAAAGTGCAATGAAAATATAGGGTCCAATTTATAAATTTGGCACACATATAAATGACACTTCACTGCCTACCTGATATGTATTTCTTAAGACTGAATTTTTTGCTAATTTCTGTAGAATGTAGTTTGAAGACTCAAAGAAAACTCATGTTACTTTGCCATATGAATATCCCCCTATTAAAATGTTGTTCTACAGAAATTTTGGTCACCAGCTCTTAAGAAGCAATTTAATGTTTCAGGAATAATGTAACTAATACAGGAATTATAATAATTATATTTCTTTAAATTAACTACTACTACTTACAGACAGACTGTGAAAGAAATATGTGAGACAATGGCCACTATTTTTAAGGCATTATGGATTACACAATTACTGATATTAATTAATTAAAAATGTGAAGTTATATCTAAGTAAGTTAATTATCAGCAAGTTTTGAAATCGACCACAGTATTTAACTGAAACAATAATAGCACTTCAAATGATAACACTGTTATATTGAAATTTAACTACAATTTGCGCAAAACATATTTTGTCATAAAACTTCGATTCGGATATCATGGCTTAGATCGAAAAAACCAACACACAAACATTTACAAGATTTATGACCTGGAAACAAGATTAAGTGAGGATGTAAACGAAAATATATTCATTTAAAAAACCATTACAGCCATTGTTATTAATCTACAGGCCTAAAATTATGCATTTGTAAAGAAAGAACACGTGAATTTTAACGGAATAATGTAACAAGAGATTCAGGATTAATATTTTATTTATTGTCTTTTATAAAAAAACCATAACACAAATTCCAATCATGCAATAAATTTGAAAATGTTGTTCTAGTGTTCTCAACTACCATAATTAATTTTGGTACAAACTGTATTGGTAATAGAGTTTTGAATTTGGTACATCAAAAATTAAGATTTTTTTCTATGTAAAATATTTAAAAAATCAGAATGTAATCACAGTGTCTTGGTACATTTTTTAAGTCCCAATGAGACAGAAATATGTGTGGAACAGCTCCTGAAAATTTCATGGGATTAGCGCATGTCTTTCTGCACGAAGGATTCTAACAGTGTAAAAAAAAGTAAAATGTGAAACCTAGAGAGTGGGGTTCAAAGATTTTCTAGTCGACTTCTAGATGTAATAAGCTTAACTCAGTTTTAAATTCCACCATACTGATACTCCACATCCTCAAGGTTTTTCTTCTCCCCTTTGGATCTGCCTGGCCTCCATTTGTAGGTGAAACAGAGATCTGTTACCTCTTCTGACACTGCTCTCATCGATGGTATAACACGCTTTTGTCGTAAACAAAGCTGGATGGATACTAACTTTCTTCAGCACTTCAATTCTGCCATTATTTCCGTCATTAAAATATAAATCTGTATCATAGACACGTATTTTGCGTACTTGAAATCCACAGAATGCACTTTTTGAGCATCTGATCTAAATTAAATTATTGAGGCTTTGATTCGCATTCTGTGTCTTCCCACGAAGACACTTTCTCAGTAAATCAGGGTGTGGAAGAAACGTCAATGTGGGCGTCATTGCATTCATAACAGGTTCTGGTCATGAGTGTTTATGTGAAAATATCTCATTTCTTCTGTCGCACTTACACAAATCGTCTTTTTGAGAAAGATCATGCCCTGATGTTTGATCACTGGATAATTTGTTGAAAAAAAAAAAAAAACTACATACACAGCATGCTTCATTGCCTCTAAACTGTTTGTGTTTTTTCTTACAGCTCCACCATTTTTTATTATGATTAAAGTAAATTTTTTGTGTCATCGGTCTTCTAACTGGTTTGATGCAACCCGCCACAAATTCCTCTCCTGTGCCTACCTTTTCGTCCCAGAGTGCACTTGCAACCTATGACCTCAATTATTTGCTACATGTATTCCAATCACTCTTCCTTTACAGTTTTTGCCCTCTACAGATCCCTCTAGAACCATGGAAGTCATTCCCTGATGTGTTAACAGATGTCCTATCATCCTCTCCCTTCTGCTTTTCAGTGTTTTCCTCATATTCCGTTCTTCTCCCTGCGCAGAGCTTCCTCATTCCTTACCTTATCAGTCGACCTAGTTTTCAACATTCGTCTGTAGCACCACATCTTAGATGCTTCGATTCTCTTCTGTTCCGGTTTTCCCACAGTCCATGTTTCACTACCATACAATTCTGTGCTCCAAACCTAGAATCTCAGAAATTTCTTCCTCAAATTAAGGCCTATGTTTGATACTAGTAGACTTCTCGTGGCCAGGAATGCGCTTTCTGCCAGTGTTAGTCTGCTTTTGATGTTCTCCTAGCGCTTCCGCCAAAGGTTATTTTTCTGCCTAGGTAGTGAAATGTCTTAGCTTCACCTAATTCGTGACCATCAATCCTAATGTTAAGTTTATCGCTGTTCTCATTTCTGCTACTTCTGATTACTTTCGTCTTTCTTCGAATTACTCTCAGTCTATATTCTGTATCCATTAGACTGTTCGTTCTATTCAGCAGATCAAGTGATTCTTTTCCACTTTATCTCAGGATAGCAATGTCATCAGCAAATCGTATCTTTGATTTCCTTACACCTTGAATTTTAATTCCGCTCCTGAACCTTTCTTTCATTTCCATAACTGCTTCTTCGATGTACAGATTGAACAGCACTTCACTCTTGGTCGTTCACTTTTATTATTCCTTCTTGGCGTTTCTACGTATTGTATATTACCCATCTCTCTCTCTCTAGCTTAACACTATTTTTCTCAGAATTTCGAACATTGTGCTCCATTTTACATTGTCAAACGGTTCTTCCAGGCCGACAAACCCTACGAACATGTTATACTTTTTCTTTACTCTTGCTTCCAGTATCAACAGCAACGTCAAACTTGCCTCTGTGGTGCGTTTACCTTTCCTAAGGCCAAAGTGATCGTCATCTAACAAATTCTCAATTTTCTTTACCATTCCTCTGTACATTATTCTTGTCAGCAGTTTGGCTGCATGATCTGTTAAGTTGATTGCGCGATAATTGTCGCCCTCTTCAGCTCTTGCAGTCTTCCGAATCGTGTGAATGATATTTTTCCTAAAATCAGATGATACGTGTCTAGGCTTATACATTCTACACGCCAGCGTGGATAGTCGTTTTGTTGCCAATTCCCCGAATTATTTTAGGAATTCTGATGGAATGTTATCGATCCGTTCTGCCTCATTTGATCTTAAGTCCTCCAGAACTCTCTTAGATTCTGATTCCAATACTGGATCCCCTATCTCTTCCTACATTGTGATCTGAGCCTGTATCTGCTCCTGAGTATGCTTTGCAATGCAGTATCTGATTTTGGAATCTCTCTCTGACCATGATGAAGTTTAACTGAAATCATCCAGTATTACCCTGTATTTTCCAAGTATACCTCCTCCCCTTGTGACCCACGAACAGATTATTTGCTGTTACTAGCTGAAGTTTATTACAGTACTCAAATAGTCTTTCTCCTCTCTCACTCCTGGTCCCAAGCCCATATTCCCTGTAACCTTTTCTTCTACTCCTTATCCTACAACGGCATTCCAGTCTTCCATGACTATTAGATTTTCATCTCCCTTTACGTACTCTACTACCCTTTCAATATCCTCATACACTTCCTATGTCAATTCATCTTATACAGGGTTATTACAAATGATTGAAGCGATTTCACAGCTCTACAATAACTTTAGTATTTGAGATATTTTCACAATGCTTTGCATACATACAAAAACTCAAAAAGTTTTTTTAGGCATTCACAAATGTTCGATATGTGCCCCTTTAGTGATTCGGCAGACATGAAGCCGATAATCAAGTTCCTCCCACACTCGGCGCAGCATGTCCCCATCAATGAGTTCGAAAGCATCGTTGATGCGAGCTCGCAGTTCTGGCACATTTCTTGGTAGAGGAGGTTTAAACATTGAATCTTTCACATAACCCCACAGAAAGAAATCGCATGGGGTTAAGTCGGGATAGCGTGGAGGCCATGACATGAATTGCTGATCATGATCTCCACCACGACCGATCCATTGGTTTTCCAATCTCCTGTTTAAGAAATGCCGAACATCATGATGGAAGTGTGGTGGAGCACCATCCTGTAGAAAGATGAAGTCGGCGCTGTCGGTCTCCAGTTGTGGCATGAGCCAATTTTCCAGCATGTCCAGATACACGTGTCCTGTAACGTTTTTTTCGCAGAAGAAAAAGGGGCCGTAAGCTTTAAACCGTGAGATTGCACAAAACACATTAACTTTTGGTGAATCGCGAATTTGCTGCACGAATGCGTGAGGATCCTCTACCGCCCAGACTCGCACATTGTGTCTGTTCACTTCACCATTAAGAAAAAATGTTGGTTCATGACTGAAAACAAGTTTCGCACTGAACGCATCCTCTTCCACGAGCTGTTGCAACCGCGCCGAAAATTCAAAGCGTTTGACTTTGTCATCGGGTGTCAGGGGTTGTAGCAATTGTAAACGGTAAGGCTTCTGCATTAGCCTTTTCCGTAAGATTTTCCAAACCATCGGCTGTGGTACGTTTAGCTCCCTGCTTGCTTTATTCGTCGACTTCCGTGGGCTACTCGTAAACTTGCCCGCACGCGTTCAACCGTTTCTTCGCTCACTGCGGGCCGACCCGTTGATTTCCCCTTACAGAGGCATCCAGAAGCTTTAAACTGCGCATACCATCGCCGAATGGAGTTAGCAGTTGGTGGATCTTTGTTGAACTTCGTCCTGAAGTGTGCATGGGGGGCTTAATTAAATAAAATGCAAATATTTTTAGTAGCTGTCTGTCCGATTACGCTGTGTCTCGTAAACGGTTGGCCCTGACTAGTATTATTACGCTATCTGACTGCATAGAACAACAACAAAGAATGAAATGAAAATTTTCGTTAACACAATTAATTAATTAAGTCCCCAGCAACTATGAAACCTACGAAACCAAAGCACAAGTATAACTGTTCTGTATGTGGAAGTATGACTCAACGCACATCCGGCACGGTTCTTCTTCAACAAGACAAGCAATTTCAAATATCATTTATACTGACGTGATAAAAAAAATTAGAATTACTATAATTGCGCAAGAAACCCAGAATTACACTCTAATACAAGAACACACGCCAGATGCTTTGTTGACTGAACCTGTAATGACGCATTATTCAGGACACTGAAATAATGACAGAGACAAGAAATTTTTTTTTTTTTACCTTCGATTATATTGATGAAAAGCACTCTAAACATTACAATCTCTCCACACCGACTCTCTAGTACCACATCTCAACAAGAATTGACTACTGCCACATCTCGACAAGCAGTCTTCACTACGTCGTCTCAGCAAGCACTTTTCACTAGCACATCTCAACAAGCACTCTCTGCTACGAGTTCTCCCCAAGCACTGACTACTACGAGTCCTCGACAGGCACAGACTACTACAAGTTCTGCCCAAGCACTGCCAGTGGAGGCGGCTGAATAATACTCTTTGGCACCTTTCATATGCCCCTCCTCCACAGGCCAGAATTTGATGGTATTTTTGCCAGCATTGCTGGTGAAAATACCACCAAATTCGTCCACAAAAATACAGACAAAAATAAAAGATAATATTAATACCTAAATATCACATAATTAGATAAAATTTTTGGCTTTGCACTGACCTTTCAATAACCTACTATAGAAAATACAGTAAGAAATACAAATTCTTTTCATACATGTGACTTTACATAATAGTTCACACAATACACAAAAAATCAGTTTATACAAATGTTCACATAAAATGCTTTCAATGATTAGTTCCAGTAGTAGCACCCAGCGATGGTCAACAGGTGAAAACACAAACAAGTGACATTATTTCAGTAGAAGCAGTCCATCAGTGGCACCCAGTAATGTTGAACAAGTGCAGACACCAACAAGTAACATCATTTCAGTAGAAGCAGTTCCATCTGTGGCACCCAGCAATGTTGAAGAGGTACACACAGCAACAAGTCACATTTCTCAGCAGAAGCAGTTCCATTAGTGGCACCCAGCAATGTAGAACAGGTGCAGACACCAACAAGTGACATCATTTCAGTAGAAGCAGTTCCATTAGTGGCACTCAGCAATGTTGAGCAAGTACAGACACCAACAGGTGACAACATTTCAGTAGAAGCAGTCCATCAGTGGCACCCAGCAATGTTGAGCAGGTGCAGACAACAACAAGTGACATTATTTCAGTAGAAGCAGTTCCATCTGTGGCACCCAGTAATGTTGAACAGGTGCAGACACCAACAAGTGACATTATCTCAGTAGAAACAGTTCCATCTGTGGCACCCAGCAATGTTGAACAGGTACACACAGCAGCAAGTCACATTATTTCAGTAAAAAACAGTCCATCAGTGGCACCCAGTAATGTTGAGCAGGTGCAGACACCAACAAGTGACATTATTTCAGTAGAAGCAGTTTATCAGTGGCACCCAGTAATGTTGAGCAGGTCCAGAGAGCAGTCCATAATATTCACTATCACTAATTACACAGCTCATCAGCAGAAATTAAACATTTCTAAGTGTCACACATCAATGTTGAACAAGTGCAGGTAACAGTTCATAATATTCACCATCACTAATCAGTCAGTTCAGGCATGAACAATAGTTTGAATGCACATACAAATGCTTTTACAATGCTCTTACACTAAACATACAAATTCTAATAAACACACAAATGATATCAGATAATTGTCATATTAACTATTACAAATACTCAAATATCAGTAAACCTATAATATTTATGCGTGTCAGTGCAAGCCACTACAAACAAATAAAATAATATTTAGGAGATAGGTGGGTAGGATTAGGAAAGGAAAACACACAAAACACACTCACTCATCTTTCATCCACATTAAGTACTACTGTGTAATTGAATAGTGTTAACTGTGTAAATGCAATTCTGTCAAAATTTGATGTTCATTATGTGTATCAAGTAGTAGTGGCAGCAATGTATAACAGTCAATAATAGTTAGTCAACGTCATAGTCATCATGTCAAGACCAATGTTTGCCAAGCCAGATCAAAATGTACAGTTGCTGAACAACTGTCAGTGAGCCAAGATATGCAATTACTTCCTCTCCCCAAAAAAAAAAAAAAATATATACTGCTTAGTGATTTAACAAAGTGTGTGTAGACAATCTTCCTTACACTTTAGTGTTCTACTCTGCAATCTTCATCCTCCTTGTTCCATATAGACCAACAAAAAAAAAAAAAATGCTCCTCACTTACTTTACCTCTTATCCACCAAACCTCCAATAATCATCAGCATCACATAATCTCAATACTTCAATAATACCTCTTACGTCGATACATATAAGCCTTATCATTAATAGCATTTACCTTACCTCTTGTCCACCAAAACTCCAATAATCATCAACTTCACACAATCTCAATAATACCTCTTCAATACGTCGATACATATAAACCTTATTGCCAGTATCATTTCACTTCCATAACAACTCTTTCCTCTAGTCAGTCTCCTCGAACAAGTACAGATAAAATCCTAATGCAAACCTCATCATCCCATACAATCCGAAGACACACTGTCAACACACAACCTCTGTGTAATCCATCTGACCCAAATCTTCTACTCATTATGAATTATAAACAAAAGAAATGCATACATGACCTCTAACAGACTTAGTTCGAATAACTCTCAGTAATTAAGTACGATTACGGAGTGTGAATGATCATAATATTTCACAGTGTGTACACCACTTCAAGAATTATGGCAAACAGAAGCAAACATGTGGAGTATTTCCTGTGTCAAGTGTCACTTCCTATTTCAATTGCTCACGAAAAATGCAGTGTAATAACTGTCAATGGTCTAAACCTAGTTTTGGTATGTCATGTCGTTAGCTTCCTTCCTATTAGCATAAATTTATACAGCTTCCATAAAACCTCAACTCATGTGCCTTCTATGAAGTTTCTTGTACTAATGTCGTTCGTCGAATTATAGCAGTTCATTTTCTTATCTTAAAAATATAAGGCGCTGAGCGTAAGCAAAACATGCAATAGCGAGTAAATATACCAGTAGTGAACAGAATGTCAACAAGTGGATGCAGCACAATTCTTGCAACGAGGCTCTGCCAAGCGAACAATCTATAATTAATACAATAGTGTGACCTAAACTCTATGTTTGTAAACAGTATATCAGCATTTCTATATACCAAATTAAAGAGTAGTTATGACGACAAACAGAAATGTATAAATATGCAATCCATACGCATAGCAGTAAACATATATCTTACGTAATAAACAGGTCATTAGCATCATATCAGCATAAGCAAATAAATGTTCATATGTCATCTTAATAAGTAAACATGAAGGCGCAAGCAGATAAATCACAAAGTATAACTTACATACATAATCACAGTCAGCACAATTAATCAGGTTACAATTATAATTTAAATAAATAAGCACAGCAGGCGCATAATAGAAAAATATGACATCAGTGAAAAAGCAGTGCAGCCAAGCGATGCATAATATACACAAGTTACAACCCAGTTCATAAACAATCATTGTCAAAAATCAGCAAATGTACGCAAGCACGTCGCTTCACAAGTAAATTCATAGAACGTGAAATTAGCACAAAGTATGAATCACGTAACCGCGAGCAGCAAATTACGTCTAAAGTACGTACCTAAGTGGAAATATGTTACCTGAAAAATAAATTCAATTAATAGTTACCTTTTTAGTTTATTAGTTTCTTCTTGGAAATTACATTCTTTCTGAAATTTTCTTGATAGCAAGTCCTCTTAACGTCGGAGACACACAGAATTTACCTGAAGTTCTTAAATATTTTATACAACCGTATCCTGAAAAATACTGAACGTTAATAACATAATTCATCAAGTCACTATAGCTTTATACCGAATTTAGTCGGAGAAATTAAACTGTGTATTTGTTTACGGCTGTCAGTGCATTCGCACTGAGCGCTCGATCAGCTGTAGGCGCGTGACGTAGGAAGTAATTGTTTGCGGTCAACGACTGCCTTGTGCGGCGCGTGGACTTGACTGTTGCTTTGAGTATGTGCCGCCGCCAAAACACAGCGCGGTATCCTTGTACTCTCCGCATGTTTACATCTAGCTGTTAGTTTCTCAAAAGTATGTCATTCCACAAAAATTTTTACGTTAGATATATGATGTATTCCCATAGAGCGTCGTGATTTAAGAGTTTCTACTTCAACAGTGTTATCATGTATAATTTTGCGAATTCTATATGGACCGTCATAAAGCAGAAAAAATTTGCGACACAAGCCTTTTCCTTTATGAGACAAACGGTGAGACTTAATTAACACTTTCTGACCAACTGACAAGATTTTTAAACGACCAGGACGCTTAGCTGATTTCTCTCTTCTAGCAGCCGCAGATGCAATATTTTGTAGAGCCAGGTTGACAACTTCAGAATGCCGCAGTTTCCGTGAAGGCGGAAAAGGAACGATTTCAGATATGCGATTTGTCGGTGCTTTGTTTTTTAATATCAGTACATGCGGTAAGGTAGTTGAATCATTAGGGAGTTCATTCAGAATGTTTTGAAAAATATGAAGATACTGATCCCATGTTCTGTGATTCTGATGACAATAAAGTCGACACAATTTATTGATTTCCTTCATCCATCTCTCTGAAGCGTTAGATTGAGGGTGAAAAAGTGAAATGAAAATTGGTTTAATCTTACGACGCCGTAGAGTATGAAGCCAAATTTTAGAGCGAAACTGTGATCCATTATCTGATATAACCTTATCAACATGACCAACTTCTTTAAGAAAATAGTTAATGAAAGCATTAGATACTGAACGAGCTGTTGCTTTGCGTAAAGGTGTAAAACACACATATTTTGATGTCAACTCCACTGCTACGAAAATGTACGCAAAACCATTAGTAGAACGAACCACTGGACCGAACAAATCGACTGCAGCCATCTCCTTTAATTTCGCTGGAATGATAGGAAACAATGGCGCTCTGTGAGAAATTGTTGGCGGCTTAGCCTTTTGACATAATTTGCATTTGGCAAGAACAGATCGAATACATTTTTCCATATTACTGAAGTAGCAATTTTCTCGTAATTTATGAAAGCATTTTCTTGGACCAAAGTGTGCATAACTGAAATGCGTATACCAAATCAGCTTATTAACCCACTCATCAGGAATACAAACTAACCAAACAGAGTTGTCGACCGATTTTCGTTTAAAAAGAACTTTCCAGATAGGTCGCAAAAACGAGGTGTGGCCAAATTGTCCAATCTAACAAAGCGTCTAAGAAAATTACAGACACCAAGGAAACTACGAACATCACGTTTTGTGGTAGGAACAGCATTGTTACGAATAGCGTCTAATTTCTCTGGATCAGGAAGAATACCTTCTGTAGAAATAATGTGACCGAGAAATTTCACCTGAGAACGACCAAATTCAGATTTTTCCAAGTTCACTGTAATGCCAACTCTTGCAAAGATACATAATAATGAATCCAAAATTTTGTTGTGCTCACTTCAAGAACGTTTAGCAATAAGAATATCGTCAACATATGAAGTAATATTGTCACGAAGAGAAGAAACAGGTAAAATTTCGTTTAAACTACAAATGAATGCTGCAGAAAATATAGTAAGTCCAAACGGTAAATTCCAAAATCTCTTTTGGGTAAAATCGTCATATCCGGTTAATGTTTATCTACTGTCTAGATAGATTGATAGTCGAAGAGTTGGTTTGACAGATGCAAAGAATAGTAAAAGAGTAGGCAGTGGTGCAGAAAACTAAAAGGGAAATAGCACCACTACAGCTCAGGGCCCTATGCTCGCTACGGCACATATTCACTTAGAGTAGTGAATCCCCTGAGGACTTTAATAGCCGCACATAATTTCCAGTTTGTGACTTAGTGGCAAATTTGGCGGGAGTGCGTACATGGATGTATGTCATTCTTAGAATTGCGGAAGATCTTAAATTTCCGAACAGTCAAAAAGTGTTTATAGTCAAAGTTTTCGCCTCGTGGCGACAAAGACCTACCGCGTCTGTCCCAGTCACCATGACGATTATTGTTAAGTTCGCGCGCCTGGCGCTCTCTTGTTGCTTCTCGTAAATGAAACAAATTATTTTCTTCAAAGCCATCTGCTATCTGTGATTCTAAATTTCTTCTACTGTCTTTTCCTACGATTTCACCTTCAATTTGTTTGACTTGCTTTCGTAATGACTCAACTTCCCTTTTAACACGTTCATTAAATTTTCCCTGATTTTCAACATGTTTATTTATGTTCTGATACTCTTCGGTTTCTGCAAATGGCAATGGTGCTGTATCATCTCTGTCCCCATGTAAACTAAGATTTGTCAATTTATCTGAAATCTCTTCAACTCTTTCCGATAAGTCACCTAATTGTTCTTTCTGTTTATTTACGTCTTCCGAAAGTGTCGCGACTCGGGTTTCAGTATTAACACATTTAGTAGTTAACTGTTCATACTGTTGTGTTAGGTTATTTAATCTGTCATTTGGTACGGATTCCTCGATTCTCTCAAATATTTCTTCCTTATCTTTTGCACGTTGTAAATTCAACTCTGAAAATTTTTGTACTATCACGCGATCTCTTTCTTCCTGTTCTCTATCCTGTTCCCTTTGTCTAATCTCTACTGCAATTAATCTATTATTGTGAGAATTCAAAATCGGTCGTACTTCTTCTCTAATTTCTTTCTTTAACTCATCTTTCATATTTTTGAAACATGTCCCTATTCGTGAATCTAACCGTGTTTCCAAAGTTCCCATCTCTGTTTTAAATTCAGATCCTAACCGAGTTTCCATTGTTCCCATCCGTGTTTCCATTGTTCCCATTTGTGAGTCTAACCGTGTTTCCATACGTGCTCCCAAATTTAATATAGCACTCATCAACTGCTCCATATTAAATAGTTCAGAATTCTTTTCGCCCCTAACATTTCCCGCAAAACTAACTTCCTTCTGCATAGCCACAAGACTATCTGTATTCGATACCATTCCAGAATCTTCTGTCGCTAATCTCGGATTCTGTGAATTTTCTGATTGAGAAAAATTTTGAAATGGTTCCGGACTATTTTCCCGACTTATTACATTGTTTTCCACTTCATTATCCATCATACTGTTTTCCTCTGTTGGCGAGTTCGCCATGTTAACAATTTCGTCATTCTCACTATTCATCATTTTTGCCTTTTTCATCGATCGCGTAATCATTTACAAAACATACAAAACTCGTCACTGTACGAAAATTATACACAATGACTCTTTATCTCCAACAATACCATTCACTCGAAATGTTTCCCTCAGACACGATTAACGAACAATTGAAATAATTGCACTAAATCATCAAACGCGTATACAAGGAAATAAAAATTAAATTTTGAAAAATACCATTAGAAGAATGCTAATTACCAAATCTACACATGCAAAATAGACTACAATTACTAAACTACAAATTACTACAACAATACTACTGTCTACTATTGTTACAGTCAGAAGATTCCAAGGGACGATCCGAAGCAGCGGTCGCCACGTGCATGGGGGCTTAATTAAATAAAATGCAAATATTTTTAGTAGCTGTCTGTCCGATTACGCTGTGTCTCGTAAACGGTTGGCCCTGACTAGTATTATTACGCTATCTGACTGCATAGAACAACAACAAAGAATGAAATGAAAATTTTCGTTAACACAATTAATTAATTAAGTCCCCAGCAACTATGAAACCTACGAAACCAAAGCACAAGTATAACTGTTCTGTATGTGGAAGTATGACTCAACGCACATCCGGCACGGTTCTTCTTCAACAAGACAAGCAATTTCAAATATCATTTATACTGACGTGATAAAAAAAATTAGAATTACTATAATTGCGCAAGAAACCCAGAATTACACTCTAATACAAGAACACACGCCAGATGCTTTGTTGACTGAATCTGTAATAACGCATTATTCAGGACACTGAAATAATGACAGAGACAGGAAAATTTTTTTTTTTTTTACCTTCGATTATATTGATGTAAAGCACTCTAAACATTACAATCTCTCCACACCGACTCTCTAGTACCACATCTCAACAAGAATTGACTACTGCCACATCTCGACAAGCAGTCTTCACTACGTCGTCTCAGCAAGCACTTTTCACTAGCACATCTCAACAAGCACTCTCTGCTACGAGTTCTCCCCAAGCACTGACTACTACGAGTCCTCGACAGGCACAGACTACTACAAGTTCTGCCCAAGCACTGCCAGTGGAGGCGGCTGAATAATACTCTTTGGCACGTTTCATATGCCCCTCCTCCACGGGCCAGAATTTGATGGTATTTTTGCCAGCATTGCTGGTGAAAATACCACCAAATTCGTCCACAAAAATACAGACAAAAATAAAAGATAATATTAATACCTAAATATCACATAATTAGATAAAATTTTTGGCTTTGCACTGACCTTTCAATAACCTACTATAGAAAATACAGTAAGAAATACAAATTCTTTTCATACATGTGACTTTACATAATAGTTCACACAATACACAAAAAATCAGTTTATACAAATGTTCACATAAAATGCTTTCAATGATTAGTTCCAGTAGTAGCACCCAGCGATGGTCAACAGGTGAAAACACAAACAAGTGACATTATTTCAGTAGAAGCAGTCCATCAGTGGCACCCAGTAATGTTGAACAAGTGCAGACACCAACAAGTAACATCATTTCAGTAGAAGCAGTTCCATCTGTGGCACCCAGCAATGTTGAAGAGGTACACACAGCAACAAGTCACATTCCTCAGCAGAAGCAGTTCCATTAGTGGCACCCAGCAATGTAGAACAGGTGCAGACACCAACAAGTGACATCATTTCAGTAGAAGCAGTTCCATTAGTGGCACTCAGCAATGTTGAGCAAGTACAGACACCAACAGGTGACAACATTTCAGTAGAAGCAGTCCATCAGTGGCACCCAGCAATGTTGAGCAGGTGCAGACAACAACAAGTGACATTATTTCAGTAGAAGCAGTTCCATCTGTGGCACCCAGTAATGTTGAACAGGTGCAGACACCAACAAGTGACATTATCTCAGTAGAAACAGTTCCATCTGTGGCACCCAGCAATGTTGAACAGGTACACACAGCAACAAGTCACATTATTTCAGTAAAAAACAGTCCATCAGTGGCACCCAGTAATGTTGAGCAGGTGCAGACACCAACAAGTGACATTATTTCAGTAGAAGCAGTTTATCAGTGGCACCCAGTAATGTTGAGCAGGTCCAGAGAGCAGTCCATAATATTCACTATCACTAATTACACAGTTCATCAGCAGAAATTAAACATTTCTAAGTGTCACACATCAATGTTGAACAAGTGCAGGTAACAGTTCATAATATTCACCATCACTAATCAGTCAGTTCAGGCATGAACAATAGTTTGAATGCACATACAAATGCTTTTACAATGCTCTTACACTAAACATACAAATTCTAATAAACACACAAATGATATCAGATAATTGTCATATTAACTATTACAAATACTCAAATATCAGTAAACCTATAATATTTATGCGTGTCAGTGCAAGCCACTACAAACAAATAAAATAATATTTAGGAGATAGGTGGGTAGGATTAGGAAAGGAAAACACACAAAACACACTCACTCATCTTTCATCCACATTAAGTACTACTGTGTAATTGAATAGTGTTAACTGTGTAAATGCAATTCTGTCAAAATTTGATGTTCATTATGTGTATCAAGTAGTAGTGGCAGCAATGTATAACAGTCAATAATAGTTAGTCAACGTCATAGTCATCATGTCAAGACCAATGTTTGCCAAGCCAGATCAAAATGTACAGTTGCTGAACAACTGTCAGTGAGCCAAGATATGCAATTACTTCCTCTCCCCAAAAAAAAAAAAAAAATATATACTGCTTAGTGATTTAACAAAGTGTGTGTAGACAATCTTCCTTACACTTTAGTGTTCTACTCTGCAATCTTCATCCTCCTTGTTCCATATAGACCAACAAAAAAAAAAAAAAATGCTCCTCACTTACTTTACCTCTTATCCACCAAACCTCCAATAATCATCAGCATCACATAATCTCAATACTTCAATAATACCTCTTACGTCGATACATATAAGCCTTATCATTAATAGCATTTACCTTACCTCTTGTCCACCAAAACTCCAATAATCATCAACTTCACACAATCTCAATAATACCTCTTCAATACGTCGATACATATAAACCTTATTGCCAGTATCATTTCACTTCCATAACAACTCTTTCCTCTAGTCAGTCTCCTCGAACAAGTACAGATAAAATCCTAATGCAAACCTCATCATCCCATACAATCCGAAGACACACTGTCAACACACAACCTCTGTGTAATCCATCTGACCCAAATCTTCTACTCATTATGAATTATAAACAAAAGAAATGCATACATGACCTCTAACAGACTTAGTTCGAATAACTCTCAGTAATTAAGTACGATTATGGAGTGTGAATGATCATAATATTTCACAGTGTGTACACCACTTCAAGAATTATGGCAAACAGAAGCAAACATGTGGAGTATTTCCTGTGTCAAGTGTCACTTCCTATTTCAATTGCTCACGAAAAATGCAGTGTAATAACTGTCAATGGTCTAAACCTAGTTTTGGTATGTCATGTCGTTAGCTTCCTTCCTATTAGCATAAATTTATACAGCTTCCATAAAACCTCAACTCATGTGCCTTCTATGAAGTTTCTTGTACTAATGTCGTTCGTCGAATTATAGCAGTTCATTTTCTTATCTTAAAAATATAAGGCGCTGAGCGTAAGCAAAACATGCAATAGCGAGTAAATATACCAGTAGTGAACAGAATGTCAACAAGTGGATGCAGCACAATTCTTGCAACGAGGCTCTGCCAAGCGAACAATCTATAATTAATACAATAGTGTGACCTAAACTCTATGTTTGTAAACAGTATATCAGCATTTCTATATACCAAATTAAAGAGTAGTTATGACGACAAACAGAAATGTATAAATATGCAATCCATACGCATAGCAGTAAACATATATCTTACGTAATAAACAGGTCATTAGCATCATATCAGCATAAGCAAATAAATGTTCATATGTCATCTTAATAAGTAAACATGAAGGCGCAAGCAGATAAATCACAAAGTATAACTTACATACATAATCACAGTCAGCACAATTAATCAGGTTACAATTATAATTTAAATAAATAAGCACAGCAGGCGCATAATAGAAAAATATGACATCAGTGAAAAAGCAGTGCAGCCAAGCGATGCATAATATACACAAGTTACAACCCAGTTCATTAATAATCATTGTCAAAAATCAGCAAATGTACGCAAGCACGTCGCTTCACAAGTAAATTCATAGAACGTGAAATTAGCACAAAGTATGAATCACGTAACCGCGAGCAGCAAATTACGTCTAAAGTACGTACCTAAGTGGAAATATGTTACCTGAAAAATAAATTCAATTAATAGTTACCTTTTTAGTTTATTAGTTTCTTCTTGGAAATTACATTCTTTCTGAAATTTTCTTGATAGCAAGTCCTCTTAACGTCGGAGACACACAGAATTTACCTGAAGTTCTTAAATATTTTATACAACCGTATCCTGAAAAATACTGAACGTTAATAACATAATTCATCAAGTCACTATAGCTTTATACCGAATTTAGTCGGAGAAATTAAACTGTGTATTTGTTTACGGCTGTCAGTGCATTCGCACTGAGCGCTCGATCAGCTGTAGGCGCGTGACGTAGGAAGTAATTGTTTGCGGTCAACGACTGCCTTGTGCGGCGCGTGGACTTGACTGTTGCTTTGAGTATGTGCCGCCGCCAAAACACAGCGCGGTATCCTTGTACTCTCCGCATGTTTACATCTAGCTGTTAGTTTCTCAAAAGTATGTCATTCCACAAAAATTTTTACGTTAGATATATGATGTATTCCCATAGAGCGTCGTGATTTAAGAGTTTCTACTTCAACAGTGTTATCATGTATAATTTTGCGAATTCTATATGGACCGTCATAAAGCAGAAAAAATTTGCGACACAAGCCTTTTCCTTTATGAGACAAACGGTGAGACTTAATTAACACTTTCTGACCAACTGACAAGATTTTTAAACGACCAGGACGCTTAGCTGATTTCTCTCTTCTAGCAGCCGCAGATGCAATATTTTGTAGAGCCAGGTTGACAACTTCAGAATGCCGCAGTTTCCGTGAAGGCGGAAAAGGAACGATTTCAGATATGCGATTTGTCGGTGCTTTGTTTTTTAATATCAGTACATGCGGTAAGGTAGTTGAATCATTAGGGAGTTCATTCAGAATGTTTTGAAAAATATGAAGATACTGATCCCATGTTCTGTGATTCTGATGACAATAAAGTCGACACAATTTATTGATTTCCTTCATCCATCTCTCTGAAGCGTTAGATTGAGGGTGAAAAAGTGAAATGAAAATTGGTTTAATCTTACGACGCCGTAGAGTATGAAGCCAAATTTTAGAGCGAAACTGTGATCCATTATCTGATATAACCTTATCAACATGACCAACTTCTTTAAGAATATGGTTAATGAAAGCATTAGATACTGAACGAGCTGTTGCTTTGCGTAAAGGTGTAAAACACACATATTTTGATGTCAACTCCACTGCTACGAAAATGTACGCAAAACCATTAGTAGAACGAACCACTGGACCGAACAAATCGACTGCAGCCATCTCCTTTAATTTCGCTGGAATGATAGGAAACAATGGCGCTCTGTGAGAAATTGTTGGCGGCTTAGCCTTTTGACATAATTTGCATTTGGCAAGAACAGATCGAATACATTTTTCCATATTACTGAAGTAGCAATTTTCTCGTAATTTATGAAAGCATTTTCTTGGACCAAAGTGTGCATAACTGAAATGCGTATACCAAATCAGCTTATTAACCCACTCATCAGGAATACAAACTAACCAAACAGAGTTGTCGACCGATTTTCGTTTAAAAAGAACTTTCCAGATAGGTCGCAAAAACGAGGTGTGGCCAAATTGTCCAATCTAACAAAGCGTCTAAGAAAATTACAGACACCAAGGAAACTATGAACATCACGTTTTGTGGTAGGAACAGCATTGTTACGAATAGCGTCTAATTTCTCTGGATCAGGAAGAATACCTTCTGTAGAAATA
Organism: Schistocerca serialis cubense; assembly: GCF_023864345.2. Taxonomy (NCBI): domain Eukaryota; kingdom Metazoa; phylum Arthropoda; class Insecta; order Orthoptera; family Acrididae; genus Schistocerca; species Schistocerca serialis. Next base: position 335,871,562 of record NC_064638.1, read on the forward strand.
ATGTGACCGAGAAATTTCACCTGAGAACGACCAAATTCAGATTTTTCCAAGTTCACTGTAATGCCAACTCTTGCAAAGATACATAATAATGAATCCAAAATTTTGTTGTGCTCACTTCAAGAACGTTTAGCAATAAGAATATCGTCAACATATGAAGTAATATTGTCACGAAGAGAAGAAACAGGTAAAATTTCGTTTAAACTACAAATGAATGCTGCAGAAAATATAGTAAGTCCAAACGGTAAATTCCAAAATCTCTTTTGGGTAAAATCGTCATATCCGGTTAATGTTTATCTACTGTCTAGATAGATTGATAGTCGAAGAGTTGGTTTGACAGATGCAAAGAATAGTAAAAGAGTAGGCAGTGGTGCAGAAAACTAAAAGGGAAATAGCACCACTACAGCTCAGGGCCCTATGCTCGCTACGGCACATATTCACTTAGAGTAGTGAATCCCCTGAGGACTTTAATAGCCGCACATAATTTCCAGTTTGTGACTTAGTGGCAAATTTGGCGGGAGTGCGTACATGGATGTATGTCATTCTTAGAATTGCGGAAGATCTTAAATTTCCGAACAGTCAAAAAGTGTTTATAGTCAAAGTTTTCGCCTCGTGGCGACAAAGACCTACCGCGTCTGTCCCAGTCACCATGACGATTATTGTTAAGTTCGCGCGCCTGGCGCTCTCTTGTTGCTTCTCGTAAATGAAACAAATTATTTTCTTCAAAGCCATCTGCTATCTGTGATTCTAAATTTCTTCTACTGTCTTTTCCTACGATTTCACCTTCAATTTGTTTGACTTGCTTTCGTAATGACTCAACTTCCCTTTTAACACGTTCATTAAATTTTCCCTGATTTTCAACATGTTTATTTATGTTCTGATACTCTTCGGTTTCTGCAAATGGCAATGGTGCTGTATCATCTCTGTCCCCATGTAAACTAAGATTTGTCAATTTATCTGAAATCTCTTCAACTCTTTCCGATAAGTCACCTAATTGTTCTTTCTGTTTATTTACGTCTTCCGAAAGTGTCGCGACTCGGGTTTCAGTATTAACACATTTAGTAGTTAACTGTTCATACTGTTGTGTTAGGTTATTTAATCTGTCATTTGGTACGGATTCCTCGATTCTCTCAAATATTTCTTCCTTATCTTTTGCACGTTGTAAATTCAACTCTGAAAATTTTTGTACTATCACGCGATCTCTTTCTTCCTGTTCTCTATCCTGTTCCCTTTGTCTAATCTCTACTGCAATTAATCTATTATTGTGAGAATTCAAAATCGGTCGTACTTCTTCTCTAATTTCTTTCTTTAACTCATCTTTCATATTTTTGAAACATGTCCCTATTCGTGAATCTAACCGTGTTTCCAAAGTTCCCATCTCTGTTTTAAATTCAGATCCTAACCGAGTTTCCATTGTTCCCATCCGTGTTTCCATTGTTCCCATTTGTGAGTCTAACCGTGTTTCCATACGTGCTCCCAAATTTAATATAGCACTCATCAACTGCTCCATATTAAATAGTTCAGAATTCTTTTCGCCCCTAACATTTCCCGCAAAACTAACTTCCTTCTGCATAGCCACAAGACTATCTGTATTCGATACCATTCCAGAATCTTCTGTCGCTAATCTCGGATTCTGTGAATTTTCTGATTGAGAAAAATTTTGAAATGGTTCCGGACTATTTTCCCGACTTATTACATTGTTTTCCACTTCATTATCCATCATACTGTTTTCCTCTGTTGGCGAGTTCGCCATGTTAACAATTTCGTCATTCTCACTATTCATCATTTTTGCCTTTTTCATCGATCGCGTAATCATTTACAAAACATACAAAACTCGTCACTGTACGAAAATTATACACAATGACTCTTTATCTCCAACAATACCATTCACTCGAAATGTTTCCCTCAGACACGATTAACGAACAATTGAAATAATTGCACTAAATCATCAAACGCGTATACAAGGAAATAAAAATTAAATTTTGAAAAATACCATTAGAAGAATGCTAATTACCAAATCTACACATGCAAAATAGACTACAATTACTAAACTACAAATTACTACAACAATACTACTGTCTACCATTGTTACAGTCAGAAGATTCCAAGGGACGATCCGAAGCAGCGGTCGCCACGTGCATGGGGGCTTAATTAAATAAAATGCAAATATTTTTAGTAGCTGTCTGTCCGATTACGCTGTGTCTCGTAAACGGTTGGCCCTGACTAGTATTATTACGCTATCTGACTGCATAGAACAACAACAAAGAATGAAATGAAAATTTTCGTTAACACAATTAATTAATTAAGTCCCCAGCAACTATGAAACCTACGAAACCAAAGCACAAGTATAACTGTTCTGTATGTGGAAGTATGACTCAACGCACATCCGGCACGGTTCTTCTTCAACAAGACAAGCAATTTCAAATATCATTTATACTGACGTGATAAAAAAAATTAGAATTACTATAATTGCGCAAGAAACCCAGAATTACACTCTAATACAAGAACACACGCCAGATGCTTTGTTGACTGAACCTGTAATGACGCATTATTCAGGACACTGAAATAATGACAGAGACAGGAAAAATTTTTTTTTTTTACCTTCGTTTATATTGATGTAAAGCACTCTAAACATTACAATCTCTCCACACCGACTCTCTAGTACCACATCTCAACAAGAATTGACTACTGCCACATCTCGACAAGCAGTCTTCACTACGTCGTCTCAGCAAGCACTTTTCACTAGCACATCTCAACAAGCACTCTCTGCTACGAGTTCTCCCCAAGCACTGACTACTACGAGTCCTCGACAGGCACAGACTACTACAAGTTCTGCCCAAGCACTGCCAGTGGAGGCGGCTGAATAATACTCTTTGGCGCAATCTCTGGCGCTGTGGCTCAGTGTAGCCACCTTTCAAGTGTCGTTGCACTGTTATGACTGACTGACGTGAGTGCATTTCAAGCACGACATACGCTTTCTCGGCTCCTGTCGCCATTTTGTCTCGCTGCGCTCTCGAGCGCTCTGGCGGCAGAAACCTGAAGTGCGGCTTCAGCCGAACAAAACTTTAAGAGTTTTTCTACGTATCTATAGTGTGTCGTGACCATATGTCAATGAATGGAGCTACACTGAATTAATGAAATCGCTTTAATCATTTGTAATAGCCCTGTATCGTTGTTGGTATTGGGTTGCTGTCGATTCTGATAATAACAACCGTATCAGTGAACTGTTCACAGTATTACTCTGCCGTACCTTCCTATTCTGCTGGTGTTGATATTAACCTATACGCATCTGACCAGAAATACTTTTCTTCTATCTATTTCACTTCACCGACCGCTACTGTATATAGCTTGAGTTTTGCATTTCCTTTTGAGATTTTCTAGCCCTAGCACATTATCCCTTCGTTGGCTACTCAATCTTTTTCTCATGTTTACCTCACCCTTGGAAGTCCCCTCTCAGAGATCCGTTGGGGGGCTATTCCGGAATCTTCTGCCAATGGAGAGCTCATGAAACTTTTTCAGTTGGAGGCTACATGTCCTGTGGATATACGTTTTGTGTCTTTAATGCTGTGGTTTCCGTTGCCTTATGCATCCTCATGCCGTTGATCATTGCTGATTCTTCAAATTGCAGGGCATTTTCCCATACCAAAGGCAAGAGAGTGCCCTGAACCTCTGTCCGCTCCTCTGCCCTCCTTGACAAGACCGTTAGCAAAATGAGTTTGACATTTCATGCCTGGAGTCCTAGGCTACCAACAATGATCATCAATCAAAATACACTCCTGGAAATGGAAAAAAGAACACATTGACACCGGTGTGTCAGACCCACCATACTTGCTCCGGACACTGCGAGAGGGCTGTACAAGCAATGATCACACGCACGGCACAGCGGACACACCAGGAACCGCGCTGTTGGCCGTCGAATGGCGCTAGCTGCGCAGCATTTTTGCACCGCCGCCGTCAGTGTCAGCCAGTTTGCCATGGCATACGGAGCTCCATCGCAGTCTTTAACACTGGTAGCATGCCGCGACAGCGTGGACGTGAACCGTATGTGCAGTTGACGGACTTTGAGCGAGGGCGTATAGTGGGCATGCGGGAGGCCGGGTGGACGTACCGCCGAATTGCTCAACACGTGGGGCGTGAGGTCTCCACAGTACATCGATGTTGTCGCCAGTGGTCGGCGGAAGGTCACGTGCCCGTCGACCTGGGACCAGACCGCAGCGACGCACGGATGCACGCCAAGACCGTAGGATCCTACGCAGTGCCTTAGGGGACCGCACCGCCACTTCTCAGCAAATTAGGGACACTGTTGCTCCTGGGGTATCGGCGAGGACCATTCGCAACCGTCTCCATGAAGCTGGGCTACGGTCCCGCACACCATTAGGCCGTCTTCCGCTCACGCCCCAACATCGTGCAGCCCGCCTCCAGTGGTGTCGCGACAGGCGTGAATGGAGGGACGAATGGAGACGTGTCGTCTCAGCGATGAGAGTCGCTTCTGCCTTGGTGCCAATGATGGTCGTATGCGTGTTTGGCGCCGTGCAGGTGAGCGCCACAATCAGGACTGCATACGACCGAGGCACACAGGGCCAACACCCGGCATCATGGTGTGGGGAGCGATCTCCTACACTGGCCGTACACCACTGGTGATCGTCGAGGGGACACTGAATAGTGCACGGTACATCCAAACCGTCATCGAACCCATCGTTCTACCATTCCTAGACCGGCAAGGGAACTTGCTGTTCCAACAGGACAATGCACGTCCGCATGTATCCCGTGCCACCCAACGTGCTCTAGAAGGTGTAAGTCAACTACCCTGGCCAGCAAGATCTCCGGATCTGTCCCCCATTGAGCATGTTTGGGACTGGATGAAGCGTCGTCTCATGCGGTCTGCACGTCCAGCACGAACGCTGGTCCAACTGAGGCGCCAGGTGGAAATGGCATGGCAAGCCGTTCCACAGGACTACATCCAGCATCTCTACGATCGTCTCCATGGGAGAATAGCAGCCTGCATTGCTGCGAAAGGTGGATATACACTGTACTAGTGCCGACATTGTGCATGCTCTGTTGCCTGTGTCTATGTGCCTGTGGTTCTGTCAGTGTGATCATGTGATGTATCTGACCCCAGGAATGTGTCAATAAAGTTTCCCCTTCCTGCGACAATGAATTCACGGTGTTCTTATTTCAATTTCCAAGAGTGTATAAGCAGTGGCGAACCCGGGACCGAGGGCACTTTGATCTCTAATGAAACCCCCACCCCACAAGTACCTGATAACGGCAATAAAATAACTGATAAGTGCCACTATCTCTGTGAGTGTGCTCACCTTTTCCCCCAAATGGTTTACCGTTCTTCTCCTTCATCAAGCGACAAAGCGTTCCACCAAGTCTCTTTTGGTTGTGGCCAACACATTCCTTCTATCGTAATGTTGTGCGTTTTTTCTATGTTACAACGTTGAGCAATCAAGAGACCCCATCATCAAGGTATTTAGTACATCTAAAACCATACTGGGTCTCAGACCTGGAGAAAGTCCTCACAACTGCAGAGGCCACCATGCCCACAGTTGTGCCACAATAACATGCCGAATGGACCGCTCAGAATTGGCATCAGCTCTCCATTGGCAGAAGATTCCGGAATAGCCCCCCAACAGATCTCTGAGAGGGGACTTCCAAGGGTGAGGTAATCATGAGAAAAATATTGAGTAGCCAACGAAGAGATAATGTGCTAGGGCTAGAAAATCTCAAAGGGAAATGCTTCTGCATGCTTCTCTTGTCACAGTTTCTCATTGTCTTCATTGTTAGATATTCTTCCTGTTGCATAAGGTGACAGTATCTAGACATAATTTCTACATCTACAACTTTACCTCAGTCAATACCAATTACTGATGCAACACCATATAGGGCCAGCCGAAGATACATTTCAGCCAAAGATATAAACACATCAAAAAGAAGCTTTGCATCACCTCGGTTCCGAGAGTTCCGGAACCTGTACATAAAATTCTAATAGAGATCAACATAAAATCATCTCCGAGTTTTTTTATTGCGATGGTGTACACAACGGTACCTCTAATACCCAGTAGCACGTCCTCTTGCATTGATGAATGCCTGTATTCGTCTGGCATTCTATCCACAAGTTCATCAAGGCACTGCCGGTCCAGATTGTCCCACTGCTCAACGGCGATTCGGCGTAGATCCTTCAGAGTGGTTGCTGGTCAACCTATCCCAGGTATGATCGATAGGGTTCATGTCTGGAGAACATTCTGGCCGCTCTAGTCGAGTGATGTCGTTATCCTGAAGGAAGTCATTCACCAAATGTGCACGATGTGGGCGCGAATTGCTGTCCATGCCTCGGCAATATGCTGCCGATATGGTGCACTATCGGTCGGAGGATGGCATCCAGGTATCGTACAGCCGTACGGCGCCTACCGTGACCACTTGCGGCATACATCGGCTCACATAATGCCACACCAAAACAGCAGCGAACCTTCACCTTGCTGTACTCGCTGGACAGTGTGTGTAAGGTGTTTAGCCTGACCGGGTTGCCTCCAAACAAGTCTCCGACGATTGTCTGGTTGAAGGAATGTGCGGCACTCATAGGTGAAGAGAACTGATGCCAATTCTGAGAGGTCCACTCGGCATGTTGTTTGGCCCATCTGTACAGTGCTGCATGGTGTCGTCGTTGCGTAGATAGACCTCGCCATGGACGTCGGGAGTGAAGTTGCACATCATGGAGCCTATTGCGCACAGTTTGAGTCGTAACATGACGTCCTGTTGCTGCACAAAAGCATTATTCAACATTGTGGCGTTGCTGTCAGGGTTCCTCCGAGCCATAATCCGTAAGTAGCGGGCATCCACTGAAGTAGTAGCCCTTGGGCGACCTCAGCGAGTCATGTCATCGACAGTTCCAGTCCGAAAAACATCGCTTTGCTTCACTCCGATGCTCCTGGACATTTGCCTTGTTGAGTGTCCTTCCTCGTACAAAGTAACAATGCGGACGCAATCGAACCACGGTATTAACCGTTGAGGCATGGTTGAACTACAGGCAACACGTGCCGTGTACCTCCTTCCTGGTGGAATAACTGGAACTGATTGGCTGTCTGACCCGCTTCGTCTAATAGGCGCTGCTAGTGCATAGTTGTTTACATCTTTGGGCAGATTTAGTGACACTTCTGAACCGCTAAAGGGATAGTGTCTGTGATAAATTATCCACAGTCAACGTCTGTCTGCAGGAGTTCTGGGAACCGGAGTGATGCAAAACTTTTTTTGATGTGTGTACTTGTCAGCGAGAGGTCTCGAAGCAAAAATTCCGCCAGGGAAGCAGTTCCCCAAATGTCGGAAAATGTGTGGCAGTCTCCTTCTCGAGATCCGAATAATGGGATATTAAAACATCATTTCTTGAGACATGACACAGCTCCACATCCGGACCACCACTAATCAGTCTTCGATACCTCACCTTTCTACGCTTGCTCGCCACATAACGCTCCATGGTCATCTAAATAAACGGATGTAAAACCCTTAGTGCATCCCGCCTCTCGTACGTCACGCTCCAAAATGTTAATACATAATTATTAACGATAAGAATATTACAGTCATAATTACGACGAACATTCATAATGACCGTGTATTGATACTAACAAATAGTTGTGTTCGCACCTTCACTTTGTTGTGCGTTTCTTTGATGTCTTTGTATCGACTTTTGTGCTTAGCGAAAATTTAATTTTTTTTGTAAATGTTAGACAGTTTAAGCTCTTTCTTTAGAAAATTTTGGATGCTCTGATGTGCTCGTTTTAACAGACGAACTGTAATACACTTTTAATCATGCCTAGATTCCTTTCCGCCAGACTCTGGCGATGTGAGCCTTGAACGTGATGATCGGTTCCACCAGGATATTCCAGAGATGGAGCAAAGAAATAAAGGGAAATTGAGTGTTTCCATGCTAAGTGATTATTACTGGATGGTGAAAAACTACGATCCTGCATCATAGTACCTGAGACTAACCAAAAAGTGCGTTTTTTACGGTAACTGACTATTTTTAGTGTTTTCATATTGAGAGATACATATATTAAATGCCATTATCTCAAAAACGAGAGCTAATCAACATATTTAAACATCATTTTCGTGTTCAGTGGACCTAAAGCAGACACGAAAAGTATTTTATTCACCATAATTTTCAACTTTTAAAAATTTGTGGAAGAGTGATATCAATGAAGTTGCTGCCCAGGATAGAGTTGTTTTCTCTATTTCAACAGGTATACATGACAACTGTCAGAACTTAAATGTATCTGCTTTCTACAGGAAGACCAACTTCAGCTTGCCCACTGTGACTTGCTGTCAGACTCGAATTTACATTTCACTGAACATATTGTCTTATACAGGGATTTATGGTTATAAGTCAGTTATTTCTATTGATGACTGACCAACTTTACATCACTATTCGTCTCATTTGCAGACTAATAATTATAACTATTAGAAGTAGTATGTTTTTAAGTCGGTTAGTGCCTCCAAGTGCACATGGCAGAAGCAAGCCATTAATGATTATGTCCCACTGGGCAGTTGGTAAGGTATTAAAGTGTGGATGCAACGACTCAAAATGGTTGATCTGTGCTGAAAGGAGTAGTTCTGTTCATTGAGCAGGTACGACCGAGCAGAAGACGTCAAATACTTAGCTATGGATGTGTTTTCGGAAAGACTGTTACACGTAAAAAGAAAAACAGTTTCACACTTATGTCGGTATGTATTAAGATACCAGTTATCACAATATCTGCACCTATACCCCTAACACACTGTTGCTTTCAGAACTCACAAAAGAAGAGTTGATTCATTATGGACATACGTCGCGGTATGAGTCGATTTCGAACTGTCACAGAATGGGCTTCAGTTGGTGAAGATGGAGGTTGTGGGTTGGTCCTGTCTCTTATCAAATAAACAAATAACGTACATTAAGACGAAATTGGGTGCACACAATTGTTACGTGCAGCACTACTCTATTGCATAAAGTACATCCATTGACAGACTACAATTTGTATGTTCTTCAAACAACAAGAAGAAGACAACGGCCGCGGAAGCCTACGCTTACATTTAACCAACCTGTATGGGCAGGAAATCCATGGAAACATCAAGAAGTTAGAAGCACTGCGTTTAAAAAGATGTAAACTGCTGAATGACCTTGCTTTTTTGAAGAGATGCAGAGACACGAGTGTTGTGCCGTATTCTTTGCGGTTGACGTCTCACATAAAAACGAACAAGGCGAGGAATATCTGTGTTAACGCCAGTAAAGCATTGCTATGGGAAAGGATTCGCCACATCCGCATAAGTCTCGATGCTCACAACAGGAATTTGTGTGATCTGCACCTATTTCTGGCCGGAAAACTTCGGATGGAAGACTGGGATAAAGTCGACAGGTTAACCTTTCAGCAAGCATCAAGGACCAGCAATAGTATTACTAACCGCCAGATGAGAAAGTACGACAAACTACAACAGAAAGCCACGGACGAAACATTGACGCTGGACAGGCGACGGACAGTGGTCAACCTCTCCAGCCACACCTTGAGCGAAGCAACCACAGCAATCCTGGCCAAGGGGATGAATTTCGCAGTCGCACCTAAGCGAGTTCCAAAAGAAGATATTATAGAATCAGTAGAGGCTTCGGTACGTCATCTGCCACAGGCCGAGGCGGAGAAGATCCGGCAGGAAACGGTCAGAGTTCTGAATAAAGCAAAGCCACCGAAGCAAAACATCAACGCTGAGGAATATCATGCCATTAAGGAACTCAGGGACAACCCCCACTTAGTAGTGGTACAGGCAGATAAGGGCAACGCCACTGTAGTCTTGGACACGACTGATTACAACAAACGAATGGAAGATATTCTCGCAGAACCTATCTACAAGAAACTTCAGGGAGATCCGACGGCCAAGGTAATCAAAACGACGCAGGCACTGCTCAAGCACTCTAGAATCAATTTCGACAAGGCCAGAAGATTCATCCCGCAAGTGACACAGGCACCAAGGATATATGGTGTACCGAAGGTACACAAAACCGACTTCCCCTTAAGGCCCATAGTAAACAGTATAAATTCGCCGACCTACTACCTAGCGAAAGAACTGGCACCTAGGCTCCGACACCTAGTGCATCAAACCGAGTCCTACGTTAAGGATTCCACTCACTTCGTGTCTCTCCTAAAGGAAATGCGTGTTACGGACCAAGATCTGATGGTTAGCTTCGACGTCAAATCCCTATTCACGAATGTCCCAGTGTCAGATACTGTGAACATCCTAGAAGAACGCGTGGCACCTGATGTATGTGAGCTTGTGCGCCACTGTCTGACGACCACCTATTTCAGGTGGAGAGGTCAATTTTATGAACAAACTGACGGTGTAGCTATGGGCTCACCCCTATCGCCTGTCGCAGCAGAAATTTTCATGGAGGCATTTGAGGAAACAGCCCTCCAGTCCGCACCATTACGTCCAAATTGTTGGCTTCGCTATGTCGATGATACTTTCGTCATCTGGCCCCACGGAGAAGAGGAGTTACAGAACTTCCACAAGCACCTTAACCAACAGCATAGAAAAATCCAGTTTACAATGGAAACAGAGAAGAATGGGGTGCTGCCTTTTCTCGACGTGGAAGTTTATCGAAAACCTGATGGTAGACTTGGCCACAAAGTGTACAGGAAACCAACCAATACGGACAGGTACCTTCACGCCTCCTCCCACCATCACCCCACGCAGAAGAAGTCCGCCCTGCACACGCTAACGAAGAGAGCGTACAGGATAAGCGACGAAGAACATCTGAAGACAGAACTTGAACACCTCAGGTCCATCTTCGGAACTAATGGCTATGGGAAGCAGATGATAGACAGCACCATGTCGACAAGGGAGAAGACTAATAGGGAAGAGGAGAAGGAGGCACAGAGCATTGCTGTGTTACCATATGTACAAGGGGTCACCGAACGTATTGGCAAAATTCTACGAAAAGCCGACATCAAACCAATTTTCCGAAGCAGAAACAAAATATCAGACATGCTCGGTTCTACCAAGGATGCAGTTGACAAACTACACACAGCTGGTGTGTATGAAATTGGTTGTGCGTGTGGATTAGTTTACATAGGTGAGACGGGACGTCCGATCAGCACTAGGCTCTCGGAACATGAAAGATATATCCGCCTGAAACAACACACTAAGTCAGCAGTGGCGGAACACCGGGACGAGTGCGGGAAACCAATATTTTTTCAAGAAGCCCGCGTCCTGGCGAAACAGCCTCTCACTTTCAAAAGAAAGATTAGAGAGGCGATAGAAATAGCCAAAAGACCCGCCAACATGAATAGAGAGGACGGGTACAAGCTTCCGAGGTCTTGGCTGCCTGCAATAGCAGGGCTACGGAGCGGCGGCAGTGCCGTGGCGGCCCATGCGGACACGCGGAGAGCCACAGTAGTGGTCGCGAGCACACAAAGCAATGGCACGCCGCAGCCGGCTTCTGGACAGCATGGAAACAGAGTGACGTCACAGCCATCACCTGTTCGCTATTCGTCCGTCTCCTCCAATGGGGTGGATTAATATAAAGACCAATAGAAAACAGCTATTTCAGCCAATAACAGATAATAAAGGAAACACCAATAAAGCATACCTTTCACACCTCCTCCTCCTCCTAGTACAGCCAATCAAGTAACGACACGGTTTTCTCGTGCAGCTATTTAAGGAATCCAAGTGTGTTCATTTAGCAGTTAACGTAAGGCCCTGATGAAGGCTAGCTGCAACGCTGGCCGAAACGTTGGCGCAATTTAAAATTATGACGATGCGGTCTGATACCCTGAAGAATTTTATTGAAGAAGACAACGGCCGCGGAAGCCTACGCTTACAACAACATAACGTCTTGTACAAGAAATACGTTCTAGACAAACCTTTTATGATGAATTAATTGCTTGAAATCAACCGGAAACTGGAAAATCCAATACAAACATAAGAAATAATAATATATGTACAGGGTGACAATTATTGAACTATATGAAAGAAAAGTGAATTAGTTACAAACTACGGCGTGCACACACTTTATTCAACAGCTGGATGTCACTACAGACATTCGGATTTAGATTATGACATGTTCAACATGCCCGCTATCATTGGCGAGGATGTGGCGCAGAGGAATAGCGAAGTTCTGCATGACCCGCTGAAGTGTGGGAACATCGATACTGTCGATGACCTCCTGAATTTCTGTTTTCAGCTCAGTTTTGAAGTTATTGCTGTACATCTTTTCCTTATTGTAGCCCCACAAAAAGCAGTCGAATGTGTTTAGATCCGGAGATTACGGCCGCCAATCGAGGCCCGTACCAGTGACCTCTGGGTACCCGAGAGCCAGAACGCGGTCCGCAAAGTACTCCTCCAGGATATCCTGTTTCAGTACAGTCGAGGTCCGTCTTGCATGAAGCACATCTTGTCGAAATCAGGGTCACTTTGGAAAATGAGGATGATGTCATCTCCCAGAACCATCACGTACCGTTCGGTAGTCACCGTGAGATCAAAGAATATCGCACCGATTATTCCGTAACTGGACATTGCGCACCACACAGTCATCCGTTGAAGGTGAAGAGACTTCTCAGTCGCGAAATGCGGGTTCTCAGTCCCCCAAATGCGCCCGATTTGCTTATTGACGAACCCGTCCAAATGAAAGTGGGCTTCATCGCTAAACCAAACCAACATGCGCATACAAATTCTCATCATGCCCCGCGACCACCGTGCAATTTGAAAGTCCTATCGCAAACCGTTCAGAAATTAGGGAGATTTTATTTCATATTTTTCAATAATTGTCGCTGTGTATTTTTTTCCGCACGCGTTATTAGCCCTTCAGGAAACTTGTTAATCTGATACCACATCAGCGAAAATCTCACTAAATTTCTCAGGTAGAGTTGAGAACTCTATTCGAAGCTACTGAGTCTTTCGAATTCTCCTATGTGATCTTTAATGTTGGTCTAGATTTCTCTTACTCTAGATTCTTGCCCTTTATGGTTTTTCTAGGAAACATAGTACTTGAAAAAACTGGTAATATTTATGTAGAAGATTTGTAAAAATTAATACGGCGATTCCAGCACATAAGAAAGAAAACAAGGAATTAAGGCCGTGGAACGCACATATCTGTCGAGGAGATACGGCATTCAAGAATCTTGAGTAATAGAATCAGTAGCAACGCTGCAGCAGAAAGATGTGAATATCGGAAACACCCAATCATTAATTAAAGTTGTAGTAGACATGTATAGAAGAAACGATTGGCACAAAGTAGGAAACATGAAGCACACCATGTAATCCGCGAGCCGGCCGGAGTGGCCGAGTGGTTCTAGGCGCTACAGTCTGGAACTGCGCGACCGCTATGGTCGCAGGTTCGAATCCTGCCTCCGGCATGGATGTGCGTGAAGTCCTTAGGTTAGTTAGGTTTAAGTAGTTCTAAGTTCTAGGGGACTGATGACCTTAGAAATTAAGTCCTGTAGTGCTCAGAGCCATTTGAACCATTTGTAATCTGCGAAACGACCGATGTCTCAGAGGATGCAATGAACAAATAAGTCTCCTGAGATGATGCGAAGAACATACAAGTGTCCCTGTTACCTTGTTGCGGCAGAGAAGGCCCCAGACTCTGAGGGCCGAGGAGAAGCTGGAGGGAATGCGTCTGCCAAGAGATATCAGTGTAGCTGCGACTGGGATGGGACGAGATGGGATCCGCAGCAACCCGAGAAGGCGATCGGCCTGCCGCCGCTGATAACCGCAGGCGGCCGCTCACAGCTACTGACACACGGCGAGGGTCGCCGCCAATCCCGCGGCTCCCCTCACCCCCACCTCCACCTCCCCCACCCATACACGCACACACACAGAGCAATCTGACTCAACTAATGCTCTGATACTGGGCAGTAGCTTTGCCGGTGGGCACGAATACATCGCCCCGTGTTGCTTCAGCGCTACCTCTACTATTACTACAGTCAATAACACCTGCTAACTGAGGATTCTATAATTGTAGTACGGGGACCAAGGCGACAACGTCTCGGCCTGGCTGAGGCGGATTGTGATAAATTGTCTTACTACCGAAAAATCTACATCTACATCCATACTCAGCAAGCCACCTGACGTTGTGTGGCAGAGGGTACCTTGAATACCTCTATCGGTTCTTCTTTCTATTCCAGTCTCGTATTGTTCGTGGAAAGAAGGATAGTCGGTATGCCTCTGTGTGGGCTCTAATCTCTCTGATTTTATCCTCATGGTCTCTTCGCGAGATATACGTAGGAGGGAGCAATATACTACTTGACTCCTCGGTGAAGGTACGGCCTCGAAACTTCAACAAAAGCCCGTACTGAGCTACTAAGCGTCTCTCCTGCAGAGTCTTTCACATTTTCGATGCTGGAGCCTTTTACAGCAATAAAGTTCGGACAAACTTTTTTCAGAACATACATTCTTTACCTGGCTTGCTACTTTGTAAGATGTGAAGAATAGACGTCTGCAGTTTCCTCCAAGTCCTCTTCATTTAGATAAGAACGTAATATCAACTTATTTTTTGAGATTGAAACAGTCTGGATCTATAGTTTTTGTAGGACTGTTTCCAGTGCATTGATTCCCTCCCTGACGACATTTTCCGTCTATGTCGCCATTATATCTTCAGTATGTCGAAATCACTTTCCTAAAACTAATATCGTTAGACGTGAGAATAGGTAAAAGTCGTAGTTGCCAATTCTCGCGAATACGATTCATTTAGAACTTGAAATCCATATTTATACGCTGCTAACGCGTCTCTCTAGGTCCAGTCCGTTACTCCAACTCAACCAATACGCTAATTCTGGGTAAATACTTAGCCAGTTGCCATGAAAAGATAGTCTCGTGTAACTTGAGATCCATCTTTCTTGTCACTGGAACTGTTTCTATTATTGCCGGCCGAAGTGGCCGTGCGGTTAAAGGCGCTGCAGTCTGGAACCGCAAGACCGCTAGGGTCGCAGGTTCGAATCCTGCCTCGGGCATGGATGTTTGTGATGTCCTTAGGTTAGTTAGGTTTAACTAGTTCTAAGTTCTAGGGGACTAATGACCTTAGCAGTTGAGTCCCATAGTGTTCAGAGCCATTTGAACCATTTTTTTGTGTCTGCTATTTTTCACGACGTCCAGGTGAAATTCTCTTGACCTGCCCCTTTGACTGTGACTGTATTTTATATCGACGAAGAAAGGAAAGGAAAGATATTAGATCAATGTGAGAATCTATGCTAGCAACCCATGTCCTTGATTACATGTAACAGCAAAATTTAACCCTTGACTGTACAACAAACGAACAATTTTGTGGAAGAGGTGAACCTCCGTAATGTACCATTATTCTATTCTCTAAAAAAATGTTACTACAGATATCTTGAGTTGTAAGTCTTTAAAAACAGACTATGTCTACTGCACAACTGATTGAAAAAAAACCGGATAACCATGATGTTCTTATGATCTGCTTTCACTTTTTGTTTACCTCCATTTCAGAGCTACATTCGTCTAAATTAATGATACTGTTACTGAATACGGTATCTTGCAGCATTAAAACCTTCACCGAAGCGTTTTCAAGACTTTTATTGTTGACTTTATCCTATTACAGGGACAGTTTTACTTCCCAGCACACTTGCTCACTACATGCAAACCTTTAGTTCCCCCCCCCCCCCCCCCCCAAAAAAAAAAAAAAAACCTAGAGATTTTGTACGAAATTTAATGTAGTTGAAGTTTGTACTGGGATGCGCTTTTCTTAGAGGCTATAGTTTTCGAATTAGTGGAGAAAAATGTACAAAAGCTACTTTCAATCACATTTCTCTTCAACTACTCGAAGCCCATGGTCTGCAGTAACAACGTATACCAGTACAGAAAAGTCCTGTTCAGTTTTTCTGTAAGACTAATCGCCTCCATGTAGCAAGTGAGAGTTAATAGAAATCTTGTTTGTGGCTTCTCAAGGCATTACACATTGCATAAAACCCATCTTTAGGGGCGGCTGAATCATTCTGTATACTATACCCGTGAGTATGTACGAAGCTTTAGTGAAAGAATTATTGACAATTTTGTTAAGAGGGAAATAGGAACTTCATCGATGTCTACCAGAACTGCTGAATAGCCCAGCGAATAATTTGTTTCCTTAGTTGTGGACCCACTACAACATTAGGCTGAGTACTGCTATGTTAATGAATAGCGCAGCAGAATGAATATTGTAGAATGTTAGTGACAACAACAGCTTCTTAAGAATAAAAACCTAACGTCTGATGTGTCTTGGAAATTGGACTTTGCTCAACTGAAAGAAAACCAAACTTTAGTCTCTTATAATATTTATAACGGTCGTGGAACCCGAGTTACCCAAGCCAACAAACAGCAAAACTTACGCAACACAAATAGGTGACTGGGTCTTTTATGTGAAGTTGCAAAGGGAGCCAAAATAATTTGTTTTAGGATTCACTTGCTATGCTCTAGTAAATGCTTCTTCGCCCCCATCAAAATAACATAAGGCAGATCAGAAAGCGTACTTAATCACTGACACACTCTTTCCACTCATGAACGCAACTGAACAGAGAGCAGCTAATGTTTAAAATACCGAGTGAGTAATGTATAAAACAACGTGAACCACCTGTTGTGGAACATTATAAATGCGTCAAACGTTCTTGGTGATTTTAGAACTCATAGAGACAAGAGACGCAAGTTCAATAAATATGGATCCAGAAGTTCATAGGCGTACTATTTCAGGTCTGAATACTGTTCATAGCAGGTAGTCGAGGTCACGTTCATTCAAGGGAATGCATCCATGTATCTTTCGGCGTAAGAAATCGCGCATTCTACGAAGACAGAAACAGACCATGGAGAGCCATTCAAACAAGAGGATTTTGATGGTAGATTACCTACATTTTCGGAACATAGTGGGAAATCCTACCCGCTATCCCACATTGGGATTAGTACATTCCTTTTACTATGAAGTGGAGGTAAAGAAGCAATTTTAGCAAACTCAGGCATCTCATATCAAGGACACTGTGGCCTTCATGAATTAACGTAGAGATAAACCACTACGGGTCGCATAGTACAACAGGTAGTTATCAAATTTAATCTCCTCGGAAATGTAAATTTAAGTAAATAATTTTCAATTAGTTAGCAGATACATCTTTTGAGTCTAGGTATACACTGAAATATCCGTGCCACAGTACCGCATCAGGGCGCTAGAGGAGCAAAGAGAAATGGTGCTGCACATTTCACTTTATCAGTGTGCACTTGCTGACAAATAGAAAATTAATTACATAGCTTTATATTTTGGAAGTGATAAAATTAAAAAGTTCATCAAAGATGGCGCCGAACAGAGCTCTGATCATCTGAATTGTTTCCTTCAGCGCAACTAATTTCTGCAAACGCTCTCGTCTGAAGAGTGAACTAGTAAAACGGGGCCTTTGTCTGTTTATCTATGCATATGGAAAGACATGTACTGAACCGTTCTTACGTACAAACATACAAACAACACAATGGTAGTGAACACAAAAGTGAAATCATCTGTGTAAGTAGGTAAGACAGCAGAATACGAGTGAACTCGAGAAATTGTAAGTGACATCAAATTACAGCCAATAATTGGTGGATATTAATAATTAAATGAAATTAAACACAAAGAGCACGAAATTAAGGGATCGATGTATGACTATAAAAGATTGCTTAGACGATTAAATTATGACAGAATGTATTAGTTTCAGTACTGTGTACACAAACGAAAACAAAGTTACAAATCTCAGGGCAGATTTGACTGAGAGCGGACACGACACAGTTATTGCCGAGAAGGGGGGTGGATGAATCTCTTCACCATTATTCGTTATCGATCGTCGTGTAGTGCTGTCGGCGGCAGGCGCTGCGTCGGTACGGCGCGTCGCCTCGGAGCTGTGCGGGACGCGTCGGCTGGTCTCATCAGCATTCGCGGCTTTGCGGCGAGCCCCAGGTACGATCTCCGCGTTGTCTGCCCGTTGTCGGTTGAATGGCCGAAGCTGTGGTACCACGGTGTCGGAAGGTGGATGCTGGCTATGGACGGAAGAGCGACCATCTCCTCTCGCTTCCCCGGTGTCTCCACGACTCCTCTCTTTGCTCCTCACCCATTTCTCGACTCAACTACTCCTTTTGGCATTGTCAGTGGCGGACGAAATTGTCAATGCAGCCCAATGGCAATTCGCCGTTTGATGGATACACCTCTACGTGCAGGTTGGGAATTTCCCTATCTGTCACGAGCTGGTGTGTACCTCGGCAACTGGCGTATTTCTCACGGTTTCACATTCTTATGACGTTTTCTGCATTCGGGAGCTGTTGCGAGAGCAGCTACACAACGGTTCTTTGTAACTGCTATCTCTGGAAAGACTCATGTTTGTGCTTCGTCTCAGAGTCTGCTGGCGTCAATGATTTATAATGAACGTCCTTACTATCCAGAAAAAAACATCTTCTTAAGAACTCTGACTTGTTTCACATGCCACACTGCGCGAACTCTCCACCCTTTGTGTACGCTCCTCCCTCTACCAGCGCGGTGCTACAATTGTCGGCACATTCCTGCTTTCTAAGGCAGGTACAATTACTGCTGCAAGGCCAGAAGAACTCACATGCATCGTGCGTATGTTCTTGACGTTCCGTCCTAATGCCTGCAGGGGTCCATCTGTTCTTGGCTCACTTCTCATTGTCAGCCAAGCTCTTCACAAGCGAGGCGATGACGCCCAACGGCTACCCCCAGTGTACTCTGCAGAATGGCTACAGTGTCCTCTTCTCAGGCGCTCTGCGCGTGAGGTGTGGCCGGCGTTCGCCTGGGCAGCAGTCGGTATGGGTCGGAGAAGCAGAGTCCGGGCGGAGCTATCACAATACGTAGCCAGGATTGCTACTAGTCTTGTGTAGGGGAGAGTGTTGTACCTAGAGTATAGTGTACCTAGGAGGGCCGACCGAGGTGGCCGAGCGGCTGTAGGCGCTACAGTCTGGAACCGCGCGACCGCTACGGTCGCGGGTTCGAATCCTGCCTCGGGCATGGATGTATGTGATATCCTTAGGTTAGTTGGGTTTAAGTAGTTCTCAGTTCTAGGGGACTCATGACCTCAGAAGTTAAGTGCTCAGAGCCATTTTTTGTACCTAGGAACACAATGTTTTCTGGTCGGACCTCAGAATCACACGAAGGAATGCGCACAAACGAACGCCTTAAACAGTTTCGCCCGTTGCGTACTGCGCAGTATTTGTAAATAATTTGTATTCTTATATTTTGACGAAAGTTCAGTCTTGATCACATCATGTATGTTTTAATGATATAGGTAACCGGTTTCGGTTCATTCTACAAAACCATCATCAGACCCATGGCTCCCTTAGGATGGTAGGCGGAGCTCTCCTCCACAGTCAACAGTTGACCTGTGTAGCAGCGAGGAGAGCTCCGCCTACCATCCTAAGGGAGCCATGGGTCTGATGATGGTTTTGTAGAATGAACCGAAACCGGTTACCTATATCACTAAACCATACATGATGTGATCAAGACTGAACTTTAGTCAAAATATAAGAATTAATTGATCACTGCTTTCCAAAAATGTTTACTAAAATTTGTATTCTGTATAACAATATAAAGCCATTTGGAGCATATTTTTAATTCTTCTGGTACATAATTTATGGTGAGCAATATGCTGTATAATTTTAGAAATATTTACACAAGCTAATAAGTGCTTAGTTGAGCCATACTTTACAGGTCGCGCACCTCTTGTACCTTGAAACAGAAAAAATGTCTTTTAGCACGCAATGAACTGAGTTTCTATAATGTCTTAACAGTTTCACCTGTCCCGAAAATAGAAATGTGCGCTAGTTTCCAATAACTTCTATTTCCAAATGTACAGGGTGATTCAAAAAGAATACCACAACTTTAGGAATTTAAAACTCTGCAACGACAAAAGGCAGAGCTAAGCACTATCTGTCGGCGAATTAAGGGAGCTATAAAGTTTCATTGAGTTGTACATTTGTTCGCTTGAGGCGCTGTTGACTAGGCGTCAGCGTCAGTTGATGCTAAGATGGCGACCGCTCAACAGAAAGCTTTTTGTGTTATTGAGTACGGCAGAAGTGAATCGACGACAGTTGTTCAGCGTGCATTTCGAACGAAGTATGGTGTTAAACCTCCTGATAGGTGGTGTATTAAACGATGGTATAAACAGTTTACAGAGAATGGGTGTTTGTGCAAAGGCCGCCAGGCAGCCCGTGACAGAGCACTTCATCACTGGCCTCCAAGAAGCCCTGATCTTACCCCCTGCGATTTTTTCTTATGGGGGTATGTTAAGGATATGGTGTTTCGGCCACCTCTCCCAGCCGCCATTGATGATTTGAAACGAGAAATAACAGCAGCTATCCAAACTGTTGCGCCTGATATGCTACAGAGAGTGTCGAACGAGTTGGAGTATCGGGTTGATATTGCTCGTGTGTCTGGAGGGGGCCATATTGAACATCTCTGAACTTGTTTTTGAGTAAAAAAAAACCTTTTTAAATACTCTTTGTAATGATGTGTAACAGAAGGTTATAGTATGTTTCTTTCATTAAATACACATTTTTAAAGTTGTGGTATTCTTTTTGAATCACCCTGTATTTTAACTTTCAATATTGTCATTAATTTAACATCATTCAGTGCATATTGGTGTGTAGAAAAATAATGACGTAAAAGACAGACTACTAAATAGGATATTGACAAGATTTCGTTGACCACAACATTCGTTATTTTAAACGATTATTTGTTCCTAGGTAAATAGCCTTGTTGTACATTTGAAGGTGTTTCCACGTTTCGAAAAACGTAGGAGTGCATCACATAAAAAATGAATGTCATCATTTAAAATGGAATAAGGAAATACGTGAAACTTCCATTACAGTAGATCTGAAAATATGCCAAGGTACAACATTCTCCCCTACAGCAACACACACTCTAACACATACGAAACTGTAGTACAACCCAGACCGAACTGCACAGCTGCAGGCTATGTAGCTCTCAGACCAATGTGTACCAACCGTACTGTCAAACAGAAAGAAATCCACAGTGTTGACCTCGTCTACAAAGTGCCAACGCAACGTCCATTGTCATACATACATCCGAAATACTTTCAGCCACTCTTAAGAACAAGTGTTCAATCTCGGAAAGTATGTGATCCTGGACCAGTGCTTTTCTTCTTTCGATGAACACTACCATCACTTTTTTAGCAGCCGTTACACATATGTTACAGCGAAGCTAATCAGCAAACAATATGGAAGTAGTTGTTCCCCTCCTTCGGTCTTGTAGGAGCACAGCACTGCGACTTATCCCCGAAAGGCAGGAAAACAAGGCAGTAAAGTCTGCGTGGGTCCACCCTGAGACTACTCATGGCATGTGTCGGTCCGCAGTCCCCAGTGCTGACGAGGCACTGCTATCTGATGTACTGGCCATCAACAGCGGTGGGGCTGGACAGATTGCTGTTTCCGGAATCAGCGTCCGGGCAATAAACTTTGCGGTAATGCTTCTGATTTTTATCGCTGTTCGCCCGTTACCGACAGGCGGCGGAGGCTGCTGCGTGTCTGCGCGGGTGTGTGTTTGTGTGTGTGCTGTGGTCGTGGGGATACAATGGCGTCTCATTAGATCAGCCTCAGGGGTACGCAAAGTAAATAACCCTCTTACGACAAATGGTACTGCAACCATGTCCCTCAACAAATTTCAGAAGAAATATATAGTAGCTGGGAACATTATCTACAAGTTCAACAATTATAGTCACAAATGAGAAATACCATAAGGTGCACAAATTTGCTTCCGCCGTTTTTTCCCCAACATTTGACGCTGTAATGAAATAAATTGGTTACACATGTAGCCGGCCGCGGTGGTCTCGCGGTTAAGGCGCTCAGTCCGGAACCGCGCGACTGCTACGGTCGCAGGTTCGAATCCTGCCTCGGGCATGGATGTGTGTGATGTTCTTAGGTTAGTTGGGTTTAAGTAGTTCTAAGTTCTAGGGGACTGATGACCACAGATGTTAAGTCCCATAGTGCTCAGAGCCATTTGAACCATTTTTTTTACACATGTATTTTCCATCGTTGGCCATTACTTTCTCCCATCTTTCGGGCAGTGTACGAATTCCGCGTCGGAAAAATTGTTCATCTTTTGAAGCGATCCACGAATCGATCCAATTTGTGACTTCTTCATGAGATTGGAAGTGTTGGTCAGCCAGGCCATGCGCCATTTATCTAAACAGGTGATCGTCAGAGGGAGCAATGTCTGGAAAATACGGCGGGTGGGGTAGGACTTCTCATTTTAACGTTTCCAGGTACCTTGTGACCTCTTTTGCAAGGTGGCTTCGAGCGTCGTCGTGCTGCAAAATCGCTTTATCGTGCCTGTCGATGTAGTGCGGCCGCCTGTCTTTTAATGCTCTGCTCAAACGCATTAACTGCGTTCGATAACAGGCACCTGTGATTGTTTCTCTTGGTTTTATCTTCTCATAGTACACGAAGCCGAGCCGGTCCCACCAGAATGTAGAGCATGATATTCGAGCCGTGAATATTCGGTTTGGCCGTCGACGCGGAAGCATTCCCCATGATCTTTTGCCTTTAGGGTTATGGTTTTTTTTTTTTTTTTGGTCATCAGTCTACTGACTGGTTTGATGCGGCCCGCCACAAATTCCTTTCCTGTGCTAACCTCTTCACCTCAGAGTAGCACTTGCAACCCACGTCCTCAATTATTTGCTTGACGTATTCCAATCTCTGTCTTCCTCGACATTTTTTCCCTCTACAGCTCCACTACCATGGAAGTCATTCCCTCATGTCTTAGCAGATGTCCTATCATCCTGTCCCTTATCAGTGTTTTCAACATATTCCTTTCCTCTCCGATTCTGCGTAGAACCTCCTCATTCCTTACCTTATCAGTCCACCTAATTTTGAACATTCGTCTATAGCACCACATCTCAAATGCTTCGATTCTCTTCTGTTCCGGTTTTCCCACAGTCCATGTTTCACTATTATACAATGCTGTACTCCAGACGTTCATCCTCAGAAATTTCTTCCTCAAATTAAGGCCGGTATTTGATATTAGTAGACTTCTCTTGGGCAGAAATGCCTTTTTTGCCATAGCGAGTCTGCTTTTGATGTCCTCCTTGCTCCGTCCGTCATTGGTTATTTTACTGCCTAGGTAGCAGAATTCCTTAACTTCATTGACTTCGTGACCATCAATCCTGATGTTAAGTTTCTCGCTGTTCTCATTTCTACTACTTCTCATTACCTTCGTCTTTCTCCGATTTACTCTCAAACCTTACTGTGTACTCATTAGACTGTTCATTCCGTTCAGCAGATCATTTAATTCATCTTCACTTTCTCTCAGGATAGCAATGTCATCAGCGAATCGTATCATTGATATCCTTTCACCTTGTATTTTAATTCCACTACTGAATCTTTCTTTTATTTCCATCATTGCTTCCTCGATGTACAGATTGAAGAGTAGGGGCGAAAGGCTACAGCCTTGTCTTACACCCTTCTTAATACGAGCACTTCGTACTTGATCGTCCACTCTTATTTTTCCCTCTTGGTTGTTGTACATATTGTATATGACCCGTCTCTCCCTATAGCTTACCCCTACTTTTTTTCAGAATCTCGAACAGCTTGCACCATTTTATATTGTCGAACGCTTTTTCCAGGTCGACAAATCCTATGAAAGTGTCTTGATTTTTCTTTAGCCTTGCTTCCATTATTAGCCGTAACGTCAGAATTGCCTCTCTCGTCCCTTTACTTTTCCTAAAGCCAAACTGATCGTCACCTAGCGCATTCTCAATTTTCTTTTCCATTCTTCTGTATATTATTCTTGTAAGCAGCTCCGATGCATGAGCTGTTAAGCTGATAGTGTGATAATTCTCGCACTTGTCAGCTCTTGCCGTCTTCGGAATTGTGTGGATGATGCTTTTCCGAAAGTCAGATGGTATATCGCCAGACTCATATATTCTACACATCAACGTGAATAGTCGTTTTGTTGCCACTTCCCCCAATGATTTTAGAAATTCTGATGGAATGTTATCTATCCCTTCTGCCTTATTTGACCGTAAGTCCTCCAAAGCTCTTTTAAATTCCGATTCTAATACTAGATCCCATATCTCTTCTAAATCGACTACTGTTTCTTCTTCTATCACATCAGACAAATCTTCACCCTCATAGAGGCTTTCAATGTATTCTTTCCACCTATCTGCTCTCTCCTCTGCATTTAACAGTGGAATTCACGTTGCACTCTTAATGTTACCACCGTTGCTTCTCATGTCACCAAAGGTTGTTTTGACTTTCCTGTATGCTGAGTCTATCCTTCCGACAATCATATCTTTTTCGATGTCTTCACATTTTTCCTGCAGCCATTTCGTCTTAGCTTCCCTGCACTTCCTATTTATTTCATTCCTCAGCGACTTGTATTTCTGTATTCCTGATTTTCCCGGAACATGTTTGTACTTCCTCCTTTCATCAATCAACTGAAGTATTTCTTCTGTTACCCATGGTTTCTTCGCAGCTACCTTCATTGTACCTATGTTTACCTTCCCAACTTCTGTGATGGCCCTTTTTAGAGATGTCCATTCCTCTTCAACTGTACTGCCTGCTGCGCTATTCCTTATTGCTGTATCTATAGCGTTAGAGAACTTCAAACGTATCTCGTCATTCCTTAGTACTTCCGTATCCCACTTCTTTGCATATTGATTCTTCCTGACTAATGTCTTGAACTTCAGCCTACTCTTCATCGCTTCTATGTTGTGATCTGAGTCTATATCTGCTCCTGGGTACGCCTTACAATCCAGTATCTGATTTCGGAATCTCTGTCTGACTATGATGTAATCTAATTGAAATCTTCCCGTATCTCCCGGCCTTTTCCAAGTGTACCTTCTCCTCTTGTGATTCTTGAACAGGGTATTCGCTATTTCTAGATGAAACTTGTTACAGAACTCAATTAGTCTTTCACCTCTTTCATTCCTTGTCCCAAGCCCATATTCTCCAGTAACCTTTTCTTCTACTCCTTCCCCTACAACTGCATTCCAGTCGCCCACGACTATTAGATTTTCGTCCCCTTTTACATACTGCATTACCCTTTCAATATCCTCATATACTTTCTCTATCTGTTCATCTTCAGCTTGCGACGTCGGCATGTATACCTGAACTATCGTTGTCGGTGTTGGTCTGCTGTCGATTCTGATTAGAACAACCCGGTCACTGAACTGTTCACAGTAGCACACCCTCTGCCCTACCTTCCTATTCATAACGAATCCTACACCTGTTATACCATTTTCGGCTGCTGTTGATATTACCCGATACTCATCTGACCAGAAATCCTTGTCTTCCTTCCACTTCACTGGCCCCTACTATATCTAGATTGAACCATTGCATTTCCCTTTTCAGATTTTCTAGTTTCCCCACCACGTTCAAGCTTCTGACATTCCACGCCCCGACTCGTAGAACGTTATCCTTTCGTAGATTATTCAATCTTTTTCTCATGGTAACCCTCCCCCTTGGCAGTCCCCTCCCGGAGATCCGAATGGGGGACTATTCCGGAATCTTTTGCCGATGGAGAGATCATCATGACACTTCTTCAAATACAGGCCACATGTCCTGTGGATACCCGTTACGTGTCTTTAATGCAGTGGTTTCCATTGCCTTCTGCATCCTCATGTCGTTGATCATTGCTGATTCTTCCGCCTATAGGGGCAATTTCCGACCCCTAGGACAAGAGAGTGCCCAGAACCTCTATCTGCTCCTCCGCCCTCTTTGACAAGGCCGTTGGCAGAATGAGGCTGACTTCTTATGCCGGAAGTCTTCGGCCGCCAATGCTGATTATTTATCAAAATTTTGGCAGTGGCGGGGATCAAACCCGGGACCGAAGACATTTTGATTATGAATCAAAGACGCTACCCCTAGACCACGGGTATGGTAATGAATCCATTTTTCGTCCCTGTTCACAATGCAATGCAGAAATCCCTTCCGTTTTTGCCTCTGAAGCAACTGTTCACAAACACATAAACGCCGTTCTACGTCTCTTGGTTTCAGCTTACAAGGGACCAACATTCCTTTTTTTAGAATCATGCCCATAGCCTTGAGACGTTTTGAAGTGGCTTGCTGTGTCACTCCCACTAATAGTGCCAATTCTTCCTGAGTTTGACGCGAGCCTTCATTCAGCAATGTCTCCAATTTTCTTCGAAAACCTTCTCTCTTCGACCACTATACTGGTCTACGACGTTAAAATCACCATTCTTGAAGCGATGAAACCACTCACGACACGTTCTTTTACTAACAGCGTACTTACCATAAGTACTTGAGGACATTCGATGGGACTCAGTCGCTGTTTTCTTCGTACTGAAACAAAACAGTAACACCTCCAGCAAATGACGAGAATTAGGCTCGTAAACTGACATTTTCAATCAAGAGCAACTTTATGATGAAGACACAAATAGACTAAAGTTTGAATGAGGTTATGTTGACCGACGGCTGCGGTCTGTTTCTTTCGACCGCTACTTGCCTATCGGCAAACGACGGAAGCAAAGTTGTACACGTACTTCTTGCATGGCGTCATTCAGTGGGTACCAATAAAAAAAGTATATCTCCCTCGATTCGATGTCGAAAACGAATATATAACAGCATTTCAAAGGTTCAAATGTGTGTGAATTCCTAAGGGACCAAACTGCTGAGGCCATCGGTCCCTAGACTTACACGCTACTGAAACTAACTTACGCTGAGAACAACACACACACCCATGCCCGAGGGAGGACTCGAAACTCCGACGGGAGGGGCCGCGCGATTCGTGACATGGCGCCTCTAACCGTGTTGCCACTCCACGCAGCTAACAGCATTTCAGAACATAGACTGTTTTTTCCTACTGAAAATTTATCACGGTTTCTACACCATGGTCATTGAGTGGGGGGATTTATATAGTATTCCAGAAAATTAAAGATTGTGAAAAGAGCGTCTGAGAGTGCGTGTGCGGTCACAGATGTCAAGAGGGAAAGAGTAGTGACGTCGTTTGCAGCTGTGAGCAGCTTGTATCAGCGACGTGGATACTGGACGCCATCGCAGAACAAGGCATGTTGCGACAGGGATCATCAACCAGCACCCCCCCCCCCCCCTCCCAAAAAAAATCGTTAAAGAAACAACATTCATAGTTTCATATATATGAATTTCCAAATGTCTCACCTGACATTCTGACAATAAAGTAGCTCGGAGAGAATAAAGTAGCTCGGAAAGGGTGTCGAAAGTGGCGTGGTGTTCAAGGCGTAACACAAGATGCTTTTCAATTGTTCCACGTGGAAAGATTTGGGGCCTGATAGCCCGCAGAGAATGCCCATTGTGGTAAAGGAAACCATCCATTCACAGGTTGGCCGTGGCCTGAAAGTCCACTGGTAGAAGCTGAAATCTTAGGTCGTTGAGTATGGCAAACACAAATTGGAAAAACCCCTCGGCGGCCTCTGGAATCTAGACAGAAGTAACTGAAAGAAACAGAATTGTTTACACGCTCGCGTAATCATACATTGCCGACCCGCGTTCACAGTCGTTGTGCTAAGTGGTATACGGATAATGATGGCGAGATCACTTAGATTTCATGCTGCGCATGTTATTACAGTTATTACGTCAGTTGGACGTAAGTTCAAATGGTTCAAATGTATCTGAGCACTATGGGACTTAACATCTGAGGTCATCAGTCCCCTAGAACTTAGAACTACTTAAACCTAACTAACGTAAGGACACCTCACACACCCATGCCCGAGGCAGGATTCGAACCTGCAACCGTAGCGGTCGCGCGGTTGCAGATAGAAGAGTCTAGAACCGCTCGACCACTGCAGCCGGTGAGGATATAAGTATTTCTCAGATTTTTAGATTTATGCTTTTCCAGTGTCGAATTTCTCTGGATTACAATTCTTGGACGTTGTGCTAAAGCGATATACTAAGTACTTACTTAAACAAAAAATGAGCATTTATTATTATATACAGCTCCTTGGTAAAAGTGAAACCCCACCACCGAGATATGTAATCACAGCGAAATTTATTCCGCCGATTAGGGAACTACGCAGACCTACAGATGCACTGCTATTGTGGAAATTCAGTATGGTGTGGTGCCACTAGGTGCTGCAGTCCGAGCCTCTAGACGCCGTGGCACGGAATACAAGAACGCCTGAATATGCACCTGGGGAATACTCTGCCACGCGATTTGTAGGTGCGTCCACAAAGCATCAGCGGAAAGGAGGACCCGAACGAAGAAGTTGCCGACCGATCAAATTTCAGACACCTTCGATAGGCGACATGTGAGGCGAATGGACAGGCCAGGAAAACTGTGATACCCGTTGTTCTTCGAAGAAGGCTTTCACGTTCGGTGTCACAAGAGGCCGGGCGTTGTGGCTCTGAGAACTATGCGACTTAACTTCTGAGGTCATCAGTCGCCTAGAACTTAGAACTAATTAAACCTAACTAACCTAAGGACATCATACACATCCATACCCGAGGCAGGATTCGAACCTGCGACCGGAGCGGTCGCTCGGCTCCACACTGTAGCGCTTAGAACCGCACGGCCACTCAGCCGGGCGTTGTCCTTCTCAAATATGACATGTGAAACGCCCTCAAGACGCGATACGTGAGATCGCGTTTGTCCACTACGGCGCTCAACAATTGAGTCTGTCCGACTGCGTTCACCAGGGTGGCGTCGAATGCATGTGCGGCCATCACTATAAGACAAGCCGAAGCGGGGCTGTCCGAAAACATTACCTTTCGCCACCAAACACACCAGTGACAGCGTTCACGTGTCCGTTGCAGCCTGCAGCATCGGTGGTTTCTGGTCAGTGGAACTCGATGCAGTGGCATGCGTGCCACCTGTCCACCCCGCAGAACACAGTGTCGAATCGTCGACGCAGCCACGCCCATATCCGTTGCACTATGGTTCTATTACCTCCTCTGGTTCCACATACGACTCACGCCTCACTGCTGGAGCAACGTACCCTGTACGAGCTGCCATGTCCTGTGTCCCTGAGACCACCCGGAGACCAATCATTCTGCCTCGTTCGAACACACTCAGATGCCAATATTCCACCCTGTAATGTTTAGGAGGCATAGTGGCTCTTCGTTACAAATTTCCACCTCGTAAGACGGCTCCGCACCGACTGAACGTTGCATATGACCTGTGTTGTCACGCAAAAGAGGACGCTGTTAGGCTTACGTGCACGCCACCTCTCTGCCATTTAAATCATTTACAATGGTTCGCTGTTCTACACGCCCGCTTAGAGTGGCGTGTGAAGTGGCGTGTTACTGATCGTTGCTTCTGACGTTTCACTTTTTACAGACAGTAGTATATTAAAACATTTTGACGTTTATCGGTAAAATTCTAAACACCTGACGTACGATGAAAATACGCAGTAATAGCAAGGTTTATTTGGAAGTGGAGAGCCTCATAAGTTGGGGCGATCTCTGCTGTGGTACGCATGTGTGTGACTCGATCAGGGTACAGCAGTCGTTAGCGCAGGCTGCCTGCCGCACATTCGTATTCAACACACATAACATCAAACAACCCATTCAGTGCTCAGATAGATTCCAGCACAATCCAACCAACTGTTAAGTTGATAATTATTCACGTTGCCATGTACTAATGCAGCTAAAATTTCATTGACAACAAAACAGAAATTTAATTAAATTCATATAAGTAAAAGTGACCCAGCTAATTTGAAAATTAAAAGATAACAATATGTTTTCCATTATGGCTCTTGTATAATTTTAGAAACCATTTGAAACACCTGAAAACAGTGTCTAGGCAATTCACAAAACTCACATATATTGTAAATCATTAACTCTAGATCACAAAATGATAAAGATGATAAAGTAATAACGATAATATGCGATCACATGCTGCAAAACAGATTCACAAACTGTGAGCACCGCAACGACAAATGCAACACTAAACAAGGCACTTAGTCTAAAATCGCAGTATGATCGCCCAGAGATCGTCAACTCCACACTCCGAGCGAACCCCGAGTAAGCTGTCTCTGACACTTCTCAAAATTTCCGTAGGATGGTAGAAAGCTGCAAGATTTGCCACGGTGACAACTTAAAATCTCCTTCTCCTGCATGCAGGTAGAGTCTGCAGAATTTTCTCATCTAGAAGTTGTATTCTCTGTTAACAAACTGAAGTTTACGGCCCTCGCTAGATGGTTGGTCGAAAGATATCGGGGGGTATAAATGCAGCGCCTTCCTACACTGTTAACGGGACTGTAGCGGTGGCCCTGTTCTTTTGCTTCCATCTGCACCACCTTCGTTCAAATCGTTCAGGATCTCTGGTGGTTAGCATGGCTATGAAAGGCGCTTTTAAGACTTGAAGCGGCTTACTCGCACGACCCGCTGCCCGAGATAACTTCTGGGAAACCTCTAGGAATTCTGCTGTTGCCAGTCCACTGCTAAAGATTTTCTGGTGACACGAGTCACCACTTTCCTCTAACGGAGGACAACATGAGCTAATGTGCCAAAATTCACAGAACCTGTCTTTTCCATTCAAGACGTTTACAAGCATACGATGTAAAATGGTAGTAGGTATTGTTGCTTGGTGACGTGTAACAAACCAGTGTTGTCACAAGCATCTTCTTTTGGTTCAAATGGCTCTGAGCACTATGGGACTTAAATTCTGAGGTCATCGGTCCGCTAGAACTTAGAACTACTTAAACCTAACTGACCTAAGGACAACACACACATCCATTCCCGAGATAGGATTCGAAGCTGTGACCGTAGCGGTTTCGCGGTTCCAGACTGTAGCGCCTAGAACCGCTCGACCACACCGGCCGGCCATCTTCTTTTTTTCTTTGTCTTGTGCCTTTGTCTCGCATCGGCGCAATGTCTGCGTGGTTATTAACGAATTTTGCACTTCTTTTTTTTAAAAAAAAGGGGGTGGCGGCTGGATCCCTTTCCTGTCACGGAAGTTTGTACCCCAACTGTCTGCATGTAGTCTTCCTCATCTTAAAATGAGCGAAAGTTTTCGAAATATTAGCGATCGTGTAACTGAAGCAGGACTTCGGTACCAGCCGGGTAATTCATCTTATGGGACTCGGGAAACCGTCTAAACACCACTTCCAGGTCCGCAGCTCGTGGTCTTGCGGTAGCGTTCTCGCTTCCCGCGCGCGGGGTCCCAGGGATTTTCTCTGCCTCGTGATGACTGGGTGTTGTGTGTCATCATTTCATCCCCATCGACACGCAAGTCGCCGAAGTGGCGTCAACTCGACAGACTTGCACCAGGCGAAAGGTCTACCCGACGGGAGGCCCTAGCCACACGGCATTTCCATTATTACCACTTGCAGGTTGGGTGTAACACCGATCGCCGTCGCTAATCTACGTGACTCATTTGATCCGGTGCTGCCACATCTCTCTATCCAGGAAGCAGCGCTTTAACGTGAACGGCTACGCTGGCCGGTCATGTTCCGGAATGGAGAGCGGGAGACAAACTGTGACCTCCTGCACTCTCCCCGTCCCAGACCCCCTCGTCCACTGGAAGGTACATTCTGACCAAGATCACTGAATGTACACGAAAGACTTGTCAGGTTAAAATTGTCTGGCTGATTGGAACGAAGTGGTCAGGAACTTCTTTTGCCTATGATATATTCTCTATGAAATATCGTGTGCCTAGGGCGTCCAGTCGGGTAGACCGGTCGCCTGATGGAAGTCTTTTGAGTTGACGCCACTTCGGCGACTTGCGTGACTATGAGGATGATACGAGGATAAAGACAACACAACAAATCTCCAACCCAGCCGGAAATCGAATCCGTACCCCTCTGCACAGCATTCGGTCGCGCCGACCACTCAGCTACCGAGGCGGACGTACATTCTCTTTGAAGGTGACATAAGTAATACGCAAGGCTGCTTGTCGTTCACCCATAGTAACTAGCATACAGATGCTGCTGTCTGTTGTGACAGTGTTAAAACTTTTATCGAAATGAAGCAAGGTTTCATCCTTATCTGAAATAAGAATATTAGTGAACAATTAGATTTATGAAAAATAGTTTGATTTTCGCTGAGTATTATTTCTTTGCTCTGTAATGTTTCTCAGTAGCCCGGAGCAGGTAAATGTTTTCCAACATTTTCTGTGACAGGCAGTTTCCTGCTCGTTAAGAAGGGCCAGTCCCACGTCAGGCCTATAAATATTTTCCGGGCCAGTTTTGTTTTGTCCACCCAGTACATACTAATTGTGCATAGTGTTATTCTCACTCTCAAAAGCGCGCAAGGGGCACTGTATAGCAGTCTAGACAGCAGAGCTCTGGAAACAGGTTCTTGAGCAGTTGTGTAAGTCATGGCAGTGATGTGTGTGTGCGACTCGGCTGTAATGAACCAACGCAGTAGCACTGGTCGACATGGAGACGTGTTCATCCATACCTATAACTACATCGTGTTTAAAGTTGTCCAGCATGTTAGTGTACCAACGAGGACCGTCCATTGTGCCCTCGAGGAATGTAAAATGGCGTTAGAACAGCTATCGTAAATAAATCCTAACGGACAGGGAGCGGAGGCATCTCACGCCTTATCTTAGTCAATAGGTCTTAAACACGACAGGACTCGCTTCTAGCAGTAAATGCAGGTCCATTACAATCACTTTCCCAGCCAATACTGTGTCGAGAACTTCATGCAGACATTAGAGTTGCAGAGGGCCATTGCTTGTAAAGTTACATACAGCTGCACGTCTTGAATGGGTCCAGCGACGCACTGCCTGTACCGTTGCTGACTGGGGGTGTGTTCCGTGTTCGTGCTGCACTGGATTGACGCACCTGCAGCCAAACCAGTGTCTGATGATCTACCAGGCAACACGCATCCTTAGAAATGATGTAAAGCGTCGACTGCACTGATGGCACAATAAAGCATAAGGCCGCAGAGCGTGTACGGTCTCGTTCAGGATGGAGGCGGTTCTGTGGTGTTTTCGGAGTGTTTATTGTAGAAGGACATGGGGGCCCACTGATTCAGGTCACTGTAAACGTAGACGAGAATGTTTCAAGTGTTGCGTACTACTCTACAGTTTCATAACGAGTGTATGTGGACGTCTCTGTCTCTCAAGATTACAACAGCAATGTTCTCAGCGCTGTACACATACCTTCCTGGGCAGAAAATCACTCACAGGCTTGCTGTCTAACTCATACAGTCTTAATCTCGTAAAGATGTCTGAGTCTATTTCGAGCTGTGATTTTAACGTAGCAGTCAACATCCCTGGAAAATAATAGCTTTCTGAGATAAAACCATCAAAGGGAAGCCCTCTCCTACTGTATTACAAAGTATAAGATTTCCTCCCATGGAGGTGACAAGTAGTGTATCAGGTGCATTTTGTTATGTGAGAAGGATCTCTTTTGTGCGAAACATCTCATACTCAGCGTAATCTGTAATAATCGAAAACTGAATGTTGCATAAAAGATTCATGTATTCATATAGCAGTATACAGGGTAATTCAGCTGCCAATTCCTGTGGGCTTTATTCAACCTGCAACGCCTTCAAATACCGCGCATTAAAAAATGTGTGTGAAATCTTATGGGACTTAACTTCTAAGGTCATCAGTCCCTAAGCTTACACACTACTTAACCTAAATTATCCTAAGGACAAACACACACACCCATGCCCGAGGGAGGACCCGAACCTCCGCCGGGACCAGCCACACAGTCCATGACTGCAGCGCCTTAGACCGCTCGGCTAATCCGGCGCTGGCGCACAGGATTTCCATATTTTCCGACTCGCTGTGCACAAACTACTAGCCCTACAAAAAAAAAGGAATAGGACCTTTTGGTAGGATATTTAATGTAGTTACGTTTTGTACTGAGGTATGTTTACGCTAAAGGTAGTGGTTCAACTGCACTGTAGAAAAGTGACCTTCAAGCCCGTTTTTCTCTAATAATTCGAAAACTGTGGCCTCCAACGAAAAGGTACGATATTTAACTGCATTAAATTTCCCAAAAAGTGCCCTGTTCTTTTTATCTGTAGGATTAATAGCTTCCGCTTAGCAGGCGGGAGAATATGAACAACTCATGCGTGGTTTTTGACGGTGTTGTGAGTTGCATAAAACCCAAGGGCTGACGTAACTGAACCACCTTGTGTACCTCAGTTCTCGCTCAATAGTCCAGTAATGTTACTATATTCTTCATGACTCGATGTGGTTGAAGAGTTTCTGAAACGTATGAACTGTCGTAAACGCGGCTTCAGTGCCACACTTTCTTGCTCTGTATGTGGATGAATGATTTTCTGTATTTGCAGAATTTACTGTGTTTTCAGAATTAACGCAGTGTGAGAACCGGGTGTGAATATTAAAGTAATCAATATTAAACATCAGTATCATTCGGAAAACAGATTCTATAAAATAGGTGAATACGCCTTCATAATTGTTTATGAATAAATCTAAACTTAAATATTTCAAATGATAGACCACAATAATCAGTTGTCCTTTATTTCGGGCTTTATTAGGCATATCTAGATTTCGGCTAGTGCCTAGCCATTATCAATTCCCTATTGCATGCTATCAGTGCGTGTCCTAGAACGTCAGTCACCTGTTGCCGGGCCTGTGTCGCAGTTCGTTCAAGGCTACTGTGACAGAAGCCCGAACAACAGGGGACTGGCGTAGTAGGACTTGCATTTATACCACGAAATAGTGCATTGATAATGGGTAGGCACTAGCCGAAATCTAGATTTGCCTAATAAAACCTGAAAGAAAACGACGACTGACTGCTGTGCTCTGTCATTTTACAGTCATGTCACAGTGGTTGAGTGCACCCACATTCCTAATGGAAGCTAACTTGTCTTTAATATTTACTGTCATGGGACTGCCAGTAGTACCGCTGTCTGACAGTAGAGGTGCTGAGGTGCCTCCGCCAGCAGCGGCCGCTGTAGGCCGTCACGGAGCGCTCGCCAGTCAATGGGCTGCCGATGATAAACAGCAGCATTATTGCGTGAATAGCTAGTTATAGGGGCGCGCATTATCACATAAACAATAAGCGGGCGCAAGAATATCAATTGATTTACGCTGAGCGTGCTCTCACGTTTGTCTATAAATTACAGCGCCCGACCGCCGCACAATGGGTGCGGGGAGCCCCAGTAAAACCCAACACGCCGAACCGCACTACGCTACCCCGCACCGCCAACAACACAGATTGGTGCCAGCACGGGGCTGACGGCTCACCACCGATCGAACATGTTCGCTGCGGGTGCCGTACTTGCACGTAATTACCTCCAAAATGTCACCTCTTCTTTCAGTTCGAGAGAAGTAATCGCTTCGAAAGATGTTCAATCCTTGGTGTAGGGGACAAGATTCAGGCGAATTTCTAAACACACGTCTCTCTTGATGGGACATCCACAGCTATTATTCAAAATCCGTTACAATCGTAAAAACTGCTTATTTCTAAATAGGAAAGCACAACCCGGTTTCAGGACATGTTTCCCGCCTCAGGCGCATGTTAAAATGTGATTCTACAAAGAATCCATAACTGAGGTTAAAGCAGGTTAACCTCAGTTATGTATCCATTGTGGATTCACATTTTAATACGCACCTGAAGATGGGACACATGTTCTGAAACCGAGTTGTTCTTTCGGTTTTAGAAATAAATAATTTTAACAACTATACCGGATTCTGTCATTGACGAATTCCTGAACGGTTATAGCCCCTGCGTCAGTTTCTTAAAACCCAGTGAATGCTGCCCGAATCAGGTCACTGTAATTCTCCGTAGTTAAGATAACTGTGACATAAGTAACTACATTCCATAGATATCGCTATGAGTCTGCTACTGAGATTACGGTAAGTGTGGGGTCGGGGGGGGGGGGGGGGGGGGGATGGCGCTTATTGAACGTTGGGTGTTACTTACCTGGTACGTCGTTAGAGCTTATATTGGCTATCGATGCGTTAACCGAGAGTGGTGTGATTACGGCGATGGCATCTGAAAGCCAACACACAATTTGTGGTCGACAAGAGTTGGAGTTTCATGCGTCACAATGTCAAGGATGTACCAGAAAAATCTCGATTAGCGGAAACACCCACTGTAAAGACAAGTGTGGTTCAAGCTTGTTGATGAAAAGGGTTATCGGTTATTGTAACGGTTGACGGTCGACACGAAGTCCAACATATCACTCACCGATAGAATTTTGGGCAATAAACTATCACACCTTCTGGGTGCTGCCACTTTACCTCACAAGGTTTATGAAAAAGTCAAGTTACGTTATTAATTCATTTTTTTGTTGCCGGTATAAGCTGCAGTAACACAGCAGCTGACAAAAGGAAATGACGCAGCCCACGGATAAAGAGGGAGTATCGTACGCTAATTCTTCAGCTCGTAGCTGTACTTGCAACGTATGTCCTCATTTATTTGTTGATTGTATTCCAGTATCTGTGTTTCCCCAAAGCTTTTGACCCCTAGTGCTCAATTTAGTACCACTAAATTTTTTCTATGTTGTCATAACACATATCCTACCATCCTGCCCCCCTTCTTTGCCAGTGTTTTATGTTCTTTACTTTGGTTTTGGCCAGGAATGCAGCCTTTGTCTATGCTACCCTGCTTTTTATGTCGTCCTTGCTTCGACCACCTTCGGTTATTTTGCTTTCAAGGTAGCAGAATCGTTTAACTTCGTCTGCTTCATGGTTACCAGTTTTTGTTAAGTATATCGTTAATAATCATTTCTGCTACTTCTAGGGACTTTCGACTTTCTTGAATTTACTCTCAATCCGTATTCCGTACTTATTCATCTACTCGTTATATTCAGCAGTTTCTATAATTCTTCTTGACTTTCACTGAGGATATTAATGTCATCACTGAATCTTATTAGTGATATCCCTTCACCCCGAATTGTAATCCTACTCTTGACCTTTTCTTTATTTCCGTCATTGTTTCTTCGATGTGCAAATTCAAAACTACAGGTGAAAGGCTACATCTCTGTCTCTCACTCTTTTTAATCCGAGCACTTTGCTCTTGGTCTTCCACTCTTACTATTCTCTCCTGGTTCTTGAACATACTGTATACTAACCGTCTTTCAGTATACCTTACACCAACTTTTCTCAGGATTTGAAGCATCTTGGATCATTTTACATTATCGAATTATTTTTCTATGTCGACAAACCATACAAAGATGTCTTGATCTGCATTAAGCACTGCTTCAATTCTCAGGCGCAACTTTAGAACAGCTTCTCTGGTACTTTTACCTTCCCAAAAGTCTAACATCGTCCTCCAATAGATATTCACTTCTTTTTCCCTTCTCCTGTATGTTGTTCCTGTCAGCAACTTGGATGTATGAGCTGGTAAGGAGATTGTAGGGTGGTTCTCTCATTTATCTGCCGTTGATACCTTCGTGATTTTGTGTGAGGCATTTCTACGAAAGTACGATGAGACGTCTCCAGTCTCACAGATCTTTTACAGCAACATGAATAGTCGCTCTGGTTGCCACTTTCTGTATAGATTTTAGAAATTCTAAGTGTGTGCTGTTTATCCCTTCTGCCTTATTTGACCGCAAGTCTCCCAAACATCTGTTAAACTCTGCCTCTGAAACTGGATTCTCTAGTCTTCCATTCGCCTCCTATTCCTTTTATATCACGTCATCGAACGGTTCCTCCTTCTTGTTGAGACTCTAAATATCCTCCATTGCTTTCTCCTCTGCGTTTGACAATGTAAATCGCATTGCATTCTTGATGTTGATGCCACACGTTTTAAGTCCACCGAAGGCATTTTTGACTTATCAGCTGACAGTAGCAGTCCTTCTGATGACCATTTCTTTTTAGATTTATTCACATTTCTCCTCTGATGGTGTGCTCTGACTTCCCTGCACTTCCTATTTGTTTCATTTCTAAGCGACTTACATTTCTGTATTCCTGTCTTTCCGTAGACATTTTTGTGCTTCCTTCTCTCATCGATCAATTCCAGTATTTTATCTGTAATCCAAGTTTTCTTCCGAGTTACTTTCCTTCTGTCTATCTTCCCTGACGGCTGGTTTTAGTTATCTCCACTGCTCTGCAATTCAGCCGCCTACAGTGGTATTCATTTTCGTTGCATGTACAGCCTGAAAGAATTTCAGTCGCCTCCTCACTCCTCACAAGGGAACCTCCCCATCGCACCCCCCTCAGATTTAGTTATAAGTTGGCACAGTGGATAGACCTCGATAAACTGAACACAGATCAATTGAGAAAACAGGAAGAAGTTGTGTGGAACTGTGAAAAAATAAGAAAAATATACAAACTGAGTAGTCAATGGGCCACATAACCAACAAATGGACCATATGAGATTAGGGGCGCTGTGGTCCCGTGGTAGCGTGAGCAACTGCAGAACGAGAAGTCCTTGGTCCAAGTCTTCCCTCGACTGAAAATTTTACTTTCTTTATTTTTGCATAGTTATTATCTGTCCGTTCGTTCATTGACATCTCTGTTCACTGTAATAAGTTTAGTGTCTGTGTTTTGCGACCGCATCGCAAAACCGTGCTATTAGTAGACGGAAGGACGTGCCTCTCCAATGGGAACAGAAAACATTTGTCGCAAGGTCATAGGTCAACCGATTCCTCCACAGCAAAACACATCTGATATATTCTATACGACACTGGTGACGGCATGTGCGTCACATGACAGGAATATGTTGTCGACCCACCTAACTTGTACACTTGGCGAATGGGTAAAAAGATTCTTCTACCTTGCCCGATTTAGGTTTTCTTGTGGATGTGATAATCACTCCCAAAAAAGTGATGAAAACATAAGAGGTTGTCACAAACTGAAAATAAAAAACTAAACTTTTTCAGTCGATGGAAGATCTGAACCTAGGACCTTTCGTTCCGCAGCTGCTCACGTTACAACGAGACCACTGCGCTGCTGCGTTCTTATCGTCCTTAATGTTGCCTATCTTCCGTTGAACTACTCAGTTTGTATATTTTGCTTATTTTTTCACAGTTCCACACAACTTCTTCCTGTTTTCTCAATTGATCTGTGTTCAGTTTTTCAAGGCCTATCCACTGTGCCAACTTATAACTAAATCTGAGGGGGGTGCGACGGGGAGGTTCCCTTGTCAGTATCTCATTACTCAATTTCTATTCACAATGATTCTTACCAACCACTTTCTCTTCATCAACACTAAATTACTATTCTAGTATATACCTATTCCTAGGTCTGCCTTACAATCCAGTATCTGATTTCAGAAACTTTGTCTGACCACGACGTAAGCCATCTGGAATATTTCCGTGTCTCTGGGCCTTTTCCAAGTATACTTCCTTTCCTTGTGATTTTAGCTGATGATTTTTTATTCAAAATTGAAGCAGTGGCTGGAATCGCACCCAAGCCCGGGACTTGTGGAAAACACTACCCCTTCTATTTTAAAAGTTTATTTAACAAATTTAAAATTACGCAAACACATGACTTCAACAGAAAACAAAATAGGTTTATGAATTATTCTGCTCACTGGTAGAAGTTCACACTTCAGTATTAAGTATGGAAAATTGTGGTAGTACACTTTCAACTTGTTTTGTAGATCGAGTTCTATAAACGCGGTTCCTTTGCAGCATCTCTTTTGTCTGTGTCGTCCGCTTTCGGCAGTGACACTGAGCTGCTCTGGTGTCTCATACACCTTTAACTGACAGTCTCCCAATGTCTTACTTTCTTCTATGTTACTTTTATCAATTGTTTAACATAGGTATATTCACAAGACGGATATTTTTTCAACACCACAATGTTGTGTGTAATTCACAGTGTATGACCGGTAGTATTTTCGATAACGGAAGTAGCTGAATGGGGGAGATTTTAAACTTCGCAGTAAATGATATCACTAAAATCATTCAGAAGCTTAGAAACTATCCTCTCTTCCGATGAAGATGATCTAAATACGTAGTGAGGACTTCTGCAGCGTTGCCCTCTATGATTTGAATTTTCGCTGTATCGAGAAACTGGAAACCTGCGAGCATAACAAAACGCTTAGGATCAATATCCCAGGACGAACTCTTACTGTACTGTGTGGTAATGAATACTAGGTTCTTAACATCACAGTACCAATATTTTCACGCTTATTCCATGTAGCAACCGAGGAAAAATAGTGACTGAAAGCCAAAGGAAGAAAAAATATACTCACTACTAACTGTTTTGTCGAGGCGCATTTTCTCTATGCACAAGCGTAATGTTCGTATATCATGTAACGACTGAGGAAGAACAGTTGTAAATTGAACAATAACATCTCACGTAACTTTTTGGGAACTGGGCTACTGAAAATGCTAACCTTAGATCTTGTCAACCAGTTGCCTTTACAGGCGCAAAAATATCACTTGTTTGCATTGGCATAGGTCATCCGACCAGAAATACCAGTTAGTAGATAATCAGATATAATACACTTGCCAATGTTTGTTAGCTGTTACAGTATAATATCCACGGTGATAGATGGCAGAAATAGTAGAGATCGCAGAAAGCGTATATGTCTTAGGGGTCGTAGAAACCGCCCAAGTTGCAGAAATCGCGATAGTCGTATTGGTAGAGTGCAGGGGATGCAAGCTGTGAATTCGTTAGCTGCGATTTTAGATTGCAACAAATCTTAACTAAATATCACAGTTAGCGAAGAGTGACGTTCACAAAAATCACTGATGTTGGTAATTCACAGTTTAGCCCAACCCTACCTCCTGACAGCAGTACACAGAATGGCCGCTCGCCGACCCACTCGAACTGACCGTGTGCAGACTCCCTGGTCACCATGCAGACTCTTTCCGAGACTCCGCTCCAGCCAACGGTGCTACGACTTTCTCATGGCCACAGATAACACCAGATACACAGTGCTCACATCAAGACTCTTGCGACACTTATAAGCAGAGACGTTCCTGGAACGGCGCAGTTCACTTGGATCATCTTCAAATTTCGCCACATTTGAAATCAGCAACCCATTTGTTATCAGTTGGGAATGAAGCAACAAACTGTAAACCGTTGTCAGTTACGAATGAATATCCATTGATGATTACCTGCCCAAAACAAAGAATTTTATGAGATACAAGATAGGAGGAAGGGCAGTATCGCCCATAAATTTGTCTGTTGCAGTTCGATTTCAGCTGTTGTCTAGTGTCAGTGTGGAACCATCACAGAGTTCATTTACAATGAGTCATCACGACTTGGATACAACTGCAGTGAACATAGCTACAAGTTAGCTGAAATCGATCTGCAATAAAAGGATTAAAAATTTGTGACCGATGCTTCCCTCCCTCCAATGTTGGAACTCGTTGCTTGGAGCACGCTGTTCCTAATGAAAGTTTATGGTGGTCTATCACTTTCCTTCAAGTAAAATGAAAATAAATAGTTCTGCTTTGCTTTTTTGGATTACTGTTGATGCTATTTCTAATAAGCTTTTACT
Source organism: Schistocerca serialis cubense (assembly GCF_023864345.2). Taxonomy (NCBI): domain Eukaryota; kingdom Metazoa; phylum Arthropoda; class Insecta; order Orthoptera; family Acrididae; genus Schistocerca; species Schistocerca serialis. The sequence goes on from NC_064638.1 coordinate 335,912,814, forward strand.
CCGAATAAATGCCTGTGTACGTTCTACAGTTAGCCATTTTTTCGTGCTTTCTATGTGAGCTACACGTAGGGGACTGCAGCATATTCCTTGTTTATTCGAGTTGCACTAGTTATTGAAACTTTGTTCACAGGATTTCGCGGGGTTATTGGTGTCTACCAAACCTGAATTTTCAGTACTTGTATGTGTTCTCCATTGACTGAAATATAGCTGTGTAAGTAGGCTGTTTAGGTTTTTGTGTTGGTAACGCCACGTAGCGCTTTGTATGAAAATCACTGACTGTGCTGTGTGCAGTCTGTGGCTGGTTGGCATTGTTGAAATATTCGCTATTGTAGTGTTGGGCAGTTGGATGTGAACAGCGCGTAGCGTTGCGCAGTTGGAGGTGGGGAGAGAGATGGCGGAGTTTTGAGAGCGGATGATCTGGACGTGTGTCCATCAGAGACACTAAATTTGTAAGACTGGATGTCATGAACTTATATATATATATATATATATATATATATATATATATATATATATATATATATATATTATGACTTTTGAATATTATCAAGGTAAATACATTGTTTGTTCTCTATTAAAATCTTTCATTTGCTAACTATGCCTATCAGTAACTAATGACTTCAGTAGTTAGAATCTTCTATTTAGCTGGCAGTATTGGCTCTCGCTGTATTGCAGTAGTTCGAGTAACGAAGATTTTTGTGAGGTAAATGATTCATGAAAGGTATAGGTTATTGTTAGTCAGGGCCATTCTTTCGTAGGGACTATTGAAAGTCAGATTGCGTTGCTCTAAAAATATTGTGTGTCAGTTTAGTGTTGATTAGTATAAGTAAAGAGAGAAATGTCTGAGTACATTCAGTTCTGCTTAGCTCTTTGAAAATCAAATAACGTAAGAGGTTTATTAGCACAGTCATTCATAGATTTTTCTAAGGGGACTTTTCATAGCTTTAACCATACGACCATCTCCGTTGACCTTGCAATCGACAGGGCGTTAAATTCTATTCTTCTTTTTTGTGGACATTCGTGCTGCCTTTCTCTATTCAGTTTGAATTGCGACTTCGTTTAGTCAGCGCGAGTGCATTAGCAACTCCCTCGCAAAGAGAGAAATAGATTGACCATGCGTCGGGCTGGGTTCTCTGCCGAAGACGAGGGATGCAGACAGAAGCAGAGACAGATCCGTGTGAGGATACACACTTTTTCACTGATTCTTTACTAATTCATGTAACCTGGTTTCCTTCATGTAACAGGTCAGATGTGACCTTGGACAGGCATGTGAAGGTAAACAAGTCCTTAATTATTCCATTCGCCTAGTACAGTCAGTCAAGTGAATTTTCTTCTTCACGTATATCCGGCGCTGTAGCGGACGACGAGGGGGTGCACCAGGGGTGCAGAAAGGCGATCTGATTACGCGAAATGCTTTCGCAGTGGAGCGTTGACATGGTGTGCTGTCTAAGGGATGGTGCAGGTGCCGTAGGTGGCTTGGCTGCAGTGCAGAGCAGGCAGAGTGTGACGTTGGCCAGCATAGCAGAAGGTCAGGGGGTGCTGCCCAGTATCCCAACAACACGCTGGACTCGATGGCGAGCGATCCCGAGGAGGCGGTGGCTGGAGTGACGCTGGCTGCCTGGGCTGGGCAGACAGGTAGAGATCCATCTTTCGCGGCCCGACGGCGGCAGAGTGAACACAGACGGTGGAGACGCACATAGAACGGGCATCACTTATTGCCCAGCTGGTGCCCAGCTGGTCGAAGACACTGGCGGGCTGGTACGGCCGTGGTTAAGTGCTCCCTTGCGCTGACAGTAGCGAAAGGTGCAATGTGATGTCACTGGGAACAGGTCAATGGTGTGGTCTGGCGGAATTGGTAAAGCGTGTCGATGATGCAACAGTGGCGGAGGTGCTTCTCGAAGACTGGTCTCAGGGCAAAGAACGCGAACGGTGTCACTAAAGTCTTACTGCTGCTGAGGGCTGCTGACGAAGCATGGGCGACGGCCGAATGCAGTCGATGTCTGCGGCTTGTGGCCTGATTTCGGTGCTCGTATTCTGAAGACACGGAAGCTGATCACTCTGTTCCATGACCAGCACCTGAGGTCTCGCTGCAGCCTCATTTCGGCCCTGGGCTACGACTTCTGCTTCTTATTCTCCTTCAGCTTTGTCTAATAGACCTGTGACAGACGCATAAACAGTGGTGTTGAACGCCACAGAGCGACTTACTGTCCAAATTACGAAGAACAAGATCCAAGAACAGTCATGCTGCTTGTCACTACTGCAGGTAGACGTTTCTATTATGATGAAATAGAAGAAATTTCTTTCCGCTGTACATTTTGCCGGACACCATAGGCGAATAGATTCCGACAGAGGGAGGTGGAAGCGTTGCTGATTACACGATGTACCCTCCACCACAACAAATTCCAGCACTTCAAGTGTAAGTGTGAAAGTTTCTCTTGTCAGAATAAGACATCGGCTTACCAACTCCAGTAGCATTCAAAAGACAGTCGAGCTGGTAGGGGGGCAGAGTGAGTATTTAGGACTATTTGGAAGGGGATTTCCTGTAGCTTTGAGCATTTTCCTTGAACCTTAGGGAAACCAACAGAAAATCTGGGTCAGAAGCAGGAAATGACAATTATTTTTTATTTAATCCTACGACAATATAGCTCAAATAACCTATACGAAACGTAAGCGTATGTGTTGCTCTATGTGTATTCACAGTATTGTCGGTGACTTGCACGGCATACAAGTGCAGTGTACTTATTCCACTACCGATCCCAGGCAATGCGGTCTTCAGCGATAATGATGTACGTTTATTACAGCACACTTAGTTTCAAATCAGTCTTGAGGTGCAAATGTCAGAAACAGAATGTCAGAATAGATCAATATGTTGCAATAGAGACGTGTATAAGACCATGGAATGAAACTGCGGGAAGCAGGACTGCCGAACGTGAGGATATTCCGTCTGGCCCAATCCGGCTGTTGGAGCCCAACGCAGAGCGCGCCCTGCCGCTAACGAGCGCGGGTGACTAATTATGACGGAATGTCGGCCGCGCTGCAATCAGCTATCGGTGATATATGGCTCCGCCGCCGCCTTGAGACCCGCGCGTAATTAATGAGAGCGCTGCGGTGCGGGTTCGTCGGGTGAGACCGGCTCTAGCGACAGCGCACAGTCTTCCACTGTCTGCCCACCCACGCGTGGTAAATGCCACGGCTGTCCGTCACTTACATAGCTGTTTGGTTATACCGGACATGTGGTACGTTCGTATATTATCGCGAACGACACCGCCTAAATACAATAGGTTCTACACGGTATTCAACTTGTATGGCTCTGGGTGCTATAAGCTTTATGTGGTGTCACCGCCAGACACCACACTTGCTAGGTAGTAACTTTTAAATCGGCCGCGGTCCGTTAGTATACGTCGGACCCGCGTGTCGCCACTATCAGTGATTGCAGACCGAGCGCAGCCACACGACAGATCTAGTCTAGAGAGACTCCCTAGCACTCGCTCCAGTTGTACAGCCGACTTTGCCAACGATGTTTCACTGACTACATACGCTCTCATTTGCAGAGACGACAGTTTAGCATAGCCTTCAGCTACGTCATTTGCTACGACCTAGCAAGGCGCCATATTCAGTTACTATGAATGTATTCTGAACAGATAATATTGTGAATCATGTACCGTCAATTGCGACGTTCATCATTAATGGATTAAAGCTAAGTATCAAACTAATTACGTCCGCTTTCTGAATTCTAATTCCTTGCCATGTTCCAGACCTCACGTCAGTATAGTTCTTCCCTCCTCACGCCAGCGTGCGTGAGCTAAAACGCGTGCATTTCGGCCTCCACTAGTAACACGGTGTTGGCTCTTCTGCCAACACAACACTTCACTCCTACGTTTCACATCCTAGTTGAATGAAGACGTGTTGGATCACGATTTACGAAGAAACTGGAGTCAGAAACAAACAACTAATGATATCACCAGCACCTTGAGAAACTGTGCCAACGGTGTAGTCTTGTAATACGATTAGATGCTTTGATACAAGATGGATGGTCAGCGCACCGAACCTCACGTTTTTATTCTTTAATCGTTACAAAAAGTATAATTCAGAGTAGTGTAGAAATTAAAATACTAATCTACCACTACATTACCAAAACTTCATTTTAGTACGATCTTTTGGAGAATAGCTATGTAACGAGAAACAACCATATCTATTCGTTACCGGACTCGTTGCCTCTAATTTTATCTGCCAACGCCTCATCGGCTAATTTAGTTTTACATTTTATTCGTGATGGTGAGTTTTATCATTTGATCTAAGTTTTAGCGCATGTCCTTTGTCCCTCAGTGTCCTCCACCATAGTGCTTCTAGGGTGGAGGTTTTAATGTGTGGTAGAGTGCCTGGCTTCTCCTTTTTTATTCTCATGATCAGCCAGCCATGGTAATGTCTTCATCGCTTTTCTAGCGTTCCTGTGGTTTTCTTGTCCCATTTTGTCCATTTGCATGTTTTTTGCCCTTCATCGTTCTTGTGATATTTCCTTTCATTCCGTTTTGAGCTGTCAGTCTCTTTTGTTTTATTCTCACACTTGAGGCATAGTTTTATTCGGAACAAGGGACTGATGACCTCGTAGTTTGGTCCCTTTCTCCCTCTTTTAATCCAACCAACCAAGCAATCTGTCGCAAATGACCGTCTCCTTAAGTGTTTCATGATCCCCATTTCAGTTACAAGTTGCGGGCTGAACGGTTGAGTCTTGAGTAGGCAGGCCTAATCATACAATGGATTCCAGTGCGCATCCTAAATCGCGGCTCTGTTAATATCGCAGAGTATAATAGAGGTTAGGAAGTGTGACTTGGTGTTTGAAACATGTACAGTAATTTCTGCAATGTTTAAAAGCGTTGAGAGATTAAAATGTGATGCTTAGTTAGTTAGGCTGTAACTCTGGTAGGGCTACATTCTATGATCAATTTTCAGTTTTGCCTATGGCAATGAGCGGAATAGAAGCTGATGGTATGCCAATAAACTTTTGAAATTATAATTTCTGTAATAGTCAGACTTAATCAGTTTATTTGTATTACCTTCACATACTCCCCAAACGATCTATGTGCTACCTCTGTGCTGGGACAAGCACAGCACTTGAAGACGTCAGGTCGATAGACAGCTTTGGAATTCTGTGTTTTTCTTTCATGTGGCAGCACACAACTAGGCCCCTTAGACGTCCTGCTACTGAAGTACAAGTGGAGAATGTGGCGTTTTTGTTAATACAGCAGCAGCGTCCTTCCAAATGGACTCGTAGCTCCACAGTCGATCTAAGCTAGGCGTGCTGAGGCTCAAGTTCCATAACCTCCCCACTCACTGAATAGCTGCAACTGACTCAAGAGCCAAGACTACACACTGCACTCAGAAATCAGGCATTTTTCTTAAGAAGGGTGAGGTGTTTACAAGGAACATGCAAAGTAACGTAAACAGTGGTAGCATGGGATGGTTGTGTTTGACAGTCAACAACAAAGGTAAGGCAGGTGACGCGCTTGGACTCTGCGTGTTCAGCATGGACTAGGTATCAATGCAGATTACATTACATTTATCTTTGTCCATGGATCCCTTGGAGAGGAGTCTCTGGGATGTGGAAAGAGTAAAAGGCGTTTTTTCCTCTTTTTTTAAAACCAGATACATGGATATTGTACAGTTCTAATGCAGATAGAGTTATGAGCTATAATCCTTGTGAAGATATTCGTCGATGGAGTAGAAGGAGTTGGCCAACAGAAATTTCTTTAATTCATTCTGAAACCGATCTTTATCACTTACAATCATTTGATATGCTCTGGTAAGTTATTGAATATATGAGTACCCATGTATTTGACTCCTTTTTGTGCTAATGTTAAGCTTTTATAGTCCTCATAGAGATTGTTTTGGTTCTGGTATTATAATCATGTTTTGCACTATTTTATGTAAAAAGAGACATGTTGGAAAATACAAAGAACATCAATGAGCATATGTACTGAGAAGTAGTAGAGTACCAGGTTTCTTAAAGAGGTCTCTGCATGATGATCTAGGACTGACACAAGATATAATTCTAATGACTCGTTCCTGAATTTTGAAAATGTTCTCTTTGTGAGCGGAGTTTCCCCAAAAATTATTCCATACCTCATTAGTGAATGGAAGTAGACCGAATAAACTAACTTCTTCATTTTTAAATGACTTGTTTCTGCTATGATGCATACCGCAAATGTAGCTGAATTAAGGCGTTTTATTATGTCTAGAGTGTGAGTTTTCCTATTTAGGTTGTGGTCAATTTGTAGCCCTAAAAATTTAACAGCATTTACAGCTTTAATTTCATTGTTTCAGTACATTACACTTATAGGGTCAGGTTTTCTTTAGATGTACTAAACTGTATGTACTGGGTCTTGTCGAAATTCAGTGACAATCGATTTGCTGTGAACCACCCATTGATACAAATATTTCATTAGCTGATTGCTCAGTGAGATCACAGGTACTGTTTTCTATACCAGTCCTTGTATCATCTGCAAATAAGGCAAAATTTGCATTTTGTGACACTGCATATGCACGGTCATTAATGTATAATAGGAACAACAAGAGACATAAAATAGAGCCCTGGGGCACCCCTTGTCTGATGGTTTCATATTTTAAATGACTATTGTTATGTGATAAGTCTGATAGAGACACACAGTTTTCTGTTAAAAACCATGAGCCTGCCACTCCTGTTATACCATAACATTTTAACTTTTGTATAATGATATCAAGCTTAACACAATCAAAACCTTTCGCCAGATCACAGAATATTCCACGTTGTAATAACTTTTGATTTATTGATTCTATTATATCATCTGTAAAAGTGAATATAGCTTGAAGAGTTGACAATCCTTTCCGAAATCCAAAATGATTGTGAATGAGAATATTTTTCTGTATTAAGTGTTTATAAAGTCTATTGTACATAACTCTTTCAAACACTTTTGAAAATATTGCCAATAATGAAATGGGACGGAAGTCTTCCACTGATGATTTGTCTCCTTTTCGTGTAATGGTTTGACAATAGCATATTTAAGCCTATCTGGAAAAGTAACACTGTGGAGGGATTCATTACATAAGTAACTCAGTACGTCACAAAGTTAAGTTGTGAGGAGCAATATTTCATTATGGTAGTGCTGATTTCATCACAACCACTGGAACACTTGTGTTTAAGAGAGCTAATAATATTGGAAATCTCTTTCGGTGAGGTAGGATATAGATGAACTTTGTCAAACTTCGGCAGAAATGCATTTTTTAAATATTTTAAGCTGTCTTCTGAGGAACGTTCAGAGAGGTCGATGTGCAATGAAAGACTTAGCAGAGTTGCAAAGAGAGCAGATTGTGGGAGTCCGATTAGCTGGAGCATCAGTAACCAAGACAGCCAACTTACTGAATGTTTCAAGAGCAACCGTTTCAACAGTCATGACAGCCTACACAAAACATAAAAACACATCGTCGCGTAAACGTAATAATAGGTGCAAATCAAAATTAAATGACACAGTCCGTCGTGTGCTAAGACTGATACGTGGCGTCGTTGACGCCAGTCGTTTCCCTGCATTCATTTAAGATCTCTGTGATCGACTCTGTGGCCGTGGCCGCGGTTTTACTCTTTGGTCGATTTTCGACTTTTTAAGCGCACGACAATGTGGAGAGAGGTCTGGATTTGGTCGGTTGGTTGGCGATCCGGGGTGCAGTCTGGTGGTTGTCGACGGTCGTTCTTTGCGCATGTTCTGCCTCTTTCTGTCAGTAGGCAGTGGGGCTGCGGTTGGAGACGTGCGTGCGGTCGGCGAGTGTGTACTGCGTCTTGTGAGAGTACAATGGCCTCATCTGTGCTGCTGAACGATGTGAACATGTGGAAGTGGCTTTGAAACGTATCAGCCTATAACCGGATACGCTACAGAATCAAACGGTGGGAATTATTCAGGTTTTTAAAGTCGTACTGTATATATGTATATTGAATTTCTTGCTGTTTACAGTTAACAGTTCTCCTAGCGTTATCTGTTTCGTGTTGACCACTGTGCACAAGTCATTGAACTGTGGTTACTTGTGTTAATGAGTTTTGTCTATTTTGGGGAGACTTTAGATACTGGCGAGGAGAGTATATCTAAGTGCGTGTCCGTGCACTCCGAAATAAACACAAGTTCGATTTTCTAGCAATTCTTTCTGCCTTTTGCTATTAAATGTCATCCACCTATAGTGGCATTCTTTTGTAAAAGTAGGCGATTTATAACATTGTTTTTCTTGTTGTATGCAATTATTATTTGGATTTATAAGACAGAATATGTATTCTGGTTTCGACACATTCTGCAGTTTTCGCACGATGAATTGTTATGTATCGTAGTTCCTGTGCAAAGGGAATGCGAACCGTTGTTGTAGACTGTGATTGCAAGAGATTTAATTTGGCTGCAAAGAGTAATTGTATTCCTGTTTTGAAATATTTGTAATGTTTCAAGGATTGTGATACTCTGGATACTGCCCAGTTGCTGTGTGATTTAATGATTTTGTTTCAGTGGTATAATTAGCGGTGGGTGTCGTCCGTTGTAGCAGTTCGTTTAACTGGGGAACGACGCGTTGGTGGCGGCCAGTTTGAAATGTAACCGATAGCAAGATCACTGTGTTTATCAGTAGACTACAGTTCTTCGGCGAATTTAAGTATTTTGTTATTTCTTCCTGGTGACGCCGAGGCGTCAGTCTTCCATTTTTCACCGTTCCTTTCAGCTTTCGTTCAGGCCGGATCTGAGTTGTAGTTTCCGCGCACCTCTGATGTAACGTTACTGGTCACAAATTTGTAATACCTGAAAGATCCTTTCATTGTACTGGGTTTTTAATAACTTATTCAGAAAGAGTAATTGTGAGACCTTTCTGCTGTTATAGCTTAGAAGTTGTTCCGCTTCTGTGGAAGGTTTTCTCAGTAAACCATTGATTTTTTGTTTGGTTCTTAAGATTTATGTAAAGAGGTTTTTAAAATTATTTATTGTTTGGGGTGGGATTCGACGCCCGCAGCCATTTTGTCTGTTTAGTAATGTTTCAAATTCGTGGACCGTTATGTATATTACTCTGGGGTAACAGCGGTTTGCTGTTGTCATGCAATTGCTCAATAAAATATGTCTTTATGGAGTTGAAGTATCCTTGATCGTGCGTGTTGCGTCTCAAACACGAATTGTGTCAAAACAACGTAAAACTACGGCAGCAAAAGTTACTGCAGAGCTCAATAGCCAGCTTTGAGACCCTTTATCTATCCACACTGTCCACAGAGAACTCCTTAAAGCGAATATTCATGGAGGAGATTTTATACCGAAACCATTAGTGACGACAACCAACGCAAAGAAGCGTAAATCAGGGTGTCAGGAACATAAATCCTGGAACACGTCATATGATCCGACGAGTCAACATTTTCGTTATTTCCAACATCGTGCCGGTTTTACGTCTGGAGAACGCCAACAGAAGCCTACAATACTGAGTGCTTCATTCCAATGGTTAAGCATGGAGGCGGAAGTTTGATGGTGTGGGCAGCCATATCAAAAATGGTTCAAATGGCTCTGAGCACTATGCGACTTAACTTCTGAGGTCATCAGTCGCCTAGAACTTAGAACTAATTAAACCAAACTAACCTAAGGACATCACACACATCCATGCCCGAGGCAGGATTCGAACCTGCGACCGTAGCGTTCGCTCGGCTCCGGCAGCTATATCATGGTGTTCTGCTGGTCCCATCATTACTCTCAAAGGCCGTGTTACAGCCAACGATTATGTGAACAGGTGCACCCCATTATTCAAATGTTGTTCCCTAACAATGATGCCATATTTGAGAAAGAGAACCATTCACACAATCGTAGTATGAGGAGCATGCAACTGAACTGCAGCTTTTAGCACAGCACAGTTCCCGGACATTATCGAAACCTTGTGGACGGTATTGGAGCGCAGACTCCGGAGCAGATTTCCGCCTCCTTACGTTGTATTTAAACCCTTTAATGGCTCCTATTTTCTGAGTAAAAACTGGGGAATGTGATTGTAAGATGTCAAGAAGGTCCTGCCTATCATTGTCATTTCAGTTCTCAATTGTTTAAATTTTTTCTTAATTAAAACGTTAGTATCCAATACGCCATCAATATCATCCCTGTCAGTACTTGCAAAGTGATTATTAGTGTCAAATTTAGTCGAAAGTTCCGAACTGTGATCTGACGAAAGGTTAAAGCCGATTGATTTTCGCATCATGGTTTGAAAGCAAATCTTCAAATTTCAAAGCTACTGACTTACCTTCTTTCCCTAAACTTATTTCAGCGTCGTGGAAGTTTAAAATTGCTTTATACGTATTCAAACAGTCTACACCTAAGCCGCAAACGTTCGAAGAAATACTTCAGAATTTCAGTGGCGTGAAAGTGTTGTCTATGGCATGAACACGAGCCATGCACGGTTAAATGGAATTACAGTCAACTTGGAAAAATCTGAATTTGTTAGCACAAAGGAGAAGTTTTTGGGTCACATTATTTCTTCTGAGGGCATTATGCCGGATCCCGAAAAGTTGGAAGCAATCAGAGCCATGCCTGTCCCATCCACAAAAAAGACCATTTCGCAGTTTTCTAGGTCTCGTGAATTTCTACCATCTTCTCCTGAATATTCAAATTCTAGTAACTCCAAAACTTTGTTCTCGCTCTGGCAAAAACACTATTTGGAACTGGGACGAACAGGCACAGTTGGAATTTGATTCTTTGAAAGTAGCGCTACTTCACGCGCCAATATTAGCTCACCCAGACCTGTCACAAGTTTTCTGCCTAAGCACGGATTCTTCTAAATTTGGTCTTGGTGCCCATTTATTTCAAGAAGCTATAGAAAATGATATTACTGTTAAGAAAAGCATCACCTTGCCTAGCAGTGGGCTAACGAAATCTGAGAAAAATTATTCCGTCACTGAATTGGAATCTTTAGCTATGTTTTGGCATTTTACAAATTTCGTTTCATTCTTTCTGTTCAAAATTAAATCATGGCAGATTGAAACGTAGGACACTGTTGCTGCAGGAATTCCGCTTCACAATAATCTATATTCCTGGCAAATAAAACATCGTTGCGGATGCACTGTCACGTGCACCGGCTGGCCTTGAGAAAAGCAACAAAGAAGCTAATCTTGAGAAAAAATTCAGTGTTCTTTACATTCAAACAGTAGCCTCTGAAAACTTCCGTCACCGCATCCTTTACAGACATTGCTCATGAGCAAGCAAAGATCCAATTAGAAAAGATACTAAAAGCAAATGGCAAGAAAAGACACACACACAGATTCGTCATTACTATCTGATTAGAAATAATATACTCTTCAAACGTTGCACATTTGATGACAAGCTGTTGGTATTTTGTGTTCCTGACGATTTTGTTAATAAGCTGTTCTGGTACATTCATTACAGCTACGCGCATTTTGGTCTACGATAAAGTTATTATATTTTTCGGACGACTCGTTATTTTAACAACACGGAAAAGAGAATTAGGAGAGTCTTGTCTATTTGTAATCTTTGTCAACCAGCTAAACCATCTACCATCTCACATCGTGCTCCATTTTTTCCTACTATTCCAACTAGATTAAAATAATTCGCTGCTGTTGATCTCCCGGGACCCCTTGTTACAACAGTTAATGGATTTTCGTACGTTCTCGTCGCTGTTGAACTTACTTCAAAATTTGTTTCTTTCACACCACTACGCAAAGCCACTGGACGGTCTATATCCAACGCCTCTGTTAAAAATTTCTTACGTGAAGTTGGACACGTTGCCAAGGTTATTTCAGGTAACGGACCACAATTCAGATCTGCTGTTTGGTCACACATGCTTCGGAATCGTAAAATCCTACCTGTTTTTATTTCGTTGTACTCTCCACATTGTGACCCATCTGTACGCATTATGAAAACAACTAATAAGCTTTGCAGACTTTACTGTCGCAGGAAGCATCAGTATTGGGACAGATACTTACACCTATTTCAAAATGTACTGAATGAAATGCCTCATGACTCGACTGCTTTATCACCTATTCTGGTACTGAAGAATAAAGAAACACCGAACAGAATCAGAGGGCTTGTACCTTTTCCGAATACACGTAAACTTCGACAGAAAGACATAACCGATTTGGCTATTAAAATATAAATTCTGCTGCAGACAAAAGGAGAAAACTACACGGTAAGACAAAGGCAAAGAAACTACACACTGGTCTCATTAAAGCTCATTCATTGTCACATAAGAAGAAACATTTGAGTCACAAATTCTGTCTCATTTACAATGGACCTTACAGGATCCGACATATACCGCATGATAATTCTGTTGAAGTTGAAAATCTGCTTACAAGGAAAAGAAAAGGATTAGATAACATTAAATATGTAAAACCGTTTATTGAGAAATAATTTGCTTTCTTCCGTAGTATTATCTATTAAATTTTTCATTTCAAGCTACATTTAGCATCCAGCAATGTTCTGAAGTTAACTATCTAGTCAAGAACCTATGGAACATCAGGTTACCTTCGATTTTGGAAGTGGATGCACTCAGTGACTGTTATGTGGCTTATAAATTATAGAGTGCAGCCATCAATCGTCCTTTTTTAGATTTTATTACGCAAATCCGGATTTCAGCAAATGGCTAGCCATTCTCAACGCACTATTTTTTATTTTCGATGCATTTTCTATAAATTTGTATGGCTTGTACTACATCTCTAAAGTAGAAATAGTAAACAGCCGATGAAAGGTTTATTAAACTCCTTCCAAATCATTTCAACGATTGTAAACAGTTTTCTTCAGAAGGAAATACTGACAACTGCATTACATTTTATAGCAGAGGTACGTTAAAATATAGCCGTAGGGCGTCGGTCAAGTATAAAATTTCATTTCTGGCCTGCATTAAGTCTGACCAACTAAGGGACTTCGGACTGTCACGTGTGGAGCACGGGGTTTCAGAGTCCCAAATCGTAATATTCGCACGATTCAGCTATATGGAGTTTTTCAACGTTGCTTTATCTGAAAACAGGGACATTTGAGATGGTCATCGTTAGCATCTAAGGAGGCCAGCGTGGAACACCCGAATTCATGCCGCAGAGGGCGATCATTTGGCTGCAACGTTTGTACCATTTGCACTGTATACGCAAAAAGGCGTCACTGCATATGTAACACTATATGGACGGTTGATCTTGATTCCCGTAATTTGTGTGATGCGCGGCGAATTGACTCTTGGGAGTTGCACTGAAATGCAGCGCCGGCCGAAGTGGCCGTGCGGTTCTATGCGCTGCAGTCTGGAACCACTAGACCGCTACGGTCGCAGGTTCGAATCCTGCCTCGGGCATGGATGTGTGTGATGTCCTTAGGTTAGTTAGGTTTAACTAGTTCTAAGTTCTAGGGGACTAATGACCTGAGAAGTTGAGTCTCATAGTGCTCAGAGTCATTTGAATTTTGAAATGCAGCATGCACATCGTTAACATGCGATTGAGACGCAGGGGGCGTCCGCGGAAGTTCTTTGACACTGCCTGTCTTTTTAAAGATTATGAACCAAGACATTATGCTTGTTTTCTCTTGAGGGGCCCTTTGTCAGATGACATATCGCGCCTTCATCTACATCTACATTTATACTCCGCAAGCCACCCAACGGTGTGTGGCGGAGGGCACTTTACGTGCGACTGTCATTACCTCCCTTTCCTGTTCCAGTCGCGTATGGTTCGCGGGAAGAACGACTGTCTGAAAGCCTCCGTGCGCGCTCTAATCTCTCTAATTTTACATTCGTGATCTCCTCGGGAGGTATAAGTAGGGGGAAGCAATATGTTCGATACCTCATCCAGAAACGCACCCTCTCGAAACCTGGCGAGCAAGCTACACTGCGATGCAGAGCACCTCTCTTGCAGAGTCTGCCACTTGAGTTCGTTAAACATCTCCGTAACGCTATCACGGTTACCAAATAACCCTATGACGAAACGCGCCGCTCTTCTTTGGATCTTCTCTATCTCCTCCGTCAACCCGATCTGGTGCGGATCCCACACTGATGAGCAATACTCAAGTATAGGTCGAACGAGTGTTTTGTAAGCCACCTCCTTTGTTGATGGACTACATTTTCTAAGGACTCTCCCAATGAATCTCAACGTGGTACCCGCCTTACCAACAATTAATTTTATATGATCATTTCACTTCAAATCGTTCCGCACGCATACTCCCAGATATTTTACAGAAGTAACTGCTACCAGTGTTTGTTCCGCTATCATATAATCATACAATAAAGGATCCTTCTTTCTATGTATTCGCAGTACATTACATTTGTCTATGTTAAGGGTCAGTTGCCACTCCCTGCACCAAGTGCCTATCCGCTGCAGATCTTCCTGCATTTCCCTGCAATTTTCTAATGCTGCAACTTCTCTGTATACTACAGCATCATCCGCGAAAAGCCGCATGGGACTTCCGACACTATCTTCTGATCCATCACCATTTTGATACACTTCAAGTCTGATCTGCAACAAAGGAAAAATGAAAGAAGCATTGAGACTTGCTAAACGTTTTACAACAAACGGCGATTCTCAGTCTCTAACTTTTTCCACGTTACCCTTTTTTTTATCTACATCTACATAAACAAGGTGGGTCGCCTAGAAGGTAATACTCCTACTCTTTCGTGAACGGTTCAAGATATCGAACCGAAGTTTTTGGCAAATGACAGTTTTCAGAAGGTCGCACAATTGTGCTCTAAGCTTAATACTCTTACCTCATGAATCAACTGAGATAATAAAGCAAATATTTTTCCCTTCTCCTGTCTTAGAAGGATGAGGTATTTTTAACGGCATTCGAATACTCGTGAAAAGGGCAAGTGCATCGGTATAAGGATTGTCGGTATTGATGTTGATACATTTGGCGAAAATACGTGACAGGTGTGATGAAACTGAAGTAATTGAAGTATTCCAGTGAGCGGCGATGGCTGTGTTTGAGTCAGCTGCTGTGTGTACTGTCTGAAAGTGCGGAAGGCCAGTTCGACCGTCCTAACAGTGTGTTTAGGAAACACGAACAACGTGTGTGGATCAAGGATGAAGTGGCACGTGGTCGCAGCGCACAACAGTGTTTCCTTCGGGGACTGCAACCCATCATCCTTCACGACAATTCACGATGCTACAAGGCGAAACCAGTGCAGAAGCTCCTCGTACGTGGAGGTGGCAGATACTGGAACATCGACCGTATTCATCCAAATGGCTCTGAGCGCTATGGGACTTAACATCTGAAGTCATCAGTCCCCTATACCTTAGAACTACTTAAACCTAACGACACCACACACATCCATGCCCGAGGCAGGATTCGAACCTGTGACCGTGGCAGACTCTCGGTTCCGGACTGAAGCGCCTAGAACCGCTCGGCCATCGCAGCCGCCACGACGCCTTCCATCTGTGTGGTGTATCGTGATCGGTATGTGCGACGGTTATTTAGGGCCATGTGGTACTGTGAACGTCTGTCACTCACGTCTTGTATGAATTATCACACTATTGCCGCTACTTTTTATCCACTTATTTAGGTCTATTTCATCCCGAGCACGCTTTCCGTAACGTAGATTAAGGATCCGCTTGGATTGCTGTTAATGAAATTAAATGCTGACGTCTAGCGTGTTAGAAGCAGTACTGGAAAACGCTTCTATATGCAAACATTTAAGTGAAGAACTCCTGTGGAAATAAACAACGGAAATACTTGATACAGCAACGGATACTGCTGAAAAACCCTCGTTTCAACATGTTATACTGTTCACGAGTGAAAAGTCGTACGAGACTTTTCCATTATAGTCCGAAACGAACCGCTCAGTGAGTGGCGTAAGGGACATTATATCAATGCCGTCGGTTTTTCCATTCTCGTATTTAGCGAGGGAAAAATAACTGTATATGCCTCTTCACAACACTTAAGCCCGCTCATCGGGTTTCACAAGAATTACCTTTCAAGGTAGCTTAGCATTTCTGTTACACTTTCGTATGTTCTATATCGTCGTGAAGAAAAAGAGTCTATCAGTGTGTGTCTAAATTCATGCAGTGCCTATTGTATGCCTACCTGATAAGGTCTCCAAACACTGGAACAATAAACCACATCGTACTAGCGTCTTGTATCCGATACTCTTTAAAAATGCGCTGTATATCCCGACAATCCTTCCAACAAATCGAAATCTTCCATTTGCCTTCTCGCATCCTGATTTTATGTTATCGTCCCATTTCATATAATTCCTAAACACCTATAAAATGCGACGTGCTCAAGACGTTCACCACTAATTTTATAATCACATAACACCGGATAATTTCCCTTTGTTATAGGCTTTCACATGTATTTGTCTAGATACGAAGAGAGGAGTAATCCATGACATGCAATGCCTTTAGTCCAAAGACGATACTTTCCTGTACTACACAGCAACGTCACCAAAAATGTAATGATGCTGCTGATCCAATTTGATAAATCGTTTTCCTATATTGAGAACACTATACGTTTAGTGGGAGTAACAGGGCGTTATACACTAAGTTATATTCCTTCAACTCGTTGGTATCGATCGCTAGTACAATTTGGTTCCATAAATTCAATTTACTGTCACGTTCTACAAAGTCTAAAACTCATCTTTTAACATGTTGATTGTATCTTATACTTTAGTTTGGGACTAAGATGTATGAAATCATTCAACAGTTACAAATCTCTCTTTGTAATGTAAACAAACACCCGTCGTTCTTCCTTCAGAAAGAAAATGGCGACTGAGGAGAGTAGTCGATAAGAACGAGGGAGCCGTCGGCGTAGCTGCTGCGTTCGGGAGGAGCTGTTCCACTTGAAAGCAATCTCAGAGGAAGCTCGCTGCCAGAAAAGGAAACGAAAAACGGCGCGAAGAGAAGGAAGTTGCGACGCGATAAATCCGGCGGCAGGTCTGCGCGGCGGCGCGCCGGATCCGCGGGGAGTTTGCGGCGGGGCGGCCAACTTGGCCGCTTTAGATCTTCAGGGCATAGTTGAATGCCGCCGGCGCTGCTAGCCCGACCGAGATAACGGCCGCCGAGTTGCCGCCGCGCCTCGCGCCTTAATTGAATACGTGACGCACTCGGGTCGCCACCTGGGCCGGGGGCGCCCGCGCCATGCGCCAACCGCAACACTGTGCGCCCTCAACACGCTACGCACCGCCGGCGCCCACGCCGAAGGAGGGCAGTGGGGGGTACCTGCCCGCCCCAGGTATACAGGATTTTAAACCATCACGCCTTTGGAGAAGTGAGTAAATGCCTTTTTACTAAACTCCAGACTGCTGTGACGTACACTCCTGGAAATGGAAAAAAGAACACATTGACACCGGTGTGTCAGACCCACCATACTTGCTCCGGACACTGCGAGAGGGCTGTACAAGCAATGATCACACGCACGGCACAGCGGACACACCAGGAACCGCGGTGTTGGCCGTCGAATGGCGCTAGCTGCGCAGCATTTGTGCACCGCCGCCGTCAGTGTCAGCCAGTTTGCCGTGGCATACGGAGCTCCATCGCAGTCTTTAACACTGGTAGCATGCCGCGACAGCGTGGACGTGAACCGTATGTGCAGTTGACGGACTTTGAGCGGGGGCGTGTAGTGGGCATGCGGGAGGCCGGGTGGACGTACCGCCGAATTGCTCAACACGTGGGGCGTGAGGTCTCCACAGTACATCGATGTTGTCGCCAGTGGTCGGCGGAAGGTGCACGTGCCCGTCGACCTGGGACCGGACCGCAGCGACGCACGGATGCACGCCAAGACCGTAGGATCCTACGCAGTGCCGTAGGGGACCGCACCGCCACTTCCCAGCAAATTAGGGACACTGTTGCTGCTGGGGTATCGGCGAGGACCATTCGCAACCGTCTCCATGAAGCTGGGCTACGGTCCCGCACACCGTTAGGCCGTCTTCCGCTCACGCCCCAACATCGTGCAGCCCGCCTCCAGTGGTGTCGCGACAGGCGTGAATGGAGGGACGAATGGAGACGTGTCGTCTTCAGCGATGAGAGTCGCTTCTGCCTTGGTGCCAATGATGGTCGTATGCGTGTCTGGCGCCGTGCAGGTGAGCGCCACAATCAGGACTGCATACGACCGAGGCACACAGGGCCAACACCCGGCATCATGGTGTGGGGAGTGATCTCCTACACTGGCCGTACACCACTGGTGATCGTCGAGGGGACACTGAATAGTGCACGGTACATCCAAACCGTCATCGAACCCATCGTTCTACCATTCCTAGACCGGCAAGGGAACTTGCTGTTCCAACAGGACAATGCACGTCCGCATGTATCCCGTGCCACCCAATGTGCTCTAGAAGGTGTAAGTCAACTACCCTGGCCAGCAAGATCTCCGGATCTGTCCCCCATTGAGCATGTTTGGGACTGGATGAAGCGTCGTCTCACGCGGTCTGCACGTCCAGCACGAACGCTGGTCCAACTGAGACGCCAGGTGGAAATGGCATGGCAAGCCGTTCCACAGGACTACATCCAGCATCTCTACGATCGTCTCCATGGGAGAATAGCAGCCTGCATTGCTGCGAAAGGTGGATATACACTGTACTAGTGCCGACATTGTGCATGCTCTGTTGCCTGTGTCTATGTGCCTGTGGTTCTGTCAGTGTGATCATGTGATGTATCTGACCCCAGGAATGTGTCAATAAAGTTTCCCCTTCCTGGGACAATGAATTCACGGTGTTCTTATTTCAATTTCCAGGTGTGTATAAACGATCTGATGAAAAGCATGCGAATACAAGTTACTGGACTGAAGAACGATAGAGAGCGAGGAGTCTGTACTGGAAGCAGCTAGTGAAAACCCAGTTACGCAGAAAGCAAAATACTTATTGGCTCGACTTCATTGGTGCAGAAAAAGATTAGGAAAGTTGTTTCTCTTCAGGCTTAACACAAGGCCTGACTGTTCAGGCTACAGCATGTTCAGGCTAAAGCCGTCGGCACACGGACCTTGCTGTCGAACGTTAACGTTGAGCGTGCCAAGTTCAACGTACTGCTGAACGCTCAGGAATGATGCGACTTGTGCATACGGTACTTGGGCCCCAACGTGGTATACGCGATCGCAACGCACTCCAGCGGCAGTTGAGGGATGTTTCTAGTTCGTAAATCACACTGTTTACTCAACGGGGGCGCGTAAAATTCCCACGTTAGCTCTACTAAAACGCGCATTTCCTCCATCGTCCACGAAAAGGAAAGTACCATTTTCAATCAGTAAGGACACAGGCTTATAAAAGTTCCATTACAAACAGTGCGGTACAAATTTGGAATCCTTCTCCGCCTAAGATAAACATTATTTCATCATTCCCACATTTTAGTAAAACTCCAAGTTCAGTCTCACTTGATCACTGTTCCTACCCAGTAGCAGAATCTTTGTAACATGTGAGCTACGAAGCGTATAAGAAAAAGGAGCAAAATGTCTTTATACAAATAGCGCAAGCTGTCCTGTAGATTAAGCCAATCGAAGAAAGTCACCGCTCAAAAAAAGTGAACTTGTATTTACATAACATCAAATATTATAGTGTATACTTATATTAAACTAATAATAACGTATCAGAACCTAATAAAAACACGAATGTAAGGGGAAAAAATTGACTAAGACAAGACGCGAACCACAGCCCGCCTCCTAAATAATCCATTACTGGACAACGACACTACTCATTACGCAAAACCAACAATTCAACCTCTGCATCTAATCATACTATGTTACCTTTGCTGGAAACCTTAAACGTAGTTATGTTACTAATTGATATTTATTTATAACAAATTGTACCAAGAACAATGCGTTTTGGGTGGATCTGCAGTGTGTGGCTGCCTTCAAATAGCCTACTCCCATAAGACGCAAGTTTTGTTTTGCCACGAATATGATGTTTATCTTATTTTGTTGGGAAGAATCACACAGTTAACAACGGGTTTTCCAGTGATTCTCAATTTTCTGGTGCTCAGAAACGGCATCTATACATATAAGCTTAAAATGAATGGCAATATGGCGCTTCACAACTCTGTACTGAAGGGAGACGGCGTGCGTGTGACGTAGGTGACGTTGTGCCATCTCATTGGTCAACGCTCAGACGCACGCTCAGAATATCTGGCATGCCAGATATTGCTCTGCACGTTCGGAAAGAAGCCCGAACGTGCTGTTCCACGCATGACGTCAGAAACGTTCGGATGCACGGTCTGTGTGCCTACGGCTTAAGGTCGCCTCAGATGCATCATACCGAGTAGTTTGAACGGCGTGGCGCGCAGAAGCAGCCAGGGCGGGGCCATACAGACACACAGGTATCACAAAGACTCAAAGCTACTAAACGAGGAACTCTCACGAGGAACTCCTTGAGTGTGAGGCCGCAAAAGATCAATGATGTTCCCGGTATTCGACGCTCCACATTTTGCCTACCATGCAACCACAATACTGACTGCGTGATGGCAACAGGGGGCGGGACTGTAGGTGTCCAATTGTGAGCGTAGTTGAACTGCTTAGTTGATGAGTAACTGAAAAAAGTGCTATGGTACTAAATGATACTGATAAAAAGCAGAACAATGGCAAAAATAAACAAAGTAAACATTGCATTATATCTTCAAGAACAGTTGCCGAAGTTGACATTTCGTCAGAAAGGAGTACAAGCAATATCACTGAGTGAGAAGGAAGTGGCAGATGAAATATTAGCGTTTCTGCAAGATGAGTTAGTGGAATGTGTGACGTTGTACACGCTCGACTGTGTGGCCAATGTATATGAGGAGTACAATGATGAAGATACGTGCATAACATATGAAAGTGATGCTGAAACATGTGTCGAGCCATATAGTTCATCATCCTTGTCGGACAGGGAGCAATAAATCCCGTCTTCAGTGGCACATAGTAAAGGACAATCGTTGTTTAAGGTGCTAGTGTTAAGCTCAATTACGTATATGGAAGATCATCCGCAGCTCAGTGAAAGAACGGTTGTGAACAGATTTCGAATAATCCGCAATCAATAAGAAAAAGTACGGATATTCACGTGCATAACTTCAAACATCGGTACAGACTGTGAGACGTAAGATAATTAAATTTCAAACAAAGCGTCAAGTTGACGGTGTACAGGAAAATGCGGAATCGGCCCAACAAGTTGTAAATGATAAAACAAGCTAATCCCATTATTCAGTAATGAATTTGTGGCTAACTCCGACCTTCTGGGATCTGAAGGGGAAACGCGTGTGAAAGGAACCCTAGAAATCAGAGGTACCAAGAGAGATGTATCAAGGTCAAATAACATCACCTTAATCCATCCATATACAATTATGCCGACTGTTAATCTGTTTGGTAAATTGGCTGGAAAGTTATTTACTGTTCCGCGAGAAGTTGGAGGTACTGTACCCCTGCGATTCTTTCTCGTGTGTGTGATCTTGCAAGGAAAATAGTGAATACTGAAGACTCTGCAAGCAAGAGTGGGAAAAGGGGAGTGAGAGAACTACAATTTTGGTATGATCACTGCTGCTGGACGATAGTTGGTCAAAATAACTTACTTTTGCTTGATTCCTGGACTGCATATAAAAATCATATTGCTTTAAAGCGAACTGTCCATCCTAATAAGTGTGTGACAATGCAGTTCATACTATATGGAATCACTGGAGATATCCAACTTTTACATATTTCTTTCTCCCGTGTCTGTAACACATACCACAACATCATCTACGCCCTAGATGATAGCGAGGTTCACGAAAACTCCACGACAGACTATTTCGCATTCGATTACATGCCATCACATTCCATCAGTTATCATCGCCCCGTTGCACCAATATGATTCTGAATGCTTTCTTTAATAGTGGATACCTAGATCAACGACCTGCGTGGTTTGCAACTCTCAAGGCGTTAGCCTCCCATCTTGATGGCACGAATCATTGTGGTCACTGTAGCGCGACAGTTTTCCTTCGGTTCTTATGGTGCAAGTTGATTCTGTCGCCTTCCTGATACATGTGGTGAGTCATTAACAGCTAATATTTTTCCTGTCATAACTGTTAACACAACGCCGGCCGCGGTGGTCTCGCGGTTCTAGGAGAGCAGTCCGGAACCGCGCGGCTGCTACGGTCGCAGATTCGAATCCTGCCTCGGGCATGGATGTGTGTGATGTTCTTAGGTTAGTTAGGTTTAAGTAGTTCTAAGTTCTAGGGGACTGATGACCACAGCTGTTAAGTCCCATAGTGCTCAGAGCCATTTTTCTGTTAACACAACACTTTCTAATAAGTCTAATGAAAGACTGAACTTGCGACCTCGCACTCAACGGGCTGCTAGTGAGAACGAGACTGCATACGCAGCTCTCTTACATCAATGTGTGTGGGGGGGGGGGGGGGGGGGCATGCCGCGTCCTCTAGAGAGAGGTTATAGCACTTGTTGTTAAACTGCAACGTCAAGCATACGATGGAAGACTTCTATCTTGCGATCCTATACATAGCTTATCGATATTACGGAGGAGTGTGTCTACCTTTATGTCAGCTTTGCTGGAGACCCTTTCTAGAAGATGCCTGAATGTCTGTGGAGCAATTGGAACCCATTCCCTCTCAGGAGCCGATACCAGAGAAGGCAGTGATGGTGGACACTGCAGTCTGGACACAGATCGCCATTGCAACCCATTTCAGAAGTGTTCGATTGAGTTTAGGTTGGGCCCCAGCATAGGCTAGTCCATTTCAGCAACGTTACTGTCCGAAAACCATTTCCTCGAACATACTTATTTATGACAGTGCACATTGTCATGCTGATACAAACAGTTATGTTCTCCGGACTGCTATTTTACTGTACGCAGTACACAGTTCTGTAGAATCTTCACATCGTCCCACAATTAGTGTTTTCTGGAGCGTAATAAGGACATCATCTCATAACACCCCTTTATCGAACCATTATGTCCTCTGTACTACACTGCTGACGCTGTTGACATCGCACTTGAAGGCAGTGGAAGTTCACAAACGTTCGCAAAAGTTATTCCATCGTATTAGCACAGGGTACTGCACGATGGCTTGGTTCATTGCCCCAAATCACTCGTTTCCAGCCATATAATGTCCAGTGGCGTCGCTCTTTAAGTTTAACACCTCCCCAGTTCCCAAAACTCCTAAAGATAGACTTTGAGGATATTGCATTGCAGACACAGTCCCTTTGACTGTTCAGAGATGTCACTAAACCCGCGCAGCCGGCCGGAGTGGCCGAGCGGTTCTAGGCGCTACAGTCTGGAGTCAAGCGACCGCTACGGTCGCAGGTCCGAATCCTGCCTCGGGCATGGATGTGTGTGATGTCCTTAGGTTGGTTAGGTTTAAGTAGTTCTAAGTTCTAGGGGACTGATGACCTCAGAAGTTAAGTCCCGTAGTGCTCAAAGCCATTTGAACCAAACCCGCGCAAAGACAACCATGCTCATGGAGCGCCTGTTAGACGCAGGGGGTACGACAGACGATCAGTTCACTCATTCCACCAGGAAGGAGGTACACAGCTCGTGTTTTCTCTAGTTCAACCATGTCTAGACGGTCAATATAGCGGTTCGATGGCGTCCTCATTGTTACTTTGTGCCAGAAAGGACTCTCAACAAGGGAGGTCTTCAGGCGTCTCGGAGTGAACCAAAGCGATGTTGTGGGGGAGATACTGAGAGACAGGAACTGTCGATGACATGCCTCGTTCGGCCGCCCAAGGCTACTACAGCAGTGGATGACCGCTACCTGCGAATTATGGCTCGGAGGAACCCTGACAGCAACGCCACCACGTTGAATAATGCTTTTCGTGCAGCCGCAAGACGTCGTGTTACGACTCAAACTGAGCGCAATAGGCTGCATGATGAGCAACTTCACTCCCGATGTCCATGGCGAGGTCCATCTTTGCAACTACGATACCAAGCAGCGCGGTACAGATGGGTCCAACAACATGCCGAATGGACTGCTCAGTTCTCTTCACCAGTGAGTGTCGCATTTGCCTTCAACCAGACAATCGTCGGCGACGTGTTTGGAAGCAACCCGGTCAGGCTGAAACCCCTTAGACACACTGAACAGCGAATGCAGCAAGGTGGCAGTATCCTGCTGTTTCGGGGTGCCATTATGTGTGGCCTACGTACGCCGCTGGTGGTCATGCAAGTACGATACGTGAATGCCATCCTCCGACGGATCGGCAACGTATTGGCGAGGCATTCGTCTTCATGGACCACAATTCGCGCCCCCATCATGCACATCTTATGAGTGACTTACTTCAGGATAACGATATCGCTCGACTAGAGTGGCCAGCATGTTCTGCAGACATGAACCCTATCGAACACGCCTAGGATAGATTGAAAACGGCTGAATACGGACGACGTGACACACCAGTAACTCTGAGCGGTCCACTCCGAATCGTCGTTGAGGAGTGGGACAACAGTACCTTGATGAACTTGTGGGTAGTGTGCCACGACGACAGTGCAAGTGGACGTGCTACTGCGTATTAGAGGAACCGGTGTGTACAGCAATCTGGACGACCACCTCTGAAGGTCTCGCTGTATGGTGGTACAACATACAATGTGTGGTTTCCATGAGCAATAAAAAGAGGGGAAATGATGTTTATGTTAATCCCTATTCCAATTTTCTGTACGGATTCCGGAAATCTCGAAACCGAGGTGATGAAAAACTTTTTTTGATGTGTGTTCATTGTGCTAGCTCGACTGGTGGATGCACTTTGGACCTCACGAGTAATTCCTTCCCTGATTTAATACGATGTTTTTACAACCACCCTCCACAGAGTTTTTGCTAATGAGGATGGACAGTGTTATCAATGGAGAGTAGCTGAGGAGAATATAAAAAGCATGATCTCTCTGGATAAACATATAAAAAGGAAGAGACAGATTTGTAGGATACATGTCAAGAAACAGTAACATCATTGGAACAATAGATATTGAGGAAATGAGTCATCAGGGACGGTCAGTGATCTAATATATAAAGTACCGGTGACAGAGATTGTGCTACCTGTGCAGAAATGAAACGGAAGGCAGACGGCTGGAAGGAATGTCGTATGGGTGCAAACCAACCTCAGTGGTGAACACTACGGAAGAAAAATGTGAGCACTCGTAGTGGAAAAGACAAGTCCATTAGGTATGCGATTCTTGCGTGGGAGAGTGTTGTGCCTGGATGATAGTATACCTACTAAGACATGATCTTTCCTGGTCGCCGTGGCAGTCTAGTGACCGGTTTTAGAATCATGTGAAACAATGCGCACTACAAACCGTCATAGACAATTCTTAGCATTTTCTACTGTTTTTATTGTTGTGAGCCATAACGTCGTGTTTCGTGCAGCGTTTGTAAATACTACGAGCTCTACAAATTTAGTCCGCATCTCGTGGTCTAGTGGCAAGCGTTGTTTCCTCTGGATCACGGTGTCCCGGGTCCGATTCCCGGCCAGGTTGGGGATTTTATCTGCCCGGGGACTGAGTGTTTGTGTTGTCCTCATCATTTCATCATTCTCATTATCATTCGTGACAGTGGCTAGATTGGACTGTGTAAAAATTAGACTGTGTAAAAATTGGGCCTTTGTACGAGTGCTGATGACCGCGCAGTTGAGCACCCCACAAATCAAAGATCATCATCACGTACACGTTTAAGTACTGTACAGTACATTAAAGAATATAGCTAATTCTTCAGTTGTATGATTTTTTTGGTGAGTAAAATTCTGTATATCTTAAATGCTAGTTACATAATGAGCGAACAATTACAGTACTGAAAAGATTTTTTCTGTTCCAACACTTTTAAAAGACAGTTAATATTCGTTCCTTAGGTACTTTACCATTCTGGACGTTGGAATAGAGTTTCACATTTGGAAAACTCTTATTTTTGTGGACTAATAGTTGTAATTTGAGAGACAGGCTTCAGCACACATAAAGTGAATGGTGTCATTTGAAAATGGTCAACTGATTTTGGCGGCCATCGAGTCAGTGAATCTCGTCCAGTCCACCTCTCCAGAAACTTTGACGGGCATTTGGAGAATCTGAGACGATGCGGCATCCTGGTCGAATTCAATAGGTTTTCCAGTTGTGACGCAGCAGGTGAACATCATTGATGACTATTGATTCGCTGAAAAAGAATGGACCTATGATCCATTTGTGCTTATGTCAACACCATACGTTGACCATGGGATTTTCACTTTACATTTCGCATACAACATGACACACTAATCCCTACGTGGGTACGATATGACACTACAGCTTTCTATATACAAGAAACACTGACTCGTCAGAGAGCTAAATTTTTCCAAAAAAAATTGCTGTCAGTCAGGCCTGGCGCACCCACTGTAAACCGGACTCGCTGAGGTTTTCCGGTCGGCTTTAGGACATGAAGAAGCTTCACCTTGCAAGAGTGAAGGCGTAACTACCACTGTGCGAGACTTGGCGGACTGTTGGCTGTGGCATTTCTAACTCTCTGGTCGCTCTGGTTTTGTAGGAATCCTTCACCATGCTGCCTTCTGAACCAGACTGGCGACCCCTACCTCGTTTATAGAGATCATTTCCTGTCTCCATAAACAACGTATACCCTTCCATGATTTGGCCGAAAGTGTCGTCCCACTTGGGTACGGAACTTCGCGTCTATGAACTAGATAACTTATTTATCTTGCTCTTCTGGTGTTCACATACTTCGTCAAACCTGCGGCGCATGAAAAACGAGTAACTGTCTGGTGTTGAAGGCCAGTTGTTATTATCTATGTTAGTTTTTCTTCTTTTCCCTACCGTTTATTGGAGGTTTGGGAAATTTTATTTTATTATGTAACATTTTGTCTTCTTACGGAACATTTGACAAGATAAGCTAATGGAGGGAAGTCGTGTTGGTCATCTGTTTGTGAATAGTGTCACATTTGTTTAGTGCATGTTCATATTGTAACTGCTTGTATATTGTGGAAGCTAGCGTGCTGCGCTTTACGCTGTGCGAGCTGCTCTATTCTGAAGTTTAATTTTAAAGTTATTGACATACAAACTTGTAAAAATAACATATGGGCGTAGGTTCGTACGCTTCAAAAATGGTTGAAATAGCTCTGAGCATGTCCGCAGCTCGTGGTCGTGCGGTAGCGTTCTCGCTTCCCACGCCCGTGTTCCCGGGTTCGATTCCCGGCGGGGTCAGGGATTTTAGTGCTCAGAGCCATTTGGACCATTTGGCTCTGAGCACTTTGGGAATAAACATCTGAGGTCTTGAGTCCCCTAGACTTAGAACTACTTAAACCTAACTAACTTAAGGACATCGCACACATCCGTGCCCGAGGCAGCATTCGAACCTGCGATCGTAGTAGCAGCGCGGTTCCGGACTGAATCGCCTAGAACCACTCGGCCACAACGGCCGCCGAACGATCGATCGCGAAATGGAAACCACAGTGAAAATCCGATGAAGTTTTGCACAGGTGTGTTGGGTATGTCTCCAGTAAGCCCGTCGATTGCGTTACGTCGTTGTTTTTAGTTCTGAGCACACAGGGAACACACAAAGATACCTAGAACAGTAGTAGTGTCTCCCGCCAAGTACGAGGGCCTGGTGAGAAATTTCGCCTGAAGCTATGCAGTCAACATTACATAACTGTTGCTCTTCAAGACAATTCTCAGCCGTATTCTGCAGGGGCAATGAAGATGCTCCTGCATTGTTTTCTGTTGGAAATGTTTGATTATCCACAATACAGCCTGTAATTGTCTCGCTCTGAGTTTCATCTCTGCTCACAAGAACCGCTGCCGATGAAGACAACAAATTAGCACAGACAACGAGCTGCAGGCCAGCGTAGAGAATTGACAGAAAGCACTGGCGGCTGCCTTCTACAACGATGGTATTGGAAAGTTGGTACAACGCTACGACAAACGTCTAAGTTGGATCGGCAACTATGGAGAAGTTGCAGCTAACTGTTGCAAAATAAACCGTTTTGATTTTCACTGTGGTTTCCATTTCGCGACCTATCGTTCCTTACTTTCCGGATAGCCCTCGTACTGCCGACGTTTCTTTGCGATTGTTTTATTCCGTTGTTCAGAAGAAGACTTCTGCAAAGGTGGTTGAAATATCGATGGTACCGTTGTTCTAAAGTTTATAATGATGTAGTGCACACAATCAAAATAATTTTATCTAAAATTTATGCACACCTTGTACTATGGCTTCAGCAATCGCATCCTAAGTTAGATTTGTTTGTTTGTAACACTTCTGACGGGAAATTACAGCAACCCTCCGATTATCAGCGTGCCGACTACAACGTCTGCATACTTCGGCGAGTTTTGAAATAATACAGACAACGAAACTTGAGCATTCTGTTATATTTATAAGCACTACTTTCGTTGAGAATAAACTATTACAGCGTGTCTCATAATTTACCACTGGAAGACGATATGAGGCCTCTCGCCAACGTCCGACATCCCTGAAATACACTCCTGGAAATTGAAATAAGAACACCGTGAATTCATTGTCCCAGGAAGGGGAAACTTTATTGACTCATTCCTGGGGTCAGATACATCACATGATCGCACTGACAGAACCACAGGCACATAGACACAGGCAACAGAGCATGCACAATGTCGGCACTAGTACAGTGTATATCCACCTTTCGCAGCAATGCAGGCTGCTATTCTCCCATGGAGACGATCGTAGAGATGCTGGATGTAGTCCTGTGGAACGGCTTGCCATGCCATTTCCACCTGGCGCCTCAGTTGGACCAGCGTTCGTGCTGGACGTGCAGACCGCGTGAGACGACGCTTCATCCAGTCCCAAACATGCTCAATGGGGGACAGATCCGGAGATCTTGCTGACCAGGGTAGTTGACTTACACCTTCTAGAGCACGTTGGGTAGCACGGGATACATGCGGACGTGCATTGTCCTGTTGGAACAGCAAGTTCCCTAGCCGGTCTAGGAATGGTAGAACGATGGGTTCGATGACGGTTTGGATGTACCGTGCACTATTCAGTGTCCCCTCGACGATCACCAGTGGTGTACGGCCAGTGTAGGAGATCGCTCCCCACACCATGATGCCGGGTGTTGGCCCTGTGTGCCTCGGTCGTATGCAGTCCTGATTGTGGCGCTCACCTGCACGGCGCCAAACACGCATACGACCATCATTGGCACCAAGGCAGAAGCGACTCTCATCGCTGAAGACGACACGTCTCCATTCGTCCCTCCATTCACGCCTGTCGCGACACCACTGGAGGCGGGCTGCACGATGTTGGGGCGTGAGCGGAAGACGGCCTAACGGTGTGCGGGACCGTAGCCCAGCTTAATGGAGACGGTTGCGAATGGTCCTCGCCGATACCCCAGCAGCAACAGTGTCCCTAATTTGCTGGGAAGTGGCGGTGCGGTCCCCTACGGCACTGCGTAGGATCCTACGGTCTTGGCGTGCATCCGTGCGTCGCTGCGGTCCGGTCCCAGGTCGACGGGCACGTGCACCTTCCGCCGACCACTGGCGACAACATCGATGTACTGTGGAGACCTCACGCCCCACGTGTTGAGCAATTCGGCGGTACGTCCACCCGGCCTCCCGCATGCCCACTATACGCCCTCGCTCAAAGTCCGTCAGCTGCACATACGGTTCACGTCCACGCTGTCGCGGCATGCTACCAGTGTTAAAGACTGCGATGGAGCTCCGTATGCCACGGCAAACTGGCTGACACTGACGGCGGCGGTGCACAAATGCTGCGCAGCTAGCGCCATTCGACGGCCAACACCGCGGTTCCTGGGGTGTCCGCTGTGCCGTGCGTGTGATCATTGCTTGTACAGCCCTCTCGCAGTGTCCGGAGCAAGT
The DNA here is from genome assembly GCF_023864345.2 of Schistocerca serialis cubense. Lineage (NCBI taxonomy): Eukaryota > Metazoa > Arthropoda > Insecta > Orthoptera > Acrididae > Schistocerca > Schistocerca serialis. The sequence continues at coordinate 335,942,484 of NC_064638.1, forward strand.
ATGGTGGGTCTGACACACCGGTGTCAATGTGTTCTTTTTTCCATTTCCAGGAGTGTATTTCTCCGCCGTTTCTTGTCTGATTTTCAGGCGAATCGGGACCTCTGTCTTTGTAACAAGATCACAGCAGCAAAGGAAGGTCTAGAAATCGTCTGTGAATCCCAGAACCTGCTTGATGCACTCCACAATGTTTGGTAGGCTTGTGATAATGTGGAGATAACAAGACTCGTTCGTGGATGGAAACTACAGCGCCCTCCGTTGGAAGTTGCTACGAACGTTTTATCAGCGAGGAATGTGCCCTTCTCTGAAGTTTCTTAATGTCCTCCGTTAATATTATTTGGTAAGGATCCCACACCGTGCAGCATAACTCAAAGAGGACGGACAAGGATGGTGTAGCCGTCTCTTCCGTAGATTTATCGCACTAAGAGTTCTGCCAGTAAAACGCAGTCCTTAGTTCGCCTTCCCCACAACATTTTCTATGTGCTCGTTAAAATTTAAAGTCTTCTTAATTGTAACTCCTGGGTATTTAGTTTAATTTACGGCCATTAGCTTCGTTGATTTGTTGTGCAACCGAAGTTTAACGAATTACTTTTAACACGCACATGGACGGCCTAACGCTTTTCATTATTTAAGGTCAATTGCCAATTTTAGCAAGATACAGATATCTTTTCTATATCGTTTTATAGTTTGGTTTGATCTTCTGACAACTTCGTTACACGATAAACGACAACATCAACTGCAAACAACCTTAGATGTCTGTTCAAATTGTCTGCTAAACCCTTTGTATGGATAAGGAACAACGGAAGGCATATAACACTACCTTGAGGAACACCGGGAACTTCCGTTTTACTCGATGACTTTCCGTTACTTACTACGAACTGTGACCTTTCTAACAGGAAATCAAGACTCCAGTCGCATATTTGAAGCGCAATTGAAGAAGCACAGGATCTGATGACAAGTTGCTAGTGAGGCACGGTGTCAAAAGTTCTCTGGAAATCTAGAAATACAGAATCAATTTGAAATACCTTGTCGATAGCACTCAACGCTTCGTTCGGTACATGACGATATTCTGCCCACCGTTGTGTCGCCCTCAATGACAAGCTTTCCTAGACTTAGCTTTCAGCAGAATAATGCCCACCCGCTCATGACGAGGGTCTCTACTGCTTGTCTTCGTGCTTGTCAAACCCCATCTTGGCCAGAAAGGTCGCCAGATCTCTCCCAAATTGAGAACGTTCGGAGTATTATGGGCAAGGCCTTCCAACTAACTTGGAATTTTGACGATCAAACGTGCCAATTGGAGAGAATTTGCCACGATATAGCTCTGGTGGACATCCAGTGACTCTACCAGTCAATACCAAGTCGAGAAACAACTTGCATAAGGTTGGGTTGTGGACTAACGCTGTATTTACTTGCTAAGTTTGTGAAGTTCTTTCCCCTGAATAAAGCATCCGATTTATCTGAAATGGTAATCATTCGTTTGTCTGCACATGTACTTCAGTCTAACAATTTCCGTTCCATACAAATCCCATTCAAATAATTCCTTCGTGCTGCAGCAGTCTTTTTTTAAATTCTGTTTATTTATTTTTTAGTGTATCTCTTGTCTACACTGTTGTTTTATTGCATACCTTGTTGAATACTCTGGATCTGATCCCGTAAGCTAGTGATTTCGGATCATTATCTGGAATAAATGTCATTCGTAATCACATTAGCATTAAAAAATAACACAGTTTACATGTTCTAATGAAGTATACTTATCTGAAAAGTAATCTCTCTTCAAAAGTATATTTCATGAAAAACATTCGATCTTTTGAGATGTAGTAAGTTTTATACGCTACGAAATTTAGTTATTGGATCAGAACAAGTTCACCGAATCGGATAAATAAAGACTACAAATTTTACTGTGTTGCTTCCTTTTGGACAAGATTCCACAGTCACCCATGCTTCACATCTTGACCCAAAACACAATTTGAAAGGTTATATTTGTTCTGACATACGTAAACAATACATGTGCGCACGTCACCGGTGTCAATTTAACGCAACATTACAAAGATCATTTCTCCGGGCTTTTAGCTGCGCGACATGGACGGACACTCCACGCTCCTTTATTCAGACTGTAGGGAAACTTTCCGCAGAGGAAGTTTGCATGCCGTGCGACTATCATCCGTTAACGGCTGACGAGAGGCTAGAGTCCTGCACTACTGACAGCGTGAACTGATCGTCTATTAGAAATTATTGTCACAATAATAGATAATTTCATATAAGTTGTTATAGTGAGAGTTAACTGCACAGACCTGGAAGTACCTTAGGGCACATTGATGAGATGTCGCAGCAAGTGTTAAATATGGTAGACAATGTTTTGTCTTTTAATGCCACAGAACTATAGCATCTCGAAGAGGCTCCAATGGTGAGACTGGGTCAGTATTGAGCACCTTTGTAAGAGCTATGTCGTGTAAGTAATCGCAACCAGTTATTCTTACACAGGTGACGTAGGGATAATTTTTGAATCGCCAACCATTGACCGCTTCTCACCTGCAGAAAAGAACAACCATCAAAAAGTTCAGTCAGGAGATCAGTAATGGTACAGGAGAGGATCATGAAGTTAGATGTGCACTAAGCAGCGGTGCCTTCCCTTGACGTAGACGAGATGTTGTAATGAGACAGCAGATTTTTAATTCTTGCATTTATCCGATAATAGTCGTTTGAAATCTATTTCATTGGTTTTCCAAGTATGCAGTCCGCGCTTAGTTCGCACAGATGCAATGCGACAGGATGTTCATAGGGACAAGAACTTGCACATGCGGCCTCCAGTAAGTGCCATCGTCTCTCTCATTGTGGAGACGATGGGAATGAGTAGTTGCTCTTCTCCACCAGCACAAGATCTAAAAGCCCCCTTAACGATTACATAATCCTGTGCGTAACAGACAAAACTGATCTTAGTTACGTTAATTAGATTGCATTAATCGTCTTCCACGAATCTCGTTCAATACGGTCTCCAAGATGTTGAAAGAATGCACGTTTTATTTGTGTCCATGCAATGAAATTGTATGCCTGTTAGTTTCATATAGCCTTTTAGTCTGAAAATCAGAATGAAAATGTGAGGAAAATATGACAGGATTAGTCGAATGCAGTAAAAGAAAAGGAACACGAGATGCTATTGTTTGTTTCTGGGTGATAGCACAAAGAGTGCTGCACGTTAAAAGGGGATACGTAGCTATGTTTTGCAACACAATTTCCGAACACAGCAGAATACGTGTCATTAATAAATTTTGAAGACAACCATGCGAAAGTTAATGGAATAAATAAGCGTTATAGGAACACTATGAATGAAAAAGTCGAGCTTACTGAGAGAAAGCTTAACCGCGACGACGAAAAAGTGGAATTTGACCATTTACATTCATATTCAAAAGACTTTAGTAAACATACAAATTTACGGTGTTTCGGAGATTGTCCAAGAGAACAGTGCGACTCATCCAGATACGACAATGAATCGTCGACTTGGTGCAATAGAAAACAATCTTGTTCACACAAAAATGGTAACTTCGATTACAAACATTTTCTGATAGTATGTAAATTCAAAGTTTTCAGGAATTACTGAAACGGATTTCACCAAGCTTAGATTGATTCTTTACCAACAAATTGGCCGCTTGAACTCAAAATAAAATGTCTCTGTGGTTATTTGTAAAATGAACTCGCAGGAAGAATGCGCTCAACAGCAATAGATTGCCAAAGCGTAAATGATTTCTACCGAGCATTTTTGTCAGCGTACTGATCGCAGACCACACATGACTGGGTAAAACATATCGTTATAATGATACGGGACAGTCTGACTTCTCTAGCCCAGCCAAATATTTTGAAGACATGGTACACAGAAATCAGGTTTTATCAAACATGTAAACCCATACAGTCCGTCAGAGTTAATTAGCGTTATTTAACAAAGCTACGTACACGTTTGAGATGATTTAAAAACATTTCAAACATTACTTTAGGAATTGAAGTTAGACAGTGGCAAAGGTTAAACGAAAAAAAAACACAATAACGACCACAACAGAAAGTACGACACACAAAACGCTTTTTTACGGCATGAAAACAAAAATATAGGAACTCGCATAACAAATCTAGTCACAAAAACAGATACAGACGGGATGAACGAACAATTCTCGCAGTTGAATAACGGTTCTCGTGAATCAAGTAATTTCCGGAGTTACGGTTACTTCCATAATATCAAATAACATAAAAAGAAAAGTAATGAGAACAGGCGTATTCACAATTGTCATTACGATCAACAGAGTCACAAAAAGTACTTTTAACACATACAATGATATGTATGCATATGGCAACCAACAAAATCACAGTCATCAACATCGTAAATCACAGTGGCTAAATTCTGAAAGGGCAAGTACAGCGCGACAGGTATAAAAAATTGAAATCGAATCTCCAAATACAAGAGGTAATCAAAGACGAGGTAGCAATAAAGGACAGAAAGATTCACACATTTCAAGAGATTCTCAGTGAGTTATTACACGATTGTACATCATTTTCTCCGTTACTTATGCTTAAAAATCAACAACCACCAGATCGTATCAGGGAATTGTACCATTTACAGCTTCGAAAAAAATACGTCATAAGGAAGTCGTGGACATAGAGCTAAATAACATTAAAAAGGGTGCAGGAAGATGAAAGAAATCTCAGCAAGATCAAGCAAACATCAAGTAGCTACAGGATGGACAGAAAATTTTGGTCAAATCTCATTCTTCATCTTGTAAAAGAGAAGCAGTCACAAATTCTTTCTTGTGTGTATGGGACTATTCAGAATTCGTAGAATTGTACACGACAGTGTTGCGGAAACTGAAGCGATTCGGACATACAAAGACAACGGAGTTTATCATGTTTCCCGTATTAAACCATGTATAGAATAATTCTATTTACTAATGTACCCAGAAGATAGAACTACATGTCAACCGTTTAGAAAACATTTCTTGAATTACAGTGCACAACAACAGATAGCGATAAACAAATCTATTGCACCGCATGGTAGAGCGACTCCTGTCCAACTGCGGCCAGCTTTTGTCAAGAATCGGACGAATATCGTGCAATAAATTGAGCAATTTGCTGCCACTACGGGTACGCTAAACAAACTGCTACAAGCTTCGAAATTGCACCTAAAATCCGAAAAAGATTTTTTAAAATTAGTTGAGATAGGATACACAGGTTATCAGTAATGTGTTGTTCAACTGAGAAATATTTTTGGCTACGCACAGTGATGATAATACAGAGACTTATAACATTTTCTGCCACTTTCGATGAGATGTACAGACTGTTAGGATGGTAGCTGTGTTGTCTGGAAAGAAAGTAGTAGGTACTTTGAGAAGTTTTTCAGGATCTATTGTGAGGTGGTGAAGTTGTGTTTGCTGAGCTGTAATATTACAATTATAGCTATAAGATGTTGTCTGTGTAGAAATAAGTGGACGAACACAGAATAGGGAATTGTTATTTGAAGTGTATATTGAGACAAAGAAAGCGAATGTGATTATTGTTGTATAGTATAATGAGACTTATTTTGGTTAGGTACATGAGATGATAATTATGTGATTTATGAAGCATACTGTAACAGAATGATGATGATGATGTTTGGTTTGTGGGGCGCTCAACTGCGCAGTTATCAGCGCCCATACAAATTCCCAACATTTGCTCAGTCCAGTCTCGCCACTTTCATGAATGATGATGAAATGATGAGGACAACATAAACACCCATTCATCACGAGGCAGTTGAAATATCCCTGACCCCGCCGGGAATCGAACCCAGGATCCCGTGCTCGGGAAGCGAGAACGCGACCGCGACACTATGAGCAGCGGACTGTAATAGAATGAGGCCTTGATTATAATGAGTAATATACAGAAAGGGAGAGTTAGTAATGGTTTCTTGTGACAGTCAGTTTTTATGCCACGTTGATGATTTTCTGTTTATACGTTTTTGAAAAGTTTTTGAAAAGATGTGGCTAGGTAACAATAGTGAATAAAGGTAACATGTTTGGGAAAACACAGTTATTTCTTTGATGTGGAGTTTAAGATTATCTGATGCAAATTATTCAACCTTTTGTGACACACACTTGTAGCATATGATACCTCATTGAACTAATTGTGACTTGTCTTTGTGTTGGTGTCTATTTTCTTTTTTATATTGATGAATGACTTCTTTCCCTGACTGGCACACAAAATTTAACTTCTTCTGAATTCTGTAGAACTAGTTTGACTTTTCTTGTCCAACATATAAAATTTATAGGTATATGAAACGATCTCATAACAGTATTGTCCATCAGTCTGGGTGTTAAGGAAACTTTTGAAATGAAGAAGAAATGGGTGCACAATACACTGTAATAAGACAAAGGGGATGCCAGAAGTATGTGGGATACTAATGAGTTTTCTACTTTCCATTTTTATTCTTTTTGCCATGGTATAGGATAAGATGTTTTTATATATATTTTTTTCGACTGACATGTGTGACATTGCAGACTAACTGCATTCTTGTGTTTACATACGATGTAATATAATAAATGCATTGTTTTAGTTGAAGGAATTTTCATGTTGTATTTTCCTCTTACAGTTATTTATCGATTTTCTTTATAACACATAATCTCTGTATAAATTGTTACTACATGATTTGGCACCATTAGAATAATGACTATGTTAAGTATAGTCTGTCATGAGCTCTCTTAAGTCATGAAAGATGTGTAAGAAGTCATAAAAGATGTGTAAGGAGGAACCAAAGAGAAAAAGGTAAGAAAGGAATGTGTACAACATGTACATTAACAAATAAATGGTTACTAATAAGAATTTAAGATGAAATGATAAGGTACGGAAGATATCAGAAGAAATATCACTTGGTAGAACAAATATGAGAGATGGTCAGGTAGGGAAAAGGTGACAAATGATTAAGTGGAGAAAAGATGACAAACAGATAGGTAAGTCAATGAAAATAAATAGTGTGAACTTTCGAGAATGTATGAAATATATGACAGAAGGAAGCGAAGACAAAGTAAACAGTTGTATTTGATGGACGTTTGATGAAATTATGGGTAAATGACTAAGAGGTGTACAAACTAAAGGATGAAGTACAAACAGATAGTATGCTAGTTACTGACCATTTTATGTATAATAGTAGGGTGACGTTTGACTGACTGCATATAGTATTCTTTGATGTGAAGTTTGGCTACTACCTAATTCAAATTTTTCCTATTTACATGTTTGTGCTCTCCTTATATATGTGCATGAACACTACCCTGGTGTGTTTATTTCTTGCATGTGATCACTATCCTTACGTGTCTCTTTCTGTCTTACTTCCTATACTTTTGTGTATTTTTATAGGTCATATACATACGTATTTATTCCAATAGATTTAGAATTACCTGTAGGTCATTCTATACACATACAATAATTCTTTGTTATCAGCCTATTGCTGGTTCACATGATTTACTAGTGTGATGTAATTCAGTTGTAAGAACGTGATGGGATTTTTTCTTAGCTGTTTTTACAGACGAAGTCTGTTATTACTGTTACACTACATGTACATGCCGTATGTAGAACTACATAAAATCTTATTATTCCTGTCTTAATGTGTATTGTAAATCTAACAAATTTAACTGGTTGACTGTCCACCACTAATGAGACTTCACAGGTTAGAAGAGGTGTATGTCTACTGATTATATACTGAAATATTCTCTGGCATACGTTGGCATACTTCACCGAAACACGCTGAGACTGACTTTTATAACGAATTCTTCGATACTACAGTATGGGTCTGGAGTTACCAACGGATCTAAAGTCTGCTTCAAGCAGATATTTCGTACTGTGTATTTTACTGTTTGTATATGTGATGTTGTCAGCTGTGTTTAGTCTCACTGAGTCTGCTTCCACGCCAGTGACATAACTACAACGAGATAAAGAAATTTCGGTCCTTTGTGACAAGGACACTCTTCTACCTACTTTCATTGTCCATATTACTACTACCATTTGTGACTGTTCTTAAGAAAAGTAGCTTGTGTGGTAAAGACACTCTAACCTACTTCCTGTGTGCTACAAAAACGCTGTAGATCAGAAATAATACTTACATCAATACAAAATGTGGCATATAAACTTTCAGAATAGTCTTGTGTAGAGCGTTGTCATAGACATCACGAAACGTGATAACCTAGCTATGGTGAATTTAGTTGATTTCGTCATTCAAATGTTCTTGAATTTTGCAAGTATCTTTTTACTTATAGTTCTTTAACTCAATTTCTCAAGCTATTTTCTTTTTCCTCTTCATGAACCATAGAACTTGCCGTTGGTGGGGAGGCTTGAGTGCCTCAACGATACAGATAGCCGTACCGTAGGTGCAACCACAACGGAGGGGTATCTGTTGAGAGGCCAGACAAATGTGTGGTTCCTGAAGAGGGGCAGCAGCCTTTTCAGTAGTTGCAGGGGCAACAGTCTGGATGATTGACTGATCTGGCCCTGTAACACTAACCAAAATGGCCTTGCTATTCTGGTACTGCGATAGGCTGAAAGCAAGGGGAAACTACAGCAGTAACTTTTCCCGAGGGCATGCAGCTTTACTGTATGATTAAATGATGATGGCGTCCTCTTGGGTGAAATATTCCGGAGGTAAAATAGTCCCCCATTCGGATCTCCGGGCGGGGACTACTCAAGAGTACGTCGTTATCAGGAGAAAGAAAACTGGCGTTCTACGGATCGGAGCGTGGAATGTCAGATCCCTTAATCGGGCAGGTAGGTTAAAAAATTTTAAAAGGGAAATCGATAGGTTAAAGTTAGATATAGTGGGAATTAGTGAAGTTCGGTGGCAGGAGGAACAAGATTTTTGGTCAGGTGAATACAGGGTTATGAATACAAAATCAAATAGCGGTAAAGCAGGTGTAGGTTTAATAATGAATAAAAAAATAGGAGTACGGGTAAGCTACTACAAACAGCATAGTGAACGCATTATTGTGGCCAAGATAGACACGAAGCCCACACCTACTACAGTAGTACAAGTTTATATGCCAACTAGCTCTGCAGATGACGAAGAAATTGATGAAATGTATGATGAGATAAAAGAAATTATTCAGGTAGTGAAGGGAGACGAAAATTTAATAGTCATGGGTGACTGGAATTCCTCAGTAGGAAAAGGGAGAGAAGGAAACATAGTAGGTGAATATGGATTGGGGCTAAGAAATGAAAGAGGAAGCCGCCTGGTAGAATTTTGTGCAGAGCATAACTTAGTCATAGCCAACACTTGGTTCAAAAATCATGAAAGAAGGTTATATACATGGAAGAACCCTGGAGATACACTCCTGGAAATGGAAAAAAGAACACATTGACACCGGTGTGTCAGACCCACCATACTTGCTCCGGACACTGCGAGAGGGCTGTACAAGCAATGATCACACGCACGGCACAGCGGACACACCAGGAACCGCGGTGTTGGCCGTCGAATGGCGCCAGCTGCGCAGCATTTGTGCACCGCCGCCGTCCGTGTCAGCCAGTTTGCCGTGGCATACGGAGCTCCATCGCAGTCTTTAACACTGGTAGCATGCCGCGACAGCGTGGACGTGAACCGTATGTGCAGTTGACGGACTTTGAGCGAGGGCGTATAGTGGGCATGCGGGAGGCCGGGTGGACGTACCGCCGAATTGCTCAACACGTGGGGCGTGAGGTCTCTCGATGTTGTCGCCAGTGGTCGGCGGAAGGTGCACGTGCCCGTCGACCTGGGACCGGACCGCAGCGACGCACGGATGCACGCCAAGACCGTAGGATCCTACGCAGTGCCGTAGGGGACCGCACCGCCACTTCCCAGCAAATTAGGGACACTGTTGCTCCTGGGGTATCGGCGAGGACCATTCGCAACCGTCTCCATGAAGCTGGGCTACGGTCCCGCACACCGTTAGGCCGTCTTCCGCTCACGCCCCAACATCGTGCAGCCCGCCTCCAGTGGTGTCGCGACAGGCGTGAATGGAGGGACGAATGGAGACGTGTCGTCTTCAGCGATGAGAGTCGCTTCTGCCTTGGTGCCAATGATGGTCGTATGCGTGTTTGGCGCCGTGCAGGTGAGCGCCACAATCAGGACTGCATACGACCGAGGCACACAGGGCCAACACCCGGCATCATGGTGTGGGGAGCGATCTCCTACACTGGCCGTACACCACTGGTGATCGTCGAGGGGACACTGAATAGTGCACGGTACATCCAAACCGTCATCGAACCCATCGTTCTACCATTCCTAGACCGGCAAGGGAACTTGCTGTTCCAACAGGACAATGCACGTCCGCATGTATCCCGTGCCACCCAACGTGCTCTAGAAGGTGTAAGTCAACTACCCTGGCCAGCAAGATCTCCGGATCTGTCCCCCATTGAGCATGTTTGGGACTGGATGAAGCGTCGTCTCACGCGGTCTGCACGTCCAGCACGAACGCTGGTCCAACTGAGGCGCCAGGTGGAAATGGCATGGCAAGCCGTTCCACAGGACTACATCCAGCATCTCTACGATCGTCTCCATGGGAGAATAGCAGCCTGCATTGCTGCGAAAGGTGGATATACACTGTACTAGTGCCGACATTGTGCATGCTCTGTTGCCTGTGTCTATGTGCCTGTGGTTCTGTCAGTGTGATCATGTGATGTATCTGACCCCAGGAATGTGTCAATAAAGTTTCCCCTTCCTGGGACAATGAATTCACGGTGTTCTTATTTCAATTTCCAGGAGTGTACTAAAAGGTATCAGATAGATTATATAATGGTAAGACAGAGATTTAGGAACCAGGTTTTAAACTGTAAGACATATCCAGGGGCAGATGTGGACTCTGACCACAATCTATTGGTTATGAACTGTAGATTAAAACTGAAGAAACTGCAAAAAGGTGGGAATGTAAGGAGATGGGACCTGGATAAACTGAAAGAACCAGAGGTTGTACAGAGTTTCAGGGAGAGCATGAGGGAACAATTGACAGGACTGGGGGAAAGAAATACAGTAGAAGAAGAGTCGGTAGCTTTGAGGGATGAAATAGTGAAGGCAGCATAGAATCAAATAGGTAAAAAGACGAGGGCTAGTAGAAACCCTTTGGTAACAGAAGAAATATTGAATTTAATTGATGAAGGGAGAAAATATAAAAATGCAGTAAATGAAGCAGGCAAAAAGGAATATAAACGTCTCAAAAATGAGATCGACAGGAAGTGCAAAATGGCTAAGCAAGGATAGCTAGAGGACAAATGTAAGAATGTAGAGGCTTATCTCACTAGGGGTAAGATAGATACTGCTTACAGGAAAATTAAAGAGACCTTTGGAGAAAGGAGAACCACTTGCATGAATATCAAGAACTTTGATGGAAACCCAATTCTAAGCAAAGAAGGTAAAGCAGAAAGGTGGATGGAGTATATAGAGGGTCTATACATGGGGGACTTACTTGAGGACAATATTATGGAAAAGGAAGACGAGGTAGATGAAGATGAAATGGGAGATATGATGCGTGAAGAGTTTGACAGAGCACTGAAAGACCTGAGTCGAAACAAGGCCCCGGAGTAGACAACATTCCTTCAGAACTACTGACAGCCTTGGGAGAGCCAGTCCTGACAAAATTCTACCATCTGGTGGGCAAGATGTATGAGACAGGCGAAATACCCTCAGACTTTAAAAAGAATATAATAATTACAATCCCAAAGAAAGCAGGTGTTGACAGATGTGAAAATTACCGAACTATCAGTTTAATAAGCCACAGCTGCAAAATACTAACGCGAATTCTTTGCAGACGAATGGAAAAACTAATAGAAACCGATTTCGGGGAAGATCAGTTAGGATTTCGTAGAAATGTTGGAACACGTGAGACAATACTGACCATACGGCTTATCTTAGAAGAAAGATTAAGGAAAGGCAAACCTACGTTTCTAGCATTTGTAGACTTGAAGAAAGCTTTTGACAATGTTGACTGGAATACTCTCTTTAGAATTCTGAAGGTGGCAGGGGTAAAATACAGGGAGCGAAAGGCTATTTACAATTTGTACAGAAAGCAGATGGCAGTTATAAGAGTCGAGGGGTATGAAAGGGAAGCAGTGGTTGGGAAGGGAGTGAGACAGGGCTGTAGCCTATCCCCGATGTTATTCAATCTGTATATTGAGCAAGCAATAAAGGAAAGAAAAGAAAAGTTCGGAGTAGGTATTAAAATCCATGTAGAAGAAATAAAAACTTTGAGGTTCGCCGATGACATTGTAATTCTGTCAGAAACAGCAAAGGACTTGGAAGAGCAGTTGAGCGGAATGGACAGTGTCTTGAAAGGAGGATATAAGATGAACATCAACAAAAGCAAAACGAGGGTAATGGATTGTAGTCGAATTAAGTCTGGTGATGCTGAGGGAATTAGGTTAGGAAATGAGACGCTTAAAGTAGTAAAGGAGTTGTGCTATTTAGGGAGCAAAATAATTGATGATGGTCGAAGTAGAGAGGATATAAAATGTAGACTGGCAATGGCAAGGAAAGCGTTTCTGAAGAAGAAAAATTTGTTAACATCGAGTATAGATTTGAATGTCAGGAAGTCGTTTCTGAAAGTATTTGTATGGAGTGTAGCCATGTATGGAAGTGAAACGTGGACAATAAATAGTTTGGACAAGAAGAGAATAGAAGCTTTCGAAATGTGGTGCTACAGAAGAATGCTGAAGATTAGATGGGTAGATCACATAACTAATGAGGAGGTATTGAATAGAATTGGGGAGAAGAGGAGCTTGTGGCACAACTTGACTAGAAGAAGGGATCGGTTGGTAGGACATGTTCTGAGACATCGAGGGATCACCAATTTAGTATTGGAGGGCTGCGCGGAGGGTAAAAATCGAAGAGGGAGACCAAGAGATGAATACACCAAGCAGATTCAGAAGGATGTAGGCTGCAGTAGGTACTGGGAAATGAAGAAGCTTGCACAGGATAGAGTAGCATGGAGAGCTGCATCAAACCAGTCTCAGGACTGAAGACCACAACAACAACAACAACAACGTTTTCTTTTTGTTTGTAACATGTTTTGTATGTTTCTACTGTTAATGTTTAGAATTTTGTCCTCGTTCCATTCCTATCTGAAATTCGTATCGTCCAAAATTCTGCTCGGGGAAAGTAGAGGATATGTACGTCATTCTGATATTTGTAAATTACCGATGCGCACGTCAGTGAGAGAGCAAGTTATGTTACTGTTTAACAATCTTTGATCTTGTTGTGTCACAGTCTTTGTCTTTGCACGGTCTGATACATTCTTAGTTGAAGTGTGGTAGGTAGTGGACGTATTCAGTAGTGCGGTGTAGACTTGTGATTGTATCTGTCAGATGAGGAATATTGTAAAGGATAGCAATGATGAATAAGATGTACATACTGGAAAGCGAAGAGAATGTAAATTTAGAATAATGTAAATATTTGGAAGAGAAGAAGGTTAAGGTAAGAGTGCAACACTATGCAGCAAATTTGTAGAATAATTATTACCAGACAGTTAACTTTTTCAGACAAGATAGAAAGTCCACGCCGCTTTCCTGAGTTACGCTTTAAGATATCAGCTTATTACACTGTCTGGTTTTTATAGAAATTCTGTGTTAACATTGTACCCTTTTCAAAGCATTGTTCACCTTGTTAAGTATAGTATTATTAGGACCAGTGTTAGGTGTGAAGATCACGCGTAACTTTGTCTTTTTGAACACGTACTTAATGCTAAAATCGTTGTCTTGGAATTCCGTTTCATAGGAATAGTTATCCTCCCCATCCCACTTTCTAAGGAAGGTTTATCACTACGCATTACCACATTGTACAGTTGGTATGCAACAGTTCGAATAATTATTTAGGAGCAGAAATCTAGCTTAGCCGATGCCTGCTTGCTTTTTGCTGTTGTGCTTTCGAGAAATCTACAACAATATTCGCAAGTTGCGAGGTAAGTAGAAACTTTGATTAGTGGCAGATAATGGTATGTAATGTGAGGAGAAGTTGTGTTGAGATCACTTACAGTTCAATTCAAATTAGTTTCTGTCTAGTCAAAAGTTAGCATACAAATTTAAGTAGGATAAGAGTTTGTGGGTACTTAGTTTTGGTAGTATGTGGTCTTTTATAGAGTGTGAGGTAAAGCCGGGGTAAATTTCATACAGAAACATACAGTGGTGTTCATCTGAAAAGACCACCTGTCAGCAACCAGTGGCCGTCCAGTTGCGATATTGGATTACAAATTGTAGGCGCCCCGGTGGTTCCGGTCACCTACGGTGGACTGGATGGCCGAGCGGTGACCTCTCCAGTTGTCAGGATGCTAGGAAATGGCTGTAGAAACGTCAGAAAGGCCAAAGAAACATTATTAATTCATAACACCTTTATTCCTGCCGAGTACAATGTGACTTGGTGATATCAACGACCTTCGCCGAGTCCTCGCTGACTCGTAGCGATGACACCAGATCCGGGCCGCGCAGTCTTGCTAGCGCAGCGCCGCGTGCTGTGACGTAGCGGAGGAATGCCCTTACTTCGGCCGCGTGTGGTTGGCGGCGCCCGGCTGGCCGGCCGGCTCAGCGGCGGACAGCAAGCAGCTGCGCGTGAAGGCTCTGGGTTGGAGAGGCGTTCTCGTAGTGCGGAGTGTATCCCACCCCGTCTTCTTCCCTGCTCCTCCTGGTGGCTCGTCCGCGGTGGACGGGCGGAACGGCCTGCAGTCCCCCAGCGTCGTCGGCTCACCCGGTTGTGACGGCGGATGCACAGGGCCTAGGCCCCGCACGATCTCGACGACGGCTCACTGATGTGGTCAGCATTGGCGGTGAGCGAGTCTGCCGCGAAGTCTGCTAATCGTGGGTTGATGATTGACAGCGGCAGCAGAGAGGACCAGAGCTGGTATTGTCCCCTCACATCTGCTGCTGGATGAGCCGCGCTTACTGCAACATCTCCTTAATAAAGATTAACACATTGATCACCGAGCTGAGCGCTACGCAGCGACCCAGTACATATCTAACTACAAGTCTAACTGCGAGTGCCTTGTTGCTATCAGAGCTGCCGTATTTAAAGGAAGCACGAGCGACGTCCTGACGTCATGCTCGTTTGTAATGAACGCATTCGTTCCACTTACACTGCTGATTCATCTGTCGTACTTGCCCCTTAGGTGTTCTTGCGACAGAGTTACGTGTTGTTACGGCAGACTTACGCGAAGTTGTGAAATGCAGTACAGCTGACGCTATACCTCTGTCGTGCACTCTACGAAAGTCTCCGTCTAACACAAACCCGCGTGCTAAGCAATTCTCTCTCGCCTGTTGTGTGTAACCAGGTCACTGCCCCTGCGTGACGACACATTTCGATGTATGTGCAATCCTCTTACCTCTTGGCTAACTTACTGCCTCTGGCTCTCGGCATAGGCAACGAAACTTTGACAATTTTCCACATTTCCAGCTCTTTACTATTCCGCGACACTACAAAATACCAGCCTTCATCGCCAAGGAAGTGCTGTCAGCACGGGTGCATGAACCAGGCGTCTGCTGCAGAGGCCCACACGCAGCAACGTTCACCGAATCGTCGTTGCGGAGACACTGTTTGAGCCGCTTGGTTCGTCTGGGTGGCCACTTGTTCAAGAGTTGTACGTCTGTTCGCCCGTGCACATCTCCGCAACCCCATTTCACCCGTCTCATCTATGGCCCGTGGTGCACCACCGTTGCCTCCGTGTCTGTTTTGAATAGCAACATTTTGCCATGTACGGTATATTTTAAACACAGCGGCTCGCGAAAGGTCTACAGATTTAGCCGTTTCGGAAATTCTGCGACTTGTGGCCCTAAAGCCAATGATCATGGCCATTTGGACGTCAGATAAAAACGCTCTCTTTCCCCGTTATGATTACGACTCCACTGCTTTCCGCCTCGCCCCGACACTCTTCATAATCCCTCCACTGCTAGTGCAGCCATATTCCGTCTGTGACTGGGTAATGGACGTAGATGTGGACCATAGGCAATGGATGGTCACATTAATGTGACTGGACCGTGTATGTACCAAAAAGTTCTTTTCTTATAGGTGGAACAATTTATTTTCTCTTGAAAGTACAAATATTTTGAGGTTGTGAAGACTTTGATTAGAAAGCTATGGTACTGTTTCTAATGAGTGCCTATCACTCACTACACTGATCTTAAGTATAGTCTTTTCTGAAAGTTCCTGGCATATTAAAACTGTGTGCCCGACCGAGACTCGAACTCGGGACCTTTGCCTTTCGCGTGCAAGTGCTCTACCATCTGAGCTACCGAAGCACGACTCACACCCGGTACTCACAGCTTTACTTCTGCATCTCGTCTCCTACCTTCCAAACTTTACAGAAGCTCTCCTGCGAGGAGAAGTTTGGAAGGTAGGAGACGAGATACTGGCAGAAGTAAAGCTGTGAGGACAGCGCGTGAGTCGTGCTTCGGTAGCTCAGATGGTAGAGCACTTGCCCGCGAAAGGCAAAGGTCCCGAATTCGAATCTCGGTCGGGCACACAGTTTTAATCTGCCAGGAAGTTTCATATCAGCGCACATTCTGCTGCAGAGTGAAAATCTCATTACAGTCTTTTCTCATTGCGATTTTATTTGTAATCCATGGTTTAGGAGAACTTCACTAGCTGACACTGTTTATTGTTTTCACCAATACTCATCAGATTTCATTCTCATAGTAATCCACGTGAGTCAGTTTTCCGTTGCAAAAGATTTCACTGTGGATTTCACAATTTTATTTATTTATTGGTATGCCGAAGGCTCTGATTTATACCTTTCTACTTGCCTCGTTTTCGGTGTCCTGATATCGAGTGGTTAAACATTACTGAGTAGCAAAGACGATTTTTATGAGTACGTGTGCAATGCATTCGCGTGTCTGTATTTTTTACGGTGAGAGGGAAGAAAGATGATGAAACGTGGTCCCGTCGCGTAGTCAACTGCTCTACTAACACCTACAGAGTTGGCCAAACCAATTGATGTATCATCAACGTCTCTCGTGCCCACAAGTCCACTAGTTTGCGCAGAGGCCAGTACCCAGGAGCTTTCACTCATAATATCTCCTTAACTGCTCACTCAATGAGTCTGCGCAGAGGTTAGAAAATTAGCCCACAGTCTGGTAATCAGGAACTTGTATAATCTCTCCTGAGCCAAGAATATATTAGTGCTAAGGTTGTTTCGCGGCACCAAGATTTGAACTGGCTCCTGTTATTGTGAGTTAGCGACCTTGGTTATACATACGAATGATGCGAACAAATAAACATAAAAAAATACTTGACACCAACGAGCAGGAGACGTCAGATCGTAGAAGCTCCTATTTGTCACTACCAACATCTGCTATGGAGACTGAAATAAGGAAGAAACAACATTTGACACAGACATAAATAAACAGGCGTAGGAGAACTTGTAAAAGTGGGAAGAAAAGTTGTTTAATTAGTTCTCTTATCCTCTAGCCTTGTCCGTACTGGAGAACGAAGAGTAAGTACCTGTGGTACTCATAGGGCTCTTGAGGCAAACTTTTTAAATTAGTTCCTTCTTTTGGTGGTTATTAAGTATTTTAGTACAAATTGACTAGTTACAGATATGTCTCCAAGACTGATATTTTTGCTGGTAAATGTAAATGTCGGATGACTAGGGCCTCCCTTCGGGTAGACCGTTCGTCGGGTGCAAGTCTTTAGATATGACGCCACTTCGGCAACTTGCGCGTCTATGGGGATGAAATGGTGAAGATGAGGACAACAGAACGCCCAGTCCCTAAGCGGAGAAAATCTCCGACCCAGCCGGAAATCGAACCCGGGCCCTTAGGACTGACGTCTGTCGCGCTGGCCACTCAGCTACCATGGGAGGACATTTTTGGTGGTTAGTGTCATGTATAGCTAGATATTCTTAGTATTGCACATGGCAGAACATTTATTAGTGACTGAATATTATGTTAAATATCTTTCAACAGTGATGCATTGTGTCTTTACCATCTGGTGTCTCAGTTCATAGATGTAAATTAGGACCTTAAATAAACTATTCAAGTGCACAGAATGTAAAATATGACATGTTTTTATCTCTACAATAGTTTTACAAAAATGGTCTTTTTTGAAGGGTCTTACTGAACAATCAGTACATGTCAGTACGTAGATGTATCACGACTAATTCTCAAAAATTCTTTGTTTCACCCTGTCTCAGGAGTGAAGAATTGTAGCGTTTTCAGACCCAAAACAGAGAGAAAATGGCTTTTTCGAATATTATACTCTGCACATATATTTCTGTGGTCTTATACTACAAATACGGGATCACGCGCTGCTGAGATACTGACATACATTGGAGAACTGCAATAGTACGACATCCGATTCAGCTATAAGCGTGTAACTTCAAATGGCTTCAATCCAATGCAGTTACAAGCGTTCAAATGGTTTCAAATGGCTCAGAGGATATTAAGTGTGAACATTCCTCTGAGCGCGATTTGTGCGTTTGTGTGTTTTTTTGTTTCTGTGTATGTGTGCGTGTGTATGTGTGAGAGAGAGAAAAAGAGAGACAGAGAGAGATATATATATTCAACATACACAATTCTGCGTGTTATTAACTTTATTTATGCTGTCAGTTGCACGAGCTTATCTTTTATCTGAAGTTGTAGCCTTCCCAAGTAGAGTACTCATTTATGCACTTTACTACAAATTAATATAAATGTGTAATTAACCAGAAACATTTACACAGTCACGCAAGCGGCGTGTGTCGAGTATAGGTGTCTCACCTAAAGTATTAATAAGTATTATTATCTATACATTTCAGATAGAACTATTAATGAAAAACTGTAGGAGAAATGGTAAATAATGATATCGACATGTATTCTGAAGCTGCTTTAAAAACTGAGTCAACAGAATGAGAAATGCTACCATTCTAAACCAAATAGCGTGCCAAGACCGATTCTGGGGATATCGTGAATTCTGGTTGTAGACTTTGTGGAACTTGTTGAGAGGAGAGCGATCCTAAGGGACGTGTACAGAAGTTTTAGTGCAGCTTTTGTGGGAAGTCGGTGATAGTAAAACGGGCTGGAGCGAACAACAACTTGTAGTCGGTAGCGAAGAAAAGAGATCAGGGGCTCTCCCACGAAAGCAAAGAGTTTTGCGGTCTGCGAGAGGGTCGATAGTTACACACAGCCGAAGTCTAGCTCTTGTGTTCGTTGACGACCGTGAGTGATTCGCAGTGATACTCTGTTTCTCAGTAGCTTCTGTTTCATCCTGTATTCGGTCTTTTCAAAGTCATAGAGGTCAGGAGTAATCGTTTAACGGACTTGTGCCAGGGCATTACGACACAGACAAGATTTGCTTTGAAAATCTGTCTCAATCAATTGATTTTAGCTGTCAGTTTCTTGTCCATGCCATTTCAGTTGATACTGAATGTACAGTTTTTTCTACACAGAAAGGGGGAATCTAAAGGGAAAGGGTAGAGGACAATTCGATTGATGGATTTGTGTTTGTAGTATGCTCATAAGATGGGATCAGTGGTCATCCAAGACAGGTAATTATCTTTCTCTAATTTTTTTAGTATTTTTCCTCTTTTTAATTATTCTGTCATTTTAAAAACTAAGCAATTTTTACTTACTAATATAAATTTATCTACTTATCCAAAAGTTTTATTTGCTGCGCTTTTCATTCGCTTTTTCTTTGTACCATATACACTATTTTGAGCTAAACTTGTTTTGCAGTAATTTGATTTAATTGTGAAGTGATTTTGATATTAACAGTTGATTTAGTATTAGTGTATTTCGTGATGGCAGCCATGTGTGTATATGATTGATATAAGTTAATGTTATTGATTTAAATAGTTATTTATAATTTTGAAGTGTAATTACTAGTTTAGAATCACAAAATCTAAAAATCAGTAAATAATTATTAACAACGATTAGCTTGCAAATTATTGCTGACCTTTAATAGGGTACCTTTAGTTTAGGTGCAGAACGCAAAGAATTTGAAAGTATTTCAATCATTTCAAAGGAGCATACCCATGATTCATAACACAAGACTGACTTGCTAGTATACCACCAATATCACTATCATCATAAATATCAGGTCAAGGAGAAAATTATGGTTAAGGCGAGATGAATTACGAATTACGATTGATTTTTTTCTTATAACTGATTTCATGGTGATAATCTTTTAATGAAGGCGAGTTTGGTACTAATTTCATTTATTTACCTGAACTGGTTTTGACTTTCAAGTGTTTATTTCAATTAAATAAGTCATAATATAGTAGACATATGATTTTTAACAAGGTGTCTTGGGCAGTATCATGACCAGTAAATCACTTTACATAAGAGCAACGACATGGAAGCTCTAATTTCTTACTAGTGTCACCACTGTACTCTCATCATTCGATGTAGCTCTAGTTTTGTTAGTCATCTTTGCTTCTAAAGCTAGTTAAAACCATATAAAAGTCTGAAAAAAATTAAACCTTGAGTCGACGTGTAATTTAGTAGAACTAAGAACACTTATGGGTATTCGAGCAACACATCCTATCTGACGGATCCCAAATGCTAATATAATATTGTATTTATTTGTATATGTTTATGCATTTATTCAAAAGTGTTATTCGTGCTTTTTATTCAATTATCTTTCGTACTACGTACAAGTCTGACATAAACGTTCTTGCTCCAGTAAGCATCAAGTGATTTTTGAATTAACATTTGATTTACTTGGTATAGTTAATGATGGCTGTCATGTATAAATGATCGATACAATTTAGTATTATTGATGTAAACAGTTATTTATAATTTTGGAGTTAAATTATGGGCTCAGAATGTGAAAATTAAAATCAGTACAGCTTAAGTTATAAACGTTGATTAGATTGTCAGTTATTTTAAGTGTTATTGCTAATTAATAATTACTGCAATCTGACAACAGCGAATCCCTTATCTTTCTCTGTATGATGATAACTGCTCTTGCTTGTCAGTGACACTCTGAGAAGTGTTTATTCTCGCATTGATGCTACCCTAACAAACCAAAGAGAATTTCGAACATCTGGCACTATTTTGCATGGTCACACGCTTTTTCTAGGTCGACAGATCTTATGAACGAGCCTTAAATTTTCTGAAGTCTTGCATTAATTATGAAAATCAGACATGCTTCTCTAGCGACTTTACCTTTCCTATAGCCAAACTGATCATCGCTTAAAAGATCCTCCACTTCCTTTTCAGTTCTTCTCTGTATATTCCTCTTGTTATCAACTTTGATGTATGAGCTGTTAAGCTGATTATGAGACAGTTTTCGTATTTTATATTCTTTCTGTATACGAAATATGATCCAGAAGAAGTTATTGGTGAATTTGCAGGTGATTTCAGAAAAGGGCCGTTAGACTATGGACCACGTACTTCTGGGACAGCTCACAGAGAAGATGTGAGAGTATGGAGAAGAACTTCATGTGCTCATCTGTAATGTTAAGCGTGACATATGAGAGAATTCACCTTGAGAGCCTGAAGAATATTGTCTAATCGACTTTGCAGTGACTACGAAACTTGTCGGCCTAGTTATTTGTTTCACTGATTCAGCTGGCAAAGTGAAGCTTGGGAACTAAGTGACGGAAAGCTTTAATGTATTCGAAAGGCTGAAACAAGGAGATAGTTCGCCACCAATATTGACCAATTGTCTCTAGAGGAGGAAATTAGGGAAGGCTTACGTAAGCATTTTGAAAGGATCGGAGTCAAACGTGAGAAAATTCTTTCCTGATGAAGACGCTCTGTTGTCCAGATCTAAGGAAGAACTGATCCGGATTAGCGACAACGTGGAGGCGCCACTGAATACTATAGGTCAACTGCTGAATGAATCGAAGATTATCGTTTGACAAGCAGTCACACGCCTATCCAAGAGACGCGCTCCAGTCACAGGTATTCGGAACCTAGTCTTTCAAAGGGCTCAGAATTAAACAAATATCTAGCTGTGATACTTACATAATACACGTCTATTGAGGCAGATTTCAAAGCGAGAACCCAAGCCGCAAACTGGTTGTATTTGAGGCTCAGTTAGTCTTTTAAATCATGCTGTCTGTCACGGAATTTCAAAGTGCAACTGTGCAAAACATTGATCCCAGCAGGGCTGTACGGTTGCGAGACTTCTCGTAGGTCTTGCATGGGGAGAAATGGCGCTCAGCTGGACCAACACCGACGACCACAGACATCCACTGATTTTATTCCTTGCGGAATAAGACCATTGTGTAGACTGAAGAGAAAGTGGTGAACAGAATCAACGACGACATGCTGCAGATTATCACAGATCGTTATTGGCACCAGAAAGTAGGGAACATAGACGAGTAGAAGTGGAGTCTTGTGACTCCGTGCTGTCCTCTGCACAAAATAGCGTAAAGTGAGTATGGAAAAAAGGCTTCGTCTGCGAGAAGGTAATTTGAATTATTGCCTCTGCTGTTCGCTGTTGGTGTCCATGCAATTATCGTGCTTCTACGTTAACTATTTAGAAGTGATAACGTACCGTGATCAGCTAAGGCTTGACTTATACAATGATTGCGTCGTGAAATAAACGATATCCTCGTTGGAGGAACAACTCGGGCATAAGCCTGAAGTTAATTTGTGAAATTTATGGAAAATAGTAACCCATATAATCATAGGCGCTTTATAAGCTCGTTCCTCCTAGATAACAGAATATGAATTAAGTGTCTTGAAAGCTACACACGGTAAACCGTTACGGAGGTGTTTAGCAATTTCACATCTTCGCTACAATATAATTTATGACGATAACTTAAAAAGATTGAAGCAGCAATGTACGAGGGTTATACGCAAAGTACTGTTCGATAGGTCTCTAAATGGAAACTACCGCGAAAATCCGATGAAGCTTTGCACGGATGTGTTGGATAGTGTCTATAGTATTCCTGTCTTTCGTTGTGTTTAGTTCTGTGCGCACAGTGAGCACGTGAAGATGCCTTTAACAATAGTAGCCGGCCGTTGTGGCCCAGCGGTTCTAGGCACTTCACTCCGGAACCCCACTGCTGCTACGGTCGCAGGTTCGAATCCTGCCTCGGGGATGGACGTGTGTGATGTCCTTAGGTTATTTAGATTTAAGTAGTTCTAAGTTTAGGGGACTGATGAGCTCAGATGTTAAGTCCAATAGTGCTCAGAGCCATTTGAACCATTTTATAACACGCCAACTTTACGTGCCCACTGCGAGGTTTCGCACGATTTCATGTAAGCCCACATAACGTACCCGTCATGCATTTCCTTCTTCATGACAATTCTCGGCCGCAGACTGTAGGCGCAATGAGGATGCTCTTGCAGCATTTTCGATGGGAAGTGTTCGATCATCCGCCATACATCCCGGACTTAGCTCCCTCTGATGTTCATCTCTGCTCACATGAACCGCTGGCTACGAAGACAACATTTTCGCACAGCCAACGAGCTGTAGACCAGCGTTGAAAAATGGCGCAAAGCACAGGCGGCTGCCTCTTATGGCGAAGTTATTGGAAAGTTGGTACCACACTACGACAAATGTCGAAGTCGGAGCGGCGACTATGCGAAGAAGTAATTGGAAAATGCAGCAAACTTTTTCAGGTACAACGTTTTCGATTTTCTGTGTGATACCCACTTCGCGACCGATCGGACCTTACATTACGAATAGACCTCCTACATCAAAAGGGGATAAAACGATAGGAGCAAACGTGCTACAAGTTTCTTATCTTAGGCAGGTTACGTCTTTGGAAGAGTACTAAAAAATATGGAATTAATGTACAGTAATGCTCATAAACTAAGGATAATTGCAGAATGTGGTGCCACACAACGTGGTACTACACTAAACTGGCGCTAATATCATAGGCACATAGGGAACACACCGACACAGATCTGTAAGTCCACGGTATTGGTGATAAGTTGGGAAAACTGTCTCGAAACACATGTACTACAAAACGCCACTGTTTCCTGCGCATGCACCGCGACATCAATATGGTATATAATCACCATGCACACGTACACAGGCCGCACAACGGGTTGGCATACTCTGGATCAGGTGGTCGAGCAGCTGCTGGGGTATAGCCTCCCATTCTTGCACCATTGCCTGTCGGAGCTCCTGAAGTGTCGTAGGGGTTTGAAGACGTGCAGCGGTACGTCGACCGAGAGCATCCCAGACGTGTTCAAATGGTTCAAATGGCTCTGAGCACTATGGGACTCAACTGCTGAGGTCATTAGTCCCCTAGAACTTAGAACTAGTTATACCAAACTAACCTAAGGACATCACAAACATCCATGCCCGAGGCAGGATTCGAACCTGCGACCGTAGCGGTCTTGCGGTTCCAGACTGCAGCGCCTTTAACCGCACGGCCACTTCGGCCGGCCCAGACGTGTTCGATAGGGTTTAGGTCTGTAGAACAGGCAGGCAACTCCATTCGCCTGATATCTTCTGTTTCAAGGTACTCCTCCACGATAACAGCTCGGTGGAGCCGTGCGTTATCATCCATCAGGAAGAAGGTGGGATCCACTGCACCCATGAGAAGGCGAACATACTGGTGCAAAATGACGTCCCGATACACGTGACCTGTAACAGTGCCTCTGTCAAAGACATGCAGGGGTGTACGTGCACCACTCATAATCCCACCCCACACCATCAAACCACGACCTCCATAAAGGTCCCTTTCAAGGACATTAAGGGTTTTTTTACCTGGTTCCTGGTTGACGCCAGATGAAAACCCGGTGAGAATCACTGTTCATGCCATACATGGACTCGTCCGTGAACATAACCTGGGACCACTGTTCTAATGGCAGTGCACTGTGTTCTTGACAGCAGGCTTTACGGGCTCTCCTGTGACCAGGGGTCAGTGGAACTGACCTTGCAGGGTACCGGGTGAATAAACCATGTCAGTTAAGTCGTCTGTAGACTGTGTGTCGGGAGACAACTGTTCCAGTGGCTGTGGTAAGGTCCCGTGCAAGGCTACCTGCAGTACTCCGTAGCAGTCTGCGGGCACTGATGATGTGATATAGGTCTCCCTCCTTATGGTGTTGTACTCTGTGGACGTGCCGTACTGTACCCCCTGGACACGTTTCCTGTCTGCTGGAATAATTGCCATAATCGTGAGATCACACTTTGTGGAACACGGAGGGCCTGTGCTACGACCTGCTTTGTTTGACGAGCCTCCAGTCGCCCTAGTATTCTACACCTCATAACGTCATAAATATGTGTTCTTTGAGCCTTTTTCAACACACATACATCACCATTACCACGTCTGAAAACATCTACATACTTACTCACTGCACCGTACTCTGACATGCACCAACAAACCTCTGCGTATGTGGACTGCTGCCAGGGCCACCGCGCGACGACCGCAGGTCAAATGCACCGCATGGTCATACCCCGAGGTGATTTAAACCCACAGACCGCCCACCAGAGCGTTGTTTCACAATGTATCAGCATTATACTTAATTTATGAGCATGAGTGTATATCAGAAGTAATAATTCTCAAGATTTATCACAAAATATGCGAGAAAGTTTTCCTGAGTTTGACGCAAACATTTGATCAAGAAGATTTTACATTTGTTATCTTTAGTTTTCTCGTTCTTTCCAGCATTCCTTTCTTATAGTTTCTTTCGTCCTTTCCAGCTTCTACGTAAAGGCGATTTATTAAGGAACAGAAACAGTATAGCGCAATTTTGCACTGCTTTAGAATGAAGCTGTTAAGTAATGTGTGTGGTTGGCTGGCATTAACCATTTGCTCCAGCTCATTCAACGTAATAAAACTGCTGTTTCTGATCACTATTCAAGCCTTCGTACATGTGCTGTGGTTCTTGTGAGTAACAGAAAGAGAGCCGGCCGGTCCACTTCAATTGACGGGATACCAATTCGATTCTACACAGAGTACGCGGAAGAACTTGCCCCCCTTCTAACAGCCGTGTACCACAAGTCTCTAGAGGAACGGACGGTTCCAAATGATTGGAAAAGAGCACAGGTAGTCCCAGTCTTCAAGAAGGGTCGTCAAGCAGATGCGCAAAACTATAGACATATATCTCTGACGTCGATCTGTTGTAGAATTTTAGAACATGTTTTATGCTCGCGTATCATGTCGTTTCTGGAAACCCAGAATCTACTCTGTAGGAATGAACATGGATTCCGGAAACAGCGGTCGTGTGAGACCCAACTCGCTTTATTTGTTCATGAGACCCAGAAAATATTAGATACAGGCTCCCAGGTAGATGCCATTTTCCTTGACTTCCGGAAGGCGTTCGATACAGTTCCGCACTGTCGGCTGATAAACAAAGTAAGAGCCTACGGAATAACAGACGAGCTGTGTGGCTGGATTGAAAAGTTTTTAGCAAGCAGAACACAGCACGTTGTTCTCAATGGAGAGACGTCTACAGACGTTAAAGTAACCTCTAGCGTGCCACAGGGGAGTGTTATGGGACCATTGATTTTCACAATGTATATAAATGACCTAGTTGATAGTGTCGGAAGTTCCATGCGGCTTTTCGCGGATGATGCTGTAGTATACAGAGAAGTTGCAGCATTAGAAAATTGCAGCGAAATGCAGGAAGATCTGCAGCGGATAGGCACTTGGTGCAGGGAGTGGTAATTGACCCTTAACAAAGACAAATGTAATCTATTGCGAATACATAGAAAGAAGGATCCTTTTTTGTATGATTACATGATAGCGGAACAAACACTGGTAGCAGTTACTTCTGTAAAATATGTGGGAGTATGCGTGCGGAACGATTTGAAGTGGAATGACCATATAAAATTAATTGTTGGTAAGGCGGGTACGAGGTTGAGATTCATTGGGAGAGTCCTTAGAAAATGTAGTCCAGCAACAAAGGAGGTGGCTTACAAAACACTCGTTCGACCTATACTTAAGTATTGCTCATCAGTGTGGGATCCGTACCAGGTCGGGTTGACGGAGGAGATAGAGAAGATCAGAAGAAGAGCGTCGCGTTTCTTCAGAGGGTTACTTGGTAACCGTGATAGCGTTACGGAGATGTTTAGCAAACTCAAGTGGCAGACTCTGCAAGAGAGGCGCTCAGCATCGCGGTGTAGCTTGCTGTCCAGGTTTCGAGAGGGTGCGTTTCTGGATGAGGTATCGAATATATTGCTTATACCTCCCGAGGAGATCGCGAATGTCAAATTAGAGAGATTCGAGCACGCACGGAGGCTTTCCGGAAGTCGTTCTTCCCGCGAACCATACGTGCCTGGAAGAGGAAAGGGAGGTAATGACAATGGCACGGAAAGTGAACTCCGCCACACACCGTTGGGTGGCTTGCGGAGTATAAATGTAGATGTAGTTGTGGCCGAGCGGTTCTAGGCGCTACAGTCTTGAACCGAGCGACCGCTACGGTCGCAGGTTCAATCCTGCCTCGGGCATGGATGTGTGTGATGTCCTTAGGTTAGTTAGGTTTAATTAGTTCTAAGTTCTAGGTGACTGATGACCTCAGAAGTTAAGTCGCATAGTCCTCAGAGCCATTTGAACCTGATTTACGCTGAACATTTCTGTACTTGCTTCTTTCATCGATCAACTGACATATTTCTTCAGATTCATTTAGTACTGGAAGTTTAAATCGTCTTGGTAACCGTAAATTTGGGAATTAAAGCCGTCATTCGTGAAGATTCCAAGTGAAGTTATTACAAAGACAATATATTCTGAACACAAGCTCCCAATCCCATCATGTATCCTGTTACCGTCAGCACGTGAGTTATTTCTTACATATGAATGTAATTTACCTGTGGAAAGACATTTTGTCCATGCGGTATGATTAATTCAGTACTGGCTTCGGTCTGTGACCACGGTTATAACTCAACTTGGCACACGTCATATTTAAAACCGAACAGTCGATGCGACACATATCTGATACAGCCAGCAGTCACTTCTCTATACAGATACATCAAATGCAGCGTATTACGAGGAACGTTCAGTAAGTAATACAATCCCGCCCGATTAACCGTGCGGCCTAACGCACGGCTTTCCGGAGTGGGAAAGAGCGCCTCGTCCCCGGCACGAATCCGCCCGGCGGACTTGTGTCAAGGTCCGGTGAGCCGGCCAGTCTGTGGTTGGTTTTTAGGCGGTTTTCCATCTGCCTCGGCGAATGCAGGCTGGTTCCCCTTATTCCGCCTCAGCTATACTATGTGCGCAAACAAGTCCACCACGTACGCGTACAACACCACTACCACGCAAACATAGCGGTTACACTCGTCTGGTTTTTTTTTTTTGAGGGTTTGAGACGTTCCCTGAGGGGGGGGGGGGGGGGGTCCACCGGGGACAAAACCGTACAAAAACCTTTCTAGGCCCCCGGTTAACAAACAATACAAGTAATACAACACGTTTTTATTTTTGGCCAGTTTCAGATTAAAAAATGCGCAGATTGCTGCGGAGCACTGTGGAATATTCCCGCTTCATCCCCTTTAGTTTCATTAAGTTCCGATAAGTAGTGGCGCTGTACGTAGCCTTCATTACGGCGCGTGCAACGGAGGTGCGTTTCAAGTAGAGAGTTGTCGTTGAGATCTTTTGGCGGAAAATCAGGGAATCACAGATATTCATGCCCACCTCCAGAGTGTCTACGGAGACTGACAGGTAGGAAAAGCACGACGATTCATTGGTCGAGCATCTGTCGTCGTCGTAACCATGTCTTGCAAACCTGTGCGATCTGCTGCACACCGATCGGCCGCACACACCTGTGACTCCTGCTTTGTTCGAACGTCCGGAATTCTCATTCGAGGCGATCATCGGGTCAGAAGCTAACGCCTCGCTGCCAACTGGACGTCTCTGCCGGTAGTGCCGACACGCTCCTCCACCAGTTGAGGTACTCAAATATGTGTGACTTCCTCGCCGCGTAACGGAAGATCATAAAGGGCAACGAAGGACTATCCTTGAGGAAATTTATTCCACGTTAAGAGACTGATCTTGACGATTTTTTGTCGAACATCGTCATAGGCGATGAGACATGGGGTCATCACTTCGAACCGGAACCAAAACGGCTACCACCTCTCATCCGAAGAAAAAGTTCAGACTCGAACACTCAGTTTGTACAGTCATGGTGACCTGAGATTCTGAAGGGGTTTTTCTTTGTCGTCCCTTATAGTCCAATGATCAAATCTGGAGTTCCTTGTGCTACTCTGAAGAAAATGAAGCAACGACTTCAGCGTGCTCATCGCCACAAAAAATCAAACGAAGGTATCCCTCTTCATGACTTCGGAAGGCCTCACACAAGTCTGCGCACCTGAGAGGAGCTCACAGAACTCCGTTGGGATTTTCTTCCTCGTCCACCCTACAGTCCGAATCTCTCAACTTCCATGTGTTTGTCCGAATGATGGATGCACTCCACAGGAAGCAGTAGCTGGATGAAGGGGAGATTATTGATGCAGCAAGACAATGAATCCGATGTAAAACAGTAGAGTGGTACCATGCTGGCATACAGCTCCACCGAGTATGTTGGTTTAAAATCGTCGCATTAAACGGAGATTACGTTGAAAAATAGGGTTTTGTAACCAAAAGAGAGGGAAATAGCGTCGTCAGAGTGTATACGAGCGGGGACAACCGGGAGATCCGGGAAAAATCCGGGAATTTTTTCATCCGGGAGAAAACCGGGAAAACCGAGGAATATTTTAGAATTCCGGGAGATTTTCATTGTTTTAGTTTTCAGCAAAATGTTTGTGATTTTGACTGGTAACAACCAATACTCTAACAAAGGATATATAAAACTTAAATTCCAAAGGAAATGCGCCGTATAGAACAACAAAACTCTGCTCACACAAGCGTCTGCCAACAGCAAAGTGTGTCAAAGGCTTTAGGAAGACTATGCAATGCTTCCTAACAACAAATTGCCTCCAATGACCGTGACGTGACAACTGTTTAAATTTGATTCCTTTGAGCAGTGTCGGGAGGGCTCTTGCGCATGCGCAGTTGAGTCGCGTATGAGAAGTACCTTCTTTCGCTTCTGGTTACAGAAGTATGGCTGGGCGCCACTACTTAATATTGCCACGGTTCGGAAATGTAGCAAATCTGGCACTGATGCCCAGAACAGTCTGAATTGTGGTGGGGAGGTGAATCGTCTCCACGTGACCTGTGTTTACGTTCAGTGGTTTTCTTGTTTCCTCGTCGTTTATTTCTCTCACGTTAAATGATAACAAACGGATTTTTGAGGCCGGGACTTATCAAATAAATTAAAATACTTTCCCATGATTACGGAAGGCTAAAATATGTTATTAGTTTTTGATTTTATTTCCACCTTCCTGACAGTCGAGCATTAATCGCCTTGCAGAACAATGAAGCTATTTTTGTCGGTTTGCTAAAGAGCTTTGGCTTTCATTAATATTTTCTGTTTTATTTGAAACGAAGTGTTTAATTTCACACTGTTGGCTAGTTGCAACTGTTCGCAGGATTTCAAGTGCACGTATGGCATTATGCCATAATAAAGGACCAAACATGAGATAATACAGTACTGGTACGCCAAGAAAATTTACATACGAAACTGGACATATGAATGTGCATTTTAAGCCGAATTATGCATTTTAGCATGGGTCACGAAATCCCGATGCTTTTGAAGTATCCTCTGATGTCTTGTTTCTTTTATGACGTAATGTAAGATCTTTTAATGTTTTACGCGTACGAACATATGGGCTTCCTGCGCCATCGTAGCTGCGTAAGCGTGGTGACGCGTATTATCTGGCGCTCTCTTCCAACTACTGAAACGAACCTATTTCTAACAGATTGCAGAAAAATATTGCGAGTGGTGATTTGAAAAGCGTTACATTGAAACCAAATTTCCTTTTACGCAAGATGAACTATGTGCGAGAGTGTACGATGAATTACTGAATTCACAAAACGTTTGAATCTCATTTAAAAATCAGCTCTTTGAGGACGACCATTTAGAAGAATTTCGAGCCCGGAAGATCAAACATTTACGTCGTTATTAAAAATTTTACTGGCACATTTATGTGATGTATCTTAAAGTGTAACACGCGCAAAAAAGATCAACATTATATGTGGAAGCTTAGCTTCTCTTCCAGCTTATTAATCTTAGAGACCAATATTATATGTGAATGCTATGTATATTAATTTAAATCATTAACTTTTCTTACTTGTGTGTTCGCGCCACTTAAGAGAGATCTTGCTATTGGCTTACTACATCACGTGTCCGTGCTCTCAACAGCTGGCGAGATCACGTAACAATGAGCTATGACTGGCTTACGAAACCGCCTCGCAATCTCGATTTCAATGCTTCGGAAAGTGACATGCGGTGTTTGGTGGAATTCAAATTTATACATTCGTAATACGGAAATATGCAGCGTACATGTTGCTGCACATCAAAGATCTTTCAAAGCGTCGGTATATAAAAACATAAACATTCAAAGAATTGATGAGTTTTACAGTGCCGAGGAAGAGTATACTGTCACTTAACACGGAAAAAGTGTATTTTCACCCGGGAGAAAGTGTATTTTTAACCAGGAAATCCGGAAAAAATCCGGGAATTTTTTTTCCTTGTCCACGTATACATCCTGGTCGTGTATCGGAATCCTGAATAAAATCAATGTGCTTTCAGAAAAATGAAAAATGTCTTAGATTTCTTATTGAATCTTTTCCAGTCATTACGTAGTCGGTCTTACTCATTCTCGTAGCACAGACTGTCGCCTGGTAAAGATTTGGTCTTTCCATAAGTTCAGTAAGGCATTGCTGTCAACCAGGTGAAACACGTAGCCTACTTCTTGCAGTGTGATTAGCTAGGCCAAGCAGTGTTACACACTGAACTGAAACTGTTATCTTTTGCGGACAGTGCTCTTATGACTGAGGCACAATTCACGACCAGCGTAGCGCTTTCCACACGCTACTCTTCCCTTTCTTGTCAGTTTCTCAGTACCTCTCCCGCGTACCTCAATAGACTAACTCTACTGCAGAGAGAAAAGTATTTTATGTCGGAAATATCGTATTTAATAGCCATGGATAACGGTCACGACAGAAAACGACCTTGCGGATTTCAGATACTAGGCTGATTACGCAGTTATCTACAAAGAAGGATTACCAGAATAAAGCTGCACAAATATTTAGACGCTTCTGTAAAAGTTTACAGAGATGCTTTAAAGTTGTGAGACGTAAAATTGTGCTTCTCACAAAACGAGGAAACGTAGTAGACTCTCTTACTGCAGCATCAGTGGCTCGTAACTGCAATCAGTCAACCCATATAAATACTTGGAAAGTTTGCAGGGATGTAATATGGAACTTGCAGATGGGTTCGGTCTTAGAGAGAGCGGTT
Source organism: Schistocerca serialis cubense (assembly GCF_023864345.2). Taxonomy (NCBI): domain Eukaryota; kingdom Metazoa; phylum Arthropoda; class Insecta; order Orthoptera; family Acrididae; genus Schistocerca; species Schistocerca serialis. Next base: position 335,974,641 of record NC_064638.1, read on the forward strand.
TCGCTGGTTTTATTCAATTTAAGCGTATGGCTGGACCCCACCATCGGGCAGACCGTTCGCCGGGTGCCGGTCTTTCAACTTGACGCCACTTCGGCGACCTGCAGTCGATGAGGATGATAGGATGACGATGAGGACAGCACAACACCCAGTCCCTGAGCGGAGAAAATTTGCCGACCCAGCCGGGAATCGAACCCGCGCCCAGAGGATTGACAATCCGTCACGCTGACCTATTTTTTTTTTAATCTCATTTTGTTCGTTTTCGTTCGTCGTATCTGCTCGTGGCGGACGTCGCAAGACACCCGTTTCAGTTCGTTGTTGATCCATCAACTCAGTTTTTTTTTTTTTATTACAGAGGGCAACCAACCCTCTGACCAAACGCGGTGAGTTACCGTGCCGACACCATTCAGCTACCGGGGGTGGACAGGGTTCTGTGGTAACGTCCTAGGAAAATTCAGTCAGCCTAGAAAAGAGACTACTTACAAAACACTCATGTGACGCATCCTAGAACATTACTGAAGAATGTGGGAGCCGTGCGAAATGAGACCAGAAGGAGATATCGAACTTATGCAAAAGAGATCAGTGCGGTTGGTCATAGGTTTGTTTGACACATGGGGCAGTATCACAGAGAAGATGGAGACAGTGAACTGGTAGATGTTCGAAGATAGACGACGTCAACAACCCCGTGAAAGCCAACTTGAAAGTTGCCAATACCAGATCTAATAATGTGACTCCCTATTCACCTTCCCTTAGCGATAGAGAAAATTATATTAAACTGGGTACGCGCAGAGTTGTTTCAGCAATAATTCTCTGCGTGCTCCATACATGAATGAACCGGGGAGAAGACACTAATAATGGAAAGTGATCTGCAGAGTAAAGATGCAGAAGTAGCGAATTTCATTTCACCGGAAGCACTTACAGCGCTGACTGCGACGTCTCACGGGCTTCTTGAAGGGAGGTGAAATGGAACGCGTCGTTCGCTAAAAGTGTGCGAGTCAAGACGTAGTTCATATCCAGGATCGACGGCAACGGAGGTCGCAGAATTGATTCCCTTATCGAGACCAGCTCTCCGTGAACGCTCCTGGCAAATATGGACCCGCTATTTGGCGTTTTGGTGAAGATACAGTCATAAGGGGAGGCCTGTGAGGGAGCCTTTGAGGAGAGTGCAGCCGAGAAAACACGGCAGGAGCGCCGTCGCAGCAGCGGGATAATCGAGCAGGCAGCCCTTTGTTTACAGGGCGGCGATTTGGGGAATCGAGCGGAAGGAAGGAAGGAAGGAAGGGCGGACAAAGGTTGCAGGGAGCGGGCGCGCGCCCCGGCGGCAGCCAAAGCCCACTATGATTGATTGGTTGATAAAAAGGGCGGAAGCCGCGGTGCCTCGCGCTGGATCCCGGTAATCTGCGGCGGGCTCATCAGGCAGCGCTATCGCAGCTGGCGGAGCCCGCTGGCCGATGCGGAGCGCGGGCGCGCGTCCCACCCGACACCGGCCGGCAGCCGCCAACCTACTGGTCTGGCCGGCAGGTAGTCGCTCAGGCGGCGCGAAAACCTGCGCCGCGCCGCCGCCGTCTTCGCATTAGTATCGTCCCAGATTAAACGTTTAGGAGAGCACACTGTCATTAGGGCAAAAGGGTGACTCCACCACGAGGCTTGGAAAGTTGCTGACATATATGAGTCTGTAACGTTTCCACTCCTCAACTTATACTCTGCTGTGAACATAGCTGTCTGTATACGTACGTCTACATACACACTCTGCGAGTGACATTGCAGTTTCTGGTGGGAGAGGGTATTTCTAGTACCACCATGTTCGTTCAGTCATGAGGGCAAAGAGGCGACTCCATCATGAGGCTTGGAAAGTTGCTGACATATATGCGTCTGTCATCTTTCCGCTTCTCAACTGATACTCTGGTGTGAACATAGCCGTCTGTATACGTACGTCTATATACACACTCTGCAAGTGACCTTGCGGTTTCTGATGGGAGAGGGTATCTCTAGTACCACCATCTTCGTTCAGTCATGAAGGCAAAGAGGCGACTCCACCATGAGGCTTGGAAAGTTGCCCCCCCCCCCCCCCCCTACGTTCCTAAACCGATTCACGAATAGCACATGGGAACAATGATTTTTTTTCTCTTCTGAAACTCCACGTCAGCTCCAATTTCTCTGATTTCTTCGTGGTGATCACTTCGCGAGTCGTATTTGGGAGAAAGTTATACGTTGCCCGACTCTTTCCGGAACGCATTCTCTTGGAATTTCACTAGGAAACCTCTTCGTGATAAACAACACCTCTCTTGTCGAGTAAATTCGTGGAAATTTTGGGAGGCCAGAAGACGAAAACTGCAATTACTATGTCAGGAATTACCTCTTATTTCAAACTGGAATTTTATTCTTTGGTTTTGATTTAATTGTGTTGTTACTTAAGACTAATTTAACTGATGATGATTTGAGATGCAACTTATGAGATAAAACCTGAAAATGAATAAATTCTGTGGCTCTTGCCTGCATGTTCTCATCGTTCAGGTGTAGAGCACGTCGAATGAATACACGGCCGACTGAAATCTTAAAATATGGTGTAGTTTTATTGCATGAATTCTCTGGGACTGCTTGAGTGTAAGGCACTTCGTAAGAATTAAAACGTCGCTGTCCAGCTGGTATCAAGGAAATATTCAAATAAAACCACAAGCTGTTACTCTTCACTACACGGCGATCGTGGTCACAGGAACCCCAGGAAACGTCAAATATTCGTCTTCCGAAAGTCCTAAGTCAGGGTTCGCAACCCTCAATCTTACGAGACTAAACTCTTTGTGAAGAACAAGTTCATTACCTTTTATTTCATCAGAAGTATTAACTACAGGGTGTTACAAAAAGGTACGGCCAAACTTTCAGGAAACAATCCTCACACACAAATAAAGAAAAGATGTTATGTGGACATGTGTCCGGAAACGCTTAATTTCCATGTTAGAGCTCATTTTAATTTCGTCAGTATGTACTGTACTTCCTCGATTCACCGCCAGTTGGCCCAATTGACGAGAATCCGCACGCAATTGTGCAATCACGTCGTCAACACAGATTTTCTGTGAACGTTTGGGCAGGCACGGGATACTGTACCTGTGCTGCTAGAACATGTGCCTTTACAAGTACGACACAACATATGGTTCATGCACGATGGAGCTCCTGTACATTTCAGTCGAAGTGTTCGTACGCTTTTCAACAACAGATTCGGTGACCGATGGATTGGTAGAGGCGGACGAATTCCATGGCATCCACGCTCTCCTGACCTCAACCCTCTTGACTTTCATTTATGGGGGCATTTGAAAGCTCTTGTCTACGCAACCCCGGTACCAAATGTAGAGACTCTTCGTGCTCGTATTGTGGACGGCTGTGATACAATACGCCATTCTCCAGGGCTGCATCAGCGCATCAGGGATTCCATGCGACGGAGGGTGGATGCATGTATCCTCGCTAACGGAGGACATTTTGAACATTTCCTGTAACAAAGTGTTTGAAGTCACGCTGGTACGTTATGTTGCTGTGTGTTTCCATTCCATGATTAATGTGATTTGAAGAGAAGTAATAAAATTAGCTCTAACATGGAAAGTAAGCGTTTCCGGACACATGTCCACATAACATATTTTCTTTCTTTGTGTGTGAGGAATGTTTCCTGAAAGTTTGGCTGCACCTTTTTGTAACACTCTGTATATTCGTGCAGTTACTTTCAGATTATAATGACTGCTATCCAAAAGCCTCTATCAATACCAATCTAACGCTCGATTAAACGTCACCATCATTACGTCGAGGTATCTAACTCGATGCACTTTCACTTCATGCTATATCTACAGCCACACATCTATCCTTATTTTTTTCATCTTCATTTTCATCTACATTTCTCCTCTGTAATTCACTGTGAAGCGCCTAGCACAAAATACCTCCTAGTGCCTTATAGCTTATTCCCTTTCTGTTCGAAAACAAGGAAAGAAGGGAGGAAAATGAATGATAACAACCAGTCTACAGCGCACTCACTGGAGACCGGGCACAATCTCGGATTACGGAAGAAAATCGGCAGTGCCCTTTTAAAAGGAACCATCCAGGAAATTATCAGGAGCGATTGATGAATTCTTCTCGGGTTATCAGCCGAGTGGTGGCGTTGTCTTGTCGTAACGTTTAAATGCGCTTCGTAGCGTCATCTTCTGACTCAGCTGATAACCTGAGAAGAATTCGTCAGTGGAATACGCTGAGAAAGACTGCAATCGCAAATATCTGGAGCGGTTTACGGAAATCACGGGAAAGAGAATCAGGATAGCCAGACGGATATTTCAGCCGTCGTCCTCCCGGATAAGAGATGAATGTGCCAATATCTGCTCCACCTCGCGCGGTCTTGGTGTTTGGGTGTGAAAATTGGAAATTTGTAGTAAGGTCTTATGGGATTAAACTGCTGAGGTCATCGGTCCCTAAGCTTACGCACTGCTTAAGCTAACTTTAACTTACGCTAAGGACAACGCACACACCCATGCCCGAAGGACTCGAACCTCCAACGGGGGAAGCCGCGCGCACCGTGACAAGTCGCTCGAGACCGCGAATATTCGGGTGTGGAGCGCAGGAGAATTGCTGAAACACCTCTCTGCATGCTGTAATTAGCTTAACCTTTTCGGAGTCCCACGTAGGGATTGTAGTTTACTCACGTGGTGAGCAGGATTCCATGGGTCAGTGGATGTCTCCCAGCTGTTCTCAGCATCTACGTGATAGTCTTACAAGAAGGAAAGAAACCTATGATAGCCAGTGTGCCTTCCTTTGTATACGTTCAATTTTTCCTGTGGAACACAAGTGGTACGGATCCCACACCATTCTAGAAAATGCGGAGCGAGTGTTTTTTAAGCAATCTCCTACCAAGTAATCGTCATTACCATCGGCTGAATCAGTGTGATCGTTTCAGTTCATAGTTCTACAAATCGTTACACGTCTTTGTTGTCTGTAAAATTTCTTCATTATTATTGACGCTGAAGGCCTTCGTCTGCAATTCATGCATTTGTAATTTTGTCCTTAATTCTACACTCCTGGAAATGGAAAAAAGAACACATTGACACCTGTGTGTCAGACCCACCATACTTGCTCCGGACACTGCGAGAGGGCTGTACAAGCAATGATCACACGCACGGCACAGCGGACACACCAGGAACCGCGGTGTTGGCCGTCGAATGGCGCTAGCTGCGCAGCATTTGTGCACCGCCGCCATCAGTATCAGCCAGTTTGCCGTGGCATACGGAGCTCCATCGCAGTCTTTAACACTGGTAGCATGCCGCGACAGCGTGGACTTGAACCGTATGTGCAGTTGACGGACTTTGAGCGAGGGCGTATAGTGGGCATGCGGGAGGCCGGGTGGACGTACCGCCGAATTGCTCAACACGTGGGGCGTGAGGTCTCCACAGTACATCGATGTTGTCGCCAGTGGTCGGCGGAAGGTGCACGTGCCCGTCGACCTGGGACCGGACCGCAGCGACGCACGGATGCACGCCAAGACCGTAGGATCCTACGCAGTGCCGTAGGGGACCGCACCGCCACTTCCCAGCAAATTAGGGACACTGTTGCTCCTGGGGTATCGGCGAGGACCATTCGCAACCGTCTCCATGAAGCTGGGCTACGGTCCCGCACACCGTTAGGCCGTCTTCCGCTCACGCCCCAACATCGTGCAGCCCGCCTCCAGTGGTGTCGCGACAGGCGTGAATGGAGGGACGAATGGAGACGTGTCGTCTTCAGCGATGAGAGTCGCTTCTGCCTTGGTGCCAATGATGGTCGTATGCGTGTTTGGCGCCGTGCAGGTGAGCGCCACAATCAGGACTGCATACGACCGAGGCACACAGGGCCAACACCCGGCATCATGGTGTGGGGAGCGATCTCCTACACTGGCCGTACACCACTGGTGATCGTCGAGGGGACACTGAATAGTGCACGGTACATCCAAACCGTCATCGAACCCATCGTTCTACCATTCCTAGACCGGCAAGGGAACTTGCTGTTCCAACAGGACAATGCACGTCCGCATGTATCCCGTGCCACCCAACGTGCTCTAGAAGGTGTAAGTCAACTACCCTGTCCAGCAAGATCTCCGGATCTGTCCCCAATTGAGCATGTTTGGGACTGGATGAAGCGTCGTCTCACGCGGTCTGCACGTCCAGCACGAACGCTGGTCCAACTGAGGCGCCAGGTGGAAATGGCATGGAAAGCCGTTCCACAGGACTACATCCAGCATCTCTACGATCGTCTCCATGGGAGAATAGCAGCCTGCATTGCTGCGAAAGGTGCATGCTCTGTTGCCTGTGTCTATGTGCCTGTGGTTCTGTCAGTGTGATCATGTGATGTATCTGACCCCAGGAATGTGTCAATAAAGTTTCCCCTTCCTGGGACAATGAATTCACGGTGTTCTTATTTCAATTTCCAGGAGTGTATATTGATTTTTCGGTCTCCTATTGTGTAGTCTCCTGCTCTCCTCGGAAACAACATTTCGGGTGTCTCAAATATTCCATTTTTGCCCTTCGCAAAAATCCATGTCATACAGAACAATTTTATAAAAAAATATTTATTTAACAAAGACATTTGGTGTGTTACTGCCGCGCGGAGTGGCCGCGTGGTTAGAGGCTCCATGCTCTGGCAGCACGGCCCCTCCCGCCGGAGGTTCGAGTCCTCCCTCGGGCATGTGTGTGTGTGTTCCTCTTAGCATAGATTGGTTTAAGTTAGTTCAAGTAGTGTGTGAGTCTAGGGACCGATGACCTCTGCAGTTTGGTCCTATAAAAACTCACACACATTTGAACATTTTTTGAAATGTTATTAATGTAAGATAACCTTAATGTATATCCTACCAAGGTGAATGAATTTACCATTTATACACCGCCGGAAAAAAAATGCGTCACGCTCAAGCACTGTGTTCGGTGGCACCGGAATAAAGCATGTGCATAGTGAGGAGTTGTAGTGTTAGAGATTCATTTGCCGCTGTCATCGGTGATCCGATGGTTCGCAGGAGTCCTGTCAGTGGGCGATCTGTTTTGACACTGGCGGTATTAACTGTGCTGAGTTTAAGAATGAGCAGTGCCTGCAACATTGATTCTACGGTACAACCACGCCCAGCCAACGAGTACGTAATCCCGTTGAACAATGTCATCCATTTTAATGGGACCGCATGGTGGGCTTTTGGAGCGCTGGATGGACGTGTCAACGGATAGCTGCACGTATTGAGCACAGTGTATCGATAGTGCGACGCTGCTTTCAGCAGTGGTCTGTGAAACATTACCACAGCCGTAGACCAGGTTCTGGATGTCCACGTAGTACAGATGCACGTCACGCTTCACGCGTCGTTTGAGCAGCGGTGGTCGATCTAACAAAACCAAGGAAAGAAATCAGGGCACTTTATGTACCTGCTGTTTCACCTAGGACCATCTGGAGCCGTCTGCTACCAGCAGGATTAAGATCATGTGTACCTCTGACAAGGCTTCCACTGACACTACGACACCGCGGCTGCACTGGTGAGGTGAAAGAGTTGACTAGAGAGTGGAATGGCGCTTTGTCGTCTTGAGTGACGAGAGTAGGTCCCGTCTGTAAGAGACTAATGGACATACACACGTGTGTGGCCTATTCCGGAGTGGATTCGCCCACGAGGCGCAGGTCACAGCCTGCCGGCCGCTGTGGCCGAGCGGTTCTAGGCGCTTCAGTACGAAACCGCGCTGCTGCTACGGTCGCAGGTTCGAAATCTGCCCCAGGCATGGATGTGTGTGATGTCCTTAGGTTTAAGTAGTTCTAAGTCTAGGGGATTGATGACCTCAGATGTTAAGTCCCATAGTGCTTGGAACCAATTGGAGTCATTTAGGTCACAGCCCAGGCTGAATGGGATGGAGCCAACAGTTACAAATGGCGGCTACATTTCGTGTTTGTGCCATTTATTCGACAGGAAGGCGATGTGCTCTTTCAACAACAGGGCATCACACATCAATGACGGCTGCGGGGACGCGACGTGCTCTTCCTGGTTAGAACAACTGCCGTGGCAGCAACATCACCAGACCGCTCGAGAACTTAACACGTGTGGACCTGTTGATGACAGAACTTCATCGTTCTCCATTGCCGAATTACAACAAAAGGTGCCAGATGCTTGAGACAATCTATCGCAGGATGCCATTCAACACCTTTATGGTTGTTTCCAAGCGAGAATACACGCCTGCGCTGCTATCTGAGAGGTGCACATTGTGTATTGTTGCTACTGTTTGGGTAACCTTTACACTGACATCTGTGTTTGATCTGAATTTATTATTGCTACATAAATGAACTGCCTGTCCCCTTGTTAATAAAATGTCGTTGAGGAGTGCATTTTTGAATGACACCGAATCTCTCTGTTTTCAGTTACTTTAATTTGAAAAAATACGTTCAGAGAAAGAGTTAACTCCTCTACCTATGGTTCAGATGGTTTTTCTAATAAAAAGTGAATATTTTAATAAAACATGAAAGTCGAATTACAGTAAATGTTATGATGCAACTGTGTTCAGTCAACTTCGTAGGGGGCGATTGTTCTCTGACAGTCAAAGAACGACTTTGAATATTTTAATTTTATATTTAATTCGTAAGGTAATTTTTACTGAGATCACCAATCATTTTTTGAATGGTCATCGCAGCTCTTTTCCTCATCGTCTTCTTGCTCAGAAGAAAATCATTAGATAAGGGAGGCTGTGAAAAAGACTTGGTGTCGACCACTTCTGTTCAGAGGACGTAATATACTTATACCAAGCTGTTGTATGAAACAGTTACCATGAAAAGTGTAAAGGTAAACTGTTTAAATATTATGAATAGCAGGCATCATTCAACTACCTATTTATCTTTATTTATTAAGAGGAAGAGCTTATCTCTTTGAGTAAATGTTTTTTGCTCTCCTCTTGTAAATATGGTTGAAAGTATTCCAAATGGTATGGAGCAGTCTTTTCATAAATACATGGAAACGTAAATTAGAGGGAAGATAGTGTCTTCTTTAGACATTTTGCAATATTAACCCACAGATTGTCAATATTTCCTGTTTTTTTTTTCATCAGGGGTAATTTGACCTTGTGTGACCCGTTATTTATCCAGTTTTAGGAAACAGGTACACGGCTGCAAAATCTTCTTACATCTCACTACGATGGCCGATTCTTTGATTCTAAATGATTTTTCGTGTGCGATCTTGGCTGCATGTGATCCATCCAGTACGCAGAAACATCATTGCGCCTTTGTATATATTATTCATCGTTTATGCTCTACATTCATCGTATTTCAACCTGAAACTCTTCTCATAGTTTCAGTAACATTGCATTTAGTTCACACAAATGTTTCGTCGGTCTCATAGACTATATGTAGTATCCAAGAACCGATTTACTGTACCCAGGTCGGAGTCGATGTGCATGTGCTACATTATACCTCTTACAATTTTGCGCTACATTCGTGAGAAATACGCGTAAGCCACGAGGAGTTCCCTACAGCATTCATCTGCTTCACCTCTTAGTTGGCGCCATAGTCCTCATCAGAGGCAGTAACGCTTCAGTCGTGGTCCTATACTGTCTGTAGTGGTCTCGGTACGGTCCGTTGATTGTATTCACTTCAGTCTCGTAACGTTAAGACCAACTCATCTTTTAGAGATACGATCGCAACATTGACAATCGAAAGTTATAATAAAACACCAAAATTCGAACAGCAAAATACCGTCCAGTATTGACCGATATCCTTCGGTTCTCCTAGTTGAAAAGCACCAGGTGCAGACACAGAGGTTAAGACAAAGTACAACAACACTTTCTACACCTCATCATAAATGAGTACCGATAAAATCGCATTTATAGCCGTGGCAAATCGCGCGAAATGGCTCTCAAATTACCAGTTCTTTTCACATTTCCGTGTCCGGAAAGGAACTGTAAGCTTTCCGGGACGATATTTCTCTATTATGACATACACTGTCGCCTTTCATCACTATTTTAGAGACACTACACGCATTTCCGGTTGCCAGACAAAGGTCTGTGGCCCACTTTTTGAATGCTACTTTGCACTTTTTTCCGTGACGGACTAACTTGGGGAGATTTTCATATCTCCTGTTTCTTTATTTTCACCAGTATTTCATATGTTATTAAACTGTATGTTGGATTATCGAAAAACTCTGTTGTTTTGATCGATATTATTTCTAAAATCTCTGTTACCGTTTCAGTTCTTTATCGATAGACATAGCCGTCTACAACTTCTATCGAGCAAACGTCAGTCTGAAACATGTGACTTAAAGCATTTGAGTTTCTCATCTAATGTAGGTGATCGTTCGCTAATGTAGGGGAAGGTAATAACAAAATCCAGAGGCACGCACTATCATCAAAATTCCTGTATATTCTCAATGATGTATATTCTCGGTACTTCGTTATATTTAGGGAAGAAAACAAATGGAAGCAATCAACATGCCTGTTTCTACAGAACTGACACACGTGTATGCTTAATATTGTTTGTAGCACAGTCAGTCAACGTATGAGAGAAAACATTATATTTTTATTCATGTAATTAATTATTTACTGCTACGAAAAGTTGTTTCATGATCAGTACACGCGTTCGGTGTGTTATTAAGGGTTAATCTCGTGAATGATATTATACTTCTGTAGCGCTGCTTTCGGAATGCATTTCCTTTCTTTAATTTTCTACCGCTGTTGAGAATATTCATACCTCTGACCTTCTCAACATTAAGTGCCCTGGAGATGACATTCCTGTCCACTATTAATGCGCGAAGTACTTCCTCACTGTGAACCTACAGCTGTCGTCACTGTGTCGGATTCTAATTCGTCTGAAAACGCAAAAAACGTTTCTTGCGTTCGATCAATGCATTAAAAATGTATGTCCAGATCCCTCTAGATATAATCAGAACAGCAACAGTTCGAAGTTGCTCATTAGTAATTCACAGCGTTCGTAACGTCCTTTAAGACACCATCTTCCTTCCGGCATTGGCAGAAGCGAATTTTCACTTAAACTTAACGCAGCTTATGTTTCACTTCTCATAACAAGTGGAATATCTTTAAAATACCGCCTCTGACGTGAACTTTGGTTGTATATGTACTATTACCGTTTGACAACCAAGAAGAATTTTGTTGTAAGAGCCAAAACAAGAAAATTCTAAAGACAAATCGTTAATTTTTCGCTCTAGTTCAAGCTCCTCGCAAAAGTCCCCTATTGTCACTCCCTCAGTCTCATTACTATCTGGCTTAAATTTTCTGACTTTCAAACGGTTCAAATGCCTCTAAGCAATATGGGACTTAACATCTGAGGTCATCAGTCCCCTAGACTTAGAACTACTTAAACCTAACTAACCTAAGGACATCACACATACATCCATGGCCGAGGCAGGATTCGAACCTGCGACCGCAGCAGCAGCACGCTTCCGGACTGAAGGCCCTAGAACCATTTCTGACTTCTTCCCTGGTTCTTTAGTGAGTCATTACGCGAACAACTCGCTCTGAGATTCGGGGTAAGGAATGAAAAGTATCAAGTAAGCAAATCAAATAAAGAACTGCCTCATCAGCATTGCACATATAAAAAAAGAAGAACAAAGAGCGACAGAACTCGGAGGAATTATCCGAATGGGCCAGAAATTGGTAGATGTGATGTACATCGACAGAACTCGGAGGAATTATCTGAATGGGCCAGAAATTGGTAGATGTGATGTACATGTACAGAAAAACCACACTTTCAGAGAAATTGGATGATTTATTCAAGAGAAAGAGTTTCACAAATTGAGGAAGTCAGTAATGCATATGTCCACCCCTGACGCTTGTGCATGGAGTTATTCGGCTTGGCGTTCGTTGGTAGAAATGCTGGATGTCCTTCCGAGCAGTATCGCGCCAAATTATGTCCAGCTGTCGCATTAGATCGTCAAAATCGCTAGATGGGTGGAGGGCCTGCCCATAATGCTTCAAACTTCTCAGTTATGAAGAGATTCAGCCACCTTGCTGGCCAAGGTAGGTTTTGGCAAGCTTGGAGACAAGCAATAGAGACTCTTGCTGTGTGCACACTGGCATTATTTTGCTGAAATGTAAGCCCAGGGTGGCTTGCCATGAAGGCACCAAAACGGAGAATAGAACATCTAACGTTACTTATAATCCGTCTTGATTGCAAAATTTTTTTTATTCATGTGACCGGTTTCGGTTCATTCGAGAACCATCTTCAGATCTTACATTTCAGGTACAGGAGTAACCCGTCCAAATGCAGCAACTTTCACATGCTGCGTCACATGTGAAATATCAGATCTGAAGATGGTTCTGAATGAACCGAAACCGGTCATATGAATAAAAAGAAAATTCCAATCAAGACGGATTATAAGTAACATTATACAATCACTGATTGCTGCTATCCCATCAGACATTAAGTCTGTTTTTGCAAAGAATAGAACATCGTCGCCGTACCTCTGTGCTGTAAAGGTGCCACGCATGGCAATCAAAGGGGCCCAGCTGTGAAAAGAAATGGCTCCTGGTTGTCGGGCCCTACAGCGAGCGACAGTTAGTTTGGCATTCCACTGTTCTCGGGGACGTCTGCAGACAAGCCTTCGCTGATTATCGGGGCTCAGTTCGAAGCGGGACTCATCAATGAAGTCATTTCTACTCCAGTGAATTAGATTCCTGATCGAATTTCCCTGACACCACTGCAACGGGCTTCTTGGTGTAGTCGGTCGTAATCACCGCAAGATAAACCGTGAGCTCAGTCCCCCTTTCTGTGAGACGCCTATTCATATTCCTTGTGGTCGCTGAAACACCAGTTGCACGTCGGATCGAGGATAACGATAAATCCAGCGCTATGAGTGCCTCACTGACTATCGCTCGGTCCCCACGCTCTGTCATCTCTCTAGGTCGGCTGCTTTCTTCTTGACACTGAGTCCGGCCCTGGTTGAAGCACTTCTGCCAATGTCGTCGAACAGTGGCTTCGCTCCTATTCAAATATCGAGCGATTAGCCGATTACTGCAAGTGGATTCTTTCACCGCTGCACGTCCTCTCTCAAATGCTGCCATCTGTGTCTATTGCTCACCAGCCTGGCTGCAAGGCATGGCTACTGTGCAACGAATTACACGGAATGAAATTCGCAAACGTCTTCATTACCTGGTATCGATACGTCATCTGTTCACCACCGTTGCCAGCTGCACTGTGAAACGGTGCTGCAGCGTCACAGCCCGCCGCTGTGGCCGAGTGGTTCTAGGCGCTTCAGTCTGGAACCGCGCTGCTGCTACGATCGCAGGTTCGAATCCTGTCTCGGGCATGGATGTGTGTGATGTCCTTAGGTTAGTTAGGTTTAAGCAGTTCCAAGTTATGACCTCAGAAGTTAATTCCCACAGTGCTCAGAGCCATTTGAACCATTTGCAGCGTGACATGTATATCCGTCGGCCGCCCAAGTTTACAATCTTGCATTTTTCGTCGATACCCGGAGAAGAAATAAAAACTTTGAGGTTCGCCGATGACATTGTAATTCTGTCAGAGACAGCAAAGGACTTGGAAGAGCGGTTGAACGGAATGGACAGTGTCTTGAAAGGAGAATATAAGATGAACATCAACAAAAACAAAACGAGGATAATGGAATGTAGTCGAATTAAGTCGGGTGTTGCTGAGGGAATTAGATTAGGAAATGAGACACTTAAAGTAGTAAAGGGGTTTTTCTATTTGGGGAGCAAAATAACTGATGATGGTCGAAGTAGAGAGGATATAAAATGTAGACTGGCAATGGCAAGGAAAGCGTTTCTGAAGAAGAAAAATTTGTTAACATCGAGTATAGATTTAAGCGTCAGGAAGTCGTTTCTGAAAGTATTTGTATGGAGTGTAGCCATGTATGGAAGTGAAACATCGACGATAAATAGTTTGGACAAGAAGAGAATAGAAGCTTTCGAAATGTGGTGCTACAGAAGAATGCTGAAGATTAGATGGGTAGATCACATAACTAATGAGGAAGTATTGGATTCGGGAGAAGAGAAGCTTGTGGCACAACTTGACCAGAAGAAGGGATCGGTTGGTAGGACATGTTCTGAGGCATCAAGGGATCACCAATTTACTGTTAGAGGGCAGCGTGGAGGGTAAAAATAGTAGAGGGAGACCAAGAGATGAATACACTAAGCAGATTCAGAAGGATGTAGGTTGCAGTAGGTACTGGGAGATGAAGAAGCTTGCACAGGATAGAGTAGCATGGAGAGCTGCATCAAACCAGTCTCAGGACTGAAGACCACAACAACAACAACCCGTACGAATGTCAATTTTTGATCGGTTTCCACGAATTCTTCGTGCTTTGCGTCTTTTATTTTTTTTTCACTTTTTTCGTCTTTGAGTGTATGTTACTTACATCAATGGCCGCTTTTCAACAAGAAGTGTCATTAAAGTATGATCCCTTAGCGCATGGGATTCAGATTATCATAATGACTCGTGGCATAGCTTTCAAGATACTTGACATCATTAAGGGTGAAAATAAAATCCGAACAGTATTTCATTCAAATTAATGTGAATTTCAGTGGCTAAAATGTATTCCATAAGATCAGTTTCAATAAATTAAATTCCTTCACAATAAAAAGAAAATGCACGGAAGTAGATTCATTAACAAAACACTTATTGTAAACTCTTCACCTTATCCACTTGTCTAATTGATTCAACTAAAATTGATTCCAAAATTTTGCAATGACTTTGCAGAATTTTGCTAGGCGATACTAATGCTGATTGGTGTTCTTTATGTCTAGCGGTCCTTGCGGTAGCTTCTCTGAACCCTTAACCTTCCAGTGCACATTGATGGAGGAATAGCAGAATAATCACTTCAATCTGTTTGAAGTATTCTTGTCTTGATGTGGTGACGATATACACAAAAAAGGCGAATTTGTTCCTGATCACATCTAATTCAAAACGAACCATCCGATTTGCTGTGTTTTCACACTCTGGAGAAAGTGCGTATTATTCAAAATTTGACCCTGTACTGACGATCCCTCTGTTTGGTACACAAATGATCCCTACCCTAATGGCTATCCAAAACTCATGATACTACCTTCCTGTCACCAATAGAAGCCAAAGCATGAGAACCGGAAAAAATCCCGTTTTTTAAACGCGGCGTTTTGGAACATAGTAGAGCGGTAGCCGTATTGATGTAAGGGAGGCTAAAATTCAAGGTTCTGTATCGTTGTACTGTATCATTCGGGTGTTGTTTATGTTGTGGCACTCTGTTAGGTTATACCCAACGAAATTCAAATATATTCATTGTAAAACTACCTATATTTCAAGATAACACCACAAGAACAGTGTCTTTACTGTAACTAAGTGCCATTATCTCAACGTCAACTGTTCCATACACCGACCACATTCACACTGTATATATGCACATTGTACATATTGTACTTCGCCTGAACATGGCAAGTAAGAAACTTACTGAAACGTTGCCAGAGAACGACACATTGATCGGCTGTCATCTCTGTGTGTGTGTGTGTGTGTGTGTGTGTGTGTGTGTGTGTGAGTGTGTGTGTGTGTGTGAGAGAGAGAGAGAGAGAGAGAGAGAGAGAGAGAGAGAGAGTATGAATTAGTTTTAATCCATAGAAATCTGTGAAAATATTACTAAGAATTGTTGTTCAGAAATTACTCAACTAAGCTAATCTCATATAAATTTACTACCATCCCTAAACAAACGTTGTTACATAATATGCGTAATTGGGATTAGAAGTTTTAAAATTCCCATCTGCTCGCCATGATATAGATTCATCAAGGAGTCCCTACATTTATTAATTGTTTCCTCTATACGTTTGAGAGTTGCTTGGATTAACGATTTAATTTTTATTTTGTGATTTTCTTCCCATAAATATCTTGCAAAGTTACAAAACAACATCATCAGTAGTACTCTGTGCGGGCCACTCGTTGCCAAAGTTTAGACGTTTCATTACGGGACGTGGTTAACCCGAAATTCTCATTTTGTGATTTCTCTTCTCTTCTTTCATTCATTGCTGGTTTCTTCCAGTTGTTTCGCTGTACGATCACCAGTTATGACGTTTGTTTGTACTTCTCTACCTCTTTATTCTAACTTGTTACCAGAAAAAGTGCTTCAGATTGAGTATGTGGAACTATGACAACAGATCGCCTTAATCTTTGATATCGATCCTGTATTTTTCTTTCCCCTTCATTAAGTCTACAATGTGTATGTTACATATCGGAATTACCTTTAAAGCCCGGAGGTTTTTATCCTTCCCTCCACCTCCCCCCCCACCCCCTCCCCCCCGTCCACCACCCCGTCGCATCACTTTCAGCACGCTTTAAATTACGGTATTTCGTCCTCGTAACTGCAGAATCAAAAACAGATCTGCGTTGAAGCTTTCTTCAAGGTACCGGTGACTCAAGGGAGACCTATATGCGTATGTCAAAGAACCTAGTATTGATGTGTAATATTTGCAAGGCAGTTGGATTTTACTTTATTGGGTCTCTTTCAAACGACCTAAGATGAAGTAATGCTACCTACGACTGGCACACCATAATGATCAATTTTGCCAACTGACAGGTACCACGTATTTGGAAAATTCGTTTTCGTAAGATAAAAACGAAGAAAAAGCACTTTTACAAAAATTGACATGCGATCTTTTTAGAAGAAAATCCGCAACGTCTGGCTGTACAACTAATTTTATTGCCAGTGTAGACTGCATATTATATTTCTAATATTATGGCCGGTTTCATTTCAATCGAATCGTAATTACATCGGAAGTGACAAGCAAAATAACTAATCGATATGTAACCTACGCCACTGCACAAAGACGCTATTACTCTAAGTCTAAAACTGAATACATGAGAACGTCCTTCACACTGTCGGCTAGAAGAATAATCTGTCAATTTCTGGAAGTACTCATAATATGCATGTGACGTCGTAGAACAAGGCAGTAATGGATAGTATTTAAGTTGTTAGTAAGTGAGTTATGCTACTGCTAGTAGATGGCGTGGATGCCAGGCTGTGGAATTGTTAACCTTCTTTCAGCTGTAACAGCTAAACTATTCTTACTGCATGTGCTTTGAAACCAGTGCTAAGTCAGAAGAACAACTGGCTTTAATAGCCTCAACATCAATAATTGGCTGCTGGTTCTCGTCTCGGGATCTTCCGACGGCCCTTGTTTAAAAGGAGAAGAAATCGGCCGTTCTCTCTGTGGAGAACAGCCCCCACGTAATGTATGAATGCAGAGTCTCGCGGCGATAACATTGAATAAAATGTTCTCGGGTTTCCAATCGCGTCAATTGCTTAAAATTACACGAGCTCTCGGCCAAGCACGCCCTTATATACGCTAGCTGCCGGCTGTGACGTCACTGGTGCCCGTGACATTGCCTTATATAGGCATGTTTTGAGTCGGCGTTCGATGTGCCCTCTTCAACTGCGCGATCGCTGGATCCCACGCAGCGCTGAGCTGCAAGCCACCGTCTGTATTAAGGGTGATTGCGGTAATTTTTATTTCAATAGCTTCCTTTATTAAACTGTCCCAGAAGCCGTTAGTGCAAGCCACGACAGAGGTATCGTCAAATATTATGTGGTGACCGATTGCTAACGCATTCTCAGCTAACGCACATTTCTCTGGATAGCGTAGGCGATAATACCTCTCATCTTCTTTCCTGCGTTGTTCCACAGTGCACACTGTTTGTCCGATGTACTTCTGGTCACACTCACAAGGAATTTCGTAAACTCCAGGTGTTCTGAGACCTACTGCGTCTTTAACTGGTCTCAGTAATTGACGGATTTTCGTTGGAGGCCTGAAGATTGATTTGATCTTGTGTCTTTTCAACAGGCGGCTTATCTCGCCTGACACAGAATGGCCGCAAAGCAAGTTTCTTTTCCTGCTCTTCGTCGGTGGTCTTATTCTGATATTTCCCAGAAATGACTTCTTTCACCTGATAGGCACTGTAGCCGTTATTCCTGAAAACCTTGCGTAGGAGGCTCAGTTCATGGAGCAGGTTATCGTCGTCTGATATTACTCTTGGACGACGCACCAGTGTTTGTAATACTGTGCGCTTCTGTGCTGGATGATGATGGCTGGTGGCGTGGAGGTACAGGTCTGTGTGGGTGGGTTTTCTGTTGACGCTGTGGCCAAGGCACACATTTCGTTTACGGTGGACAAGGACGTCGAGGAAGTGCAATCCAGTATCTTTTTCCACCTTCATGGAGAACTGCATATTACTGTTGGTGCCATTGAGGTGTTCCAAAAACTCGTCTAGTTTCTCGCGTCCGTATGGCCAAATGACGAACGTGTTCTCAACGCATCGAAAGAAACACTTCGGCTTCAATGGCACAGTATCTATGGCAATATCCTCAAAATTCTCCAGGAAAAGGTTTACAACAGCTGGGGGGCTAAAGGGTTACCCATTGCTACGCCGTCTGTCTGATCGTAATACTGACCGTTGTACACGAAATAGGAAATATCTCAACCACGTCACTTACAAAGTACTGGGAAATCAGGTCCAAAGCGTCTTTGATAGGCACACAGCTTAGCGCTGCGTGGGATCCAGCGACCGCGCGGTTGAAGAAGGCGCATCGAACGCCGACTCAAAACTTGCCCATATATGGCAGTGTCACTGGCACCAGTGACGTCACAACCGGCAGCTAGCGTATATAAGGGCGCACCGGCAGTCATACCACTTGACAATGGCCAAGGAGTGCTTGGCCGAAAGCTCGTGTAGTTGTAAGCGATTGCCGCGGTTGGAAACCCGAGAACATTATATTCAGCACCCACGTGGTTTGTTCACGGAAGCCATCGATACTCATAAGCGTAACAATAGCCTTAACAAAGAAGAAAGCCTCGGATTTTCTTGCTGCAGTGAGCGATCGTCGGCCGGCCGCGGTGGCCGTGCGGTTCTAGGCGCTCCAGTCCGGAGCCGCGCTGCTGCTACGGTCGCAGGTTCGAATCCTGCCTCGAGCATGGGTGTGTGTGATGTCCTTAGGTTAGTTAGGTTTAAGTAGTTCTAAGTTCTAGGGGACTGATGACCACAGCAGTTGAGTCCCATAGTGCTCAGAGCCATTTGAGCGATCGTTGCAGGTAACAAGTGGATTCTCACAATGGTAATGACCAGGCAATAGCACTCAGACTTTGTAGCGACAGGTACATATAAACTCCATTCGCTGATGCGACTTCAGTCCACATCTAGCAATGGAGGGTGAGCCTTTGACAATGCCAGCTAGTCGTGTTAGCGAAACCGTCGGAAAAATTGTTAAACATCGGGTGAGATCCCGTAAAGAGAGCCAATAGGTATTCGTCAGACATGACGGTCTAACGATACAAACAAGCAGTGCAACTATTAAACGTAATTTAGAGATGTGAGTGGCTTTCATTCTATGTGCTGGGTTTTCTGTGCGTTACATGAATGCACTCGTATTTTCAAGATATTTATTTTCAAGATATTTTTAATGCCATTGTAAGAGTATATCATTCAATTAAAAGAAAAACATACTTGATGCAGTGTCTCGTTCCATAGAAGTGAGTTGTGTTTACCGTATTAACTATTCATTCTAAGCGGGCTCTTAATGAGGTGCCTGACTAGAGCAGCTGCTTCGACAGAAAACTGAAGGCGTTATATGGCTTGCCATCAACATTAGCTTGTTCCGGTCACTATAAGCCATAGCTTTCAATGCAGTTTGTAAGAAGTGTATTGAAGACATCAATAAAATAAAGGCGATTCAAATCAGTGAAATATAACATTCCTGTACCGTTTAAACGAACCTGTTGCTTCCGGTTCCACTGAAGATTACGTACACGCATCGAAAAATGTGGTGCCTGCTAGCTAGACCTAACTAGTTAGGCTGCTCCCAGCAAGCTTCAAATACCGACTGACACCGCATTGTTTGTATCGATATAGTTACTGCCGTGACCTAACCGGCCGGGAGTCTTTTTACAGTGAACAATTAATAGGGCCTATTATCAAATTACCTTCCCCTCTGCTTACTATTACGATAGTATAAGTAATCTGTCGCACCACGGGCTTTCAAAAGCTGTTGTTGTATTGTATTTGATAGTCCAGACTCCATGACCTATGGAATGAAACCTGAGACAGCACAAGAGTGAATAAAACAATTTCTCGATAAAAATGGAATCAAAAGAACGTGAAATGCGAAAAACTGGCAGACAACAATAATACGCAGTCCTTTAAGTTAGGCATCTACTTGCGTAACTTAGAACTGGCGAATATAGCTGAATACCGTCAAACAAGGATCGCTGTTAGACACTTTACCGGTTTATTTTTTCTTTTATCTTCTTTTCTTTTCTTTTCTTTTCTGTTTTTGAGATAATGGAGAGCTGTCCCTTCAATAAGCACAAGAACACCGCTCGAAAAAATGCAAAGCGGCAGAAGCACTAGGAACCTTAAAGATCCGCTTATGGAATTTACAAGGTCTAAAAAGTGCTATGAATATTTTCGATGTGGGTATGACTTAGCAATAGCAAGAGAAACATTTTTCACCGAAAAGTGGCAACACTGGGAATTTTACTGCAATCTTCTTGAAGAAAAACAAGACAGGGGAAGACCCATGGTAGGAATAACTGTCCTCATAACATTAACACCAATAAGCAGAACTATTAAACAGGAAGATGCACTCCTGACAGAAACGAAACATGTTACAATACCGCCAGCATACTCCCTACCGAATACAGCAGCTACTGATATAATAAATGAAATAGGCTAGCTGATCACTCAGCGTAGACGTAATAAACCACTAGTTACTGCCGGAGATTTTAACTAAAAGATGTGTATACAAAACTATTAAAAAAGATAGTAAAGGAAAAGTTCAAGGAAGAAGGGTTTATCCTGTTAAACAATTCCAACATACTGTAACAGGACTAAACTGTAGAAGAACTTGGAGCAGAAGTCAGGGCACAGAACTGCATCTAGGCCGCAGTTAGGCAGCAGACGCGTCATTGAACTATGCGATCGGCTCCCGAGTCTTAGGACAGCGAGCGCCAGAAGCAGTCCACAGGCCACGGACATCGGCTGCAACCGGCCGCCGCTCCTGCTCTATCAGCACCCCTCAGCAGCAGAAAGTCGTCCGTGGCAGCTCTCCGGTTGTTAATGCTCTGGCTCCAGCCATCGAATAGCCACTCCATTTCGATTGACTTCGTCGTTGCCGACGAGTACGCCAGACCTTGGTGATTGCCCTATTCAAGGTGGTTCCCAGTGACCCACAAACGCAACCCTTCCGCGGGTTCAGCGCCGAAAACCAGCATTTAAACACTGGCACGTCCGAGCGAGTCACGTTCGGGTACAGCAGGGCCACACCCGGCGCCTGTTGTGTGCCGGCTGGGAATCCTGGCTATGAAATCTGCCGCTACCGGACCGCGAAGAATGCTCCTCTGCCTGTCTGCCCAGCCCGGTCAGGCAACATCCCACCATCCGCCCGCCCTGCTCCTCACGTCTCACCGTCAGTGCAGACGTCGACTTCGGGCAACGCCACCGCCGTGCCACTGGAACGACACGACCTTGCGCATTAGAGAAGACATGGGGGCCGCCCGTCAACACAGCGCGACCGCGTTCTGCCGTCTCACCTTATAAAGCAATTCAAACATTCATCTACTTTATAATTTTTTTGCTTTTAAATTTTACCGTAAAGACTATTTGTAAAGTGTGATTTATGTGACTTTAGAGTGCTTTGCTAACATACAGGGTGAGTCACCCAACGTTACCGCTGGATATATTTCGTAAACCACATCAAATACTGACGAACCGATTCCACAGGCCGAACGTGAGAAGAGGGTCTAGTGTAATTGTTTAATACAAACCATACAAAAATGCACGGAAGTACGTTTTTTAACACAAACCTACGTTTTTTAAATGGAACCACGTTAGTTTTGTTAGCACATCTGAACATATAAACAAATACGTAATCAGTGCCGTTTGTTGCATTGTAAAATGTTAATTACATCCGGAGATATTGTAACCTAAATTTGACGCTTGAAACCTCCGACGTTCAGTTGCGTGTTGTAACAAACACGCGCCACGGTCGGCGAGCAGCATCTGCAGGGACATGTTTACGATGACGACCGTGTTTACGAGTGTGGCTGTAATGCACTGTTGTGGTTTGGTCTAGCTGTCGCAGTGTCCGCACGTAGCGCTTGCTACTTTTGTTATTCTGCATTCGTCTCCGCACGCAGACCAACTGTAGTCCACCGTGTTACCAGACGTCTGTGATAGTGTAGTGTTATAGGAACTGTTACATGGTGTATTCGAACTCTGAAAAGGCGGAGATGATACTCATCTATGGCGAGTGTCGACGAAATGCAGCTGAAGCTTGCAGGGTGTATGCAGAACGGTACCCGGGCAGAGAGCGTCCAACGTGCCGCACATTGCAAAACATCTACCGCCAACTGTATGCAACAGGTATGGTCGTAGCACGCAAACGGGTCCGTAACAGGCCCGTCACAGGAGAAGCGGGTGCAGTTGGTGTGTTAGCTGCTGTTGCCATGAACCCACACATGAGTACACGGGACATTGCGAGTGCCGGTGGACTGCGTCAAAGTACTGTCATGCGCATACTGCATCGTCACCTTGACAGGATGTTCGACGGGCGTTTCATAGGACGTGGAGGACGCATAAATTGGCCAGACCGTTCTCCTGATCTTACACCTCTGGACTTCTTTCTGTGGGGTACGTTAAAGGAGAATGTGTACCGTGATGTGCTTACAACCCCAGAGGATATGAAACAACGTATTGTGGCAGCCTGCGGCGACATTACACCAGATGTACTGCGGCGTGTACGACATTCATTACGCCAGAGATTGCAATTGTGTGCAGCAAATGATGGCCACCACATTGAACATCTATTGGCCTGACATGTCGGGGCACACTCTATTCCACTCCGTAATTGAAAACGGAAACCACGTGTGTACGTGTACCTCACCCCTCATGGTAATGTACATGTGCGTCAGTGAAAAAGACCAATGAAAAGATGTTAGCATGTGGACGTCATGTGCTGTTCCAGTCTCTTCTGTACCTAAGGTCCATCACCGTTCCCTTTGGATCCCTACGTAATTCGGTGCTCTCCGATACACACGATCGTACAGCGGAGGAGTGGTACTCAAGCGTCAACTTTAGTTTACAATATCTCCGGATGTAATTAACATTTTACAATGCAACGAACGGCACTGATTACGTATTTGTTTATATGTTCAGATGTGCTAACAAAACTAACGGGGTTCCATTTAAAAAAAAACGTAGGTTTGTGTTAAAAACATACTTCCGTGCCGGCCGGAGTGGCCGAGCGGTTAAAGGCGCTACAGTCTGGAATCGCACGACCGCTACGGTCGCAGGTTCGAATCCTGCCTCGAGCATGGATGTGTGTGATGTCCTTAGGTTAGTTAGGTTTAAGTGGTTCTAAGTTCTAGGGGACTTATGACCACAGCAGTTGAGTCCCATAGTGCTCAGAGCCATTTGAACCATTTTGAACATACTTCCGTGCATTTTTGTATGGTTTGTATTAACCAATTACACTAGCCCCTCTCCTCACGTTCGGAATTGATTCGTCAGTATTTGATGTGGTTTACGAAATATATCCAGCGGTAATGTTAGGTGACTCACCCTGTATAGTTGTAACCTATGTAAGGAAATATTACTATCCGGCACATCCAACGCACACAACCAATAGATTACGATGAGTATAATTATAATTGTAAAACCGTGAACCATTAATTCAAAATTAATTTTTTTAATGATTATTGTGTAAATCATAAACTTTGGTCCACCCTGTTATTTATTCCTATTCGTTCACCTATATAGTTTCCTTTCCTGGTGTTTGATTATTCTGAGAAACCTTGTTGTAAAAATATTCGAAGTGCTTTATTCGGTATCTACGAGTACTAATTTTCATCTGTGAATAAATATCTGAAAATTATTATTGCGAACTATTTTTTAAAGTGAAAGTGAATAAATAAGGTCTGAGTATAGTACAGATAAAAGTCTCTCAGTTATAAATCATACCTGCTGCCGGAGGTTCGAGTCGTCCCTCAGGCATTGATGTTTGTAATGTCCTCAGCGTATGTTAGTTTAAGTAATGTGTAAGTCTATGGACCGGTGACCTCAACAGTTTGGTCCTTTTGGAATTCAAACACATTTAAACATTTTTATAAATCATTTTCATTATTATGGTGGCCCGTAACACTGAAGTATTGTTGCGTGTAGATACTGAATGACAAAGAACAATGCTATTACAATATTTAAGTATTTCATTTGGTGGTTGTACAAAATGCAAACATAGAAGTCACCTCCTGGCCATTGTATTTTCTTTTCTCTCTCTCTCTCTCTCTCTCTCTCTCTCTCTCTATATATATATATATATATATATATATATATATATATATATATATATATATATTGCACATCTGTGGTCTACCTAGATCGAAACTATACATGTATGTGGGTATAGTAGCTGAAAGACTCTTGTGTCTTTCTCACACCCATGTAGGGAACAGGAAAGTAGGCAAATTTAGTTCTTCTGCTTTTCTGAAACATAACCGTTTCTTTGCCTACATAGGCTGGTGACCGTAAATCCACTGGAGAAACCGCTTAATGAACGTGGTACTGGAAGGTCCTAGATACAGTATTATTCCACGTTTACTGCGTTTCGTTCTAAAAGCTAGAAAACTTGTGGGAAAAGGAAGTAATAGTCTGACTCACATACCCATTACTTTACACCACGGTCAAGTCCTGTGAAAGGGGTAACATTATACAATATGCACAATTCCCCGTATATAATATTGTTATACGTGGATTTACATTAGCAGAACAGTCGTTAGTTTCTTAAAAGTCCTTTCACAGGTGTAACTTTTTCAGAACAGTACTAACATAATACCAGTCGATAGAGTTATACGCAGCTTTTCCATTAGCAAGGCCATTTCTTCTGCTGAAGTATAGCGATATAGGTTCGCCTCGTATACCGGAGACGCCAGAGCAGCTCTCTGTCTCTCGAGCAGCGCGTGCACGCTGCCCTCCTACGTCGACGTCTGCAGCTACGACGCGAGAATATTACGAGGGAACTCGGGACGGTGCCAGAGAATGGAGCACAATGAGGACCCGCCTCTGCTGCTGTCCACATCCCCCATCTTCGGCAGAGAACTCAGCGCACGCCCAGACGGGCTACCTCACTCACCTTTACAACACCTACATATATTTCCCACTACGGCAAAAGCACAATAGGCATCGCAATCACAAGGTGCCAACCAGGGGCAATATAAGAGCTCTCTGGACTGCAAAACACACACCACTTCCGAAAAATATCCCACTGGAAATCGCAGAAAAATTGCGAAAAGCACAGGAAAAGGAGGAACGAACGAGTAATTTTGAGAGCAATGAACCTCATCAAAATGGAAAGAAAATCAGCCGATATAAAACAAATTGAGATGTTAATAGACAATGCGTGACTAGAGGAAGCAACAGAAGTACTGGGGGAACTTCTAAGACAACAAGGAACAAGCGAAGAAACGATGAGCGATATGGAAGATTGGAGTGTCACAGGGTAAGAAAAGAAGTACTAGAAAGCCTACTACAATAAAAACGGTGCGCAGAAAACCCTACAGTCTTTAGTACTTACGCCAAAAACCGATATACCTCTAAGAAAACATTAACAGAGAAGAAGAGAACATTCTGGGAAAGATAAGGAAGAAAAATAGTGGAGGAAGCCGCAATACACCCATATATTGAACTACGCCCCAGAAGACAAGCCAAGACACCTCATATCAATGTGAAAGAAAGGGTGACGGACTTCGGTAACGTACTGAACAAGGAAGGACCAAAAGAGAGGCCAGAGGACAAACAGGAGACGTTGCTACAAGCAACTACTGCATGGGTACTGTTGGCCATGTAAGAGATCAAACATGCCATTAACAGGAACATGAATAAATCGGCCGCAGGCTCTGACTGTGTAGCGAATATTTGAAAGACACGGCTCAAATACTAAAGCCAATATAGACAAAATTTAATGTCCATAGAAACAGCGTCCATCTCAGGACAGCGCATAAAATCAGTAATAAGAGTGCTATATAAAAGCAGTGAGCCCCCCAAGAACGCTAGACAATACAGAAGCATAGTACTAGAAAACTTTCCTTTCAAAATATTCACAAAAATAATATCTGAAAGAATAAAGTAAACAAGCGATGAGCAAGTCCCAGAAAGCCAAAAAGGATTTAGGAAATGAAGATCAACTGTGACCGTAGTAGAACTCCTGCTAAAGAGCGGATGGCAAGCCCTTTAAGAGAGAGGAAAGTTTTATGCAGTATCTATAGACTTAACAAATGCCTTTACTTTGCAAACAGAAAGCTAGTGACAAAAAAACTATAGGAAGCTTTGAATGAAAACAACATAGGGGTACGAATCATAAGCGCAATACTGCGATGGAATGGGATAAGGATCTCAGAACCGAAGCTCCTATCAAAGGGAGTACGTCAAACAGGCCCACTAAGTCCTCTGTTATTTATCCTTGCAGTGGAATAAATTGTAAAAATACCCCAGAGGAAGAGTGTAATCTCTTATGCATAGGCAGACGATATTGTAATAGGCTCAAAGGACATTACAAAGCTACAAGAAATAATAAACTATATGTATGATTGATGCATCTAACACGTAAATGTGATAAGAACAGAAATGAGGGTGCTCAGAAATGGAGGCCACGTAGGGCAGCCGCCCGATTTGAGGTGCCTTGCCATGGTTTGTGCGGCTGCCCCCGTCGGAGGTTCGAGTACTCCCTCGGGTATCGGCTTGTGTGTTGTCCTTAGCGTAAGTTAGTTGAAGTTAGGTTAAGTAGTGTGTAAGCCTAGGGACCGATGACCTCAGCAGTTTGGTCCCATACGAACTTACCACTTACCACCACCAGGAAGAGTAGTTGAACTGGCTCAGATCTTCAGATGAGAGACAAAACTCAAAATCGTACCAGACTTCAACCACACACGCTTCACGATACAAACAATGCAAAATATTTCACAAAACATATAACAGAGAAAGAATTGCTGCCTCTCCACGAAATAGCACTCATTAGGTGCCTCAGCCTTAGGACAGCAGTGGCACTATTCAGAGCCAAAATCTCGCTAGTACTGACGTACAGTATAGGGATAGTCGGACCACATCGATACTAGAAAGATTAAAGGCGACCTACATAAAAAAAGCGATAGGAGTATCCCAAACAATACGATCCAGACTGGCGAGGGAATTCTTCCTCATTGAAGACCTACGTACAAACTTGCTGCTACCCAACATTACTGCTTCGGAAAGTCGGATAAAAGCATTGAAGGAATAAAGGGAAGATATTCTTCCAGAATTTCACAGCACAGGTGCCATGATCAACCAAACGTGGACATGGAAGAATTTACACGTGAGGCACGTGATCACTAGAGTGGCAGACCTTGGTTTCCACCACCTTATTTGCAACAACACGTCACATAGTGAGCTAAAAGCAATGCGTGAGTGTAAACTGCGTCATCGAATAGGGAAACGTTACCCTATACAACTCCGTACGGAAAGGACGCCGTCAATAAGAAACTATGCAAACAGCAGTATTTTAAATTTCTGATTTCGTCTATTTTTATAAGTGTAGTTCGATTTAGTGAGGTTATTTGGCTACAATAAACGTATTATGATTGTAACTTGCGGAATACAGTAGGCTGCCAGCTGCTCATCAGTTGCTACTAACCTACACTCCAGTCTCTGTGCCTCTTCACACAACGGACGCGTCCAAAATTCTGCATATAGCATGCAGAACTGTGTTAGCAGGAACTGATAAACACACAAAGATCGCTGCCGGATTCCCAAACTCAAATAAACTAAGATAAGATTTTTATTACAATTGTCACGCACCACCAACAACAAGTTCCAAGTTCCAAATTTTTTACTTTTTGGAAGCACTATTTACACATTACACCATTTATTTACACTTAAACGATTATGGCACCGATCGTTGGTGGAGGAAATCGTTTCTGGAGAAAATCGACGCCGACGGAGCAAAGTAAATGATCCACAACATCCAACCAGTTTTGTGCACATCTACACTCAAACCTGTCCTCCATGCAGCCGGCCGGTGTGGCCGTGCGGTTCTAGGCGCTTCAGTCTGGAACCGCGTGACCGCTACGATCGCAGGTTCGAATCCTGCCTCGGTCATAGATGTGTGTGATGTCCTTAGGTTAGTTAGGTTTAAGTAGTTCTAAGTTCCAGGGGACTGATGACCTCAGATGTTAAGTCCCATAGTGCTCAGAGCCATTTGAACCATTTGTCCTCCTTGGAGTCGTCTTACAGGATCGCAGCACACGAATGCCCAGGCCGAAGTGCCTTTTCAGTCTGCTATCGTCTACAGACTGGCTCGCGAAACGTATGTTCAGCGTCCGGTAGCTTTTTCCTCGCTATGATTTCAGTGTCATTTTATTGCAACTGCAGCTTTGAAAAAGTAAATAATGTTTCCAGTTGGCATGGTGCGAATCCTAGTCTCTTTGTCAACATGTTTTGATTATAGGGATGAGTTTTATATTAAAAAGGACATACAAAATTTAAATACAGGAATGTAATTTGTTCGGTCAGCTCTGGCGGGCTGTGAGTATTTTTTAGACCCGCAAGTCAAGCCCGGCTGTTGACTCCCGACCCTCGGGCGACCAACGATTTCACCTTGAGCCACCCCGCCGCCGAAATCGCATTCCACCTTCCGTTTCCAAAAGGCTGTTGTCTCTCTTCCCAATTTTGCATCCATCCTCACATCGTTTGGAGCGCAACCAGAGCAGATGGGCATGAAGTTACTGTTTCCTTATAATTATATGTACTCCGTCCCGTTAGACTATCAATTGACGAAAACTTCCTTCCTTTATTTTGGTCCGTTCACAAATAATAGTAAGAGTTGGAGCTTAAGCGACTCACCCAGCTTACTCAGGCAGCAGACTTACCAGAACAGCACATTTCTGTTGCATATAGGAAGAAAGCCTAAATGGTAATTCTGTTTACTAGTCTCAACTTCAAAAATAGCTTCGGACTGTATATACTGAGTTGTTGTTGTTGTTGTTGTTGTGGTCTTCAGTCCTGAGACTGGTTTGCTGCAGCTCTCCATGCTACTCTATCCTGTGCAAGCTTCTTCATCTCCCAGTACTTACTGCAACCTACATCCTTCTGAATCTGCTTAGGGTATTCATCTCTTGGTCTCCCTCTATGATTTTTACCCTCCACGCTGCCCTCCAATGCTAAATTTGTGATCCCTTAATGCCTCAGAACATGCCCTACCAACCGGTCCCTTCTTCTTGTCAACTTGTGCCACAAACTCCTCTTCTCCCCTATTCTATTCAATACCTACTCATTAGTTATGGGGTTTCGGACCGGAAGACCGACTCGTATACCCTTAATGACTGTGTAACACAAAGCTTTAGGCCTCTTCTGAGCCCTTCAACACCAACATTGGACTGTTGATGACTGGGAACTTGTTGCCTGGTCGGACGAGTCTCGATTTTGATTGTATCGAGAGGGTGGACGTGTACGGGTATGGAGACAATCTCATGAATCCATGGAGCCTGCATGTCAGCAGGGGACGGTTCAAGCTGGTGGAGGCTCTGTAATGTTGTGGGGCGTTTGCAGTTGGAGTAATATGGCACCCCTGATACGTCTAGATACGATTCTGACAGGTGACACGTACGTAAGCACCGTGTCTCATCAGCTACATTCATTCACGTCCATTGTGCACTGGGCAATTCCGGCAGGACAGTGCGACACCGGACACATCCAGAATTGCTACAGAGTGGCTCCACGAACACTCTTCTGAGTTAAAACACTTCCGCTGACCACCGAACTCCCCATACATAAACATTATTGAGCATTTCTGGGATGCCTTGCAACGTACTGATCAGAAGTGATTTCCAATCCCTCGTACTCTTACGGATTTATGGACAGCCCTATAAGATTCGTGGCGTCAGTTTCCTCCAGGACTACTTCAGATATTAGTCGAGTCCATGCCACGCCGTGTTGCGGCACTTCTGCGTGCTGGTGGGGGCCCTACCGTTAGGCAGGTGTACCAGTTTCTTTGGTTGTTCAGTGTATGTTGACGTAACTATGTAGGCTTTTGCGGCTGGTGACATGATGATTAAACCTGTTCTGAATGTTGTACCGTGTCATTGTATGAAATGCGTAAATTGTAAAGTGTGCCGGCCGGGGTGGCCGAGCGGTTCTAGGCGGTACAGTCTGGAACCGCGTGACCGCTACGGTTGCAGGTTCGAATCCTGCCTCGGGCATGGATGTGTGTGATGTCCTTAGGTTAGTTAGGTTTAAGTAGCTCTAAGTTCTAGGGACTGATGACCTCAGAAGTTAAGTCCCATGGTGCTCAGAGCCATTTGAACCATTTCTTTTTTAAGTGCGGAAACATCGTTTCGACCGTGCTACGACAGCCTTCCTTGCGGAAAGACTGCTTTTGGTGGAGGGTGGGATTTGTCTATTTACTGCAGACCATCGGTGTCAATAAGACATGTTTTTGAAATTTAATTGGCGTTGAATATAACTGGCTGCTCATGACGAAAGGGAAAGTGTAGGAAAGAGGCTATTCACGGGCTGGCGAAAGTCTGCAAATGAGTGTTTGGCAGCTGGTGGGCATGTTTTCTTCCTGATGTGCTCGGAAAAAAGACTGACATTTAAACAAGCAGGGGTCCGTGAACGTGGGAAGTCACCATCACCCAACTGAATGGTATCGAATTCTGCGCACGCTGAGTGCCCGTGCCTGCCGTATAAGTGACACAACAAACATCAAAGAAGAACTGAGGGAGCTACACCAAACGTTTCACGTCAATGGCTACGACAACAACGTTGTAAGAAAGACCGCTACCAACCGAAATGAAACAAGAGAAGAATGCAAGAAAGAGAAGCTTCCGCTAGTGATGAGAAAGTCGTCAGTGAACGGCTAGGCAACATCCACCGCTGACGAGAATTCAGACCGAGTTATCGCAGCAGCCACATGATAGATTCCACCAAAGATGCTGTCAACAAACTAAAAACCTGAGAAGTATAGGAACTACATTGTGAGTGCGGCGCCACCTACGCAGGGAATACAGGGAGACCAGTTAGCACACCAGAAGCACATCATGAACGCTATGTGCGTCTCGCACAGTTCAGTAAATCGGTGACAGAGGAACACTACCGTGAGTGTAGACAGCCTGTCTTGTTCCAGGAAGCTCGTGTACTGGCGAAAGAGTGGTTGTCTCACCAACGGAAAATTCGAGACGCGACTGAAGTCATTAAACAGCCTGACAATATCAATAGACAGGACAGCTACGAACTTCCGGCGTCCTGGCTACCGACTGTCCCTACCCAACGGGACGCGAGTGGTCAAGGAGCAGAAACCTCACCAGGCACAGACGCGACGACCTAAACAAACAGCTACAGAGGGACTTTTAAGTTTATTTCTGCGCACACCAGGAAGAAAACGTGCCAACGAGAAACCAAGCGCTCATTTCCAGACTGTCGTCAATCACTGACAAGCCGGCTATCTCACAAGCAGCTTGAAAGACGTGCACTTCATTGACCATTCAGTGCTCGTATTTCATATTTCTCATCCCAGCATTCTGGTACTCAGTAAAGTAATAATTCAGGTAATAACAATTTCTATGGGTTGCCTGATTTATTTGACAATTTCTACAGCTTGTCTCACACTGATCTGTGAGAGGAGCTTGGCGCTAGAAATTTTCTTTATTTATGGGCGAGGGCAGTAGTCTTCCTAGCAGCCATGATGGCTTCCCGTTTCCCATCCTTTTTCCGATCGCCAGGGTAGCACGTGGTGTCGTTTGAATATTCAGTAGTGGCCAAAGTTTCTCCTGTTCTCAGTTCCCCAACCTGCCTTACCAAACTTGTAACTGCTATTTCTTCTCGATTTTAACGTCACGAGGTCGTCTCCCTGTGAAATTCCGGCCCTATGATTGGCCAGTTCAGGTGCGCGCCCGTTTCTCACCCTTTGCGGGTGTATAGTGGACAAAGGGGCAGTAGCTCAGTTCCACTGTGACCGTGCCGGAGACCGGAGGTGCCGCTTCCAGGAGGTGAAGTTCGGTAAGCATGAGCGCCGACGTGCACTGTAGATTCGCGCCCTGCGGCCCAGAGGGAACCTGATAGGTCATTGTGAATAGTTTCGTGTCTTGCGGGTTTTATTGCTTTAGTACGGGAGGCTGCAGAGCGATTCTTCTCAGTCTTTGGCTAATTCCTGGTGGTGGTCGTTGCACGCCCGCAACCCCTTCCTTTACTAAATGGGATTCTATTTCATAATACGGCGATCGTTACTAAAATTCCTTTCCTCCTCCTATCGTGACGTGTTATGAACGTACGTTGGGGCAGGCTCCTGAACTCGAATCATCTTTCTTCCCCGACCCCAATTTGGTTGTATTATTGTTCGATTCTCAACTGTTTAATAAATGAGTCCCTAAATCTTACATTCTCTCTCTTTCCTTACGTGAACTCATCCCTAGTGTAAGAGAATAATGCGGAACTATAACGGTTGCTATAAGGTCGTGCAGATCTCGCGCCACTAACGACAGTATAAAGATTCAATATCGCGCGCCTGGCACGACCATTGCACTCATGGCACCGATAACAGTAGTAATCATGTTCAACTATTCCCCATTGATAAACCGGGAACTCTTCACGGCTCAGTGTGAGTAGGTGAGCACTAAATCCACTTGATGTGTTGGAAGTGGTGGCCCCTGTTTTGCCTTGCTGGTTTAGACAAAAAATATCAAAAATCACAGCCCCTACAGCAAGGAATTATAACCTGTAAAATAAAACGAGCCACCGCTTGTAAGCTTCTTTCCTACCCTCTCCCTTTCGTCATGACGAGTCTGTTGTATTGTAGCACCAACACAGTTTCCCAGATGTGACTTATTGGCATCGATTGTTTGCAATAAACGTCTCAATAAACAGAGGTACCTCTTCCTCCACCATGCCCTGAGGAGGGCGTTAGTAATACAATCGAAATGTTGGTTTTACGGTTATCATTAACGCATCCTATACAACGACGTGGTGCAACACCCTATTATCGTTATTTTCATATTGATTTCAACGTAATTTTTTAACAGTGCTTTATTTCAATTTGCCCTTTTTCTCTTTGCTGCGCTTCTCTTGAAACAGCCAATGTACTCTTGTCACCAGCAATCTTCAAAGAACGCGAGCGACATGCATCTATCTCGTTGCCAAGAGCCTCAAGAATTAGGTCGCTCTCCGCCCACCGCCCGCAGCGTGATCCAGCGGCGGCCGCTACGTAACGCCACGGAGGGCAGCCGTGGTCGTGTGACCTGCCGTGCCGCCCCGTCCCAGCGCGGAGGCCCCGGCTTGTCGGACAGGGACCAATTTGTAGCGCGGCCCACGGACGGCCGCCGTCTCATTACGTTTTATTTGTCCGAGATATCGGGCCGGCCGAGCCGCTACGCCTAATTAAAAATAAACACCACCCGCTCCGCCCGCACGGGGACCAGCCGACAAGCGCCAGTAATTAAGCGAAATTATTAAGAGGGTGTTAATTGATGCCCGCGTGGTCATCGCCAAGGCGCCGGCTGCTCTGGAACCTAAGAGACGGCGCCTCTGACGTCACACCACCGTCGCCGCGTTTACTCAGCAAAAATTGCGGAAGCCAACAGGGCTGTGGCGCTGCCTTGTGTGCACATACAACAACAAAACTGTGTTCATCGTGTGGAACAGATGTACAATACTAGGTGGTAGCATTCTGCGTCTGATTCTGACCTTTAGAGACATTATTTTCTTTATAAGTAACGGGTATTGGATGACTTAATTGGCATTTAGGGGCTGAATATTGTTAGCATATTAATATTAAACTTCGAATGGAACTTTGAAATAGCAATAATTTATCTAACTAAATCGTACGACCAAGATGAAACCAGTGTGACCCTTTCTGGATTACACATTGGGTATATAAGGAGAAGAAATGCTTGAAAACAATCACGGAGAGCAACTATTTCTCCGGTGAGCAAGCAATCGACAAATGGCTTTATTGAAATTATTGTCGAAACAGTTGTGGATACTGAAGCAAGAAATAATGCAACTGCCTCATCTACAACTGCATCTGTATCAACTTCTAAACTCTGCAAATCACTGTGAAGCGCATGGCAGATGGCGTGTCCCACTGTATTAGTTGTTAGTGTGTTTCCCCGATCCATTCATGAATAGAGCACGGGAAGAATTATTGTTTAAACTATTCCAAAAATGGTTCAAATGTTTATGAGCAGTATGGGACTTAACACTTGAGGTCATCAGTCCCCTAGAACAAAGAACTACTTAAAACTAACTAACCTAAGGACATCAAACACATCCAAGACCGAGGCAGGATTCGAACCTGCGACCGTAGCGGGCGCGTGGTTCCACACTGAACCCCTAGAACAGCTCGGCCACAGCGGCCGGCTAAATGAATCCATGCGTGCTGTACTTTACCTAATGTTATCCTCACGAGCCCTAAGGGATATAAATGTGCGGGGTTGTAGTATATCGCTAGAGTCATCTTTTAAAGACGGTTCTCGAAACATTTTAAGTAGGCATTACTGATAATATACGTCTGTATTCTAGAGTATGCCAGTTCAGTTTCATTAGCATCTCTCTTCATAGTATTCACTTCTCCTCAGTAAAAATATCCACCTGTCAGCATGAACGCCAAGTCCATAATATCTTCAAAGTTCCTATGTGTATCTGAACGTCAACAACACCTCCTATGGTCCGTCATATATTATTTCTATTATTATTATTAGCAGCAGCAGGAGTAGTAATAGTAGTAGTTGTAGCAGCAGTGGTAGCACTATTGCTTTTATTCATTCCTGAATCACTTTCATAAAAATGTTGGAGATCTAGCGGCATTACAGTTTAAGAGGGATAATATTTTTGTTATATAAAGGCATTGGCATACTTACTGGTTTAGTTGGACTTGGGTCTTGGAATTATAGTAGCAACCATCCTGACATTTTCGTGAAGTAATTAGGGGATAAGGAAAACCTAAATTACCTTGATCGTGTGTGGATTGTAGATTTGATACTTACAAATTTATCCCCAATCTGTCAAAAAGCCATTTACCCCTTTCACTTAATATCTGATGTACAATACTACTTTGTTTATACGAGTACATTTTCTCAAATAATTTATATCATAAAGTATAGTTCAAGTACTACGATGTTCATTCATTTCTCAACACCATTCACTGCGCAATATACACACACTATACACACATTTGTTGATAATATAGATAGCCAGTACCATGCTGCTCATTCTTTTCTTAAAACTAACAACTGGGCAGACTACACATACTACACTCACACTGTCAGCTGACATTAGGACCCTGACGACAATGTTTCGTTTCCATTTTGCGTACCACAGATTTCTACTTCCCTGCCTGAAAGAGTCAACATCCTACCAAAATCAGTGAGACTTCGAGCTCATAAATATGACATGATCTCGCCAGAGTATGATGTTAGTATTATCGAGTACAGAAGTTCGAGAAAAATATTATAGTGCGAATTTGTGTTGTGAAATTGGATAGCTGTTTTATTTTCATTCGCTTATGCTATATTTTTAAAAATCCCTTACTCTATGTTGCCTGAGTGATCTGTCAGTGTATTGGCTGTAATGCCGAAGGAGTACTTTTGAACTTCCTTTTGAAATAAGTTTGTTTTGCTAATCGCTTCAATCTTCTACAATTTATTTTACCATTTTATTCTTTAGTAGAAACTGCTATTTTAAATTTTATATCAGTTCTTGTATGCCAAATGTAAATTCACTCTATAAATGCATGCTCATAGAGGTTTTTGGTGTAATAATTATCAACGTGTTTTTATGATGTATTGCACTTATTGCTAAATGTACTCACACTGTATATTTAATATTCCCAATGCTTATAACAGATCTGTATAATGAGCCTGATTATTACTTTTATTATGATTTTCTACTGTACTTTGAACACTGTGTTCACATATGCTGTATTTGCTTCATAGAAAATAATCTGACTTAGAAGTAATGTGCCTCAAAATGGTTGTACACACTGACGACTGCACATACAGATGATATTCGCAAGTATATATTTGTGTACACATTACCGTAGCTGACATTCTGTATCTATTCTGAAAAATTTTGTGGTTAATATACTTTCAACACAGATAATCTGACACTGTAGTTTTCTCGCTTCAAAAACAAATTTATTGTATTTGTTTTTCTTGTGTTCAGTATATTTTTACTCGGTACTGACAAATCGTAAAGTTCCTTTAGAGTTTCATTTCATTTTTCTGTGAGGAGCTCTGTTGTTTTCTCACAGACTGTGTGAAGCTATAACAAAACAGAATAGAATATTTTCCCCATAACTAATGTGATAGGGGAAGCCAGTCATGAATGCGTGAAGAATACAGCTCACAATAAGATTCGACGCTGATGATTTATCAATGTATTCTGGCTGTGCTAAAGTCTGTTAATTCCATGTTATTTAGTTGAAACTTATAGTCAATACTATAAAGTCTAGTAGAGATCTAAGAGTATGCATATGTCTCTCTCATCGGTGTCAAAAGCATCACATCCCACGTTTGTAACTTCTATTCTCGTTGATTGTGTATTTCCTTGATTTCTCAAAGGACTGTACTTTTTCTATTAATGCGCTAATACATTTTTTATTGCTTCTGTTATGTTCGAGAATGGTAAAATGCTGACAGTTGTCTGTGTTTTCTGCATTACTTTTACTTAGCAAAGGCACAACTTTTGCCTGCTGCAATAATTCTTAAGAGTTTCCTAATGCAAAGGAGTTATTTTTTGTGATACTTAAAGAAGACTGATGCTCTGTATACATTGACTGGTACTTCACATAGGCCTTTAAACATAGTGTTTTAATTTTGTAAAGCATTGTGCTTCATTGCGCTTATTACATTATATATACCGGGTGGTCCATTGATCGTGACCGGGCCAAATATCTCACGAATTAAGCGTCAAACGAAAAAACTACAAAGAAAGAAGCTTGTCTAGCTTGAAGGGGGAAACCAGATGGTGCTATGGTTGGCCCGCTAGATGGCGCTGCCATATGTCAAACGGATATCAACTGCGTTTTTTTAAAATAGTAACCCCAATTTTTATTACATATTCGTGTAGTACGTGAAGAAATATGAATGTTTTAGTTGGACCACTTTTTTCGCTTTTTGATAGTCACAAACATATGGCTCACAGTTTTAGACGAAAGTTGGTAACAGATACGTTTTTTAAATTAAAATGCAGAAAGTAGGTACTATTGAACATTTTATTTCGGTTGTTCTAATGTGATACACTTACCTTTGTGAACTTACCATTTCTGAGAACGCATGCTGTTACAGCCTGATTACCTGTAAATACCACATTTATGCAATAAATGCTCAAAATGAAGTTCGTCAACCTCAATGGATTTGGCAATACGTGTAACGACATTGCTCTCAACAGCGAGTAGTTCGCCTTCCATAATGTTCGCACATGCATTGACAATGCGCTGACGCATGTTGTCAGGCGTTCTCAGTGGATCATGATAGCAAATATCCTTCAACTTTCCCCACAGAAAGAAATTCGGGGACGTCAGATCCGGTGAACGTGCGGGTCGTGGTATGGTGCTTCGACGACCAATCCACCTGTCACGAAACATGCTATTCAATACCGCTTCAACCGCACACCAGATATCTACCGGACATCCATCATGTTCGAAGTACATCGTCATTCTGTCATGACGTGAAACATCTCGTAGTAACATCGGTAGAACATTACGTAGGAAATCAGCATACATTGCACCATTTAGATTGCTATCGATAAAATGGGGGACAATTATCCTTCCTCCCATAATGCCGCACCATACATTAAGCCGCCAAGGTCGCTGATGTTCCACTTGTCGCAGCCATCGTGGATTTTCCGTTGCCCAATAGTGCATGTTATGCCGGTTTCCGTTACCGCTGTT
This sequence comes from Schistocerca serialis cubense, assembly GCF_023864345.2. Classification (NCBI taxonomy): domain Eukaryota; kingdom Metazoa; phylum Arthropoda; class Insecta; order Orthoptera; family Acrididae; genus Schistocerca; species Schistocerca serialis. The sequence goes on from NC_064638.1 coordinate 336,012,526, forward strand.
GGTGAATGACGCTTCGTCGCTAAATAGAAAGCGTGCAAAAAATCTGTCGTCGTCACGTAATTTCTCTTGTGCCCAGTGGCAGAACTGTACACGACGTTCAAAGTCGTCGCCATGCAATTCCTGGTGCATATGGATATGGTACGGGTGCAATCGATGTTGATGTAGCATTCTCAACACCGTCGTTTTTGAGATTCCCGATTCCCGCGCAGTTTGTCTGCTACGGATGTGCAGATTAGCCGCGATAGCAGCTAATACACCTAACTGGGCATCATCATTTGTGGCAGGTCGTGGATGACGTTTCTCATGTGTCTGAACACTTTCTATTTCCTTAAATAACGTAACTATCCGGCGAACTGTCGGGACACTTGGATGATGTCACCCAGGATACGGAGCAGCATACATAACGCACGCCCGTCAGGCATTTTGATCACAATAACCATACATCAACACGATATCGACCTTCTCCGCAATTGGTAAACGGACCATTTTAACACGGGTAATGTATCACGAAGCATATACCGTCCGCAATGGCGAAATGTTACGTGATACCACGTACTTATACATTTGTGACTATTGCAGCGCCATCTGTCACAAAGCGAAAAAAGTAGTCCAGCTTACACATTCATATTTCTTTACGCACTACACGAATGTGTAATAAAAAAATGGAGGTTCCTATTTAAAAAAACGCAATTGATATCAGTTTGACCTATGGCAGCGCCATCTAGCAGGCCAATCATCGCGCCATCTGGTTTCACCCTTCAAGCTAGACGAGTTTCGTTGTTTGTAGTTTTTTCGTTTGATGCTTATTTCGTGAGATATTTGGCCCGGTCATCATCAATGGACCACCCTATATACAGGGTGGTCCACTGATAATGACCGGGCCAAATATCTCAGTCAGCATTTTTCCATTCTTGAACGTAACAGAAGCAATAAAAAAATGTATTAACGCATTAATGGAAAAAGTATAGCATTTTGCGAAGTCTTGTTTCATAATGAAAAGAGTAATGTAGAACTTCCATATAATAACATGAGCAACACATGAGTGATTTTCTTCATATCTATTTTATCGTGCCTGTTTTAACTTGTGTGGTAGACAAGCAAGCGAAACATGAAAATGTTTCAAACTAAAAGGAAGGCAGTCAGTAATTCAGAATAACACAGGCACTGCAATATCGTAATTAGCTGCCATAACCACTGGCCAACAATTATGTCCCGTTTCTTCATCCATTCTTGCCACAGGGAGCTCGCTGATGGGCTCGTTTCCACAGAAAGTGTGTGGCTCAGGAAGGATTTGAACAATGTTGCTAGACAATAAAATGCTGAGCTATGACTGAAGATATAAATAGATGCACCAGAACTGGCTTAGAAGCTCTCTCAGTGGCCTATTTTCAGAAAAGGATGTGGCTTAAGAAGGAATTGGAGAACGTCATTGGACAGTAAAATACTGAGCCATTATTGGAGGGAGGGGGTGAAACTAAATGTGTGTGTTGGATCATAGGTTCTCAGATTGTCCTGTTTTGAAGAAGAGGGCATGGTAAGAAGGAGTTAAAAAATGTGATCTGACAATCTGATACGTCAGTAACATATTGAGCTTTTATTGAGAGACCTCAATACGTGTGTTACGTTATAAGATCTCTAACTGTACTACTTCCAAGAAAAGGATATGGCTTCAGAAAGAATTGAAGGATGTGGACGGTAAAATACTGAACTATTATTGGGAGAACTAAATATCATCTCTCTGACTGACCTATTGCCAAGAAAGTATCGTTGGTTAAGATGGGGATGCAGAGGAGAGAAGAAGGGAGTATGGCTTTGGAGTGATGTGAAGGTGGGAGCGAGGGGGATGGAATGGTAGGGGGAAGGGTGGAGAGATAAGGAGGGGGATTGGGATGAGGAAGATGGTAGAGGGAAGGGGGAAGGAAGTACCATGACATACTTTACCCAAAGAGTATGTTGTTCCCCTAAACCACTGTTAAATGTATGGTAGGGGTCATGTGTTATTGTATGCTGAAACCTCTCTGCACGTGCTCTTATTTATCTAATCTAATCTTTGTGTTCCCTATGGGAACAATAAGTAGGGAGATATATTATATTCCTAAATTCCCCTGGTTCTCGAAAGTTTGCGAAATAGTTTGCAGGTATATTGAAGTATCTTGCTGTCCAATTTGGGAAGAATTCCACATACTTGTGAAACTATAATGGGTCGCACAAGTGTTTCTCCTTTGAAAACTTCATATTGCTTTTAACTTTCAAATAAAACGATGAGCCTGTGTGATCGTTTCATATAACCAAAAACTGTTACACCCAAGTATTCGGAAAGTTGACTTCTCCCACCTGAGGTTCCTTGATTTTGTAGACATAAGAAATAACGTTTGTTCTTTTTGTGAAGTGTATGAATTTGCTTTAATGAACGTCTGAGACAAGCTGACAGTATTCAAACAAAATTGAATTCTTATGATATGACTAAATGTTCCTTCAACTTTTCTCAGCCAGTAATTAACTACAGATCAACTGCAAGACTCTGAAATTACAGTTAATATTGTCAAGTAGGCCATTAATGTGCAAAAGGAACAGCAAGGATATTAACATATTTTCCTAGAGTAGGCCTGCAGTTACTTTTACATGTGTCGATGCCGCGCGGGATCAGCCGAGCGATCTATGGCGCTGCAGTCATGGAGTGTGCCGCTGGTCCCGGCGGCGGCACGAGTCCTCCCTCGGGCATGGGTGTGTGTGTTTGTCCTTAGGATAATTTAGATTAAGTAGTGTGTAAGCTTAGGGACTGATGACCTTAGCAGTTCGGTCCCATAAGATTTCACACACATTTGGACGTGTGTCGATGACTCTACATCCAACAGAATATGCTGCGTCTAACTACTTACATTCTCTCAATATTTCGATAGGCTGAGTAGTTTTTCGAAAGTCAAGAAATAGATGATTTGCCTGATTTCATTACTTCATATGTTCCAGGATGTTATGAAAGAAAAATGCGAACTGGATGTTTCGTGACCGAAGGTATCGGAATCTTTGGCGATCAGTGTGGATGGGAACATTCATTTAGTTATTTCATCACGCTGGACGTTCTAATATATTCCAAGTGTCTACAACAGTTGTTCCAGGATTTTATGAAAGAAAAATGCGAACTGAATGTTGCATGACTGAAGGTTTCGGAATCTTTGGCGATAAATGTGGGGGGGAACATTCTGTTAGTTACTTCATTACTCTGGACGTTAGGAGATATTCTAAATTTCTACAACAGTTTCATTTCGGAGATATAGGGCTGAAGTATTGTGAATCACTTCTACCACACGTCTTAGAAGCAGGTGTAACCTGTGTTTATTTCAACTAAGGCCACAGTTTTTTTTTTTTTTTTTTTTTAAGCATCTACATCATGCTAGTGGCACGGTGAAAACAGGAGCTAACCCAGTCGCGAGTTATGTATATGATCTCGTACAGATTCCATCTGGCCCTGGAGCTTTTCCCTGTTTTACGGATTTCAGCTGTTCCTCAATTCATTATTCCCTTGGTGCCAAAATTAAACTGCAGCCAAATTCTGGATTTCCTTATAAAGAAACATCTGAAACCGGAGTTTACCATTTCTCTTTCTACTTTGCTATCTTCCATTACCGTTATTACGTCATAACTGCGTGCTGCACGAGAACTTCCGTGCCACTGAGTGCCTTTGCATATGAAAAGAATTTCTGTGGGTTTTCTGATAGTTATTTCAATAACATTCTGCTACAGTAATGATCGAAAGCTTCCTCTAGGCAATCAAACACTTTTGTTTCACATGTTCTTAACTATGTTATGCAGTAGTTTCTGTTTCTTTAGTAGTATGTGCATAGTGACCGTATACCATGGAAAGTTCCTTCCAACATCGCCTACTCCAATAGGTACGTGTATAAAGGATTGATCAGATATTGCTTTAAATGTCAGAAAAGTTCTTATACATGATCCTGTTCAGAACTAAATTCTTCAAATTTGTCATTGAGATAGGACACTACTGCCTCTTTACACAGTTTTCTGAATAAATAAATCTCATCGTTTTAGTTTACCGTCGGTGCATAACAGTCACACACGAATATTGGCATAAATAACGACTTCGACATGCTTCGTTATAACCTAAATCTTTCTCCATATAGAAGAAAGCCTGTCTACCTTGTCAAGCTATCTATCTATCCACCTGATGGAGCATAATAAGGCGAACTACGAGGTACAACGAAAATATCAGCAGTCGACGCCTCACGAACTGAATAGAGCTACGTTAATCCCATTGTATCCGCATCAGGAGATGAGCGTTCGTCACGTGTAGCGCGGGCTGGCCTGGCTGCCAGGCGCCGAGAACGTGGGTGCTGGCGCTGCCGCTTCGACAAGCTGCGGCCGAGTTAGCATGCGCGGCTGGAGCAGATCCACTGCACTGAGTCGTTATTAAGCTCATGCATATGCAGATCGTGGCGCGCTGTCGAGCAGCCGAGCCGGATTCTGATTTCCGAGCAAACAATTTGAACACGCACTTGGTGCTGGCGTCTGAAGTCATTCTGGGAGGACCGCGAGCTGCTAGAAGGCCAAGGAACCACGGTGTTCCTTACGCTGCTGGAAGACGATCCTCCACTCCCCATGACAATACTTAGCTGAACGCTGCATAGTGAAGTTCAGTGCGCAATCGACAAGGCATGAGAACAAATCGGACTCAGCACCTTACATCATTCGTTTCTAGCTTTATTCTTAATAATAATTTTTTTTAATATACTTGTAAAACAGCAGCTCTTTCATCAGCTAGTATGGTGTGATAATTTTAATTTTAATGATACCTCGGTGGACGCAGTGCCGCGTTTGTAATTTCATGATATAAGATACTAATTTGGCTCAGTCTCATTTATAGATGAACTGGCAATACATCGGAAGCTCAAAGGGGTCCAGAATTTACAGAGCTGTATAAAAGGCACCACCATTCGTAACGTGATGAAGTCCCACTTCGATTTTACAGAGAGGACTCTTTGGAATTAGCTTGCATTTATCGCGAGTTTCGTCCCCAGTGCAGAGTCCCAAGCGAATGAAGAAAGTGCAGGTGATTCCTGTACACAAAGGTTGAATACTGAATCAGCAAAATTACAGACCAATAGCCTTAACATTGGTTTGCTGCAAAAATCTCGAGAATATTCTCCACTACTGGCCATTAAAATTGCTACACCAACAAGAAATACAGATGATAAACGGGTATTCATTGGAAAAATATATTATACTAGAACTGACGTGATTACATTTGCACGCAATTTGGGTGCATAGATCCTGAGAAATCAGTACCCAGAACAACCAGCTCTGGCCATAATGACGGCCTTGATAGGCCTGGGCATTGAGTTAAACAAAGCTCGGATGGCGTGTACAGGTACAGCTGCCCATTCAGCTTCAACACGATACCACAGATCATCAAGAGTAGTGACTGGCGTATTGTGTCGAGCCAGTTGCTCGCCCACCATTGACCAGACGTTTTCAGTTGGTGAGAGATCTGGAGAAAGAGTTGGCCAGGGCAGCAGTCGAACATTGTATGTGTCCAGAAAGGCCCGTACAGGACCTGAAACACGCGGTCGCGCATTATCCTGCTGAAATGTAGGGTTTCGCAGGGATCGAATGAAGGGTAGAGCCACGGGTCGTAACACATCTGAAATCTAACGTCCACTGTTCAATGTGCCGTCAGTGCGAACAAGAGGTGACAGAGACGTGTAACCAATGGCACCCCATACCATCACGCCGGGTGATACGCCAGTATGGCGATGACGAATACACGCTTCCAATGTGCGTTCACCGCGATGTCGCCAAACACGGATGCGACCATCATGATGCTGTAAACAGAACCTGGATTCGTCCGAAGAAATGACTTTTTGCCATTGGTGCACCCAGGTTCGTCGTTGAGCACACCATCGCAGGCGCTCCTGTCCGTGATGCAACTTCAAGGGTAACCGCAACCGTGGTCTCCGATCTGATAGTCCATGCTTCTGCAAACGTCGTCGAACTGTTCGTGCAGATGGTTGTTGTCTTGCAAACGTCCCCATCTGTTGACTCAGGGATCGAGACGTGGCTGCACGATCCGTTACAGCCATGCGGATAAGATGCCTCTCATCTCGACTGATAGTGATACAAGGCCGTTAGGATCCAGCACGGCGTTCCGTATTACCCTCCTGAACCCACCAATTCCATATTCTGCTAACAACCAATGGATCTCGACCAACGCGAGCAGCAATGTCGCGATACGATAAACCATAATCGCGATAGGCTACAATCCGACCTTTATCAAAGTCGGAAACGTGATGGTACGCAATTCTCCTCCTTACACGAGGCATCACAACAACGTTTACACAGGCAACGCCGGTGAACTGCTTTTTGTGTATGAGAAATCGGTTGGAAACGTTCCTCATGTCAGCACGTTGTAGGTGTCGCCACCGGCGCAAACCTTGTGTGAATGCTCTGAAAAGCTAATCATTTGAATATCACAGCATCTTCTTCCTGTCGGTTAAATCTCGCGTCTGTAGCACATCATCTTCGTGGTGTAGCAATTTTAATGGCCAGTAGTGTATATTCAAATATAACAAATTTCCTTGAGACTGAAAAGTTTCTGTCCATAAACCATCAAGAATGTGCAAAATATCGCTAGTGTGAAACTCAGTTTGCCTTTTTCTCACACGATATATAGCCAACCATGGAAGATGGCCAACAGGCACTTCCCATATTCCCAGATTCCCGGACAGCGTTTTACACAGACTGTTAACGAAGGATCGACCATACGGAATACGTTCCTGAATATGTGAGTGGCTCGAATACTACTTAAGTAACGGAACCCAGTACTTTGTCCTGGACGGCAAGTAATCACCAGAGATGAGATTATCAACTGGGGTGCGTCAGGGAATTGTGATGGGACAGCACTTATTCTCTACTTATAGGGTGTTTCCATGATGGTGTTGTGAACTTTCAGGGATGATAGAGAAATGTAAATCTATCAATCTGAGCTAAAAGACCACTGGCGTAAATTACCACCTCTACTACTGTTGCTAAGACTGTGCGTTAGGCTACTTTCAGCATTCAATGAAGAGAAATAGAAGACGAATAAGCATTCGTACGGACAAAAGAAGGAAAGAATATACAGGAAACATGTGCTCCATAATGCGTAGCTTAATAGATACGCGCACTAGTTCATTTTCGAAGCTGAGAAACGCATCTCTTTCACTACAAGCTCTTTCGTGGTAATAATCTGGACGAGCTAATATGGATCAAAACAAGAAAAAAAATGTTGAATAAACAACGACTTCAAAGGGTCCACTGCTTTTAAGGTATGCTTAGTAGAGTCTATATTTAGCGGACTTATTTTCTTGTTTTGGTCCATATTTCCACCTCTGAAAGTTGTCGATCCTACAATATTGGCAACAATAGCACCTGTACGTGTACTGCATGTCAGAGGTATATTTTCTTTTAACTTCTCACTTGCTCGTTTCGGGACCAGGTTTCCTGACTTTAGATTGTCACATTTACCCTTCTCCACTTTCCGCCATCATCACGGTATCACCCTGTATGTAATTAATCTCACAAACATAGTGAACATCCATCTACGACTGTTCGATAATGATGCTGTAGTGTACGGAAAAGTGTCGTCGTTGAGTAACTGTAGTAGACCATAGGAAGACATAGACAGAATTTATATTTGGTGTGAAGAATGCTGGCTAGCTCTAAATGAAGAAAAATATAGGATAATGTAGGTGAGTAAGAGAAACAATCCAGTAATATTCGTTGCAGTGGTGCGCTGTCTGTCGCAGTCATGTCGATTCATTATCTAGACGTAACGTTGCAAAGCGATGTGAAATGTAGCGACAGTTTAGTCGATAGCAGGAAAACTAATGATCGACTATGGTTTATTGGGAGAATTTTAGGAAAGTGTAGCTTATCTATAAACCAGACAGCATGTAGAACAATAGTGCAACTCATTCTTGGGTTCTGCTCGAGTGTCTGGCAACACCACAAGGTGTATTAAAGAAAGATATCGAAGCAATTCAGAGGCGTGCAGATAAATTTGTTATCGGTTGACTTTGTCAACACGGAAGTATTATGAAGGTGGTTTGTGAACTGAAATGGGAATCCCTGGAGGAAACCCGACGTTCTTTCAGTGAAACGCTTTTGAGAAAATTTAAGGAACCGGCATTTGCTGATAACTTCAGAACGATTCTACTGTCGCCAACGTAAATTTCACGCATGGACATGGAAGACAAGATAGGGGAAATTACCACTCGCATGGAGGCCTATGGGCAATTGTTTTTCCCTCGCTCAATTTGCGAGTCGAACAGGAAAGGGAATGACTAGCAGTGATGCGACGTACCCTCCGCCATGCACCGTACGATGGTTTGCGTAGTAGACGTGTAGATTTAAATGCCGAATTCTCTATTATCTGTTGTTGGCGACACAGTTGCCATTGGAGGTCCTCTTAGCCGATCTGTTGACAAGTCGTTTACGGAGATTTTTGAACAGCGAGCACTTTAGACAACCGATAAGAGACCAGCTAAATGGTACCGCTATTTGGATGATATCTTTCTAATTTGGACTCTATAAGAAGTTCGATGTGTTCGTGGTTTATCTCTCTATAATCAAGACAAAAAATGTATGTTGCAGAAAGAGAACAATGAGCATCGAACGGATGGACGTAATTTTGGACCATAATTTCTGCTGGAAAGTTAACGCATACATTTAGAGACCTTCTTCCTGAACCTAACAACCATCCGAGGCAACAAATGTACAAATAAAACATTGGTAGAGAGAAGTATCAAATATGCGAGTTGGTTTACTTGCAAGAACTGTCTTTTAAGGTAAATTTTAAGGGAAATGGTTATTCCAGCGACGATGTGGTATGCGACTAAACCCAAGATGAGAGAAGTCCAAAACTAATGAGGAACAACGGTCGTTGACAGAAAGAAATTTTTATATAAATGACGTTTCTCATATATTACGGACGTTGTTGATCGAAACAGAATTTTTGGGCATCCAAGGAGTCTAAACGATTTCTTAAACCAACAGCAAAACAAAAGAATGGCTTGGACTTACGAAAGATGTACGTCATCCACAATCGTCATCTAACGTGTGTAAAATAACGTGTAGTTGTGGCCACGGAAAGAAATACCACTATTCACTTAGCGAAACATACAAGGAACGGCAGTTTAGGACAAATCGATGAATCAGCCGTGGAGTAATAAGCTTTTAAAACTGGAAACTACACAATAAAAGTAACTGAGAACAGCGTTTTGGCCAAGACAACGTATTATCATTGGCGCTTGTTTGGAGGACAACGGTGATTTATAAACACCTTGATAATTTTAGCTGAAAAGAAGAGAGAGGTTACTAACACACAATTTGGATGCTGATTTTCCTCGAACAGAGTAACGTTCTATTTTTTATTTATTTATTTTTTTTTGAGCGATGTCACCAACCAAGGGTAACAGTGCGTTTCATATCACCTGATGAATGACGGTACCTTCTCACAACTCGAAAAATTCGGAGCTTCCTTCAACTTTTTATGTAGCTGCCGATTCGTATCCGAAGATGCCTCTCAGAGATAAAGACAAGACATCAGTTATTAGTTTTATGCAGGGTGTCCCAGAAAAAATGTTGCTCCAAACTTCGATGGGTTGTAGAAGGTGCCTTGAGGAACAAATCGAGGATGGAAACCCGTGTTCAGAAATGTCATCCAATGACGCTAGGGACAGTAGAAAGCTATATGCGCCGGCACCTGCCAATAGGCCTCCTCTACAGCAGCAAACGTGACTTTGTCTGGGAAACCTTGTATATCAAGCTCAGCCACGCAGCCCAGAAGTCTTAACTGGAAATAAATACCGGCCTTGGAAGTCTACGTCGAATTTTCAGCCCATAATTTTCGAGAATTATGGTTTTGTAGCAACAACCACATATCCTTTCCAAACTGTTTTAGAAGACACAGAGAAACCTCATAGATTGAATGAGACGGCTCTTATAAACGTATTTTTCGGTTTCAACATCGTAGGGTTAAACATTTTATGAAAGAAAGTTAAGGCAGTTACAGCCCTCGGTCACAAAAATTAAGTTTGGGACCTGGTTTCGGCACTTCAGTGAGTGCCTTCATCAGAAATTAAACATTCAATTTGGCCTATAAGATAAGTACAAAATTATGGAAATTTTTTTTTATACAGAACAGTACAAGAAAAGAACAGGCTGTAATTGATTTAACTTTAATTTGTAAACGGTCGCTGACCACGGAGCCACGTCTAAAACTCCACAGGTCAGCCAACAAGTTAGCGGCGGTGAGACCCGCATTGAAATGGCAGCGCCAGGCGCCGGGGCTGGCCCCGCCTGGGCCACGCCGCTCCGTTTGACCCGTAATTTATGCTTAGTGGAGGGAGGGACAGGGGGTGAGGGGGACGGCATTAGCATCTACTGCCGACACCTCTGCAGAAGCTGCCGAGGCGGAGTGCTGCAGGCCACGTAGCGGAGTCCGAGTCACAGCTGCCTAGGCCCAACCAGCGAGGATGAAATCGACTGTCACTAGAATTGTAAAACTACCGTAGGCTACCGTAGACTGTCATAAGTAAGCAAAGATTATAGTAGTTTTGCTAGTAGCTGTGTTGTGCTAAGGCAGTGGACTCGCAATCGAGAGGACAACGGTTCTAAACCGTCTCCGACCATCCTGATTTAGGTTTTCAGTCATTTCCATAAATCGTTTCAGGCAAATGCCGGGATGGTTCCTTTGAAAGGGAATGGCCGATTTCCTTCTCTATCCTTCCCTAATCCGAGATTGTGCTCCAATGACCTCGTTGTCGACGGGACGTTAAACTCTAACCCCCTCTTCCTCAGTTAAGGTCGTATCCGCATTACCCTTATGTTAGGTGTGTTGCATATCTATAGGGAATTACCTCTTTCTTTGATCTGTGTCTTACTACATTCACCTAAAAACGAGAAGCGGTGCACTGTATAGAAACTGAGGGATAGTATATAAACACATGGGTAGCCTATGGAATATTTTTGTTGTTTGTAGTTGCCCTCCTATCTTTTACTTAAAAATAAACTGTATTTATAGTAAAAGCAAAGTTGTTGATGCTGAATTCAGGTTTCATTCGAAAATTGTTGATTTGTAACAAAAATGGTTCAAATGGCTCTGAGCACTATGGGACTTAATTTCTTAGGTCATCAGTCCCCTAGAACTTAGAACTACTTAAACCTATCTAACCTATGGACATCACACACATCCATGCTCGAGGCAGGATTCGAACCTGCGACCGTAACGGCCACGCGGTTCCAGACTGTAGTGCCTAGAACCGCTCGGCCACTCCGGCCGGTGAAGTGTTTATTAACGAATCTATCAGCAACTGTCGTACATATGTCTGGCGACTAGTTTCGAGCCAGCGGGTTCATTTTCAGGCCTGGCTTATTGAGGTTGCAGTGAAAGTGCCTGATTATGACAATAAACATCAAAATGGCAAGATATGCTTCATAAAATGTTCGCAGAAAGACTCTCACACACCACAATCACCTCTCAACAATTCGAAATACAACATTCTGACTTGCTAAGAGGCATATGTTGGTTGAGGCAGTCATTCTGCCAATATTTTATAAAGCATGTACTGCCATTTTGAAATTTTCAGTAAGATCAGGCACTTTTAGCGAAGCCTCAGCAAGCCAGGTTTGAAAATGAAACAGTCAGTTCGAAACTAGTGGACAAAAATATGTACCGTAACTTTTGACAAAAATGGTTCAAATGGCTCTCAGCACTATGGGACTTGACATCTGAGGTCATCAGTCCCCTAGAACTTAACACTACTTAAGCCTAACACACATACATCCATGCCCGAGGCAGGATTCGAACCTGCGACCGTAGCAGTCGCGCGGTTCCGGACTGAAGCGCCTAGAACCACACGGCCACCGCGGCCGGCCGCAACGTTTGACAGATTCATTAATAGACGCTTCATGAAATTTTTAAAAAAGTAAAAAAAAAAAAGTTCGAACTGAAAAAATTTGTGTTAAACGTCGGCATAGCTCATAAGAAACAGGTTATTTGTCGACACCAGTTCTACTGCGCATCGATCAAAATCTTCTCATACCTTGTTTCAGAAGATTATAAGCTTTCATGAGGTGTATACACGAAGCTTGAGGTAAGGTGTAGCTCAATAATCCACTGTCTCCTGTTATCAGATTTTAGGACATTATACGGACGACCGAGTGAAACGGTTTGAGATTGTTACTTCGTTTCACAACTCTTTGAGTCACACATTCAATTAAATTTGACACTGTCACGCTGCAGCACTTGAGGTATTTGTAATTCGAGTATATCCATTTGTTCATAAATTCTTTGATCACATTTGGTAGAGACACTGGGTTCAACGGAGCTTGCCACTACTCAGTCATCATCAGAATTACGTAGCCCGCATCTTGTTACGGAAGTAACGCGTCAGGCCGCCATGGAGTACACATTGTGCCACTTCTGACCAAAGTATGCCCCACAATGAGTGCCGCATGAGGACACGATGCGTTACTTCCGTAACAAGATACAGGGTACTTAATTCTGATGGTGACACGTCAGAGGCGAGACGATTAACTGAAAAATATCTAGCAAATGTGATAAAGGGGTTTGTGAGAAATGAATGAGAAACGCACACTATATGAACGCTACCTTTTCATCAGAGGTGTCTCTTGTTATATTTCGTTTCATTGTACACCAGGCTTTACACATTCACTAATACCGTAGCGGTAGTCTGCGAGTAGCAGTTGCAGTGGATGGGGAATACATCTGCTTCAGTGTGTGGGAGCGGGTGCTGACGGCGATCCCCGGCCGGCCCCGGCTAACCTAATTGACACGGTGTCGATGTGCGCGTCAGCCGCAGCTCTCTTCCTTTTCGTTGTCTGCCGACATCGAGAGGTGGGAGGGCGGAGGAGTGGGGGGAGGGGAGGGCGAGAAGCTGCGAGGGCAGTCCACTACAACAAAAAGAACAGACAAGTGAGGAAGAGCGCGGAGGAGGCAGGCGGGCAGGCGTTAATGAAGTAATCTGATTTGTCGGCGGGGGTGCCTCGCCGATGCTGATGGCTACCGGGGCCGTGGCTGGGACTCGCGCACTTCTCTCCGATAGAATTGGCTCTCAGCTGCATCTGCCAGCGACCGCGACGGCTGGTTCTCCACCCACGCTGTGTAAACTGGAAACGTGAAGGGAAGCACAGGGAGTCCAAAATATTCATCCGTCTCCAATTTCTGTTAGTAAATTAAACAAAAGCAGTTATTAATCTTACTTGGAATTTTTCTCACTCAAACTTCTCGATACGAAGCACTCATTTATCTAGAATGTCGTTAGAAGGCAGTCTGTGCAAAACGCAACAGAGTCACAACGTAATATTTGTGTTACAACTGATCTCTAGATGTGTGGTATTCGGGTTCTCTTAAGCACTTAGGTATCTAACTAACTGCGCTGTCACTAGGGGTCATAGACTTTGCTTTTATTTATAATTTGAAGTGAACAGTTTATTTATTTACAACAGTATACACACGTCAAAAACGTTTTGCATCATCTCGGTTCCCAGAGTTCCAGAACCTGTACAGAAAATTGGAATATAGATCAACATACACATCGAAACTTCCTGGCAGATTAAAACTGTGTGCCGGACTGAGACTCGAACTCGGGACCTTTGCCTTTCGCGGGCCAGTGCTCTGCAAACTGAGCTACCCAAGCACGCCTCACGCCCCGTCCTCACAGCTTTACTTCTGCCAGTATCTCGTCCCGAGTTCGAGTCTCGGTCCGGCACACAGTTTTAATCTGCCAGGAAGTTTCATATCAGCGCACAATCCGCTGCAGAGTGAAAATCTCATTCTGGAAACATCCGCAAGGCTGTGGCTAAGCCATGTCTCCGCAATATCCTTTCTTTCAGGAGTGCTAGTTCTGTATGGTTCGCAGGAGAGCTTCTGTAAAGTTTGGAAGGTAGGAGACGAGATACTGGCGGAAGTAAAACTCTGAGGAGGGGGCGTGAGTCGTGCTTGGGTAGCTTAGTTGGCAGAGCACTTGCCCGCGAAAGGCAAAGGTCCCGAGTTCGAGTCTCGGTCCGGCACACGGTTTTAATCTGCCAGGAATTTTCATATCAGCGGACACTCTGCTGCAGAGTGAAAATCTCATTCTGGGAACATAAACATCATTTCCGCCCTTTTTATTGCTCATGAAAACCACACACTGCATGTCGTACCACCATACAGTGCGACCTTCAGAGGTCCAGATTGCTGTACACACTAATACCTCTAATATCTAGTTGCACGTCCTCTTGCATTGATGCTGTATTCGTCGTGGCGTACTATCCACAAGTTCATCAAGGCACTGTTGGTTCAGATTGTCCCACTCCTCAACGGCGATTCGGAGTAGAACGCTCACAGTGGTTGATGGTCATGACGTCCATAAACAGCCCTTTTCAAACTATCCCAGGCATGTTCGATAAGGTTCATGTCTGGAGAAGACGCTAAACACTCTAGTCGAGCGATGTCGTTATCCTCTTGGAAGTCATTCACAAGACGTGCACGACGGGGGTTCCAATTGTCGTCCATGGAGACGAATGCCTCACCAATATGCTGCCGATATGATTGCACTTACGTCGGAGGATGGCATTCACATATCGTACAGCGGCGTACGTCGGCCCCACATAATGCCACCCCAAAACAGCAGGAAATCTCCACCTTGCTGCATTCTAAGTGTCTAAGGCGTTCAGCCTGAACGGGTTGCTTCAAAATACGTCTCCAACGATTGTCTGGTTGAAGACATTTGCGACACTCATCAGTGAAGAGAACGTGATGCCAGACCCGAGCAGTCCATTCTGCATGTTGTTGAACCCATTTGTACCGCGCTGCACTGTGTCGTGGTTGCAAAGATGGACCTCACCATGGATGTCGGGAGTGAACCTGCGCATCATGCAGCCTATTGCGCATAGTTTTAGTCGTAACACGACGTCCTGTGGTTGCAAGAAAATCATTATTCAACATGGTGGCGTCGCAGTCGGGGTTCCTGTAGGTAGCTGTTATCCACTGCACTAGTAGCCCTTGAGCGGCCTGAGCGAGGCATGTCACCGACAGTTCGTGTCTGTCTGTATCTCCTGTCCAGACAACATCGCTTTGGTTCACTCCGAGACGCCTGGACTCTTCCCTTGTTGAGAGCCCTTCCTGGCTCAAAGTAACAATGCGGAAACGATCGAACCGCGGTACTTACCATCTAGGCATGTATGAACTACAGACAAAACGACCCGTGTACCTCCTTCCTGGTGGCATGACTGGAACTGAACGGCTGTCGGACCCCCTCCGTCTAATAGGCGCTGCGCATGAATGGTTGTCTACGTCTTTGGGCAGGTTTAATGACATCCCTGAACAGTCAAAGGGACTGTGTCTGTGATACAGTACCCACAGTCATCGTCTATCTTGAGGAGTTCTGGGGACCAAGGTGATGCAAAACTTTTTTTTATATGTGTACAGCGTGAGTTATAATGTTGTGTCGTTTTATTGAATAATGTTGTGTGTTGCCGTTTACTTCGCTTGCTTTTGGTTTATCTTTCCTTCGTTCTAAGTGCTATATTTCGAATAAGAGCTACTCAGTTACGTAGAGGACAAAGTTTGTTTAGAAACACTGCTGTTGAAGGAAACTATGTGAGTTAACACTACTACTTTCAGGTATGTTTTAAATATTAATGACCTAATTTTCAAACGTAATCGATTCAGAAATAAATAGTCTCGCAGTGAATATTTTGAAGCATTTTCACTTAGTAGCGCTCAATATGTATCAAAGAATTCCATTTAATGTGGTTAAATCTTATTCATGACGGTGTGAAAATATCAAATGAAATGAGTCATTCTTCGATATGTAATCGTTGTTGCTACGTAATTACTATGTACCTGTGTGTACTCGTATACTACAGACTACGTCAAATATCCTTTCGTGACTCATACTATCGCCTCGTTGCGGGAGATAGGCCTCAGTGCGCCGTGCACAATGTCGTACGAACCGTACCTACTTTGACGAGTGCCTCGCAGTTAATGAGAAAAGCATTAGTAATTTCTGGAACTTCTCGAGACATGCGCTCTTCCATCCTATCTCTACAACTAACTTTCCAGTAAAGCTTTGAAGAATGTGCAAAATTCTAAACATGAAGTTCTGTTGTAGAATGAATACATTTATTAAACCCACTTATTGGCAACCTATGATAAATTTTCTTAGGGCAGACTACGACCCAGTGAGAGAGCTTGTATTCTCTAGTCTGGTTATACACTTAAACGATTTTCCCACATTAAATACTCAAACATTACGGAATATGTATTTCAGCCTCCAAATCTGGGTTCGGCATGTTTACCATTTACACAAAAACGTATCTTTCAGTTGTTGATAGTCACTTAATTTCACCTGTATTAGAGGGTTACATTAAAGTCTTCTCTGTGCTTAAAATAAGGTGCAACCAGGCATCTATATGTTGTGCACCTTTGTTCTGCATCGATACATGGTCGGCATGGCTATTAACTGATTCGGCATGATTAGTTTAAGGGGTGGCCGGATGCCCTTTCAGTCACTGCCCCGTTACTTCCCAGGACCGAGTGTGTGTAAAAAATGATTAAACTTTTATAAAAAACAGATTAAACCCTCGAGGTTAATCGAACACATGTACTCAGTATTGAAATCATCTTCCATTGCTAAATTACCCAACGTCAGAAAAGCGACAACACTGTAAGAAGGAAGATACAAAAATTTACAACAGCCTGTCCGCGTGCGGAGTGATTCAGTGTGAAGTGTGAAAAAGTTTTCTGAAAGTTTGCGAGTCGTGTAAATGATACTGCACTTGGGTATCAGCCCAATATTCACCAAGTCGGATGTGGGAAACCGCATAAAAACCACATCCAGACTGGTCGGCACACCTACCAGCGTCTTTAATTCGCTTGGTGGATTCGATCCGTGGCCGACGCAACTTTCCATCCCAGAAGTGGTGTTTCAACGGGCAATCCTATGTGGAGGAGAGCGGGTAATGTGCAGTTAAGTATGTGAGCAATAAATATCGATAATAATTTGGTACATCGCAGATCCAGGCTCTGTCGTGCTTCTATCAAGCTTTTAGACTGTTCGTTGGTTAACACACACATTTCAAAAAAGTTTTGATAATCCCCTCCTGATAAGGAAGAAATTTTCGTTTAGTTCTGTTTACAAAAAATGTAGTATTTATCTCGTATGAACTACTGTCAAGATGAAATATGATTTGTCTTACTAGCGTAGACCTATGTTCTTGTTGTGTATTAAGATGGAGTCTGATATGAGAGCTTATCCCTGAAAGAATTACAGCGATAGCCGAAACCTGCAGGCTTATCTTTCGATTTTGGTACGTTTCGTGGATACTTCTGCAAAAACTTTCTACGACAATTTGAATGAGCTTCACAGAACTATACTCTTTTCAAGACATTTCGAGTGCTGTCAAAACAAGCTTTGTGTGTAAAGCGGTATAAATGTACATTGTTCCGCTTAGAAGAACATAGTTTAATATCTAATTTGATACTAGAGTTAGCAGGATTAAACAAACTACATATTAAGCTACCCCTCTGTATTCTCGTTCAGGTATCTTGAATTGTTCACAAAATGAAACAAGTATTATGCCTAAACCATTTCACCCTGTACATAGAGCAATGATTAATCAACCATTATTCCATTCTGTGTTGGGAACCGGTATTAGTACACAGAGAATTACAGACAAGTTTTACGCGTGAATGATTTGAATGTGGTAGTAAAATCTATCCACTTCTTTTTTTCATTCTTCCAGCTTTTTACACTCCTGGAAATTGAAATAAGAACACCGTGAATTCATTGTCCCAGGAAGGGGAAACTTTATTGACACATTCCTGGGGTCAGATACATCACATGATCACACTGACAGAACCACAGGCACATAGACACAGGCAACAGAGCATGCACAATGTCCGCACTAGTACAGTGTATATCCACCTTTCGCAGCAATGCAGGCTGCTATTCTCCCATGGAGACGATCGTAGAGATGCTGGATGTAGTCCTGTGGAACGGCTTGCCATGCCATTTCCACCTGGCGCCTCAGTTGGACCAGCGTTCGTGCTGGACGTGCAGACCGCGTGAGACGACGCTTCATCCAGTCCCAAACATGCTCAATGGGGGACAGATCCGGAGATCTTGCTGGCCAGGGTAGTTGACTTACACCTTCTAGAGCACGTTGGGTGGCACGGGATACATGCGGACGTGCATTGTCCTGTTGGAACAGCAAGTTCCCTTGCCGGTCTAGGAATGGTAGAACGATGGGTTCGATGACGGTTTGGATGTACCGTGCACTATTCAGTGTCCCCTCGACGATCACCAGTGGTGTACGGCCAGTGTAGGAGATCGCTCCCCACACCATGATGCCGGGTGTTGGTCCTGTGTGCCTCGGTCGTATGCAGTCCTGATTGTGGCGCTCACCTGCACGGCGCCAAACACGCATACGACCATCATTGGCACCAAGGCAGAAGCGACTCTCATCGCTGAAGACGACACGTCTTCATTCGTCCCTCCATTCACGCCTGTCGCGACACCACTGGAGGCGGGCTGCACGATGTTGGGGCGTGAGCGGAAGACGGCCTAACGGTGTGCGGGACCGTAGCCCAGCTTCATGGAGACGGTTGCGAATGGTCCTCGCCGATACCCCAGGAGCAACAGTGTCCCTAATTTGCTGGGAAGTGGCGGTGCGGTCCCCTACGGCACTGCGTAGGATCCTACGGTCTTGGCGTGCATCCGTGCGTCGCCGCGGTCCGGTCCCAGGTCGACGGGCACGTGCACCTTCCGCCGACCACTGGCGACAACATCGATGTACTGTGGCGACCTCACGCCCCACGTGTTGAGCAATTCGGCGGTACGTCCACCCGGCCTCCCGCATGCCCACTATACGCCCTCGCTCAAAGTCTGTCAACTGCACATACGGTTCACGTCCACGCTGTCGCGGCATGCTACTAGTGTTAAAGACTGCGATGGAGCTCCGTATGCCACGGCAAACTGGCTGACACTGACGGCGGCGGTGCACAAATGCTGCGCAGCTAGCGCCATTCGACGGCCAACACCACGGTTCCTGGTGTGTCCGCTGTGCCGTGCGTGTGATCATTGCTTGTACAGCCCTCTCGCAGTGTCCGGAGCAAGTATGGTGGGTCTGACACACCGGTGTCAATGTGTTCTTTTTTCCATTTCCAGGAGTGTATTTGCTTAAGTCTGCTAGTCATCACGTAACGAAATCGAATACAAGATTTTTTTCAAATTGTTTACATCTGTCTGTGTATAATATGTATATATTATCATACTCTTTTGTAATTCCAGCGGAACACGGAGACACTGCATAGACTTGGAGCTAGTCTCTCTAATTTGAAGAAAATGTGACTAACTACGAAACTAATATATAACTGCCATAAAATTCTTACAACAATTTAAATTTAACATGCTCTTCTAAGGCGACCGCAAGCAGCTGCTACCTTCTTTTTAAAATACATGTCACAAAGATTTTTAATTTGTCTATTATTGTAACTAAAGCTTTCAGGTTACTCCAGCATCACTGTAATTTCCTACATAAAAATATAGTATGAAACAGCTAGAAATGGTTAAAGTCAAGTCAGTTGTCCATAGGTGATATTAATGAATTATATCAATATGGCGATTCACATAATAAATCCCACATCTGAGCTACTAAACATGTGCAGAACCAACCATGTGACGCTATGTAAGCTGAAAGTGACAGTTCCAATAAAAGACAACAAAGGTCTGCGAAAGAATGCCATTTATTTAGTTTTGTGTTCCAAAATATACAGTACTTGAGCATTAGCTATCTTAATATTAGGGAGTAGCAAGGAGTAACTATAGGAGGAGATACAGTTGGGCAGAAGTCTGTCACAGTGAAAGGTGGTTGTAAGTTTTTGCTGCCTACATAGCTGCATCTTCTGAAAATGATATAAGGTTCAAATAGAACTGAAAGACAAGGGTAATCAATAAAACAGAAGCATTAAAACGAGGCAACCAGCCAGTGTCTAATTTCAATAGATAAAAAGTATATAAAATAAAATTAAAAAATCCAAGATGGCGGAACTAACCCAGCTGTTCTTGGTACCCTCACAACGTCCCAGTCTCCTCCAGCCAGTTAAACGATAGTATTAAAATAATAGTGTCAATTGTCTAAAAATGGCCCTAAATTCGAAAAATACTGTAAAAAATAACACGACATTTACATGAATAAGTGCCAAAGTCATAGATATGTATTATTTCTGTAAAAGGCAAAGATATTTGCATACACATACATAAATCTGCGTTTGATCATCGTAATAGTAAAATAATGTGTAACAATGGTGTCAAGTTGCATTATTTCCTTGAACGTCCAAACTATTGAATTGAATGGGACATCGTTTACAAATATGGAATAGGCAGTTTGAAAAAAAAATGAATGGATCACCTTTTAGAAATTGAGAACAAGTCACTACTCAAAAAAATTGAGTGTGTCACCGTTAAAAAATCGATAGGGTCAATGAAATTGCCCTCTGTGTTACAGAAAAACTGTGGAAACTTCCCCGATAACCATAACAAATTGCTCCAAAACTACAACAGATTGCCCTAAAAGTGTATCAAGTTGCACCAAACTGTATAAACTTGTCCAACCTTTCCAAACTGTAACAAATTGGTTCAAACTGTTACAGATTCCCTCTAGACTGTAACAAATTACCACCATGTTACACAACATTGTAACATGTTCTCCCGAAATTGTAAGAAATTGTCCTCTGTCTTGCCACAATATTGTAAAAGATTGCCTCTCTATGTGATCTCTTCGTTTAAGTCTTATCTTGCATAATATTTTCCTTTTTATCTCTTTTCATCTTTGCCTTGTCGTTAAAAGTCACCCCAATTTTTTGTGTATGTGTTACTAATGTAAAGCTTAAGTTTTTATACCTTTTTGTACATGGTGCAAAATGCTGAGTCCACAGTGGTGTAAGCTGCTGAGGAGAATTATTTTAATGTTGTATGGCCACATATGAGAGGTGACATTCAGTAATAAGACGTAAAGAAATTTACCGTGGTGTACAAATCACAAAAGTGTGAAAATATTTTGTGCACACACAGACATATGTGGAATGAAATTTAATGAGAGGATAGAGATGTAAAGTGAAGATAGGATGTTTTTTTTTTTCGTTGAACGTCAAATGACAAGATGGTAGAGAGTGGTAGTTTGAAAGTTCTCCCAAATAAGTCACTATAACAGTACGCACTATGTTAATATTTGATCTTTTTTAAGTATGTTAAGCGTAGTACAGTAAAAAAAGACATAATCGCTCCACATGTAAGTGGACTGCTGCTAAGTGGACTGCTGCTCTGCTGCTGAGGTTCCTTTCCCATTAGTGACATCCATGTTAGCTACTTCGGTTGGAGTGCAATCACACATCAAGAGGCTATAAACATCAGAAGAAACTCTCGTGTAAACACAGTGTAACATAAGCAATAATAATAAAATTGTTAATCCAGGGATGTGAAAACTGCTAGCAGTAAGATCTAATTATGTTGCAAATCTTACAATAAAGTAAAAACAGCAAATAGCTATCGTTAGTTAGGTATTAATCTGTAGTTTCATACAGCCATCGTCTTAGCACGGAATCTAGATAAAGATGACATTAGGAGGAGACGCATCCTATTTCAAATACTGTAATCGAACATTACATTTTAAAAAAGGAAAATCCATGGTTTCCTGAGATCTGCAATGAGGTGGAAATTGTAACATCTGTTTTTGTTTTCAAACAAGTGGCAGAACTCACTGACATCTTTTGCATCACATACATCTGGATGCCCTGTGTGTTTGCACAGATTGCAGAAGGTGGTGGTGTTGTACAATTTGGATTAATTACACATGATCCAAAGCTTGACCCACAAATGTGTCAACTTGTCCTCAAACTGTAGTAATTTATTCGAAAATGTGTAAATTATACAAAATTGTAAAAATGGCTCTGAAACTTAAGAACTTGCCTTGACACTGTAACATCTTGTCCACAAAATGTTGCAAAATACCCCATAACTGTAACAAATTTTGCCAAAATAGTAACAAGTAACCCTCTATGTTATGTTGATATTGTAACAAACTGTTTGAAGTCCCGCAAAGATGTTGACACTGAAATAAGGAGTATCACCGTAGTAGTTAAGTTGCAGAGAAGTGCACATCGTTAAAAAGTGCTGTCACAGATTGTGTACTCAAGTACTTCAACTGATCGGTGAAAGAAGGAAGTACACAAATGTTCGGGCAGACACACAAATACAGCAGTATAAACTGAAAATAGTGAAGCCATCTTGGCTGATCACTTTTCATTCATTTTGACAGGAAGATTTGATTTAACGTAATTAAACTTACGCAGATTGTGCAAATAGATTTCTCGTGTTGGATAAAGCTACAGAGTGGTTTTTATATGCGGTTATGTTTTGTTTTCTTTACTGCACTACGATTAAAATAGTGCATGCTGTTACAGTGACTTTTCTGGGAGAACGTTCAAACTGTGACTTGCTTGGGACAAGATATTTAGGGAGAAACGCAAGCGATTAGAGCCCTGTAGATAAGAGACAAGGTATTTTGAGAACTAGCGAGGGCCGCTCAGGCAAAAATAGAAGGGGTCGCACTCATTTTTCGTAGGGGACTGGACACCTGGGCAGTAGCGTCCACAGCCCAGAGTGAGTCAATCTGGAACAATAAGAGCCAAGGCGAAAAGGCACTGTAAGAAGGCGAGGTTCAGCTGTGAAAATGGTGCCTTTTATAGCTTACGTCTTGTTACAGAAACCTGCACTGAAAGCGTTAGGTAGCAAAGAGTTTCGGCGAAGCAGTAGGCAGTCGGGACTTTGTCAGAAGCAACATTTTAGTGATACCCATCTCTTGGCCACCCTAAAACACACCAAAAGAGGCTTCTACGGAATTGTAGGTTATACGTGGCCGACAGATTGTCACCTGGGAAAGAAGTTTCTTTTTCGTTAACTTTTCTCCCATGGCCACAGAAAACCTGTGTGAACAGCTGTAGTGCGGCGTCAGTATGACGTAGCGTTCGAACTGACTATTTTTAGAACAGTTGGGCGGAAAATGAATTGATTGGATTCGACATTTTACCAGCTTATGGCGGGAAATTATCAACAACGTAACATTTACTTCATCGGCGGAGAAAATGTTAACTTTGAAGGACTGGTTGAGAAAATTCTATTAGCACGGAAACAGGGAGACTTCATTCTAGCCTCTAGAAACAGGTGAATTGACGTTTGGGTATTGGTCACTTAACTTCGACTCTCCGCTTGTGGCTCCTGGTAAGTCAGCTTCAGGAATTACTCCGGGGGAACGGAAATGTAGACCGGGAAGGCGGTTCACCTCGGCAGTTGACAGTGGTGGCGTCCAGCGCCCGAGTTCAAAGCGGTGCGCTCATAGGTATGCATTTGATGGCAGCCGATCACGCATCAGCAGTCTGTTCATGTGGGGTCGATGAGTATGATGAGGTTGATTCACAGCAACTGCGTGTTCGGACAAACGGAATTTAGGGACTCAAAACCTTTCACAATTCTCGTGTTCGACAGTACAGCCACCGTTGCATGAATAACTTACTGTCGCTTAGACAGACTGCAGTAAGAAAGGGAGATGCTGTTTAGCATACCTCCTCTCCCATCTCTTAACTTGGGAAACCGTTAATTATGGTAGTTAAATTACACACTTTGTCAAAATACAATTTCGTTTCATGTGTTTCTCAAATTATGTGTGTATATCATATCGTGATTTAGGTTACAGTAACTGGTGAAACCTTTACCACGACCAATATTCTAGCATAAAAGAGTTTTGAATATCCCCCTTAGGTCTCATTGCTAGGGCCGAAAATTTCGATAGCGTTAATTTAACTGCTTCTCATCATTTAATCAAGCACCGATTCTTAAGGCTGAATTTGTCTCACAGTTAATTCCAGCACCGATTATTTAACATGTATAGCGTTTCACAAAGTCACTATGGAATGAAATAAACGGGAAGTACAGGAAAGCTAAGGCCAAATCGCTGCGGGGAAAAATGTGAAGAAATCGAAAAAGAAATGGTCTTACGAAGGAGTGACGCAGCATATGGAATGGTGAAAACAATATTCAGCCAAATTAAAAGCAAAGGTGCAACATTAACAGTAAAATGGGAATTCCGTTGTTGAAAGCAGTGAAGTGAGTTGATAGGTGGGAAGAAGTCAGTAAAAGCCTCTATGAGAGGAAGAAATTTTCTGATGTGATACAAGGAAGATTAAGAGTCGATAGAGTAGATATACTGGATCCAATTCTACAAACAGAATTTAAACAGCTTTGAAACCTTGAGCTTAAATAAGGCAGAAGGGATAAACAACATTTCATCGGAATTACTAAACTCACTGAGGAAATTAGCCACGAACAACTTAGATCTACATAATACATGAGACTGGTGACGTGTCATCACACTTTCAGAAAAATATAATCCACTCAATTCCAAAGATGGCAAGAGCAGGTAACGAAGTGCCTGTTGGCTTCTGTTTCGGGTTCTTCGGCCAACGTTTGTTTGATGATTTTTCTAACGTTTCGCCACCACGAGAGGCTGGCATTGTCAAAGCTTCACTCTCCACTGCTGGTGGTGGACTGAAGTTGAAGTCGCGGCCGCAGATTGTAAGTACCGAGTGCGCCAACATCCAAGGGCTTTTTCGTGGTCATTTCACTTGCAGCCCTTCTCTTACTACCTGCAACGTTCGTTAGCAGCAGCACGGGACTCCAGAATCCGATCACCTTGAGGCTTCTTTCTTTCTTATTGAAACTATTCTCATGTTTGGGTATTTTTATAGCTTCTCTGAACAAGCGGGTGTAATAACTCCTCTCTACAGCCAGAACATACGTGTTGGCGAATTTTACTATGTGGTCGGCCTCACAAACTGCGTGCTCTGCCACGGCCGATTTCTCCACCTGGCCCGACTTCTAATGCCGCCTATTTTCGGTGGTTTTGGTGTTGATTGATTGTCCAGTCGTTCCAACATAAACTTTTCTGCATGTGCGTGTTGTGCGGTTCATTCGCGACATTGCAATGGGGTGCCTTTTCTCCTTTGCCGATCTGAGACACACAGGGATCATCTTTGTCGGTTTATAAATAGTTTTTACGCCTTATTTGCATAATATTACGGCCGATTTTGTCTATCACTCTGAGAATCTATGGCAGAAAAGCCCTACCCGATATTTCTTTCTCCGATGTGTCACTTTCTCGATTGTTTGACCCTGTAACATATCTTATATAACTGGTGGTGAACCCATTGTTCCTCAGATCGCTTCCCAGGTGTTGCTTCTCGCGTCTCAGTTGTTGAGGCTGACATATTCGTCTTGCTCGAGTTACACGTTACCAGTTATACACTGTATTGCATGTGGGGGCAGGTGGAGAGATTGGCCGTGGCGGGACACGCGCTGTGTGAGGCCGAACACATAGTAAAAATCACGACACGCAAGTTCTGGCTATAGAGAAGAGATATTACACCTGCTAATTCAAAGAAGCTACAGAAATACACAAACATGAGAACAGCTACAACACGGAAGCAGAAAGCCTCAAGCCTGTGCTGCAGAGAACGACCGTAGCAGATAGCAAGAGGAGAATCGTACAGGAAAAGACCATGCAAAAGCCCTTGGACGTTGGCGTGGCAGGTACGTATATCCTACGGGCGCAAACTCGATTTCAGTCCACCACCAGCAATGGAGGGTGAAATTTTGACAATACCAGCTAATCGTGCTGGCGAAACGTCAGATAAATCATTAAACAAACGTCGGCCGAAGAATCTGAGACAGAAGTCAACAATCAGTCTGTCAACAAGAGGCCACGAAAGCCTTAACAAAAGCAGGTAACTGCAACAACTTCCGCACAAACAAATCGACAGCTCATAATCCATGTTGCTCATAAGAATAATATACAGAAGAACGGGAAAGGAAATTGAGAAATTGCTAGACGACAATAGGTTTGGCTTTCGGAAAGGTAAGACATCAAAGAGACGGTGCTGACGTTGCCCTTGTAATGGAAACAAAACTTAAGAAAAGTCGAGATATATGTATAGGATGTCGACCGGAAAAATGCGTATGAGAATGGAAAATGGTGCACGAGGTTCCAAATTCTAGGAGAGACAGGGATAAGCTATACAGAAAAACGAGTAGTTTACAACGTGTATAACAACCAAGAGAGAACAATAAGATTGAAAGAACAAGAACGAAGTGGTCGGATTTAAAAGGGGGTGAGATAGGGCTGTATAGTCTTCCATCCCTTTTGTTCAATATACACATCAAAGAAGCAATGTTAGAATTACAAGAAAGATTCTAGAATTGGCTGAATATTCAGAGTGAGAGGAAATCAATTATAGGATTCTCTAATGACATTTCTACCCTCAGTGAAGATGAAGAAGAATGTCATAATCAGCTCAATAGGTTTAACAGTCTAATGAGTACTGAATATGGATTGAGATAAAATTTAAGGAAGACGAAAGTAATGAGAAGAAGAACAGCGAGAAGCTTAACCCAATTATTGATGCTCGAATGTAAGCAAAGTTATTGATTTCTCATGCCTTGGTAGCAAAATAATCCGTGATGGACTAAGCAGGGGGACAAAAAAAAGAAACTAGCACAGGTGAAGCATTTCAGGTCAAAGGAAGTCTACTAGTATCAAACACAGACTTTAATTTGAGGAAGAAATTTCTCAACACGCACGCTTGGAGAACAGCACTTATGGTAGTGAATCATGTACTTTGACAAACTCGGAAAATAAGAGAATCGAAGTATTTGAAATATCATGCTACAGAAGAATGTTGAAAATTAGGTGCGATGATAAGGTAGGATATGCGTAGATTGTCCTCAGAATCGCCAAAGAAAGGTGCACATGGAAAAGAGTAACAATAAAAAACGACAGGATATTAGAAAATGTGTTCAGACATTAGGGAGTAACTTCCATTCCAGCAGAGGGAAGAGGGACCTATAGCGGAAGTGTAGAGGACAGAGATTTGAGTGCAGTCAACAAATAATTGAGGATGTATGGTGTGTGTGTGTGTGTGTGTGTGTGTGTGTGTGTGTGTTAGTGTGTGTGTATTAAACCAGGGACCTAGATACAACGAAGAGGCTTCGTCCCGCCGTAGTCCTCAGTGGTTGACAACCCCACAACAGGCCACAGCAGTCCACCCATCCCAACGCCGCCGCAAACCGAACCCAGGGTTGAGGATGCAGTGTACAAGTGCCTCTCTGAGATGAAGAAACAGGTTGGCACAGGAAACGAAGTAGTGGCGGGCTGTATCAAACTATTCAGAAGACAAATGATTGATAATAATAATAATAATAATAATAGAGGCTATAAATTCGTTGCGTAACGTATCAGTGGGAAGAGGTAGCTGGAAGAAGGCGTAACAAGGTGGAAGCTGTGACACCAACTACCTTTCCGTGTGGCTGTAGCTCAGCTTATAGAGGAGACATGAAGCGCTACTTACCATTCAGCTTATAGGACATAGCTGACTCAGTCACTTTCGTTGCAGCTGGAGAATCCTTCCGTTTGTAGTATCTGTGGCTCACACGTTTCGGAATGTCATATTTTAAGAGAGAGTTTTTTTTTAAATTTATTATTGCAGTCATTTCACCTGGCAAGATTAGGGATTTCAGGCCCGCTTTCAACCTTACCACCCGTCCTTAGTGAGTCAACGATTATTATGCGAGTTGCACGTATTAATAACAGTAATTAAAAGATCAATAAAAAGAATACATTAATCGACACATGGAATTCAAAAATATCAGTGTGATAAGTTGACTGCTCAGAGGAGTAGCGGGAACAACAGGATAAGATTAGTATAAATGTTGTAAGTAATAAAACAGAAAGAGATAGAAATGAAGAATGCTTCGATAGTGTTGATTCTGTGACAGAGATACTAATTCGCTATTGTACTGAAGGAAAAAACCTTGGATGTCCTGATAAGCTACGTCCATAATAGGAGGTCTAGCTCTAATCTTCCCTTGAATGCAGAGTAGTTTTGGATAAGACGCAGGTTACAGGGCGATTTTTTGGTGTGCCATACGGCTGAAAAGGAGAATGAAAGGAAGAAAGACATCGTTTAATCCCAAGGTACACCCGAGATGCTACACTGCTTAATCTTCTATAACAATTATGGAATGATGAGGAATGTGGAGAGCTACTGAGGACAACTGTAATTAAGAAAGCGATTAAGAAAATAGAGCATCTGAAATTCGAGTCCTACTGCAGTCACTTACGTTTCATTTTGTGTGGGAATACTTCTTTTTTAATCACTGAATTACATGTAGGCAAGAGAGGGATTGTCTACTTGCTGCAGAAGTTTGTTCTTGCCGATTTAGGTGCTTATCAATACAACGAGGACATCTTTGACAGTTAAGATACCACTAAGGAACTTTGGAGAAACAGTTTCAGGGAAAAGTCCGCTGATCAACTTTCGATGTGGTATGGAGATGATCTGTAACGGTCTTTGGTATAGTTAGGACCCAGGTTTTGTTCCCATCGTGATAATGAACAAAGGTCTCATTCATACCTGATCTAAACAGTAATGTTCTTAGGACTGTCAGTTAGGTATAGTTTGATGTTGCCAGCAGATAAGTAGTAATTACAAGAATTTAGCACACATGATATATAGATCTAGTTTTTGTTATCTCCCGTCCCAAAGACTGGCTTGATGTAGTTGTATACGCTGCTCTATCCTGCTCAAGCCTCTGAATCTCTGAATAATTACTGCAGCCTGCATCTATTTGAACCTGTTAATTATATTCCTCAACAGTACCTCCCTCTTTCCCAAACTTCCCTCCATTCCAGAAACGATGGTTTCTTTATGTCTCAGGAGTTTTCCTATCATCCGACTGTGCCTTTAGTCAAGCTGTGTCATAAATATCATTTTCCCGCAATTCGATTCACTACCTTCCCATCAGTTACTAAATCTACACATTTAATCTTCTGTATACCTCTGTAGCACCAATTCTAAAAGCTTCTATTCTTGTTTGGACGTTTCGATGTCCATAGGTACAAAATCAGTCGACTTTTGTCAGCCACAGACGACTCGGTGATACCTTTCTTGAGCTGCCGAACGATGGTATCGCGCTGTCTGAAAAATTAATCTGTTTTATTTTGATAAGTAATGTATCGAAGTAAGAAGTGTAGAAGGGCTAATGAAATTAAGTAGTGTTAAACTGATCGCTTCCCGCTAGTCCATAACATTCTTGATGCTGTCATTCACTTTCACAGGTGCAGTTGCTGTATTGTGACGTCTTGGGAATCCTGACGGTTCTAGGCGCTTCAGTCCGGAACTGCGTTGCTGCTACGGTCACAGGTTCGAATCCTGCCTTGGGCATGGATGTGTGTGATGTCCTTAGGTTAGTTAGATTTAAGTAGTTCTAAGTTCTAGGGGACTGATGACCTCAGGTGTTAAGTCCCATAGTGCTTAGAGCCATTAGAACCATTTGGGAAACCTGATTGGTATTTATCGTGGTTGTTATAAGTTTAATGTTAATCCGACAGGTGTTCACGAACACTCTACAGCTATAGATACTGTAGGTATTATGTTGATCGGCTTCTAGTCACCTGGTGCTTTTTGGTGATTATTCTTAGCCATTGGCCGTATTGGGCTTTGCTTCAACTGAGCATGGTGTGTAACACTAGTGACGAAAGAAGTCTGTGAAAACTGGACTGCAATGTCTTGTATGCTGGGAAGATGCGAACAGTAGGTTTCAGTGGGGACCTACTGTATGTGCTGGAGACGACGAGACGACTGTAGCACACTTTCGAGTTTTTTGTGAATTGTACAAACTCCAGTCTAAACTCTGATTTGTGTGTGTGTGTGTGTGTGTGTGTGTGTGTGTGAGAGAGAGAGAGAGAGAGAGAGAGAGAGAGAGAGAGAAAGAGAAGATACTACTACACTTACCACCTTCAAGTTACTTTAAATATTTTTTGACCTGACATGGTCAGGCGAGAATTCTGAATGTCTCGACAGTTTTCACGACATATATACTAAGATGGTATCTGTTCTTTCGGACATGTCCGAAAGAACAAATACCACCGGTGGCCATGCAGCTCGTTAGAATGAAATTACAGTGAAATGAACACCCTTAGCTGCTTACGGACGTTGACATACGTCAACGGGGACAGATGAAAATGTGTGCCCCAACCGGGACTCGAACCCGGGATCTCCTGCTTACATAGCAGGCGCTCTACCCATCTGAACCACCGAGGACACAGAGGATAGCGCAACTGCAGGGAGTTATCTCTGGCACGCCTCCCGCGAAACCCACATCCTCAACGTATTGTCCCGCACTACATTCGTAGTGCCCCCGCCCATTATACTCATTACTCGCGGCGCGTTGCTGGTCCCGTAAGAGTTCGGGCACTGTTTGTGCATTCGCACAGAAGATGAAGATGGTCAAGTGGCCGGTGGGCTTTAACTATGTATATACTAAGATGATATCTGTTCTTTCGGACATACGTTGAGAATGTGGGTTTCGCGGAAGGCGTGCCAGAGATAAATCCTTGCAGTCGCGCTGTCCTTTGTGTCCTTGGTGGCTCAGATGGATAGAGCGTCTGCCATGTAAACAAAAGATCCCGGGTTCGAGTCTCGGTCGGGGCACACATTTTCATCTGTCCCCGTTGACGAATGTCAACGCCTGTAAGCAGCTTAGGGTGTTCACTTCATTGTAGTTTTCACGAATTGCGAATTTCTAGTGAATTCTTTCTCCTGCCATATTTTCTAGTATCTGTTGGTTTTGGTATTTATACGACCTCTCTCCTCTCACAACGACTGCCTCAAGTTAATGATGAGTTGCTGATTGTTCGGAATTGTCACATCGGCCATGACCGCCTTCGTCGGCAAAGCCCTCCTGCAGTGAAGACCGCTGTAGCTGAGACAGCGCCCCGCTGTCGCACGCCGTGACGTCGTTGGCACGCCCCTTACTTTGTGTTAGACCCATTCAGTTTTACTGCACACGATCTGTGTAAACAATATTATGCTGCGCGGTACAGCAGTCCCCTCCTTAAGACCTCACTTTACGGGCAGCCTTAACAGCCGGTCTGATTTATCGCGACAGTTCAGTTTTATAAGTCAGGGACGAGGGGAAAGGGGCGGACTGCTGACGCCGGATAAACCGAAGAGTGCCCCCTCTTCAATAAAACAGCCTGCGAGATCCAGAATATATTATTACGGCGATAAAACTAGCAATTACAGTGTCAAAGGCTGAGCAGTATCACCTACCACCTATCTGATATGCTAAACTTTGGGTAGCCGCTAGACTGCATATGCTCATCTCTCCGTCTTGCCTTACAGAGTATCTGGCCAGAAGCTATTCCACTTGTGTTTCACGCATCGCAAGGCCTTCTATTACGTTATTTTTCACAACATTCTCGAAGCGTAGAACAGAGAAATCGACAAAATCCATCGTATAACAAGAGCTCTAACACAAGCACAGAGGACATTCCTTGCCAATAGGCTTCTACTTCTGTCAAACATATGCGTCAACTGCAGACAGAAATTAGTGAATACGTACGGCCGGCCGTGGTGGCCGAGCGGCTCTAGGCGCTACAGTCCGGAACCGCGCTGCTGCTACGGTCGCAGGTTCGAATCCTGCCTCGGGCATGGATGTGTGTGATGTCCTTAGGTTAGTTAGGTTTAAGTAGTTCCAAGTTCTAGGGGACTGATGACCTCAGATGTTAAGTCCCATAGTGCTCAGAGCCATTTGAACCATTTTTTTTGTTATACGTACGTCTGGAGCATAACATTGTGTGGAGCTGAATCATGCACTATGGCAAAGCCAGGAGAGAATAGGATGGAAGTGTTCGAGATGTGGCGATTCAAAAGGATGATGAAAAATTAAGTAGACTGACCAGAGCATACCGAGATCTGAGCAATGCAGGGGGGGTCTCCGTTTCGTGGTGGATGAGAAAGTAGTTTTCAGATTTCACGGCAGATGGTTCTGGATAGATCTGTCACTAAAAATGTGCAGCTTTTCTTCAAAATTATGCTCAATCGATACCTCTATCGGCGTGTCTGGCATTGTCCGAGTTCGTTTTGTGAAAATCACTTTTCTTAAGGGGAGTCTGTCACCCTGTCGACGAAAGGAATGAGTGAAAAACAGTGATTACAAGAAAGGGCACTCAGTATCAACGATTCTGAGGAGGACTTCCTGATTCTTCGTTTATAAGTCCAGAGAATTTTCAGTATCCTCCTGTAGCACCAAATCTCAAATTTTTCGATCCGCCTCTTTTTGATTTTTGCCATAGCTCATGATTCACGACGTACAATGCTGTACTCCCATCCTACATTCTCATAAACTTCCTGAAACTAAGACTCATGTTAGATCATATCAGACTCCTTTTGTGTTGACTGTCCTCTCTGCTTATAGTAGTCTGCTTTTTATGTCCTCCTTGCTCCGTCCAGCATACGTCACTGTTTTCCAAAGTAGCAGATTTCCCTCAAATGGGCTGTTTCGTGGCAACAAGTTGTGATGTTAAGTGTATCGTTAATACCACTTCTACCAATCTCATTACCGTTTTACTCTCAACTCGTCTGCTCTCATAAGATTGTGCATTCCATTAACAGAGTCTGTAATTCTTCTTCACTTTCTATGAGGGTATTAACGTCGTCAACGAAGCTTTTCACCTGCGTTTTAACCAAACTCTTGATTCTGATATCATTTCTGTCATTGTTTCTACATGTACTGAATAGTATGGGCGAAAGACTATGCGCGTATCTTATATCCTTTTTAATCCGAGCACTGCTTTCTTACTCTTCGATTCTTACTGTCCCCTCTAGGTTCTTCTACATATTGTATATTACCCTTATTTCTCTATAGCTGCCGCGCGGGATTAGTCGAGCGGTCTAAGGCGCTGCAGTCGTGGACTGTGCAGCTACTTCCGGCGGAGGTTCCAGTCCTCCCTCGGGCATGGGTGTGTGTGTTTGTCCTTAGGATAATTTAAAAGTAGTGTGTAAGCTTAGGGACTGATGACCTTAGGAGTTAAGTCCCATAAGACCTCCCACACATTTGAACTTTTTTGTCTCTACAGCTTTTATTTTTATATGAATTTCAAACATTTCACTCTATGTTACATCTTCGGGATTCTGTGGGTGCTATTATTCTGAATATCTAATGGCATATCTCAATTCTTACAGATTTTACACATGAGCTTGAATAGTAGTTTCTTGGTCACACCTGTCCCAATAATTTTACAAATTCTGGAATAACGTAATTTATAGTTTCTGTCATAGTTCATCGAAAGGCAGGGAAAGCTCAATTAAACACTGACACTAATACTAGTTTCCTTAAGCCTTCCATTTAGACTCCCATTTCTTCTTTTATCACATCAGACTCCTCCTCCTCGTAAAAGATTTCGATGTAGTCTCGCAACCCATCCGCTCTCGCCTTGCGTTTAAAAGTGGAATTCCTGTCACACTCATAACACTGATATCGTTGCTTTTGATTGTACTGAAAGTTTTTTCCATCTGTTTTGGTTGTTTTTCTTATACGCTGAATCAGTTCAACCGACAACCATTTTCTTCGTGTTCTACACTTTTTCCTGTAGTATTTTTGCCTTAAACCCTGCACATTCGATTTATGTAATTCTTATGTTGCTTATAATGCTGTACTGCTGTTTCGTAGATCAATTAATTTCTTAGGTTAACCATGATTTCTTTGCAGTCATCTTACTCTTACTTGTTTCTTTGCTTGATCAACTTCTGTGCACGCCCTTTTCAGAGATATACATTCCTTCTTCTTTGTAGCAGTATCTATAGCCTTTCAGAGCTTCAAATCCATCTCTCAATTCCCTGATATTTCAGTTGCCCATTGTTATCACACTGACGAACGATTCTGTTAAATTTGAGGTTACACTTCAGCATTAGTAAACTGTGACATGAATCAATATATCTGCTTCTGGATATACCTTACAAATTCAAAATTTGATTTCGGAGCCTCTGTGCATCCACAATGCGATCCACCTAGAACCTTCCCGTGTTGCTGGACCTTCTCTAATTATACCTCCTCTCTTGTTCTTCTGAATGGTTTGATGCTGATCGCCACGAATTCCTCTCCTGTGCCAACCTCTTCATGTACAGGCCCGATGAGAGGGCGGAGTGGACAGGCGGGGGGGAAGGGGGGGGGGGAAGGGAGGGAGGGCGCAATTCCCCGGGGCCCAAGCCTCATGGTAGTCCCAAGTCTCTGTAGGGTTTGGATTCACCAAGGTGCTCGGCTGCAAACATCAGACTGCTATTGTAAAACAAATTTTCTGTCCTATAATAAATACAGGACCACTATACCCCAGCACCAGCACAGTCAATGCTTTCCACTTCAGTTTTTCACTTTTATGGTTCTTACTGGCCCGTTGCATACAATTCTATTTCGCGTTTAATCTTGAATGCATACTGTTTTCTTTAGTCATCGTGCACTAAAACTAATTTATGACGGAGTCAAATACGCACTATCTTTAAAGGTTTTTGGGAAAACTACTAAAACATTTCACCAACTACAGTACACGGCAACAGCTGTGAAGTGTCGCTGTAATTTGGTAGATTGTCAATAACGTTCAAAGACAGGACACTTTTGATTCCATCAAAAGATGCTTTTGACGAAAAACACAGAAAATATTTTATATTTGGGAGTAAACACAAAATTTATTTTCTCTAACTGCATATAGTTGTCCTGGAATAGTCGTGAAAGTGAAGAAATGAAATGACGCGAAACAGGTACATTGGCCATGCCAATGTTCGGAAGTAAAGAGGTAATGATCTTCTTTTGCACATCTGTAGAATATCCAAATTATATGGGAACACTCATGTTACTTGACGTGATAGTACTTTTTGGTCAAAGGAGTTTGACATTCAGATGTTCATATCAGAAAATTGAAGAGACAAATAATGGATATTTCCTCGAAATATTAAAGTTCTTGAGGCAATTCGATCCAGTCTTGTAAAACAGAACAGGAAAGTTAGAACTGGACAACAAGATAGAAAGCAATTAATAAGTACATTATCCATCAAGTGATATTCATATTGACTTTATTTCTAGTCGTATCCATCACATAGGAGACCCATCTTGCAACAGGGAGAAAATGAGAGTATTACTCAGTTGTTGTTGATGCAACTCCTGATTCAGTAAGGATGTTGATAAAAAATAAATAAATGAACAGCTCTTGAATTCGTAGATTGTAATCTAAAAACTGGATTTGCTGTTGCACCTGTGATTCGATCAATTGTATCATTGAATGCTGCGGACAAGGTTGTGATAACGGAAGGAACATGAGAGCGTGTTACAAAGGAGCTCAGAAACATTTTCTTCATCGGGACCTTCTCTGTCTAGCATTATGTGGAGCACATGTGACTGACAAGGGAGTGGTCCAATCTCACATGTCGAAATCTGAAGTTTTTCACCCAGGGAAAAAAAAACACCGAAAGAAATGCAATGTCAAAATTTTAGCTGCTAAAGGGCACTGCAAGTATTTTTTAAAAAAGTTATAGTTATTCGTTTTCGCACCATGAAGAAATACTTATGACAGCGGTTTGTAAAGCCCTTACTGCTCACCGCGCGAATCAGCGAGTAAGCGGACGCAGCTGTGACAGGAGAACGTAGCGCTGCATAGCGGGGGGGGGGGGGGGGGGGTTATGCATAGCGTGAAGCCCATAGCGCGTACACAGACGTTCTAAGCACTTAAACCATACCATACACGTCTCAAGTCACAAATGTTTTGAATAACTTGCAATTCATGTCGATAGCCGAACTGTTGCAAAGATGTAATTGTTGCACAAGTGACTAGTGGAGGGAAGGAACTGTATGATATTATATTTCAGACAACTTCCATCAATCTGGACTAGATAATTTATTCTTATGAGAATTTCTGAATAATGTGTACTTTACTAACAATGTTACAGTTCTTGTTTATTTCCTGTTCTCGTCAAAGAAATGGGTAGTGTCTATTGGATGAAGAAAACAAAGATTTTCCTTATAGCATATACATCTGCCGAAAGAAAAATTAATGTATTCAGGCACTTCACTGTAATTACTAGTTTTGAAAAATGTGATGATGTAAAATGAGAAGTTTAATACTGTTCCGCAGACAAATCTGAAATGAAAAAGAGGTCTCTGAAATTATACTGTCCAATAATTTTTTGAAAAATTCTTTAAGCTGTTGAAATTTTTTTTGTCGGTAGGCTATATTACACTATTAGTTCCAGGCGGAAAAAGAATTATATATACCTCGTTAATCTCCTAACGGTGGAGGTGTCATTATGTCCAGGTCAAGAGTCAGCAAAACAAATAAATTATTTTGTGCAAATGGTAAGACGACATTTCCAATTTACCACTGAATATTTTTTTCTCACTTTTTGCAGAGTTTGCTATGTCCATTACAAACCGATTGCAAGTAAACAGTCCTTTTTTTAATTTTTGGTCTTCATTTGTCTTGATGTTCCTGAAGGCAGAGATAAAGCTGCGGAAACAGTAATCCACTGACACGTACAATTAGTATTGTCAAAAAATTCATCGACTGCACAAGCGATTCTTTTTTTCCCTCGCAGTGATGAAGTACAGCTAGCACGAAATGAGACTGACTAGCTTTATGTGCAGCATTTCAGAGGATAACAAGAAGCTTCATTTTACCTCAGCTGCAAATTTCTCTATAGTATTACACAGTAATGACATCTCCTCTATACATTCACTCGAGGGAAACTTACTAATTTTGCGACTTTTTGTACTGTATAATTTCCTGAGTTGTTCGAGCACTTCTAAGAAGCATGGAAATCAGTGATGATAATCTCAATTCAAAGGGCCCAGTCCAATGCATCTCCCTCGGTGACGATGTTCTGACTCTCACGAGCTATTCTAAACCTTTCGAATAGTTTTTCTTTGAAACTTTTTCGATTTTCGTTTTGGTGCATATTTAATACTTCTTTTAAATCTTTTCTTTAGTTTATGAACCCACGCTCATATTTTACGAAATGTAATCATCTCTTCACACAGCTTAAGTTAAAACATTTCCTCACTTCTTAGTTAAACCAAAATTTTACAGCCTTTATTTTCTCACTGAAAGCTATTATTGCAGATATTTTCTTTGGGCTTGGAAGGTACTCTGTTTTTGTTTTGATTAGCAAAAAAATCGTGCCTGAACACCAATTCACTGAATCGTTCCACGATTTCTATCGAAATGTCTACATCATAGGAATGAGCGTCTAAGATGTTAACAAATAAGTAACAAATATGTAGGTTTTCAGGACAAGTAGATGATTTCGATTACATACCATGTTCCTTGTATTTCATATTTGTAAAGATGAAAACATTGATTGAATTCCACATTGCTGTTTAAATCTGGACCTGCACAAACGTACATGTTATCAGCAAGCATATACCAAGAAATCACAAAGAAAGTTAATTCAGTTTCATCTCCATTGCTGGCGATAACACAAATGCACCTGCTAATTACTTTAACATTGAATGAGTTACAAATAAGAACAAATAGTAACTGTGGACAACTGTCACAGAAACTGTCAACGATATCTAAAATTCGCTTTGCAAATTACGGTCGCCCTGTACCGTGCCACTAAAAAGTGTATGTGCCACCGTATTAGCTCTGGCTCTGAGCGCTATGGGACTTAACATCTGAGGCCATCAGTTCCCTAGAACTTAGAACTAATTAAACCTACCTAATCTAAGGACATCACACACATCCATGCCCGAGGCAGGATTCGAGCCTGCGACCGTAGCGGTCGCGTGGTTCCAGACTGAAGCGCCTAGAACCGCTCGGCCACCCACCGTGTTGTGCATGCTCCGTCTGCTACAGCTACGGCGTTTCTCCAGCCGCTTGGCGAGCTACAAATTGGAAAACGTCAACTTTAAAGGGAAGACTTTCAGCAGTGTGTCTTATTAGCTAAAATTTTGACAGTGTGTTTCTTTTGGTGCAGTCTTCCTTTATAAAAATTTCAAAGCAGTTTTCGACGTGACTGATTGGATAGTTCCCTTGTGAACGTTATCATGAAGCAGATATTCTATCAAATTCTTGTTGGGTTTCCAGCCGGATCAAATTGTCATGTGAGCACAATATTTCAGCAGTCCACCTGGCCGCCATCATCAGGTGAGAAAATCTATGCTGCTCTCGCCAATAACTGATTCCACTCGTTTTTTTCTTCATTGTGATTTCATTCCCCTGCCCTATATGAGCAGGGGAGGGCTGTCAGCGGCACAATCCGCCGATCTTCAGCCAAGTGACAAGA
The DNA here is from genome assembly GCF_023864345.2 of Schistocerca serialis cubense. Taxonomy (NCBI): domain Eukaryota; kingdom Metazoa; phylum Arthropoda; class Insecta; order Orthoptera; family Acrididae; genus Schistocerca; species Schistocerca serialis. The sequence goes on from NC_064638.1 coordinate 336,050,807, forward strand.
CAACTAATACAAGAATAAAATGTTGCATATAAGGTGATAAAAAAGGGGGACATAAAACAGAGTAAGGGCAGAGGTAAAAATACAGTGACATGGAGACGTTCATGGGGAGGACTATTAAAAAAGTCGATTCTTAAAACACGAAGAAGACACTGAAGGCACACGCACGGGTTAAAAGTCGGCCACAGTATTACAGACATTCTAGAACAGCACACTTTAAACCCACTTGGAGCACACATGATGAAGAATAAAACTGCCATGTTGGGACCTGCCGAGGGAGAGACTGGAGAGAATAGAAAATAGGGGAGAGCAAAGTGCAGCAGGGGAGGGGGCAGGAAGAAAAGATGAGGGGCATCAGTGGGTGCACCAAGAGGCAGGAAGAGTGGTGGGGCAGGAGATGAAGAGGGAAGACAAGGCAGGAGGGAGTGCAGAGACACTGAAGGGGAGTGCAAGTGAGGAAGGGGGAGTAGGAGGGGAAAGCCAGGAGAAGGGAGGGGGAGGAGGGGCCCTGAGGAGGAAGCAGCAGAAAGAGATGTCAGGGTGAAGCTCATCATCCAGGAGGGGTAGATGGTAGAAGCTGCATTGGGAAAGGAGGCAGAGGGTGTGGAGATGGAGAGAGGGTGGGACACAACAGTAAAGGCGTGGCAATGGGCTGGGGGTGGAGAGCGTGATCAATGCGGTGGACAATATATAGTGTGTGTATGTGTTCAAGGAAAAGGAGAAGTTGGGGGAAAGGGATGAGGTCGTAGAAGATGTGCATGTAGGACGGAAGGCAGATGCAGAAGGCGAGGCAGAGTTCATGGCATTCGGGGATTTGGAGGGATTTATAGAACCTGGGAGGGGCAGAAATCCAAGTCACCCGGGCGTAACAGAGGATGGGGCGGAGCAAGGATTTGTAGGTGTGAAGGATGCTGTAAAGATGCAGACCCCATGTCCAGCCGGACAGGAGTTTCAGAAGGTGGAGTCTGTTGTGAGCTTTGTGCTGGATGGTAAGGAGATGGAGAGTCCATGTGAGGTGGCAGTCGAGGGTGAGGCCAAGGTATTTGAGGGTAGGAATGATGTGGATAGGATGGCCATAAATGGTGAGGTAGAAATCATGGAAGGAGCGGGTGGTGCGGTCTATGATAATCGCCTGGGTCTTGGAGGGGTTGATATGGAGGAACCACTGATTGCACTGAGCAGTGAATTGGTCAAGGTGGGTTTGGGACCGTTGAAGGGTAAGACAAAGGGATAGGAAGGCGGTGTCATAAGCAAACTGGAGGAAATGAACTTGTGGGCGAGGTTTGGGCATATCAGCAGTGTACAGGAGATAGAGGAGAGGGGAAAGGACGGAACCTTGGGGCACGCTGGCAGTGGGATAGAAAGTATGGGAGTTTGACTTGCAGATAGTCTCACAGGAGGGACGATGGGAGAGGAAGGAAGCAACAAGAATGACGAAGTTGATGGGGAGAGCATAGGTCTTGAGTTTGAAGAGGAGCCCAGGATGCCAGGCATGGGCATAGGCGTTCTGGAGGTCAAGGGAAACAAAGATAGAGGAGCGACGGGAATTAAGTTGGAGGGATAGAAGATTGGTAAGGTTAAGGAGCTGGTCGTCGGCGGAGAAGGAAGGCCGGAAGCCACATTGGTTAAGGGGAAGGAGGTGGTGCTGGTTAAGATGGCAGTGAGCACGATGATAGAGGATGGTCTCAAAGACCTTACTGACCACGGAGGTGAGGCAGATGGGACGATAGGAAGAGGTATCAGAGGGGGTTTTGTTGGGCTTAGGGAACAGCAGGAAGGGGTAAAATCCAGTGAAGAGGAGGACATTGCACAGCGCAGCAAGACAAGCCAGGAAGGAATTGGGGGGTGGGGGGGATTCCTTGAGGCGGCGATAGGTGACGCTATCATGACGAGGGGCAGTGTTGCGTTTGGAGTGGAGGACGAGTATGATGTCATGTGTGCTGATGGGAGTGTTGATGTCTGAGGGGGGTTGGGGGGTAATCGATCCAAGTACTGGAAGCTAGAGGCGAGAGGGGGGACAGAGGTGTCAGTGCGGTCAAGGACGGTGGGGAAGAGGGAGTAATCATAATGGGGATCGTCAGGAATGGAGAAGACCTCGGAGAGGTAGGAAGCAAAATGGTTAGCCTTACTGAGGATGTCAGGAAAGGGTCGATCGTCATGGAGGAGAGGGTAATGCGGGTTGGGATGACTGCCAGCAAGGCAATGGAAGGCTGACCAGTACTTGGAGGAGTTGATAAGGAAGGTGGAGTTGAGGCGTGTGCATGTGTGGCGCCAGTCCCGGCGTTTCTTTGCTGTAAGGAGGTTCTGGATGTGTCGCTGTAATTGCCGGTGGCGGATGAGTGTATCCCGGTCACGGGTGCGAAGGAAGGAGCGGTAGAGCTTACGGGATTCACACAGAAGGAGGACGCAAATTTCACTCCAAAATGACTGCACCTTTATATGCATTGGAAGTACAACAGCGCATGCGCTAGATACAGAGCGCACAAACTCAATCAACCCTGCTGCCCCCTGGCGCAAAAAGAGTTGCAGCGTCTCCGGTGGTGAATGCTGTTGAAAACCATATACCGTTATAAATGATTATTAATAGCCGGCCGATTCAGATACCGTTGTTTCTTCATGTCTGATAAAACAGGATGCCACGTTTTACTTAGCCGGTGTCCATTACCATGATTAATGATATTATCTGCTAGTCAGATTTCAACAGATTCCTTTGAAACACAATCCCAATACCGAGAAGCATTGGCAGTTCACTGTATACCAACCTGTGTCCCTCTGAAAGGCAATGCTCAGCCACCGCAGATTTATCTGGTTGTAATAATGATGATTGTATGACAATGATGTTCAGTGCAGCTGTCGTTGACGGTACGAATAGTTTGGCCAATGTAAATTTTCCCGCACTCACACGGTATTTTGTAAACGCCAGACTTCCTCAAACCTTTGACAGAGCCACGAAATGCTCGAATCTTAGCTGGAGGACGAAAAACACATCTGATTTTATATTTCCTCAAAAGTCTACCTACCTTGGCGGACACATTCCCAGCATACGGAAGAAGAGGTACAGACCTAAAGGAGTCTTCGGAAGGTTCAGGTAGAGGTCGAAACTCAAAAGCTGTACTTCCGGTGCATATAAAGATGCAGTCATTTGCTAGTGGAATCAGTTATCGGAGAGAGCACCGTAGCTTTTCTCACCTGATGATGGCCACCAGGTTGACCGCTGAAATATTGTGCTCAGATGACAGTTTGATCCGGCTGGAAACCCGACAAGAATTTGATATACTAACACTACGGAAAAGTCTACGTAGCCACACAAGCAGATATTCTTTTTGGAGTGATTCAGCTTCTTTACCAACAATGAGAAATTCAGAAACAGTTGGTTGGAGATTGTTTATATTGCATACGTAATATCCACCGTAGTATTCAAGCGGACGCTGTGAGGACAATTGCAGCGCACTTGGATAAAATGGTCATTGCTGTTGAAACTCTCAGTAAGTTAAATTTGTCAGCTGAAACACGTTCTGTGATATCTTTTTTTTTATTTAAAGTGTTTAGTTATGGCATCGAGTTGTTTCTAGCAGTTGACTAAAGAATCAAAGTACTAAATATTATCATTGATAGAAAGGTATGACGCTCTTATAGCTTAAAGCATTTGCTGAACAAAAGGCTCGCAAAACGCCTTTGACAATGTTATAGGCAAGTAGGTCATTGCATGGTATCATGTGCATCACTCATTGCGGTTTACACGCGAGAGTGCTTATGTCAGTTTATTGAAATACGTGGATAAGGCAGGTACCAGCGGGGACAGAACACTCCATACAGCACCATTCCTGAAACCAGACATTCGTCAATGTACAAAACAGTATAATTCCTAGCCTTCTGTTTTAAATTGAATTGAATGTACATGAAATCAATCTAAAAAATTAAAATTAAATTTTTGACTAGCAGTTACCTCTCTTGCAGTGCAGGTCTCAGTCGAGTTATCACGTGATTCCGGCTAGCTGTGCTGGTCTTCGATACCTGATATCTGTCTTCATCACTACTTTTCAAACCATTATTTATTACTGTTCTTTCGGTCTTCTTCTCCATAAAAAAGTCGTGACTTTGGTACTCTTTCTCGATATACTTGTATTTAACGTTTGCACACTCACTCGTGATTCGTATGGTCGGTATGTTCTTTCAAAAGCGCGGTAGGAGAATGGAGACATTGTTCACGACTACTTTTTGTTTTACTGCATTGCAAACGCTTTTGGTCGCAACAGAATATTATAAACTATTACAAATTTTCTGAAATAACATTTTTCTTAATGAAGCGATCTCCCACAATGGGTTGTTTTTAGCTTGTACTGGGATCTAGGAATCTGTCTATTATAATAAAAGTGCTGGATGGACTTCATTTGCAAAACAAGTGTGAAATTTTTAGCATGATCTTAGCAACGCACATTACGCAAATGTGCTATAAACTGTTTTCTTTCTACGAAGTTATTACAGTGAAATGCAATGAACATTGCAAATAAATTTAAATTTTATTTTAACATGTAACTACCGCAGTCTATTCTAATTCTGATTGAAGACGTGTGTGGAAACCAAAAATGTGAACGCAGAAGATATGTTTGGAAAAATTGTATACTAGAGAGAGAAAATTTGCATTTCAGTGTCACTCCTGCAATCAGAAAGCCTGTCTTTTAACATTTTCGTAGAAAAACGATGTTATGAATTTTAATACTCAGAAGTGAGCAAACTACACAGAAGATATTCTATGAGTTATAATAACAAACTTCCATATCCCATTGTTCCCAAAGTAAGAAAAATACCTGAAAAAAATTATCAAAATCTCAGCGATTACTACTGGTACTTGTGCCGATAATGAAGCTTTTATAGGCACTGTATTATTGATATGTTATGTTTTAAGTTCTTCATAAAATTAGGAACAGTCAATCTGATAACCTTTTATATAATGAAACATGTACACTTGAAATATGATTGAAATTACATAATTGACAGCAGCTTGAAACAACTGTTAGAATGGGAATGGCATGTGAACGTGTATTTCATCTCATCGCTTATGCGCTTTGCCCTGTACTGAACTTTTCTGACTGCGAGAACGTAAATTTAATTTAGCTGCGAGAATTCAAACTGTCAATAACATTAAACCAAACCAAAACTGCATTAATTTATGTAACAAATTAGCTGCATCCAATGCAACACTATTGATATGATATTGGCCCTAGTAATAAAACAGCACTTGATCAATTTGAAAACAATGGTCTCTGTGCTTAATGAATCCTATCCCTACAATAACAAAATTTCTTGCCTTTATCTTCGCAATGGTAAAGCTCTTTGCACTACTCTAGTACCTTAAATTGTATACTCAGCAAACAGCTATTCGGCAAGGCTGTTGTTCATCACACATTTTAATTAAATGGAAAATGACTGAGACAATAACGTCTTGAGAAAAATTGTTAATAAAAAATGTCATAGATCTGGGAATTGGCATTGACTTGGGGTAAGTAACAATATGGCACTAACTTTAAAACTTGTATTTTGACTCTTTGAAAATTAATAATGCTCTCAACTAACACAATAAAATGATTATAAATTAACAATTAGCTTCCTAAAATCATTGGATGTGACTACTATACATTGTCTGTATCATCACTTACGAATACCTACATTTCATTAGTAACAATACAACTTTCTTTACCTTAATTACTTTAAACTTCTGTTGAGATTCATTTTACAATTAGCAAACGTCATAGTATCTGAAAAATAAAAATAATCGTTACTGCCCGTAACGATTAAGTACATATACTACACGTCTTTACACTTGCGAGTCCTCCATGCAACTCTCTATCTAAGGTTACTGTAACACGTTACCCATAACACCTTGAAACAGTGATCGCTGTTGAGCAGCGACGCTGCTACACAATCGATACTACATTTCACCATCTCTGGTTCAACACAATAATTTCTTATAAATCTTGAATTAATTTACCGTATTCATATACCTTTCAATAAATTTTCCGCTTTCTGTCAGAACTATTTTTGCTATATCTTTAGGGGCTTCTGCTTTCTAAATACAATGATATGATATGTCACAATCAGTGTAATATTCTCAAATCTTTACAGGTTCTGTAATACAGGATAACACTGCATCCAACGTGCACCGTGCTTAGTGCTGTTAATAATGGCTCGATGATACATGTATACATTCTATGTATGCTTTGATTCAATCTATTGCGCCATGATCAACTGTTGGTTAGCTGGAAATACGATGGCCATTCCGCGTGCAACGTATGGTGCCATTGTTTACGTTGCACTTGTGAACATACCTTTAAGGTTTAATAAGAAATTACATTGAATATGCGAGTATGCCAGCCGGTGTGGCCGTGCGGTTCTAGGCGCTTCAGTGAAGAACCGCGTGACCACTACGCTCGCAGGTTCGAATCCTGCCTCGGGCATGGATGTATGTGATGTCCTTAGGTTAGTTAGGTTTAAGTAGTTCTAAGTTCCAGGGGACTGATGACCACAGATGCTGAGTCCCATAGTGCTCAGAGCCATTTGAACCTTTTTTTTTGTGTGCTAGTACTTTCTGTCTACTTCCAGTACTCCCCGAACTGTGTTACGTTTAAATCATGTCATACCTTCTTTAGAATTACAGTGAAACTGCTTTGCTATATTTGGAGATTGGGCCCAATGACACATTTTGACCTGGAGAGTAGCACTTGCAACTTAGATCTTCAGTTACTTGCTGCATGTATTCTAAGCTCTGTCTTCCTCTACAGTTTTTAGTCTCTGCTCCTCCCTCTAGTACCATGGAAGTTATTCCCTGATATCTTAACAGATGCCCTGTCATCCTATTCCTTCTTCTTGTCAGTGTTTTCTATATACTCTTTTCCTCTCCGATTCTGCGTTTAGAAGTGGAATACCCATTGCACACTTCATGTTACCTCTCTCGCTTTTAATTGCACCGAAGGCTGTTTTGAATTTTCTACATGCTGAGTTAGTCCTTTCAACAACCATGTCTTTTTACATTTCTTCACATTCTTCATGCAGCCATTTCGCCTTAGCTTGCCTGTATTTAATTGTATTCCAGAGCAACTTGAACTTCTCTTTTCCTTAATTTCCCAGAACACTTTTGTACTTCCTTCTTTCATAAATCAACTGAATAATTTCTTGTGTTACCCATGGTTTATTTGCAGTTACCTTCTTTGTACCTATGTTTTTCTTGACAAATTAAGTGATTGCACTTTTTTAGAGACCGCTTCAGATGAACTGCCTACTTATTTCTTATCGCAATAACAGCCTAACAGAACTTCAAGTGTATCTCTTGTAACCTCCTCCTCACTTATCGACCTTAATGACAGAGAAAAATTAAGCCGCGTGTACCTAATGGAAATTTGGGAAAAGCAATCGTCACTGAAGTTAATCCGTCGGTAAAGAGGGAGGAAAGGGTTACATCTAAATGAAAGGAAAAATGCAAATGAAACTGGTGGAAATTAATTTTGAAACGGGGTAAAGTTAATAAAGAAAGTAAATGTGCAGCCGTTACGTTAACAATTAACTAGCGGTAATTAGACATTTGAGATTTGGGGGAAATTACGGTCGCCAGTCCTATGGACAATTACTATAGTAGCTGAAAAAGAAAGGTTATTACCCATATAATTAGCACTAGAAGTGTGGCAACTGAAGGTTGACACGTGTAGTGTGAAAACTGAAAGTTTGTCAGAAGTAATAAATTTCGCTACAGTCTGACTTAATTTAGCAAAATAATTAATAAAACTGGAAAATTGAAAGTTAATTTAGTGACTGAAATTAATAGTGAGCTTTGTTTCTGAAGCACATCGAAATTCGGTAAAATACGGTTAGTCTTGAGCTACCTCAACAATCATTTCAAAAGCTACTCGAATCTACGCAATTTAGAAATAAGAGATTTAACTTTGAACTTGAATTAAATGATTCTGAACAATTAACAGTAGTAAAATTTAGTATTCTGAACAATTAACAATAGTAAAATTTAGTACGTACCAAGCTGAGCTGCACTCACAGGTAAGCTAAAATACGGTAACAAAACTTGAACTCTTAATTTGTGCTTGTGTAATCTAAATATTGTAGCCAGCTATGAATACCTTAACTGAACTTTGAAATTAAAGCAGTGAAATCGAATGATATTACTTTAATGCTGGCGTTTCAATTTCAACGACTCTCGGTTTCATTCCGGAAAAGGAAGGGACCCTGCTTGGTAATGCAATTGGGACAATGAGCAACAAAGGTTCATGCTACGTTGCTGTAATTTAGTGAGAAAAATTTAACAATTTGAAAAGCCGAGGTCTGCCATACAGTTCTAAAACTTTACGTGCCACTAGTCTTCCTTGTTGGTTGATTGAAGGTTTGAAGTCGTCGATCGAGGATGTGGCGACAGTCACTCATTGTCGGCCGTCGCTGTTGCAGAAGCTGGATGTTGGCGCGCCTTCTAATCGATACGGTCTCCAGCCGAAACGGGCTCTTGATGTGTGCCAGTTAACGCTTCCCGTCCGCGACACCATGTCAGAAACTAACATAGCAAGTCGAGCGCAATTACACGCTGCCAAACCCCGAAAGCGCGGCAACTCGCGGTAGCGTCACACAACACACCTGCTCCACTGCATTACTCCAGCCAGACTCTGCTCTGCCCGCGCTCCACGCGGCCGAGTTCACACTACCAAAGATCCTAAACACTTTCGTTCTCCACATGACCTATTGATGTAGTCGTTCGATAGCATAGTTTTCCCTAGGCCAGACCCAGCGTAAAAATACAAATAATATTTACAAAACAAACCAATTGTACATCGACTTAAATTCATTAATATATATATATATATATATATATATATATATATATATATATATATAGTAAAACGATTACAATGTATAAAGACACAGAAATGTCATATCTTCAGATAACAAATAAGGAAATAAATTTACAGTACAATAGATGAAAATAGGAGGATATGCATTTCCGGCGTTACACGTGTCCCACTTTGTCTGAGGATGTTCGTGTAACCTAAACAGACTCAGAAAATGTCCCAAAATGAAAAAAAAACAGCGGAAATGCATATGCTCAAAACATCAAGAAATTTTAGCATTAGGCTGATTAACCATAAACCAATTTTTAGACCATAATAATTGAGTGGATACACTCCTAATCTTATTCCACTCTGTCATTTTGCACAAAAAAAAAAAAAAAAACAGGTTGACAACATATTAAAATTCATAGAAAGCATAGAAAATGGTTTAGCTGTTCCAAAATGATTAAAATTCGTAACACTATCAAGCAATGGAATACTATTTACAAAATTGATCAGAGTACATGGTCATAAAAACAGGTAGATCAAAATACGCAAATTAATAATTAATTACATAGAATACTCATTTTTATGTGACCTTTTCATAATTAATATTCTCGACACAAGAGTCCACTTAACGCTAAACAAGAAAGTAATATACAGCAGATCGACAAAAACATAAATATTGACAGCAGAACCCTTTCATATCAGCTGTCAGGGAAGAAAAACAACTCCGCCTTCCGTAATCGCAAGTACAGCGGTACAAGAGCCGACAGCGGCTCCGCCTCGCCAGTATTGTTGCGCCCGCCTGTGCGGCACGCTTGATCTCACTCGCCCTTGTAACGGCATTTCCAGAACGTCCGTTTCACTGAATTCTTTCGGAAAAACTCACTCCCGAGTAATCTCAAGGTGTCCATTAACACTATACAGTGGATAACTCGACACTGTTCATTATCACATGCATGTACTAGCCTGAAACTTAAAACAGCGTCTAAGTACATCGGCAATGACTAGTAAATCACATGTTCATGAAATCTTACAGCTAGCTACAAAATCATATTTACATTCCTTAATCTACAGTGACTCAGCTGAAAACTTAAACTACCAGCTTGGATTTTTCAATTGGTTACTAATCAGTTACTATTAAATCATTTAATCAAAATTAATTACTTATTAATGACAACTTCTTTAACGACCTCTAGGTCAGGCAAAAGCATCGCAACTTCGCACATCCTTAAATCTTACACTCTATATTTACATACTGTACAAATTACCCTTTCTGTGGTATTAATCAATCCTTGGTTGGTACAATTTCAGGTCTACAATGTTCCGTGTACCTAATAGCTTTCCAGAGCTTGGATACTCTAAGCAATAAGCATTTGTGTGAGGTATACCAATGACCTTATATGGTCCATTATAAAGAAACTTAAATTTAGAGATTTCATTGTCTATCTCGCTCTATTTCTCATGAGCTTTTACAAGTACTAAGTACTAAGCAAACTTAGCAAAACGCGCTTTAGCGTCATGACGACGTGTGTGAGCATCGGCTTTTAGCTTCATTATTTCTCACAAACGATCTTTTTTCACACCAATAATAATGTCAATGGCATCCGGCCAATTAACAATGTGCATAGGCTGGTATTGCCTATGCACACCGTCTCCTGCCTCGTCAAAACTAACTACTATTGTTTTATCTTGTGACGAACATGTCAAAGTTTTGCTTTCGCAATTAATCAATGCACGGTACTTTCATAGCCAATCTAACCCGATAATTACTTCCGCAGTTAAGTCTGGCACGACGACAAACTCTTGTTCAAATCGTGCCCCACATATCTCGAAGTTGACAAAAATCTGTTTTGTGACCGGTTTACTGGCCTTTCCAGTAGCACCGATAATTTTTACTCCTGTTACTGGCTTAACTACGATAGCAGGTCTGTCTTTCAGTAACTGAAATATTTTCCCTGATACAGCATTCAATTCTGCACCGTTGTCAATCAACACGTTTAGTTGTAGGTCGTGCATATTAACAGACACTACTATCTGTCTACATTTGTCCTCGACTGTTTCTTTATTTTCCCACACTAAATCCTCGTCTACATCCAGGTCATTCCAAAAAAAAACCATCTGGCTTTGATCGTAAATCCGGCTTATCTGGCGGCTTTTTCAGCCTCTGTTCACATACAGTTTTAATTTCAACACGTTTGTCCTGAGGCTTAGTCTGTAGCTTCCAATAGCGAAACCTTTTCCTGTAACTCGTCAACTAGTGAGTGTTGCTTTGCTGTCAATTCACTAGTTGTCACCTTCGTTGATTCCTCTTTATTCAGATTGATCTCATCTGCCAATCTACCTGGGGGAATGTGCCCAGTAGTATCTGCAATTACTTCCTCTGGATCTGCGCAACCCACACTGCTACCGTCTGACCGTATAACGTCAGCTCTAACCTCCTACACGCTGTAATCTACGTGATTTCCTACCAATCGTGTCCGGCTATCACTAAAATTCTCGTAATCTTTCTCCTCAATACTTTCGCAATGTTTAAACTGGAGTTTTGCGTCGGATGGGTCGGCCACTTCTAACACTATAACTTTCGGTAAAAGCTGCCGGTCAGGACCAGAACTTTCCGCAACTACTTCAACATCCAAATCCTGCAGTATGAAACACGACGAATCTTGCTCGTGTTCCCCATTAACATCAACTATTTCTGGTAAAGTCTGCCGGTTAGGACCAGAACTTTCTATCATTTCACAAACACTATCTTCCTGCGGGACGAGACGCGGCAAATCCTGCCCGCGCTCCCCATAAACACTTCTCCCGTACAGGCCCCTATAATCTCTTAGTTCGTCCTATAAGCGACCGAACTGCCTTAACCAGACCTCATCCCTCTCTGCATCCCCTCGCTCGATGACGGACGTGTTATCCGACACCTGATTTTATCCCAACAATTGCGAATCATCTTAAACTCAATCTCCAGTTCCGCTGTGGGTGTTACAGCTGCCACTTTATAATCGATTTCCGGAACATTACTTAAATTGTTCTCACTGACAGTGAATGTATTTTCTACTGCCGTGTCTACAGCTGACCTACTACTCGTGGGCGCACTCCTTCCTCCTAACACTGGCACACTCTCCCGCCGTTGATTATTTCACACGGAATTTTCATAACGACAACACCTGGGTTTTCTCCTGTTATTTGGTCGCCAAAATTTCTCCACGCCCGGTCGGCCCCTCACCGGCGCGGCTAATGGTTTCCCTGTCTCGTCCCAGCAGATCCGCTCCCCGGATGGTGCTGAGGCGGCTGATCACACCCGCTGGTGTTTTTACTATTCTGCGAAGCCCGTATCACGCTAGTATGATACTGGTTTCCGTCATTCCTGTTATTATTTGCATTGTACCGATTGTCATTACGGTCCGAACCATTATTGTTATTGTTGCCATGGTTGCGGTATGCATTATTCCCATGGTTATCGTTGTTGTGTTTGTTGTGGTACCCGTTGTTGTTACCACAGCCTCTACCACTGTCGCGATTACTGCGCCAATCGTCCTCGTCCTCAACTCTTTCCAGGAAATCATTGTCTTGTAATTGCTTCTTACATATCGTTTTGTATCATCTGGAAGTTTCTTGTAGAGTTCCCAGACTATTTCGGATTCCGTGCGGCGATGACGCAAATATTCCAACTTGCGGATCCAGCCCTCACAAAACTCCTTCATCGAGCCACGCGAATTCGCATCGAAAGGCCTCGATACGACAAATTCGTGCCAGACACTTTGTTTTTGCTCTGACCAGTATTCAGCCAGAAACAAATTTTTAATCTCGTCAAAAGTCAGGTTCGTAATGTTGAGGTTTAAGCCCCAACGCTTGGCATCACCAGCCAACACGTCAATAACCGCATCAATTTTTCTCTCATTAGTCCATGATCTGGGCAAAACTCTTTCACAATCTTTAATTAAATCCGTCGCGTGTATACCGCCTTTTTTCAAGGGATCGAACCGCTCCTCTTTCATCAACAATTCCGAACTATGTGCACAGATTGGCACATAGCTCTGTTTTTCGTCAAGTTTCGTTTCTAATTCCGACACTCTCGTAATTACTTGGCAAGTGGTTGTCGCAAGCGTTTCTACTTCCCTTTTTTTCTCTTCGCAGGTATTAGCCCGCTTCTTCACTTTAGCATCTACTTCGGATACTAAAGCCTTTAAAGTTTCCACCTTCTGTTGATCCTCTTTTTTCACTAATTGAATTTGTTCCATCACCTTATTCTCGATGATCGGAGCAACTGCTTCTCCTACACTTTTCTCGATTCTGCTAATTTCGGAATCAAAACGAGTATTTATGCTCGCAATTTCCGCCTGAACGCCTATCATTTCCTGTTTAAGATTACCGATTTCGGTATTAATTACAACAATATCTTCTTTGATTTTATCAACTTTTGTGTTAACAACTCCAACATTGTTGTTAACAAGATTAATAGCTTTGTTCTGGTTGTCTAGCTTCCAGTCAATTTTTTCAGATTGAGCTTTAATTTCTGCCGATTGACTCTTGATTTCGTTAATCAAAACATTCAATAAATCAGTTAAATTCCCGGAAACTACCGGTTTTACTTCCGTAGCTGGTTCCTCTATATATGTTCCCCCGTATTCGTCATCAAGGAGTGCAGATTTGATTTTCGCTTCCGATTCCGAAACGTTTTCTTAAGTTTGGAATTCCATTTCTGCTCTTTGTTGCGTTTCGGCGGTCGCGTCTTTCATGTTAGCCGCCTGCCCCTGAACAATGGGTTCCGCGGTGCGCGTTTCCCACTGTTCGACCGATTGTTCCGTATCCAAGTCTACCAAATTTTGGTAATTGTTGCCTTCACTCATTTTAATAGTTTTTAATATAAATGCCAAATCTCAAATATAATTAGGATTACTCTCACTACTTATTCTGGCTGACGTAATGGCCTGTTGGTAACCAGTACTTTGTTACGAGATTTGTACAATGCAAAATTCGTGTCCAGAACAACCTCAAATCTGAAGATTGTCCTGTCACCAGGTCACCACGTGTAACCTCATAAATGCATAAACAAATATATATATATATATATATATATATATATATATATATATATATATATATATAGTAAAACAGTTACAATATATAAAGACACAGAAATGTCATATCTTCAAGTAACAAATAAGGAAAAAAATTTATGGTACAATAGATAGAAATAGGAGGATATGCATTTCCGGCGTTACACTCTTCAATCCTTAATACTTCTGTACCCGGCTTCTTTGCATGTCTTTCAGACTACTCTCTTAAATTTCAGCATACTCTTCATCACTACTAAACTGTGATCTGGGTCTTTATCTGCACCAGGATAGTACTACTATTACCTATTAAAATTTATTGCAGAATTTATTTACTGTTCTTCCGATCTCATTCCCCCACAGTGCCCATAATCTCCCTAAACTTTTTTCTTTCCCCTGCTATTGGATTCCAATTCCCCATGATTATAAGATTATCATCTTCCTTTACATCCCGAATTACCCACTCAGTGTCCTCATATACCTTATGATTTCATGATCTGCTTGTCACGTCGGCATTGATAATGGAACTATTGTTGTTGGTGTTGGTTTGCTGTCGATTCAGATGAGAACATCGTTATCACTGAACGGTTCACGGTAATGATCACACAGCGTAATACTGCCGGTAGCAAAAATCGACTGATGATATTCATTGTTTTGCACATCAAAAAGCACTTTATACTAAATTTGCAGGCCTGGAGCATGTTAAGAATTGGTGGTAAGGGTAGTAAAATTTCTGAAGTCACACACAGTAATCCATTGTCAGTTGCAACAGTTTCCTATGGAACTGAACGATGAGTACGGAAACATCATGTTACTGTCAAGTACATAGTTTAAGTCAAAGGGCATGCCTGGAATGATTTTTCCAATATAAAACTCGCTACTGGTTCAGTATATCCATTGTGGATGATGAACTGCGACTGTGATTTAAATTGGCGTTTATCTGATAATAAATATGCAACCAGTCGCCTTTTTCCGGTTTATTCAACCACGAACACGTTTCGAGCCACTGCAGGCTCATCATCAGATGGAGGTATTACAAGAACATTATGTTGTGGCCCGAGTGTAGCTCGATGCAGTGCTGGTGCTGAGTGCAGTGCCTTGTGGTATCCATATCAGATTGCTTCTTATAATGTACCTACATTATTAAGATACGTACATAAATGAACACAGGATTTAGCTACACTTGGTTTTACACTCCTCACTGTTTAATTTTATTGTTTAATTTATTGAAGAAAGAAGAAGTGCAGGAAAGAAAATTAGAACATCCAAAATGGAGTGCAAATTTCGCATTTTAAGTGGACTTGACTGCACACTGGTCACAATAACACATTGCAAAGTGACTTCTTTCTGATTTGATAGGGATGCATTGAAAAAGAAAGTCGCATTGTAGACGAGCACATTCTGAGGACGGCAGCACAGTGTTAAATAAAATGTGTGGTTTGAAGAAGTGTTTGTGGCCTAGAAAGATTTACCAGGATAGTCTTATAAATATTTTGGGGACGCTGTCAATCTTACATCTGTTTCCGAGGTGTTTTCGAGACTGTCTGCCGTTTAAACTGAAACCGCCCCTGTGCATGTGCAGATGTAACTAGATGACCTACAAGGTAATTCCAGTTACAACAAACCTTTTTATGTTAAATTGTCAGTGGCGTCTACAAAGCTTTTTCCGATAGAGTTTCCATTCTCCATAATGACGTTCCAAAGTGCTAAAACACTTCGCTCGACATACTTGTGTGAAAGACATTTCTTGGGTTATGAAACCCACGATTACATGACAACTTCGTAAGGTTCAAAATGGCTCTGAGCACTAAGGGATTTAACATCTGTGGTCATCAGTCCTCTATAACTTAGAACTTCTTAAACCTAACTAACCTAAGGACATTACACATAACCATGCCCGAGGCAGGATTCGAACCTGCGACTGTAACTTCGTAAGGTTGCGCCTTATCTGCCAGTACGATTATCAGGAAGTTTTGACCAAACGTGTAAGGAAAGATGAGAATTTGATAAATGTACCAATCCTCTGTAGTATCGAAGTAACCAGATCCTTGGTAAATCTGTTCTTGGGACTACATTTGTTGGTCAGAGAGGTTACTTCGTTTGAAGAGAGTAGCAGTAGTGTGAGTTAGACAATCTTGCTGTGTATTTGGTTTGAAAAGGATGGAAGTTAGCCTGACGTCTTATTTAAAAAGGATGTTGTAATGATATATTTTGAGGAAAAATTTATTGGAAATGATATTATATGAATGTAAGAACGTCAAAAAGGATATTTTTAAGCTAAACCTGTTTTTTTTTGTTTGTAACTGTCTGCATCTAAATGAATACTCTGCAAATCACATTTAAGTGCCTGACAGAGGGTTTCTTATTGTTAGAGCATTGTGTATGGTTGAAGTTTACTGTGGAAATTTTTTAGTGAAACACATGGAATTGTGTGATAGTTGAAGCAAGTGTCAATGAAAGCAATTGTACGCAAGAGAGTTATTAAGAAATATTTTTGTGCTAGCTTGTCTAGATGTGAGAACTTCATGAAAAAGGTGTATCGTTGTTATGGCTCAATGAAGAACAGTTTAACTTGAAGTATTTTTCTCATTTGTCGGTCATGAAGATTAGTACCGCATTTACATTTTCTTTCATGACTGTGTCTGCTTACTCGCATTACACATCGCGAGTTGCGAGAAGCATTTTGTGAAAACTTGTAAGATACCGTACTCGTTTTGCATATCGCAAGGACAGAAAAAGAAATTTGGTTTTGGATAGTCAGATCACTGTTCCTACGAGTGACAGGTTGCAGAGCAGATGAGCATTCCATGCGCACAGATGTGGCGATAAAATTAATTGGCATCAAAATTATGGTCCATTGTAAGGCATAGAGAGTGTCAGAGTGTATTTGTGAAGATATTATCGTATCTGTAAGAGATCTTGTGAATTTTCAAGCACTTGTATCAGAAAGACAGATTTTGCTGTGTAATGGAAATAGCAGTTCTGGTACAGTTGCTGTTTACAAGTCTAAAGACAAATTTTAGCAATATTCAGGGCCAATATTTTAATCTGAGATGTGTTGTTTTACAGTCAGATGGAATATGCAAATTTCATTGAAAACGGACTTCTTTCTCGCAGACGAACTGTTCGACTTAGCGGCTAGTCTGGATTTTGCACCGCGAGGTGTGAGCTTCACATATTTCCAGTCAAAACTAAATAATTGTCACATGGTCCTGTTGCCTGCACCGAGATTTACATATTACGATATCAAAAATAAGATTTACAAAATTATTAGATACCAACTTGACACTCACACATTTTAACTTGAGTGCGAAATTCTGTGAAATTGTCTGAGACTGTCCATATGGCTGCAGTTTACACCAGAGAAAAAGTATATTATATCTTCAGCGCGTCAAAAATAATTAAATAGTACTGATTTCTTTTTGTTTTACTTATGTTGTTGAGAAATGTGAAACATAAAACCAAGTTGTATGTAGTGCGACTGCAATGCCATTTAGATGCGACACGTTCACAGTTTTTCCATCTTCCCCCTCCTCACGCTCGGACAGCGTGGCGTGGCAGTGGTGGAACTGTGAAGCGAGGCTGTGCGTCTTGGCGTTTGTGCCCGGGGTTCCCCCGCGAGTCGAAATCTTGGCCTCACCTGGACAATGTGTAAAGCTTTCTTCTAACGTCTTCTCTCCGGCTGAGGGAGATATCTGCAGAGGTAAAGCGACGAACTGTCACCAGAGATCAAGGGAGCGCCGAATATATGGGCAGTGTAGATGGCACCAAAGTCTATCACGTGACGTCGGCTACATGATAGTCTCTCGTAATGCTAACATTCTCGACTGAAAGTAATTTTTGTCATTGCAGCGTTGGCATCCAAATTTTATGTAATGTAACACCTTCCTTTTTTCCTGTTAAAATTATTTTTAATGTATCTCAATTACATCTCAATAGCCTCTTTATAAATACGCGCACGATAACGTGATGTTTTCGACATGAAACTTGTCTCACTGAATTACATTTCAGATCACCCTCTTAGGAAACACGTTCCTCTATGGCCGTCTTATCCGTGTGTCCCAGGAGGCAATTCCTTTTGTGTTCAACCAGACGGGTATTAACACTTCTTTTCGTGGTACCAATATAAACCAGTCCAATAGCAAGAAATTTCGTAAAGGTAGACAACATTGTCCGTGGTGCGCAGCGAACTGGTGCTAAGCATCAGTCGAGATAGCAGTAGCATTTGTTTATTGTGACCAGCTTCGGCTTGTGTTAAAGCCATCCTAAAGCTTTTTGGCTCCTCTATGGCTTATGCTGACGGTTCCTCGGGTTTTCGCATGATACCACGATCGTGGTATCAAGTGAAAAACCGAGGAGCCGCCAGCACCAACCATAGGGGCACAAAAAGCCTGAGGATGACTTTAACATAAGCCGAAACCGATGATAATAAACAAATGCTATTGCGATCTCAGGTATTGTTTTAACCAAAATACAAGGAATTTCATATACACCCGGTATAGCCAAAAGATATCGTTTATCTTTTGCTGATATCAAGCATTCTTTTATCTTCCTGCTTGGTCTGAAGGTAGTTTCCAAACCATACTTGCTCAACACTTTCCCAATGCTATATGTAACCTTACTTATAAACGAAAGGAAAAATTTCGCTGGGGTGGCCGTTGTTCCTTGCCGATCCTAATTCTCTCCCTATAGCGCAATGCTCGATCTTTCTGCTTGTTATAATAATCATTCTTCTTGGATGTCGGATGCAGATGTTCAGCTGCATCTTTTAAGTAAGTCAGTTTAAAAATTCTGTGTGCACTGTCTCTCAATATTTTAATCACACCTTTTTTTTGCCTGGGGTGGTGGTTAGAATCTTTATTAATGTAATGGTTTGCATATGTGGCTTCTCTATATACCCTATGGTCCAACGTCCCGGTCCTCGCTTGATAATAGACATATCCAAAAAATTCAATGGGCATTATTCTCCGTCTCCATAGTAAATTAAAACTGTAAGATCGAGTGCAGAGGAATTCTGCACCAGTACTTCTTATGAGAGATGAAAGACAGAGCTTCGATCGGTAAGGTGGAATATGGCAGACCCATTATCATTTTTACCTGATATGTGTTGATTGAGAGACGTATCAAATACTCGCAGTTTCTAAATTTGCCTCGGAAAAAAGAATGCATTATCTGTGTCGATTCCAGGTAGTGAAAAGTACGAGAGAAAATGAGTATCTCGAAAAGTAAGATTAGCTATATAGAATGCAATAGGATTTACTTAGAAGGATGACGAAATAGCAACGATATTCTCCCAAAAACAGATATACTTTGAATCCATCTCAAAAACACTTGTAAGAAGAAGCTGAATGGTAGTAAATATATTGGAATATGTATAATGTCGTATTCTGGAGTACAACTGAAAGAAAAAAGCAAGTAAAAATATAACACTGTTCATAAACTGAAGCTGGGTGCAATGTGTCAGTAATTGTGAAGATATATACGAAATAAGTGTAACAGTAACAATAAAAACAGAAAGAGAAAACGTGATAGCGCTTTATCCACCGGAGGAAGACAAAATGAGGGATCAGTTATCGTATATGACACCGTTCGAAATATTATGGACTAGTGTAATCAAAAATATTTGTTCTGTTCGATGACCTAAATACAAGTGTACGATATAATTCAGTATCCGATGTTGTTGGAATGCACAGAGAAACGCAATCAGAATGTGATTATTTCACTTTCAAAGATTCAAAAATATCTTATACCCTTTCAAGAAATATATTGACAAATACGAGTACTTGGACCAGCAGAGAGTACATATCAGTTACAGATTATGTAATAGTGAAAAGAAGAATGCAAAGTCAATTAAAAGATACAATTGTGTAAAGAAGTTTTTGTTCTGTAATTGATCACTATCTTGTAATAGGCCACATTGACGCTTTTACTACACAATGGCAAAAATTTATCTATAAAGTATATTTACTATAGGATGAAATATTAATGGCGTAAGTAAGAATATACCAAGAAAAAAATTAGAACAACTAGCTATAAGGACACCGCTGCATAAGAATGGACGAGTACCGAGAAAGCAGTAAACAAAGCTGCACATAAAACATTAGAAAGAAGTAAGAAATATCGCCGAGGAGGGTAATTACAAATCAGGTCCACAGAAATTGTGAAAGAATGAAACGCCCCCTTAGAAAAATTATATATGACTGTGCTTAAACTGACACACAATATTTTTAGCGCAACGCAATCTGACTTTCAAAAATCCCTACAAAAGAATGGCCCTGACTAACATTAACCTATGCGTTTTACAAATCACTTACCTCACAAAAATCTTGGTTACTCGAACTACTGCAATACAGAGAGGGCCACTACTGCCAGCTAAATAAAAGATTCAAACTACGGAAGGCACTAACTACTGATAGTCATAGTTAGCAAATGAAAGATTTTAATAGAGAACAAACAATGTATTTACCTTAATAGTCATCAAAAGTCATAATATATATGGCAGTTCATGATATCCAGTCTTACAAATATCAAAACTCCGCCATATCTCTCCCCACATCCACCACTGCTGGCGGCTCACCTCCAACTGCGCAACACAACGTGCTGTAATAGCCAACTGCCCAATGCTACAATGGCGAGTATTACAACAATGCCAACCAGCCACAGACTGCACACAGCACAGCCAGTGATTTTCATACAGAGCGCTACGTGGTGGCGGCGTTACCAATATAAGAACCTAAACAGTCTACTTACATAGCCCCCATGCTCCCCACAAAAAATTTTACAAATTGTTTTGGGCAGTGGCCAATAATGATTTGATAAAATTTTTCATAATTACAGTAACAAAGATATCAAATGCACACACTTATTGATACAATGTTGGTCAAAAGCTAAAATTTTCTCACAGTCCATAAAGACAGTCCTGATCATTCATCACAGTAAAATTGCAGTGTTTTTTTTTCTCAAAGTTTGAGCAGTAAAAGAGAATGCACACGAAGTATTGGAATTCCATGCAGTCTTGAAGAAGTAGTGTTGTCCTTCCAACGGAAAGACAGTGCTGACTCTTGACATGCAGACAGATAACGGGCCACAACAGAGCGAACCCACAGCAGAGTCCGTCGAAGTTTTGAAGAATATTGGTAGGTAGGTCATCACAGAGCAGACCCACTGTAGTCCTGGTAGAGAGTATGGTATTGGTGGGCCACCAGAGGTGCAAACCCACTGCAGTCCTTGTAGAAATAATGGTATTGATGGGTCATCAAAGGTGCAGACCCACTGCAGTCCTTGTAGAAATAATGGTATTGGGGGGTCATCAAAGGTGTAGACCCACTGTAGTCCTTGTAGAGATAATGGTATTGGTGGGTCATCAAAGGTGCAGACCCACTGTAGTCCTTGTAGAGATGGCCAGCAGCCATCTGTTGCGACTGTGCAGGTGCACAATCACCATCGAAGAGTCTTGCGGAGAATATAGCAAGTCCATAAACCACCACTTGTCCACTCACAAAAAATTTGTTTGAAAAGTCCTTAGAACCAGCAATGCTGTTATCCAGTCCTTGCTGAATTATTAACACATGTGCAAACACTATCATTCCCTACTTCTCACATATTGTCCATATACTATGACCAACAGAAACGTGTGCAGTGAAATGTAACTTACAAGTTACTTAATTTGATGAACTGGTGCCAATTACAAATTTATAACATAAGAATACAATAACAAAAGTACAAAATACATGATTAAAGAACATGACAGTACAGATAATATTTGTAGTAATACAGGCTTTATAAAACAATAGAAATAAACATATACATCAGTGTTACAGGAATTATGACATAAATAAATACATACAAGATCAGAATAACTTTTGAAACATCAACTTCACACATGAGCATTAAAACAAAACAGAATAAATAATGTCTGAACATCTTTACAAAGTAAATAACGTATTATCAAAAAAAGTCTACAACGTAACTCTCATCAGATAAACACATAAAGACAGGAAGAACACAAATACACAAGGGTACACAAACACATAGCGGAATAACACAAGGAAAGGACAGGGTTTGTTTTACTGCAGTATTTTGCAAACAAAACTTTTTTACTTCTAGGAGATCTCCCTTCATTCTTCATTATTTCCAAAAAGTCCTATCTATACCTGCTTTCTGTACTTTTTTCGTATAACTTCTCAATGCATTTCTTCCAATGCATCGCAACTCATTCTCTTCTATAGTTTACCCCCTCTTAAGCTAACTTAAATCTACTGAGCTCAGATGCTGAACTAAGGGACGAGGCAATGCAGCAGCACAAAACAATTAATACAAACAGCAATGAAAAAATGCAAACTGGCAAAGCAAGCTACAGTAAATCTACATTACCAAGCAAATGCAACATTACAACTAATATGAGCCAATGTGCAGCAACAAGAAAAATAAATTAGTAGTAAAACTGGCTTAACAGAGTAATAAAAAGTGAAATTTAGTGGCACTATACCTGGCAAAGAGCAGCAGAAAATGTAATAACTTATATCTAAACATGACAAAGCACAAGCAGAGAAATACTACGGTAAAAATGGCCATGTTTAATACCTATGTCACATCTTAACACTAGAGTGATGCATCACGATAACTTACTCTACCAAAAAATTTACCAAGCAGTTGAAAAGAACATTATGTATGCAGTTACTGTTATTAATCCCTTCTTATTGTTCTTTCCATTCCAAGTGCTCCTTTTCCAAAGAATATGGATCATAAAATTATTATTTAATAGATCTGTTGGCAGAAAGTGTTCACATTAGCAAATGCACTTAATTTTACTTTATAAAGCCAATGCTGCAACACAGCTGGAAATCAGATATTAAACAAAATGAGCAACCTCTCAACTAGAAAGACAATAGATGTAAAATGTCTCTGATCATTTCATTAGGCATTTTAGTAAATATCATAAATTAAGAGCTCCACAGTGTAATCATATGTTTTCAAGTTTGAGCGTGTCGTATTTGCGATGCTTTCTACAAAGGAATGTCAATAGCGAGGATAATGGCCTCTTTTTTTTTTCTCCACCTGTGCCTCTGAAAGGCACACGCTAATGGCTTTTTTCCAGGCGTCTGTCACGCAGCTGATTGCCCATGACGCATATTTGCGACACCAGCTTGCACTACAGTGACAGTCTCATATAAAAATTTCACAGGTCGAGAATTTGCGTTTCAGATCTGTAGCAACAAAATCTTGTAAATATAACAGTGTCCAAAAAATTTTCGTCCACATTGTGATACATTCACGCATTTACACACATTTCATAACTCTTTAAGTACGATTCTTGGTTTCCAACATCCTTTTTCACAAATCAGAGTCCCTAACCACTATTCATTACTCCTTACCTTATTACACATATACATATTCGTCGAAACTTCTTCAATATTTCATCGTAATAAATACATAGCATAATCAGACTCTTCATATAGCATCATCTCATTGATCATGAACATACCTCAAAAGCATAATACATACCATCATCGTAATAATAACATCATAACATCTCAGTCTAATCTCAAAAACGTTGTAGCTTTCTGCAGTAATTTCAAAACCTAAAGAAAATTCTCTGCTTATTTCAATAGTGTCATCTACCTCAAACGTACTTTAAAAATCATGATCCCATACCAAATACATCATTCAAAACTTTCACAATATCACAATGGTTCCGAAAAAATATGAACAGTTCACACAGTACAGACAAAATACAGTTTCATAAGTATGAAGTTATCCAACTGTGTAATTGCGTAAACATGCGTCACTGACATAGTAAAAAAATTTTTGTTTCTATGTTAAATAATCAGATAGCTGTGTAATTCTGTGTTAGAGAAATATGGTACCAATGTGTAAAGTTGTAATAGCAAATATCATATTAGCTAGGGCTCCTTGTGCTTGCCAAACACATGGTACACAACATAAGCATGTACCCTCCTGAGGATTAATGTAATTATACCCTCAGGTGTTACAGATTACAGCAATGGAATGAAATGTATCACGGAAAACCTTGGTATCATTGTAATTCAAAAATCTTTATACATAAATGTTTTAAGTACAAAATCAATCACTGAAATACGTGTACTGTAGCGCTAAACTGTGCATCTTGTTGTAAGACAATCTCTGTCATTACTTAAGAGTAAAAAATGTGCCAAGTGTCGTAATTATCGTCGTCCGTAAGCAAAGTTCAGTAGAAGTCAATGTACTTACCTCGTAATAAACAAAGTGAATTGCTATGCGTATAGATATTGTAGTTGTTACGCTTATTGCCGTGATGAAGTAAGTTCTGTACTGTAACGTATTGTTGTGCTACAGAGAAGGCTGTCTCATTGTAGCTATACCACAAAAGTTACTACTAAAACATGTATTCCCTTCCGGAAGAATTCAGAAAAACTATGCAGATATAAAACAGATACACCACAAAAGCAACCATGTAAATTGTGTCACATGTTAGTAGTGTCGTGATATAGTCATGTAGCTGTCAAATAAAGGAACCACTGTGTCATCTGGTATCTCTCAGAAAGTACTTTAAATCCAGAATGTATTTTCAAGTAAATCAAAATGTTGCATCAAAATCTCATTAGCAGTACCAGTATATGATCTAAGTATTTGAGCCTTATAGTCGTTACATAATCGTGCAACTAACAAGCAAGAATGTACACACACCACAATAACACTGTGTCGTCTGCTCAATATAACAATGCACTCGTAAATACTGTCTAAATATGTTCCCTAGGCTCTAGACTGTATAGTTAACTTCAAAACATTGTTGCATGTTAACAGTTTCTCAGTGTGACAAATTGTACTAGTAGTGTGAAGTGAAAAATTTTATGGCAAAGAGTAAGTTAAAAAGCAGATTACCTTTCAATAAACGGTTTTACATGTGAAATGTGGCGCAATCCTTTACTCTTCCAAGTACGCAGCATTTCAACTTCAACGCAATTATCATGTGGTGTGCGTCAGTAAGGAATGCTAAAATTTTTCTCAAGGTTAGCGCCTATGTTACTGTTCTCTGAGCCAGCCAGCGCACGTGGCTGCCTGCGGTGCGAGTCATTGTCAGTCTCTTTGTTGGCGCGCGTTGTTATTAGGATTAGGAGACCTAACTTCTACAAATTCACCTTGACGAGAAGGCCCTGCCTTGTTTGAATCTCGCCAGTTCTGATGAAATTCTGGTCTGTCGTTACGGTTATATCGTCTGTCGTCATGTCGGTAATTTCTGGAATTAATTTCTTGTTGGTCACGTGGTGGAGAACTTCTCCCTGAGTCGTAACTGCGCGGTGGACCGTTGTGTCTGAAGTTATTCTGTCTCCCTTGATAATAATTGTTTTGGTTCCCATATTGTCTGTTTCTATGGTTCTCTCTGTCATATTCATTACTATGGCAAAGCGATTTTTTCTCTGTAATTATTATTACTCTGCCAGTGGTTGTCATATGTGTGGTGTCTGTTTTGGTCACGATTTGCGTTGTAAGAATAGCCTTGTCGTGTCCAGTTATTATTTCTTTCATCGCGGAATTGTGACGGATGTGACCTGTAATTGTTGTGCTCCTGTTTTCGCGTTCTGCGATTGTCAGCGTCAATTTCCAATTCTTGTAACAGTCCCTGAAAAGCTTCAATGTCGTCTTTGCAAGGTCCTGCCAAAATAATATGCCGTAAATGTTCAGGCAATTTGATTAAGCAAATGCGGATGAGTTCTGAGGGGCTGTATGGGTCTGAAAGATACTGATTCTTATGTAACATGTCTTCGAAATATTTGACAAGACTGGAAAATTCAGATTGTTCGAAATGTTTCATCATTACAATGCTATGTTTTACTCGGTCTTGTGTAGCTTGAGACCAATATGCTGAGAGGAAGGCACGATAAAATTCTCCTTCACTGTGACAATCATGAATGACCGATCGCATTCTTACAGCTGGTTCATTCTCTAAATAGCCACACATAAATTCTAACCCGTGCTCCAATGGCCAGTTGGGAGGAAAACAATGAGAGAATTGATAGAGCCATGCTTGTGGATGAATGTCGTTGCCAGAATTCTTAAATGTTTTGAATTTACGTGTAGTAATGAACAGCTTATAGTCAAAATCATCACGTCGGCGATTCGCACATCGGTCATTGTTACGTCTTGTCGGCGGTTCCATCTCAAAATTCGGTGCACTTGCCAATTTCTTTCATAATTTCCGAAATGCCCTGTGTTATTATTTTGTGGCTTTACCGTATTTCTAAGTTCCTCTTCCCGTGTTGGAGTGCGAGTGTCCTCTGAAATATGTAATTTTTGTATCACATGTGCCAACTGATCTTGTACTTCCCGGATTTCTCTTTTGTGTTGCGTGTTAACTTGATTCTGATTTTGTTTGAATTTCTTAGTTTGTTCATACTCTTCTGTGTCAGTGATGGCTACAGGTCTTGTGTCATTCAGATCATCATCTACCTTTGCAGATAAGTTAGTGAGCTGATCCGAAAGTTCGGCTACTTTCTCCGATAGTGTACTTATTTCCTCAGTGTGTTTTCCTGAACCAAGTTTCAGAGTGTCCATTTGTGTTGAAATCGTATCTACTGTGTTTTTTAAGTTTTTCTGAGTTTTTGCAAGTAGCGTAACCGAATCGGTAGATGCAACTGAGTCAATTTTAGCCCACAAGGTCTCATGATTTTCATGAAGAATGGTTTGCAGTTCTTTTATGGCTGCTTCGTGATTCTGTAATGCATTTTAATGCCGCGAAAAAATAGGTTGAAAATGATCACAAATTTGTGTTTTTACGTCATTACAGACTTTTTGACATTTCGATTCAATGTTATGTAACTCAGTAGTTAAATCTTCACGTGTTTGTTCAAGTGTGGTGTCTAACTTTTGAAGCTTTTGCTCTGTTTGTCTCTGATTTTGTTCCATTGTGTCTAACTGTTGCTGTGTTTGTCTCTGGTGTTGTTCCATTGTGTCTAACTGTTGCTGTGTTTGTCTCTGGTGTTGTTCTATTGCGTCTAACTTTTGAAGATTTTGTTCCATTGTGTCTAACTTTTGAAGATTTTGTTCCATTGTGTCTGACTTTTGAAGCTTTTGTCCCATGTGTTGCATTAATTATAATAACAATGCACTGGTGTCTGAAACATCATCCTCAGTGCTATTCGGCAATGCATTTGAACCGCCAATATTCGCATTTTGAAAAGCAGAAAATGTGTCTTGACTTATTTGAGAAAATGGCGAGGACGCAAAACCTGAATCTACAGTATTTGCAAGATTGTGTCCTGTCATTTCGGATTCTTGAGGCAAGCTGTTGCCGACCGATCGATCGATAATGCTTCCCTGTTTACTAATTGTTTCACTGCCTACACCATTATTTGCAGCTCGCTCCATTTCCCTATGTACGATTATGTAACGACTATAAGGCTCAAATACTTAGATCATATACTGGTACTGCTAATGAGATTTTAATGCAACATTTTGATTTACTTGAAAATACATTCTGGATTTAAAGTACTTTCTGAGAGATACCAGATGACACAGTGGTTCCTTTATTTGACAGCTACATGACTATATCACGACACTACTAACATGTGACACAATTTACATGGTTGCTTTTGTGGTGTATCTGTTTTATATCTGCATAGTTTTTCTGAATTCTTCCGGAAGGGAATACATGTTTTAGTAGTAACTTTTGTGGTATAGCTACAATGAGACAGCCTTCTCTGTAGCACAACAATTACCAAATTACTACTTCGAACATTAGATAATTCATTACACGGTGGCGCTAACACACTGCTTTCGTCTTCACTGTCATTTCTCAGTTTACTTTGCAGCCTAGTATTATGTTTTTCACACGCCATTATTGTCTCAATATTTTAATGCAACATTTTGATTTACTTGAAAATACATTCTGGATTTAAAGTACTTTCTGAGAGATACCAGATGACACAGTGGTTCCTTTATTTGACAGCTACATGACTATATCACGACACTACTAACATGTGACACAATTTACATGGTTGCTTTTGTGGTGTATCTGTTTTATATCTGCATAGTTTTTCTGAATTCTTCCGGAAGGGAATACATGTTTTAGTAGTAACTTTTGTGGTATAGCTACAATGAGACAGCCTTCTCTGTAGCACAACAATTACCAAATTACTACTTCGAACATTAGATAATTCATTACACGGTGGCGCTAACACACTGCTTTCGTCTTCACTGTCATTTCTCAGTCTACTTTGCAGCCTAGTATTATGTTTTTCACACGCCATTATTGTCTCAATATTTCACACAACAACACAGAAAAGCACAATTTGAAGAGCAAAATAAGAAAACACATTAAC
Source organism: Schistocerca serialis cubense (assembly GCF_023864345.2). Taxonomy (NCBI): domain Eukaryota; kingdom Metazoa; phylum Arthropoda; class Insecta; order Orthoptera; family Acrididae; genus Schistocerca; species Schistocerca serialis. Next base: position 336,079,001 of record NC_064638.1, read on the forward strand.
ATAGCACTGAAAATAATATCTAGTTAAATGCAAGCGCAGCTGCGAAATGCTTGGTGCAAATCTATATGCATGCCACAACTGTTTTACTGTACAAGAATGAAAACTACAACTACAAAGGAAATTCTCTCTATGATTACGCGCTAGCAATAAACAATAGCTACACTAATTACACAAACTACAAGAACAAAATCAGAAGATTCCAGTGAGGTACCCTCGGCTAAGGGTCAACATATGAAACGTCCCCTTAGAAAAATTATATATGACTGTGCTTAAACTAACACACAATATTTTTAGCGTAACGCAATCTGACTTTCAAAAATCCCTACAAAAGAATGGACCTGACTAACATTAACCTATGCGTTTCATAATTCACTTACGTCACAAAAATCTTGGTTACTCGAACTACTGCAATACAGCGAGCGCCACTACTGCCAGCTAAATAAAAGATTCAAACTACGGAAGGCACTAACTACTAATAGGCATAGTTAGCAAATGAAAGATTTTAATAGAGAACAAACAATGTATTTACCTTAATAGTCATCAAAAGTCATAATATACACTGCTGGCCACCGTAAATGCAACACCAAGAAAGACAAGAGGTAGCACAACAAAATTTATTTTGTTGATAACATGTAGACCAAGTATCAAATGATTACGTTTACAGACGTCTGTGACATGTGGTTCCCGCCAGAATCAGATGCCAGAGTAGCCGCCATTGTTGGAGATGACCGCTGCCACACGTCTCGGCATTGAGTCAAAGAGACGTTGGATGTGTTCCTGGGGTACAGCAGCCCAAGCAGCTTCCACACGTTGCCAAAGATCATCTGGTGTGGCAGCTGGTGATGTAATCTGGGTCACTCGTTGAGCAACCATGGACCACATGTTTTCTATCTGCGAAAGATCCGGAGAGCGAGCCGGCCAGGGAAGCAATTCAATCTGGTTAATGACGAAGAACCTTTGGACAATGCGTACCACGTGTGGTCGCGCATTATCCTGTTGAAATATGGCTGTGGCCGAGCCCTGAAGGTAAGGAAGGACAACTGGCTCCAGCACCCCGGATATGTAGCGCCGGCTACTTAAAGTACCGGCAATGCGTACTAGAGGCGTGCGAGAGTAATATCCAATACCGCCCCATACCATAATACCCAGTGCAAGACCAGTGTGGCGGTGCATAATGCAGCTGTCCAGCATCCTCTCTCCACGGTGTCTCCACACTCGAATCCGACCATCGTGGTGCTGCAGACAGAAGCGTGCCTCGTCAGTAAAGACAACGTCATTCCATTCTGCCGTCCACATCCGTCTGTCATCACACCATTGGCGACGGAGACGTCTGTGGTTCTGCGTCAATGGTAGACGAAGCAATGGACGTCTTGCGGACAGACCACTCTTCTGTAAACGGCGTCGAATGGTACGCGCAGACACTGGATGATGCGCTACAGACGCAATGTGCTGTGCTATGGTTCGGGATGTCACTGAGCGATCCGTCACTGCCATGCGCACAATTTGCCTATCAGCACGTGCAGTGGTGCACCGAGGTGAATGCGATCGACCACGTCGGTCCGTCGTACCCTCCTGCATCCAACGGTCACATATCTGCATTACAGTTGTTTGGTTTCGTCCAACACGACTAGCGATTTCTCTGTATGATAATCCACAATCTCGGTAAGCCACTATCCTTCCTCTGTCGAACTCGGATACTTGATTAAAAGATGTTCGCTGTTGTCTACGAGGCATAACTGATCGTCTTGAGAAACAACCACAAGGTAAACACACGTGCCGAACGTACACTCGTCGAAATCGCCAAGCCTTAAATGGCGCTATGAGGTGGCGCCACAGGAGCGCGTGATGTGCGTCGGCGCTGAAATTCTAATCAGTTGCATATCTCATCGCTGCAAACTCATGGTGTAAATTTCACTTGATTCGGATGCTTCCTTCAGGGTGTTGCATTTACGGTGGCCAGCAGTGTATATGGCAGTTCATGACATTCAGTCTTACAAATTTCAAAACTCCGCCATTTCTCTCCCCACATCCACCACTGCTGGCGGCTCACCTCCAACTGCGCAACGCTACGCGCTGTTAACATCCAGCTGCCCAATGCTACAATGGCGAGTATTACAACAGTGCCAACCAGCCACAGACTGCACACAGCACAGCCAGTGATTTTCATACAGAGCGCTACGTGGCGGCGGCGTTACCAATATAAGAACCTAAACAGCCTACTTACAAGTAATACAAGGACAACAAACAGGATATAAAAAATGTCTTTCAAAACTTACGCAAAAAAATAAACAAATGTATGAACAGACAAAGAATTACTGAAAGTCTACAGTGAAGAGAGCCCACCAGTAAGCCTAGGACAGATTCATTAGTAATATAGAATAAGATATTCATGGTCGTCAGTAGGGAGTATATAGGCTTTGAAAATATAAAATAAACAGAAAAGGATTCATTTAGTTACAATATTATCACGAAAGAATGTGAACTAAATAGTATAAAAACCTATGGATAACATGAAAGTGACGAAAGAAACAGACCGAGAAATTAAGGCCCAGATAACACAGCAGTAAATAATGAACTCACGGAAGCTTTGAAAATCACAACAACAAAACGAAAAGCAAAGGATTTGCACCGAATTAATACAGAATTAATTAAATATGGAGGATTATCAGTAACCCTGTAAATTGTTTCATTTGTTTAACATGTGCTGCAAGCAAAAAGATGTAACGAATAATTGTAAGAAAGCAGAAGTTGTATCGATGGATAAGAAAGGGGAAAAATGTGAAAACTATAGAGGGATAAGTTTCTTGGCACAGCATACAAATTGCATACAGGAATTTTATGTAAAAAACAGAAACCAATAGTAGAATGCTTTCTAGCGGAAGAACAGGTCGGACTTAGAAAGGAACATACAACGACTGATGCAGTTTTTATTTTGCGACAGCTTACTGAAGGGCAGAGAGATTTTAACAAAGATATATTGAAATTATAGATTTTGAGAAAGCTTTCAAAAATGCTCAGGAAAAGTTATCCATAGTAATAAGGCATAGATCTGACATTTTACAGCCTATATATGAGGAATCAAAAGTCCGTATAAAGAACACAATCGATGCAAGCAAATAAATGGGTGAGACAAGGCTGTAGTTTATTTCGTAAGCTGTTCTCTATTTACACCAACAATGTTTGTCGCAGATGGAATTCAAGGGTAAGCACCGGGGTGGAACTAAAAATTTGGCAAAGCTAAAATCTTTCCTATACGGTGACGATGTAACACTGATTTTTCCAAGAGAAAATGGTAAGCAAAAAAGAATTTGTGAACTAAATAAAATATGTTTACAATGTAACTTAAATTGTTTTCTAGTAAATCTGAGTAAGTGGCATTTTGCAGAAAAGTTTTCAGTGGGAATCAAGATACTAATTAATGACAAAAAATTAGGGAGGTGAAATATATTAACTATCTGGAATGTAAAATTTCTTGTGGATACGAAGTATCAAGTAGAATCCATTAAATTTTGTAAGTACGAGGGTTGGAACTTTAATAGTGGCAGCTATTTATTTGCAACTCGTATAAAATAGATACGTGTTTCAAAGTTTTACTGACCTTCAAAGTAGTCACCAGCATTGTGTATAGCCTGATGTCAGCGATGTGGAAGTCGTAGGATACTCTTAGCAGTGCCAATTGTGTTGACAGTTCGAGCGGCACCGTGTATTGCCCAACGATTTTGTTGCAGTTCTGAAGCGAATGCTGTGAAGTGTTTCCTTCAGTTCAGAAATCGAGTTGAACTCACATGGGCTTAAGTCAGAGGAGTGCAGTAGGTGGTATAGCACTTAGCAGCCGCATCAGTCAAACAAATGAGTTACAACTTGCACTGTACGTGCTTGAAAATTGTCCTGCAAGATGATGGGCAGGTCCTGCTAAAAGTGTCATCACTTTTGTCTCTAAGGTGGTCGTAGGCTCTGTTCCAAAACTAAACAGCATACGAAACGACGAAAGGACGGCACAATACTTTGCCGAAAGAAGTTACAGATTTAGTTACCAATTATCGACAGACGGGATTCACTTTTCTGTTCATCGAGAAGCCTTCTGTACTAAACCAGCAACCATGGAGCACGTGCAGATGAAGCTGTCGTTCATCGACTAATAAGGTCATCAGAAGATCAAAACAAATTGCAAAACGATTTAGAAACTATGTCAGTATGGTGCGAATATTGGCAGTTGACCCTAAATAACGAAACATGCGGGGTCATCCACATGAATGCTACAACAAATCTTTTAAACTTCGGTTACACGATAAATCAGTCTAATCAAAAGGTTGTAAATTCAACTAAATACCTATGAATTACAATTACGAACAACTCAAATTCTAGGGAACACGTAGAAAATGTGTCACATTTAGTAACACAACTGTTACATTTGATGTCAGAAGCCGTTTTAGTTGTTACAGTGGGGAAGACTAACCAAAGACAGCGTTTTGTTGGCAGGACACTTAGAAAATGTAACAGACCTACTAAGGAGTCTGCCTACATTACGCTTGTCCGTCCTGTCTTAGAATACTGCTGTGCGGTGTGGGATCCTTACTAGATAGGACTGACGGAGTACATTGCAAAAGTTCGTAGAAAGGCAGCAGGTTTTGTGTTATCGCGAAATACGGGAGAGAGTGTCACTGAAATGACACAGGAGATGGGGTGTATATCACTAAAACAAAGGCGTTTTGCGTTGCGGCGGAATCTTCCCAAGAAATTCCAGTCACCAACTTTCTCCTTCGAATGCGAAAATATTTTGTTGACACCGACCTACATAGGGAGAAACGGTCACCATGATAAAATAAGCGAGATTGGAATAATAGAGAATTGTGAAGGTGGTTTGATGAACCCTGTGCCAGGCGCTTAAATGTGATTTGCAGAGTAGCCATGTAGATGTAGTTGTAGATGAAGAAATTAATGGTACGAACAGTAAAATTCCTCAAGTCTAATCCATTATTCCACTGTCATTTGTAACATATTTCGATGAAACTGAACGAACAGCGCGGGGGCTTTTTCTGTTACTGCAATGTACGTTTTTATGTCAAAGTGCATGAATGGAACGAATTTTCGACTAAAAACTCGCTATTGTCGAATTTATGAAGGAAGAAGAAGTTGCAGGAACGAAAGTTAAAACATGCGGAATGGAGTGGGCACATTGCATTTTAAGTGAACTTGATTCTACACTGGCCACAGTAACACGCTGCAAGGTGAGAAACAACTGATTTGCTGAGGATGCATTCAAAGAAAAAATCGCTTTGTAGAAGGGACACATTCTAACAAATACAGTCCAGGTCCCTAAGCAAACTAACGTTAAACAAAACGCGAGATTTGAAGAAGTCATTTTGGCCTTGAAATAATTACAATGATAGTTTCCTAAACGTTTCGAGGACTCTGCCAATCTTACGTCTGTGTTCAAGTTAATTTCGAGACCGTTTGCCGTGTCAGGTGAAACCACACCTCTGCACATACAGAAGTATCTCGTTGATCTGCAAAATAATTCCAGCTTTAAAGACAATCCCTTTTAAAGTTAAGAGTGTCCAGTTCGCTTGCATTGCTTTCCTCAGGTAGTTTCCATGTCTCCATAATGAGGCTGCAAAATTACTACTATGTTTCGACCGACACCTGCGTAAGAAAACGTTTTCTCGATTATGAAACTATGTAAATAAAGATCACGTGGAAAACTAAAAGCGGAAATTTGTGAGAGTGTCTACGTCTGTCCTTATGCCGACAGTTTGTGTCAGATTGAAATTATATCTACATCTACAGGGTGACATCATTGAACTCTATGTAATAAAATCGTCATAACTTCTGAACGGTTTGCGTTAAGACATTTAAACTGCAGTGTTGGCCGCGGGATATGATGGGAATTGTATGGGTGGGTTTAGCGAGGAACCCCTCTTTCATTTGGATGGGTTCCTCAACAAGCAAAATTAACGGATTTGGGAACTGATAATCCGCATTTCGCGATCTAAAAGTTTCTTTACCCTCAACGGGTGACTCTTTAGCGTGCAATGTCCAGTCACGGAATAAGCGGTGCGATATACCTTGATGGCACCGTGATTACCAAGCGGTACGTGAAGGCTTTGGTTGAAGATTTCATACGCATTATCCAAAGTGTCCCTGATTTCGAAAGGATATAGTTCATGCAAGACGGAGCTCGATCCCGCCGCAACATGAGAGTGTTTGATATCCTGCACGAGCAGTTTGCGGACGGCATTCTGTGTCTGGAGTACCCAGAGGCCACTGGCATGGGCCTCGACTGGCTGCCATAATCTCCGAATCCGAACACATGCGACTCCCTTTTGTTGGGGTACATTAAAGACAAGATGTACAACAATAGCTCCAAAACCATTGCTGAGCTGAAAACAGTCATTCAAGATGTCATCGACAGCAACGATATTCCGACACTTAAGTGGGTCATGCAGAATTCCGCTATTTGTCTGCGCCACATCATCGTCAATGATGGTAGGCATATCGAACATGTCATAACCTAAACCCGATTATCTGTAATTTATTTATTTATTTATCTATTTACCCGTCAAGTTCCGTAGGACCAAATTGAGAAGTAAATCTCCAAGATCATGGAACGTGTCAGTACATAAAATTACAAAATAAAAGTAATAACAGATAAAAATATAATGTTTACGAACCCGAAAAAGTCGGTGCATAAATTAAGTAAACGCAATCAACAAGAATCAGCTTAATTTTTCAAGGAACTCCTCGACAGAATAGGAGTGGCCCATGAGGAAACTCTTCCGTCTCGATTTGGAAGTGCTTGGATAACAGCTAAGATTCTTGAATTCGAGTGGTTGCTTATTGAAAATGGATTCAGTAGTATACTGCACACCTTTCTGCACAAGAGTTAAGGAATTATGATCCAAATGCAGGTTTGATTTCTGCCGAGTATCAACTGAGTGAAAGCTGCTTATTATTGGGAAGAAGCTAATATTGTTAATAAGAAATGACAGTAAGGAATAAATATATTTAGAGGCAAATGTCAAAATATCAAGACTCGTGAACAGGGCTGAACAAGTGGTTCGTGAACTTACACCGCTTTTTGCTCGACAGCCTGTTTCTGAGCCAAAAATATCCTCTTCGAATGGGAAGAGTTACCCTGAAGTATAATACCATACGACATAGGCGAATGAAGATGAGCAAAGTAGACTAATTTTATTGTCGAATGATCACTCACTTCAGATACCGTTCGAATAGTAAAAATTGCAGCATTAAGTCTTTGAACAAGATCCTGAACGTGGGCTTTCCACGACAGTTTACTATCTCTCTGAACACCTATATATTTGAACAGTTCAGTTTTACTAATCATGTACTCATTCTGTGAAATTAAAACGTCATGTTTTGTTGAATTGGGTATTAGAAAATGTAAAAACTGAATCTTACTGTGATTTAGCGTTATTTTATTTTCTACAAGCCATGAACTTACATCATGCACTGCACTATTTGAAACACAGCCAATGTTGCACACAAAATCCTTTACTACCAAGCTAGCGTCATCAGCAAACAGAAATATTTTCGCGTTACCCGAAATACTAGAGAGTGTATCATTTATATAAATACGGAACAGGAGAGGCCCCCTCACCGATCCCTGTGGCACCCTCCACTTAACTGTTCCCCAGTCAGACCCCACATCACAGCCATTCTCAACATTTTGAATAATGATCTTTTGTTGACTGTTGATAAAGTAAGAGGTGAACCAATTGTGAGCTACTCCCCGTATTCCGTAACGGTCCAACTTGTGGAGAAATATTTTGTGATCAAGACAATCAAAGGCATCAGTTAAATCGAAAAATATGCCTAGCGTTCGAAACTTTTTGTTTAACCCATGCAGTACCTCACAGGGAAAAGAGAATATAGCATTTTCAGTAGTTAAACAACTTCTAAAGCCAAACTGTACATCTGATAGCAAATCGTATGACATAAACTGATTAATTATCCTTATATAAACAGCCTTTTCAATAAATTTAGCAAACACTGATTTCATAGAAATAGGTCTAAAATAGTCTACATTATCCCTTTGTCCCTTTTTATAAAGCGACTGTACTACGGAATACTTTAATCGTTCAGGAAACTGACCTTTCCTAAAGGAAAACGTACAAATATGGCTAAATACAGGGCTAACATGTGCAGCGCAGTACTTTAATATTCTGCTAGGCACCTCATCATATCCATAAGAGTCCTTAGTCTTCAGTAATTTAATTATTGACTTCATCTCTCCTTGTCAGTATCACAGAGGAGAATTTCAGACATCAGTCTCGGAAAGGCATTTTCCAAGAGTGTTATTTGATTCCCTGTAGAAAATAAAATTTTATTTAATTCACCAGCAATGCTCAGAAAATGATTCTTAAATACTGTACATATATTTGATTTATTAGTAACAGAAATATTTTTACTACGAACTGACTTTATGTCATCGATCTTGTGCTGCTGACCAGACACTTCCTTCACTACTGACCATATGGTTTTAATTTTATCCTGTGAATTAGCTATTCTATTTGCATACCACATTCTCTTTGCCTTCCTAATGACATTTTTAAGCATGTTACAATACTTTTGTAATGGACTACTGTAGCTTGATTGTGACTACTTCTAACATTTTGATAAAATTTCCGCTTTGTTCTGCATACTATCCTCATCCCACTAGTCAGCCACCCAGCCTACCTATTACTGCTAGTACCGCATTTACAACGTTCTAATGGAAAGCAACTCTCAAAGAGCATGAGAAATATGTTAAGGAAAGCATGATATTTGTCATCTATGTTATCGGCACTATAAATATCGTGCCACTCTTGGCCCTTGACAACTATTAAAAAACTCTGTATTGCTGTTGGATTAATTTTCATACATAGTTTGTAATTGAATATGACATTTGTTTGAGTACAAAAGCCTTTTATTGTTAAAATTTGTGCACCATGGTCTGAAAGGCCATTCACCCTTTTACTAACAGAATGCCCACCTAGTAATAAAGAATGAATAAAACTATTGTGTATGACTGTGCCACTGTTCCCCTGCAAGGACTCAAATGGAATACTGTTTTTATGTACACAGCCACTCCCCCACCCCGCAAGGAACTCCTTGAAAAACAGAAAGCTAATCTGCATCCTGGTAAAGGAAGCCTCTGAATTGTCAAATTATTTAAGTAGTCCTCCAACATACCAATAATTTCAGTCAACAAATATAAGCAGTACACTAACTTTAATACCTCTTATATTTTGATGAAAAATGCTAATTCCTTTTCTGTTTGGAAACATGACGTCTTCTGAAGGTGAGCCTTTAGTTAGAGGAACTTCCTTTAACCGGGTATACCTCTCAGCTGACTTGAAGCTAGAAAAGGTGCAGCTCTAACATCAACTACTACAAGAATTTTTCCATGAGCGATCCCACCCCACCCACTACATTTTCACCTATAAGCTTTGCCAGCCTCCCCTTCTATATCTATTGAGATGCCGGCCATGCCTATTGAAACCCGATCTACTGACAGACCCAACTGGCACCATTGAAATGTGACCCATGCCCTCTGCCATCAGCACCCTCTCCAGCCTCATGCTAAGGCGCCTAACAGGCCGATCATGACGCTGAAACAGTTGCACGAAATGCACATTAGTGCCACCAGTGTGAGTAGCTATCTTTACCATGTCACCACCTGCATCATATTCCCCATCCCTATCAAGGCAGTTCCCTGCTCCACCCACCATCACTGCCTGATCCTCCTTTGTTAAATTCCTGCGTAACTCCTCTATGCTGCCAGTCACCTGAGTCAACCCTGCACTAGGCTTCACAATGCTGGTGACGTGGTACTCACTCCTCAACACTTCTTGCAACTGCTGCTACACACCTTCACCGTGTGAACTACCTAGCAGCAGAACCTTCTCCTTTCTGTTAGACTTTGCAACTATCCTAGACCACGCTGCACCCTCCTCAGCCTATCTAGTTCCTCCTTTGCGCGTTGTAACTGTACCTGAAGGGCACAGATCTTACGCTCCTGCTGTCAACTTACTTCTACTACAGATTCTGCATTCCCAGGAGACGATCTCGCTAGAATGTCCACTGGCTTCCCTATTGCATTCCCCCAATGAATATACTTTGAACAAATCACACAACCTAACACACTACTCACAAACCTACGACAGAGCCCACACTTCTCACTCAAGGTAAAATTTTACAGTTAATGAAAAAAACTATACGTCTATGCTACCTAAGCTCAGTTTCGCCAATAGAACTATTTACTGTCACAGTAGCGGTCTCGAAATTCCCTGTCTACTAAGGTAGCAACTACTTGCATTAATAGTACTGAACCCCATAGCTAATACCAATACCAACAAAACTTCACAAAATTATTAGCTATCACAAAAAATTCAAGCTGCCACTGGAACACTCAACGAAGATAAAACACTGAATGAAAATTTTACTGAAATATTTCACGCTTACATGTTGAATAAAGTGTGTGCACGCCATAGTTTGTAACTAATTTATGTTTCTTTTTCATATAGTTCAATAATCGACACGCTGTACATCGACATCGTACTCCGCAAGCCACCTAATGGTGTGTGGCAGAGGGTGCTTTTAGTACCACTGTCTGAGCCCTGCAACCCTGTTCCACTCGCGAATAGCACTTGAGAAGAATGATTGCCAATGAGCCTCTGTATTCGCTCTAATGTCTCGAATTTTTTCCTCATGGTCATTACAAGAGACGTATGTAGGGGGCAGTAATATGTTGTCCGACTCTTCCCGGAAAGTACTCTCGAAATGTCGTACTAAATCTTCCCGTGTGCACAACGCCTTTGTTGTAATGTGTGCCAATGGCGGTTGTCGAGTATCTCCGTAACGCTCTCGTGACGACTAAACGATCCCATGACGAAACGTGCCCCTTTTCGTTGGTTCTTCTCCGTTTCTTCTATGAGTCCTATCTGCTAGCGATCCCAGGTAGATGAACAATACTCAAGAAAGGGACGAATAAGCGCCTTATAAGCCACTTACTTCGTGGGTGAGTTACATTTCCTTAAGATTCTTCCTATGAATCTGGTTCCGGCATCTGCTTTTTCCACTCTTTGTTTTAGACGGCCATTGCACTTAACGTCGCAGATACTATTTCCAGCGGGTTGTCATCACCTGTAGCTATAGTTGATTTCTTTTCCTTTGTATGCGCAATATGTCAAATTTATCTACATTCAGTGTCAACTACCAGAGCCTGCAGGCATTCATCAGTTCTCCGGTGGTCATTCTGCAAATCGTTACTGTCTTCTTGCGTTACTTTTTTGTCATAGACAACCGCATCATCTGCGAACAGTCTTAGGGCGCATCCGACGCCTTCTACTAGATCATTTATGTATATTGTAAACAGTAACGGTCCTGTCACATTTACTTGTGGTACACGGGAAACTACTTTTACATCCTTCGATTTTGTCCTGATAAGGGTGACGTGTCGAGTTCTGTCTGCAACGGTTCTTGAATCCAGTCGCAAATCTGCTCCGACACTCGGGAAGCTCTTATTGTTTTCCATTAAACGGCAGTGCGGGTTTGTGTGAAATGCCTTCCTGAAGTCAAGGAACACGACAACAACCTGAGCGTCATTGTCTTTGGCACTGTGGATCTCTTGAAGGAGCAATGCGAGCTGAATTTCGCAGGTCTCTGTTTGCTGAATCAATGTTGATTTCTATAGAGAAGATTTTCCTTCTCCAAGAACGTTATAATTCTTGAGCATAAAACATGTTCCATAACTCTACAACAAATTGACGTCAAAGATACAGGTCTATAATTGTGTACATCTGTCCTACGGCCCTTCTTAAAAACAGAAATGCCGCGCGGGATTACCCGAGCGGTCTGGGGCGCTGCAGTCATGGACTGGGCGGCTGGTCCTGGCGGAGGTTCGAGTCCTCCCTCGGGCATGGATGTGTGTGTTTGTCCTTAGGATAATTTAGGTTAAGTAGTGCATAAGTTTAGGGACTGATGACCTTAGCAGTTAAGTCCCATAAGATTTCACACGCATCTGAACAAAAACAGAAATGACCTTCGCTTTCTTCAAGTCACTAGGTACCCTTCGTTGGTCAACTGATCTACGATAAATTACTGCCAGAAGGCGAGCAAGTTCTTTCGCGTAATCTTTGTAGAGTCCTAAAGGTATATCATCTGGTTCTGGCGCCTTTTCATTGCTAAGCGATTTTAATTGTTTTTCTACCCCTGCGGTCAGTTACCTCGATATCTGCCATTTTGACGTCGGTACAACGATCTTCCGCGGTGAGACAATTTTGGACACCAGAATTCAGTATTTCGGTCTTCTCTCTGTCATCTTCCGTTTCGGTGCCAGTGTGGTCACTGAGTGAGTGAATAGATGATTGCGACCCACTTACTGATTCTATATGCGACTAGTACCTCTTAGGGTTTTTACTGAGTTCGGTTGACGAGGTCTTACTTTCAAAGTCACTGAACGCTTCTGTCATTGCTCTCCTTACGCTCATTTTCGCTTCGCTCAGCTTTTCTCAGCTAGGTTTTATTTCTCTTCAATGTGAGGTGTAGTTTTCCTTCTTTACGTAGCAGTTTTCTAACACGGCTATTATACCATCCCGTAAGACCCTACTCGGAACATATTTCTCTAGGGCTGATACATATGTTTTCAGCGCGCCAAAAATAATTCAGTAGTACTGAAAAATGTCCGCCCCTGGTAGCTGAGTGATGCCGCAACGGTAGCTCAGCGTGTTCGGTCAGAAGGCTGCTCGCCCTCTGTAACAAAAAAAAAAAAAAAAAAAAAAATGCTGTGTAAAGGAATCAACGATCGACATGAACGGATGTCCTCTGACGTCCGCCCATACCAAACGCAACGAACAATACCGAACAAAATGAAAAAAAAGTGGTCAGCCCGACAGAATGTCAATCCTAAGGGCCCGGGTTCGATTCCCGGCTAGGTCGGGGATTTTCTCAGCTTAGGGACTGGGTTTTGTGTTGTCCCAATCATCATTTCATCACCATCGACGCGCAAGTCGCCGAAGTGGCGTCAGATCGAAAGGCTTGCACCCGGCGAATGGTCTACCCGACCGGGCTGACACACTCGTCCACCAGTTTGGGTACTAAAATGTGTGAGCACGCTGCGTTCCTCACCGTCCAACAGAATACCATAAAGAGCAACGAAGGACCTACTGCCACGCACTGCTTGCACATTACGAGACTGAGTGTGACGGGTTTTGTGGAACATCGCCACATGTCATAAAACATGTGTTCATCACTTTGAAAGGGAAACAAACGGCCATCCATGGAATGGTATCACATCATGTCTCTTCTGAAGAAATAGTTCAAAGCCGTACCCTCGGACAGCAAAGTCACGACGACGGTCTTCTGGGACTCTGAAAGGGTTATTCTGTTTCACGTCCTCCCTCACTGTACAACGATAAACTCTGCAGTTACTTTGTAACCCTCACGAAATTGAAGAAACGACTTAAGTGTTCTTCGCCACAAAAACGCGAACTTCTCCTTCTCCGTCATAATATAAGACAGACAAGTCTCTGGATCCGAGAGGAGCTCGCAAAACTTCAGGAGGTAAGGAAGTGCTAACTATACGTCAAACCACTCGCTCATTTGGGTAGTATATTTCGCCGAAACTTCTGTTCGGTATCTCGAACTGTTTATGAAGTACATAAGAAAAATCATTTCCGAGATATTATCGAGCTAGTCTTTTCCACGTTCACAGGAAGTCGCGTGATATCACCTGGACTCCCCTTCGGGAAAGTCCAGACGTGATCGATTTTCGGCACAGCAACATAGCGACGTTAAGAGGCTCTTGTAGAAGCAGCCTTAACGAACCCACGTAGCACATTATACACGTCTGTTCCGATGATCATAGTACTTGTGTACTAAATTTGTAAACAGGGGAAAAAAATCGAAAGACAGTGGTAAACACTAGCTGTGCCTTGAGTCATATTTTGTTACGCCCTCTTATGTTATAAATTTTCAGTTATCCAATGATGAATTTTTCTTATGTGATCTTACTCGAAACAGTGAAAGATTCTATTTGCGCCTAAGGATCGTGAAATACCACTTTACTTTCACTTCAGTTTTAATGTTTGAAGACGGTTTTGGCCGCTGTTTCCGTTCGGTAAAGAATCATGGAGACGACATTTCTTTTTATCTGTTGAATACGTCTTCACGCCAACGAAGAGGTAGTCTTATAGCGCTTGTAAGTTCAACTGTTAATTCTTCACTCAAAAAGACCCACGATGCGATACTTGGCAAAGGTTAGCTATAAAAACATCTGGTAGGATAGTTCCAGGCAGTTTTTTTCTGCGCAGCCGTAGCAAACGACCGTGTGTTCAGTGCGTCTGCGTACTCGCAACAAAATGAAGCTAGAGACAACAGAAACGTTACAAGATTTATAATGATACAAACTCGTTGATATACTCACCTAATATTTTACTACAAAATTTGCAGCTGTTATTGCATTAATCAAAACTATTACTAATGGTGTTTGAAGTTTATGTTTGCAATTACTAAAAACGCTTGTTTCTTCTACCATACACAGTTTTCGTTGTATTCACGGTCAATAACAGCATTTTTGTCTGATGTCCTCTTACATCTACAGTTCGTCTGGTTGCTCATTTTGTAGTAGCTGTAAAGATAAATTTCAAATGTATTTCATAATTGTAAAGCAACTTGTGACACTATGAGAAACGTGAATGAAATCTAGTTGAGACAGATGTACGTGAATTTATAGTGCAAAGCTTACAAATAATCTTTTTATGTTTACTTACACTGAGAAATCTTACAATAGACGGGACAGATTTCCTGCTCGCTATTAGTTAACTTGCATTCTGGATTATTCTGAATCGTCACAACTTGAGAGAGATGTATCCACATTAATAATCATATCATTTTGACAACTTCCGCAATGCCGTCAATCGTCCAGGACTTTGTTTCTGAATATTTCACGGTATTAAATATCCTGGCAAGGTTTTGTCGACATTCGCTAGGCATGCCCCAGGTATATCATACTACCGAAATAATTTTTGCCCAAGCCAGTACACTCACGTTGAGATTGCAACTGTACGACGGCAAGCGCATGAGTTTATGACGTTGGTTTAAAGCCATTTCATCGATAGCATACTATTTCCCCGGTGGTCAGTTTAAGGATGGACAACAGAAGTTCAGTCTGGAACCCCGCGACCGCTATGGTCGCAGGTTCGAATCCTGCCTCGGGCATGGATGTGTATGATGTCTTTAGGTTAGTCAGGTTTAAGTAGTTCTAAGTTCTAGAGGACTGATGACCTCAGATGTTAAGTCCCATAGTGCTCAGAGCCATTTGAACCATTTGACAACAGAAGTTCTTTCCTCAAGTTATCGTAACAAGGGACTGGATCTTTCTGCAGCTACTCCGCCATTGCCATTTTCGTGTTACTTAATGCTAATGTTCTGTCGAACTTCCTGTTGTGGTGTGCTGCATCATAAAAGACAGTCGCCGGCTGTGCAGAAAACAAAAGCTTTAAACCATAGTTCGAAATTCATGATATTCGGTTGGCCATGGAATACGCCTTGGGTAGATTTAACCCAGAACCGTAACCATTTCTGGAGAGCCATGTCTGAAACCTACACTTGCAAACTATTAATCTTTTAGTTACTTCCCCACAGTGTAACAACTATTTCTTTAAGTCTCTGTATGTCCATCTTTTCGAAGACGGTTGTGGGACTTCTTTTGTTCAGAAGAGACTGTAGAATCAGACATCTTTGAGACGTCTAAATTTCTAAATTGTTATTTTATTGGACTACCAGTTTCGGCGATATATTACGCCATCTACATGCCCTCTGACTGACGCGTACGAACATTCCCAACTTTGGTCCAGTCAAAATAGGGGCCAGCATTCAACGACTAGTATCCCTAGATTTTTGAGACAGCGATCAGTTCAGAATTCACCTACTGACTGTTGGACAAACATTCTAACCGCAAATATTTGTTTAACAGTCGGGAGATTATGTCTAAAGTGATCGCTGTCTCGAAAATCTACGGATACCAGTAATTAAATGCTGATCTCTGTTTTGATTGGACCAAAGATGGGAATCTTCCTGCATACCAGCCAAGGGGCCTGACGATAGCATAATATATCGCCGAAACATGTAGCCCAATAAAATAACAAATTTGTGAATTTAGATGGCTGAAAGATGTTTGATTTGACATTCCCATTATTTCTTTATGTTACCAGAATTTTCCACACATCGTCTTGCTATCTATCCTCGACAAATTAAGGTAAATCATTTCTTTTCCTGCTTTGTAAAATCCTTTGATTAGTAGAAAGAACCGAGGACGACATTCTATAACGTCTTCACGTTCTATTAAGACCGTTCGATAGTACTGAACTCTTCCTTACGGGAAACTTATTGATTTTAAATCCTGAGACGGGTGGTACCCCAGCTCCATCCAATATTGCGCCGCACACCTTGTGTGTCTTGCCTGACTTTTGGTACAAGTTGAATTCACGTGTTAAAATAATTCTGATGGGCTCCACGGCTTTATCAAGGACCGCCGAACAGATGAATTACTTAAACTGACCTCTCCTTTCCAAGGACTTCTTGACATTCGACAAGATATTATCACACTTGAGGAGGCTCTCTACGCTGTCCAGTGATTTTCCTGCGTAGGTATCAGCTCGTTTTCTGGACTGGGAGTAGTTTATTCCCCTGTTTTCAATGTCGGAGAATTTTAAGATATTCAGGAGCATTCTGCGACCTTGATTCCGAGTCACAGCTTGAAGCAGCAACTGACTGATCACTCACTTTTATAATGAACACAAAATCGCAAGTCACACTTCGTAAGACGAAATTAACACGGGAACAGCGTGAATAACAAAATCACTGTATACTAGCACACTTCATTGAGAGCTGAGCGAATATCGGTCCGAAGTCCTAAAATGGCTTTGGACTTTTATCGACAGAGCTACTCCCTTTCGCCGCCACGCCCTGACTTAGCTTAGAGCGATCAAATAATGTCTCACAATTTCATTTCCAGTAATAAGATTTCGTTATGTTTAGAACTGTATTAATTTTCCATAATCTTATTCCAGTGAAGAAATTTGTAAACGTTTGTCAACGAATATTTGTTCTTCATATATTTATAGACGTTATTAAATGAAACTATGTGCTTCCAGAGAGCTTTTCAAGTTTAGAACATGTATGATGGATATATGCAGGCTGAAGCGACGAATGATAATTTGTATCAACGCCAGGATGCGAACGTGGGTCTCCTGCTGACTAGACAGGTCTGCTGACCACTACGTCACCTTCGCACAGTTTGTTTTCACAACTCCACGGACTACCCTAAGCACATATCCATCCTCAGTTCAACTTCACATCTACGTTTCAGCCCGGTTCGTATGTCCCCCTAAACTCGGACAGCATTGCAGCTGCTCCCCACTGCACCTTTCGTGGCTTCAGTCTGCATTATGCATCATAAATGTTTGACATTTGAAAAGATCTCAGGAAACATATCGTTTCATTCGATTAAAGCGCTTATGCCTGCGTTAGGGGTAGGATTCTCCGTTTCATTTGATGCTGAGGTGGTATTCCAGTACAGTTGGACAGCCTCAGCAATGCTGTTCGAGTTTAAGGGGGAAAACCTATTGGGCTCAGGCGTCAGCGGACATTTGGATTGAAGGAGGAGGAGTGCAGGGTAGTACGTGCAGTTGTGCAAACCCACTGTGCAGGGTGGCACGAGACGCATGTTCGAATCTCGACCTGGCTACAGGTTTCTGTTCGTCGCTTTAGTTTGCATATGCACATTTACAGTTTAAACTACAAGGGAACCTCTAAAAGGAAGTTACACATTACTGTGGCTCGGCAAGTAACTATTATTGAATGTAGAACTACAGTTCAAAGTGAGAGACATACATGACGCTACTTTTCAACACAATTATCAAGTCTCAGTAAGCAAGGGTCGAAACGTTCTACCAGTCGTTCAATTCCTCGATGACACAAATCCTATGCTTGGTCAAGAAGCCATTCGAGAAACGCTGTATTGACGTTCTCATTGTCGAATAATCTGCAGTTACTACGTATCAGTTCCTCGACTGCTTCGACGTTGTCATTTGTCGTCGGTGTCACCAGCCTTCGTTCCTGATCAGCATCACCTGCATCTGTGTGGATCCTTTCAAATTGTTGGATAGCGTTTGGACTATGTACCGCCAGAATTTCACGGTGAACCTGTGTGCAACTTATATACACACACTTTACTTACAACGGTTGTACTATCCCGCTTATTTTGGAGTACGTTTCCAGTCGCCATTTGATTGCACTCCCACACTGAGCTGCACCTGTTATCCGTATCACCGTAGAATTGTGTTTGCAGGGTACCTAGAACATGGCTCTCTTCCGACAATGCTACACGCTCGTTGCACAATGGTCTTAGTGATGGACACTGTAAGTTACTTACTTGTTGAAGTCCCGTCGTATATTTATTAACTTGAATGGTGTAAATAGCAATTACACATAAGAAACCGTACATTTTCTTACAGGAACTGCCAATATGAGACTACGACTTAAGTCGATATACAGGGTGATTCAAAAAGAATACCACAACTTTAAAAATGTGTATTTAATGAAAGAAACATAATATAACCTTCTGTTATACATCATTATAAAGAGTATTTAAAAAGGTTTTTTTTTCACTCAAAAACAAGTTCAGAGATGTTCAATATCGCTCCCTCCAGACACACGAGCAATATCAACCCGATACTCCCAACTCGTTCCACACTCTCTGTAGCATATCAGGCGTAACAGTTTGGATAGGTGCTGTTATTTCTCGTTTCAAATCATCAATGGTGGCTGGGAGAGGTGGCCGAAACACCATATCCTTAACATACCCCCATAAGAAAAAATCGCAGGGGCTAAGATCAGGGCTTCTTGGAGGCCAGTGATGAAGTGCTCTGTCACGGGCTGCCTGGCGGCCGATCCATCGCCTCGGGTAGTTGACGTTCAATTCAGACGATAAGGTTTCATAACTAACCTTTTTCGTAGGACTCTCCATACAGTTGATTGTGGAATTTGCAGCTCTCTGCTAGCTCTGCGAGTCGATTTTCCTGGGCTTCGAACAAACGCTTGCTGGATGCGTGCTACATTTTCATCACTCGTTCTCGGCCGTCCAGAACTTTTCCCTTTGCACAAACACCCATTCTCTGTAAACTGTTTATACCAACGTTTAATACACCATCTATCAGGAGGTTTAACACCATACTTCGTTCGAAATGCACGCTGAACAACTGTCGTCGATTCACTTCTGCCGTACTCAATAACACAAAAAGCTTTCTGTTGAGCGGTCGCCATCTTAGCATCAACTGACGCTGACGCCTAGTCAACAGCGCCTCAAGCGAACAAATGTACAACTAAATTAAACTTTATAGCTCCCTTAATTCACCGACAGATAGTGCTTAGCTCTGCCTTTTGTCGTTGCAGAGTTTTAAATTCCTAAAGGTGTGGTATTCGTTTTGAATCACCCTGTACTATACGACACATTCCCATTTCAGTATTTCTACGAGTGTTTTTCAATAGGTAGTGCCACATTTTTCCTCGCAGTAGGTTGGTGTTTTTCAAGATTCCATTACACATTATTCTTCCCTACACTTTTGGCTACAAAAACCTGTTTTACAATACAATTGGCGCGCGGAGTAGCCGTGCAGTTTGAGGGGCCATGTCACGGATTTCGCGGCCGCTCCCGCCGGAGGTTCGAGTCCTCCACCGGCATGGGTGAGTGTGTTGTTCTTGGCGTAAGATAGTTTATGTAGGGTGTAAGTTTAAGGACCGATGACATCAGCAGTTTAGTGCCTTGGGAATTCACACACATTTGAACATTTTTACAACACAATTTCCATTCAGTTCGACGGCCTTACGCCCTTATTGGGAGGGCCTCTATGTCCGCATGTTACCAGTCTACTGGTCGACGTCTAGCTGTATCAATAACCTCCCAATCATCCACGTATTCTGCTTCATGTGGAGTGGATCCTTCATTGGACAAAAATGAAAGTCGCAAGGTGTAACATGATGGATGAGGAAGAAAAATCCAGTGAAGTTTTGGCAGCTCTTCTCGGATCCAGAAACTTGTCTGAGGCCATGTATTACCACGGAGAAGGAGAAGTTTGCATTTTTGTGGCGACGGACGCTTAGTGCCTAAGTCGTTTCTTCATTTTAGTGAGGGTGACAAAGTAACTGCAGAGTTGATCGTTGCACAATGAGGGAGGCCGTGATACAGAATAACCCTTTCAGAGTCCCAGAAGATAGTCGCCGTGACTTTGCTGTCTGAGGGTATGGCTTGGAACTCTTTCTTCGAAAGAGAGGTGATGTGGTACCATTCCATAGATTGCCGTTTGTTTCCAGTTCTAAGCGATGAACACATGTTCCATCACATGTGGCGATGTTCCACAAAAACCCGTCCACCCAGTCTCGTAAAGTGCAAGCAGTTCGTGACAGTTGGCCTTTCGTTGCTCTTTATGGTTTTCTGTTGGACGGAGAGGCACAGCGTGCACACACATCTGAGTACCACAACTGGTGGACGAATGTGTCAGTACAACTAACAAAGAGAGACGTCCAGTTGCGCAGTCACCTAGAAGGAGTGTGTACACATGCTCCAACATTGCAGGAGTCACAGCTGTGAGCGGCCGGCACGTGGGAGATCGGACAGATTTGAGCGACCTTGTTGCGATGATGACAGAGGCCTCGCCCAACGGCTCATCGTGCTTTTTTTCACTGCAAAATCTCCGTATACGTTGTGAAAGCTGCAATGAATATCTGCGATGCCCTAGTTTTCCGCCAAAAGAAGCACCGTTTTGAAGGCTACGATAGCACCGCCACCTTTTGGAACTTCATGGAACTATAGGGCTGAAGCGGCAGTATTCCGCGCTGCCCCACAACAAATTCCGAATTTTTTCACGTGAAAGTGGCCGAGAAAAGAAATACGTCGTATTACTTACTGAACGATCTTCATAGTTACAATTATAAATACAATGTACCTTTTTTATTTAAATACAGGGAATGCACAGGTATGCAACACTGAATGGTGGGAGGTTCTGGTAATCGCTGACTGTCTATTATAAGGTGGTGAGATTGCCAGCTGAACATCACCCGACGCATCCACCAGCATCTCCGCCAGTACCGCCTCCTTCCCGTTACCCAGTGTGGCTTTCGGCCGTCCTTCTCTTCCGACGATCTTCTCCTTCACCTCACTCATCTCCTTACCGAACAGCTCAATTCCCGTCGCTCCGCAATCTTCCTCTCTCTTGACCTCGAACGCGCTTATGACCGCGTATGGCATTCCGGTCTCCTCTTCAAGCTCCAAACCTTCGCCCTTCCCATTAACTACGTCCGTCTGATCGGTTCCTTTCTCTCCCGCCGTCCATCCTATGTCACCATCCATAACACGGATTCCTACATCTTTTTCCCCTCGGCAGGTGTGCCCCAAGGCTCCGTCCTCTCCCCCTTTCTGTACCTGTTGTACACGGCGGACATGCCGCCGCCGTCACCCCCCGTCCACCTTCTCCAGTTTGCCGATGACACCGCCTTCCTTGCCCTTGCCCCCACCCTGCAACGCTCCCAACGCCTTCTCCAATCCCATCTTGACCGGTTCACCGCTTGGTACAACCAGTGGTTGCTCAAGGTCAATCCTTCCAAAACCCAGGCGATCATTGTAGGCAAAACCACCCCTTCTTTCCGCCTCCTTGATTTCTATCTCACCTTCTATGGCCGTCCCATCGCCCTCACTCCCACCCTTAAGTACCTTGGCTTCACCCTCCTGGACTCCCCATCTCCAGACAATCCAAGCCAAGGCACATTCCCGACTCCGTCTCCTCAAGCTCCTCTCCGGCCGTACGTGGGGTCTGGACCCCTCCACCATCCTCCACACCTATAAATCCCTCATCCGCCCTATCCTTTGTTACGCCCATCCAGCATGGATCTCCGCTCCCCCTATCTTTTATAAATCCCTCCAAATCCTTGAACGCCATGCTCTCCGCCTCGCCTATCGCATCTGTCTCCCCTCCCCCACGCGGATCCTGTATGATCTCATCCCCTTCCCCCACCTCCTCCTTTTCCTTGAAAGGATACGGATCCTGTACACCTCTCGTAAACTTGATCCACCTCACCCACTCGTATCCCCGATCCTCTCCCGTCCCCGCCTGCTGCCGCGCCTGTATTCCCACGTCCCGCCCGGTCTCCATCTCTCCACCCTCCTTACCCTCTCCCAAGGTGGCTTCCGCCAGCTCCCTCTCCCTGATGATGTCCTCGTCCCCTCCATCTACCCCTCCTATCAACTTTGACCCTGCCCCACCCCCCACTTCCGGTGTCCTTTCCTCTCAGCACCCTCCCTCCCTTCTCTTCTCTTCCCTTCTTTTTCCCTTTCCCCGTCCCCTCCCTCCCCCCCTCTTCCCCCGGGCTTCCCCTCCCCCTTCCTCCCTCACCCCTATCTCCCCTGCCCGTGGCATCTCTGCTCTCCCCTCTCGCTCTCCCACTCCCCTTCCTCCTCCTCCACCTCCTCTCTTGGCAGGTCCCCGGACTCATACACGCTCATTGAACATTCGCGCGCCGGAGATCATCGCCATCTGTGTGTCGTGTGTGTGCCTCGATTTTGTGTTTAGTGTTCTGTGACCGTCACGCATCAACTGTTCACGTGTGCCGTCGCCGTCATCCGTGTTCTGTGCGCCATGTCACCAAGTGTTTCCTGTTTTTTCGGGTCCAGCGTGAACGGCTTCATGTTTATTGTTTTTTAAATCTCCTTTTTTTTGCCCGCCGTTTTTACTGTAGTGTCTGTATCACCCGTATGTCTTGTTATTGTTCCGCTTAAGGCTGGAAAAAAAAACCAGCTGAACATTCAATACACCTATTACTACGAAAATACCGGCCGGGAGGGCCGAGCGGTCCTAGGCGCTTCAGTCTGGAACCGCGCGGCCGCTACGGTCGCAGGTTCGAATCCTGCCTCGGGCATGGATGTGTGTGATGTCCTTAGGTTAGTTAGGTTTAACTAGTTCTAAGTTCTAGGGGACTAATGACCTCAGCAGTTGAGTCCCATAGTGCTCAGAGCCATTTGAACCATTTTTAATGTACAGTGTGTACTATTGCGCCTTTGCAGCTGAGCTCGCTTAGGCGGGAAGAACATGAAGTAGCACCGCTTGCAGTACAAACACAGAGACGAGTAATGTACTAGTTGGCAGACTAGCTAGTACAGGTTCCGTAGAACACCCCGAATAATTTGCGTCTCAACGCGAGATGCAGCGTCAGCAGTGAGAAGGATGCGCCGCGCCGCTTCGCTCCTTTCGGCCTGTGAGCGCCTCTTCAGTGGGAGAAGGCGAGCGCTCATCAGCTTACCGGGCGGGTGTCGGCCGCCATCCCCAAGGGTCACATTTAGAACATCAAAAGTATTTTTCGGAATTCCTTTGCGTATGTAAATCCGCAGCTCGCAGTAATGGGATGCGGGTCGGTTGCAGCGCGCGCCGCCGCGCCTCTCGCAGACGGCAGAGGAGATTGGAAAGTTGCGCTTCCCTTTCGCGTCCGAACTTTTTTCGACTCCCCGTGCTCTGCCCTCGTCGGTTCTGCTCGCGCTCCGCTGTTCCTCGCGCCCCGTTTCCGCCTCGGCCGTTGTGCACGCGACCGATCGCTTATTTCCTGCCATCAGTCGCGCTCTTTTAATCAGTTGCAGCGTTTCCGGTTGGAGCGCTTCCAAGTGCAGACTAGTGGCAGCGGGTAGAGGCGCACCAGCGCTCTTCTATGAATTCAGTTTTAATGGAGAACTCGTTAATTGAGGTGCAGCTCTGCAGCGCGGCGCCCGAGCCAGCGACCGGTGCTGCCATCTGTTGCCGCTGCAGCGCGTTACCAGCAGTATCCAATGCAGTCAGCGCTCCGAGGCGACACGCTCCGCCCAGAAAAACTGCGTTTTCTTAGGCATGTGGTTCTGTGCGTTACTTCGTTAGACTTTCATCGTATGAATTAATTTTGGTTCCGTCATCAGCACCACGTTCCACTTACTACCGTCCTCGGTCTTTTACATCCTTAAATTAATATTTTAGTGCGAGAAGCGGCAAGTCACTTGAACCGTACCACACCACAATTTTGAGACGGAAATGATATTTTACATACTGTAATTAAATCGTGAAAAATTAAATTAGTGGCAATAATGAGTATACTAACAGATTTATTTGTGTTAACTTAATCAAATGTGGTATTTGTAATTAACGCGTTATGAAAATTGCTGCGTAATCCTGTACCTTAAATCATTATGCTCTGTTACGTAAAACAGAGCTCCTAATATCAACAAGATCTTCGAAACACAGTGATAAATTAGCTAGCCCTTTCAACATCTGAAGGATTTCTTTGTATAATTTTCTTCTTTTTAAACATATCTGCGAAAACGTTCCACTACAAGTGAACAGATATATCGTCTGTGAAACATTTACATTTTTATTGGTAAATGTAGGTACGAAACGAAAGAAAATTTGCTAATGTGTGTATTACAGTGATTAGAATCAACACCATCCTTTTAATTATTTTAGCTTCAACCACTCTCGCTTAAACATTAGATATCACAAGCAGGTGAACATTTGACGATTATTACTTACAGGTCTTACTATTTTTTTCTTGCAGAGTAGTTGTTTACCAGTGTAAGAGATTCGGTACAGCTAGAGTCTACCTACAGCTGCATAATTCCTAAGAGTTTTTCTGTATTGTATGCAATGGAACTTCTATATACGTAGAGATACAAATTCATAGATGAAAATTATGCATTCAAATGATGCGGCCCGTTAAGGAGACTGCAGTGGCATAAAACTGGTATCCACAGCAAGACCAGTATCATTGACGGAAAAATCGATGTAGAGTGTCGAGTTCTGGAATTTATCGCGACAAAAACTATCATCAGCGTCTCAAACCAATATTTTCATAGATTCCTTGTCAAACATGTCTCAAAAAAAAGTGTTGTGTTGCGGCAACGTGAAGGTGGCGGAGGGGAGGCTGACATTAGTAGCGTTCAACAAACGCCATCGGCAGACGTTACAAGAGAAGCGTTGTGCATCACAAAGAGGGTTACTATTTCAGTTTCGAGAGAGCACTTTCGGGAAGAGTCGGACAACATGTTAACTTACTCCCACACATATCCCGTGTAGTGACAACGACAGAAAATTCGAGAAATTAGAGCCAATACTGGGGCTTAGCGACGATCATTCCTGCCACGACCAATAGGATAGGAGGGGCCAATTATTGGTTCGAGAAGTACCTCAGCCACAAGGCGTTAGGTGGCTTGCGAAGTACTTACATTCGTATCTTCGCTCTTGTACGCTGCTTACAATTTGTCCGACGTACATAATTCAGTAGTAACAAGCAAAGAATAGGCACAACCTTGTGATACTTGTACTTCACTGAAATAGCGAGGCATGTATTTTATTTAGGAGAAATCAGTGCAGAATAATAAGTGTTCGAATGGAATTCTTCTTGTGGTGAAGACATTTCTTCCTAGATAAATCATGCCACCCAGCTGTCTTTCTATTTCCTGTCTAAATAAGGAACTGTATTGCAGCAGGTGTAAAAGAGACAACGAGTTGCAATAAATGGTGGTTTTAAAATAACGTTTACCATGGTTTCGACGGATTTTAACCCGTCTTCTTCAGAAGGACTGAAACATCCCCATAGAAACATTTATGAATTACTGTGCTGATAAACCCCTTACGTTATTTGATTTTCAAACAGCTGAGCAAAACTGAACGTACTCAGACATTTCAATCTTTACTTATTCTCATCAACACTAAATTGAGACACAATATTTTTAGCGCAACGCAATCTGACTTTCAATAATCCCTACAAAAGAATGGCCCTGACTAACAATAACCTATACCTTTTATGAATCACTTACCTCACAAAAATCTTCGTCACTCGAACTACTGCAACACAGCGAGCGCCAGTACTGCCAGCTAAATAAAAGATTCTAACTGATAGGCATAGTTAGCAAATGAAAGATTATAATTTTAATAGAGAGCAAACAATGTATTTACCGTAATAGTGTTCAAAAGTCATCATCCAGTCTTCCAAATTTACTGTCTCTGATGGACACACGTCCAGATCATCCGCTCTCAAAATTCTGCTATCTCTCTCCCCACATCCACCACTGCTGGCGGTTCACCTCCAACTGCGCAACGCTTCACATCCAACTGCCCAACACTACAATAGCGACTATACTAACAATGCCAACCAGCCACAGACTTCACACAGCACAGTCAGTGATTTTCATATAGAGCGCTACGTGGCGTTACCAACATAAAAACCTAAACAGCCTACTTACAGGACAAACAAACTTCAGATTTGTCGGCATGTAACTTCTAATATGGTCTGTTATTTTCAGTGACTAGCTTTACTGATGTGACAAGTCCTTGATTTTAGGGGCCTTAACTTTTACATATGGACCTGAAGACAGCTGCCGCTACATGTCATCTGGAAGACAGCTTCTAGTGAATGAATCGCCAATGTGAAGTTTGTTTGTCCTTCTCAAAATGGTTCAAATGGATCTGAGCACTATGGGACTTAACATCTGAGGTCATCAGTCCCCTAGAACTTAGAATTACTTAAACCTAACTAACCTAAGGACATCGCACACATCCATGCCCGAGGCAGGATTCGAACCTGCGACCGTAGCGGTCGCGCGGTTCCAGACTGAAGCGCCTAGAACCACTCGGCCACCAACGGCCGGCTGTCCTTCTGAAGAAGGCGGATTTAGATCCGTCGAAACCATGGTAAAGGTTATGTGAAGACCACCTTTTTTTGCAACTAGTTGGCTGTCTAATACACCTACTGTTCTGTAATCACTGCTGTAGTGCATTCATGTTCAAAATATTACATTTTATTGTGAGTAGTCTGTTATTATAATGAGCGTATATACTTTTCGGTATTAGAGCACACATGTCTTCGTAACAGATAAACGCATCATATTGAGACTGTTAATATACTGTAGTCTGATTTGTCTACCTGGATGCGATTTTTCGCATTTTGTCTGTATACAGTAACAACAGGTAAACTATAGCAGTGGAATTCGATTCAAACGAAGGGTAAAGGGTATATAGGTTGAATACCCTGTAAAAACAGTGTTACATCTGGTCAGTTACCATGTGAAGCGGAAAAACTTAAAAACCAACGCAATAGTTGATTATTTTTCTGCCGGCTTCATACACATCTTTCGGTGTCAATACTACGCCGACGAAATAAGAGTACATGATATGATCCTGCGTACCCAGTTTTAGTTTAGAGCGATATCCAACTGTTTTCCTTTTACTCAAGCACCGTGAATTCATCTTGAATAATCAACCACACATATTGTATTCTTAAAGTTCCGTACGTTTAAGACCGAGGTTAAGCAACTTATGCCGTCTTCAGCACAGACATTGAACTATAGTTAAACAACCGTTGGTTTCAAGTACACAGAAAAAAAAGAAAAACGGGATGTAAAGGTCTACTTTGGCCCATTACCAGTTCAGTCAAAGTAACACTGTCTAGGCCGTTAGGTCGCATCATGACCCTCTTCAGTTACTTACTACATGATCGGCGTTTCGACCTCTGTGCTTGTATCTTCTTCAGGATCTTCTTGTATTCCCGGTTTGTTAAAGATCAGTGTCGCGTTCATTTATTAAAGAGAACTTCACTGGGATTGTTGCGAAGCAGTGAGGTTGTTGTTTGAAATCTGTCCGGCTGATATTGATGGACGACCATCACAGGATAGATAACGAAAGAAGGAAAGAAAGATGAGGGGAATGTTTTTCCGAAATTTTGTAGTCGCGTCTCAGAGGTGGCAGATTGCTGGTCGTTATTTCCAATACTCTTGCGCTGCGGGTACCTATTTATTCCCTTGAAACCAGGCAGCCACGAGGCTGCAAGCCTTTACCCGTGTTCTGTGTTTCAATTCCATGTGTTCTACGATATCTCATGCCCTTTTGTAAGTATTGCTTCCTTCAGGTTCCAGCCATATGTTGTTCAAATCTGTCTCGGTCGTATTTCTCCGGATGTTCTGCTACCGCAGATTTCACGCTGTGATTCAACAACGTGTTGCGTTCGTGTTGTTTAATAGGTTCTTTTATTGTCTTTCCCGTTTCGCCTATATACACTTTTCCACAGCATCACGTCACCAAATAGCCCCCGCAGTGCGGAGGTTAGCAGAGTCGTCTGTTTTGCTTAGGAAAAAGTTTATATTTTGAGAGTAAAGGAGAATTCGCTAGAGGCTGCAATTAAATGATAAGAGGTTCATTCATCCTTACTTTCGACTTATCACAGTATTGGATTCCCGTTATTCCGTCAGTGATAGAAGTTTGTACGTCTTTTATTTAGTAATGACTGAAGGTAAGTGGCCTTCTTACCATTTTTCCGAATAGTTCTGCTGAAGCAGTCAGTAACTCTAAAACAGAACGGTAAACTGATAGAGTGAGAAGGCAGTTCCTCATACTACTAATCATTAATAATAATTTATTTGGCAGCTCTATGTATGGAGAATCTTGCGTAACCGCTGACCCTCCATGTCTCCTTTAAGAAGTTCAACTCCGATTCCAAGTTGTTGTTGTCGCAGACAAACAAAGTACGTAAAAACACAGTGTTTACCACTGTTTGCTTCTGTGCTGGGTGAGTGTACGAAGTGGCGTCGAAATACCTGTTTGTTTCCGTAGGCTTTGCATACACTTTGTGGGCAATTGTCAGATATTTTATGGGCCAAAATATCTAGGAACAGCAAACGGACCTCACTCTTCAACATGAAGTTGATTTTGCGATGAATCTCATTTTAGGAGTTGTAGAATTTATGAAGTCCTTCCTCACTGTCTGACCACATAACAAATCTGTCATCTGTACTACATAGTGAAGCCAAGAAGAAGACTTTAGTGGTACATTAGTTAATGCTTATGTTGAAAATATTACATAAATTTGTGAGTTTGCTACTTGCGACAAAGGCGAATCCGTAGTAACATTTTCATATGGATCGTAAAATTCTTCTTTATATTTAAAATACCTCAATCATAAAGATAATCCAATCAAGTCATACACATATGTAGCCAGTATCCCCCTCCTCTATGATCTTTATAGTCTATTTCTTTGACGTTAGTGAATAAAGATTTCATGTCGAAGCTTACAAGCTCGTCACTCACGAATATCTTCACCACGTGTCATATTTCTGAAGAATATTTCGCATGTTTCACATAAAAATCTGTTTTTACTACTAGATATCCCAGTTTACCCGATAAATGACTTGTTAGAAAGTCTATTGGACAGTTAATTCCGTTCATAGTAGCTCTCAGTAGGCCTGCTTCTTTCCGTAGACCATATATTCTGGTGAGACAGCTATTACAGGCATTAGAATCTTGCTCTTAGAGCTATCGGTTCTGAAGTCTGACAACAGATTTCCAACTTTTTGTACGATTACGTGTGCCGTCATTTAATTGATAGCAAACCATTTGCCGTCCCCACTGAAAATACTAAAAAAACGCAAATGTTAAAAAGCATTAATATGGACGAGAGCTTTTATCTCGGTGTGAAATATTATACTGAGTGCGATACTGGCCCCACAGGCGAAAAAAATTCTCACTTGTGTTATTATTGTATAAAATGTTATTTTCAATTTTCGAGTGCAAAGGTTACTAATTATGTACAAGACAATCAATTTAAGTTCAATGTGAAGAAGTTCAATTGTTCTTCTACTATCCTTTTTCTCTCTCTTACCTGATGTGGTAGAGGTCGGACATGTTTGTTAACTTGTGATGAATGTATGCTTATTTGAAATATTAATCTAATAATTTACAGCTATTGTTCACTTTTATTTGTAGAAGGTCAGCGCTGTGTCATGTCCGCTTACTTTTTAAAATCAGCATTCTAAGTAATTTTCAGCGCAACAATTGTAGCCCCCGCTGCAGCAACAGACGCCATTACGTGACAATTTTAATTCACTAATTTAGCGGAAACGAAGAGATCGCCCGCTCATAATACAACAAATATTTTCTCCACAGCCACCTGACGTGGCGGAAGAAACCATAGTTCCTAAGAGTTTTATTTTCAGTTACACGCCGGGATCCAGAGCCACGACTCGGACTTCAATTATTTGTTAACGGCGGTAAAAACAGATCTCTCTCGTGCGTGGGCAGTTGCAAATTATAACAAAGAACCCATACTTGTAAAAAAAATTATTACCGTGGCAAAATACAAAAATGTTATTTCAGTTTTCAAATTAAAGGCAATGTGTTTCCAGACTGGCTCATATTACAGTAACTAAAGTGAACAAAACGTTTGCCCATATTAATCTTTATTAATTAGCCAGTTATTAAAATCATAAACTCAAAAATAATTTGAATTCAATTCAACGTTACATCCAAATCTCAATCATTTAAAAAGTCTTTCGCGCCCACACTACATATTTTTATTATTGTCCCACGAGAACCTCTTCTTCACAGGTAGCATGGAAAAACTAATGTTTATAAGCAGCTGCGACACTGGTCTTTGACAGTGTTCGGCAAACCAGTAACACCACAATATCCTGAAGAGGATCTCAGCAGAGGGTCAAAAGATTGATCCAGCAGCATGTAATTTAAGAAGAACGTGACGCAGCCTAAACACCTAGAAGATTTTAACTGCAATGAAACTGCTTCAAAAGACTGTAGACCTATAAATAATTTTTTTGATTGCAGTCACGACGACATCCTTCTTTGAGAACCATAGGCAACAAAAATTAAGGCAACAAAAGGAAATTTTCCAAGATTGCGCTTATTTTGCCACAAAACATTGTAAACAGTTTATAGTGAAGCAGAAACAATGTAAATAATACAGAACGCAAGCAACTGCAACATGCATAACAGTAGACAAGAATGTTATTTTTATTTTCAACTTAAAGTATTTGCACACACATTCCGACAAGTTAATGTGCTAAGTATGGGGAGTGACGACCTCTGTCAACAGTACAGGCCTCACTACGACGGAGCATGCTGAGACAGTAACGCCTATCCTTCCTGCAGAAACGTTAGCAGTCTTGGAGAACGGTTGGTGGATGCTGACGTGATGCAAGCCGTTTCCCTAGTGCATCCCAGACATGCTTTATAGGATTCAAATCGGGAGAGCGAACAGGACACGCCATGCGTGGAATATTTTCCATTTCAAAGAAAACATCAATGCCCCTTCCTCTATGAGGTCGAGCATTATCCTCTATCAGTACGACGTCTGGGCCCATAGCACCTCACAACAACAGACAATGAGGACCCAAAATTTCGTCACGATACTTGACAGCAGTTAAACCTTGCCTATTCAGCTGTAAAGTTTCATAAAGATGGGTTCGAGTGGTCAAAATAACCCCTGTTCACATCATTAGGAACCCTCCCCGATCTCGGTCTCTTTCCATAGTGTTTGAGGTCCCGAAATCACGTTCCACGTTCCCTCCAGGTGCGAATTCACCCAGAATCACTCTCCACACTAAATCGGTACTCATCTGCGAAAACAACATTGGCCCACTGTTTGACAGTTCTGGTGGTATGTTGGTGACTCCACTCCAGACGTTCCCTTCTCTGAAGATGCGTCAGAGGTAGACATACAGCATGTTTCCGACAATAAATGCCACTCTGCCGAAGCCTTCTACACACCGTTTGCCTCGATACAACTTTACCAGTGGATGCTGCGAGCTCACATGTCAATTACTGTGTTGTACTAAGGCGGTAATGTCTGCCCTTACAACCAAATAACGGTCCTCTCTTTCCGATGTCACACTTGGGCGGCCCTAACCTGCTTTTCGGGCTACAGTTTCGGTCTCTGCAAAATGTCGCCACATCCGGAAACAGCAGAACGATTCGCATTAAGCCATTGGACCAAATCAATTTGCGACTGTCCTGCTTCCTTTCTTTCTATGGCCCTCCACCGCAGAGAGTTTGATAGGCATCTTCTCTGAGCCATACTACACCGTCTGTGACTGTGTACACAGCGATTGTGGATGTGAGACTACCTGACAATCACTACCCTATTTCATAGTTGCCCTGACGTCATCGTTGGCACGGTTGTGCGTTGACCGGAATGCCATCTTCTGCGCAGAACACGATCATACGGACATCTGGTTGACAATTTCTATGATTATATCGTGAATTAGACACAGGCCGGTGATAGAGCGGTTCGTTGCTTTAATTTGGACACACTGTTGGGTCGAAAGCAGCCGTAAATTACTTCACGGAACTTATTTTCCAAAGTTGGCCGTTCTTTTGTTTTGAAACAAACACTTTATTTCATTACTAAACAATTCGCTAGGTTGGTATTATCCAGTTACATCAAGTTACAAACTGTTATTCTTATGACATGTCAAACGTTCCTGTAGTATATTTATGTCATGTAAGCTAGTACGGTGGCGTAATCTGCGTTAGTATTACACTTTTTCCGTTTCACATTCCAGCCTCACATACGTGATAGTTGTGGGAGTATCTACTGCGATTAAGCGAAATTCTTGTTCACATGTCGCTTTCTCCGACAACGATGTGTACATCATAACATGCTGCAGTCTAATAATACACGAGGGAGTGAATTTAGGTAACTGCTAAATAATGATATCCAGTGTTTATTTCAGAGTAAAAGAACAGCCAACGCAGAAAAATTGCTCCCTGTAAGTAATTCCATCGTACTTTTAAAGAATATCTTTTCTATATCTTAGATCATCACCACAATTCTACTGAAGTACTTAGGAATAATCTAGGCTGTGTAGTATTCTTCCTCGACCATGTCTTCAGGTCTCGACTTTCCAACAAGTATTCCGTTTGTGAAAGTGATCTGTAAGAGATCCTGGAGCAGCAGAGGCTTGGTGAATTAAAGATTAAGCTACTTCTATTCTCAGATTTCCTTGTACCACATGACTGCAGTAAATTTACGCAGCAGAGCAAATAAAAATTATCAGGCGAACCAAACAGCCAACGAGATCTGCACAATACATAACGTGCCATTCTCCTGCAGGTTGTCATCTCTCTCTAAATTATATATATAATACATTTTTGTCCTTAAGACAGTGACTGAAATTGAATGTTACATGATTATTAAATTTTCCCCTTTTTCATGTTTTCTTTTTCTTTTTCTCTTCACAAAACCTCTACGTCCTCTCACTGTGTTCGTATTTCCTTAGTTCGGTCCATATTTTCCCTGGTCTCTCTTTTCCTTTAAGTTACGTGTTCATATTTTTGTTTCCGAATTTGTCTCTTTCATCTATCGTTTCTTTATTGATACCTGCTTGTTTCAGTTCTTCTTCTATTTCATGAAACCAGTTGATTTGCCGCGCGGGATTAGCCGAGCGGTCTAGGGCGCTGCAGTCATGGACTGTGCGGTTGGTCCCGGCGGAGGTTCGATCCTCCCTCGGGCATGGGTGTGTGTGTGTTTGTCCTTAGGATAGTTTATGTTAAGTAGTGTGTAAGCTTAGGGACTGGTGACCTTAGCAGTTAAGTCCCATAAGATTTCACACACATTTCAACAAACCAGTTGGTTTTATTGATTGAGCTGTTAACTACATCAAAATTCCTCTTTGCGAGTCTGGTGTTGTTTATTCTGTGTATGTGTCCAAAGAATGTTAATCGACGTTTTCTGATTACGTCTGTGAGTCTGTCCGTATGTTCGTATAGTTCTTTGGTTGGCGTCTTCACCCATATACCATCTCTATGTACTGTTCTAAAAATTTGTCGAAGGATTTTACGTTCTACTTTTTCTGTCTCTGTGATGCATGATGCCCCGATTGTGGTCGTTTCTGATGCATAGAGGGCTCCTGGTAGCACAACTGTGTTGTAATGCCTGAGTTTCGCCTGTCTTGAGATGCTTCTTTTATTGTAGTGCGTCCATGTGAGTTTGTACGCTTTCCTAAGATGTATTGGATGCCATGTTTGATCCTCCTGTTTGTATGTATTCTCCAAGGTACTTGAATTTTTCCACTGTGTTAACATTCCGTATTTTGTGTGCCTGACTTGTGTATTGTTGTTCTGTCTTTCCATGTATTGTGTTTTCTCGTATGATATCTGTAATGCCGTTTTAGCAAAGACTTAATGCAAATATTTCAGGGCCTCTTGCGCTTCTTCTCTGTTGTTGTTGTTGAGTATTGCCAAGTCATCTGCCAATGCTAGGCATCTTATAAATGTCTCATAAATGTCTTGTTAGCACGTGTTCTTCCTAACCTAATTCCTTTTACTTTTTTTCCCACTGCATGATAATTTTCTCCAGAACTATGTTGAATAGAAGTGCTGAGAGACCATATCTTTGTCTGACCCCTGTATGTATTTGAAATGGCTGTAATATTACTACCATAAATTTTAATTTGGTTGTGGTGTCTGTGAGAGTCTGTTCTACCAGTGCCCTGGATTTTCTGTCTAATCCATATTCTTCTAGTGTGTCGGAGAGCATATGCCTGTCAGTAGAGTCACAGACCTTCTTAAAAGTCCACAAATGTAACTACAGTGTTGTTCACCAGTCAGACCTTCAAGAATGTCCGCAGGTTCCAAATTTGTTCAATACAGGATCTTCCCTTTTTGAACCCTGCCTGGTATTCACCTATCTTTGTATCCACTTGTGGTTCCAGTCTGTTCAGTAACACCTTGGACAGAATTTTGTAAGTTACCGGTAATAATGAAATCCCTCTGTAATTATTAGGGTCTGTCCTGCCTCCCTTTTTGTGGAGTGGACGAATTAGTGCGCATTTCCATTCCCGTTTAATTTTCTCTGTACTCGATATTTCCAAGAGAATTTTATGAATTTTCTTTTTAATAGTTTGGTCTGCACGTTTCCAGGTCTTGGCGATAAAGCCATCTACCCTTGGGGATCTGTTGTTCTTTAGTTGTTTTATAACCTCCTCTACCTCTGGGGTTGTAGGCGGCTTCGAGTCCGGCTTTAGTAGTGTTTTCGTGAAGTGTAATTTTTCTTTGGGCTTTTCACATTTGAGGAGTTCATCAAAGTACCCTTTAAGAATACTGAAATTTTCTTTAGTGTTTGTTTCTGAAGATCCATTTGCTCTTCTGAAGCAGATATTTGGAGGCTGATAACCCGTTACATTTTCCCTGAACATTCTGCTGAAATTTCTCGCATTATTTTTCTTCGAGTCTTCCTTGATTTCATTTAGTCTATTTTATCGTATTGGCTTTTCCCTGCTCTGACATAATTCGAGGATTGTTTTTGTAGTTTGTGGAAATCCTGCCATGTTTCTGTTGTTCTGTTGCTGCCAGACTTCTTCCATGCCTTAACTCTTCGTTCAACTGCTTGATCACAAGTTGCATTCCACCATCTATGTTTGCGTTTCGTGGGAGTCTGACCCCAACGCATTGCCTTCTGGATTGTCTTCGCCAGGTCTGCCCAGTTCTCTGTTTCCTGATTAATTTCTTCAGTAATATTGTCTTTATTTATCTTTATGTATTCTGTATCTGGTCTTATAATTTTGTTCTGTGTTGTCTTTCTATTCCTTGGAACTGGCCTGATCTTTACTTGTAGCAAGTGATGGTCGAACATGAAGAATTCTTTGCGAGTTCTTACATTTAGCATTTAACTTGTATTTTTATTTGTTATGGCTACGTGTTCTATTTGCAGTTCTCCCCATACGCTTTTGGGCGTTTTCCACACTGTGAGTTTCCGTCTTGGTTTCTGAAATTGTGTCGACATAACTTTTAAGTAAAAATTTTGACAGTAGTTTATGAAATGCTCCCCATTCTTGTTTGTGTGTTTGTGTGATGTGTCATGTATGGGGGTATGTGATTTGCTTGTACGTCTTCTCTTTGACTAGTTGTGCACTGCATATAGATACAGCAATAAGGAACTCCAAGCTGCAACCTGTGAAGCCATCTATCCGACCTTCTTTACTTTATACTTGTCGTTCTGACGCGATGAAGTCGCCCTGACACGCCTCCGAATAAGAGGTAAGAGGCACGAAGAATGTTCTGTGATGCCTCTGGCATACATACCTCAGTTTCACTGAATGCATTTTATACCCTGGAGACAAGGCAGAAGCAAATGTAAGCGAGGTGTTTCCCTCTGTTTTGCCGGCCGCGGTGGTCTCGCGGTTAAGGCGCTCAGTCCGGAACCGCGCGACTGCTACGGTCGCAGGTTCGAATCCTGCCTCGGGCATGGATGTGTGTGATGTCCTTAGGTTAGTAAGGTTTCAGTAGTTCTAAGTTCTAGGGGACTGATGACCACAGAAGTTAAGTCCCATAGTGCTCAGAGCCATTTGAACCATTTTTGAACCCTCTGTTTTAACTAACGACGAGATGAATGTAGCAAAGCTTTAAAAAACAGAATTATGTGGACTTCATCCTAAGGGAGTAGGTGGGAGATTTCATTATGGCGCAGAGTGGCTGGTTCGTCTTCTTTTCTCGTGTTAGTAGGCAGCTACACGTATCTACCGTAGTATCTAAATCCTTTCATTATTAAGTTGTGTTTCTATTTCAAGTTACATTTTGTTGGAAATAAGAATATTCTTTTTTATTTACAGAGTGTTCCGTAATGGTTGACGAAGTAGGCTACTAGAGGTATCTGCACTAAAACTAGGCCAAAAGTGTCAATATAACTAATTGGCGGAAACGGTTTGTTTGTAAGATATGACAACGTCGCTTGTACTGTGTGCACAAATGCAGCAGACAGCCGCAGCGTGCTATCATGGATTGTAAACATTCAGTCAGTTAACTGTTGTGGTTGAGCGAAGAAGGTGGTTAATGAAAATAAACTGAGAGATATGGATATGATCTATAGTCAGGAGCCGGCCGAAGTGGCCGTGCGGTTAAAGGCGCTGCAGTCTGGAACCGCAAGACCGCTACGGTCGCAGGTTCGAATCCTGCCTCGGGCATGGATGTTTGTGATGTCCTTCGGTTAGTTAGGTTTAACTAGTTCTAAGTTCTAGGGGACTAATGACCTCAGCAGTTGAGTCCCATAGTGCTCAGAGCCATTTGAACCTATAGTCAGGAACATCAGATTTCTGGTGCTTCCATCTCGTACGTATGCTGTACGTCATTCTGGCAGATTAAATCCCACTCCAAGAACATTTGTGTCTCTCACTCTTTAATTTGACGGGAAGACGAGTCGATATGCATCTGTGAAGGACAGATACGTTTATGTCGTGCAACTACTTTCCAAGTGCTAGTGTTTGGTGAGCGTTCAACAGATCTTCAGTGCAACCGCCCCGCGACTTCACGGGCCACAAGCATTGCCTCTCACAGATGCTTAGTGACCTGCCTGTCTCAAACGACACAAATTCACTGGCTTAGGTTATAGTCGGCCAGAAAGACTTGCAGCAGACGATTACGTACGAGCAGCAGCAACAGAGCCCTGAAGTTCCGGACCGTAAATCAAAACAATATTTTTCAGTTCTGCAACTGAGTGGCTGAATGCTTACAGTCAATGGCAACATGCTGCGGCGGTCTGTTGCAGTCGTGAATACGGTACCCACAACTTTTTCTTATGACGCAAACAAAGTGTTTCGGCCAGTACTTTGTAATAACACCTTTAGTTTACTTGCTGGTTTATATTCCACTAGTAACTTTCACACTTATCATATGTGAAGATAACCCTGTATGCTCAAAGGAATTTTTAGAAAAATATTATTTCTATTAGAGTACAGATCTTTTTTAACTTCGAGTCATTGTATACACAACCATATTTTAATATGAGTGCTAAAGACATCGACATCGTGTGACCAAACATTAATCCTGTCTTCATAATCATCTTCACTCCCACCAGCTGAGTGAGTGAATAATAGTGAAAGACGTCACTCCCATCAGTATCATCATCATCATTATTTTGACACTGACACCTCTTAGTCCTAAGACGACACAGTCTAAAATTAAAGTTGGTCTTCCATCTCTTACAAAAGCTTTCAGAGCTCTTCTGCCGTTTATTTGTAGTATAGGACTACATTTAGGCTCTGCGTTGGGTTTACTCGTTGTATTCCATGTCCATGTACGATGCCTCCATTTCTTTTCCGGCCCTATGGTGTCAAGTCCTCTGTAACGTACAACTTGATCTCAGTAATTCTGTTACATTTCTTCTTTCAAAAAATCCGCGCCTTGCTATCGCAAACTTAAAGTCATGCAACGATTTCGCATGGGCATACACGAGTTTGGTTTCTTTTGCGATTTTTGGTGCCAGTACTTGTTTTTAATATTTCAATGGACCTAGTAAATAATTCTTTTTCTGAGATCTGCTCACCGCACTCAATAGTTGCAAAGCAAGATATTAAATTTTTTTACTCTTATTAAAAATTTATTATTTATGTAGATCATATCGAAAGGACGTGTTTGACACAGAAGAACATTCGATAGTTTTTTTTCTTGTTGTTTCCACAGATCATACATCTCAAATATTTGAAAGTAATGACTACACCTTTGTGAATCGTCTACAGTAAGTGTTACCGAAGCTCAGCTTTCTGCGAAAATAAGAGTTTTGAAGCATGGACTTCGATTGATAGGTATGCAATAACTTTCTTTATCTCTGTTATTACAGAATTTGTATATTTATTGAAGAGGATGAGAACAAGACACATCGCTGTCTCGAGCCTGATATTCTATCCTCAGTTCTCCTTATATCGACAGGCTGAAAACGACTATGCCGACATAATTACAGCACTTTGAGTACATTCGTATTGAGCAGATATGTTAAATCGCTCACTTAGACATTAACGTCACCAAAGAAAGTTATCCTAAAGCGAAGTGTGTAGAACTTGTCCCTGGAACAAGAGTTTCCAGCAAATCCGGCGGATAAGGCATCTTCGCCGCTGCTGCCACCTGGCTACACAGCTCGGAAACTCGATCGTTGCGGATCGACACTTCTTACATCAAAGTTAGCACCTGTCCCTTTAACGTCTTTATATCTGCTCAGATAAATTCTTAATGCATGTCGCTTTCTCCGACAGCGATGTGAAAATCATAACATATTGCAGACGAGGGAGTGCTTGCTTCAAGAACCAGTGAACTACAAGAACGAAACGAGAAGGATTACTTAACTACAGTTACAGAGAAATAATCTTTACGGCCGACTTCCTTCCTCGTCCTTCCCTAATCCGTTGAGACCGATGACCTCGCTGTCTGGTCTCCTTTAAAAAAAAAACAAAAAAAAAAAAACAACCCAACAACAACAAATAATCTTTACGGACAATGATCGTCAGCTGCAGCACAGGGGACACAATAGACTGTATTAAAACGATCACACTCTCTGATAAGGAAACAAGCTGTCACACGAAATTGTTTTCCACAGGAATTTTAGGAGTTTTCCACTTACTTTGATCTATAGTTTCGTATGTTGATTATATACCTTTATCACAAAGACAACTGCTATAAAATAAGATTCCACTTCACAGTGTATGAGACTATGGTGAAATGACCTGTCCTGATTTTGCTTAGAACAAATGGTGCACAGTAGCGAAACGCTAACTCTTTTAGCGAAAACTAGACAACAATTTTTATTGCAAAAAATTACTAACAGGACAGGAATATCAGAAACGATTCGAAAGTGCCCTTTCGCTCAAGTCTGACACCTGATTCAACATTTATTTGCGATGGTCAGTGTCCATGTAGACTATATAGAAAAAAAAATTCAACGTGTCAAACCGTTTGCACATCAAGAAACCATCAAACATGTTATACAATGCATTAACGTCTTTGAGTGTTCTATTTGACATCTCATTGCTCATCGTGACCATAGTTTTTCCGTTATTAGGAGAGTGACTGCTGGATAACAAAGTCCTCGTTAGAATTTGTCCGCAGCCGATCACCGTTGACGGAAATTATTGCGGAAAATGGAAATTTAGAATAATATACATATTTTAAAGTGAATTGTAAGATTACATCGATCTACTAATCAGTGTAAAATAACCTTAATTATGAAAGGCAGACTGCATGATTCAGCCAATTTAATAAAGCTGTGTGCTTTCTTACGATTTTGGCATGCTTACAATACATTCCACATACTTCAAAAAACGCATTCTGTAACCAGTGTTACACATTGATCTACAATCGGTCTTGACCTTAGTTCTCATTTTTAGAATCATTCCAATTTCCGTATTTTTTGTCCCCCTCAAATCTCAAAAAGCCTCGGATTATTAGTTTCTGCATGGTAAGTGAGTGATACTGCTCAGTAATTATCCACTGAATTCGCTCCAGCTATCTGTCTTTAAGTATAAAAACGGAAACTTGTTACGGACTAAAGTAAAGAACATATTAGCAACTGGAGTGTCTACATATTAATACATCTGACACACGATACCAAGAAAGATTTCCATTTCAGAAATGAAAATTCGTCTACTATGCAAAAAAGGTATTTGTTTTCAATTATTTTTACTAATTTCCATAGGTACTGGATGATAAAAATTAAAGTGCAACTACTCACAGAGGTACAGTGTGGGCGGTTATTATCGTATGACAGCAAAATGTGGTAGACATTCTAATGAGCTAGTTCCAGTTTTGGCCACCAGGTGCACATCTCGCGCTGTGAATGCAAGAAAGACGTATAGAAACGTTTCCATTCGTAGTGAATCAGGAACGGTACGTAGGCAGAAAAGGTCAAACAAGTGAGATAGGTATAAAGTTGATTTTATTATTAACCGCGACTTACCCAGTTGTCGACGAGATGCTCCACACCGTCAGATTTGTACATGCTGGCCAACACTGGAACTAATTTATGAACACATTAGCATAACTATCAAGTTTCGCTCCCGTACGCCTATAATATCCCTTACTGGATCTCCGCGGGAAGCTTCATTTTAATGATAACCACCAGGTACTCATCATGCAGTAATCTTTCTGTGACAGACGGAATATATAGTGGATTATGTTTGCGAATTATTTCATATGTCTCACAACAATGCCAATAATGAGTTTGTATTTTTAATTTCGAAATATATCTATAATGAAAAGAAATCGAACACTTTTCTGAAAAAGAAGACTAATGTGGGGAGGTGATGGAATTGTTACGTAAAATCACAGAGGGATAGCCTTCAGTTTTACTCTCAGATTACATGTTTTAAAAGCACCATAGTTAACATTTAAATACACTGGATCTAAGTGCAAGAAATTCAAACAACGGGCGTAAGTTTCAAATTCACGGGAAGCCAACATACAGAGAAGTTTCAATCAATAAAATCTCAGGTCAACCAGATATTCACAAATGCTTTACGCAGAGCAACGCTCAACAGATTAAACAAAATTCCTTTGACATCATCTGAGTATACCCAAGAAATCAGTGTCATTAAAGCAGTTCCGCACAATAATGGCTACAGTGAAAAATTAATGGCCAAGTTAATTATTAAATTAAATTCCCACAAAACCAATAAAAAGGAAATTGTTAGCACGCTATATTTAAAGACAATATCACATAAAGCATCTCAGTTTTTCCCAGAATTTTATGTCAAAATATCTTGTTGCTCATATCCGTATTACTGAATGACTCTTTTAGAAGACGGTAACAGTTGCAGGTGGCCTACCTAATGGTTTCCAGTGGCAACGAAAATTTGATTTTTAGTATTACGCTGCATAACAGACTGAATTTAAAAATTTGAAATGCTGCCATAATCTACTCATTAGGAAACATAATATTATGTGAAAATCTCAGTAGACTAAGACAAGTACTATAGTAAGTAATGCAAGTTAATGCAGATTAGTAGGAAAAACAAAACTGTAATGTTGGGATACAGCATTTGTAGTTACTGCTTGAGACAGTCACGTCGTTTAAATATCTGGGCCTAACGTTGCAAAATGGTATGAAATGGAAAGAGCACGTAAGAACTGTGGTAGGAAAGCGAATAGTCGACATCGGTTTATTGGAAGAATTTTATGAAAGCGCGGTTCATCTGTAAAGATGACCGCATATAGGACGTTGGTGCTACATATTCTTGAATACTGTTCTGGTGTTTTGAATTAGAGCGAGATCGGATTGTAGGAGAACATCGAAGCAGTTCAGAGGCAGGCTGCAAGATTTGTTAAAGGTAGGCTCAGTGTTACGTCAATGTTTCGTTAACTCAAATGGGAGTCCCTGGTGAGAAGGGGATGTTCTTTTAGAGAAACACTATTGTGAAAATTTAGTGAACCGGCATTTGAAGCTGACCGCCGAATGGTGCTACTGCCAACAACATACATTGTGTGTAAGGACCACGAAGATAAGATACGAGAAATTAGTGCTCATACGGAGGCATGTAGATAGTCGTTTTCACATCGGCCTATTTGCGAGCTGAATAACTAGTAGTGGTACAGGGTACCCTCCGTCACGCACCGTACGGTGACTCACAGAGTATCTGTGTAGATGTAGATTGTCAGAAACCCAATGTTTGTCTTTGGGCAGAGTAATTGAAGGCGCACAAATACACGGACTTAATTCACCAATTATTTCAACAAACTTTGCGCATAACTTCAGCCCTTTACGAAACTTTTTCTCGCTGACACTTCGACACACATTTTCGCTGTTCATGCATTAAAATTTCATCATCAGGGTTGTAATCGAGAAGAACTGCCAACTTGAGTAATTTAGAAGTCTATATCCTCGGAATAGCGAAGCGCCTTAAATCACTTAATAAAGACAAGCCTCTGGTCCAGACTGCATACCAATAAGATTCCTTTTATAGCCTGCTTATACAATAGCCCTATACTTAGTAATCAAATACAACCGCTCGCTTGACGAAACATACTTACGAAAGACAGGAAAGTCGCGCAGGCCACATGAAACTCAGTAAAGGAAACAGGCGTGATCCGCTGAAATACAAACCCATATCACCAACGTTGATCTGTAGTAGGATTCTGGAACATACACTGTATTCGATCATTACGGATTGTCTCGAAGGTAACGGTTGGCACATACTCTGCACAGATTCAGAGAATATCGTTCTTGTGAAATACAATTGGATCTTTTGCACGAAGTAATGAGTGCTGTCTACAGGGAATCTGAAATTGATTCCATATTTCTAGATTTCCAGAAAGCTAATGACACGTTTCCTTATAAGTAATTTCTAATCAAATTGCGTGTCATGGAATATCGCTTCAGCTGTGTGACTGGATCCGAAATTTTATCTCAGAAAGGGCACAGTACGTAGTAATCGATGGAAAATCATCGAGAAAAGTGATATGCGGTGTTCCCTAAGGAAGTATTATAGGCCTTCTGCTGTTATTACTGTGCGTAACTGATTTACAAGGTAATATGGGTAGTCCTCTTAGACCGTTGGCAGATGATGGTGTCATTTGCCGTCTAGTAGAATCATCAGTAGATGAAAATCAGTTGCGAAATGTCTAAGACACGATATCTGAATGGTGTGAAAAGTGACAAATGTCTCTCAATAAGGAAAGGTGTGAGGTCATCCACATAAGTAATAAAAGAAATCCATTAAGTTTCGGTTACACGATAAATCACACAAATTTGA
The DNA here is from genome assembly GCF_023864345.2 of Schistocerca serialis cubense. Taxonomy (NCBI): domain Eukaryota; kingdom Metazoa; phylum Arthropoda; class Insecta; order Orthoptera; family Acrididae; genus Schistocerca; species Schistocerca serialis. The sequence goes on from NC_064638.1 coordinate 336,122,361, forward strand.
AGTCTGTCAATTCCACTAAATACCAAGGAATTACAATTGCGAACGACTTAAGTTGGAATTATCACACTGATAGTGTTGTGGGTAAGGCGAACCAAAAACATAATTTTATTGGTAGAACACTTAGAAGCAAAAGGGCTGCTCAAAATCTGTCTACACTACTCTTGTTCATCCTCTGCTAGAGTGTTGCTGTGCTGTATGGGATTCTTAACAGATAGGATTGACAGAGTACATCGAAAAAATTCAAACAAGGGTAGCTCGTTTTGTAATATCATGAAATAGGGGAGAGAGGGTCACGGATATGATAAGCAATTTAGTTTGGAACAATCATTAAAACAAAGGTGTTTTCCCTCTGAATGTGAGAATAGTTTACTATCGTTAACCTAAATACGGAGAAATGATCATCGTAGTAAAATAAGAGAAATCAGAGCCCGTACAGAAAGGTTTTTGTTCATTTTCTCCATGCGCTGTTAGAGAGTGGAAACATAGAGAAATAGACTGAAGGTGGTTCGATAAATCCTCTGCCAAGCACTTTAATATGAATAGCAGAATAATCATACAGATGTAGATGTAGACGTAGAGCGGGTATGACATTTTAAGTTATTACTCCTTTACTAGTGACTCCATTTGCAACAAAATTTTGCAGACAGTACTCACATATACGACCGAGTGTACCTGGAAAATTATATCATTTTATGACATATGTAACTCAGGAGATATGAAGTTATATATTTAGATAAGTGAAAAGCTAGTTCCTGCTTAAAATGGCTCGCTATTTAACTTCAACATCGACATGACATTTTAATTTATTATTCCTTTACTAGTGACTCAATTCGCAACACAGTTTTGCAAACGCTATCTACATGTCTCATTGTATGTACCTGAAGAATTATATCATTTTACGACATACGCTTTGGGAGATATGACGTCATAAACATTGGCATGCGTGAAAAACTCGCCTTTGCTTAAAATGGAGGGCAAATTACCCATACTATATCCATCCAGCGTTTCATAATGAGAGCACTTAGCAACTTCCCACAAATTTTAAGCACAATTTCGAAACTTTTCTAAACTTTATCGCGCTTACATGCTCGATGTCAAAATTTAACATATTGCCGTAACTCATTTGTAAAGTTATCAGGCCTCTGAAGCTGTTTTATACACGCGAGCTCGGTTCCTTAACAAACAAGGATTTGCTGGTGACGAAAACAAAGGACTAAGGAATCCACAACATCAAAGACAACAGTTGTTAATAAAGTACAAGCTTAAATGCAATTCATATCCATAGACTTTTACTGGTCTAACAGGAATAAATTTCAGTATACAGTTCCATGAACACATATACGATCGTTGCTCAAAAAGCCGAATCAATTCCATCTTTGTCTTTCATGTTGGTTACATGTTGAAAGCACAAAATACAGAGCCGCTGCAGATGGCCGACGAGGGCAAGCATAAGAATCTGCTCGTAGAAACAAAAATTTATGGCTGCAAGTGGACATCTCCAAAGATATCCTATATGGAAGCGTGACAGGACGTCAGAAATAATACACTCTTATGAAACTTCCTGGCAGATTAAAACTGTGTGCCCGACCGAGACTCGAACTCGGGACCTTTGCCTTTCGCGGGCAAGTGCTCTACCAACTGAGCTACCGAAGCACGACTCACGCCCGGTACTCACAGCTTTACTTCTGCCAGTACCTCGTCTCCTACCTTCCAAACTTTACAGAAGCTCTCCTGCGAACCTTGCAGAACTAGCACTCCTGAAAGAAAGGATATTGCGGAGACATGGCTTAGCCACAGCCTGGGGGATGTTTCCAGAATGAGATTTTCACTCTGCAGCGGAGTGTGCGCTGATATGAAACTTCCTGGCAGATTAAAACTGTGTGCCCGACCGAGACTCGAACTCGGGACCTTTGCCTTTCGCGGGCAAGTGCTCTACCAACTGAGCTACCGAAGCACGACTCACGCCCGGTACTCACAGCTTTACTTCTGCCAGTACCTCGTCTCCTACCTTCCAAACTTTACAGAAGCTCTCCTGCGAACCTTGCAGAACTAGCACTCCTGAAAGAAAGGATATTGCGGAGACATGGCTTAGCCACAGCCTGGGGGATGTTTCCAGAATGAGATTTTCACTCTGCAGCGGAGTGTGCGCTGATATGAAACTTCCTGGCAGATTAAAACTGTGTGCCCGACCGAGACTCGAACTCGAACTCGGGTCCCGAGTTCGAGTTCGAGTCTCGGTCGGGCACACAGTTTTAATCTGCCAGGAAGTTTCATATCAGCCCACACTCCGCTGCAGAGTGAAAATCTCATTCTGGAATACACTCTTATATTTAAATATGCCAATTTAATTGTCACTCTACAGTACCAATACTAGCCAGATATTAATTGTTCAGCTAGATATATAATTATTCAAAGTCTGTCTTTAAAATTCGCTAATTCCTAACGTAGCTAGTTCATTTAATTAATCGTCTACTACATTTGTGCTCCACTAATCGGAAGAAGCAAAATCCTTTCGCGGCCAGAGTCCATTTGAACAAAACGCTTCTGGGTCTGTGTAAGCGCGTCATATGCGATACTACAGACATCTCGACTGCTGTCCGTCACCCTGATGAAAACTGCCAGTAAAAGCGGCAGAAACGTTGACAGTTTCATTCATATGATGCGTGCTCCCACACCTAGAACAGTTTTTTTGAAAAAGCAGGTTCTTGTTTGAAAACAATCTAGCTTCTTTTTCATAACTGCAGAAGTTTGTAGTTCGTCAGTAGTAACTCCAAACCCCCGAGGTTATGAATTGTTCTCTTAATATACATGAAATTTAATTTCCGATATTAACAAACACGTACGTTCACGATATGTTGACTAAAGAGCTACATCAGCACATCACTGAATATAAAAATGTATGGTTCACGTATTTAGAGATAAGCTGTCACAGAACACACAATGAAGTGGTGGTGGTGGTGGTGGTTAGTGTTTAACGTCCCGTCGACAACGAGGTCATTAGAGACGGAGCGCAAGCTCGGGTTAGGGAAGGATTGGGAAGGAAATCGGCCGTGCCCTTTCAAAGGAACCATCCCGGAATTTGGCTGAATCGATTTAGGGAAATCACGGAAAACCTAAATCAGTATGGCTGGAGACAGGATTGAACCGTCGTCCTCCCGAATGCGAGTCCAGTGTGCTAACCACTGCGCCACCTCGCTCGGTCACAATGAAGTCAAGTGTGCGTAACTTTAAGATTAGACCAAAATATACGTCTTTGAAAACATGGTATCCAAAATAACTGCTTGTTTCTTACAGAGCAGCTACAGTGCGCCAATAACAACCGACGTAAACGTTCTGATGATTTAGGTAGAACTGTATCGAACACGGAGGAGAGCTCGCAACGCGTACTGACGTAGATAAAGTTATATAAAAATTGACCCGTTTCTATAGTTTTTCAAGTAATTTAATTGACATTTACTTTTATTTACTTCTAGAAGACAACATGGCCATTTCTCTACCAAGTTTGTCTTCTAGAATATTTGTTTTTTTTTCACATCTTTTTTGACACTGGAAACTCGCTACACCGAATGCCAGAAACCTGTTTTTCTCAGTAATAAGCGTTCGATACCTTAATTACTGCTTCACATACTCTGGTGTTGATACTGGGGCAGAACTGCCTTACGCTGAACAGCACTAAATAAAAGCGGAGTTAGAGAACCTTCATTTCTTTACTTACGACTCAGTGTACCGTGGTGCTAATGGGTATGGGCAGACTCGCTATTGCTCTGTTTACGAAATTGTGTGTTATGACTGCTGTCCTCGGAACAAACAGCGAAGTAATACGAATCAGGCGGTCTGTTACAATTCGTTGATCGTCGTGAAACATTACAGGAGAACTCATGTTCACCGCGGGATGCGTGCGTTTCTATGGTGGCAGGAGATTTTCAGTGCCAATATTTAGTTGAGCCTGTTAAGGATCTGTGTTACAATGGCGGCCTTTGTCAGTATTGTTCTCGATTGGCACTTTAACTGCTCTGAACATACTTGTTCACCTTCCAAAACTTGAACATATCTTTTAACAGATATTACTTATTTGATTGCGTAGTATTGAAAACATTTCATTTGAACATCGCGTGTGCTGGGAATGTTGTTCCAGTTTTCACTGGCAGTTCGAATTTTACGAGTTTGATGTGCGCAAGTAAGTCTGGTGCGGTCGCCTAAGGTGTGAGCGACGTGAGACCGTAGCTTGAGGCTTACTTTGCTACTATAGTAATTTTAGATAGTACCACACATTTTACACATGAAAAATTTACTTCGCCTTTTGCTAAATGTTAAGAATGTCGACAATGAACCGAGACTTCTGCGCCTGGGATCTATTTCTACAAAACTATTTACAGTGTGTGTTCAGGTGATGATTTTAATCGGCTACTGTTGCAGGAAGTTATCACTAGGATTACTTGTGAGATATTGTTGCGATTGTATACGAGTATGTTACTGGGTTTATCGGTGTTTTCGGATCCCGTTTGCTAAATACATGGCAAGATCAGTGGGGAGGGAGATTAGATGCTTATTCTGAGAATGATTTTCCAATTTCTTATTGTTTTTTGTTCACAGATCTCCTGCATTTGTGATAAATTATAAAGGTTACACTCTTCCAGTTGACAATGTCAAACAAGAAAAAAAACGAAAAAGTCTATCACTTGTTGCTTGTTAAGCGTCCCTCAGTCCAGCTAAGAGGTGTCCGTGTTTTCCTTTCATTTTTCTGCGCAATAAACTTACTCCACAGGTAGGCTGCATATCACTGGTAACAGAACGGCGAGACCATTACTGTTGCCGACTGTTTTGCAATCTCGAAGGCCAATCTGAACCTTAGGCTGGCGTTGAGTGGCTGCCTGACTTCGTCCACCAACGTACTCCCTCCCCCCTCCGTCCCCCTCGTCATCCCATTCAATCTCCCACCCTCCACCCCACACACTAGTTTTCCTTTCTGTGTCGTACGAAGCTTTATGCTTCGAAACCGGTCATGGAATAAATTAACAAACTGCTATCAGCTAACGCGTGTTTTATTCGATAGTTAATCAAACTTAGTTCCTGCTTATGTAAAATGAACGCTGGACGCAATAGAATCATCTGTCACGAAGAGTGATCCTGTAAATTTCCTACACGGCGTTTCGTGAGATGACCGTCTCACGCAGTATTTCCGTAACACTCGTGCTGACTGAACCGGCTAGTCACAAATCTAGTAGGACACCTCTGAATTGCTCGGATGTCTTCCTTTCATAGGACTTACTAGAGATCCCAGAAACTCGAGGAGCACTCCAGAAAGTGTCGGACACGTGTTCTGTCCACGATCTCCTGTAAAGGTGCGCTACACTTCCCCAGGACGCTCCCGAAAAGCCATAGTAGGCCAGTTGCGTTTTCTGAAACTGACGATATGTGGTAGTTCCATTTCGCGTCGTTTCATCAATGTTACACCCGGAAATTTAATCCATGTTGCTTATCGGAGCAACATACTATTAACGTATTCGAAGAAAACAGTTTTTCTCACACCCATTCTCATTAACATACATTTACCTACATTACATTGTGCTTTGCCGATGTTTGCAGACTGTTGTTTCTCTTTTTGTCTAACTTAATGCAGTCCTCTTCGGTAGCATATACACTGCGCGTTACTAATCGTACATGTCTGCATAACTACTACAACCTAGATCTACTCTATTCAAATCTTGATCTTCGTCTAAACACTTTAACGCCTTCCCTCTCCAAAATGAGCTATACTTTCATCCCTTATGGCGTATCCTCTCAACGTATACCTTCTTTTACTCAATTTATGCAGCGAGACTCCTTTCCTTCTGCTATTTCTATTTCCTTCTATTATCTCTTCGATTCTCCAGAGTTACTTTTGACCGCCACGTTTGGAAATCTTCTGTCTCCTCAAACACTTTTACATGTCTTGGCCAAAGTATTCATTCCCTTATTATGCCTTACGCGTTCCGGCTTTCGCCATACATGCCTGGCATCAGTGAAAGAACATTATGGTAGTACCATAAGACGTGCATTGTGCATCGAAATAAAGCCCTCACCAGAAATTCATCTGTGCAATACGGACACAAAGTATGTATTCAGCCTTCAGTGCTGCCAGTAAGTGCAAATTGATTTTACAGTACAGTGATCGAAGTCAAGACAGCCGCTACGTGTTACGACAGTAGTCGCGACTACGAAACATCGTAATTTTTTATATACAACAATGATGCACAGTTAATGAAAACACTAAACTTTAACAAACAATAATTTTCCTTTTGTGCTAGTGTATGACATAATGCACAATTGCTACAAAATTACATTCAGCGAACAACGTGCAAACCAGTATATAAAGAAGTAAGTACCCAAACCCCAAATCAGTGTTGGAAAAATACTGCATAATTCAGTATAAAACAATTTACGAATTTATAAACAAAACAAGAGTGTACGAATAAAAAGACAATGCAAAGGTATACGTAGTAAAGCCTAATTAGTACTGTAACGTAAACCCACCACAAAATATCAAAAGAAGTACAAGAGTTAAGATACAAAACTCAGGTAGTGTAGAAAAATATGTACAGAATGAAGACAAATCTCGAAAAGGACTTGACTAGCTTTCATCAGATTTCTCATGATACTGTGATGAACATTTAGAACGACAAAGGCCATGTGATTATTTATACACAAACCTATATATATTTTCCAATTAAAATTGGAAACACTTTGCCCAAAGAGCTCTTCTGCGATTTACTTCGAAATTGTACACCCAACACTGATGAATGTCTAGACAGACAACTACACTTCCGCATACAATGTACATCCAATATTAGGGGAAAATGTTTAGATTAGACACAATTCTATATACTTTTCCGTTGAAACCGACTGCGAGAAACGAAATGCTATGTTACGCCTTGCTGTGAAAGTGTGCAGTCTTGTTTTCTTTGGCGCTGTCAGTTTTAACTACAATAGCAAGGTATTTAAACCACTAGCCGAATTGTTTCTCCCATACGCAAGGTGAGTCAAAAAGCACTTTACAACTTTGGAATGATAAAGAAATTTACTGGGGTAACTTACAGAATCGGTAGATGTGTCATTTTGTAACAAACAACGTCAAGTTTTATTCGTATAGTGTATCATTACCCCATTCTGCCACCAGGAGCGCCAGCGTAATACACAGTTAAAATGAATACCTTCACTGGTGCGGAGCGTGCTCGCAGTGTTTTGATTTCATGAGACGACAACAACTTTTTAATTCCACAGATCGATGACGATGACCGAGATGGGATGGCTTAGTACCAGCAAAACGGTGCAACACCTCATTTCCTCACGGAAGCTCGAGGTTTCCTCGATAATCGCTTTCCAGGTCTGCGGATTGGCCTTGAAGGACAAATCGCATGGCCACCTCGCTTCCCAGACTTGACACAATTGGAATTCTTTCTCTGGTGTTCCATTAAGGATCGTGCGTTACGTTCCTCCCTCACTAAACAATTTAGCCGGCCCGAAAAATCGAATCTATGCTGCCGCTGCACAAGTTACTTCCGATTTGCTGCAAACGAGCGTGGAAATAAATTGATTACCGGTGGGTGTTTGCAGCATCACAAATGGCAGTCACATCGAACCAAAATGATACATGACACTTTGATGTGAAACTTAAGGTTGTCAGCTACGAAATGGCACATCTAACGATTTTGTATGTTATCTCAAAAAATTTCTATATCACACCAAAGTTACGAAATCCTTTTTGACCCATCCTGTATTTTCCTTGTCATTATATAGTTTTTAAACAAAAACTGTACAGATAACATTGAGTTTTTTTAAATTTTTATTCCTCATAGGTTTTCACAATACAGTTGTATTTATGGCTAATCCGCTAATGGTTAGAATACTACTGACGAATCAAAATGTGCAGAATAAAAGAACGCTCAAGGTCAGAGACGGGTTGGGGGGGAGGGGGGGGGGGGGGCAGACAGAGTGCTGGGAGGTAGTGGACACAGGAGGAAAGGAGGATATTGACATACATGATGTAGCAGAACATGGACAGAAAAAAACCGGGGGGGGGGGGGGGGTAGGTGAAGGACTGAGAGGGGGGAGTAAGAAATAGAAAAAAAGAGGGGAGAGGGGGAGATGGACAAAGAGAGGGAGACTAGGACGTTTATTTAATTCCCTTACATATTTAGCAATTGTGAAGCGTTGCCATTCCTACTCACAACGAGCAGTGAAAATAAGCATCTACGCTTCATTTACTGAAATTCATGAAATTTCTTTCATTCCATAACTGAAAAAACCCTAAAACATTTATTCATGGTTAGAAATAAAAAGTGCGTGCTGAATCTTGCATATACGAGGAAATTGTACACATGAAATACAGACGTTTATAGTGTACCTGTAGCGATAAGATTTGATTACCAGTATTAGTTCTCTTGTCGAAAGTATTGGAGATCAGAGTTAATTAATTACTTCGCAGCCTGATATACAAACACTTAATGTAGAGACAATTAAAGATTAATAAGTAGAAAAATTAAGACCATGAATAACACATAGCAGATGCTTGTTTAATAAGAAAGGGATGGTGGTGGTGTGGTGGTGCGGAAAAATGGTTGTGAAGTCATTTGACATAACAGTACCTTTAAGAGGTATCAGTACTGCAAAGGGAAAAGATATTTAACTTGAATGGTGAAGGATGTCATAAGGTAATCTGTTTGTTGTCTTACGACAAATAAATCACGAAAATACGTAGTCATATCAACGCAGTAATTACAAATTCACCAAAATATTGCAAATATATACAGATGATCCCATCGCAAGTATAAATTTCTCGCTTTTCCATGACTTGCGAAGTCTGGGAATAAGGAGCAACGAATGTAAGTACCTTATCAGGAATGTAAGCTTCGTTATTAGACAGCCAAATAAAATTGAATGTGTATAAAATGTATGCTATAAAAGTGTCGAGGATTTCGTCGCCACTTTTTGACAAATTGGCTATTGGCTTCTGTCTTTGGTTGATCAAACAAACATCGGCCGTAGAAACCGAGATAGTAGCCAACAGGCGATTTGGCAAAACTATGTTTCAGTCGTATAAATTCACAAAGTAGAGCGAAAGCTATACAAAGCCACAAAAGTGTGGAATAGTTATCAGAAGAATGCGAAATTTACCGCAGCTGTAGGCTGTAAGAGAAACTGTAACGAGTCACCATCTGTCGGACCACAAGTTGTTGTTAGTACCTTGCTATTTTGGTACTCAAATAGCAAAACACACCTTCTGCTATTTTTTCCTATACGATTCCCTCAACATCGCTCGATTTAATTCAGCTACCCCCCATGAACCATGGACCTTGCCGTTGGTGGGGAGGCTTGCGTGCTTCAGCGATACAGATGGCCGTACCGTAGGTGCAACCACAACGGAGGGGTATCTGTTGAAAGGCCAGACAAACATGTGGTTCCTGAAGAGGAGCAGCAGCCTTTTCAGTAGTTGCAGGGGCAACAGTCTGGATGATTGACTGATCTGGCCTTGTAACATTAACCAAAACGGCCTTGCTGTGCTGGTACTGCGAACGGCTGAAAGCAAGGGGAAACTACAGACGTAATTTTTCCCGAGGACATGCAGCTTTACTGTATGATTAAATGATGATGGCGTCCTCTTGGGTAAAACATTCCGGAGGTAAAATAGTCCCCCATTCGGATCTCCGGGGGGGGGGGGGGGGGACTACTCAGGAGGACGTCGTTATCAGGAGAAAGAAAACTGGCGTTCTACGGATCGGAGCGTGGAATGTCAGATCCCTTAATCGGGCAGGTAGGTTAGAAAGTTTAAAAAGGGAAATGGATAGGTTAAAGTTAGATGTAGTGGGAATTAGTGAAGTTCGGTGGCAGGAGGAACAAGACTTTTGGTCAGGTGATTACAGGGTTATAAATACAAAATGAAATAGGGGTAATGCAGGAGTAGGTTTAATAATGAATAAAAAAATAGGAGTGCGGGTTAGCTACTACAAACAGCATAGTGAACGCATTATTGTGGCCAAGATAGGCACAAAGCCCATGCCTACTACAGTAGTACAAGTTTATATGCCAACTAGCTCTGCAGATGATGAAGAAATAGATGAAATGTATGACGAGATAAAAGAAATTATTCAGGTAGAGAAGGGAGACGAAAATTTAATAGTCATGGCTGACTGGAATTCGTCAGTAGGAAAAGGGAGAGAAGGAAACATAGTAGGTGAATATGGATTGGGGCTAAGTAATGAAAGAGGAAGCCGCCTGGTAGAATTTTGTGCAGAGCATAACTTAATCATAGCCAACACTTGGTTCAAGAATCATTAAAGAAGGTTGTATACCTGGAAGAATCCTGGAGATACTAAAAGGTATCAGATAGATTATATAATGGTAAGACAGAGATTCAGGAACCAGGTTTTAAATTGTAAGACATTTCCAGGGGCAGATGTGGATTCTGACCACAATCTATTGATTATGAACTGTAGATTGATACTGAAGAAACTACAAAAAGGCGGGAATTTAAGGAGATGGGACCTGGATAAACTGAAAGAACCAGAGGTTGTAGAGAGTTTCAGGGAGAGCATAAGGGAACAATTGACAGGAATGGGGGAAAGAAATACAGTAGAAGAAGAATGGGTAGCTCTGAGGGATGAAGTAGTGAAGGCAGCAGACGATCAAGTAGGTAAAAAGACGAGGGCTAATAGAAATCCTTGGGTAACAGATGAAATATTGAATTTAGTTGATGAAAGGAGAAAATATAAAAATGCAGTAAATGAAGCAGGCAAAAAGGAATACAAACGTCTCAAAAATGTGATCGACAGGAAGTGCAAAATGGCTAAGCAGGGATGGCTAGAGGACAAATGTAAGGATGTAGAGGCTTGTCTCACTAGGGGTAAGATAGATACTGCCTACAGGAAAATTAAAGAGACCTTTGGAGAGAAGAGAACCACTTGTATGAATATCAAGAGCTCAGATGGCAACCCAGTTCTAAGCAAAGAAGGGAAGGCAGAAAGGTGGAAGGAGTATATAGAGGGTTTATACAAGGGCGATGTTATTGAGGACAATATTATGGAAATGAAAGAGGATGTAGATGAAGATGAAATGGGAGATAAGATACTGCGTGAAGAGTTTGACAGAGCACTGAAAGACCTGAGTCGAAACAAGGCACCGGGAGTAGACAACATTCCATTAGAACTACTGATGGCCTTGGGAGAGCCAGTCATGACAAAACTCTACCATCTGGTGAGCAAGATGTATGAGACAGGCGAAATACCCTCAGACTTCAAGAAGAATATAATAATTCCAATCCCAAAGAAAGCAGGTGTTGACAGATGTGAAAATTACCGAACTGTCAGTTTAATAAGTCACAGCTGCAAAATACTAACGCGAATTCTTTACAGACGAATGGGAAAAACTAGTAGAAGCGGACCTCGGGGATGATCAGTTTGGACTCCGTAGAAATGTTGGAACACGTGAGGCAATACTAACCTTACGACTTATCTTAGAAGAAAGATTAAGAAAAAGCAAACCTACGTTTCTAGCATTTGTAGACTTTGAGAAAGCTTTTGACAACGTTAACTGGAATACTCTCTTTCAAATTCTGAAGGTGGCAGGGGTAAAATACAGGGAGCGAAAGGCGATTTACAATTTGTACAGAAACCAGGTGGCAGTTATAAGAGTCGAGGGGCATGAAAGGGAAGCAGTGGTTGGGAAAGGAGTGAGGCAGGGTTGTAGCCTCTCCCCGATGTTGTTCAATCTGTATATCGCGCAAGCAGTAAAGGAAACAAAAGAAAAATTCGGAGTAGGTATTAAAATTCATGGAGAAGAAGTAAAAACTTTGAGGTTCGCCGATGACATTGTAATTCTGTCAGAGACAGCAAAGGAATTGGAAGAGCAGTTGAACGGAATGGACAGTGTCTTGAAAGGAGGATATAAGATGAACATCAACAAAAGCAAAACGAGGATAATGGAATGTAGTCAAATTAAATCGGTTGATGCTGAGGGAATTAGATTAGGAAATGAGACACTTAAAGTAGTAAAGGAGTTTTGCTATTTAGGGAGTAAAATAACTGATGATGGTCGATGTAGAGAGGATATAAAATGTAGACTGGCAATGGCAAGGAAATCGTTTCTGAAGAAGAGAAATTTGTTAACATCGAGTATAGATTTAAGTGTCAGGAAGTCGTTTCTGAAAGTATTTGTATGGAGTGTAGCCATGTATGGAAGTGAAACATGGACGATAACCAGTTTGGACAAGAAGAGAATAGAAGCTTTCGAAATGTGGTGCTACAGAAGAATGCTGAAGATAAGGTGGGTAGATCACGTAACTAATGAGGAGGTATTGAATAGGATTGGGGAGAAGAGAAGTTTGTGGCACAACTTGACTAGAAGAAGGGATCGGTTGGTAGGACACGTTTTGAGGCATCAAGGGATCACAAATTTAGCATTGGAGGGCAGCGTGGAGGGTAAAAATCGTAGAGGGAGACCAAGAGATGGATACACTAAGCAGATTCAGAAGGATGTAGGTTGCAGTAGGTACTGGGAGATGAAGAAGCTTGCACAGGATAGAGTAGCATGGAGAGCTGCATCAAACCAGTCTCAGGACTGAAGACCACAACAACAACAGCAACAGTAATTTCCCTCGTTTTAATTTTATTAATATTCTAGTCATAACTCATTTTCTTTGCAATATCGATTCCGTTCAACTAATCTTCCAAATCCAAGTTCTTATTTCTTCTTCCTGAAATTAAACTCCTTTTGAAAATTCATTCACTGTTCCTCTACTGATGACTCACTGGCTAGATTTAATATTATGAGGGATAGGCTACCACAATGACTCACTCTCTCCTCAAGTTCTGGCTTCAACTCTGTCCTTCTAACTGTTAGAGCTGCCGTTTTGTTTCTGTTGCAGATAGCCTTGCGCTCCCTGGATTTTAGACCAGATAACTGCAGAATAACGAGGGCATTCTAGTCCACCTTTTTTTCTAAATACAAGGTATGTCACATGTGACATAACACCCGTTTTATTTTGAAATGAGGTTTTCGGCAAACGAAAGTACGCTAAGGGTCACATACAAAGGATTGTGATAAAGTGTATTAAGTCTTTAACCGACTGAGATATTGAAGCAAATATTTTTTAAATTTGACGTACTTTTCAGTGGCATCTGAATGCGCTTGAAGAGATGAATACAATTATGTAATGCTTGTTAATGTTGAGGCTGAAACTATTCGCCAAAGTTCGAGGAATGTACTTAACTTGGAAAGCAATGTGCTCAGAGTTAGCTATTACACTGTAAAAATCGCCAAGCAGCGTTCTCACGCAAGGCTTCATCTTTGTATGCGGCAAGACAGGCCTACGCTACTAAGATGAAACCTCATTTCCTACACAACATTGATACGGGGCTAGCTATGGTTTCTGTGTATTGAACTATGGCATATGCCAGCTTTTGGAGCATTAGATAGGGCTTCTGAAAAGTGTTTCAAATTAGTGTACGCTTTCAGGTTTTTGTGGAAGCAGCTACAGTTTCGTTAGGCAGTTTTCCATTTAAACTCTCCACATCGTTGCTTACTTGTTCAGACAACTGAATGCTTGTTACAGTGAGCCACCAGTTGTCTGAAAAATGTGTCTATAAGTACTATCCGAAATTGTAACTAGATAGAATACACTTTAAATGAACTAAACAGTTTATCAAAATGACTGACGACGCGTCAACCACAAAATAAATGCTTTCCTTAACGAAACTTAGTTTTAAACTTCACTTAAGTATTTGCTCAAAGTGTTTACCATCGACTGTAAAGCACATTTGCAGTCGCCGTTCAAGAGATAGATATTCAGATGAAAGTTCATTGAATGAGACGCCGTAGCATGCTGTGGCATTTCGACATATCGTTTGGTGTAGTTGGCGATTCAAGACAGACCTAAGTTTCAATACTCCCCATAGAAATAAATCGAGAGAAATCAAATGAAGAGACGTGGCCAGCTGTCGTCCTGCTGCCTTCCGTCCTACCCAACTCCCAGGAAAATTTTCATTCGGTGGTTGCGTTCAAGCACGGGGAGAGTGAGCTGGTGAGCCGTCGTGTTGGAACCACGAACACTGTCGCTTACCCAGTGGTAGCTCTTCCAGAATAACAGATTGTTCGTAGGAAAGGAATTTAAAATAGTTGGGTTTGTAACCCCCCCTTTCCAAATCGGCGTACTGGATTGCAGTATAATTGACCGTGATCGCGTATGCCAAATGAAATTTTACAGTGAGTAAGAGTATCGTTACCGTTGAAAAATAATACCGGTTAGAAGGGGGAAGATCTAATACAGACTCTTCTGAAGGAAGAATCTATTCTAAACCTAATCTAAATACTGATAACAATTTTGAAGTGGGTGGAATTTAGTGCAACCACTCACGAACCACACGGGTAGGGTAGGTGGGGGGGGGGGGGGGGGGGAAGAAAAGATACACATAACATTTAATAAAAAAAATCATGATTAGCAAAAAGAAAAAAGTGATAACTAAAGGGTCGCCAGGCAATAGGGCAAAGAATATCCAAAATTGCAAAAAAGGTAATGGCAAAGAAAATTAACCAAACAATCACTGGCGTCGCAACGGAAGGTTGTCAAGCATTTCTACAACATAAAAGTTAACGAGAAAATAAATGAATCAGAAACCTCTGAGTTTGCAATTACTTAATCTAAAATACTAAATTTTGAAAGCAAAGTTAAGTTGCTGGTTAAATAAATGACTGACTGCAGCCGAAACTTGGTTACGTAAAACATGACTTTCAGTAACCCCAACGTAACCTAAACCAAAATTTAGAAAAAGGCAAGCAACTTACTTTTGATTATTGAAAGATTGAATTGAATTTACTTGAATTAAACTGGTTTTACTCTTAACATTAGATCAATAAAGTAATACAAAGCCAATAGAAATCACTCGCTGAGCTAAAAACAGTATAGATGAAATTGCGCATACCTCATTAGCGCTGTATCTTTAGTTACTAGTTTCGCCAGTGTAATTTTACGTTACTTTAAGTGAGTGAAGCTAATACTCAAAACCGCAAATTCGTTAAGCCTCTGTTATGCAATTCAAGACTGAACAGGTACTGAGGCAGTAAAATTTAGACTGAAACTGGTCATTAGCAAACAAACAAAACTAGCAATGAATGACTAATCAGTTTTCATATTCTTACGACACTCAGGGATTGCATGGAGAGGAAAGGAGCCATGCTTCGTAAAAATTTCTGAGGTCAGTGACAACACAGGTGCCCTACAAATTTTAACTATTGCAGGTTATTATTAAAAGAAGTTAGCCAAAGTTAATTAAAGAAATGCCATTGTGTAATGCCGGTACAATATAACGAGAGTCACTCCAAAAGAAATGCACTCCATTTTTTTTAAGTACATCTTTTATTCTACATGTTTGAAAGTTTTACAGTGTGTAGATAAATCCTTTAGGAACAATATTTTCATTTCTCCACATAATTCCCAACCCTCTCACCTGCCTAACGGCATCTTGGAACCAGCGCCTGTATACCCGCACGGTAAAATTCTGGACCAACCTGTTGGAGCCACTGTTTGGCAGCGTGCACAAGGGAGTCATCGTCTTCAAACCTTATTCCACGAAGAGAGTCTTTCAGTTTCCCTAAGAGATGATATACCGAGCGAGGTGGCGCGGTGGTTAGCACACTGGACTCGCATTCGGGAGGACGACGGTTCAATCCCGTCTCCAGCCATCCTGATTTAGGTTTTCCGTGATTTCCCTAAATCGTTTCAGGCAAATGCCGGGATGGTTCCTTTGAAAGGGCATGGCCTATTTCCCTCCCCATCCTTCCCTAATCCGAGCTTGTGCTCCGTCTCTAATGACCTCGTTGTCGACGGGACGTTAAAAAACACTAACCTAACCTAGCCTAAGAGATAGTCACATGGAGCCAGGTCAGGACTGTAAGGCTGGTGTTTCAGTATTGTCCATCCGAGTTTTGTGGTCGCTTCCATGGTTTTTTGACTGACATGTGGCCGTGCATTTTCGTGCAACAGAAAAACATTCTGCTTTTGCCGATGTGGTCGAACACGACTCAGTCGAGCTTGAAGTTTCTTCAGTGTCATCACATATGCATCAGAATTTATGGTGGTTCCACTTGGCATGATATCCACAAGAAAGAGTCCTTCGGAATCATAAAACACCGTAGCTATCACTTTTCCAACAGAAGGTGCGGTTTTGAATTTTTTTTTTCTTGGGTGAATTTGCATGATGCCACTCCATTGATTGCCTCTTCGTCTCTGGCGAAAAATGATGGAGCCATGTTTCATCACCTGTCACAATTTTTCCAAGAAATTCATCTCCACCCTTCTCGTACTGTTCCAAAGGTTCGCTGCATACCGTTTTTCTTGTTTCTTTGTGAGACACTGTCAACATCCTGGGAACCCACCTGGCACAAACCTTTTTTAACGCCAACACTTTCAGTATTCTGGAAACACTTCCTTCCCCTGTCCCAACGTAGCGTGACAATTCGTTCACTGTGACGCGTCTGTCAGCAGTCACCAATTCGTTAACTCTCTGCACATTGTCTGGAGTGTGTGCAGTACGATGCCTGCCGCTGCGAGGACAATCCTCAATATTGCCGTGCCAGCTTTCATCACGTAACCTGCTTGCCCACCGACTAACTGTACTGCGATCGACAGCAGCATCTCCATACACCTTTTTCAACCTCTTGTGGATGTTTCCCACTATCTCGTTTTCACAGCACAGGAATTCTAAGACAGTACGTTGCTTCTGAAGAACGTCAAGTGTAGCAGTCATCTTGAAGACATGCTGTGACGGCGCCACTCACGGAAACAGGTTGAACTAAGTTTGAAAACAAGCGGGAAGGATGTATCTGTAAAAGTTTCACACATGCAGAATGAAAACTGTATTTTTACAAAAATAGTTTGCATTTCTTTTAGGAGTGACCTCGTAATTATACTCTGTCAGTTAACTGTCTTACGATGTTGTAGCTGTTTACGGACGACGAAGAATGTAGCTGACGACAGTTCTTAGCTGCTGCTGTTGCTATTGCTGCTGCTGTTCGAGAACCACGAGTTGTCTCCAGACCCACGTATAATTATGGGACAGGCGACAGAACTGCAGCTTCCTCCACCTGTCCGCTCCGACCGTGCTCTCAATAGCCGCGGGTTAAGGGAACAGGTGCGACTGCACTGCAGCGATCATGGCTGCACACTGGGTCTGCGGTCACGCCCAACAAACGCTTCAGCACTCTTTCATGACTCAAGCTGCTCTGCCTCCTCTCTGCTCGCAGTTCGACGGAGACTCCCCACATGCAAACATAAACAACGGCACAACTACTGCCATTTTGTCATTGTTATCGATGCATTTAAATGAAGCTCCCTTGGCTGTTACCCATCAATTTACAATATTTGCATTATCATTACAATCGATTATATAGATTCACAAATAAATACACTAATAGATCTATTACATATTAAATACAGTTTCTGTAATAAAGCTCACAGATTCAGAATTAAAAGAACAGTACAATCTATGAACTTATATTAAATGGCCTAAAATTATGTGTAGTGCAGAAAGTATTTTATCTCTATTTTTGGTGTTACAGGGTGAAGTAAGGTTGCACAATGGAATTTCTTACGATGACATAAAATATTTTTTAGCCTCACGGTCATTGTTGCTGTACCTGACAAATCCAGCGAGGATTTTCAACTGCCTGTTACGTAAATTTACATTACCATGTGATTTTTAAAAGTTGCTTCGTCGGTAAAGAGCACAAGTCGGAAAAACGCAGTGTCGTGTCCCATGCGACGCAGAGAAACCAACAGAATTTTGTACGACTTTCGAAATTACGTCCGGCGAGTGTCTCATATACACTGACAGGCGATACAAAGCACTCTGTCTTCAGGCCATAAATGGTCCATCGAGACCATTCGACCTCCGTGTCATCGTCAGCTGACGATGCGGGTAGGAGGGGTCGTTTGGTCAGCACACCGCTCTCCCGGTCGTTGTGGTGATTTTTTGTGGATACTATTCAGTCGAGTAGATCCTCAATCGGCATCACGAGGCTGAGTGCACCCCAAAAAATGGCAACAGCGCACGGCGGCGTGGATGGACACCCATACAAGCGCCGACCACGCCCGACAGCGCTTAACTTCGGTGATCTGACGGAAACCGGTGTATCCACTGCGGCAAGGCCGTTGCCAACATGTGATAAGGATGGAATTTATTACGATGGAAGAGATGACTGATCCTCTGGCTGATTGCAAATTCCTTGGCAATACTTCTTGTGCTTCCATTCGACGTATAAAAGTAGCACGTTCAAAATCTTCTCACTGTTGTAAATGTCTTCGCCGTAAAAAATGTTAAGGCAAAAATGAACTCCCGACAGATGACACCACTCCTGCTAGTTCTGCAATGCGGACGTGTCAACAGTCGAAAACTGATGAAACGACGTAGCGTGTCATGAGCCTGTTTACGACGCACAGCCGATTCCGGCCGACTTGCTTTTCAGTTTTCGAACAATTCTTGGAGTATTTTGCTGAGGGTTACAAGCTCAACATTAACAAGCGTTGTACTGCAGTATTCGCCTTTCAAGCCCTCTCGGATGCATTTAAAATAGTTTATCATTTTAGTCAAATAAATCAAACTAGCTTCAATATTTCGAGCCATACGGTAGTTACCATTCTTTGTCATATACTAAAGTACACTCGCCTGAGCACAAATTCATTTGCCAGAAGTCTCGTTTTGATATCTGGAACCGTTCACAAAATAAAAGAGGTGTTACGTCGTACATGACTCACTCTGTATACGATGCGGTGACCAAAGTCATGGGATTACTCCTAATATCGTGTCGGATTTCTTTTGCCCGGCGTAGTGAAGGAACTCGACGTGGAACGTACTCAACAAGACGTCAGAAATCCCGTGCAGAAATATTGAGCCAGATGCCTGTATAGACGTCAATAATTGCGAAAGTGTTGTGCCCGAACGGACCTCTCACTGAAGTCCCATAAATCTCCGATGGGATTCCTGTCGGGCGATCTGGGTAAGAGAGTCATTCCCTCGAACTGACCAGAATGTTCTTCAAGCCAATGGCGAACAACCGCAGCCTGGTGCCTTGACATCGTTGTTCGGTTACATGAAGTTCAGAAGCTGCTGCAAATGGTCTCGAGGAAGCCGAACATAGCAATTTCCAGCCAGTGATGGAATCAGTTGGAGCAGAGTACCCAGTCCATTCCATGGAAACACAGCCCATACCATTATGGAGCCACCACCGCCTTGAAAAGTACCTTGTTGACAGCTGGGGGTGCACGGTTTCGTGGGATCTGCACCTCACTCAACCTCAACCATTTGCTCTCAAAAACTGAAATCGTGACTCATCGGACCAGACCACGGATTTACAGTCGCCTAGGGTCCAACCGATATGGTCACGAAACCAGGAGAGGCGCTGCAGGCGACGTCGTGCTGCTGGCAAAGCCGCTCTGCTGCCATAGCCCATTAACACCAAGTCATTACGGATATGTTCGTCGTACGTCCCACATTGATTTCTGCGGTCGTTAAGTGAAGGCCTTGGGCCACAGCGTTGTCCGTGAATGCCTAAAACATGTCATTCTCGGCACACTCTTGACTATGTGGATCTTGAATATTGAATTCGCTAACGATTTTCGAAATGGAACTACCATACCATTTCGCAGTCAAGGTCTGTTAGTTCCCGTCGTACGGCCATAATCACGTCGGAAACTTTTTCATGTCAGTCACCGGAGCACAAATGGCAGCTCAATGCACTGCCTATTTATACCTTGTGTATGCGTACTACCGCCATCTGTATTGAGTATATCGCTCTCCCATCACTTTTGCCATCTCAGTGTACAGTCGTGGACAAAAGTGAGACTAGTAGGGTTCTATTTTTACCGATTTAGGTGACGAAATCCTAACAACGAAAATAGCTACGACAGTTACTGAAGATAGGGGCCGGAAAAATAATTGCCCCTACTCTTTATTCGAAATTTTCTAGTTGCAGTCGATACGTCAGCATATTACTCGTAGCTACGCTTTCGATCCAAATCACGTTTACAGGAATGCAAATAAAATCCATTTGGTTATACACGTGGTAATTCAGATCCCAGTATTAATGCCACCGCGTTTTAGAAATGCGAGCATTCCCATTGCTACCTAGCTTAAGAAACACTTCGTCTAATGAACGTTTTCTGGCTGTGGCGAGTTTAATGGAGAATTCGAGACATTGTAGAATACTTTTGGCAGCTATGTAGCCGTTTATTTCCTGGGGTGGTGCAGAATTATCCTACTAAAGTTACTCGCTAATAACAGTATATTGTTATTGCGATAAACAAAAATGGTTGGTTCAAATGGCTCTGAGCACTATGGGACTCAACTGCTGAGGTCATTAGTCCCCTAGAACTTAGAACTAGTTAAACCTAACTAACCTAAGGACATCACAAACATCCATGCCCGAGGCAGGATTCGAACCTGCGACCGTAGCGGTCTTGCGGTTCCAGACTGCAGCGCCTTTAACCGCACGGCCACTTCGGCCGCCTTTGCGATAAACGTCCCGAATGATTGTCACATAACAGGTGTCATAAGGGCAAAAAATTCATGTGTTCGAGTCCAGAAAGCTCTATGCGACAGATACTGCAGATCGTTTTGCCATTTTCATTGCGAAATTGCCGGCTTATTCATGTCTGCAATAATAATAGAGGGCTGTTTGCCTGAGTTGTCTACTAGCGTAGTGAAAGGCGTTTGCTACTGCAGGGGAGGTCTGGTTTGTTTTCGGTTCTAAACTAGATGGAGGCACATAGGCTATCAGTTAAGCAATTTTGAGAAATTCTTGCTCCCCCAATACGTTTTATTGCTACCTTTATTCTGTACCGGCGCCCTGTGGATATCAGTATGAAACTCTTGCAGAAATTCATAATTGTTACTGCCTACTTTTTTCGCTTCTGTCAATAATTCAGTTATCTTAAGTGTGGCACTGAAAGATTGTTAACTGAATTTCGTTATGAATCTTCACGTATTGCTAAATTTGCACACTTTCATGGTAGGTCAGCAACGGTAATCCTGTATGACCAGTCTGAACGTTGACACAGACCGTTTCGCTGCCGAATGCGCATAATATTTTGCTAATTCGTAACGATCTGGGGTACTTTGTCTTACTAAAACAGTTATGTTATCTCGATAAGCCGAAATTTATTTTTATTATTACTGTTTATACTAATTAGTGTTTCTTTTTTCATTTATATCTTATATTTACGTGTTGTGTTTAACACACTAATCAGCATTAATACAGTCTTACACATGATTGGAAATAGTCTGACAAAGTTCGGATAGTTATTCAATTTCACGGCTGTTCATAGTATGTTGGTAGCACTCCGTCGCTCTGTCTGTTATGCTGTGTAGCAGACTTCAAAGCTGTGCGGATCAGCATAACGAAAAGGCGAGGGGTCTCGCTCGTTTTGTCAACGACTGTACATTCTATGTACGAGCAACTATTTTACCTTCGATGTATTTTACACTTGAAGATACCATCATCCTTAAAATATACGGCAGAGCCAGATATCGTCTGGAAATACAAGCGTTTACTTCATCTGTTCTATGTTCGTACGCAGTAAGTTCATAACAGGTAGTAATTGTTACAAAGTCGTATCAGTTGATCTTCCAGATTAGTGCCCCTTTACCTCCTGAAGTAACAAGCTGAGGAACCATAGTTACGCTACTCTGCCGCTGCCCAAAATCTAGAACCTGAACCGTTGGGGTTACAGAATGAAGCTGCAACGCAGCTACTTGTGCGTAGCCGCCGTCACGCGCGCAGAGTTTTCCACTTGCGTGCCGCCTGTAGCTCGAGTCCGCAGATGTTCCGCGTCACTGCCTTTCTAGCCGTGGGAGGGACGAGCGGTGGCGGACGCAAATTTCGCAGGGGCCGAGAGTCAACGCCTCCCCACTTTACCTTCCCCTCTCCTCTTTCCGTCCGCAGCAGCAGGTGCACGCGCTTTCGCAAGTCGCCGCACTTACAGCAGCCGGAGCGAAAAGTAATTCCGCCGGCGTGGCCGGCGAGTAAGCAGGAGCAGAAAAGTCGGGCGGAAGCGGCGCAGCGTGTCCGCGCGTCTGCGAGACTAGGCACTCTTCTAATTTTGTTAATTAGTTCCCGCGCAACAGCGCGGCCCGGACACGGCGCCGGCGGAGCCGTTAATTAGAAGCGAGCGGCCCCCCAGCGTCAGCTGGTGCAGCGTCAGCACGCGCCGCTACGCAAGTAGCCGGCGATCGGCCGCCGTCCGGCACACGTGCTGCCTTGCCGCGCGCTTATTGTCGTCTCGCAGGGGCTGTCACCCCGCGCCGCGGCGTGGCACTGTACCCTGGCCTGCCGTCATGTAACGACAGCAGCGCCCCAGCTGGGCCTCAATATTATTTCTGCCGCGGAGACATTAAGCAACCTAATTGCGCAGCTGTGCGGACGACATAATCTGCGAGAGCGAAACGCTGACAAAGAATACGAAATAGCACCGTTGCTGCATGACCCTCTGCATCACATTCTGATTTCCACTGCCTGCCCGCATTTCGACGCGAGAGAAGCACTATTTAAGTACACTACTGGCCATTAAAATTGCTACACCAAGAAGAAATGCGGATGATAAACGGGTATTCATTGGACAAATATATTATACTAGAACTGACATGTGATTACAATTTCACGCAATTTGGGTGCATAGATCCTGAGGAATCAGTACCCAGAACAACCACCTCTGGCCGTAGTAACGGCCGTGATACGCCTGGGCATTGAGTCAAACAGAGCTTGGATGGCGTGTACAGGTACAGCTGCCCATGCAGCTTCAACACGATACCACAGTTCATCAAAAGTAGTGACGGGCGTATTGTGACGAGCCAGTTGCTCGGCCACCATTGACCAGACGTTTTCAATTGGGGAGAGATCTGGAGAATGTCCTGGCCAGTGCAGCAGTCGACATTTTCTGTATCCACAAAGTGAGAAACAGAATTTATTCCATCAATAATAATTAGATCTAGATTATTATTAAAGATTGGGGCTGCACCCTTTCATTTCTGATTTCCAGAAGTAATAGGAGCTTCGAGATGAAATAACTGTTTAACACTAATAACATGACAAAAAATTGCCCCAATAATGGTACTATTTTATTGTATTCAACTAAGAACTTTCATTTGAACAATTATCATTCTAAGAATTATTATTGGAGCAAAATTTCATCAAAATGAAATATTTGTTGGTGCAGGTAAATCAACTAAAGAGTTATTAATGATTTTAATTAAAGGATGTCTTAATCGTAAGGGTTTATTCATTAGTAAATTATCTTACTTTACGAATAGCCCGTACAGGACCTGCAACATTCGATCGTGCATTATCCTGCTGAAATGTAGGGATTCGCAGGGATCGAATGAACGGTAGAGCCACAGGTCGCAACACATCTGAAATGTAACGTCCAAAGTCCCGTCAATGCGAGCAATAGGTGAGCGAGACGTGTAACCAATGGCACCTCATACCATCACGCCTGGTGATATGCCAGTATGGCGATGATGAATATACGCTTCCAATGTGCGTTCACAGCGATGTTGCCAAACACGGATGCGACCATCATGACGCTGTAAACAGAACCTGGATTCATCTGAAAAAATGACGTTCTGCTATTGGTGCACCCAGATTCGTCATTACACCATCGCAGGCACTCCTGTATGTGATGTAGCGTGAAGGGTAACCGCAGCCATGGTCTCCGAGCTGATAGTCCATGCTTTTGCAAACGTCGTCGAACTGTTCGTGCAGATGGTTGTTGTATTGCAAACGTCCCCATCTGTTGACTCAGGGATCGAGACGTGGCTGCACGATCCGTTACAGCCATGCGGATAAGATGCCTGTCATCTCGACTGCTAGTGATACGAGGCCGTTGGGATTCAGCGGCGTTCCGTATTACCCTCCTGAACCCACCGATTCCATATTCTGTTAACACTCATTGGATCTCGACCAACGCGAGTAGCAATGTCGCGATACGATGAATCGAAAGCGCGATAGGCTACAACCCGACCTTTATCAAAGTCGGAAACGTGATGGTACACATTTCTCCTCCTTTCACGAGGTATTACAACAACGTTTCGCCAGACAACGCCGGTCAACGACTGTTTGTGTATGAGAAAACACGTTGTAGATGTCGCCACCGGCGCCAACCTTGTGTGAATACTCTGAAAAGCTAATCGTTTGCATATCACAGCATCGTCTTCCTGTCGGTTAAATTTCGCGTCTGTAGCACGTCATATTCGTGGTGTATCAATTTTAATGGCCAGTAGTGTAATTTATGGCTTATGCGCGTGTGAATTCGTAAGGGACCAAACTGCTGAGGTCATCGGTCCCCAGACTTACACACTACTTAACCCAACTTAAAGTAACACATGCTAAGAACAACACACGCACCCATGCCCGAGGGAGGGCGAGGGAGGCTCCGCGCGGCTTATGGCTTACGATATTTGTTGCTATTTCTGTAGTGGTGCTGAAGCAAAACACTAAGCTGAAGAAATGTGTGTGAAATCTTATGGGATTTAACTGCTAAGGTCATCAGTCCCTAAGCTTACACACTACTTAACCTAAATTATCCTAAGGACAAACACACACGCCCATGCCCGAGGTAGGACTCGAACCTCCGCCGGGAGCAGTCGCACAGTCCATCACTGCATCGCCAAGACCGCTCGGCTAATTCCGCGCGGCAAAACACTAAGCTAATTCAATGTCTAACGGCAGTCCTGCTCTTAGAACGTCAGCTACGAAGCGTTGAGATCAGGAATCACTCGAAAATTAAAAGGTCTAGTAAAACAGGAATGTGTGCAGAATTGGTGAATAACACTAGCTAAACATGCTCCTACATGGAGATGAAGAACGAAAAAATTGTAGGGGAAGACAGGGATCGGAATGTATGGCATTTCGCACCGCGGAAAGAACAGTGACACAACTGAAAAATGAAGTACTTGACCAATCTTGACATAAAGAATTAATCCTGTAAAACTTATACTGGAATAGTGTGAGGTTCCTTTAAATTTCAAGTAAGTATTGTTGGCTGTAATTTCTATTATTTTTTGTTGACACTGGGGCACCTCATATGTACTTTTTAGTGACATAAACTATGCAATATTTCTGACTTAGTCAGCCATCATATTAGGCTCCAAGAAGCTGTTCCCAGAGCAGTGGTGTGAGGTACCTGTGACAGATGTTAGATTCGGTACCATTCCCGTGAGAAAGACCGCCTGCATAATGCTACTGCTCTGTGATTGGCTGCTGTGTTCGGAGCAAGGGCGTTAAAACGTTAAAGTATAGTGATGCGCTCTCCAACTTCCATGTACTTAATTTTATTTATCTGACAAACCCTACTCTTAGGGCTATATTTGATTTTGACTAATGGAGCTATGGAGATGTTTGTAAAAATGACAGTGACGTGTCACTCCATGTTAATATAATACTGCCGACTTCTGAAGAAGATAGGTTTAAACTTATCGAAACCTAGGTAAAGACTACTTTATCCTTTGCAACGGGTCGGCTGTTTTTAATCTAATTACGTGGAACCGTTGCTGTTACGCAGCTATGTTTAAAATAGTTATCATTATTATTAGTTAAACTACTCATTGAAATGACTTCACTTCTTAATATACATATCTCTCAACAGCTGACTATCAGTCAGTCATTTTAGAATTATTAAAAACAATTTGCCGGCCGCGGTGGCCGTGCGGTTCTGGCGCTGCAGTCCAGAACCGCGGGACTGCTACGGTCGCAGGTTCGAATCCTGCCTCGGGCATGGGTGTGTGTGATGTCCTTAGGTTAGTTAGGTTTATGTAGTTCTAAGTTCTAGGGGACTTATAACCTAAGATGTTGAGTCCCATAGCGCTCAGAGCCATTTGAACCATTTTTTTGAAAAACAATTTATATCAAAAACAAAAGACTGACAAAATTTGCAAACGAAGCACTTCGGAAGCGTTCGGGTCACGCCTTTTCTGGTCTCGCGCGAAGTGTTTCTGGCTGTTCGTCACTCTGGATTAGGCAGTCCAGAAGAACAGAAATGTTGTCTGTCGTAGGATGTATTTCCATTTTTTATTTAAGTTCCTGTTGGTCACTCTGGATTAGGCAGTCGAGATGTAGAGTCATGTCGTCTGTGGCAGGGTGTGTTTGCCAGTATTCAGTATTAAAAGATTCACGCCGGTAGTCATGAGGCACAGACACGTGCCACAAATAATGTAAAGATACATTTCCGTAAACATTGTGTTTGATCATGAACTTTTCTGTATCAGAAGGTGTTGTATTAAGATCATGTAATCTTCTTGTGTGGCTATATTAAAATACGCGAGTGGCATCCCAAAGAAGTGATATTTCGGAACAGAACCCCGCTAAAAGTCAGTTTCAGCCTCAAGATACAGAACCTACGACCTGCGTGCTATTTCTGCGCTGGGGACATCAACTTGAAGACAGCAGGTTAGTGAACTATAACAGAACCTTCGTATTCCACACAGTGCAATGGAAACAACTAGGCGCCTCACGTGTACTGCATGCACAGAACA
Source organism: Schistocerca serialis cubense (assembly GCF_023864345.2). Classification (NCBI taxonomy): domain Eukaryota; kingdom Metazoa; phylum Arthropoda; class Insecta; order Orthoptera; family Acrididae; genus Schistocerca; species Schistocerca serialis. The sequence continues at coordinate 336,148,910 of NC_064638.1, forward strand.
AACGTGCTGAGTGACACGTCATCTGCAGTAATGCAGAGGAGGTAAAGGAGGATGATCGTTATTAACACCAACAATCAATTCATTCTTCCTTTCTTGCCGTAACTACAGATGCTGTTTTCGACCCGTGTCACTTTTCTTGGTGGGGTGCGATATACGGGAAAGTTGGCTACACTGTAACGGCCCCTAATTCGTACCCGTTGTGCTATCTGACATTTAGAGAAGTCAGCATGAACTACCAAGTGATTAATGCGCATCTACTCACAATGGTCCAGGGTGGGCTATAATTATCGTATATCAGAGAAACGTGGTAGATATACCAATTCATTAACGCGGAACCGATTCATGCTGAAAAAAAGTTCCAATTTCGGATACCTGGTGCAAATCTGGCGCTTGAATGCAAGGAAGGCATATAGAAAAGCTTGCGTATGTAATGCATGAACAACGGGACGGTTGCAGAAAAGGTGAAACAGGTGAGAAAGGCATAATGTTGATTTTACTATTGGCCGTCGCCTACACTGTTCAATATGAGCACCGGAGACATCGACGAGATGCTGCACAGTCCAAGATTTGTACTTGGTGGTCATAATTGGCACCACTTTTTTTTGGCGTAAATCCGTTACACGTTAACGCATTAGGATAATTACCAATTTTATCTGCCACACGATAACTACAGTTCACCCTGGATCTGCGTGAGTATATGCACCTTAATTATAACTACCTGGTATGCACATCTTCAGCGGTGACTTCTGTGCTTCAGGATCAGATCAACTGAAGACAGCATTGATTTTATTGCTCTTTTCATGTAATGACGAAGAGAATTATTGTAATAAGTGGCGAAATAAACTTTTATTTACGTTTGAATATGCATATTATGTCCTTAGCTTTCAGACAGGTAGGAGTTTTTGTTGTGGATCGTTTGTCGGACACTGACAAAGAGAAACTGGTGACATATCCTATAACATAAGACTCAAAGTTTCCAATATTTACCCTCTGTGGCACGCACCCACCATTCTTGGGAATTTTAAATACACGCTTTTGCAGACCGAACACATGACGTAGCCCGCCTGCAGGCACCTGGGCTACTCTCAGCACCGGTTCTGTCTGTATAGATGCATTTTTAAAATTCTCAATCAAGATGGACGGGTGCCGCCGACGGCTTGGTGAAGTGGAGGGGGGGGGGGGCTTTTACTGTTTTTACTGTTTTATTCACGCACAAGTCAATGTATCATCCCCCAGTGATCACATCGCAGGAGGACACAAAATACGAGCACTTAAAAAGCGTAAGCATGGCACCTAGTGGTTCCAACCTCTACACGAGAGCATAAATCGTGGTCGCACTTCACTCCAAACGGCTGTGATCATATGCAATGTGGCTGAAGTCCCACAATGTCCTTGGAGAACTACTGAAACGCCCGATGGTGTTGGCAGTGTCAAAGGTTATGCAGAACCTCTTCTTGTTGGTCATTGCACGCCCAAGAGAAAAGGTTAGTTTCATTCACGCCGTTATGGCACCCTCTGCGGGCTTTTCCTGCCAGTTTTGAGCGGCGGTGAGTAGCGGGGGAAAGCTGACATAAGTGCAGTCTGTATTGTTGCCAAATTTGCTCCTCCTCCCCAGCCTGGTACAGGGTTGCAGTGGCAGATGTGGCAATGTTGCAATTAAATTATGGAAATCATTAAATTTAATTATGCAAATTAGTCCTCTCCTGTCCCTTCCTCTCCCCTCCCCATCGTCCACCTGCCCTACTGGCGGAAATTTTGACAGGAATTCTGACTTTTCCTGGTAAAATCCAGCTTTGTGGGAATTTTGTACTCTTGCAGTTGTCAGTCCAGATGACATAATGTTAATGGAAATTGGTGATGGTGATTGTTCAAACACTGAAACTGTTGATTGGAACTGATTATGAAATTGGAATAGGTGGTAGAAATCGAAAAAATTCAGATGAGACTCTGATTACAATGTTGCAATCATCAATCTGAATGTGGAACATTGTACTGCAGTGTTGTTATTCTTTCACAGTAGTGATGTCTCAGTTTGCTGTGCTATGAATGCCGAGGGCTGCTGTGGGTGTGAGGCACACTCCACACCAGCATGCATCACCATGTAAGACCCTGCTGGTGGCTGCACTGGAAGCACAGGAAACACTGGTTGCAACTGCTGCACCGAACCCACACCAGCACAACCACCCTGGTATGTGTGGATCAGCCAGCAGAAGCAACAAACTCCCACCCATCAGGCCAGTGTTTCAGGCCTGGAGCACTAAGAGCCAGGCTGCTCGCTGTGGCCTTCTCCTCCTCCTCAGGCAGATTGCATCGCCTATTACCCCTGACCCCATCATCTGATACACCAGCATCAACTGGATGGATCCCTCCAGGTAGTAGTAGTGTTGGTGAGCTGAAGAACAAGTGACTAGTGGCAGTTCCCTCCCCATACTATTAGTGATGGAGATCAGGTCACATCGCAAGTCATCTACACAGTGATTGAGGGCGTTTTTGAGTAGTATATTTCGTTTTCTGATATAGAGAACATGGTAGGTGGGTACCAGGTTTCTGAAGGCATATCTTCCCACCGTAGAGACAGAGCTATCTGTGGTATCCTGCCATTAAGTGTACTGCAGTACTCTACTGCAAACTCACTCATCCCCCCAAACAGGACAGTGGTATTGAGAAGACAAGTGTTGGCTATACATGGAGGGACAACTGCACGATACCATGCAATGAATCCACTTTGAGTGCTGTACTGGGTCAGTTTTCCAAGATGGGTGTTAGAAGCTCAAGAGAAGCATATGGCTGTGTACGACACACAGACCTCCAAACACATGTAAATGAAAGGTCTATCTTTATCGAGCTTCTTGACCATCTAGCTACTAAGCAGGTATGTATTAATTTCAAAAATGAAACAAACAGATTTTGTTTTGTGTAGTCTTTCCTGTATTGTGAAAGAAATTACAAGCTAGATCCTCAGTGCTGATATCAATACAGAAGGAGTATTGATGTTCGCAGGTTTTTAACTTTGATGGTGTCGAGAGGAATAATGAGAGTATTTTGGGTTACTTCTGTGGCCTTAAGGAGAAAAGGCCAGATGACGATGGCGATAGAAGAGTCACTCTCAACATTGCTGGATCACTCCATTTATCAAAATTTGCAGATCAGTGTAATTTTTATGTGAAAGTGCTGTTATTCTCCAGTGGAGACACTCTTCATTATGTCTGAATCAAAGATTTGTCCAGACTCCGTTCATTCCAACTGAGTAAAAAATATGGACATAAACAGAATTTTTACTTTACATGTCTCAATGCCTTTTCCACTAACGAATTATTCATAAAGCATCTTTTCAATTGCTCTGCCCAGCATGCAGTATGTGTTGAGATGCCCACTGAGGAGAATAAATTCTTAAAGTTTAAGAATGCCCTCTACCAGGAGTGATGCCCCTTAATAGTGTACACCTCCTCACTCCTCTGACATGCTGTGGACGTGATCACATTGCTTCACATACAACCTTCACAGAGAAACACATAGCACCTGAATTATCTCGGGACGCAATGCTCAAGAATATGAAGGACAGTATCGAAATACTGACTGACGTTGATATCTGTAGAGGACTTTACCAATGTGTCCACAGGCACAACAAGGCGAATAATCCAAGGATGGGTGCTAGGTTTGATGCATCTTTGATTCCAATACATCATGCATTTAGACATGAGTAACTTATATGGGTACACCATGCAACAATCACTGCCCATCAGCGAGTTTCAGTGGCTGTCTGAGCCAGAATGCGAGGGGTTAGGTGGAGAAATCCAACATGTTGTGGCTGATTCTGATGTGGGGTATGTTGTTGAGGGAGATCTCACATCCACATTTAGTTTGCATGATGCACACAGCGACCTGCCACTATGTCCACAGCAATTAGTTCCAAAGTGGAAGCTCCACTTCAAAGCTGTTGACATTGCTGGAGAATAACAAGAGATACATCATTCACTACCATAATCCCTTGCAGTGTCTCAGTTTGCGGAGGAAACTAGACAGCATCAACTAGGCTGTTTTCTTCAAGCAGGAATATATTGACTTGAATAAGAGAGATAGGACATCCACAAAAAAAAAAAAAAAAAAAATCGCAAAAGATTTCTTTAAATTGATGAATAATTCCATTTTTGTTAAGACAAAGGGAAATTTCAGAAAACGTAGCGAAATTCTTATAGGTCATGTTGGGATGAGCTTCATGGCATAAGAAAGTGTAACAGCAGACCAAATTTCATATATATCACTACATTCAACAAAAACTTCGTTACTGTGCAGGTGGCGAAAGTTGTAGTAGAGTTCACAAAACCTATGTGGGCATGTGCATACTAGATCTGTCCAAATTCCACATGTATCGATTTCACTATGAGTTTGTGAAAATAGTGGTGTTCACAGTGCTCCACTGCATCCACCACACATGGTACAAAAAATCAGTATTCAATCTGGAGGACATAAGGCGTACGTTGTGCTGCAGTCTAAAGTTGGTCTGTCGCCTCATGATGATAAGCAGGTCATTTGTGGGAATGGGACTGAAACTCACCTATACTCATAATATTCACTTGATGACAGTCGGAGTGTGGGGGAATCTAATTGGGAGAAAGAGACCATAAAGAGTGTATGCATCTGGAATAGTATGACCCTATTATGATTGTGTAAATATCTTGTGTGTGTGTGTGTGTGTGTGTGTGTGTGTGTGTGTGTGTGTGTGTGTGTGGAATGTGTGAACGTTTTCCTTTTGTACCATGTACACCTTTAAATATTTATACACGCTGTGTGTGTACATTACTATGTGTGAAAGAAACTCGTCATCTTTATGCTGACTATGAAAAAGCTGCAACTTTGCACATTTGTAAATAGTTTCTAATTTTTATTTTCACCCACTGCTAGTCAACCAGTCAGATTAATTTTTAGGGTAGATATATTTCCCAATCCTTCGAATACCATGGAAGTGCTACTATGTCGATAGTAAACTGTAAACACACTCAACCAGTGCTTCTGGGTCAACTGTAAACTGAGAAATAGTTACTGCCTCAATTTTAAACTGTAAATGCACTTAGCCAGTGCATCTGTATCAATTTTAATTTGTCAAAGTGCAAGATGGACTGTAGATTTAATGTATTTCTTGTGAAATTCTAGTAATTGTGATAAAAAAGGATATCTGTGCTGGTGTTAGCCTGTTGTAAAAACAATATATCTTTAGATTTTAAAGAATCTCTGCTGAAATTGAGAATTAAATTGTATAACTGAAATTGTTACCAAGAAATATATTATTGAAATTGTGAATCAAATGTAGGGTTAATATTTATGAAAAATCAACAAATTAAATTTGATACCACACGTTTTTGTTGTTGTTATTTCACAAAAATCCCATATCATCGTTTTTTAAATAAGCACATAATGTTTTTATTGCAATGTGCATTGCACACGTCATTTCTATAAGAGCGGTCACATTTACACAGAAGGGAAATATATGCACCTACATCTTGAACTTAGTGTCAGTAGCAGTGAACATATCATGAAGCACAGCTGAACATGAGTGAAAGGAGGAGGAAATGAATAAGAAAGGGGTGCTGTTCAATACGGAGGAAAACAAAAATATCTAGTTGCTGCATGGCATTTCGCCTCTCATCCTGCACATAGAGATTTTTGGGAACAGGCAACATGTGATCGTATATGCTTCCAGAGACGTATGGCAAACATATCTGAAATTATCTGTGCTTAAACAAAGCTACAGACGTAGGGTCTCGGCCAAACTACATACTATGTAAACGGGAGCTAGGTAGAAAGAGTAATTTTACATTTTTGTAAGCAGACATAACACTATTTTAACGCATCTTCTTCTTCTTAAGGTGATGGAGAGCAGGGCACCCATAGAATTCCATGTCTTGAATAGATACGAACTTGAAGGTTTCATACATCTATTTGAACTTCTCCTAGCCTTTCACATAGATGTTGGTATCAGGACGCTATAATGTTTGTAGCTACGTCATAATATCATTATAAGGTGCACAAGGATCGTGCTAGTGGAGTCCATGGAAGGCACATGTTAACCACTTTGTACCTCGTGTTTTAGCACAATTCACATACTTCAAAGACCTCGGCAATGCAATGATTGCTGAGAATGTCTATTATACCCGTATTATCTTGGTATACTAGGAATACAACAACTTTGAATATGAATTGTCTGCACTTGTCACAGAAACTATGAATGTCAGCAACAATGTTCACACTCAGAGTTGCCAATATGAAATGCTCTGGGTGTGACACAACACGTGGCCATTTATACAGCATGCTCCCCAACAACAGTAAGTTGGCAGCAATTAATCACGCGGTCATGTAGAACTATAGTACATGCTACATTTTGTTCTGGGAAATTTGATGAGGATTCAGATCTGATCCTTACATCAATTTGCCCTGCTTTAACTATCTCATTCTGCTTAGAACAGCTTATTACGATGGTTGGTGCCAACTCCTTGAATTTCCATGGACTGAGTAAGCATCCTTCCTCTTCAACACCTTCACAGTAAGATGCATGGAACCTTTCATACATGTCAAATACTAGACTGTATACATTCTGATCCCACTGTAGGAGTTTGTCATACGGATAGGATTCTGAATTCAAGTAGACTCTGGCAGTAGTTAAACTGCACTTGTCAAATACAGTGGGGTCATTTGCTACATATCCCTTTTTATTAATCTGAAATGCGAGTATGATGAATCTCAGTGTCTCCAGCTGCGCAGAGGTTTTAATAGTCGCTGTCAGTAGCACTGCATACTCAGAAAGCTCCCATGAGCAGAAGGTTAATGGCAGATATGTACCAATACTCAGAACTTTTCAAAGCATCAAGCACTCCTTTCTGCCACAATGATGTGTGGCATTTACCATATAATTTTATTGATGATGGTCTGATTGTCCTCTTGAGCAGAATAAGTCCCTTTTTATCATTCATAATAATTCACTGCGTGTCCTCAGAGTACCGCATAAGCATTTTTAAGTGTATGTTTGCAATAAATATGCGGTAATCTTGTGTTGTTCTGATACAGGCTCGATTATGAACCATTCTGCATTTTCTAAACCTTTCCAATCCGAGGGTGATGCAATGCCCACACTATGTGTATGATCAATCTCAGACTCATTAGGTTCATATCGTGGTTCCTGAAACAGGAATGCCAAAGCATTCGTGTAAGCCATGATCCCACTGTAGGACTATTACCCTTTTCGTAAATGATCCATTCAAATATATGAAATATATTTGCATGGAAGTGTTAGTGTCTTGTTGCCAGACGACAATCCTAATTTCCTTATTCTTGTTAAATATCGTTGAAGCCTAAGGTTTATGTGAGAATTATTCCTGGCATATGAGTCACTTATTATATTCCACTGGGTAAGACATACTGAGCGACGACGTCATTGCGATGTTTCAGGCCTACTGATTTAAGGAACTCCCACATATGTTATCACGTTGCGGTTCTGCTGTGAAGTGCTGTCGTGTGTGCTAGTATTGTACCTTACAGCCATCCTGTCCTAGATGTAGTTTAACAGTGAAATCCTCCACACGAAACTCAACAAGCTGGTTAATCTGGTGCATCATGTGCAGCTCCAGGTAGTCTAATGTCTGAACAGTCTCTGGAAGGTATATAGCGTTGGTAGGAGGCTCAACAATCTTGTACCCTGTTCTAACTGATGGGAAGAATCCGCAAATTGAATGAATGAGTCTATCGTTGTGATACGAGTTTGTTGCAATGTTACACTCAACATGGCTTGTTCTGACAGGGAGAATATCTGGTGTCTGATCAGTTTTGTGAAATTTACTGGGATCTGTCTTCGAAACCTGTCCCTCTGTCAAACCCAGTAGTGGGCCTATTAAACCTTACTGCTTGAAGTCAGTCGATTCATTTACTATCCTCATTTCAGATTTAGGTGTACTGATATTTACACGGAGCTCAGCTCCTTTTCCAGACTACTTTAAAACTTCGTTCAAATCATCAATATCATATGCACCACGTCCAGTTTTAACAATTTCGTTTTTACTATTAATTTCCAAATGTAGTTTGTTGGAAGTCTCTGTGATATTTGGGATGGTATTGTATGCCTCCTGTACAGTCAGCACGATACTGTAAACTCCAATGCTTAGATCAACTTGTTGGATGGAATTTCGCATTTAATATAGACGATCGTTCTTTTAAAATCAGTGTGTACCACATTGCATCTGAACCTTAGGTGGTCAATGGATGCTTAATGCCCATCTTTATACCTCATTTATAAATGTCAGGAGGAACATGATGCATATATGACCACACAGGAATGTATTAAAGCCTCGGTACCGTCGAAAATTTTAGAACACATATCTTCTGGTTTTGAAATATAGTTATAATTCTTCTGGAGATTACAGGTTGCCGAATGAGTCGAAATAATAGGCATATTTGTATTTATTTTTTTAACATATGCTACCCAGTGAGTCCCAGGTCCTCCTGCTACATCTTGAATCACATATCAGCATTCTTCTAAGTTTAACATAGTCTTCAGTAATATATTCAACATAAACACACCTCAAAATCTTGGAATGCTGAATTTCTTCTCAACAAACTTAAGCAGATGTATTGTTGTAAGCAGCCCTGTCTGGTAGGACTACCAAGGGACTTTCTTTTATTTATGAAGTGACCTAGCCCTTTCTTGTGTGTTTTGAAGTATGGTCCTTTTCGGATGGCTGCTGCCTCCATCATGCAGCTATGTCTTCCTGCCTCCTGCAGTTGCTCCTGGGAGTTTTACGCAGTCTTGACTGTCCTGGAAATAGCTACAGTTCCCCCAACCAGTGAACCCGCCGTCGAGAGACCGACTAGGGCAGGAGTGAGGAACAAATAATACCACCTGACGTCTTGGGTATTGATAGAATCCTGGATTGTTTATAGATCTTCTTTTTCTTGTTCCTTTCCGCTTCAGGGCGCTTTTAGCTGTATACATCGCTGTCAGTATGCAATGTTTCATGCACACTTGGTTGTCTTCAGCACTCACAACTTGGCTGAACTTCTTCACACCCAAGCCCAGCTTAACTTTACCATGCATGCTTTTTCTCAACTGCAAATGCTGTAGCGCGTTGACCTACACCAATATCTCGCCTTGCGCATATTACTTTATCATCTAAAGTGTGACGATGTTTATTTGCGGTGTATGCGATGTCATGTTCAGTGCGCTCTTCACTGAGGAGATTGATCCCCCTATTACCGTGTGCCAAACGAGTTTCAAGTTTTGTTCCAGGTCCATAGTAATTACATCCAGGAATGTGTAATTCGACTGGTGGTTTATTTAGAGTACCACATCCTCGTCTAATGTATCTCCTTTCATGCATGTTATACTACTGCGGTGGTTGTGATCTGTGCACAATGTTAAACAGCAAATCGCGAGCATAAATCCAGTTGTTCAGTACCACTGCTGTTCAAAAGAGGTAGTTTCTAAGATTTGTTTTCTGCACTTTGGCAATTGTGAATATCTCGACTGATCAGTTTAGAACTGTATACTGTAACTAGAAGTCTGCCATGATGAAACTCAATTGGTCGCACTTTCATTGTGCTAAGTTTGGTTCGACTACACTGTGCAATTATTCTCAGGAGGATATCAGCCCATATGTGTGAGCCACGAAGGTTGAAACACATCCTCATTTGGGTTTTCACTGTTCTCTTCAGACGTTCCATGGTACTCGCCTACAGGTGGGTGAATGACGAGTAATGATGTATTCCATACTGCTTCATCAAAGTCTTGAAATTCAGTATCTATTATAAAACTTGTCGCCTTGATCTTTTTGAATGTTGTCTGAGTTTCGATCACTCAAGCACCTGTGCAACATTCTTCCCCGTTTTCGCTTTCACAGGTAATGCCCAGGCAAATTTAGCATAAATATCAATTACCATTAAAATATATTTGAAGGCATTATTCACACCTAATTATTCTCTCATGTCGACAAGAACTGCCTGCTACAGGTCATCCAAACCTTTCATCATAACATATTTACGAGGGTATGTTTCTTGTGCTGGTTTGTGCAGTTCTTGAACTACAGTCTCCATACATGTTTGATGATATCTTTCTAAGTACGGGAATCATTTAAACAACTTCTTTCGAATGAGCTGTAGTGTCAGCGGCAGCTGATGCCATGAACTTTCATACCCGATCTATTGGCTCATTAGGGTCGTTATAATATATATACTGCGGTAATTGATTTTGACCCCTTTATGATGAATTTCAATAGAACCACCCCAATTATTTTTTTCATCATCCAATATAGGTGTTAGAATAGATTTGTATTTCATATTGCTTTGGTTTTTTGCGTTCTTATGCAGATCAGTCAAATGCTATATTTCACGACACATTTCCAGATCTTTAGGCGAATAATTTGCAGTTCTTTGGGTTTTAGAAATACAACGTTCAGTAGCCAAGGTGTTCTCTGAAACTGTAGATCACCGATCATCTCAGTTAAACTTATAGGCTGCGTGTCCAGCATGTATGGTTTTATTCTGCTAACATGGAATACTTTGTCTGTCCCAGGATCATTCTGACACTCACTAAAATCTGAAATGGCATCATGGTCTTCACGCAATTCTCTGAGAGTTGACTGACAGATTCTTTAAACGGCTTTAATGTTTCTCTTGGTGTTTGTTCACACTTCAAATGCAGCCATACATTCTCGTGAATAGCCATTCATGTTACAATGACTTCATGCTTGGTCAACATGTCGTTGTATACTAATCGAACTTCTGTGCGAGCGTGAGGTTTTGTACACCTATTCTTCTTCAAAAATGGTTCAAATGGCTCTGAGCACTATGGGACTTAACATCTATGGTCATCAGTCCCCTAGAACTTAGAACTACTTAAACCTAACTAACCTAAGGACATCACACAACACCCAGTCATCACGAGGCAGAGAAAATCCCTGACCCAGCCGGGAATCGAACCCGGGAACCCGGGCGTGGGAAGCGAGAACGCTACCGCGTGACCACGAGCTGCGGACCATCTATTCTTCTTCTTCTTATGCTGCTCCCCTTCTCAGTAACAACCATTTTTCTCTTCCATTAAGTCACCTACTTTTTTTTCAGTTGCATTAACCCATTTGTACAAAGTCCCCTTCTAAATAACAGCTATATCCCTTCAATTAATTTGTTTACTTCCTCTTTGATTGTATTAACTCAACTATTCTATGTATTGTTCTGTCTCTAAAGGGTATGACGACACCTCTTTCGTTTCGTGCATATTCCTCCATCATTTTGTTCGAGAGCTTGAATTTTCGTGTCCATGGGCTAGCGAATGTTTTGTCTATGCATGTCCATCCTATCAGACTGAGTACCTGACATGGGTGCAAATTTAGCCGTGGTGATGCGTATACTGATGTATTCACTTCTTTCCATAGCTATATATCTCATCAATAAATTTTCTTGTTTTATCAATAATGAGAAACTCATACCGTAATGTGATTCCACCAATCTGCGCATATGTTTACAAAATCATTTCATGACACGTAGGTTCCTACACGAGCCTAGTAAATGTATTTCAAATTCAGATTGTCTAGGTTGAACGCCGTAGTTACGCTTGCGGTATCCCTCACCAGCTGTTTTGGAATTCTGGAATGTGTCTGTCTCAGATAAAATACATCAACAGGCACATGGCGACCAAAACAGAAATATCTTAGAATTTGAACTGGGTTTTCCCCAGCAGCATGGTCAAATATGAACACTGTTTTTGGCTCCACTTTTTCCGGTGCAGGTATATCACTGCTCTCACACAATTTCGTGTATATCACACCATCTACATACTGTAATGGCTGGTATTTGGGCTGAAATAGTGTTTTTGAAAATACACATACAGGCTCAAAGTGAACTCCATTTGGATGTGTTAGCAGCGACATGAGAACATTTTTTTCCCTCAGTGGGATAGACCTTCAACTATTGCACATATCTGATCAGGAAGGAATATTCCACTCTTCTTCCAGTCTTCTATCACGCTGCCACAGGTCTAGTCGCTTACAACAAAGTCCAATGTCTTGATGCCTCACTCACACTGCCATGATACAGACTACATCAGGTACTGTTGGGCAATGGGTTCTTATAGAAAAATAATGAGCGCTATGTCCTGCCATTATATCGACTAAGGTACTGCGTGTAAGGGGCTTTAACAGAGAATTTTGTTGTATGACATAATTGTCTGCTGTTGCATGATTGCAGTGAAAATCTAACAACAGCTGTAGTACTTGCAATATAATGAGAGGTAAGAAATAAGACAAATACACGACTATAAACATTTTTATTCAGTAACCATACACAGGGTGCACTATATCATCAGATTCTTTCTTTACCTTAACACCAGTAAAGAATATGGAAAATAAAGCCTTGCTGCAAGCACAAAATTCAGCCTGTATTTCTCTCAAACGTATTGGCAGTCCATTAGTTTCCGTCAGTACCTTATTGACCTACTGTTCAAAATCATCTATATATACAGTACGGAGGTACTTTGCCGTGTCCCTATACACAGCTCTAACCTAATGCAGCCATATGTTCAGTCTTCCCAACACAATGGATAGCACCATTTGTAAACCGAATAGGTTTGTAACGGTGGGGTGCTGTAGATAAATGAATGTGTCACCCGATTTCACGCAGAATGTTGTAATGGAAAGAATTAGAGCAGCACAATGGATGTCCGAAGGAGGGCTGCTCGGATGATACTCGTTGGTCACCTGTGCTTGACGTAGGCTTTTGCACGACACAGTTCATACCATAAACTGCACTTTTAGCTGCATACTCGGTCTCTATCACAACACGCCAGTCTCTGTCTGTGATGCTTCTCTACCAATACGCAAACGTTTCAAACTACTAGCCTTGAAATTACACTCTGAAGCGAACAGTAGCATAGTATATGGAGCAACTGATATCTTCTCATCCACTATATCCTTACTTTGTCCATGCAGTATCTAGGAATATTCTGGGATGGTGCGTATGATGGAGGCCAGTACCGACGTACGTCATGCTGCTTAGGACCCCCCCAGTGCACTTCTATCAGTCAGGGACTGACTGGGTTTCTTCAACCGACAGCTGTTTGATTCCGAAGCCGAATGAATTCAGATGGACTGACTTATTGATACATTGATTTATTGTATTAGGTACTGCTGTGAGTGTTTTTTTTTAATTTTTTAATATTAATCTGTGCCTCTTCATTGACTGTTTCCAGTGGGACAGTTACTTAAACGGGTATTATCTTGTGTTAGGTTACAAGGGATAGTTTGTTAATGTGAACGCTGTGTTGTTTGGCTGTTTCTCACAGTACTAAAATACGATATGAATTGAGTGAAATTAAGAATATCGCTTTACTAGAATAGAAATTACAATATTTTGCTTGAAGTTTGAAGTTCTTGGCGCAGAAACACACACGAACGCGGATACACAATGTCCTCGTCTTCCCCCCCCCCCCCCTCCATCCCCCCCCTCTCACTCTCTCTCTCTGACTCCCTATTTCTCCCTTTTCTTCTCAGACATACACAAACATACACAAATTGCTCCTTTGTTAATTCTATTTTCGTTATCCGTTGTTTCTGTAAACCGATTAGGGCCAGTGCCAGGATGGTTTCTTAGGAAAGACATGGCCAATTTATTTTCCCTTCCTTACCCAATCCTGTACCAATCCTGTATTTCTTTTTTTCGTTGCCTTCTGGACCTAAAACAGTTATCTACCTTCCTTTCCTTTTAATCCCCTGAAAACTTGTTTTCTAATTTGTACAAGTGGCTGCATAAATTGAGATGCTTTTATAAACTGTGTCCCTGAGCTTGAAAGTATGTACTAGTCTAAATTTAACAAAATGTTCCACATTTTAGTTCTCAAATGGTTCAAGTGGTTCTGAGCACTATGCGACTTAACTTCTGAGGTCATCAGTCGCCTAGAACTTAGAACTAATTAAACCTAACTAACTCAAGGACATCACACACATCCATGCCCGTGGCAGGATTCGAACCTGCGACCGTAGCGGTCGCTCGGTTCCAGACTGTAGCGCCTAGAACCGCACGGCCACTCCGGCCGGCTTTTAGTTCTCCGTAACTACACTGCGAACAGAATGAAATGATCAATTTTTCGAGACTTGGAATTCCCACACATTGTGGTGCTTAAGTTTGAAATTTGACCCAAAAATAGCTTACAACTTTCCTCTGTACCGGCGCAAAAGCGTGTCATGCTACGACGACAACCCATTTGGGATGGACATTAGAACCAAAGAGCCTGAGTTGGAATCACGTGATTTCTTTTAGAAATGGTTGAAGGAAACATTCGAGGAACACCGTTAGTGAGGTAAAGCTGAGAAGAATGCAGTCTGCAATGTTACCGAATTAACCCGCCCCCCCCCCCCTCTCCCAGCCTAGTACAGGTCTGTAGCTGTAGACGTGGCAACATCACAATTTAATTATGTAAATTAATCAATTTAATAATGCTAACTAGACCTCCCCCACCGCCCTCCCTTCCGCTCCCCAATCCATACCTGTCACATTACGGGAAATTTCGAATTTTGGTGGGAAATTCAAAAAAATAGTTAGAATTTTAAAATGGGAGGAATTTTTTTGCCGAAAGGCTGCGCTGACATCACACCCCCACACCTTTCCAAGAATTGGCGGTAAATTCAAAATAGTGGATGCTCTTTCTGGGACTTGAACCTCAGTGCTTCTGGGCAGAAGGCCTAAGTCCTCCCCCATACACAGAGAAGTGGGTACAACCCCTACCACCCCCCACTCTCTCCCCCAGAATGACAGGTAATTCAAATTTGGGCAGGAATTTTTTTCTCTGATCAAATGACCAGAATTAATGGGAGAGGTTCAGTGTATGCTGAGCTGCTGTTGTGGAAGTATTGCGATTTGTTCCATCAACAGAATGAATGCGAAGGATAGAGCAGCTTTCAGTAGCTGTATTATGTGTATGGATTCGAGGGAGGACTGTAACCATAGCTCACTACACTAGTGTTGGAAGACTATGATTAAGAAAGGGTGTAACAGAAGAATTACTTTCAACAGATTGTGACAATGCAGTGAGACAGTGTCAAGATGCATGTTCCAACCGGTATATACTCATGCACATGCAGAAACTGACAAGATATACGACATGAAGTATTCACTCTTCCAAAATGAAACAGGTGGCAGTTGATGCTAATTCGCTTTAGTGGAAGCAGATGTGTATAAGCAGTATTTATAGCATTGAAGAGCCACAACTGCTCATCCCCATCTACTTTCCCCTCCACCACCCCTCATCTCATCATCAGTCGCTCACTGTCCTTGGTTCAAAAATGGCTCTGAGCACTATAGGACTTAACATCTATGGTCATCAGTCCCCTAGAACTTAGAACTACTTAAACCTAACTAACCTAAGGACATCACACAACACCCAGTCATCACGAGGCAGAGAAAATCCCTGACCCCGCCGGGAATCGAACCCGGGAACCCGGACTGTCCTTGGTGCTCTGTAGAATGTGTTCTATCACAGAGTTTCTGGTGTCTGACTGGGAGGAGTTTAACAGAAATGTTGCCTGTAAGCAAACAGCTGAGGACTACATACATAGTCTCCTACATGCAGAATAGAAAAGATTTATATTGGATAAGTGAATGAACAACAACAGGAATACTGTCCAACAGATAATGGCCATGCAGTAGAATGGTATCAGGATGCATTCTGCAAGTCATGCTGACTGATGCGGTTGTTGTAGCTGCTTGCCATATTTGCTCCGATCCAGTGCACCAACAAACTGGTCTAGTTAACTATTATGCCACTAGAGGCGCTTGAAATTGGCAGTAGGCAATAGGAACGCAGCATCCGATCACATCGGGGATGCATGGCGGACCCAACAGTTCTGCAGCCTCAGCTGCAGTCACTCACCATAAAGTGACAGATGACATCGTCCAGGACTGCCCAGTTGCAGCAACAGCAGAATATTGCTTAATGTCGGTGTTTATTATCATTGTGAGAGAGATGAAGTGTTTGTGCTGTTATTATCGCTTGTAACGGTTTTTCTTCTTTGTTTATCACTGAATCCGGCATCCTCCAGCATGTCCGGACCTGCAGCAGTGATGTGTCCCAGCCTGTCAGGACCTGCTGTGGTGGCACCAGCCGACATGTCAGGACCTGCAGCAGTGGCAGCCCCCTTGGATCCTGTCTTGCACCTCGTCAGCTTATCGGAGCTGGAAATGAGCCATTGAAGAGGCTTGAATTGATATACACAAATAACACACAGAAAAGCAGAATACGAAAATATCCAATGAAGATAACACTACAGAACCAAATCCTAAAGTGTACCAATCAAACCCAAAACTTTAATTAATCTGTCAGGAAATACAAGCGAAAAACCCCCTGTAAAATCCACCATATATACGCGCTGCTGCTCGCAGTAGATAAAAATCGCAAAACAATGAAATCCAATGGCAGTTGTAAATAAAATCTGACATTTCTATAAAATACATATATTCCAATTATAAAAACATCCGAAAATACAACTCAGCAACCAACTCTTCACTCCCAGCCGCACTCTGTTCCTTGTGTCCACAAAGCCAAGTATCATCCGCTACTTCGGCCGGAACTATGCCCCAAGTTACTGCGAACTTCATTCATCCAGCTACCACGTTGCCTCGCTCCTCTGCCCCAAGTTTCTTGTTTCATCCTTCCAGTTGGCTGCATCTTGTACTCGTAGTTGCTAGCAGGGCTCTCATTCGGTGACAGCAGCTGCCCCATCATTCATCTACATGGAAATGCACTGACAACAGCCCCTCACTAGGCCAGCCGTCCACCCCGATAGCTGAGGGGTCAGCGTGACAGATTGCCGTCCTACGGGTCCGGGTTCGATTCCCGGCTGGGTCGGGGATTTTCTCCGCTCAGGGACTGGGCGTTTTCATCCCCATCCGGCGCGCAGGTCGCCCAATGTGGCGTCGAATGTAATAAGATCTGCACCAAGGCGCCCGGACCTGCCCCGCAAGAGGCCTCCCGGCCAATGACGCCAAACGCTCATTTCCATGTTAGTGGGCCAGCCAAACTGATACTCCGGCTAGCTCAGCCAACACACCATGCATCAACCTGGCACCTCACTGACTCTTTGTCCACCGCTGTCGAAGGTCTCCAAGCACTGGATCCTAAATCTTGTTTCCGCTACAGTTGCGGTCAGCAGATTTCTCCCAACCGCTGTCCTCACTCAGTCACATCTCACCTGGGCATGGCGCTGCGTGCACAACTTAGTGGATATTGTACATGCACGCCCAACGGTGGCAGGAACACGAGATTTGCGCTACTACTCGCTTGACGGGGCCGAATTTCTACTGTGCTGTGAACTACTAAATCACTACACTGTACTGGAGCTCAAGACCTTGATCCTGTCTGTTAAGACAATGTTATCAGCTTAACCATAATTATCATCATCATAACAGCAGATTTTTAATCATGTCCTTTCCCACTTTAGTGCTGGGAATGCCTTTGATGCCGGCCGCGGTGGCCTCGCGGTTAAGGCGCTCAGTCCGGAACCGCGGGACTGCTACGGTCGCAGGTTCGAATCATGCCTCGGGCATGGATGTGTGTGATGTCCTTAGGTTAGTTAGGTTTAAGTAGTTCTAAGTTCTAGGGGACTGATGACCACAGTAGTTAAGTCCCATAGTGCTCAGAGCCATTTGAACCATTTGAACCATTCCTTTGATGTCATTGGAGTGTTACACTTAGCCAGACCGAGACTCGAGCTCGGGACCTTTCCTTTCGCGAGCAAGTGCTCTACCAACTGAGCTACTCAAACAGCTTGGGTAGCTCAGTTGGTGAAACACTTGTTTGCGAAAGGCAAAGGTCCCGAGTTCGTTTTCGGTTTGGCACAAATTTATAATCCGTCGTGAACTTACATGTCATATCAGTTTTTGCAGGAGGGAAAGCGTGCATGCCATTTCTCTCTCTCTCTCTTACGATATTTGTTTTGTGCGCTCCTGAATTGGTTCTTTTGTCTGATAGGGAGTTCATACTAGAGAGCACCTTCAGTTTTTGTGTTTATCAGAAGTATCGCCAGTTATCTCACGGTGACAACTGAATTAAACTCCTTCTAAAACATTATGCTACCCGTATATCTTAATCTAATTTAACATGATTTGAAATTGTTCTCCTAATCTTAAAAGCTCTATCACCGGTGACCTGTGGCCATAAAAATCTGTAACTGTAACCATGTCGTTATTGATAGTCATGGATGACATCTCACCACATATCTTCAGGAAGCCAGTTGCACAGTTCAGTTTCGCATGCAATACTGTGTTCAAGCATGTCGCACGCTAGTTCACACTATCAATAATCAATAAATGAAAAAAATAGTGACAGTTCCTTCGACTGAAACGTTCACTTCGTCCTCGAATTGACTGTCAAATAAATGCAATCTGTCGACCACTGCCTCCATCGTATCTTCCAGAAGCTAGCAGCTAACTATGGAACGTTGAGCCGGATCATTTAATGCCAGTTAGTATCAATGTTATTTATTAGGTAACATCAAGAAGATATTGTCCGTTTAAATTTAAAAAAATACTGGATCTATTCTGAAGCGAAACGCACACTATTTAGTTATTTGTGTACTTAATTCCCTATCTAATTCTCCCCTTCTTTAATTGTTAGTCACTTTAATATGAAGTTTATATGTAAAACGTAATATGTGATGGGTCTTAGATTTTCTAGTGTCCGTTGGCTGATGTATGAAGGAAAGTTTGTCGTCTTCATACGAAGAGTAGGATGTTTCAGCTGCATTGTGACTGTACAACATGGAATGTATAAAGGAGTCGGGGCAGAGAAGTTTACGACTATGTATTCAAAAGCTACGAGTTGACTAGAAGTTTGCTCTGACGTGAGGTAATAACGAAGTACCATAGTGGGTCCCATGGATATTTAGAGCCCAAGAATTCTGGAACGTTAATTGAAACTTAAGAGTTTCCTCTGGCTCAGTGGCTTAGATGGAAACCAGACCGTTGATAACATGAAAGCTGTCTGCCTTCCTCGACTCTGTCGCTGGCTGTTCTTGGTGGAGCTGACCACTACGCTATTTCTTGGAATCGACTGTCTCCTTGAGACAGGTGAGTGGGCCACAGATACTCTCAGAATTTCCCATTCACTTTGGCTCCCCTAATGTAAACTATGTATACATGTCTGCTCTCTTTTCCAATTAAAGCGATCAAGAGTGTTGTGTCGGGAATAACTAAAATGTTCGCTTCATCTTGATGATGTAATTTGTGTCTGGTGACTGCGACGTCGCGTTCGCTCTGTTTAATCAGAGCAGTATGGGTTTTGAAGCTGCTGTAACACTCGATCACATGCGACATAATGCACGATAATTTGTCAACATGTTCTTTACGAGACTGTTGTTTTAGGCGTGCCTTCTATTTTATCTATCTTCGTCACAAATCGTAACTGCTTTAGTTCTTACATCATCTATCAGTTTCAAATATATGTTGTCACATGAAGGTCCCACTCAAAGAAGGCTGTATATCACAGTTTTGGCATAGTTGAGTTTACACTATAGTAAAGCGATGTACCGCATGCGACGTGCTACCATAGCAATGTATGTCTTTTTTCTATTAAAAAAAAATGGTTCAAATTGCTCTGAGCACTATGGGACTCAACTGCTGAGGTCATTAGTCCCCTAGAACTCAGAACTAGTTAAACCTAACTAACCTAAGGACATCACAAACATCCATGCCCGAGGCAGGATTCGAACCTGCGACCGTAGCGGTCTTGCGGTTCCAGACTGCAGCGCCTTTAACCGCACGGCCACTTTGGCCGGCTTTCTATTCACAAGTTCCGCTCTTTGTAAATGTAATGTTGACCATCCTGGAATAACATTGTGTATCGGTGAAAATGGAGGACGTGCCTAACGTAAATTTCACTTTTTAAAGATTTTGTATTATTAAATAAGATCATAGGAAGGAAAACTGATACATTAAATTGGAAGCAGGCTGTCAAGAAAACTAGGAGGGACAGTGGAGCTGGTAAAGACGTAACCGAAATATCTACATTGGTACGTACAAGAAATTGGTACGTAATTATCTCGTAGAAATTATTTGCTTATTCTGCCGTTGGTTTTAACGAAAAAAAATATATTGTAGACAATTATGCGTTTGTCCAACTACATTGTTTTTATAGGATACTTTAGAACAGTAGTGCATAAGTTTATTGTTTCAGTGTATAGCTTTCCGGCTGAGGAGAAAATTGTCGGTGCTCGTATGATAGGTGCATTCTTAGTGGTGTAGAAAGCTTCCTCCTCTATCGGCCGAAATAGTGAGGGTCTTGTTGGAAATGTGCAAATATCCTTATGTAATACACAGGGAATTTTATGTGGAATTACCTCCTCACTGAACGGTTCAGTTTGTTTTTCATCTCTTTGTTCTTTACAACTATACCATTAAATTGTGGCAGAGTGCAATAGCAACTAGTTTCGAATTATTTCAGAATAAAAACGGTCTTGTTTGCGAAGTTATTTAATATCAATGGTGAGTTTCACCCTTTTTGGGTCTCATCAGACTGCCTATGAAACGAGGAAACAATCAAATAGTACCAAGCAGACGAAGGGGCATTGCATATTTTGCATGACTACGCAGATAAAATGAACGAAATGTGATAGAAAAATACTTAAAAGTAGCTGGATATGAATCCCATCCGTCATAAAGCCATATAAAATGGAAAATATACGCAAGTCTAACTGTATATGTAATCCGTGAGTCATAAAAACATTAAAAACGCAAGGTTCACCTACTAAAAAGGAAAGGCAGACGCCAGTACACCATAAAGAAAGTACAGCACGGTGGCGGAAAAATTTCACCGACTATCGCATGTTACGTTGACACACCAGCTGACTCCGCCACACCAGTGCAAAATATGCCACGCTTGCAATATAGATGCGGTATGAGCCACACGCAGCATAATGTGCCTTTGGCGTGCACACAAATACCACTGTGATAGATCAGGAAGCAGAGCCCGTCTTTAGTGTGGAAAGAAGTTACCAGTGCGCCACATGGACACCTCTTCCCACACCAGGCGTAGTGTTTGCATCTTGATCTGTCACAGTAGTAATTGTGTGCAGGTCAAAGGTACATCATGCTGCGTGTGGCTCATACCGCATCTATATTGCAAGGGTGGCCTATTTTGCACTGGTGTGGCGGAGTGAGCTGGTGTGTCAACGTAACATGCGACAGTCGGTGAAATTTTTCAGCCAACGTCCTGTACATTCTTGATGGTATACTGGCGGCTGTCTGTTCTTTTAACTGGGTCTACATTGCGTTTTATATGTTTTTATTGTGGATGGCCTACACACCCAGTTACAGTTGCGTCCGTTTTCCATTTTATATGGCTTTATGACGAATGTGTTTCGTATCCAGGCACTTTTACGTAATTTTCTATCACTTTCAGTTCTTTTTACCTGCATAGACGTGCAAGGCAGTACCGTGCAACTTCGTCCATTTACTACTAATTGATTGTTTTCTTGTTTTTATAGACCGTCTGATGATCCCAAAAATGGTAAAACGCGTCATTGATATTAAAAAGTTTCGCAACCAAGACTGTTCTTGTTCTGCATTAATTATCTCTTTCTTGTCATACATAGACCCACTTTCCTTTAGGGCGTAGTTCGAAATTTAATCAAACAAATACAGTATATTATTTCAGTACGTCAGATA
Source organism: Schistocerca serialis cubense (assembly GCF_023864345.2). Taxonomy (NCBI): domain Eukaryota; kingdom Metazoa; phylum Arthropoda; class Insecta; order Orthoptera; family Acrididae; genus Schistocerca; species Schistocerca serialis. The sequence goes on from NC_064638.1 coordinate 336,170,597, forward strand.
GTAAATTCTGTTAATAGTTCCCATTATTTTTGCCACTGTGCCTTTTATTAGTACATCACTACGTACTTTTGCAGGATATGGAACGTTCTTACACGGAAAGCCTGCTCAAAATTAAGGTAACAATCTAAATATTGTAAAATATGTTAAGTAGTCGTTGTTGTTTTGTGATATGTACTGAATCACCTGATCATACATAATAAAATGTATAAATAAATCAGTTTTAATTCCTCAATAATTATGAAATTGTGATAGTCATCCTTCTCTGAGAGATATCTTCATATCGTGTGCTCATGTTTACTGAGATCTTCTTCGGTAGCAGTCTCACACCACTATCCCGCGGGAAGTAACTATTGACTTTGCAAATGATACGAGGGTTGGAATTTAAATAGTGGCAACTACTTATTCACAACCGATACAAAAGACTTACGTGTTTGCACCTGTTACCGTCCTTCAAGGCAGTCACCAGCGGTACAGTACTTCCCAGATCCGTCGACCGGACAGAACAGCCACAGCTTACGCTGAACGCGCCCGCGCATTGTGCAAAATGATGGGTGGGTTGAGTAGAAAGTGTCGCCGCTTCTATCGCAAAGCTGGTCACAGGTGATTCTCCAAAACAAAACAAAAAAGCTTTGAAAAAGAAGCGGCCACAGTTTCTGCGCAACCCGCCCATCATTTTGCACGACAATTCGGGGGCGCATACAGCGCAGGCTGTGGCTGCTCTGTTCGGTCAGTGGGACTGGGAAGTACAGTATCATACACCACACTCACCGGACGTAAGACCTTGTGACTTTGATTTGATTCCGAAGATGAAGGAACCACTTCGTGGCATTAGCTTCAGAATTTTTCCACAGATTCGACAGGGAGTAGACAGCTCCCTTCGCACCATCAACAGAAAAGACTCTGCTAACGGTATACGTCGCCTTTCACATCGCTGGCAACGGGGTCTACACAACGCTGGTGACTAGTGTAAAGGACAGTAACAGGTGCAAACATGTAACTATTTTGTATCGGTTGTGGATAAATAGCTGCCACTATTTAAGTTCCAACCCTCGTTGTTGTTGTTGTGGTCTTCAGTCCTGAGACTCGTTTGATGCAGCTCTCCATGCTACTCTATCCTGTGCAAGCTGATTCATCTCCCAGTACGTTCTGCAGCCTACAGCCTTCTGAATCTGCTTAGTGTGTTCATCTCTTGGTCTCCCTCTACGATTTTTACCCTCCACACTGCCCTCCAATACTAAATTGGTGATCCCTTGATGCCTCAGAACATGTCCTACCAACCGATCCCTTCTTTTAGTCAAGTTGTGTCACAAACTCCCCTTCTCCCCAATTCTATTCAATACCTCCTCATTAGTTATATGATCTACCCATCTAAACTTCAGCATTCTTCTGTAGCACCACATTTCGAAAGCGTCTATTCTCTTCTTGTCCAAACTATTTATCGTCCATGATCACTTCCATACATGGCTACACTGCATACAAATACTTTCAGAAACGACTTCCTGACACTTACATCCATACTCTGTGTCAACAAATTTCTCTTCTTCAGAAACTCTTTCCTTGCCATTCCCAGTTTACATTTTAAATCCTCTCTACTTCAACCGTCATCAGTTATTTTTCTCCCCAAATAGCAGAATTCCTTTTCTACTTTAAGTGTCTCATTTCCTAATCTAATTCCCTCAGCATCACCCGAGTTAACTCGACTACTTTCCATCATCCTCGTTTTGCTTTTGTTGATGTTCATATTATATTCTCCTTTCAAGACACTGTCGATTGCGATCAACTGCTCTTCCAAGTCCTTTGCTGTCTCTGACAGAATTACAATGTCGTCGGCGAACCTTAAAGTTTTTATTTATTCTCCGTGGATTTTAATACCTACTCCGAATTTTTCTTTTGTAAATGGTGGAGAAGTTGGGAAGGGTCTTTCATACAGGGTAAATGACGTGCGCAGTGTGTTTTGAGTTTCAAAACGAGGTTTGGGGCTGAAGTGCTGCAGCCGCCACCTCCCGTGACGGCACGCAAGCGGCCGTCACTCAGCCACCGGGGTTAATCCCGCGCAGGACGGGCGCGCGTGCCCAACTTTTAATTGCAGCGGCATTGACAGCTCGACACGTCGCCGCCCTGCAGCTGAGCACCCCTCCGCTGCGGCAGCCGGTTCAGAGTTTTCATTAAAAAAAATATCACGCCCTAATGGCACTCAACATCCTGTCATTTTTCAGCTGAGTTCTTGCGCGTCTCCACGCCTCCCTGTACTAACCGATTTTTCGCAGTAGGGTGCCATTCTCTTCCCATCTCAGCTCTTGAGAATCTTCACTGTTTTCTTCGTAATGTCCCTGTTTTTCTAACGGTATTTCGAGGAGACAGAATTACGACGCCGTAAACGTGTTGTCGCCACCTTGCGCTCAAATATTTTCAAATGACATAAAACATAAAGATCGTTAGTAACAGTATAAGTCGTGATCGTCGTGCTAGCTGCAGATAGAAGAAGTAGCTGAGTAGTTCAGAGTCATGCCGTGTGATCGCATATTTAGCGGTAGTGGATTGTTGTTGTGACTGTGCGATAATGTCTGTTTAGATTTTATTCGTTTTTTATACTTCTTTCATCAGATATGTGGAAAAATATCAGTCTGGTGAGTCGAAAGTTTTTACACTGTCAAGTTCTATGCAGATAGAGTAAGTAAATTAAATTATACTGTAAGTAGTATCAAATATTTCAGTAATCTAAGGAGTGAATTTCGTGTCGACCAAAACTAAAATCTTAATGAACAGGTGAGGGAGACGGGTGAGCCAGTCACTTGTCTTTAACATATGTACACATACGTTATTTCCTTTTCAAAAAATATCAAGAAGTTCAAATGGTTCAAATGTCTCAGAGCGCTATGGGACTTAACTGCTGAGGCCATAAGTCCCCTAGAACTTAGATCTACCTTAACCTAACTAACCTAAGGACATCACACACATCCATGCCCGAGGCAGGATTCGAACCTGCGACCGTAGCGGTCTTGCGGTTCCAGACCGTAGCGCCTAGAACCGCTCGGACACTCCGGCCGGCTGTCAAGGAGTGCAGGTAAAAGTCAACGTCTCTGAAAGCTTTATGAAGGTAGCTCAAAAAATATTTGAAGCTATAACAAACAAAACTATGGGCTTAATAAAGCTGACAGTTGTAATGAAATACGTAAAAAGATGTTAAAAAGCCGTTAAAATGTAAATGCTCAAGAAAAATCCTGTTTCATTGTTGGGAATGGAAGAAAAATACATGTTAATTAAATATTTTACTAATTCAAATCTCGTGTATTCAGTCCAACTATATATGTGATTACAAATATTGCCACAGATACATTCAACATAAGTTTTGAATTTGAAATGGCTAGTACAATTAAATTCTGACTTAGTTTAGGCGAAACGCTGAGTTGTCTATTAGAAAGTCCAACGGAACATAAGAAAGTAAAGCTTTTAGAATGAACAAAGCAACTGTTAATGAATATTCCCAAAACACTCATTTATTGCAAACATTTTGTTTCATATAATGGAAAACTTTTTAAACGTAGACAAAAGTAGATTAGAATTTACTGAATAAAGAATGGCCCTCTCATACCTGTCAAAGTCTGTTAGGATGATTACTGCATGTGAAAAGGGGGAGTAATACCGAAATCTGCTTTAAATCCAAAGGGAATTACATGATTCCTTACTCTATTCACGAAACAAGAAAGGAAGCAAAAAAAAAAAAAAAAAATGAATATCATATGGCATGGCCATTGCTTCTACAGTTCTCAAGAACAAAGTGTATGGTTGCATACAATCAGATCTGTTTAATGACTGACTAAACGAACAATTTTTTCACAGGAAGACATCCAGAAAACTATTAATTATTCTTAACGAACTTTCGTTATACTGTAATTCCAAGGATATGTTGGATTCGCCAATAATAACAAACTTATTTTTATTGTTCTCCTGAGCCATGATACACGCCCAGTGCTTTCTCTCTGACATAGGCACACTTGCGTCAAACCGCTGTGCAGCATGTTTCTTTTATGAATATAAGAACAGGTTAATAAAATCACAAGGCTTACAAAATGGTTCAAATGGCTCTGAGCACTATGGGAATTAACTGCTCAGGTCATCAGTCCCCTAGAACTTAGAACCACTTAAACCTAACTAACGTAAGGACATCACACACCTCCATGCCCGAGGCGGGATTCGAACCTGCGACCGTAGCGGCAGCGCGGTTCCAGACAGCAGCGCCTAGAACCGCTCGACCACTCCGGTCGGCCAAAGCTTACAGATCTGAAGAACGTTTAGGTACGAATGATCAGAGTTAGCCACTGTTTCAGGCGTCGTACGTAGCTTCGAAACAAGGAACTTCTTCCACTGGATATAGCTGCTATCCAAAAGTTAAATCATTTAACCCTTCGATAGAAATCAACAGTTATCTTCAATCAATCGATGATGAGAGCAGTAAATGTATTCACACTACATGAACTTCCTAGTATAATTAAAGACTGCAGGCCACCCCACTTCCACAAAACGTCGTGACTCTGAAACGGATGCCATATCCTTGCACCCTCCTGATGATCACCTTCCGGCAGTTGTGAAACACAAGAACCCTGATGAACGTTTCACAACAAGTCGTGCTTCGGTTGCAATATATCTTGGCACCAAGGGTTTCAGTGATAACAATCGTAGCAGTAGGAGAGACGTTGAACAAAATTGGGCCATTGTCCTTGACTTTTCGTTAGCTTGTGCTTTAACCTAGACGTTGTCTTTGGTTACAGGACGTCACCAGTCCAGTCCCCATTCCTCAACCAGATGTAGAGACAGGAAGTGTGGATTACAAGACCCCCTAACGTGGAATGTGTCTTAAGGTAGGTAAGGGTCTGGGGTGTGATTTTGCTGCGAGTTAAATGGTCAAGTCAGGATGGAGGACAGATCTCAAAGATCGGCCCAGAAATCAAAATGGACCAATTTCCCACCAGCCCTAATTCCCTCTAGCCTCTGAAATACTAGACTTGATGACAACAGTTAATTCGTCAGACAAATGTAATTGCACACAGTAAAATTGCCACTTTCCGCACTCGAAAACATCCAAAATAGTATCCAAGATAAGGAAGATAAGAATAGTACGAAAAAAGAAAATGGTACGAAAAGAAAAGGACTTAAATTTCTGTCTTTGCTACGAAAGCAAAAAGAATAAAGGTAAGGAAAATTTAACAAAAACCACTTAAAACATTAATTACGTATGGCAGTGATATTGTTATCTTGATTTCAACGAAAATAACTAAGAGCGGTGGCCGACAACAACAGTACTGGTATTGAAAACTGAATGAATTGTGTTTTTTGTTCTCGTTAGATTCATGAATAAGTTACATAATGACCTACAAACCAAGAAAAATACTAAAAGACTGTCCTACATTGCAGAACGGTATTTATTGGCTGAAAAACGACGCGTTTCTGGGTAAGGCATCATCAGGTTATATGGAATAGCAATGGAAATAGGACATAACAGACAAATAAATTTGGTCCTATCCTGAGCTACTATTCTCAACAGCGAAAAGCCAAAACGTAAATGTGTAAGATATAAATTACAGGAGAGCACGTAGAAAATGTTATAATAACTGCCAAAAAGCATTTTTCATAGCCGCGTAGAGTAAGGTGATGCTTAAGAACCGTAAACACTGCTCCGGAGCAAATTGCAGGTGGTCGATCCGCCCTCATGCAGTATGTACACAGTATTGATAGAATCAGAAGCGACTGATGGCGCTGGTTAAAGATAGCCGTCACTAGGTGGCGCTAAATGCAGGTACAAAGCAATCTAGGAAACATCGTTGTAGTAGGGAGAAAGATACTATCATTAGCGAGCTTCAGTCCAGTTGATTAGGAAATACATTGCATAAATATTATTATAGAATCATGTCCAATATTTGCTATACCGGTTACCTATTATACCGGTTATCTATTATTTCCACATTTCACTGTTCTTCAAACTAACCAGATGATGCCCTACCAGGGTGAAACACGTCGTTTTTGAACCACATAAAGAGCTTTCTGCAAACCTATGACGATCTGTTAACACTAATCACAACAGAGTATAATATACTACAGGCTCTACATACCGGCTCCCAGGTTGATGCCATATTTATCGACATTCGAAAGGCGTTCGACTCAGTTCCGCACTGTCGCTTGCTATAAAAAGTGCGCCCTTACAGTCTATCCAATGACATATGCGGTTGGATAGAAAGTTTTCTGACAGACAGGGAGCAGTATGTCGTCCTGAACGCGGTAACTTCAACAGATACAAGAGTAACTTCAGGTGTGTCCCAGGGCAGCGTAATGAGTCCTCTGCTTTTTACGATTTACGTAAACGATCTAGTTTATGGTACTGACAGCGGCCTTAGACTGTTTGCCGATGATGCTGTAGTCTACAGGAAAGTAGTATCACACGAAAGTTGTGAACAAATCAATGAGGATTCGCAGAAAATAAGTGTAATGACTGGCAGTTATTTCTCAATATTAGTAAGTGTAATCTACTGCGTATAACAAAGTGAAAATCCCCATTAATGCTCGAGTACAAAATAAATGCCCAGTATTTGTAAGCGGTAACATCAGTCAAGTATCTGGTTGTGACTATTCGAAATGATCTCAAATGGAACGATCAGATTACTCAAGTAACGGGTAAGGCGAACTCTAGATTGCGGTTTATTGGTACAATCCTGTAGCGATGCAGTCCCTCAACAAAGGAAATTGCTTACAATACGTTAGCTCATCCAGTCTTAGAGTATTGTTCGTCTGTATGGGACCCTTACCAGTTGGGTCTGATTCAAGAGATTGAGAAGGTCCAGAGAAGAACGGCAAGATTCGTGACTGGTACATTTAGCCATCGCGGGAACGTTACAAATCTCATAGAAAGTTTGAAGTGGGACACACTTGCAGATAGACGACGCGCTAAACAGAAGGGGCTGCTCTCTAAATTCCGAAATCCAATCTTCACCGAAGATGTTGAGCATATATTATTACCACCAACTTTCAAATCGCGTAATGATGATCATTCAAAGACAAGGGAAATAAGAGCTCGTACTGAGGCGTTCAGACAATCGTTTTCCCCTCGCAAGATCCGCGAATGGAACAAACGGGGGGAAATATGATTTTGGTGCGAATTGTGCCCTCAGCCACACACCACTTGGTGGCTAGCTGCGTACATATGTAGATATGTAGATGGTTACTTTTCCACCGAACCACTATGGACTGGAACAAATTTTTAAAAAACCAATAATCTACTGCACCACATTCCAAAAATAATTTGGGGAATTATAAACTTTTAATAAGTTTTAAAATTGTTTTGTGTAGATTTCAAGGCGTATTATGTATTAATATGTATACTGTGACAATATACAGTCTGTAAAAGATGGTCCCTCACAAACATAACTGACTTTCTGCTATTTGGTACCATGAACAATGTGAGAGCATCCACTCAGTAGTTAGTAGCCAATACTAACCATAGGATATACGGTAGATGAGCCAAAAGTGCATTTTTAATTCAGTTTTTATTAAGAATCTAACAAAAAAGTTACAAAATATTATACTAGACATACATTACTAAATTAATTTTTTGTTTATTTTTGTATCTTTAATTACCAACAAAGACCAAGCTTTTAAAAATGGCTATGTGTGTCCTGGAATTTCTATAGCGAAAAGTAAAGTATTTTTATAAACAGGAGTTTGTATTTATGTGATTAAAAGTTGATTTTCTTCCACAACACACCTTTTGTTACTGGAGCGTAGCAGAATTACCTGGTGTGTCGCAGTGTCAGCGACTTTTCGTAGAAGACCTGCAGCTGTGTAAAGAAAACTGTCTATAGGTCTTTCCTCCAGCCTATACATTCCATTCCACTTTCTCGGCGTTGGAAACATTCATTTTTTCGCTGTTACGGTAACCTGTTAGGTATAATTAAAATTCTCGTGGTCTTTTATTTTTTGAAACTTTTAGTTTACAATCTTAATAAGTTTCCAAAGAAAAATAGCCTATTCTGTGAAGAATTACCCAGCTATGCCAGTTACCAACATTTGAAAGTGCACTTATAGTGCAGATGAACATACGTAACAAACGTAGTGGATTATTGCTAGTGCACAACCGTCCCTCCCCACCTCCATCCCTTCGTCGAGTGTTTAGCTCGAGGAGGCCATACAGCATAACGAGAAAAATTTACGCCTGATAACCGAAACCTGTGCTCAGTTGTCCAGCGAAATTTTTTTCAATGACGTCATCATCCAGCCGGATAAGCCAAAGGCATGCCCTGAAATCGCTCAGTATTGGTAAGTGGAGTATACAGGGTGATTCAAAAAGAATACCACAACTTTAGGAATTTAAAACTCTGCAACGACAAAAGGCAGAGCTAAGCACTATCTGTCGGCGAATTAAGGGAGCTATAAAGTTTCATTTAGTTGTACATTTGTTCGCTTGAGGCGCTGTTGACTAGGCGTCAGCGTCAGTTGATGCTAAGATGGCGACTGCTCAACAGAAAGCTACGAAAAAGGTTAGTTATGAAACCTGAACGTCAACTACCCGAGGCGATGGATCGGCCGCCAGGCAGCCCGTGACAGAGCACCTCATCACTGGCCTCCAAGAAGCCCTGATCTTACCCCCTGCGATTTTTTCTTATGGGGGTATGTTAAGGATATGGTGTTTCGGCCACCTCTCCCAGCCACCATTGATGATTTGAAACGAGAAATAACAGCAGCTATCCAAACTGTTACGCCTGATATGCTACAGAGAGTGTGGAACGAGTTGGAGTATCGGGTTGATATTGCTCGTGTGTCTGGAGGGGGGCATATTGAATATCTCTGAACTTGTTTTTGAGTGAAAAAAAACCTTTATAAATACTCTTTGTAATGATGTATAACAGAAGGTTATATTATGTTTCTTTCATTAAATACACATTTTTAAAGTTGTGGTATTCTTTTTGAATCACCCTGTATATCGAACACGCTGCCCAGTGCAGCAATTCCGCATCTGTTCAACACGCTGAAGTCACCATAAGGACTACGCCACGCAGGCATTCGTTGTTGCCCCCATTCATGGTAGTGCGCCCGACTGCAATTTCCACGCATCGCGTTAAGTGCCTTGCAGAGGCAGTTATAACACATTTCCGCCGAATCGATAATGCTTTTCCGTCGATAATGCTTTTCCGCTCTGTTGGTCATGTATTTGATTGTGTTTCTTCTAAAGAATTGACAGTTATCACACCTTCGGGCAAGAATCTGAAAATTTTCTACGAACGAGCATCGAAATTTTAGCTGGAATCTTTTCCTCACTCTTGTAATCCAATCTGCCGGAAATTCGCTTGTTTTAAGGCAAAGAACTGTAAAATACGTGCAGATTCACTCAAATTGTGATCTCCTTGTCTGCTGTGCACACTTATGCATCGGGCGGATGTCTGAGTCTGCCCTTGACGAATACGAGGGATTCCTTGCGTCTTGGAAGCTGCGTAAATACACCAGAACGACGCCAGGAGAAGTTTTCGTGACGTATGAAGTCCACCAATCGCTGGTACTATTTCTCCGAAGCGCTACAAATCCGAGGAAGTGGGCTATTATGATGGCTGCGAGAAACCACCACGCTGTTCCATCTACATAAAAACTTCGCAGACTGATGCATGAAGGATTGTACTTTACACCACTATCAGCAATTCCATTTACTGTTCCAGTCGCTGATCGAGCTTCTGTGCAGATCCAAATCCGTCTGTTAAGAGTCAGAGTTTTTTCCAGCCAACTGTCCCAACAAACTGGGAGTGGGTCAGAGGGAGTTCCAGCTGGTAGTATTTGGGACTACCAGTTCCGACATTCGCCTGAAAACGAAACGTACCAAACCTTAGTCAGACTGAAGGTTAAGTAGTATTTAAATCCACAATGTTACCAGCTACCCTGAGTTAAATTATTGTGTATTGTGGTGTTTAACTTTTTGCTACTCCAAAATCAATAATTACCAGGTGCTTACAATTAAAGTGCATCCACTCACAGTGATAGAGTGTGGGGTGTAATTAACGTATGGCAACGAAACCTAGTAGATATCCTAATGCGTTACTGCGGAACCGATTTATTCCCGAAAAGAATTACTTTCAATTCTGGCCACCAAATGCAAATCAGGTGGCGCTGTGAATGAAAGAAAGACGTATAGAAACGTTTCCATGTACGATGGATTATGGAAGAGCCGTGGACAGGAAAGGTCAAACAAGTGAGAAAGGCATAATGTTGATTTTAATATTAACCGTCGCTTACACAGTTTGTTTAGTATGAGCACTGGAGACGTCAACGAGATGTTACATCCGTAAAAAAACGTTACCGACAGCTGCTCGCAGCAATTCCGATGGAATCTGAGCAATGTGTTCCTGTACACTTGCCTTGAGATCAAGTATTGACTGAACTTATACCACATAAACGCGTTGCTTTAGATATCCCTAGAACCGAAAGTCACATGGATTCACATCAGGTGATATTGCAGGCTATGTATCTGTAAAATCTCTTGAGGTAACACGTTCGTGGAAGGTTTCATTATGCAGATATTTCATTGGGTGAGCGACATGACGCCTTGCGTGCAAACAGTGGTTTCCTCACGGTTGCAACCTTCCAAAGAATGAATCAAATGTTGTACAATGAGGTTTCATTAAAGTACAGACGTCACAGTACATCTGACAGCCACTCTGTGTGTATACCGAGATCGAGAACAAAGGTGTTCGTCAATCCACACCACATAATCACTTAGGTCGGATTGCAATGGCTATTCGTGCACAACACGCGTCTTAACAGTACCCGAAATCCGGCAGTTCCGTGTATTCACTGCACCCTATAGCGTAAAATGTGCCTCGTCACCCAATATACTGCCCGGTCGCACCCGCCTATCCGTTCCAGAAACCGTAGATCATGAGGTTTCAGTTGCTGCACCGTGTGGATCCTGTTTGGTACCAGTGTAAAATAGGCCAGTTCTGTTGAACATGGTATGAACAATTATCGTGACACGGCATGAGTACGAGCGCTACCCGGTACTCGTCCTGTACGGTCAGTTCCAGCAACAGTAAACTCGTCAACATATTCCACCGGGGTAGGGTGGCTTCTTCTTCCAGGTACTGCCGCACTAGGCTTTCCCGTATTTTCAGATCTCATTATCGTCTACTTTAAACGATATGATGGCGTCGGGCTTCTCCTCTGACCTTTCTGTCAGCGATACTCTGTAAATGCAGCACTGAAATTACTACCGTTCACATAAAACAGTTTCACTAACAACGCACGGTCTCTCCTCTATATAGTCATACTGTTCACTTACGTTACGGCTTCTCAAATGATACGAGGCATGTCATATCGACATACAAAGTGCGTACAGCGCTAGATCTGCACCTGGTGGACAGAATTGAGACTAGTAGGATTTCCAGCGTAAATCGCTTCCGTATTAATGCAGTGATATCTATCAAGTTTTGCTGCTACACGATAATTACATTCGACACTATGCCTGCACAAGTAGCTGCACTTTCATTATAACTATCCTATAGTACACTATGGCAATGTAACTACTTTCTGAAAGATGCCGAGATTGGAGCAATGGTCTGGAAAACCTCCACCGCTAACTGTTCACACACCTCCTGCAGGCAGTCCATCGCTATGTCCGTCAATAATCTCCACAAACAGGACACAGGACTCGAGTTTAAAGTTAAATGCTCGGAAGAAATACAGACGCAAATGGATTTTATTGCAAAAATGGCTCTGAGCAGTATGGGCTTAACATCTGAGGTCATCAGTCCCCTAGAACTCAGAACTACTTAAACGTAACTAACCTAATGACATCACACACATCCATGCCGGAGGCAGGATTCGAACCTGTGACTATAGCGGTCGCGCGGGACCACACTAAAGCGCCTAGAACCGCTTTGCCACAGCGGCCGGCTGGATTTTATTGTCTTCAATTTAACATCACCCTCGCCATTATCCATCACCATCTCCGACTAGCTACTTGCTCCATGAGCTGATACGAGTCCTCTGCTTACCGCGCAAGCGATCGCTCACTACATCGCTCCATCCCTCCAGAAAATCGTAAATCATTCAGTCAGAATTACTCAACAGGCCAACTGACATTGCACCAGCAAGAAGCCTGTTACTCTAGGGTCGAACGCATTGTGTAATGATAGTGTGAAAGTATTAGAAATTTTTTCAGTGTTATTACGAATTAGGATGATTCAAAGAGAAGCGTGCCGCAGGCTGTCAAATCAAAACTATTGAAATAATCTTAGTGCCATTGCCTACGGATGAAGGTGTGGCCCTATAGGAGTGCCAAGAGAACCAAACCAGCCGCTAGAGAGACATGGGAGCACACTCACGTGACAGAGCCAGCACGTGCGTACATCGAGCGTCCACTGCACTCATTTGTGCCGAAAAGGAGAAATGGAGGCATCAGAATAAGAGCAAAGGCGTGTAGTATGTGTTTCCTACAGCGAAAGAGTGCGGCGAACGGAAATTCATTGAAGGATGGCAGTGGTATAAGGAGAGAACTGAATGTTCGTTATAATTCCGACGCAATGGCTGTAAGCGCAAACCCCGGTCTTCAATAATGAGGGCATCCACCTGCTAGACAATGTCTCTGTATGTCCATCTCTTAAGAGATGGTTGTGGGACTCGGCTGTTCGCTACAGGACGTCAAATCAAACACCGTTCAGCCATCTAATTTCCAAACTCATTTTATTTGGATATCAGCTTCGACGATTCACTACGCCATCTTCAGGCCCCTGATTGACGTGTAGGAAGATTCCACCTATGTTCTGGTCAAAATAGAGGCCAGCTTTAAAATACTACCATCGGCACATGATCGTTGAAGTGATCGCTTTAGTAAGCAGAAATTTAAAGATACAAGTATTTGAATGATGGCCCCTAATTTGATCAGAACCGAGGTGAAATCTTCCTACACATCTGTCAGGGGCCTGAAGATGGCGTAGTAAATCGCCGAAACATGTGGCCAAATAAAATAAGTTTGAAAATTAAACTGCTGGAAAGTGATTTGACATCCTGCTATACAATGGTATCGTCTAACGCGATGTGGTGTTCCAGATCGTGCGTCATCGGCCAACGACGTCCTTTCTTTTGAATCGCTCTTGTCACACCTTGACCACCAGCAACTGATACGCAGTTTTCTTCGTACACAGGTGGCTCTCTCCTTTCGCTGTCTTGAAGCGCACTACCTTCCCTTGCTCTTATTTTGAAACCTCAGTTTCACTGTTTTAGTACTGAGTGCAGTGACGAGAGCATGTGCTCACGCTGTCGTCACGTGAGTATGTACCCATGTTCCTCTAGCTACGAGTTCTGCTGCTTAGCGCTGTTAAGGCGACCACACCTTCTTCCGTAAACAATGGCGTTACCATTCCTTCAGCAGTTTATATTTGACAGCCTCCGACACCTTTCATTTTGTATGCGTTAATGACCTTTTACCGTTGTCACTCGTCGTTATGGAAACTTCCTTGAGTAGTTCAGTGATGTTTGTTGTGCTTTGGTAGTTCTGATGTATTTTTCCTGCATTGTAACAAATGTTTGTTCCATACGGCATTTGGTGATTTATCAACATGGTAGCAGATGTGCTTGGTGGGTAAAATTTTCATGAAATGCCACAGCTGTAGCTGTGACGATAACTCGAAGCTGAAGAAGTACAAAAGGTGAGACAATGGCCGCTGAGAGACGGCGAACTGACAAACACTTCCTGAGGGAGTTGGAAGTTAGGAAACCTGAGGAATTACAAAGAGAGCTATTTTAGAGTGCGACATTATCTCGAACGTCTTAAATGGTGAGCTGATCAGAAGAAAGTGCGCAAAATTAAGAAACCGATCTTGATAAACGGACCAACGCCAGCACAATGAGATCGCATCATGGAATGCAAGACGTCAAAGCGATATGGGAAAGATGCATTAGACTTGAGATGTTCACTGAGCCGAAAACATTGATCTGTTTAGACACAAGTGTAAAGCATTTTGTGCTATAGATGGCCATCGAGCCGAACATGATAAAATATACAGTCACATTTCTTCGTTAGACGTGCCGATCGACCATGATTACCTATATGCACGATTTGTGCGAACTTTTTCCGAAAATTTCCATTATGTTTTTGTTAAAATGCACGATTTACAAGCTGTAAACATGCAACAAGCTACAGAAACTGTGTGAATTGTAATTTGAGAGTAACGGATCGTGTTGGTGAAAGTGCCGCTTCGGCAATGACGTCGAAATTATATGTTAACAAATAGGAACAAGGGCGCAATCAAACTACATGTGAAACCGATATATCTAAAACATTGCATTATACAAAAGGAATAAAGATAGAAAATGCTTTTCATGTGGCAAATACATCACTTACCAAAACAATGTAGCACAGATTGTGAGCGGTTTAGTTGTAATAAAACGAGTCGTTGATCAAATGAGTGTCCTAGCGTGGAAAAAGGAAACCTAATGTCAATAGGGAGTTAAGGAAATTGCAGCCTCACAGGTAATCGAGAAATTGCGAATAAGTTTTACTAGGGAGACGCAACAGTTTTCTTGTAGACGTAAGCAAAGTGGACTGTGACGAGTAGTACTAACAGTGGTGCTACAACGTAATTGGCACACTACGTAAGAGCCTTTGAAGCTCCGAAGAACATGTAAAGTGCAAAAAATTGCGTGCAGTAGAAGCATTTAGCACAGATCGAACCAATATACAGGTATTCGATGCGCAGAGCGATATTTTGAAGATGTTTGGTCTTCTCCAGATGGATCGTGTAACTGATTTTCTGTTTGGTCTTCTCCAGATGGATCGTGTAACTGATTTTCTGTTAAGAAAGCTACGCAGAAGGAAATAAATCAAACAACTGAAAATGACGACAGGTCGTGTGTATTTTTCAAAGGGAATACTCCAGTTGACATTGGTACAGCCAGTGGTGATAACGAGATTAGTCGCTCTCCTGTGAAGGTTGTTCATGGTATGGTCATTAGAATAAATGCTGTGTGAAAGCAGATGCTGAATGATCGTCGTATAGATACAACTGATAAGAGCTTCTGTGAGGAGCGTGTCTATGGTTCGCATCATTGGCTGGCGTTTTGTTGAAACAGTGCAGAAACACATTAAACCTGGAGATCTAGTTTATGCAAATGTTTTTGGACCAGTATTTAGAAAATGATTTGCAGGTCATCTATACTTTCCTATTTTTAAGAACGTTTCTCCCAATTTCGACATAACGTACCTTTCGCTACACAAACAAAATTAAAGGAAACTCTCCACTGTTTTAAATCGTCGGGACTCAACCTGACGTTACTGTGAAAGAATTACATACACATAGTGGCAAAGAGTTCCATAATTAGTTCTACGTAAGTCTACTATCTGCTGACTCAATTGGACTGAAGCATTCACTTAGCATGCCGCATACTCCTAAGTAACATCGGGTTGATGAATGCGGAAATATAATCCTGTGTGAGATGGCACGTCCTTGGTTCTGCTGTGTTGAATACTAACCAAAGGCATTGTGGAGTGAGTCAGTTTTGGCTGCAACACGCAGGTCCCACGAAAATTAAAGATAAAAGTACAACTGAAGTATTTTTGGAAAAGATAGTTCGTCTTAATAATTTGACGGTATTTG
Organism: Schistocerca serialis cubense; assembly: GCF_023864345.2. NCBI lineage: Eukaryota > Metazoa > Arthropoda > Insecta > Orthoptera > Acrididae > Schistocerca > Schistocerca serialis. The sequence continues at coordinate 336,186,220 of NC_064638.1, forward strand.
TAACAAAATCAAACTACTGCAGAAATCACTTACTCAGGGGCCTAAAAGAGTTGTTGATATTTCTGAAGTAAATAAATAGATAGACGTTGCAGAAAATAAACATGGAAATTATGACTCTGAAGAGGATGATCAACGAAATTTTACAAACCAAGATCTCGTTATAAGTGAGCAGCGGTTTAGCACCACTGGTATTACACTGCAGGACAAGCTGAGGGCAGCTTGGAAGCAATGAATGTTTCTTTGTGAGACACCAAGGAGTTACAAAGAAGCAGTGCCGTCAAAAAATTCTGAAGAATGGAAGAAAGAAATGCAAGAACAACAAAACATGAGAACTAGTTTACAAAAGTACAACAAATAAGGTGATTGGAAATCAACGGCTTCTGCTACAAAACCAGAGGACTTTGTTGAAGGTACAGCACTTTTATGTAAATTGCTGAAGAGCTTGTATGGTTTAAATGAAGCCGTAAAAGGAACTCTGAATAAATCAGACAAACTAGCGGCTGTTTCGTCGGTGATCAGATAAAGCTTTCTCCTGAAACAGACTAACATAACCCGACCGCCTTCAACGTCATCCGAGCCTAGACCCCCCCTCCTAATTGCCACTGTTCACCCAGGAAATCTCGCTCAAGCATCACTAAACTCAGTTAAACTACTGGACATGAACATTGCTGAAATTCTTAATTTTAATCTTTTATACACAAATGATACATCAAATCACACGGAAATTCTCTGGGAAGAATTGTGGTGATATCAGTTTTCTTTTATCTACCATATTTTATTTATGAACAGTAATTTCTATGGCTTTCCTCCGTTTTTCGATTTATAAGTGCATTTAAATTATATATTAAATAATTTCCTATTTATCTCAAGTTTACAGTAATGCCGCTGCTTTTTGTGTTCCTCTGTTTATTTAGTAAGAAAAGCTGTTTTTCGGCCTCTCATATAAATATGTGAATGACTTCAGTAAAATTACTGTCACAGTCCTATACAGCTCTACGAGACGTATCCGCAGACACCCCATTCGCTGCAATCGGGTAATGCGTTGCCAAGACATTCACTTTTACAGTTCAAGAATTATTTATAACATTTGACTTACAATAATTTATAAACTATCGCGGATATCGAAGGCGCGTCATCACGAGCGTAATCGTCCATCTTTTCTGTTTCAAATGAGCCTACTGGCTCTTCAGTGACACATATGGTTCAGTATTTATTAATTTTGGGATGACCTTTAATTTTGCCTAAGAAATGAGCAGCAACTGTGCTTCCCAACGATAGGGTTTTTCCGTTCACACGGTCACCTTAGCGGGCGGTTAAAGTCCAGAGACAGCCCCATCTACGTCGCATAGTGTTAAACTGGCCCCCCACATGCCCCTATCAAGTGATTTCAACCTCCAAAAGGAATACAACTCTATGTTTGCCGCCGCCTGTGCGTCCGCGGTCGCACGTTTGTGACTGATCAAAGTGTCTCTTCCCTTTACAATATACACAATACACGAGCAGCAAATGTAGTCAAGGGTGTAACACGACAGTCTATTACACTCCGAACTACATTCGGTGTTTATATACCCGCATCAGAGTCGCGCTACGTTGCATATACGCTGCGCCAAAGCCAATAAAGGAAACTTTTTGATCACCCCATAAAGAAAGCAATTAACAGAATGTCAAAAGCACAGAACACGAACCCTGAAGAATATTAAATGGAGATAAATATGATGAAGAGTAAAACAATGGTGTTAACAAGACAGTCAGCGAAAAAAAAGTAAAAATATGTAACAAGGCGATGGCCTCTCACCTCTCCTTTTCAATCTGGTGTTAGATAAGGTAATAAAAGAATGGCAAACATCACAACAGGGGACAACCTTAGGAAATCTACAGATTAAATGCCTGGCTTTTGCAGACGATTTGGCGATTGTCATGAAAGGTATAAAAGAAACAAAAGACGCTATTGAAAAACTGCACGAAATCGCTTCCAAAACTGGACTACAGATCTCTTACGAAAAGACACAGTTTATGAGCACAAAGAAACTCTCATCTCTGAACACAAAGTATGGCACGATTTACAAAACGGCTAACTTCAAATACCTCGGTGAAACACTAAAAACGAGTAGACATAACAGAGACTCAAACGAAGAAAGAAAAACTAAACTGCACAAGGCATACAAAGTAGTGTGGAATCATTACAACAAGAAGTCTATCTCACAAAAAGCCAGATTACGCACTATATGCAGCAGAGACCATACTAATCCTAGGGCATACACGTATCAGACAACTAGAAAAAGTAGAACGGAAAATACTTAGGAAAATATTTGGCGCAACTAACAACAATGAATTTTAGATAAAGAAACCTACAGAGGAACTATACAAAAATACGGAGACAATCACAGAAAAGATTAGAAAACGCAGACTACAATTCTGTGGACACCTATACAGAATGCCATCATGCAGACTGACCAAACAGATCTTTGACTGGGTAACCACTAGAAACAACAAATGGGTGGCAGAGGTAAAAAACGACCTGAACCAACTCATCATAACAGCAGACACAATAAACGACAGAATAAAATTCAGAAACATAATTAAGAAAAGTAAACCACATGAGATACAATGTGACAAACGAACAGGCGTAAAATGGACCGAAGAACGGATGCAAGATCACAGCCGGAAGATGAAAGAAATATGCGCAATCAAAAAGGCAATCAAGATGAAGCCGAAGACACAAAGCCGACAAGAAGCATGGACAGTGGACCGGAAATAGAAACACAGCGAGCGAATGAGGGAGGTTTTGGCAGCAAGGAAGGCAGCAAAAGGAACTGGCCATGTAGTTTAGTCCAAATGCGCGTAATGAGTTAGTGGTGCACGTTTTTAAGCCCAAGAAGGTCTACCTAGAGTGGAAAGTAACCACCTGCGGGAGACGTAAAGCCAATACAGCCAATACTGTGTAACACAACCTCTACACTCGAAAATGGCAAAGTTTAGAGAAGGGGGGAGGGGGGGATGGGGAATCCACATGGTCCTTCAGAAACGCCATATCGAGTTGGAGCTACTCGTTGATTGGATCACGTAAAACTAACAAATTGTGGGAACGATGATTGCTACGCTTCACTCACTTTTCCGTTTAGTCCCGTGTACACATGAGGTCCCTGAATCTCTGTCTAAACTAAAACGTATGGGTGCAGCCCAGTTAATCAGGCTGATGTCATCTTGGAAGTCGATGGTCGCCGCGGCATACTCATCACGAAGGTGTAGAAGTAAGGGCAGCATTTAATTAACGAACTAAACACACGCATGGTAACTTGAATGAGTGTGTCAAGTCACGGTACGAAAAACACTCCCGAAACGTCATAGAACTATCTCCTTCCTGAACTACACCGATTCTGTCTTGTGGATTATGCCCCTAATTGAGCCGCCTCCGCCCCAGGCATCTAGCATAGCTTAAAAAGAGACAAAATCGCCACCAGTCAGATCACACTACACATATCTAGTCAGGTAAGGTCCAATGCCTGAGTTGTTGAGTGCACTGAAGACGTGAAGCTTATGTGTCGTTCTGAGGAACGGCCGTTTGGGTGGAGATGGACCCCAATGTGCACTGCATGCCAAATGTTCGCTCGTAAACTGATTGTGAAGGACCTGCGTTCAATTGCAGCATACAATTCCCGGCGGGTGGGCAACAGATTGTCACTGACAAGGAATGAGACTGTTCTCTGTCGGTTAGGACATATTTACATCCACTGATCCATGTTGACCCATTTACTGCTATGATACCACACTACTGTAACAGTCATGCTCAAAAGTATCCGAACGAAAAATTGCATTTCCCCTGATTCGCAAGCAACCCACATTACGCAGCTGTCTAGCAGGTCCTCTAATCGCTCCTTGGTACAGTCGTTTGAATATTGAAAATGGTTCCAACAAGTCACCACTAGAAAACTCTGCTCTGTATCGCAATAACTCAAGATATAAAGTAATAGCACGATTCTACAAATATCAGGGAACACCTTATCACAGATAAGACTGTCCTTAAAGCTTGTAAGCTCACATTTATTGCAATAAATGACATATGTGAAATGTTACCACTCTCATTATTACGTAAGATTGGTAATGCACGTAGTAAGTTCGTCGTATTCTTGATTTCCTCTTCAAAGTAACATATCGTAATTGTTATTTAGAAACAAAATGACATTAGAAATTGACGTTATTCACTAGCTGCTAGTTGAGAATATGTATGAACTTCAAATGACACGACGAACCGCCTCGTTCTGCATATGGATTCAAACCCAGGTCATGCAGACTACGATTTCGTGACTGACGGAAACTAACAGTCATTCCTGACTAGGCATACAGAGAGTGATATACCTCGATTTTAGACAGTATCATTTAGCAACTATCAACTTTAAATTACGTAACGTAAACATTTTTAACGGACGCGGATTCCTACCCAGCATCTATTGTCCCTGTTCACGAACTACGAGAGATGTTAAATATTTCTTTTACACAAGTAACTTACTTGAAATGCCGTGAGGCAAAGCTTTGTGTTGGACAGGTTCAAATGGCTCTGAGCACTATGGGACTTAACATCTGTGGTCATCAGTCCCCTAGAACTTAGAACTACTTAAACCTAACTAACCTAAGGACATCACACACATCCATGCCCGAGGCAGGATTCGAACCTGCGACCGGAGCGGTCACGCGGTTCCAGACTGAGGCGCCGAGACCGCACGGCCACACCGGCCGGCTGTTGGACAGGGATTCGAAGCCAGAACCTAATCCTATTGTTATCAAAGTACACATCGGATTTTCTCGGCAGTAGCTAGATGTTTTAACTGAAATGACGAGACGAAACATTATTGTTTTCCTTCCTAGGACACCAACAAGGCACTTATCGCTGTTATATTCTAGAGAAAACGAACGTTAAATACTGGTTTGTTACACCAGCAGCGACACGTGAGCTTGTTTGAAATAGAAATAATATGACGAAGAGTTCAGTGCTGACTGAGAATCGAACCCCACACATATCGTTATCGACTACACACTAAGAGACGTCAGCTACCGAATTTATCTCCACCAGCAGTTCGGAATAACATCCTTGAACTTACAGTGATCTCTCAAATAGTTCTGTGTCTCACTGGGAATCAAAAACGTCAGATATCGTTAGTGCTGACAACGAATGAAAATGCATTAAAATTCAAAATTATAATCCACCAGCAGATAGGTGGTCTCATGCTAGAGCTTGAAAATACATAACGAAAACTTTCGTGCTGGGCCAGGATTCGGACCCGTTTACGCACAATATGTGGAGATGTTGAGGAATCTGCAGTTTTGAACAAACAACAAGTTGTAGTCGAGCTGTATTGTCACGAAGGGATCAAATTCCGCCTTAAGGGCGGTCTGAGTTGCATTCAGAGCTCAGAACCAATTTTATCGACATACAGAAGCTCAAATAAAAGATGGAATAAATGTCCTGTGACCCTACATAGCGTTTGTTTCGTCCTTAGAAATAAATAACTAGTATAAGAAAGGTTACTGGTAATAAAGTTCGCCACTCCTGACTTTATTGTGGCTCAATTTAACGTCTACTTGGTAGAGAAGGAATATCATGTTTAATGTGAATTTCAGACCACAATGCCATTATACCTTCTTCACTTGGCGTAGCCAGAAGAGAATAGAATCTGTCTCTCCCTATTAAAAATCATCAGCAGAAGTTGGAATCGAACCCTGACCACCATCATAGGAACTTACCATCAATCTCAGGCTCATAATACCGTTGCGGCAAACTCGATGAGAATTCTGACACACAGGCTCCCTGTAGTGGTTTGCAGCATGTTCAGTACGTTCATTTACTAGGTTGACCGAATCGCCATGAACTAGCTGCCTCGGCTACCCAGTGCATACATTCGACTCTATTTTGTAATGACCGAAATAAAATCACGTAACTGTCACCTACACAGAACTGCCAACAGTGTAGGATGCAAAATTTAAATAGGAAGTGTTCCTTTCCATTTGAGCTACTCTATTGCGCTATCTGTTTGTTGAAAACGTAGTGCAGTACAAAAGAAAAGCTGTAACTGTCTGTCTCTCAGAAGTCTAGATCCGGCCATATGCTTTATCTCACAGCACTGTGGACTGCGGAAGTTCTGGAAGAACTGCTGTTGACTTCTGGAGCTGCAACAGCTACATGACAGACAGCAGCATACCAGTAAGCGTCGCGCATCGTAAATAAAACGTCGCGAATTCTGTTACATTCGTTGCTACAATTTTTAAAACGCAATTCTGTTTTCTGCTGAAGATATCAATTTAATGGAACTTTGAACATAATTCCCTTCACTTCTCAACTCAAAATAGCCGCATGTGGAAAAAGGGCTAACTTCTGCGACATTTTGTTCTTTTCAGGTTTAATAGACAGGCAGCAGATGCGTCTTGAAGCTTTTGTATTATGCAGATTAACAAACCATGATTTAGTGCCGTTAAGACGATTTCTTTAAATAATTTCGTACCTGAAGGAATTTAGTTTCTTCTTAAATGCTTAAACAAATCGTCTTAACGGCACTAAATAGTGGTTTGTGAATCGTTTACTGGCCGTACTCCACCGCATGTCGCTGGTTGGAAGGCAAAAAGCTTACTGACAAATTTCACAGAAGGAAAAGGTCGACGAAATGTCTCCCACTGAAAGGTCGTGTTGTTTTATTTAAATGATTACAAGATCAGGTAAAACGAACAGTGAGGTTGTCAGTACAAGCACATTGCTGTTGTCAGTATGATGTTGCACCGCCCAGGGCCTGTAATGATAAAGGGCCCGGTTAGGTCAGGCGTATTGTATAAAGAAGTGGAAGAGAGAGCACCACTAAATTCTACAACCATTTCTAGGCGCAAGGAAATGAAGACAGGCAGTGCGTTTTTGCTACCAAGTAACGTCTTCATACATTGCTTTAGTTGTAATGTAATCTACGAGTAATTGCTGATATTTGATATAAACATGAAAAGGATTCCATAGACAGGGACAGAACCTGCTCTTGGGCAACTACTTCTGTAATGACCAAAAGGCCTTAAATGATTTTCAGGCACATGTGTTCCAGCAGCGGTATGAAGAAAATGATAGTAATAATGACGGTAATAATCGAATTATCCGGTAACTTCACTCTTCACAGTGGATTTTCTCGAACTAAGAAATTTCCTTAATTAGTGAAAATTTCAAAATGGCTTTATCGATGCTATGATGCCTAGAAAAGTCTTCACATCCTGCTGACATGAGAATAGCATAATCTCCATGTCAGAAGCTTGCTTCTACTTAACCATTTAACAGCCTCGCATTTTTTCTACCGTGACTAATTTTGTAAGCTAAGCACATCATCCGTTACAGCACACTCCTTGGGCTGGGAAATGTGGCCACATTAGTCTGGTGGAACGAACTATCACATGTGTAATGCGTGGGTTCAGGCATTTACTTTTAAGAGGCACAAACAGATTTACGTTACCTCTGGTAACCTCAAGATAAAGATGTTATAATCCTGAATCCGCATTAAACATCACGTTCCATCATTCCCAACTGGGCAGAGCCGGTTTACGTTTGGGAAATGACATAGGTGGAGGTAATGGTAAACAGAAATACTGTCGCCAGTAAACTTACTTACATTAGAAAATTTTATTTTATTTGATGAACCGATAGCCATTTAAAGGAACAGGGCTCTTATTTTACTTGAACTTGATTGAACTAGAGACGGTGAAAAATATGATGCTGGAATGTGATTCGAATTCGTATCTCCTCTTTCGAGGATCTGAATCTCTCGCAACAGTATAGTTCAATCATTTCGTTCCTTTTTCCAAGACTTCAATCCTCTCTAGGTCTCCTCCTAAAGTAAGCATGTGGGTCCGAATCCTGATCCAGTACAAAAATATTCATAATTTCATTCAAGCCCTATCACGTGCACACCGGCCTGCTAGTGAAAATTAACGTGCATTTTTAATGTCTGTTCATGTGTTGCCAACAATTTCCGGTCAAACATGCATACATCTTACTGTTGGTGAGTAAGCAATTGGTACTTAAGCTATATTCGTGGACGATAAAGAAGGACGATAGGAGTGTGTTTCGATTGTCGCTCAGGCACAAAAATTTGTAACCTTATTTTACATTCAAACACCTAGCAGTTGGTAAGTAAAACCGATACGTAACATTTGATTTTACTTAATTAACAATCCGATTACGTGTTGGGTTCGTATCTCCGTCACAGAACTTCACAGCATGCACTTCATCTTTAAATGCATACACACTTTGTTGCTTCTGATTGGAGGTATATCAGACATCTTTCGTGGTTAGTTAACTGGGATGAAAGGGTCTTGATAGGAGTCCCGGTTTACTACCAAAACGGCCCTCTTTTATTTTCAAGTTTTTTTTACTGATAGTGGCGAAAATTGCGGTAATTCATGACTCTTCACGGCTAGTCAGCAATATAATACGATGAGATTAGATTAGATTAATACATGTTTCATAGATCATGAATACAACATTTCGTAATGATGTGGAACGTGTCATTTTAATGAAAGATTTCCTTACATATCAATATACAATTTCTTCACAACAATCATTTATCCTCTCTCTCGGTCCGTCTTCATCCAGTTGGTACTGTAACAGATTTGGCAACAAGGCAAGGTATGTTTGGCAACTCTGTGATCGACGAGTTACTTCCTGGTGTGCACGGAATTACGCCTCAAAGTTCACTTGATTTTTCCTTTTATTTGCATTGAAAAATCTGAGTTATTATCGCTTGAGGTGTAACAAAAGATTGAAAATTTACGGTTTTCAGTCCAGGAAAGAAGTTGCACGTGGAAATCGCAACTAATCTCGTTCTTTAAAAAGCGGTTTACGAGTTCTAGCCACTATTGGCCTCGTAACAGGAAGGTACAGCACATATCTCTTCGCTAGCTGTCTGTGGACGTGCCGGCCTGTGAAACGTGTCCGTTCTGGCTCACAGTTCCAGTCTCGCTGACTGCAACTTTTTTTATCCCTTCTGTGAAAGGCTACAAGCAGTCAGATCTACATCGATAAGGAAATCGCAAGAAAATACTTTCAGCTCATAGTGCAATGGTGAAAAACTTACAATGCTGCACAACAGGTAACGCCTCTTTCGCTGCTGACATGCAAATGTTGGGTTTCTAGGAATACATAACTTCATTTATGAAATGCCACATTTGCATACCTATTGAGTATGACACAGTATACCAATTAAACACAAATCCAAGCGAAATGTAAGTGAGCAGTATTTTACTAATTCGTGCTGATTGAGGCACGCTTGTGTATAGATACTCAGTTTTAATAAAACAGACTTTCGTCGTAATGTTATCGTGGGTAGTTTTATTTCACTTCTTATAATATAGTGCATAATTTTCGTAAGGTTTCTTTTAGTGATGTTAAAACAATACTAAACCTGAGAGAGAAATGAATCATCAACGATATATGCGACTTCTCTGATGTTATCTATAACAGTCTGACAATGCACATGCAGTTTCTTGATTACATGAATGTAGAAAACTTGTTCTGAGTTAAAGCTGTCAAACAAGGTTTGAAGAAGAATGAAATGCCACTACCAGACGACTACTAATGGAGAAAATACTTTTCTGACTATTTTGACACGATGTGCTCTCCCCATACATAATACAAAAGCTTCGAGACGCATCTGCTGCCTGGCTGGCTGTCTACTAAACCTGAAAAGAACAAAATGTCGCAGAAGTTAGCCCTTCTTCCACATGCGGCTATTTTGGGTTGAGAAGTGAAGGGAATTATGTTCAAAGTTCCATTAAACTGATATCTTCAGCAGACAGCAGAACTGCGTTTTAAAAAGTATAGCAGCGAATGTAACAGAATTCGCGACGATTTATCTACGATGCGCGACGCTTACTGGTATGCTGCTGTCTGTCATGTAGCTGTTGCAGCTCCAGAAGTCAACAGCAGTTCTTCCAGAACTTTCGCAGTCCACAGTGCTGTGAGATAAAGCATATGGTCGGATCTAGACTTCTGAGAGACAGACAGTTACAGCTTTTCTTTTGTACTGCACTACGTTTTCAACAAACAGATAGCGCAATAGAGTAGCTCAAATGGAAAGGAACACTTCCTATTTAAATTTTGCATCCTACACTGTTGGCAGTTCTGTGTAGGTGACAGTTACGTGATTTTATTTCGGTGATTACAAAATAGAGTCGAATGTATGCACTGGGTAGCCGAGGCAGCTAGTTCATGGCGATTCGGTCAACCTAGTAAATGAATGTACTGAACATGCTGCAAACCACTAGAGAGAGCCAGTGTGTCAGAATTCTCATCGAGTTTGCCGCAACGGTATTATGAGCCTGAGAGATCAGTGTTTGGTGGTCTATTGGATTGATCAGTCGGCTTTCAGCCGTGTTACCGTGCGGACGGGCTCGGCGCGCCGGGCAGTGCTCCGCAGGTGTTGTTGTTTACCCGCTAGCGCGCGGTCGCGTCGTTGTCTTGCCGTATAGTACCTGTACCGACCCGACATGGCGTTCTCATATCGAAAAGCTACAATCAAACTAACGTTCAACGCATCGTACACGAGACCGAAGGCCCATGAAATTGAACGGTTTCTACGAGACATCATGCACATCGAACCACAAGAACTGATAGGAATTCATCTGTCTATTGTAACCAGCACAGTGTACCTCAAACTGATTGACGAAGCGGCCTGCGACAGATTACTCCAACGATCTGCAAACGGCTTTCGCTTCTGTCACGCAGACGGTAACGTGAGCGTGGTAGGAGTTGACCATGCTGGTCTGGGGGTGCGTACCGTGCGCATCTTTGAACTACCGTTCGAAGTCCCTGCCAACCTAGTCGTTGATGCGCTGCGGCCATACGGCACAGTTCTGAGCCACACAGAGGGGAAATGGAACACATTCGAAACGTACCCTGTCCTTAACGGGGTACGACAAGTGCGCATAGAACTTAAGAAGCACGTTCCATCGTATGTTTTCGTTGGTGGCTGCCGCGCAATTGTTATATATGATGGACAACCGAGGACCTGCTCGGGCTGCGGCCAGGAGGGCCATGTTAGAACTGAGTGTCTGCAGCGCCGCCTCGTTCAGGTGCCCCGCAATGAACTTCCCCAACGATCCACTATGACCTCTCTCCCGCTAACATATGTGGAGGTGGCACGACGTGATGTGTCGGATGATCAAAACCTGCTACCTCCTCAAGCCGCTGCCAGCTCCGTTGGAGAGTCAGCGCCGTCGACGACGCCGCAGCCCAACGGTGCAGAGGTTCCTACAGCCTCCGCCCTCCGGAGCGTCGTGGGCACCCAGGCACCGTCACTGTCGGGATCAGACACAGGGGTTCCTAGCGACCGAGACTGTGTCGAGCCCCGCCCTCCAGCGGATGTCGAATCTCGGACCCGAAAGCAAAAATCACCCAAGCGACACAAGAAGAGGCGATTGTCAGCTGACGAACAGGACAGGAATGTGAAGCCGGCGGAAGACATCGACTTCGTTGACTCGCCCACAATTGCAACGGACTCCAGTGGCATCATTCACCAGAAGGTGCCTGAAGACAAGGAACACTCTCCTAAATCTGGTGGCCCAGAAAACGAGGCGCACTGCGTCGACTCCCAAAATGTGGGCTCCTGTGAAAGCGTCCAGCCCCCAATGACATCACAATCGTCTCTTCGTGATTGGGCAGACGATATGGAGGCAGATGATGCACAGCAAACATCGATATCTCCACCAGAGCCCATGGCTGACAATGAGCCCGGAGGGCTCTGCCAGTCAGGGACTTCTACGGCACAGTAATGCACAGCATGCAGGTGGATGGCTGTGTGGTGTGTGGTGTGTGAAATCACTGTGGGGTTGCACCGGCACACTGCCTCCGCCACTTGATATGTCTCAGTCATACCGTGTGGGAACAGTCAACGTAAATGGTGTCCACTCCACTGTCAAGACCCGCATGTTACACGACATGATCAGAGCGGCAGACTTGGACATTGCCCTTCTGCAGGAGGTCCGTCCCGAGCTGTGTTTAGACCTATATGGCTACACCACGTACAGCCTACCCGTAGGTGATGGCGCAGGAGGAACGGCCATCCTTCTCCGAGATGGCATAGACGCGACGGACGCGACGTACTTGCCGAACGGGCGAGGCATCGCACTCACACTTGGCGCAGTGCGCCTCATTAACGTCTACGCTCCCTCCGGTAATTCGCACCGCGGTGACAGGCATGTCTTCTATTCGGAGGAGTTGGCCCCACTTTTGCAAGGAAATATGGACCATTACATAGTGGGCGGCGATTTTAACAGTGTTCTGCGGCCCGAGGACCAGATACCGCATTACGTCCCATGCCCCGCTCTACAAGCATTGATACGTGACCTCGCGCTCCACGACACATGGCTCTTGCATCATGGGACCCAGAGTGGATATACGCACTTTACCAGCCATTCTGCCAGTCGTCTGGACCGGATATACGTCTCGCGTGCCCTCCGCATAGCAACCCGTGATGCAGAACTCTGGCCGACGGCCTTCACGGACCATCTCGCGTACATCTGCACTGTCACATTGCCCCGACAACTCACAAGACGCAGCAGGGGCCCGTGGACGCTGAACGTCTCCCTCCTTCGCGAGGAAGCGTGTCGGCGAGCAGTCACTGACACGTGGCGTCGATGTATCAGGCGCCTGCCTATGTATGCTTCCACGTTGCTGTGGTGGCTGGGATGTGTCAAACCTGCCCTCCGAAAGACCTTGATGGCCTACGGGCGTGACAGATCGAACTGGCAAAGGGCAACATCGGAATTTTACTATACAGCGTTACGTGAGCTGGCGACGCAACCGCCGTCTCCCGAACGTCAGATGTCCGTACAACGCATCAAAGCTCGTCTACTTCGCATCAGGACAGAGCAGCTCGATGGTGTCCGCATCCGTGCGCGAGTGCAAGACTGTATCCCCAACGAAACAGCGTCAGTGTATCACATTGTGCGCGAGAGGCGCCACCGCAAACGTCAGCTCATTACAGCGGTAAACACGGAGGACGGCGGGCGCGCAGTGACACAAACGGACATCGCGTACACGTTCGCCAGACACTATGGGACCTTGTACATGGAAGATCCGCGAAATGTACGTGATTATGACGGGCTGTTGCACGATTTTCCCGCCCCTCGGGACGTGGCACCCGATGATAGTCTGCTGTTGCCCATTACACCCGACGAGCTGACATCGGCCTTGGCACGCGGAGCACCGAACAAGTCGCCTGGACCGGACGGTTTACCCCTGGAATTCTACCGCACATTTTACCATCTTATGGGTGACAAGTGGCTCCAAATGTTTCAAGACCTGATCCGCCCTGATTTCACTGTCCCCACAGAATTCACAGAAGGCATCTTGATCCCAGTTCCGAAACCGAATGGTGGTTGTAGGTGGCAGGATTTTCGCCCACTCACACTCCTCAACACCGACTACAAGATCTTCGCCCGTATCCTCCGCGCGCGTCTCCACACCGCTATCGGGAAAGCCATCCACACCGATCAGACATGTTTAGGTGGTGTCAGCAACATTCATACGGCGTTAGGAGCATACCGCGACGTAATTGCCTTGACGGCGGCCTGCAAAATACGAGGCGCCCTTGTCGCCGTAGATTTTGACCACGCATTCGACCGCGTCGATCACGGCTTCTTACGCGCAGTTTTGCATCGCATGGGCCTCTCTCCGGAGTCTGCACAAGTGGTCCTTCGACTGGTCCACGGAGCGCGCTCCCGCATGATGGTCAACGGTTATCAGTCTGGTCACATTGTTGTTGGACGGTCAGTGCGACAAGGGTGCCCCCTGTCGGGCATATTATTTGCTGCAGCACTTGAACCAGCTTTACATGGTCTACGGCAGCGATTAACTGGTATCTCCTTGCGGGACGTGACCTTTTGTTGTGGTGCATTCGCCGATGACGTGGTGTTCCTGGCCAGATCAGAGGATGAAATGCATATGGCGCTACAGTGGCTACGCCAGTACGGGGCGGTCGCTGGGAGCGTCATCAACGTGAAGAAGACAAAATACATGGATGTCGGAGGGGGGATTTCCCACACAACGGCGGTGCCCTTTGACAAAGTGCCCGTACTCAAGTGTTTAGGAGTTCAATTCTATAGCAATGTCCGCCGCACGGCGGCGGCTACGTACCGCCGGCTCCTACACCAGACACGTGCTCTGCTGCAGGACAACAAACTGCGTCGCTTGGATATGCTCCTCAGAACACGTTATGTCAACACCTATCTTGTCTCAAAACTGAACTATTTTGCGCATATCCTTCCCTTGACAGCTACGATGGCCGACAGATTTCAAGCAGCATATGGACATTTCGTAAGCACCGGTCTGGTTTTTAAAGTCCGATACGCCACCCTGACACTGCCGCAGCGGGCGGGCGGTATCGGTTTAATTCACGTATATAACCGTGCGCGATCGCTTTATCTCAACACTATGCGTCGCACGTGGACCTCTGCCCACGCCACTCTGACGGGCACCCTGATAGCGGAAGTGGCACCACACTCTCTGCATCCCCCGGTTTCTGTAGGACACATTTCACCGGCACTCACCCACATCAGAGACTTCTTTATTGACTTCAGCTACTTACGTTCAGAACTTCCGACGACACGGAAGCCCAGCACAAAAGACTATTATCGCCTCTATCAGCAGCGGCTACCTGTAAATAAGGTCACCCACAGACACCCTGAAGTTGCCTGGAACACGGTGTGGCGAGCGGTACATACGCCTTTTCTACCTACGACGGTGCGTTCATTGTGGTACGTAGTTGTGAATGGGAAGTTCGCTACTCGTCAGAGGTTACATTCCATACATCTGACGGACGACCCCTTGTGTCCGACATGCTCAGTCGCTGACTCGGATGCACACCGTCTGACGTGTGCCGCGACCAGCGAGTGCTGGCTACTGACGCAGCGCATGCTGGCATTACTCTTGCGGCGATTGCCGGAGTCTATCTCCCCTGATGACGTATTGCGCCCCGACGTCGTATACTTTCCATCAACCAGAACGAACGCCGTTAACTGGCTAAAAGGCATGGCCGTTTACTACGTATTTTGCGATGCTCCCAAAGGCACACTCGACTTTTGGTACCTACTGATGACGACACATGCAGCTTTCAGCCGCCACCCGAAGTACAGAATTCGTTTCGCAAATTATTTAGGTTCATTATTTGCGGATCCTCCTGCTCACTGGGGCGTTCCGGGTATGAGACGCTGAAAATGAAGAAGAATCCTGGAGCATATTGATCCTCTACGGACGGAATAGGGGAGAACCCCTCCCAACAGACGAGAAGACGACTCGGACGCTCGGCTACGGCAGTTGTAGGATCTTTCTTTGTAATGATACAAAAATAAATCTATAATACAAAAGAAAATGTTATAAAAATAAAATAAATAAATAAATAAAAAGAACAACATCGACAAAACCCACTCCATCCTCTTCCTGATCCTTCGATCCTCGAACACGTTGCTTGGGCGTGGCGGCGGGTTGGCCAGGCTTCGGGTGTCGACCCCTGCCCTACCCGTCGTCCTGCTACGGCAGCGGTTCATTATCAAAAAAAAAAAAAAAAAAAAAAAAAAAAAAAAAAAAAAAAAAAAAAAAAAAAAAAGATGGTAAGTTCCTATGATGGTGGTTAGGGTTCGATTCCAACTTCTGCTGATGATTTTTAATAGGGAGAGACAGATTCTATTCTCTTCTGGCTACGCCAAGTGAAGAAGGTATAATGGCATTGTGGTCTGAAATTCACATTAAACATGATATTCCTTCTCTACCAAGTAGACGTTAAATTGAGCCACAATAAAGTCAGGAGTGGCGAACTTTATTACCAGTAACCTTTCTTATACTAGTTATTTATTTCTAAGGACGAAACAAACGCTATGTAGGGTCACAGGACATTTATTCCATCTTTTATTTGAGCTTCTGTATGTCGATAAAATTGGTTCTGAGCTCTGAATGCAACTCAGACCGCCCTTAAGGCGGAATTTGATCCCTTCGTGACAATACAGCTCGACTACAACTTGTTGTTTGTTCAAAACTGCAGATTCCTCAACATCTCCACATATTGTGCGTAAACGGGTCCGAATCCTGGCCCAGCACGAAAGTTTTCGTTATGTATTTTCAAGCTCTAGCATGAGACCACCTATCTGCTGGTGGATTATAATTTTGAATTTTAATGCATTTTCATTCGTTGTCAGCACTAACGATATCTGACGTTTTTGATTCCCAGTGAGACACAGAACTATTTGAGAGATCACTGTAAGTTCAAGGATGTTATTCCGAACTGCTGGTGGAGATAAATTCGGTAGCTAACGTCTCTTAGTGTGTAGTCGATAACGATATGTGTGGGATTCGATTCTCAGTCAGCACTGAACTCTTCGTCATATTATTTCTATTTCAAACAAGCTCACGTGTCGCTGCTGGTGTAACAAACCCGTATTTAACGTTCGTTTTCTCTAGAATATAACAGCGATAAGTGCCGTGTTGGTGTCCTAGGAAGGAAAACATTAATGTCTCGTCTCGTCATTTCAGTTAAAACATCTAGCTATTGCCGAGAAAATCCGATGTGTACTTTGATAACAATAGGATTAGGTTCTGGGTTCGAATCTCTGTCCAACACAAAGCTTTGCCTCACGGCATTTCAAGTAAGTTACTTGTGTAAAAGCAATATTTAACATCTCTCGTAGTTCGTGAACAGGGACAATAGATGCTGAGTAGGAATTCGCGTCCGTTAAAAATGTTTACGTTACGTAATTTAAAGTTGATATTTGCTAAATGATACTGTCTAAAATCGAGGTATATCACTCTCTGTATGCCTAGTCAGGAATGACTGTTAGTTTCCGTCAGTCACGAAATCGTAGTCTGCATGACCTGGGTTTGAATCCATATGCAGAACGAGGCGGTTCGTCGTGTCATTTGAAGTTCATACATATTCTCAACTTGCAGCTAGTGAATAACGTCAATTTTTAATGTCATTTTGTTTCTAAATAACAATTACGATATGTTACTTTGAAGAGGAAATCAAGAATACGACGAACTTACTACGTGCATTACCAATCCTACGTAATAATGAGAGTGGTAACATTTCACGTATGTCATTTATTGCAATAAATGTGAGCTTACAAGCCTTAAGGACAGTCTTATCTGTGATAAGGTGTTCCCTGATATTTGTAGAATCGTGGTATTACTTTATATCTTGAGTTATTGCGATACAGAGCAGAGTTTTCTAGTGGTGACTTGTTGGAACCATTTTCAGTAGTCAAGCGACTGTACCATGGAGCGATTAGAGGACCTGCTAGACAGCTGCGTAATGTGGGTTGCTTGCGAATCAGGGGAAATGCAATTCAGGTCGTTCGGATACTTTTGAGCATGACTGTACATGCGCAACACTTTGCTGTCATTACTTACATCGGCGGAGGATTTCACGTAATCGTCTAGTATCAGTTCTACACCATCCACTGCATTCTAGAACGACCATGATGCATGTATAAGGGGGGAACTAATATTTCACGAGAAGTATGTACCTATGATTTGCTTACAGATTTTAAACTGGGATACAACCTACACAGCTACCGTTATTTGTAACTGATCGGCTTGGAAGTAATGGAGCCTTGGTAGGGCACTGAAGGGAGTTGGTACAACATCTGCACATCATCATCATCGTTTTTGTGGCCTTATTCCCGCTGCAATGCGGGGTCGGCCTTGTTACTATTGATTTGTCAGTGTTACTTACAGAGGGTGGCCAGATGCCCTTACTGCCGCCACCCTGAACCCCACCCCCCAGGACGGAATTAGTGTACCCCAGCTGTCTGTGTCCAGTGTAAGTCATGGAATAGTGCAAATTTTTTTTTAGTATCTGCGAGTCGTGTAGCTGAGGCGGAACTTGGGGACCAGCCTTGTATTCACCTAGCGATATGTGAAAAACCTCCTAAAATCCACATCCAAGCTGGCTGGCATACCGGCCCTCGTCGTTAATCTGCCATATGGATTTCATCCAGGGCCAGCGCGCCTACCCGAGTCCAGGAAGCAGCGCATTAGCGCTCTCTGCTACCTTGGTGGGTCCGCACGACATCTACACAGAAGTCGCCTAATTCTCGTAAATTCCGGGGAGGGGGCCTATCAGCTCAGACGCCACGTTCAGTCACATCCCAGATGTGTGACTCTTCAAGCTTTCCCGGCGGATATGTTGTTAATAGTCATCACGGGTTTGCCGCCGGATCGCGTAGTGCAAGTCTCGCGGTCGCGTCATCGCTTCCCGAGCACTGGGTCTCGGCTTCGATTCCCGGCGGGGTCAGGTATTTTCACTTGCCTCTAGATGACTGGGTGTTTGTGTTGTCCTGATCATTTCATCATCATTCCTGTAAGTGGCGAATTTGGACTGAGAAAATGTTGGGAATTTGTACAGGCGCTGATAACCGCGCAGTTGAGCGCCCCATAAACCAAACATCATCACGTAGTGCAAATTCCACAATATTTCGTTGGAGCAACTGTCTGACATCTTCAGGTGGATCAACCTTGCTGGTGGCTAGGTCGTCCGATGGAATGTTGTGGAATTTGCACTACGTGATCCGGCGGCAATCCCGTGAAGACTATTTACATCCTATTTACATCCAGGATGTGTTCGATCGAGTTCAGATCTGGCTGGTTGGGGGCAGCACATCAATTGGAACTCGCCATTGGGTTTCTGGAACCACCCCAATCACAGCCCTGGCCTTGTGACATGGCGTATTATCTTGTTGAAAAATACCACTGTCGTCGAGAAACATGGTAGTCATGTCATCTGCATCAGTTTACAGTATTCCTTGGCCAGCACGGTGCCTTGTACGAGCTCCACTAGACCCATGGACGCTCACGTGAATGTTCCCCAGAGCGTAATGGAACGGCTGCCAGTTTGTCTTCGTCCTGCAGTACAAGTGTCAAGGAGATCTTCCTCTGGAAGACGTCGGGTTCGCGCCCACCCATTGGCATGATGAGGAAGGATCGCGATTCATCAGACCATGCAACGCCCTGCCACTGCACCAACATCTATCGCCGGTGGTCATGTGCCCATTTCAGTCATATTCGCCGATTTTGTGGTGTTAACACTGGCACATGCATGGCTCGTCGGCTGCGGAGGCCGTCCGTTAGGAGTGCTCGGTGCACTGTGTGTTCAGAAACACTTTACTCTGCTCAAGATAAAAATCAAACGTTAGTTGCGGCACAGTTCACTGCCTATTCTGTTTTATCGATCTGCCCAGCTTACGAAGTCCAACATCTGTGATGACGGGTGGCCGCCCAAGTGCACAACTTCTGGACCTGGTTTCACATTGGTTTCGCCACGTGTTGAACACACTGACCACACCGCTCCTCGAACACCCGGCAAGTCACGCAGTTTCCTGGGTGTTCGTGTGGAGCCTCGGGACCATCACAATCTGTCCTCGGTCAAAGTCAGATAGCTCGCGCGCCTTTCCCATCCAAGACACGGAGAGCACCCTGACTGCTACTGCATGAACCGGGCATGTGTCTGACCAGCAATCATGCCTCGCCTGGTGACGCTGCTATCGCCTGGGCGGGTTTATGTCGATAATAGGTTGGTGATCGTAATGTTTTGGCTGATCATTGTATCTATGGCTTGAATTCACGCTGTTCTTATTTCCATTCATGACGGCACATTCCCGAATTTGTTGTTCACATTGTTGCCTCCCCATTAAATAAGGTGTTACAACTCTCCATACAGCTGTCCTTATATGCAGTCCGCATTGCTGTCGCTGTCTTTCATAAACCACGTGAGATATTTTCATATTCTCTCGTTTGCTACGTGCCAGTTATTACTCATATAGAAACGACGAGCAGGAACTTCCTGTAGGACTTTTGATCGAGTTAAATTTTGTACTAGGATACGTTTTCGCTGGAAACCATGGTTTTCAAGTTATCCAAGAATAACGCACAACTCCACTCACATTCATCTCTCACCAGTCAAGATTTCTTATATGTTATTTGTGACACTCCATCCTACCACAGTATAAAATCTTCCAGCTACATCAACTGTTCTCGATATTCGACTATTTCGGTTTCTATTGACTAGGCTAGCATAGTGGGCTGTTTCGTTAGCATTATCAATTTAAACCTGCCCATGGAGGTAATGAACGAAGAACGTTTTTTGTAAAAGTTATACTAAAACTTATGTCGACAATCACATAGTTTCGTAGTCAGAAGGACTGACAAATACCACAATGTAATTGTCCATTTAATGCTGTTAAAATTCACAAAATTGTTAGGTAAATTTCACACAAACGTCAATTTTACAATTAGTAAGAACTCGACTCAGTCGGTGGTGTAATAAGGCACGTCAAGGAAGCCCGAAAAAGGTAGAATGCGGAAAATAATTCGTGCGTTCGCACATATATGTACAGCGGCAGGATAGAACGCCATGAAAACACACGTCCACCTCTAGTGAAAACGTATCCCAGAATGGAAGTTACCTACATTATATTTCCAACACAGAGGTCCTGTTCATTTTTTTTCTGTAGGACTACCAGTTTCCGCTCATCGAGCGAGAAAACATGAAAACGTTGAGCGTACTTTATAACGGCATGCTATAACATTGCGGGATGCTTGAAATAACAGCGGTAGGGGCAGCGGATTCGCCCTGTGTTTTACTGATGCAATCTACTGTATGTTTGCAGTTACTTGACAATGACGTAACACTGAAACTGCAACAGGAGAACAAACTCTGTTGTAGCTAAAGGCAGAATATAATGTCCTTTAACGAAGGTAACAAACATTCCCCTGAGTTTACATTGTTTGCGATGGCGATTCTATCACACTGTCTTGAGATACATAGGGCATTATTTTCACTTTTTACGATACCTCCCCATCAAGAACGGCACACAGAATTAGATTCACGGCGAAGACTTCAGTCCAATCGCATATCCGTTCAGATATTCCGCATGCGCGTGTTTCCACCTACCCCACCACTTAAGGAGGCGGAAGCTTGCTCCACTTTATTTTTAGTTACCAAAAGTCAACGTTTCATGTTTTTATCATTAAATCATAATATAATAGGGTAAATATTTGGTTTAAGTCTTTGAACTCAGCTGAGTAATAAAAATTAAATTAAATACAAATAGAAACGAATTCTAAATCTATTCAGTAGAGATCCAATGATTGTTAGCAGAATATGGAATCGGTGGGTTCAGGAGGGTAAAAAGGAACGCCGTGCTGGATCCCAACGGCCTATTATCACTAGCAGTCGAGATGACAGGCATCTTATCCGCATGGCTGTAACGGATCGTGCAGCCACGTCTCGATCCTTGAGTCAACAGATGGGGACGTTTGCAAGACAACAACCATCTGCACGAACAGTTCGAAGACGTTTGCAGCAGCATGGACTATCAGCTCGGAGAACATGGCTGCGGTTACCCCTGACGCTGCAACACAGACAGGCGCCTGCGATGGTTTACTCAACGACGAACCTGGGTGCACGATTGGCAAAACGTCATTTTTTCGGATGAATCCTGGTTCTGTTTACAGCGTCATGACGGTCGCATCCGTGTTTGGCGGCATCGCGGTGAACGCACATTGGAAGCGTGTATTCGTCATCGCCGTACTGGCATATCACTCGGCGTGATGATATGGAGTGCCATTAGTTACCCGTCTCGGTCACCTCTTGTTCGCATTGACGGCACTTTGAACAGTGGACGTTACATTTCAGATGTGTTACGACCCTTCATTCAGGTTCTGCGAAACCCTACATTTCAGCAGGATAATGCATGACCGCATGTTGCAGGTCCCGTACGGGCCTTTCTGGATACAGAAAATGTTCGCCTGCTGCCCTGGCCATCACATTCTCCAGATCTCTCACCATCTGAAAACGTCTCGTTAATGGTGGCCAAACAACTGGCTCGTCACAGTGCGCCAGTCACTACTCTTGATGAACTGTGGTATCGTGTTGAAGCTGCGTGGGCAGCTGTACCTGTACACGCTATCCAAGCTCTGTTGGACTCAATGCCCAGGCGTATCAAGGCCGTTATTACGGCCAGAGGTGGTTGTTCTGGGTACTGATTTGTCAGGATCTATGCACTCAAATTGCGTGAAAATGTAATCACATGTCAATTCTGGTATAATATATTCGTCCAATGAATATCCGCTTATGATCTGCGTTTCTTCTTGGTGCAGCAGTTTTAATGGGCAGTAGTGTAGTTAGAGAAAGCCGACTCTTAGCTAATACGTTCTATCGACGCAGAGATTCTCGTTTTAGGCTCCTCGTTTGCGTACTTCTTCACGAACATCTCGTTTAATACTCCAGCAGTAGTATGCCGCCATCTGTTTTTCCTGTCTTCCTTGATAGTGCTCTTCCATAGTCTTGAAGTCCTGACAGAACCATTCGCCTTTCTCGTCACTGACATCTCCTAAGCTGTCAAGGCGTTCATCAAGATGACTTTATAGGAAATGCAGTTTGACACTCATATTACAACCGAGAATATGAAATACTGATAACATATTAGCTGTCAGACTTTCATAGTTTGCTGCCTTTTTATTACCATCACGAATGACACCTATGCGTCCCGTTCCTGGTCTTCATCTTTGTGATAATGTCTTCATCACGTACAAGTGACAGAATCTGAGACAGTATTTCAATAATCAAATTTCTCTTATTCTATATCAAATGAAAGAAAAACCTCTTCCGGTTTTCAGCAATATGAGACATTTACAGTATCAATGAGTATGCATTTTCTTGCAGTCTGAAGACTTAACTCCAGATGAAGGTTTGGAGAGACCCAAATCCCAAATCGCGTAGAGAGTCATTCAGCTCGGAATGGTTAAAATGATGAGAAGTTGAGGACTTTGAGGGACTTGAGGAATACACGTCAAAGTCACTTTCTTCGCCTGCCTCCGGTATTTGGTGTCATGCATCTGAGAGTTGGAAACATAATTGTTGACTTGTCGTACAAAAGAAGGTAGAAGTTTAGATTTCACGTTTCAGGTGCTCGCAAAATTCGTATTGAATCCTCTATTTTACGAATTTGCAGAATTAAAGATGATATTTTTGATTTTAGGGATCACAAGGCAGTGTGAGCGCTATGTTAGGTAATACACCATAAAAAACTTCAACAATGAACAATTTTTATTACCCTATCCGCTCCACATAGTGTTTACAGGGTTTCTTACTGTTTTCATTTAAATTCCGTATCTCTCACACCATGCTTGCCCCTGGTGCAGCACTATACGTAGTTCTCGAAGTATATGTTTCCGTTAACACGAAGTAGTTTATACGTCGTACAAATGGGTTCACTAGAACAATGGCCAGCTCTGCAGGGAGTATGCATAACAGCGGTATTCTCTCCCTTCCAAAAAGCAGCGGGCGGCGGCGCGGGCAGGATTTATCTCCTCTTTCGCCAAATTGTTTGTCTCCTCTTGTGAGAATTTCCCCGTGCAACGCGCAAGCAACAGATGGCCATTCCTCTCCGCAGTCGGCGGATATTTGGGCCGTAATTAAGTTCTAGAGAGCGGAGGTATTAAAACACACCAGTAATGAACGTGGCGCCGCAAAAAGAGCTATTACTCGAATACGACGCACAGTGTAAAGTATAACAGCTAATACCGGCAGATTAAGGAAGATTTGTGCATTCGTGTCGATAAAAATAAAACTCGGCCAGGCTTTTAATGCTCAGAGGAGGATAATGTGAAGAGATTCTCGCGGTTTTTTTCTGAATATAAATGAAACAAAAGCATCGGGTCATTATTTAAACGCGAAACAAAAGAGAAGGAGTTTCGGTAAATCTGTCACACTGTAGTGCTTAAGAATTTACATTCACTAAACAAACATTGCTAAATGCCTTACAGCTGCTTCATAGGTTCTGTAAAGGCATCTGACAGTATGAAACACAACCTTAAACCCCTAGGACTCTGATGCAAAGATGTCAAAATAATTAACCAATTACAATGAAATGAAGATTTGTGACCATTTTTCAGTTTACAGCAGGATATTAAATTTGACAGGCAAGGACGCATATTACCCCCCACGCACTTCCATACATATGCAGAATCAGTTTTTAGGAAAGCGCTACAGAAAATCGATGGAGGGGTCAATGTTAATGGTAGTCGTGTAAGCTGCAGAACATGCGTACGTAGATTATACTGTCCTAGTAGCTTGGAACACAGAACAAATTCTCTTTATAAACAGAATCAGCATAATTCGTAAGGAATTGGATTTGAGATGTTGATGTTTTGCCGCATACAAACTATCTCATCCGACTATAATGTGACCTACGGTGTAGCTTACCATGGTGACAAATTTCTTGAAGGGCTAACCGCCATTCAATTAAATGAAGTAATTGTATCTTGGAAACATCGGCGCTCACTACAATTAGATCCAATAAAAACGTGAACCTGGTGAGATGAAATTGGTTTGACATCCAAAATGGTGCCATATTGATTAAACAAGCTTCAACGAAGGAGAACACTCCAGGATGATATTCCTTCTTCCCCACGAAGACGGTACTAAAAATCAAACTAAGCAAGACAGAAAATTCTGATGTTATTAATTTAATGGATTGTCATTATGCCGTTACCTTACACGTTTGTCAAATTATCTTCCGTTCATTTAACCTCTTACAAGAGACTGCTGTATGTAAATGTTCTTAATAATGACATTATAACAATTTCGGTGTTAATTTCTCTTATATCTATTAATAATCATAAGAGGGTAGCTCTTGAAATTACCTTCATTCATCACGCAAGGTCCATTTCAGAGCCACACTCCTTTGTTCCGGTTGTTGAGCATTTTAAGTTCAACGCTAATTCGCACGAATGATACGTCGAAGAATAATTTGTACAAACAAGAACAACAGCGTCGGTAATGCACTCGGCCTTTTATTTCGACATTTTATACAAAGTTGTAGTAAAAGCGATGACTCAAAGAACTATTCATTCACTTTTTGCTCTGCATAAAGATCCATTTTTATTTAAAGAGGTTGCTTTCGCTTACGCAGCCTTTTATACAGTTAAACTTCAAAGATACATCGATTGGCACACAGTAGTTGCACATTTAGAAGCCGCACCGTTATGTGAGACGGGAACTGCAACGCAGAACATTTTCCTTGCTAGGCTGCAGATTCGACATGAATTCAGAAAGCTCCCTACACATCACTAGGGATTCATGTAATGGTAACTCAGATGCAAAAATTGGAGCTCCGTTTAAGGAAAATGTACCTGCTTTCATTGACGAATTTTTCATTTCCCTCTCAAAACTAACACGACTAATTATTCATTAGGAGCAGAATTTAAAAAGGACTAAACTATTTTCGAGTGTAAGAAAGCCTGGAAGAAAGTCCAATAAAATCCCAACGACGCGTATTGCTGCGAGTAGGAATTAGGGGGAGGTTTACTATCTTCGGCCCGAAAAAAGCATGTTCTTTGAGAATTTTTTTCTCAGGATAGGTTATAGATGTCAATGTCAAATTTGCTTAAAA
Organism: Schistocerca serialis cubense; assembly: GCF_023864345.2. Lineage (NCBI taxonomy): Eukaryota > Metazoa > Arthropoda > Insecta > Orthoptera > Acrididae > Schistocerca > Schistocerca serialis. Next base: position 336,211,681 of record NC_064638.1, read on the forward strand.
TGTTAATTGATATTTTCTTTACAAATTGGTCTCCTTTCGACCGGAAATGTCGAAGAGCAAAGGCGGAAGTGCCTTCGGAAAGAAACAAAATTTCGATTTAGACCTCCACGTGCGGTATGACATACGTCAGCCGGCTCGTCTGAAATCAACAATGAGTTGACGTTAGCGAAGTATTTAAGATTCTTTAGGAGTTGTACCAGCTTAAGTTATTTGGACCATAGGAAATAAGATGGCGGCAATTTGAAAAAAAATTGGTTTTTTTAACGATTTTTCGACTTCGTCGGCCAAGTAAAAATATTTATAGTAGACGGATCGGAAAAAAGGTGCTGCTAGACAATTTAGGTAGTTTCGTCGAAAGCAAAGAAACAAGCCAACCGGTTCAGTAGATTTGAAGTTACTATACCGCACGATAAAGAAAACGTCATTTCGAGAAACACGCGTTTGAAGTTTTGACTGCAAATAAATGCAATATTATGCAACGTACGTTCTATCTGCTATTCCGGGTTCATAAACTAGTCCTTCCTCTTCCTTATAGAGGGCGTTCTGCTCGATTTTGGACATCCTGCGCTGCCCCAGAGCCGCTCGTACGGCCGGTGACAAGCGGTTGCCGGCCGCTTAAATCCGGTGGTCTCCGAATGCTTGGCGAACTGCGTCTATTAGAGTCCCAGGGTGACGTCCATCGTTGTCATGGTCTTGAGACTTGCTGAATACCCTTCGTTGAAACTGCTCACTGCCAGGAAAGTCGCAGTCTCCACAGTCTTCACACCAGAATGCAAATGCTTGGGGGCTAACGTCCAAACACATACGTTCAAACTTTCATTTAAATTTTATGTGTTTCCTCTCAAGCACCGGTACAATAACTCGTCCTCCGAATGAAAAAACTGGTGCGTGAGAGAGGCCGATTTCAGCAGGTACATTTTTTTGTTCAACCACGAATAACGAACATTTCCGTTCCGTATTCAGGGGTGGATTCTAAACACTTTTATGGATCCAAAAATGCAATTTAAAAAACATCGATTTTTGGAACCAAAAGATAGTAAACCACCCCTTAACAGACAGTTGTGTCGAAACATTACTAAAAAGGACCTGTACTTGTATCCTTACAAATTTACTGTCGTGCTTAGTTAAAGAGTCCGGACGAACTTCCGCGAGTTGAGTTCCACTGGTGGTTTCTGACTGAACTGGAACCAGGACTTTTGGATCCTCAGGTTTCCAGTTGAGTTCCGCCAGTGGTTTCTAATTTGAAGTGGAATAAGGACTTTTTTATCCTCAGTTTTTCATTTCATCAGACGAGGTCTGGATCAGCTTATCAGGGAATGTGAACTCACCGAGCACGCGCCGTTATGCATAAGAAAATCCTCATCATTACTTTGAAGAGCCGTTGCGTAATCTCCAGTTTAGTGCTGGCTGCGCAATGTCTCATGTCCACACCGCAATGTGTTTCTTTCACCAAATTGTTAAAGCTGAACAGTATGTCCAGAAAGTGATTAATCCCTCTTCGGATTCACTCACAAGAGACAAACGATTGTATGGATATTTTCAGTAAGACAGAGCAACAGCACACATCGCATGGCAACCCTATCACAATCACTGAGGTGTTCGATGAGGAGAGAACAATAACAAGAGGTAGCGAACACAAAAAAAAAAGAAATTGTGTGTAAAATCTTATGGGACTTAACTGCTAAGGTCATCAGTCCCCAAGCTTACACTCTACTTAACCTAAATTATCCTAAGGACAAACACACACACCCATGCCTGAGGGAGGACTCGAACCTCCGCCGGGACCAGCCGCACAGTCCATGACTGCAGCGCCCCAGATCGCTCGGCTAATCCCGCGCGGCGTAGCGCAGTCTCTGCAATCTCCTGGCCACCTGGATCTCCTGTTCAAATTTGAGGGTGAGGTTTAAAGACTGTCACTACATTTCATGTATGGAATCATTAAAATCGAATTTAAAGTAAGCTAAACCAAGACATATCAGAAACCAAACTACTTACAATCGATGTGGTATGTCAGCTAGCTATCGGTCTCTGTACATTAAACCTTACAGGGCAATTCCTGCAACAATGCGAATGTGTTTGCCCACTGTATCCTGTAGTACCTAAAAACTGAAAAGATATGAGCCAGTATGACAGCAAACTATCGAAGTCTCCGTCGCTGCATCCTCGTCCCTTGAAGCTCCACTGTAACACGAAATTACCAGGCTAGCTAAAGTGTTCACTTAAAAATAAGAAAGTGCAATCACTGAAGAAGGCAGTTTATTCCCTCTCTGCATCAATGTAGTGAAAGTGAAACGTAGTTCGTTCGAGAGCATAGTTCTTAGGTGAAGACATGTTAAGTGTTCAATAACGATCAGACGAGTGAAAACTAAGCTCCAATGAATCACAAATTATACGAATAGGGCATCGAAATTTTACTCACTAAACTTAGCAGCCTAAATATCCCGAAAAGTGCAGTGGAATGGTTCCACACGTGCCCAATCTTTCGCCATCAATGCGTCATGTCCAGCACCTTAAAGTCTCAGTGTAGGCAGGTGGCATCAGGCGTCCCCCATGGTCCTATACTCTTTTAATTATATGATGTGTTATCAGTTTTGTCCTGTTGTAAATAACACAAGTACGTTGATGACCTCTAGTTGTACCTAAGTGCAAAATCAACAAAACTGAAAACAGCTGTAGAGAATCTTAATAATGACCGGTGTGTACCATCAAAATGGCCACGAGAAACAGGGTTAAAGCTCGACCCACCAAAACCGAAGTGATATTGGTTGGCCATTCTAGCTTCATTAGCCCTAAATATCGACAATCACTACAATCTTTAACCCTAAATGGGCAAATATCAACTTCCCTCCTTCAGCAAAAAGTCTGGGAATAATAATACACGAAAATCTAAAATGGACTGCAATGTACAGGAAGGCATCAGCATCTCTGCCCGCCCATCTCTTTCTTGACTCGAAAAAGTAAAAATTTCGACGAGTCTCTCCAGATCTGTATATAGGGTCACTTGATCAGAATGTAATTTTGTGAACACCTGTCTTCAAAATGGTTCAAATGGCTCTGAGCACTATGGGACTTAACGTCTAAGGTAATCAGTCCCCTAGAACCTACACCTACTTAAACCTAACTAACCTAAGGGCATCACACACACATCCATGCCCGAGGCAGGATTCGAACCTGCGACCGTAGTGGTCTCGCGGTTCCAGACTGTAGCACCTTGAAACGCTCGGCCACTCCGGCCGGCACCTGTCTTCGAAATGAAAAAAATGATGTGAGGCTAGGGCCTCCCGTCGGGTAGACCGGCCGCCTGGTGCAAGTCTTTTGAATTGACGTCACTTCGCCGATTTGCACGTCGATGAGGATGAGATGATGATGATTAGGTCAACACAATACCCAGTCCCTGAGCGGAGAAAATCTCCGACCCAGCCAGAAATCAAAAGCGGGCCCCTTGGCATGACAGTCCGTCGCGCTGACCACTCAGCTATCGGGGCGAACACCTATCTTCTGAAATTTATCTATCTTTCGGTTTACTGAGGTGCATAGGACGGAATTCACCGTGTAGTAACGGATCATTTGATCATTCATATATATATACACTCCTGGAAATGGAAAAAAGAACACATTGACACTGGTGTGTCAGCCCCACCATACTTGCTCCGGACACTGCGAGAGAGCTGTACAAGCAATGATCACAAGCACGGCTCAGCGGACACACCAGGAACCGCGGTGTTGGCCGTCGAATGGCGCTAGCTGCGCAGCATTTGTGCACCGCCGCCGTCAGTGTCAGCCAGTTTGCCGTGGCATACGGAGCTCCATCGCAGTCTTTAACACTGGTAGCATGCCGCGACAGCGTGGACGTGAACCGTATGTGCAGTTCACGGACTTTGAGCGAGGGCATATAGTGGGCATGCGGGAGGCCGCGTGGACGTACCGCCGAATTGCTCAACACGTGGGGCGTGAGGTCTCCACAGTACTTCGATGTTGTCGCCAGTGGTCGGCGGAAGGTGCACGTGCCCGTCGACCTGGGATCAGACCGCAGCGACGCACGGATGCACGCCAAGACCGTAGGATCCTACGCAGTGCCGTAGGGGACCACACCGCCACTTCCCAGCAAATTAGGGACACTGTTGCTCCTGGGGTATCGGCGAGGACCATTCGCAACCGTCTCCATGAAGCTGGGCTACGGTCCCGCACACCGTTAGGCCGTCTTCCGCTCACGCCCCAACATCGTGCAGCCCGCCTCCAGTGGTGTCGCGACAATCGTGAATGGAGGGACGAATGGAGACGTGTCGTCTTCAGCGATGAGAGTCGCTTCTGCCTTGGTGCCAATGATGGTCGTATGCGTGTTTGGCGCCGTGTAGGTGAGCGCCACAATCAGGACTGCATACGACCGAGGCACACAGGGCCAACACCCGGCATCATGGTGTGGGGAGCGATCTCCTACACTGGCCGTACACCACTGGTGATCGTCTAGGGGACACTGAGTTGTGCACGGTACATCCAAACCGTCATCGAACCCATCGTTCTACCATTCCTAGACCGGCAAGGGAACTTGCTGTCCCAACAGGACAATGCACGTCCGCATGTATCCCGTGCCACCCAACGTGCTCTAGAAGGTGTAAGTCAACTACCCTGGCCAGCAAGATCTCCGGATCTGTCCCCCATTGAGCATGTTTGGGACTGGATGAAGCGTCGTCTCACGCGGTGTGCACGTCCAGCACGAACGCTGGTCCAACTGAGGCGCCAGGTGGAAATGGCATGGCAAGCCGTTCTACAGGACTACATCCAGCATCTCTACGATTGTCTCCATGGGAATATAGCAGCCTGCATTGCTGCGAAAGGTGGATATACACTGTACTAGTGCCGACATTGTGCATGCTCTGTTGCCTATGTGCCTGTGGTTTTGTCCGTGTGATGTATCTGACCCCAGGAATGTGTCAATAAAGTTTCCCCTTCCTGGGACAATGAATTCACGGTGTTCTTATTTCAATTTCCAGGAGTATATATATATATATATATATATATATATATATATATATATATATATATATATATATGTGTGTGTGTGTGTGTGTGTGTGTGTGTGTGTGTGTGCGGGGGAGGGGGGTCGGCAGATAATGGTCGTGACTAAGACTAGATTTACAGAGTCATTTAGCTAGCGAGAATGATTCCTTAGAAGCAAATGAATGCGCCGTGTCCATCTTGCAGTTTGAGTCAAAAGGTATAGATTTACTCTACGTGTAGAGCCCGAAATTTACAAACAACTTAAGAGTAATCCAAAGAACGGTCTGAAAGAGCAAAAGGGAATCGCAAACGGTTCTTTGTCATTTAGTGATTTATTGGATATGTAGTCCTGATTTGCTCTTCCTTGTCTCAGCGTCTCGATTCTCTCCTTTGACTTGTTGCCAAGATAATATTTTTAACCACCCCCTTCCTCAAAACCGTCCCCTAACCTCCTTATCCCTCCTCGCGTTTTATCATATTATTTACACTGTATATGCGTGCTCATAACAGCTTATGGTTATGGTCTCGTCTTTCAACTTTAGTCTTGGCCAGGGATGTCTGCTCATTTTAACATTGTTTTGACTGTTATAAATAACATGTTAAACATTTTAAGTTCTGATTACGCTGGATAGCACCACGGCGGTTATTCGTTACATTTGTAATTATTTTTATAAACATGTTTATCTTGCTTTGCTGTGCTAATATGTCGGCACTAAATGTTTAATTCTTTGCGATTATTTACGTCATACAGTGCATGTAGCTATTGTAGCACTTTTGTACGTTATTTTTCATTTAGAGCAGGCACAGAATAGTACTGTTGACGTTATTTGTTTTGCACTTATCAGCAGCTATGCTCTTTTTTTTATTTTTTTTATTATTATTTTTTTTTTTTGCAATAGCTGTTACTCTACTGTGTGTTGTACCTGTATATACCACCAATTAAAACAATGCCACTGTGTAGCGTCATATTTGAAACGTCATCTATATCGTCGTCAACAGTCTCACAAAATGCTGTGAATTTTACTATGTAATTATTTTACATTTCTCTTATCTTCTGTAAACTTTTCACTAGTATTGTAAATAACGTTTTACTTTCTTGCTTTAATGCTGTTTGTAAGTTTTGCGTGATTTCATAAGAACGCGTTGTAGAGCGCTACGCCCACTTTTACAACGCAGTCTGTTGTTCAAAATATGTATCCTCGTGTAATGGTCAGAAATCTTGCATCGGTCTGCTAGCGTGAGTCACCACGAAAACATGTAAATATTATGTCCAGTGGTTACTTGAGGTTCCAGGGTACGTGTCTTCCTTTAACTGTAATGTTTCTGGTTCCATGTTTGTGTTGTTCCTGTAATCAGTTTATATATCGTATATAGTTAATAATTTATCTTACTTTAACATATATCTGATGGTGGCAAACGCCAAAACACCTAATATTGGATTTATAAAGTCATTTTGCAGTTAATGAATGGCTTTTCCCTGTGCTACCTTTTCAGCATTTTTCAGGCTGCACATATCCTACAATATCTTTGTCGTGAAAACTCACAGCGTCTGGAACCGGTTACGAATGCCTGTGTTCTTTATATCTAAGATGTTTGACTCTCTGACCACATTTAATAATCATATGCACAGCTGTCCTCGCTGAATACAGACAAGCGATTTCGATACCCTCTATCTACTATACTGTCTTATCAAAGCACACTGTACCTATATCTTTCCTCGATCATAACGTTCTTGTCTGAACAGCAAGGCAGAAACATCCGTTCCCATTAGATCAAAATCCTTTCTGTCCCACTACTTTCTTGAAGTCCTTCACAGTAGCAGGAACCCGACTCTGGAATAACTTCCCGCATTATATTAGAGAAATGAATAACATCTGCAGCTTCAGATGACGGTTAATGACATATTTACTTAAGCAACAATATCGATTACCATTGTTCCCGTATGGACTCGTTCCTTCTACATCCTTCTTTCCAACAAGATCTATCTCGTTTCCCAGCATTCTTAGCTTGTGCAGTCCCTTAAATTTCCTTTCCCCAGAACACGCCATATCAGAAAGCATCTATTTTGTTTAACTATAAATTCTTCTTATATCTGCCACTACCATTATTGTTATTACTGTCGTCATTATTATCATCATCATTATTGTTATTATTATTGCTATTATAGTCACTGTTAATGCCTGCAGCAGCTGTAGCAGTGGCAGAAATACACCCAGTACTAACTTTATTAGTTCATAGTCAGTGCTACTTATTCACATTACCACTAAAGACACTCTAAATATTTTAATAGCATTTGTCATATTAAAATTGTTATTTATTAGGCGACTGTGATGTAAAAAAGTACTGTATGTGTGAAACCGTGGTTGGATGTAAGAGAGGGTCTGATAGCCCAAATCATATCAAATTAAATAAATAAATATAATAATATGAAAACGAATTCAAAATCTTATGTTTCACATACAAGTGCACTTCACCGGAAAACGTGACTGTACATGAACATACATAAACAAATGACGAGGAGAATTATCCTATATTCGCTTTACCGCCCAGGACATTATTTAAAATGAGGCAATGAACTTGAAAGCTCGGATACTTGAAGAGAAATCTGATATTCATTACCCCACGTCCAAACGAAATTGTTAACTCGAACAAAGAACTAATATTTCCCGTGTTGAAGAAGACTGCGAAGCATCTTGTGTATTTGAATTTGATGTTCAATACAGCACAACTACGCAAACGCAGCGCAAGTAAGTAACTATTGCACCATAATCATCAACGACATAACTTCAGTGTGCTCATTTATCACAACAAAGAGCATCTCTACTAAACAGATTCGCACATCATTACAGCACCAGCGGAAGATCAGTGTTCATGGCTTTACCGCAGCCCTCGCTAGCAAATTCTGACCGCTTCGCTGAGGCCCTCGCTTATCAGTCCTGACTGCCAAGTATTCCAGTTGGCTGGTTCATTTCAGAATTTAGGCGACTAGCTTTAGACTTTTCTTGCAGTTCCCACCCAAAGGTAAGTTACTCTATCATACTGGTAAGTGATTGAAGTTCTTTGAGGTTCTTGGTGTTAGTCAGCCAGTGAGGCGGCAACAGCCGGCCGAGGCAGACGAACCAACAGGTAAGCAAGCGATTTTGTGGCTTTGGTGAGTTCCTAACCAGGAGAGAATTTTATAATGTCATCTATGTGCTTTAATAGTTTAGTTTCTTGAGTTTCTAAGTGTAAATTTAATACCTAAAAGTCACAGTTCTCACGCTTTCGTTTGCCGCGGAAAGTAAACCGATTTTGTGACATATTACAAATTCCTAATAAGGAGTGAATTATTTAGTTTCACCTGAGTGCATTGGTAGTTAGGTTTTTAAATCTCTGCGTATTAATCTATTAGGCACAGGTCCAGCGTTGCCTGGTGAAACGTTGTTGTGATGCCTCGTGTAAGGAGGAGAAATGTGTACCATCAAGTTTCCGACTTTGATAAAGGTCGGATTGTAGCCTATCGCGAATGCGGTTTATCGTATCGCGACATTGCTGCTCGCGTTGGTAGAGATCCAATGACTGTTAGCAGAATATGGAATCGGTGGGTTCAGGAGGGTAATATGGAACACCGTGCTGGATACCACGGCCTCGTATCACTAGTAGTTGAGATGACAGGCATGTTTTCCGCACGGCTGTAACGGATCGTGCAGCCACGTCTCGATCCCTGAGTCAACAGATGGGGACGATTGCAAGACAATAACCATCTGCACGAACAGTTCGAAGACGTTTGCAGCAGCATGGACTATCAGCTCGGACACCACGGCTGCGGTTACCCTTGACGCTGCATCACAGACAGGAGCGCCTGCGATGGTGCACTCAACGACGAACCTGGGTGCACGAATGCCAAAACGTCATTTTTTCGGATGATTCCTGGTTCTGTTTACAGCATCATGATGGTCGCATCCGCGTTTGGCTACATCGCGGTGAATGCACATTGGAAGCGTGTATTCGTCATCGCCATACTGGCGTATCAACCGGCATGATGGTATGGGGTGCCATTGGTTACACGTCTCGGTCACCTCTTGTTCGCATTGACGGCACTTTGAACAGTGGACGTTACATTTCAGATGTGATACGACCCGTGGCTGTACCCTTCATTCGATCCCTGCGAAACCCTACATTTCAGCAGGATAATGCACGACCGCATGTTACAGGTCCTGTACGGGCCTTTCTGGATACAGAAAATGTTGTCTGCTGCCCTGGCCAGCACATTCTCCAGTTCTCTCACCAATTGAAAACGTCCTGTCAATGGTGGCCGACCTCCCAATTCAGATGATACAATTGCTGAAAGATTCAAAGAAAACTTGAGTTTGATTTCAGACACTTACCTGACTCACACGATTATTGTTGGTGGTGACTTTAATTCACCCTCGATGTGTTGGCGAAAATACACGTTTAATCCCGGAGGTACGCATAAAATATCATCCGAATTTATGGTAAACGGATTCTTTGAAAAATAGTTCTTGCAGTTAGTTCATGGGCCCACGCGAATAGTAAAAGCTTGTGAGAACGTGCTTGACCTACTAGTAAAAAATAACCCTGAGTCAATAACGAGCATCAAAGCGGATACAGGGATTAGTGAACACAGGGCTGTCGTAGCGAAATTGAATATTGTAACCCCCAAATCCGCCAAAACTAAACGAAAACCATTCCTGTTCATAAAAGCAGATGAAATTTCACTTGAAGCCTTCCTGAGAGACAATCTCCACTCCTTCCAAATTAACGATATAAGTGTAGACCAGATGTGGCTTGAATTCAAAGAAATAGTACCGGCAGCAATTGAAAGATTTATACGAAATAAATTGACAAACGACGGAGCTGATCCTCCTCAGTACACAAAACGGGTTAGAACACTGTTGCAAAACAGCGCAACAAACATGCCAAATTTAAACAGACGTAATATCGTCTAGATTGGCGATCTTTTACATAAGCTCGAAATTTAGCGCGGACTTCAGTGCGAGATGAATATAATAGTTTCCACAACTAAATTTAGCCTCGAAACCTGGCAGAAAATCCGAAGAGATTCTGGTCGTATATGATGTATGGTACCAGCAAGACATAATTAATGCCTTCTTTGCGCGATAGCCATGGAGATATACCGAAGACAGGGCTGCGAAAGCAGAGTTACTGAAGACAGCCTTCCGAAATGCTTTCACAAAAGAAGACGAAGAAAATATTCCAGAATTCGAATCATGAACAGCTGCCAACGTGAGTAAAGTAGAAATAAATATCCTCAGAGTGGTGAGGCAACTTCAATCACTAAACAAAATCAAGTTTTCTGGTCCAGACTGTATACCAATTGGGTTCCTTTTAGAGTATGTTGATGCAATAGCTCCATACTTAACAATCATGTACAAGCGTTCGCTCGACGAAAGATCCGTACTCAAAGGCCGGAAAGTTGCACAGGTCACAACAATATTCCAGAAAGTTTGTAGGAGTAATCGACTAAACTACAGGCCCATATCATTAACGTCGATATGCAGAAGGATTTTGGAACATATATTGTCTTCGAACATTATGAATTACCTAGAAGAAATCGGCCTGTTGACACACAGTCAACATGGATTTAGAAAACATCGTTCTTTTCAAACACAACTAGCTCTTCACTCGCATGAAGTGTTGAACGCTATTGACAAAGGATTTCAAATCGATTCCGTATTTCTGGATTTCCGGATGGCTTTTCACACTGTACGACACAAGCGGCTTGTAAATTGCGTGCTTACGGAATATCGTCTCAACTGTGTGACTGGATTCGTGCTTTCCTGTCAGAGAGGTCACAGTTCGTAGTAATTGAAGAAAAGTCATCGAGTAAAACAGAAGTGATTTCTGGCGTTCCCCAAGGTAGTGTTAGAGGCCGTTGGCTGTTTGTTATCTACATAAACGATTTGGGAAACAATGTGAGCAGAGGTTTCAGGTTGTTTGCAGATGACGCTGTCGTTTATCGACTAATAAAGTCATCAGAGGAACCAAAACATATTACAAAGCAATTTAGGAAAGGTATCTGTATGATGCGAATATTGGCAATTGACCCTAAATAAGTAAAAGTGTGAGGTCATCCACATGAATGCTTAAAGCAATCCATTAAACTTCGGTTACCCGATAAATCAGTTAAATATTAAGGCCGTAATACAACTAGATACCTAGGAATTACAATTGCGAACAACTTAAATTGGAAGGAACACACAGGAAATGTTGTGGGGAAGATTAACCATTGCACAAACCAACTGAACTATCCTCCACTCGCTGACTCTCCCCTCTTGAATGTTCTGTTGGCCTGGTAGCCAATCCAGACACAGCACACTGGAGGAGCCAATCAGCGACTTCAAATCTCTTGTCTGAAAAAAAGACTAGGGGGGCATCATTCTCACAGTAATCAAGGATATGTTTGGGTAAAAAAAAAAAAAAAAAAAAAAGAATCTACATTGACAGTACAACAGAGTCTCACTTATGGAGAGATCTAATCTTTCCAGGTCGATCATTTCCAATTTCTCAAAGAAGGCTGTTAAGCTTCCCAGACAGTTTTACCTGTGAAATATATATTTTTTGCCGCTTGCTGAAAGGACCTGGTGACTTTCTGGCGTCAGGAGAGTTAGTCTTGCCTTCACTAAACCCTTGCACCAGCTATTCTTTCCATATCGTCCCAGCTTGTAACATGAGAATGCAGAGAGGTTTATGACCATTCCACCATTTTCACAAGGGCACAGTTTACAGCAATGTCTCTTAAATGGGTTCCTCCACCCACTTTCCGCCAATTGGCCACCTTTGCGACGGAATGCCGTCTGGCCCAAGAAAAATGTTTTGCGAACTGGCGCTCTCCTGTCCGACCAGAAGCAGAAAGAGGAAAGTCTATGGTCACAACTCCCTATGCAGGTACGATCCACTGAGTGCTGCTTCCCAGAATCGCTTACACAGCCTGGTCACTGCACTCAGAATCTATGGCCCCCAACTCATCTCTCTCTGTTGTCTGTGTGGCCTCCAATACGGCCCTTCAGGTACGCGTTCTCTACAGGATACACAAACAGTTATATGAACATTCTGCCCCAATTTCCTCGAGTAAAAAAGACATTAACCACGCATGCCAAATGTAGTACTGGGGAACACCGACAACATGACCTAAGGTATGAACATTTATCTCAGTGACAATGTTGTTAAAGTGAGAGAGCGGTGAGCTTGACAATGTTGTTAAAGTGAAAGAGTAGTGTGCCACCCCTCACAGTGTTACCTGCAACGGTTTCGTAAAATATTCTGATATTCCTCGTTTCCTCGTTACCAGCAGGTAGGCACCGCCTGTTGAAATATGGAATGTGGAGTAACTCAGGCTCTAAAATCTTCCAATTGTAACTGTGTTCAACGTGAACCAACATGCAGCAATCAAGACCTAATTTCTGTGCTCAATCGCACACAGGACCATCACATAATACAGAGTTTGCTCTCTGCAGTGCTGTTGAGGAATGTAATCTTTTGTATAAGTTGGTAATCTTCCTGTGCCATGACCACATTGCCTGGTCCAATACTCTCCTGAGTATGATCTTGCTATTGGTTCTGCACATGCCTTGTAACTTCCAACCATCCTAAAACTGCAGTTCCATGTGTATTAAAAACATTTCTAGATAATTGTTTTAAGCTGAGAAGTTCTGCATATGGAAAGCTGCTCAAACGTTAGACCGTAAGGTATTGAAACACACGGAACAGGATATACAGGTTGTTTGAATATCGCACTTAGCAAGCACTACCGTTACGAGAAGTTAGCCGCTCGGTTTCAAGTGTATGAACGATTTTGTGAGTACACTGCTGCGAAACTTTACTTTCGTATTCTCTTAAATCTATAAAAGCACGAACCATCATTTTAGCAGCCATGAACTAATTAGTGGTTGAGGCCTGAGTCACCTACTGTATTCGTTACTGAAATGATCAAATACTGCCACTTCTTGATGTCGCAGTACGTATACCGAAACAGTTTGAGACGCTGGATAGTCGCTGCGAGAAAACGCGGCTACTATTTCCCGTGTGTATAGCGTCTTTGAGTGTTGTCGACGCACACTGTCACTTTACTGACGAGACTGGAGTGACGCTAATCTTTACAGTTACCCAAGAGAGGTCGCTGCTGGGTCTTCGTGCGCGCCATCTCTCAGAAATCTCTATCATTTGTTGCTATTTCACTGTTCTACATACCAGCTGCGTTTAGAAACTCTCGAATCATACTTTCTGCATATGGAAAGCTGTTCAAACGTTAGACTGTAAGGTATTGAAACACACAGAACTGGATATAAAGGTTGTTTGAATGTCGCATAAAGTAAAAATTATGCCATTATTCTATATTATAGTATTATCACTGAATAGGTCCAGGCTGTGAAAGAATGAGTATCATGTCATAGGATAAAAAACGTAAGGACTGGAAACTGTAGTACACACAACGAGTGTACGACACAGAGCAATCTGTACAGACTTTGTGCAGAATAGTGGATTTTTCCAGCCTGAAGCATTTCTAATGTTGTGTACATCTATTTAAGAAAAATAATTGTTATGTGCGGAGCCAAACAAATCTCTGGACCAGGCACTAGTACACGCTTTGTGATGTGGTGAACATCCTGAATACCACACATCATTCAAATATTTGTGCGTTGTACTTAAAAATAGTTTGAAATGAAATAGGCACATGTAATCAGCATCAGGGCAGTCTTACGGAAGACGTAGAATCGTTAGCGGATTATTAAAAAATACAAGGCATCTGTAAACGGAAACGCATTACAATCGCACTTGAGATTAATTCTGTTCTTCGAGTGTTTGAACTCTTTCGATGTCTGAATACATACAGAGTGAGTCAGGAGAAAAGTACATGTTTTGAACAGTTTCCGAGGAAACTAATGAAAGCAGTGGTGAACCTGACAAATGCAGGTGATAGTAAATGGAAGACTATGATCTATCGTTTTTGTTTACATGCATACTTTTCCCCACAAAAGATGTTCAAAAAGTCCACCGTCAACTGAAATGCTGTTCGCAGCGCCTGGAAGCAGTCCCTATGTAGCTAATGTGAGCTCATTCGTACTTTTTCTTACATGATCATACACCAGTAAAACATGAGCGTGTTTTACGCTCTTAACCCAACCCCTCAAACAGTAATTTAATCTCGTGTGATTGGGTGACCTCGATGGCCAAGAAATGACTCCTTGGCGACCAATCCAACGACTTGGACACGTTTCACTAAGGTAGCGTGTTACTAGCAACTGGGCCGATGAGTTGGTCATCAATAATACCGTACCACGCTCATTGAAATGGTCAGTAAAGATAACACTACGTAGATTAATGTCGCTTTGGGTGTATTCGCATGTGGGTGCTGGTGAAGGACTTGCGATTGGCGTCCGTGATTTTCAGACAGCTGTATGTCTGATGTAGTTAAGAATATGGCATATGTTCATTTGAAGTTTTTTGTTCAAAATCACCAATATCGTGACCCCTCAAGGAGTGTACCTTTGCTCTTCATTCACTTCTATACTACGCTGTCTAAAATTTAAGGACGATAGTATCTTCCACTAGATGTGTCACTGTCAAAAGACATAGTTCGATGAAACTTGTACCCTACATACGAGGGCGGTTCAGAAAGTAACCTCCGATTGGTCACAGTGCGGGTTGTGGGGGGAGTAGCGACGCCATCTGTGCGTTCACGCACTCAACAGATCAGTCGGCATCAAGCCGTGGTCGAGTGAATGTCGTACCTGCGCCAGTTTAGTTTTTGTGGCAGTTTGAAATGTGTGCTGCAATAGAAAACCCCGCCAAATGTGAAGTGCGTGCTGTCATAAGGTTTTTTACAGCCAAAGGATATTCTGCAGCAGCTATTCATAGTGAGCTTTGTGCCGTGTACGGACCAAGAGTTATGAGTGAAGGAGTTGTCCGTGAATTGGTACGTTTATTTAAAAGTGGACGAGAAAACGTTCATGATGAAGAGAGGAGTGGTAGACCATCATTGGTGACTGACGAACTCGTTCAGACAGTTGATGCAAAAGTTCGTGAAAATCGACGTTTCTCAATGCCGGAGTTGTCTACTGGTTCTCCACAGATTTCTAAGACTCTCTTGTACGAGATAGTGACAGCAAGATTGGGTTACCGTAAGTTCTGTGCACGATGGGTGCCCAAAATTCTTACCGACCACCACAAAACTCAAAGAATGGCCTCTGCATTAGACTTTCTGTCACGTTATGAGAACGAAGGAGAACCATTGTTAAACAGAATCGTGACCGGTGACGAAACCTGGATTAAGTACGTGAACCCTGAGACAAAAGAACAATCAAAGATGTGGGCACATTCAAATTCGCCTACCAAACCAAGAAAAGCCTCGCAAGATTTTTCTGCCAGAAAACTGATGGCAACGGTGTTTTGGGATGCCAAAGGGGTGTTGTTGGTTGAATTCATGGAACGTGGTACGACCATTAATCAAGACGTGTACTGTGAAACAATAAAAAAGTTACGACGGGCTATACAGAACAAACGCCGTGGTATGCTGACTTCCGGTATCGTTTTTTTGCACGATAACGCCCGTCCTCACTCTGCTCGCAGAACAACGGCCCTTCTTGAGTCCTTCAAGTGGGACGTTATCAACCATCCACCTTACAGCCCAGACCTGGCGCCAAGTGATTATCACCTCTTCATGCATTTGAAGAAATGGCTCGGGTCACAGCGGTTTGATGACGACGAAGAGCTCAAAGATGCGGTCACAGGCTGACTCCAGGCACAAGCGGGTGATTTTTATGCAGAAGGAATTTCAAAGCTTGTGAAGAGATACGATAAGTGCCTCAATCGCTCTGGAGACTATGTAGAAAAATAGTGCAAAGGTGTAGTTGTAAGATGTATATATTAAAATATTTTTATTTAACTTGGTGTATTTTTTTAAATGAACCAGAGGTTACTTTCTGAACGGCCCTCGTAGAAAGAACGGCTACAATATTTTACAGAAGATAACCGAGAGAAATACGTAGTGAAGTCATCTCGATTTATGATGATTTTCTGGCTATTACAAAAGACGAGATATGGTCTTTAACAAGATGTTCGATCACCAAGGACAGCAACGCAAGCTCTGCGACGTGGTCCCATATTAGCCACAAGACTGGTTAAGAGTTCTTTTACTGGGACGTTTCATTATTTCACATCGCGTTTGACTATTACCGAATAGACGTTGGTGCTAGTGGACATGCTGCAGTAAGCCTTCCCATCACATCCAGCACGTGCTCGACGGGATTTAAGTCGAGTGAACGGACAAGGCAGTTCATTCCCTGAATGTACTCTCTTCCCAAGAGCTCCTACACCTCCACTGCTCGAAGAGGTGGCGCTTTGACATCCACAGAAATGAATTCAGGTCCGAATGTACCACTGCAAAGATACACATGGGGAAGGAGTCCTGTGTCACAATAGAGTTGACGGATGAGCGCATCGTATTCAAAAACTTGGAGGTCAGTTGAGACCATACAACATTACGCCACACACCACTATAACACATTAACCACAAAAACGATCGCGTTCGACAATGCTCGTGGGCGTATCAGACGTTCGCACCTCCCACCGTATCAGGGGACGTCCTGAATCACTACCCATACGGAACCTGCTCTCATCCGAGGAGGGCTCGCTACAGCACTCCTCGTTGCTACAGTCCCTATGCCCATGGCGCCATCGCAAGCGGTGTTGCCGATGTGCCTGTGTCGGCGGAGCACGATGTATTGGTCACTGGACAAAGAGATCGGCCTCTGCAGTCGCCGTGCCACTGCGGAGTTCAAGACCACGTGCCTTGCAGTCCTGTTAAATGCTGTAGCAATTGCACCTGCTGTTTGATGTGGGTCCGTTCTTGCCTGTGGTGCATCGTTGCGGTAGGCTTCTTCGGGCAGTAGCGCCTTTGGTTCGGAACACTCACTGTGCGTGTGAAACAATGCCAAGCAAATGCCAAACCCCTGGACTACATTCGTTCTTTTCTCAGTTTCCCGATACATTTTCAGTGTGTGCAGTCACCTAAATGTTGTCATTGTGCTATGTTTTAATGAAGAACACAACCGCAGTCTACCTTTACTGCTCCCTGATTGACACACATTGTTTTTTCCCGTTCCTTGAGTGTCTCGTGTTGTGGAGCCAGCAACATATGGCATTATGTTCACGCCCACCTCACGCCATATGATGTCCAACTTACTGTGCAAGACTGGGGCACCTCTTCCAGCACGGTGCAGTATTTGCATTCATTTTAAACATATTACGTTACTTTATGTAGCTCTTCCCTCGCTTTTGCAGAAGAGTATAGATCGAATTAAAGGTCTACGTAAATTCTGACACAGAATTCGTTATGATGACATTAAAGACTTTAATCGTGCTAAAGCACCAGCTGCCCTGGAACGTAACGTTAACTTCGTTATGACGTCAATACTACGTAGGCATTCCTGGTTTATTTGTAGCAAAATATAATATTACAACGTTGGCTTATCATTTGATGACAATGATGTCATCTTAACTGTTGGTGGAATAAATCGATTATTTAGCAGCTATGGTGTCATTTTTAACAATGAGGATTATTAGAATAATAGTCAGTGGCCTGCTTCGTGATCTATACGCCAGTATTTATGGCGAAGGTCCGGGGTTTAATTTCCGGTTATCATTTCAGTGTTTCCTACTCGTGGATTACCTTAGCATACTGATCGATGATACACACATCAAAAATGGTTTTGCATCACCTCAGTTCCGAGAGTTCCGGAACCTGTACAGAATATTGGAATAGAGATCAACATAAACATCATTTCCGCATTTTTATTGTTCATGAAAAACAACACATAGCGTGTTCTATCACCATGCAGCGAGACCTTCAGAGGTGGTGGTCCAGACTGCTGTACACACCGGGTCCTCTAATACTCAGTAGAAAGTCCTCTTGCATTGATGCATGTCTGTATTCGTCGTGGCATACTATCCACAAGTTCATCAAGGCACTATTGGTCCAGATTGTCACACTCCTCAACGGTGATTCGGCGTAGATCCCTCAGAGTGGTTGTTGGGTCACATCGTCCATAAACAACCCCTTTTCAGTCTATCCCAGGCATGTTCGATAGGGCTCATTGGAGAATGTGCTGGGCACTCTAGTCGAGAGATGCCGTTATCCCGAAGTAAGTCATTCACAAAATGTGCACGATGGGGGAGGGAATTGACGTCCATGAAGACGAATGACTCGCCAATATGCTGCCGATTTTGTTACATTATCGGTCGGAGGATGGCCGTTACGCCTTCCATGACCACCAGCGGCGTACGTCGGCCCCACATAACTCCACCCCAAAACAGTAGGGAACCGTCACCTTGCTGCACTCGCTGGACAGTGTGTCTAAGGAGTTCAGCCTGACTGGGTTGCCTCCAAACACGTCTCCGACGTTTGTCTGGTTGAAAACATACACTCATTGGTGGAGAGAACGTGATGCCGATCCAGAGCGGTCCATTCGGCATGATGTTGGGCCCATCTGTACCGCGCTGCATGGCGTCGTGGTTGGAAAAATGGACCTCGCCATGGACGTCGAGGGTGAAGTTGCCCATCATGCAGCCTATTGCGCACAGTTTGAGTCCTAACACGACGTCCTGTGGCTGCACGACAAGCATTATTCAACATGGTGGCGTTTCTGTGAGGGTTCGTCCGTGCCATAATCCGTAAGTAGCGGTCGTCCATTGCAGTAGTAGCCCTTGGGCGGCCTGAGTGAGGCATGTCATCTACATTTCCTGTCTCTTCGTATCTCCTCCATGTCCGAACAAGCACGCTTTGGTTTATTCCGAGACGGCTGGACACTTCCCCTGTTGAGAGCAATTCCTGGCACAAAGTAACAATGCGGGCGCGATCTAACCGTGGTATTGACCGTCTAGACGTGGTCGAACTATAGACAACACCAGCCGTGTACCTCCTTCCTGGTGGAATGACTGGAACTGATCGGCTCCGTCTCATATGCGCTGTTCCTACATGGTTGTTTACTTCTTTGGGCGGATTTAGTGACATTTCTGAACAGTCAAAGGGTCTGTGTCTGTGATACAGTATCCACAGTCAAAGTCTATCTTCAGGAAAAGGGTCTGTGTCTGTGATACAGTATCCACAGTCAAAGTCTATCTTCAGGAATTTTGGGAACCGGGGTGGTGCAAAACATTACTGATGTGTGTAAGAACTGATTGGTGTAACAAGCAGCGAACGCGACACACATTGTGATTAAGTAATGTCAATCCCAGTGGTTCAATAAGACAGTTAGCTACACGATGTGCACTTCGTGTGACTCATCGGCTAATTGAATATGTCGAACTACAGATCAAAAGGTCAGAGGTTACTTATCAATCGGGCCAAGAATATTCCTTGCTACTTATCGCTTATAATAATTTATTAATGTGAAAATGTCACCATAGTTTCTGACATACGTTAAATTGAAGATCAGTCTATAATTGACTGCCTAAGCCAGTTCAAAAGTGGGCGGAAATATGTGACAGCACCTGCAAGAATGCCATGTCTAAAAATGCACTGCTGTGTTAAAATCATCCACCACGTTCATAACTTTACAATTTCTGTAACACGCGTTTCACCTACAGAAGTGAGGTTAATCCACGAAGGAGCGACAATATAAGTCGTTAATGTCACTTTAATAGGTAACAGTTCATTTTGAGGCATCTCCACAGTAAAATAGCACCCGACAAAAGGGTAAATATAGACGAATTTTCTCGAAATTGAGAACGAGAAATTAGAATGCTACCGAAACCACATATTCTCGACGATGTGCAGCAGTTTGCGCAGAAGAGATTGCTGTAGAATTTCCCAAGGAGCAAAAAATCGTGTCCAGTGGCTGGAAAACAGCAGAGGTCACACCCGTTTACGAAATGGGTAACGGATGTGATCCACGAAACTACAGTCCAGTATCCTTGTCATCCACTGCTTGTAGAATGTTAGAACATATTCTGATTTTAGTGTAATTGGCCGGCCGAAGTGGCCGTGCGGTTCTGGGCGCTGCAGTTTGGAAACGCGAGGCCGCTACGGTCGCAGGTTCGAATCCGGCCTCGGGCATGGATGTGTGTGATGTCCTTAGGTTAGTTAGGTTTAACTAGTTCTAAGTTCTGGGGGACTCATGACCTCCGAAGTTGAGTCCCATAGCGCTCAGAGCCATTTGAACCATTTAGTGTAATTGCGTATCTCGAACAGAATGACTTTTACCATGCCTACCAGCGTGAATACCGAAAACATCAATGACGTGAACCGCAACCAGCGCTTTTGTCACGCAACTTCCAGAAAATTATGGATCAACCCAGTCAGTTAAATGCAGTGTCTCTTGACTTCCGAAAGGCACTTTATTCAGTCGAAAGTACCATAGTATGGGGTTTCAAGCAGATTTGTGACTGGATTGGGAATTTATTGGTGGGGAGTATGAAGCATGTTATGTTGCATGGATAGTCATCTACTGATGTAGAAGTAACTACAGGTGTGCCCCAGCGAAGTGTGTTGGGACCCTTGCAGTTGTGTATTAATGACCTAGCAGACAATATTAAGTGTAGCTTGAGAAGACCTTTCGCAGACGTCTATAATGCAGTATTCTCTGAAACATCAGCACAAATATCAACGCCGAGCGGGATTAGCCGAGCGGTCTAAGGCGCTGCAGGCATGGACTGTGTGGCTGGTCCCGGCGGAGGTTCGAGTCCTCCCTCGGGCATGGGTGTGTGTGTTTGTCCTTAGGATAATTTAGGTTAAGTAGCGTGTAAGCCTAGGGACTATTGACCTTAGCAGTTAAGTCCCATAAAATTTCACACACATTTGAACATTTTTGAACAAATGTCAGCACAAACATTCAATATTTGTAACATTTGAAAGTGGCACAAAGTTAGATAACTAAATCTTTAGAACTGTCAAATTTTGCACTTTATAAAACGAAAAAGGTAATATACAATGATCTCAATATCAGTGAGACATAGTTGGAATCTGTCCACTCACATATAGCCTATACTTGCATACAGTAATATCTAGGGATATGAAATGCAACTATTACACAGTCTCAGTTGCAGGTAAAGCAGATGGCAGACTGCAGTTCGTTGGAACAATACTAGGAAAATGCAATCAGTCTACAAAGGAGGCTGCATACAAAATAGTCATATGAAACAGCCTGCAGTGTTATTCAAGTTGGCGGGAACCAAACTAAAGAGGGCTAACAGGGGATACTGAAAGTATGAAAAGAAATGACACGCGAAAATTGACAGCTTTGTACAGTCAGCGGGAGAGAATTATGGAGATGCTGAAGGAACCGAGCTGGAAAATGTGTGAAGACAGACGCACACTATACCGTGAAAGCCTGCTTCCGAATCATAAAGAACCAATTTTAAGCGATGCATTGACGATTAAACTAAAACCCTGCGCGTACTGCTCCCGAAGAGATCGTAAAGCAAGATCAGACCGCGCACGAGAAACGTTTAAAAAAATCGTTCTTCTCGCTCTCAACATGTGAATGGAACGGGAGAAATGTCTAATAACTGGAAGCCCCTATCATGCATTTCATAGTGTTTTGCAGCAGTAAACATCGATGTAGAGTAGCAGCGTACGAGAAGCAAGCGATTTACGCGTTTCATGAAGATAATCTACCGTCGAGTTCACGAAGTTTTCGACGAGACCAGTTTTACTGTCAAGTCTCGTCTCATTGGACGTAAGCGCACCGTACAAAAAATTAGCCGCCCCCATGAGATATCATTTACATATAATTGGAAATTTGTAGTAAGTTCTATGGGACCAAACTACTGAGGTCATCGGTCCCTACGCTTACGTACTACTTAATCTAACTTAAACTAACTCACACTAAAGACAGCACACACATCCATGCCCAAGGGAGGATTCGAACCTCCGACGTATCATTATTATACCGTGGAACACCGCCTCCAGTCTATCCAGTCCATCAATTCGGTGAAGAATAGAGACTACAAATTTCATAACGTATGTTGTATGCAGCCACTTATTTATTAGAACTTATAGAGCTAACTGCTTTCAGGATTACTGATTGCTATGTTTCATATTCTGTTCCAAATAGTCCTAGACACCTTCTATGGGATTAAGATGCGAGTATGCTTCGGTCGAGGACAGTATGCGTGCAGCCCCGTGAGCACAGTTATCATTATCTTGAAAGACAGGAATGCTCGCAGTATATAGTCTTGATAAACACGAAGAAGAAAGTGCAATACTTGATCAACGAGAATACTAAAATAACACTCTGGTTCTTCGCCCATTGTGATGAATGAATGGGTCCAAATTATAGTAAGAAGAAGTCTCCTGAACATCACAGCACCAAGTGTGGCCTAAATAACATCCCCCAAAGGCTGCAAATTAAACGCGTCATCGGGCAGTCGGCGCACTCGATGCTTCGAGTCGTTTAGAAAGAGGTACCTCACTCCACGCTTTTGATGAGGGACTGTCTAGTGTCCCTTTAGACCCTTCAAAAACGTGCTACTTTATCTGTCGCTGTGAGCAAGAGTCTTTGGCAAGATTTTCGACGACAGATGTCCAGTACAAATAAATCGCTTGGCACTGCTCGATCGGAAGAAGGTTGAGAGTAGCTGCTGCGTTTACTGACGGCAAAGATTCACTTCTTGTTCCAAACCGATTGCCCCTGACCAGGCGTGACACTCATCTCATAGCCCTGTTGTGAGGATCCTTTTCCGACCTCAGTTCTTGCACCAGGTTACAGACACGTTGGACAGACCCCGTTGACACGCCAACAAAAGCAGGCACCTGCATTAACAGTGTGGCCATGGGCATGTCCAAACACGATTCATCAGGAGTGATCTCAGCGCGATGGTATCTCCGGTCGCTGTTGCTCCATTTTGCCATTGTGTCACGTCTGCCCTCCGACCAGTCTTTTTTTGACTACTTCCGTACATTCGACTGGCAGTAGACATCACTTCGCCGTAATTACTTATATTAGCGGTGTAGAGTCACAAAAGCACCAGGCACCAGTTCTGCACCATCTCCAGCATTTACGGGCGACGTGGCAAAGACTAGTATTTTGTACCTTGAAAACATAAGTGATGAACCCTTGTGGGTAACTGTCCGATGTCCTCGGCGGAGTGACGGGCAACGAGTGTACGGGCAGAGCACGCCTGGAGATACGGCAGCAGAAACGAGGAGAGCGTGGACCATGTTGGCTGCCCTGTGGAGAGCTCAAGAGTGTGTGTGTGTGGGGGGGGGGGGGGGGGGGGGGAGAAGAGGCTGCGTGAGCGTGTGTATGTATGTGTGTGTGTGTGTGTGTGTAATGCGCTCGTTCCGAAATGACAACAGCGGCAGCCGGCCCAGCCCCCTCTCACGGACACGCGTCCCGCAATAACTCGGCGCCGCTAATGGCTAATTTGTCGCTTTCTTGTCCCGCATGTGCTGACCGCGCCTGGCTCGCTCAGCTTTGTTCTCGACGGGTCGTCCGTCCTCCAGAAAGGCGCCCGCCTGTAAGAACAACCTGCTGCCCGACGACGTATTTCTTCGTCCACAGCGTGTGAAGGTCAGTTTTTATCATTTTCACAGAATAGAAAATACAAGGAGTACATCTGATTAAGCTGAATGTGTCAGGTACGCTTGATTTTACACAGAAAACTAAACAATAATTCCAGAATAAGCTGTTCCATAGCAATTCTTGTTACAATGTAAAATATCACGCATCAGATATGTTTTATTGACCGACAGCACACCAGTCGAAAGACTTAACTTGAAAAGTATTCGTAATCCAAACGCTAAACACCTATAAAGACTGAAGATATATCAATCACAAGACAGAATAGAGAGGGGTTATACCTACCCAGGCTTTAGGTGTATTTTTCATTTTATAATATTTACTTACAACAGTTGATCTTAAATAAAATATTTATTAAGATGCCAGTGTATGTTTCACTAAACCGTCAGTGCGAGGTTGTGAAGTATTCTACACAGTGCACGAATGAAATATAGAGAATTGTCTATGACGTTCTGATTAGCTTTAGATGGATTATGAGCTATAGTGTTGTAAGTAGGCTGTTTATGTTTTCTTATTGGCAACGTTACATAGCGGTCTGTGTGAGAATCACTGGCTGTGCTGTGTGCAGTCTGTGGCTGGTTTGCATTGTTGTCTGCCATTGTAGTGTTGGGCAGCGGCAGCTGGATGTGAACAGCGCGTAGCGTTGCGCAGTTGGAGGTGAGCCGCCAGCAGTGGTGAATGTGGGGAGAGAGATGGCGGAGTTTTGTAATATATATATGATGACTATTAAGGTACATACATTGTTTGTTCTCTATTAATATCTTTCATTTGCTAACTATCCCTATCAGTAGTTAGTGGCTTCCGTAGTTTGAATCTTTTATTTAGCTGGCTGTAGTGGCGCTCGCTGTATTGCAGTAGTTCGAGTAATGAAGATTTTTGTGAGGTAAGTGATTTCTGAAAGGTATAGTTTAATGTTACTCAGGGCCATTCTTTTTCAGGGATCTTTGATAGTCAGATTGCGTTGCGCTAAAAATATTGTGTCTCAGTTTTAAGCACAGTCCTGTATAATTATTTAAAAAGGGGACGTTTCATATGTCGACCCTTAGCCGAGGATAACTCACTGGAATCTTCTGATTTATTTCTTGTAGTTTGTGTAATTAGTGTAGCTTTTGTTTATTGCCAGCGCGTAATTATAGAGAGAATCTCCTTTGTAGTTGCAGTCTTTCATTGTTGTACAGTAAAACAGTTGTGGCATGCATGTAGATTTGCACCAAGTATTTCGCAGCTGCGCTTGCAATTAAGTAGATATTATTTCCATTGCTATGTTATTTTATTTTGCTCTTCAAATTGTGTTTTTCTGTGTTGTCGTGTGAAATATTGTGACAATGATGGCGTGTAAAAAACGTAACACTAGGCTCCAAAGTAAATTGAGAAATGACAGCGAAGACGAAAGCAATGTGTTAGCGCGAACGTGTAATGAATTAACTAATGTTCAAAGTAGTAATTTGGTAATTGTGCATAGGGAAATGGAGCGGGCGGCAAACAATGGCGTAAGCAGTGAAACAGGTAGTGAACAGGGAAGCATTATCGATCGATCGGTCGGCAACAGCTCGCCTCAGGAATCCGAAATGACAGGACACAATTTCGCAAATACTGTAGATTCAGGTTTTGGGGCCTCACCGTTTTCTCAAATAAGTCAAAACTCATTTTCTGCTTGTCAAAATGTGAATGTTGCCGGTGCAAATGCACTGCCGAAATGCATACAGGAACAGATTCCAGACACTAATACATTATTACTGCAATTAATGCAGCAAATGAAACAAAATCAGAGACAAACACAGCAACAGTTAGACACAATGGAACAAAATCTTCAAAAGTTAGACACGATGGAAGAAAATCTTCAAAAGTTAGACACAATGGAACAAAATCTTCAAAAGTTAGATACAATGGAACAACACCAGAGACAATCACAGCAACAGTTAGACGCAATGGAACAAAATCTTCAAAAGTTAGACACCACACTTGAACAAACACGTGAAGATTTAACTACTGAGTTACATAAAATCGAATCGAAATGTCAAAAAGTCTGTAATGACGTAAAAACACAAATTTGTGAGCATTTCCAACCTATTTTTTCGCGGCATGAAAATGCATTACAGAATCACGAAGCAGCCATAAAAGAACTGCAAACTATTGTTCATGAAAATCACGACACGCTGCAAGCTAAAATCGACTCAGTTGCATCTACCGATTCGGTTATGCAACTTGCAAAAACTCAGGAAAACTTAAAGGACACAGTAGATACGATTTCAACACAAATGGACACTCTGAAACTTGGTTCAGAAAAACACACAGAAGAAATAATTTCACTAACGGATAAAGCAGCCGAACTTTCGGATCAGTTCACTAACTTATCTACAAAAGTAGATGATAATCTGAATGACACAAAACCGGTAGTCTTTAATGACACAGAAGAGAGCGAACAAATTAGGAAACTGAAACAAAATCTGAATCAAATTAATACGCAACACCAAAGAGAAATCCGGGAAGTACAAGATCAGTTGACGCAGGTAATACAAGAATTACATATTTCAGAGGACACTTGCGCTCCAACACGGGAAGAGGGACTTAGAAATACGGAAAAGCCGCAAAATAATAACACAGGGCATTTCGGAAATTATGAAAGAAATTGGCAATGTGCACCGAATTTTGAGATGGAACCGCCGATACGACGTAACAATGACCGCTATGCGACTCGCCGACGTGATGATTTTGACTATAAGCTGTTCATTACTACACGTAAATTCAAAACATTTAAGAATTCTGGCAACGACATTCATCCACAAGCATGGCTCCATCAATTCTCTCATTGTTTTCCTCCCAACTGGTCATTGCAGCACAGATTAGAATTTATGTGTGGCTACTTAGAGAATGAACCAGCTGTAAGAATGCGATCGGTCATTCACGATTGCCACAGTGAAGGAGAATTTTATCATGCCGTCCTCTCAGCATATTGGTCTCAAGCTACACAAGACCGAGTAAAACATAGCATCATAATGATGAAACATTTCGAACAATCTGAATTCTCGAGTCTTGTGCAATATTTTGAAGACATGTTGCACAAGAATCAGTACCTGTCAAACCTATACAGCCCCTCAGAACTCATCCGCATTTGCTTAATCAAATTACCTGAACATTTACGACATATTATTTTAGCAGGACGTTGCAAAGACGACATTGAAGCTTTTCAGGGACTCTTACAAGAATTAGAAATTGACACAGACAGTCGCGGGATGCAAAAACAGGAAAACAATCACTACAGGTCACATCCGTCACAATTCCGTGACGACAGAAACAATAACTGGACACGACAAGTCTATTCTTACAACGCAAATCGTGACCAAAACAGACACCACCCATATGACAACCACTGGCAGAGTAATAATAGTTACACAGAAAGATCGCATTTCCGAAGTAGTGAATATGACAGAGATTACCTTAGAAACAGACAATATGGGGACCAAGACATTTATTATCAAGGGAGACAGAATAACTTCAGACGCAACAGTTCAGCGCGCAGTTACGATTCAGGAAGAAATTCTCCACCACATGACCGACAAGAAAGAAATTATGAAATCTACCGACATGACGACAGACGAGATAATCATAACGACAGACCTGAATTTCATCAGAACTGGCGGGATTCAAACAGAGCAGGGCACTTTCGACAACGTGAATTTGTAGAAGTTCGGTCTCCTAATCGCAATAATGGCGCGCGCCAACAAAGAAACAATGACTTGCACCGCAGGCAGCCACCTGCGCCGGCTGGCTCAGGAAAAAAATAGCATACACGCTAACCATGAGAAAATTTTTAGCATTCCTTACCGACGTATACAACATGATAATTGCATTCAAATCAAACTGTGAGTACTAGGATGAGTAAAGGTTTACACCACATTTCACATGTAAAACCATTTATTGAGAGATAATCTGCTTTTTAACTTAGTCTTTGGTATAAAACTTTTCACTTCACATTTCTAGTATGCTTTGTCAGACTTAAGAAACTGTTAACATGCAACAATGTTTGAAGTTAAATATCCAGCCTAGAACCTAGGGAACATTTTTAAACAGAAATTACGAATGCATTGTTATAGTGAACAGACGTCACAGTGTTATTGTGTGTGTACATTCTTGCTTGTTAGTTGCACGATTACGTAACGACTATAAGGCTCACATACTTAGAACATTTACCAGTACTGCTAATGAGATTTTAATGCAACATTTTGGTTTACTTGAAATTTGGTGTATCATGAGGTAAGTACATTGGCTTCTGTAGAACTTAGCTTTCAGAGGACGATAACTACGACACTTCCACATAGATTATCTTACAGCAAGACGCACATTTTGCGCTACAGGACACGTATTTGAGTGATTAATTTCGCACTTAAAACATGCATTTTTTAAGATATTTGAAGTACAATGATACAAGGGTTTTCTGTGATATATTTCATTCCATTGCTGTAATCTGTAACACCTGAGGGTATAATGACATTAATCCTCAGGGGGGTACACACTTACTTTGTGTACCATGTGTTTGGCAAGCACAAGGAGCCCTAGCTAATATGGTATTTGCTTATACAACTTTACACATCGGTACCATATTTCTCTAAGACAGAATTACACAGCTATCTGATCATTTAACTGAGAGAGACAAACATTTTTTTTTACTACATCAGTGAAAGATGTTTACGTAATTACACAGTTGGGTAACTTCACACTTACGAAATTGTATTTTGTCTGTACTTTGTGAACTGTTCATATTTTTTCGGAACCATTGTGATACTACGAGAGCTTTGAATGATGTATTTGGTATGAGATCATGATTTTTAAAGTACGTTTGAGGTAGATGACACTATTGAAATGAGCAGAGAATATTTTTTAGGGTTTGAAATTATTGCAGAAAGCTACGACGTTTTTGAGATTTGACTGAGGTGTTATGATATTAGTACGACGACGATGTGTATTATGTTGTTGAGGAATGTTTATTATGCTACGTATGTCTCATGATGAAATATTAAAGAAGTGTCGATGAATATGTATATGTACAATGAGGTAAGGAATAATGAGTAGTGTTAGGGACTCTGATTTGTGAAAAACGTTGTTGGAAACCAAGAATCGTACTTTAAGAGTTATGAAATGTGTGTAAATGCGTGAATGTATCACAATGCAGGCGAAAATTTTTTGCACACTGTTATATTCATAGGATTTTGTTTCTACACATTTGTAACGTAAATTTTCGACCCGTGAAATTTTCATATGAGACTGTCACTGTAGCGGAAACTGGTGTCGTAAATATTTCGGTAAGAAAGATAAGTGACCACCTGCACGTAATGCGTCGTGGGCATCCAGCTGAGCGACAGTCGCCTGAAAAAAAGCCATTAGTGTGTGCCCCTTTCTGAAGTACAGGTGGAGAAAAAAAAAGAAGGGGGGAGGCCATTATCCTCGCTATTGACGTTCCTTTGTAGAAAGCATCGCAAAAACGACATGGTCGAACTTGAAAACATATGATTATGCTGTGGAGCTCTTAATTTATGATATTTACTGAAATGCCTAATGAAATGAGGAGAAATATTTTTATGTCTATACAGCTGATTATGACTACTGTCTCTCTAGTTGAGAGATTTTTCTACTAACTTATGAAATGCCTCATGACTACTGAATGATGTTCTTATGCTTTACTTTGTACATAGTTGCTTATTTCATTTGATATCTGGTTTCCAGCTGTCTTGCAGCATTGGTTTCATAAAATAAAATTAAATGCATTTGCTAATGTGAACACTTTCTGTCAACAGATCTGTTAAATAATAATTTTGTGATCCACATTCTTCAAAAAAGGAGCACTTGGAAAGGAAAGAACAATAAGAAGGGACTAGTAACAGTAACTGCATACATAATATTCTTTTCAAGTACATGGTAATATTTTTTTTACATTAAGTTGTTGTGGTGCACCACTTTAATTACATAGACATTAAGATGTGATTATACATTACCTTTGTCTGCATTGTTATCTTTAGTGTACTATTTTTTCTGCTTGAGCTTTGTCATGCTTAGGTATACATTATAGCATTTACTGCTACTGTTTGCCAGGCATAGTGCTACTGAATTTTAATTTGAGTTACTCTGCTAAGCCAGTTTTACTACGCATTTATTTTTCTTGTTTGCTGCTCATTGCCTTATATTAGTTGTAATTTATGCTGCTTGCTTTGCCTTTTGTATTTTTTATCATTGCTGTTTGTGTTAATTGGTTTGTGCTGCTGCATTGCCTCGTCCCTTAGTTTAGCATCTGAGCTCAGTAGATTTAAGTTAGCTTAAGAGGGGGTAGACTACATAAGAAACTAACTATGATGAATTGGAAGAAATGCATTGCGAAGATATAAGAAAATGGTTTGGCCAAAAAAAAAAAAAAAGAGGTAGTGTACAGTGGAGAAAAACTATTTTGAAAGAGGATGTGAACAGAATACAGAAAGCATGCTTGGATAGGATTTTTTTGGTGGAAACAAATGTTGAAATAAGACGAAAGATCTATGGAATGAAGTTTTGGGTTGGACTGCAGTACCAAATGTTACACTGAAAACAAACCCTGTCCTTTCCTCCTGTGTTATTCTGGTATGTGTTTGTGCACTCTTGTGTATTTGTGTTTCTCCTGTCTTTATGTGTTTATCTGATAAGACTTATGTTGTAGAATGTTTCTAATACTCAGCTATATGAACTATGATGAGGAATACTGTTATCCTCAAATATAATTTGCATTAATAATATGTTATTTACTTTGTAAAGATGTTAGACATTATTAATTCAAAGTTATTCTGATCTTTATGTATGTACTTATGTCATAATTCCTGTAACACTGATGTATATGTTTATTTCTATTCTTTTGTAAAGCCTGTGTTACTACAAATGTTATCTGTATTGTTATGTTCTTTAATGATGTATTTTGTACCTTTGTAATTGTATTTTCATGTTGTAAATTTATAATTGTATAGACACCAGTTCTTCAAATTAAGTTACATTTCACTGCACACATTTTTGTTGGTCATAGTATATGGACAATATGTGAGAAGTAGGGACTGATAGTGTTTGCACGTGTGTTAATAATTCAGCAAGGGACTGGTTAACAGCATTGCTGGTTCTAAGGACAATTAGAAAAAAAAACTTTGTGAGTGCACAAGTGGTGGTTTATGGACTTGCTATATTATCCGCAAGACTCTTCAATGGTGATTGTGCACCTGCACAGTCACAACAGATGGCTGCTGGCCATCTCTACAAAGACTACGGTGGGTCTGCATCTTTGATGACCCACCAATACCATTATTTCTACAAGGACTACAGTGAGTCTACACCTTTGCTGACTCACCAGTACCATTATTTCTACAAGGACTGCAGTGGGTCTGCATCTTTGATGACCCACCAATACCATTATTTCTACAAGGACTACAGTGGGTCTACACCTTTGATGACTCACCAGTACCATTATTTCCTCAAGGACTGCAGTGGGTCTGCGCCTCTGGTGGACCACCAATACCGTAATCTCTACCAGGACTACAGTGGGTCTGCACTGTGATGACCTACCAATACTCTTCAAAACTTCGATTGACTCTGCTGTGGGTTTGCTCTGTTGTGGCCCATTACTTGTCTGCATGTCAAGAGTCAGCACTGTCTTTCCATTGGAAGGACAACACTACTTCTTCAAGACTGTGTGGAAATCCACTACTTCCGTGTGCATTTTCTTTTACTGCTCAGACTTTGAGAAAAACACTGCTATTTTACTGTAATAAACGATCAGGACTGTCTTTATGGACTGTGAGAAAAGTTTAGCTTTTGACCAACATTGTATCAATAAGTGTGAGCAACTGATATCTTTGTTATTGTAATTATGGAAAATTTTATCAAATCATTATTGGCCACTGCCCAAAACAATTTGTAAAATTTTTTGTGGGGAGCATGTGGGCTATGTAAGTAGGCTGTTTATGTTTTCTTATTGGCAACGTTACATAGCGGTCTGTGTGAGAATCACTGGCTGTGCTGTGTGCAGTCTGTGGCTGGTTTGCATTGTTGTCTGCCATTGTAGTGTTGGGCAGCGGCAGCTGGATGTGAACTGCGCGTAGCGTTGCGCGGTTGGAGGTGAGCCGCCAGCAGTGGTGGATGTGGGGAGAGAGATGGCAGAGTTTTGTAATATATATATTATGACTATTAAGGTAAATACATTGTTTGTTCTCTATTAATATCTTTCATTTGCTAACTATCCCTATCAGTAGTTAGTGCCTTCCGTAGTTTGAATCTTTTATTTATCTGGCAGTAGTGGCGCTCGCTGTATTGCAGTAGTTCGAGTAATGAAGATTTTTGTAAGGTAAGTGATTTCTGAAAGGTATAGTTTAATGTTACTCGGGGCCATTCTTTGATAGTCAGATTGCGTTGCACTAAAAATATTGTGTCTCAGTTTTAAGCACAGTCACGTATGATTGTTCAAAGGGGACGTTTCAGTGTTTCAAGTGGTTCAAATGGCTCTGAGCACTATGGGACTTAACATCTAAGGTCATCAGTCCCCTAGAACTTAGAACTACTTAAACCTAACTAACCTAAGGACATCACACACATTCATGCCCGAGGCAGGATTCGAACCTGCTGCCGTAGCTGTCGCACGGTTCCAGACTAAAGTGCCTAGAACCACTCGGCCATACCGGCCGGCATTTAGTGTTTCGCAGTACGGTAATTATCTATAATACTTGCGATAGTATATGATGTTCACGATGTATTGCGTCTGACAGGTATCATAAAACGAATCTCTAGACTTTTTATTGATTTATTTTTTATTTTTATATTTTAGGTGGCACTCTTATGACACGCTCCACGCATTCCGTCACGAATTCCTGTCTTAAGCAGCCTCTTCTTCTCAGACTATCAAATGGCCCTACTTCCTCAATTATTTCTTGGGGCATCTAAATCTTTGTCTTGCCTTACTATTTTTAGCCTCTACATCTCCTTACTATCATCCTATCCCTTCGTCTTCGTCTTGTCGATGTTTTCCGTATTTTCATTTCTTCGCAGATTATGCAGAGAATCTACTCCATCCTTATCAGTCCACCTAATTTTCTTCATACTTCTATAGAATCACATCTCAAACTCTTTCTGGTTTCCCATTAGCCTTGATTCACTACCACCCCAAACGTACATTCTCAGAAATTTCTTTCTCATATTACGGTCGATATCTCATACTGGTAATCATCTTTTGGCCATGAATGGATTCGTGACCAGCTTCTTCTGTTCACGTTGCTACGTTGTCACGCGTTATTTTGCTTCTGAATTATCAAAATTTCTCATTTCATCCACCTCATCGTCATCAATTGTGGAATTTGGAAATTTTTGGTAAGGACTATGGGACCGAGAGGTTCTAGGCGCTTCAGTCCGGAACCGCGCGACTGCTACTTTCGCAGGTTCCAATCCTGCCTCGGACATGGATGTGTGTGATGTCCTTAGGTTAGTTAGGTTTAAGTAGTTCTAAGTTCTAGGGGACTGATGACCTCAGATGTTAAGTCCCATAGTGCTCAGAGGCATTTGAACCTTTTTTTGACTATGGGACCAAACTGCTGAGGCCATCGGTCCCTAGGCTTACGCATTACGTAATTTAACTTAAACTAACTTACGCTAAGGAAACACACACTCCCATGCCCGAGGGAGGACTCGAACCTGCGAGGGGGGAGCCGCGCGAACCGTGACAAGACGCCTCACACCGCACGGCTACCCCGCGCGGCCATGAATTCTGATGTTACCTATACTGTTCTGCTCGGTTTTGGCACTGCTTACTACTTTCATCTTCCTTTAGTTTTGTTGTTATGGTTTTAGGGCGCAAAACTGCTATGGTCATAAGCGCCCGTTCTGTGGCTTAGGGAAGGGTAAAAAACCGAATGGGAAATCAGCAGCAATGGGAGCGAAACTCAAAAAGGGTGGAAACTAAAAACAGACGGAAATCTTAGACAACTACCATAGAAGGGGGGGGGGGCTGTTTTTCTCAAAAAAGAGCTTTAAATGACCGATGTCATCTCACTGACACTGGTAAACTCGAGGACGTGATCGGCTGAGTGCGAACCATCTGCTAAAATGGAAGCTATATCAGGCGACAGTTGTAAACGGGCGCGTAGCGGATTAAAATAAGGGTACCGAAGTAAAAGGTGTCTCACCGTCCACAGTTGAGAGCAGTGGGGAAAAAGCGGGGAAGGATCGCCACATAGAAGGTGTAAATGGCTAAAAAGACAGTGCCCTACCCGGAGTCTAGTTAAAATTACCTCCTCCCGACGATGAGTCCGGGAGGAAGAGGTCCAAGCACAGGGAAGAGGTTTCACGTTCCGTCTTCAGTCGATACTCTGTACTAGTTAGACTCTGGAATGTAGTTCCTATTTCACTCTTGATGTTGCCACCCTTGCCTTTAAATTTTCTGTAGGCTGCTTTGAAAGTTCTATTTGCTGAATCAGTCCTTCCGGCGACCATTTCTTTCCAGATTTATTCGCACATTTTTGCAGACCTTAAGCCTTTGCTTCACAACACTTCCTTTTTATTTTATTCCTAAATGACCTCTATTGTTGTATCCTCTCTTTCCGTTGATATTTTTTTACTTCTTTCCTTACTAGGTCAACTGCAGTATTTCTTCTGTTACCCAATGAATTACCTTCCTTGTAACTATGTTTCTCCGTCAAGCATCTGGGTGTATCCTTCTTAGAGATATCCATTTCTCTTCAACCGAACTGCTTACTGTGGTATTCGTTGTCGCAGTACCTACAGCTCGAAAGAACTTCAAACGCATCTTATCATTCCTCAGTACTTTACCATCCCACTTCTTAGCTCTTTGATTTCGGAACGAGTTTCTTAAACTTCTGTCTAATTATTACATTGGGTCCCGAGTCTATATGTGCACCTAGATGCAATCCAATGTCTGATTTTGCAGTCTCTATATGGCCATGACGCAATACAGCTGGATTCTTCCCGTATCTCCAGGAATTTTCCAAATATTCCTCCTTCTCATGCTATTCACTAACTGAAATTCATTGCAGAACTCAGTAAGCCTTTCTTCTCTGTCGTTCCTATTACCCAGCCCATATGTTTCCATAGCTCTGGCTTCCATTCCTTCCACCACTACCGAATAACGAATTATACTCCCGTCATAACGTTTTCTAGTGTTGCTGATATTAATCTATATTCGTCTGACCAGAAATCCTTATCATACTTTCATTTCGCTATATTTACCCCTCCTATCGAAGACTGTGCTTTTCTTTTCATACTCTAGCTTCTCTACTACGTTCTAGCTTCTGACGTTTCATGTTCCGACTCGTAGGGCGCTGATGGTGATCTCCATCTTAGAAGCCCCTCTCTAGGATCCAAATGGCGTCTACGAACGAACCTTTTGCCAATGAAGACACTACTTTTTTCAGCTGAAGGCCACATGTCCTGTGGATAAACATTGCGAGTACACTGACACAGAAAACTGCAGCACCAAGAAGGAGTTGGGCGGTATAAACGAAAGTTGGTAGACATTATGAGGTTGCAAATCGCATTTGATTTAAATACACGCTGTAACGGTCGTTAGCATTAGTTACCTTTGAGATTGGACTTGGTGAGTTGATTTTAGTCAAGAACGCCGTTGCTATGCCTAAACTATGGTTTTCATCGTACGCTCTCTAAGGCAAAGAGAACGACGCACTATGAATGAATTAAACGAGTAGGAAGGAAATCGACATATATGATGGACATATTCATACCAACGATTACAGCTGCAGAAAAGTAGATGATTTATTCAAGAGAAAGATATTCACAAACTGAGCAAGGCAACAAGGCGTTGGACCACGTCTGATCCTTATGCAAGCAGTTATTCGGTTTGGCAGATTTGCTGGATATCCTCCTTTCGCGTATCGTGCAAATTCTGTCCAATTGGCGCGTTGGATAGTCACAAACCCAAGCTCATTGTAGGGCTCTGTCCATCGTACTCAAAACATTCTGTATTGGGGAGAGAGCCGCCGACTTAGCTGTCCAAATTAGGATTTGCCAAACACAAAGAAAAGATCTATCGTCGTGTGTGAGCTGGCTTATT
Organism: Schistocerca serialis cubense; assembly: GCF_023864345.2. Classification (NCBI taxonomy): domain Eukaryota; kingdom Metazoa; phylum Arthropoda; class Insecta; order Orthoptera; family Acrididae; genus Schistocerca; species Schistocerca serialis. Next base: position 336,247,297 of record NC_064638.1, read on the forward strand.
TTGCTGAAATGTAAGCCAGTGCGGATTGCCAAGAAGGCCAACGAAACGGCGTAGAACATCGTCGACATACCGCAGTGGCCTGCTATGGAAAGAAATGGCACCTGAGAACATCTTTCCTGGCTGCCGTACCTATGGCGAAAGACGGTTTTATGACCCACTCGTGTCCGGGAAGTCTCCAGGCATTACTTCGGCCTGGAATCTCGTTGACTGGAGTAGAATTATGTTCAGCGACGACTCCTGCTTCGAATTGAGCCTCGACGAACCAAGGAGCTTTACAGGCAGGACTTTCCAAACAGGTCGGTATTTTGGATATGTAACGCGACCACAGGCAGTATTGGCACGATATCCCTCAGGAGGGCATCCAACAACTCTATCAGTAAATAACTACTGTATAGGGACCAGAGATGGATCAACACATTGATGTGCTCAATTAGTGAAGCTCCTTCTCTTGAATAAATCATTCAAATTTTCTGAAACAATAATCATTTGTTTGTCTGACAAGTACATCATATCTGCCAACCTCCCTCCCATTCGAATAATTCGTGGTGGAGGTGGAGGTCGGGCGCTAACCCAGCATTGGCCTAATCGGGCGTGGACAACGCCTGAAACCACACAGAGACTGGACAGTGCCTGAAAACTGGCCGTTAAACTGTATGAGCATACCGATTTCACACACCAAGAACATTTCATAATATACTTGGAAAAAGAATACACAGTGGACACTTCACTCGTGGCTGTTCTGCTGGTGTCGCCATCAACTTCTATGTAGAATCGTAAGCAGTCGACAAACATGAGGCTATCACTCATTTCTCATTCAAGACGTCACATCGCCTTCATCATTGCTCTCCAACGATTGGTTCCTCACCTGATAGGATCAGATTAGTACCGTCTACCATCCGTTTAATCTTGACACTAAAAGTTACTCCGGATTACAATCCTTACGGACTATAGATAAAGAAACAAAAGTGGTAACTCTTAACTAATACACCATGAAATTAGATTTTTATTTTTGTGATATAAGCTTAACTTTGATGTCTCACAACCTGACTGACTCTTTCAATTATCTCATAACTTGCAAGTTACGTCATATTAAAAAATCCGAATTCTGCGTCAACTACGTATATGTGCTTTTAGAATCTATATCAGCATTCTGTGGTCTACGTTCTGACATACACTATGTGATCAAAAGTATTCGGACAACCCTAAAAACATATGTTTTTCATTTTAGGTGCGTTGTGCTGCCACCTACTACCAGGTACTCCACATCAGCGACCTCAGTAGTCATTAGACATCGTGAGAGAGCAGAATGGGGCGCTCCGCCAAACTCACGGACTTCGAACGTGGTCAGGTGATTGGGCGTCACTTGTGCCATACGTCCGTACGCGAGATTGTCACACTCCTAAATATCCCTAGGTCCACTGTTTCCGATGTGATAGTGAAGTGGAAACGTGAAGGGACACGTACACCACAAAATCTTAAAAGCTGACCTCGTCTTTTAACTAACAGAGATCGCCGACAGTTGAAGAGGGTCGTAATGTGTAATAGGCAGACATCTACCTAGACTATCACACAGGAATTCCATACAGCATCAGGATCCACTGCAAGTACTATGATAATTAGGTGGGAGGTGAGAAAATTCGAATTTCTCGCTTGGTGTAAGTAGCGTAAGCATTGGACGATTGAAGAGTGGAAATTCGGTGTGTAGTGTGGTGAATCACGATATACAATGTGTAAGTAGGCTGTTTATGTTTTCTTATTGGCAACGTTAGTAGCGCTCTGTATGAAAATCACTGCCTGTGCTGTGTGCAGTCGGTGGCTAGTTTGCATTGTTGTCTGCCATTGTAGTGTTGGGCAGCTGGATGTTAACAGCGCGTAGCGTTGCGCAGTTGGAGGTGAGCCGCCAGCAGTGGTGGATGTGGGGAGAGAGATGGTGGAGTTTTGAAATTTGTAAGACTGGATGTATGAACTGCTATATACATTATGACTTTTGGACGCTATTGAGGTAAATACATTGTTTGTTCTCTATCAAAATCTTTCATTTGCTAACTATGCCTATTAGTAGTTAGTGCCTTCAGTAGTTTGAATCTTTTATTTAGCTGGCAGTAGTGGCGCTCGCTGTATTGCAGTAGTTCGAATAACGAAGATTTTTGGTGAGGTAAGTGATTTGTGAGAGGTATAGGTTAATGTTAGTCAGGGCCATTCTTTTGTAGGGATTTTTGAAAGTCAGATTGCGTTGCACTAAAAATATTGTGTGTCAGTTTAAGCACAGTCCTGTATAATTGTCAAAAGGGGACGTTTCATATGTCGAACCTTAGCGGAGGATACCTCAATGGAATCTTCTGATTTTTTCTTGTAGTTTGTGTAATTAATGTAGATTTTGTTTATTGCTAGCGCGTAATTGTAGAGAGAATCTCCTTTGTAGTTGCAGTCTTCCACTGTTGTACAGTAAAACAGGTGTGGCATGCATGTAGATTTGCAACGTGTATTTTGCAGCTGCGCTTGCAATTAACTAGATATCATTTTCAGTGCTATGTTAATGTGTTTTCTTATTTTGCTCTTCAAATTGTGCTTTTCTGTGTTGTCGTGTGAAATATTGTGACAATAATGGCGTGTGAAAAACGTAGCACTAGGCTCCAAAGTAAACTGAGAAATAATAGTGACGACGAGCGTAGCTTATGAGCGCCGCCGAGTAATGAATTAACTAATGTACAAAGTAGTAATTTGGTAATTGTGCATAGGGAAATGGGGTGGGCTGCAAATAATGCTGTAGGCAGTGAAACAATTAGTGAACAGGGAAGCATTATCGATCGATCGGTCGGGAAGAGCTCGCCTCAGGAATCCGAAATGACAGGACACAATCTTGCAAATACTGTAGATTCAGGTTTTGCGTCCTCACCGTTTTCTGAAATAAGTCAATACACATTTTCTGCTTGTCAAAATGTGAATGTTGCTGGTGCAAATTCTCTGCCGAAAAGCATAGAGGAACAGATTCCAGACACTAATACATTATTATTGGAATTAATGCAACAAATGGAACAAAATCAGAGACAAACACAGCAAAAGCTTCAAAAGTTAGACACAATGGAACAAAATCAGAGACAAACACAGCAAAAGCTTCAAAAGTTAGACACAATGGAACAAAATCTTCGGAAGTTAGACACCACACTTGACAAACACGTCAAGATTTAACTACTGAGTTATATAACATTGAATCGAAATGTCAAAAAGTCTGTAATGACGTAAAAACACAAATTTGTGAGCATTTTCAACCTATTTTTTCGCGGCATGAAAATGCATTACAGAATCACGAAGCAGCCATAAAAGAACTGCAAACCATTGTTCATGAAAATCATGAACCTTGTGCGCTAAAATTGACTCAGTTGCATCTACCGATTCGGTTACGCAACTTGCAAAAACTCAGGAAAACTTAAAGGACACAGTAGATTCGATTTCAACACAAATAGACACTCTGAAACCTGGTTCAGAAAAACACACTGAGGAAATGTGTTCACTATCGGAGAAAGTAGCCAAACTTTCGGATCAGTTCACTAACTTATCTACGAAGGTAGGTGACAATCTGAATGACACAAAACCGGTAGTCTTTAATGACACAGAAGAGTGTGAACAAATTAGGAAATTCAAACAAAATCAGAATCAAATTCATACGCAACACCAAAGAGAAATCCGGAAAGTACAAGATCAGCTGACTCAGGTAATACAAGAATTACGTACTTCAGAGGCCACTCGCGCTCCAATACGGGAAGAGGGACATAGAAATATGGAACAGCCACAAAATAATAACTCAGGGCACTTCAGAAATTATGAAAGAAATTGGCAAGATACACCGAATTTTGAGATGGAACCGCCGAAACTACGTAACAATGACCGACATGCGACTCGCCGACATGATGATTTTGACTATAAGCTGTTCATTACTACACGTAAATTCAAAACATTTAAGAATTCTGGCAACGACATTAATCCACAAGCGTGGCTCCATCAATTCTCTCATTGTTTTCCTCCCAACTGGTCATTGCAGCACAGATTAGAATTTATGTGTGGCTACTGAGAGAATGAACCAGCTGTAAGAATGCGATCGGTCATTCACGATTGTCACAGTGAAGGAGAATTTTATCATGCCTTCCTCTCAGCATATTGGTCTCAAGCTACACAAGACCGAGTAAAACATAGCATCATAATGATGAAACATTTCGAACAATCTGAATTCTCCAGTCTTGTGAAATATTTTGAAGACATGTTGCACAAGAATCAGTACCTGTCAAACCCATACAGACCCTCAGAACTCATCCGCATTTGCTTAATCAAACTGCCTGAACATTTACGACATATTATTTTAGCAGGACGTTGCAAAGACGACATTGAAGCTTTTCAGGGACTCTTACAAGAATTAGAAATTGACACTGACAATCGTGGAACGCGAAAACAGGAAAACAATCACTACAGGTCACATCCGTCACAATTCCGTAACGACAGAAACAATAACTGGACACGACAAGTATATTCTTACAACGCAAACCGTGACCAAAACAGGCACCACCCATATGACAACTACTGGCAGAGTAATAATAGTTACAGAGAAAGATCGCATTTCCGTAGTAATGAATATGACAGAGATTACCATAGAAACAGACAATATGGGAGCAAAAACAATTATTGTCAAGGGAGACAGAATAACTTCAGAAGCAACAGTTCAGCGCGCAGTTACGATTCAGGAAGAAATTCCCCACCACGTGACCGGCAAGAAAGAAACTATGGAATCTACCGACATGACAATAGACGATATAATCGTAACGACAGACCTGAATTGCATCAGAACTGGCGAGCATCAAACAGGGCAGGGCCTTCTCGTCAAGATGAATTTGTAGAAGTTAGGTCTCCTAATACCAATAACGACGCACGCCAACAAAGAGATAGCAGACAATGACCCGCACCGCAGGCAGCCACTTGGGCCGGCTGGCTCAGAGAAAAATAACATGGACGCTAACATTGAGAAAAATTTAAGTATTCTTTACCGACATATACCGTATGATAATTGCGTTCAAGTTGAAACTCTGTGTACTAGGAAGAGTAAAGGTTTACACCACATTTCACATGTAAATCCGTTTGTTGAAAGATAATCTGCTTTTTAACTTTGTCTTTGCCATAAAACTTTTCACTTCACATTTCTAGTATGCATTGTTAGACTTAGAATCTGTTAATATGCAACAATGTTTGAAGTTAAATATCCAGTCAAGAACCAAGAGAACTTATTTAAACAGAAATTACGAATGCATTGTTATTGTGAACAGACGACACAGTGTTATTGTGTGTGTACATTCTTGCTTGTTAGTTGCACGATTACGTAACGACTATAAGGCTCACATACTTAGAACATTTACCGGTACTGCTAATGAGAGTTTAATGCAACATTTTGGTTTACTTGAAAATTTATGCTGCTTGCTTTGCCATTTGTATTTTTTATCATTGCTGTTTGTGTTAATTGTTTTGTGCTGCTGCATTGCCTCATTCCTTAGTTTAGCATCTGAGCTCAGTAGATTTAAGTTAGCTTAAGAGGGGGTACACTATATAAGAGAATGAGTTGCGATGAATTGGAAGAAATGCATTGAGAAGTTTTACGAAAAAAGTACAGAAAGCAGGTATAGATAGCACTTTTTGAAATAATGAAGAACGAAGGGAGATCTCCAAGAAGTAAAGAAAGTTTTGTTTGCAAGATACCGCAGTAAAACAAACCCTGTCTTTCCTTTTGTATTATTCTGCTATGTGTTCATCTACATCTACATCTACATCTACATCGATACTCCGCAAGCCACCCAACGGTGTGTGGCGGAGGGCACTTTACGTGCCACTGTCATTACCTCCCTTTCCTGTTCCAGTCGCGTATGGTTCGCGGGAAGAACGACTGTCTGAAAGCCTCCGTGCGCACTGTAATCTCTCTAATTTTACATTCGTGATCTCCTCGGGAGGTATAAGTAGGGGGAAGCAATATATTCGATACCTCATCCAGAAACGCACCCTCTCGAAACCTGGCGAGCAAGCTACACCGCGATGCAGAGCGCCTCTCTTGCAGAGTCTGCCACTTGAGTTTATTAAACATCTCCGTAACGCTATCACGGTTACCAAATAACCCTGTGACGAAACGCGCCGCTCTTCTTTGGATCTTCTCTATCTCCTCCGTCAGACCGATCTGGTACGGATCCCACACTGATGAGCAATACTCAAGTATAGGTCGAACGAGTGTTTTGTAAGCCATCTCCTCTGTTGATGGACTACATTTTCTAAGCACTCTCCCAATGAATCTCAACCTGGTACCCGCCTTACCAACAATTAATTTTATATGATCATTCCACTTCAAATCGTTCCGCACGCATACTCCCAGATATTTTACAGAAGTAACTGCTACCAGTGTTTGTTCCGCTATCATATAATCATACAATAAAGGATCCTTCTTTCTATGTATTCGCAATACATTACATTTGTCTATGTTAAGGGTCAGTTGCCACTCCCTGCACCAAGTGCCTATCCGCTGCAGATCTTCCTGCATTTCGCTACAATTTTCTAATGCTGCAACTTCTCTGTATATTACAGCATCATCCGCGAAAAGCCGCATGGAACTTCCGACACTATCTACTAGGTCATTTATATATATTGTGAAAAGCAATGGTCCCATAACACTCCCCTGTGGCACGCCAGAGGTTACTTTAACGTCTGCAGACGCCTCTCCATTGATAACAACAGGCTGTGTTCTGTTTGCTAAAAACTCTTCAATCCAGCCACACAGCTGGTCTGATATTCCGTAGGCTCTTACTTTGTTTATCAGGCGACAGTGCGGAACTGTATCGAACGCCTTCCGGAAGTCAAGAAAAATAGCATCTACCTGGAAGCCTGTATCTAATATTTTCTGGGTCTCATGAACAAATGAAGCGAGTTGGGTCTCACACGATCGCTGTTTCCGGAATCCATGTTGATTCCTACATAGTAGATTCTGGGTTTCCAGAAATGACATGATACGCGAGCAAAAAACATGTTCTAAAATTCTACAAGAGATCGACGTCAGAGATAAAGGTCTATAGTTTTGCGAATCTGCTCGACGACCCTTCTTGAAGACTGGGACTACCTGTGCTCTTTTCCAATCATTTGGAACCCTCCGTTCCTCTAGAGACTTGCGGTACACGGCTGTTAGAAGGGGGGCAAGTTCTTTCGCGTACTCTGTGTAGAATCGAATTGGTATCCCATCAGGTCCAGTGGACTTTCCTCTATTGAGTGATTCCAGTTGCTTTTCTATTCCTTGGACACTTATTTCGATGTCAGCCATTTTTTCGTTTGTGCGAGGATTTAGAGAAGGAACTGCAGTGCAGTCTTCCTCTGTGAAACAGCTTTGGAAAAAGGTGTTTAGTATTTCAGCTTTACGCGTGTCATCCTCTGTTTCAATGCCATCATCATCCCGTAGTGTCTGGATATGCTGTTTCGAGCCACTTACTGATTTAACGTAAGACCAGAACTTCCTAGGATTTTCTGTCAAGTCGGTACATAGAATTTTACTTTCGAATTCAATGAACGCTTCACGCATAGCCCTCCTTACGCTAACTTTGACATCGTTTAGCTTCTGTTTGTCTGAGAGGTTTTGGCTGCGTTTAAACTTGGAGTGGAGCTCTCTTTGCTTTCGCAGTAGTTTCCTAACTTTGTTGTTGTACCACGGTGGGTTTTTCCCGTCCCTCACAGTTTTACTCTGCACGTACCTGTCTAAAACGCATTTTACGATTGCCTTGAACTTTTTCCATAAACACTCAACATTGTCAGTGTCGGAACAGAAATTTTCGTTTTGATCTGTTAGGTAGTCTGAAATCTGCCTTCTATTACTCTTGCTAAACAGATAAACCTTCCTCCCTTTTTTTATATTCCTATTAACTTCCATATTCAGGGATGCTGCAACGGCCTTATGATCACTGATTCCCTGTGTGTTTATGTACCCTTGCGTATTTGTCTTTTTCGTGTCTTTATGTGTTTAGCTGATGAGAGTTATGTTGTAGAAATTTTCTAATACTATGTTATTTACTTTGTAAAGATGTTTAGACATTATTTATTCTGCTTTGTTTTAATGCTCATGTGTGAAGTTGATGTTTCAAAAGTTATTCTGATCTTTTTGCATGTACTTATGTCATAATTCCTGTAACACTAATGTATCTGTTTATTTCTATTCTTTTGTAAAGCCTGTACTACTACAGATTTATCTGTATTGTTATGTTCTTTAATGATGTATTTTGTACCTTTGTAATTGTATTCTTACGTTATAAAATTGTAATTGACACCAGTTCATCAAATTAAGTAACTTGTAAGTTACACATCACTGCTCACGTTTCTGTTGGTCATAGTATATGGACAATATGTGAGAAGTAGGGACTGATAGTGTTTGCACGTGTGTTAATAATTCAGCAAGGGACTGGATAACAGCATTGCTGGTTCTAAGGAAAATTCCAAAAACTGTGTGAGTGCACAAGTGGTGGTTTATGGACATTCTATATTCTCCGCAAGACTCTTCGATGGTGATTGTGCACCTGCACAGTCGCCGCAGATGGCTGCTGGTCATCTCTACAAGGACTACAGTGGGTCTACTCTGTGATGACCTACCTACCAATATTCTTCAAAACTTCGACTGACTCTGCGGTGGGTTTGCTCTGTTGTGGCCCATTACCTGTCTGTATGTCAAGAGTCAGCACTGTCTTTTCGTTGGAAGGACAACACTACTTCTTCAAGACTGCATGGAAATCCACTACTTCCGTGTGCATTTTCTTCTACTGGTCAGACTTTGAGAAAAACACTGCTATTTTACTGTGATGAACGATCAGGACTGTCTTTATGGACTGTGAGAAAATTTTAGCTTTTGACCAACATTGTATCAATAAGTGTGTGCATTTGATTTCTTCGTTATTGTAATTATGAAAAATTTTAACAAATCATTATTAGCCACTGCCCAAAACAATTTGTAAAATTTTTTGTGGGGAGCAAGGGGGCTATGTAAGTAGGCTGTTTATGTTTTCTTATTGGCAACATTACGTAGCGCTCTGCATGAAAATTACTGGCTGTGCTGTGTGCAGTCTGTGGCTAGTTTGCACTGTTGTGTGCCATTGTAGTGTTGGGCAGCTGGATGTTAACAGCGCGTAGCGTTGCGGAGTTGGAGGTGAGCCGCCAGCAGTGGTGGATGGGGGGAGAGAAATGGCGAAGTTTTGAAATTTGTAAGACTAGATGTCATGAACTGCTATATACATTATGACTTTTGGACACTATTGAGGTAAATACATTGTTTGTTCTCTATCAAAATCTTTCATTTGCTAACTGTGCCTATTAGTAGTTAGTGCCTTCAGTAGTTTGAATCTTTTATTTAGCTGGCAGTAGTGGCGCTCGCTGTATTGCAGTAGTTCGAATAACGAAGATTTTTGGTGAGGTAAGTGATTTGTGAAAGGTATAGGTTAATGTTAGTCAGGGCCATTCTTTTGTAGGGATTTTTGAAAGTCAGTTTGCGTTGCACTAAAAATATTGTGTGTCAGTTTAAGCACAGTCCTGTATAATTGTCCAAAAGGGGACGTTTCATAAATGTGACGATCCAATGGTAGTTTGTGGGTAATGCTCAAGTACGACCCCGGCAATGATGAATTCAAAGCAACTTCTGAGCAAATTGATGCTTTGGAAACAAAGATAAATTGCAATTCCATTTTGGAAAGCGTTTTTCTGTTTATTTCCCTGCCTGTTTACTGGTGGTACGTATCCAGAATGTGTTTGTTAGTAAACAAAACACACATTATCTGTTTATACACTGAAGCGCCACAGAAACTGTTATAGGCTTGCGTATTCAAAGATAGAGGTACATAAACAGGTAGAATATGGCGCTGTGGTCGGCAACACCTACACAACCCAAGTACCCTGGGCAGTTGTTAGCTCTGTTACTGCTGCTACAGTGGCATATTATCAAGATTTAAGTGAGTTTGAACGTTGCGTTATAGTCGGCGCACGAGCGATGGCACACAGCAACTCCGAGGTAGCGATGAAGTGGGGATTTTTCCTTGCAACCATTTCACGAGTGTACCGTGAATATCAGGAACCCGGTAAAACATAAAATCTCTGACATCACTGCGGCCGGGAAAAGATCCTGAAAGAACGGCACCAACGACTACTGAAGAGAATCGTTCAACGTGACAGAAGTGAAACCCTTCCGCAAATTTATGCAGATTTCAATGCTGGGCCATCAATAATTTTCAGCGTGCGAACCATGCGACGAAACATCATCGATATGGGTTTTCGGAGCCGAAGGCCCACTCATGTACCGTTGATGACTGCACAACACAAAGCTTTAAACCTCGCTTGGGACCGTCAACATCGGCAGTGGACTTTCGATGACTGGAAACATGTTGCCTGTTCGGACGAGTCTCGTTTCATATTATATTGAGGGAATAGCCGTGTACGGGTATGAAGACAACCTCATGAATACTTGGACCCTGCATGTCAGGAGGGTCAGGAGGGGACTTTTATAGCTGGTGAAGGCTCTGCAATGGTGTGGGGCATGAGCAGTTGGAGTGACATGAGACCCCTGACACGTCAAGATACGATTCTGACACGTAGTAAGCATTCTGTCAGATCATACGCATCCATTCATGTCCCTTCTGCATTCCAATGGACTTAGGCAATTCCAGCAGGGCAGTGCGACACCCCAAACGTCCAGAACGGTTACAAAGTGGCTCCTGGAAAACTCTTCTGAGTTGAAACACTTCAGATAGCCACCAAACTCTCCAGATATGAACATTATCGAGCATATCTGGGATGCCTTGCAACATGCTGTTCAGAAGAGATCTCCACCGCCTTGAACTCTTGGAGATTTGTGGACAGCCCTGCAGGATTCATGGTGTCAGTTCCCTCCGGCACTACATCGGACTTTAGCCGAGTCCATGCTATGTCGGGTCGCGGCACTTACGTGTGATCGTGGGGGACCTAAACGACATTAGATAGGTATACCACTTTCTTTGGCTCTATAATGTATATCACAACTTTATTACATAAGAAGCATGACAGAGGTTGATTTGAAAGACGACTCTAGCCCCGATTTTTTAAGTTTAAATTTGAACATGAAGAGGGTACAGGGTCAAATCCAGTGACAGATTCCACACAACAATTTTGAGCAATGCCGTCATATATGAAGTAAAGGCGCTACATAGAGGCAATATTTGAAAGCAACTGTTCATATTCATAAACAAACGAATTTACAATGCGATAAAATTAAAGTCACTTTTCTCGTGATTACTTACCTAGCCACGAATTATAAAGAACTGACGGTAACGAATATGACTAAGAATAGAGAAAGAGAAATAGACTTGTCTGAAATATGTTATCGGAAATTATGTGACTAGAAAGAGCACAGATAACATAGAAGCCTATTATAGTATAATGCATGGTAAAGTAGTAATATTCTGAAGTAGTGTTGATTTTAGCCGGCCGGAGTGGCCGAGCGTTTCTATGCGCTACAGTCTGGAACCGCGGGACCGCTACGGTCGCAGGTTCGAATCCTGCCTCGGGCATGGGTGTGTGTGATGTCCTTAGGTTCGTTAGGTTTAAGTAGTTCTAAGTTGTTCTAGAGGACTGTTGACCTCAGAAGGTAAGTCCTACAGTGCTCAGAGCCGTTTGAACCATTTTGTTAATTTTAGATAATATTTAGTAAATGTAACGAAACTACCGTGGGAAAGTGGGGATTTTGGGGGGGGGGAGAAACTAAAATGTAACACAACACTGGAAAATGAAATTAAAAATAATGTGTATGGAAAAAGAACAGTAGCACGAAATGTGGAGAAAGCACCACAGAAATCTAGAAACAAAACCATTATACAGGTAATGAAAATTCAGAAAAATAACAAATATTGGAATCGGTAACTAGAATAAATTATACATGTCAATTCTAGTTTCCGAATCCAGTCATTCCATGGTTCGTTGTTTAGATCATTTATCCAGCAGATGTGTGCATTGAAACGTAGAATGATTTCTGTGCTTGTAATTGCTGTCTAAACTACTGCGAGAAAAATGACAAATAGTGGAATCGGTAATTAGAATTAAGCTATGTAAGAGTTCAATTCTAGTTACCAACTATTCCATGGTTAATTATTTAGATCGTTTTTGCAGCAAGTCTGGGCAATAAAATGTAGTAGATATTTTTTCATTTGTAATTGCTCTCTGAAGTAGTGTGAAAAACTAACTAATATCGGAATCGGTGATTACAATTTGTGTATATAAGTCAATCATAATCATCGATTTCAATATTTGTTACTTTTTGTGAATTTTAGTTATTCGTGTATTGGCCTTTATTGGGATTTCTTTGTAGGTTTTATCACATTTCATGATACTGTTGCATACCCGTTATCATTTATTTCAATTTCCAGTTGCGTTACTTTTTGTTTCTCTCCGCCCAAAACCCCACATTCTCGCGGTAATCTCGTCAGATTCAGTAATTTTTGTTATAAATTAACGCTGTTTTATCATATAACGACTTCACTTAGCAGTACACTTTAATGGAATTTAAAGGTACTCTATGATTTTCTTATTTCACACATACATATTTATCTTCTGTTTCTTTTTTATTATTTATTTCCGTTATCTTCCAATCGTTTCGATGTAATTCGTGGCTAAATAAATAATCACATGAATTGTGATTGTAATCTTATCATATACTACAGTCTGTTGCTTGAGAATATCATCCGTTGCATTCAAAGATTGCCTCTATGTGACGTACTTGCCTCAGGTGTGACGTCATTGCACAAAAAACCAACGAGTGGAAACGGGGATTAGAATTTCTGTTGCTTTCTTAATGACAGTTTTATGTAATTTACATGCACTTATTATATCATGCAATAATATAGTGCAAAATTCGCTTCGGTAAGGTAAGAAACATTTCTTTTGTTGTTTCTGGAAATTTTTCCCCTGAGACTTAAGTCGTTTTTCGAAGTCATGAGTCAAATATGATCACTGCGTGTTTCAATGTCCACAATTTCAACTGTGCTCATAGGTTCCCGCCTAACCTCACCCTCGGAAAGTGTACCACATTTGGGAAAAACAGCCAAATATTTGTGAGAAACAAGATTACAAATATAATAACTAATCGTGTCACTCGAAAAAGTTTAAGCTGTGCTCTTAGATTTCTGCCGAACCTTACTCTCGGAACCTGTGCCACACACAGAAAAAAAAACAACCAACTATTTATGAATTCCAAAACTAAAAATATGATCGATACTCGTATCTCAACCAACAATTTAAGGTGTCTGTCAGTTACGTTCCTTACCACACACTCATAAACCATGACGTATTTGAAACAGCACAGTTTATGCCATTTACTAAGACAACCACAGACAACAGTTACATTCGTCGCAGCGTAAACTCAAGCTGTCGCGCTGGATTAACCGAGCGGTCTGGGGTGCTGCGGTCATGGACTGCGCGGCTGGTCCCGGCGGAGGTTCGAGTCCTCCCTCGGGCATGGGTTGTGTTTGTCCTTAGGATAATTTAGGTTAAGTAGTGTATAAGCTTAGGGATTGATGACCTTAGCAGTTACGTCCCATAAGATTTCACACACTTTTTTTTTTAAACTCATGCTGTCGCATTGAACGTAACTGGTCAAAGCCGACAAGTCGGACAATGCGCTTGACCTGTACACTAACAATTACTGAAATGTTAACGGTAACTAATGTACAATTTGTGTTTCACTCAAACAAATATTATCGTAAATAGTTTGTGTATGTTGTCGCTTGTGCCTGACAGTACTATGACGTTCACAACGTGAACACTTGTGAGGAGTGAACGACATTTGTATTTCTAGAGAAAAGCTATGTTGAAACAAATAAGCTAAAGCGATCTATTTGTTATTACCTCAGAAGTAATCTTGCTGTCGGGGTGGCATAAGATGAATACGGGCAGGTGCAATGGGCAGAGTTCTGCTGCATCGCGCGCCTACCTCTATGGAAACACTTCATTATTGCTGGTGCTATGTTGACAGACATCTTTTGCTTTTGTAATCGATAGCACTTCGTAGCTGAAAGCTGTCCGAAGCGTTCCCAACAGTCGGAACTTACCTTAAGTACTGTCAGCTGTTCGGGAGTACTCGTGTTATAGTCAAGGTGAATCTACCTGTAGTCCATTTAATAAATGTATTCCATGTCTGTTCATCTCCTTCACCCATCTCTTTCTCTCCATCTCCCCCTCTACCATCTCTCTGTCTATGTTGTCCTCGCCACTTGTCTGTGTGTATCTCTTCTATCTCTGTCCATCTCATCCTCTCCGGTTATGACCACCTTACCCTCATTGTCTGTCCATTTCCTCCTCTTTACTCTCTCTGTCCGTCTCCTCATCCCTCCTCTCTTCGTCCATCTTCTCTTTCGTCTGTCTCTGTCCAACTCGTTAGTCCTCCCTCTCTCTGTCCATTGCCTTCTTTCCCTCTCTTTCAACAGCTCCTCCACCCCTTGGGACTGTGTTCAGTGCACTGGAGTGTAATATTTACATACTGATTGGTTGTTCATTTGTTACGGTCATCGGCTATCAGATGGTACTCGGCAGGTCTATCGGTGCATCCTCTGTTTTGCCCTTCCAGTCACTAAATGTGCTTTTACAGGTGAACTGTGTTTGCAACATAATTTCAGGGTACTAACATCCTTACCAAGAAGTACATTATCCTATAGAACAGCTTCAGCCATTTTAACCGTGTTACATTGTGAGCCTGTGGGAAGCTGGATCTATGCTGCACTTGTTGGGCACATTGTATCGGTAGTGAGTCGTTGCTTTCAAACCAAGTCTGTGGAACATTCACACATCTGTAGTATAGGTTCTGGACGTCCGAGTAGTACAGACAGAAGTCAAGATCGACGCACTGTGTGAGCAGCGGTGGCCGACCGAACATCATCCAGGGACGAAGTCTCGGTACGTGTAGCACCTGTTGCGTCACAAAGGATCATTGGGAACCGTTAGCTTGCAGCAGGACTAAGGACATGTGTCCATCTCGTCAGGCTACCACTGACACCAAGATACTCTGCTGTCGTGAAAGAATCGACTGGAGAGTAGAACAGCGCTCTTTTCTCTTCAGTGTTGAGGGTAGCTTGTGTCTGTATACGAGTTGTGCCATACAGGTGTCTGGCATAGACCTGGTGGAGTGCCTATTTCAGAGTGCATTTGCCCATGACACTCAGGTCTCATCTCAGGCTTCGTGGTTGGAGGGGCGGAGGAGGGGAGGGGAAATAGTTACAACTGGCGGTCTAATCTCTGGTTCCTGAAGAGTAAGTGACGAGTACCTGCTACATTTGACACCCTTCCCCCCCTGATACTGCCATTTCTTCAACAAGGAAGTGATCGGCATTTTCATCAGGACAATGTACAACAGACACCTGCTGCAACACAACATGCTCTCCGTGGTGTACAACTACTGCTCTGGTTAGCAACGCCACGAGGAATCTCGCCAATCGAACACGTATGCAACACATTTAAATGGCAACTGGGACCTGCAAGAACCACTGCAGAATTGCAACAGAATGCGCAAGATACTTGGTATAGTATATTTCAGGATGTCATTCGACACCTATACGATCGTTTGCACTCCACAATACATACCTGCGTTGCCGCCAGAGCGTGCTATGTTGTGTAATGATGTGACTGCTCAGACACCCTTTACTGTAACATACACTATGCGATCAAATGTATCCGGACACCTGTCTGAAAATGACTTACAAGTTCGTGGCGCCCTCCATCGGTCATGCGGAAATTCAATATGGTGTTGGCCCACCCTTAACCTTGATGACAGCTTCCACTATCGAAGGCATACGATCAATCAGGTGCTGGAAGGTTTCTTGGGAAACGGCAGCCCATTCTTCACGGTGTGCTGCAGTGAGGAGAGGAATCGATGTCGGTCGCTGAGGCCTGGCACAAAGTCGGCGTTCCAAAACATCCCAAAGGTGTTCAACAGGATTCAGGTCAGGACTCTGTGCAGGCCAGTCCATTAAGGTGATGTTATTATCGCGTAACCACTCCGCCACAGGTCGTGCATTATGAACAGGTGATCGATCGTGTAGAAAGATGCGATCGCCATCCCCTAATTGCTCTTCAACAGTGGGAAGCGAGAAAGTGCTTAAAACATCAATGTAAGTCTGTGCTGTGATAGTGCCACGTAAATCAACAAGGGGTGCAAGCCCCCTCCATGAAAAACACGACCACACAATAACACCACCGCCTCCAAATTTAACTGTTGGCACTACACACGATGGCAGATAAAGTTCACCGGGTTTTCGCCGTAGCCACACCCTACCATCGGATCGCCACGTTGCGTACCGTGATTCGTCACTGGTTACAACGTTTCTCCACTGTTCAACAGTTCAATGTTTACGCTTGTTACACCAAGCGAGGCATCGTTTGGCATTTACCGGCGTGATTTGTGGCTTATGAGCAGCCGGTCGACCATGAAATTCAAGTTTTCTCACCTCCCGCCTAACTGTAATAATACTTGCAGTGGATCCTGATGCAGTTTGGATTTCCTGTGTGATGGTCTGCATAGATGTCTGCCTATTACACATTTAGATCATCTTCAACTGTCGACGGTCTCTATCAGTCAACAGAGGAGGTCGGCCTGTACGCTTTTGTGGTACACGTGTCCCTTCACGTTTCCGCTTCACTATGACATCGGAAAAAGTAAACCTAGGGATAATTAGGAGTGTGAAAATGCATTCAGTAGTATGACACAAGTGACACCCAGTCACCTGACCACATTCGAAATCCTTGAGTTCCGCGGAGTGCCCCATGATCTCTCATGATGTCTAATGACTACTCAGGTCGCTGATATGGAGTATCAAGCAGTAGGTGGCAGCACAATGCTCCTTATATGAAAACGTATGTTTTTTAGATTTGTCCGGATACTTTTGACCACATAGTGTATGTGTTTCATTTGGGCTTGATTTGTTCTCATATAGTACTATAATGGTGAACAGCCTGCGAACTCACTTATTAATAAATGACCGCGAACCTGAGTGTGAGGCATTTTTTCCGGCTCTGTATTACAAGGGGAGATAAATGAAATTCATTTCGTATTTCAGAATCGGTGTCACTATCAGGCAATATCGCAGTGAGTATATCACTGTATAAGTATATATATATATATATATATATATATATATATATATATATATATATATATATATATATGTGTGTGTGTGTGTGTGTGTGTGTGGCCACTTATCACGGGATAATTATATATTTTTATTTTTATAATTACATATTTTATGATTTTGGTTGGGGTGGCTTTAAATATTGTGGGCTAGCATGAGACTTTTAATTAACTTATACCGCGATAACATTCGTACGGACATCGGCTGCTCCGAAGTACGTACTATATAATATTTTTTTAAACACAACGCGCGACTCACCGCCTTCTAATAAATAGTTTGCGTGAGCGCTGCTATTTAGAAAGAAAATATGCGTACTCTTACGCAAACTGTAATTATTTATATGGGTCTCAGGGGCTACTGGTTATTTATGCACCAAACTACGCAAAGATTAACTGAGATATTGCTGAATGTAGTGATTTATATTATTTCTTGTTCATTATTTGCAAATCAAAACTGGAGAGAAGCTTATCTGTCGTTAGGCGGCCAAAGTCGAAACATACTGAACTCATTCAGTATTCTAAATATTAATAAACTAAATCTATTTTTACTCTGTTAACTGTGAAACTATTGTAAGATAAAGGTAGAGAATCCTCTCACATTTACATTAAATATTATGACATAAAATTTTAATTAAATAATACAGTCAGCGTAATGGCCGACTAAATCCTGCTGGAGGAGATGACCTCGCTGCACTACGAAGTTCTGTAAAAAATTTATCAATTATAATTAATGGTTGCGATCATGAGAGGTGACAACTAAGTCAATAATACACACTTTCAAATAACAATTTCTATTATATTTTGCAAAAAAAATACAGAAAAACTTACATTAATTATTATCCACCGCTACAATGGCGGCCTACCTCTAGACGAAACAAAAAACAGGATGGCTCGCAATAAAGCAATAGTCTCTGGTCATGTTCATGTTCATTACACAGATGAAAAGGATGTTCTTTTATTTTTATATCACATCGCTGTTTGTGATTTTTGGTGGCGTTACTTAACTTCCTTTTAATCTTTCTTATACATCGCGCACGCGAACGCAGTCTTGAAATAATTTATAATTCACACGTGACACAAGCAATAACGTTTTTTCTTTAACTAAAATTTCAATTTATGTGACTTAGTGTCATAAGCATTGAGTCATTTTATCCAACTGACGTACGACGTTTGGAAAGACAGTCTTCGTACTGAATACAACTATAACAACAGCGCCGGTCGAAGTGGCCGTGCGGTTAAAGGCGCTGCAGTCTGGAACCGCAAGACCGCTACGGTCGCAGGTTCGAATCCTACCTCGGGCATGGATGTTTGTGATGTCCTTAGGTTAGTTACGTTTAACTAGTTCTAAGTTCTAGGGGACTAATGACCTCAGCAGTTGAGTCCCATAGTGCTCAGAGCCATTTGAACCATTTTTGATAACAACAGCAGTAAGTACGAGTATAGCTGCCATGGAACGACAAGGGTAACGTCACAGTATGAATGCCGGATATTAAGTTCGTCAAATAAATGTGTGTAGAACTGTAAGTAAGTTGGCCATGTCACATAAAAATTCATACAGCATTTTATTGATCACAAAGTACGCATGGTGTGTTTCGGAATTATTGCAACGTATATTATAATAAAATAATGGAATAGATGATAGTAAAACGTTGAAATGCGTGGCTTTTTAAAATGTATTGAATTAATGAGATTAATTTTTCAGCATGAATGACAAGCACAATAAGCTGAGCTATGCCTGGAAATAAGTTCGTATTACTTCATATTATTTTGCAGGGCGAAGTAGTTTCTTTTTCCGCTGTAGATTTGTGCTTACCATTCTTTATAATGCTACGTTTCGTCGCCGTGTTCACCTTTGAAGTCTTGACCGTGTTCCCATTAAGCTTATCGGATCTTCGTAATTTTCGAAAGTACACAGGTGGGCTTCAGTTCTTGTAATTATCGTACTATTTGAAATAACAACTCACACGACCTTTCTGTTAATAAAACAATACTGTATTTTTCTAAACGGTGCACATATGAAATACATACTCCTCACTTATTCATATCGACCCCGAAATGGCGGTCTACAATTACTCGCTAAAAATGGCGTGCTTCTCACTCGTTCACTAGCTGAGCGCGAATCCTTCAAATGGTTCAAATGGCTCTGAGCACTATGGGACTTAACTTCTGTGGTCATCAGTCCCCTAGAACTTAGAACTACTTAAACCTAACTAACCTAAGAACATCACACACATCCATGCCCGAGGCAGGATTCGAACCTGCGACCGTAGCAGTCCCGCGGTGAGCGCGAATCCTTCCTTCCTCCTACTGGTACCAGAAAATCTCCTCTGTTTTTTAACAACTGAAAATCAAAAATACCTGACGGTAGGCATAGGCCACCGCTTTGTCTTTTCTCTTTGCCTTTAAAGAAGACGAAAACATAAAAGAAATGCAAAAGGTTTATCACGAAGGACAAGAGCGTTACCAACTATATACGTTGTACACGACTTGGAACGCTCTTGGATTTACGAAGGAGAAAAAAATTCCGAAACGCGCCATGCATATTTCGTGATTAATAAAGCCATTTTTCACCTGCTAACCAGTTTAACTACAGGTTCGCGCATATTTACTAGAATGGTTGCTATCCTCCTACGTGACTTTTTGGCACACTTTTGTTAATTTCATCTCTTAGGAAGGGACATTATAAATATGTTTGAAATGTCAACAAACTATGATTGTTAAGGCTAATAAAAAAATTCGTGCATTACAAGGTATAATGGTGCGCACAGTGTAAGCGAATCACCGTGTATGCGCGAGGGTGCACGTGTCAGCGATTGGGTCGGCCTTGGGGAGAGGGCGCAACTGCGCGCGTGTTTGTCCGCGCCGAACCACACCCCACCAGAGCGAGCGAGGCCGCATCGAATCCCGCGCTGCGCGGCGCTGCGTCGGACTTGTATGCGTCCTGGGTGAGTCGTAAACCGGCGGCGGTCTGGGAGCGGCGCGGAATTGACTCGGGACCAAACAACAGCGGCAAGTGGCGGGACCACCGCCTCCACTCCAGGAGCGCGCTGCGCCTCTGCGCCTGCCAGCGGACCGCCGACGCACGGTGCAGCTGGCGGCAGCTCAGGCAGCCTATACAGCTGTACAGGAACAGTTAGGGAGGGAAGTGTAAAAGGTGGGAAACATTCCCTTTCCTGTCTTTGCCGTGACATTAGTCATCACTTTCTACCGATTGGTTAACTTGTCCGCGGGATCGTGCTGCGAGAATGGCACTGATCCAGTAGCGGTCTACGAGTGGAGGCTTGTTTGGACCTTTCGCCTTCACTAATGTCACTTTTGCCGTCTAATGCCACGGAAGCAAGTACAACAGCAATGATTCAGGATAGGTTCACGTAAATTATCAAGAAACGAGAATGGGTCTATATGAATCCTTAGAACTGTCAGTTGATCGGCCTTCATTCACAGTGGAATTATACACTACAGGCCATTACAATTGCTACACCACGAAAATGACGTGCTACAGACGCGAAATTTAACTGACAGGAAGAAGATGCTGTGATATGCAAATGATTAGCTTTTCAGAGCATTCACACAAGGTTGGCGCCGGTGGTGACACCTACAAAGTGCTGACATGAGGATAGTTTCCAACCGATTTCTCATACACAAACAAGTTGACCGAAGTTGCCTGATGAAACGTTGTTGTGATGCCTCGTGTAAGGAGGGGAAATGCGTACCATCACGTTTCCGACTTTGATAAAGGCCAGATTGTAGCCTATCGCGATTGCGGTTTGTGGTATCGCGACATTGCTTTTCCCGTTGGTCGAGACCCAATGACTGTTAGCAGAATATGAAATCGGTGTGTTCAGGAGGGTAATACGGAACGCTGTGCTGGATCCCAACGGCCTCGTATCAGTAGCGGTCGAGATGACAGGCATCTTATCCGCTTGGCTGTAACGGATCGTGCAGCCACGTCTCGATCCCTGAGTCAACAGATGAGGACGTTTGCAAGACAGCAACCATCTGCACGAACAGATCGACGACGTTTGCAGCAGCATGGACTATCAGCTCGGAGACCATGGCTGCGATTACCCTTGACGCTGCATCACAGACAGGAGCGCCAGCGATGGTGTACTCAACGACCAACCTGAGTGCGCGAATGGCAAAACGTCATTTTTTCGGATGGTGGCATCCGTGTTTGGCGACATTGCGATGAACGCACGTTGGAAGCGTGTATTCGACATCGCCGTACTGGCGTACCACCCGGTGTGATGGTATGGGGTGCCATTGGTTACACGTCTCGGTCACCTCCTGTTCGCACTGACGGCACTTTGAACAGTGGACGTTACATTTCAGATGTGTTACGACCCGTGGCTCTACCCTTCATTTGATCCCAACGATACCCTACATTCAGCAGGATAATGCACGACCGCATGTTACAGGTCCTGTACGGGCCTTTCTGGATACAGAAAATGTTCGACTGCTGCCCTGGCCAGCACATTCTCCAGATCTCTCACCAATTTGCCGGCCGAAGTGGCCGTGCGGTTAAAGGCGCTGCAGTCTGGAACCGCAAGACTGCTACGGTCGCAGGTTCGAATCCTGCTCGGACATGGATGTTTGTGATGTTCTTAGGTTAGTTAGGTTTAACTAGTTCTAAGTTCTAGGGGACTAATGACCTCAGCAGTTGAGTCCCATAGTGCTCAGAGCCATTTGAACTCTCACCAATTGAAAACGTCTAGTTATTGGTGCCCGGGCAATTGGCTCTTAACAATACGCCAGTCACTACTCTTAATGAACTGTGGTATCGTGTTGAAGCTGCATGGGCAGCTGTACCTGTACACGCCATCCAACCTCTGTTTGACTCAATGCCCAGGCGTATCAAGGCCGTTGTTACGGCCAAAGGTGGTTGTTATGGTACTGATTTCTCAGGATCTATGCACCCAAATTGCGTAAAAATGTAATCACAATTCAGTCCAGTGAATACCCGTTTAAAATCTGCATTTCTTCTTGGTGGAGCAATTTTAATGGCCAGTAGTGTAGCTAGCTTGAGGCGAGATTAACTAATTGGCGGTTGCTATTAAATGTAAAAACCGGACAAGTGCGAGTAATATTCACGCTCTGAAGTTCCGCACAATCTTAGTTATATGAAAACAATAATTTCATGTGCTGCAGTGACCTGGTACAAGTCTTTCTATTGGACGCCACTTCGGCTACTTGCGTGTCCTTAATCTACCCCAGTTACCCACCCGAGGAAACGAGACCTACAATTTAACGTGCAATCCTCACGTCGGTGAGAGATGAAGGCTAGGTTTAATCGAAGAGTCAAAAATCTGTGATCCGACCACAATTCCGTCCTGCTACCTCTCAATTAATAGGCATACGCCTTACCGCTAGGCCACTAGGCCCAGCTTGGAGGTAAATAGTTCATCTATAGGCTCTTATGAGTGAGTTTGCCAGTATCAAATTATGTCAAATATACGTCTGTATCTTTTAATTGCACTGATTTAGAAATTAAATGTTTTAGTCTGCCAGGTGCCCGCAAACCTTAGTATCTGACAAAAATTTCATATTTATATCTCCATCCTTTCCTGAGAAAAAGGAGATTTTATCGACACCCCTACTTCATTGCGCTGACATATAACCTCGCATTTTTTTTAAAATCATGAAGTTGCTTAGACCTCAGTATTACTATTTGACATAATTTTCAGCTGGATAACTCTGCCCGTTCATGAGAGAAAGCATTCGTATGAGGCGGATGGGCAGAGGAACAACAAACGGAAAAAAATGTATTTTTAAGTGATATAATAACAAATTAAAAATTTTCGTTTTTTTCATTTATTTTGTATTGCGAAGGCTTCTTTTTCGACAAATTTTACGTTCCTAGGTCAACGGGTTCTGATGAATGAGCTTGCGAGTATTGAAATATGTGACATAAATGGTAGTATCCTTTGAGTGCATTGACTCACAAGCTAAAATTTTTCAGAACGTCAAGGACCGTGGATCGTAGTACGTTGCACACATTTCAAGCTGATACGGGTACTTGTTTCTGAGAAAAATGGGGTCTTAACTGTCCCACAGACAGACAGGTAGATGGTTCCGGTTTTATCGATTCAGATACGGCACCCTAACAGAACTGTTTTACTTTTTTGAAAGAATATACCGTTATTATGCCATTATAGACTACAATGCGGCAGTTCTTAGACCATTAACACTTCATATCTGGTAACGTCAGTCCAAATCATTTAAACGACACTAGGCACAGGCAGAAACATATTTCTTCACCGAACTTAAAAAGAGCGCATTACATATTACTTAGAGTGACGTAAAAAAATATGCAATGCAGAATTCGTGCCAAATGTATACGTAGCTGATTGCGCAAGAGTTTAAGATTGGAACTGTTTTGACAGAAACTCAGTGTCTCCAGTAAAGTCTATAACTTAATGGCAAAAAGGTGCGAAATGGGCTCCTTAGCGAATAGAAACAGCAACTATCTGAACAAAGTTGGATCACCAAAACATACTGCTCGAGTGAAGAAAAACCTCCACCGCAGGCAGATTGATTTCAATCGAGTTTATCTGTGCAACTGGGAATCAACATGTCGTCGTGTCGAAACATTGGCAAAACACGTCTACATCTGTGTCCTTGCAAATTTACTGGTGTGTGTGAATTGTAGACCTCAGACGAGCTTGTATGTGATGAGTACAGCCGGTAGTTTCTGACTGAAGTGGAATCACGGCTTTTGAATCGTTACCTTTTTGTTTCTTCAGGACAGGCCTGCTTCAGTCTGTCTGGATACGTGAACTGACAAAACATGAGCCATTATGCACGCAATCGTTGGCGTTTTGTGCACAACGTCTGGTATCTGTAAGGCAGCACTGTTCTTTCACCGAACTGCTAATGCTAAGCAGTATATCCAGAGACTCTTTAATCTATACTTGAATCAACCCACAGGTTATGAACAATTGTAAACATATTTTCAGTAATACAGCAACAGCACTTGACAATCTTGTCTCGAATTCTTGTGGTGTTGGGTGAGGAGAGGACAATCGGCAGAGACTGAGCAATATCCTGGCCACCTCGGCCCATGTGTACTCAAAAATATCTTCAAACAGTGGCAGAGCTATAGCAGAATGTTGAAAACTCTACTGCTGCTATCCCTCAGGCAGAGTTGCTTCGCGTGTTTCACAGTACAGCAAAACGAGACCACAGCGTTGAATCGACGTCAACGATGCTCATTTACAGCATCTTCTGTGATGTTCACTAACGACGGTTAGCTCTATGCTAGAATTGCTATAAATATACCGCCCGTCAGTTTATTTGGCCACTGTGTATACATAATCTCGAACTTTGTGAATTAGATGCCTAAATAATCACCTGCTGGTTATACCCTTAATCCAGAATAACGCAGGAATTAGAGACGCGTGTCGATAAGCTCTCGAGGCTCACTATCCTTCAACTACTAAATCAAAGAAAGAGGTATTCTTCTGCTGGGTATCTGTAGACCGTGGGAAACGAGATAGCTGATAGAGAAACGAAAACAGTTTG
Organism: Schistocerca serialis cubense; assembly: GCF_023864345.2. Classification (NCBI taxonomy): domain Eukaryota; kingdom Metazoa; phylum Arthropoda; class Insecta; order Orthoptera; family Acrididae; genus Schistocerca; species Schistocerca serialis. The sequence continues at coordinate 336,272,000 of NC_064638.1, forward strand.
CCCGGAAAGCATCACATTTCACTAGAGCGGCCCCATATGTGATGTATGTCACAGGTAAAAAAGAGGACGGCTGAGTGGGAAAGACAGTACCGCTGCAAGTACATTCTGTTCCTTCACAATGGCTTAGGCTTTTAGGTCTATGCCGTCTCATTATTGATCCTGTCACAGAGGCGCGCTGATAGCAGAATTGCAAACTCCTTTGGTGGATCGTGAGAATTTTGCAGCTCTAGCGCATTAGAAATTTTCACTGTCTGTGGTTTGCTCGCTCAAAGAGCAGCAGTTACTGTTCAGTTTATGCATAACGTGGTAGCTTGCAGCTTTACAGTTCACAATCACTGTCAACCGAAGAAGGTTCAGTCAGATCTTGTTATTCATAGGTGACGTAGGAGATGTAGTTAATTTTCCACCTTTTGCTGTACTTTGTCATCTTTATGTACTTTATATCATTAGACAAATGCTTGAAGGTAATCAGTTTGGTTTATTTCTCTTTATGTCTGATGTCACTCTTGTTCTTTTGTAATAAATCTAGTTACCTTGGACGTCATCGCTTATTCCAGAAGATTCAATTTCTTGATCATTTATTAATTTTGTTCGTTAAGGGGATAAAATAGAAGATAAAACCGAAGTATTTTGGGATGTGAGACTTTGCGTCAACTTGATCTTCAGTGCCCGGGACCAAAAATCAGTCATTTTCGAATTAATCTTCCGTTGCGTTCAACTTCATAGTGGTGTAACTACAGGTTGGGTCGGTATCCTGAGCTACTGGTCTCGCTGTCACAGATGCAGAATAAGTGCGCATCGTAGCGAAGTACTTGCAGTTGTCCATGAGGGATAGCTGACCGCATCACAGTGCCAGAATCATGCTACAGTGGTATGAAGATCACGATACTAAACTCTGACTATGTCTGCAACGAAATTCGCCTGATATGAACCCATGGAGCATATCTTGGACACTTTGGAGGGTTATCTCTGTGCCACAAACCACCGTCCATAAATTACAGGAAACATGTGACTTGCGCTTAGATATCTGGTGACGTATAACTCCAGAAGCATACCAAGATCTTGTATCATCGTTGTCACGCAGAATCGCTACTTTACAGCATTCCAGAGTTAGAGTAACACGATAATAGACAAGTGGGCATAATGTTTGGGCTCATCAGTGCATATCTAAAGAGAATAAGTAGTACAACTTTGAAAGAGGTACACGAGTTTTTTACTGGCATACATTTTTAACAGTCGTCAAATTTTTTATGATCCGATGTATTATTATGTTTCTGTGCTACTGTTTATATTTTGTGTGGTGTCACCGCCAGACACCACACTTGCTAGGTGGTAGCCTTTAAATCGGCCGCGGTCCATTAGTATACGCCGGACCCGCGTGTCGCCACTGTCAGTGATTGCAGACCGAGCGCCACCACACGGCAGGTCTAGAGAGACGTCCTAGCACTCGCCCCAGTCGTACAGCCGACTTTGCTAGCGATGCTACACTGACAAATACGCTCTCATTTGCCGAAACGATAGTTAGCATAGCCTTCAGCTACGTCATTTGCAACGACCTAGCAAGGCGCCATTACCAGTTTATATTGAGATTATTATTGATGTATCAATAAGACCGATGTTCTCCAATTATGGATTAAAGTTAAGTATTACATCAACTACGTACTTTATTTGCTACTATTAATTCCCTTAACTGTTCCAGACCTCACGCCAGTCTGCGTGAGCTAAACGCGTGCCTTTCGGCTACCGGTCATAGTGAATTGGCTGTCTGGCCAGTCCACTACATTTTGCTTTATAACTACTGCTCATGTGTATTTGCCATCTTTTGGGTATCAAACAACAATGAATTAGAAGTCGCTACAGTTCTCTGGTGAATGTCATTAAAATTATTATGTCGACAAAAACTTCACAGCCTGTGCCGAATCATGATCTGTTGGTAGAATAATTCGCATTAATTCACTTTTGCATATGGTGTTTCGACTCACTTAGCTTCTTCTTCAGTTGATGAGATCGCTGGTATTTTGTATATTCACGTTGCCTAACAGAACTATTAGTATCCTGCCCCTGTATATAATGCTGAACATGGAGAACTTTTAGCAAAAACAGAGGACTTCCATTCGCAAGCAAAGGGGCTAAAATTCCTGACCGCTCTTCCAAAAGTGGACCTCATTATGTGAATGTCTGGATGGTTTCTGCGAAAAGAACATAGCTGATTTCTTTTCAGAGCAATGCAGAAGCTACCTTGCTGTGGGTACTGTTTGAAATCCGAAACTTTAGCTTTTATGTCGCAACATACGTAAACGATGCAAAAGTCGCTATGAACCGCTATCTACTTTGACGGAGAAAGCGTTAAATGAAATCGTATCGGCCCCAAACGGATTATCACAAAGTTCTTGTTAATGGTCAGATAGACAAAGAGGACAACTACATGCTAAAACTCGGGACTTAAAGCGAACCCAAGCTGACATAGTTAGTCTCAATATTTTTTTTTGTCTTTCAATAAATCAACGAAATAGAACGATAAACACAACTTTACATTCCGCAGAGGTCATTACGCTTCTGGACGAATTATGGATAAATTACATCTGCAGAATTTATCTTAGCACTGAATTCAGCATATGGATAAATCGAGACAAAATTTGTGGCAAGTATCGTGAATAAAAATAACTATTTCTGAAACACAAAAACTGGAGACGATAAGGCAGAAAAAGGGAACTACTTCTGCTGCCTAGGCAAGGAGTGTTTAAAGAAATAGGCCACTGTTGGAAGGAACGCCTATCAGGAGAAAACACCGATTACTCATACATTTTCTAAGGAATCCTACAATAGGCAACTTAGCGCTGGATACAACAACAAAAGGAAAGTATTTTAAAGATAAACATATGTTGAGAGGTGGGAAACAGTTTATCTAAAGTGACAGAAAAAATGGTTTTGTCGAGGTTCGATCATTACATGAGAGGAAGGAGAAAGTAAACAGTAGCGACAGAGTCAAAGACAAAACATATAGAAAGTAGAAATTAATATTATAAAAATAATATTTTGTATGTCAAGTGACAGAAACAAGTCCCCTCCAGACTACATAAGTTTAGATGTTCCATGATTTCCTTAAACCGTAGAAACTGATAAAAGATCGTCGCTAAAGCTGTACCACTAACAACATCGCCGTCGACGAGACGGAAAATGCTGCTATTTCCTCCGTTCATTTTCCATGTGTACTACGCGGTGTCGTTTCATGCGGATTTGTTTTTCTGCTTCCGTCCAATATTCCGCCTGTCACCGATGAGATGACATCTCAGATAAAAAAAACTGAGTGCCGGATGCATATCTTTCCTTAATTTAAATCTTTGCAGCTTTCATACTGTTTTCTTACAATCTTGTTTTCACTGAACTTTTAATCATGTTGCATCAGAAAAGCGGAGCCTGCACCAGTACCCTGTTCTTCTAGTCTCGTAGTGACTGCATTACGTGAGATCTCGGGACACCAGCTGTAGCCTGGTGGAATTTCAGAGAACGGACACACAAACAAAATGAAGGCTCAGTCGATGAATATTAAGGTCTAAATTGAAGTATGAAGTTGGTTACAAACTTGAATGTGTACCAGCTATAAATACCACGAAGAGAACTCTGACGTCACACCGATGCGTTATTGCAAATATTTACGGCGCCCTACGACGTGGTGTGCATTCTTTTTGTCGTCTCTGTGATGGGCATATAAACACTCTTACCAAATATTATAGAAAAATAATTCGCATCAGAGGACTCTCCAGAGTAAAATAGGCAAGACATGTGTCTCTGATAAAGAATGGTATTGCAGAAGACATTGATAATTACAGCGTCATTTCCCTGTTGACGTAATACTAAAATATTACAGACACAGCTATGACAGTCAGATTAATGAATTACTTAAAATATACACATCCTTCTCAGTTGCTCACATATTGCCTTTCACGGTGGTAGGAAACAGAATCAGCCATAGAAAAATTCACAAAATTGGTATCTGAAGCTCTTGATAAAGACGAAAGAGTCGCAGACGTATTCATAAATCTTTCCAACGCTTTAAATGATTTTTATCATGACAGTGCGCTAAATATGCTAGAATGATTAGGGACGACAGGTCTGGCAAAAACTGACACCGACCATACTTAGTAGTTAGGCCACAAAGGGTAGAGACATCAAAAACTTTTAATAAAGGTAAAAATTTACTGAAACAATTATCAAAAGGAAAATATATCAACAAGGGAATCTTTAGGACGGTAAATTGAGACAAATGCTGTTCCTCATGTAGCTCTATATCAGTATCTTTCCCGACGGTCGTGGGAAAAATTCTATTTACTGACGACAGCTGTATTTTTGTTACTGAGAAAACAAGAGAACTCCATCTAGAGAGATAAATTAAACCTCGAAAGTACTCAACATGCAGTAAAGTTGTATTGAAAATAAAGAAAGAAAAGCATGATTTTCATTTTGAAGAAAGAAAATGACACTCTTAAATCAAAGATGTATGGTATCCCCATAGGCCACGTAACAGACACAAAGTGTCTACGAATGAATTCTGATTGTCAGTTGAAGGACTGAACGCACAAATGTTTTACAAAAAGTATGTCATTAGTAATTCACGACCTTTGGATCCTATCATCAGTGTGTACCTCTCAGAGTTCTCTAGTTAAATGCTAATCGTATGTACATTGATTTCTTAGCAGTAGAATTCTTTTCTGAGGGACAAATACACAAAACGGGTAAAGTTCGTGAGAATAGTAATCAAAACTAATTATGATTTTATCTACATCATGTGAGTGTGTTCTCCGGTGAGTTATGTACATCACAAATAATATTGATAATGAAACCTCCTGGCAGATTGAAACTGTGTGCCGGACCGAGACTCGAACTCGGGACCTTCGCCTTTCGCAGACAAGTGCTCCACCAACCTTTTTTTTTTTTTTATCTTTGTGTTCGGTCGTTGCGGACGTCGCAAGACATCCTGTTCAAGTTCGGTGGTTGATCCTTCCACTCAGTTTTTTATTAATGAGGCCAACCGGCTTTCTGGCCGAACACGCTGAGCTACCGTGCCGGCTCAACAAGGGAATCTTCAGGGCCAAATGAGCGACCCAAGCACGACTCACACCGCGTCCTCACAGCTTTACTTCTGCCAGTACCTCGTCTCCTACCTTCCATACTTTACAGAAGCTGTCCTGCGAACCTTGCAGAACTAGCTCTCCTGAAAGAAAGGATATTGCGGAGACATGGTTAGCCACAGCCTGGGGGATGTTTCCAGAATGAGATTTCCACTCTGCAGCGGAGTGTACGATGATATGAAACCTCCAGGCAGATTAAAACTGTGTGCCGGACCGAAACTCAACTAACCTTTCTTTCAGGAGTGCTAGTTCTGCAAGGTTCGCAGGAGAGCTTCTGTAAAGTTTGGAAGGTAGGAGACGAGGTACTGGCAGAAGTAAAGCTGTGAGGACGGAGCGTGAGTGGTGCTTGGGTAGCTCAGTTGGTAGAGCACTTGCCCACGAAAGGCAAATGTCCCGAGTTGAGTTTCGGTCCGGCACACAGTTTTAATCTGCCAGGAGGTTTCATATCAGCGCACATTCCGCTACAGAGAGGAAATCTCATTCTGGAAGCATTGATAATAACACCGTCGCTATGCTCCCCATGTCAGTTGATAGTATCTGTGCTCTTACAATACGAAATAATGTATGCGTGGCGTGTGTAGTGTGTCCGATTCTCAGTGTTGAGCATTGAACGGAGGGTATAGCACTAGCTTTTTACGTTATAAAATTTATTTACAGAAGAGTACTGTGCACTAGAGATAAATCTAATGAAGGTGCTCTATTTTCAACTGACTGACTTTGTATTATGGAGGGTAGAGACTCCAGTCTCTAGCCGATCATCCTGTTTTAGGTTTCCGTGGTTTCCCTCAATCTTCCCTGGCAAGCTTTGATATAGTACGTAGTATACAGCTGCAGTTGACCACCTGTCTCACTCTTGTTTAGTAAAAATTTGAGAAGTAAAATGACTACGAATATGAGTTATGTTTCTTTATTGTTATTCTTCAACTGTAGCGTAATACGCATCATAACTTCGTAAACATGATCCACACTATTAAAGACAGGACGTTCATATTCACTGTACATGTACATTAGTATGTTCTGCAGAAATGATTAGCATTTCAGTCACTCGGTTTAGCATGTGTCCTGTTGCCTAGTAGGCACAGGTCCGACATGGACACTGGTAGTTTGTTCCATGCGTGATGTCATTGACACGTATCTCTCTCTCCCTCCCTCCGACTCTCTCTCTCACTCTCTCTCTCTCTCTTTCTCTCCCTCTCTCTCCCTCTATCTCTCTTTCTCTGTCTCTCTCTCCTAGCACTGCAAATGGTTTGTTCGGTAATTTTTAAATGCAGTGTACTTCAAAAAAATGGCTCTGAGCACTATGGGACTTAACATCTGTGGTCATCAGTCCCCTAGAACTTAGAACTACTTAAACCTAACTAACCTAAGGACATCACACACACCCATGCCCGAGACAGGATTCGAACCTGCGACCGTAGCAGTCGCGCGGTTCCGGACTCAGCGCCTAGAACCGCTAGACCACCGCGGCCGGCACGCAGTGTACTTCATTTGCAGCAGTTTCCTCTGCCTATATGCGCCACATACCATATTGCAGTATCTGGCGGAGTGTACGTCTGGTAGCACTGTCACTTCCTCCCTGCACTTACCATTAGTAAGCATCCCCTTCAGCTCTAATTTCCCTGATTTTATCACTTTAGACAACAAGCTCTAAAGCGTTTTACGTGAAGGTAGATTTCTGCGCTAAGTGAAAGCTATTGTATAGCTTAATTAAATAGGACTTTATTGGACTGCTCCTTTGTGGTAAATTTTGTCACTGGTGACACATTTTACTTGCGTTTTCTAAGTATTTTTCATGTGATAAGAGTACCTGCATTTTAATCACTTTATTTCGTGTAATCTGTTCACACTGTTATGTAAAATATTTAACTGCTTCGTTTTATATTCTAAAAATTTGTGTTTTTCTTTCAAATTGTTTAAACGACTATACGTTTCACATTGTGTTTGGCACTGTGAACTGTTAATCTTCTGTTGTCAGGAATGTGGCTATGCTTTCTTTAGTTTCGGTTGAGGTGTGGCAGTCCCTGAGTGTCGTTAATGAAATTGCACTGACTGATGTTAGATATTTTGTAACATAATGCAATGATTGTAAACCAGGATATTATAAAAGTAACACGCCAAACAGCACTAAATATCAATGGTTCCTTTTCATCATAATGAATGTGTTTCTTCCCTTCTTTTACACATTTTTAAAATTTTGTTTTTGTTATTTTGAGTGTCACGTACTATCGTTTTCAAATAAGTTTGTTTATATATGTATGTTCAGTATTCACATATCCGTCGTATACCTTTCTTTAATTCCAGAGCTAGAAGCTCTGCACCTGCGGCCTTTTTGGTAGAAATTTTCAACTGCAATAGCTGATGGTTTTTATAGTTTAATGGTAATGACCAATGATCTCGATGCTGTAAACATTAACAGCTGCTAGTCCATAATGCACAGTGATTCCTTGTAATCGTAATAAATGTTTATTTTCTGTTTGTTTTACAGTTATAAAGTTTTATACTATTTGTAACTTTGATTGTGCCTTGTGTACTGCTTTCAAATATTTTGGTTGCAATTTATAAACTAAGCTATTTAGAACTGTGTCATTTCCTGTGATCAAATTCCAGCAGCGTTGCAATGTTGCATCCATACACTGGTGGAATTTTATGTCAATAATTACCTAGTACGTGCATACTGTTCCTTGGTTTGGAGTTTTTCAGTAAGAGTTCAGAAAACGCATCACTGTACGGACAGATGAAAGAAGAAGGGAGTACAGCGAACGAAAGACGAAATACTGCAAAAACCGAAAAATCGGGAAACAAGACAACATGATGAAGGAGTTACTTCTGTGGCCCAAAGGTAGCTAAAATTGAAGCAAGACGAATGCAGAAAAACGAATAGAATAACCAGTAGTACAAGTAATGGCAACAATGACTCTCTTTGTTTACAGTGTATGTTTCGGTCCACTTTGTTTACAGCTGTCATGAAATCACACAATGTCAGGAAATTATGTACGTTTGAACATCTTCCTCAACACCATTATTATCATAATCATATAGGTATGACATTATAGATACCACCAACTGTCCAGTTTCAATTGCTTTTCAAGGACACCCATTACACCCCTGCAACGCCACTCCTGCCTCTCCCTCTCTCTCCTCTCTACACGTGTATATTGTCAGAGACGGGTTATCTTGAAAATTAGGCCGCTCGGAGTGCCCGCGCGGTTTGTGGCGTCAAGTCAAGGACTGCGCGGCCCCTCCCGCCGGAGGTTCGAGTCCTCCCTCGGGCATGGGTGTGTGTGTTGTTCTCAGCATAAGTTAGTTTAATTAGTGTATAAGTCTAGCGACTGATGAAATTAGCAGTTGGTCCCTTAGGAATTCACAAACGTTTGAACATTTTGAAAATTATTTGAATATAGATGGTTGAAAGTATAGATGTGAAACATTACTGAAATAGGTAGTCGATGACACTATGTCCTGTAACGTATCCTCAGAGTGAAATGACAACACCATTCGTGTATTTTAGAAGTGGTGATAGAATTACATTTGACGGGCATCATAAAACCATTCAGACTTGAGGTTGTAATGTGCCTTACACAAAGAAAAGGACAATTAACTAAATGTGTTGAGTAATTCAGAATGCCTGCTAGTTTGGGAGTTTGCATATTATTTTATCCAACATTTCTTTTCTGGAGTTATACTTCTGGTCACGTTAGGTTTTCATCGATCTTTTAGGTCTAACTTGTAATATAACCTGTCAATTTAGCATGTTATTTTTTCAGTCACGTGTGTTTAGCCATGAAAATAGTGTAAGAGCACTTAATTTGAAAGTCCACAGCTATGTTTTAGGTGCTAATTTGATGGATATGTCTATATGGAAAATAATATTTTCATATTTGATATAAACTTTACAGTTTATTACAGTACTGACCGTTTTTTGTAGACATTTTAAACAGTGAATTAACATCGTGACACTTCACAAGCAAATAGATGTTGCAAATCATAAATTTTCAGAGAGGGTATAATGTTTCACTCACTTTGGTATCAGTTTTAAAGACAAGTTTTCGTGGGGGAGTAACGTTATTTACCCTTGTCGACAAGTGCACTTAGATCAGCAGGAGTGCCCATTTGTGATACATAATACGGGACACTTGTCACTGTACAGTGATTGAGAGTCAGTATGACAAGGTTTGTTGAAACACGCAAAATACTCTGTTAATGAGTTCAGTTTCACCTAAGCCTGCCTTGATAAGCATCGTCAATGTGAATAATAATTAATTTGATGTTTCATTGTTTCTTACAACAGTAATCGAAATTTGCTTATACACAAGTGCTACTCTACGTAAGCTTCTGGATAAATATGGCGCAAGAAATTCAGAACTTTCGCATACTTCTGAGCACAATGAAAATAATATTTGAAGTGCTACATATTACATCTTTTACGTATTTTTTTGGATAAATCTGATGCAAAATATTCAAAACTCTTTGATACTTTTGAACACAGCAAAAAATACTGAAAGCTGCAGCCCTTATGTAATTTTTAGGATAAATACAGTTGTAGATAGTGGAAAAAACTTAGAGCCGTCTGATACTTCTGAGCACAGCCAAAAATACTACAAGATATATCATTTACATAATTCTTTCAATTAATATCTTTGAATGTGGAGCAACACAAAATTTCGCAGTGTTTGGATACTTTTGAGTGCATCTAAGATGGCTACATTGTTGCTGTTTCATTTTGATGATTTGTAAACTACTAGGCTGAGAGTGGCTGTCTCATTCTAATAGTATGCTGTGATTGTAAAAGGGGAGGGAGAGAAGTGAAAGGGGAGGAGGGAAGAGGGAGGGGTAGAGTATAAAGAAAGGGTGTGGGGCTTGTCGCATGATAATAAGGATGACATAAACTGTATCTACTCGCTCTTCCCAAAATGTATCAGCTTGCCATGCACTGAAAACCTATCAACTTACAACTTTCAAAATGTGTCAATTTCTCCACCGTTGTATCAACTTACTCCAAAAATTACATCTTTCCCCAAACTGTGTCAGCTTCTACTCAAAATATGTAAGTTTCCCTAAAAAAATGTATCAGGCTACTCCAAAAGTTTTATGAGCTTGACTTGAAAATATACCTACTAGCCCTCAAAAATGTATCATTTTGTCCCAAAAATGTATCTACTTCCCTGCCATAAATATGTTCACTTGTCCCAAAAATGCACCAAGTTGCCCAAAAATTTATCAGCTTGCTCCAGTAATGTCTCTAAATTTATACGAAATTGCCCCATGAATTTTGGCAGCTAGACAAATAATAATAAATTTACTCCAGTACCCAGATCCTTACCGAGACTTGGTAAGACGATGGGGATAGTGGGGGATTAAGTCCTACATAGATAAATATGACGAACTTGCTCCAATGAGCCACATTCTTGCCAAATGAACCAAGATTTTGTATGATGATGACCATAATTGGGGGGAGGGGTGGGTGGGCAGATGGATATCTTTCAAAAGCTACATCTTCAGAGAGGTTTTGTTGGACTGTTGACATTTTATTTATCAACAAAGATCATTTAGGCCAGGCAGTAGTGCGAGGTGTCCTGATGAACACTCACCAGTCGACGTTCAGGCAGGGAAATCAAGACGCGCTCAGTGTAACGACATTTCAGCTATCAAGATATTAGCAGTGAATCTTCAGAGTGTTCGGAATGAAGTTCCGGAATTTACTGCCCTCCAGGAAGCGTGTGGCGCCAAATTATTCTCGGGACTGAGACCTGGATGAACCCTGGGACAGGAAGTTCTGAAATATTTAGTGAGGGTTGGAACGTGTATCGGAAAGGCAGATTAGACACCGTAGGAGGTGGTGTCCTCATTGCAGTTGACAAAAATATTGTGTGTACTGAGGTCGAAGTAGAGTGTGATTGTAAAATTATCTGGACACGTTTAACAGGGCTCGGAGAAATAAAGTTAATTGTTAAGTGTTATTACTGGCCACCAGCTTCCACCATGACAGTTCTAGAATCATTCAAAGGGAGTCTACACTCTGTATCGCAGAAGTACCTGGACCATGCTGTATTAGTCGGAGGCGACTTCAACCTTATTTAGTGTAGACTGGGATGTCTATGGATTCATTACAGATATTACAGACAAGCCGTCGTGTGAATTACTTTTGAACATATTATCCGAAAACTGTCTTGAGCAGCTAAATCGACAGCCAACGAGTAATGGAAATATTTTGGATCTGGTAGCCACGAACAGACCAGACCTCATCGACGGTGCCAGTGTTGAGACAGGGATTAGTGATCATGATGTTGTCATTACGACTATGGTTACGAAAGTTAAAAACAATGGCTCTGAGCACTATGGGATTTAACATCTGAGGTCATCAGTCCCCTAGAACTTAGACCTACTTAAACCTAACTAACCTAAGGACATCACACACATCCATGCCCGAGGCAGGATTCGAACCTGCGACCGTAGCAGTCACGCGGCTCCGGACTGAAGGGCCTAGAACCGTTCGGAAACCGCGGCCGGCGAAAGTTAAAAAGTCGGTCAAGAAGGCTAGGAGAGTATTCATACTAGAAAGCGCAGATAAGCAGTTGTTAACATCCCACTTAGTAAATGAATCGACTTCATTTACTTCCGTTACGATGGATGTGGAAGAATTATGGACAAATTTTAAACACATTGTAAATCACGCATTGGACAAGTATATGCCGAAAATGTGGGTTACGGACAGAAAAGACCCAAAGACCCAGCGTGGTTTAACAGCGCAATTTGGAGAATGCTCAGGAAGCAAAGACAGTTGCACTCGCGGTACAAGAAAGATCGGGAGAATGAGGACAGGCAAAAGTTAGTAGAGATTCGTGCTGCTGTAAAAAGAGCATACAACCACTACCACCGTCATACCTTAGCAAAAGATCTTGCTGAAAACCCAAGGAAATTCTGGTCTTACGTAAAATCTGTAAAGGGGTCGAAGGCTTCCATCCAGTCACTCATTGATCAGTCTGGCCTGGCAACGGAAGACAGCAAAACGAAAGATGAAATTTTAAATTTAACATTTGAGAAATCTTTCACGCAGGAGGATCGTACAAACATACCGCCGTTTGTGTCTCGTACAGATTCCCGTATGGAGGACATAGTGATAGACATCCCTGGGGTTGTGAAGCAGCTGAATGGGTTGAAAATAAATAAATCGCCAGGTCCTGATGAGATTCCAATTCGGTTTTACAGAAAGTACTCTACTGCATTGGCTCCTTACTTAGCTTACATTTATCGCGAATCTCTTGTCCAACGTAAAGTCCTGAGCGACTGGAAAAAAGGGCAGGTGACGCCTGTATATAAGGAGAGTAGAAGGACGGATCCTCAAAATTACGGACCAATATCCTTAACATCGGTTTGTTGCAGGATTCTCGAACATATTCTCAGTTCGAATATAATGAATTTCCTTGGGACAGAGAAGTTGCTGTCCATTCATCAGCACGACTTTAGAAGGCATCGCTCCTGCGAAACGCAATTCGCCCTTTTTTCACATAATATCTTGCAAACCATGGATGAAGGGTATCAGACGGATGCCACATTCCTAGACTTCCGGAAAGCGTTTGACTCGGTGCCCCACTGCAGACTCCTAACTATGGTACGAGCATATGTGATTTGTTCCCAAATATGTGAGTGGCTCGAAGACCTCTTAAGCAATAGAACCCAGTACGTTGTCCTCGACGGTGAGTGTTCATCAGGGGTGAGGGTATCATCTGGAGTGCCCCAGGGTAGTGTGGTAGGTCCGCTGTTGTTTTCTATATACATAAATGAACTTTTGGATAGGGTGGATAGCAATGTGCGGCTGTTTGCTGATGATGCTGTGGTGTACGGGAAGGTGTCGTCTTTGAGTGACTGTAGGAGGATACAAGATGACTTGGACAGAATTTGCGATTGGTGTAAAGAATGGCAGCTAACTCTAAATACAGATAAATGTAAATTAATGCAGATGAATAGGAAAAAGAATCCCGTAATGTTTGAAAACTCAATTAGTAGTGTAGCGCTTGATACAGTCGCGTCGATTAAATATTTGGGCGTAACATTGCAGAGCGATATGAAGTGGGACAAGCATGTAATGGCAGTTGTGGGGAAGGCGGATAGTCGTCTTCGGTTCATTGGTACAATTCTGGGAAGATGTAAATCATCTGTAAAAGAGACCGCACATAAAACACTAATACGACCTATTCTTTAGTACTGCTCGAGAGTTTGGGATCCCTATCAGGTAGAATTGAGGGAGGACATAGAAGCAACTCAGAGGCGGGCTGCTAGATTTGTTACTGGTAGGTTTGATCATCACGCGAGTGTTACGGAAATGCTTCAGGAACTCGGGTGGGAGTCTTTAGAGGAAAGGAGGCGTTCTTTTCGTGAATCGCTACTGAGGAAATTTAGAGAACCAGCATTTGAGGCTGACTGCGGTACAATTTTAATGCCGCTAACTTATATTTCGCGGAACGACCACAAAGATAAGATAAGAGAGATTAGGGCTCGTACAGAGGCATATAGGCAGTCATTTTTCCCTCGTTCTGTTTGGGAGTGGAACAGGGAGAGAAGATGCTAGTTGTGGTACGAGATACCCTCCGCCACGCACCGTATGGTGGATTGCGGAGTATGTATGTAGATGTAGATGTAGATTTTCATTCTGATCATATTGCTATGCATTCCACATTGTTTGGATGAACTGCTATTTATTAGCATTACATATTGTATTACTTTGCTAACTGTTGGTGCACTTTCGGCTATAAGTTTGATCGGCTGTAGTGTTCATGTACAGAATTGCGATCAATTTTTAAGTGTTGCATGGTACAGAGGTCTATATATGTCACCTGCTAAACTACAATTTTTTAAAGTTGTATCGGTAACCAAACCTTTTTGTATTTTAATAAGTTATAAAGTCAGTTAAAATGCGGAAGTCTTAAATTTGAAGGTCCACAGAACTTGCAAAGTATGGTACAGTAATAGAACTTTCATCAACAACAAGTGTGGCCTAACCCAAAAGCTTTTGTCGGTATTGCAAATATGCAATTTGTGTGTATTTTATGTAATAAGTAATAAAGCAATTTATATATAATATATATATAATATATATTTAATCTGAAAGTGCACGGTATTTCCAGAGTTTGTTTTTTTTTTTTGCTTCAAAAAATATAATTTTATTCTTGAGCAAAGTTCGAGTTTTTAATGACAGTAGTTACATTTGTGTATTATGATAAGCAACAAAATGTTCAAATGTGTGTGAAATCTTATGGGACTTAACTGCTAAGGTCATCAGTCCCTAAGCTTACACACTACTTAATGTAAATTATCCTAAGGACAAACACACACACCCGTGCCCTAGGGAGGAGTCGAACCTCCGCCGGGACAGGCGCACAGTCCATGACTGCAGCGCCCCAGACCGCTCGGCTAATCCCGCGTGGCGATAAGCAACAAGCATGTGTTTTTGTACCTGTTAAATGACAAATAACTTTACTTTTGAGTCACTGATTCTGTAATCTTCTTTGGAGATGTAGCTTCTCTGCCAACATCTTTGGTTCCGTGGGTAAATACAGGAGAAATTTTCCAGTTAAAGTGATATATCGTGTTGAAAACTTCTTCCTACATTCCTTTTCCCCTATAATGTTGTTTGTCCATATTTTGTGTGTGTGTGTGTGTGTGTGTGTGTGTGTGTGTGTGTGTGTGTGTGTGCCGTCATGCACTGTAATTTTTTTCAGATCACTGTACTTGACTGTAGGAAATTCAGTCTGTAAACGTTTTAGTGGACCTCAACACCACAGTTCCTGCTGCTAAACATTACAGGAGTTTGTTTTGTGCTTGACCTAGACTAGGCCGAATCATATGTAATATAAACCGATAATTGGTTGGGTGAAATAGTACTGAAAAACGTTAGATAATGGCAGTATGTTCTATAATATTTCCTCAGATTGAAATGTAGCAACCTTCACGTGTTTTAGACATGGAGGTAAAGTTCTACTGTGACTTAACCGGACAGTAGGCATAATTAATTAAATCGTTTTAGTAATTAAGAATGCCTATTGGTTCGTGAGTTTGTCTAGTCTTTTAGCCAACATGTATTTTCTGCAGTTACAAGACTGGTTAAATTAGTATTTCGGCATGACTATCTTTGCCGAACTGTTTAGGAAGACATTTCTTCGCAACAAGGGGTTAGGTATGAAAAAAGCATTTGGGCATTTAATTTGAGAGTTCACAGCGATGTTTCAGCAGTAGTTCGACAGATATGTATGAGTATGTTGAAATTAATATGAACATCCTTGTAGTAAACATTGCAGTTTTTTACATTTTTTATCAGAGATTTGAAACACTGAATTAACTTGTGACACTTGACAAGCATATAGATGTGAAAAATATTTAATATGCATTAAACGATGATACATTAATGATATTAAGAACATTTACAGGTGCAGCCACCTCTCGGTGGCAATAAGCTAAAGAACATAAAGCAATAGTTTTGAGATTTTGTGGAATAGTATTTAACTTTGCTGTTGGCTTTGGATCATAATGATCTGAAAAAGATTTTTTTTCTTCCATAACGTTTAAATACTTAAATGACTTTGCTCAAAATTTGTTGACTTCGGTTTTCTAAAGAGTCTAAATACCTTAAAGCTGAAATTTAAAAAAATTGGTGTTCTCCCCAAGTTAATTTGTTACACTTGCAGTTCCATGGGTCAGAATCGTCCGAGGAGCTTAAAATTTCACATTATGTACAATTATCATAGTCAGGGTTTATTTCTATATACCTGAGGTACACGCATAATGTTTTTTATGGCAATGTAAATTTCTGATCCCTTATTGTTGAAATTTGTGAAGGCTATAATATACTGAAAGTCGTTGACTGCGGTCAAATTATTATAGCACATTATTGCTAAGAGCAACATTTTATCAACTGTTGTGAGCAGAGTTAGATCTTGTTTCTAATGTGGCTATCATGACCAAACGAGTTCTTTCTGATGAAATTAAATGATCGTACGGCATTGTTGGCCGGGAGACCCCATGCGGGGTGTTCGGCCGCCGAAATTGCAAGTCCTTTTTAGCTGACGCCATATCGGCGACTTGCGAGTCAATGATGATGAAATGATGATGAAAGACACACAACACCCAGTCATCTCGAGGCAGAGAAAATCCCTGACCCCGCCGGGAATCGAACCCGGGACCCCGTTCGCGCTACAGCAAGGCTACGAGCTGCGGACAGTTCTTTCTGATGAACAACTGGAAGCATTAGTAAATGCATCTGATAGCTAGAAGAATATTTCTGAAATATTTCTGAAGAAGAAAATCACAGCAGTAATGACATAATTCATTCGTTATATGATTCAGAAAATATTTGGGGTATTGATACCTCAATGACAATATGCAAGCTGTTCAACTGATTCAGCCTAAAGACAAAAGAAAAAAGAAAAAAATCACGTCGAGCTTAGAACCTCTTCCGCAGACTGAGCAGCATCTAGTACAAACATTATTAAACTGACTCCTGGTCCGCCACGATACGCTATCTCCAAATTAAACGATCTTTTCAAGTTATGATGGACGATGATATTCAGAGTATTCTGGAGAAAATGACTAATATTGAGGGTTGAAGAGTTTATGGGGATAGCTGTGTGGTATCTGATGGTTTTGTGCACTGGGAACCATTAGATGAAACTACACTTGATGGCTGTATTGACCTGTTTTTACTGGCTGATATGTATCAATCATATGGCGAATCCAAGAAAAGAGTCTGTGGGATCCAGAAACAGATAGAGCCATCTTTTCTGTCACAATGTCACTAAAACGATTCTATTGCATCCCATATGTGTTACATTTCGACGACAAATCTGATCGAGGATCACAAAAAGTAAGTGACAAGTTGTCATTTATGAGAGTTCTTTGAGGTACGTGGGCGGAAATACTTTCAAAACTACATAATGGTGCCACAGATGTAAACGCGGTTGAACAGCTTGTGACTTTCCGAAGACGTTTTCCGTTCAAACAATATACACTGAGCTAACCCTCAAGATAATAGTAAATATATGGGCATTGTGTGATAGCGTTACTTATGTTTCGAAGACACAAATCTCAGCCGGCCGAAGTGGCACAGTCGGCTTTCAGCCGTGTTACCGTGCGGACGGGCTCGGCGCGCCGGGCAGTGCTCCGCAGGTGTTGTTGTTTACCCGCTAGCGCGCGGTCGCGTCGTTGTCTTGCCGTATAGTACCTGTACCGACCCGACATGGCGTTCTCATATCGAAAAGCTACAATCAAACTAACGTTCAACGCATCGTACACGAGACCGAAGGCCCATGAAATTGAACGGTTTCTACGAGACATCATGCACATCGAACCGAAAGAACTGATAGGAATTCATCTGTCTATTGTAACCAGCACAGTGTACCTCAAACTGATTGACGAAGCGGCCTGCGACAGATTACTCCAACGATCTGCAAACGGCTTTCGCTTCTGTCACGCAGACGGTAACGTGAGCGTGGTAGGAGTTGACCATGCTGGTCTGGGGGTGCGTACCGTGCGCATCTTTGAACTACCGTTCGAAGTCCCTGCCAACCTAGTCGTTGATGCGCTGCGGCCATACGGCACAGTTCTGAGCCACACAGAGGAGAAATGGAACACATTCGAAACGTACCCTGTCCTTAACGGGGTACGACAAGTGCGCATAGAACTTAAGAAGCACGTTCCATCGTATGTTTTCGTTGGTGGCTGCCGCGCAATTGTTATATATGATGGACAACCGAGGACCTGCTCGGGCTGCGGCCAGGAGGGCCATGTTAGAACTGAGTGTCTGCAGCGCCGCCTCGTTCAGGTGCCCCGCAATGAACTTCCCCAACGATCCACTATGACCTCTCTCCCGCTAACATATGTGGAGGTGGCATGACGTGATGTGACGGATGATCAAAACCTGCTACCTCCTCAAGCCGCTGCCAGCTCCGTTGGAGAGTCAGCGCCGTCGACGACGCCGCAGCCCAACGGTGCAGAGGTTCCTACAGCCTCCGCCCTCCGCAGCGTCGTGGGCACCCAGCCACCGTCACTGTCGGGATCAGACACAGGGGTTCCTAGCGACCGAGACTGTGTCGAGCCCCGCCCTCCAGTGGATGTCGAATCTCGGGCCCGAAAGCAAAAATCACCCAAGCGACACAAGAAGAGGCGATTGTCAGCTGACGAACAGGACAGGAATGTGAAGCCGGCGGAAGACATCGACTTCGTTGATTCGCCCACAATTGCAACGGACTCCAGTGGCATCATTCACCAGAAGGTGCCTGAAGACAAGGAACACTCTCCTAAATCTGGTGGCCCAGAAAACGAGGCGCACTGCGTCGACTCCCAAAATGTGGGCTCCTGTGAAAGCGTCCAGCCCCCAATGACATCACAATCGTCACTTGGTGATTGGGCAGACGATATGGAGGCAGATGGTGCACAGCAAACATCGATATCTCCACCAGAGCCCATGGCTGACAATGAGCCCGGAGGGCTCTGCCAGTCAGGGACTTCTACGGCACAGTGATGCACAGCATGCAGGTGGATGGCTGTGTGGTGTGTGGTGTGTGAAATCACTGTGGGGTTGCACCGGCACACTGCCTCCGCCACTTGATATGTCTCAGTCATACCGTGTGGGAACAGTCAACGTAAATGGTGTCCACTCCACTGTCAAGACCCGCATGTTACACGACATGATCAGAGCGGCAGACTTGGACATTGCCCTTCTCCAGGAGGTCCGTCCCGAGCTGTGTTTAGACCTATATGGCTACACCACGTACAGCCTACCCGTAGGTGATGGCGCAGGAGGAACGGCCATCCTTCTCCGAGATGGCATAGACGCGACGGAAGCGACGTACTTGCCGAACGGGCGAGGCATCGCACTCACACTTGGCGCAGTGCGCCTCATTAACGTCTACGCTCCCTCCGGTAATTCGTACCGCGGTGACAGGCATGTCTTCTATTCGGAGGAGTTGGCCCCACTTTTGCAAGGAAATATGGACCATTACATAGTGGGCGGCGATTTTAACAGTGTTCTGCGGCCCGAGGACCAGATACCGCATTACGTCCCATGCCCCGCTCTACAAGCATTGATACGTGACCTCGCGCTCCACGACACATGGCTCTTGCATCATGGGACCCAGAGTGGATATACGCACTTTACCAGCCATTCTGCCAGTCGTCTGGACCGGATATACGTCTCGCGTGCCCTCCGCACAGCAACCCGTGATGCAGAACTCTGGCCGACGGCCTTCACGGACCATCTCGCGTACATCTGCACTGTCACATTGCCCCGACAACTCACAAGACGCAGCAGGGGCCCGTGGACGCTGAACGTCTCCCTCCTTCGCGAGGAAGCGTGTCGGCGAGCAGTCACTGACACGTGGCGTCGATGTATCAGGCGCCTGCCTATGTATGCTTCCATGTTGCTGTGGTGGCTGGGATGTGTCAAACCTGCCCTCCGAAAGACCTTGATGGCCTACGGGCGTGACAGATCGAACTGGCAAAGGGCAACATCGGAATTTTACTATACAGCGTTACGTGAGCTGGCGACGCAACCGCCGTCTCCCGAACGTCAGATGTCCGTACAACGCATCAAAGCTCGTCTACTTCGCATCAGGACAGAGCAGCTCGATGGTGTCCGCATCCGTGCGCGAGTGCAAGACTGTATCCCCAACGAAACAGCGTCAGTGTATCACATTGTGCGCGAGAGGCGCCACCGCAAACGTCAGCTCATTACAGCGGTAAACACGGAGGACGGCGGGCGCGCAGTGACACAAACGGACATCGCGCACACGTTCGCCAGACACTATGGGACCTTGTACATGGAAGATCCGCGAAATGTACGTGATTATGACGGGCTGTTGCACGATTTTCCCGCCCCTCGGGACGTGGCACCCGATGATAGTCTGCTGTTGCCCATTACACCCGACGAGCTGACATCGGCCTTGGCACGCGGAGCACCGAACAAGTCGCCTGGACCGGACGGTTTACCCCTGGAATTCTACCGCACATTTTACCACCTTATGGGTGACAAGTGGCTCCAAATGTTTCAAGACCTGATCCGCCCTGATTTCACTGTCCCCACAGAATTCACAGAAGGCATCTTGATCCCAGTTCCGAAACCGAATGGTGGTTGTAGGTGGCAGGATTTTCGCCCACTCACACTCCTCAACACCGACTACAAGATCTTCGCCCGTATCCTCCGCGCGCGTCTCCACACCGCTATCGGGAAAGCCATCCACACCGATCAGACATGTTTAGGTGGTGTCAGCAACATTCATACGGCGTTAGGAGCATACCGCGACGTAATTGCCTTGACGGCGGCCTGCAAAATACGAGGCGCCCTTGTCGCCGTAGATTTTGGCCACGCATTCGACCGCGTCGATCACGGCTTCTTACGCGCAGTTTTGCATCGCATGGGCCTCTCTCCGGAGTCTGCACAGGTGGTCCTTCGACTGGTCCACGGAGCGCGCTCCCGCATGATGGTCAACGGTTATCAGTCTGGTCACATTGTTGTTGGACGGTCAGTGCGACAAGGGTGCCCCCTGTCGGGCATATTATTTGCTGCAGCACTTGAACCAGCTTTACATGGTCTACGGCAGCGATTAACTGGTATCTCCTTGCGGGACGTGACCTTTTGTTGTGGTGCATTCGCCGATGACGTGGTGTTCCTGGCCAGATCAGAGGATGAAATGCATATGGCGCTACAGTGGCTACGCCAGTACGGGGCGGTCGCTGGGAGCGTCATCAACGTGAAGAAGACAAAATAAATGGATGTCGGAGGGGGGATTTCCCCCACAACGGCGGTGCCCTTTGACAAGGTGCCCGTACTCAAGTGTTTAGGAGTGCAATTCTATAGCAATGTCCGCCGCACGGCGGCGGCTACGTACCGCCGGCTCCTACACCAGACACGTGCTCTGCTGCAGGACAACAAACTGCGTCGCTTGGATATGCTCCTCAGAACACGTTATGTCAACACCTATCTTGTCTCAAAACTGAACTATTTTGCGCATATCCTTCCCTTGACAGCTACGATGGCCGACAGATTTCAAGCAGCATATGGACATTTCGTAAGCACCGGTCTGGTTTTTAAAGTCCGATACGCCACCCTGACACTGCCGCAGCGGGCGGGCGGTATCGGTTTAATTCACGTATATAACCGTGCGCGATCGCTTTATCTCAACACTATGCGTCGCACGTGGACCTCTGCCCACGCCACTCTGACGGGCACCCTGATAGCGGAAGTGGCACCACACTCTCTGCATCCCCCGGTTTCTGTAGGACACATTTCACCGGCACTCACCCACATCAGAGACTTCTTTATTGACTTCAGCTACTTACGTTCAGAACTTCCGACGACACGGAAGCCCAGCACAAAAGACTATTATCGCCTCTATCAGCAGCGGCTACCTGTAAATAAGGTCACCCACAGACACCCTGAAGTTGCCTGGAACACGGTGTGGCGAGCGGTACATACGCCTTTTCTACCTACGACGGTGCGTTCATTGTGGTACGTAGTTGTGAATGGGAAGTTCGCTACTCGTCAGAGGTTACATTCCATACATCTGACGGACGACCCCTTGTGTCCGACATGCTCAGTCGCTGACTCGGATGCACACCGTCTGACGTGTGCCGCGACCAGCGAGTGCTGGCTACTGACGCAGCGCATGCTGGCATTACTCTTGCGGCGATTGCCGGAGTCTATCTCCCCTGATGACGTATTGCGCCCCGACGTCGTATACTTTCCATCAACCAGAACGAACGCCGTTAACTGGCTAAAAGGCATGGCCGTTTACTACATATTTTGCGATGCTCCCAAAGGCACACTCGACTTTTGGTCCCTATTGATGACGACACATGCAGCTTTCAGCCGCCACCCGAAGTACAGAACTCGTTTCGCAAATTATTTAGGTTCATTATTTGCAGATCCTCCTGCTCACTGGGGCGTTCCGGGTATGAGGCGCTGAAAATGAAGAAGAATCCTGGAGCATATTGATCCTCTACGGACGGAATAGGGGGGAACCCCTCCCAACAGACGAGAAGACGACTCGGACGCTCGGCTACGGCAGTTGTAGGATCTTTCTTTGTAATGAAACAAAAATAAATCTATAATACAAAAAAAAAGTTATAAAAATAAAATAAAAAAAAAGTGGCCGTGCGGTTAAAGGCGCTGCAGTCTGGAACCGCAAGACCGCTACGGTCGCAGGTTCGAATCCTGCCTCGGGCATGGATGTTTGTGATGTCCTTAGGTTAGTTAGTTTTAACTAGTTCTAAGTTCTAGGGGATTAATGACCTCAGCAGTTGAGCCTCATAGTGCTCAGAGCCATTTGAACCATTTTTTTAACACAAATCTCTACAGAAAAATTACCTTGACAAGCACCTGAAAAAATGGCGCTGAACACTATAGGACTTAACTTCTGAGGTCATCAGTCACCTAGAACTTTTTTAGAACTACTTAAACCTAACTAACCTAAGGACATCACACACATCCATGCCCGAGGCAGGATTCGAACCTGCGACCGTAGCGGTCGCGCGGTTCCAGACTGTAGCGCCTAGAACCGCTCGGCCACCCCGGCCGGCACCTGAAAAAAAATTGATGTATGAGGGTTGTCATGGTACTGACACATGAGCTAAAAGGACAAAATGTCACATGTGACAACTTCTTCACATCATATGCGTTAGACCAAGGACTTCACGGTAGACGTCTTACAATGTCTGGGACGGTGAGAAAAAATCAAGGAAAAGAAAATGTTCCCACTTCGGAGGTACTTTTTACTAGGAATACCGCAGTCATATCTTAGGTCCCATGGGAGAACAAACAAGTTGTCCTCATGAGCACAAGGCATAACAGTGAGGAAATAAGCAACAGAGAAAACAAGCAACCAAAAATGATACTGGACTACAATGCAAGTAAGGGATCAGTTGACACATTGGATCAGCTTAATGGCACCTGCACATGAAAGAGGAAATCCAACCGCTGTCCAATGACCATCTTTTACAACATTATGACACTTTCGTCTACAACGCTTTTGTGCTGTGGACAGAAATAAATACAGGGTGGAAAAATGTTCTTTACAAAAGCAGAATATTTCTTGATGAATTGGAAAGACCCCTTGTTACTTCTTATGTTGAAACTAGAAAAACGCTGCCGCGAAACGAACAGTCAGTGGCCATCACCAGACAAATACAAACAGAAAGTCCATCAACACTAAGCTCCATTAGCGGCAACCAAAACTGCAAACGTCTCAGATGCTAATTCTGTCCAAGTCGTGACAACAAGACGCCAATTAGTGTTCAAATTGCAACAAAGATGTTTGTTAAACCCGCGTTAGATGCCGCTGCCTAAATTGTAGGATTTTACGTAAAATTCAGTTCTACTTTTTCCCGTGATTGACGCTTTATACACTGAGTGAATCTCTATTGCACAACAGCTCATTGAGGCCCAAAGCTTACATAATTGTTGAGATTGTTGTCATGTGATACTGTGAAATTTGCTTATTTTGTAACAAAAAAATCTACATTTACAGTTGCACCAACTTTTAACAATTTATAATACCGTACCATGTCATTAAGACCTGAAAGAGTATACGTGTATAGCTTTTCTAAGGAAGATAGCAGAGGTATAGTAAAACTCATCTTCAGCAACTATGATGTGTTAATTCGTTAATTACACTGCATAAGCTAATTTTGGTTTTTAACTATTTATAGAGAGTGTTCTACGCTATTTTTCATATTCCATAAGAAGTTTACCAGCCCATTTAGAGTGTTATTTATCCACATGTGTTTAGGCACAAAATTATGATTGGGGTACTTGCTTCAGAGTCGACAATCATGTTCTCAAGAACACTTTGGCCGATAGGTGTGTATAAAATAACATTGTGATACTAGGACTAAGGATTACACCTTGGTAACATAATTTTGCAGATATTTTAGACACCTAATTGACATTTGACGTTTGAGGAGGTTCGTAAACAAAGAAAATAAATAATTTTGGAAATCACTATAGTGTCTGGCTGACTTTAGGATGTTTTAGAGACGAGGTTTTGACGTGGGAATAACATCGTTTACTCTCGTCTACAAGTACACTAAAATCAGCATTAGTGCCCATATGCGTTTTGCACTGTGGCATGTGTGGACGTATCGCACCAACTGGGTGTCATCAAGACAAGACTTGTCAGAAAAAGCAAACTGCGCAACGAGTTCAGTCTTTCTTATACCTTCTTGCTTGCCTCGCGATACTTGAAAAGCATCAGAATGTGAAAAATAATTTCTTTCAGGCTTCATCGTTCCTTAGTCCAGATATCGAATTTTGCACATCTTCAAATGATTCTTCGCGTAATTTCTTGGACAAATATGGCACAAAAAATCAGAACCTCTGGATACTTTTGAGACCATTGTAAAGTATTTTGGAGTACTGCAAGATACAGCCTTTCGATAGTTATTTGGATAAATTTTGTGCGAAGCAGAGCCAAAAATATTGCAAGTTATATATTGTAAATAGCTTTTTTTTGTACCAGTTTTTGAATAAGGTGGAAAAAGTTAGAGTATTTTGATATTTATGGCAACCTATAAAATACTATGAAGTACTGCAAGCTACATCTTCGCATAATATTTTGGCTGCGTGAAGTGTAAGAAAGAAATTCAGATTGTTCGTATACTTCCGAGCAGAAGCAAAAATACTGCAAGTTACATCCTTTACGTAAATTTTAGGATGAACAGTTGTGAACACGAAGGAAAAGAATTTAGTGTGTTAGGGTTCTTTTGAGCAGAACTAGAAATACTGTAACTCCCTTTACATAATTTTTTTCAATAAATGCTTTATAAACGATGAAAACAATTCAGAGCGTTCAGCTTGTAGAGTGAATCCAAGACGTCTACATTGTGACCGTCTGTTTAATTTTAATGGTCTGTAAAGCACTAAGTTGTGATTGGCTATCAGCGTGTGAGGCTTGTCTCATAATGATTGTTATATGACATCTTAGGCGGACAAAATATACAATGTAAACAAAGTGGGGCAGAGTCGCCATTAGCAATACTGCCTAAAAGTTGCGGTGCTGGATATTTCCGACCTCGGTGGAGACAGAAACCCGCTGACGAAATCAGCATCTGGTCGCCAGTGCGGCATATTGAACGAACGGAGATCTCTGCAGGAGGGAACAATTTCCCTGGGGCTAGGTGTTTACACTGCATTAGACAGATCCATTGAGAGCGCGATTAATTTGCGAAGTCGTATGTTGGCAGTGGCGGCTCCCTACGCCCGAGCGCAAGGCGATTTAAAGGGCCGGGGATGAGGGCTGTGGGGACTGGGGGTGGGCTCAGAAGAAGCGCCGCGGCTGCGAGCATTCATCTTCTTTTATGGCGATAAAAGTTGAAGTGGGCCGCGACTTCTTGCCGGGCAACACAGCCGCCGAGTGCGCATGGGCCTGACAGTTGCCGCTCGCATTAGCCGCGTGATTGATACGGCGGCAACGCCTGCGGCCTCGCCACCGCAGCAGGCGGCTGCATGAGCGCTCACCCAGGGCACAGTCACAGTCGTAGAGCGCAACGGAATGTTAATGAATTATTTAATGTTAGCATTGGGCTGTACTTCATTTTTTTTATAGCGATGCTGCTAATCAAAATATTTACTGTGCTTTTTTTCTTTCTCTCTTTTTCAGTGCGGAAAACTTAAACAACCATTTTTGCAATAGCATAAGCAGTCTCCGAAACATAAAATTCGAAACCCGCCGTGCTATAATATAGAATGAAGTGCTTCACTATCAGACACAAGAGGACATATTTTCTTATTAAAAATCCACCGACTTTATACACAGTGTTACAAGAACGTAGGCTTCCGCGGCCGGTGTCATAGTGATTAAAATTCTTCTGGGGATTATGCCGCGTCATTGCTAAAAACTAACAACAATAATAAATTAAAACCGACGTTTAGGCCGAATTGCAACGGCCTTCCTCAGGGCACGACTGGTTTTGCATGGGGATAGGTGCTTCTATTTATTTCAGACTATCGATTTCTGACGTCACTGTTGTATAACTTTTAATTGGCCCTCTAATATGATTGGCTAGTCATGATGTAAGGAAAGATGGAAGGAAAGATGGAAGGAAAGAGGCTTTTCCTGGATGTCCATGTCGTCAACGATTGGTAGCTGTCCGTCAATCAGCGTTCAGCTTCTGGTCGGCAAGTTTTCTTCCTGGTGTGCACGGAAGTGGACTGACAGTTGCTCTACAGCTGTTTGTGCTGATACGTCCGTGTCCCGTGTAGCTTCTGCCCCGCGACCGCTCGCGGCCCGTTGGACTGGGATGGCCGGCAGCCAGGTCGCCGGGAGTTAATAGCCATCTTCTGTGTTGATGTTGTCAGTCTGCTTAATAATTTCGATCGCCTCCAGTATTTTGCGTTCTCGCATCCACAATTCTTTCGCCAGTACCTGGGCTTCCTGGAACCTGATACATTATCCACAGTCACGGCGGTGTTCCGCTATCGCCGATTTATTATGTTGTTGTAATCGTACATTACGTTCGTGTTCTGCTACTCGTAAGCTGACAGGTCACCCTGTTTCTCCTATGTAGGCAGCTCCGCACCCTCACCGTAGTTCGTAAAACACCTGCAGTGTTACGATTGTTAACTACATCCTTGGTGGAACTATCATTTCGTGGATCCTGTGACTGCTTCGAAAAATCGGTTTGAAACCTCGTCGGCGGAGGACGTTGCCTAGCCGTTCACTGACGTCTTTTAAATATGGTAAGTGTACCAGTGGAAGCTTCTCTTCTTTGCCTTCTTCTAGTGTTCTGCTCCCTTTGCTATTAGCTACTTTTCTTATGATGTTGTCATCATATCCGTTGGCACGAAACGACTGTTGTAGCTACTTTAATTCTTCTTTGATGTTATTTGCATCATATTAGAGGGCCAATTAAAAGTTTTACAACAGTGACGTCAGACATCGATAGTCTAACAAATAGGAGCACCTATACCCATGCAAAACCAGTCGTGCCCTGAGGAAGGCCGTTGCAATTTCGCCGAAACGTTGGTTTTAATTTATTATTGTTGTTAGTTCTTAGCAATGCCACGGCATAATACCCAGAAGAATTTTAATCATTATGCACAGTGTGTTCAGAAATTACCGTTAAAAACTTTTACCACTTGGAGAGGGGAGTGTGTCCACAATATTCTGATTAAGAATCCACGTCCAGAAACGTCATTCATCGACGCTCCAGAGCATCAAAGTTATAGGCACCGACGCCAGTAGCTGAATCCATATATAGAGTGATTCCGTGATTAATTTACTAACCTTCTAGAATGTTGGAGAGGTAAAGGTCCCGGCCAAGCGGTTAAACGCGCTCCCGTCTGGCACCGCGTGACCGCTACGGTCGCAGGTTCGAATCCTGCCTCGGGCATGGATGTGTGTGATGTCCTTAGGTTAGTTAGGTTTAAGTAGTTCTAAGTTCTAGGGGACTGATGACCTTAGAAGTTAAGTCCCATAGTGCTCAGAGCCGTAAAGGTCCCTGTACCGGAAACGAGCGATTCGAAACTTCCGATACCTTTGACAGTGGAATGCATGTACCGGTACTGTTGTTGCCAAGACCGTGTGTCAGGCAACTTTCAGATGTGGTTGCATAGACTAAAACGAGGGAAAAATATCCAGCAAACACGGGCTCAAAATTGCAAACCTGAGGAGCTACAAGTATTTGCGCATCCTCGCTACTGTGAAACACATCTCGTTAACTGAACAAGTGCCACAATTAGGACTATAAGGCGCTATATCTATACACTAGCGGATAAACCCGGCGTTGCCCAGGTATTTATTTGTGTCTGTGCTCGTATGGCTCTGAGCACTATGAGACTACGGGCCCTGGTTTGAGTCCCCGCTGGGTTGGGGATTTTCTCCACTCAGGGACTGGGTGTTGTGCTGTCTTCATCATCATTTCATCCCCATCCGGCACGCAGGTCACCCAATGTGGTGTCGAATGTAATAAGACTTGCACCAAGGCGGCCGGACCTGCCCCGCAAGGGGCCTCCCGGCCAATGACGCCAAACGCTCGTTTCCATTTCCATCAGTCCCCTAGAACTTAGACCTACTTAAAGCTAACTAACCTAAGGACATCACACACATCCATGCCCGAGGAAGGATTCGAATCTGCGACCGCAGTGGTCGCGTAGTTCATGACTGAAGCGCCCAGAACCGCTCAGCCATGGCGGCCGGCCTGCGGCTGTGCGTCCACGCCCGTTCCACACAGCGTCTGGTCTTGTGCGCAGTATTTACGACTTCATTTCTCCCTAACTATGTGTCGTACAAGTGTACAATTTTGTAGGTAAATTCAACGATGTATGTGGATACTGTCTGCAAAATGTGTCGCGAATAGAACTAGTAGCAACGAAGTAATAAATTTAAATGTCATTCATTATTACGCGACGCCGCGCAGGGTAGCCGCGCGGTCTCGGCGCCTTGCCACCGTTCGCGTGGCTACCCCCGTCTGAGGTGCGAGTTCCCGCTCGGGCATGGGTGTGTGTGTTGTCCTTAGCCTTAAGTCACTTTAAGTTGGAGTAAATAATGTGTAAGCCTAAGGACGGATGACCTCAGCAGTTTGGTCCCATAGGAACATACTACATATTTCCATTATCATTTCATTATGCGACTGTCTTTCACGCACCTAATTGTTCAAGACGTCGTATGTCCTGAATGATATGTCATACAATGATATAATATTTTAGGCTCATTCAGCGGCACCTGTGGACTCTGTCTGAGGCATTTACTGCGAATAGAGGTAGTAGCAAAGAAGTAATGAATTTAAGCACCATGCATGATGCGGCAGTTTTTCTCGCATATCATTGTTTATGACGTCATACAGTGATATAATTTTCCACTTACATTTAGTTGTCCATTTGTATACTGTCTACGAATAGTGTCACGAATACAGTTAGTAGTAAAAACTCAGTCCAAACAAGCCTCGGAAGGCGCAATGGTACCGACCGGCCCTCGTGTCATCCTCCCCCGGTAGACATCACTGCGTGAGGATATGGAGGCGTATGTGGCTACACACTGCTCTTCCGATTGATTTCAGTTTTCTTGATCAGAGCCGCTACTTCTCAATGAAGGAGACCTCAGCTGTTCTCACAATAACTGAGAGTGTGCCCTGATTTCCAACAGCACTCGGTAGATCCGGGCAGTCACCTGTCCAAGAGCTAGACAAGCGCGACTGCGTTTAGCTTTGGTGATGTGGCAGGACCAGTTGTTACTGCTGCGGCAAGGTCGTTAGCACGGTTACTAGTAAAGAGTAATCAATTATAACGTCATGCCCCATCGGTACTTTTACTGCATGAACAACAGAAAAGTAATAAGCAGTAAACAATTTTCCTTTCACCATTTTGTACGGGTTGTTAGCGACAAAAAATTTCGTGAATGTTTGAAATTATGCATAAATTTTCTTGCAAGTCGCTAGGTGTTCTCATGCACAAATACTAGGTGGATAAAATCTGGGAATTCACACGTCGCTGGCTAAGCCACTTTTTCATTTCTGTATTCACTTCTTTGATAGGTAGGTGGTTCTCACATCTACAGCGACTGTCACCTGATAGTAAGGTACGTATTACCAAGTTTGGTTGATATCGGTCCAGTGGCTTAGGACGAATTGTGGAAACCACCCAACTACACATACACACATTTTAAAATGTTCATTAATTAAACCACCCAACTACACATATACATATTTTATAACATTAATTAATTAATTTAGACACACATATTTTTACAGGTTCCACATTTACTACTGCATATGACAGTTAGATCTAGATATGACGATTTGCTACAACAGGACTTGCTTCATCAGCATTTACTTCTTCGTGTAACATTACTCACACAAGCTAATTCTTGAGGGGTAAGTTATGAGGAGCGACCCATGGTCTAATGGTAGTGCCTTTGACTAGTAATCAAAAGGTCTTGGATTTATGTCTGGACCTACCCATTGCTTGAATTTCGAATAAAAATCATGAGTAATGGTCGTCGAAGACTTCCGGCATAAGAATGCTCGTTGTACCAACGGCCTCATCATAGAGGGCAGAGGAGCTAACGGATGTTCAGGGCAGTCTCTTGCTTTGGGGTGGAAAACTACCTCAGTAAGGCAAAAGAATTAGCAATGAACAAAGCCGTGAGGGTGTAGAAGGCAATGCAAACCACTGGCTTACAGACGCACTAGATGTATCCACAGGTCATGGGGCCTGTATTTGAAAGAGTGTTATGATGGTCTCTCCAATGGCAAAATATTCTACATAAGGCTCTCTTTCGGATCTCCAGGAGAGGGGTGTTATTAGGGAGGAATCATGAGAAGAAGATGCAATAACGAACGAAAGGGAAACGTTCTACCAATCGGGGAGTGGAATGTCCAAAGTTTGAACGCGGCAGTGAAGCTAGATAATCTGAGAAGACAGATGGAAAGGCTTAATCTCGATGCAGCTGAGGTCAATGAAGTCAAATGGAAAAGAGACAAGGATTTCTGGTTCGACGAATAAAGAGTAATACCCACAACAGCAGAAATTGGTACAACGCGAGTGGGAGGCTAGGGCAGGGAGTGAGTTGCTGTGAACATTTGAGTGATAGCGTAGTTCTCATCAGAATCGACAGCAAACCAACGCCGACAACAATAAATCAAGTATACAGGCAGACGTCGTAAGCAGAAGAGAGAGAGAATGTGTATGAGGACACCGAAAGGGCAATTCAGCTCATAAATGGAGACAATCTAATAATCGTGGTGGATTTCAATGTGGCTGTATGGAAGGGGGAGAAGAAAGGGTTACCGGAAGAGATGGTTTTGCATTAGCAGTGAGCGAGGAGAAAGACTAATTCGGTTTTGCGGTAAGTTTCAGCTAGTAATGGCGAATACTCTGTTCAAGAAAGAGAATGGCAAGAGGTGCATGTGGAAAAGACCCGAAGACACGGGACTGACTCAGCATAAAGAGTACTCGAAACAACCTTCTGTGAAATTAAAAGGAAGGGCGGCTACATTAAGAGTGCAATGGGAATTCTCCTGTTAAACGCAGAGGAGAAAGCTGATAGGCTGAAAGAGAACTCTGAAGGCCTGTATAACGTGGGGATTGTCTGATGACGTGAGAGCAGAAGAAATTGGAACCGATGTGGAGACATTTGGGATCCATTGTTAGGGTTAGAATATAACTGAGAAGGTAAGGATAACGTTTCATCGTAATTTTTAAAATAATTGGAGGAACTGCCAACGAAGAATCTTTTAGAGTAGCGACACACCGCCAGACTTTCGGGGAAAAGCATCGTCCTCACAATTCCAAAGATAGCAAGAGCTGGTAAATGCTAAAACCATCTCATAATCAGCTTAACAGCTTATGCGTCCTAATTACCGAAGAGAGTGATATATAGAATCATGGAAATAAACCTGAGGATACGTTACAAGACGATCAGTTTGACATTAGGAAAGGCAAAGGCACCTGAAGCAGTCCTCAAGTTGCGTTTGAGAATGGAATCAAGAATGAAGAAAAACCAACACACGTTCATAGGATTTGTCGATATGGGAAAAGCATTTGGTAATGTAAAATGGAGCGAGACGGTCGATATTATGAGAAAAATAGGAATGAACAGTAGGTAAAGATGAGTGTAAGAATCGCGAGGGAACAATAAGAATAGAAACCCAAGAAACAAGTACCCGAATTCAATCGACAAATTCTGTAATTCTTCTTCACTTTCACTGAAGATAGCAACGTCATAAACGAATCTTAACACTGATGTTTTTCATCTTGAATTGTAGGCCCGCGCGTCTAGTCGCTCGGGCTAACGCGCTGCTTCCCGAGCGGGAAGGCGTGCCGGTCCTCGGCACGAATCACCCGGTGGATTAATGTCAATGTTCGGGGTGCTGGCCAGCCTTTGTATGGTTTTTAAGGTGGTTTTCCATCTATCTCGGCGAATGCGGGCTGGTTTCCCTTGCCGGCCGGGGTGGCCGAGCTGGTTCTAGGCGCTACAGTCTGGAACCTCGCGACCGCTACGGTCGCAGGTTCGAATCCTGCCTGGGGCATGGATGTTTGTGATATTCTTAGGTTAGTTAGGTTTAAGTAGTTCTAAGTTCTAGGGGACTGATGACCTCACAAGTTAAGTCCCGTAGTGCTCAGAGCCATTTGAACCACTTGGTTCCCCTTATTACGCCTCAGCTACACTGTCTCGGCGATTGCTGCGTAAACATCGTTTCCACGTACGCGTACATGATAATTATTCTACCACGCAAACATCTGGGGTTAGACTCGTCTGGTATGAGACGTTCCCGGGGTGTCCACTGGAGGCCGAAACGCACAATAACCCTGGGTTCGGTGAGGGGCGGTGGTGGGTTGGATGGACTGCTGTGGCCTGTTGTGTGGTTGTGAATCACTGGGGGCTACGGCGAGAAGGTGGGATCTGCATTGTCAAGAGCCATGTTGCGCTTTGTTGTAATAATAGAAACTAAAAGAACCGAAACAACATTGGAATCGATCTACGTAACTTATGCGATGTAAATGTTAAGTTCAGTTATTATTGTATCGTGTCAGTATCATCACGCAGGCTAAGAAAAGTTTATTTAGGTACCAGACATTTAACAAAAATTCAAGAAAACCTAACTGGAAGAAAAAATATGAGAAAATTTATTTTTGGTAATCACAGCACCAATGGTTAACTTACATTTGTGAACAGAAATTGTCAGAATTCTATCGGAGTAAAACATCTTCAATATAGTGAACTCGAACATTCCCAGATACCGCCAAACTTCTGATAGAGCAGACCGGGGCAGGTTTTCACACGTGCTGTTTTTCACAGGTCTCTGTTTACAGCCGCTGCTGCTTCTTAACATTGTGGATTTTGTTGGTGTTTTCGTGTTTTCTTAGCTGTAAGTGTCCATTTATTGATATAATTAACACTCGTCATTCACTTTGTATTCGATGAAGTTTATACCCCAGTTACTAACCTGATTCTGTTATTTTGTATCTGCAATGAGGTTTTGGTCTAAGACGTGTGTTCAGGGTTAGTCGCTTGTTCCAAACTATTCCGACAGGTTGTTTAGTAGCTTTTTTGTTTGTTTCAGGTAAATACAGGAAACATGAAAAATGATAAACCGGGGAGAAATTTTTCCAGACGTTATGCTTGGAGCAGCAAAAAAGGACGGATTATTAATTAGTAAGTTTCAACTGATTATCAGATCAGTTCTCGACCTTAACGAAACACAGGAGAAAATTTCCCAACATGAAACTGATGATGGGAAGATACTTCGCCTTTCCACCAATATTATCTATTTTCCAAACAGCGTAAGTTTCTGCTCACAACGACGACGAGATATTAAGCCGCCGAAGATTACTACGGATTACCACTCAAAAAAATCAATATTCTGGTTTATAATCTTTGTGTAGAAAATTGTATTAAATGTCTTCAATCATGGCCAAGCAATAAGCGAAACTGTTTAACTCAATGTTTCACAACTCTTTCATAACGTAAAGCAGTTTCGCATGAGCTGCCTGCTTCAGCTGAAAAAACGTGGAATCTATTTCAATAATTAAAAACAGCTCTAAAACGACATAATGTTCACTCTTACGAAATTTACAAACTGAGAAAATGGGCGTTACTTCATTACAGAGGTGAAATAGACCTGTTGCTACTAGGAAAGCTAAGGAAAAATGGATTCCGCTTATAGAGTGTAAGGAGTGGACCCACAAATTGTGTACCCCAGCCGAATAGTCTTTATGCTTCTGAAAGTGTATGAATTGGTTCGAAAGTGACCACAATACTAAAAATATTTGCTTAAATTACTACTTTAATGTCTAAACTGGTCTTAAAAATTTATTTATTCCTTATTAATATCATTATTTGATTTTTATATCCTTAAAACAATTTTTAACGACTAACTTATTTTTCTCCTTGGAAATAAGCAGTGACGTCAAACCCAATGTCTGTGACAACCAATCTGGAACCGAAGTGAATGGACACAAAAATTTGTTCCGACAGGACTCTTTTTAGAGAAAAAGACAAATGCTGCTGTGTCCTCAAATTTGTGGGACGATACAGACCAGGGTACGTATTGTGACGACGCACACTAATGATACAAAAGTGAAACTGAAAACACAACCTCTTCAAAAAGCAATAATGATAAATTGTAACAACTTGCCGATTTCGCCTGTACCACCATTGATTTAAATAATTTCTTATTTAATATCTATGAAATTTTGTTCTACGAATGTGAATAATTTATCATCATCTCTGCGTAAAGGCTGGACAAAAATCAGTAATAAATGAGAAAACACGTCGAAAATTCAAAGGAAGGTGCTGTTAATACGAATACGTTTACATCGTAGTTAAGGAACACAAGTAAAATCAGATTTTTGGAATTTCTTGCACTCTTAAAAAGTCGCCTGTGGATGAATAAAATGAGAAGAACAAGGAGCGCCGCAGCTTTAAGATGCGTTCATAATTATTTAACAGAACTGTACCGGTTGTAATCCATCTTTAGTGGTACATACACATGAAATCCAGATAAGTGGTAATCTATTGTGAGCTTTAAATCTTTTAGATAACTTTCGCAATCATACAGATTGCATCTGGATAACAGGAAACTGCATAGAAATGTGACACATCGGGTTTGATGAGGACAACAATTACGCAACCTTGTACAGTATACGTCACAAATATTTAGTCTCGATGTCTCATTACTCACCGTGGAAACGTATCACTGCACTTCCGAATGCAGTAACCACGTATTAGTCGGTATGATGCGATGCGGAAGAGTGGATGAGGCACGATTTCCGCATTATTATATTCGAAAGAGAAATGCTTGTAATTTCGGATAAAGAACTGGGATTATGTTTCAGGTTTTGGACAATATGTCGGACATAAGAAGTTATTTGGCAAGTAACAACTTCAGAAGTCGGTGAGAGGCACCAAAGCTGGGTGACATGTTTTTACATTTGCCTTCGTTTTTCGTTTTATAAACTGCTGACACATTGTATGGCAGAGAAAAAGATAAACATATCGAAGTGAATTGATGGAGCTCTCCGTGTTAAACAGGTCATTCAAGTTGCAGTTGTGCAAGGTTCCCTTTTTCCTTCCATTTCTTATCTTCTCTAGGAAGTTACATTCGTCGAAGTTGCTGAATTATTCAAGAAGCGGCGAGTTATCGGCACTTCTCGGCTCTTGATTATATGACGTCTGGCGTTTCTTCACATGACCTGGTTTCAAACGTGTGCACAAATATTGACCAGCATGTACTATGTGATGAATCCCAACGTAGTGCTTACTGAATTGGCACACTACTGAGATTCCGGAAGTATTTTACCTCCTTTGAATGTCAGTAAAAATAATTTACAGTCAGATTCAGGAAAATCATGTAGAAAATGACGGAGATGAATTAGGTGTCTTACGTAATTTCACCAGTAATACATCACTGCGCTCAACCAACGAGCACAGCTTAACAGTATTATGCTTTATGTGTGCCGAGAAGTATGTGATTTGATGCATTATTTTGTCCAAAATGTGCTGCGGCTGCGTATAACTGTAAGTACACGGTTTAATAGAACCACGTCAACCGTACCTTATATCTTAACTCTTCAATATGAACCAATTATAGTTAGTTGTAATCTTACGTGTCTCAATGGACTGAAGTACCTGATTGCTGCATGACAGTATTATATTTTAAGTTGCACATGGTGTGCCTGCATAGCACTACCATTGGGATTTGTTCACTTGACGCCATATGATAGACGACCACTTGGAAACGTGGTAAGATGCCGAAAATATTGTGGAGATTAAAACAACATTGATTCTG
Source organism: Schistocerca serialis cubense (assembly GCF_023864345.2). Lineage (NCBI taxonomy): Eukaryota > Metazoa > Arthropoda > Insecta > Orthoptera > Acrididae > Schistocerca > Schistocerca serialis. The sequence goes on from NC_064638.1 coordinate 336,307,900, forward strand.
CTACTTATATGGTTCTGTTGAACCGATGACACTATCACAATGGATGATATGCTGAACAGCTACAAGTATTCTGCTAACATCACTTACTCTTTTCCCACTGCTCCATGCATCACTTCTAACTGCCAGATAAGTCTTCTTATATCAAATCTTCTTATAAGTCTTCTTATATCAAATACTCGTATCACTTGCGTTGTGTGCGTTTTCGCTGTGTTTTCAACAGAGAAAAATGCTTTACTGTCAGGGAGAGGGAGGTTAATAAAGCAGGGTTTGGGGGTGGTGGCGAGGGAAGAAACGTTACACGCATGTATAATTAAAAATTTATTTAAAAACGTATTTCTCATAAGAATAAATGACTGTCAACGTTAGACCTGCTCAAAACTCAGCGAGTAGCGTGCATGTGAAACTAACAGATACAGACAGGACAAGAAAACAAAACCTCGACAGCTAAACAGTCAGTGTTTCATTCCTAGCGATATAAACGGTGGGCAGTTGTGCAATGGTAAAGATTCCAGTCATTGAGATTTAGATTTCCTGTGGTTCGTCGGAAGGGTATAAGGTTATTTCAAATAACAGAAGCTTGTATTTCATGGATGGAAAGAAAAATTGAAGATCTATTAATTAACGATCAGCCTCACTTTAGGAAAAGTGGAGATACCCGAGACACAGCCCTGACGCTGCATTTTATAATGGAAAGAAGATTTAACAAGAAACAAGACACTTTCATAAGATTTGTTGACATAGGAAAGGCTTTCGACAATGTAAAATGGTGCAAGATGATTAAAATTCTGATGTCAGCATAAGAAATGACGGTGAATAAACAATATGTTCACGAACCAGGAAATAAAACTAAGAATAGAAAGCCAAGAATGAAGTGTTCGGCTTAGAAAGTGTGCAAGGGAAAGACCGGTAATATATAAAACGTACATGAACCAGGAGGAAAATTAATAGTACAAAACCAACAACGAAGCGCATGGCTTAGAAGGCTTGTGAAGACGTGGATGTAGTCTTTCGTCCCTATAGTACAAACTATACATTGAAGAAGTAGTGACGGGAATGAAAGGTTCGGAAGTGGGATTAATTTAGGGTGAACAGATATCACTGAGATTGAGAGATGACTTTAGTATGTCAGTGAATGTGAGATAGAATTGCATGACATTTTAAATGGAATGAAAAGTGTAATGAGCACACACTGTAGATTGAGGGTAAATTGAAGTGAGAATGAAACGATTAGGATCACCAGGATGAAATTACCAATAAATTTAACATGAGAATTCGAGACCACAAAGCACAGAAAGTTAAATACGTCTGCTTCCTTGGAAGAAAATAACCCATGCCGGATGACGCAAGGAGGACATAACAAGTAGATTGGCACCGGCAAAAGGGATTTACTACCCAAAAGAAGTCTACTGGTATCAATCATTTACATTTGTTTAGAAACAGATTTCTGTGACTGTGTATTTGGAGCACAGAATTATACGGAAGTGAACCATGACTGTGAGAAAACCTGAAAAGAAAGCTTCGAATCGTTTGAGATATGAAGTTATACAAGGATGTAGGAAATTAGGTGATCTGATAAGGTAAGAAATGAGGACGTTCTTCGCAGGCTTGGCGAAATAATTAACATATGGAAAACAATGGCAGTGACTGCAGTGGCGCCTAATAGAGTGCGTAATTCGAATAAACTCAGTCAGAATAAATTTGCTGTCTTCGTCCTCGATCTGTACCACCCCATAGTGCCGAAACCATGCATTTCAGTACAGGATTATGCCTGTTACAAGTAACGAATCATAAATCCTAAAATAAGCATTGTTGGTGTTGTTTCTTATACATCCTGTATGAGCAGAGTGATGGGAGCCACTTGCTTATTTCACTAGTTTCTATGATTACACAACTGAAATCAACCTACCAATGTAGAGTCCATTATATGGCCATATTTAAATAACTTCTCGATAACATTTTGAGTATGGATTTCAGGAGAAGTACTGTATGTAGTCCTACACAAACTAGAAATCGCGTGTAAATCATTTTTGTGAACTTATAGGTGGGGTTATAACTTCTCATATTCTTTTCTAACCACAGTGCCGGCTGAACCAAACGGTCTGCTTAAAAATGTGTTTAAGTTTCGGTCTTTAATTGTTATTTTCCTACTTTAGAAATGTTTACTGATATGCCACTGGGTAACTGGTGAGAGGAGTGGTAAGGTGCTGGCCCATAAATAGCAACAAAATAGTATGAACGGTCCTTATTTAACAATAAAAATATTTGTTTTATGAAGACCATAAAACAGTAGTAAATTACAATAAGTGCAGATCATTGACCTTCAAATCCATCACAGACTTGCCTACATGAATATTCCAATGTTCAGACGCGACTTGTGTGACCTTAAATGAAAAGGGCATTTCTTTAACAGCATTGAAATGTGCAGTTCAGCGAAACTGGACGTACTTTAGCTTGGAGGAAGACAAGACTTGACTTAAACTTACTCAGAAATCTAATGTATCTATACGTATAGAATGTCACCTCTGAGAAAACAAGTCTACTTAAATAAAGCCAAAAGATAAAATGTAGCCAAACGTGATCAAACCCACTTTTAAGAAAACAAATTTATTTAAAAGCAGTCGAAAAGTATAAAGTAGCCTAGATGTAACGTATGTCACTTTTAAGAAACAGAACTTTAGTTAACAGAATCTAAAGACATCATTTAGTCGCCACAGGATTTAGGAAAGACAATACTTTTAATTAAAGCCAGATTATAACTAGAAGGACATGAGGTGCGATCCTTTAAGAAAGCAAGTATTCTTCAGCTTAAAGCAATTTGCATCCGTGTCAGGCGCAGGAAATCATATAACACTGATTGCGCCTCACTAGGATGGACAGGACGGGATACAAAATTTTTAACAGCCTAGACTAGCAGTGAGATACTTTACTCCAACTCGAGCCAAGAATAACTTTACAGTACAAGGTAAACATCAAAGCACTCTACCACAATTTTACGGTAACCACCGCTCCACACTGGAGCCTTAGCAACAGATGCTTAATACCATATACTTCAGTGGTGTTATCAAATAATAGGTAACTGATTTTGATTAAGGTATAAAATGAACGGAGTAGCGGGACAACGCTTAATGCTAAAAAAAAAAAAAAATATCATGTGACTAGTGCCTTCCGTCGGGTAGACCGTTCGCCTGGTGCAAGTCTTTCGATTTGACGCCACTTCGGCGACTTGCGCGTCGATGGGGATGAAATGATGATGATTAGGTCAACACAACACCCAGTCCCTGAGCGGATAAAATCTCCGACCCAGCCGGGAATCGAACCCGGGCCCTTAGGATTGACATTCCGTCACGTTGACCACTTTTTTTTTATATATATCTCATTTTGTTCGATTTTGTTCGTTGCATCTGCTCAAGGCGCACGTCGTAAGACATACGTGTCAGTTCTTTGTTGATCGATTAGCTCAGTTTTTTTATTACAGCGGGCTGCTAACCCTCAGACCGAACACGCTGAGCTACCGTGCCGGCCACCACTCAGCTGCCGGGGGCCGTCAACGCTTACTGCTGAGACGGTATTAGTTACCGTTAAAACAAGATGTCAAAACTTGAAGATAATGCTATTCAAAGGAACTAATTTACTCTCATGGAACTAATTTACTCTCATGGTAAACTAGACCCTACCCTCAACAAGCCGAAAAGAAAGCATTTTAATCACAGCTGTCAGTACCAGCGGCGAGACAACATGCTGGTATACAAGGCAGAACGGCACGGGCGATACGCAAATTAAAAAAGAACCTCAACTGATTGCCGTTAATTTACGAGTGTGCTTCGTCACGTAAACAGGAGTATACAGCAAATTACAATAATTAAGTAAAATACAATGAACAGAATACAGTCAGCTTAGCAAAGAAATACGGAGATCAGAAGACACAGTATTGCACGAATTTACAGTGATTCCAATTGAAGATGCTGCTTTGACGCAGCGAAACCTGTCATTAACTAATCATCATTTAACAGCTGTTTGCGGTTTATTCCAGCTCGATTTACCTCTGCAGTTGCGTCTGAACGTTATTAGACTCCATGCAAACGACAGGTACGTAAATCTTGCACACATCAGAGACTAGAGGACTTCCAGACAAAATTAAGCAAACATCACCTGAAACTTATGACGATACCAAGAGACGATCAAAAAATATCTTAACATTAAACAATGATAATCAAGCCCAAAAATAAATTCAAAATTATTTATGTCCTGAAAATGATAGATACAATACAAGGTCAACAGATTTGATTCATCTGGGTTAACGAGCTGTACTTACACATAAATCGTGTGTCTCAGAATAGCCCTGTCTGAGAATACAAGCACATACACACATTCAATAAATATAAATCGCAAGGTACAATAACCGCTACGCCGGCAGTTTTGGCAGAGCGGTTCTAGGCGCTCCAGTCTGGATCCTCGCGACCGCTACGGTCGCAGGTTCGAATCCTGCGTCGGGCATGGATGTGTGTGATGTCGTTAGGTTAGTTAGGTTTAAGTAGTTCTAAGTTCTAGGGGACTGATGACTTCAGATGTTAGGTCCCATAGTGCTCAGAGCCATTTGAACCATTTAACCGCTACGCTGGCACACGCACTTACGCTAGGCAGCCCTCATTACTGTGAGACTTGCAGTAAACAAGAAGGCAAGACAATACCAAGCGGTTCATCACTACGAATTTCCAAAAGCGAGCTTCTCGTAAGCATTTCAGTTCCTCAAGTACGGCAGTATGTAGTCAGACGTGGCATAGATCCTGTGAATACTAAAAGAACTACACGTTATGCAAACTGAAGGTGGTAGGGGGAGAAAGCAAAGGAAAAGGAATGGACGAAAATATGTGCCGGACGGGGATTCAAACCCGCGTTCACTTGCTCATTAGTAAACTGTGTTAAGTACTTCGTCACCCACAGTGTTTATCGCAACTACCTCGGTGCGCCTCTCGGCCGACCCACATTCCCATCAAGTGCCACCTATCCACAGTTCCCGTCCATGCCCTCCATTCTCTATACTTTGAAATCCCGCTTTCATAGCTCTACACATGCTTGAACGCTGTGCCGCACAAACATCGGCTGCCTCCACCAGCTCCCATCAGCCACAATCACTACAATAGCCGCCGGCGGAGCTACCCGGCACACACCCATCTCACTGCTCTGACCCGTGAACGCCGTCCCTCTATGCTGCTTCGCGCAGACCTTTACAGCCTTTCTCTCCACCACTAGCGGTCCAGTTGTCAGCCTGCAAACTGAGACGCATACTGTGGCGGCTATATCGAAATAGGTGAATCGGTAATCGCTATATAAGCCGCGTGGTACATTTACAACACTTAACTACATTACTTGGGGTGTTACAACGAGTGCATCCTACGAACTTCTCCTCGCTTCCGATGCGTACTAAAAAAATTGTTAGAAAACCAACAAACATTTCGCGACATTTGTCCAGAGCCACCGTTATACAGTGGCCCCTGATGTTAACAAACCTTAACTTCTTGCAAAACTATGATACTTGCGTCAGTAAACACCTGTGCTCTTTTTTTACAGAGTGACAAGTATTTAAAGAAACTCTTCGTCCGGACAGGCCATGAAGGCCCAAAGGCTGTGTCCGGCAGCTATGTCATCCCCAGCCTGCAGACGTCACTGGATGCGGATATGGTGGGGCATGTGGTCAGCACACCGCTCTCCCGGCCGTATGTCAGTTTACGAGACCGGAGCAGCTACTTCTCAACCAAGTAGCTCCTCAGTTTGCCCCAAAAGGGCTGAGTGCACCCCGCTTGCCAACTGCGCTCATCAGATTGGATGGTCACCCATTCAAGTGCTAGCCCATGCCCGACAGCGCTTAATTTCGGTGATCTGACGGGAGCCGGTGTTACCACTGCGGCAAGGCCGTTGGCACGACAATTATTTAACTTTATATAAAAAAATTTGAATTAGTTACAAACTACAGCGTGCACACACTTTATTCAACACGTAAACATCACTACAGATATTCGGATTAAGGTTATGACATGTTCAATATGCCTGCCATCTATCGCAGACGAAAATCGAAAATCTGCATGATCCGCTGAAGTGTCGGAACATTGATACTCTCGATGACCTCCGGAATGGCTGTTTTCAGCTCGGCAGTGGTTTTGGGGTTATTCCTGTATTAATATAGCACCACAAAAAAGGAGTCACATGTGTTCAGATCCGCAAAATATGGCGGCCAATCGAGTCTCATACCAGTGGCTTCTGGGTAGCCCGGAGCCAGAATGCGGTCCCCGAAGTGCTCCTCATGGACATCAAACCAATCATCTGTTTCGAAGCGGTCGAGCTGCGTCTTGCACGAACCAGATCTTGTCAAAGTCAGGATAATGGCGATGAAATCATCTTCCTAAAGCTTCTGGTACGTCCCGTAGTCACGGTATCATCAAAGAAAATCTCACCGATTATTCCCCGACTGGACATTGCCCACCACACAGTCAGCTTTTCAGGGTGAAGAGACTTCTCGATAGCGAAGTGCGGATTCTCAGTCCCCCAAATGTGCCAGTTCTGTTTAGTGACGAACCCAACCAAATGAAAGCGTGCTTCTACGCTCAACTAAACCTTATTAATTCCCATCATGCCCGGCAGCTAACCGTGCAGTCTGAACATCCTAACACAAACTCTTCAGAAGTTATGACGATTTTATGTCATATACGAGGTGCGATAATAAAGTAATGAGACTGATGTGAAAAAAAAATGTTGCTTGCCGTTTTAGTCAAGTTTAGTGTTGTTTCCTTCAAAGTAGTTCCCTTCTGATTGCACACACTTCTTCCAGCGCTTCTGCCATTGATGGAAACATTTCTGGAACTCATTTTCTGTAATATCCTCCAAGATCCTCGTCACAGATTTTTGGACATCTTGTGTTGTTTGAAAATGGTATCCCTTGACCGCCGTTTTGACTCCTGGAAACAGAAAAAACTCGCACGGAGCGATATCTGGTGAATAATGTGGCTGTGGTAGTACTGAAATTTGTTTTGAGGTTAAAAATTACTGTACTGACAGAGTAGTATGGGATGGCGCACTATCGTGATGCGGAATCCAATTATCAGCAATGTTGGCACGGACACGAAGAACTCTTTTATGAAGTCTTTCTAAAATTTCTTTGTAGTAATATTGGTTAACTGTTTGTCCAGAAACCCACTCTTTATGAAGTATTCCCTTGGAATGAAAGAAGCACACAAGCATGCATTTCACTTTTGACATTGACATGCGAGCTTTTTTTGGTCTGGGTGATCCCTTTGAGCACAATTGCGAATTTGGCGTTTCGTCACTGAATCTTACTGAAAAAACCAACTTTCATCATCAGTCATAACACGGCTCAACAATTCAGGATTGATTTCCGTTTGCTCTAACAGATCGGCTGCCACATTTTTCCGTGTTTCTTGCTGTTGTGGTGTGAGACTTTTGGAGACCATTTTTGCACAAATCTTTCTCATACCAAGATCTTCAGTTATTATTAGACGAACCGTTTCTCGATTGACGTTCAGTTCTTCGGCAATCATTTTCATATATAATCTTCGATCAGATGGTACGATTTCACGCACCCTGGACATACGTCGGTGAGGTTGATGGTCGTCAACTGCGGTCTTCATCTTCAATATTCGTTCTGCATTAACTAAACATTTTATGCCTACGAAAAACTTGAACTCTTGACGTAACCAACTCTCCAAAAGCCTTCTGAAGCTTACCGAAAGTTGTCGTCGTGTTTTCACCCAATTTAACGCAAAAAGAAATGGAGTACCGTTGCGCAATATTATGCGGTCCATTTCCGTGACGAGAGGCACAAACACGTGTTAACTTATTACAGCACAACTCACAATTGAGCAGTTACATCGATGTGCCGCTTGGGCTAGAAGCATCTTATACACCGAGGTCAAAGATATTGTGCCTACACAAGCCTGCAGGGTTGCCACATCTTGCAAAGAAAATCAGTCTCATTATATCATTATAGCACCTCGTATTTCAATAATTGTCACCCTGTACTTTTGGTCATGGAAGAGTCTTGCCATGTTATGTTTATAATATTCATCATCCTGATCACAGTTTTAAATCTAAACTTCCCAAATGCAACAAACATTATAGGTATCACTTCTTTTGGTCGTTTTAAAATGCTTTTCTTATTACAAATATCATTATCGAACCAAAATAAACATTGTCAGCTATGTTCTCTGTTGTACCTCTTTCTGCACAAGTCACACAGCTGAACATTACGTTACAGATCAAAGTAAACGTATTCAGTCTAGTGGGTTCAACCCATCCACTAGACCGAGCGAGGTGGCGCAGTGGTTAGACACTTGACTCGCATTCGGGAGGACGACGGTTCAATCCCGCGTCCGGCCATCTTGATTTAGGTTTTCCGTGATTTCCCTAAATCGCTCCAGGCAAATGCCGGCATCGTTCCTTTCAAAGGGCACGGCCGACTTCCTTCCCTGTCCTTCACTAATCCGATGAGACCGATGACCTCGCTGTCTGGTCTCCTTCCCCAAAACAACCATCCACTAGACTATCTACAAATTTGGACTCATTCGATCAACTCTTTCTGTGTGTCACAACTTTGGTTGCTTTTAGGGTTCCACCACGTAACTTGCGTACGATTACTCATTGCACGTTTTGTCGAAGGAGTGATCTCCTTCGCCATCGAGGTTCAAACAGAATATCATAATGGGATTTGTGATTTATTACAAGCAAGCTGTCTACATACGTCGTGAATTTGCAACACAGGCACACGTCCAGATATCGCTGATGTACAAGGCGGGGAAAGGCAAACGTGTTTTACTTGTGTGTAAACATTGAGAAGAAATATGCCTTTGGGGGGAAACGCCATAATTCCCGAATCGATTCAGAAGATGGATGGGCGAGCTCGGATGTTGCTCCGCAGTTGTGAAAAGTGTTTCGAATAGTATGTGTCGCCAGAGAGCGGAAGGAGAGTGATAAGTCGCCACAACAGCAGCAGCAGCAGCAGCGGGGTGAAACATTACGCTAGCGCCCCGCCACGGAGCAGCAATGAAATTTCCGCGGAGACTGGTGAGAAGGGGGTAAGTGTGGGGGAATGGGGGGGAGGTGGGGCGGTATTCCAAAGACGTGGAGCAACAGGAAGGGCCGCTGGACGTACTCCAGCAGGCGCCGCGCCGTTTCCGCTATAAAAACACTCCAGCCTCCGGCAGCGGCCCCAGCTCCGCCCCCCTGCCCCCCGTCGTTACTCAGACGCAGAGCGGCGTCAGCGCTGGCGGCGTCCCGGCGCCAGTCCCGGCCTGAATAAAAGACGCCGACGCAGACGTCGTGTGTCGTGGTGTGGCGCGGGGCCGAGAGCTCGGCTCACGTCGGTACCGCACTCCACGCTCTCCTGTTCACGTGTCTTCTGCCCGCCTGACGCTAACAGGCGCTGCTGAAAGGACACGCGTTGGCTAACGACACCATTAACGTCGATTTAGACTGTCTCATATTACCTTTAGAAAAGAGGGTCAGTGACCACTGCAAGCGGAAACAGACACAGGCGAGGAGGAGGGGCCACGAAAAGCAAATAATAAGCACACTAAGCAAAACATTAGTAACCTCCAGGAGTCAATGTACCGATATTGTACTCCGAGGAGTCATGGGATAGCGATATGCAGACATACAGATGGCGGTAGTATTGTGTACAATACGTACAAAAGCAATTACAATGAAATGAACACCCTTAGTTGCTTACAGACGTTGACACACGACAACGGGGACAGATGAAAATGTGTACACCCACCGGAACTCGAACCCGGGATCTCCTGCTTACATGGCAGACGCTCTATCCAACTTTTTTTTGTCATTTTGTTCGTTATTGACCGTTGTGTTTGGTCGTTGCGGACGTCGCAAGACATCCTGTTCAAGTTCGGTGGTTGATCCTTCCACTCAGTTTTTTATTACAGAGGCCAACCGGCTCTCTGACCGAACACGCTGAGCTACCGTGCCGTTTGATCTGAGCCACCGAGGACACAGAGAAGACCTCAACTGCAGTGATTTATCTCTGGCACGCCTCCCGCGAAACCCACATTGTCAACGTATTGTCCCGCACTACATTCGTAGTGCCCCCGCCCATTATACTCATTACTCGCGGCGCGTTACCGATTCCCGTAAGAGTTCGGGCACTGTTTGTGCATTCGCACAGAAAAAGAAGATGGTCAAGTGGCCGGTGAGCCTTAACTATATATATCTGTTCTTCCGGACAATGGGGGTTGACGTATGTCAACGCCTGTAAGCAGCTAAGGATGTTCATTTCATTGTAATTTCATTCCAACGAGCTGCATGGTCACCGATGGTATCTGTTCTTTCGGACATGTCCGAAGGCGCAGATACCATCTTAGTATAGGTAAAAAAGGACAGTGTGTTGGCGGAGCTGTCGTTTCTACTAGGGTGATTCATGTGGAAAGGTTTCCGAAGTGATTGCGGCCATACGACAGTAATTACCCGACTTTGAGCGCGCAATGGTAGTTGGAGTTAGATGCAAGGGACATTCCATTTGGAAAAGCGTTACGGGATTCAGTATTCCGAGATCCACAGAGTCAAGAGTGTGCCAAGAATTGCAGATTTCAGACATTTCTTCTCATCACAGACAAACGCAGTGGCCGACGGCCTTCATCAACGAACGAAAGCAGTGACGTTTGTTTAGAGATGTCAATGCCTACCGACAAGCAACGCTACGTGAAATAACCCCAGAAACCAACGTGGGACGTACGATTAACGTATCCGTTACGACAGTGCGACGCAATTTGGAGTTAATGGGCTATGGCAGTAGACGACCGATGCGAGCAACTTTGCTAACAGCACATAGCTCGCAGAGCCTCTGCTGCTCTTATGACAATATCGCTTGGACGTTACAAGACTGGGAGACAGTGGCCTGGTCAGATGAAATACGATATCATATGGTTTTTTTTTACCTTTTTTTCCTGTATTAAAACCACCATATATGTACATAAGCACAAAAATAAAATATTGAAGTGCTGGAACTGATTCAACACGAATTGTATTCTGCAGTAGACTGAAGAATACATTTCAGTATAGTGCCATTTGTAAGCTTACAAAGTAGAACATAAATAGTAAACTGACAGTAACCTCTTCAGTCCAGACAGAGACAAAGAACCGAAACGCAAACATATATATAATTGATTGTCTTAACTGGAATGACAGTTCTGTCATTTGATTCATAACCGTCCAAAATCAAAGTCATTTGGAGCACACAAACGGATAACAAGAGATGCACAGGAACATAAATTAATGAAAACGTCATAATGAAGTTAATAACACCATTGAGAAGTCGGGAGTAGTCCTAGGAACTGGTATAACCCCTTATTCGTTGTGTATTTTGTTCGCTACATAGTCTTGCATGTGATTTGTGTCCTTACCGGCATCGAGAATTACCCTACGCCATGTTTTTCAAAAATTATGTCTAACATGTTAGCAAACATCCTCCTGAAATTTGGGTAACGTTTCATCTTCCAGCGTGCCTTTCTCATGTAAGCCTCGAAACTAATGAGATTATTTTCACTATTGTGGATGATGATGTATGTCACAAACTGTCCTAACATCCACATTACGGGGTTGTTCTTGGTAGCGGTAAAATGTTTCGCGTCCGGCCAGAGCAGGATGTCGGTGCAGTGGCTGGCTGGGCTGCTGCGGGTAATCAGGCCCAGCCTCTGCTGCACCGATTTCCAGTTAATGAGATGACCGCCACAAGTGAAGCGATGGCGTAAGGTGTCGACCAGACCACAGCGGACGCATTTATCACTGTCACTTAAACCGATTCTATGCAACCTTTCATTAGTGGGTATAACATCGTTTACCACTTTATGCCATGTGGACGCCACTTCAGCAGTGTGGAGAGTTAAACTTATGTTGTCCCAAACTGCCTTACAATGTACACTCGGGTATTTAAGTTCAATGGGATTCCGGACTATTGGAGATGTCCATCTTTTTAATAACAGGTGCGTCGTCGGTAAATCCTGCGTGAAATAATGTCCATCAATATAGCTTACTTCAAGAAAAAACTGCTTGACATGTCGTACTTTGTAATGTATTTTACCTACATCAATTGGTGGATGCATATCGATTGGTTGTAAGGTTCGGAAGAGCCAACTGGTTACGCTGAGAGGTTCCTTGTCCAACAAATGGGTGATTCGTTTAATATATAACGCAGTACACTTTCGGTCAATGTCAGGCATGTTTAGTCCGCAGGCCTGTCTGGAAGACGTCAGCGTGGTGTATTTCACTTTGAACAGATGCCCTTGCCAGATAAATCTATTAGAGAGTTTCATCACGTGTTTGGCCTGCATCTTGGGGACTGGAAATAGTTGGGCCATATAGTACGCTTTACTGAATACATAACTGCTGAGGAGTCGTATGCGTTGGATAATGTTAACGGACCGCCAATTGTTTTCATAGATGGCACCTTGCATTTTATTGGTGACGTGCTTCCAATTTTTTGCATTCATTTTTAGCGGGCATTTGTCGATAATCATCCCCAGAGTGGTGTGGGTTTCGAGACGCTTCGCCCAAGGTATAATAACTGCGTCGAATCCTCGAATGTTGACAAAGGTGCATTTACCGGCGTTGATTTTAGCACCTGAAGCACGACAGTACTCGTCTACAGCGGTCTTGAGGGTTGATACGTCTCCGTCGTTGCGCAATAACACTCCGACGTCGTCGGCGTAAGCACGAACCACGAAGGACGTCCCGACGATCGAAAGGCCTGCAAGTTTGTCATGAATAGAGCGTAAGAGCGGCTCGAGCGATAAAACAAATAACATCATGGAGAGAGGGCTCCCCTGCGGCACTCCTCTTTGGACCTCGATGGGTTGAGTAAGCTGTCCATTTACGCTGATTCTGGTTGTAATGCCCGTGACGAAATGTTGCACGACATTTATAACCCGTTGATCAAAACCACAGCGCTGCAGTAGCTGTAGGAGGTACTCGTGGCGGACGCGATCAAAAGCCTTGCAAAAGTCGATAAACAGCAATGCGAGATTCACGTTAGTGACTGACGCTATGGCTATTACATCTCTATATTCCGAAAGGGGCGTCATAATAGTGCGACCAGGGATGCGTGATTGATGGTTGTGAATCACTTGCTTCATTAACGGAGACAATCTGCTGTTGAGTGCTCTGGCGAAGGTTTTGTAATCAAAATTGAGTAAAGTAATAGGTCGGAAGTTATCTAAGGTTTTCGGGTGTTTGCTTTTTGGTATCAATACAATTCGGCCTTCCTTCATTTCGGCCGGCTCGTCACTCCCTCGCATCACTTCATTGAGAACGTCTGTAAATGCGTGTCCGATTATGGGCCAGAAGCGCACATAAAATTCCCGTGGAAAACCATCAGAGCCAGGGGATTTATTCGATGGCGAGCCAGAAATCAGTTCAAGGACTTCGTCTGGGACAAAATCGTGTACGACCGCCGAGTTGTCCGCAGGCGTGACTACGGTGGGCAGAGCACTCACGATATCGCCGCCGTCATCACCATATGTATCGGATTGCGAGTACAGATCCGTGAAGTACCGGTAAACTGCAGTAAGAATATCACTCTGTCGGGTCAAACGGAGTCGATCATCTGTGTCCAGCTCCCCGATAAAAGCTCGCTTGCGATGGGCACGATGTTTTATGAGGTGATACAGCGATGCAAGTTCGTCCTCTTGAAGTGATTTTGCTTTAGATCTGATCTTCAGTCCTTCAAGCTGCGTTCGCTTTATGCCTATAAGCTTCGCCTTTATTTGTTTGTTGGTCGTCAGCTGTGTGTTGGTTGGTGTCGTAGTCGCATACAACTCTCGCAGATCTGTTTGGTAAAAATCAATCGTGCGTTTGACATCTTGCGCCTTTTTTGCTAACTGTAGTTTCTTAAGGACAATCGCATTTTCCGTTTGACCACAGCATTCCACCAGGCTATCTTGCTCGGATATCTGCAACATTGCTTGCGACAATCCACCCATGTAGTGGAGATGACATCTTGTAGCAAGGCATCGGCGAGAATAGAAACATTTAGGCTCCACGGAATCCTATGTCATTTAGTATGCTGTTTGGCCAGATTTATCGTGACACAGAGGGCGTAGTGGTCGGAGAAGCTAGCCGAAATGACATCGGCGTCCAGAACACGTTGGCAAATGTTCTCAGAGATGTACAAACGGTCTAGACGGCTACATGCGGTGGTGGTCAGGTACGTGTACTTTACCAGGGTAGGAAATTTTAGTTCCCACGCATCCTTCAGCTGCAGGTGACGCATCAGACCATGTAGTTCCCTACAGTAATTAAAGTTTGGCGATTGGTCTTTCCGGTGGATCACACAGTTGAAATCACCACTAATTATTAAATGGGTTGGGTTGCGGCGTAGCAAGTATATGATGTCTTGTTTAAAGAAGTTAGCTCTTTCTGATTTTAAGGTCGTTCCAGATGGAGCAAAGATACTGACGAGGGTGACGTCAAAAATTTGGCAAGCTATGCCCCTACCGGAGTCCAACATTTCGATATTGCTCACTGGGATTCCGTCTCGTGATAGAATGGCCGGTGTTTACGATTGTTGCAAATCCTGATACATGAAAATTTAAGATAGACACTTCCTGTAACAGAACTTTATCAACTTCGGACTCATAGATAAACTGCCGTAGCATTGCTAATTTTAAATCTGTCCTAACTCTATTAATGTTCAGGGACAAAAGCTTATAAGCTTGACTCATGATCGTCCAAGACTTGTGGGTGATGGGAAGCGTAGGAAGCCCAGTCCATCTCACCGTCATACTTCGAACCTACATCCGCAGGTTTTGTACCAGTTTTTGCGCTGACTTTAGTTTTTGAGTTACTTCCAGCCACGGAGTCCTTTGGTTTAACTTTATTTTGCCGTCGCAAAGTCGTCTGAAGTGTCATTGAAGACGGCGGAGTCGGCGAGTCATGGCTGTAAGCAGTATGTGAAAGTCCTTGCTTCGGAACGGGTGACGACAAGTCCGAAGACGCGGCTTCAGTAGGCTCACTGTGTTTGTTTGGAGCCGCACTGGCTGTTTGTATACAACTGCCCGGGTCCTCGTGATGTTTGGAAACAGTTTCGAGGTGGCGGCTGTTTATGTTATACTCTACACAGCATGCTTCATCTGCCGTGTTTACGAGTTGCAGCTGACGGACTGCCGCCTCTTGTGTGTTGGCCACCTGCGGCGAGTCGGCGAGCGGCATAGGAACGGATTGCTGTAAACACTCGGCTGCACTCGTATTGAGTTTCTGCGTCGGGCGGTTGAATGGGAATTTGGCGGGTCGTAACTGAGCCATCCGACACTTGCGTGTCCTGTGTGGAGGCCCGTGGCTCCGCGTCATCGGTTTGATTTTTTACTACCTGGTCGCCGGAACCGCTACCGTCACTTATAGTACGTCGTCGTTTGTTACCGACAGATAATGCAATACCGGTGGCTAAGGGGTGACTGGCCACGGGTTTTTGAGGCAAGGGTGGGAAGGTGCTGTTACCGAGATCGTTGTCCTCTGACACAGATGCACTCGGTTGGGAGTCAGTCACAGAAGGCGTCTGATTTTGAGTTAGGACATCAGCCAATGTTAATCTCTGTCGTTGTTGCACATTGTTTCGAAGTACGACAACTCGCCGTGGGCAATCCTCTCGTAAATGGCCACTCGTGTTACAGATAAAACAAGTGCCTACTTGCCCCTCGTAAATGAGATGAGCCTTATAACCACAAACCATTATATAGGATGGGATATTGACTTTAACGGCCATGTCAACTGAGCGAACCCCACCATAACATTGGAGTTTGTGACGGCTCGACCATTTTTCGTTTCTAATCTGTCGGATGTCACCGTATTTGGCGAGGACATATCTAAGAAAACAATTCTCAACCTCAGGTGGCAAATTGAACACTCGCACTTGTTTATACTCAATGTCAGCGTTAGTTATTGAAACTGTACTCACCGACTGATCACGATGTCGGAACTCTGCTTTCCCACCAGTATTCACCAAAATTTTCTCCAGTTGTATCTGGTCTAAAAACTTCACAAAGAAACAGTATTCCGCCATGTCATAATATGCTGTATGGACCTGATCGGATGTGATGCCAATAATATCTACTATCCAGTCATGGATTTCTAGAGAACTCGGTTGCACATTCCTGGAAGATTTCTCAAATGCAAAACACAGGGTATTCTTATGAGGTACACTGGGAGCCATAACTGCACTTTATGAGCGGTCGGGACCGCTGTGAGTAAATTAAGAAGCTTGTGTACGACGGTAGTGAAGAAGCACTGAGAATATCACAGGTCACAACCCAATAATTATTATAAACACGGCTTGTGGCGCTGCGACTACGCGGAAGTACCGACACGTCCGATCGCTGTCGCGTCCCAAGCGGAACTGAGCTGATGGTAGGGTTCGAGTGTAGCGCAGATCTCACGAAGCCAACGATCCAAGCTATCAAAAAGTCTCTTTTCAAGCTGGTGGTTGCTCCATAATGGTGTGTGCTATGTTTACATGGAATGGAGTCGGTCCTGTGGTTAAACCCAACCGGTGATTGACTGGAAATGGTTATGTTCGTCTACTTGAAGGCCATTTTCAGGCATTCATTAACTTATGTTTCAAAATGTTCGATGTGTGTGAAATCGTATGGCATTTAACTGCTAAGGTCATCAGTCCCTAAGCTTACACACTACTTAACCTAAATTATCCTAAGGACAAACACACACACCCATGCCCGAGGGGGGACTGGAACCTCCGCCGGGATCAGCCGCTCAGTCCATGACTGCAGCGCCCTAGACCGCTCAGCTAATCCCGCGCGTCAACTTATGTTTTCAAGCAATGATGTCATGTCACCTGGCCACAGGTGCTCGCCATTGGTTTGAAGAACTTTCACGTCCTTTCGAGTGAATGATTTGACCACCCAGATCACCCGACGTGGATCCCAAGCAGCATTTATGGGACGTAATCGAGAGCTCAGTTCGTGCACAGCATCCTGCACCGAATACACTTAGCAACTATGAGCGGCTATAGAGGCAGTATACTTCATTATTCCCCCAAGGGACTTCCAGCGACTTGTTGAGCCCACGCCACGTCGAGTTGCTGCACTACGACACTCAAAAGAAGGTCCGACACGATGTTAGAAGGTATTCCATGACTCTTGTCATCTCAGTGTATTGTCTGGCGTTACCCGCAGGAAAGTTTGCCAGTAGACAGTGCATACCGAAATGGAGACAGACGAGTAGAACGGAAAACGAAAAAAAAGAAAGACTAGCAAGGACACTAAATGAAACATTAGTAACACCCAGGACTCACAGCGCTGAGACTGTACGAGCTGTGTGAGAAAAATAATGTGAATGATTTTTATCTACCGAAGTTTGTATTTTTATTTTTTTAAAGCAATACTGTCTCCTTCGAAGTAGTTCGGAATCTACTCACCGGCGGAGTCGTTGTTCCCAGCCTTAGTAGCAGCCCTGAAAGGCTTAAAATGGTAGGGCCTTTGACATGTCGGTCACTTTTTATTGAATGTTCTCCAGAGTCACAAAGTGACGTCCTTCCAAGATATTGTTCAAGTTTGGGGGAAGAAAAATGACAAAGTGACTCAGATCAGGTGAATATGTGGGCTATGGAACAACAGGAATGGCTTTTGAGGTCAAATATTCAGTAATGGATGTGGCCGTGTTATATGGGATGTTTTCATGATGCATGATCCACTTGTCTGTAGTGTCCGGTCTCATTCAATTCACCCTTTTCCTAACAGTTTATGCTGGAGAAACCATCTTACAACTGCACGCACACGCTGTACGTTTTCGTCGCTTTTTGAAACTGAAGGACTCCTTGAACGACGTTCATTTTCAACCTGTTCCCGGACTTACAAAAATAATATCTGCCAGCGAAAAACCTTATGCTCTAGATAAGGAATGTTTCCCTTAGCAGCGTTTCAAGTTTCCATAGGTCACATTCACGGATTCCCTAAGTTTACAACAAAATGTAATTTCATAACTTTGCTCTAAACTCAGCTGTTCCATTTTCGTAATACGCAACAGAAACATAAAACGTCACTGATGGGCTCTCAAAATTCACGTGATAACTCTGTGGACTTGAAATTTGGACTGAGAATTACGAAGATTCAAATGGCTCTGAGCACTATGGGACTTAACTTCTGAGGTCATCAGTCCGCTAGAACTTAGAACTACTTAAACCTAACTAACCTCAGGACATCACACACATCCATGCCCGAGGCAGGATTCAAACCTGCGACCGTAGCGGTCTCGCGGTTCCAGACTGTAGCGCCTAGAGCCGCTCGGCCAATCCGACCGGCAATTAGGAAGGGATGAACACACAGGTCTATACGAGCAGAAGAACACAGCGTTGTCAGGTTGCTCGAACTGCAGTCTGTACCATTACTTTTCTTGCACACCTCGTATAACAAAGGCTAACGACTCTGCTTCATTTCACGGTCCCCGTCATTAGTTGGCCCAAACCATGGGACAACAAGCAGTCACAAATCATCATGAAGTCATCTCTTGCTTGAACTGAACGCCCCATACACTGCAGTTTAAATGCCTCCTTGAGCAGTTGGTGGTCTTGTCGCCTTGCATCAATGCAGCTTTACGTACCGCTCTCAGCGTGGCACTCGTCTCCAGTCCCTTACGTCTATTGCCTACGAGGTCCACTCATATTAATGTGACAACCGTCTACGTTCAACGCCAATGTGCCACAATCATCACCGACGGCAGATGGCTCCGATAGCACTGGACTGTATATAAGCCGTGTCTGGGGAACGCTTAAATCAGTGCAGTCGCTGTCGTATTGCGGAAATGGAGAGGTTTATCTGACGTCCAAAAAAACATATCATTGGTTTTTGGGCCAAGGGTGAAAGCATTTCCGAAACGGCTAAGTTTGTGAACTGCTGACATGCCACCTAGATTAAAGTATACCATTGGTGGCACAATGGCTAGATCTAAAGCCGGCGATGAGTCCCTGTGACGCACCACGGGCCTTAGAAGACAAGAGTCAACAACTCTTGCGGAGACGTGTACGGGTGAAAAGATGAACGAAGGGGCTACCAACAGCGCCTCCTCAACGACCGTCCAGTGAATGTTGCTGTGTATGGGCCCATGCAGCAGTCGCCTGGTTCATGCACCCATGCAGACTGCTATTCGTCGGCGACGAAGGCTGGAACTGGCAAGCCAGTACGTCTATTGAGTGACGACATGTGAGATTCTCAGACGGATCTCGTCTTATGGCGCATCGGGAAGATGGCCATTCTCGTGGACGGTGTGGAGAGTCTGAAAGAAAACACAAAAGCTGGAAGAGGGAGCATTATGGTTTGGAGAATGTTTACGTGGAATTCCCTGAGTGATCTAATTATTCTGGAAGGCGCAATGAAGGAAGACAAGTATGCATTTTCCTTATATGCAGTTTGTTTTTCTCTGGCACGATGGGAACTACCGGCAGGACACTGCAACGTTTCACACGTGCGTAGTTCAAACAGCACCAAGCTCAGTTTACCGTACTCCCCTGGCCAGCCAGTTCCCCGGATTTAAACCCAGTCGAGTAACTATGGCATTATTTCGATCAGGCTGTACGCGCCATGTATCAACCGAGAAACCTGGCGCAGCTGGCCACAGTATTGGATTCGGCACTGCCCAACATTTCTGTCGGTAGCTTCCAGGACCGCACTGAATTTTTTCCTGCACGTCTAGCTGCAAAAGATGATTATTTGGGCTTTTGACCGGTTGCCATGCAAATACCATTGTACAGTGTATTAACACCACTTATTCCTATGCCATTTTACGTGCACTATCTGATCAAAATTATCCGAGAACCTCATGTAAAGCGGAATCTACCACTACATCTCACGAAGATACGGACTAGCTATTGTGGAAGAAGATTAAAACTATTGTGTTGTGAGTAAAGAATGAGTAACATCAGATTGGGTCGATAAAAAGAGCTCAGCAACTTCGAACGTGTGCTAGTCAGTGATGAGTATTATATCCATCAGGGGACAATGCAACCGTTTCTGAATCCGTCCCAGTCCACTATTGGTGACGTCACTGTCAAGCGGAAACTACCACAGCGAAACCAAGACCAACCAGACCTCATGCGCATATGGACAGGGATGGTTGGACGCTGCAGATGATGGTTGTAAAAAAATCTCATGAATTCATTAAAAAGAATCTCAGTCCTGAGTCCCAATGTCTTACCAGCATTTCGGCCAGCACAGTCACTGCCCGTTTTGAGTTGTAAAGAATTGGATGCAATCGTCGAGCAGCTCTTCACAATCCATACATTTATGTATTCAGTATTACACTACTGGCCATCAAAATAGCTATACCAAGAAGAAATGCAGATGATAAACGGGTATTCATTGGACAAATATATTATACTAGAACTGACATGTGATTACATTTTCACGCAATTTCGGTGCATAGATCCTGAGAAATCAGTACCCAGAACAACCACCTCTGGCCGCAATAACGGCCTTGACACACCTGGGCATTGAGTCAAACAGAGATTGGATGGCGTGTACAGGTACGGCTGCCCATGCAGCTTCAACATGATACCACAGTTCATCAAGAGTAGACTGGCGTATTGTGACGAGCCAGTTGCTCGGCCACCATTGACCAGACGTTTTCAATTGGTGACAGATCTGGAGAATGTACTGGCCAGAGCAGAATTCGAACATTTTCTTTATCCAGAAAGGCCCGTACAGGACCTGCAACTTGCGGTGGTGCATTATCCTGCTGAAATGTAGGGTTTCGACGTGATCTAATGAAGGGTAGAGCCATGGGTCGTAACACATCTGAAATGTAGCGTCCATTGTTCAAAGCGCCGTCAATGCGAACAAGAGATGACCGAGGCGTGGTAGCAGTGGCACCCCATACCATCACGACGGGTGATACGCCAGTATGGCAATGACGAATGCACGCTTCCAATGTGCGTTCACCTCGATGTGGCCAAATGCGAATGCGACCATCTTGATGCTGTAAACAGAACCTGGATTCATCCGAAAAAATGACATTCTGCCATCCGTGCACCCAGGTTAGTCGTTGAGTACACCACCGCAGGCGCTCCTGTCTATGATGCAGCGTCAAGGGTAACCGCAGCCATCGTCTCCGAGCTGATAGTCCATGTTCCTGCAAACGTCGTCGAAATGTTCGTGCAGATGGTTGTTGTCTTGCCAACGTCCCCATCTGTTGACTCAAGGATCGAGACGTGGCTGCACGATCCGTTACAGCCATGCGGATAAGATGCCTGTCATTTCGACTACTAGTGATACGAGGCCGTTGGGATACAGCATGGTGTTCCGTATTACCCTCCTGAACCCACCGAATCAATATACTGCTAACAGTCATTGGATCTCGACGGACGCTAGCAGCAATGTCACGATACGATAAACCGCAATCGCCCGACCTGTATCAAAGTCGGAAACGTGATGGTAGGCATTTCCCCTCCTTGCACGAGGCATCACAACAACGTTTCACCAGGCAACGCCGGTCAACTGCTGTTTGTGTATGAGAAATCGGTAGGAAACTTTCCTCACGTCAGCACGTTGTAGGTGTCGCCACCGGCGCCAACCTTTTGTGAATGCTCTGAAAAGCTAATCATTTGCATATCACAGCATCTTCTTCCTGTCGGTTAAATTTCGCGCCTGTAGCACGTCATCTTCGTGGTGTAGCAATTTTATTGGCCAGTAGTGTATATCCATCAGGGGACACTGCAACCGTTTCTGAATCCGTCCCAATCCACTATTGGTGATGTCACTATCAAGTGGAAACTACCACAGCGAAACCAAGACCAACCAAACCTCATGCGCATATGGAAAGGGATGGTTCGAAGCTGCAGATGATGGTTGTGAAATTCTCATGAATTCATTAAAAAGAATCTCAGTCCTGAGTTTCAATGTTCTACCAGCAGTGCTGCCAGCAGAGTCACTGCCTGTTTTGAGTTAAAAATAATTGGATACAATCATCGAGCAGCTCCTCACAATCCATACATTTCTGTATTCAATATTAAGTCACTCTCAATGTGGTGTGATAACACTGCACAGTGGGTGCGGGAAACGAGTAATCTGGACTGATGAATCACGGTACACTCTGTGGAAATCAGATTGAACAGTCTGGGTTCTGGATTTGCAGAACGTATCGAAGATGTTACTTGATCTCAGGTACGGAGGCAACAGTAAAGTAGGGTTAGGCTGTAGTTCTGTTATTGTGCTCAGGAAAACACTGAATGTGGAAGGATAGGAATACATTTTATAACATTGTAAAGTGTTTGCAGTAGAGGAAAATTTCGGAAAAGATTATTTTATCACAGTAGCAATTCACTGCTCCATATGTGAGGCAGTGGTTTGCAGACAATAACGTTCCTGAAATTGACTGATCTGCACAGAGTCCCGGGCCGAAACCAATCGGAATCCTTTTGGAAGATTTAGAACGCCGCCTTCGTTCATACCCCAGCATTCAACAGCACTATCTTCTCTGGTTTCTGCATTTGAAGAAGAACTGGCTGCTATTACGCCACAAATATTTACTGATCTCTTTGTAGCCCCATTACAGTTGAAGCCTTCACAAACGCTAAAGACGGACGCAACCCTCATTAACATCCACTAATGACTGTCCAAATACTTCTGATCAGGTAGTGTAGTTGCTAATAACTTGTAGACTCGCTAGACATTCCCGTGAAATCGGGCAACTGCATTCAGCGAGTAGTCATGGGCAAGCCCAAACCAAATAACTTCTTTCAGATGCTCTGTGACACCTCCATGCCGATATCATTCACCTGAATGGCTGAGTCCGCGCTGAATACCGTGGCCGGCAGATGAGCAAACGGCAAGGCTCACTCGGGAGGAGCGGTAGTGGTGAGGGCTACGGGCAGGTGCCGCAGGGAAATGCTGAGTGCTGGAGAAAAAGTGCCATTTTAAACAGGACCCTACGCTAATATTTTCTGTAAATATTAGGTAGAGCCCCTCCACGCCCACACTTGTATGATGATCATTCAGAAAGGGTTACTGTCACTTGTCCGTTGGTTAGTGTCTAGAAAGAAATTCGCCGATAATGCAGCGATTTATTTTCGCCTGGCTTGTTAATCATTTTTAACTTTCAGAAAAGTGTCACGAGCGGCAAATTTGTTAGTAAAATTTACACATTTCTCTTTCTGTCACGTTAAAAATTGCTTATTTTGACAAAACATAGAGGAGTATACATAGTCTTCCCTCACTAACATGTTGTGCAGGCGCATTTGCGAGAGAATACTGAAACAGTGGGTTATCAAATTTATTAAATGATGAACGGAGGAAAAGTAAGGTTAGTAGCTTACTCAAAAGCACTTGCTCGGTACAAAATAAACCTGTAGTGTCTTCAGTTATGTACATCAGCTATCGATGGCCCTTAAAAATTACATCCTCTCTTCAATAAAGTCTGCAGTTACTGGAATAACGCGGTAGATAATGAAGTTTTGCATAAATACACATGGAAAAATATTCTTCTCTGGACTTGCTATCGCTTGCCAAAAATCTCTTTTCTATATCTCAAACTGTTTGTGAAATATGAGAAATGATGTGGCTGGTTCACTCTGGCTTTATCGCTGCCCACGCGCTATCGCAAATTAGTGTGCTACGTCAGATCAATTTTCTCGGGATTGGTGACAAATAGCAAAGTCTAAAGAAAAATTCAACATGTTAACTACGAGGGTTGACAGAAAAGTTATGCCTCCACCTTCGTAACTCTTCAATGGTTGGCAGAATTGGTATACGGCAGGTACTGGCTTTTTCCGTAGCCTCTTCTCTACAACACTAGTTGGCGGGTTAGCATTGAACGGTTGTGCTGTTACGGTGTAAAGTATGGGACTGAGCGCAGACGTTCGGTCAATGCAATTTAAGCAACATGCAGTCATTGAGTTCTTGACATCAGAAGGTGTCACCCCAAAGGAGATTCATCAGAGAATGAAAACAGTTTATGGTGCTTGTGTTGAGAACTGTGAGACTGTGGTTGCCGAAACAGAGTGTCGACTTCTTCCGTGACAGCTTCAGAAAACGTGTTCATTGTTGGCAGAAATGTATCCAATTGGATGGTGACTATATGGAAAAGTGAATATTGGTAATTAAAGATCACATTATAAGTATTATTTCTGCGTTTGATTTATTAAAATATTTCCATCCAAACCCAATTAACGAAGGTGGAGGCATTACATTTACATCTACATCTTATATACTCCGCTAGCCACCAAACGGTGTGTGGCGGAGGCACAATTCCCGCCAAAGTCCTGTTCACCCCCCCCCCCCCCCCCCCGTCTGTTCCACTCGCGGATCGCGCGACGGAAAAATGACTGAACGCCTCAGTACGAGCTCTAATTTGCCTTATCTTTGAATTGTGAGCATTGCTGCTAGTGTGTCGCACTTCAAACTTTCTATGAGATATGTAATGCTCTCGCGATGGCTAAATGTATCAGTCACGAATGTGGCCACTCTTCTTTGAACCTTCTCAGTCTCTTGAATCAGACCCAACTAGTAAGGGTCCCATAAAGACGAACAATACTTTAAGATTGGACGAACTAACGTATTGTAAGCGATTTCCTTTCTTCAGGGATTGCATCGCTTCAGAATTCTACCAATAAACCGCTATCTAGAGTTCGCCTCGTCCGTTACTTGTGTAATCTGATCATTCTATTTGAGATCATTCCGAATAGTCACACCCAGATGACGGATGTTACCGCTTCCAAAGACTGGGCATTTGTTTTGCACTCGATCATTAATGAGGATTTTCGCCTTGTTGTACGCAGTAGGTTACACTTTCTAACATTGGGAGGTAACTGCCAGTCATTACACCACGCATTTACTTTCTGCAAATCCTCATTGATTTGTTCACAACTTTCGTGTGATACTGCTTTCCTATGGACTACAGCATCATCGGCAAACAGTCTAATGCCGCTGTCAATACCATTCAACCCTTGTAAATTTCGTATGCAGCAAACGCAAAATCATAATTGATTGGTTGGTTGGTTGCTTTGGGGAAGGGAACCAAACAGTGAGATCATCGGTCCCATCGGATTAGGGAAGGATTGGAAGGATATCGGCCGTGCCCTATCAAAGGAATCATCGCGACATTTGCCTGAAGCGATTTACGGAAATCACGGGAAAACTAAACCAGAATGGCCAGACGTGGGTTAGGACTATCGTCCTCCCGAATGCGAATCCAGTGTGCTAGCCACGGCGCCAGATAGCTCGGTAAAATCACAGAGACCTTTACTTTTCGTTCCAAACATTTTCTAATTTCGCCCAGTTTCTTACTCCCATGTAAATATAACAATAACTATGAATATTAATGAAATGATGGGGACATCATCATGAACGTAGCATAGAAAGCTATAAGGAAAGCAAAAATGAAATTTTTGTACTGCATAGATTCTGTAAAATCGTTTGATAAACATTCCAGGGTGCCTCGGTCATAGCCGACCGGCCGAATGGTGGCAAACACTGTTGGCCTCCCCTTTCGCACAAACGAATGAACTCGTCCAGTGCTTTGGACGAAAATTGGTCACTCGGCATCGGCCACCTTATTCTGCGCGGATTATACAGACACACCAGCTCACTGCCATGACACGGTGGAGAGCGACATGACTGCTTGGTACTAGGTCTATACCGTTACAGTGCTCAAAAGCGACCACTGTGCTCTTTCAGCTGAATTGCTAATTGTTTGTCAGGTGAGCTTTTGTCGACATTTAACGCAAAATAACAAACAGTGCTGCAAAATTAGTTTTTGAAATACTCGTATTTTGCAAGCAGACACAGTATTCTGAACATTAAAAAAATAGTGATGAAGCTATCAGTAAATAAGGGCATCATGAACGACGGATGTGCAGTGTCCTGCCATGGCGGAGGAAACTATACCGCCAAGGCAGGCTCCGATCGCCTCATAAAATCCAGAAATATGTGATATAATCTGCTGGTGTGTCGCTGCGTAATCCCCTTTTGATATGGGGCAGAGATAGTCATCGTGATCTACATTGTAGATTAAAGATGATCATGTTGAATTGAGACAATCTGTGTATTGCTAAATGCGGGTGCTCCACCAGCCAGGAATTGCTGCTGGACGTCAGCACTGCTCCTTACCTGCTTATTTCCAAACACACTTTTCAGGAGCAATCGTGTATGTGAAAGTCATATACACATTGATGTAAAGATTTTCTTATGTTTTATATGATGTCTAGTTTCGTTCAGTTATGATTATGTCATATCTATCGGTGTTGATGAAAGTTTATGAAAACATAAGATTTCTAGCGTATGGACATTTGGCGCAGTGCTGACTTCTTAGAAACTCTTTTCTGCTCATGCCTACAAGTTGCAGTGGATAAGAGAGCACCAACTGAGGACTCGGAAAGTAGTATCCAGTGAGTCGAAGCATTCCTGCTTGTATAGGAAACATATGCTGTATTAAAAATCTTGAATGCTTGGTGCTCCGCAGCTTCGAGATATTTATGAAAATACATCTTATAGCCAAAATGAGGTACGTTTGAAATTTATTTGCCAAACCTGCGTTTGAGTGTGTAAACCTTTGTCAGTGGCATCTGATACACAGAAGACAGGTCCCATGTATGTTAGTGTTGTCACATATTACACTACGGCAGTTCTTGATCTTGTCTGACATAACTGTCATATAATCTAAATTGGGAACTGACATGTCAAAGCGTCAGGATTATCTCTCTTTGGTTATTTCTAAGATCATACTTCTACACGTTTGTGACATGCTTTCATTTATGTAAAATAAAATTTTTGGGCATTTGATACATTAGGGCAGGATAAACAAAAGGAATAAAATCCAAAATAATCCAACATTTCATGTCAAATTAGAAAGTTTACATGCAGGATATGGAGACACTCTTAATCGAAAGTATTCGCCTTGACGATGATTGAGGTAACGTTGTGACATGGAACTTATGAGACACTTAAAGCGAAGAGAAGACAACCGGTTACAGGATCGCTCAAGCGTCATCAACAGCTGAAGGAGACTGATCAGTGATCGATTCGAAAAGTCATACTTCTCATTTTATAAGCTTCAAATGCGCGCAATAGGTTTCATATCAGGAAGCGTGAAAGCACTCGGGTACTATAATATCCTTCGAGTTTTAACGTTGGCGTGATGAACTGTCTTGCCAATGTGGTAGATCATCTGAGAGATGCTGGAAATAAACAAACAAATTCATGTAGTCGGAAGGTAGAGGAGGGTACTTCGGTTGGTTACCTGAGTGGCGTTCTGTTGACAGTCCGATAATACTGCCATGGATCGCGTTTGACTTACGCCGTAAAACAAGTGTAAACCATTGTAAAGAATGATTCGTCCTTCCGTATTATTTATCCATGCTTCCAGTATGTAATAGTGGTGTTTCTGCTCAGAGTGTGATCTCCGGGCTGTGTCTTGTTCCTTGAGCTGTGGTAAACGAGTGGAACGATGATTACTCAGCCCCAAAGTGAGGTAGAGGAGCCAGATAGCTGCTTATCGGTTACTTTTGTTCATCGTTTATGGTTCGCTGCACAGTGGTTCTTCAGTCAGCTGCTGTTTTCCATTACAGTCGAGAGCAACACCTATCACCAACATTTTGTCGCCCACCCCAGTTGACTTAGGTGGTGGTGGTTTTCCGTAAGCGGAGATACCTACATGTTGTCCCCGTATGACCCTAGTTGTTTTGTGCACTAAAACAATACTTACCTGTTGTTGACTTACCATTCCATACACGAATGGCGCTATTATGGAATCAACTAACGTCTGTGGTTAACTGATAAAGCTTCTGGCATTTTGCAATCTGATCCGCCGCTTACTTAAAGGAATGGGGCTTTCCTTCCGCACAATGTCAGTGACTGGAATAAATCCTAAGCAGAAAATAAGTGAGTATCAGAACTGCGGGTTCAAGAAACTAATATAACAAGAAGAGAGACATGTTGAAAACAACACGGCAGCATTGTTTAATAACCAATGTGATTATGCAGAAAAGGAAACACTGACAAAATGTAGCACCATTCACTGCACAAAACTAGTACTGCATCTTAAAGATTCATGGGAATAGCAAACACAAATTTTAATCAAATATTGAAAACATTGTCTGTCCCTATTGTAAGTAAGGTGGTGAGCGCAACGATCGTTGCTTCTGATCGGAGCCTACTATTGGCGCCAGCAACAGACTTTAACTGACGTAAGACTTACACGTAAGGTTGAAGTAATGGTAAGTGGTAGGAGAGATTAAGGGAGGCGTAGCAAGTACGAAAATTCTTACGTAGAGCTGAACTTCACGACATAATTTCTTTACCTGGCTTGGTTGTGACGTCTGGAAGGTAAGCGGCAGCATCTGGCGTTGTCTTAGCTACGATGGCGGTGATTTACTAACAATATCGCGATGCGGTTAGTGAACTTATCTTTCAGTAAATCATACCTTGATAAGTGGAGAAATAATTCACTTCCTCGGCTTCACTTGCTAAACATGCGTATTAATCTGTATAGGAAAACAGACAAAGAAGGACGCCGTAGGATAACGACCCATCTTCTCTATTCTTTACACCACGAACAGTCTCCACCAAAATCTGATGCGAAAATAGTGCAGACACAAAGTGATAGTGGGGTGAGATGCACTTGCAGTTTTATTGTATCAGTTTCCGAAAAACAGGAGACTGGCTATGTCTGCACATTGCCAAGCCTCTAGCGACGATGCAATGGTGACAGCGCCCGCAGGCACCCTCTGGTCTTGGGAGGAACTGTTGGGAGTCCACTTTAATGAAGTAGCCGCGTTCAAACAGTTCAACGGCACCTCCTCATTAGCCTGCAACATGTAGATTTGAGTTAAACAATTAACGACTGAAACACTAACAATGCAACATGGATAAAATGACTACTTTACCTGATGATGTTACTGATAGTGCTTATTTTTCAGTCTACGTAATTAAATATGAAAATTCTACCGTGAAGTTTCAACGAACGTAAACTAATTCTTTCATGAAAAATTACGTTATGTGATTACTTTGCTTTAATTGTTATTTGTTAAATGATACTATTATTTAGGGGATACTCTCTGTTCAAAATGGTTCAAATGGCTCTGAGCAGTATGGGACTTAACATCTGAGGTCATCAGTCCCCTAGAACTTAAAACTAGTTAAATCTAACTAACTAAGGACATCACACACATCCATGCCCGAGTCAGGATTCGAATCTGCGACCGTAGCGGTCGCATGGTTCCAGACTTAAGCGCCTAGAACCGCTCGGCCACTCCGGCCGGTGGGACACTATCTGTATTTCAAGAGCTACAACAGTGAATTCTTCATATGATGGGAGGCGCATGGAACGCCCAGTGTTCACAAGTGCTCGACGGTGTGGTTTCCCAAGTTTGGAACATCCATCACCTAATTGCGATTTAATACACATATATGGTGCGTCTTCACTCAACTCTATAGCCAACGGGCAGTATAATGACTAGGGCATCCTAGTTATGTGACAGCAGCACTGTAATTCAAATGTTTATACCACTGCGCTAAGCTGTTTAAGCGTTTTAACTGTTTTTGTCTTATATTTCGAGACATTTACCTAGAATAATACAGGGTACCAGCCGTAAATAACACACACTTCCTGACTGGTGCCTCATAAAATCGTTAGTCAACACGGTAGAAACAAGGCAAATTATCATTTATACGTTGTCCGCCCCGATAGCTGAGTGGTCAGCGTGACGGATTGCCGTCCTACGATCCTGGGTTCGATTTCCGGCTGGGTGGGGGATTTTCTCCGGTCAGGGACTGGGTGTTGTCTTCATCAACATTTCATCCCCATACGGTGGACAGGTCGCCCAATGTGACGTCGAATGTACGGTAATAAGACCTGCACCAAGGCGGCCGGAGCTGCCCCGTAAGGGGCCTCCCGGACAATGACGCCAAACGCTCATTTCCATTTATTCGTTCACAACGCAGACAATTAAATCGGAGTACAAGTTCAGATTCGAAAGGAAATCGACCACGCTCTCTTAAATGAACTACCCAATTATTCGCCTCACTCAAAAATGCGGAAAGACTACTTAACCATCGGGAATTTCAACCTCCATTCTCCCAAATTTAGAGTACAGTGTCTCACCAAAGTGCAAATTCGCTCGGTGTCATTAATGTTGTGGACAGGTTCGATCCAACAGCGATCTAGCTGAAAAAATAGTCTCATATTAACTTTTGTGAGAACATTATATATATATATATATATATATATATATATATATATATATATAATTCGGGAGCAGAAAAATTACTATGGAGTAACACATGTTTCCATAGACATTTCTTTTTAATAACCACGCAGCTATCGCGCAGCTAGAGTTGTGCTTTGCGAGGCAACTGCCAAGCGTGCGCCACTCGCAGGCCGGCGGCTCCGAAACGGCATCAGACAGTGCGCTATCAAAGTCAACTTGACATAATAGCCGGACATTTATTTCGCGGCAATTGTAATACATGGCGCCCAACTATTGTGCGCATTCTGAATGCAATTAACGCCTCCAATAAATGTCAATGCATTCTGATTTTCGGGTGAAATTACGGCCACAAAACACACGCGCGCGCCATAATGGCTTTTGCATTTCATTGTGCTCCGCTCCGGACAAGCCGCCGCTACCACCATTGGCGCTTCGCTTCCGCACAGGCGCGCTGGATGTCGCGTGGAAAGGAGGGAAACGGCAAACCACTGTGTGTGAGAGAGAGAAAGAGAGGGTTGTGGCGTTATGCGACGGTGATGGGAGGTGAGATGGGTGATATTTGCATTATGGCTAGTACCATTATAGCGCTGGACCAGATAATTATGACACCCCGTCCATAGCATGACCACCCAATTTGATCTAGAGACGGAACTGTCACAGTCGTGCAGAGAAAAATATTAGTCTTTTCGTATGGAAGTTAGTTCTACCTTAATGATTTTCTGTGTAGTTATGACAGTGAACAACCACTCATAAATCTCTTTCACTCCCGGTGATGATGTAACATACGAACTGTGTGAAAGTTCTGAGCAACAAGTAAATGCTACGACAGGAAATATTAAGTTTTCCTTTACTTTAGGTGTTCAGTTATTCTCGGCAGATGATAGAGCATTTCCTTGTGCCCCTATCAGCAACATTCAAGAGGATGCAACTGACTCAGAACAAGAAAGGTGTTACCGCCGTGTTACAGGTCCAGCGTCGTTCTGATATGTTAAATACCCATCATCATAGACTAAAAAGTGTTTTAAACAAGTAAAGATGGCCTCTCGTTTACAAACTTCCTGTTGGCTTTTGTTTCGGTTTCTTCGGCCGACGTGTGTTTGATGGTTTTTATGACGTTTCACCAGCTCTAGTGGCTGGCATCCTCAAAACTTCACCCTCCATCGTTGGCGGCGGACTGGAGTCGGGCTTTTTTTTTTGCTTTTGTTTAAAAAGTGGCATGTTGAGTCCAAAGAGTGATCGCCTCTGGCGATTTTTTCTTCTGGAGTGGCAAGGTGTGAGAAATAGTTTCGCTGCATTGTGTATTCGCTTCCAAAGGAACTTGGGCTCTCTGTCGGTCCTCGAGTCCTTTGAAGGTGTTGGTTAGGTAGTTCTACGAGTGATTGACAGTAACTACATACATGTAAAATACCGAATAACTGAAGATTACATCATCTTTGATGGTCCTGTGGGGGTGCAATAATGGCTCGAAGCACCGTGTATTTCTGCCAATGTCCTGATAGGGCCTAGCCCACGTTCGCAAGTTGGCGGACTTATCCCGGGAGTCGAGCTTGGGGTCGCAGATTATATGTACCCGGCGCGCCAACGTCCATGGGCTTTTCCGCTGCAGTTCTCTCCTTGCTACCCGCAACGGTCGTACGCTATAGCAACGGTCGTTCGTTGCAGCACAGAATGCGATCACCTTGAGGCTTTCTTCTTCGTTGTTGAAGCTACTGTCATGTTTATGTATTTCTACAGTTTCGCTGGTGTGACACCTCCATAGCAAAAACTTCCATGTTGGCGAATTTGACTATGTGGTCGGTCTCACACACCGCGTGCTCCGCCTCGGCCGATTTCTTCACTTGTCAAACTCAGTAACGTCGCTTCTGGTCTGTGGTCCTGGTGCTGACTGTTTGTCCACTCAATTCAACACAGACATATCCGTATGTAGAAGGTATGCGGTATATTCCCGATATTGCAAATGGGCCCTTTTCTCCTTTGCCAAGTGAAACAATGTTTGATCTTTTTTTTCGTTGTCGGTTTATAAATAGTCTTTCGGCCGTGTTTCCCAATATTCTGTTCGTCACTCTGGGATTGTATGGCAGAAAGGCCGTAACCGACATTTCTCTTTGTCATGTGTCACTTCGCCGAGTGTTTGATTCTTTGACACTTCTTATGTCACTAGTGGGGTAGCAAATGCTCCTCAGAATGCTTTCCAAGTGTCGCATCTCTGAGGTGCTGCAGCTGACAAATGCAACACCTGGAACGCATTTTGAGGAGTAATGGGTAGTCCGCCAGTTACGTAATAAGTGTCACAAAATCAAACTCTCAGTAAAGTTATAAATGGGATAAGAAATGTATGTTACGGCCTTTCTGCCGTCCATACGCAAAGTGACGAACAGAATCGGCCGTATATTGCGCAAACATGGCCTAAAGACTATTTATAAACCGACTTATTGATACATAACCAATACGGATTCAGAAAATATCGTTCTTGTGCAACACAGCTAGCTCTTTATTCCAATGAAATAAGGAGTGCTGTCGACAAGGGATCTCAGATCGATTCCATAACCAGAAGGCTTTTGATAGCGTTCCTCACAAGCGGCTATTAATCAAATTGCGTGCATATGGAGTATCGTCTCAGTTGTGTGACTGGATTCACGACCTCTCAGAGAGGTCACAGTTCGTAGTGATAGACGGTAAATCATCGAGTAGAACAGAAGTGATATCTGGCGTTCCGCAAGGAAGTGTCATAGGCCCTCTGCTGTTTCTGATTTATATAAATGATCTAGGTGATAATCTGAGCAGCCCCTTAGGTTGTTTGCAGATGACGCTGTAATTTACCGTCTAGTAAAATCATCAGACGATCAATTCCAATTACAAGATGATCTAGAGAGAATTTCTGTATGGTGCGAAAAGTGAAAATTAGCACTAAACAAAGAAAAGTGCGAGGTATCCACATGGGTACTAAAATAAATCCGAAAAATTTTGGGTATACGATAAATCGCACAAGTCTAAGGGTTGTCAATTCGACTAAATACCTAGGAATTACAGTTACGAGCAACTTAAATTGGAAACACCACATAGATAATATTGTGGGGAAGGCGAAACAAAAACTGCGCTTTGTTGGCAGAACACTTAAAAGATGCGACAAACCCGCTAAAGAGACAGCCTACATTACACTTGTCCGTTCTCTGCTGGAATATTGCTGCAAGGTGTGGGATTCTTACCAGGTAGGATTGACGGAGGACATTGAGAAAGAGCAAAGAAGGGTAGCTCGTTTCGTGTTAATGCGCAATATGGGTGACAGTGTCACTGATATGATATGCGAGTTGGGGTGGCAAGCACTGAAACAAAGGCGGTTTCCTTTGCGGCGAGATCTATTTGCGAAATTTCAATCACCAACTTTCTCTTCCAAATGCGTAAATATTTTGTTGACACCCACCTACATAGGGAGGAATGGACATCATAATAAAATGAGAGAAATTTGACCTCGAACGGAAAGATTTAGGTGTTCCATTTTCCCACGCGCCATTAGAGAGTGGAATGGTAGAGAAGTCATATGAAAATGAATCGATGAACCCCCTGCCAGGCACTTAAGTGTGAATTGCAGAGTAACCATGTAGATGTACATGTAGATGTAGACAAAGAAGATCAAAAAACAGGGGCCATTTGTAACGTCGGGCATAAACCGCATACCACGTACATACGGAAAAGTTTATGTTGGAATAACTGTACGATGAATCAACAGCAGGATCGCCGAACATGAGTGGCATTACAAGTTTGGCAGCACGTTGTGCGTGAGACCGACCACAAACTAAGATTCTCCGACACGGAAGTTCTTCAGAGAAACTATAGAAATACACAGCTTCAACAACAAAGAAGAAAGCCTCAACGTGATCGGATCCTGGATTCCTGTGCTGCAGCAAACGACCATTGCGGGTAACCAGCGGAGGATCGCCGTGTAAATGCTCATGCAAAAGCTCTTGGCCGTTAGGCGCCAGGTACATATAACGCGAGGCCGCGAGCTCAACTCCAGTTCACCACCAGCAACGGATGGTAAATTTTTAACAATGCCAGACACCCGTGTTGTCCAAATGTCAGGAAAATCATCAAACAAACGTCGGCCGAAGAACCCGAGACAGAAGCATACGGACAGTTAACACAATGGTTGCACTGCTTTACGTTCCTTTAGTGTTTCTTCTTTAAAGAGAGCGTAACATTTTATCATAATGACGCTAGTTATGAAGTTATAAAAGTGTAATCAGTCGGAATTATATTCCACTTAAATAATTTACAACTTTAATTCTAACCTTTGATTCAGTAAATTTATTTCACTTAACGTAATCTAGGCCAGATGTAAATATGGACTGAACTTTAGCTTTTTCTGCAGATATTCAGTCTCAATTTACAGCGTGCTTTAATTCTATGTCTTTCGAATACCGTTGAAACTATGTAAATTAACTTGTTCTTTACATCAAAAGAATCATTAACATTAATTTCCACATCTCTGCAATGACACTGTATACTTCAAATCCGGCCATTAAACGTATTATTTTATGCAGATGACTCGTCCAAATTTCGTGAACTAGTAATGAGTTATTTTCACTCTTTTGCGTCCTCACAGGCATTTGGGAATTCCACACATGTCAGGCAGTGATGAACTGCTTGTACGCGGAGAGCGAAATTGTCCTGTTATAGTACGAGCCGGTGCTACGGTGTGCAGCACCCGTATTAATCTTTGGTACTCTAACGAAGACGGCGCAATATTTATTATGCCTGTGCTTCTGTGTAATGAAATAGGAGCATTTCACCACATGATAGAAATAATTGAATTTTGTGCGTCATCCTGTGGTTTAATGTTAAAATTCCGACAGCGAAAGTTTCTAGAAGAGATAACCAAAACAAGGCCTCCTTCTACAGACATCTCGTGAAAGAAGCTTCGTGAACTCATATCGCAATCCTGCAAAGGAAGACTACTTTCTTTTCGTAAAAACTGTCGCGAAAATGTAGGGAACAGGTGTTAGAAGCTGACTGCCGAACGATTATACTGCCACCAACATACATTTCACATAAGGACGACGAAGGTAAGGTATGAGAAATTAGAGCTCTTACGAAGGCATATAGACAGTGTTTCAAGTGAGCTTGCAGAGTGCATACATGGATGTTGATATAGGCATGATGATTCCACACTAACAAGGAGTACGTTTGTCACAACAATCGTCAAATTACTTTCAGACAGTCAGTGTGACACACGCAAATTAAAAGTTAGTTGGAATATCAAAGGCCAATATCAGTAGGTTGAATTTGGCAATCGAATAATGCAGTAGGAGTGGAAATTTGAACTAATTGGATTGTGTCATACAAATAGACACATGAAACAACCACGTCTGCTGTGTTATTGGAATGATTAACTTTTCTGCATAATTTGGGACGTTTTTATACGCGTTTCTCCAACAAAAAGTTCCAGTTAAACATGGCAATCAGTACCAAATTATGTCATCAGTATTCCAATTCTGATATTGTGACTTCAATTAATATTCAGTAGCACATTCTCTTGTAATCGGAATGGTCGTATGCACAAAATTAAATGGAAAAATCAGTACAAGAAGACATGAAGTGAAACGGTCATTCCGGTCTAAAAATAGTTACATTCATCAATATTACGGTGTATTCAGAATTATATAGTAATTTCCAAATTAGCTGCATTATAAATGTCATTCATAAACCAAAATAAAGCCAAAAACTTTAAATTCAGTTACTGAATATGATTGGTTTCTTGCATTTAAATGCAATAACTAAGGTTCTTACACAATCCTGCTTCACCCAGTTTGTTAGTTTATAAATGGCCTACACATACAATGAAATTAGTATTATTATTAAGTAATTTATATGAATGCATATTGCTTAATACTTTTTTTTGAATTGTAGTTGAGTTAAGAATATTTTCTTCTGGAATTATGGTGAACAGAATGTGCCCCCCCCCCCCCCCCGAAAATGTCAAACTTTTTGACTAAAAAGCCCAGACAATGTATGTAGTACACAGTTTCTAGTAATTCAAAGTATTTAAACATTATAAAAGGAATTTCTCTAGCGTTGGAAATGGGAGCAATACCGAGGAAGACGTGAAATTTAGCAATATTTTGAGAAGTTTTACATAATGTCTCAAATAATACACAACAATAACATGATCAAAGTGACATAAGGCAAAAAACCGTGGCTGTGTGATGTTGGATAACAATAGCCATGCAGCAATTATGCCATAACAGTAGGATAGTAGGTCAAGGCATTTGATTTCAGTCTGTAAGCCAATTAGGTTTGCATAGATCATCCATGCGTGACTGAAGAGCAGGCGTTGGTGGCGCGAGGAACACCGAAAATTGATGGTTGCTGGGAGGCTATGGCGTCAAGCAGCAGTTAACAGTAAAATTTCATACTACTAGGGTGGGCAGAGCTAACAGTGGAGAACATAAAATCAAACGTACAGGGTGAAAACTTTATAGGTGTTATTATGTCAGACATATATCTCACCCTCTCTCCAGTATCACATACGACAATATGTGTGAGACATTACGTCGGCTAATACTACCGTATTTGTTCAAATTACATTCTCCTCACCCTGCAAATCTGAGAAACCAAGCCAAATTGCTTTACAGCCATCTGGTTGTTTACATCGTGTATCTAATATCTGACACGTATGTAATTGATGATGATTACGGTGATAATAATAATGTTATTATTATTTTTGCTATGACTATACCTTCAATCAAATAACGCTGATCGTCAATGTTACAGGATGAAACGTCCCCTTTGAACAATTATACACGACTGTGCTTAAACTGACATAAAATATTTTTAGCGCAACGCAATCTGACTATCAAAGATCCCTACAAAAGAATGGCCCTGACTAACATTAAACTATACCTTTCACAAATCACTAAATCACTTACCTCACAATAATCTTCGTTTCTCCCACTACTGCAATACAGCAAGCGCCACTACTGCCAGCTAAATAAAAGATTCAAACTACTGAAGGCACTAACTACTGATAGGTATAGTTAGCAAATGAAAGATATTAATAGAGAACAAACAATGTATTTACCTTGATATCATCATGTATAAATATAGCAGTTCATGACAAATTACAAATCTCCGCCATCTCTCTCCCCACATCCACCACTGCTGGCGGCTCACCTCCAACTGCGCAACGCTACGCGCTGTTCACAGCCAGCTGCCTAACACTACAATGGCGAGTATTACAACAATGCAAAGCAGCCACAGACTGCACACAGCACAGCCAGTGATTTTCATATTGAGCGCTACATAACGTTGCCAATAAGAAAACATAAACAGCCTACTTACATAGCCCCCATGCTCCCCACAAAAATTTTTACAAATGGTGTTGGGCACTGGCCAATACAGATTTGACAAAAATTTTTCACAATTACAGTAACAAAGATATAAAATGCACACACTTATTAATATTATGTTGGTCAAAAGATCAAAATTTCTCACAGTCCATAAAGACAGTACACAT
Source organism: Schistocerca serialis cubense (assembly GCF_023864345.2). Lineage (NCBI taxonomy): Eukaryota > Metazoa > Arthropoda > Insecta > Orthoptera > Acrididae > Schistocerca > Schistocerca serialis. The sequence goes on from NC_064638.1 coordinate 336,345,627, forward strand.
TGTTCATCACAGTAAAAATGCAGAGTTTTTCTCAAAGTCTGAGCAGTAAAAGAAAATGCACATAGAAGTAGTGGATTTCCATGCAGTCTTGAAGAAGTAGTGTTGACCTTCCAACGGAAAGACAGTGCCGACTCTCGACATGCAGACAGGTAATGGGCCACAACAGAGCAAACCCACAGCAGAGTCATTCGAAGTTTGGAAGAATATTGGTAGGTAGGTCATCACAGAGCAGACCCACTGTAGTCCTGGTAGAGAGTATGGTATTGGTGGGCCACCAGAGGTGCAGACCCACTGTAGTCCTTGTAGAGATAATGGCAATGGTGGGCCATCAAAGATGCAGACCCACTGTAGTCCTTGTAGAGATAATGGTAATGGTGGACCATCAAAGATGCAGATCCACTGTAGTCCTTGTAGAGATAATGGTAATGGTGGGCCATCAAAGATGCAGACCCACTGTAGTCCTTGTAGAGATGGCCAGCAGCCATCTGTTGCGATTGTGCAGGTGCACATTCACCATCAAAGAGTCTTGCAGAGAATATAGCAAGTCCATAAAACACCACTTGTGCACTCACAAAGTTTTTGGAATTGTCCTTAGCACCAGCAATGCTGTTATCCAGTCCCTTGCTGAATTAGTAACACACGTGCAAACACTAACAGTCCCTACGTCTCACATATTGTCCATATACTATGACCAACAGAAACGTGTGCAGTGAAATATAACTAACAAGTTAATAATATCATGAACTGGTGACAATTACAATTTTATAACATAAGAAGACAATAAAAAAGGTACAAAATACATCATTAAAAACATAATAATACAGATAACATTTGTAGTACAGGCTTTACAAAAGAATAGAAATAGACATATACGTCAGTGTTACAAGAATTATGACATGAGTACATACATAAAGGGTCACAATAACTTTTGAAACATCAACTTCACACATTAGCATTAACACAAAACAGAGTAAATAATGTCTAACATCTTTACAAAGTAAATAACATATTATTAATGCCAATTATATTCGAGGATAACAGTATTCCTCATCATAGTGAATGTAGCTTAATATTAAAACAAGAAAAAATTCTATGAAACTACACAGAGACAGGAAGAAAACAAATACACAAGGGTACACAAACATATAGTGGGATAACACAAACAGAAAGGACAGGGTTTGTTGTACTGCAGTATTTTGCATTATTTCTCGGAGATCTCCCTTCATTCGTCATTATTCCCAAAAAGTCCTATCTATACCTGCTTTCTGTATTCTATTCATATTTCTTTCAAAATAATTATTTCTGATTGTACAATACTCATTTGGGCCCAAATCGTTTTCATATAACTTTCAAAGCATTCTTTCCCTATTCTCCATAGTTCGTTTCTTATATAGTCTACCCCCTCTTAAGCTAACTTAAATCTACTGAGCTCAGATGCTAAACTAAGGGACGAGGCCATGCAGCAGCACATAAAACAATTAACCCAAATAGCAATGACAAAAAAAATGCCAATTTGCAAAGCAAGCAGCAGCAAATCTAAATTAACAGATAAAATGCAAAATTACAACTAATATGAGCCAATGTGCAGCAACATGAAAAATCAATGAGTAGTAAAATTGGCTTGGCAGAGTAACACAAAGCCAAATTCAGTAACACTACGCCTGGCAAACAGCAGTAACTTATACCTAAACATGACATAGCTAAAGCAAAAAAAATTTTACAGAAAAAACAACAATGCAGATAAGGGAAATGTATAATCACATCTTACTGTCTATGTAATTAAAGTGGTGCACCACAACAACTTATTGTAAAAGAAATATTACCATGTACTTGAAAAGAAAATTATGTGTTACTGTTACTAGTTCCTTCTTATTGTTCTTTCCTTTCCAAGTGCTCCTTTTTTAAAGAATGTGGATCATAAAATAATTATTTAATAGATCTGTTGACAGAAAGTGTTCACATTAGCAAATGCATTTCATTTTATAAAAGCAATGCTGCAACACAGCTGGAAACCAGATATCAAATGAAATAAGCAACTACGCAAACCACAGCATAAAAACATCATTCAATAGCTATGTGGCATTTCGTAAGTCAGTAGCTCTCAATTATCGTAGAAAGACACTTGTCATTATCAGGTTTGCAGATGTAAGAATATTTCCAAGGATAATGGCCTCCCCTTTTTTTTTTGTTCTACCTGTGCCGCTGAAAAGGGCTCGCAATAATGGCTTTTTCTCCAGGCGTCTGACACAGCTGGGTGCCCGCGACGCATTACGTGCAGGTGGTCACTTAACTTTCGTACGGAAATATTTACGACAGCAGTTTCTGCTACCGTGGTAGTCTCATATAAAAATATTTCACAGGTCAAGAATTTGCGTTACAAATCTGTAGAAACAAAATGCTATTGATATAACAGTGTCCAAAAAAATTTTTGTCTGCATTGTAATACATTCACGAATATACACACACATTTCATAACTCTTAAAGTACGTTTCTTGGTTTCCAACATCCTTTTCATAAATCAGAGTCCCTAAACACTACTCATTATTCCTTACCTCATTATACATATACATATTCGTCGACACTTCTTCAATATTTCATCGTGAGAAATACGTAGCATAATAAACATTCCTCAACAACATACTACACATCGTCGTCGTAATAATAACATCATAACACTTCAGTCAAATCTCAAAATCGTCGTAGCTTCCTCCAATAATTAAAAAAATTCTCTGCTCATGTCAAAAGTGTCATCTGCCTCAAACGTACTTTAAAAATCATAATCCCTTTACCAAATACATCATTCAAAGCTCTCATAGTATCACAATGGTTCCGAAAATATATGAACAGTTTACAAAGTACAGACAAAATACAGTTTCATAAGTGTGAAGTTATCCAACTGTGTAATTACGTAAACATCTGTCACTGATATAGTAAAAATAAATGTTTGTCTCTCTCAGTTAAATGATCAGATAGCTGTGTAAATTGTGTGTTAGAGAAATATGGTACCGATGTGTAAAGTTGTATAAGCAAATACCATATTAGCTAGGGTTCCTTGTGGTTGCCACACACATGGTACACAAAGTAAGCGTGTACCCCCCTGAGGATTAATGTAATTATACCCTCAGGTGTTACAGATTACACCAATGGAATGAAATATATCACGGAAAACTTTCTTTGTAATTCAAAAATCTTTAAAAATTAATGTTTCAAGTACAAAATTAATCACTCAAATACGTGTACTGTAGCGCTAAATGTGCGTCTTGTTGCAACATAATCTGTGTGGAAGTGTCGTAGTTATCGTCCTCCGAAAGCTAAGTTCTGCAGAAGCCAATGTACTTACCCCATGATAAACAAAAGTAAAATGCTTTGTGTATAGATATCGTAGTTATTACGCTTATTGTTGTGATGAAGAAAGTACTGTACAGTAACGTAATGTTGTGCCACGAAAAAGGCTGTCTCATTGTTCCTATACCACAAAAGTTACTACTAAAACATGTTTTTCTTTCCAGAAGAATTCAGAAAACTGTGCAGATATAAAACAGATACACCGCAAAAGCAACATTGTAAATTGTCACTCATTAGTAGCGTCGTGATAAAAATCGTGTAGCTGTCACATAAACTAACCTCTGTGTCATCTGGTATCTCTCAGAAAGCACTTTAAATTCAGAATGTATTTTCAAATAAACCAAAATGTTGCATTAAAATCTCATTAGCAGTACTGGTAAATGTTCTAAGTATGTGAGCCTTATAGTCGTTACGTAATCGTGCAACAAACAAGCAAGAATGTACACACACAATAACACTGTGACGTCTGTTCACTATAACAATGCATTCGTCATTTCTGTTTAAATAAGTTCTCCTGGTTCTTGATTGGATATTTAACTTCAAACATTGTTGTATGTTAACAGATTCTAAGTCTGACAAAGCATATTAGTAATGTGAAGCGAAAAATTTTATGACAAAGACTAAGTTAAAAAGCAGATTATCTTTCAATAAACGGTTTTACATGTGAAATGTGGTGTAAACCTTTACTCTTCCTAGTACTCAGAGTTCGAACTTGAATGCAATTGTCAGGCGGTATACGTCGGTAAAGAATACTGGAGTTTTTCTCAAGGTTAGCGTCTATGTTATTTTTCTCTGAGCCACCTGGCGCACGCGGCTGCCTGCTGTGCGAGTCATTGTCTGTCTCTTTGTTGCCGCGCGTCGTTACTGGGATTAGGAGGCCTAACTTCCACAAATTCGCCCTGCCGAGAGGGCCCAGCTCTGTTTAAAGCTCGCCAGTTCTGATGGAATTCAGGTCTGTCGTTTTGTCGGTAGTTCACATAGTTTCTTTCGTGTCGGTCACGTGGTGGAGAATTTCTCCCTGAATCGTAACTCTGCGCCGAACTGTTGCGTCTGAAGTTATTCTGCCTCCCTTGATAATAATAGTTCTGGTTACCATATTGTCTGTTTCTATGGTTATCTCTGTCGTATTCAATACTACGGAAATGCGATCTTTCTCTGTAACTATTATTCTGCCACCGGTTGTCATAAGGGTGGTGTCTGTTTTGGTCACGATTTGTGTTGTAAGAATAGACATGTCGTGTCCAGTTATTGTTTCTGTCGTCACGGAATTGTGACGGATGTGACCTGTAGTGATTGTTGTGTTCCTGTTTCCGCATTCCCCGACTGTCTGTGTCAATTTCCAGTTCTTGTAACAGTCCCTGAAAAGCTTCAATGTCGTCTTTGCAACGTCCTGCTAAAATAATATGCCGTAAATGTTCAGGCAATTTGAGTAAGCAAATGCGGATGAGTTCTGAGGGGCTGTATGGGTTTGAAAGATACTGATTCTTATGCAACATGTCTTCAAAATATTTGGCAAGACTGGAAAATTCAGATTGTTCAAAGTGTTTCATCATCATGATGCTATGTTTTACACGGTCTTGTGTGGCTTGAGACCAATATGCTGAGAGGAAGGCATGGTAAAACTCTCCTTCACTGTGGCAATCGTGAATGACCGATCGCATTCTTACAGCTGGTTCATTCTCTAAATAGCCACACATAAATTCTAATCTGTGTTCTAACGACCAGTTGGGAGGAAAACAATGAGAGAATTGATGGAGCCATGCTTTTGGATGAATGTCGTTGGCAGAGTTCTTAAACGTTTTGAATTTACGTGTAGTAATGAACAGCTTATAGTCAAAATCATCGTGTCGGCGAGTAGCATCTCGGTCATAGTTACGTCGTGTCGGCGGTTCCATCTCAAAATTCGGTGTACCTTGCCAATTTCTTTCATAATTACCGAAATGCCCTGTGTTATTATTTTGTGGCTTTTGCGTATTTCTAAGTCCCTCTTCCCGTGTTGGAGCGCGAGTGTCTTCTGAAATACGTAATTCTTGTATTACCTGTGTCAGCTGATCTTGTACTTCCCGGATTTCTCTTTGGTGTTGCGTATCAATTTGATTCAGATTTTGTTTCAGTTTCCTAATTTGTTCGCTCTGTTCTGTGTCATTAAAGACTACCAGTTTTGCGTCATTCAGATTATCATCTACCTTCGTAGATAAATTATTTAGCTGATCCGAAAGTTCAACTACTTTCTCTGATAATGAACACATTTCCTCAGTGTGTTTTTCTGAACCAAGCTTCAGAGTGTCCATTTGTGTTGAAATCGAATCTACTGTGTCCTTTAAGTTTTCCTGAGTTATTGCAAGTTGCGTAACCGAATCGGTAGATGCAACTGAGTCAATTTTAGCCCACAAGGTCTCATGATTTTCATGAACAATGGTTTGCAGTTCTTTTATGGCTGCTTCGTGATTCTGTAATGCATTTTCATGCCGCGAAAAAATAGGTTGAAAATGCTCACAAATTTGTGTTTTTACGTCATTACACACTTTCTGACATTTCGATTCAATGTTATGTAACTCAGCAGTTAAATCCTCACGTGTTTGTTCGAGAGTTTGTTCCAATGAGTCTAACTTTTGAAGCTTTTGCTGTGTTTGTCTCTGATTTTGTTCAAGCGTTGTGTCTAACTTTTGTAGTCTTTGTCCCATTTGTTGCATTAACTGTAATAACAATGCACTGGTGTCTGAAACATGTTCCTCAGTGCTTTTCGGCAGTGAATTTGCACCGGCAACATTCACATTTTGACAAGCGGAAAACGTGTCTTGACTCATTTGAGAAAACGGTGAGGACGCAAAACCTGAATCTACAGTGTTTGCAAAATTGTGTCCTATCATTTCGGATTCCTGAGGCGAGCTGTTGCCGACCGATCGATCGATAGTGCTTCCCTGTTCACTACCTGTTTCGCTGCTACGCCATTGTTTGACGGCCGCTCCATTTCCCTATGCACAGTTACCAAATTACTACTTTGAATATTAGTTAATTCATTACATGGTGGGGCCAACACACTGCTTTCGTCTTCACTGTCATTTCTCAGTTTACTTTGGAGCCGAGTGTTACGTTTTTCACACGCCATTATTGTCACAATATTTCACACGATAACACAGAAAAGCACAATTTGAAGAGCAAAGATAGGGGAATACATTAACATAGCACTGAAAATAATATCTAGTTAATTACCAGCGCAGCTGCGAAATACTTGGTGCAAATCTACATGCATGCCACAACTGTTTTACAGTACAACAATGAAAGATTGCAACTACAAAGGAGATTCTCTCTACAGTTACGTGCTAGCAATAAACAAAAGCTACACTAAATACACAAACTACAAGAAAAAAAAAATCAGAAGATTCCAGTGAGGTATCCTCGGCTAAGGGTCGACATATGAAACGCCCCCTTAGAAAAATTTTACAAGACTGTGCTTAAACTGACATAAAATATTTTTAGCGCAACGCAATCTGACTATCAAAGATCCCTACAAAAGAATGGCCCTGACTAACATTAAACTATACCTTTCACAAATAACTAAATCACTTACCTCACAATAATCTTCGTTTCTCCCACTACTGCAATACAGCAAGCGCCACTACTGCCAGCTAAATAAAAGATTCAAACTACTGAAGGCACTAACTACTGATAGGGATAGTTAGCAAATGAAAGATATTAATAGAGAACAAACAATGTATTTACCTTGATATCATCATGTATAAATATAGCAGTTCATGACAAATTACAAATCTCCGCCATCTCTCTCCCCACATCCACCACTGCTGGCGGCTCACCTCCAACTGCGCAACGCTACGCGCTGTTCACAGCCAGCTGCCTAACACTACAATGGCGAGTATTACAACAATGCAAAGCAGCCACAGACTGCACACAGCACAGCCAGTGATTTTCATATTGAGCGCTACGTAACGTTGCCAATAAGAAAACATAAACAGCCTACTTACAAGGAAAATACTCATGTGTAAGCACATTTGGTCATGTCACGTAGACAAAACTTACACTGTATCGTCAGAAACGCAACGCTTAACGTTAACATCGGGAGAAAAACAGTGAGATGCAAATGAAACTGAAAAATATTAGAAATTTACTGACGCTCAAATTTTGTTGCCATACACTACATATCAACACGAATGAAATTCCAGCAATTGGAGCGGTACCTGCATATGTCGCAAATTTGTTATAAAAGCACAAATTTGTTTCAGGCGTGTGTAATTATTGTGTCTGAATCTTGCAATCGCTAATATTTACGGAGATTGCGGAAATTTTCTGACTCTAAGTTTTATTGGTACAAATAAAATTTTGCTAAGTGCAGCTGTTTGAAACAACTGAAATGACTTAGCAATACATCGAATATGAATTTATGAAGGCTCGAAACTTAAACTTTCTATGAAAAACGCTAGTTACTCTACTGAATTTCAGTTTTTGTTAATTCGGCCAAAAGAAAAATACAAAATGCTGTCTGAACAGAAATTCTACAATTGGTGAGGTGCCACATGATTGCTAGCGCATGTATCACAAACTTCATTATTTCACTTTTGTTTTAGATAGTTACACTACAAAAGAGTATTAGAACTGTAGACTCACATGAATCAACTATCCATTCTGTATTTTCTGGTATTACAAGCTTATTATCTTCGAGATTGTGACACTAAGTGAGTTCAGATACAGAACTATGGTGTTTCAGAGTTCCACTATGTTAATTCTGAAATCAATATGAGTGTGGCCAAACATAGGGGGAATCTTAGCATTTAAACCTCTTTCATTACAGTTCATGAGCAGCTTACGTTCATATTAGGAAGTTTTAAAAAGAATTTTGGTGATGTTTCGTCAAAAGCCTGAATATAGATGCTGTTTCTGCGCTATATACATTAAAGTTATTCATGTTCTTTGTTTATTGGAACATACAGAATTTAATTAGCCACGTAACATGTAGTCTCTTGCGTATTAATACAAGATTATTTGCATGTAGTTTTACGATTTTCATTACATTGATTTGTGCCTGAAATACACTAAAATAGAAGGAATCAAATCTAACTACTACTGATCCAAACATGTTGATTGAATTTCTGTAGCACTGCGTTTGAACCATTTACAATTAGTACAGACAAAGGCGAAATTATAAGAAAATTACAGGCAACTATTAAGATTTACTATGAAAAACTTATAGCTGACATCAGTATCAAGAAGAATGTAGAAGACAACAGACTGGCGTGGATATAGAAATTTCATATCCTGTTGTGAACTATGCAGTGACAAAACTCAAACAAACTGTCGTGTGAAGCATAGTATACCAAACAAGGAATGAAGTCAAATACGCTGAAAATTTACTTTCGTCCCATGTAACTTGATAATGAATCAACTATCAGTGACATTGTACAATGCAATGTAGCCTAAACTTTTTTAGATGAGGCTATAGCAAAGATACTTTGAATTCAACAGTACACACAGCGAAACAAGGAACACAACAGAGGTGAAATACTGTAGCTAGTGGCAGTGGTAAGGTGACAAGTAAAAAATAAAAATAAAAAGCATTAAAACACAAAAGAAAATTTTATTTTTAAAAGAATACTGCGAATTGTTATTATGTATATCATGAACACGTTAAATCTCAAACGAAAGCAAGCAGCTGAACAGTACAAATTTAGTATTAGAATCTGAACAATTTAACTTCAGATATTCAACCGTCTGGTTTCGCCCAGTACGTTGGTTCTGTTCCAACATAAATTAAATAAGCACAGTATGAACTAAAATTATGCTATGCTTTGACTATACCTTCAATCAAATAACGCTGATCGTCAATGTTACAGGAAAATACTCATATGTAAACACATTTGGTCATGTCACGCAGACAAAACTTACACTGCGTCGTCAGAAACGCAACGCTTAACTTTAACATCGGGAGAAAAACAGTAAGAAGGTACCAGTTAAAAAGTAACACTGATACGAAACTTGCGACTATAAAAGACATACAAATAAGATTTAAAGAAAAATGCCTAGCTGCCTTCAACAACAAGTAGTAAAGTTAATCTTCAGTAGCAAAGCGACCGTAAATAATTCTGTAGTAAAAATTACAATTCGGGTCAGAATCTGATAGTTACGAATATGGACGAACTGAAATTCATAGCACTGTACATAGTTTGACTTTAAATTGAGATTACTGAGGCTAGAGAGAATAAATAAAATTTGAATGACAACGCCCACATTCCTTCAACTAAGACAGAAAAACTGAACTCGAATTTATGTCGAATAGATTACAGTAGCCAGTCATGCAATATTAATAAATTATCAATAGGGCTCAAACGCGATAGACAGAAATAACAGTGACATAAAAATACTTGTCCTTGTGAGACACCGCAGTTGGTTGTTGTGGTCTTCAGTCCTGAGACTGGTTTGATGCAGCTCTCCATGCTACTCTATCCTCTGCAAGCTTCTTCATCTCCCAGTACCTACTGCAACCTACATCCTTTTGAATCTGCTTAGTGTATTCCTCTCTTGGTCTCCCTCTACGATTTTTACCCTCCACGCTGCCCTCCAATGCTAAATTGGTGATCCCTTGATGCCTCAGAACATGTCCTACCAACCGATCCCTTCTTCGAGTCAAGTTGTGCCACAAACTTCTGTTCTCCCAAATCCTATTCAATACCTCCTCATTAGTTATGTGATCTACCCATCTAATCTTCAGCAGTTGGTAGGCCGCCTATTATATAAGGATAACTCAAGCCTAAGACGCGCGGTATAGAGTACGCTACGACACAGTAAATAGCCCCAAATAGAAGGTGGCACAGTCTACACGTTAAGATTATCATCAAATTATTCTATAAGGCTCAGCTGTTTAGCTTTGACGGTAATTTCTGTACATACCAAACAGCTCACGCCCGTCTTCCGTCCAATATATGCGACATGTTTCTCAAGCACCTTAACTGATTGACTAACAATATGGGATCTCGCTCAAACTGATGTTAAATTCCGGCAGTTTCTTATAGTGTTCCACATGTCCTTGCTAATGGATGGTCGTCCTCCAATTATGACAGGTCAGTCTGAGACAGAGCTGACGCGGGCTGCCGTTACGTGAGTGTCACAAAGAAAGGATGTCCCCTTGACTAAGAGACGAATTTAGATGTTGCTTAATTAACGTCAAAGAGGTTTTATGAAGCTTTGGATTACACATCGAAACAGTGCACAATTCAGAAAGCCAACTCATATGTGAATTTATCAGTTTAAAAACCATTTTAGATATGAACTGCGTTTAATGATTTACTGATATAACCTGAAACTAGCAAAGACACTACTAATTAACTTACAAAAATTGCAAATATTCTCAAAAACGTGAAACATTTTTCAATATTTTTTCAGTGGTTTCAGTTTTTTATTTTAACTAAAGGCTAGAGTTTTCAACGTTTGTGCTATTTCCCCCAAGTAAAGAATGTTGTGACCCTATTACATCTAAAAATAATGTTAAGCACTCGTCTTAAAAGTCAAGCTGGTAAACAATAGACGAAAAAAAAACGAATTACGTTTATTGCACCAAAATTAGAAACATCCACGATTTTAACACCCTATATTGCTGGATGCCATTCTACAACTACTTATTAATGTATTATACAGCACGAATATAAAAAGTAAGAGCAACAGAAATCCAATTCAGCAACAATAACCTGATATCGGTACGTCCACAATCCGCTTTCAGACGACAGATTGCAGATATTTGATGCAGATGTGATATTTAGTATGACAGTCTGTGGTTTATTAAGAAGACTGATCATTTACACACACCGCATATGTCGTCGTTATTGTTGTTTCGTTTCTCCTCTTCTCAGAAGAAGCAGATGTTTAATAAATTGAATTAACTGTAAAGCCTGAAAACTTAACTTGAAATGTTGAGTTGAAACCACGTCACTTCTGTTTTTTTTTTTTTTTCACATTCGCTCCAAATACCAAAATGAACTATCTGTTTACTGTCCATCGATGCAAAACACAACTTAATGGAAATAAGAGACACAGGGCTAGCAACGTGAAACACAGTGATAACGGCGGAAAACGCCATTACAAGAGTCTTGGGGAGCCATCCATAAACACGACTGATTATCCACCATCTTCAGTTCTCGGAGACTGTTGTAAGATAGGTCTATGACATGAACTTTCTCTTGGTGTTGTCCATAGGACTTAATTAATTTGACAAGGGGGGGGGGGTGTGAGGGGGTATGCACATCTTTTTCTATGGAATGTTCCTAAAATAATTAAAGTACGTAACTGGGAAACGTTTGAAGTGTTGAATCCGACGTTCGTCTGGAGAACGGAAAAAACAACGTATCTTTACAGTGAAGGTTTTCTCAACCGGATATCTTAGCTGCTGGTGAATATTGTGGATTGTATGGCCGTGGTCCCTGGTACTTTGCTGATCCTAAATTTCCGTCCAGAGCAGCGCTAGACACCTTCAGAAGTGCTTCTGGTTCCACTGCGTATTCCACTGACGTGTCACACGCCGGAAAGCTATATAAATACTGTGGTAAAGGGGCGTGGTTGGCTTTACACGTCTGAAGATTTCCAGCGCAGGTCTGAACAAAACGTTAGAAAAGAGAATGTTCTAGAGACCGCAGCCACAAATCCGGAAAACCCATCACCAGCAATGTACCTCTGTACATATCTAATGTGTATCCGAAAAACTGAAAGGTATTTTGATATCACAGCAAAAATACTGAAAGAATAACTTTATCTTTGAACTCTTCCATTTGGTCCGTGTTTGCATAGAAAAACAACAGTATGGCAATAGCGAGTCCTCCTTGATGCATACAATTTTCTGCTACTTGTTTACTTATTTTTTCCCCAAACTAGTTTCAGCGACACGTATCGCCATCATCAGTGGGTTCTTTACATCTAAAACATGCAGAACTAGCATAGTTATACAAACATAGCAACACATTATTACAGATTTACAGTTTGGTTTTTGAATATAGTTCCCTGTGAATACTTTCATACTGGCTTATTTATTGTACGTTATAGCGAGTTTCTAAGAACTGTTGTCGCCGTTTGCAGCATATTTTCTGTACTTTTTCTGTTTTCATTTTTCTCGCCAAACGTCATATCATCTGTAAGTGTGTGAGCGGCTGTTAGGAAAGAAATACTAAAAGGTGAACTAACGTATGTCAGATTTATACATTGCATCCACAACATTACAACAATCCCAAGTATATAACGCTTAAATACGTAAGTTTATCTTTTAGTATTTGTTTACTAACAGCCGCTCACCCAGTTGTAGATCACATGATGTATGCCTAGAAAAACGGCAACAGAAAAAGGACAGAAAATATGCCGCAAATAGCGACAACTGTTCTTAGAAGCATGCTATAACGTACAATAAATACGCTAGTGTGAAAGTATTCACAGAAAACTATATTCAAAAACTAAACAGCAAAAATGTAATAATACATTACTGTGTTTGTATAACTATGCCATTTCTGCTTGTTGTAGATGTGAAGAACCCACTGATGTTGGCGATACTTGTCGCTGAAACTAGTTTTGGGAATAAGTAAGTAAAACAATAATACCATGTGGTTTGCATCTTGGCGGACTCACAATTTCTTTATAGTGAAAGAAATAAGGAAATTAGGAATCAAATACTTTCTAATTGCCAAACCAGGAAACCGCCTGGCTCTAAGTGCTCTAAGTCCTTACGAGTTTTTTCTTGCAAAGGAGATAACGGCAACAAAGTCCTGTTACTAATGCTATTTATTTACACAAACGGCGGCGTTACTGGTTTCAAATCGGTAGCTCCATCTTCCGTCGGGGTTTCACGTTTTTACTACGAGGCGAACAAATACTGCGTTTTATGCAACAGATCTGCTAAAGAGGTAGCCTACACTACACTTGCCCATCTTCTACTGGAGTACTGCTGTGCGGTATAGGACCCTTACCAGACTGGACTAGCCGGCCGAAGTGGCCGTGCGGTTAAAGGCGCTGCAGTCTGGAGCCGCAAGACCGCTACGGTCGCAGGTTCGAATCCCGCCTCGGGCATGGATGTTTGTGATGTCCTTAGGTTAGTTAGGTTTAACTAATTCTAAGTTCTAGGGGACTAATGACCTCAGCAGTTGAGTCCCATAGTGCTCAGAGCCATTTGAACCATAGCCAGACTGGACTGGGAGAGAACATCGAAGAAGTTCAAAGAACGACAGCTCGTTTTATATTATCGCTAAATAGAGGAGAAAGTATTACGGATATTATATGTGATTCGGGGTGGCTATCATTAAAACAAAGAAGTTTTCCTTTGCGGCAACATCTTTTCTTGGAATTTCAGTTACGAACTTTGTCCTCCGCGTGCGAAGCTACTTTGTTGACGACCATTTATAGAGGAGGAAATGTATATCGTAATTATCGTATTAAAATCAGTGAAATCAGGACTCTCACAGTAAGGTTTGTGCTTTCGCTTTTCCGTTAAGCTCTTCAGGAGTGGAACGCCAGAGAATTGTGGTTCTGTAAACCCACTGCCACGCTCTTAAGGACGAATTGTACAACAGTCATATAGCTGTGTATGTTACTGTTGTTTACGTCAGTTGATGACTGAGGTTGAACATGTCGGTTCGAAACCGATATGTATTTGGGCAAATAATTAGCGGAATTAACAGTGACTGGTTGCTGATTTCTTATTAGCAAGAATCAGTGTGCTTTTTACACGGACACGGTCTCAAAAATGTATATTTTGACAAAAGAGGAAAAGGAAAATTTTTGATCCATATAGCATTAATACTGAGATGCTACGTTTTATATGTGAAAATACAAGTGCAGGAATACAGCATTAGGTTCTTAACAATAGAACCGCGTTCACAAAAACCAATCCTGATATCTTTTAAATAGTGTAACCTCTGAGGGCAACATAGCTTGTTACGAATACCACGGGCCGTCTCTTAACGCATATCCCAAAGATCTCCTCTATGGCTTCTTCTCCTCCTCTAGGGACGTGCAGCACACTAGCAAAAAAAGACAGCAGCCCTGAAAAGCCGTTTTGTCATAAATAATCATTTAGAACGTTTTCCATTTCCCTACTTCAATTGTTATATACCTCCGAAAAGCCTGATCCGTGCATTTTCTAGCAGAAAATGCTTGTCACCTGCGGAGTGCTACATCGAACAAAAGGATGCTCTTGATCGGAAAATAGGTTTCTATACTGTTCGCGAGATAGATCAAAGGCATCATTTCATCCCATTTAAAGAAACTCTCAGACTCACAGGAGCCTGAAGAACGCTGTTTTTGAAAACTGTATAAATTTTTTGATGTGGTTTACGGCCTATTTATACCGTGAAATAATCCTAATGTGTGAGACTGTGATTCAGTAACGCAGACGACATTTACAGCAAAATTCGACTGTCGACTGATGACAGCGCCAGTGATAACCTCTGTGTCCTGTGACGGGTGATGAGTATAGGTCAAAGAAGGGGGTTACCGCGTCGTAACGTGCAGTAAGAACATGGTTCTGGATGCTTTCGCTTGTCGCTGCTTTTGCTGAACAGCTGAGCTAGCGAGCTATTTTCTCCACTGTTGCCCATCTAACGCATACACAGCTGTTGGAAACCTACTGCAACTCACGTAAAGGATATTGTGGACGGAAGACATTTATACAATGTTCAAAAGGATGAACATCATTCTGCAGCGCGAACCGCTGCGAGACATGCAGAAAGAGAGTCAGTGAGGTTATGGGAGGTACCGACAACCGATGTGGAGCAATAAGGACTCCAATGCCGTGACAAGCTGCGCAAAATTTTTTGGTTGAAGACCCAGGGTATGAATTCCCCTATCGACGTGGTCCCAAAGATACTAACTCTCAGCTTTCAGGCGACAGGTGGCCAATCGGAAACATCCGACCGCCGTGTCATCCTCAGTTGAGGATGCGGATAGGAGTGACGTGTGGTGAGCACACCGCTCTCCCGGTCGTTATGATGGTTTTCTGTGACTGGAGCCGCTACTATCCGGTCGAGTAGCTCCTCAATTGGCATCACGAGGTTGAGTGAACCCCGAAAAATGGTTACCCATCGAAGTGCCGGCCACGCCCGACAGCGCTTAACTTCGGTGATCTGGCGGGAACCGGTGTATCCACTGCAGCAAGGCATTTGCCCTCACAGATACTAGATTGACTGTAAATGCAGGTACTTTGCTGGTGAGGGGAGTACGAGAAATTCATACTGGTACTCTTCGAAAGACACAGGTGCGCTGCAGACTATGTGACATGTTGCATAGTCCTGCTGGTAGATAGCGTCCTACAGACGAAAAAAACTGTATGTAGGGGTGGACATGATCCACAAAAATAGATTAATACTTGTGTTGATCCATTGCGTTTTGCAGAATGAAGAGATCACTCAGAGAATATCACAAAACACTCCTGAGGCCAGAACGCTCCCTTTTCCGGCCTGGACATTTACGACGATTGTTGCAGAATGTTTACTTTCAGACTTTAACGCTGTACACGCCAACGGCCGTCTGTCCGATGGAGCGTAAAACGTGGTTCATCTGGAAACTGTCGCCACTCAGTGAACGACAAGGTGCGGTACTGGCGTGCAATTTCCAGACCTCGTCGCCGATGAGCAGCAGTCAGCATGTGCATAAAGCAGGTGCCTGCTACGGAGGCCCATATGCAGCGACGTGGAGAAGACATTGCTGGTAGCTCATTGGTTCATCTGGGCGGTCAGTTGCTCGACATCTGTTTGTCTCTTCGCCCGCACACATCTCCGCAGCTGTCTTTCACCCCTATAATCTAACGCTCACGGTGCACTACAGTTGCCTCGGAGCCGGGTTTAGATAGCATCGTTTTGCTATACTTTAAGCACGGCGGCGCGCGAACGGTTTACAGACTTGGCCGTCCTGGAAATGCTTCCATCCTTGGACCGTAAACCAACGATCGTGCCCTTTCTCCGTTTCTGCGTTACGACAATGACTGCACTCTTCCTGACACGCTTCATACACACACTACTGCTGTTACTTACCTCTGCGATTGGTTATTGCATCTTAACGTCGAACGTAGATGGTGTTTACTTTAACGTGACTGTACCGTGTAGTTTCAGTAGAC
Organism: Schistocerca serialis cubense; assembly: GCF_023864345.2. Taxonomy (NCBI): domain Eukaryota; kingdom Metazoa; phylum Arthropoda; class Insecta; order Orthoptera; family Acrididae; genus Schistocerca; species Schistocerca serialis. Next base: position 336,362,062 of record NC_064638.1, read on the forward strand.
TTCACTAAATGAAAGGTCAGATCACCGAAGTTAAGGGCTGTTGGGCTATGCTACTACTTGGATGGGTGACCATCCGGTCTGCCGAGCGCTGTTGGCATGCTGGGTGAATTCAGCCCTTGTGAGGCAAACAGAGGATCTCCTTGATTGAGAAGTAGCGGCTCCGGTCTCGGAAACTGACATACGGTCGAGAGAGCGGTTTGCTGACCACATGCCCCTCCATATCCCCATCCAGTGACGCCTATGGTTTGAGGGTGACACGGCGGCCGGTCGGTACCGTTGGGCCTTCATGGTCTGTTCCGGAGGAGTTTAGTTTTTAGTTTCACTAAACGAAGGTCCTCAGGATCATTTCTGACAAGTCCTGTGCCTCTCGAACTCTCAAACGGCAAATATTGGACGCTCTTGATTTCCTTGCTGTCAAAGCGCTGAAAACTCGCACAGCACTATTTCACTGACTGTGGCAACAGCAGCCCTGCCTCTCCCAACACAGTAACTACCTGTAATCATTTCGGTTCACCCATATATAATGTGTGTTCATAATCGAATACAATACTTTTTTCTGGCATCATTTCTAAATTATCAACTTGTGTAATAACCGGTAGGAGTCTCCATGATCAGGATTTTTCGCTCGCTCGTTCCTTACTCAATGTGAGTCGAGACAACGATAGCATAGCAACAAAACTTGCTGAAATTTTCATTTTTCGACAAGGCGGAGCAGCACCGAATTGGCATTTACATTTCTTTACAATGAGCTGCCTCGGCGATAAGTTGGAAATAACGGTTTTGTGCCGTTGCCTCCCCCCCCCCCCCCAAAAAAAGGTGTCTGATCTTACCGCAAGTGATTTCTGGTGGTATTTGTGAGAGACGCCGTTTCCTCCCACCTCGATCCCGATCCCCACCTTGTGACATACTTCTTTCTCCTGATTAAAGTAATTTTCTTTCTAGACGTTTTCACCAATCAGAATGTCGAGGCATTAATTACATAGTTCCCCCTACAATAACTGTGCAAAGGACGAATTTATATCTTATAAAGTCGTGTGGCATGGTTGGCTGGAAGACCCGGAGGGGCAGGTTCAGCGTACTGACTTGGAAGCTGTCTCCCATTCATTGCACCTGTGGGCACCTTTCTTCGCCAAGTGTGATCGTTGTGTGTTGCTTCAAGTGCTACTGTTGTGTGTGTGTGTGTGTGTGTGTGTGATTGTAATGGTGTGTGTGTGTGTGTGTGTGTGTGTGTGTGTGTGTGTGTGTGTGTTTGTTATGTTGTGTCATGCATGTGTTGGACGATGATGATGAGAGAAGAGAGAGGGTGAAACCCAGTTCCTTCACGGCCTACTTCTCTCAAACAGCATCGACGGGGCCGCTGAGCTTAACGTCACCATCCGACGGAAGGATCATCACCAACAGTGTCTCAAGCCCTCACTTTATGAGACAATGAGGAGAGGTTTGGAATTTAATCCAAAACAAATGTAAAGAAGGGCAGCAGGTCAGTCGTTGAATTCTTAATTTATTTCAGATCTAAATTTAGACTATAACATAGTCAGCGTCGGTGCATTGCTAGAAGAGTCATGCAGTAAGAGTCAAGTGGTAATGCACTGATGATGATTATGTTGTAGATGAAATGTAGATCTCCAATAAATTACGGATTCTGGTTCTGACTACTCTCCTTCTTTACATTCGTATACGCAACTGTGCGCCACCGGTATCCAATGGCCTTCAAACATTTTAATACAAGATACAGGCACAAAAACTGACGATTACTCTCCTTTGGCTGTTAAAAGTGATATGTGTAAGTCGGAAACAGCCATCGGGTCTGGTGAGCTATAATACTGAATACATATACGTTAATACATTGCAAGACAGTAAAAGAGCGTGTTTTCGTCTTAAAGCCAGACGTGGTGTTAGCGTACGAGTGGCTGAATATTCTTTAGTTCCATAGAGGGGGATTTTTTTATGCTGTTTTGAAAGTAACACCTGTCTGTTTTCGTTCGGTATACTGAAAAGTGTCGGTGGCTTGTAGGGACCTTTTTTTAAGAGTATGATCATTTTTGAAGATTCAGATAGTTAACAGTTTGTTTTGACTCAGCACCATGTCCACGACTCTACTTAATATCGTCAAATAAAGGAATTAGTCATCTAAGAATACTTTTTTATGTTGTTAGGTAAAATGAGTAGATTCCTTAACACTAGTGGAATTTTAACATCGTAATAGCCTCTAATGGGCATAAAAATGATATTAACTACAAACTTCTCGTCAAGCAACCACGTTAAACATCAGTAACGCATGCAGTCGGATTAAAAGGAAATTTTCATATGTTCATGAGATGTAACACAAATATAATTTCTATGGTCCAACTGGCTGAGCTGCGACGTCTCGGCGTCAAAGACAACTAGAAGAGCTAGCCCCACAATTTTTAAAAAGAATTAGGACTTTTTGTGCTCCGATAAGACGTTCTTTTTTAAAGTTGCAAAATGCAAATGTGTTCACCAATTCATAAAGAGTTGAGAGTTTCTGAAAAATTTTAACGAGAACGCAATGCACTAACGTATCTTGCAGCAAAATTAATAATAATTACTCGACACGATTATCACAGTAACACAGAACATGATAGAGACCACTATATTCAAGCAATATACACCGTGTGACATATTTAACATTTGTAGTCACTTGTGTTTTATGTAGTTGGAAATTAAAAAAAGGAAAACTATAATACCTGATAAACTTTCAACAACTTGGGTGAATTTCATAGCAACGACAGCGAATGCACTAACAGTAACAGAACCCGCAAAAGTTTGGGACGATTTTGACTCTCGTCTCGCTGTTTGCCGTGATTCAAGTGGAAGGCACGTTGAACCTTTGTGAAAAGAAAATGAAAACCTTGATGTTTAAGGTAATCGAGAAAATACATCAATGTTGTCTGTTCCTGCATGTAAAAGATATACCATTGTAAAATTGGAGGGTTCTTTCGAAAGTAAAAAATTCTGTCGTCTTACGCATATGTTAATATTAACCCATATTCATTCATGTAGAAGAGCTAGTCCTGTGAATGTGGACGTCCTGTCTGAAATAACTACAGTTTACCTACATCAGTCTCTAAAACGGAGTATAAAATAGTCGTATGAAAAATTATTTTATGGTCTTTATTGGTGGTTTCATTATATAGTTAAAACATTAGTACTGAAATTAAACCAATCATTATAAATCATCAAACTTATATGGTAGAATCGTGGAACTCAGGGAAAGCAGGAAAAGGTGTGGACGAGGCCTAATCAGTTACCGTTGGTTGCACAGTAAACACATACACTTTATTTAAAGAAATAACTTTTTTAAGACGATCATTTAAAAAAAATTGACCGTAACACTAGCTACACTGACGGCTGAAGTCCTTATTAAGAAAGAATTCAATTTATTTGTAGGCTGAAGACCACGAACAGTACTTCAGAACAATTAACGGCTGAAGGCCTGAATTACAAATGAGGAAGACAATTACACGTTAAAATACCACAATAATTTTTAAAACAATGATTTAAAAAATTGACTAACACAAGCTACACTGATGGCTGAATGACCTATTACGAAAAAATTCAAAATTATTTGTCAGCTGAAGGCCACAAGCAGTAAGAATAATTTAAACAAAATATGATTTTGAAACAATTGACACAATAAGACCTAATGAAACAATGGAGTGATCCACAGACTGTGCTCCAAGGATCAACCTGAGAAAAGTCCCTTCAGCTGCAAAAGCGGAGAGGCAGGCAGCCAAGCGCTTTGCTCACCTAACGGGATGGCAACTCAAACTACAGACAGTTTAAGCGCCGATCAATCCTCTTACCAAATCTATCTAACATGTGGTGACCAGTACAATGATAGAATAATTCAAGCGACAGCGAAGTGACAGACAGCACTGCGTCTTCAGAATCCGATGTTTAAAACATCGAAAGGCAGAAGGAACCACTACAACCAAGGTGGACAAGAGAAACCACAATCCACACCTCAATCAAGGAGACTGTCGAACTACACGTCATGCCGGACAGCATCGGCAAGACGAGGAAAAGTACACTCCCGCAAAAATACGCTAACCTCCAGGGCAGGTAACTGGGGCGTTAGCGGCAGCTAGACAGTGAAATACCGCTGGTTGCACTTCACAAAATAATAACACAAAATTCAAAAGTAATAGCAGGCAGTAGAAAACGGCTATAGATTCCGCTAGCTCGACACGTTCAACTGACTGCCGTTCGTCTCACGACGACCCTCGAGCAGCAACGCACGAACAAACGGCGTGATCACAAAATAGTGGAGGTTTCACTACTGGGTTAATGTTCACTCAACTCAACGTGCTGGGTCCGGTGGACAACGAGGTTGTAGATCTCGCAACTACAGCCTCTCGATCTGGCAATGCCTGCAGGCCACCAGCGGTCCCGGCATGTCCCCCCGTTGCTGGACCTCTCTGCTGCTCCATCCGAACCGAACTATCGACACACCTGACCCGGAAAACACCCCACGTCCTTCCAAAGACAGTACGGGTACTAGATATCGATAAACGCTGCTGCTGCCACTTACGGACAGACAACGCTAGCAGGCGTCGTGACACCAGTAAACAGAACAAGGAAACAAGACACCACTATCCCCATTACACGATGCCAACCAACCAGCGGCACATTGCCAGCCGCACACTGCTCAATGGTCCCGCAAAACTTCCATAGGTGTTGTCTGTAACCGATTGTTCACAAATTTTTAAGTGAAATTCTTTGTGATCCGTATCGACCAAAAGGAGGAACACGACTATCAAATGCTTCTTACTTTCATTTGTATGTGGCTTTAGTTACGCACATTAAGTAAGTAAACAAGCGGTCTCGAAGTTCTTACCTTCCTCGTATGTTATCATCACTCGAGGACTCTTAAGATCAGTGTCAATGGCGCTGGTTATCCGTGCTTCTTACAATGCTTAAATTCGACTAAGCGTTGCAGGCAGTTTTGAAAAATCAGAGACTTTTTGGATGCACCTCCATGGGGAACAACTTCAGATCGGAAGTAATTTGACTACCTATTGGAAGAAGAAGAGCTTAACCAATGAGGCTTCCACTGACATTTAACATTCTACACTGTCCAGCCACATTAATGTGACCATCGCCTATGTGTGACGTCGACATGGCGACAATCATCAGCAGGCGGCAGGTGGCAGGTGGCAGCACTAGCTATGCAGGATATATAAAGCATGTCGGGGGGCGCCGAAAACAGTGCAGTTGTCGTCATAATGCTGAAACTGAGCGATTTATCTTACACCCAAAAGGGCATCATCATTGAATTTGGTGCGAAGTTTGGAAGCATTTCCGAAACAGCAGTTGTTAAACTGCTCGCCTGCCACCATGGTTAAAGTAAAATGTGCATGATAAAATGATGCTATCCAAAATCGGCGCCGAGGGAACTGTGGTGCACCGGGGGCCATAAATGACAGGGTTGAATAACGTCTGCTGAAGTGTGTACGGGCCAACAGACGCGCAACTGTTGAGCGGCTGACCGCCTAGATGAACCAACGAACTACAAACACTACCTTCTCAACTACCATTCAGCAAATTCTTCCAATCCATCTGTGGCATACAGCAAACCAATGCTTAACAGTATTGGTTAAAAACAGTCTTGGTTGCAATTTTTAGTTTCTTATTTTTCAACTGCGCGTTTCACCTTATTTAGGCATCTTCAGGCTGATCTTAATTTGGTATTTCTTAGAACGATCCTTTAGACAGTGTAGCCAAAGGGCATCGCCGAACACATCAGGCCAACATAGCCTTTACCGAGTTTAACGAAGGCGACGTTGGCCTGATGTATTCGACGATGCCCTTTGGCTACACTGTCTAAAGGATCGTTCTAAGAAATACCAAATTAAGATCAGCCTGAAGATGCCTAAATAAGGTGAAACGAGTAGTTGAAAAATAAGAAACTAAAAATTGCAACCAAGACTGTTTTTAACCAATAGATTCAGCAAACGTTGTTGCGTATGCGCATCCGTTGCAGGCGCGTGATTCAAGCACCCATGATGACTGTTGTTCATCGGTGACAAAGGCTGGAATTTGTACGCGATACCGCAATTTGACGTCCACTGAGTGGCGACAGGTGGCGTTTTCAGATGAGTCACGTTTTGTAATCCATCGGACAAACGGCCGTTGGCTTGTACGGCGTGAGACGTCTGGAAGCAAACACCCTCTGACAATCGTCACAAGCATCGCGGGCGAAGGAGGGAGAGTTATGGTCTGAGAAACGGTTATCCCGGCATTCCCAGGGTGATCTTGTCATCCTGTACAGGACAGCTGATCAATACAAGCATGCGTCTATCTTTGGGGACTATGTTCACCTCTACGTGCCGTTTGTTTCTCCTCGGCACTGAGGTGTGTACCTGTAGGGCAATGTAGCGCGTCACAGAAGTCGCAGTGCGCGTGTGTGGCTCTAAGGCGAGTTTACTGTACTCCCCTCACCAAAAAAGTCCCCGGTGTTCAGCCCAGTCGAGAATCTGTGGGACCACACTCATTGGGCTGTTCCTAGAAACCTAGCGCAGCTGAGGACGGTATGGGTCCACATCCCATTCGGTACTTTCCCGATTCTGACTGTCTACCTGTACGTCTTGCAACGGACCGCTCTGCAAAATGTGGTTACTCAGGCTGCTAACAGGTGGTCACATGAATGCTGCTGGGCGGTGTATGTCAGATACAGTTGGTTTGTCGTCTGCCTCTCCACTCTCTGTCAAGGCTTACCAATAGTCGCAACTGGAAACAGGTGCTCTATTTTCTAGAACAATTCATTTACTTCTTTGAGGAGAAAGAAAAGTACCACATCCAACTGTTATTCCGTGTCACTAAGTTACTACAGATAATTTCTTTCTTTTACTTCTTTTTTTTTATCTTTCTGACCGGCGCTTCCAGAAGGTGTGAACATTATGTAATGCATACCTCGTTGTGAGACGCCTGCTTTTATTATTGCAGCCGTAAATCCAGTGACAGAACCAGGCTAATTGGACAATGCGTCCCCTCCCCTACCCTCTCAACCCCTCCACACACACACACACACACACACACACACACACACACCGCGCCCATCGGCACCCGCTACCGCTCTCCGCAGTTCATTCCATTTTTTGTCTAACCCTTCCACTGCTTATCCTGTTCATTCCTTTATTAATATAAATATGACTTCGCCATGTAGTACACGGTAAGCATTTCAATACTTCAACTGAATACCAACACACAGTAAAAAGGCGTTATGTGAAACAAAAAAAATGGTTCAAATGGCTCTGAGCACTAAGGGACTTAACGTCTGAGGTCATCAGTCCCCTAGAACTTAGAACTACTTAAACCTAATTAACCGAAGGACATCATACACATCCATGCCCGAGGCAGGATTCGAACCTGCGACCGTAGCGGTCGCGCGGTTCCAGACTGACGCGCCTAGAACATGAGAAACATTTACTCCGCATGGTAATGTGGACATTAATGTTTACGCTGCAAGACATAATAAGCGTTTGTTTCACACCAGTGATACCTGAGTAGAACATTTCAAGAACAATTAGTTACTCAGTTATGAAATGTACCGCTGAATACATTTTTTAGGACCCGAGGAAGGTCTGAACTTGACCGTAATCGGTAGTCACAAAAACTGAAACTGTGTTTTAAAAGATACAGTTCCCAATATCTAAAATAAAAATGGGTCATATATTACATCAGATCCAGTCCAGCGGGAGGAAGTAGATACTGCATAATAACATCATCAACCTGTTATACTATTTGCTCTTTGTGGCAGCGTGCAATGGCTCTTCATTAGTAGCACACGTTATTATACACCAGTGTTACGTATCCAACTGGAAGACAAAGTATGTACTCGCAGCGAGAATTAATCTTGGTTCCAAAAACCTAACGGAGGAGAAAAATCGCGACTTATTATTTATCGTCCAGCAACCTGCGTTGTCAGGACTTTATAAATGGGCGGCGGCGAACCGTTAATGGCTCGGAGCTGCGGCAGCCTTCGTTAGCCGCCTCTCCTGCCGCCCGCTCCGAAATGACCGGCCACCAATAAATCTTCCTTTTAGCGGCACAAACAATCTCCCTTCGGCTGACTGCGTTGCGGCGTCACATGTAAGTGTGTGTGTGTGTGTGTGTGTGTGTGTGTGTGTGTGTGTGTGTGAGTGTTCATGTATTAGTGCGGGGACGCCTTCTTCCAGCGGCGTCCCCTGGCGTCGCGGCGCTGCCTGGACGCCAAATAATTAATACGGAGGGAGTCCCCGGGGCTGACCGGCGCCGCGAGGACGAAGGGTGTGGAGAGTGGGACGGGGGACCAAGTGTTTTCCCTGGGCGCAATTTGCCGGCGCGGCGCCGCTGTGAAATATGCACACTTGGCGCCACTAATCACTGCATTGTTAGCGCCGCCGCCCCCGTTGACAGGCAGGCGCGTGATTAACGGCTGGCGCGCCATTCTTCTGGCGCAACACATTCCTGAGCGCCAGCACCGCGGTCGCGGCGGCCGGGCCCTGACAGGACAGAGGACTCCCACCGCGCACCGAGGTGCCGGCTCTTCCATTCAGTGCTGTGTGCCGCAGCCCAGGACGAACGAAAAAAGGACGCAGCGCTGCAGAAAGCTCAGGGTCCGACTGTGTCTGGCTTTTCGCAACAGAATCGTACTTCGTAACGTTCCGACTAACCAGGGGACATGTATTTACCTGTACCGCATTTTTAAGGACTGCAATCCCAGATCAAATCTCCAGAAAAATTTTCAACATCAAGGGCTGCAATCAGAATAAACAAAATCTCCCGACAGTAGAAGGTGTGCATATTTTTCTGGGCCATCAGAAATGCAGAACAAGAATGGACCATCAAACTAAGCATACTGCACAGTATACTGTAAACATATTCTACCAACCCCCAGCTTCAATACTTCGTTTAAAATACTGTATTTTTACTTTGTTACACTTTCTCTGCTATACATTTTACAGTAAAACGCCAATTACTGTTCCGAATCAGTTCACACTCGATATTCAAACAGGCGGAGTAGGTGAAACGTTTGTCCATCATCACGATTTGTACTGCTAAATAAAACAGACATCTCAACATTGTAATTGGAGCATATAATTTATGAGTGATGTATTCTGAAGAGAATTACGTACGTCGATTCAAAGGTTGCTATCAGAATACACATTATCTGAGGACGGAGGAATGGAAGTATTCATACTTTCTTGACCCTGTGGATCAATAAAATAAAGACTGGACCATAAAATTTAACGTTCATGACCATATACTGCATTAATAAGCATTGCTCTACAAGGGCGAAAGCGATTCGGGTGAAAACCATCGAAGAGTAGACTGGACGCAAAATCTTCTAAATTCACACAAGTGATTTATTAGACACAATCAGCGCCATCCTGTGATTACCCTCTGGCGATGCTGTTGTCTACAGGAAAGAACCGTTGCTGCATGAGTCCATGGAACTGCAGAACAACCTAGTTAGGTCTTCCTTTCCTCCCTCGAAACATATTTCTTTCGAAATTTGGGTAAATGAAAGAAAATTTCCAAAAAATTAGATTGTAAATTCAGCGTTTTGAAATTATCTTTGTGGTTCAAATGTCTAGTGAAAGTACTACTAAGCGAAATAAAAACAGCAATAGAATGAGCGATTGACTGGGATTTGTTGGAAGTGATTTGATTAATTTTAGTGTAAATGTCACAGAACTCCCCCCCACCCGTCGTCCTCCCATGAGGAAGATTGCATGCCTCACCGATACAGATAGCCGTACCGTAAGTGCAACCACAATAGAGGAGTACCTGTTGAGTTGAGAGGCCAGACAAACGTGTGGTTTCTGAAAAGGTACAGGAGCCTTTTCAGTAATTGCAGGGCCAACAGTCTGGATGATTGACTGAGCTGGCCCTGGAACATCAAACAAAATGGCCTTGCTGTACTGATATTGCAAACGGCTGAAAGCCATGGTAAACTACAGCCGTAATATTTCCCGAAGGCATGCAGCTTTACCGTATGGTTAAATGCTGATGGCGTCCTCTTGGGTAAAATATTTCGGAGGTAAAATAGTCCCCCATTAGGATCTCTGGGCGGGGACTACTCAAGAGAACGTTCTGCGCATCGGATCGTGGAATGTCAGCTCCCTTAATTAGGCAGGTAAGTTAGGAAATTTTAAAAGGTGGATGGGTAGGTTAATGTTAGCTATAATAGAAGTTTGTGAAGTTCGGTGGCAGGAGGAACAGGACTTCTGAGCAGGGGAATACAGGGTTATAAATACAAAATCAAATAGGGGTAACGCAGGATTAGGTTTAATATTGAATAAAAAATAGGAAATCGGTTAAGCTACTATGAACGGCATGGTGAACACATAATTGTAGCCAAGTAGATACGAAGCCCACACCCACCACAGTAGTACAAGTTTAAGTGCCACCTAGCTCCGCAGATGATGAAGATGGTTCGAATGGCTCTAAGCATTATGGTACTTAACATCTGAGGTCATTAGTCCCCTAGACATAGAACTACTTATACCTAACTAACCTAAGGACATCACACAAATCCATGCCCGAGGCAGGATTCGAACCTGCGACCACAGCAGCCGCGTGGTTCCAGACTGCAAAGCCTAGAACCGCTCGACCGATGATGAAGAGATTGAAGAAATGTATGGTGAGGTAAAAGAAATTACTCAGATAGTTAAGGGGTCCGAAAATTTATTAGTCATGGGTGCCTGGAATTCGACAGTAGGAAAAGGAAGGAAAAGTAGTTGGTAAATGCAACCTGGGGAAAGAAGTGAAAGAAGAAGCCACTTGGTACAAATTTGCATGGAGCATAATTTAATCATAGCTAACAGTTAGTTGAAGAATCATAAGACACGGTTGTGTACTTGGAAGAGAACTTGAGACACCGTAAGGTTTCCAACTGATTATAAAATGATAAGACAGAGACTTCGGACCCGGTTTTAAATTGTAAGATATTTCCAGGGGCAGATGTGGACTCTGACCACAATTTATTGGTTATGACTTGTAGATTAAAACTGAATAAACTGCAAAAAGATGGAATTTATGGAGATGGGACCTGGATAAACTGAAAGAACCAGAGGTTGTAGAGCGTTTGGGAGGGAGCATGAGGGAACGATTGACAAGAACAGGGGAAAGGAATACAGTAGAAGAAGAATGGATGGTGAGAAATGGAATAGTGAAGGCAGCAAAGGATCAACTGCCTAAAAGGACGAGAGCTAGTAAAAATCCTTGGGTAACACAAGAGATAGTAAATTTAATTGATGAAAAGAGAAAATATAGAAATGCAGTAAATGAAGTAGGCGAAAGGAAATACAAACGTCTAAAAATTGAGATCGACAGGAAGTGCAAAATCGCTAAGCAGTAATAGTCGAAGGATAAATATAAGGATGTAGAAGCATACATACTACCTACAGGAAAATTAAAGAGACCTTTGGAGAAAAGAGAACCAGCTGTATGAATATCAAGAACTCAGATGAAGAACCAGTTCCAAGCACAGAAGTGAAAGCAGAAGGATGGAAGCAATATACAGAGAGTCTATACAAAGTAGATGTACATGAAAGCAGTATTATAGAGACGGAAGAGGACGTAGACAAAGATGGGATGGGAGATATTATACAGCGTGAAGAATTTGAAGAGCACTGAAAGACCTAAGTCGAAACAAGGCCCCAGGAGTAGACAATATTTCGTTAGAACTACTGATAGCCTTGGGAGAGCCAGCCACGACGAAACTCTTCTATCTGGTGAGCATGACGTATGAGACAGGCAAATACTCTCAGACTTCAAGAAGAATGTAATAATTACAATTTCAAAGAAAGCAGGCGCTGACAGGTGTGAAAATTACAGAACTACTAGTTTAACAAATCACGGTTGCAAAACACTGACACTGATTCCTTATAGAAAAATGGAAAACTGGTAGAAAGCGGCATCGGGGAAGATTAGTTTGGATTCCGGAGCAATGTAGGAACACGCGAGGCAATACTTACCCTTCAACTTCTCATACAAGGTAGGATAAGAAAGGCAAACCTACGTTTATGGCATTTGCAGACTTAGAAAAGCTTTTGATAATGTTGACTGAAGTACTCTATTTCGGATGGTGGCAGTGGCAAAAACAGGGAGCGAAAGGCTGTTTACAACTTGCACGGGTACCAGATGGCAGTTATCAGAGTCGAGAGGCACGAATGGGAAGCACTGGTTCAAATGGCTCTGAGCACTATGGGACTTAACATCTGAAGTCATCAGTCCCCTAGAACTTAGAACTACTTAAACCTAACTAACCTAAGGACATCACACACATCCATGCCCGAGGCAGGATTCGAACCTGCGACCGTAGCGGTCGCGCGATTCCAGACTGAAGCGACTAGAACAGCTCGGCCACATCGGCCGGCTGGGAAGCACTGGTTGAAAAGGGAGTGAGACACGGTTGCAGCCTATCCCCGATGTTATACAGTCTGTATACTGTGCAAGCAGTAAAGGATACAAAATAAAATCTGGAGTAGGAATTAAAGTCCGTGGAGAAGAAATAAAAACTTTGAGGTTTGCCTGTGACATTGTAATTGTGTCGGAGACAGCTAAGGACTTGGAAGATCAGTTGAATGGAATGGACTGTATCTTGAAATGAGGGTAAAAGATGAAAATCAACTAAAGCAAAACGAGGATAGTGGAGTGCAGTGGAATTACGTCAGGTGATGTTGAGGGAGTTAGATTAGGAAATGAGACACTTAAAGCAGAAGTTGAGTTTTGCTATTTGGGCAGCTATATAACTGATGATGGTCGAAGTAGAGAGGATATAAAATGTAGACTGTTACTGGCAAGAAAAGCGCTTCAGGAAGAGAAATTTGTTAACATCTAATATTGATGTGTCAGGAAGTCTTTTCTGGAAGTATTTATATGGAGTGTAGCCATGTTTGGAAGCGAAGCATGGACGATAAACAGGTTAGGCAAGAAGAGAACAGAAGCTTTTGCAGTGTAGTGCTACAAATGAATGCTGACGATTAGATGGGTAGATCACGTAATTAATGAGGAGCTACTGTACAGAAGTGGGGAGAAGTGAAATTTGTGACACAGCTTGTCAACAAAAAGGGACTGGTTAGTTGGACACATTCTGAGGCATCAAGGGATCACCAGAGCAGTGCTGGAGGGAAGCTTGGTGGGTAAAAATCGTACAGTCAGACCAAGAGATGAATACATTAAACAGATTCACATCAATGTAGGCTGCAGTAGTTACTCGGAGATGAAGAGACTTTCATAGGGTAGAGTGGCAGGGAGAACTGCTTCAAACAGGCATTTGGACTAAAGACCACAGCAACGACAACAACATGTCAAGGAAACCGCATAGAAAATGATAGTGCGATCGTAAAACACTTCTCCCGTTTTTGGCGTCGTTAACAAGAGGATCTGTCGAATACCGTCGAAGGACTTTACAGACTCTCTGCTATAATAAAAAGAAAGAGATCTGTATAATCCATAACAAACCGTAAGAGTGAAGGTCAGAGAAATTAAATGAAAAACGAAACTTACTTCTCCCAAATCTCTGAAGAGTAAACATTAGCAAACTACGTTTGAGGTAAACGCCATGTACCTCTCTTAAGGACGATGAGAATATGACCGGTCGGGGTGTCTATGGTCACGTCCACCCATTTTCCCTTGTTACATGCACAAATGGAATAGGAATAATTAATGTTCGTACAAAGCTCATGTCAGTATGTAAAGTACAGTAGCCTCAATAACATTTGTTACGCTATAGACGTAAATTAATTGAAATATTCTATATCACCTCTTAGTCGCCTGACAGGCGCACATGCTTCATAACTGCCTCTAGACGACTAGATAGTAGAAGTGACTGTGTGTTTTGCTGGTAACGGTCTAGCGAGTTCGCCACAGTATTTCCAAATACCACTTGTTTGCAGTTGCACTTGATTCGAATTCTAGTGAATTTACTCCAACTTTTTAGCGAAACAACGCCGAAAAACCATGTTTATAACTCCAGTTTAGTTCGCTGTCGTCGATAACTCTGCCTTTGTTATAGATTGGTAAATGAAATGTGTCAGTCGCTTATTTTGGCATTTTGCCTTCCATTGAAACATGCATTCTTCTTTAGCTACTTCTGCAACAGTGTCCTGACCTTGTTTCTGTACCATCTTGTTCCTGCTACATTTGGTATTAATTTACTTGCAATAAAGCACTCAACTGTTTTCAATAGTATTTCTCGGAATTTTATCCACGTTTGGTCGACGCTTACATGGCACAGAAGGAATTTTTATCTGTTTTCCAAGCAAATATATTTTGCGTTTATTTCTGGTAGTTTTGGATGCTACGGTTTTCAGTCTCACTACAGAAACCTTATGGTCACTAATTTTATCGCAACTATTTACACTTTGCGAGCGCTCCGGAAGTAGTTGCACGAAATAATTGTTGGAGAAAGCGTTTAGTATAATAGGACTAAATTTTGTGACAACCACCGTCTTTAAACAAGTATTTTCCTCAACATACCGACGGCAGCTTGTTATCACCACAGACTACAACGACGTGCTGAAACGTAATGTCTCCAAATATCACATATGAAAACTCTTAATGATTGGGTGTTGTGTGACGTCCTTAGGTTAGTTAGGTTTAAGTAGTTCCAAGTTCTAGGGGACTGATGACCATAGATGTTAAGTCCCATAGTGCTCAGAGCCATTTGAACCATTTGAAAACCCTTAATGTTTTTTTTAAAAATAATTCTAACGTTATTAATATTCTGCACTTTTATTCTACATATTTGGAGCCCTCAGCCGCTAGAGTCCTCCGAATTGTAGAGTGGAACATGGAGACGTGTAACGTAACTGTGTCGGTGCGAGAGAAACAGCATGCTGTAATCGAGATTCTAATTGAAGTAGTTTGTTCACACATGGAACACCCTCCGCTCCAGCATGAGACTACCAGACGACACACGAGCGTTGCGACATCTGCAGCAACCAGGTGACCTTGGTTCACTGTCATTGGCCACCCTCCATACAGTCCCAACATGGCCTCATCCGATTTTCATCTGTTTCCAAAACTTAAAAACATCTTCGAGCACTTTTATATTGCTGCAGTGGTACAAGTAGAAATGAGGTTGTGGCAATATCAACATGGTCTAACATTCTATAGTAACGGAATCAACAAATCCGTCTCTCGCTGAGAGAAATGTGTTCGTCGTCAGGGTGACTATATTGAGAAATAAAAACGAGGGTTACTCCAAAAGAAATGCACACAAGTTTTGTAAAAATACAGTTTTCATTCTGCATGTGTGAAAGTTTTACTGTGTGTAGATACATCCTTCCCGCTTGTTTTCAAACTTAGTTCAACCTGTTCCCGTGAGTGTCGCCGTCACAGCATTTCTTCAAGATGACTGCTACACTTGACGTTCGTCAGAAGCAACGTGCTGTCAAAGAATTCCTGTGCTATGGAAACGAGACTGTGGGAAACATCCACAAGACTTTGAAAAAGGTGGATGGAGATGCTGCTGTCGATCGCAGTACAGTCAGTCAGTGGGCAAGCAGGTTTCGTGATGGAAGTTGGCACGGAAATATTGAGGATTGTCCTCGCAGCGGCAGGCATCGTACTGCACACACTCCAGACAATGTGCAGAGGGTTAACGAATTGGTGACTGCTGACAGACGCATCACAGTGAACGAATTGTCACGCTACGTTGGTATAGGGGAAGGAAGTGTTTGTAGAATACTGAAAGTGTTGGCGTTAAAAAAGGTTTGTGCCAGGTGGGTTCCCAGGATGTTGACAGTGGCTCACAAAGAAACAAGAAAAACGGTGTGCAGCGAACTTTTGGAACAGTACGAGAATGGTGGAGATGAATTTCTTGGAAGAATTGTGACTGGTGATGAAACATGGCTCCATTATTTTTCACCAGAAACGAAGAGGCAATAAATGAAGTGGCATCATGCAAATTCACCCAAGAAAAAAAATTCAAAACCACACCTTCTGCTGGAAAAGTTATGACTACGGTGTTTTTCGATTCCGAAGGACTCTTACTTGTGGATATCATGCCAAGTGGAACCACCATAAATTCTGATGCGTATGTGACAACACTGAAGAAACTTCAAGCTCGACTAAGTCGTGTTCGACCACGTCGGCAAAAGCAGGATGTTTTGCTGTTGCACGACAATGCACGGCCACATGTCAGTCAAAAAACCATGGAAGTGATCACAAAACTCTTATGGACAACACTGAAACACCTGCCTTACACTCCTGACCTGGCCTCATGTGACTAGCATCTCTTTGGGAAACTGAAAGACTCTCTTCGTGGAACAAGGTTTGAAGATGATGACTCCCCTGTGCACGCTGCCAAACAGTTGCTCCAACAGGTTGGTCCAGAATTTTACCGTGCGGATATACAGGCACTGGTTCCAAGATGTCGTAAGGCAGTTCAGAGGGATGGAAATTATGTGGAGAAATGAAAATATTGTTCCTAAAGGATGTATCTACACACAGTAAAACTTTCAAACATGTAGAGTAAAAGATGGATTTTAAAACAAATAGTGTGCATTTCTTTTGGAGTGACCCTCGTACGTAGACATGAAGAACACAGATATAGGATGTTAATAACGTTTGTTTTAATTAGGAAGCTTTAAGAGTTTTCACATTAATTTGGAGGCGTTACTTCTCAGAAAGCTCTTATATAACTGCATGAGACGGATACCTATTCAAATAAAACTCAAATTTTCCTTGAACTGACGGCAGACCCATGAAGACGGACGGCTATTATCCGGCGAAAAACTGCTTACGAAGGACTCAACTAATGAACCTAAAGGTGTCGCAGTACATGTTACACAAGCCCTCTGGTGGGCTATCTTGTCTGGTTTTTCACACGTTCACGCAAGTGATCGAGATCTCGAAGTAACGACATCAGATCTAGTTATCAGTGCTCTTTGCTAGGACGGGTACAACCTACTCAAAAGCCTTTTCAAAGAGAGTGACACGTGGACTTCATTGTAATTGACGATCTTGTGAAGTAAAGCAAAGTTATTTCATACTACCCAGTCTGTGAACTTAGTAAGCAATACGTATGTCAAACGAGAGAAGTTTGGCATGAACGTCCGAGATCTCACACTAGGAAATCTGTAAATGAGGTTGAGAAACGTAATTACAAGTACACTAAACTAACGGTGGTATACATTCAGTAACCTGTAACGACACTGGCGTGTAATAAAAGTAAACTGATGATCTCTATTATCAGATTAGGCTCATTCGCTTGAATTTCACCTCCACACGTTTTTCATATACATTTAAAATGTAAGGAGAAGAAGGTGAGTTAATTATTGATTATTGTCCTATGCCTATTATTCGTCAAGGTCAATCTGTTTTTCCTCAGGTAGGAGGCAGGTCGGAGCAATTCCTGTCGCCGAGATATATGTCTCAAGCAGCAGCCGTCGGAATGTCTCCTGTTACGTGTCCCCCATAGTAGGCAGTCGGTCTGGGACAACTTAGTGATTGCTACCACACCAGAATTCCGATAATATGGAAGTAATTTCCTTCATACCAGCTATCACTACACAAAAATTTTCGAAAATAGTGGTATTATCATGGTCATCGACGAATACGATGAGGCCAAATAGTCATGCACTCTACTACGATCGAAGTTTAAAGTTCAACTAACCAGGAATTTTTTGTCATGTGTAGACTACGCACACAAAAATAAATAAATTTATGTAATCAAAATTCCGGTTGAAATAACTATGTAGTTGAACTCTTTCCACTCTTTTCCCAAGTCACACTCACTTACTGAGGTTGTGTGAGCTATGGCGGTTCAGGCATGAAAAACTACATATGGTGTCAAGGTCGACTGTTAATACGATGCAAGTCCAGAACGAAAAGTGCTCAGCTTCTGTCGCTCAAAGGGACTTTTTCTTTCTACTAAGATGGCATCACTGCGTTCAATGGCAAGGTGTTGGCTGTAGAGCGCTCGGTCGTTTGTCGCTGAAATCTGTTGTCGTAGTGACGTGCTGAAATGAGGGTCTCCACACCGAATCGAGACCGCTGCGAGGTGAGGAACTTAATCCGGCTTCTTTTTGCAAAGGGAAAAGCACCGTCCCATGTTTTTATCTAATTAAAAACATTTTATGGGAATAGTATGAGATTCGTACTAATGTGTACAAGCGCTGTGATTTTAAAACTGTTAGAACGAACGTTCATTATGAGCCAAGGAGTGAGCGTCCTACAACACGACTAATGAGATGGTAAACAAGATCAAACAAATGATTCGTAGCGAATGTCAATTGAATTTCGATATGATGAACGTAATATTTCGAGAAATCTTCAGAGCTCTTCTACATAAAATTATTACTTAACACCTGTTTTCTGCGGAAAGTATGCGAGATGTGTTTCAAAACTGCTCACAGACCAACATAAAGTCAAAAGAATTCCAATTTCATGGGCATTTTCCAAGCTCTGCAAACTGGAGATTGAAATTATTCCTTGGCTCTGTTGTCACAAGTGTCGAAACGTGGGCCACTCACTACACTCCAGAGACGAAAAGACGATCAATACAGTCTCCACATCGCATTTCACCATCAGCGAAGAAACACAAAACATGTTTTTCATACCGAAAATTCTTTGCTTCCATCGTTATTGAATTTTGGCCCAAAGAGGAAAACAGTTTATGCCGTGCGGTACTGCGAAAGACACAAATACCCTAAGGAGAGCGATAGAGATCAACAGAAGGCCAATATTACCGAAGGGAGTGTGCTTACTGCTCAGAAATACACGACTCCTCGCAGCCAGAGCAACAAAGCAACTCTTGGATTCATTCGGTTCGTACTTCATTAATCACCGGACTAACAGCCCTGATCAGAAGGGTTCCCTCTGAACTTTTTATGGCTGGGAGAATGTTTTCTTTCGACGATAATCCACAGAGTGCCTTGAAACAAGAGGCCAAAGAGGCAGTGGGGGACATTTTGAAGGGTATATCAGAAGGCATCTGTTGAAAAATAGTGTTTGACATACATCAGTGAATTTGTAAATTCTTCAAAAAGTGTACTGTCTTGATGATTTTCAGGCAATTGAGTAATCTTAATGTGGTGTCACCGCCAGACACCACACTTGCTAGGTGGTAGCTTAAATCGGCCGCGGTCCATTTAGTACATGTCGGACCCGCGTGTCGCCACTGTGTAATCGCAGACCTAGCGCCACCACCAAGGCAGGTCTCGTGATACGAGAGAGCACTCGCCCCAGTTGTACGAGAACCTAGCTACCGACCAGATGTACGAAGCCTTTCTCTCTCATTAGCCGAGAGACAGAATAGCCATCAGCTAAGTTAATGGCTACGAACTAGCAAGGCGCCATTAGCCATACAGTGATTGTACTTAAAGTCTCCTGTGTATCGTCAAGATCGATGTACCACCATGATTGAGTAAAGTTAAGTATTAAACCTGCTCCGTACTTTTCTTCCTAACATTAATTACGTATCCTGTTCCAGTACTTCACGCCCGTCTGCGTTAGTCTAGCTTGCCTTTTCAGCCATCTCAACTTCACGGTGTCGGCCCAAATACCGACACAACATTGGCGACGAGGGAAAAGAGTTCTTTCTGATTGCTTACATTTAATTGTGTCCTGGCTTCGCCACATTCTCCAGATGTACTGTCCGAATTTTATCGCTTGCAGAATCAGCAGACGCAGGCGTTACTGGATGCCCTTGGACAGCTCGTCCAGGGTCAACGTACCATTCAAACCGATGCGGCCGCCGCCGCTTCTTCGCTACCGCTGCCACTAAACGCTGTTGCACCTCCCTTTCGACCATACGTGGCAGCCGATGAGACCTGGCACGAGTGGTCTCGCCAGTTCAACTTTCATCTAGCAGCCTACAGAATTCAAGGTAAAGAGCGGCAGCCGCTTTTGCTTTCTTGTGTCGGTGTGTCCACATACCGTGTGATAGTGAAATTGTTTCCCCGACGCGACGTAGCAACTCTGTCCTACGAGGAAATTTTGTCTGCATTAGATGCCTATTTCAAAGAAATAGTTAATGTGGTTGCAAAACGGTATACGTTCTTTCGTACAAAACGTACGGCCGGTCAAACTAATAGGGAGTGGGTAGCAACATTGCAAGGACTTACTAGGGACTGTGCCTTTGAATGTGACTGTGGTCTTTCTTATTCAGATACAATGTTGCGTGATGCAATTGCACAGAACGTTTCTGATGTTCGCATACGGGAGCAAATTTTGAAACTAGTTAATCCCTCCCTTCAACAAGTGATAGACATATTGGATAGACAGGACACACTTGACTGTGCTCAGGAATCTTTTGAAACTTCGCCAGCCGTGTGTAACATTAACCGGCCCGCTGGACGCGCTGCGCGGCCCGGTAACCGGGCCTCGCGCACGTCCGCACAGCTGCCGCCGCGCGCTAAGCCACGTGTGCCGCGCCAGCCCACAAATGTAGTGCAATCGTGCCCGCGGTGTGCTACTAGACATTCGCGTGAACATTGCCCGTCACGCCAAGCTATTTGCTTTTTCTGCAATAAGAAAGGACATGTTCAAAGTGTTTGCCAGAAAAAGCTCAGATCAGACAATCACAATCATTCCAGGCCCTTTGCTTCGCGCCGGAATCGAACCAAGGACACTCAGGCTCGTGGACCTTCGCCTATGGACATTCATGTCGTTAATTCCGCTTCGTCCAGTGACACTTTCTCTAACAGTAACTGTGTTCGTCCCACGAAAACTGTGCGTCGAAGTCGCCGGAAATCACGTCAATTAGCAAGTGATTCTGTACCAGTGTCTGTTCCAATTGCACAAAACAGTCGCTCTTGTCGTCAGCAGGACAATAAACTTTTTGTGGACTTAGACTTTGAAGGCAAAGTGATACCATTCCAGCTCGATACCGGAGCTGCAGTTTCATTGCTCAATCATGACACGTACAAACAACTGGGCAAACCTCCGTTGAGTTCCGCAAATGTTAAGCTAACTACATATTCCGGACAGACAATTCCTGTGTTAGGACAGTGCAGCCTTCTTGCAACATACAAGGGACAAACAAAACTTGTGTCATTTTACGTTCTTCGTTCTTCTTCTGCAGTGAACTTGTTTGGTCTAGATTTGTTTCAGTTGTTTAACATGTCTATTGTAAATCAGGTCCTCTCAGTGAATCAGACTGTGCCTACAGACAGTGTTTCTCGGCTGTGTGACGAATTTGCAGACATTTTTGCACCGGGCTTAGGTTGCGCTAAAAACTATGAAGCACATTTAGAACTGAAGGTAAACGCGCAACCGAAATTTTTCAGGGCGCGCAATGTTCCCCACGCATCGCGTGATGAGGTCGCAAGAACGTTACACGATCTCGAATCACAGGGTGTAATTGAACGTGTGCAAGCTTCTCTCTGGGCCTCACCCTTAGTAATTTTGCGAAAACCTTCCGGAAAATTGAGACTTTGCGTGGACTTCAAGGCCACAGTGAATCCACAGCTAGTGACTGCTACTTTTCCTTTGCCCCGCCCGGAAGATCTTTTTGCTAAACTGTGCCCGGGAAACTATTTTTCAAAGTTGGACCTAGCCGATGCGTACTTGCAAATACCGGTGGACGACGAATCCCAGCGCGTATTGGTGGTTAACACGCATCTTGGATTGTACCGCTTCAAAAGACTGCCTTTCGGGTGTGCATCCGCCCCTGCCTTGTTTCAGCAATATTTACAAACTATTTGTGCGTCGGTCCCTACTGCAGCGAACTATCTGGACGATATAGTGATCTCCGGACAGACAGAAGAAGATCATCTTGCGAACTTACGAACATTATTTCAGGTCTTGCGGCAAAATGGTCTTCGCTTGAGGAAGGACAAATGTGTGTTTTTTGCTCGTGACTTACCATACCTGGGACATGTCATTAATGCCCAAGGCATACATCCGAGTCCAGAGCACCTCCGTGCCATACAAGAATTGCCTTCCCCTCAAAATGTGAAACAGCTACAGAGTGTGTTGGGTAAACTTAATTATTACAATAAATATGTGCGCAATGCCTCTTCCATTTCAGCTCCGCTTCATCGCTTACGCCGTAAAGGTGTTCCGTTCGTCTGGACGACGGAATGTGAACGCGCCTTTCGCCAGTTGAAATCGGCGTTGCTTTCTAATACTTGCCTTACGCCATTCGATCCCCAGAAACCCCTTTTGTTGATGGTAGATGCATCGGATTACGGGATCGGTGCTGTGCTTGCGCACAAAGTTGGCTCCCATGATCGCCCTATTGCCTTTGCGTCCAAATTGCTCTCGTCTGCGCAAAGAAATTATTCACAGATAGAGAAAGAAGCTTTGGCTCTCGTGTTTGGTGTTACTAAGTTCCATGATTTCTTGTATGGTCGTCACTTTACCATCATCACAGACCACAAACCTTTGACATCGCTTTTTCATCCGACCAAGCCTGTACCTCCACGTACAGCGCAGAAATTCATTCGCTGGTCTATTTTCCTCTCGCAGTACCGCTACGATATCTTGTATCGGTCCACTGCTACGCACGGAAACGCCGATGCGTTATCCCGTTTGCCTGTTGCTGAGGATAACGCATTCGATTCTTCCGAACTTGCTTGCATGTTCATTGATTCGGAAACCGATGAAGTGGTCGAATCGTTTCCGATTGATTTTCGTCGTGTCGCTACAGCCACAGCTGCTGACCCTGTCCTTGCTACTGTTTTACGTTTTGTTGCTACGCAATGGCCTTTGTCAAAGTCTCGGATCGAGTATCCGTTGGTTCGCCGATTTTTTGCTCACAAGGAGAGACTTTTTGTTCGACGTGGTGTTTTGTTGTTGCGTTCTGATAATGATCAGTCCAGAGTCGTGGTCCCACGTTCGTTACAGTCCTCTGTTTTACGGCTTCTTCACCAAGGACATTGGGGTATAGTGCGAACGAAACAACTTGCTCGTCAGCACTGTACTTGGTTCGGAATCGATGCTGCGATTACGAATATGTGTTCTTCGTGCCCGGCGTGTGCCGAACAACAATCCGCACCGCCGCGGAAAGTCTTTGCGTGGCCAAAAGCCACTTCCCCTTGGCAACGCTTGCACATTGATTTTGCTGGTCCATTCTGGAATGCTCGATGGTTGGTTCTGGTCGATGCCTTCAGTAATTTTCCTTTTGTTGTCCGGATGTCTTCCACGACGTCCTCCGCCACCATCCAAGCGTTGTCTGCTATCTTTTGCATTGAAGGTCTTCCGCAGACTATTGTTTCCGACAATGGCCCACAATTCATGTCCGCAGAATTTCAGTCATTCTGCCAGGCCAATGGTATTCAACATCTGACATCCGCGCCGTTTTCGCCTCAGTCCAACAGTGCCGCTGAACGATTGGTCCAGACTTTCAAGTCACAGATGTTGAAATTGAAAGAGTCGCATTCTCGGGAGGACGCGTTGTTGCTCTTTTTGTCTTTGTATCGCTCTCAGCCCCGAGATGGTCGCTCGCCGGCTGCGTTGCTCCACGGTCGTCCTCATCGCACCTTGATGTCTTTGCTGCATCCGCCGCATCAGGTTCCTGTGCAGCGGCAGACTCCTGCTTTTGCTCCAGGCGACATTGTATTTTATCGCAACTATCGAGGTTCACGGCGTTGGCTCGCAGGGCGCATTCTTCGCTGCCTCGGCCGCGCGATGTATTTGGTTTTGGGGGCCTCTGGTGAGGTGCGTCGGCATCTCAATCAGCTGCGCCTCTGTCGTCGCTCGGGTTCTGCCGCTCCCCGTCTGCTTTCAGCGACGGTGCCGTCCGGTCAGCGCCCTGGGGACCCATCTACTGGCTCGCCTCATCCCCAGGTGTTACCGACGATGCCTTCCATTTTGCCCCATGGCGACGCGCCGCCGCCGCCGCAGCAGCAGCAGCCGCCGCCGCCGCCGCTTGTTCTCCCGCCGGCGCCGCCCGCATTCGACGCTGCGTTGCAACCGCCAAGCGCCTCCCAGGGTCACGCGCCGCCGATCGCTTCCCGTGACCAGCTGTCCTCCGCCATGGACCACCCGCCCGCTCCGGACCACATGACGTCATCGCGCGTCGGCTACCCCGACGCAATGGAGGTTGATCCTTCGGTCCCTCCTGTCTCTTTACGGGCGCATACACCGCATGTTGACGTGCACCCTGGACTAGTTTTTCAGGCGTTTCCTAGCTCCCCTCGGACCGAATGGCCGGGTACGGGTGGCACAGCCTCGCCTGTTGTTAGGCTCCCCACCTCATCGCATACGTCAACATGTGGTCCTCCCCACGGCGGGCGGAAGCCTTATCACACGACCGTTCGCCGATTTGCGGGGGAGGAATGTGGTGTCACCGCCAGACACCACACTTGCTAGGTGGTAGCTTAAATCGGCCGCGGTCCATTTAGTACATGTCGGACCCGCGTGTCGCCACTGTGTAATCGCAGACCTAGCGCCACCACCAAGGCAGGTCTCGTGATACGAGAGAGCACTCGCCCCAGTTGTACGAGAACCTAGCTACCGACCAGATGTACGAAGCCTTTCTCTCTCATTAGCCGAGAGACAGAATAGCCATCAGCTAAGTTAATGGCTACGAACTAGCAAGGCGCCATTAGCCATACAGTGATTGTACTTAAAGTCTCCTGTGTATCGTCAAGATCGATGTACCACCATGATTGAGTAAAGTTAAGTATTAAACCTGCTCCGTACTTTTCTTCCTAACATTAATTACGTATCCTGTTCCAGTACTTCACGCCCGTCTGCGTTAGTCTAGCTTGCCTTTTCAGCCATCTCAACTTCACGGTGTCGGCCCAGATACCGACACAACACTTAATTTCTAGACGTCGGAAGAATCAAGAAAGTAGCTGTCACTGAGTACCGAATAACAGAGAGTAAAGTTTGAAGTAATCAGGCATGGAAAAAGCCTTTTATGTGCACTTGTTCCCGTAATGGATAAATTGGGTTGAAGATTGTAATGCTAAGAGCAGGCAGGAATTTGTAAGATATTGGGCAGAAATTACGTTAGATATTATACCAAAAAAATTTATTTACTACACGAAGATTGGGTTTTAATATTAAAGCTCAAAATTTAGTATTCCTTCAAAATTAAACTCACATAACGTTACCTCACGTTACAGTTTCTAATGTCACCATGCTACATGAATATCAACTTGTTTGATGGTAAAACACATGAAATCTAGCTCAAATTACATATTTTACACACAGACTAACTCAGGAACAGAAGGTTTGAGGGCCGGCCGCAGTGGCCGAGCGGTTCTAGGCGCTTCAGTCCGGAACCGCGCTGCTGCTACGATCGCAGGTCCGAATCCTGCCTCGGGCATGGATGTGTGTGATGTCGTTAGGTTAGTTAGGTTTAAGTAGTTCTAAGTTCTAGGGGACCGATGACCTTAGATGTTAAGTCCCATAGTGCTCAGAGCCATTTGAACCATTTTGAACCGGCAAGCCGGAGCACGCTACCTCACAAGTTACAGCCGCCCTTAGACGCACTACAGCCGACTGCCCGGAGCCTATCGTCACAGTCCGCGCCACTCGCGGCACCTCACCAACCAACGAACGGCGCAAATCTCGGAAAGCCAAACACGGCAACGCGCGAGAGTCTAAATAGCCTCACTTTCATTGCAAAAGAAAACCTCTAACAAAAAATTTCGAGAGATCAATCGAATTATCGAAGAAGTTAGAAGAGGAAATAAATCCATCGCAAAAGAATTAGATAAAAGCCAGCGAGACGGGTCAAAACTAATTCGTGATGGCAAAGTGAGACCTGGTGTTTACATACAAGTAACTGTGTTGTATGCGGTGATTCGGATATCGATACAGATGTCGGATTTGCGCGGTCCCACCACCAGCGCCGTGCAAATTACCGCAGTTACACCGCAACCGGCGCTGCAAGCTAGGCACACGCGTCCCATCGCCACGTAGGATCACATGGGACCTATTAGCTGTTTCCACCTCGAAAGAATGGTGTCAGCGCGACTGGTGGGTGGGGGAACCACTTGTGTGCTGTTCTCGAGTAATGCCAGACCCAGTGATCTGGTTGTTATTTTAAGTACGACCACTGCGACGGACTTTTCGATTTTTACTGTGCTGGCAAAAGTCTCATCTACAGTTCATCGTCGACTACGCGTGTAGCTGGCGTCAGACATTGTACTTGTCTTCTGTGTAGCCAGAACAATGCGTTTCATGAACCATATAGACTTGAATGAATTTCTCACTCTGCAGCGGAGTGTGCGTTAATATGAAACTTCCTGGCAGATTTAAACGGGGTAGCTCAGATAGTGGAGCACTTGCCCGAAAAAGGCAAAGGTCCCGAGTTCGAGTCTCGGTTATGCACACAGTTTTAATCTGCCAGAAAGTTTCATATAAGCGCACACTCCGCTGCAGATTGGAAATTTCATTGTGGAAATATCGCCCAGGCTGTGGCAAAGCCATGTCACCCCAGTATCCTTTCTTCCGTGAGTGCTAATTCTGCAAGTTTCGCAGGAAAGCTTCTTTGAAGTTTGGAAGGGAGAAGATGAGATATTGGCGTAAGTAAAGATGTGAGGACGGGTGGTGAGTCCTGCTAGTGTAGCTGAGATGGTAGAGCACTTGGCCGCGAAAGGCAAAATTTCCGAGTTCGAGTCGCCGTCTGGCACACAGTTATAATCTGCCAGGAAATTTCATGTGGACTTGGCCTCTCTATGTATTGGCATGATGAACTGTTCATCCATTATTAGGAGAAATCGGCTGAAATAGCATATTAAAGATGCGGTATCGCACAGAGATTGTGGTGCCCCACCATAGTCAGCAACGCGTATCGACACCACAGACAGTAGCCATGTCTCGCTGCAGTCCATAACAATGATTAGGAGAGGCTAAAGGAGACACGCCCTCTCTCTCAGCACAGCAACCCTCTCGCACAGAGGTCAATATAGAGCCGAGCAGAAAAGCGCTCTGCGCCATTTCATGACCTTAGCTGAAGTAGTCATCATCATGGTTTAGGACTAAAGTGTTCTTCAAGTCTCAGATCGAAAAGTAGTTTTGTAAATACTGAACACTGTTCTTCAAGAGAACAGTTTGTTGATTAGTGTATCAAGTGATGGTTTAATAGTCAATGACAGTTGTAAATTATCAAACTCTCCCAAGGCAAAGGACTGTATCAAGTAAGTATATCTTTTTATCATTCATGTAATAAAGGGAACTAAAATTTCCTATGTCCCAGAGCATTAAAAAAAACAATAGTTACGGCCGGACGATTGTAATTTCGTCTGGTGATAACAATAGAGTCTTTGTCCACACTCAACATCGTGGAAAGACCACTGATTGATTCACCTTTTCCTTTACTTTACAAAGAGAAATACAGGATAGCTGGCCTGATTTAACTGTCCCACCATTATGGTGATAAAGATATTAATGTCAATGCCGTTCAAAAGCAGTTGAAGACTTAAATTTAACAAAGCCCATCTCTGTGACCTGTAGCTGGAAGAAAGGTCAGATCACATACATCTAGAAGAGAAATGAGCCAGAAATCTGCCGTCTAATCCCCTTCACAAGCGTCTGCTATACAGTCATAGAATTTGCTCCGAGCTCACATGTAACGAAGTATTTCGAAAAAAAAAAAGTCAGACCCTCCATACTAACCATCACGGATTCCGAAAACATTGGCCATACTAAGCATAACTCACACTTTTCTCACATGATATCCTGAAAGCCATGGAAAAAGAGAAGAGTCACGTATATGCAGTACTTCTTGACTTCTGAAAAGCTTTATTATTTAAATTACGCAAATCTCACCCCAAAATGGATTCTTAACTTCTTGCACCATGTTAACTTGAATGGAGAGCTGTCTCTAGACGGAAAAGCAACTTCAGTAATGCCCATATAATGTATGGCTGGACGTTCCGACTCCTATTGTATACAGACGTGGCCGTACAGACAATACTAATTGTAATCTCAGACATTTACCAAATGATTCTGTTATCTAACATAAGGTAATGTCTGTAAAAAAACTGCAACTGTGCGCTTCTTAAAAAAAAAAAATTCCTAAAAAAATTAGTCACAAATGGAAATCGTCGACTCATTTACATAACGAGGGGTAACAATTTGTAGGCGTGTGAAATATAAAGATTGAAAGGCTCACTCGTAGGTAACGCAGTTGGCTGTCTTCAGTTCATTGGCAGCATGCTAAGGAAATGCAATTGGGTTACGAAGGAGACTGTTTTCAAAACACTTGTTCTGCACAGAACCAACATTGCTTGTTTAATATCTACAAAGGAAGTCTCAGGTTTCTTTGACCAAAGGGAGAGTGTTACGGAGATGACGTAAAAAGTAAATTTTTGGACTCGTAGAAGCAAAGTATGGAATCTAGTAATATACTATAACCCTTATAACCTACTACTTTAGGGACTGAAAAGACAACGTGAGACTAATTACAGCGCTCACAGAGACGATTAGTAACCGCGGGGGGAACCGCGCCGATCACGACAAGACGACTTAGACCGCGCGGCTACCCGGCACGGCGCCGTCAGTGAGTTAAACAACACAGAGACTAGAGACGTGTAGTATGGTCCAACGACTCATCACTTTGTCTCATTTCAGATGATGGCAGAGCAACTAGTATAGCAGCGGCCCAAAGCAGTCTTTAAGAAGCAGTGTGTGGAGAGTATGTATGTTAGGTAGCAGGTGGCTCTGTGATGTTTTGGGAGTGTGTTTTTTCTCCATAATTTAGTCCACCCCCCTTGCCGTTGGTGTGGAGGCTTGCGTGCCTCAGCGATACAGATAGCCATACCGTAGGTGTAACCACAACAGAGCGGTATCTGTTAAGAGGCCAGACAAACGTGTGGTTCCTGAAGAGGGGCAGCAGCCTTTTCAGTAGTTGCATGGGCAACAGTCTTGATGATTGACTGATCTGACCTTATAACACTAACCAAAACGGCCTTGCTGTGCTGGTACTGCGAACGGCTGAAAGCAAGGGGAAACTACAGCCATAATCTTTCCCGAGGGCATGCAGCTTTACTGTATGGTTAAATGATGATGGCGTCCTCTTGGGTAAAATATTCCGGTGGTAAAATAGCCCCCATTCGGATCTCCGGGCGGGGACTACTCAGGAGGACGTCGGTATCATGAGAAAGAAAACTGGCGTTCTACGGATCGGAGCGTGGAATGTCAGATCCCTTAATCGGGCAAGTAGGTTAGAAAAATTAAAAAGGGAAATGGACAGGTTAAAGTTAGATATCGAGGGAATTAGTGAAGTTTGGCGGCAGGAGGAACAAGACTTCTGGTCACGTGAATACAGGGTTATAAATACAAAATGAAATAGGGGTAATGCAGGAGTAGGTTTAATAATGAATACGAGAACAGGAATGGGGCAAACAGCATAGTGCAGGCATTATTGTGGCCTACATGAATCCGAAGCCCACTCCTACCACAGTAGTACAAGTTTATACGCCAACTAGCTCCGCAGATGACGAATAGGTTGATGAAATGTATCATGAGATAAAATAAATTATTCAGATAGTGAAAGGAGACGAAAATTTAATAGTCATGGGTGACTCTTACTCGATAGTAGGAAAAGGAAGAGAAGGAAACGTAGTAGGTGAATATGGAATGGGAGGTAGGAATGAAAGAGGAAGCCGCCTGGTAGAATTTTGCACATAGCATAACTTAATCATAGTTAACACTTGGTTCATGAATCATAAAAGGAGGTTGTATACACGGAAGAAGCCTGGAGATACTGAAAGGTCTCAGATAGATCATATAATGGTAAGACAGAGATTCAGGAACCAGGTTTTAAATTATAACACATTTCCAGGGGCAGATGTGGACTCTGACCGCAATCTATTGGTTATGAACTGTAGATTAAAACTGAGGAAACTGCAAAAAGGTGGGAAATTGAGGAGATAGGGACCTGGATAAACTGTAAGAACCAGAGGTTCTAGAGAGGTCAGGGAGAGCATTAGGGAACGATTGACAAGAATGGGGGAAAGAAATACAGTAGAAGAAGAATGCGTAGCTTTGAGAGATGGAATAGTGAAGGCAGAAGAGGATGAAGTAGGTAAAAAGACGCCTGCTAATAGAAATCCTTGGGTAACAGAAGAGATATTGAATTTAATTGATGAAAGGAGAAAATATAAAAATGTAGTAAATGAAGCAGGCAAAAAGGAATACAAACGTCTCAAAAATGAGATCGACAGGAAGTGCAAAATGGCTAAGCAGGGATGGCTAGAGGACAAATGTAAGGATGTAGAGGCTTATGTCACTAGAGGTAAGATAGGTACTGCTTACGGGAAAATTAACGAGACCTTTGGATAAAAGGATATCAAGAGCTCAGATGGAAACCCAGTTCTAAGCAAAGAAGGGAAGGAGTACATAGAGGGTCTATACAAGGGCGATGTACTTGAGGAGAGTATTATGGAAATGGAAGAGGATGTAGATAAAGATGATATGGGAGATACGATACTGCATGAAGAGTTTGACAGAGCACTGAAAGACCTAGTCGAAACAAGGCCCCGGGAGTAGACTACATTCCATTAGAACTACTGACAGCCTTAGGAGAGCCAGGCCTGACAAAACTCTACCATCTGCTGAGCAAGATGTATGAAACAGGCGAAATACCCTCAGACTTCAAGAAGAATATAATAATTCCTATCCCAAAGAAAGCAGATGTTGACAGATATGAATATTACGGAGCCATCAGTTTAATAAGCCACGGCTGCAAAACACTAACACGAATTCTTTACAGACGAATGGAAATCTGGTAGACCCGACCTCGGGGAAGATCAGTTTGGATTCCGCAGAAATGTTGGAACACGTGAGGCAATACTGACCCTGCGACTTGTCTTTCAAAATAGATTAAGGAAAGGCAAACCTACGTTTCTAGCATTTGCAGACTTAGAGAAAGCTTTTGACAATGTTGACTGGAATACTCTCTTTTAAATTCTGAAGGTGGCAGGGTTAAAATACAGGGAGCGAAAGGCTATTTACAATTTGTACAGAAACCAGATGGCAGTTATAAGAATCGAGGGGCATGAAAGGGAAGCAGTGGTTGGGAATGGAGTGAGACAGGGTTGTAGCCTATCCCCGATGTTATTCAATCTGTATGTTGGGCAAGCAGTAAAGAAAACAAAAGAAAAATTCGGAGTAAGAATTAAAATACATGGAGAAGAAATAAAAACTTCGAGGTTCGCCGATGACATTGTAATTCTATTAGAGACAGCAAAGGATCTGGAAGAGCAGCTGAACGGAATGTACACTGTCTTGAAAGGAGGATATAAGATGAGCATCAACAAAAGGAAAACGAGGATAATGAACTGTAGTCGAATTAAATCATGTGATGCTGCGGGAATTGGATTAGGAAATGAGATGCTTACAGTAATAAATGAGTTTTGCTATTTGGGAGCAAAATAACTGATGATGGTCGAAGTAGAGAGGACATGAAATGTAGACTGGCAATGGCAAGGAAAGCGTTTTTGAAGAAGAGAAATTTGTTAACATCGAGTTTAGATTTAAGTGTCAGGAAGTCGCTTCTGAAAGTATTTGTATGGAGTGTAGCAATGTATGGAAGTGAAACGTGGACGACAATTATTTTGGACACGAAGAGAATAGAAGCTTTTGAAATGTGGCGCTACAGAAGAATGCTGAAGATTAGATGGGTAGATCACATAACTAATGAGGAGGTATTGAATAGAACCGGAGAGAAGAGAAATTCTTGGCGCAACTTGACTAGAGGAAGGGATCGGTTGGTAGGGCATATTCTGAGGCATCAAGGGATTACTAATTTAGTATAGGAGGGCATCGTGGAGGGTAAAAATCGTAGAGGGAGACCAAGAGATGAATACACTAAACAGATTCAGAAGGATGTAGTTTGCAGTAAGTACTGGGAGATGAAGGAGCTTGCACAGGATAGAGTAGCATGGAGAGCTGCATCAAACCAGTCTCTGGACTGAAGACCACAACAACAATAACAACAACAACTTAGTCCACTCAATCTGGCTATCGCTTATGAACCCGTGTGATTACTTCAACATTTTCTACATATTCTATATCTGTGGACACTGAAGTCTTACAAAATAACGATAACTGTGTTCACTGACTACACATATACGATCCTGGATTGACGAACACTCAGGCACCCTATCATACCTTGACTAGGCGAGGTGTGATCATTCGATCTTAATCGTAAAGAAAAATGTTTGGGACTCTTCTGTAAAAGAGGTGTAGCGTATCCAGCAATATCCATGCAACATGGATCTTTATGAAAAGTCATAACCAATGATTGACGTTCGCTCGGTATGGCATTCCAGAAGGAACTTATGGACTCACTCTCTTCCTCGCCAGACTGAGGCGCTGAAAGACGATAGGACGATGTGTCATGTGAGTGACTACAATATTTTTCCCGGCTTATTTTCCGAGAACTAGACAGATGATGTAATATTAGACGATGGTCGTCCCACCTGCTCTTAGGTTCAAACTTATCGTTTGTGGAACCCAAATCAGTAACTTGCATATTATCGTAACTTTATTCAGTTCTAAACCGCGAAGCCTGTGACCACCATAACAAGCCACAGCGTTATGTCAGTAACCATATTTTACGGGTGAAGCCATTCCTCCTTAAAAGATAACTTCTTTTATGTTAGAAAATAATGAGGACTCGTTAAACAGATGCAAATAACATCTATCGGGTACAATCGTAAACTACGTATAGCGGTCGTAGGCAGGAGACACAAAGAACAGCAGCTCGATGGATACGGGTGATCCGCCGTTCGCCGTTTCGTGGCGGAGGAGACGGCGGGTGAGGGACGCCCTGTAACTGCGGGGGATTTTAAGGCGCTTCCGCGGCGAACAGCGGACGCCCCTGCGGCGATACCGCAGGCCTAATGGCGCGGAGATAACCGCGAGAGAGGCGTCTCGCCCACCTCGTGAGTGAAAGTGTGTGTGCGCTCGCGCGGTGTGTGTGTGTGTGGACGCGCGTGCGCTCGCGAGTCGCACATGGGGAACGGCGGGCGCAAACAAATTTGTGGCAGGCTCCGAACGGCTGCGATGTAAACTGCAGCGTTGCCAGGCGTCCTAGGGGTGGAGCGTTACCTTCGGGAGCGTGTAAATCTTCACGCATACACGCTCAGAGCGTGTGTCATCCTTGTTGATGTCATAGCAGCAGCCGTGATCCTACCTGTATCGTAACAACTTCTCTGTACCGGTTAATCCAGTTTACAGGATATTTACATGTTCACTTGCAAACCAGTGGACACTAATTTCAAAATAATTCTGATGCTCTATGCTGTATGTCATAAATACACTGCCTGACCTGGCAATTTGAGCCCACTGACCAGTATGACGTTGCGTCTCAAATGGTTGAAATGGCTCTGAGCACTATGGGACTTAACGACTCCTAGACTTAGAACTACTTAAACGTAACTAACCTAAGGACATCAAACACATACATGCCCGAGACAGGATTCGAACCTGCAACCGCAGCAGCAGCACGGCTCCGAACTGAAGTGCCTAGAACCGCTCGGCCACAGCGGCTGGGCGTTGCATCTCTGCGTATAGTACATTTGGTAGCAGGGCCTATTTGAAAACACTTTTCCACACAACGTACTAATCATTTCGTTCCCCCTCTCCCCGTCCCCTCCTCCATCCTTCTACCTCCTCAGATATTACTTGGCGTTCTCCTTAGGTTCTTGATGAGACTTTGAGAACTGATCTGAATCTAGTGATCTTTTAAAATAAGTACTACTTACAAAATTCTCTGTAAGAGAAATAAATTGCCTAATCTGATTCCTGTACAACGTCAAAAGAAAAAAATAGTTTCCATTTATAAAAATTCCTGACATCTTAGAAAGCTTTTCGTGAAGCTATTTATTGCTCTAGATTCAATAAAAAGAGTTATTAAATCATATGGAAAGAATCGAAATATGAAATTTGTTTTTTCTTTGGTTTAGTTATGGAACTTTATAATTCCACATCAGTCTGAAGATTCGTTTGATGCAGCTCTCTTAGCTGCTCTATCCTGACCAGGTCTCTTCATCTCTGCACGATTACTGAAGCCAACATCCTTCCGAATCTGCTGACTGTATTTATCTCTTGGCCTCCCTCTAGAATTTTTTGATTTTTACCCCCTCCCCCCCCCCCCCCACGTTTTCCTCCAATAGTAAATTGGTGATTGTCGGATATCTCAGAATGAGTCCTACCAACCGAAGTCACTGTTCAGCTGCATAAGTCGTATTTTACATATGAAGAACATACCAGTAAGCAATTAAATTTAAAAACAATTTACGTGAAAGTAGTTCAATATTAAGACATGTTTAACGAAATGTATGTCAAAAAAAACGAAAAAAACAGATTTATGTGGAATATGAAACAGAAATATTACGTCAGTAAAGTCATGTGAGGGCGACACTTACAACACAAGTTGTCACATGTTGCAGTAGTGTTGTATTTCTTTTTGAGCTACGATAATGGTTCAAAAGGCTCTAAGCACTATGGGACTTAACAACTGAGGTCATCAGTCCCCTAGACTTAGAACTATGTAAACCTAATAAACCCAGCGATATCACACACATCCAGGCCCGAGGCAGGGTTCGAACCCGCGACCGTAGCAGCAGTGCGGTGCCGGACTGAAGCGCCTAGAACTGCTCCGCCACAGCGGCCGGCCTGAGCTGTGAGGGTGACGTTTGAGCCAGCAAGAGTTTACATCGTTAATACGTTTTTACCAACTAGAAGAATACTGAGTGGCAACTCGTAACGAGACATTGGCAATTATCTCGCAAACGGCTCCTCTGTGGACTCATGCATACTGTAAAATTTGTGCTTCTATTATTGTATAATTTCACCGTCTCAGTTTGCGCTATTGATTGAAATACACCCTGCATATAGATTTTGCACTTGCACGCCCCTTGCGCCTCTCCCAGCTAGGGGCCCCAAGCGGCTGCTTGGGCATTAAACCGCCACTGTTCTATAGGTAAGGGTCTCATCGAGCCGTTCGGTCCTCTCCTGAGTCAAAATGGTTCACAGTTGTTTCAGATCGTCCTTGATATCCTACGAACTATCAGAGGGACGAAATTGACCACCGACTTCGTCCCACATGTGTTCTATCGGTGACAGATCTAGGGATCTTGCACCTGTATCTTCACTGCATTTCACTGGAATGTGCTGGCGTCTTCAATCTTGAGTGGGACAACGCTGTTTTCGTAGCGTGTTCAGTCTGTCAGCATGCCTCAAAAGGTCATTTCAAGCTTATGCCAGGTGTCCATTGTCACATTACGGTCACAAGAGATACGAACACTTGTAACTGCTCACTGAATTCTTTAATACGTCGAAGTCATTCCGAAATTCAACAGATATCTTGAGACACGAAACTGATCTGCATGGTAGTGGTCGCCAGAGATTCAACAACACTGTACCCCTTACTCTGACGAAGCACGGCTAGTAGGAACTCCGTACAGAATGGAGTACTTCCGCGCCATTTCTTTTTGGAGGTGACTGGGATGTCTGTGTCGACCCTGTCAGCAACATGCAACAGTCTCCTCAATTTGGTCTCCACACATCAGCAAAAATGAAACAGTCCAGCAGCAATGAGGACACTTCCCCAACGAGTGCCGAGTTTGTCCGAAGTAATGAGCTCTCATAACCAGCCAGCTCTCTTTTCCCCCTACTTTTGCATTCAGTGCTTACAGCTCACCGTCTTCACCCCCTCCGTCTCCCCCCCCCCCCCCTCCATTCGTTCTCTACGACTCAAATAGTGTCCAGTTATTCTATTCACACAGATGAAAAAATTAATATAAAAATAGATAAAAGAACGTAGTGTGCGTATGGAATAACGTAGATTAAAACAACGAAACAATTTATCAAACCAACTCTCACCAAATACGTAGACGTACAGGGGATGAACAAAAATATGGAAACACCAAAAACGCAACAAATTACCACGCAGTTTTAAACATGGCTGTGAGACAGCATCCGCACAACAATATGATTTGTGTAATATAGCCAACCATATGGAAGATGGTACTTTAACCTCGTGTCGACACCGATTACGGGTTTTATCAGAAAATCTATACAAATACCTATTGAAATTATAATACCATTAACTTAGAGAAAAAAACAACAATAGATGGCTATCATACTGAACAGCTTATGCAGGGATTATACTCACATGTAGTAACAAATGAACAGGTTTAAGAGTAGAATTCTCTCGTCGTATAAAATACTTTATAAAAAGGTAGCATTTAAACCATACAAAATTACCAACACTGGAACCGAAATAAAGTTGGTATCTGTCGGCAAAATTATAGCCAGTGGGCGTAGCACGCAATATGCGCTATGGGCTGTAAGAGGAAATAGGACCTGGAGATGACAACAGACTAAGAGGCTTATACAAAACAAGTCCTGCTATCTGTTAACAGTCGAAGAAAACAGCTGCTTAAATTATAAACATATTTTAAATAGTATATACCGGTACATCAACTTACCAAGTGAAAACCATTATTATGCAAACTTTAATTCGCATAGGATAACGCAATAGAAATTATTTTATGCATTTTGTTTGAAAAGGATTACGATGTAATGAATAAAAAGGAGAAAGGAGAACGATACTTTAATTGTCTACTTCGAGGAAAAAGAGGAGTCAATTTTAGACATTTCTAATTAAGGGCTTTACAACATTGAAGAAATTTTCATTATGTTGCTGGAACTGTTCGTTCAGAATGAAAACATCATTAAGAGAACTGTCTTCCAAAACTTTTAATTCTTCAGGGATACTAAGTCTGAAGTATATCTTCTCTGTGTGCAGGATACTGACGTCGTGAATTTCTTTAGGCTTGCATCCGGCAGTTAATATATGATTAGCAAAGGACGAGTTATATATATTTGTGCCTTTTTTGCCTAAGAGTCTTTTTTTATGTACAACAGAAATTGCTCGCTCTGTTTGTCCCATATAACAGGCTGGATATCTCTCACAGCTAATTTTATAGACAGCTGAGGTGTGTAAGAGAAGAGATGACGGTTTAAAATTGTGAATAATATTATTTATATATTAATATATGAATAATATTATTTATTTAGTTGAAAATCATACTTTACAGTCGTACGTGTTTAGGCAGAGGCTCTGAATCCTGGCTGTAAAAGCGGTATAGAATTTTTTCTTCTTTTTATTACGTTTGTTATTAGAAGAAGTTCCAACAGTGGTGATTCTATTACTGATTTTATGATTGAAAATATTATCCGCTATGAAGGATTGGTATCCACTACTGACTGCAATAGTTTTAACCAAATCAATCTCAATATCTAGATTTTTATCACATAAAAATTTATAAATAGCCGTATGGACGGAAGAATGAGAAAAGGATTTTTTTGTGAGAATGAAGGTGTGTTAAACAGGATGACAATATTTGATCAGTGCGGATTTCTTTGAGATATATATTTAACCATATTTTTTATCAACTATTGTTAATGTTAGATCCAAATAATGTAACTGACGCAATTTGTTTCCGAGCTCATACGTGAAAACAATTTTTTCGTAAAATTCATTAAAGATTCTGAAAAGGTGATCAGTGCCTTTATTAGCTACTCTGTATATAATCAAAATGTTGTCTACATATCTGGAGTCTGTAAGAACACCTAGGGTGGCAGCTTAAAAATTTTTAAAAATTTTTTCTTCTAAGGAACTCATGAATACGTGTGAAATAATACCAGCTAATGGAATACCCATTGCAAGACCGTCGGACTTCGGATTCAACTGTCAATTGCAATCGAAATCTTGTTGCAACCGTTTGGTTGTATTACGCAAATAATATTCTTGTACGGCTTTTCTCTCACAGCCATGGTTAAAATTGTAAGATTTTTACCAGCCCATATACCTAAGGCTGTTTACTAATATGAAGACTTACGAAAGAAAATTTTAAATAAAAGTATGGCAGTCAAATTTAATAAACGACTTGAAGAACTGAAACTTGTACCTAATTATGGAAAAGCTGTTCTGAAATTGAAGCGTGCAAAAAAGAGCATATACTTTCAGACTTTTAGTACAAAAAATAATTTCAAGAAAAATAAATTCTCTTTACGCAAAGAAAAACGCTAAATGAGGAAACTCTCTGCATTTAGAAATCACACAAAAATTTTCGTGTACATTACGGTTTTTAAACTGCGGGAATTTTTAATCAGCAACAGCTTAGAAAATTGTAAGCAGATCATCCTGAGCAGACCCGAAAAGTACTTAAGTGAGCTTTCTTGCCTACTGCCTGTAAAAAAATCATTTCATGCTAGTAGCTTCCAAAAAAGTTAGTACAAATTATGTAAAATAATTGTAAACAGAACTAACATAAATTTTACAAATGACACAGTTTCCTTACTGTAAGAAGTTTTAATGTATGCCTCGTTTGTCTGACAAAAATGTTACAGAAAATCTGATTGTGGATCTAAAAACTGTTTTCGATAGCATAAAAATGGAAAATTCTTGCCAGACCGGAAAAGATCATGATGTGCGCAATATTGTAACAAAAATTTATCTAATTTTCAAATAAAACCATTAACGTAAAGCGTAAACGAAACGATGCATCACTAACGAAATCCGATCAAGGCCGTATCTTAGTCTTTATAAAAACGAGATTTCTAACTTCATGAATTTAATTCAAACTACAATCAAATATAACTATTTCTCTTAATGACTATTTCATTCTGAATGAACAGTTGGAAACACATCAGCCTATCCAGTCTATCCTCCTATCTCGCGGCGTTGCCATATTTTTTATCCAACTGATGCACATACAGACAGAAAAACGAAAAAAAAATATAAGAAGTTTAACATTTTGACGTGTCGTACGTCACAAATGGACTGCAAGACATTGTGGAAACTAGGTCGAAAACGCCAGTGGTTAGACGAATAGCTGGAAAATATGGATATTGAAAACACTTCCGAAAGAAAGCAAAATTGAACCTAAATGTTGTAAGTAGAGCCCACATTTCAATAATTTGCGAAACGAACTGCTTTTAGATCTAGTTTTGATTCCATAACCACTGACGATATACACTCCTGGAAATGGAAAAAAGAACACATTGACACCGGTGTGTCAGACCCACCATACTTGCTCCGGACACTGCGAGAGGGCTGTACAAGCAATGATCACACGCACGGCACAGCGGACACACCAGGAACCGCGGTGTTGGCCGTCGAATGGCGCTAGCTGCGCAGCATTTGTGCACCGCCGCCGTCAGTGTCAGCCAGTTTGCCGTGGCATACGGAGCTCCATCGCAGTCTTTAACACTGGTAGCATGCCGCGACAGCGTGGACGTGAACCGTATGTGCAGTTGACGGACTTTGAGCGAGGGCGTATAGTGGGCATGCGGGAGGCCGGGTGGACGTACCGCCAAATTGCTCAACACGTGGGGCGTGAGGTCTCCACAGTACATCGATGTTGTCGCCAGTGGTCGGCGGAAGGTGCACGTGCCCGTCGACCTGGGACCGGACCGCAGCGACGCACGGATGCACGCCAAGACCGAAGGATCCTACGCAGTGCCGTAGGGGACCGCACCGCCACTTCCCAGCAAATTAGGGACACTGTTGCTCCTGGGGAATCGGCGAGGACCATTCACAACCGTCTCCATGAAGCTGGGCTACGGTCCCGCACACCGTTAGGCCGTCTTCCGCTCACGCCCCAACATCGTGCAGCCCGCCTTCAGTGGTGTCGCGACAGGCGTGAATGGAGGGACGAATGGAGACGTGTCGTCTTCAGCGATGAGAGTCGCTTCTGCCTTGGTGCCAATGATGGTCGTATGCGTGTTTGGCGCCGTGCAGGTGAGCGCCACAATCAGGACTGCATACGACCGAGGCACAAAGGGCCGACACCCGGCATCATGGTGTGGGGAGCGATCTCCTACACTGGCCGTACACCACTGGTGATCGTCGAGGGGACACTGAATAGTGCACGGTACATCCAAACCGTCATCGAACCCATCGTTCTACCATTCCTAGACCGGCAAGGGAACTTGCTGTTCCAACAGGACAATGCACGTCCGCATATATCCCGTGCCACCCAACGTGCTCTAGAAGGTGTAAGTCAACTACCCTGGCCAGCAAGATCTCCGGATCTGTCCCCCATTGAGCATGTTTGGGACTGGATGAAGCGTCGTCTCACGCGGTCTGCACGTCCAGCACGAATGCTGGTCCAACTGAGGCGCCAGGTGGAAATGGCATGGCAAACCGTTCCACAGGACTACATCCAGCATCTCTACGATCGTCTCCATGGTCTCTACGATCGTCTCCATGGGAGAATAGCAGCCTGCATTGCTGCGAAAGGTGGATATACACTGTACTAGTGCCGACATTGTGCATGCTCTGTTGCCTGTGTCTATGTGCATGTGGTTCTGTCAGTGTGATCATGTGATGTATCTGACCCCAGGAATGTGTCAATAAAGTTTCCCCTTCCTGGTACAATGAATTCACGGTGTTCTTATTTCAATTTCCAGGAGTGTATGAAGCAAATAGAATGAAACGCGTCTAGTATAATCAGTACACTTCTTTTAATAGTTGCAAAGATGAATTTGGAATACTAAATTCCGCCCGAACAGGCCATGAAGGCCCCAACGGTACCTACCGGCCGCCGTGTCATCCTCAGCCCACCGGCATCACCGGATGCGGATACGGAGGGGCACGTGGCCAGCACACCGCTCTCCGACCGTATGTCAGTTTACGAGACCGGGAATATGGAATACCGTAAGTAATTAAAT
Source organism: Schistocerca serialis cubense (assembly GCF_023864345.2). Taxonomy (NCBI): domain Eukaryota; kingdom Metazoa; phylum Arthropoda; class Insecta; order Orthoptera; family Acrididae; genus Schistocerca; species Schistocerca serialis. The sequence goes on from NC_064638.1 coordinate 336,402,682, forward strand.
ACCAACTATGCACACCATGGCTACACAAATGAATAATGGTTTTGAGCAATTTATATCACCGTTTGTGAAAACTGAATCACACTGAACGAACGACTTGAATGAATCTAAACTCTGGGAGTATATAGAATATTTTACAGCAGCAAGTGATTACTACTGCATAGTGTTTTGCTACGTATCAGGCGAGCAACACTGCTTTGATATGACCGGAAATATCAGCGTAACACAGAGTTCAGCGAAAGATGAGCCCTCAGAAGAGGTACAAAAGCGGCAGATCGTTGCTTCCACTGCGACGACGTCAGACGGCACTGTATAAGCATATGAAGGTCTTCCATAAGGAGAAATGTTGTTCTGAAAATAAGTATCTCATGCCATCAGTACTTCGACTCGTACAACTCATTCTGCTACGGAGAAAAGTGCGTATGGAACCACCTGATTGGGGGATCGTCCAGTGCCACAAGCGAGCATTGAACTAGTTAGTGCGTCAGCTATCTCGCCTGCATAGCGGTAGAGAATATTCTTACACATATTTGTCTCTACTCATAACAGTGATAGATCGAACTATTTTGTTCCGACAGTTCAACACTGTCTGCAGTAGATTGGAGTCACACATGCTACTGCGTCATCTTCAGTTACAAAGAAACCACAGAAAGTTCTGATTGCGAAGATCACATGAACGTTGTCCGTAAGGTACTGAATGACACGTAGCATGAAACGATGTCGTCTAAACTGCGTGCCTCACACCCTACCCAATATACCTGATCCCCAATAAACCCCGTATAATCGTTAATAAATGTACCTGTGGCACTTCACCAAATGCTTTTCGGAAGCCAAGAAATATGTATCGATCACACTGCCTTGATCCATGACTATCAGGATTTCGTGTGCGATAGGTGCAAGTTGAATTTTGCTTGACCGGTGTCTTCGGAGTACATGCTGGTTGAAATGGAGGATGTCATGTGTTCGAGACAAAACGATTCAGATCATAATATGTTCGAACAAAGATGTATTTGTAGGGCACTGGACGGCAGTATTGTAGGCTGCTTCCTCTATGCTGCTCTTAGACAGCCGCTCGGGGTAGCCGCGCGGTCTAGGGGTCCGCGCGGCTTCCCCCGTCGGAGGTTCAAGTCCCCCCTAGGGCATGAGTCTGTGTGTCGTCCTTAGCGTAAGTTAGATTAAGTAATGTGTAAGCCTAGGGACCGATGGTCTCAGCAGTTTGGTCCCATAAGACCTTACAACAATTTTCCAAAATTGTCCTCTTAGGCAAGTGTGACCTGCACTTTCTTCCATCTACTGGGCACAGCTATTTCCTAGAGTGGTCCAACGTCTACGAGTAGTGTGCTTAAAAAGGATTAATAGCCACAGATTCCATACAAAATCTGAATGAAATTTATCTGCACCTTGAGATTTGTTCAGTTTTAACAGTTTCAGCTCTTTGTCAGTGCCACTGACATTTATGTGTATATTTCATCGATATGGTGGTACCAGAATGTTTTTGAATTTTACATTGTAAACAAATATCTGAAAGCGGAGTTAGCAGCACTCCGTCTTCAGGCCACGAGTGGCACATCGGGACCATCTGACCGCCGTGTCATCCTCAGCTGAGGATGGGGATAGGAGGGGCGTGTGGTCAGCACACCGCTCTCCCGGTCGTTATGATGGTTTTCTTTGACCGAAGCCGCTACTATTCGGTCGAGTAGCTCCTCAATTGGCATCACGAGGCTGAGAGCACTCCGAAAAATGGCAACAGCACATGGCGGCCCGGCTTCCTACCCGGAATTTCAGTTCCTATGTTATCCATGATTATCTGGTCACTAACTTTGGTGCTACTAACAGTTTTTAAATATGGCCAAACTTTCCTTGGGTTCTATGAGACATCTTTGGATAATGTTCTGCTACCGTAATCTTTAATACCTTCACGGCCTCATGAAAGTCAAATGGATTTCACTCAACATCGGTCTACCTGTCACGCATCCCTAACCTCGATTCTCCAAAGAATCGAAGACCCATGTCTAATACACTGGAACAACATGGCATGGGTAATTTGCCCTCTGTTTTAACAAAAGCTAGTTTTCCACGCACCGCAATGTGTGTGACGTCATCTTTTATGAACTGTGTACCTTATAATGATACAATTTTGCAGGGACATTTAGTTGTATAAATGGATATTATCTGTAAAACCTGCTGCGAATATGGTAGTAAATAACTAATAAATTATAACGTCATGCCTGATGATTAAGTGCCACTGTGTGAAAAGCGAAATTTTCGAATGCGATACAATTCTCTCCTTATAGTATTTGATGAGGGATGTCACAAAGAAAAAAAATTCGAAAAGGTTTGAAATTAACTGTAAAGTCTGTTGGCAGTAGCTAGGTGCTCTCTTTCTGAAATATTGTTTGGGTGAGTATAGTCTGGTGAATTTGCGCTCTTTGGGTTATGCTCTTTTAAGACATATACATATAGTTTCTAACATTCATTACTGTGTTAAAATTTTAACAGGAGGTTATACGTGTTAATGAGTTTATTACGACAGCGTTTTAAATTTTTGAATTTGGTCCATAGGTAACTATATGAAATAACGAAAATGTAATTGTTGTTGGCTCTGGAAGAAGTTACATAGCCAACTGGCAACTGCGACCTAGCAAGGCTTTAGCCATTTAGTAGTTTAAATAGTTGTATTGTACATCTATTGTGCAGTAGCATCTGTTCCCTTAGAAGTTTGTTTAGAGTGACTGTGTGCCATGAATGGTCCTCCCATCGTTAGCTGTTCTACTAGGTACACATCTATCAAGTTCATGGCCAACTATTCTTTTAGACTTGTTCCACATTTCTTCTACATACTGCTGTCCAGATCTAAACGTTTTAAGTTTCTGACGAAGATCTCACACTACCGGTTTGTTATCTAGTTTGTTACACATATTAATCAACAATGGCCAAAACTCTTTTGGCTTTCGTAAATCAAACAAACATTGTTAACGTTCTGCATCGTTTTTCCTCCGGTCTGAAAAATCACATTTCACCCAACGAGAGACCAGTTCTTTGATACCGTCGCTATAGAACATTTAACTTTGTTGGCGGAGCCACAAACTTCACATCTGTTTGCACCGCTTCATCGCTATCAAAGTGAAGTCCTACAAGGTGTTCCTTAAGCTTTGGAAACAGATGAAAATCGTCTGAGGCCAAGTCAGGACTGCATGGAGGATGATCGATGACAGTGAACCCAAGGCTCCGACTGTTGCAGATTTCGCGGCATCCGTGTTTGGTCTGGCATTATCCTGCTGAAGGAGAGGGTGCTCTGTGTGTAAACTAACTCTCCAGATTCGTCCTTTCGATTCCAAAACGTTGTTTCTCAGGCTTCGACATGGTCATTTTGCACACCGCCATGTCATGCACTGCAATTTGGAGACTTCTAGTGGTACCTTGGCTCAGCGAATCGGCACGTCGACCGAGCAATATACGCGACATGTAACACCTCAACCGATTTTGCAAAGAAAACAAAAAAATTCGGAGGCATTACTTCTCCTCACGCCCTAGTATCTACTTCGTTTACTTGCACTTCATACTTTCATAATCATTGTTGCTTGACTACCTCATAGTATATACCAGTTTCCACGTTGTATTAGATCCTAGATCTACGTGTTCTAGGAACATTTAGAAAAGCAATTTAGTATTGTTTCTCAGGCTGTCTTGCCACAATCGCTATATTTATATAAAAAAGTACTTTCTATCAGCGTACAATTGTCAGGAGCAAAAACAGAATCAATGTATCTGCGTGTGGCCAAGAGTCGTCACTAACTTCAATATCAAATATTGCGCTGGTCAGTACCAATAAATTTTTCGATTAATGCCCCATCTAACTAGGTTCGGCATTCACCCATGGATTACCTTAGCAAGAAATACAACGCTGTTTCACCACGTTACATGTTACAATATATTACACATTATTACCTGTTAAAGGGGGTGTCCCAAACGTCGTACTCGCATTTGGATGCAGTACTGCTCTTACGATTTATTTCAAACGCCCGTGGAAATCTCGTAAACCATGATATTCACTGCACAAACGTATCATCAAGAGTGCTGTGCATTTGACTTTTGAGATGTGATCTCGGTGGCCAAGTTCAGACCCCTGTGGATACATGTATCTCGGGCCATATACGCGCTTTAGACGTCATCACAAACCAGCAGCAAAATCTGTCGCTACACTTAAACCGCATGGAACTAACTAACGATGAAGTATGCGTTTGCGGAGAAACTGGGACACCAAGACATGTCGCACTGCTATGGAACACGCTAGCACAAGTGAGACCTGTACAGGACGACAATGACATCGCCAGAATAATACGTAATCCAGATGATTGAGACACAATAAATAGCGTAGCCGATGTTGTATCGAACACTCGGCATGGAAAATACAAGCGCCAAAACCCATATGGAAGGAGGCGTAGACAAGCACAAACAACACAACAAACCACATGGGAGGACACAAGCGCGACCACAGATTCCGAAACCGAGGTGGAAGTGACCATGACTTGGAAGTGATCAACACGTAAGGAAACCAAACCAACAACGTACGACACTGCATGCCACAACACATTCACAAACAACACTACATGCAGTAACAATCATAAAGCAAACAAACAAACACCGACACCACATACTGAGACTGTAGCAATGAGGTAACGTTGCTTGGGAGGAGAAGGCTCAAAGAACTTTTATTCCGAGGCTCCTGCTCCTCAACGACATACTGCATAGTATTTAAAGTATGCTGCAGATAAGCAGTAATGTATTGCTCATCTTATTTTGTGTAGACGCAAGAATATTCTCTTCTCTATTCAAAGCTACAACCAACGACTTCTATATATCAAATATATTTTCTGTAAAAAGTATGTATAAAACTAAGAATTCAACGTATTAAGTTATTTAACGGATAACGCATTCAAGTAGCAATGAACTACAATTTATTTATACTAACAAATTTACAACTGTAAGCGTATTTCTCATGTAAAGCTAAAATTCATATATACCATGTATGAAATGCTCAGTCAGTATTTAATCTGTATAATAGCAGATGTACGTTTCTAAGGTTTCACATAGAATATACCACAACTACCAACAATAGGACAAACAATGTGCTGCTGAATATCATGTACTGTCCTGATTTGCAACATTCCCAATAATATACCAATACGCACAGACACAGTAAATATACAAAACACAAAGAATTTAAGATTAGACTAGCTCGAGGTTCTACCGTGACCTTCTCGTCTGAAATAGGTAAAAATTGGCCATTTTCAACCAACATGCTACTTAGACTACATTGCACATCCAAATTTTACTTCCCTCTACATACTGCAAATTATTTTCACCACACTCATTGCATTACATTTTTTTTATTTTTCTTTGGCATCTGCTTTATATAAATTATGTTCTTATCAAATAGGTAGAAACAAATTATATGGAACCATTTTAACAATTGTTAATCATTCAATTCGCTATAACCTTAGAGAAATCTTTATGTATTATGTTGTTTGTATTATTTAAAAATGCATTAACAAATGTATGAGAAGCCTTTGCTGTTAAATTTAGAAGCACCGAACCCACCTAACATTTCAAGGCGGTGGGTTACCCTGTAATGTTAAAGAAATAAATAAATAAAATAAAATAGGTGCTCCATCATGCGTCTAACACATTGCTCGACCTTGGAGATTTAATCAATGTTTACGCTTCAAATACAGTGGCAGGAATCAACATTGAAGATATCGCAGAAAAGCTGTGTGTAGTGACAGTGGCTCTACTATCTTTCAGTCACGCCTCACTATGAGCATACTGCATCTCCTTCATGTGAATGCAACTGTGAGGAAAGTGTTAACCAGATTTTCCGGAGCTAAAGCAAAAGATACCAAGGAATTAATTCAGCGTCTGATGTCCTCTAGCAATGCTTTACCAATAAACATTGAACATTGAAACTCTGTTTACAACAGAAGGCATAAAAGTGTATAAACTCATACACGATTTTATAACATAGGGAAAAATAAGAATATAGGTAAAATGTGTTTTTTTTTTCTTTTTTTCTTATTTGTAACATATTTATGAATGTACCTTAACTTTCTTAGGTTGATAATGTAGTTTCATGTTAAATATATGTTACGCAAACTCCATTACAGGCTCCGGCAAACCGCGTCAATGGATGCGGTATAGAGGGGCTTGGGTTAGCACACTGCTCTCTCGGCTGTTGTCTGTTTTCGTGACTGGACCCGCTACTATTCGGTCAAGTAGCTACTCAAATGGCATCACGGGGTGACTGCTCTCCGTTTCGGTCTCACCACCCAGGAAAAATCTCTGGCATCCGGGAATAGAGCTCGGGCTCTGCACATTGCCGTCAGCTACGGTGGAGACTCAGCTACAGAAGTGGAGTTAAAAGGATGCTGTACACTTAAAGCATCATTTTGAGCCTGGCTGCATCACTGACTCCCAGAAACCAATAATACACTATCTGATCAAACGTATCCGAACACCCCCCCAAAACATACGTTTTTCATACTAAGTGCATTGTGCTGCCACCTGTTGATAGGTACCCCATATCAGCGATCTCAGTAGTCATTGGATATCGTGAGAGAGCGGAATGGGGCGCTCCATGGAACTCACGGACTTCGTACGTGTTCAGGTGGTAGGGTGTCACTTGTGTCAAACGTCCGTACAAGAGATTTCCACCCTCCTAAACATCCCTAGGCTCACTGTTTACGATGTGAGCGTGAAGTGGGAACGTGAAGGGATACATACAGCACAAGAGCGTACAGGTCGACCTTTGTTGACTGACAGACAACGCCGACATTTGAGGAGGGTCGTAATACAGACATCTATCCAGACCGTCACACCGGGATTCCCAACTGCATCAGGATCCACTGCAAATACTATGACAGTAAGGCGGGAGGTGAGAAAACTTCGATTTCATGGTCAAGAGGCTGCTCATAAGTCACACATCACGCCAGTAAACGATAAACGACACCTCGCTTAGTGTAAGGAGATTAAACCTTGGTCGATTGTACACTGGAAAAACGTTGTGTGGAGTGACGAATCACGATACACAATGTGGCGATCCAATGACAGAGTGTGGGTATGGCAAATGCCCGGAGAATGTCATCTGCCAGCGTGTGTAGTACCAACAGTAAAATTCGATGGCGGTGGTGTTATAGTGTGGTCGTGTTTTTCAGAGAGGGAACTTGCACTCCTTGTTGTTTTGCGTGGCACTATCACAGCATAGGCCTACACTGATGTCTTAAGCACGTTCTTGCTTCCGACTGTTGAAGAGCAATTCGGGGATAGAGATTGCATCTTTCAATACGATCGAGCATCTGCTGATATTGCATGGCGTGTGCCGGAGTGGTTACACGACAATATGATTCCTGCCATGTACAGAATCTTAATATCTTTGGGATGTTTTGGAACGCCGACTTCGTGTCAGGCCTCACCGACCGACATCGATACCTCTCCTCAGTGCAGCACTCCGCGAAGAATGGGCTGCCATTCCCCAAGAAACCTTCCAGCACCTGATTGAATGTATGCCTGCGAGAGTGGAAGGTGTGATCAGGGCTAAGGGTGGGCCAACACGATATTTAATTCGAGCATTGCCAATGGAGGGCGCCACGAACTTGTAAGTAATTTTCAGACAGGTGTCCAGATACTTTTGATCACATAGTATAAGTTTAAAAAAACACATTTGTAAAAAGGACAATATTTCATGTTGAACTCAGTGGCAAATCGGAATCGCACATTCGTAATAATTTAGCGAACCGCTCATGTTTACTGGAACTTCTTTGCTTCCATTAATGTGCACTTTCACTAATGTTTGAGCTAGCTATTATTGATGGTATATCCTGTATATGCGGACACAATTTGAGATTTTCCATTGAAGCTAGTTGGTCTTTAATAACTGACACGAGATCAGAACCGTAAATTAACGAGCAAGTGAAAGACATCTAAACAAAATATCCTTCTTCCCGGAAACATGTAAAACCTAAAATTGCGGTCGTAGCACAGTAGTCAGGATACTACTTACTTGTCCCTTCGATTGACCAAAAGTTGAGATGGTACGCTGCGGGCCGGTTACCAAACCTGTGCAATCTCTCTCCGCGGCCTCTCCACGAAAACGTATTTATTGGAGCGGCCGGTCTATATCAGATTGTTTTATTCCCGGTAAGAACCGCCGCCGCGCGCCCCGAACTAGCGGATGCGGCTGCTTAAGGACGAAATGCATAATAATGCGTAAAAATAGGTCCGGCGATCCGGCCCTTATCTCCAGCGGGGCCCATTCCGCGAATGCAAATCAGCGTCCCGAGGTTTTCGCCGCGGCGCCGCGTTTCCATTACTCGGCTCTTCCATGACCGACGACCGTAACAAAGGGAGCGAGCGGAAAGCCAGTAATCTCTGTAGCAATATTCATGGGCCGGCGACCGTGGCTTGCGCTGTTTTCTGGGCCGCGCCGGTATTTCTTATCGAGCCGCGAGCGCCGCGCCAAATAAATTTCTGGATCGGTGTGCGCGCTTCTCACCGGCAGGCCCTGGCGGTTCGCTCCTCAGGAATCGCCGCTGTTCTCGTGATCCTCCCCGCCCCCATCCTCCTCCCCTCTCCCTGCCCCCCTCCCATCCTCCTCTCTCTCTCTCTCTCGCTCTCTCTCTCTCTCTCTCTCTCGCACACACACAGTACCACCGCTTCCCCGCTCCCCAGAGCCCTGTCTAAATTACCAGGCCTCTCCGCCTGCGCCGATGCGCCGGTCCAATACTACATGAGCACATGTCGGCACTAATTGCCGCGGGCCACGCAGACACGGGCGCTATCTGCCGGTAATTAGAGCATCTACAGCCGGTGATGAACGGCCGGCCTTACTGCGCGCCGTCACGAACCGTAACGTCACAGGGGCAGCTTGCCTCCACCGCCCCCGCACTTTTGTTGCGGGGACTCCGCCTACTGCAGACGCCGCTGCCGCCGATTCATTGTTGTGACTGCCGTGTACTTGAGTCGGTTGTGTATTGCGAGGTCTTCAGAAGCTAACAGTCCCAAATCGTAATTGGTGTCTGAGACTAACTACCCACTCCTATGTAGCAGTCCCATCCGGCAACGAGCAAAGGCGACGAATGACTCTATGTGTAGTATTAGTGAGACAGATACCAGTCTTAGTGGCAGCAGATCAGACGACAGCTGCAAATGTACAATCAGGCCAGCGTTGTATGAGGGTCGTCATAAATAATGCAACACATTTTTTTCTCTTCCATTTTCCGTTGATGAAATGCGGATTTTGTTGTGAGACATCATGAAATATTCTCGCCTCACCTCCTGTAGTTTCACAAATCCGGTGGCGCTACACGTGGCCTTCAAAATGGCGACTTCAACGGAGGTGCCTTTCAAGCAGAGAACTGTCATTGAGCATCTCAGATATTCGCAGACGCTTGCAAAATGCCTACGAAGATTTGGCCGTCAACAAAAGCTAGGTGAGTCGTTGAGTGAGGCGTCTGTCATCATCGCAATATGTTCGTACAGAGCTGTTCGGTCTCTCGTGTGGGGCCCTTGAAGAAAGGACTTCAGCGTGTTCGTCAACACAAAATTGCAAATGAACTTCTCCATGATAAAGGCCTCAAAGAAGTCAGTGCAAGCGGGAGCAGCTCTCATAACTTCATGTGACTCTTCTTCCTAACCCACTCCGCAACTTGGATCTCGCACCTTCCGACTTCCATCTGTTTCGCCCGATGAAGGATGAACTCCGCTGGAAACAATAAGTGGGTGACGCAGAGGCTATTGATGCAACAACACGTTGCCTCCGACGTCGACCAGTAGAGTGGTACCATGCGAGCAAAGAGGGCCTCCCACTAAGGTGGCATAAGGTTGTCGCATCAAACGAAGATTATGTTGAAAAATACGATTTTGCAGACAGGGAAGTGGAGAATAATATCGGTTATTTTAATCCCGAATGGAAACAACCTGCCTTCAGGAAACAAGTGAGTTTCATTCCTTATTGAACGCCCGTCGTATAAGGGCTAAATGTGAAGTACTAACATAGGCCAGAGCTACTAGCTCCTAATCTAATGACTATCTGATGAAACATACATAGTATACTCGCACTAACGCTTGTGGTAGAGGCCTTGAGAACCCAAACTAGTAAAATTAAAAATACACTTTGCTGGGGGTATTCAGAACAGTGTCATGAAAACAAATGTGCATTACACAGTAATATTAGACTGTGAGACACGTACAGAGACGCAGGACAACACATGCTGTAATGTAGAGTGGATGAAAAATAGAACACAATCTAACTGTATGACCAAGTCATCTGAGTGCAAGAAGCTCAAAGTATCCCTGAAGGCCTCACCGTCGGATCGTGAGTGATTGTAAAGAGGGCACTGGCTGACGAGAGAAGAGATGACAAATGTCATTCTGAAGAATTCCGTCTTGTGGAGCGTCAGTGGTGCCACAAATCTAAAAGCTGTTCTTGTTTTCTACATTGCGATCTTCTTTTTACATAAATTGTTAGTTTTAAGAATATCCGTTTTCTAATTAGTTTTAAGATATGAAATGTTTAAAGCTGCATCTGTAATAAAATAATAAGTAACCAATTTACCTTAATTTAAGTACATGTGCAGTTTAATATTATGAAAACGTATTGTGAAAACACAACCAGTCTTAGCAATTATGTGGCAGGTCTAATGTATAAGGCTTCGTTTAATCTGATTGTAAATCTTATTCTGCGTCGAATCACTTCTTTGCTAATCCTATGTTACGTTGCACCAGGGTACGATTTAAATAATGTCTACCCCGTGAATTGTCAAAATCAATTTTAATATGACATTTCCTGTGATTAGTTGCCTACATGGGCAAGTTCCGAAAGCCCATAAATTCAATTATGTAGATGGCAGCAAATTAAATAAGATTAAATAAAAATATAAAATGAGATAAAATACAAATAAATAATCTTCCAGAATGATCTGAAGTGGAATGAGCACAAAAAATGGCAGTACAAGTGTATATATATATATATTGAACGAATCTTAAGGAACTTCAGTTCATCTACGAAAGAAGTGACTTACAAACCACTTGTCCGTCGGAGTCCTGAGTATTTCTCACTATTCATAGACGCTTAGCAGATTGGATTAATGCAGCAAAGAGAGAATAAGGACCCAACGATGAAGGGTGAGTTTAGTCGGAGCGAGAGCGTCACGGAGTTGCTGGAGAAGCTCCAGGAGCAGATGCTATAAGAGAGCCGTTGTGCGTCAGGTACAAGTTTATTGTTCAGAGTCCTAGAGACGGTGTTTGGGGGGAATCGGATACAAGTGATCATGCTACCAACGCGCCATTACTTTTGTTCTATAGATGTAAAGACAGATAGAGAAACGCAGTCGCTTTCATCATGAGATCCAAAAGTAACTATTTACGAGCAAAATTCAACTGTCTCGAACGATTACACTGACATACCGCAAGACGTCTCACCGTACTTACCTGTCAGACGCTGCGAGTTGAGTGGCCTGGTTCATTATTGCTGATCACATTCCAATTGTGTGTGACAATCGCTGACCTGAGAGGATACTGTGTCTGTATCAGTTTTGTTTTTTCTTGGCTAACCACTACAAGAACGCACCATAATTTGAAGCAAGCTCTCCGAGACAACACTTTACGTTACACACAGCCAGACCTCTCGTTTCGGACATGTCCAAAAGAACAGATACCATCTTAGTATACATATAGTTAGGACTCACCTGCCACTTGACCATCTTCTTCTTCTGTGCAGAAACAGTGCCCGAACTCTTACGGGAATCGGCAACGCGCCGCGAGTAAAGAGTATAATGGGCGGGGCACTACGAATGTAGTGCGAAACAATACGTTGAGAATGTGAGTTTCGCGGGAGGCGTACCAGAGATAAATCCCTAGCAGTTGCGCTATCCTCTGTGTCCTCGGTGGCTCAGATGGACAGAGCGTCTGCCGTGTAAACGGGAGATCCCGGATTCGAGTCCCTGTCGGGGCACACATTTTCATCTGTCCCCGTTGACGTATGTCAACGCCTGTAAGCAGATACGGGTGTTCATTTCATTGTAATTTCATTCTAACGAGCTGCATGGTCACCGATGGTATCTGTTCATTCGGACATGTCAGAAAGAACAGGTACCATCTTAGTATATATAGTGTTCTGGTGCTTCGCCAGTAGGTATAAACAGCCCAGAGCATAGCGGCTTTTAGAAATCTTTTGCACCGTGAATTCTAATCTGACCTACTTTTAGTAAACCGCTACTCACAAAACATGTTTGTTTCAAATTTACGGTTTTTATAGTCTACAATACCAATGAAACGTCTGTGGCCAACTGCTGTCGACCACTAATAAGATCTCCAGGTTTAATGAAACACCACCATGAAACCAAAAAAAGAACGCTTTGACACCTCAAGACAAATATTTCCTTAGCAGGGCGAGCAGAGTAGTAAAAATATTTGGACACAATTCAGAGACACGGGGAGAGTCCACCTATAATTATTCCGAACTCGGATATTTGATTGTAATGAATATTCTGGAGCAGATATAGACTCAAATCAGTTTTAGTAATAACGAGCAGAGTGAAATTTTGGGGAATCGTCTGGAGCAGTCAACGTGGAAAGAAGTAGCACACTGGTGTTTTCGGGAATAATGAGGCGCACTTGAATTTCTCGAGGGATTCAGACACTGCGATAATGAACACCACAGGCGGTAGTTCGGTTGACTAAAAGTGGGTATCCCTGAACAGGACAATCACAGTTGGACAAACTGTGGAACAAGGAAGGAAAAGGTGAAGAAACCTTAGGTGACACAAGAGATACTTCAGCTGGTCGACGATAGAAGTAAGTATGAAAATGTTCAGGGAAATATAGGAATACGACAAAATAAATAATTAAATAAAAAGAAAGTACAAGGAACCCGTGGCAAAATGATTGCAGTAGAAATATGGAGAAATCGAAAGAGGAATGGTTGTTAGAAGGATTGTAACATGCGCATACAAAATTCAAAAATAGCCTTCGATGAAATTAATAGCAAGGGTGATGTCCAGTGGGGTTCCACGAAGAGGAAACAGCGGAGTAGTGGAAAGAATGCACTGAAGGCCTCTACGTGATAGATGATATATTAGTCGATATGAAAGACATAGGGAATCGAGTATTAAGAGTTAGAGTATAACAGAGATTTCGAATTTCTTCGGAATTTCTAAAATGATTGGATGAAGAGTTAAACAAATCACTATTCAAGTTGGTGTGTAAAATCTATGACTCTTAAAATAGCATTAGAATTCCATAAAAATAACTCCGAAGACAGTAAAAGCAAACGAGTGTGAGAATTATCGCAGAATCGGCTTGATAGCTCATGTATCCAAGTTACTTACAAGTATAATACACAGAGGAGTGCACAAAACAGTTGACTGCCTGTTAGATGTCGTCAAGTTTGGCTTTAGGAAAAATAAAGGGACGAGAGAGTAAGTTGTAAGGAAATTCAAAATCATTCGTAGGATTTGCCGACTTGGAAAAAGCTTTCGACAATGTAAAATAGTACATGATATTCGAAATCCTGAGGGAAAAAAACGTGAAGTATGGGAAACATTGCTAACATAGTAGAAGAACCAAGAGAGAACAACACAGCCGTCATCAGTTAAGGTGAGAAGGAATGGCAATACCTGTTGAATAATGACCTAATAAGCATGCAGTGAGGACTGAGAGTAGACAAAAGAAAGACGAAAGTTATGAGGAGACGCAGAAGTGACATTAGTTATAAACCAAACTTCAAACTTTGTTACAGGCTTCTGCTACCTTGTAGGAAAAATAGCAAATGACGGGCAAAGCAAGGAGGGCATAAAAAGGGAACAGGCGAAGGGGGCATTGCTAGCCAAGAGACGTCTATTAGTTTCAATTTTAGACAGAAATTATGAGAATCTACGACTGGAGAGCAGAATTATTTGGTAGTGTGTCACAAACTGTGGCAAAAACTAAAAGGAATAGAATCGAAGCATTTGAGATGTGGCGCTATAGAAGAATGTCGAAAATTAGGTGGACTGATAAGATAAGGAATGAGAAGGTTGTCGCTGAATCGGGGAAGAACGGAGAGCGTGGAAAACACAAGAGGAAGCGGCTGATAGCTGGAATGCGAGTTAAGACATCGATGAATGGCTGTCATAATACTTGAGAGAGATGCGGAGGGTAAAAACCATACTAGGGGCATAGATTGGAATACATACGACAAATAATTGAGGTCTATGATTACAAGTAATACTCTGAAGTGAGCCGGCCGGTGTGGCCGTGCGGTTCTAGGCGCTTGAGTCTGGAACCGCGTGACCGCTACGGTCGCAGGTTCGAATCCTGCCTGGGGCATGGATGTGTGTGATGTCCTAAGGTTAGTTAGGTTTAAGTAGTTCTAAGTTCTAGGGGACTGATGACCACAGATGTTAAGTCCCATAGTCGTCAGAGCCATTTGAACCATTTGAACTCTGAAGTGAAGTGCTTGAGTCAAGAGAGGAATTCGTGGCGACCTACATTAAACCATTCAGAAGACTGATGACTCACAAAATAAATAAATAAATAAATAAAAATAAAAAAAATGTAGTGCTGCTCCTTTCTTGTATATCGAGCCAACAGTTATGAAGCCCTTCTGCAGAAAAAAAAGTGTGGTTCCCAAGGAGAGTATCACAAACGAAATACTTTGAATCTTATTGTGGTCGACAATGCTGCTAAGTTTTCCTATGACAAAATTATATGACAAAGCTCAGTTCTTCAGCAATGTTGATAGAAGAAATGGTAAAACTGTACTAAAATTGTCCAACGATATTAATGAGACAACTAAAATCAAAATACACTATGTGGTCAACAGTATCCGGACACCTGGCTGAAAATGACTTTCAAGTTCGTGGCGCCCTCCATAGGTAATGTTGGAATTCAATATGGTGTTGGCCCATCCTTAGCCTTGATGACAGCTTCCACTCTCGCAGGAATACGTTCAATCAGGTGCTGGAAGGTTTCTTGGGGAATGGCAGCCCATTCTTCACGGAGTGCTGCATTGACTAGAGGTACCGATGTCGATCGGTGAGGCCTGGCACGAAGTCGGCGTTCCAAAACATCCCAAAGGTGTTCTACAGAATTCAGGTCAGGACTCTGTGGAGACCAGTCCATTACATGCCGTGCGTTATGAACAGGTGCTCCATCGAATTAGAAGATGCAATCGCCTTCCCCGGATTTTCAACAGAGAGAAGGAAGAAGGTTCTTAAAACATCAATTTAGACCTGTGCTGTGATAGCATCAAGCAAAACAACAAGGGGTGCAAGCCCCCTCCATGAAAAACACGACCACACCGTGAAACCACCGCCTCCGAATTTAACTGTTGGAACTACACACGCTGGCGTTCACCGGGAATACGTCTTACCAACACCCTGCCATTGGATCGCCACATTGTGTACCGTGATTCGCCACCCACACAACGTTTTTCCACCGTTCAATAGTCCAATGTTTACGCTCCTTAAACCAAGCGAGGCGTCGATTGTTATTTATTGGTGTGATGTGTGGCTTATGTGCAGCCGCACAACCATGCAATCCTAGTTTTCTCACCTCCCCCCTAACTGTCATACTACTTGCAGTGTATCCTGATGCAGTTTGGAATTCGTGTGATGGTCTGGATAGATGTCTGCCTATTACGCATTACGACCCACTTCAACTGTAGGCGGTCTCTGTCAGTTGACAGACGAGGTCGGCCTGTACGCTTTCATGCTGTACGTGTCCCTTCACGTTTCCACGTCACTATCACAGCGGAAACAGTAGACGTAGGTATGTTTAGGAGTGTGGAAATCTCGCGCACACAGGTGTGGCACAAGCGACACCCAGTCATTTGACCACGTTCGAAGTCCGTGAGATCCGCGGTGAGCCTCATTCTGCTCTCTCACGATGTCTGATGACTGCTGACGTCGCTGATATGGAGTACCTGGCAGTAGCGGACAGCACAATGCACCCAATATGAAAAACGTATGTGTTTGGGGGTTTCTGGATACTTTTGATAACATAGTGTATTGAATAAGAAATTTGCAGCATATCTCTTCAATAACTGGCAAATGTCTTGCCGCAATGGATACACCAGTTCCCGTCAGATCACCGAAGTTAAGCGCTGTCGGGCGTGGCCGGCACTTGGTCGGGTGACCGTCCTGGCCGCTATGCGCTGTTCCCATTTTTCGGGGTGCAGTCAGCCTCGTGATGCCAATTGAGGAGCTACTCGACCCAATAGTAGCGGCTCTGGTCAAAGTAAACCATCATAACGACAGGGAGAGCGGTGTGCTGACCACACGCCCCTCCTGTCCACATCCTCATCTGATGCCGGCCGGAGTGGCCGAGCGGATCGAGGCGCTGCAGTCTGGAGCCGCGTGGCCGCTCCGGTCGCAGGTTCGAATCCTGCGTTGGGCATGGATATGTGTTATGTCCTTAGGTTAGTTAGGTTTATGTAGTTCTAAGTTCTAGGGGACTGATGACCTCAACAGTTAAGTCCCATAGTGCTCAGAGCCATTTGAACCATTTGAGGATGACACGGCAGTTGGATGGTCCCGATGGGCCACTTTTGGCCTGAAGACGGAGTGCTTTTTTTCTTCAATAATCCATATTACGAAGTCAAGGGTTAGTTTAGATAACACAGAGTATCAAATGGTAAGTAACTTATAGTCTACAATAGACTGTTATGATTTAATGAAGAGGATTCTCTACCTACTATATGTGCTGGAAAATTCTAACCTCTTTTTGTTTTCTTGAGCTCAGATTCTCGTTTGAATGCGGTGAGGTGGTCACACAGCGTTTTCAGCCGAGCCAAGGAGACAAAACGAAAATACGGTGGAATTACGAAAGTGTTGTCAAAGTCGTAATGTCATCCAAATGATCGTGTGTTTGCATGTGTGTGTGTGTGTGTGTGTGTGTGTGTGTGTGTGTGTGTGTGTGTGTGTGTGTACCATGCAGTGCAATGCGGCGTAGTGTGGTACAGTGTAGTGTGTGTTTGTGTGTGATATGGGAGTCACCAGAAAAGCTGTACCATCGAATAGTGTAGAAGTATTTCTTTTAGATTAATTATTAATTTTCAAACATCTATAAGACACTGTTCAATACATTTCATAATTAACAACTGAACATGAATTAGTTATTTGAAAAAGTTTCCGTTTTTAATTACGATAATGTGTGTGACATCATTTTGCAAATGATCTGTGTAACATCCACGAGATAAATTTTAGCTACAGTGCGACGAGAGGAAATTATGTCTCTAACAGTTGTAAACGTTATCTATCCGACATATGAAAAAACAGTGAAAACGTTGATAAATAAATGTTAATTACTTACATAATATTTTATGATGTAATGGGGCATATCGATGTGTATCATACAAAGACAATGATAATCGTAAATTCCTTTTATGATATGCGTTTGTCTTCCTTTGTTTTTACCTTATGTTGGTTGGCTTTTGTGGGTTGCGGACGCAAGACGCATATCAAACTGAGGTCTGTTAAGAAATTGTAATTATTTGTTAATTATTACTTGAGAATAGAGTTCATTATTATTACAAGTATGAGTGAATAATTATTGGCAACTTTAATTCCTCTCTCAGTAAGCATTATCTGTGTTAATTATTTCTTTCCGCTGCAAGGAGCGCAGCCATAGATGATAGCGATTTGTATCGCGTTTTTGTCTGTGTTTTCCTTTAAAAAAAATCAAGTGTTTGCTTGATGAAGTCTAAATAGTGCACAATACGAAAGTAAAGTTTAATAAGCATTTCAAATACTTATCCTATTTGCTCTAACAATAGAAAGTCTCTATCAATTGTCTGCCGCCATCTTAACAATTATCTCAGCGGCAAATTCAAATTACGCAACTCTGCAGACATAAATGCCGAAGGTAATAAAAATGTGTAAAAATAAATGTGCACCGGTGGTCCCGAACTCATTTTAATGAAAATAATTCGAATCAGATTGGTTCTATAAAAGCAGTGCTCATAGCACGATCCTTATAACAAACTTTTCTCGCTGATGTATGGAGCCGAAATTAATTACGCACGAGTTGCGAAGAATATTGTTGCAGGTAACATACGTCAGTGTTGTGCGCGGCTGATATTCGATGGCTTTAATGATTATTTTCCTGAAGATAACTGTTTCCATCATAATCAGTAGTTGTATAGAATCTGTTGTATGAACTGTGATTTAGTGACACTTACACAACTTACAGACAACACTTTAACACGACGTTAACTTGGAGTTCTTTAGCAACTTGACCAAATCTTTAGCCGGGAGAAAAATTATTTAGTAATTACTCACTGTAATAAAATAAGATTATCATTTTCTTTTACAAATTAGTTAAATACCAAACCACTGAATAACACAGCGAACGCCACGTCTGTCGGTGAACAAACAACTGACTGCCGTGGTTCCGCTGATCCGCTGCGCCGATGTGGCAGCAGCAACCTCAGCTAGTTCAGCCGGCCGGGGTGGCCGAGCTGTTCTAGGCGCTACAGTCTGGAACCGCTACGGTCGCAGGTTCGAATCCTGCCTCGGTCATGGATGTGTGTGATGTCCTTAGCTTAGTTGGGTTTAAGTAATTATAAGTTCTAGGGGGCTGATGACCTCAGAAGTTAAGTCCCATAGTGCTCAGAGTCATTTGAACCTTTTTTTTTTTTCAGCGAGTGCCCAGCAGCAGCAGCGGACGGCAACCAGCGGGCAGCACACGTGCTACGGCGGCCAGTGGTCGGCGGCTCCCAGCCGTGTAGGACCACTTAGCGACTCCGTAATTACGGAATTAAAGATAAGCCCGCTGCCGTAATAGCACGCTATGCTATCAACAGCCGCCCACCGATATTATTAATACACTGCCCGGTCTCTCAATAGCTTCATTTGCCTTGTTTGCTAGCGTGCAAACTGCAAAATCTCTTAAGGTATTTTCCGGAGGCGATGAAGATGTTACGTACGCAACCTGTTCTGAATGAAGCACAGTAACGTTGCCTGACTCCGAGATAAGACATGTATCGTGTATAGTAAACAGCGTACATCACTAGCATATTAAGCATCTTGTTACCTACTAAGTACAGTGGGAATACTTAACCCACCTTTCCAACACCGCGGAGAAACCTTCTTATTTTATGAGGCTTATACAGGCAACCGAGAACGATGCGTGGAAATTCGCACGAAGTATTTCTGTATTACAATAATAATTTGTGGTGCCTAAGCCCGTAGCGTTTTCCGTCAGTTCAATAAATATAAAAGATCCCCAGAACAAGGACTTTAGTAATCAATAATGTGCTCTCCTTCACTATTTACAACAGTTTGCCAGCGCTGGGGTAACTTTTTGATTCCGAGACTGTAAAAAATGAGGTTGTTTTAAAAAGATAACTCGTCGAGTCATTTTCGGAGCACATTTTCATCTGACAAGGAAGTTGCTTGAAAGTTCTTCGATGGAAAGCGGAAAAGGTGAAAATCTGAGGGTGCAAGATCAGGTGAATAAGGTGGATGCGGAATGACTTCCCAACCCAATTCCTGTATAGTGTTTTCTGCCTGTCTTATCAGAATGCGGGCTTGCGTTATCGTGGAGTAGAGTCACTTCACGCAAACTTCCTGGTCATTGTTCTTGGACTGCGTCTGCAAGACGTCTCAGTTGTTGACAGTAAATGTCAGCAGTGATGATTACACCTCGGGGAATCAATTTGTAGTACACCTCACCGTCGCTGTTCCAGCAGAAGCATAACACTGTCTTTTGTGGATGCAACAGGTCTTTCTTAAGGGAGTTGCTGCTTTGTTTTCTCGTAGCTGCAGTCCGGAACCGCGGGACTGCAACGGTCGCAGGTTCGGATCCTGCCTCGGGCATGGATGTGTGTGACGTCCTTAGGTTAGTTAGGTTTAAGTAGTTCTAAGTTCTAGGGGACTGATGACCTAAGATGTTAAGTCCCATAGTGCTCAGAGCCATTTTGCTGCTTTGTTTGGGTTCAGCCATTCAATTATTTACCTTATGTTAGTGTAAAGAAACAATTTTTTGTCACCAGTAACGATGCAGGATAGGAATGGTCACTGTTTTTGAAGAGCCAATTGATGGCTAACAAGCAGAGAAGCACATATAGTCACTCTCTGATTTTTGTGATTTTGGCTTAGGGCTTGAGGCACACATTCACAGTGTTTTTGGACCCTCTCCGTTGCATGCAAATATCGCATGACGGTAGATCGATCGCAGTTAATCACGTTTGCCAGTTATACAGTACACTGTTGTGGATCATTGTGGATTAATGCGTTTACACGATCTTCATCAATTCCCGAAGGTCTTCTACATCTTTGTCTACATAGATACTCTGTAGTCCATCATACGGTGTATGGCGGAGGGTACCCCGTACCAAAATTAGTCATTTTCTTTTCTATTTCAATTGCAAATAGAGCGAGGGAAAAACGACTGTATACAGGGTGGTCCATTGATAGTGACCGGACCAAATATGTCACGAAATAACCATCAAACCAAAAACCTAGAAGAACGAAACTCCTCTGGCTGGAAGGGGGAAAAAAGATGGCGCTATGGTTGGCCCTCTAGATGGCGCTGCCATAGGTCAAACGGATATCAACTGTGTTTTTTAAAATAGGAACCCCCATTTTTATTACATATTCGTGTGGTACGTAAATAAATATGAATGTTTTAGTTGGACCACTTTTTTCACTTTGTGATAAATGGCGCTCTAATATCTACAAACGTATAACTACGTGGTATCATGTACCATTCCACCACTGTGGACGGTATTTGCTTCGTGATACATTACCCGTGTTAAAATGGACCGTTTACCAATTGCGGAAAAAGTCGATATCGCGTTGATGTATGGCTATTGTGATCAACATGCCCAACGGGCGTGTGCTATGTATGCTGCTCGGTATCTGGGACGACACCATCCAAGTGTCCGGACCGTTCGCCGGATAGTTACGTTATTTAAGGAAACAAGAAGTGTTCGGCCACATGTGAAACGCCAACCACTACCAGCAACAAATGATGATGCCCAAGTAGGTCTTTTAGCTGCTGTAGCGGCTAATCCACACATCAGTAGCAGACAAATTGCTCGACAATCGGGAATCTCAAAAAGTCGGTGTTGAGAATGCTACATCAACATCTATTGCACCCGTACCATATTACTATGCACCAGGAATTGCATGGCGACGACTTTGAACGTCGTGTATAGCTCTGCCACTGGACACAAGAGAAATTACGTGACGATGACAGATTTTTTGCACGCATTCTATTTAGCGACGAAGCGTCATTCACCAACAGCGGTAACGTAAACCGGCATTATATGCACTATTGGGCAACGAAAAATCTACGATGGCTGCGACAAGTGGAACATCAGCGGCCTTGGCGGGTTAATGTGTGGTGCGGCATTGTGGGAGGAAGGATAATTGGCTCCATTTTATAGATGGCAATCTAAATGGTGCAATGTATGCTGATTTCCTACGTAACGTTCTACCGATGTTACTACAAGATGTTTCACTGCAGGACAGAAGGGTGATGTACTTCCAGCACGATGGATATCCGGCACATAGCTCGCATGCGATTGAAGTGGTATTGAATAGGATATTTCATGACAGGTGGATTGGTCGTCGAAGCACCATAGCATGGCCTGCACGTTCACCGGATCTGACGTCCCCGGATTTCTTTCTGTGGGGAATGTTGAAGGATATTTTCTATCGTGATCCATCGACAACGCCTGACAACATGCGTCAGCGCATTGTCAATGCATGTGCGAACATTGCGGAAGGCGAACTACTCACTGTTGACAGGAATGTCGTTACACGTATTGCCAAATGCATTGAGGTTGACGGACATCATTTTGAGCATTTATTGCATTAATGTGGTATTTACAGGTAATCATGCTGTAACAACATGCGTCGTCAGAAACTATAGTTCACAAGTGTACATGTATCACATTGGAACAACCGAAATAAAATGTTCAACCGTACCTACGTTCTGTATTTTAATTTAGGAAACCTACCTGTTACGAACTGTTCGACTAAAATTGTGAGCCATATGTTTGTGACTATTACAGTGCCATCTATCAGAAAGCGAAAAAGTAGTCCAACTAAAACATCATATTTCTGTACGTACTACACGAATATGCCATGAAAATGGCGGCTCCTATTTAGAAAAAAAAAAAAAAACACGCTGTTGATTTCCATTTGACATATAGCAGCGCCATCTAGCGCTTATTTCGTGAGATATTTGGCCCGGTCAAGATCAATGGACCACCCTGTATACGCCTCCGTATGAGCCCTGATTTTTCGTATCTTGTCTTCATGATCCTTACGCGAAATGTATCTTGAGGGCAGTACGATCGCTCTGCAGTCAGTCTCAAATGCCGGCTAAATTTTCTCAATAGTTTTCCTCGAACAGAGTGTCGCCTTCACTCCAGTGATTCCCATTTGATTTCCCGAAGCATGTCCGTAGCACTTGCGTGTTTTTTGGACCTACCAGTGAAACATTTAGCAGCCCAACTCTGAACTGCTTCTATGTCTTCCTTTAATCCGAGCTGGTACGGATCCCAAACACTCGAAAAGAAGAACAGGTAGCATTAGCGTCTTATATGCGGTCTCCTTTACAGATGAACGACACTTCCCTAGAATCCTATCATTAAACCGAAATCAACGATTCGCCATGTCTCCCACAGTTCTCACATGCTGTTCCCATTTCATAACTCTTTCCAGCGTTACGCCCAACTATTTAAACGACGTCACTGTGTCAAGCAGAACAGGACTAATGCTGTATCCGAACATTACAGGTTTGTTTTCTGTACTCATCCTGAACGTGGCGAGTCATTAATGTCAAAAACACTCTCCATAAAATAAGAAAACCAGTTTCTTACCGTGCGCTGTCTACTGACATTATTGTCGTACACGACGCCAATGTTTCTGACTGCGTTCGCAGCTGTAACTCCTCTACTGGACTCAAACAGATGTGTACGTCAGAAGCGTTTCGGTTTCTCCACTTGGTATTCCATTTTCCAGCGTCTTCATCTCCACTCTTTATCTCCAGACGACAAAATAACAGTATGTAAATTCTTGGAGCAAATTTGAAGTGGAAATAACAACTGACAATCGATAAATAAACGCGTAGAAATCGGAATACCAACAAACAAAACCCCAAAGCGCTACAAACTTATGCACCAATCTAATACACTGATGAACCAGATCTTTATAGCCACCTCCTTAACAGCATGTCGGTCCACTGGTGGAACGCAGTACAGGAGTGATTCTAGATGGCATGGATCGACAAGTCCTGTCGTTATGTATGTGGCACGAGATGTCTACGCACAGAACAGGCAATTCCCGGTGGTTTCTGAGCGCCGAGTCGGCGCCCGATAGTTTGCAAGATCTGTTATGTCGGGCTCACTTTAGGCGAATTTGGTGGTGAAATTCACTCTCGCGCTCCTCAGACCACTGTAGCACGATTATGTCTTTGTAACATGGGCAGTTACCCTGATGAAGGTGCTGTTGCAGTCGGTGAAATCAAACATGAGGGGATGCAGACTATCGTCAGTAATGTTCAGGTATCTGTAATGTTGCTTTCTACTACTGCCACAGGTCTCACGCAAACACTGTGAATGTTCTCCATTGTATAATACACGATCTGCATCCGTGGAGCGCTATATGTTTCAAGCAGACGTTTCCCTGGGTTACGACGGAATCTGTTAAAGCCACCGACCTGTTTCCGCGGCACATTCTTGATGATCCCGTGCCCACTGCAGTCGGAACTGAATATACCTCGTAATTGTATTCACTCCACCGTCACTTCGTGGAAATCAGTATCTGGAGTTTTAGCTGGCCGTCGTAGTGTAAGAGCTCATAACCGAAGTGTTTTTATTTTTTAAAATTCTCCCATACGTATGTTAGGCATCATGACAAAAATTGCCGAGTGGAAATTTTATTCGAACGCATATCAAAGAAAAATCAATTTCTTTGCATTTCAGACTTCCGAGAACGTCGCACTTGGTCCATGTACTTTATTTATTGGACATCCTCTACTCTTAGTCCAACTAATACAATTGTTTAGCGTCCGCCCCCGTTAGCTGAGTGGTCCACCAACAACTGCAACGAACTATAACGAACAAAATAAGCCAGCACGGTAGCTCAGCTTTTCGGTCAGAGGGTTAGCTGCCCTCTGTAATAAAAAAAAAACAAAAAAAAACTGAGTGAATCAATCAACAACGAACTTCAACGGATGTTTTACGACGTCCGCCCAGAGCAGAAGCAACGATCAAAAGCGAACAAAAACGCCGGCACGGTAGCTCAGCGTGTTCGGTCAGAGGGCTGCGTGCTCTCTTAATAAAAAAATAAATAAATAAAAAACAGATTCAAGGAACCAACGATCAAATTGAGCGGATGTCTTGTGAAGTCCGCCCCGACCAAACGCAACGAACTATGTCGAACAAAATGAGTAAAAAAAAAAAAAAAGTGGTCAGCGCGGCGGAATGCCACGCCAAGGGGCCCGGGTTCGATTCCCGGCTGGGGCAGGTGATTTTCTCCGCTCAGGGACTGGGTGTTGGGTTGTCCTTATTGTCATTTTATCCCCATCTCCAGCATGCAAGTCGCCCAATGTGGCGTCGAATGCAATAAGTGCTTGCCCTCGGCGGCCGAACTCCCCCTAATGGGGGACTCCCTGCCCCAATGCCGTACGCTCATTTCATTTCAATTGTTTAGCGTAAAATGTCGCTATTTTTGATCTCTATCTCCCAATGTCAGAAAGCTACTTTACGACAAGGATAGTGGGGTAATGGGGGGGGGGGGGAGAATGAGGGAAAGGAAGAGTTAGTTCATAAACATTTTCAACCAATTTCCCACATCACAATGATAAATCTACTATAGCTGAAAATGGAGTCACAGTATCTAAGTTTGATGACATCCCTTCGGTGGCTCGTACAACCAGCTTCTGCAACACTGTAATAAAAAAAACGACTTAAATGGAAATAACACCGTTAACAGAGACGGTGATTTACAGCTTACAGCTGCCTGAGATGAAGCCAACACGAGGCGTAAGTAAATGTATCGTACGCGAGGAAACTTAATAGATATTCAAGTTTCGCACAGGATACATCGGAGAAATGACATTTTTGGTACCCTTGAGCCTCCGGAACTTCTACAGGGCTACTGGCGAACCATCACCGTTCTTGCAAAAGAGCTTTCCGAGCAGCGCGCGAGCCGTCTTGGAGGCAGCCATGCTGGACGTCTCGGACTTAACACTGAGGAAGGTGGGAGAGGAAGGCATCACCAAGAAGAAAAGCAGACGAGTGGGTTTGGTTACTTCAGCAGAGGCAGAGCACTTGGAGTGTACTTTAGTGGTCCGCAGCGATTGTCTGTCAGTAGACAAGGTGTAAAGTTCAGAGTCATGTGGACCGAGTAAAGTGGATGGTGAAGAGAAAGAGTGTGACGATTCATTACAGCTATATGCGGGCGGTGAGCACAATATAGTGTATTTGTATGTTGTGTCTTTAAACGTTGCTGGCGAGTGCTAATATTTCTCGAAACGAGTTTATTTGTCGTATTATGCTGAGAAGTTTATATTGCATCTACTGGTAGAGGCCAAAGCCATTAACAAATTTAAAAAGAATTATTTGCGCTTACTCTCTCAGAAGGCCCAAACAGTATATTACGCCCTCTTACATATCTTACGAAAAGACAATGAAGATAAAAGTAGGGTGATTACAGTTCTCAGCTGAACGTGAAAGGAGAGAAGTGACCCTGATACACAAAGTACTCAACCATCACATACCGAAAGGAGGACAGATTTTTTTTTAACTTCGATGCGATGTAAAACAAAGAAAAGAAAATCTCAACAACAAATCGCGTAATTCAAAAAAGTTTTGTTCGCAACTAACTTTCGAATTCCTTAGGTATTGCACGAACTCCAACCAGAATTCTAGCTTCAGTTCCTGTGGCCTTCATCATCCTCAGTACATCAGCCCTTCTCTCATTCAACTATAACTTTCACTAATTCTTCAGTATTAAATATTCTCTTTTCGATTACTAATTCCCACACGATAGTACGAGGAAATTGTTATGGATCTTCTATGCTCTTCTGTCGTTCCTTGAGTGCCCATCATTTTAATTACAAGCATTTTGCGCTGAAAACGCCACTTCTATTATTTTCGAGTCGGAAGATTTTGGGTACAAGGTGCTGCTGGCTGCAGTATGTGCGTGTCTTAGCTCATCCTACATAGGCATAGAGCCTATAAGATACGAAGAAAAAGTCACAAGAATGCTTAGAGAAGCCTTGTGCCCAGAGAAAGTCCGAGAACTACTGTAAAGTAGCACAGTTTCGCTTAGGAAATTTTGTCCATAGATGGAGAATGCCTTGACGACCGGTTGAGATTTTGGTTCCCAATGTGTTTCAAGAAATATGGGAACACGAAAGCGTCGTATAGAAACCAGTAATGGAGGGAAGGAGTCTGTTCTCTGCTCAGGTATGGAAAATAATCTCCTAACAGTCTACATCCGGTCCATATCTGCAGCAATTATCTGACATTCAGAATCCTCGGATTCCTGTCTTATATACTTCATTCATACTCCCTGCACCATGTCTTGTGGTACTAACTGCTACCTTCTTTTTGTTGGTAGATCGTTACAGCTGAACCTGTGTTCAGCTGTCCAGAGTCCTTTCTCCTTCCAAGTTTTTCGCTGTCAGGTCTTCAAAAATGGTTCAAATGGCTCTGAGCACTATGGGACTTAATATCTTAGGTCATCAGTCCCCTAGAACTTAGAACTACTTAAACCTAACTAACCTAAGGACATCACACAACACCCAGCCATCACGAGGCACAGGAAATCCCTGACCCCGCCGGGAATCGAACTGTCAGGTCTTGTCAACTTAAAAATTATCTATTTAACAAGTATACAATTAGACAATCCGACACTTTAATATTGTTCAGAGATTCGACTACTGGCAGATGGTGACAATTTAGTGATTACTTATTATATAAACCTGATTGATACACTACCATTTGCGTAAATTGAAGAAAGAAGAGAAGGCTATTGTTAAAAAGGTGGCTGAAGGGAATCCAGTCGTGATTGTTTATGGTGAGGATGATATAAAGAAACTGAAATCTTCCTTTGCTGTAATGGTAACGTCTAAATGGAAAAAGACCCGATATACATTTTTCATAAGAACCTATAAAGAAAGAGAGACAGCGCGGTTTCCAGTTTCACAGAAAGAGAGAATAAATTCGTAAAAATGATGTATCCAAGTATTTGGCGCCTGTGATCGCTAGTAGTAGTCTACTACTAGGAAAGACAATAGACATGTATTTGGAGTTTTCAGAAAACCTAGCAGTATTGATGCCATTACTAGTGCACAGTCTTGTCACCAACAACAGTAAAGAAGTTCCTCATTATCCGATAACAGGTAGACTTCTACATTTGAGATC
The DNA here is from genome assembly GCF_023864345.2 of Schistocerca serialis cubense. Taxonomy (NCBI): domain Eukaryota; kingdom Metazoa; phylum Arthropoda; class Insecta; order Orthoptera; family Acrididae; genus Schistocerca; species Schistocerca serialis. The sequence goes on from NC_064638.1 coordinate 336,430,103, forward strand.
GAAAAAAGATCGCTTTCTTAAAACAATCATTGCTAATGTCTGTTGGACTAATGACGTTTCCAATACTTGTGGTAAACCTAGTAGACATAAAGTTACAAACAATAGGAATAGTACTTTATAGTACAGTAGCTGCCATAAGACTAAAACCAGATTTGTTGCTATGTCTTATAAGGGTCGTATATTGGACAGAATTAAACAATACTTTTGGAAATAAAGCACTAGGTTGGTGTTCCAAATACCGAACATATTGAAGCCACGTCTTCGACGCCTGATTGGATCAAAGAAAGATAAGTTCAGCAAATTTGGGATCTATTAGATGAAGTGCAGTCACTGCGATCATTTTCATGATGGCCATGCAGGTCATTCTTTCGAAACTCGTTATAAAGAGTACTTCAGAAGAGGACAGATTTGGGAGAGGATTTGGCTGATGAGCAGCACGTCGTTCGGGATATCAAACGAAATATGGAAATACTACATAGAGTATCCAAACGTAGAAGACTGTACAAATAATAGGTATCACCTGGAAGTTTGCATCCCTCATTACACCTCTTCTATTTTGCTGCCCATGAGCATAGAAATCTTTCTTACCTGTGAGGTGTTGGCATCGCATTGTTTTGCAGCCCAGTGTGTGTTGTCTTCTGTTTAGTTATTTATTCTGTATCCTTTCTTTCCTCTCTTATTTCATGTAATTGTATCTCACACCAACGTGGCCGGCCGGAGTGGCCGAGCGGTTAAAGGCGCTACAGTCTGGAACCGCACGACCACTACGGTCGCAGGTTCGAATCCTGCCTCGGGCATGGATGTGTGTGATGTACTTAGGTTAGTTAGGTTTAAGTAGTTCTAAGTCCTAGGGGACTTATAACCACAACAGTTGTGTCCCATAGTGCTCAGAGCCATTTGAACCACACCAACGATCAAAATTATTTCTTATGTGTTCACCTTATATGCATATATTTTTCCATACATTTTTCTAAATTTTTATATTACGTTATGTAGATATTAGGTAGATATTATTCTATGCACTATTCACTTTTTGTTTCCTATTATTTATGTTCTTATTTATTGTATTATGTGTACTCATGCATGATCTGTCGACACGTCGTCCTTTCTTCGTGTGCCTGCACGAACACCCACAGCTGATTAGTCTGGTTGCAAATCTGGATAGGCCACATATTACTAAACCCACAAGCATTCCTGTACAACAGAATGCTTTGTTCAAAAACTTGCTGATGCAACGACATTGTGTGCAAAATACTGTAAGTGAATGCAGTTTGTTAACATGGTTTGGCTGAGGCTGTCAGGAGTGTGCTGCGAGGGAACTTGTGAAGTTTGTTCTTTGGGTTGTGTGCACACGTCCTCGTCCCCATGTCAGTTTATAGGTGCAATGGAGTCCTTAAAAACACAGTTAAATCTTGTGAATGCTAAAGCATTTATCAGACAGAGCCAGCCGCTGTGGCCGAGCGGTTCTAGGCGCTTCAGTCCGGAACCACGCGGCTGCTACGGTCACAGGTTCTAATCCTACTTCGGGCTTGGATGTGTGTGGTGTCCTTAGGTTAGTTAGGTTTAAGTAGTTCCAAGTCTAGGGGACTGATGACCTCAGATGTTAAGTCCCATAGTGTTCAGAGCCATTTGAACCATTTTATCTGACAGTGTTCGCGCCCTATTTGGTGACTGAGGTGTACCAAGTTTGTATTGTGCCCTTTCTTAAATTTCTTTCTCCAGACGATTCAGATTTGTGTCATTTGATATTTTGTGAAGGTGGTACTGAAATCAACTACGAATTGTTGACCCTTTAAGCTTTGCCTGTGACAAGATTAAGGGAAACTTATGAGAACTGAAATGAGTTTGGTGTAAAGAGCTTACGTGATTGAAAGTACTGTAATTCAAGCTGATATAGGTGTCTGTTACTGGTAGATAACTTTTGTAATTACTTTTTTCCCTAGGGAAGAAAGACTGGTGATATACAAGAGCTGCTCATATCATTGCCCGACACCTAGGTTTTATTATTATTTCATGTTGAGTAATAGCTTCCAGGCTGATCTCGGGTATCCCACAGTATCAGAAATTATTAAAACTTCGTAGCAGATTAAAACTGTGTGCCGGACCGGGACTCGAACTCGGGACCTTTGCCTTTCGCGGGCAAGTGCTCTACCAACTGAGCTACCCAAGCACGACTTACGCCCCGTCCTCACAGCTTTACTTCTGCCAGTTTTATTGTGCCTTGTGATATCTAAAATCCTGAGGTAGTATTTAGTGTTTCTTCCAGAACTCACTGTGTGTCCATGGAACCGAGGTGTACTGGCGAGCCCGGATCCCTTACCAGCTTGGCCGACCATATCGAATATGCTTCATTTCATGCGGGATACTGCCGGCCGGAGGTTGTAACTATTTATTGTTATTTACTGCATCAGTGTACTTTTTGGAAAAAGAAAGAAATGAGGTTTTGGCATTTCATAATACTGAAAGGTTCTACTTAACTCCATATTTGAAATCATTATGATTTATCGTTCTTATTGTATTACACTGAAGAGCCAAAGAAACTGGTACACTTACCTAATATCGTTTAGGGCACCCGCGAGCACGCAGAAGTGCTTCAACATGACGTGGCATGGACTCGACTAATGTCTGAGGTAGTGCTGGAGGAAACTGACACAATGAATCCTGCAAGATTCTCCACAAATCCATAAGAGTGCGAGGCGGTGGAGATTTCTCCTGAACAGCGCATTTCAAGGTATTACAGATATGATAAATAATGTTCATGTCTGGGCAGTTTGGTGGCCAGCGGTGTGTTTAAACTTAGAAGAGTGTTACTGGAGCCACTCTGAACGTGTGGGGCGTGGCAAGTCGTAAGGATTTGTGTTGTGCAGTCATCAAGGATACACGAGTAGGTCTTCGGCTCCGAAAGCCCATATCGATAACGTTTCGTTGAATGGTTCGGACGCTGACATTTGCTGATGGCCCAGCATTGAAATCGGAAGCAATTTTCAGAAGGGTTGCCGTTCTGTCACGTTGAATGATACTCTTCAGTCGTTGTTGGTCCCATCTTTTAGGATCTTTATCCGACCGCAGCGATGTCGCAGATTTGATGTTTTACCGGATTGCTGATATTCTCGGTACACGTGTGAGATGGTCGTGCGGGAAAATCTCAACTTCATCGCTACCTCGCAGACGCTGTGTCCCATCGCTCGAGCGCCGACTATAACACCACGTTCAAACTCATTGTAATCTTGATAACCCGCCATTGTAGCAGCAGTAACCAATCTAACAACTGCACCAAACACTTGTTGTCTTCTATAGGCGTTGCCTATAGCAGCGCGATATTTTACCTCTTTACATATCTCTGTATATGAATACGCATGCCTATACCAGTTTCTTTGGCGCTTCAGTGTATCATGGGCAAGTCTGGAGCTTCAGTATTCTGCTACATCCAAGGCTTGTGACGAGTTACATCACTCTGCTCGGTAGAGTTGGTTGGTTGGTTGGTTGGTTTGGGGAAGGAGACCAGACAGCGTGGTCATCGGTCTCATCGGATTAGGGAAGGATGGGGAAGGAAGTCGGCCGTGCCCTTTCAGAGGAACCATCCCGGCATTTGCCTGGAGTGATTTAGGGAAATCACGGAAATCCTAAATCAGGATGGCCGGACGCGGGATTGAACCGTCGTCCTCCCGAATGCGGGTCCAGTGTCTAACCACTGCGCCACCTCGCTCGGTGCTCGGTAGAGTCAGTAGCATTATTTTCTTAATTATTGTTAAAAGATCGGTAGTACTGAACTGGGGTACTGGTTTTAATCTCTTGCGAGTCGGTCTGGCAGACGGTTCGCATCTATTGGAATTAGCAGTGAATGGGAGCTGGTCTCCTCTGTCGTCGAAGGCCTCCGTTTATCGGCTCACCTGATTTGAAACCAAACGCATGTGGCGTTCGAAACCGAAGTACGCGGTCTCCCTCACCCCCCCCCCCCCCCCTTTTCTGCTCAGTCGGGCGGTGCTTGCGGTGTTCGCTATTTAAGATAAGTTCATTTGGCTTTCTTGCAGTCCTTCTCGCCCCTTACAAGTTCTCACGCAATTTTGGTGGGCCAACAAAGGTAAGCTATGATCCGTTACTGTCTTCTGTCAGTAATTAAGTGTTTCTTGGAGCCTTTGCGAAAGGTCTTATAGTAAATTTATGTACAATAGTTGCCAAGTCTAGCTATAAATTTAAGGACTGAGATTATTTGTTGTGATCCTTTAACTGCAGTTTGATATCGAGCCTTGATGGAGCCGCTGTGTGTAAATTTTTTACACAGTAGAAACCAAGACAGGGTATGAGTTCAAAGGATTTTATGTTAATTATTGTGTTGATTTATCTGCTGACTTGCTGATTAAAATTGACTCTTCTTGTGGCCTTTCTGCTCTGGTGCTAGTCATACCGTCGGTTTATGTACGAAAGAGAAATTTACAGAATATTTCAGAATTCATATTGTCATCAAATGTATTATTGTTCAGATGCACGTAAATAAGAGTGTCTACGAATTGTAAACAGTGAATGAAGCCTTCTGGTCTCTCAGATCCTGACCTCCCATTAACTTCGCTTCGGCGTTCGTAAGAATGCGTGTATTCCCATCTCACAAAGGTTATGACTTACTCTCGTTTTACGATCGGACACTACTCGTTTGTTTCTAATCGGTATGTGACTGACTTCTTGCTTGTATTACTACAGTTTGCTTCATCATTCATAGTACTCTACCTTAGTACAATTTCCGGTCATTATTCCACATCTGAAGATGGCTCTGTAATCAGCTGAGACTAGTCATCATTTAATGTTACTCTCTTGTGAATTTTATTATTAAAAGATTTTATTAAAAAAAATTATTTTGACTTTAACCAAAAAACAGTGTTAGTTCTGCTCGAGCCGTAGCTACCATCGAAAGCTTCTCTTGACGTCGCCACTTCTCCCGGTCCCATGTCCCCCCCTTCACGCCCAGCCCGCTCCCATCAACCTCCGCCGCCGTGAGTAAACGCAGAAACGACCCTCGTTGACCGCCGATGATTCCGCGGACTCCCCAACCGCTCTACCACATTCACGGCACTGGCTTCTGGGGGACGTCTCGCGCAGTCCCTCGTCAGCCTTGAGTGGCTCTAGCTGTGTTGCCAACGCCGCCAATATTGTATCCAGGCACTCGCCCAAAAGCAGCGCTGTCATGGCCGACTGGCTGAGGCATGAAGAATGACGTGCCGCGAATTTCAATTCACTGCACACAATTTGTACACTAACTGGTCAAAAGTATCCAGAGACCTATCAATGGACATGAATATGGGGTATGTACCTCTTCGTCTTTGTGGGCTCTCACTCTGCTGGAGATGGTTTCATTGAGGTGTCTGAATTGTGGAGGAACACTCGCACATTCTTCCTCAAGAGCAGAATCAAGAGAAGATAGTGATTGTGGGCATTGTTGTATGTAACGAAGTCCACGTTCTAACTGATCCCAAAACCGTTTCAATGGATTGGGTTCTGTCTAAAGTTTGCACAGCCCAGTCCATTTCATAATTATTACTGTTCTCAAACCGTTGCCCCACAAATACTGTTTTATGACGTGGTATAATGTCATTTCGTTAACGTCATCGTCTCCGAACTGTTCCTCTACTGTAAGCAGTACACAATGTTGTAAAATATGTTCATATCTTTCTGCATTCAGCGTTTCCTTAACAGCAAAGAGAAACACCCCATACCGTAACACTACCTCCTCAGAAGCTCACTGTTGGGAGTACGCATGATAGCAGAATACGTTCTACAGACATTCCCCAAAACAACGGCCTTTCATCGGATTGCCACGGGCTGTAGCGTGATTCGTCGACCCAAATCACTCGTTTCCAGTCATCCAGTGTCTAATGGCGCCACTCTTCATACCACCATAACAGTTTCTTGGCAATGTATCCTATTCTCTTTAACTCGTTACTCACAGGCATTGTGTTAGCTGGACCGCTGGTAGCACCTTGGAGCTCACGAGTTACTCCTCCCTCAGCTTTACACGAGGTTTGCTTGGTCTTGATTTGGCTGTAGTTATTCCTTCGCGTTTCCACTCCACAACCACATCATCAACAATCGACATGAAAAAGTTTAGAAGAGTTCCAAAGTTGTCGGATGAACTTGTCACTCAGGCGACCCATTCTGCTGTGACCGGTGACTACTGACAACACAATGCTCCCCGACTCCTTTATACTGGCGCGTGACATCTAGTATTACAAACGTGTGTCCAGATACTTTTGATCCTACTGTGTATGTACATCGAATTCTAACGATTGCTATGTTTGTTACAAGCGATTACTGCGTTTTATGAAAATGACAATCATTCAGTTTCCTGTTAAAGTGGTAAATACATCATGCAATACTTATTACCTTCATGATTCTGCATGAGCCCTGATTTCCCCAAATGTAATCTTACGATCCTTAAGCCAGAAAAAAATGGCTCTGAGCACTATGGGACTTAACTGCTGAGGTCATCAGTCCCCTAGAACTTAGACCTACTTAAACCTAACTAACCTAAGGACGTCACACACATCCATGCCCGAGGCAGGATTCGAACCTACGACCGTAGTAATCCAGAAAAACATTGGGGCCTATCGAGTGGCTCTGCAGTCTGAAGCAAATGCTTGAGTTCTAAACTTCCGTAAACTTATCGCAAAGAAATCGTCTTCCTTTCAGGAATTCACGGATTATCATTACCTAACTGAGCGAAGCGACCAGCAAAATCGTCTCGCACCACGCCTCGAAAATTTCTTCCCACACGGTGCGAAACCAAGACATTAGAGTAGTACAGAACAAGGGCTCGTACTTGCTTTCTGCTCGGGTCACCTTTACATATCTGTTATTCTCCATCCCCAGCCAGTTTACTTCCATGTTCCATATTCCTGCAGAGTACTTGCAAGTTCAGGTAGCGATGGCAGAGGTGGATGACAATCACATACCCTTCTCTCCATAGTAGACGACAAAGGATCAATAATATTGAGTTCTAGTGACAGTAGAAGCCATGGAAAATGCTAAAATTCCTCCTCGTGCTCAAAGAAGTCAGTCTTGGACGATGCGAGCTTTGCAAACAGGGTCCCATACTCTTGGAATAGAGCACTGTCACTGGGGCACAAACATCGTACCATGGGACGGATCTGATGAGCTAAAATGGTCGCATAATTCTTGGCAATAATGCGATCTCGCAAAGTAAGCACGGGACCAATGGAATGCCACGATACGGCTGCCAAAATTACCACCGTACGCCCGCTATGTTTCATTCTTGAGGTGTAAACTCGGGCGGATGTTGGTAACAGTGTGAAACAATATTCATGATTTTCTTCAATTGCTCCATAATCCAGCTTGTATGGCTTCCGCAATACGTTTCCCTGTCATCGTCATTCGCATCACAGTTGTTTTGGAAAACCAGTTCGGCCAGGAATTCCCTTCTTCTGGAGCTCCCTTCGTGTTATTTTTGGTACTGACGAGGTTCACGACTTGTTCTAATGGCTCTAAGCACTATGGGACTTAACATCTGAGGTCATCAGTCCCCTAGACTTAGAACTACTTAAACCTAACTAACCTAAGGACATCACACACATCCATGTCCGAGGCAGGATTAGAACCTGCGACCGTAGCAGCAGCACGGTTCCGGACTAAAGCGCCTAGAACCGCTCGTCAACAGAGGCCGGCGTTTCACCACTGTGAAGTTAGTTCTGTAGTGACTGTTGCAGCTGTCGTCCTATTATTTTTTGTCACAAGCCTCTGCCACGATCACTTAATACATTGTTTCCCCCACGTTATGACTTTGAGGGTGATTTTTTTCTGCTTTTCCTGTAGGCGGTATACACGGAGGTGTCATGGGATAGCGAAATACACTTATACAGATTGCGGTAGTATCACGTAAATATGGTATAAAGGTGATTCATATGAAACAGTTTCCAGCATTATTATGGCCACACAACGGGAATTAACAGACGCATGAGACATCATATTTCGGAAATAGAGAATTCAATATTCTGGGATCTACAGTATCAAGAGTGTGCTGGGAATACCAGATTTCAGGCATTACCTCTCACCACGGAGAACGAAGTGGCCGACGACCTTCTCTCAACGAGCGAGAACAGCAGCGCTTGTGTAGAGTTGTCAGTGCTAACAGACAAGCAACACTGCATGAAATCAAGGTTTGGCATACGATGACGTATCCATTAGGACAGTGCAGCGTCATTTAGCATTAAAGGGCTATGGCAGAAGATGATCAACGCAACTGCCTCTGTTAACAGTACAACATCGCCTGCTACGCCTCTTCTGCTCTTTTGACCATATTGGTTGGGCCCTATATGACTGGAAAATCGTGACCTGGTCAGATGAATCCTAGCGTTAGAGTGTGGTGCAGACCCCATGAAGCTAAGGACCCAAGCAGTCAACAAAGCACTGTGCGAGCTGATGGTGGCTTCATATCGGCATGGGCTGTGTTTGCATGGTACTGACTGGGTACTCTGGTCCAACTGAACTGATCATTGACTGTAAATGGCTATGCTCGCCTACTTGGAGACCATTTGTAGCCATTCATGTACTTCATGTTCCCAAACAGCAACGGAAATCTTATGAAAAGACAATGCGCCATGTCTTCGAGCAACAGTTGTTCCAGATTGAGTTGAAGAACATTTTGGAAAATTCGACTGAATGATTTGGTCACCTAGATCACCCAACATGAATCCCATCGAACGTATATGGGACAGAACCAAGAGGTCAGTTAATGCACAAAATCATGCTCTGTCAACACCTCCGCAATTATGGACGGCTATAGAGGCCACATGGCTCAAAATTTCTGCAGGGTAAATCGAACGACTTGTTGAGTCCATGCCACGTCGAGCTGCTGCACTGAGCCTGGCTGAAAGAGGTCCCACACGATATTTGGGGGTGTCCCGTGACTTCCAGCACCTCACTGTGAATGTTCCATGCGGTGCCTCTTGTAACACCAAACACTTCGGGTCTCTTGGTTACGGAAGCACCCACCATATGAGCACCAACAAACCGTCCACGTTCGAATTCACTTCGTTACGACGTCATGCTGATCACGAGTCAGACTTGCAACGTATAGAGGACACGGCACAGCATTACCTGTCAGCTTGGGTAGCATCTGTACTGATGTTCAACACTGTATTTCTCGTGATGTTTCCATATTTTTGTTATAACTCTGTATCTCTAGTGAGGGTTATTGAAAAACTCTGTCTGTGTGCCTCCACTTTCAACAACTTGGAGTGCAGCACACAGTTGTATGGGACAAGTTTATCGCCGGACGCTGGTCGCGCTTTCGGTGGAGTAAATGTTGAAAACTCTTGGAAAACAAACTGAGGATTCTAATCCTAAACTGTAAAAAGTACCACAAAATTGTATTTACGTTCATGTAAGAGACATACTCTTGTTTACTAGGATGGTTCTTTTAAAAACAGCCTTGTAGCTACACGCGTACGTTAAAATGTGCCCGAAGCTTCTATCTTCATTTGTGTAGGAAATATACGAAGATTCTGTTCAAAACGCATAGTATTTGGACAACATAAAATGCGAGACTTTCTGAGCTAACGAAATATCAACATGTGTAGCACTGTTGCGAAGGGACCCGTGTAATTTCCCCCTTAAGTAGTAAAAATTCTCACCTGGTGACAAGTGTGGGACATGACACAGCGCTTTGATACTCTCAGACTGTGACCCATTGCGCCCAACCGTGGTACCGGATCGGGTTTCGAGGCGCACCTCCTTGACAGTTTCAATGACAACCAGCTGCGTAGGCAAATGTGGGAGGAAGGGTGTCAGTCGCGTCTACTGGATGGGGGAAGTGCGCACCGGTGCGGGGGCGGAGGAGGCGGCTACCCCCAGGCCTGGGTCTGCCACAGGCAGCTGCAGGTGCGTCAGCTCCCCTAATGGCCGACAGCCGCCACGCCACGCCGCCCCGCGCCGCATTTCCCGATATCGACTGCCGGGCAACGTCAGCGGGGGGCAGCGCCACTGGATGCGCGCAGCAAGGGTGAACTCCGGTGCGTTAGGGGTTGTCAGTGGACGAGGGCTACGGCTATTAGGGGTGAAATATTGCCGTTTGGGTGTGGCCGCTGCTGCTTACTCATTTCCTGACGCGCCTGCGCGGTCCTACGCGGCGCTGCGCTGCGCGGCTTGGCTCGGCTCGTTAGCGCGGGCAGGGCCGGCTGGCGTCGCGCCCTGCGTCAGGGTCTTCCCCGGACAGCGCCGGGATGGTGGCAGCCCTGATAATGAAGCAGCGCCCAGCGTGGCAGGGACGAGGAGACAGGGGTGGCCCACAGGGCCTCCGTTCCCGACCATACCTTCTTGAGGAACACGAGATCACACAGGATAACTCAGGAATAAAATTCTATACTCGACTAGGACAGACGGTTTCGACAGCAATAGACATGAAGCAGCAGGTCAGAATGGTCATAGACTGGGAAAGAACGTGACAGTAGCCTACTCATCGCAACGTCCCCAGATATCTCCTGAAGTGATTTAAGGTGGGTAGGACGTCAAACGGACCGACTTGGAGCAGGAGAGGCACCTTAGCAAATTTCAATTTCCACTGTCTACACTTTAACAAATAAATTCATGAAACGTTGTCAGCATTAACAGGAAGGAGTCAGGATTCACGCTCATAGCAGTGGAAGTTCAAAAACATAACAAAATAACTTTTTTCACATGTGAAATTTCGTCCTTTTTTTCACTTACTATTGGCTGTATTCGTTGCCATAGGGACACTTTTCTTCATAAGTAAGAGAATTGCCTCGATGAATCTTGCACAGCATACAAATCACACTTACAGGTGTACGGAAGTCTAGATTTATTTAATTCAGGTTACCCTCCATTTATTCAATGAACTGTGAAGAAAGCCCGACCAACAGGAATTACATGCATTGACCAAAAATGATAATGCATCGAGAATGGCTAGTTTCTAGCTGCAATGTAGACCTGCCAATAAAAATTCCAAAGGACGACTGATAGCTGAAATCTATTATTTACAAATTTATTTAATTTATGAAAAAATGAATGAGCTGTTATATTTTAAACTTCATATTTACAAAAACACAAAATTTTTTTAACCATCTCAACTTTAACCACAGTTTTTAATAGATTTGGAGAATTCTAGAGTTTCATAGACCAATAAGTATGGTTTGTATGCTGTGGAAAATTCATCGAAGTATATCTGTTACTTATGAAGAAAAGTGCAGCTATAGCAACAAATGCAGCCAATAGTAAATCAAAAGATGATGAAATATCACATGTAAAAAAAAATTATTTTCTTATGTTTCTGAACTTCCACCGCTATGAGTGTAAATCAAGAATCCTTCCTGCTCACGCTGCAGGGTTTTATGAATTTATTTGTAAAAGTATAGAAATAGGAAATTAAAATGTCTTGTGGTGCTTCTACTTCTCCAAGTTGGCCCTTTGACGTCCAATTCCCCTTAACGAAACCACAGACAGGTGAGATGGGCTTGCATATTGCTCTCAAATACAAGTCTAGAGACTTAACAGTTAGTCTCCTTGCTCTATGAAATGGTTTTTAATCGTTTGTAAACTTCAACACGTTCTCATTCGATATCCTAGTTTGGCTTATAAGCAAAATTTCTCATCCGCAACTCATGCATTGACTTGAAGATAGTAATTCTCGCAAGTCTGGCTGTAATAAGTCACAACTGATCGTTGTGATACAATCGTGACATATATATTATTTTCAGCCATGCTTATAAACGTCTCAACTAAGGAAGATAGTGTCCACATAAGACGTACTCTTCTCAACTAAGGAAGATGGTGTCCACATAATACGTACTCTTCTGTAATAATGGGTAATCGCGGTCTGGGGTGGCTGATTAATTGTGTAGAAATTCATTCTAAAGTTGATCTTGTTGTATCAGCTGATATCCCCGACCTGTAACGCTCAAGTGCTGAAATGAAATAGATGAACTGACGTTGGAGCTGCATAATCAGAGGCGGCAGCAGCGATGGTGTCATAACTGAAAAACTCCGATTACTGGAGGTCGCAATGTGTAAGCTCACTTTTGGCAGCGATCGCACTGTTGTAAGTAGACCGCCGTTTTAATCTTAATTCTGGACTACCTACCTTTCAGTGGTGTCCATGGATTGGGTAATGGGTGGGATAAGAGGGGGGGGGGGGGGACGGAATTGTACCATGTGGTCTTCCCTTCCGCTTATTTTGAAATCCCGGCAACTACCATCCGCCTCGCTCTCTCTCAAAGCTACGCTCCCTGGCGGCTGATTTCGTGACATGGTGTTTGCAGCAACAGGAGAGAAGGGCCTGTCTCTCGTGACATGCGGCAGTGCGGAACCAGCTGGCAGTATGGGTCGCCTCTAGCGGTTGTGGTGATAGGCTCTCTTCGTATCACCGAGGTGTAAAATCACGTATTATTCGACCATAATATTACTGCACCTGGGAGTGAGCTCGCTTTCGTCGGTGAGTTTTTATCGTAATATTTCACGAGAACACGCTGAAACACTTGATGGTATATGCGGAGCTGCCTTGAAATCATCCATAGTGCGGTTCACTTACCTTAGTCGCCACTATACTTGTTTCCTGTATCACCACCAGGTGTTTCTGGTTCAAATGGCTCTGAGCACTATGGGACTTAACGGCTGAGGTCATCAGTCCCCTAGAACTTAGAACCCCTTAAACCTAACTAACCTAAGGACATCACACACATCCATGCCCGAGGCAGGACTCGAACCTGCAACCGTAGCGGTCGCGCGGTTCCAGACTGTAGCGCCTAGAACCGCTCAGCCAGTCCGACCTTCCCAGGTGTTTCTGATGACGGCCACGGTAGCTAAAGCGCAACAATATCGTGCTCAGGCAGTATCTAGATCAGGTGTGTCCAACCTTTTAGCTCACCTGGGCTACTGTGGAAGAAGATGGGTATGTTCGGTCCGCAAGTAATATACTTAACACTAACAATAACCGCTGAGCAGAAGAAGGAAGGACCAATGAGAGAGTTGCATCGCATGCCGGAGCTAGAAATTGGAAATATTTATCATAACTGTACATAAAAGGAATCTAACGGACGTTTTCTTGTCTTCTTATTGTGTGACAGATACTCACTTCTTGGGCAGCATTGATACTTGCCTTGGGCAGCATGCGGTTTGCCACCCCTGAGCTATACGTTGTGACAGGCTTTCCATCGCACCATCATGGAAAAGAGAGGGGAGTTGTATAATTTTTAGTGTTCTTTTAAGCAGTTGAAGTGCGTCATGTATTCCACTTACTTGTTCGATCGTGGGTACTTCATTGTCGAATACGGAAAGCAGCCGATGGAATTCTTACCTTCTGCGAGCTGTAGTAAGAATTTGTTTATTGTGACGACTGGCGAGGTGTCTGCGTGGTTTCACGGTGGCTTAGGTGTGTGTTTGTATTCCTAGTCAATCATGTATCACGTATTCTGAAATGAGTTGGCTCACTTGTACTCCTAAGTGGTTTAGCAACGACACGTGGTTAGTGATTGCGGATACGTGTCGTGTTTGCGTTATGTGCGAAGCGCTTTTATAATTAGTTATTAATAATTGACGGTATCATATTTTGCACCAATGAGCGTATACGTTCCCGATGGGTTTAGGGACTACGACTCGGGAAACTGGTTTTGGACCGTTTTGCAAAGTCTCCACAGTTACGCGCCGTTCCTAATGGGATTTTTACGTTTTCCACTCGCGGGAAACGTCTGAAGATTCAGCCCTTGAAAGTTTATTCCTTACTCTTGGTTCTTTCAGCTGTACATTGACACCTGAGTTGCGCAGTCTGATTGAAATCATTTATTGTATTTCTGTAACAGTGACTGCATCATTGGCAATCCTGCACAGCGTTAGATGCTACTTGGCATGCTCTTCGAAGTGAGAATGTTTTTTTTGAATTTTGGTCTCTGCTATCATATGGCTTGGCGTCTTCCTCACGAAATGTGAAAAAAGTGACTAGCTTCGGACGTTTTCTACTAGCAGAAGGTTAGGGTTTGTTGCCTGTCATTGGCAAGTACAGGTTGGTGTCAGAGTATTTTTGTAGTGAGATGGTTGGCGTTTGTGTGCCTGGTCTGTCATGTATCACGAGTTCGGGAATCGATTTCACTCAGAGGTAAATAGCAGTTGAGGTTGCCCGAAACATTTTGATGCCTACGGGACGAATACTAGTGTACTTACTTTGATTAACCAAAACAGGATAAGCACCTGTTTAACAGCATCTTTATCTACCCTTGGAGTGCAATATAGCAGCGATTCTGCGTGGGATTGATTCCAGAAGTCATTCGTAGGTTTTCAGCAGCACGTTGCGCAGATATCTGCGCCCAGGACACTCATTTACCGACAGGTGACTTGTGGGAGCTGAGGTACAGCCTGATAGCATCCCACATGTGTTCCACTGGGCTCAGGTAAGTCAACATTGTTGGCCAAGACGTCAACATGAGTCCACTATGACGCAATTCACACCACTGTAGCATGACTCTTGGCTTGTGTCACTGACAGTTATCTTACTGGACGATGCTGTCGCTGATATCGAACGCATTTACACTTACGTTTACATCTACATACCAACTCCGAAAGCCACCACACGGTGCCTGGCGGAGGGTACTCTAAATCACTCTAGTCACTCCATTTCGTGTTCCACTCGCAAATAGACAAGAGGAAAAGAGTATTTACGTCTTCATGTCTTTATACTTCCGCTCGAGCCCTGATTTCTCTTGCCCTTAAGGTCCCTACGGAAGCTGTGTGTTGATGGCAGTAGGGTATATCCGCAAACTGTCGCAAACCATGTCACGGATTGCGTGGCCCCTCCCGCCGGAGGTTCGAGTCCTCCCTCGGGCATGGGTGTGTATGTTGTTCTAAGTATAAGGTAGTTTAAATAGTGTGTAAGTCTAGGCACCGATGACCTAAGCAGTTTGGTCCCTGATGAATTCACACACATTTGAACATTTGAACCATCGCAACTGCTGAGTCACTGAACTTTCTCAACGAATAGAACGTCAAATTCCCTGAAGGTCTCCTCATATAAGTGCACGGAGCATTTCCGTAAGACTCCCGTGTTGATGGAAATTACTGTAACAAATCTGTCAACAGGCCTCTGAATTTCTTCGATGTTTTCCTTTCAGCTGACATGGTATAGATCACAAACACTCTAGCAGTGTACAAGAATGAATCACTCAACTGTTGTTTACGCTGTGTCTCATTTACAGATGAGCTATACTTTTCTAGAAATTTCCCCGTGAATAGAAGTTGACCATTCGGCTAATCTGCATACGAAATTACATGCGGCTTGTAATTTTGCACCTTTATATTTATTAGTGTAAATATCAGGCTATTCATACTTCCAGTGTGCTGAATTAGCATAAAATCCAGTCACAGATTCATACAGAAAGGGACATTACTAATCCGATGACTGCAATCGCTGATCGAATGTCTGCGTGTTTAGTAAGTAAGTAAGCATAAAAATATAAATTTTGGTTATCATTCTGAACCACATACTGTGTTGCTGACATACAGTAACATTGCATGGTAGAGTGAAAATAATTTTAATACTCACCAAGCATATTGTTCAGAGTCCCCCAGTATGGTTCGATTGTTGTAGAAAAGAGCCATTTCCCTGGCTATCTGACAACACTTTCGCAGGGGCAGATATCTACCATGGTGTGTCCAAATGGCGTCATTATGGAATGGCCAACCTAAGAGCCAGGGAACATCTCTCACCTCATCACGTATAAAACCCCTATTCTACTATCTACTTCCTTGTCTCGGGTGACTACCAAAGACATGTGAAACTACTGCAGCAGTCCTGGTGAATCATTCTTGCACTGAGTCTCGACTGTCTCGAATGGTCATTTTCGTTCAGAGCTAAAACTGCATGTGTTGTGAGAGCTGTGTGCTGTGCAGTTTGGTACCTCAATGGTGAAAGTGATATAGTGAGGGACTACACTTTTTACAAAAAAATAGAAATATAGTAACAAAATCTAGGAACAAACAGTGGTTGTAGTATTTATTGCTGACCAAAGAAAAATTCACAGTGGATGTTCTTGTGAAAGGGCGTGTGTAAATCCTATACACTCCTGAAAACTGACAGAATAGGAAAAGTGTCGTCCAGACGTTTCGAAACATGTACTTTAATTTCGCCAAGAAAATATATACTTAGAAACACATCTAATAATATTTAGAACGCAATAAACGATACATTTTTACTTTCTATTTTGCTTCCTGATTTCTTCCTATGTGCCAAGGAACAGATAATTATTTTTCTCATCAAATAACTGTTGCACTATTGGAATAATTGTCACTGAAATACGTTTGTCTATACACGTTCTTCTTTATGCGTAGTATAGTCTTTTTCTTTGTAAAACAAAAAATACAGGGGGTCCCACTAAAACCTCCCTGATTTCAAAGACCCAGAAAAAAAAGCACAGTAGATACGACAATGAAAATTGCACCACATTGTAGAGCATCTCAAAGAATTTATTTATTAGCCATCAATACACCTCTACATGTGAACCATTTGTAACATGAAGACTATCGAGTCCATTTTCAGTGTCTTGCCAAGTTCTTTGTAACATTACCTCTGTTATTGTTACAATCACATTAGTGATACAACGTAGCAACGTAGATATATCGTCCAGTTTGGTTGCATGTACGCGGTCCTTCACGAATCCCCACATGAAGAAATCAAGCGGGGTAATGTCGGGTGAACGCGGTGGCCAGGCAGTGGGTCCTCCGCGTCCGATCCAACGATTGGGAAATTTCCTATGCGGGAACTTGCTAACAGCAGTTGACCAATGTGGCGGAGCTCCATCTTGTTGAAAAATGATGTTGGCGTCCAAGTCTTGTATATGAGGGTACACAAACTGCTACAACATGTCCAGATACACTGACCCATTTACTGTTTGTTACGCAAAGAAGAACGGTCCAACAATCCAGTCGTGCATTGCCCACACCAGACGTTTAGTTTAGGGCTATCACAAACATGTTCAATGACAACGTGAGGATTTTGCGAACCCCAGATCCAAACATTATGCCTATTAACCCTTCCTGATAGATGAAAGGTTGCCTCATCTGAGAATAAACATCTATCCAGGAAGCTGGCATCCATATCAATAGGCTGCAGCATATCTGCAGCAAATTGCTGTTGGCGTGGTTTATCGTTTGGCGTCAGATGTTGCAGAATTTGCACTTTGTAAGCACACAAAGGAAAACACTGGTGAACTCACGATGCAATGTTGATCAAGGTACATCATGGTGCCTAGATGCTTGACGAATTGACCTACGTGGGCTTCTGAGAAACGTTTGTCTTATGTCATCCACTGTCTCTTCTGAAACTCTGTAATGTGCTACGCCAGAAAATGTGTTGCCAGAAACTTCCTATAAAATTCCTTAATTGTTTCCACATCAGGTGGATCACATTCACACACACAACTATAATTTCTTTGCAAAGTAATCGATAATGTTGCTTCTGCAAACCACACTACTGCTTGCGCGCGCTGCTGTGGAGTCGCCATTTTCACTTCATGCGACCATGCTGCACTCTGGCGACGATACTTGGCACTTCTAACGCGGGAATATAAATTCTTTGAGATGCACTACTATGTGGTGCATTTTTCACTGCCGTATCTACTGTTTTTTGTCTCTCCTGCGTCCTTGAAATCAGGGAGGTTTGAGTGGGACACCCTGTATATTTCTACTTTCAGGTATTTCGTCTCAGTTGTAGGAGAAAGGTATTAGAAAAAATACTAGAATCTCATGCAACGTTTCAGTGTATCACCAAAATAAAGCAAACAACACAAGAAACAGTAAGAAGACTTGAGAGGATAAAATCCATTTCTATAACAGGAGTCCCGCGCCCGAGTTCCCGGGTTCGATTCCCGGCAGGGTCAGGGATTTTCTCTGCCTCGTGATGACTGGGTGTTGTGTGATGTCCTTAGGTTGGTTAGGTTTAAGTAGTTCTAAGTTATAGGGGACTGATGACCATAGATGTTAAGTTCCATAGTGCTCAGAGCCATTTGAACCATTTTTATAACAGGAGTGAGGTCGGCCAGAATAGTTTGAGTTCCGATGTTAGCAGACGCCTCCACACTCGCCTGCTTCTGCGCATGCACGGTGTGTAGCATACGCGGAACTTTAGAACTCCGCATTCGACACAATCTATAGATCATTGACGTCATAGACACACTCGTGGCATGGTTGGTTGCTGATTTTCAAGAAGGACGAAACGCACATGATCTTCGAGTAGTCGATTGTAACCAGAAAGTCGTTAAAGCAGCGGAAGTGGCCACCGCAACCTCCCCTCTAAGGTTGGGTACCGAAACTACTTATTTAACGCTAAAGACCCACCACCGAGGCAATGAGGCTAACTGAGATACGTTCTCAGCCCCGTTCTGATGCAGGGTCTCATCGATGGAAAATGGTTTTCAGAATTGGGGCAGAAGTATACAACCATGTTCGCTTAGCATTTAGTCGTTGGTTGGCTGGTTGCTTGATATGAGGAACAAATAGCGAGGTAGTCGGCCTCTTAGGATTAGGGAAAGTGGAGGAAGGAAGTCGGCCGTGCCAGGAATCATCCTGGGATTTACGTGAAGTAATTTAGGGAAATCACGGGAAACCTGAATCAGGATGGCCAGACGCTGGTCTTACCCGTCGTCCTCCCAAATGCGGGTCCAATGTACTAAAGCATTTAGTGGCCTCCAGTACTGCGGAGTGAGTTGTGATTATTGGTTGGAACCCGGTTGCATCACTATATGACGCAAGCGACCGCCACGATTTCGAAGTTGCGGGTGCACACAGCTTCCCCTGCGAGACAACTGCAAACCACAAGACGGTCATGACTGGCTAAGAATTGCCGCACATGACACCCTTCCATTCAAATCTCGTTTCTCTCATGATCAGTAATATCTCATATCTGCCTCTCAGGATTTCCCAACTTTTTACTGTTTAAAGCTCCCTAGGGCTGCACGAATGTTTTACTCATCTTTGGTAATTTTCTATTACGAATCCATATTCTCATTGGAGATACTCACATTACGGAAAATCTGTGTTGTCCTATTCTATAAAGATTGTTTCGCATTATCAAACCGACTTCCTGCCTTTCCGGTGCGTGCTTGTGACTTTCCGCCTGTCCCACCTGCAAAACGTTTTCTGGCTGAAACACTTGGTGTAGAATCTCCGATCTCTGATGATGTCACGAGAAGCGGACGGGAAGATCTCCAGGAAAGCTATCGTTTACCTGGAGAAATGAGGAAGAGTCGCAGTTAGGGTAGCAGTTCCGATAGTCACAAAAAATTATATTCCTTTATTTACTTTTGATATAATTCTATTCCTCCCCCCATGAACCATGGACCTTGCCGTTGGTGGGGAGGCTTGCGTGCCTCAGCGATACAGATAGCCGTACCGTAGGTGCAACCACAACGGAGGGGTATCTGTTGAGAGGCCAGACAAACGTGTGGTTCCTGAAGAGGGGCAGCAGCCTTTTCAGTAGTTGCAAGGGCAACAGTCTGGATGATTGACTGATCTGGACTTGTAACAATAACCAAAACGGTCTTGCTGTGCTGGTATTGCGAACGGCTGAAAGCAAGGGGAAACTACAGCCGTAATTTTTCCCGAGGGCATGTAGCTTTACTGTATGATTCAATGATGATGGCGTCCTCTTGGGTAAAATATTCCGGAGGTAAAATAGTCCCCCATTTGGATCTCCGGGCGGGGACTACTCAAGAGGATGTTATCAGGAGAAAGAAAACTGGCGTTCTACGGATCGGAGCGTGGAATGTCAGATCCCTTAATCGGGTAGGTAGGTTAGAAAATTTAAAAAGGGAAATGGATAGGTTAAAGTTAGATATAGTGGGAATTAGTGAAGTTCGGTGGCAGGAGGAACAAGACTTCTGGCGAGGTGACTACAGGGTTATAAACACAAAATCAATTAAGGGTAATACAGGAGTAGGTTTAATAATGAATAGGAAAATAGGAATGCGGGTAAGCTACTACAAACAGCATAGTGAACGCATTATTGTGGCCAAGATAGATACGAAGCCCACACTTACTACAGTAGTACAAAAAAATGGCTCTGAGCACTATGGGACTCAACTGCTGAGGTCATTAGTCCCCTAGAACTTAGAACTAGTTAAACCTAACTAACCTAAGGACATCACAAACATCCATGCCCGAGGCAGGATTCGAACCTGCGACCGTAGCGGTCTTGCGGTTCCAGACTGCAGCGCCTTTAACCGCACGGCCGGCTACAGTAGTACAAGTTTATATGCCAACTAGCTCTGCAGATGACGAAGAAACTGAAGAAATGTATGATGAAATAAAAGAAATTATTCAGATAGTGAAGGGTGACGAAATTTTAATAGTCATGGGTGACTGGAATTCGGTAGTAGGAAAAGGGAGAGAAGGAAACATAATAGGTGAATATGAATTGGGGCTAAGAAATGAAAGAGGAAGCCGCCTAGTAGAATTTTGCACGGAGCACAACTTAATCATAGCTAACACTTGGTTTAAGAGTCATGAAAGAAGGTTGTATACATGGAAGAACCCTGGAGGTATCAGATAGATTATATAATGGTAAGACAGAGATTTAGGAACCAGGTTTTAAATTGTAAGACGTTTCCAGGGGCAGATGTGGACTCTGACCACAATCTATTGGTTATGAACTGTAGATTAAAACTGAAGAAACTGCAAAAAGGTGGGAACTTAAGGAGATGGGACCTGGATAAACTGAAAGAACCAGAGGTTGTACAGAGTTGAAGGGAGAGCATAAGGGAACAATTGACAGGAATGGGGGAGAGAAATACAGTAGAAGAAGAATGGGTAGCTTTGAGGGATGAAATAGTGAAGGCAGCAGAGGATCAAGTAGGCAAAAAGACGAGGGCTAGTAGAAATCCCTGGGTAACAGAAGAGATACTGAATTTAATTGATGAAAGGTGAAAATACAAAAATGCAGTAAATGAAGCAGGCAAAAAGGAATACAAACGTCTCAAAAATGAGATCGACAGGAAGTGCAAAATGGCTAATCAGGGATGGCTAGAGGACAAATGTAAGGATGTAGAGGCTTATCTCACTAGGGGTAAGATAGATACTGCCTACAGGAAAATTAAAGAGACCTTTGGAGATAAGAGAACCACTTGTATGAACATCAAGAGCTCAGATGGAAACCCAGTTCTAAGCAAAGAAGGGAAAGCAGAAAGGTGGAAGGAGTATATAGAGGATCTATACAAGGGCGATGTACTTGAGGACAGTATTATGGAAATGGCAGCGGATGTAGATGAAGATGAAATGGGAGATACGATACTGCGTGAAGAGTTTGACGGAGCACTGAAAGACCTGAGTCGAAACGAGGCCCCCGGAGTAGACAACATTCCATTGGAACTACTGACGGCCTTGGGAGAGCCAGTCCTGGCAAAATTCTACCATCTGGTGAGCAAGATGTATGAAACAGG
The DNA here is from genome assembly GCF_023864345.2 of Schistocerca serialis cubense. Taxonomy (NCBI): domain Eukaryota; kingdom Metazoa; phylum Arthropoda; class Insecta; order Orthoptera; family Acrididae; genus Schistocerca; species Schistocerca serialis. The sequence continues at coordinate 336,451,537 of NC_064638.1, forward strand.
CGAAATACCCTCAGACTTCAAAAAGAATATAATAATTCCAATCCCAAGGAAAGCAGGTGTTGACAGATACGAAAATTACCGAACTATCAGTTTAATAAGCCACAGCTGCAAAATACTAACACGATTTCTTTACAGACGAATGGAAAAACTAGTAGAAGCCGACCTCGGGGAAGATCAGTTTGGATTCCGTAGAAATACTGGAACACGTGGGGCAATACTGACATTACGACTTATCTTAGAAGAAAGATTAAGGAAAGACAAACCTACGTTTCTAGCATTTGTAGACTTAGAGAAAGCTTTTGACAATGTTGACAGGAATGTTCTCTTTCAAATTCTAAAGGTGGCAGGGGTAAAATACAGGGAGCGAAAGGCTATTTACAATTTGTACAGAAACCAGATGGCAGTTATAAGAGTCGAGGGACACGAAAGGGAAGCAGTTGTTGGGAAGGGAGTAAGACAGGGTTTTAGCCTCTCCCCGATGTTATTCAATCTGTATATTGAGCAAGCAGTAAAGGAAACAAAAGAAATATTCGGAGTAGGTATTAAAATCCATGGAGAAGAAATAAAAACTTTGAGGTTCGCCGATGACATTGTAATTCTGTCAGAGACAGCAAAGGACTTGGAAGAGCAGTTGAATGGAATGGATAGCGTCTTGAAAGGAGGATATAAGATGAACATCAACAAAAGCAAAACGAGGATAATGGAATGTAGTCGAATTAAGTCAGGTGATGCTGAGGGAATTAGATTAGGAAATGAGGCACTTAAAGTAGTAAAGGAGTTTTGCTATTTGGGGAGCAAAATAACTGATGATGGTCGAAGTAGAGAGGATATAAAATGTAGGCTGGCAATAGCAAGGAAAGCGTTTCTGAAGAAGAGAAATTTGTTAACATCGAGTATAGATTGAAGTGTCAGGAAGTCATTTCTGAAAGTATTTGTATGGAGTGTAGCCATATATGGAAGTGAAACATGGACGATAAATAGTTTGGACAAGAAGAGAATAGAAGCTTTCGAAATGTGGTGCTACAGAAGAATGCTGAAGATTAAATGGGTAGATCACATAACTAATGGGGAAGTATTGAATAGGATTGGGGAGAAGAGAAGTTTGTGGCACAACTTGACCAGAAGAAGGGATCGGTTGGTAGGACATGTTCTGAGGCATCAGGGATCACCAATTTAGCATTGGAGGGCAGCGTGGAGGGTAAAAATCGTAGAGGGAGACCAAGAGATGAATACACTAAGCAGATTCAGAAGGATGTAGGTTGCAGTAGGTACTGGGAGATGAAGAAGCTTGCACAGGATAGAGTAGCATGGAGAGCTGCATCAAACCAGTCTCAGGACTGAAGACCACAACAACAATAATTCTATTGAGACTAAAGTCAGTACGATTTATTCAATACTCCTACATATTCGGGGTGAACCAGAACTCCATCAAAATACTTTAGGCTGTCGTTCATGGATAATTTTTGAGTATTTTGTCATCAGAAACCCGTGGCCTACGGTGGCTCTTTACCCCCATTCATCTTTGCGCCGTTATTGCATTGAAACTACACTGATGAGCCAAAACATTATGAGCACTTGATAAATAGCTTAGTTGTCCATCTTTGGAACAAAATACACCACCGATTCTGAGTATCAGGGATCCGACAGTTTGTTGGGATGTTTTTGGAGGTATATGGCGTTAGATTCTATGCACACGTCATTTTATTTGCCTAAACAACGGACCGCTGATATGCGCACGCGGTGATCGATAGCGACCAAGATGGGCTCCATAGGATTTACATCAGACGAATTTGGTCGCCGCGACATCAATGTGACTTCACTATAATGCTCCTCAAACCACTGCATCACGCTTCTGGCTCCGAAAGAGGGACGGTTATACTGCTAATAGATGACATCGCCGTCAGAGAAGACATCAAGCGTGAAGGCATGTCAGCGTGTCTTCGATTGCTACCACAGATCTCACTCAAGCGCAGGAGAATGCATCCCATACCATAATACTGCTTCCATCAGCCTGCGTCCGTCGCGGCGTGCACGTTTCCAGCCGCCGTTCACTTCGATAACGGTGTTTATGCAGACGATCATCGACGTAATGTAACAAAAATGTGATTCATCCGAATGTCCCACACGTTTCCATTGATCGGCGGTCGAACCCCGACAGTCCCTTGACCATTGCAACCGTAATAGACAATGTCGCTGCGTCAACATTTGAACACGTACGGTTGGTCTGCTGTGGAGTTCCATGATCAACGATGTACGTTGAACGGTTTGGTCTGAAACACTTGTGTATGCACCAGCACTGCGCTCTTTCGGCAGAGATGCCGCAGATCACCGTCTATCCCACTGAACATGGCGGATAAGCCTCTGTTAGATGAGCCTAGTGGTAGTTTCACTGTCATTCTACCTCTTTCCGTTGGTGCTCGGTACAGTACGTGAACATTCGACCGTCTTCTCCGTTTTCGAAACATTCGTTCATAGGTCCTGTGTAATAATAATCTGCCCTTTGTCAAAGTCGGTTACCTCAATGGATTTCCCAATTTGCCACCCGTATCTTTGCTAGGGTGGTCCCCCATCCGTGTCTACTACGCTAACATACGATGCTTGTTTTTTAAGTAAGGTCGGTTTGAACATAAGTACACAAAGAAAGGTTATTTCAAAAATTAAATTTATTTTCAGAAAGTTCATACTTCACTCTATTTTTCGACGTAGTTGGCAAGTTTGTTGAACCCCTCATCATACCTCTCAACCAATTTTAAAATACCCTCTTCATAAAAACTTGCCACCTGCTCCGATAACCAAGAGTTTACTGCAGGTTTCACGTCGTCGTCATCATTGTAACAGTTGCCACTGAGGTGTTGTTTGAGGTGGAGGAGCAGATGGTAATCGCTCGGCGCAAGATCAGGACTGTAGGGTGGGTGGTCTAAAACTTCGCAGCCAAAACTGTCCAATAAATCGCTGGTCTGACCTGAAGTGTGAGGTCTTCCATTGTCATGGAGAAGGACAATTCCCTTTGTCAGCATGCCGCGTCTTTTGTTTTGAATCGCTCTGCGTAGCTTTCTCAGGGTTTGGCAGTATGCTTCTGCATTGATAGTGGTTCTTCATTGCATGAAGTCGACCATCACAACAACATGCCTATCCCAAAACACCGACTCCATGATTTTACGCTGGGACAGAGTTTGTTTGGCCTTCACGTTCACAGGCGAGTCTGTGTGTCTCCATTCCATGCTCTGTTGCTTCGATTCGGGCGTGATATGCGAAACCCATGTTTCGTCTCCAGCTACGGTCTGACTCAAGAAGCCGTCATCTTCTTCGTGATAACGAGTCAGGAACTTCATCACACACTCAAATCTTTGGTTTTTGTGGTTCTCTGTTAGGAGTTCCAGGACCCAACGGGAGCACAGTTTCCTATACTTTAGGTGTTCAGAAACAATGCTGTAAAGCACTGATCTCGACACGTCAGTAAATTCGTTTGAGAGACGTGCTATTGTGAAGCGCCTGTTCTCACGAATCCTCGCTTCAACTGAAGCCACCAAATCATCTGTAATCAAAGAAGGGCAACCGGAGTGGTCCTCATCATGGACGTTGTCACGACCATCTTTGAATTGTCGTACCCACTCACGCACTTTGCTTTCACTAATAACAGTATTACAGAACACTTCGCAAACCTGTCGATTAATTTCTGTAGCAGACAGGTTCCTTGCTGACAAAAACCGCATCACTGAGCGAACCTCACACACGGCGGGCGAGTTGATACTCTTAAACATTTTGAAAGCACAGAACAGAACCCTACAGGTTAACTACAGAGCTGAAACTGAGCACAGCTGTTCCCGAGGCATGCCAGTACACGACGCACGCGCTCCTTGCGGTATGCGCTCGAACTACTAGTGTCTACAACAAAACGGACCTTACTTAAAAAACACGCCTCGTACTTTTGTTACGGTGTAACTTATCAGTGTACCTGCACAACAGTGAAGTACCGTTAGCATGTTCTGTTCTGGGTTTCTTCTCTATAGCAAATTTGTTGCAGAGTCTGCGGTTATTTACTGTTGCCAACTGTAGTGCTCACTTCATTCTTCGTACACATGCTCGTGTTAAGTGCTTCTAGAGTTTGTCTCAGGTTTGTGTTTCCTGACAGTGCTAGTTGTACGTTAACAGGGCTACACAGCGATATGGACACAGTTATCGATGACCAGCTGGCCGATATGCATATCGCTTGTGGATTCACTGTATGCAGTCGAAGAGTGCAATATGACTCTAAGCTAAGCTGTCATCGCAGCGACTGCAACCCCATCACAGAGATTTTGCACACTGATGTATTACATTACTCTGTGTATCGTACTTTATGTTTTGGTGATTGCACGTTGCTGACATTTCCACAATCGTGATGAAATTTTCAGAGGAACGAAGCTAACACGGGTAAGATAAAGCGTAAGACATAATCACTCTATTAATCTGTGACGATCCTCCGAAGATCGCTTATACTAGGATACTCAGCAAATATCCTTGAATAACGCCGGCCGGGGTGGCCCAGCAGTTCTAGGCACTACAGTCTGGAACCGCGCGACCGCTACGGTCGCAGGTTCGAATCCTGCCTCGGGCATGTATGTGTGTGATGTCCTTAGGTTAGTTAGGTTTAAGTAGTTCTAAGTTCTAGGGGACTGATGATCTCAGCAGTTAAGTCCCATAGTGCTCAGAGCCATTTGAACCTTGAATAACTTCCTAAATCCTGTATTTCGAGCTCAGTTTTATCATGTATATACAGGGTGAATGCAGGTATTGCGGAAATGGCATGAGCTATTAATGTACGGAGATTGCAATAATACTTAGAAAGTGTATTTTTATTGAAACGTATACTTTTTCAAATGGAACAATGCCACTGACATTAAATAACAAAAAGTAGGTTACATCAAAATATCACTGGTGCTTATTCTAGGATTCTAGTGACAGGCGCTTACGGGGGTTGGGTTGTTTGGGGAAGGAGACCAGACAGCGAGGTCATCGCTCTCATCGGATTAGGGAAGGACGGGGAAGGAAGTCGGCCGTGCCCTTTCAAAGGAACCATCCCGCCATTTGCCTGGAGCGATTTAGGGAAATCACGGAAAACCTAAATCAGGATGGCCAGACGCGGGATTGAACCGTCGTCCTCCCGAATGCGAGCTTACGAGATATCGTATTTTGAAAAGTTTCCACAGCACCATTTGTTTGTAGCATTCAACCTGCGTAGTTGCTAGGTATGAGTTGTTATGTTTGTTTACAGTGTGCTCGTGTGTTCTTTGGGCGCACTGCGACTTGCTAGTCAGTTAGTATGTGAAAGTCCAAGCAGTAAGTCGTGAGTGGATGATGGGATTTACCAGTGCAGAGAAAGCCGACATGTTCATGTTGTATGGAGAGTGTAGGAAGAATGTAGTTCGTTCTTGCAGGTGTATGCGGCAAGATATCCCAATAAGTGTCAAACATCTCGGCGATTATTTATCCATCACATTATTTATCAACCTCTTCAATGAGTTACTTGAGAGTGGTACTGTAACACCTAGATAGTATAACAGAAGGAAACAAATGACGGCGGAAGAAGTAGAAAGTAATGTTGCTGCTGTTGCAGTTGACCCGCGCGTTAGCTCCTGTCCTACTACGCATTCTCAATCGACGTAGCTTATGTCCCTATCACATCTCTCTCGATCAGGAGTTGCATGGAAACGATAGTGAGAACCATATTAGCTTCCGTACATAGGCATTAAGACAAGATACACCAGGTGTGTCAGGTATCTCGTTTAGTGATAAAGCCTCATTTACTACCAATCATGGCCATGTAAACCTGAGAAATCTGCATTATTGGTCTGTTGACAATGCTCGTTGGCTTTGTCAGTTGGAACGTCAGCGTTCAAGGTGTTTAAACGGGGTAGTGCCGGATAGTGAACCATTAGTTCTTAGACCTGTGCTTCATAGACGGAACACTGAATGCGCTCAACTATCGCAGTCTCCTAAGACCATCTTTCGCAGAGGCTGGAAGGCGTCCCTCTGAAGACAAGGAGGAACCTCTGGTACCAACAGGATGGCTGTCACACCCATAGTGCACGAAGTACTATAGCAAGTTTTCACGAACTGTTCACCTACATCTACATCTACGTGATTACTCTGCGATTCACAAGTGCCTGTCAGAGGGTTCAATGTTCAGTGAAGCATCTTCAAGCTTTCTCTCTACCGTTCCACTCTCGAAGGGCGCGCGGGAAAAACGAGCACTTAAATTTTTCTGTGCGAGCCCCGATTTCTCTTACTTTATCTTGATGATCATTTCTCCCTATGTAGGTGGGGTGCTAAAAGAATGTTTTTGCAACAGAAGGAGAAAACTGGTGATTGAAATTTCATGAGAAAATCCCGTCGCAACGAAAAACGCCTTTGTTTTAATAATTGCCACTCCAAGTCACGTATCATGTCTGTGGCACTATCTCGCCTACTTCTCGATAGTACAAAACGAGCAGCCCTTCTTTGAACTTTTTCGATGTCATCCGTCAGTCCCATTTGATGCGAATCCCACGCCGCACAGCAATACTCCAGAGTAGGGTGGACAAGCGTGGTGTAAGCAATCTCTTTAGTAGACCTGGTCCACATTTGAAGTGTTCTGCCAATGAATCGCTGTGTTTGGTTTGCTCTACCCACAACAGTATCTATGTGATCGTTCCAATTTAGGTAACTTACCCTAGGTATTTTGTTGAATTTACAGCCTTCGGGTTTGTCTAACTTATCGAGTAATCGAAATTTAGTGGATTTCCTTCAGTTATTATGTGAATAACTTCACACTTTTCTTTATTCAGGGTCAATTGCCACTTTTCGTACCGTACAGATATCTTAGCTAAATCATTAGCAATTCGTTTTGGTCTTCTGATGACTTCACGAGACGGTAAATGACCGCTTCATCTGCAAACAGTCTAACAGGGCTGCTCAGATTGTCTCCTCTGTCGTTAATATAGATCAGGGCTATAACTCTACCTTGGGGAACGCCGGAATTACTTCTGTTTTACTCCATGACTTTTCGTCTGTTACTACGAACTGTACCTCTCTGACAGGAAATCACGAATCCAGTCGCAGAACTGAGGCGATATTCCATAGGCACACAATTTGGTTAGAAAACGCTTGTGAGGAACTGTTGCCGATACGTTGGATTGGACGCAGAAGTCCTGTCCTTGGCCGGCCAGTTCCCCAGATTCTACGACTTTTATCTATGGACAAAGAAGAAAAAGATGTCTACAAGGAAATACCAGGTACACGCGATGATACGCAACGACGTGTTACTGCAGCCTGCTCCAACATTACCGCTGAAACGGTAGCACATGTGCAGCAGTCGTTCCATACCAAGTGCGCTCATTCTGACACAATCTCTGATGATCAGTTGTCTCGTTACTAGTGAGAACCTGTAACAGATACCACTGAAATTCGAAATTACCCTACTTTTACTTTGTTAATATCAACAGTCATTATTCGATTTAATAGAGTGAGTATTTGCACAAAAAATTCGCTTTTTAGGTATTATTGCAATATATTGATTGGCTAGCAATACGAGCCCATGACTACCAATCAGTTCTGCGAAAACCTCACATCATTAGCACTCTCCATTTCCGCAAAATTTACGGTGGAAGTTTTAGGTGATTCTCCCCGTATACCACCAGCCCGTCAGCTACAAACTCGTCAGCGTAAAAAGCTGCAAAAAACGTGACTGTCAAGAAGCACACCACATATGCTGTATTTGAATACAAAAGGTTTTTCCCGCTCATCTTCATTAATTTACATTTCCCAAAATATGAAACGCTGCAAGTGGTCTCCAAAAACTTCGCATGGTCCACAGCTGCCTTGGTGATTACCACTACTACCATAGGTCGCCTGTAAACTACATGCAACGGTTTCCGTTGCATAATACTACCATTACGGACTTGCCTCCATGACCCAGAGCATGACTTGTATCCGGACACGGGCATCGACCTGGCATGAAAAGAAATACGATTCATCAGTTCAGGAGGGTAGTTTCCATTGATCCATCATCTAGTCTCGGTGATCCCGTGTTCACAGCAATGGGATTCTAGAGTGTTGTAGTACAGAAGGTAACCAAGCAGTGGAAAATAATCATATCTAATGGGGATCTATACAGCACATTACGACTGAATGTGTATTATTCGTCTGTACAGCTCATCGCGATATTTTAACCGCTGCCATAACTCCATGAACATTTAGCATCAATCCACCCGTATATTCGTTTCACAATTCTACCCTATGTTTTCTTTTCTTTGATTTGACTCTTAATGTGGGCCATAGCTGATCCCTTCAACAGTCTAAATCTGAGCGGAATATCGTCTCTTTAATTTCATTGTCAAAATGTAATATTACCAGTAGCGATGGCTAAAAGAGGTCAGCGCATCTTGAACAACATTAGCATCACACGACACTTGCATGTTATGGAGTACATGTGCTAGTTTACTCTTGAATGTTTCGTAGCAGTCTTTGCGTATTCACTTACCTTCTGTGTGCTTTCCAGAGAGCAACCAGGGTACAGTAAATCCTGTAATAGACGTTCATCAATTTTACAGCATAATGCTCTGGAATCCTAAATTCTTCGGTATGATTTGCAAGAAAAACTGGAAACTGGGCAGAATTTTTTCCTGAGATGAAATCATAATTATTTTAACTTGAGTGCATACTGTACCGAGTATAATGGATCAATATATTCGATTGTTGACATTCAGTATACGAAAAATTTAACACATTCATAACATAATTGCAGCAATATTCTAAAGGATTCAAATGTGGGAAAAAACTTTTAAAACGAAGTTATTTTTGGGGGGAGATGACAGGTTATCTGGAAGAAATTTAAAATTATGCCTGTTGCAGCGTCATGTGCTTTCAGATCTGCATGACAGAAACCATGAGTGAGAAAAAATTCCTTAGTCATCAGAAAAACAGAGGAACTGATAAGCACTGATTGGAAGTGTTAAAAAAGTATACACAAAAAACTAGACTTCCCCTACAGTGTGAGTCAGAAATCCGCCGAAAGTTCAGGATATTAATCAGTGAGCCGTGTAGAATGTGTGATATGTATAGGTGTCAACAGTGGGGATCAAGAGTGGATTTTCTCTCCCCCCCTCACCCTCCTGGAATCTGGACTACAGGGTTTTTATTCCTTAAGGAAGTCTCATAAGCACATAGAAGCGATTTTCCGTGATTTCGCTAAACCCCTCGTATGGTCGCATGTAACAATTTTTGTGTAACCCACAAAATTCAGTTCTTATGGCATGACACTTCTCGAAACTGACTAATTAATTTATATCAAAAAGTTCAATTTCGAAGTCTTCTCCCCCTCCCGTCTTCTGAATAAATTTCTGCGGACGCCCATGACCATGTTCAGTTGGTTTTCCTTGGCTCGTTGCAAATACGGCCACTTTCATAACTTCCTCTGTTACTGTAGTGCGAAGAATGGTTATTTCATCATTCCTTATTACTTAAGGTCCCTTAATTTATTGATTTACTGACGATAAGCACAAAAAGAAGATACAGTAATTTGTCAAGCATTCAGAAAAACTACAGAGACTCTCTTACTCCCTTTATGTGAACGTGCTTCATAATCCTCACTTCCCTTCATTATGAGAAATCACACACGGTTATTCGTTGTTTGTTAGGAAAAGGGTGCCGGCTGATGTTGCATTTATTTCTTCAGTGAGACCATAAGGGATTATTGCGGTCCTAAACTTGTCATTTATCATAATGAAAACATGTCGATCATTCAGTGTACCAGGGAATCCACTACATTTTACTTACCCTGAAAGTTGGATATTCGAGCCACATGTGATACCTCGTACTAATGACCCAGACAGTACTTGTAATCACCGGGACTATGATATTTGGTGACAGCTTGCTGGGAAGATCTAGCTCGGCTTAAGACTAGGAGTAGGTGTGCATTCTATATATTATCCGTACCGACTCCATAATTTTCAAACCATTTGCCTCGTCTTCATCATCGTCTCTTGTAAGCCGAATAAGTTTTGATGACGTCACGGGATGCTAGTTTGAACAAAACTGACAAAACAAAATTATTTTAATAGTTCTTGTAAACAAAATTAATCCACAGAAGAAGTCATTATGCAACATTAACCAATATAAATGTACCACAGCTCCATTTCTGTCAACACATTTCTGCTAGATCGAGTAAATTTCAGGTTGCTCTCGCACCATGGCAGTGCGGTGTATTCGCATTCAGTATGTTATACTCCCTTCAGAGATTCAAGTAAGAAACGATAAACGAAAGTTGACACCAACATTTTTTTTTATTTTGACATCGAAGTATAATGACAAAGAGATTAGACATTTATATTGAGAACCCAAACCCAACCTGCTGGTCACATTGCGAATCCTTGGCTTTGAGTGATGAAAACTGAGTTGATGTGAGCTTGATCAACACTTTATTGAAATCTATGCGTAAAAATAATTTCTGCTCGTGAGTAGAATTACTACATTTCTGGAAGGATGCCCTACTAACAGTCCAGGAAGATTAACCAGCCATTTTCTGGGTAATAATGATTCAACAAAAAGTTTTCGTTAACTGATCCTTCAGTAAGTGGAGGACAATGAACGTATGACGAATGTTATTAAAATGTTGACTAAATTATGAAAATAAGTTATATAATTTAGAAACACTGGATTACAAATTAATATCTACAAAAACGAGGAAAGATATCTTGATTTTTGTGGTGGATGTGGATAAATGAAACAAGAGTATCCTCTGAATAGGAAATTTTGTCTTGTACACAGACGCTTATTCCATGAGAAAGAAAGGGACCAGAGACTACTGAGACCACGATAGCAACATGGATTCTCAGTAATACACTACAGTCAATTAGCTGAAATAATCTTTATTACCTGGCAGCTGATAATAACTCAATTGAATGTCGCTCAGAATAAAAACCACGAGAATTCCGCAGATCTCACGTTCCAACATCATTCGTCGTGTTTCTTTTTTCGTAGATAAATAGTTCCATAACTAACCCCATAACCTTAATGAGCATTGCTAATGCCTTGCAACTTATTTCCTCATTTATCTGTTGGATGTATTCCAGTCTCTGTCTCTTTCTACAGTTTTTACGCTCTAAATTTCCCTCTAGTACCATGGAAGATGTTTCCAGGTGTGAGCAGATGTCCTACCATCCTATCCCTGCTTTCCATGTATTCCTTCCCTCGCCGATTCTGCGGAGAACTTCATCAATCCTTACCTCATTAGTCCACTTAATTTTCAATATTCTTTTGTAGCACTACAACCCAAATGCTTAGATTCTCTTCTCTTCCGGTTTTCCCTTAGCCCATGGTTCACTATCATACGGTGATGTGCTACAAACGTGCATTCTCAGAAATTTCTTCATAAATTAAGGCCTATCTTCGATACTATTAGCCTTCTCTTGGGCAGATATGCCCTTTTAACTAGAGATAGTCTGCTTGTTATGACCTCCTTGCTTCGTCCGTCATAGGTTACTTTACTTCAATCAAATTCATGGTCACCAAATTTTTATTTTTACTTTCTCAGAATTCTCATTTCTGCTACCTCTCATTACTTTCATCTTCCTTCGATTTACTCTCAACCCATATCCTGTACTCTGCAGACTGTTCATTCCATTAAAGAGCTCCTGCAGTTTTTCTTCGTTTTCACTTAGGATAACAATGTCATCTGTGAATCGTATCATTGATGTCATTTCAAGTCGAATTTTAATCCTACCTTTCTTTTATTTCCTTCATTGCTTCTTAGGTTTATAGATTAAACAGTAGCGACGAATGATTACATCCCTGTCATACATCACTTATACCAAGTACTTTGTTCTTGGTATCCCACTCTTATTTTTCCCTCTCGATTCTTGTACATATTACGTATTACCCATCTTTCCCTATAGCTTACCCCTAATTTCCTCAGAATTTCGAACATCTCGCACAATTTGGTGTCGTCGAACGCTTTTTCCAGGACGACAAGGTTTATGAACATGAGTTTTCTTCGTTGTTGCTTCCATTGAAAACCACAACGCCAGACTGCCTCTCCTGCCTTTATCTTAACTAAAGCCAAACTGATCGTCATCTAAGAGATCGTCAATTTCCTTTTCCATTCTTCTGTATGTTACTCTTGTCAGCAACACGGATGCCTAAGCTGTCAAGCTGACTGTGCGATAATAAATGAAAAGCGCTAGTTTGCTGTTGTGCTACCGTATTAATTTATTGTGTTAACCAGTTTTGAACTTACAAGGACATCATTAGACATTTACCGACTATTGTCGACACAGACCTTACAATGTTTGTAAACGAAATTGGAAAAGAAGTTGCTCATCTAGACTGAAGCGAAAACGCACGGTAAATGACATTTTGACAGTGTGGTGGTAATGCAATGTGGAAGGTAAAATGCTTAATAATAAGAAAAATGTAAAGAGAGTAAGCAGGTAAAAAATTTAACTTTAAACGGGCTGAGATTTTGGTCTTTGTTTGCTAAGTGAAGGACGTGGGACTTGTCTGTTAGTTGGGTCCCTCATTCAGTACATGCTCAGAAAATGTGGAGTCATAATTATGCAACCTCCAGCTACGTTCATGTTAAATCAGCCTGGTTGCTATGTCTCTGCCTGCCTGACGAACGTAAAACTTGTCACAATCAGAACAGATGATTTTGTGAACCCCTCTGTTACTTAATAATTGTGTCTTGTCCTTGCTATTGAAAACACAATGCTGTGATGTTCGTAACATAGTAGGAAATTCTATACTTACAGGACTGGTTTGTAGCCACTGGTTGGGACAATAATTTTTATTGTACTTACCTCTGGTTTAAAATTATCTATGGACATATGGACAGATAAGAGACGGTGTATCACCGAGTGAAAAGCTTCATGGTAGCAAGGTAAGCTGTGTTGTGAGCAAGAAGGTGTCTGTATCTGTTGTTTTTCTATAAATTTTGAAACACTGTGTCTATGTACTGATGTCAATGGTGAGATCTAGGAAGTTCATAGCTCTGTTGCCAATCTTCATTGTGAACTGAATATTTTTGTGTTGACTGTTTAGGTTTTGCAAACATGCGTTGAGATCTCCTGCAGTGCCAGTCTACAAACTCTGGACCTAATCACCGTATCTAAACCATTATTTAATATTTCCACTCAAAGGCTCTTTTTCCAGAAAATTTTGTTCAAAATTGTCCATGAGTATACCAGCCAAAAGTGGAGTAAGAGGGGAACTCTTAGCTAAGCCATACAGAGTCCCTTGGAATTGGATGTAGTTTTGTGCTAACCATGTGTGAGAGGCTAATCGCAATACCACAGGACTGACGCTAGTACTGTACACCAACTCTGTCAGAATATCAACGCATCCCACTACTGGTATGTTGAAAAAGAAATTGCAGACATCCAAGGATCCTAATTCATTAGGTTGTGAGAAAGATGTACCTTTTACCTTATTTACACGGTTCACTGCAATATCAACAACATTGCCTCGAACAGTGGCTACACTTCAGTCCTGATCGACAGCATCATTCATAGGGAACAAAAACTAAAAACTGTACCCTTTCTTATGCCCAATTAGAAGACCTTTCAACTGTCGGCTAGAAGGGGTGTTTATTATCGTATCTGGGAGAGGTCTCACAGATTGTAGCAAAAGCTCTGAAATCCTACAAGTACAGGATTTCCTACTATGTTAAGAACACCACAGCAAATTGTGTTATCAATAGCAAGTACAAGACCCAGTTATTGACCAACAGAGGGGTACACAAAATTATCTGTTCTGATGGCGACAAGTTTTACGTTCGTCAGTCAGGCACAGACATAGCAACTGAACATGAACGCAGCTGGCGGTTGCATAATTCTGACCCCACATTTGCTGAGCACTTACTGAGTGAGGGACCCAACTACCAATCAGAGTTCCACATCTTTCACTTAGCAAACAAAGGCCAAAAACTCACTCTGCTGGAAGCCCTGAAAATTACTAAACACCTAGCTCTCAATCCCGATCTAATTTAAAATGACCAGACACCTTAATACTTCCCCCTCTTTTAAACTTCACATAATCTTCTCAGTTTTCCATTACTTCCCCCACCGCCTGTTCCTTCATATTCCCCCATTTTTCTGTATTCACCGAGTTCTTTTATTTTATTGAAACCTCCTGTGTAATCCACATAGTCTGTACCAATAGTTTTTAAGTCTTTCTTTTAACTGGTACCTGCGCTACTTTCCAAGCATAACACGTCTTTAAGTTCCTCATCAAGTACTGTTTTTAATTTACTTGGTTCATTTATTTAATGCAAACTGTTATATAGGCACAATTTCTGGGTATGGTGTTAATCCTTTTCCTGTTTGCTCCCTTTATATTTTTATACTCTTCAACTTTTTGCTTTTAAAATGCAGTACCACCACACTCTCAAAGACCGCAGTTACTGTATGTTCCCTCAAATACGTCGATCTCCCGGCATTTATTCATTTCTGTTTAACTTATTGATATTGCTTAAGCTCTTCATATATTCCATAGTTATAGTTGACAATTCTTTCTTTTAATTGGTTTGTGTACCACTCTCCATGTTTTATACATCTTTAAGTAGCCTTATCAAGAACCAATTCTGTTTCTTTTTGTTGTTTTCGTTTATTAATATAAAGCGTTATGTAGGCATGCTTTTCCAGTTTTATGTTAAATGTTTCCCTGTTTTATCCCTTTATATCTTTTTATTGGTCAGATTTTCGCCTTTCACATTGCATTACCACCACACTGTCAAACATGTCATTTACTGTGCGTTTTCGCTTCAGTCTAGCCGAGCAACTTCTTTTCCAGTTTCGTCTACAAACATTGTAAGTTCTGTGGCGACAATAGTCGGTAAATGTCTGATGATGGCCTTGTAAGTTGAAAACTGGTTAACACGATAAATTAATACGGTAGTATAACAGCAAACTAGCATTTTTCATTTATTATAGCTTTGTTCTACCAACGACCAACGGATTATTTTGTTGACATGATATTTCTCGCACTCTCCGGCACCTGCAATCTTCGTAATTGTGTGAATGACGTTCCTCCGAAAGTCTGATATACTGCCAGTCTCATACATTCTGCATACCAACGTGGATATACGTTTCCTGCCACTTCCTCCAATGGTGTTAGAAATTCCAATGGCATGTTATCTACCACTTCTGCCTTATTTGATCTTGAAGTCATCCAAAGCTCATTTAAATTCTGAATCTAACACTCACAAGTTATTTTAAATTCAAATACTGCATCCCTTGTCGCTTCCCTATCAATTCCTGTTTCATTCTTCTATCACGTGAACAGACATGCTCCTCACCTCTTCATGTAGGCCTTCAATGTACTCTTTTCACTTGTCCGCTATGCATTTAACAGTGGAAGTCCCATTGCACTGTTAATATTAGTACCCTTACCTTTAGTTTCACGAAAGTCTGTTCTCACTTTTCTATACTCTGAGTCAGTCCTTCCGACAGCCATTTCTTTTTCTATTTGTTCACATTTTTCATGTAGCCATTTCACCTATTTGCCTGCTCCTTCTATTTATTTAATTCGTATGTCACTTGTATCTCTCTATTTATGAACTTTCCCGAGCAGTTTTGTACTTCCTTCTATTGGCGATCAGCTGGAGTATTTCTTCTCTTACCCATGGGTTCCTCGAAGTTGCCTTGCTTGTATCTATGCTTTTCTTTCTTCCTTTTGTGATTGCTCGTTTTAGATATGTCCATTCCGCTGAAACTCAATTCTGTACTGAACCGTTCATTATCGCCATACCAACAGCCTCAGGGAACTTTAAGCTTATGTCTTTATTCACTAGTATTTACCTGTCCCACTACATGTATAGCTAGACGTAATTACTTATTTGAGGAAAAAGAGACTAAGGAAGAGCTTTATTATTTCAGTGAGGGTGCAAAACTAATAACGCTATTAATATTGCTAATTTTTGATCGCTGATTGGTGTGATGAATGGCAGGTTTCTCTAAATCTGGGAAGATTGACGTTAATGACATGAGTTGGAAAGATACGCCTGTAGTGTTCGAAAACTTTATTGGTGGTGTTCTGCGGGACGCGTTTATATGTATTATGTATCAAGGCTTGACATTCCAAAGCGACATGAAATGGAACGTGGACGCGAGATCACTTCTAGGAAAGATGTATGGTCTTCTTCGGTTTGTTTGGAGAATTCTAGCAACCTGTAGTTCATCTGTTTTGGAAATGATGTACAGGACACCTGTGAGTCCAATTCGTAAATACCGTTGGAGTGTTTGGGATGCGAACCAGGTCGGATTCAAGAGAGACATCAAAACTACACAGTCCTGGTGCTAGATTTGTTATCGGTAAATTCGATCAATAAGTGGATATTATGGAAATGCTGCTTGAAAAATAGGAAACCTGTGACGAAGGATATATTTTTTTCGAGAAAAACTGCTGACAAAGTTCAGAGAATTAGCGTTTGCGACAGATTGCAGTACGATCCTACAACCACCAACATACATCTCGAGTAAGGACCAGGAAGACGAGATAAATCAGGTATTGTTCGGAACCATAAAGAGAGTCATTTTTCTCTCACTCCATTTTGCGAGTAGAACGGAAAGGAAATGACTGGCAGTAGTACGGGATTTCCTCCAGCATGCACCGTACGGCAGTTACGGGAGTGTACCTGTAGATGAGTTTGTAATGTTCCCCAAGTGTTTGCGGATTTCGTGACTGGGTGTTTTCGCGCAGTAGAGCTGAGGCACTGCGATTACAACGCGATTAATATCTCAGTAATTGTCTCATCTGTGTAATTTTAAGCGAAGAAGGACTCGAAACCTTTTCTTCTCTCTCTTCCTGGTTAGTCATTGTCTAGTACGGTCAAAAACGTTTTTGCTTGCTCAATGTTATGTAGATATTTTGTTTGTATGTGCTCATTTTGCATAATAATAACTGTTTAATGGAGTTATTTAAATTCCAATTTCAATATTTGAAAATATTTGACACGATTTTTCAAGTATGTAATTTTTCTTGATTTAATTGAAGATTCAATTAGCCAAATACAGAACAATATAAAATTAAATAATAATTTCAAAACCAAATAATAAAAATAAAAAAGCAACCATTATAACCCTAAGCAATAAAGGAATCGCTGTCTATACAAATAAAAGAGAAAAAGAAACATCAGAACCAGAGGGTACAGACACAGAACTCGCAAAAATTGGTGGACTTTCATTCAAATGCCGTATTCTTCATTTACTAAACGGCTGCTGGCTTACAATGAGGAGCCCTGATACATGGTTAATGGCAGCTGTTATTCTATATTCTAGAAACGGGGAAGGAGCAAAGCGACGTACAATCAAATAACAAAAAGAGAAGAATGGAATACGAGCGTACAATTTGCCGACCTATTTGGCGTCTATAGATAACGGCAAGGCCTTCGATGACGCAGATAGACATGGACTATGGAATATAATGGTTGAACGGAACTACCCTCAACACATATTAATGTGTAGAAAAAAAATATAATAGCCCCTACTCCAGACTCATTTTATCTAATTACAACGGAGTATTTTAGTTATTAATTAGAAAGTACAAAAGCGTGTATTATCACTCATGCTTCTTAATATTTATATCGACGATATCCTACGTAGGTGAAACGACCAGACACCACCTGGAATTAGGAAATACTACATTAAATGCTCTAGTATATGCTGAGGACTCAGTGACCATGCAAAACGCTGAAAATAGTCTTCAAAGAGCTGTTTATTTCCTACATAGGAGTTCTAAAGTGTATAACCTTAAAATTTCTGCCGTAAATTAGAAACCATGGCCTTCCTGGGGATAAACCCCATAGGAGCAAAAATTACTTTGGATAACACAAAGCAAGTTCAGTATTTTAGTTATTTCGGCTGTGACATCTCGTATGATTCCGATAGAGATACGAATAATAAATTAGGAAGATACCAGGCAATGTGCGGAACTATTCGAAGACCACTGAAAACAGCGCGGACTGCAACATAGCTGAAGCTATACAAGATGACGGCACTGCAGGTTATTTATACATGACATTGAGACGTGGAAGTTAAGGCAGAAGGACCACAGTAATATACAAGCAATAGAAACGAAATTTCTTACGGTACTACTAGGTCACAAAAAAAAAAAAGTTCAAATGTGTGTGAAATCTTATGGGACTTAACTGCTAAGTCCCATAAGTCCCCAAGCTTACACACTACTTAACCTAAATTATCCTAAGGACAAACACACACATCCATACCCGAGGGAGGACTCGAACCTCCGCCGGGACCAGCCGCACAGTCTATGACTGCACCGCCCAAAGACCGCTCGGCTAATCCCGCGCGGCTACTAGGTCACATATGCATTGATAAATAAGAAATCATAATACACGGAATCAGCTACAAATTTGGCAATACTGGATAAAATGGAAGAATGTAGAAGCAAGTGGCTCAAAAATGGCTCTGAGCACTATAGGACTTACCTTCTGAGGTCATCAGTTCCCTAGAACTTAGAACTACTTAAACCTAACTAACCGAAGGACATCACACACAGCCATACCCGAGGCAGGATTCGAACCTGCGACCGTAGCGGTCGCGCGGTTCCAGACTGTAGTGCCTAGAACCGCTCGGTCACTCCGGCCGGCGTAGAAGCGAGTGGAAATGGCATTTAAGAGTAGTGTAAAGTACAGAGACTCCAAAAAGAGATGTGTGATTCACATCTATAGACCGAATAGACCCAGGAAGGCCAAGGGAAAGACGGCCTGAGACTGCAACAGGCCGAAGGGCGTGTCCGTGGAAGGATGATGACGAGGATGATGTCGCTATCTAGGAAGCTAGTAAGAGAAATGACAGTGATTTTTACTAAATTGATGTTATAAAGTAAGAAATCAGGGTTCTTTTTCAGTGTAATATCAAAATTCTAACAGATACACTGGATTGAGGAAATAGCCTCCGGTATCGGAAGTTTAGTAGCCATTCCCTTGTGACACAAAATAACTGATTATCCATCAACACGTGTGTCAAATAAGAAAGCAATGAGGACAGAACACGAGCTCATACTTCACTCCCAAAAAAGAAGGACATGGAAAAGGAGGAATAATAAAAGTAGAACGCTGGAGAAATATGTGAGGTCGGATGTCATTAGAATATGTAGCACACGAAATGTGATCGATATTCGCTATACGGTCCATAAAGTACAGCTGAGTCGGGCAAAACCGTGCCTAATTTGCAAGATTATATTAATATTATGCAAAGCACGTGCCTTAATAAGACGCACGACCCACACGGACGGAGTGTCACTGAAGGGATCGACGTGGGCAGGGGGGTGAGGACTGAGGGTTGAGGGCGGCACAGTTTTCTGGCGCACCACGAGGGGGAAGCGGTGCCACGTCGGCCAAAATATACGGCCCCGCGTTCAATATACTTTTACACGGTTCGAACGCGGAGGGGTCGGCTCGGTTGGCGGGAGGGAGGGGGAGAGGTAACAGCTGTGCAGAATGCGCTGGGGAGGGCGGGAGTGGCCCAAATCAAACAGGTCTGCCGCCGGCCCGGCGCCCCAGGCCGCATCCCGCTCAACCTGTGGATTGATTGCTCCCCAAGGCCGGCAGCGTGGGGGCGCCAGATGCCCGGCACACTGGCCGTGTCGCTCGCAACACGCGGCGAGCGCCGCAGCTGCCGGCATACGGCGCACGTCTCGCGTGCAGAGCAAGCGCCCTGCAGCTACCGGACCGGGGTCTGCGGTAGCCGTGCAACGTTGATTGGTCATACTAGAGTTGACAATGTGTAGTTATACTACTGGCCATTAAAATTGCTACACCAAGAGGAAATGCAGATGATAAACCGGTATTCATTGGATAAATATATTATATAAGAACCAACAAGTGATTACATTTTTACGCAATTTGGGTGCATAGATCCTGAGAAATCACTACCCAGAACAATCATCTCTGGCAGTAATAACGGCCTTGATACGCCTGGGCATTGGATGGCGTGTACAGGTACAGCTGCCCATGCAGCTTCAACACGATACCACAGTTCATCACGAGTAGTGGCTGGCGTATTGTGACGAGCCAGCTGCTCGGCCACCATTGACCAGACGTTTTCAGTTGGTGAGAGATATGGAGAATGTGCTGTCCAGGGCAGCAGTCGAACATTTTCTGTATCCAGAAAGGCCCCTACACGACCTGCAACATGAGCTCGTGCATTATCCTGCTGAAATGTAGGGTTTCGCAGGGATCGAATGAAGGGTAGAGCCACGGGTCGTAACACATCTGAAATGTAACGTCCAGTGTTCAAAGTGCCGTCAATGCGAACAAGAGGTGACCCAGACGTGTAACCAATGGCACCCCATACAATCACACTGAGTGATACGCCAGTATGGCGATGACGAATACACGCTTCCAATGTGCATTCACCGCGATGTCGCCAAACACGGATGCGGCCATCATGATGCTGTAAACAGAACCTGGATGCATCCGAAAAAATGACGTTCTGCCATTCGTGCACCCAGGTTCGTCGTTGAGTACACCATCGCAGCCTATCCTGTCTGTGATGCAGCGTCAAGGGTATCCCCGAGCTGATAGTCCATGCTGCTGCAAACGTCGTCTAACTGTTCGTGCAGATGGTTGTTGTCTTACAAACGTCCCCATCTGTTGACTCAGGGATCGAGACATGGCTGCACGATCCGGTAAAGGCATGCGGATAAAATGCCTGTCATCTCGACTGCTAGTGATACGAGGCCGTTGGGATCCAGCACGGCGTTCCGTATTACCCTCCTGAACCCACCGATTCCATATTCTGCTAACAGTCATTGGATCTCGACCAGCGCGAGCAGCAATGTCGCAATACGTTAAACCGCAATCGCGATAGTCTCCAATCCGACCTTTATCAAAGTCGGGAACGTGATGTTGCGCATTTCTCCTCCTTACACGAGGCATCACAACAACGTTTCACCAGGCAACGCCGGTCAACGGGTGTTTGTGTATGAGAAATCGCTGGAAACTTTCCTGATGTCAGCACGTTGTAGGTGTCGCTACCGACGCCAACCTTGTGTGAATGCTCTGAAAAGCTAATCATTTGCATATCACAGCATCTTCTTCCTGTCGGTTAAATTTCGCGTCTGTAGCACCTCATATTCGTGGTGTAGCAATTTTAATGGCCAGTAGTGTGTATTATTCTAGCGCTTGTCTATTTCTATAGTCCGTGGGTCATTTGAGTCGTATGGAGTAAGTCAGGATTCAGTCAGTCGACGCTAAGAGCAGTGAGTTTCGCGGAGCAGTATTTGTAAAATACGACAGTATTAGTGAACCAAGCAATACCTCATAGTTTCTTAAATATGTCTGGGAACTGATTATACCTCACAGTCTATTTCCACCCTCCCCTCCACTCTGTCCACTCTGTCCGTAACCTGCTCCCCTCTATCTCTTTCCATTTCCTCCTCCCTTTCTCTCTCATCATCTCCTTCTTCTCCTCTCTACACTATGTGATCAAAAGTATCCGGACACCTGGCTGAAAATGACTTACAAGTCCGTGGCGCCCTCCATCGGTAACGCTGGAATTCAGTATGGTGTTGGGCCACCTTTATCCCTGATGACAGCTTCCACTCTCGCAGGCACACGTTCAATCAGGTGCTAGAAGGTTTCTTGACAATGGCATCCCATTCTTCACGGACTGCTGCATTGAGAAGAGATGTCAATGTCAATGTCGGTCGGTGAGGCCTGGCATGAAGTCGGCTTTCCAAAACATTCCAAAGGTGTTCTATAGGATTCAGGTAAGGACTCGGTGCAGGCCAGTCCATTACAGGGATGTTATTATCCTGCGACCAATCCGCCACAGGCCATTCATTATGAACAAGTGTTCGATCGTGTTGAAAGATGCAGTCGCCATCCCCGAATTGCTCTTCAACAGTGTTTAAAACATCAACTTAGGCCCATGCTGTGATAGTGTCACGCAAAACAAGAGGACCAAGCCCCTCCATGAAAAACACGACCACACCATGACACCACCGCCTCCGCATTTTACTGTTGGCATAACACACGCTGGCAGATGACGTTCAGCGGGCATCCGCCATAGCCACAACCTGCCATCGGATCGCCATATTGTGAACCGTGATTCGTCACTCCACACAATGTTTTTCCATAGCTCAACCGTCCAATGTTTACGCTCCGTACACCATACGAGGCGACGTTTTGCATTTGCCGGCGTGATGTGTGGCTCGTGAGCAGCCACTCGACCAGGAAATCCAAGTTTTCTCACCTCCCGCTTAACTCTCATAGTACCTGTAGTGCATCCTGATGCAGTTTGGAATTCCTGTATGATGGTCTGGATAGACGTTTTACACATTACGACACTCGTCAACCGTCGGCGGTCTCTGTCAGTCAACAGACGATGTCGGCCTGTACGCTTTAGTGCCGTACGTGTCCCTTCACGTTTCCACTTCTCTATCACATTGGAAACAGTGGACCTAGGGATGTTTAGGATCGTGGAAATCTCGGGTACAGACGTATGACACGAGTGATACCTTATCACCTGACCACGTTCGAGGTCTGTGAGTTCCGCGGAGCGCCCCATTCTGCTCTCTCGCGATGTCTAATGACTACTGAGGTCGCTGATATGGAGTACCTGGCAGTAAGTGGCAGCACAATGCACCTATTATGAAAAACGGATGTTTTTGGGGGTGTCCGGATACTTTTGATCACATATCGTACGTCCATTTCTTTCTTCCCAGCCTCTCTATCCCTCTTTCATCCTCTCTCTGACCTTGAGCCTTGTTTATTGTTATTACAAACGAAACGTTGATTGGTAGTTAAATTCGTTTAAAATGAACCGGAAAATGGTTGGTACCATTGATATGCAGGAAGCGAGGACTCTTAGAAACAACTTCTATATTTTCTTTTGAAACCAACTGCGAAGAAGAAAATCAAAACAGCACGTTGTTGTGTATTCCATTTATGGATAAAGTATGTATCTGAGAGAAGTTATATCAGTAATGATCCAAACTGCCTACTACTGTAGTTGAAACTGACTATGAAAATGTTAACAACAGCGCACATTCTCACAGCACAGCAGTTTCTTTCTCTTAGACAACCTGCAGATTGTTGGGTCAAATGGCTCTGAGCACTATGGGACTCAACTGCTGAGGTCATTAGTCCCCTAGAACTTAGAACTAGTTAAACCTAACTAACCAAAGGACATCACAAACATTCATGCCCGAGGCAGGATTCGAACCTGCGACCGTAGCGGTCTTGCGGTTCCAGACTGCAGCGCCTTTAACCGCACGGCCACTTCGGCCGGCTGCAAATTGTTGTTTAAAATATATGTGGCCCATGTAGGTATGAATATTTATTACAATATTGTGTAAAAATTTGAAGTAAACTGGACAAGCACTTATTGAGATTCTTTGCTAACAAAATTCCCACTTTAAATATCACATAGATTTATATATTATATATATCGAAATACGTAGCCAGTGTCAGTCCAAATGATTACTAGCGTATCATGTAAAAATCTGAACCAAATCTGAAAAATATTTCCAGATTTGTGTTGCATTTGCACTTTATACATAGTCTTGTACGGTAATATTAAAATACTAAGTTGCCTACGTCGATCCATGCATTTATTACCGTATCATGTAAATATCTTAGGTATATGGGTCACGGTCTTTTCGAGAATTTTGCTTACAAAATTTGCGTTAAGGAGTTTATAGCCTATGCCAGTACAAATGGTTATTAGAGTACCGTGTAAAAATTTGAACTGAATCGGTCAGACTTTTCGAGACTTTTGCTACTTTCTTTTCCCGTTTATACAGCATGTAAAAATTCATACGCCATTTATCTTACAAATGTATAGCCTACGTCCGTCCAAGCATGTACTACGGAATCGCCTAAAATTTTAAAATAAATCACTCAACAGTTTTTCGACGTTTTTGGTAAGAACGGCTTTCCTTTATATGTTACATATACAGTTATATACCATATATTTTAAAGACATAAACAGTTTATGACTGTCAGAACGTTTATTAGAGCAGCGAGTAAGTATCTGAAGTAAACCGGTAAAGAACTTTTAGCGATCTTTGGTAACAACCTCCTCTTGTTGTATAATATATGTATATTTATCTATTTATATATATATATATATATATATATATATATATATATATATATATATATATTAAATATGTAGCCTACGTCAATTCATATGTTTAGTAGAATATCGTGTAAAGATCTGAAGTAAACCGATCAAGAAGTTTCCGAGATTTTTGGTTACAAACAACGATTTGTTGTTATACAGTAGTGTAGATATGGATTATAGAAAAGCAGGGGAAACAACATGAGGAAAGAACTAGGTTGGTTTTTTGCATGCACAGAGCGGGCAGCCTCGAAATCATCTGCCCTCTTACAACGCGTTCCATTTTTCTTGACCACCTTAGCCAACGTTATGTTCAAAAGAAAAATAACTAATTTATCACGAAAATGCCATTTAACTACCAGGGGAACATTAACAGGCGGGAATGGCGCAAATCAAACAGGTCTGCCGCTACGCACCCTACGCCCCAAACCACATCCCGCTGATGCAAAGTATTAATTTAACATGCCACTCTTGTAGCTTTTTTCGTTACGGAGCATATCTTTCTTTTTTCTTAAGTATAAGCTGAAGTAAAGCCGTTATCGGTCCGAAGATTGTTTTTAACAGCACAGTGCTTTACTAGACACTGTCCTATTATAGGTGGTATGCTCTTCCCTTCCTCCGACATTGAGCTGACACACCCATCCAGTTATAGAGGGACCTACACATAAAAGTCGATTCCGAACCATGGGGCATCTCGGCATCTTTCACCTCAACAAATACTGTGAGAGGTGGAAAAGTGACAAGTGACAGATAAAATAATCCTAGGATTGACAGGGGATCGAACATGAGACATTACGTTTCTCTTTTATTAGGTAAGTCTTTTTCTGTCATCACGACTGGAATACATGTGCCACTATACCATTCACGTAAGGATGACGTTATTAAGAACGTAACAGAAATTTGGTGTTATCTATCTGGTACTAGCACACAGTGCCGGTATCCAGCTTAACGCATCTAGTCCGCATTTGGGTTTGGCAATTAAAAAAAAAAAAAAAATGGAACACACCGAAAATGCACACCGTCATTGGGTTAACTGTTTTCAGTTGAAGGCTTCCGTGAGTACAATGTAGACAATGGAGAGAATATAGAAATCCGACTCATCTATGGAGAACATAATTTAGCAGCAGTGCGTTTCCCTTGTGTTTCCATCTGTTTACTGTGTGGACGAGTTATCTTACTCCCGAGTACGTGGACTCCTTACTGTTACAGTCTGGTGTTACGCTTTCAATCATCATAGTTACGAGAGTGGTAGTCGGTGATAGGTCCTTTTGACAGGTCTTGAGCATTACCGAATAGAAAAAATGCAGTGCT
Organism: Schistocerca serialis cubense; assembly: GCF_023864345.2. Lineage (NCBI taxonomy): Eukaryota > Metazoa > Arthropoda > Insecta > Orthoptera > Acrididae > Schistocerca > Schistocerca serialis. The sequence continues at coordinate 336,476,952 of NC_064638.1, forward strand.
ACTTAGAAATGAATTAATGCAGCTCGTATCTTATTAAGAACCAAGTTACCCAAGTTACAAGAAAGATACTTATGCTGGTTAACAGTCCTGTGCTAGCTAAACATTTTCTTGAATTTTTTTTTTGTTCTGTTTCCTATACTTGGCATTTCAAATATACATTTTTGAACGTGGCTGTTACTCCTCAGTCGTACACTAGTTTCAAGACAGGATTAAACAGCCGACAGGTTGAACTTAATTGGTAAGTGTATTGACTTAGGTTTCGACATCTATTAGGGGTTCCTTCATCAGAATGAATATTTTGATAAATTTTTGTCAGACTTTTCATCCTGATGAAGACACGCCTAGTAGATGTCGAAACATAGGTCAATGTACCTACCAAATATGTGCAACCGGTTGGCTATTTAATGCTATGTTCAGACTTCAAATAAAGTTAAGTTACTTCCAACTTCGGTGAATTACAGTTATTTACGATCCTTCCAGTAATGCTGAATACCATGTCTGCCTCTGATGTGTGTGTCCATCACAAGACACTTACAGTGTAGCCTGATAAATGCAGTGCTGGCTATTAGAATTGCAACACTATGAATGCGGCAGTAAACACACATCGAAATGACACCAAATACACTACACCTTTGGATACGCAAATGATAATCATTCAAATGGTTCAAATGGCTCTGAGCACTATGGGACTTAACATCTATGGTCATCAGTCCCCTAGAACTTAGAACTACTTAAACCTAACTAACCTAAGGACATCACACACATCCATGCCCGAGGCAGGATTCGAACCTGCGACCGTAGCGGTCACGCGGTTCCAAACTGAAGCGCTTAGAACCGCACGGCCACACCGGCCGGCTGTTTAGGTATACCATTTCTTTCTTCGCTTATTCTTCCGTAAGATTTTCTTAAATTTCATCCTACCTACAGATACTGCCATTGATGGTTTCCTTGATAGTGATGCTCGCGTTGGGCGGATGACTATCATGCGAATATGAAACCATTGTGTTACGAAAGGCTATGCTCAATCCATGCAGGATCTCAGCAGCAGCATGTGACTGGCATCCGTGGTGACAGACATCTTGTTAACTCAGCCTCGAAAGATCGATCGCTACGTCATGTTCTGAGACTTTCTACAGCAAGACATGCGTCAACGTGGACAGTGATGTCTGGAGCAGCACGGGCTGTCAGCACGGCGAACGTTGTTGCGTATTCCCTGGCTGCGGTAGCACCGAACGACTACGCTGGACACATGAGCTTCCCAAGTCGTCTTTTCAGAGGAGTGCGGCTCCAGATATTGCGTACAGCATCACGAAGGATATAGCTGCCTGTCAAGATACCTAGGAGAACGAAAGTTATTAGGTTGCATTTCCTCATCGTCATACGGGCCGAGCAGTTGGCGTGATTGACAGGGGCTCGCATAGCCTTTAATTTGGACAGCAGTTGTTGCGTCTCTGGCGCATTTAGACATTTTCCTGTCTTCGGCGTCGCTGTGACGTCGTCTCTCAACCAAAAACACAGGACGGCATGTTGCCTAAAATTTTCTTGGTGTACCTCAGTACTTAGCACGTTAGACTGTCGCCCCAGCCAGCACGTTCACTTGATCTCTCGCGCATTTGCAACGCATCCTTGGGCGCAATTGTAACGTGAACGATCAACTTACACAAGAATCTAACAGAAGTCTACGGAACGTGGTGTGGCAGAATGATGCTGAAGATCTCACGGCTTTATCAGAAAACTGTTGAAGAGGTACTGAAACGAGTTGGGTAGAAATGGAATTGTGGTACAATCTGACTAAAAGAAGGTATCAAGTAAATGGAGTGAAGACTTGGGGTAAAAAACTATAGGCGGAAACAGAGGCTTGAGGAGAGTAAGCAGGATCAAATGGATGTATGTTGCAGTAGTAACGAGGAGATTTGCAAGTGACACGAGTCTCGTAAAAAAGGAAACATTCATATTTGTTTCGTAAAAAAGTCGCCTTACTCCTTGGCATAGTCTCCTGTGAGGTATATACAATTGCTTCAACGATCCTCCAACTTTTTCATCCCGTCGGAAAAATAGGTTATGTCAAACTCAGCGGAATGCAAATAACACTTCCTGATTTCGTAAAAATTTGTTCCCAACAACCCAAAGTTTCAAGTGAGGGAAAAGAAAGAAATCACTTGTGGCTAAATCTGGTGAAGAGGGTGGACGACGAGCCGATTCAAAGCCAAATTCATTCTCTTGCCTTTGTTATTACTGACGTGTCACTATCCCGGTGAAAGAACACTTTTTTCTTGCCCATCTTCGTATTTTGTCAGCCAACACAAGTTTAAAGCGATGCAACAATGAAGAATAATGGGAGCAGTTACTGTTCTGGCTTTTACCAAGTAATCGGTGAGGGTTATTCCTTGAAAATTCCTTAAGAACAGTGCCTATCACTTAAACAGCTGAATAAATGGTCCTTGCCTTCTTCAGTGCGCTTTCACCAAGCCTTTGCCCACTGTCTCTGCCACCGCCGTTTTGACTATGGTGTTTAATAATGGATCCAGGTTTCATCAAAAATTACAAATCTGCACAAAACATCTTCCGGATTGCGACTGAGCACAGCCAGACTCTGTGCTGAAATGTTGTGCTGAATGGGTTTTCGTTCGACTGTGAGCTATTCTCCGTGTAGGGTATTACGCACTCGCTCAGTTCAGAACCCTATAGTCGCAGCATTCTCATGAAATTTTATTCGGCAGTTTTTCATTACCGTATCATGGATTTTGTCAACGATTTTCTTACCTCTACTAGAGGGCGGGAGCGCGCTTCGTCATCGGTGTTTGTCCGACCACGTTTAAATTCATTAATCGAAAAGTAAATAGTCTTCATTGATGGTGCAGTCCGCGTGAAATTAATCCATTTCTGTTTTGATTTGTTCGGCAGTGCAATATTTCAAATGATAACGCTTCATAACAGCAAAAACCTCTATTTTCTCCATTTCAGTTGCAATCAACGCATTGAACGATTCAGACGGCTTTAAAAATGAACTGAATACTGTTTCCTTGGAACAATCAAGCTCACCAATCATGTAGGAACAACAAAAATGTTTCATTCCTTCATGGACACTTGCAAAACTTACCAAGCCACCCACGTACACGAGCAAGGAGAGCGCCGTTAAACCGGATTTCGGACTGAAGACTACAACAACAACTTCGTAGCGGTCACATGGTCAGCTTTTGACAAGTAGGCTCACAGTAAGAGTACCATTGTCCCTCCGATCTTCCCTCAAGTTGCCAGTTATCCCTGCTAGAGGGTGTAATACGAGTATTTGTACCAGGAGTCATCATGTGGTAAGGGTTTGTCGTGAACTTCAGGTGGCGTATTGCTACAGCAAGTTGTTGGTTGACAAACACTATTATCATGTTTTCCAAAGTTCTCCGAAATAAATAATTCAAAACTGTCGAGAAACGAACAGTGAGAGGAACAGACCGATGTTGGCAGCACTGGGAAGAAGGGACCCGTGCAGCCTGCTCTGCGCTCCTGTTGGGGTTGGCCGCTGTCGCCGCGACCCTGCGGCCGTATCACCGCTTGTAATTGCCAGTCATTAAGTTTTTATCGCCGTGCTGCGGGCCAGTCACGCTCCGCCGGCATATTTCTCTGTTCCCACGGCGCATCGCGTGTGCGGAGTGGCGCGGCGAAAAAGGATGCCGAGCCGGGAGTCCGGATGAGCCGGCTGTAACGAGGTTTTAATGCGCCCAAACCGGTGGTACGGCGTCTCGCGGAGCCCGCACTTCACTGCTTGTCTCCTTTGTAATACATCACCGGGGCAGGTACCGTAATTTCTTGAAATTTATGAACCGCCCTCAGAGATTTAGCGTATTCGGAATTTCTGTAAATACAAGGTAGTCGCCGATTCTTAAGAGAGTCGCTGTGGATTTTTAACTATGCGCCGAGCATGAAAAGGAAACAGGATTAAACCAGTTGACATGAGTTAGATAACAAGTGAAAACTATATTTGTTTATTATTTCCTTATACCGTCTAACGGAGCTCAGACAGGCGGTGATACATCCTTTCGTAAATCAAACATATGTTGCGACCACTCCTAGTCGATTGCGTTAGAACGACGGCTACCGTTTATCAAAGATTTTGCATAATAAAAGCTGGTTATAATCTAGCATATGCCTAATAGGCACTTTCGTCTATATACAAATTTACTTAACATATTGATTCTCTTACCGCTATTTACTTTACCAGCTTCCTTTGTGCCATTCAAGCTTCGCATTTGGTTTCCCTTTTATGAATTAACGCCATTACTGCCAACATATATGCCAATCCGGACCACCTCTTATTCACAGTAACGTAATACACTATTACATGAAAATATCTGGACGCCAATCAGTTGACATTAATATGGGGGGGGGGGGGGAGGCTTCCCTACTCCTATGTATCGGCTTGAACTCCGCTGGGGACATTTTCAGTGACGTGTCTGAGTGTCTGTGCAGCAATGACAGCCAATTCTTCCTTAAGAGCTTAGACCAAAGATGGTAGTGATTTTGAACGCTGGTCTCAGGACAGAAGTAGGCGTTCCGACTCATTTCTAAGTTGTACCATTTGGATGAAGTCGGTATCCAGGTAGACCAGTCCACTTCACGGTTCTTACTGTCCAAAACCATTGCCTAACAAACGCTGCATTGTGACAGGGAGCACTATCATCACGCTAAAAACACTCACCGTCTCCGAACTCCGAACTGTTCCGGTACTGTGAGCAGTACACAACGCATTCAGCGTTTTCTTAAGCGTAATAAGGGAACCACACACTGACAACAAAAAGCACCCCCCATATCCCAACACCCCTTAGACAGTTCATAGAATAATGTGCAATGTGAAGATGGGCCTGTTGAAAAATGGTACCACGATAGTGCCACTTGAGAGGTAACACCTGTGGGCGCAGTGTGTCCGTAACACACCACTGTCCCGTCATAGTTTTCTGAGTCACTACCAGCCCTGGCCTGAAGCAATACCCGATGGCTCCCCACACTATCACGCCAGGAGTAACACTATTGTGACTCTCCAAAACGTTGGAAGAATGGGGCCTCTCCAAAACCCTGGAAGATTGGAACGTCTCCCTTGGTCGCTGGCGTACTGGCCGACAATGGTCACTCAGCGAAGTGCAGAACCGCGATTCATCGCTGAACACAATGAGAGTACATTCACCGACAGTCCATGCGTCCCGGTCACGGTACGACTACAAACGTATGCGTTTGTGTTTGTGGTGCTAATGGTAGCCTAAGCATGGGACTGTAGGTTCATATTCCGACTGTTGCTAGTCAGTGACAAATTGTGCAGAGAGTGTTGCAGGGAGACCATTACTTGTTCTCAGATGACACACACAGATATGAAGTGGTTACATTGAACTTGGTTACGATTGGGGATCTTCCTTTTGTGATGGTCAGACGTGATCGTCTGGAACATTAACGACAGGCAGCGCTGCACTGAGGTTCCCATGCACAATTGCATATATCACTGTCATACGTGAACGGCCCACAATGATGGTTATTGCTCGATTCGACTAGCTGGCCGTATGCAGTCCCACCGATACATCCTCTTTCAGTATCAGGTGTTAACAACACTGTCTCCCATGAGGACATGGCATCTCTGTGTTCTTTGCCATGATCCGTCAACATCTGACGCCGTTCACGCGTCTTACGTACCCTACCAGGCGTGATAGCAACACTAAACATAAAAATATCAAAGCACTCTGGTAGCTGTTACAATTGTCATAGAGAATTGCAGCACTTAATCATTTCAATACAGGCCGACGGTGTGCACGTGTACAAAAGTTACATTGACATCCAACCGAACCTTCTGGTACTATAAAGATTCTGGAAAGAGGCTTTCACCGACATAAAAAAAAAAAGTGGAACTATATCAATTGTAAGAAGATAACAGCACCACAAACAACTGTCCCACCATAACGAGATCAGCGGTCTCACACGCCGGTCTTACTGTTCAGAACAAATGGTTCAAATGAGTCTAAGCACTATGGGACTTAACATCTGAGGTCATCAGTCCCATAGAACTCAGAACTACTTAAACCTAACTAACCCAAGGACATCACATACACTCATGCCCGAGCAGGATTCGAACCTGCGACCGTAGCGGTCGGGTGGTTCCAGACTGAAGCGCCTAGAACCGCTCGGCCACAACGGCCAGCTCTACTGTTCAGGACACTTAACTCATATAAGAGCGGTGCGTTTATTATTATGTCTATCATATGTTATGGACAAAATGTTGACTTGGAACACTGATCGTGCTACAAAGTAAATGCGGGCATACATTACTGCGTACTGGACTAATCGCAACACAGACCAATTTTAAATGGTATGTTATGTCTTCGAATCATGAGCGTGCAGCCTGTTTTACGTTTCACGGACGACCTCCAAAAGTACTATTTTACAATCCGATAATATATCTATTAGGAACCTAAGATACTTCCAGTTATTTACAGTCACGTCAAGACGACTGAGACCAGTGATAGAATTCCTGGAGACATGCTGAAAGTTCGTTGTGTGTCCAATTTCAAATGCTGTAGCTAGCGAGCAGCTAGGAATGGTAAGGTGCTAGGTTCGAAGAAAAGGTGAAATTTAAACCAGAAGAAAAATTGGTTATAGTAACAGGTACTGCAAATATGTATGAATTTCTTTAGTAAGTAAGTCTGAGGACCTCCAATAAATAGTTGCAAAACGGCAGTGCTCTTTTGGAATTAGATGTTAATCAATTTGTGATAGTCAGTTGTTGAGTCTAACCTATTCAGTAGCTCTATTCTAACATTGATTAAACAAGCACATACGAGAACTAAAATAGAGAAACATTTCTATTAGCACTTACTACGTACCAACAAAAATAACGTGAATGGTCAAACAATTCCCAGCTCAAGCCAGTCAATGAAACACCATAAGAAAAACTCTGTAAAAAATAGGCATCGAAAAAGAAGTTTAAATGAAATTTAAAACAAAACGCCCAGTTGTATTCAGTGACAAGTAACTTATTTAATCTTGTGCGCGCAAGCCAGCGTAAACTTTACGCCAAAATTACAAACTGGTCTTGCATCCAATAAAAGGAAATATTTGTAACATGTACAGACAGAGACTATTAGCGGTGTACCTGGCTTGATTTCAAATTCTATCAAAAAGGTGTAAAAATAAAATTCGAACCAAAACGCCCATAAAGTTTCAAGCAAGACACAGTAATTGCCATTATGCTGAGTACACATTACGGGAACCATACGCAATATTCATAAATTGCAACGAGAGCACAAAGGCAACAGAAAGGTATCAGCGCGAAGTAAATGTCAATTTTTTTTCAACATAACTACCAGCAAACGCCACTTAACACCACTGGAGTTAACGGAAGGCTAAAACACACATTGTAGGAACCCCACAGCACAGCATATGACTCCATGTAGCTCCACACGTTTAGAGCATCATTGAATAAGTCCACTTTGCCGGTAATTTCTGCAGACACCACACATCAAACACAGTAACATACAGTTCCGATGTCAACACATTGCCCACTATTTTGCGCAGTACCTGCCGCGACATTCGGGAGTTGTACTTATTAGACATGTAACCGACAGATTTTCTGTGTACTTCCACTCAGAGTGCTACACAGGTCCGATAAATGCTTCTAACGTCCAGGAGCTGCTGCTGGAGGGCCATCCTCAAGTTATCGGAATGCAAGAGCTGAGGTTGAGCTGACCTGGGGCGGCGTTCACGCTGCAGACTGCGCACATGCTCCCTGGCGGGACGTTATGCAGGCCGTTGCTAAGCTACAAGCAAAGAGGTTGAATCGAGCTTTCAGCTGACCAGTAGTGCATATTGTGAAGACTGATTTGGCGAAGATTTGTAAGCGTTGCTTCATCCATAATCTAAGTGTGGCAGTATAGTGGGCAATGTGTAGACGTCTGAACTGTATGTTACTGGTGCTAAGCTGCATTTCTCTCAATCTTTGGAGTTCTTTTTCGTTGACGTATTTTGTCCCTCACGTTAACAATCCCTCATTTTTCTTTTCATTTTTTGTGCAAATACAGATCGAAACGGCTGGATTTGAGTATTTACTTCGGCATACAACAGCGCCGCTGCTGTAACAGTCTGGCAACATTTGGCATAAATGAAAGCCACATCCAGTTTTTAGACTACTATATACATTGCGAACGCCTGAATAACTGCACGAGCAAGCTGTGTAACCACTGCAACTGCTGACTTATGGGCTCCAAGAGCACAGGTTCTGAGGTATCCGAGTCACATGTTTGCTTACATTTGCTGCGTTAGGGCAGACATTTGTGGGATACCTTCATGTGATGGTAGGACCTTGGTTTTTGGCGCTGTTTTCTTGTCATTAATTCATCAAATTCCAAATACTCTCTATGACAAAAAATTGACGTACCACGAACAATTTATCTGAATGGGACGGAAGTCTGTAGATATGATCATCTACAGACAAAAAAGTGATTGATATTTCAGAAAAATCGAATGATTTATTCACGAGAAAGAGCTTCACAAATTGAGCAAGTCAGTAACGCGTTGCTTCACCTCTGGCCCTTAAGCAAACAGTTATTCGGCTTGGCATTTATTAACAGTATTGTTAGTTGTTCTCCATACGGATATCGTGCCAAATTCTTTCATATTGGCGCTTTAAATTGTCAAAACCACCAGATGGTTTGAGGAGCCTGCCCGTAATGCTCCAAACGCTCTCAACTGGAGAGAGATCTGGCGACCTCGCTGGCCAAACTAAGGTTTGAAAAGCACGAACACAAGCAGTGGAAAGTGTCGCCTTGTGCGAGCGGGCATTATCTTACTAAACAGTATGCCCAGTGAGCCGTGGTAAAAATTGCTGTTTTGAAGAGCGCGCCGCAGAGCGTTATGTGAAGCAGTCGCCCTCCGTTTCTGGCGGTGGCGCCGCTGTGGCAATCGCAGCTTTGGTGTCTCCCTCTGGTGGGAAAGGGGAAAGATTGCCTGTTCACATGCATTTAAGGGGCATTATGAGCTCGGCAGGAGGTCAGTCGGGCGAGTCTGGTCAGTTGGTCCGTCAGAGTGAGGCTGGGTCAGTCTCGCGTCACCAGTTGCTGGTCTGTCTCTCGATCGCATTTGGGCGGCAGTGAGTGTTTGTCTGTCGTCGGAGTGCTACTGAGTCTACGCGTTAGGCCGCCAGTCTGCTCGAGTTGCTCGGTCATCGGTCATTGGCGGTTGGATCGGTCGGTTGGTCGGTCGCGCACTGAGACAGAAGATGACTGGTCCGCCTTGAGCGTCGGCGCATGTGAGATCCCCACGTGAGTCCAGTGGGCCCCGCCGTACAGAAAGGGGTAGTGGATTCGCGGTCGACACGAGAGCAACAGGAGAAAACCACGACATCGGGCTGGCCGGGGCGAGCTGCGACGCCGTGAGACGGGAGATCGGCGCGCCTTCCTGCGTCCGTTGAAGCGGCTGGCAGCGGACGGTTCGGGAGAGCGTTGGGGGTGCTGCACCAGGTCTTCGCCAGAAATCACAGTTTATTAGAAGTGATTGGAGATATGTTGTTTCATTTAATTGTTAAATTCTACTTGTTTTCTTGGTGACGTCACCAGCCGCTTTGTCTTGGGGTCGTCCCACCATTCTTCTACGTTCGCCCACCCGCGGGAGGGTGGTTATTTGTGAATTGGTTGGTTCGTTTTTCCCTTGTGGAATTCGGGAGGTGTAGAGCAATCTGCGGTTCGGGTTGTTTAGTAAGCCCCCCCCCCTCCCCCCTACCCCTGTCAATCTGCCGTACGTAAATAGCTACCTCTGTCATGTTTGTCGGATTCGGTGTTAACGAATTTATTGCTTAAGGTGTAAAGGCCGAATTCCTGAAATATGTTTTATCTTGCCTACCATCTTGCGAGGTGGTATATGTGCAATGTTGAGCATGTTCGTACATTTTTTGTAAAACTGCATTTCATGGATTTAAATGGTCTTTTTAGCATATAAAGTTGCACCCATCTACCGTAAGAGTTCTTTAAGAACAAGTTGCACCTTTGGCGGCAAATAATTTTTAATGTGAGTGTTTTGTACCATTTCCATCTCTCTTACGGGGTGCATAGTTTATGTGTTTGTGTGAGTTGTTAAAATTTTTAGTTTAAAGTAATCTGGTGTGTTGCAGATTTACACATGTGTAGTCTTTCAGAGGTTGTTGTGAGCGGTCGCGACTACAGCCGTGTTAAAAGGGAGCGGCAAGGTTCTCAGCCCGAAAGCCCATACTATATAAAAAAAATTGTTATTTATGCCTCTGAATAAATTGTAAATTGATATTTACAGGGTGCTTTCTGATTATAATTTTTAAATCTGTTTCAACAAAAATAGGCTTTTAGGAATAAAATTTCCATTTATTGAAAAAAAAAAAATTGTGTCATCAGTTACCCATCAGCAACTACTTCCACGCTCACAGAGTGTGAGTAATTGTGTAAATGTTCTTGATGAATCGCTAGTAAATAAAGCAAATTCTTAAGAAAAGGTTTTGAAGGTAAATTCACGGTTCACCCAGGTCGGCTTTACTTGACTGGCAACAAAACGGGGCGTAGTATATCGTCGACGTACCGTTGTGCTGTAAGAGTGACGCGGATGACAACCTTAGGGGTCCTGCTGTGAAATGAAATGGCGTTCCACATCATCATTCCTGGTTGTCCGACTGTATGGTGGGCGACAGTCACGTCAGTACCCGCCGCTGTCCGGGGCACTTCCAGAGACGTCTGGAGCCTGGAACCTAATTGATTGGAGTATGTCTTCAGTGAAGAGTCCTGCCTGAACTGCACCCTGAAGACCAGCGAAGATGTCTGGAGACGCCCCAGACACCGGTGGGATACCAACCTGACTTCACCGGCCATGAGGCAGGACAACCAGCAGTGATGATCTTGGGTGCCATTTCTTCTCATAGCACAACCATTGGTGGTTATTCGCGGCACCCTTGCAGCAAAACGGTATGTCGACGATATTCTACGCCCCGTTTTGTTGCCCTTCATGGCAAGCCATCCTGGGCTTACATTTCAGCAAGATAGTGCCCGCCCACACATGGGCGGAGTTGCTACTGCTTGTCTTCCGGGTTCCCAACCGTACTTTGGCCAGCAACGTCGACAGATCCTGGGCTTACATTTCAGCAAGATAGTGCCCGCCCACACATGGGCGGAGTTGCTACTGCTTGTCTTCCGGGTTCCCAACCGTACTTTGGCCAGCAACGTCGACAGATCTCTCCCAAAATGCGAACGTTTGGAGCATTGTGCGCTGTACCGTCCAACCAGCTCGAGATTCTGACGATCTAACTCACCAATTGGATAGAATTCGGCACGATTTCCTTCTGGAGGACATCCAACATATGTACTAATCAATGTCAAGCAGAATAACTGTTTGCGTAAGAGTCAGAGGTGTACCAAAGGGCAGCTGAGTTCCTCAGTTTGTGAAGCTCTTTTCTTGAATAAATCACCGAATTATTCTGAAATTGTAATTGTTTGTTTGTCTGTACAAGTACATCACACCTACCAGTTTGCACCCTATTCGAGTAATTTTTTGGCGGCACTTTTTTTTTTTAATTTTAGGGTGTATGACGACACTGATGTCCTCTGTTTAATCCACTGCCAAAGATGCTGTATATAGTTCCATCAAAACAACAACAACAATCAGTGTAAGAATTCCTCAGTTAAAATGTTATGATTAAATGTTTTCCTGAGACATTTAAGTCTCTTTTTATTACCTACGATAATGATCGAAGCAGACGAAATGAATTAAAATTTTCGAAGCAGACGAAATGAATTAAAATTTGCGCTGTATTTTGTTATATATTGTAACAATATATAAGGGAAAATGAATCGAAGCTTGTATTGGGGAGGGCAGTCACCTTAGGTAGTTCGTGCAGCGATGTTCACAAAATTGCTGTGATAGCGTAATGGTTAGCATTTATGCCTAACAAGCAAGAAGACCCGGCCGCAGCACAAATTTTAATTCATTTAGGCTGCTTCGATCTGTTACCCTAGATACTACCATATAATTTAAAGTATTTGGCTGTTGATGTAGACGGCCCGTTAAGCTGAGATCTGTACTGCCGTTTGTGTATCTTCATTTCTATTAGTTTTGTTTCATTTTCTGTGACCCATGACCATGGAACGTATTGAAAGACTCGGTTTCTTATATCCTGTGTGGCGATCTGTAAGAAAGCAATCGAATACGGTAAACACTTTTAGTTTCTCTTTTCATTGTTCAGTAAGGGCGCAATCCTTCACCTTATTATGTCCTTCACAAATAATTCGATAGGTCCAGTAAAGATTGTGATGACGGCTGCTGGTGGAGTGTTACTTCAGGTCGTTATGCTATACAAATTAATTCTTTCGCTGGAATCATACACCATTAGACAACTTTTATACAGATAAAACTATTACATAATATTGCCTGTCTTTCCTCGGCTCAGATAGTGACGTAATCTCTATAGGAGGGTAAACTCCTTGCACCGAATAGAGCATTCTATACGGTCTATTTTAGTACAAGTGTCTTCTACATAAACCTATACGTCCTCAAGAAAGACCTGTTAAACGGAGGGGCTCCGATAGTTGATCAGTTCCAGTCCATCCACAAGGACCCAGGTCCTTCCACCAGAAACAAGGTACACAGCTCGTGTTGTCTGTACTTCAACTATGCCTAGACAGTCAATACCGCGGCTCCATCGCGTCCGCATTGTTACTTGGTGCCAGGAAGGGCTTTTAACAAGGGAAGTGTCCAAGCGTCTCGGAGTGAACCAAAGCGATGTTGTTCGGACATCTAGGAGATAGAGACAGGAACTGTAGATGACATGCCTCGCTCAGGCTGCTCAAAGCCTACTACTGTAGTGGATGACCGCTACCTACGCATTATGTCTCGGACGAACCCTGACAGCAACGCCACCATGTTTAATAATGCTTTCCTTGCAGCCACAGGACTTCGTCTTACGACTCAAACTGTGCGCAGTATGCTGCATGATGCGCAACTTCACTTCCGACTTCTTGTGAACGACTTCCTTCAAAATTACGACATCGCTCGACTACAGTGGACTGCATGTTCTGCAGACATGAACCCTATCGAGCATGCCTGGGATGGATTGAAAAGGGCTCTTTATGGACGACGTGACCCACCAACCACTCTGAGGGGTCTACGGCGAAACACCGTTGAGGAGTGGGACAATCTGGACCAACAGTGCCTTGATGAACTTGTGGATTGTATGCCACGACGAATACAGGCATGCATCAGTACAAGAAGAAGTGCTACTGGGTATTAGAGGTACAAGTTCCTCCCTCGGGCATGGGTGTGTATGTTTGTCCTTAGGATAATTTAGGTTAAGGAATGTGTAAGCTTAGGGACTGATGACCTTAGCAGTTAAGTCCCATAAGATTTCACACACATTTGAACATTTGCCGATGTGTAGAGCAATCTGGACCACCACCTCTGAAGGTCTCGCTGTATGGTGGTGCAACATGCAATGTGTGGTTTTCATGAGCAATAAAAAGGGCGTAATTGATGTTTATGTTGATCTCTATTCTACTTTTCTGTACACGTTCCGGAACTCTCGCAACGGGGGTGATGCAAAACCTTTCGTTGATGTGTGTATTATGTCCCTAAACAGAATCACAAGAAAATTCAGGGTCGCGTTCCTATTTTGCAGTCATGTTTTAAGCTAAAATCCAACGCGGACGCTATGAAAGAAAATGATACTCTGCGCGGGTACTGCTAGTTTGGTAGAACACTGTAGACAGCAGTGACAATGTATACGCAAATGGACTGTGGCTGTCGTTCTGAAAACTGAACTGTTTGCACGTAAGAGAGTTCCACGAACTAATACTGATCTCGTTTGCTACTCAGCGAATCGCTGCGCTCGTGAAAACATTAACTGATGCCGTGGAGATTTACAAATTGATTGCGACGTATGCGACTGTTTTCCATAGAACTGTGAATTCGCGATCTTGATTGTTAAAAATATACGGACTGTAATATCGGGACCAGCGTGTTGAATTGATAATTGAACATTATACTGTTTCGAAGTTGTGTACAAAGTTGTGTTCGAAGAAGAAAGATATGTGTAAGGAACGTTGCAAAAGTACGCAAATGAATGTGGATTTCTACATGAACAATGACGTTTTACCGGCCTATGACATAAGAAATGCAACGAAGAATAGAATACTCGCCGGGGCAACACATTCCAAGAAAGAGGACAACCGATGGAGCTGCTTTAATTACGTCGGCATCTCTGACGACACACCGTTCCTTGTCACGACGCATCGTCTGCGAAAAGATAGGTTGCAAAGCCAAGCTCTCTCCTCTCTAAAGATTAAAAACGTTTTAAACAGTTCCGAATGTAATTAATTTTTGCTTTGTAACGTACTTTTCTCGATATTTGTATTCCCTAAATAAATGTAGTCTTTGTAAGTTGTGTTTGCCATAAGTTTTGACATTGTTAGTTTCGCCATAAACAGTAGTCTTTATATATGTTATTTCTATCTTTCTTTGTATTTTATTGTAGTCGTTATTGCACAAGCCTTACGTATTCTTTTAGAGAGGTGTGTTTTCATGTATTTGGTCAGCGCTTTTCAGGCTTATTTACGTATTTTGTTGTGGTATGTGCCAGTCGGCGTAAGTTGTGGCGTCCGCCATTAAATTCTCCGCGCCAACCAATCACAATTAAGCGGCTCGTCCGCTATTGGTGCTAGGTAAGCTATAGATGGGAATTTCGAATCTGACAGCTGTCAACTGCGTAAGATGCGTTTACATTCAATAACAAATCTTATTAGGACGTACTCACGTCCAAGTGCGAATTTATTTGGCTCTTATAGCTATAACTACACAAAATTTCAGCAATTTCCTTTTCGAATTTATTTACAGAAGTTTTCTTGTTTTACGTTCTTTTGGTGTTTGTTGACAAACTCTGGCGTGGTTGATTTCGTTAAGATTGGAAGTAAAACGGATTCTGTTCGCTTTAAATAATCGGAATTCACAATCAAAGTAGACCGGTGAGAATCGTTTCTTCACATATAGCTCAGTTCGTGACAGCAGTAAGCACTACTGAGTCACTTTCTTGAGAAATGGTTCAAATGGCACTAAGCACTATGGGACTTAACATCTGAGGTCATCAGTCCCTTAGACTTAGAACTATTAAAACCTAACTAATCTAAGGACATCACACACATCCATGCCCTTGGCAGGATTCGAACCTGCGACTGTAGCAGCAAATGTTTTTTATTTCAGTCTTTGATCACAATATGAATTCTTTATAATCAACATAGCATCGTCATATAGATCTAAAATAAGGTGCACAATAGGCTGCATCGTCCACACAGTCATTATTGCAACTCAACTGCGAGTTATTTTAGATCTATACGACGATGCTATGTTGATTAAATTTATATGTTTTGACGATGCCATTATGGCCTTATCACTTTAGGACATGGTGTAATAAAGATCGGAGGATGGTCATTATGGAGTGAAACCGGTCATCGTCTAAAGAATTCATATTGCGATCAAAGACTGAAATTTAAAAAAAACATTTGACAGTATTGGATCACTATTTGTACACGCGACCATGTCGCAGTTGGTTAGACTGTAGCAGCAGCGCGATTCCGAAGCGAAGCGCCAGAGAACCATGTGGCCACAGAAGCCGGCTCATTTTCTTCAGACAGGTAAGGAGCCTTCCGTTTGTTCCAGAAGCTTGTCAGTTGGCCTTCGACGAGGTTTCTTTCCCCTTCATCAAGGACTAATATGTTGTCCCTCAGTTCCTTGTGGCTTTCTTGACGCAGGGTAGTGTATGTGACTGACTTGTGTTACTATTTTAAATGGTTTTCGGTCATCACAATTCAATAAATACATAAAAACTGAGAAACCATACTGGTTTTAGTAGCTATGTAGTTTGTACACGTAGGGGCCTTACAAACTGGTACATAGCTCCCTTCATCGGCTGGTAGGTAGAGCTCCAGCAGCCTTCCAGCAAAAAGCAGGGATAGGGCGGCGATGGCACGCCAGCAGCGCCGCCTCCCTAATCTTCTGGAAATATGGGCCAGCCGGATTCCAGCGCGGGATGTAGGCGCGGAGGGATTGTGGTGTTTGCGAGAGGCATTCCAATTACGAGCTGTTGACGCTGCGGAAGCACCATTTCCTTCGGCACCCGTCCCGCCCGGCGCTGCCGTTGGCGGCAGTTGTTGGCAGCAGGGAGGGGCGGGAGGAAGGAGGCGAATTCGACGCCGGATTCCGGCGGCGGCGGTGCCAATAAACATGCGTGATGGATGATCTCCAATCCTGTGGCGATTTGTCGTCATGTTTTTCTGCCCATCCGCGGATAACCGCGCCGGGCCTCTTGTCTCCCTCCCCTGCCTGTTCCTTCCCCGTCTCCCCCTCGGCCGCTCCTGCCCGTTAACCCCTTTCGTTCCATCTAACTCAGGCGGCCAATGACAGCGGCGCACTTTGCGGCAGGAATGCGAGCCGCTTTTTCCCGCTCGCGGGATAGGTGGCTGTCACGCGCGCTGCGGCTAAGCAGGATTTGTTATTCCCTGCCCTCCTGGGCCGCCTCCCGTCTCTGCTCTCGCAGGGCGTCCTCGACCCGATGCGCTGCCTGCCCCTCCGGATGGCCGCCGCTCGCGGTCCGCAGTAAATATCCACGGCCGACAGTTATTTGATTGGGTTTTCACAAACAACACCGTGACCTTCCGGCCCGGACGGGCGATGCGGCAGCGGGGGACTGCGTGCGCACCCTCTGATTCTCGTGTCGCGTGATATACGGCGCTGCCCGATACTCATGCGGAAGGCAGTTCCCTGGCACATATATTACTGAGACTCTTCAAAAAGAAGTCCTCGCTGTCAGTCCTGATGAGCTGGAGGTAAGCAGCCGTGACGTATAAAACGATTCACCGTCCTTTTTCATCTGTGGTGTGCGTACTGTAAGACCCTCAGTACACACACCATCACATTATTTGACTTGTCGCTCTAACGAAGTAGGCGAGTGTCAGCAATATGTCTCGTGGTCTTATCGTGGCGTGTTTATCTTCTGCCGTTAGGTCAGACGATAGAAATGCCACTTGCACGCTTAGAGTAGCAGATTGACGGTAACCAACTTTAAACAGAACTCGATTAATTTTCACACACATTTATTAAAATAATAGGAAGCATAAAAATTACTTAACTTGGTTCTGGATGCTATTTACAATTGACAATCTGAAGTTACTTTGGTATTGGTACGTTAATCTTATTCTCACATATATCTCTGATACTTGGCAAAAGAGTTTATACATTTATCTTCATGGCTATGTACAGGAATATGGTAATCTCATTAGGCGCAGAGTGAAACTGGACTATAGACTGGTACAGACTGATGCAGACAAATGCAGACTGGTACAGACTGGTGCAGACAAATGCAGACTGACTAATCGGAGGTCTGTGCACCTGTTATAATACCTCGCGCGTTCATGTATCACTGCACGAGTGTGATCTGCGAGGAGAAAAGGTTCTACGTTAGCAGCAATCTCATTGGCTGCGTTACATATTAATACGCAGATCGGCGGAAGCAGGATTTGGTCCGTCTGTGTGGCAGCGCCATCTCTTAGTGCGGAGACGGATGAGCGCTGCGCCTGCGCTGTTGTGCGTAGCGGGGCGCGCTCTAGTGGGAAAGTTGTATACATCCTGAGTACGCGGAACTATGTACACAACATCATCTTTCGTCTCATTGTGTGTCAATCATTTACACTACCGGAAAGGAATTAGTAAACCCTTTCAGAGGTTTCCAGTTCACTCAAGATTTACTGTTGCAACTGCCTATGGAATACATGGAATGATTACATTTACAGATCAGTTATAAGCGGTTCTGATCTATCAGGTTCAGTCCAAGATAAAACACCCACATTATGGCGTGGTGTACCCACGACGGACAGGCAAGCAGGCACTGACTCTGACATCCTGTCAATCGAAAAGGTGCTAATGTACGTGAACAGGTCGGTCAGGAGAGGAACAACGTCTCCCAAGATTATATTTGCAATCTGTTCGGTCGATGGCGAATGCTGTCTTGTGATACCTTACTCCTTTCCTGCTCGACCTTCTAACAACCCTACCACAACAAAGGTCAAAAATTAATTATGATTGTAGTGTTGCTCACGCTGCTAAATATTGCATTTTCTGGGGAAAAAAAGTTATATTATGTGGCAGGTATCATTAGACCACAGTTAATACAGTCATTTCTTGAAATAATGTATAAACTAGGCACTCATCTTTTCGTGTTTCCCACGCTGCTCTCGTTGTAAACTCATGGCTCAATCGTCGAAAATCTAGGTAGTGATGATTCCAGGCTCGAATGCAAAGAGGCCTAGGTGCTATTCTGCGATATTCAAAAGTTTTATAGATGTGTTTCATAAACCATTCTTGAAGATTAAACTTTTGCAAGTTAGGACTATGGTGATGTAAAAAAGTAATCAGCACTCCGAATTTAAGTTACACTTTTTTTTTATTACTTTTGTTGCAACATCACTTCACAATATAAAACATACTTGAAAATATCTTCCTCACTGTTAAAGTTCACATTTCATTAACTGACTGCATTTGCTTCTTTTCAATACGACGACCAAGACTTGACTAATAACCGCTTACGCGCCCAAAAATCAGAGCTACAAGTACGTCAAAGATCATAGTGACAAAAGAAATAATTCACATAAGAATAATACCGTTACAATATAAACATATCGATGTATCAAAGTACCTCTACATTAATGAAATCAAATCTGAATGTTGTCACAGAAATATGTTAACTATTTTACAGAAACACAGTAGAATATTGCTGGTATCGAGAGGTTGAGCTGAGGTGCCGTAATGGTTACGTAATTCAAGTACCGTTACAACCTGTTCACGTACATCAGGAAGAGATGTTGGCTGACCAGTCACAGGAGTAACGAGTCATCTGTCGTTCCGTGATATACCATACCACACAGGTGCACGATTGGAGACAAGTCCGGAGATCGTGCCGGCCAGGGACGTTGCTGCACGTTTTGCACAGCACGTTGAGTTTCACGGGCAATGTGAGAGCATTATCGTGTTGGAACAACATAATAACTTCCTGTTGCAAGAATAGCAAAAGAACGGGTCTAACAACATTCTGCACGTACCGAGACCTGGTTAGCGTCCCAACCAGAGACACCAAAGGCGAAAGAGAGTTGTAAGCCATCGAACCCCACACCATAAGGCCTGGGATGGAATCAGTGTACCTTACACGAATGCACTCTACTGGACAGTGCTACCCGGTCTACGCCGTACGCGCAAACGACCACCACTTGCTTTCATGCAGAATCTCTTTTCATCGCTAAAGACCACGGTGCGTCATTCCATCTTAGAAGTGATCCTCTGATAACACCATTCGATCCATTCACGTCGATACTGTACCTTGAATTAAAGACGGGCTAGAGGTGTGTATGCCCATAGGCCATTGCTAATACCGGATTCGCAACAGTTCATGTTGCCACGTCACGGTCCACAAGCGCCGGTCAGTGTGGCCGAGAGGTTCTAGGCGCACCAGTCTGGAACCGCGCGACCGCTACGGTCGCAGGTTCGAATGCTGCCTCGGGCATGGATGTGTGTGATGTCCTTAGGTTAGTTAGGTTTAAGTAGTTCTGAGTTCTAGGGGACTGATGGCCTCAGAAGTTAAGTCCCATGGTGCTCAGGGCCATTTGAACCATTTGTTAAAG
Organism: Schistocerca serialis cubense; assembly: GCF_023864345.2. NCBI lineage: Eukaryota > Metazoa > Arthropoda > Insecta > Orthoptera > Acrididae > Schistocerca > Schistocerca serialis. The sequence continues at coordinate 336,496,646 of NC_064638.1, forward strand.
TCTCTCGACTGAAGATGATTTCAAGCAGCGTGCTATGATTCTACGGGGGTCATTGAGACCTATGTCCACCTCTTTGCATGTGTTCAAATATACTAAACAGGACATCCATACTCTGTTGCATAAAATCATAGTGTCATTGCGGAGGCTCGTAAGGTTTCAGGTTGACTACCCCACTAATCCGAGAAGTTTTCGTAGAAATTTGTTCCTGGTGGATTTTTTTTACTTATACTTTATGCAGTGCTTCGTGAAAGTAAGAGATCCGTCACATGTCACCTACACACACTCCTGGAAATGGAATAAAGAACATATTGACACCGGTGTGTCAGACCCACCATACTTGCTCCGGACACTGCGAGAGGGCTGTACAAGCAATGATCATACGCACGACACAGCGGACACACCAGGAACCGCAGTGTTGGCCGTCGAATGGCGCTAGCTGCGCAGCATTTGTGCACCGCCGCCGTCAGTGTCAGCCAGTTTGCCGTGGCATACGGAGCTCCATCGCAGTCTTTAACACTGGTAGCATGCCGCGACAGCGTGGACGTGAACCGTATGTGCAGCTGACGGACTTTGAGCGAGGGCGTATAGTGGGCATGCGGGAGGCCGGGTGGACGTACCGCCGAATTGCTCAACACGTGGGGCGTGAGGTCTCCACAGTACATCGATGTTGTCGCCAGTGTTCGGCGGAAGGTGCACGTGCCCGTCGACCTGGGACCGGACCGCAGCGACGCACGGATGCACGCCAAGACCGTAGGATCCTACGCAGTGCCGTAGGGGACCGCACCGCCACTTCCCGGCAAATTAGGAACACTGTTGCTCCTGGGGTATCGGCGAGGACCATTCGCAACCGTCTCCATGAAGCTGGGCTACGGTCCCGCATACCGTTAGGCCGCCTTCCGCTCACGCCCCAACATCGTGCAGCCCGCCTCCAGTGGTGTCGCGACAGGCGTGAATGGAGGGACGAATGGAGACGTGTCGTCTTCAGCGATGAGAGTCGCTTCTGCCTTGGTGCCAATGATGGTCGTATGCGTGTTTGGCGCCGTGCAGGTGAGCGCCACAATCAGGACTGCATTCGACCGAGGCACACAGGGCCAACACCCGGCATCATGGTGTGGGGAGCGATCTCCTACACTGGCCGAACACCACTGGTGATCGTCGAGGGGACACTGAATAGTGCACGGTACATCCAAACCGTCATCGAACCCATCGTTCTACCATTCCTAGACCGGCAAGGGAACTTGCTGTTCCAACAGGACAATGCACGTCCGCATGTATCCCGTGCCACCCAACGTGCTCTAGAAGGTGTAAGTCAACTACCCTGGCCAGCAAGATCTCCGGATCTGTCCCCCATTGAGCATGTTTGCGACTGGACGAAGCGTCGTCTCACGCGGTCTGCACGTCCAGCACGAACGCTGGTCCAACTGAGGCGCCAAGTGGAAATGGCATGGCAAGCCGTTCCACAGGACTACATCCAGCATCTCTACGATCGTCTCCATGGGAGAATAGCAGCCTGCATTGCTGCGAAAGGTGGATATACACTGTACTAGTGCCGACATTGTGCATGCTCTGTTGCCTGTGTCTATGTGCCTGTGGTTCTGTCAGTGTGATCATGTGATGTATCTGACCCCAGGAATGTGTCAATAATGTTTCCCCTTCCTGGGACAATGAATTCACGGTGTTCTTACTTCAATTTCCAGGAGTGTATATTTTGAGATCTCACCGTTTTCAAATTCGACATCTAAGCGGGTTTTCCTTAACCTGCGATTAGCTTCCCTGTTTCTCAAATGAATAGCACAAACTTGTGTCTCTGTGAAATCTGTTTTAAGGTGGTCTGTCTGGAAGTATCTGAAAAGCTGTTGCAGAGGATTCGTGAGGGTTTCTCCACTAGTTCAAAATCTTAAATCAACACATTGCTCTTAACAGACAAAAATCAAAAGACGTAAATGTAACTTCCGCAGTACTATAAGGAACTGTGATGCACCGTTACCGTTTGCGGCGGATGTACACTCCTGGAAATTGAAATAAGAACACCGTGAATTCATTGTCCCAGGAAGGGGAAACTTTATTGACACATTCCTGGGGTCAGATACATCACATGATCACACTGACAGAACCACAGGCACATAGACACAGGCAACAGAGCATGCACAATGTCGGCACTAGTACAGTGTATATCCACCTTTCGCAGCAATGCAGGCTGCTATTCTCCCATGGAGACGATCGTAGAGATGCTGGATGTAGTCCTGTGGAACGGCTTGCCATGCCATTTCCACTTGGCGCCTCAGTTGGACCAGCGTTCGTGCTGGACGTGCAGACCGCGTGAGACGACGCTTCGTCCAGTCCCAAACATGCTCAATGGGGGACAGATCCGGAGATCTTGCTGGCCAGGGTAGTTGACTTACACCTTCTAGAGCACGTTGGGTGGCACGGGATAAATGCGGACGTGCATTGTCCTGTTGGAACAGCAAGTTCCCTCGCCGGTCTAGGAATGGTAGAACGATGGGTTCGATGACGGTTTGGATGTACCGTGCACTATTCAGTGTCCCCTCGACGATCACCAGTGGTGTACGGCCAGTGTAGGAGATCGCTCCCCACACCATGATGCCGGGTGTTGGCCCTGTGTGCCTCGGTCGAATGCAGTCCTGATTGTGGCGCTCACCTGCACGGCGCCAAACACGCATACGACCATCATTGGCACCAAGGCAGAAGCGACTCTCATCGCTGAAGACGACACGTCTCCATTCGTCCCTCCATTCACGCCTGTCGCGACACCACTGGTGGCGGGCTGCACGATGTTGGGGCGTGAGCGGAAGACGGCCTAACGGTGTGCGGGACCGTAGCCCAGCTTCATGGAGACGGTTGCGAATGGTCCTCGCCGATACCCCAGGAGCAACAGTGTCCCTAATTTGCTGGGAAGTGGCGGTGCGGTCCCCTACGGCACTGCGTAGGATCCTACGGTCTTGGCGTGCATCCGTGCGTCGCTGCGGTTTGGTCCCAGGTCGACGGGCACGTGCACCTTCCGCCGACCACTGGCGACAACATCGATGTACTGTGGAGACCTCACGCCCCACGTGTTGAGCAATTCGGCGGTACGTCCACCCGGCCTCCCGCATGCCCACTATACGCCCTCGCTCAAAGTCCGTCAACTGCACATACGGTTCACGTCCACGCTGTCGCGGCATGCTACCAGTGTTAAAGACTGCGATGGAGCTCCGTATGCCACGGCAATCTGGCTGACACTGACGGCGGCGGTGCACAAATGCTGCGCAGCTAGCGCCATTCGACGGCCAACACCGCGGTTCCTGGTGTGTCCGCTGTGCCGTGCGTGTGATCATTGCTTGTACAGCCCTCTCGCAGTGTCTGGAGCAAGTATGGTGGGTCTGACACACCGGTGTCAATGTGTTCTTTTTTCCATTTCCAGGAGTGTATATGATCTTATAGAATGCGTCGGATACTCTTTAAGACTGCTCGCATATGATGCGATTGTCTGTAACAAAGTAGCAAGCCAGGAGACAGTATCTTTACGCAGAATGACCTGCATAGGACTCATGAATGGTGCAGGTTCTGGTAGTTGATCCTGAACGTAAATAAATGTGACATATTGCGCACACATAGGAAAAGGAACCCACTATTGATCAGAAACTGCTAGAAACAGTTGTTGTTGTTGTGGTCTTAAGTCCAGAGACTGGCTTGATGCAGCTCTCCGTGTTACTCTATACTGTGCAGGCTTCTTCATCTCCCAGTACTTACTGCAACCTACATCCTTCTGAATCTGTTTAGTGTATCCATCTCTTGGTCTCCCTCTACGATTTTTACCCTCCACGCTGCCCTCCAATACCAAATTGGTGATCCCTTGATGCCTCAGAATATGCCCTACCAACAGATTCCTTCTTCTAGTCAAGTTGTGCCACAAATTTCTCTTTTCTCCGATTATATTCAATACCTCCTCATTAGTTATGTGACCTACCCATTCTTCTTCAGCATTCGTCTGTAGCACCACATTTCGAAAGCTTTTACTCTCTTCTTGTCTAAACTATTCATCGTCCATGTTTCACTTCCATACATGGCTACACTCCATACAAACACTTTCAGTAACGTCTTCCTGACACTTAAATCTATACTCAATGTTAACAAATTTCTCTTCTTCAGAAACGCCTTCCTTACCATTGCCAGTCTACACTTTATATCCTCTCTACTTCAACCACCATCAGTTATTTTGCTCCCCAAATAGCAAAACTCCTTTACTACTTTAAGTGTCTCATTCCCTATTCTAATTTCTGCAGCATCACCCGATTTAATTCGACTACATTCCATTATCCTCGTTTTGCTTTTGTTGATGTTCATCTTATACCCTCCTTTCAAGACACTGTCCATTCCGTTCAATTGCTCTTCCACGTTCTTTGCTGTCTCTGACAGAATTACAATGTCATCTGCGAACCTCAAAGTTTTTATTTCTTCTCCGTGGATTTTAATTCCTACTCCGAATTTTTCCTTTGTTTCCTTTACTGCTTGCTCAATATACAGATTGAATAACATCGCGGATAGGCTACAACCCTGTCTCACTCCCTTCCCAACCACTGCTTCCCTTTCATGCCCCTCGACTCTTATAACTGCTTTCTGGTTCTTGTACAAATTGTAAATAGCCTTTCGCTCCCTGTATTTTACTCCTGCCACCTTCAGAATTTGAGAGAGAGTATTTCAGTCAACATTGTCAAAAGCTTTCTCTAAGTCTACAAATGCTAGAAACGTAGGTTTGCCTTTCCTTAATCTATACTCTAAGATAAGTCGTAGGGTCAGTATTGCCTCACGTGTTCCAACGTTTCTACGGAGTCCAAACTGAATTTCCCCGAGGTCGACTTCTACCACTTTTTCCATTCGTCTGTAAGGAATCTAGAATAGCATCTGGCGTAAAGTACGTAGGAGTAACTATCCAGAGTGACCTTAAGTTGAATGGCCACATATGACAAATTGTAGGAAAGCAGATACCATATTGAGAAGCTTAGGAAGAATCTTAAGAAAATCAATTCATTCAGGATGGAAGTACTATTCAAGTCGCTTGTTCATGAATGTAGGATCCGTACCAGGCAGGACTAATAGAAGACGGAAACTGGCCACGTGTTTGCTATTGTGCGACCCCTAACTGATATATTAGTTAGGGAACAATATCACATTGTTTATATTAAATCTTCACAAATTGTGTAACATGATCACATAAAGAACCTGATACAAATCTTACGTGGGGCGGCTAGCCTCTCATATAATTTATTCATTGAATTAATTGATCAAAGTTCCCCTCCAAACTTGATTATTGGAAAGGAGTCTGGCAAGTGCGACTGTTTAACAGATAAAGCCCGTCCTAGAAATTTACAATTACATTTATTTTCTTTCAAAAGGAAGAAAAAATTGATAATGAATTTCTACAAGGAATAATCATCTATATTATCGTAACCCAAACATGTAAACTTTCTTCACTTCATAGACGTGTCGGCAGGAACCTAGTGCAAACAACACTGCATGGAAAATAGTATGCTTCTCTACTACGACAAGGGGGAGTAAAGAGAACACGTGAAAGGCTTAATACCGATAAACAAGTTGGTAATCGGATGCCGTACCACGATATCACCTAAGGAGGAAAAGCAGTTCTACGGATGCCACCGCTGAGAAAAGTCAGTTCGACTTTTGGGAACCTCAAAAATCAATAGAAAACCTACAGGCCGGAGCTGTGTATAAATGAATATCCGGGTTTTAACGCTTTATAATATTTATTATGTTAAACTTACAGTTATAGATGATATGTCAAATGAAAGAGCAACTCAAATAGTTTTACCAAGAACCTTATAAATGTTCAATGTGAGCACCATTTGTCACACGGCACACATCAAGTCTATAGCCGAGTTCTTCCCAAAAGTTGATAAGTGTGTCTTCAGTGATTGTAGCAACAGCTATTTCAATCCAGTTTCCTAATTCAGGAAGGTCTGCTGGTAGTGGAGGCACGTACACACGATCCTTGATGAAGCCTCAAAGGAAAAAATCGCAGTAGAAGCGGCGTGCTGATGACGACTGTTCTTTGTGGTCGGCTCCGCTGCATGGAGATGGCCTTGGAAGCCGACTGGAGGGCGAGCGCGGAAAAAACTAAATGTTTATCCAGGTGGACTGACAAGTGAAACGGCGAATGAAATTGCTCTGCACCAATGGCGGCGAAGTACACAGCCGGCACATGCAGCAGCCAGGAACAAACTCCGTAAATTCTCTTCCGCCCCACAGTGCCGGCACCACAGTGCCAGAACTCGGCCAACGAGCGCCGATGAACAAGGCTTTCGCCAGTTATGGCCTTACAGCAAATTCGTCTAGACTCCCACTACCGTACTCCGTCATCCTTGGCGCCAAAACTGTTCCTTCACGCCAGTTCCCGACGGTGACGAGTAATAGTGTGCTGACACAACAGTCGGTCAGCCTATCATAGCCTGTGCCAGGACTTTGCTCGGGAAGCTTTCTAGCGGCTGGCGCCAACGGAATATGATAATTTGGTTGCTACTTGTGGCGCCATTCTGTCGGTTATCCCACAGAGCATAATGACCATTTCTCAGAACTGTCCCAAACAATAGCACAGCTGTGGCGGCAAGCTGGCGCATCCCTGCCCAAAACGTGAGTCTTTCGGGTGAAAACTGGACCCCAGCCATTGTGAAAATAGCTAGCGTCAGTCGCTCTGGCCCCTGAGACCCGACGTCAAAAGTCAAAGCCGCCACACAGTGGGTTGAGACTCGGTCCGCATTTACCAGTGACCGGATGTTCCCCCACCTCCTCATCGACCGATGCTATTGTGAGCAGTTGGCCTCCTCACAGCCCCTGAGTTCCTTCTCGCCTTCTACGTGAAATGAACAGAATTATGATGTGCAAGCATCCTACTTCAGATAATGTACATCCCGGTACGTAGCATCCGATTACTTTCTTTACATGGCAGTGTAATATGGTAGTGAAATGATAATAATTTGCATGTATACCAATTCAGAGATTAGAATTCCAAGATAGGCTGGTTTGATGGCCCTTAAGAAACGTGTGAAAAAACCACAGGACCTGACGTCTTGCAAAGAGATAGAGATTATCCAACAAAGAGCGGCACATTTCGTCACTGGACCACTTAGTCGATAACAGAGCTTTACCGAGATACTCAACAAGTTTCATTGTCAAACGTTACAATAGAGGCGTTGTGCATCACAGAGAAGTTCGCTACTGAAATTTCGAGATGGCACTTTCCAGGAAGCGTTGGACATCATATTATTTACTCTCACGTACACCTTACGTGATGACCATGACGAGGGAGTTCGAGAAATTAGACCCAGTACAGTAGCTTACCGACAATCATTTTTCTCACGTGTCGTTCCCTAGTGTAACATGGAAGGAGGATCAGTTCCCTCCACCGCATAACATTAGGTGTCTTGCGGAGCTTGGTGTGGATACAGACCTGTGTTCTGGGTGGCAGAGAAACACGCCTAATATTTTCACACAAGAAAAAAAATTAAATAAAAAATTAAAACATATTTGATGTCTTTTCAGGGTCACAGTCAACGATTATGCGTGAATAAATGGACTTGTTATCAAAAAGTATTTAAATGAAAGGTACTGGTCTACCTGTATCCACACAGTATCTAAATATACTGGAGAGGGGCCGAGTGGAGGCACCTCTGCATGAAGTCAAGACAGCACTTGAGGTACCTGTGAAGCGTCTCTGACGGTAGTACAACAGGGTCAGAGTTCAATTATTTATTAACCAAGTTTACAGTCGTCTTGTTTCACACCAGCCTTGTAGCTGATGCCTCATACAGCTGTGTGTTGGATTCCCGCTGACGCCTGCCGAGTCAGTTCCTTGCCTGCAAGCACAGGCGAAAAGTGAGTGACCTCGCGCAGCGGCGCGCTGCCGGCGCGGCTATGGTCCAGCACGAATGGTCTTGTACTAGCCACATCAGTGTAGTCGATCCCACTTCGAATTCTGTGTCGATCCCTGATGACACATCTGCGATGTGGAGTTGTCGGAAGACAGTCAGGTCCGATATCAACAGTGGTAAGCTGCGAACAGTATGAAGTTCATCCAGCAAAAACCGTCGTCACAGATACATCTTCAGCTGGTTTGTAGATTGATCTGGAGTATCTAGGACATAGGTTCGCTACAGTACCGTGAACATGGAATCGAGTGCTATTACTGTGAACGCCATTGATCCCAATGGTCAACTCCTTGGGGGCTATGACGCGATTCTTTGTTTATAATTACTGAACATGCCCTTACTCTGCTATATTCACTTAACAGGCTCTTAACTGCTATGTAGGTTCTCCGATACTGTTCTAATGAAATAGGTACAGTTTCTTTCGACATATCTTACGAGCTAAGGAATATGCATATATCATATTTCCGTTGGTTTTCTGTCCCGTGCTATTTTCTGCTGATCTCGTCGTCTCTCTCGCGGCGCGGTGTTACGAGGGCTGTCCAGAAAGTAAGTTACGATTGATCCCGAAATGAAAATCACAGTGAAATTCAGAAATGTTTCATTTGTAACAGTTAGCTACACCTTTCAGCTACTTCTCTACTTAGTCGCCGTTCTGACTCAGAGATTCGTCGTAGCGTTGTACCAACTTTCCAATACCCTCATCATAGAAGGCAGCCGCCAGTGCTTTCCGCCAATTCTCTACGCCGGCCGAAAGCTCGTTGTCTGTGCCAAAATGTTGTCTTCATAGCCAGCGGTTCGTTTGAGCAGAGATGAAACTCAGTGGGAGACAATTACGGGCTGTATTGTGGGTAACCAAACATTTCCAATTGAAACGATGCAGGAACATCTTCATTGCCCCTGCAGAATGAGGCTGAGAATTGTCTTGAAGAAGAAACCGCGCGACAGTTATGTAATGTTGGTTGCATAGCTACAGGGGAAAATTCTCACCAGGCCCTCGTACTTGGCGGGAGACACTATTTACTATAGCATCTTTACGCGCTCACTAAGAGCTCAGGAATGAAAAGAGCGACATAATTCTACCTAGAGTCATACTAGAGACACTGCCCAACACATCTTTGCAAAGCTTTATCGGATTTTCATAGTCGTTTCCATTTAGCGACCGATAGTAACTTACTTTCTGGACAGCCCTCGTATAACGTGCTGAGGCTTGACCCACCTGCGAAATACAGTATCGCTTATTTCCTGGTTCTGTCTCTGCCTCTGGCGTGGTCGCACTTTGCTTGTAGCAAGGCGAATGAGTAGTAATAAAAATTTTCTGATATTGAATCCACTGCTAGTCTGTGCCGTATTACATGCCTCCTCTTTAATAAAATTCATCCGAATTTTTCCCTGTTTTGCTTGTTACTTCCTAGTTCATATCCACCTTATATTTAAAAAAATTAGTTTATAACCGTTTCCTGTATCGCTTTGCTACCAAAGTCTTGAATCTTAGATAAATAATTAATCTTCTTTTTCATATTGCCCTGTTCAAGGATGTTGTTTACATTTTCTTCTTACATTACTTATTACTGGTACATATCCACTTAACAGGTATTTGGTAACTGGTTGCCTCATTTAAATGAGATAGCTTACGCTTTGTACAAAAGTATGTTGCACAAACAAATACTCGAAACAGATTATGCTTGTCGTTGATAAACTGTAAATGATTTTGTTTTTTGTACATTTCTCGTTTCACTTGTTGCAATGTTTGATTGATCGTATCTTTGCTTTTCTGAAGTCATTAATTCGTCTACTTATCGTACCAAAGCTGAAACTAAGGAATCGTTAATAAAAGTTAGGTTTAGTTAGATACGGTATGTCGTGGTTCCTTCGGCCAATACAACACGTTAATTATTTTGTCCCATGATGGAAACATCCCGCTGTCTCATATCTAGTTCCATTAATTAACAATCCATTGCCGTGTAATTCTATTTTCATTATTCCGTTTCTATAGCAAGTGATAAGGTGCAAATATGAAGTAAATCAGTACCATCCAATTTTCTGAAATTTTGTCTGCGGCGCTAAGACTTTTTTCTCGTTCGCTCCTAGTTCCATTTTCCCAAAAACCAACAGTATTTCACAAGATCTGTTGTTCGTCTGTATCATCCTTGTTGGATAAATAATAACATCTTATCTAATACAGTCTTCGAAATCTGATATAAACATGACGACATGGTCGTCTCTCTGTCTACTAACCAATAATACTTCATGAGTTTGTATCTGTATGCATTTTCCAATTGGACACGGTGTAACTGGATACGGGTGTACCGTATTACACTGGTATTGCTCATATTGCTCTAATTCTGTTGTTGAGTTTCGTACTGTTTTAGTAACACTGATTATTCCTTGAGCGACGGCCGGGTTGCTCTCTCACTACCCTTTAAACAATCAGTCCACCTACCTGGATATGTTTCAGGTCGTCTGCCCCTTTACTCTGCGATGGTAGATACCGGTTTAGCCGACGAAAGCACCGTTGACGAAAATTCGAGTAAATACCTATCACGCAAAGGCCACATAACTCCAGTCCATGGTCAGTAGCTGAAAGTTCGTTACATTATCGAGCGTTCGGGATTCTTTCATGAATCGTTTGAAAAAAATGCCAAAATTTCCTTAAAGTTTATTTACTGTCTTTAAAACAAGGGAGATGGCTGCATGTCCGTATTTAGTATGTCAACATCATTATGGAATATTAGTGCCGTCTCCGTTACAAGTACACACCCAAAAGCAGCCATAAGATGTTTAGTCCGTCCCGATATTTTGAACGTTCTAAACAGTCACTGACCCACGACTACTTGTGAGTTAACACAAACAGTCGTTCAGTAAGCTTATTATAAAGAAGTGCTCGCCATAACGTTTCGTTGCATGCGCGAAACACGCGACGCGAAATTTATGAAATATTCACACGCAAATATCTCCTAAGACAAACCACTCACAAAGCTCAAAATTTGACAAAATTCGCAGTAATGTAGTAGTTTTTTTTCAACTACACGTGAACCGAACGAAAGTGCGAATTTCTTCATTTTGGTATAAATTTGATCCGTGCGGTTTAACATAGGTTTTTACCAGAAGAGGCTCCCGGGCGCCTATATCGACTCCATACATCCGTGGCACAAAGCCCTACTGAAACGCGCGGGAAACGCTGAATTGCTATCGGCTAGTATGTTAAGCACTTCTATACTCGCGGTATTTCTAGTGTCAGCCAATCAGATTACCACAAGTAATTTAGACTAGAAATCGTGTTACTCCGAAACTAAATAAAATTTTATGAAAACAAAATACGATTCCTTTCCTCAAAATAAATTATTAATAAATTTAACACTCTACGTCCCTTCTGGATACCCTTTAAAAAATCAAGCTCCCTCAGACGTACTTCACATCTTCCCCTATTGCACAATAACTTTCTCACCCTTAAATTTACATAGTTTTAATAAAATATGCATTCTCACTTTACGTATGTCCTCCATTCACTCTCTCAGTATCTCCAAAGTACTCACAGAACCAACACAACGAAGTAATAATTTTCCAAAGTACTTGTGATTACGTCAGAAAGCTGTGGTAATAAAATTATACAAAATTTCAGAAAATTTGATTGTACGAACTTGTCCTATTGGTTGCTGTTTCAATTAACACTATAGATGAATACATTACAGTCCCTGACTCAGTTTCTCAATGCCAGCGCGGTTATGTGTTCTAGGTAAAAATTTACATCTCCGAAAGAACTGACGTTATTGATTTAAAATTTTAACAGTATGGTAGTATTATCCATAGAATTTGGTATACTAAGTATGAAAAAGATCGATTAATATTTAATACTGTTTCTTCAGATTTATAGAGAGTGGGTGCAACGTACTGAAGGAGGAGATTTTCGTTCGACGTCTCGTCGACAATCAGGTCATTAGAGACGGACCAGGAGCTCGGATTAGGGAAGGATGGGGAAAGCAAATCGGTCGTGACCTTTCAAAGGAACCATTCCGGCATTTGCCTGCAGTGACATAGAAAAATCATGGAAAAACCTAAATCACAATGGCCAGACGCGAGTTTGAACCGTTATCCTACCTAATGCGAGTCCAGTGTGCTAACCATTGCTCCACCCCGCTCAGTGCAACGTACTGCACGCTGCATTAGTCAGTACATGGCTCGCTCTGCCCAGTAGCAAGCGTCAGCTGTGCGAGCGTGAGGGCTAAAATCTGCTCTTCTGGCTCCATGGCGAGCTACCGATTTCAATGCAAGAAGACAACTCGTAATGATTTGCTATGTTACACTTGCTCCATGTTCCCCATATGTGTTGTGTACCAGTCTACTTTTGCTTTTGTATCTTCTGCTAACTCTTGTATACTTGCAATTGCGCTGCTTAAACTCTTGATATTCTCGCCATCCGTTGTTCCAAACACAGTTTTTAACAGTATCCCTCCTTCATCTAACCAACCATGTTTATACGTATTAACGTTTCCGGTACAATTTCTGTTATCTGCTGCAAGTGACTCCAAAGTTTCTCATAGATGATTTTAACTTCTGATACTCGTTCTGCATATCTTCCAATAGTCCTCCTTTTCGTACTTCCTTATATAAAGCTGTAAATCTATCTTGCAGTCTTCGTATATCAATCCTGACGTACCAAATGTTAAATGTAAATGTGACTGTCCATCTCTTACTTGTTAGTAGAACATCTGATTGCCTAGCTAATACAATTCCACTGTGAAGTGATTGATTCCCTATCACGCGACAGCATAGTGGGGCTACGTTTAGGAAAATTTTTCTAGTCAGCATCTTGGCACGCCACCTGAGAGAAAGAGAAGCACCATCAGGCACCTACCTCCTTTATACAAGTAAACAAACACAGGACATAAGAAAAGAAAATCAAGACTACCGTACGTAACAAAGAAATACCTTGTGCCCCAGAACTTAACGGTGTTTACTTCTAGATCTATGTGGATAACGTAGGTTTCTCTGATGTACCTGCTTCCTTTGTATTTCTGCTTTTTCCGTAACGGTTTAAGGAATTTGTGGCACTGCATCACTCTCACATTTAAACGGTTTGACTGTACTTACTATACTCTAGAAGTTCTTGTTGGCACTGCAGTTTGACGTTGACTGGAGATATCATTTCCATAACTCGGCAAGGCCTATGGTATTTCGGCAATTTTTTTTCGCTTTGCCCTTTAGGTTATATGGATTACCTAGTAGTACCTATTGTCCTCCACCATTGCCCTCTAGCATGCTTTACCCTTTGCAAAATTTCTTTCAACTTCCTTGCAAAGCCGGCCGTTGTGGCCGAACGGTTGTAGGTGCTTCAGTCTGGAACCGCGCGACCGCTACGGTCGCAGGTTCGAATCGGGCATGGATGTGAGTGATGTCCTTAGGTTAGTTACGTTTAAGTAGTTCTAAGTTCTAGGGGACTGATGACCTCAGATGTAAAGTCCCATAGTGCTCAGAGCCATTTTTTTTCCTTGCAAAATTCCGCACTGGTTCACCCTGTGGACCCAGTTTAGATTGAACTACATGGACCCAGTCTAGATTGAACTACATCAAAAGGTGGCGGCGTTTTTGCCCTTGCAGTGTCTCATATGGCAAGAGACCATTTCTGACATGAACTTTTTAATTATATGCATAGACGACAGAACTTAAATAAATATCCCAACATCAATGCTGTTTTGGATAACATATGGTGGACTCTTTCTGTCCGTACATTTGTTTGAAGATGGAACAGGCTGGTACGTAACTTCTTAATTTTTAATAAGTGACAAAGCTGTTTCATTCGGTCTGCACAGCTGTTCCATTAGGCCTGATACAAAATTACTGCCTTGGTCTTGTTTCTGGCACACTAAATTTTGGTAACTAGTTGTTTACCATTGCCTGTACGCCTTCTGATCTGGAATGGCTACCATAACTAAATATTATGAAAAATTATCTAACATCAAAAAACTTACTTATTATCTACCTACGTTCTATTAAAAGGTCCCAGATTGTCCAACCCTAACAAAGAGAATGGTTTGTCAGCCTCTTGTAGTCGTTGTAAATGAATTTTCTGATGACTCAGATCTGCTTGTTGTGCACTTGGCATGCAGTTCCTTATATATTGCTCTACAGCACTACGACGCCTTTTCATCCCAAAATCTTTTAGCTACTTGTCTGCAAATTGATCGTTTTCCTCCGGGACCTGATAATATAAGAGCATCTGCTTGATGTAAAATTTCCAGTCTCAGCGCTTCAGCAACTATAATGCGAGGTCAGGACTTTGTAGATATGCGTAGCAACCTTTCTTGCGTTTCAAATTGAGGTTGCATTCGAAACAACTGACGTTCACTGTCAGCTGTTAGTGCCTTTATCCAACCCGTCTGGCTTCCACCTACAACTTGCAAAGCTTTTATCTTCCAGCTTAGAACATCAGCATTTGTGTGTTTGACTCCTGGCTTATGAATTACCTCATAATCGAACGCAATTTTAATCCCAATCTTGCTAATAGACTTGATGGATCTTTTACCCTAATAAACATTTTAAAGATGCATGGTCTCTAACTACTTTGAATTTACGACTGTACAAGTAGCAATCAAACTAAGAGATTCCGTACATAACTGCTAACTTTTTTTTTCAGCTGATCAATAACTAGAAAATAAGACATTCAGCCTACAGTTGCAAGGTAAAATTTTTTTAGTTTACCTATGTTTCGATTCCAATAATCGTATCTTCTCCAGAACAAAAATTAAATTATTTTGGGGGCCAAACGTTGGCCACGTCACAGAATAAAATTATAACATAATAAAGACTCATAATCTTAAGATTATGTCTGTCAAAACTAAAAACATTAAGACAAACTTAGACGGAGCTACGATGGGACAGGAATGAGGGTCACACGTAAGCAACCTTATTGGCATCGAAACCTAGGTAAACCAATAAAATTTTACCTGCAACTGAAGGCTGAATTTCTTATTTTCCTAACAATTCACGATTGCTGAATCGCAGCATTATGTTAAAGATTTGTTCAATAATTAGTTTCAACCTTATTCAATTGCATGGGTACGTATGTCACCCGATGTTCTTTTCCGTCAATATTCTGACATAAGAACAGCTCATATCTCTGTATTATGCATCACACGCAGGTACGAACTCCTATTGAAAGTCAGGGAATATTAACAAGGATCTGATATTATCGCCATGAGTTTCTCAAGCGCTTCTTGGCATCGTGATGTCCACTGAAAACTAACACCTGTTTGTAGAAACTTAATTAATGGCCGTGCAATTTTAGTGAAGCCTTTCACGAAC
Source organism: Schistocerca serialis cubense (assembly GCF_023864345.2). Lineage (NCBI taxonomy): Eukaryota > Metazoa > Arthropoda > Insecta > Orthoptera > Acrididae > Schistocerca > Schistocerca serialis. The sequence continues at coordinate 336,511,885 of NC_064638.1, forward strand.
GTACGATAATAATTTCATAACTCAATGAATGACTGTAATTGTTTAGTAGATTTTGGTATCAGAAAATAACGTACGGTGGAAATAAGTCGAGGACCGTCCTCACTGTCTTGACTGATAATATGCTCAGAAAAGTTACTTGTGTCTGAGAAAAATGGCATTCCTCCAGACTTAGTGTGAAGCCTGATTCCCTGAATTAACTAAACACTTCATCCATACGTTTGACACGGTCTTTATAGTTTTTGAATAGACGACTGCATCGTCAGCAGATTTTCGATTCTAATCCACGAAGTACATCATGTAATAGTCATTGGAAGGTAGGTAAGACATCGATAATGACCTGTATTTACTGTGAAAGCAATTTTGGATGCCTTCACTACACACTTCTAGTTGGTGATAGCCACTTCTTAGATCAATCGTTGAGAAATGCTTACGTTGTGGTTCGTGCGTCGAAGTAACGATAGTCATAGCAAAATCGATATTTTCTGATACCGTCAGCTGATTTTTCTGGTACAGGTACAATATTTGCCGACCAAGTGCTATCGCTATGCTCGATAACTCCCCCACGCTGATCTATAAATTCGTCTGCTAGTGACTTATCAGTGCGTACCCGTGCAGCGTTATCTATTTCCTGCAGATATTTTGCAATACGCAGTGCTGCAACCAAATCCTCTGGGGTTTCCATTCGGTCTCTTCTTGAAAATACAGGAATTCCTCGCAAACGCACATCGAGTGATCTGTTCTCTGACTCTCTCAGTATGATGCGCTCATCATCAGGATTTCCCATCATCTCATATAGTTGCGCATTTATTTTACGAATTTTGTCTGTAATGTCTGTACAGTCTCATTTGCTTTCTGTGTCAACCCTCTCAACTTTTCCGCAACAATTTTTTCTTTTTTGTTTTTTGTTTTTGTGGGGGATTGTCATGTTTATACTCGCTTCGCTGAAATGAGCTGTAGGTTGGTCTTCGCACTTTCAGTTTCTCATGAGATTTCTTATAACTTTTAAATTTCTAGGAAGGAACCACCAAAACAGTTGGTGCCTGTTGTTGATTTCCCGTGCTATATTGCCTTAATGAACAGCACCCCCGGAAAGAAGAAAATGTAGAACTGTCCATTATGTTTGCCAATATTCAGTCGCGCACACTGTACCACAAATCCAGATGGTTTATAATGTAATAATCTGACTGTACTTCGAATGTCGCTGTCGTTAAAGCTCTCTACAATGCGCTGCGTCGAGTCAGAAATCGGAGGCTCTTGCTTCTCTCGTTTATACTTAACGGCAGCCAGTGCTGCATGCCAGGCAGTGCCTACCTAAAGTCCCACATCCCTTTGCTAGGATTGTCTGCAGTATCGGCTGCAATATTAGCAAAGGGATGCGGGACTTTAGGTAGGCACTGCAGTACGGATGTGTATGGCCTCTAGTAAAACAGATTCCCAGAACGATGACGCTGAGGAAAAATCTTCAGCCTGTTCGTAGAACATGTGATGACCCGAGCTCAAGCAGCGATTTGTTAGGCTGGCCCAGGTGTGTATGTCGGTGGTGTTCTGATCAAAGTACTTACAAGGTGCTACATGTCTTTTCCTCGGTGTAAGGTTATCCACACTGGCATGGGACTTTATATACTCCGTGTTTTATAAGCCAATATCGTCTTTCATCAAATATAACAGGTCCTTCCATTCTGACTTTGAACGAAAAACGCATTCTTGAGGATCCTTTCGATTCTCGAAGAAATCAATAATTCAAGAACAGTCTTAATCGCATTTATTATTGTTATAACACCGCCAACCGGTTTCAACCCGACGTAGGGGTCGGGTTGAAACCGGTTGGCGGTATTATAACAATAATAAATGCGATTAAGACTGTTCTTGAATTATTGATTAATCATACTAATCGCTGCTTCTCACCACAACCATGTTGTCCAAAAATCTCGAAGAAATGCCCCCAAAATACGGCAAGAAGGCCGTTTTTGGCTGTTGCCTCCTGACCCTTCATTAACCTCCGTACACTGAACTCGCTTTGATCGGAATGCATTAGCATCCTTTTATCACGATAAACTTTCTGTTGAAACACTGTTCTTAGGTGTTGCAGCTGGCCTGGCTGGTTGTCGGGATTTGAGGCCTCGTGTGCTCTACGTACCAGCTAGTGGAGAACACTACCGCATTGAGCGGAGTGATAACAGCTTTTGGCCTTCAAGTATAAGTTTGTGCGAGTCGGTTTTGCAGTAGATACCGTGTCCCACTGATTCATTGGCTTTTCTTCCAAGTGCAACATCCAGAATTGGTAAGCTGCCATCTTCTTCCACGCCCCTGGTGAACTCAATGATTGACTGGAGGGACCTCAAATGCTGAAGAAATATAGGTACAAGGCTTCCATAATACAGTTAGTCAACATGGGAAACAGAGGAATTCCCAGGTAAAGAACTTATGCCTCTCTAGATAAAAAAAAAATCTATGTAGGAAGTCATGTACTCTGGATTTAAATTAAGACCCTGGAGCTCAACAAATTAAGGATGATCTAGTTAATGGTATTAGTAGCGTAAATGCTGTGTGAGTGATTTGCAGTCCTTGATGCCTTACGACCCACACAGTATAACAACAGTTAATTTGACAATTTCTTCAGAGAATATCCTGAATTTGTCAGCGCAGAAAGTCTTGTGCAGTGACGATACTCTTTCAGTTCTGTATAACAACACGGGAGCATTTGCGAAGAACCACATTCATTATTATGTGAACTCTCCAGCCGGCCGGTGTGGCCGTGCGGTCCTAGGCGCTTCAGTCTGGAACCGCGTGACCGCTACGGTCGGAGGCTCGAATCCTGCCTCGGGCATGGATGCGTGTGATGTCCTTAGGTTAGTTAGGTTTAAGTAGTTCTAAGTTCTTGGGGACTAATGACCATGATGACCACAGATGTTAAGTCCCATAGTGCTCAGAGCCATTTGAACCATTTTTTGAACCCTCCTTAAGTATTTGTTTCAACATTAGAAAGTTTTTGAAACTTGAGGCATTAAATCTGGGTCGTGTTGAGGTACGGGTTCTTTTCATAAGTAGCTGACTGAACTTATGAAACATGACCTTAGCAATACTTACGAGTTCCTGAAGAGAAATTTATCAAACTTCATTTGAGAGAGAGAAACTGCGTGTGAAAATCCCAAAGAATTATAGTTTGCTAAATGATGCCGTGGTCGGCATTACACACAGACTGTAAAACTTACCGCCATAGTACGTTCACAGTCCACAATATCCATAAAGCATTAGTTTACAGTGAATCCTTGACTGAATTTACACTTCTTTATCGAAATTTAAATGCACAGAAGACGCTACACGTTTATCATAGGTGTTTGATACCGACTGCTGAACGTTGGCTCATCGACAAAAATTAAGAGTGGATGCTGCAGCATGGAGGTTCAAAGGGTTCAAATAGCTCTGAGCACTATGGGACTTAACATATGAAGTCATCAGTCCCCTAGAACGTAGAATTAGTTAAACCTAACTAACCTAGGGACATCATACACATCCATGCCAGAGGCAGGATTCGAACCTGTGACCGTCACGGTCGCACGGCTCCAGACTGAAGTGCCTAGAACCGCTCGACCACAACGGCCGGCGCAGCATGGAGAAATGAGAAAGCTGTGTAAGTAATGTATTGGTCCTCAAAGTCGCCTTACGCTGATCCTATTGGAAACGTGTGGTCTTATATCAAAAAGAAGCTGCAAGGAAAAAAAGATCTTCACTTTTGAACAGCTGTCAATGCAAATTCGACGCATTTGGAGTTCTATTCCAAGTGAATACGCGGAACACTTGGTTTCAAGCGAGCTGCGGAGGGCCAAAGTTGTTATAGATGCTGTGGGTGACTGGATGTGTTATGAATTGTAACTGAATTTTTCTTTTGTTCATATATGATGTGTGTATGTGTTTTAGTTTGTTGTCAACTGGTTAACTCGACCACGATCTTACTTAACAGACTGAAAGATATTTATCCCCTGCCCACAAAGTGATTTCAAAACCGTATTTACAGAACTGTATTAAATCTGTAATTTATAGTAATTTTTTTCTGCTTTTTTCTGCTAAAAGAAATACGTTTTGTAATTAGTCCTAATGATATCGTTTGGCCAGAAACATTTGCTAACAGACCCAAGCGGAAGTCAACAATGCTTATTATCGGTAAAGAAATAAGCGATGACTATGTACTTCATTTAACCTCCTCTGTCTGTGGCGCTTTTCTCTGTTGGATACCTCAAATTGTAAGCACCCGCTTCTTTGTAACACTTATTTAGTTAAATATATGATATTTAATTGAAATGAGCAAGTCGAGTTTATTTAGATAAGCACACCTCATTGATTCCTGTATAGCTATTACTGTCTATGAACATTTGTGTCTTTCTGTTCATAGCCACTACAGAGAAGCTTGCTGACGAATTGTTCCGGGTTAGAACGACCGGACACGTTTCATCTTCTTTCGTCACCCTGAGATCGAATTGCTAATCATTTCTTTTCGTTTCTTGGGTGTACGTTTATGAGAAAATAATATTAAACTGATCGGTCAATTACTGTCGAACAAGGACGTTGGAAGTCATTTCAGTGGCCTGATGTCTTCTGTCCCACGATATTATTTGACGGTGACGTAACCGAATGCTTTTTCGCATCTACTATCATAATAATAGTCAGCCCCCGGTAGCTGAATGGTCAGCGCGACAGAATGCCACTCGTAAGGGCACGGATTCGACTCCCGGCTGTGTCGGAGATTTTCTCCGCTCAGGGACTGGGTGTTGCGTTGTCCTAATCGTCATCATTTCATCTCCATCGATGCCCAAGTCACGGAAGTGGCGTCAAATCAAGAGACTTGCACCCGGCGAACTGTCTACACGACGGGAGGCCCTAGTCAGACGACATATACATTTTATCATAATAAATAATTTCATTTTTTCATATTTTTTTCTTACGATTGCCGTCTATGGACGTGTCTCCCGCCCGTCACGGAAGTGTACAACAAACTATGATTGTCTTTACCGTGACATACTGGGAAAGCTTTGCTTCATAGTCGTCTCCCAGAATCTTTTCATGCACTATAATTTCAAAGAGAGAGAGAGCAAGAGAGAGAGTTTCAACTTCGAGCTTCTACCCATGTTATAAAATCAAGATTTATGGAGAAACGTTTGTGATAGTGCTCCGTCTTTCTCTGGACGAGGTGGTTTATGAAGTTGATGTAACGGGATTTTCTGCATTTGCGAAAATATTAGCTGTTCTCCCTTTACTGAATGCTAAATATGGGTACACTTTGGAGAGAAGAACATTCTCTTTTGAACGAACGCGACTATAGTCGCAATTGACACGAATCAGGTGAAATTTCTGAAACATTGAAATGATTTACTTTATTGAAACATAACCTACTACCCTTAACGCCAAGAAAGCGTGGGTAACTGGAATGTTGGAGAAAACTGAAGTCAGATGAATGTATGATATTCCACCACAGAAGAGAGTAGAAAAAGATAATTTCTCAACTTCGAAAAGAAGCTAATAAAGCAAGAGCACAATGACTACAACAGAGAAGTGAATCAATTGAGGTTCTAGATATGAAGTGCAGTACCATTTAATGTACCCGGAGGTAATTAACTTGCAGTTAGGGACGGAAAAGTGGAACACTAAATACAGTCACGCCCCAACTCCAAGTTTTTTGTTATACCACAACCAGCATTACAAGCTCATTTTCAAATGACGTTTAATATCCAGTCCCGAAAACCAAGCAACTTTAGGAGAAGATATGCTTAACAGAGCTAAAATCCGTAAATTTCCTACAGTTCACTAGCTTTTGGTATTGAGCCTTACGTACAACTAAAGGGTCATTTCTCCCTAGCGAGCCTATAAAATAAACGATTTTTGCAGTTCTTTGCAGAAACTATTGAAGGAATCAGCGCAAATCTTTATGCATGTTATTTATTGAGTCTTGGTAGCCATTTTTTAATTTTTTTTAGAAACTGAGTCGTCAATAAGCCCCTAGTCTAAGGAGTTGCCCTGTCGAAAATGAGGCGTATTCATGACGGAAATACTGTAGTCTGCAACAAACTACATTCTTAATGTATGGGATACTGCACACGGAGTAATAGCAGAGTTTTTTGAAATTTGAAACAGTAGTAAAATGGCGGACGTTTGAAACAAAAGCTTTGTCGCGCATTTTGTTCACGTTCTTTGTAACAAACAACATTTTTTATGTATAGGATACTGCACACGGAGTAATAGCAGAGTTTTTTGGAATTTGAAACAGTAGTAAAATGGCGGACACTTGAAACAAAATCTTTGTCGCCCATTTTGTTCGCGTCTTTTGTAATAACTAATGAATAAGTTAAAACAAAAAACTGCCAATTACTCCTTGCGGACATGCCTGAGAAGGAATTACGGTTACTTTCAGAAACATACCTACCCTTATTAGCCCTGCCCGCATTCCACTCCGCAGCTTGAGATATAGTGCCTTTGTTTTATACTTTTTCAAATTTCAGATAAGGTTTGCAGACTACAGAACTTCCGTCGCGGACACATCTCATTTTCGACAGAACAACTTTAACTCCTCGGATGAAGGCTTAATGATGACTGAATTTCTTTAAAAGATCAGAACATACAGTTCAACAATCAATAAATAACATTGCAAAAGATTTACGTTGACTGTTCTGTTAGTTTCAAAAAAATCGTAAAAATCTCTTATTTTATAGCGTGACTAAGGACAAGGGACCCTTAGAAATTGCCTTGTAAGTCTGGAACCGCTTATAGCACAACAAAAGAAGTGGAGGTGACGAGGAATCTTACATACTACTTTTAGCACAGTTCTAGCTTCCGAGGAAACATTCAGTGTCTTTTCCCATTCATGTTCAGTATCTGAATTCCACTTCACACTTGTGATAAGATTATCTCTGGCGGTAAGCGAAATCGAAATTGAAGACAATATCGAATTTCACAACAACAGGCTCCTTCTCGAACGCTTCAGAGTTCAGTACATCTGGCACAGCGACTGTAATTCACGAGGTAATATCAGACATTAAATCGCGGTGGCCACGTGACAGCAGAGCCGCAACAGGCTGGGCGCGCGTGAGGTGGGTGGGTGGGTGGGCGTGTCCCTGGAGCGGGGACAATGGCGCCTATTGTGGGCCGCTAATGAAGCGGCTGCAGATAGCGCCGCCCCGCGCCGTCTTTTGTTCCGGCCGCTGGCGCGCGTAGCAGAGTTCGAATCCCGAAGGAATGCCGCACGCACCAGGGTGTGATCTATTCTGACGCACCTGCTAGCCCCACGTTCATTTTACAGAGTGAAATCTTCCAGTCTTTGCACGTCCGCTACGAATGCAGAGCAACCCGGAAACATGGTAACTACAAATAGCTATACAGAACGCGAAACTGCTCCCAACATATATGGTTCATCGCTGATGGAAGGAGAAAAGAGGCATATAAGCTATACATAAGGTGTAATAAGTTTCCGGCCTTAGGCAGCAGTGATATCAGTGTCCCGAAAACACTATGGTCAAATAGTAGTAGTAGTAGTAGTAGTAGTAGTGATGAAAGTATTGTGCTTCTTATTTCCTTAAGGCTGAGACTTCAATTTATGGAGATTCACATTGAAGTTCACTTTTGAGATTAACCCAATGTATGTACGTAAGGCTCTACTCGGACTTGAACTAAATGTTATCTAAAAGCAAAGAGCTTACACCTTGATACAGCTTTCCAACTTCTACGTCAGTTTCGTAGCTCTGAATTTTGCCCTCAAACTGAGACGACTTGCCTGCTAGACTTGTGATACTCGCAAAATATCTCTACTCCACACCTGTCCCGCATCTCGTAATCTCGCACGCCCTGAAAGAGAATACGCTCGCGTACAGGTGTGTGCAATGTACACAGCTCAGCATGTTGCAGGACGAAATTATCACCTTGGGAACGACAGGGCGGGAAGTGCGGCAAATTATGTTCGAGGCTGTCAACAACCTTGATTGAACTTCTATAATGAAGTGGAAAATAAAGGCAAAGATATGAGGTTCCAAATCCAGACATTAATATATGTGTGACCAGTAGCTAAAAGCCCGCAGTGTGTAACCACCTCTTACATAGGAGCAAGGTATACTGCCCGCCAAAAAAATCCAGAGCGGCAGGAGGAAATGAAATGAAACTTCACGGGCTGAGAGGGTATATGTTACTAACGTGACAACAGAATCGAGTCAAATTTACGAACAACTTGTCAGTATCAGCTCACTTATCAGCATGACGTTGTTATGGCATCCGTCCATCCTCGAAGGATGATGGTGTAGCATAGTTGGTTCTGACTCTGCGACATCTGCTATGACTGGAAAGTCCCACTCGAGAGTGGCAGTCATTGCGCAGTTTGGGCACTTGAGATGTGAAGGACTTTCACCAGAGGCCGCTCTCTTCTTCTGTCTTGCCCTCTTTCTAATGTCTTATTGCGTACGTTCGTTCTCTGCAAGCTCAGCCCCTTTGTGCACAGCTTGTCGGCGCTTGACACGCTCACCAGCTGTATTTCTCCATTGACCTGGTGAGATCTCTCTTGCAGACATCCTTGAAGTGAAGGTGCGGTCTTCCTACCGGCCTCACACCCTCCCGAAGTTCTCCGCACAGCACTTTTTTCGGTATTCGCTGAGGATCCATGCGCCTGACATGTCCCAGCCAGCTTATACGTCGGTGGCTCAGGAGTGCATAAATGCTGATTGTGCTTGGAAGCAGTAATACCTCGGTGTTTTGTACTCTATCCTTCCAAGAGGTCTGAAGGATCCTTTGGAGACAACGGACATGGAAGCTGTTCAGTCGGGATTCGTGTTTGGCAAGAGTTGTCCATGTCTCACAACTGTACAGAAGGGTGCTGATAACACAAGCGTCATATACTTGCGATTTATTTTTTAATGTGAGTTGTCCTTTCTTCCATTTTCAATCTACCCATGATAGCGATGCTTTTGCAATTCTGTTGGTAATCACAGTGTCCACAGCCAAGTTGGTACAAATTGTAGATCCGAAGTAGGTAAAATCATCAACGATCTGGAGAGGATTGCTATCAATGCTGATGGATGGAAGGTTGATGGTGCCCTGCGCCATGATCTTAGTATTTTGGAGGCTCATGGTAAGACCAAATTTTCCACATGCATGTGATGACATGTTGATTAGATACTGCAGCTCATCCTCTGAGTTTGCTACCACCCTCTGAGTTTGCTACTAAAGCGATAACAGAATCGGTTCGGATTTACGAACAACTTGTCAGTATCACCTCTCTTATCAATATGACGTTGTAATGCCTCTGGTATGGATACATTCACTGATCCGGTTGGGAGGGTGTCATGAATGCGTCGTATCTTCTCCTGAAGCAAGTTGGCCTACAAGTGCTCTAAACGGTCCCTCATACCTGGATACTGTCATTCGTACGGATACGACGTCTGAACTGTCCCACACATTTTCTGTCGGGAAGAGATCAGTCGATTTTGCTGACCGCAAGAGTACCTCAACAACAGTCATTTCATAGAGACACGCGTCATCTGTGGATCGCCATTATTGTTGTAAAACTGCGCCATGATGCTGTGGCGCGAGAGGTAGGACATAAGCACAGATAGCCGTGACTTACCATTATGCAGTTACAGTTTTCGTAATTACCACCAACCATGAGCTGAAGTCGTGCCCGATGGCTCCTAACACCTTGATGCCAGGATTAACACCACTGGAAGAACGGGACCTCTCTCCAGGTCACCGACACACCGCCGTGCCCGTCGACGATGGTCATTCGCAGCAGTACAGAACCTGCATTCATAGCTGAACACAATGAACCGCAATTCATGAGCAGTCTATACTTCCAGAATGCAATTTTAGCTCCGCAGCGGCGTATGCGCTGATGTGAAACCTCCTGGCTAATTAAAACTGTGTGCTGGACCGAGACTTGAGCACGGGGCCTCCACCTTCCTCGGACAAGTGCTCAACCGACTGAGGTACCCGTCGTGATAGGTTCACCTCCACCAGTTCTTCATCTCCTATCTCCCATACTTCACAGAACCTCATCTTCGGTACTTTCAAGAATAGCATAACACTAATACTTTCCCTTGAAAGGCAAAGGTTCCGAGATCGAGTTTCGGTCTCACACACAGTTTTAATCTGCCAGGAAATTTCACATCAGTGCACACTCCAGCGCAAAGTGAAAATCTCATTGTAGAACCATCCCCCAGGTTGTGGCTAAGCCATGTCTCCGTAGTATCCTTTTCCCCTGGAGTGATAATCGCAGCTCGGTCGGTAGAGTAACAGCTCGCGACAGGCAAAGTTCCCGACTTCGAATCTCGGTCCGGCCCACTGTTTTAACCATCGATGAACTTTCAGTCGACACTTACCAGCCACGCGCTACTCCAGAGGCCTCCGTTTGTTTGTGTTACCGCTAGTCTACATATGGGATGGTAATTGCCTAGTCCAGTTGCCTGTAGATCAATGGTCCGAGACCACACGGAGAGTGGCAGAGAGTCCGCTAGACGTTCTCGGACGGTAGCCAGGAGGAAAGGGTGCCTTTGTGCTAGTTGCACAGTGCAGCTATCATCCGTTGTGGTGGTCGCATGTGATCGATCGGAAACTTGCGGACGAATCCGCTTGTCCTCACATTCCCCTAGAGCCTAACATCGTGCCACTGTCACATCCTAATACACCTGCAATCTGGATACTGCACCATTCGACAAGCCGGTGAAAATGAGATCCGTAAAGAGGCATCCTCAAAGTCTGTCAGGTGCTGACAACACTGCCTCTTAAACGAACCAGCCATTCCCGTCTCCTTCACAGCGATCGCGCAACATCTGGCACTGTTCAAGTCCGCAACGCACCTTACCAGGCCTGTTAACAACACTAAACATGGACTAACTCTGTGACCGTTGTGACTGTCGCAGAGGATCGCCAACTGATGAAAGGTGGCTACACTGAGCCACAGCGCCAGAGATTGCGCCAAAGAGTATTATTCAGCCGCCTCCACTGGCAGTTCGTGTCGAGAAGTCGCAGTAGGCAGTGATTGTTGAGATGTAGCAGTGGTGAGTCGTTGTTGAGAAATTTCCATGGAGAGTCCTTGTTCAGAACTTGTAGTATTGTTTTGATGGGCTAGACACCAGATGTTGTTGGATTAGGGATGCTGTAATGTGCTTTTCGTCAATATATATGAAGGTAAAAAAATTCCTTTTTTTTCATTATTTCAATGTCTTAAACAATAATGCCTCTTGGTCACAGGTTCAGTCAACAAATCATCTGGCTCGTGCCAGATGTGTACGTTGAATCACACTTCCACACACAGAACAGTTACACTTGTGTTTTGTTGTTTCCTAGGTTTTATAGTTGCTGGGGACTTAACTAATTAATTGTGTTAACGGAAATTTTCTTTCATTCTTTGTTGTTGTTCTATGCAGTCAGATTGCGTACAAATACTAATCAGGGCCAACCGTTTACGAGACATCGTAGCGGGACATTCAGCTACTAAAATTAAAAATAATTGCATATATATAATTATGCCCCCATGCACGTGGCGACCGCTGCTTCGGATCGTCCCTTGGAATTCTTATGATTGTAAAAATAGCAGACACTAGTATTGTTGACGTAATTTGTAGTTTAGTAATTGTAGTCTATATTGCATGTGTACATTTGGTAATTGGTTCAAATGGCTCTGAGCACTATGGGACTCAACTGCTGTGGTCATAAGTCCCCTAGAACCGAGAACTACTTAAACCTAACTAACCTAAGGACATCACACACATCCATGCCCGAGGCAGGATTCGAACCTGTGACCGTAGCGGTCGCGCGGTTCCAGACTGTAGCGCCTTTAACCACTCGGCCACTCCGGCCGGCCATTTGGTAATTGTCATTCTTCTAATGGTATTTTTTGCAGAATTTAATTTTTGTTGTCTTGTATACGGGTTTGACAATTTTGTGCAATTATGAAGATTTCAATTGTTCGTTAATCGTGTTTGAGGGAAATATTTCGTGTGAATGATATTGTTGGTGATAAAGTGTCATTGTGTGTAATTTTCGTATAGTGACGAGTTTTGTATGTTTTGTAAATGATTACGTGATCGATGAGAAAGGCAAAAATGATGGATAGTCAGAATGACGAAATTGTTGACATGGCGAACTCGCCAACACAGGAGAACAGTATGATGAATAATGAAGTTGAAAACTGTTTAATAAGCAGGGAAAATAGTCCGGAACTATTTCAAAACTTTTCACAATCAAAAAATTTTCAGAATACGAGATTAACGACAGAAGATTCTGGAATTGTATCGAACACAGATAGCCTTACAGCTATGACGAAACAAACTGGTTTTGCGGGAAATGTTAGGAGCGAAAGGAATTTTGAACCAGTTACTATGGAGCAGTTGATGAGTGCTATATTAAATGTGGGATCACAGTTACGATCTGAAATTAAAACAGATTTAGGAACAATTAAAACAGAGATAAAAGCAATGGCAACACGGTTAGACTCACGAATAGGGACATGTTTCAAAAACATGAAAGATGAATCAAAGAAAGAAATTAGAGAAGTACAACCGATTTTCAATTCTCACAATAATAGATTATTTGCAGTAGAGATTAGACAAAAGGAACAGGATAGAGAACAGGAAGAAAGAGATCGCGTGATAGTACAAAAATTTTCAGAGTTAAATTTACAACGTGCACACGATAAGGAAGAAATATTTGAGAGACTCGAGGAATCCGTACCAAATGACAGAATAAATAACCTAACACAACAATATGAACAGTTAACTACTAAATGTGTCAATACTGAAACCCGAGTCGCGACACTTACGGAAGATGTAAATAAACAGAAAGAAAAAATAGGTGACTTATCGGAAAGAGTTGAGGAGATTTCAGATAAACTGACAAGTCTTAGTTTAAATGAAGACAGAGATTCGGATGATACAGCTCCATTACCATTTGCAAAAACCGAAGAGTACCAGAACATAAATAAACATGTTGAAAATCAGGGAAATTTTAATGAACGCGTTAAAAGGGAATTTGAGACATTACAAAAGCAAGTCAAACAAATTGAAGGCGAAATCGTAGGAAAAGACGGCAGAAGAAATTTAGAATCACAGATAGCAGAGGGGTTTGAAGAAAGTAATTTATTTCATTTACGAGAAGCAACAAGAGAGCGCCAGGCGCGCGAACTTGACAATAATCGACATTCGGACTGGGACAGACGCGGTAGGTCTTTGTCGCCACGAGGAGAAAACTTTGACTATAAACACTTCTTAACTGTTCGGAAATTTAAGATCTTTCGCAATTCTAAGAACGACATAAATCCATGTTCATGGTTAGATCAATTTATGTACGCAGTTACACCAAATTGGCCACTAAGTCACAAACTGGGATTTACGAGTGGCTTTTTATGTCCTCAGGGGATTCACTACGCTAAGTGAATATGTGCCGTAGCGTGCATAGGGCCCCGAGCTGTAGTGGTGCTATTTCTCTTTTAGTTTTCTGCACCGCTGCCTACTCTTCTACTATTCTTTGCATCTATCAAAACAACTCTTCGACTATCAATCTATCTAGAGAGTCGGTAAAGAGTAACCGGATATGACTATTTTACCCAAAAGTGATTTCGGAAATTACCATTTGGACTTACTGTATCTTCAGCAGCATTCATTCGTAGTTTAAACGAAGTTTTACCTGTTCATCTTCGTGACAATATTACTTCATATGTTGACGATATTCTTATTGCTAAACGTTCTTGGAGTGAGTATAACGAAATTTTGGATTCATTATTACGTATTTTTGCAAGAGTTGGCATTACAGTGAACTTGGAAAAATCTGAATTTGGTCGTTCTCGGGTGAAATTTCTTGGTCATATTATTTCTACAGAAGGTATTCTCCCTGATCCAGAGAAAGTAGACGCTGTTCGTAATTATGCTGTTCCTACCACAAAACGTGATGTTCGTAGTTTCCTTGGCGTCTGTAATTTTCTTAGACGCTTTGTTAGATTGGACAATTTGGCCACACCTCGTTTATGTGAACTATCTGGAAAGAATTCTAATTGGTGTTGGGATGAGGAAGCTCAATCAGAATTTGAACAACTTTGTGATGCTTTAGTTGCTGCTCCCCTTCTTTCACATCTGGATTTATCAAAAGATTTTTGTTTGGCGACGGACTCATCATACAAAGGCCTAGGTGCACACTTATTTCAAGAGATAGAAGAAAACAGCGTTGTAGAACAGAAAACTATTGCATTTCGAAGTCGTGTTCTCTCTAAATCAGAAAAGAATTATTCGATTACGGAACTTGAAGCTTTGGCTGTTGTTTGGGCTTTTACAAAATTTCGGACATTTTTGTATGGCAGACATACTAAGGTTTACACCGATCATCGAGTTCTGGAATTTCTTATGTCAACAAAATTAACACATGGAAGATTGTCACGATGGGCGCTGTACCTACAGGAATTTGATTTTAGTATTGTTTACATACAGGGTTCTTCAAGTATTATTGCTGATGCTTTATCACGTGCACCTATGGGTTTGAAACAAAGTGCTGAAGAGAACTGCAAGGAAAACAATTATTGTTTGATGTATATTAAAGGTGTTGCGTTTGAGAATTTTATTTCGTCTTCGCTCCAGGACATCGCTAAGGAGCAAAATAAGGATCCAATCTCGAAGGACATTAAGGAGAAGTGGAGGAGAAGGGAAAGCGTAGCGATTAGACAGTATTATTTAGTTCGCAATGATACTCTTTTTAAACGAAACTCGGTCGACAACTCTGTTTGGTTACTTTGTATTCCTGATGAGTGGGTTAATAAACTGATTTGGTATACGCATTTCAGTTATGCACACTTTGGTCCCAGAAAATGCTTTCATAAATTACGAGAAAATTGCTACTTCAGTAATATGGAAAAACGTATTCGATCTGTTCTTGCCAAATGCAAATTATGTGAAAAGGCTAAGCCGCCAACTATTTCTCACAGAGCACCGTTGTTTCCTATCATTCCAGCGAAATTAAAGGAGATGGCTGCAGTCGATTTGTTCGGTCCAGTGGTTCCTTCTAATAATGGTTTTGCGTACATTTTGGTAGCTGACATCAAAATATGTGTGTTTTACACCTTTACGCAAAGCAACAGCTCGTTCAGTATCTAACGCTTTCATCAAACATTTTCTTAAAGAAGTTGGTCATGTTGATAAGGTTATATCAGATAATGGATCACAGTTTCGCTCTAAAATTTGGCTTTGTACTCTACGGCGTCGGAAGATTAAACCAATTTTCATTTCACTTTTTCACCCTCAATCTAACGCTTCAGAGAGATGGATGAAGGAAATCAATAAATTGTGTCGACTTTATTGTCATCAGAATCACAGAACTTGGGATCAGTATCTTCATATTTTTCAAAACATTCTGAATGAACTCCCTAATGATTCAACTTCTCTACCGCCTATATTGATATTAAAAAATAAAGCACCGACATTTCTGAAATCTTTCCTTTTCCGCCTACACGGAAACTGCGGCATTCTGAAGTTGTGGACCTGGCTCTGCAAAATATTGCATCTGCGGCTGCTAGAAGAGAGACATCAGCTAAACGTCCTGGTCGTTTAAAAACCTTGTCAGTTGATAAAAAGGTGTTAATTAAGTCTCACTGTTTGTCTCACAAAGGAAAAGGTTTGTGTCGCAAATTTTTTCTACTTTATAACGGTCCATATAGGGTTCGCAAAATCATTCATGATAACACTGTCGAAGTAGAAACTCTTAAATCTCGACGCTCTAAAGGAATACGTCATATATCGAACGTTAAAATTTTTGTGGAATGACATACTTTTGAGAAACTAACAGTTATACGTAAACACGCAGAGAATACAAGGATACCGCGCCGTGTTCCGGCGGCGGCACATACTCAAAGCAACAGTCAAGTCTGCGCGCCGCACAAGGCAGTCGTTGACCGCAGACAATTACTTCCTACGTCACGCGTACCTACAGCTGATCGAGCGCTCAGTGCGAATGCACTGGCAGCCGTAAACAAATACACAGTGTAATTTCTCCGAATAAATTCAGTATAAAGCTATAGTGACTTGATAAATTATGTTATTAACGTTCAGTATTTTTCAGGATACGGTTGTATAAAATATTTAAGAACTTCAGGTAAATTCTATGTGTGTCCGACGTTAAGAGGATTGCTATCGAGAAATTTTCAGGAAGAATGTAATTTCGAAGAAGAAACTAATAAACTAAAAAGGTAACTATTAATTGAGTTTATTTTTCAGGTAACATATTTCCACTTAGGTACGTACTTTAGACGTAATTTGCTGCTCGCGATTACGTGATTCGTACTTTGTGCTAAATTTCATGTTCTACGAATTTACTTGTGAAGCGACGTGATTGCGTACATTAACTGATTTGACAATGATTGATTAATGAACGGGGTTGTTACTTATGTATATTATGCATCGCTTGG
Source organism: Schistocerca serialis cubense (assembly GCF_023864345.2). Lineage (NCBI taxonomy): Eukaryota > Metazoa > Arthropoda > Insecta > Orthoptera > Acrididae > Schistocerca > Schistocerca serialis. The sequence continues at coordinate 336,528,296 of NC_064638.1, forward strand.
CTGCACTGCTTTTCCACTGATGTCATATTTTTCTATTATGTGCCTGCTGTGCTTATTTATTTAAATTATAATTGTCACCTGATTAATTGTGCTGACTGTGGTTATGTATGTAAGTTATACTTTTTGATTTATCTGCTTGCGCGTTCATGTTTACTTATTAAGATTACATGTGAACATTTATTTGCTTATGCTGATATGATGCTAATGACCTGTTTATTATGTATGATATATATTTGCTGCTTTGCGTATGGATTGCATATTTATACATTTCTGTTTGTTGTCATAACTACTCTTTAATTTGGTATATAGAAATGCTGATAAACTGTGTACAAACATGGAGTTTAGGTCACACTATGGTATTAATTATGGATTATTCGCTTGGCAGAGCCTCGTTGTAGGGATTGTGCTGCATCCACTTGTTGTCATTCTGTTCTCTACTGGTATATTTACTCGCTGTTGCATGTTTTGCTTACGCTCTGTGCCTTATATTTTTAAGATAAGAAAATGAACTGCTGTAATTCGACGAACGACATTAGTACAAGAAACTTCATAGAAGTCACATGAGCTGGAGGTTTTATGGAAGCTGTATACATTTATGCTAATAGGAAGGAAGCTAACGACATGACATACCAACACTAGGTTTAGACCATTGCAGTTATTACACTTGACACAAGAAATACTCCACATGTTTGCTTCTGTTTTGCCATGACTCTTGAAGTGGTGTACACACTGTGAAATATTACGATCATTAACACTTCGTACTCGTACTTACTTACTGAAAGTTATTCAAACTAAAGGCTGTTAGAGGTCATGTATGCATTTCTTTTATTTAACGATGGACAAGGTAACCAAAATGTATCTTATAATTCATAATGAGTAGAAGATTTGGGTCAGATGGATTACACAGAGGTTGTGTGCGGACATTGTGTCTTCGGATTGTATGGGATGATGAATTGAAGTTTGCACTAGGATTTTGTCTGTACTTGTTCGAGGAGACTGACTAGAGGAAAGAGTTGTTATGGAAGTGAAATGATATTGGCGATAAGGTTTATATGTATCGACGTATTGAAGAGGTATTATTGAGGTATAGAGATTATGTGATGCTGATGATTATTAGTGGTCAAGAGGTAAGGTAAATGATATTGATGATATAAACCTTATGTATCGACGTAAGAGGTATTATTGAAGTATTAAGTTTATGTGATGCTGATGATTATTGGAGTTTTGGTGGATAAGAGATGAAGTAAGTGAGGAGCATTTTTTTTGTTTGTTGGTCTATATGGAACAAGGAGGATGAAGATAGCAGACTAGAACACTCAAGTGAAAGGAAGATTGTCTACACACACACTTTGTTAAATCACTAAGCAGTAATACTTTTTTTTTGGAGAGAGGAAGTATTTGCATATCTTGGCACACTGACAGTTGTTCAGCAACCGTATATTTTGATTTGGCTTGGCAAACATTGGTCTTGACATGATGACTACGACGTCGACTAACTATTATTGACTGTTATACATTGCTGCCACTACTACTTGATACACAAGTTGAACATAAAGTTTTGGACAGAACTGCATTTACACAGTTAACACTATTCAATTACACAGTAGTACTTAATGTGGATGAAAGATGAGTGAGTTTGTTTTGTGTGTTTTCTTTTCCTAATCCTAAATAATTGGTACCGACCTATCTCCTAAGTATTATTTTACTTTTTTTTTGTGGCTTGCACTGACACCCACAAATATTATAGGTTTACTGTTATTTGTGTATTGTAATAGTTAATATGACAATTATCTGATATCAATTGTGTGTTTGTTATAAATTGTATGTTCAGTGTAAGAGCATTGACAATAAGTTTGTAAATGCAATTGTGTGTGCATTCAAACTGTTGTTCGTGCTTGCACCTGTTCAACATTGATGTGTGCCACTTGGAAATGTTTAATTTCTGCTGATAAACTCTGATGAACAGTGTGATTAGTGATAGTGAATATTATGGGCTGCTGTCTGCACCTGTTCAACATTGCTGGGTGCCACTGATGGAACTGCTTCTATTGAAATGATGTCACTTGTTGCTGTCTGCACCTGTTCAACATTGCTGGGTACCACTGATGAACTGCTTATATATATAATTAAGCCCCCATGCACTGTATTTAGTTGTATATCCGGCGATGGCACATTCGAATACGAAGCTACATTGACAGTAGACGATGTCTTCTGTGTCCTTCACTTTTTCTGTCAGACAGTGTATGTAAAGTTTTACATCAATACTGATTATAAATCATGAGAAAAACACAAGCAACGAATACGTAAGAGAATCTACACGACGAACACGAGAGACGATAATGTATATATTGGCCGGAAGGTGCTCTGAATTTCCAGTCATTCGTTAAACAAATTACGATTCTAACGGAGGACTCATGATCGTCAACTAAATACAAACCCGCTACCATAATTTTCCTCAACTGAGACTTCAAATTCGAACGATATTTAACATTGGAATCTACATTGTGTAAGGAAGATACTGGACCTACGAAATAAACTATATCAGCGGTCTAACCGCCCTCCATACTTGTAGTGAAGCCGTTAGAATAAGTCTATAATGGTTGAAAGTTCGTATCGCAAGGAAACCCAACATTAACGCGCTCCTGTCCAACGGAAAATAGACTGAAGGCTTATAGAAAAAAAAGAAACAATGGCGAAAGTATTCGTTATCAATTGCAAATATGGGTTCCTCCCTCTGCCTGCGACTTCATAGAAAGCTCTTTATCTGTGAAACGATCAGCGGATGCTGATTACACGTTCTCGGCTTGCAGAAAAAGCGACATGGACCTGGGTCCCAAAGACATCCCAGTTTTAGAAATATCGACTTTGAGAGAATCAAAAATGTGGTTCAAAATTAAAGTAACTTGTAAAGAGCGAGGTTATGTTACGAACATACTGTCCCCTTTCACAAGCAGTGGAAGTTAGTGTCCTAATACGTGGATCTCCTTTACAAGGATATTTAACATGCAATATTACATTGGAAAAGCAAAAATGTCTTGTATTCTGTGTTTTACGTACTTAATTGTCAAGTTTCACAAGGATGAGACTGGTAATTGGACACGGCATTATGGTAGGAGCCATTTCAGCACGTGCCTGAAGTGGTTTGGAGAAATCACTAAAAACCTGAATTACGGTGGTCTGATGAGAATTAGAGCCTAGATCCTCATGACTTTCAGCCATATATGGAACAGCACGATCTCATTCTGTTTATCTCCTGCGTACAATACTACTTCCATTATACAGCTCCGCAAAGAAATTATTTCATAACATAAAAGGTCGGTACTGAACTGTTCTTTCACTCCTCAACAATGATTATCACATTTACTGCAAACCTACACACAGTTATAGTTGTTGTTGTCCTCAGTCAGAAGACTGATTTGGTGCATCTCTCTAGGATAGTCTATCCTGTGCAAGACTCTTCATCTCTGAATAACAAGCATAAATTACATGCATTTGAACCTGCTTACTGTGTTCAAGCCTTGGTTTCCCTTTACAAATTTTACCCCACATACCGTCATCCGTTACCAAACTGACAATTCCTTGATGCTTCTGAATGTGTACCATCAACTGATCCCTTCTTTCAGTCAAGCTGTGCCGTAAATTTGTTTTTTAGCGTATTCGATTCAGTACTTCCTCATTTGTTGACCGCCGGAGTGGCCAAGCGGTTCTAGGCGCTTCAGTCTGGAACCCCACGACCGCTAAGGTCGCCGGTTCGAATCCTGCCTCGGGCATGGATGTGCGTGATGTCCTTAGGTTAGTTAGGTTTAAGTAGTTCTAAGTTCTAGGGGACTGATGACCTCAGATGTTAAGTCCCATGGTGCTCAAAGCCATTTGAACCATTTTTGACCCTCTGCTGCGTTGCGTGTTTCGCCTCTTAAAGCTACCCGTTCGTTTGTTACAGTATTCCTTTCCCTTGTGTCAGTCCAGTGTTGCGTTGGCTTTAGAAATTCTCAACAATGTCAGTTTCCTTTAGTTTATCCAGGCCCCATCTCTGTAATTGTCTAGCTTTTTCCAGTTTCTTAAGTTTTAATCTGATGTTCATAACCAATAAATTATGGTCGGAGTTCTCATATGCCCTAGTAAGTAATATTCACAACAGTGCTGTGGTGTTAGTCCGCCTCCGTAGCCGCGTAGTCTGGCTTTAGAAGCCGAGCAGTACCGACGTGCGCTCTCTTTCCGCCTGTGATCCTCACAGCCTGTATTGTTTACTTTGTGGACTTCGACTCCGCTTGCTTGTGAGCTGGAACATACACAACCGCTTCAGGAAATCTACACCTCGATTCACATTTAACAGTGAGCATACACGACTGAAAGTGCTGGAAGCAGAGCGTTTCCTCTGTGACGATGAGAAAATACCACCATCGGACATACTGGGAATACACCTTTCCATTCTCAGTAGTGTCGTATATGTCAAGGTCCTTGACAATGCAGTGTGTGACAGGATCTTGAAATGTGCTCAACATGGCCTTGCCTTAGTGTTCGTACCATATGCGTGTGCTGCCGGCGGAAGATAATATAGCGGCTTACTGTCCCTACGGCGTGGTTCACGGTCACACCGCAGAGCTCTGGGTGCGGTTCAGCACGTACCCCCCTCCCCCCCTCCCCCCCTCCCCCACCCCCCGCCTCCCTTTCATCAGTTTTAAACGGAATGCGTCAGTCAGATCACTATTGATTTTCGTTGTTAAGTGCCGATCTATTTAATCGTGTCGTGTGGTCGTTATATACGATGTCAACCCAAGACAAACTCTGGGTGGGCGTCGAGAGAAACACCACCAACCGTATTGCCTGTGACCTACGCAGCGGCCTTCTCTTCGCCGCCCACCGGTCGGCGACCAACAGACCCAGTGTCACAACTGACACGACCATAGGCGTTCCGACGGAACGAAGGCGACTGCGACCTACCCTCCCCTTACAACATCGACGCCTGCCGACTCTGTTCCGGACGCTTCGATGGAACTTTCTGTACTCATCGTCCTCACGGCGGTTTTTGTGTCGGAACGCCGGGAATCCCGCCCGTTTTCCGAAAACGAGATAGAGAAGATCCAAAGGAGAGCGGCGCGTTTCGTCACAGGGTTATTTGGTAACCGTGATAGCGTTACGGAGATGTTTAACAAACTCAAGTGGCAGACTCTGCAAGAGAGGCGCTCTGCATCGCGGTGTAGCTTGCTCGCCAGGTTTCGAGAGGGTGCGTTTCTGGATGAGGTATCGAATATATTGCTTCCCCCTACTTATACCTCCCGAGGAGATCACGAATGTAAAGTTAGAGAGATTAGAGCGCGCACGGAGACTTTTAGACAGTCGTTCTTCCCGCGAACCATACGCGACTGGAACAGGAAAGGGAGGTAATGACAGTGGCACGTAAAGTGCTCTCCGCCACACACCGTTGGGTGGCTTGCGGAGTATAAATGTAGATGTACATGTAGATGTAGATAACGAAGGTCGGGAGCGCAAGCAGCGGTCACGAATGAAGCGCCAGCGCCAACACCGCACGACTTCTGACCAGGATGCCTCGCTTCACATCCGTGATTCAGTGACCGATAGCCCTGGTGACACCTCAGTGACTCCTCAGAATGAAGAGAACCACGATGTTCCTTTGAAAAACGTAACCAACGATCTGGAAAAACTCCACCCCACTTGCAACTCAGCCGTTCTGCCGCCACTATCGGCACTGTTGGCGATGGATCACAGGGACACATCTGAGATACCAACGGCATTGGTGTGGAGCGACGACGTCGAAGACGCACCGGACCCTGAACGGGTGCCTGCAGCACCAGTGCCGGAACAACAAACGCCTGACTCGGTGAGCGGTGCTGCCGGCAACCCCATTCCATGTAAACTGAAGTTGGGGAGAAAGAAAGGGAGGCGATCACTGCTGTCAGCTGCATCGGCACGTGACGCGGAATCAGCGACCACGCTTGAAAATGTGTACCGGACCGGGATTCGAACCCGGGATCTCCTGCTTACTAGACATACGCGTTAACCACTGCGCCATCCGAGACATAGCGTCACCGCAATTGCGCGGACTGTCTCGGTATGCCCCACGCGCGATCCACATTCTCATCGAGCACTACCTACCCGCAGTCCCCGTCCATTCCTTCCATGTTCTCTTCTCTGAGATTTTCACAGGAGGGCGGACGTATAAGTGCATCCACATTGAAGAAGGTGGATGTTACGCCGTAACGTAAAAGCAGGCAAGTCGGTCAACAGCATTAGAGTAGAGAGTACTGTGGGGCGGCGTCAGCCAATAATACGGCGATCAACCCCTCTCTAGGACGAAAACGAGACATTAGCGCCATCTACAAAAAAGTAATATAAGTGCCGCCACCTCCTGGCCGTGGGCTAGTTGAAGTATAGGCAGTCTACGAACGCTACAGCAGCGACTTAGGACTTGTATTGTTTCACTTGTATTAGGGATTGTTTATACTTAAGAAGCTTATTTGTCTGTCACCCATTGCTTGCGACACTTCTGTATTTCACACAAGTTAAGTATTGTCAATATCAATTATCTTACTGTAATAAAAATCCATTAACACGATTTGCTTGAGTTGTTGTCCAGCGATCCGAAAAAGCAGGTTTCCTAGGCACCCTGTATTAGACGAGTGAGCAGGACACAAAAGTGAATCCTCTGCCCCCCCCCCCCCTAGGCGAATGAATTATATGTCCAAAAGAACACATATCATGCATTCACAAAAAGCCCTTCTATTGCCTATCGGTGTGTTTCCTGTGCACTGTGGGTCACAGCTTCAGTCGTACCGAGTGGCTAAGATCAACATCAAGCCGTCCGCTGTGAACGAGCGGTTCTAGATACTTCAGTCCGGAACCGCGCTGCTGCTACGGTCGCAGGTTCGACTTCTGCCTCGGGCATGGATGTGTATGATGTCCTTAGGTTAGTTAGGTTCAAGTAGTTCTAAGTCTAGAGGACTGTTGACCTCAGATTTAACATCAACAACGTTAGTACCCTGTTGAAATAATTTGAGCTTCCGACACGGACGCCACGCTGCTTCAAGGGAAGCACTTGGCCACCTCGCCGGATGTGGTCAGTTACGCTGCTATTGGGAAGACCTTGGACGCGGAGTAGCCAAGAACACTCGTGATGGTATATTAGTTGGAGACGTCATGTGTCTGCTTTCCACAAGGGGTATGGCACCTACAGTGATAAGCATCCACATTGTAAATGTGTACGTCACATAGAAGGGACAGAGCTCGATTTTACTCCGAGGAGATCACTACCCCCCCTCCTTTGCCGCTACGGACATTGTGTTTTACATCGCAAGGACCAACAACCATGCTTCAAACACTGACACGAACAATGCTTTTTCGTACACGACATTTCCCTCTGTGACACATTGGAGTTTCAACATGGCGATGCACCGTCTATACATATCAGACGGGCCACTCTGCAAGTGGTCTGGATAGGATCCATGTCTCCCAGGAGATCGTCGGTGCTATCCAGAATGTAGAAGGCTGGCCCTCGACGTTCTCGGACCACTATGCATACGTCAGCACCATCCTCCTCCTACGGCAGGCGGAAAGGCACAGTTGTGTGTCCTTACTTACAATCCTGAATGCCGGCGATAGTAGCGGAGGTTTGGACAGTGTCCGAACGCCGACGTCCGGCCTATACGATGAGAAAGCCTACAATATGGCGAGTCTTGATGCAGGTTGGCAAGGAGGTGTCTGCTTAGAGCCATCATACGACAGACGTCTACTTCTCAGTTCTTTGTGGCCTTAATATGCAGCCACGCTCTCTGGCTGTTCAGATGGGCTGCAACAGGATAAAGGCTCACGTAGTTACGCTGACCGTCGCAGATTGCAGGCAGTAACCGTGAGGACTAGATGGTCGTAGGAAGACCTCTCAGTGCGCCACATCGTAATCGACAGGAAACACCACATGCAACAACTGGTCTCAGAGCTCGTGTCTCATGGAGGTAGTGGGACACCAATCAAGTAGATATCATAGCTGGCTTTGTCGAACATTTTCGCCACATCTGTCAGTACGCGCACCATGAAGGCTATGATTTGTAGCCGGTTTTGTCCCATATCACTCGCACCATTTCAGGCATTCAAGTGGAAATCCTGATGGAGGAAGCCTGCAATATGGCAAGTCTTGATGCAGTTTGGCAAGGAACTGTCTACTTAGAGCCATCATACGAAAGACTTCGACTTCTCTGTTCTTTGTGGCCTTAATATGTAGCCACGCTCTTTGGCTGTTCAGATGGACTGCAACAGGAAGACCTCAAGGATGCGACAGCGATGGGTGCTCCAAACAAGTTACCTGCTGTTGATGGTCTTCCTGTAGAATTTTATCTGGCTTTTCAGGATTTGGTGGCACCAGTGCTGACTGCGATGTTCCACGAACGGTTGGTGATAGGCGCCACAGCCGGCCGGAGTGGCCGTGCGGTTCTAGGCGCTACAGTCTGGAGCCGAGCGACTGCTACGGTCGCAGGTTCGAATCCTGCCTCGAGCATGCATGTGTGTGATGTCCTTAGGTTAGTTAGGTTTAAGTAGTTCTAAGTTCTAGGCGACTGATGACCTCAGAAGTTAAGTCGCATGGTGCTCAGAGCCAATTTTTAAGGCGCCTCGGTTCCGGAGCCATTTGTCGAAGGCATGGTCATCTTAATTCATAAGCCATCGCAGGGAAATACTGTTGCATATTATCGCCCCCTAACCTTACTCACTGCCGACAATTAGATATCTGCAGGTAAGTTGGCGACACGATGCTGTTGTATCCTTCTGAGTATAGTAGCCACAGAGCAAACGACGCTGGGTGGACGCATCAGTGCCCAGATGGCCACTGGTGAACGTCGAGACGAGGTTGTTCTAACAGTTACGTGCAATCTCTGTGCAGCATTTGTGGCCGTCAGGTTTGACACCGCTTTCAGTAGAGTGCAACGTTGTTACCTCTTTGTTATCATGGAACAGATGGTCCTCACTGGTACACAACGACGTCAGAGCCAATTCCCTTGTCCAGGCTAACTGCCATATCGCCAGACCACTACCGATCTGCAGTTCCTTACGTCTCAGATGCCCTCTATCGATGCTCCTCTACACTCTCGCCCTGGAGCCACTCATTGGGAGTCTCACAACGAACCTGTGAGGATTCACCCTTTGGCAATACACGTTTCACTGTTGTGCCTAAGCAGATGACCTGTTGCTCCTGGTACGGTTACAGGAAGAGACCTGGTGCATACTTGATTTGATGTCCATGTATGGGGACATGGCAGCCCATGATTTGATCGTTGTCAAATTTACGGCGGTGCCAGTTGGCCTCAGACTCACACGAGAAGAACTGGCACCTCTGCCTTGCATCCAGAGCTTCTGCTACCTTGGCATCGTCTTTACATCCACCAACGGTCATACCGCAGTGGTCAATATCCGAGGCACCTTCCAAACCACTCGCGCCACCGTTCGGCAACGTCGCCTCCATAGCTTTGATGCTTTACAATGTTTGTAATATCTGAAAGTGCACGTAGTTTCCAAGATGGTGCACATGGCACAGGCCCTTCCGATGTCGCCGACGACTGTCGCAGCCTGCAGGCCACGTTGGGCTTCTTTATCGTCCCACAGGAAGCAAGGGGTCTTGCCCTCTCCAGTGTCTGCTGTCGGGCGGCAGCCTTATCTAGTCAGGCACAGGGAATTCATTCACGCGACAGCTCTTGGACATTTACACGATGGACTCCATCTCCCCAACAGTATAAGTAGAATATGTTGTGCCTCTATTAGCACATCTGTCTGTCTTTTTTTGTGCTTGCACTAGCCTCCCATGTACGCGTGCTCCACTCCTAAGGATTTCGACATTCAGTCACTGAGTGGCATACCTTGCAACAACTTTGTGATCGAGTATCCATTAATGAAGTGGCCGACGATGTGTCGCAACTTTCATCGGCCCGCATCTTCCGACACCAGTCCGAGCGACATGGTGTCACACTGCCAGTGGAAAATTCGCCTCTAACCAGCGCTAACATACGAATGGTGTAGTGGACACTCCTTTATTCTCCACCTGTCACTCGGTGGACGATGACGCCCAGCACCTGACCTGCACCGGTGTTCGTGACGTCGGGATACTGGGGCGTAAATGATCACCTGTTGTCCCTTTACTCCTCCATCCGTGGACGAACCGTGCTCTTCCATTCTCCTCCAGAATGTGTGCTTTCTGCAACCAACACTGATGTGGTAGTCTGCGTCAAAGGATGAACAGTCGATTACATTTATGTAGATGGGGACAAATTGCGGTTCGGTCTTTGGACCTTCCTGCAGAATGAGCATGTGGTGATTGAACAATGTCCGCGCTACCGCACCTACTTCGCCAGTTACCTCCGTGGGGTTTTGCGCGAACCCACCGCTCAGTTGGAATGTGCCTGGCGTGGTTGGCTCAACTTCTATCCAGGTGCTCCACCAACACACCCTCAAATGGTTCAAATGGCTCTGAGCACTATGGGACTTAACATCTGAGGTCATCAGTCCCTTAGAACTTAGAACTACTTAAACCTAACTAACCTAAGGACATCACACACATCCATGCCCGAGGCAGGATTCGAACCTGCGATCGTAGCAGTAGCGCGGTTCCGGACTGAAGCGCCTAGAACCGCTCGGCCACCGCGGCCGGCACCACACCCTCATGTTAATTCAAGTCTCCGGGGGTGCAGCGACTGATACCACACTGTCCGTGTTCTCCATTACTGTTCCCCCACCTACCACTGCTGTACCACGCGACATAATTACACGGTTACCAATTAGTATCTGTTTCATTGACTGTCCCTCCTGAACCAGGAATTTACTTTCAAAATCTTTTCTTAAGGAATTTAAATTATTTACCAGCGATTCATCAAGACCATTAACACATTTAATCACACTAGGTGAACGTGGAAGTAGCTGCCAGGGAGTAACTGATGAAAATGAAATTACCTTTAACAAATGGGAATTTTATTCATAAAAGCCTTTTCAAAAACAGATTTAAAATTTACAAGCCGAAAAGCACTCTCGAAATATCAAGTTACAATTTTATTTAGAGGCAGGCAGAACAATATTGACAGTATGAGCCTTCGGGCTGAGAAGCTTGCCGCTCCCTTTCAACACGGCCGTAGTCACGACCGCTGACAACAACCTCTGAAAGACTACACTGGTGCAAATCTTCAAGACACAAGATTACTTTAAACTAAAAATTTTAACACCTCACACAAACACATTAACTATGCACCCGGCAAGAGGGATGGAAATGGTACAAACACTCACACTAAGAAATTATTTGCCACCGAAAGTGCAATTTGTTTTTAAAAGGACTCTTACGGTAGAAGGGTGACAACTTTATAAAAATAACTATTTAAATAAAACCCATGAAATTCAGACTTACATAAAGTGTACAAACATGCTCTACGTTACACATATACCGCCTCGCAAGATGATAGGTAAGATAAAAACATATTTCAGGAATTCGGCCTTTAGACCTTAATTCTATAAATTCGTTAACACGAATCCGACAAACATGACAGAGGCAGCTATTAACGTACAGCAGACTGACAGACAGACTGATAGACACTAACTGCCTAATAAATGCGGACGAGAGAGAGACGAGCAAGCTGGGGATGAGAGACTGACTAAGAACACAAGTTGAATTTAGCAAGTAACTGAAACAACATATCACGAATCACTTAACTTTTAATAAACTGCGATGTCTGGCGAAGACCTGGCGCAGCACCCCCAAAACGCTCTACCGAACCGTGCGCTTCCAGCGCTTCAACGGACACAGGAAGGCGCGCCGATCTCCCGTCTCACGAAGTCGCAGCTCGCGCCGGCCAGACCGATGTCGTGGGTTGACTCCTGTTGCCCTCGTGTCGGCCGCGAAGCCACTACCCCTCGCTATACGGCGTGGCCCACTGGACTGACGTGGCGACCTCACATTCACCGACGCTCAAGACGAACAAGTCATCTTGTGTCCCAGTGCGTGACCGATCAACCGATCGATCCAACCGCCAATGACCATTGCCTGAACAACTCGAGCAGACCGGCGGCCTAACACATCTGCCCCACACTGACCCAGCTGACCAACTGACCAGACTCGCCTCCTAGCGAGCTCATAGCGCTCCTTAAATGCACGTGGACAGGCAACCTTTCCCCTTTCCCACCAGAGGGAGACACCAAAGCTGCGATTGCCACAGCGGCACCACCGCCAGAAACGGAGGACGACTGCTTCACACTACGCGCTGCGGCGCGCTATTCAAAACAGCAAACTTTACCACGGCTTACCTCCTTCTCGATTTCCGGTTGCCTGGTGGTGTTCGGGACGCCGTGGCCATACCTCGGGTGGTTGACCCCTACCCACTCTGCCCCTCGCTCTGCCATCGAGCCGCAGGCAACCTACGAGTACTCATATCCTATCGTCCCTCCTATCTGCTTATGAGGAACAGTCAATTTTCCCCATTAGCGTTTTCTGACGTTATCTGCTGATTTGGCGTACTACTTATTTGTAAATAAAGTTTATATTTCCCTCTCATGATCAAAAAAAAATTATATCCATTATAAAAGAAGAGTGAAGAAAGGGTGTTAATTCGCTGCTGCCAGTACACAGGGAAGCGAACTGGACCCGGAAAAAAAATTTGGCAGTGTGACGGACCCTCATGACAGGGACACGGGCCACGCCGTCTAGGGCGACTTCTCACTCTTCGCGAGGTTCCCACGGTCGGAGGTTCGAGTCCACCCTCGGGCATGTGTGTGTATGTGCGTGTGTGTGTGTGTGTGTGTGTGTGAGAGAGTGTGTGTGTGTGTGTGTGTGTGTGTGTGTGATTTATCCTTAGTGTAAATTAGATTTAGTTGCATTAATTAGTGTGTAAGCTTTGGGACCGATGAATTCAGCAGTTTGATCCCACAGAACATTACCATACATTTTCAAAAATAATTTCCGGGGATCCGATCTTGATTCCCAGTACAGTCAAGGAGTTCCGCGAGGTGAGAAGGCTAGACCGTGATGCGCTAAACTTCGTGTTGCCAACTGAGGAACCACCTGACTCAGAGGTAGCACCTCCAAGGTCGGAACGTCAACAACGACCGGGAGTGCGGAGTGCTGACTCTGTTACTCTCCATACCGCATGAGATGTTGAATGCTAAGGATGACACGGCGCACACCAGGTTATCACGTTGCCTTTATGATCTGATTGGCTAAGTTTCCTTTCCTTTTGCTTTAGTGTGACTTTACTCCAGAAAAAAATGTTGTTGTGCGAAAGTGTTGTCACATCATACAAGTGTTCTGTTATTCTATATTTGTGTTACGGTTTCTGTCAAAACTCTGTGTAATGCAGTTCTTGACAATACAGATCTTAGTTCTAAATGGTTACTTTTTACTTGCGTTTATAAAAATATTTCATAGTCATCTCATGAGGTAATGTATTGTACTGTTATATTCAAAGGTAGCGAATTCTATTTGAGTTTTATGTTTCTTATTTCTTAATAATCGAAAGTTTATGTGCCTTGTTCTACGGTCATCAAAAGAGCTGTTTGCTCAATAGTTATTAATATTGAATTTGATGTGTATAAATTATTTGTAAATGTAGTTAAGAAACACAAGTGTTTTGCGTGGATCTTTACAATGAGCACGATTACTATACTCTTTGCTATTTTCACGGTCCTTTCCTATAGTTTGAAAACTGTGTTCACACTTTGCGCATTTGTTCCCCAGAAAGTAATTCCCCAGATAAAGTTTGAGTGTAGCATGTAACCAAAAAGCATTACCTTTTAGGCACTGACGGCAGATCTCTAACTACATAACGCACTGTTGATTTTGTGGCAAGTATCATTCTGCATTTGCAGGACCTAAACCAATAATTGTTTTCATTCTGAAACATTTTGTGTTTGTTACTTACTCTGTATAGGTACCATCTCGACTGATGTGGCGAAAGTCATAGGATACCTCCTAATAACGTGTCGGACATCCTTTTGCCTGGCGTACAGCAGCGACTCGGAAAGGCATAGACTCAAGAAGTGGTTCGTAGTCCCCTCCAGAAATACTGAGCCATACTGCCACTATGACAGTCTATAATTCCAAAAGTGTTGTCGTGCAGGGTTTTGTGCACGAAATGATCTCTCGGTCCTGCAAACGTTCAATGACATTCGTGTTGGGCAATCTGGGTGGCCAGATCATTCAGTCGAATTGTCCAGAATGTTCTTCAGAACAATCGTGAAGTATTGTGGCGCGGACACAGCGCTATGTCATCCATAAAAATTCCACCGTAGTTTGCAAACATGAAGTCCATGAACGGCTGCAAACGGCCTCCAAGTGGCCGAACATTTCTAGTCAATGATAGGTTCAGTTTGACTAAAGGACCCAATCAAACCCATGCAAACAAAGCCAACAATATTATGGAACCACCAATAGCTTGAACAGAGCATTATTGACAACTTTGGTCCACGGCTTCGTGGGTCTGCCTCACACTTGAACCCTGCCATCTGCTCTGATCAATAATGAACTCAGAACTCATCTGTCTGGGCCACGGTTTTCCAATCGTCTAGGGCGCAATCGATAGGGTCACGTTGTAAGTAGGCTATCTAGGTTTTTATGTTAGTAACGCCATGTAGCACTCTATATGAAAATCACTGGCTGTGCTGTGTGCAGTCTGTGGCTGGTGGGCATTGTTGAAATAGTCGCTAGTGTAGTGTTGGGCAGTTGGCTGTTAACAGCGCGTAGCGTTGCGGAGTTGGAGGTGAGCCGCCAGCTATGGTGGATGTGGAGAGAGATATGGCAGAGTTTTGAGAGCGGATGATCTGGACTTGTGTCCATCAGAGACAGTAAATTTGTAAGACTGGATGTCATGAACTGATGTATATATATTATGACTTTTAACACTATTAAGGTAAATACATTGTTTGTTCTTTATCAAAATCTTTCATTTGCTAACTATGCCTATCAGTAGTTAACTCTGACACTTGAAATAGGATGTTGGAAACCAAGAATCGTACTTTAAGAGTTATGAAATGTGTGTAAATGCTTGAATGCATCAAAATGCCGGCAAAAATTTTTTGGACACTGTTATATTTATAGGATTTTGTTTCTACACATCTGTAAAGCAAATTGTCGACCTGTGAAATTTCTTATATGAGACTGTCACTGCTGTCGTAAATATTTCGGTAAGAAAGTTAAGTGACCTTCACGTAACGCGTCGTGGGCGCCCAGCTGTGCTACCTGCCTGGATAAAAAGCCATTAGGTGGAGAAAAAAAAAAGGAGACCATTAACCTCGATATTGACATTCCTTTGTAGAAAGCATCGCAAGTACTACACTTTCTGATATTTACTGAAGTGACTAATGAAACGATGAGAAACATTTCACGGCTATTGCCTTGCTAGTTGAGAAGTTTTTTAACTGCCTTATGAAATGCCATATGGCTAGTGAATGACGTTTCACCACTTGCTTTATGTATTTATTTGCTCATTTTGCTTAATATATAGTTTCTAGTTGCACTGCAGCATTGGTTAAAATAAAATTTAATAGATGTACTAATATCACTATCTTCTGTCTACAGACCCAGTAAAGAATAATTTTATGATTTACTTTCTTAGAAAAGAGAGCACAAATAGACATTTCCCTTCGCAGAAATTGCATACATAGTTTTAGTCAATGACTGGGTAACTTGTTTCGTAGAGTAAGTCAAGGTGATGCATCACTCTAGTGTTAAGATGTGATATAGTTATTCGACATTTCCTATCTTTACTGTAATATTTATTCTGCTTGAGCTTTGTTATGTTTAGGTATAAGTTATAGCAATTGCTGCTGTTGTTTGCCAGGCATGGTTCTACTGAATTTTACATTGTATTAAGCCAGTTTTACTACTGATTTATTTTTGTTTTTGCTGCACATTGGCTCATATTAGTGGTAATGTAGCATTTGCTTTGCTAATTTAGATATACTGCTGCTTTCTTTGCCAGTTTGCATTTTTTTGTCATTGCTGCTTGTGTTAATTTGTTGTGTGTTGCTGCATTGCTTTGTGCCTTACTATATATGTCTGAGGTCAGTAGATTTAAGTTAGCTTATGAGGGGGTAGACTATATATGAAACTAACTGTGATGAATTGGAAGAAATGCATTGAGAAGCTATAGGAAAATGGTTTGGCCAAAAAAGTAGTGTACAGAAGAGAATAACTATTTTGACAGAGAATATGAGTAGAATACAGAAAGCATGCTTGGATAGAATTTTTTTGGTGGAAACAAATGTTGAAATAAGAGAAAATATCTATGGAAAGAAGTTTTGGGTTGGACTGCAGTACCAGACGTCTCACTGAAAACCAACCCTGTCCTTTCCTTTTGTGTTATTCCGCTATATGTTTGTGTACCCTTGTGTATTTGTGTTTTTCCTGTCTTTATGTGTTTAGCTAATAAGACTTATATTGTAGACTTTTTCTAATACTAAGCTACATTCACTATGATGAGGAATACTGTTATCCTCAAATATAATTTGCATTAATAATATGTTATTTACTTTGTAAAGATGTTTAGACTTTATTTTCGAAAGCTATTCTGATCTTTGATGTATCTACTTATGTCATAATTCCTGTAACACTGATGTATATGTTAATTTCTCTTCTTTTGTAAATCCTGTATTACTACAAATGTTATCTGTATTGTTATGTTCTTTAATTGTGTATTTTTTACCTTTGTAATTGTATTCTTATGCCGTAAATTTATATTTGTGTCGACACTAGTTCTTCAAATTAAGTTACATTTCACTGCCCTCGTTAGTGTTGGTCATAGTATATGCACAATATGTGAAAAAAAAAAGAGGACTGTTAGTGTTTGGATGTGTGTTAATAATTCAGCAAGGGACTGATTAACAGTATTGCTAGCTCTAAGGACAATTCCAAAAACTTTGTGAGTGTGCAAGTGGTGGTTCATGGACTTGCTATACTGTCTGCAAGACTCTTCGATGGTGATTGTGCACCTGCACAGTCGCAACAGATGGCTGCTGTCCGTCTCTACAAGGACTGCACCTATGGTGGCCCACCAATACCGTAATCTCTACCAGGACTACAGTGGGTCTGCTCTGTGATGACCTACCTATCAATATTCTTCAAAACTTCGACTGACTCTGCGGTGGGTTTGCTCTGTTGTGGCCCATTACCTGTCTGCATGTCAAGAGTCAGCACTGTCTTTCCGTTGGAAGGACAACACTACTTCTTCAAGACTGCATGGAAATCCACTACTTCCGTGTGCATTTTCTTTTACTGCTCAGACATTGAGGAGAAAAACACTGCAATTTTACTGTGATGAATTATCAGGACTGTCTTTATGGACTCTGAGAAAATTTTAGCTTTTGACCAACATTGTGTCAATAAGTGTGTGCATTTGATATCTTTGTTATCGTAGTTATGAAAAAAAATTCAAATCTGTATAGGCCACCGCCCAAAACAATTTGTAAAACTTTTTTTGGGGAGCATGGGGGCTATGTAATTAGGCTGATTAGGTTTTTATGTTGGTAACGCCATGTAGCGCTCTATATGAAAATCACTGGCTGTGCCGTGTGCAGTCTGTGGCTGGTGGGCATTGTTGAAATAGTCGCTAGTATAGTGTTGGGCAGTTGGCTGTTAACAGCGCTTAGCTTTGCGCAGTTGGAGGTGTGCCGCCAGCAGTGGTGGATGCGGGGAGAGAGATGGCGGAGTTTTGAGAGCGGATGATCTGGATGTGTGTCCATCAGAGACAGTAAATTTGTAAGACTGGATGTCATGAACTGATGTATATATATTATGACTTTTGAACACTATTGAGGTAAATACATTGTTTGTTCTTTATCAAAATCTTTCATTTGCTCACTGTGCTTATCAGTAGTTAGTGACTTCAGTAGTTAGAATCTTTTATTTAGCTGGCAGTATTGGCGCTCGTTGTATTGCAGTAGTTGGAGTAATGAAGATTTTTGTGAGGTAAGTGATTCATCAAAGGTATAGGTTATTGATAGTCAGGGCCATTCTTCTGTAGGGATTATTAAAAGTCAGATTGCGTTGCGCTAAAAATATTGTGTGTCAGTTTAGTGATGATCAGAACAAGTATAGAGAGAAATGTCTGAGTACGTTGTGTTTTGCTCAGCTGTTTGAAAATCAAATAACGTATGGTGTTTACCAGCACAGTAATTCACTAATTTTTCTAAGGGAGCATTTCAACGAGCTCAACAGAAGTGCTGCAGGCGATGTCATGCTGTCAGCACAGGCACTCGTTTCGGTTGACTGCTTTCGTAGCCCACTGACACCAAATTTCGTCACACTGTCCTAATACTGTTCGCCTATGTCCCATCCTGACTTCTGCGGTTATTTCATTGCTTGTCTGTTAGCATTGACAACTCTAAACAAATAAGCGAACTCCGCTGTTCTCAGTCGTTAAGTGAAGGGAGTCTGTGGTGAGAGGTGATGTCTGAAGTGCGGTGTTTACGGAATGCACTTGAGACTGTGGATCTTAAAATATCGAATTCCCTAACGATTTACCAAACGGAATGTCTCATGCGTCTAATTCCAACACCATTTCGCGTTCAAAGTCTGTTTATTCCCGTTGTGTGACCATGATCACGTCCGAAACCTTTTCATTTTGGTCACCAGAGTACAATTGACAGCTCCGCCAATTCACTGCCCTTTTATACGTTGTGGACGCTATATTACTGCATTCTGCATACGTGCTTATCGTAATTGTCGTAATCCCATAACTTCCGTCACCTCAATGTATGTTTAATTTAACAGTGTCATATTCCCATTCCGAACACATCTTCATAGCATTGTTCTTTTGTTAAATGTAACTTTAATGCATTATGACTAATTGAAAACTTCTTTGGCGATTTCATTTGCTTTGCTTGCAAAGTTTGGCCTTGCCGCAGTGGCTACACCGATTCCCGTGAGATCACCAAAGTTAAGCGCTCTCGGGCGTGGTCGGCACTTGAATGGGTGACCATCCAGGCCGCCATGCGCTGTTGCCATTTTTCGGGGTGCACTCAGCCTCGTGGTGCCAATTGAGGAGCTACTCGACCGAATAGTAGCGGATTCGGTCAAGAATACCATCATAACGACCGGGAGGGCGGCGTGCTGACCCGACGCCCCTCCTATCCACATCCTCCGCTGAGGATGACACGGCGGTCGGATGGTCCCGGTAGGCCACTTGTGGCCTGACGACGGAGTGCTTTTTTTTCCCTTTACTTGCAAAGTAGTTACTTCCATTTCTTCAGTGTCCATAATGCTTCTATCGTCATAAAAAGATTTTTTCCCACAACTAACACTATTAGAAATGAGACTGATGTACATCAGTGACAGTATTGCTACTAAATACTTCCCTGAGGACTCCTGTGACGAATCCTTTGATGGCATGCTGAGACGTTTTCAGAAAAGTTCGAGCAGTTACTTGTTTGTGGGTGTGGCTCAGACAACATAGTGCCAACATTTTCTTTGTAACTGAGTAGCAGGTGCGTGGTCCATGCAGCTATGCTGTTTGCTGTTCACAGGCGATGAATGCTGGATTTGGCGCGCCATACTGCAACTGTATGTCCACTGAGTGGCGAAACGTGGCCTTTTCCGATGAACCACGTTTTATGCTCCAACGAACAGATCACCGGTGGCATGTACTGCGTGAAACGCCTGAAAGCAAACGCCGTGCAACAAACGTCGGAGGGGCCGAGGCTGGAGGCGGAAGTGTTATGTTCTGGGGAATGTTTCTGTGGCATTCTCTGGATGATCTCGTCACGTTGGATGGCACATTTGATCAACATGAGTATGCAACTATCCTTGGGGAACATATCCACCCTACATGCAGTTTGTTTTTCCTCAGCACAATGCCATTTGCCAGACGGACATGGAAACGTGTCACACAGCTCACAGTGTACGTGCGTGGTTCGATGGACACAAGGGTGAGTTAACTGTACTCCCCTGGCCACCAACCTCCCAAGAATTTTAACCCAGTCGAGAGTCTGTGGGACCACCTCGATCGGGCTGTTCGTTCCATGGATCCTCAGCTGGGAGACCTGGTGCATCTGGAGTCGGCATCGTTCCACATACCTTGCAGTACCTTCCAGGGAGGATTAACCTCTAGTTGGGAAGTGGACTGTAGAAATACTATTCAATATGAGAGCACTGAGGACACTCGCGAGTGTGTACTATTCGTGAGACCGTGATAAAAATACACAGCTGTATGCATCTATCTTCACACATGCAAACTTGCGAGATTTCACTGGCCTTCTATCATATTTTCCACCATATTTCAAATGATGTTTTGGTTATTACGAGGCCGTTGACGGATACCACGTCTGTTGTCTGTCGACCAAAGCGTATTCGACTGGACAAATCTTTAGACTTCTTTATATGGAAATTCAGCCGCTTTGACAAACGATGAAAGAGAATTAACCTGTTGTTTCTCACCAGTAACAAAGGAGCAATTCAAGCAGCAATGCATATGGAAGTGCATGAAAGCAGGAAAATACGGTTTCACCCGCAGGGAAACTCAGAGCAATGGTGTCCTGGGATTAGAAATCTTTTGTATCTGAAAATATTGGGGTTGCAGTAAACAGACTGTCATATCAGTTACGAGAGCTGTTACCCGTATGTTATAACATACACTGACTTTTATCAATCCGTGAACCCTTATTGTGTACATTATACACAGACGAGAAGATAATCTTTCAACGTTTACGTAAGTAATCCCTATATAAAGTTGTATCGGTTGCCACTTAATTTAAAAAAAAACTAGTGTTTGAACAGTTTTGCTACAGCTTTACGCATTTTCTTAATTACGATATAAGAGGATACACAATATTATGAGGATTATCTGCCGGTCGGAGTGGCCATGCGGTTCTAGGCGCTATAGTCCTGAGCCGAGCTACCGCTACGGTCGCAGGTTCGAAACCTGCCTCGGGCGTGGATGTGTGTGATGTCTTTAGGTTAGTTAGGTTTCATTAGTTCTAAGTTCTAGGCGACTGATGACCTCAGAAGCTAAGTCGCATAGTGCTCAGAAACATTTTTGTGAGGGTTATCTGGATAACATTGCTATGTGTCTTTCACATTCCGTACTGAACTTATGAAATTCGAATATGTTTTAAATCAGTTCAATTAGTTATCAAAAAAATCCGAATTTTTTTATTTAATCCATAGTACACTGTAAAAACTAACACTAGTGACATTGAGAGACTGCTGGGCACTCTCAGTTTTGATACTGTGTCGTGCTGCTTAATGTTCATGAGGAAGGTGATCTGTATTACTTGGCTGCTATATTTGATATGATCTGACTTCATTAATATGTTGAAATAGTTGGCAGTAGTTAACACTCTTGCTTCTGTGTTATAGTGAAGGCATAGCCATAGGCTTTACCTGTGTTTGAAGGAAGAGTATGCTGAGTTAACTGACTGCAGTGAAATTGTGCAGCAGCTGAGAGCAGAGGGGAGCTTTTTTCTGCCCAACCTGGGTGAAAACGTTTGCCGACAGCCAAGTCCCCCGGTCTCATTGTGCAGACACATTGGGTGGTGCCGGTCGGTCGGCGGCCACGTCCTGGTAGGCTGACTAACGCCGAGGAGTCGCTGCAGCTATGAGTGGTGCATTGTAAGATCTGATGGCCGGCAATAAAACAGCGTATGAGCCCTTGTTAGGTAGATCAGATGGCTGAGAGTTTCTGCGAAAAGTGTGGGACAGGGCAGTGGCGCCCATTCGTCCAGACTCTGCTACGTAAAATATTTGTGAAGGCACGAGGTTTTTAACGAGTTTGTGGCTGTTCTTTGGAAAGTTCGAAATGGACACAACAGCGGTGATAATAATCTTTTTATGGAGGGCTGTCGTTCTATCCAAGTCGTGCTTTTAGCAAAGACACGGCGTAAACGCTTGGAAAAGAGGGCGCAAATCTGAATCCCTTTTCATTTTTTCCCACTTAATTGTTAAAGTAGGTGGTTGGTCAAACCTGTGTATGCAGAGCAGGAGGGGGCGGTCTCCCAGCTTCGAATGCTGAGAGCCAGCTCGTGATTGGCTTGTGCTAAAGTGGATCTAGTCTAAGCATGCAAATGTACTATGCTACCGAGCTTTGGAGGAAAGCTGTAGAGAAAGAGAAGAGCTCACTCTTGTACTGTCGCTTCACTAGTAAAGAACGGCAGGTCTTTACCTAATCGATGAGACTTGTGTCCTTTGCTAGTGCGCCACTTAGAGTCTGTGTCAGTCACCATCTGAACTGTAAGAGGTACTGTTTCTTGCATCACACACACAACGAGTTATGTGTGGGTGTACTTATTTGTTTTGAGTTGGCCGTCTAAACGTTGGACGTATTCTGTCACTTATAGTTGTCACGGAGTCAAATTGGTTTGGCAGACCAGCAAACGGGTCCACCTGCGCACCGCATTCCACTGAGGTTTCAGAGGCTCGAAGAGAAGTATCTGCATTAAGAATCAGCCCAACGCGAGACAGTGTACTTGGATATTTCCGAGCGAGCGCCGTTACTAACAGATTGCCGGTGTCCATGATTGCAGTCGGCGAGCGCGTCGAGCTGTGCCGCCCTCACCTGCAGAAGGGTAAAGTATTCGCTGCTGCATAGTAGGGCTCCACTATATGCTTCTCAGCACCCTGTACTTTGGCGCCATATTTTCCTTTATGGAGTAGTAGAGTGTGGATGCTTGATAGTAGGTAGTTTTCGGACCATACCACAGATTCAAATTTATGAAGTCAGATAAATCGATTAGTTTTAGTTTGTGAAGTGCGTTGATCCCCAGCTCATCACTTTGTTAAGCACAGACCGCATATTACTGAAAGCGTATGTCAGATAGAAATGTTTGTGTGGGGTTTCTTTAGCCATCTTTTGTCATGTGATGTTAAGAATGAATAAATGAATTATTATTTAGATCACAATTCCTCACAGTGTTATGATTTACACTCCTGGAAATGGAAAAAAGAACACATTGACACCGGTGTGTCAGACCCACCATACTTGCTCCGGACACTGCGAGAGGGCTGTACAAGCAATGATCACACGCACGGCACAGCGGACACACCAGGAACCGCGGTGTTGGCCGTCGAATGGCGCTAGCTGCGCAGCATTTGTGCACCGCCGCCGTCAGTGTCAGCCAGTTTGCCGTGGCATATGGAGCTCCATCGCAGTCTTTAACACTGGTAGCATGCCGCGACAGCGTGAACGTGAACCGTATGTGCAGTTGACGGACTTTGAGCGAGGGCGTATAGTGGGCATGCGGGAGGCCTGGTGGACGCACCGCCGAATTGCTCAACACGTGGGGCGTGAGGTCTCCAAGTACATCGATGTTGTCGCCAGTGGTCGGCGGAAGGTGCACGTGCCCGTCGACCTGGGACCGGACCGCAGCGACGCACGGATGCACGCCAAGACCGTAGGATCCTACGCAGTGCCGTAGGGGACCGCACCGCCACTTCCCAGCAAATTAGGGACACTGTTGCTCCTGGGGTATCGGCGAGGACCATTCGCAACCGTCTCCATGAAGCTGGGCTACGGTCCCGCACACCGTTAGGCCGTCTTCCGCTCACGCCCCAACATCGTGCAGCCCGCCTCCAGTGGTGTCGCGACAGGCGTGAATGGAGGGACGAATGGAGACGAGTCGTCTTCAGCGATGAGAGTCGCTTCTGCCTTGGTGCCAATGATGGTCGTATGCGTGTTTGGCGCCGTGCAGGTGAGCGCCACAATCAGGACTGCATACGACCGAGGCACACAGGGCCAACACCCGGCATCATGGTGTGGGGAGCGATCTCCTACACTGGCCGTACACCACTGGTGATCGACGAGGGGACACTGAATAGTGCACGGTACATCCAAACCGTCATCGAACCCATCGTTCTACCATTCCTAGACCGGCAAGGGAACTTGCTGTTCCAACAGGACAATGCACGTCTGCATGTATCCCGTGCCACCCAACGTGCTCTATAAGGTGTAAGTCAACTACCCTGGCCAGCAAGATCTCCGGATCTGTCCCCCATTGAGCGTGTTTGGGACTGGATGAAGCGTCGTCTCACGCGGTCTGCACGTCGAGCACGAACGCTGGTCCAACTGAGGCGCCAGGTGGAAATGGCATGGCAATCCGTTCCACAGGACTACATCCAGCATCTCTACGATCGTCTCCATGGGAGAATAGCAGCCTGTATTGCTGCGAAAGGTGGATATACACTGTACTAGTGCCGACATTGTGCATGCTCTGTTGCCTGTGTCTATGTGCCTGTGGTTCTGTCAGTGTGATCATGTGCTGTATCTGACCCCAGGAATGCGTCAATAAAGTTTCCCCTTCCTGGGACAATGAATTCACGGTGTTCTTATTTCAATTTCCAGGAGTGTATATTACCTCTGTCATTTTATTAAAGTCTTGGTTGTAAATGAAAGAGCACCTTGCAACATGAACATTTTTTTGTAACCAGTTAGATGGTGAGTGAAGTCGTATGATCTCTGTTTGTTGTCCAGTTGCGGAGTTCAAAGTTGCTTGGTAGTTTGATGTCCTAAAGGAATTTGTCGTTTAAATGTGATCAGTAAAGTATCTAAACCTGAGAAACTGGTATTTTATTTGCTTTTCTAAAATACCAGTACTGCCTTACAGATAATAGCACTGCTAACAATGCTTACATCACTCAGTTGGTGTGTCCATGCGTGCAAGAGTGCGTGTGTTTGTGTGCGTGTGTGTGTGTGTGTGTGTGTGTGTGTGTGTGTGTGTGTGTGTGTGTGTGTGTATTTGTGTGTGTATGTGTGTGCAGTTTGTGTTTGTTTACCTCTGCAGACTTTCTTTCAGCTCGTTTTTGCACCTTAAGATTTCTAATTTAATATATGACTTATCTTCTGTTCTTGCTGAAACTCGTCATGTAAACTTTGTCTTGAAAGGCAAGCAGTCAACTGGTTTCCAGTTTTCCGTTTTGTTTGTAACGACTGACGTCCATGCTTCTAATTGGCTAGATCTCACTCCTTGAATCTCTTTTATTTTGTTGACTAGAATGGTAAAAAAGTATGCTACTTTTAGAATATCATCCATCAGCTCATTTTCAAACTATTTCTATTTATAATAAATTTTTCATGCAGTGTTTTGAATGCCCACTGTTTCATTTCTCTTGAGACTCATTGAAAGGGTATAGTGATATACGTCAAAATTCTTCTTCATTTAATCCTTGTCTAGTGTCCTCCACATTCCTGTACTCGTTGAGTAGTGCAGATCATATACATCTTTCTCGTCTAATATACTTCCCGTTGATACCAAATATAAATTGGCAGTATGCCAGACAAAATAAGTCACTAGATCCATGGTTATTAGTCCTTTAAATTTTGAATTAGCTCTTCTGTATACCCACCTCTAGGACAGGCCTACCTGCAGCGATACCCAAGTTTTGTATGACATGTAGGACGTGGTTCAACTTCGCTGTAATGTCTTCAGCGAATTTATTATTTCATAACAAAAATATATCACTCATTCAAAATTATTACATTTTTTGTGTATTCGGTATCGCTTCTCTGAACATGATTCATCTTACAGCATTATTTGGTGCTTTGTTGTTTTCCAGTGACACTGTATAGGTGAAACGTGTCTAGGTGCTCACAAAGTAGTGTTGTTCATGTGGCTACGAAGTTCAACTAACAGTTACATGAAGATAAGTTGGAAACCATGGCTATTCGTATGGCTGCTCACAGTAATCTTGTAGGTCTCTCGTTCAGTCACATTATTTCGCTTACGCTGATCTATTACGTTAAGCGTGATGATAGTTGTTCATGGATGGGTTTGCATCCCTACCAACACTAATTTAGCATCTCTTTGAAATTTTGCAACTAAACGTTTCTCGTGCAATTTCTAAGCAACTATTTCCTGACAATTATTAACACACAGGCTTAAGTTTTATAAAAAAAGTATTAGCCATTGGGGTTATTCACGTTACTAGCGAAATAAACTTCATTTCGACATCTTGGTTTTTTCTGTGATACATGTAGAGATAGTCACAACGCGAAATTAGGTTTTGTTCTGTTACCGTTGAAGTGTGAGACGGAAATTCCTTTTTGTGTTTTTCTTTTATACGTACTTTACGTTAATGGAACCTACTCCACCCGGCATATGAAAAAATTATATGTGTGACATTTGTAGATGCTTATTAAATATAAACTAAGTGCTACGTACAGAGAGAAAAAGCAATCCAAATAATTTAGCGAAGAGATCGGGGAAGTGTGTGTGTGTGTGTGTGTGTGTGTGTGTGTGGAAGAGTGCACGGAATAGAGGTCACATATTACCTAATCAAACTGTATTGTTCAGATGGAAATTCGACAGACAAGCCCCCACACAGTGCGTGTTCAATGGCTGTTGTAACGGAGCTTGTCGATGTTGTTGGCTGCTTGAAAATTTTACATCGAAATACATCAAAATATCATTATCAGTGTGGCAGATGTATAAGGAGACCCCGGACTGCCAAGGATTTCATAATAAAATTTAAACGAAGAGACTCAATTAGCTGACACGCACGTGATACATGAACTGAATATCAAGGAAATTCGGTAAGTTCGCTAGCACGTTTCCTTTTGTAAAAGTGCTACGCGAGCAATAAAAATAAGCGCTGACATTTGTTAGTACATATTCTCTGCATTGAGCGGCTGTTTAAAAAACAACTGCACGCAAGTGAAAATAACTAAAGGTGGACATTCGAGTTTTAAAAACATTTGTTAAACTGAAGCTTTTGTACCAGCTCCATCTGCACGCTTCTTGAAAGTTTTGAGAGTTGTGAACAATGCAGACTGTTACATCCATCAGTTTAGAGAATAAGAAGCAGTCAGGTGTCTAACTGACATACTGCTTAATCATTGTCAGGTTTTCATTCTAGTGCTTACGACTCACATAGGCGTAGGGTCGACATATTTTGCTGATGGATTTAGCATAGCCAGTTTTCAATAATGGTCCGATGCACGCGTTATCGCCATCCCATTACGTCCCGGTAAGGTACGTATGTATCCCAGCTGTCTACGGGGATTGGTATTCATATGAAAAGGAGAGAACGTTTTCTAATTGTTTACGCATCGTGAGACTTTGATACCAGCTCGGAATTCAGCTGGTGAGACATGAGGAACCGCCTAAAAGCAACATCCAGGTTGGCCGGCACACCTATCATCGTCGCTAATCAGCCAGGTGGATTCTATCTGGGGCCCGCGCACCTCCTCGTCCCAGCAGCTACGCCATAACGCACACGGATATCCGGGTGAATGATATACAGAAAACATCGTCACCGAAATAAATTAAAATACTTCCAGCCCCCAAGTTAAACCAAGATTTTTAGCGGTTTACCTTGATAATCAGGTTAATGCTGGAAACGGAAATCCCCTTCCTTAGATTACCACCACTTAAATTTGAGTTTTGTCTGGCACATTATGTAGAAAGGCTATTTACAATTTGTACAGAAACCAGATGGCAGCTATAAGAGTCGAGGCACATGAAAGGGAAGGAGTGGTTGGGAAGGGAGTCAGACAGGGTTGTAGCCTCTCCCCGATGCTACTCAATCTGTATACTGAGAAAGCAGTAAAGGAAACAAAAGAAAAGTTCGGAGTAGGTATTAAAACCCATGGAGAAGAAATAAAAACTTTGCGATACGCCTATGACATTGTAATTCTGTCAGAGACAGCAAAGGACTTGGAAGAGCAGTTGAACGGAATGGACAGTGTCTTGAAAGGAGGGTATAAGATGAACATCAACAAAAGCAAAACGAGGATAATGGAATGTAGTCGAATTAAGTCGGGTGATGCTGAGGGAATTAGATTAGGAAATGAGACACTTAAAGTAGTAAAGGAGTTTTGCTATTTGGGGAGCAAAATAACTGATGATGGTCGAAATAGAGAGGAAATAAAATGTAGACTGGCAATGGCAAGGAAAACGTTTCTGAAGAAGAGAAATTTGTTAACATCGAGTATTGATTTAAGTGTCAGGAAGGCATTTCTGAAAGTATTTGTATGGAGTGTAGCCATGTATGGAAGTGAATCGTGGACGATAAATAGTTTAGACAAGAAGTGAATAGAAGCTTTCGAAATGTGGTGCTAGAGAAAAATGCTGAAGATTAGATGGGTAGATCACATAACTAATGATGAGGTATTGAACAGAATTGGGGAGGAGTTTGTGGCACAACTTGACTAGAAGAAGGGATTGGTTGGTAGGACATGTTCTGAGGCATCAAGGGATCACCAATTTAATACTGGAGGCCAGCGTGGAGGGTAAAAATCGTAGAGGGAGACCAAGAGATGAATACACTAAGCAGATTCAGAAGGATGTCGGTTCAGATGGTTCAAATGGCTCTGAGCACTATGGGACTTAACAGCTGTGGTCATCAGTCCCCTAGATCTTAGAACTACTTAAACCTAACTAACCTAAGGACATCACACACATCCATGCCCGAGGCAGGATTCGAACCTGCGACCGTAGCAGTCGCGGGACCACCGCGGCCGGCGAAGGATGTAGGCTACAGTAGGTACTGGGAGATGAAGAAGCTTGCAAAGGATAGAGTAGCATGGACAGCTGCATCAAACCAGTCTCAGGACTGAAGACCACAACAACAACATTATGTAGACATTGTCCCAGATGTAAATTTAAATGGTTCCAATCCTGCAGCTTGATAAATGTTTCGGGAGGTTTTTCTTGGGCTAATACTAAAACCGGCAATCCCCAACTGGAGTTGCGATCACTGGATTCCTGTGCCACTCACTGTCTGTTGGTATATTTGGCTGAAAATGACAAAGTCCTACAGCAGAAACCCCCCCCCCCCCCTTCCCTGCTGCCCTGAGGAAGTGAGAATGAAATATGTAAACGGCCAGTCGAAGGTGTATTTGTCCAAAACCCAGCAACTTCTTCCGAGTGCAGCACATTGATGGTTCTGCAGCGAGCAATAAGTCCATTAGAGTGAGGACAATGTGCACTGTGCAGGTACCGACAGGCTGGCAGATGTCGATTCAGAGATCATTTGCCGGCC
This sequence comes from Schistocerca serialis cubense, assembly GCF_023864345.2. NCBI lineage: Eukaryota > Metazoa > Arthropoda > Insecta > Orthoptera > Acrididae > Schistocerca > Schistocerca serialis. The sequence goes on from NC_064638.1 coordinate 336,557,232, forward strand.
GGTGTGCCCGTGCGGTTCTAGGCGCTTCAGTCTGGAACCGCGTGACCGCTACGGTCGCAGGTTCGAATCCTGCCTCGGGCATGGATGTGTGTGATGTCCTTAGGTTAAACAGGTTTAAGTACTTCAAGTCTAGGGGACTGATGACCTCAGATGTTAAGTCCCATAGTGCTCTGGGCCATTTGAACCATTTTTTTTAAAAAATTATTTCAGCGAAGATCAGAACTGGACACTGGAATACGCAATGCAAAGTGAGTCAGGGGAACAAAGAGTTGAGGTACGTTACAGTGTGATAACGATGGCTATATGGTGGCGCGGTGTATGGTGTTGCTTCCAGAACTGTTGAGCGCCATGCCCAGGCATGCGACCTGAGGGCATCCGGAGGTCTCTGTGTGGAACAGCAGCGAGAGACTTCACTGAGTCAGCCGACTGATGACGTCATCTTACCCTGCACGGCAGAGCGGCCCCCGGTATGCATACAAATGCTGTGCCTGGGCAGGGCGGCAATCCACGTGCACTGCCGGGCTGCGCATTCGCAGGGGCACTTCTTCCTTCTGCTCCCACTTGTTTCCTCCGGAACTCCCCAGGGGCACGAAGACTCGTGTCGGGGAGGTGAGAGGGTTGCTGCTGGTTTGGCACCTTTACAGATATTCCATGAATAGCGTAAAAGCAGGGAGGCCCAAGGTCTATTGCCTTAGTTTCATCTCCAAAATAAATTAAGGGAATAAATTACCCTCTAAACGTGTTATGCGTAGGTGCAATTTTCTTCTGTGAGGTGCACCGTTATATTACCTTAAATTTTTTGCGCAAAAGAATGATAAGGTTTTTACCGATCTCTGAAGGAAAGCAAAGGAGATATTGGAGAAGTAAAGAGTGAGATGATCTGTCTATCACAGAATTTAGGTTAATGATAAACCAAGCAAAGAGGAAGATGGAAATAATTAAGAAACTTAGGAACTTGATAACACATGGTACATTATGCGATATGGTAAACTAAACTGTTATCGAGCGTCCATAAGACGAAAGAAACTGAAAGTAAAGCGATGCAGAATGGTTACATGATTTCAAATGTCGTCATGGAAATGAAGAAGGGATTGCTAACAGTGCATGTCTGAAACATAGCACTGAATAGAACCGAAACGTGGACTGTAGTAACACAGAATATGAAGTAATAGGCAGTAGTGTAATTTTTGCAGACGCATTCTACACGGAGCTGGTGATAAAACAGTTCTGTATTTACAGTCGTTACGGTGTACAGTCTCGCTTCAGGCACATCTCCTCAGTAGCGTATTCTGTGCTATTCTCTACATCTCCATTAACTATTTCAACCAACATACATTTGAAGTTGTTTACCGTTCTCAAACCGTTGTATCCCTCTTGAATTATCAAACCCTTCCCCCCTACCACACACACACACGCACACACACACACACACAAACACACACTTTCCATTACCAAACTCATTGTTGCATGATACGTCGGAATGTGTCTTACAAACAGATCTGTTCTTTTAGTCAAGATGCATTATATATTTCTTTCCTCCACCATGCGATTCAGTACATCTCCATTAACTTTTTGTCCAGCATGTGGAACATTTTTCTGACGATTCCGTGATTGTGGTAGTTAATTTGAAGAAAATGTCCGCACCGGTTGCACTTTCCTTTTTATTTGAACCCGAGACCAATATCTCCCCAAGGTCATTATCTACCGTTATCTACGTAGTAACAGGAAGCAGGTACACTACAATTAGCCAAATGTTAGCAATACGCATCATCAACACCAATTCAGTTACATAATTTTTCGAAACAATTCGTCCACACACTTCATAAAAGCAAAAAATGAAAATAATGTAGTATGAACTGTTCCATTATTGAAATTGAAATACTCACGCAAATTAAATAATGTTGAATGACAACTTGTCAACGATCATCATAAAAACATAATTATTTTAAGAAGTTGGTTACATCAAGGAAACTGACGTACGTCTCCTAAACTCACGTATCAGGCGTTCTAGGAGGACACAGGATGACTACTGAGGCGCGCTACGAGTGGCAGTTCAGAAGAGAAGATGCAATTTACAAGTAGGGCCAGTATGGTCAAGTTGTCAAGGAAGCAATGGCAAGTGATTGGAACTGAGCAAATGATTCAAAAGTTGAATCAATTACAATACAAATTGAAATTAAATGACAGAGAATATGCTTAGTAAAAATGTGTAAAATGCATTATTAAATTACAAGAAACTACAGCATACTACGCTAAGAGATCCTATTAAGGATGAGAGGTCGCGTAGGAACCAACGATAGTAAACGAAAGGAAGCAGGAAAGTATATTTGCGCATGCAGACCCGATGTTAATTCGACGTGTACTCATAAGGAACTCAGCGCGAGCACGATCTCCTGTTTACAGTAAACGGGCCTTCTGTACTACTTAAAAAGACATAACATCATTAAAATTAAGCACATGATAATATATCGAACACATTCTGAAAGGCACTCTAGAGGACAATGTTTATCAGCCTCTTATTCTGGTGCGCATGATCATAGATTTCAGTTGCTCCCACAATATCAATACGGGAACCTTTTTCCGTTTAATGCAAAAATGTGAGGTTCTCGGAATATCAGTGACACTGTGTCATTTTGAAATAAAGTGACAACCAAATGTAGATTTGTCTTCTGCAGTCTTCCTCCATTATATCCTTCCCCTACATTGCTCCAGGCAAATGCCGTGACGCTTTCTTTGGAAGGGCACGGTCGATTTCTTTCTCCATCCCTGACACAGTCAGAGCTTGTGCTAGGTGTAGGATGACCTCAATGTCGACGACACGTGAAACCCGATCTCGCTTCCTTTTCCTTCCATATTTATGTATGCTGTTTGACTCTAGTTTTGAAGTTTCTGCCTTTTTGGCCAATATAAAATGCGTTGCAATTAGTGCAGCAGATTTTACAAATGCTTTTATTTGCAGATTTTGTAAATGCTTGCAGTTGCAGATTTGTTGTTTTCAGTTTTAATGTTGTGTAAAAATTGCTGACGTCATGTGTCCTCGCTTTTAAACACAATTCTAATATTAAATTGGAGAAAAAACGTGCTGGGTTTTTAAGTAACGTCCCCGTGGAGGGGAAACGAGAGGATGTTTATCATTTCGGCCACATTCTCACTAGCTAACTTGCCTCTGTATAGAAGAAACTCCAGTTTCTCATCTGCGGAGAAATGATAGCTATTTTTGGAGGAAATCTGGAACAGTTTCTTGTTAGCTTCTTTATTATTCAGGCGTAATCTAAGTTATAAGTTATCTTCTTATTGTTACTTGGAAAGAGAGTCTGAAAAAACATTGTTTTTCTTAATAATTTCAGAATGTGTTTGATGTTTCATCGTGTGATTAATTTTGGTGCTATTATGTTTTTTTTTTTACATAGTACAGTAGGTCCATTTATTGCAAACGGCAGACCGTGGTCAGTTCCTTGTGGCTTCATATCATCTTAACCATGTGTCTGCGTGCTTCCATCCGTTTACTATCTATCTTTGGTCCCTAGATCTAATTTTCGATCGTCGTAGAGTCTGAAAGAGTCGTACCTGTGCTTTCTCGTAATTTAATAATGTGGTTTACACACCTTTTTATTAATCATCTCTGACAATCATTGCTGTAGAATTTGTTTTGTATTTCATTTACCTTTTAACAAATTTTAGCAATTTTATCACTTCCTTTGCCTGCTTACCTGCCTCCTCCCTACAGACTAGCCTCTCCGAAGTGCCATTCCTCGCAGACCTAAGCAGTCATCCTGTACTGTCATACGACAACTGACATACAAAGTGAGGAGACATATGTAGATTTCCTGGATTGTAACCATCTCAACAATATTTATATTACAGTGGTTTTCTAATGATGTTTGTTAACAAGTTTTTTATATTGGTTAATTTACATAAAATAGATACATTTTAACAATAGACAAGTTCATACTACGTTATGTTACTTTATTGTTTCAATGAAGCGTGTAGACAAATTGTTTTGAGCATTTATGTATTGTTTTGAACATTTACGTATTTGAATTGTTGTTGATGATGAGATTTGCTAGCGTTTCACTAATTCTGGTGTACTTTGCTGTGTGTTGCTACGTAGATGTCAGTAGAGAATGGCCTTGGGGACGGTACTAGTCGTGGCTTGAAAAAACATCCATTAGTTGCACGTTAAAACCATCTAATCTTCGGCATCCTTAATCTACATCTACAACTACATGATTACTCTGCTACTGACAATAAAGTGCCTGGAGGAAAGTTTAGTGAATCACCTTCAAGATGTCTCTCTATCGCCAGGCGATGTGGCCGTGCGGTTCTAAGCGCTTCAGTTTGGAACCGCCTGACCGCTACGGTCGCGGGTTCGAATCCTGCCTCGGGCATGGATGTGTGTGATGTCCTTAGGTTAGTTAGGTTTAAGTAGTTCTGAGTTCTAGGGGACTGATGACCTCAGAAGTTAAGTCCATAGTGCTCAGAGCCATTTTTTTGTCTCCCTACCGTTCCATTCTCGATCGGCGCGCGGGAAAAATGAGCACTTAAATTTATCTGTGCGAGCCCTTATTTCTCCTATTATATCTTGATGATCATTCCTCCCTATGTAGCTGGGTGCCAACAGAATGTTTTCGCAATAGGAGGGGAAAACTGGCGATTGAAATTTCATGAAAAGATCCCATCGCAACGAGAAGCGCTTTTGTTTTAATGATTGCCACTCCAACTCTGTGACACTATGTCCCCTATTTCGCGATAATACAAAACGAGCTACCCTTCTTTGTACTTTTTCGATGTCATCCGTGAGTCACACCTGATGCGGATCCCACACTACACAGCAATACTCCACAAGGACAAGCGTGGTGTAAGCAGTCTCTTTAGTAGACCTGTTGCACCTTCTAAGTGTTCTGCCATTGAATCGCAGTCTTTGGTTTGCTCTACCCACAATATTATCAATGTGATCGTTCCAATTTAGGTTATGGTAATTGTAATCTCTAAGTATTTAGTTTTCAATTTTTTGTGGCTTACCGCGTAATAGAAATGTAGGGATTTCTTTTAGTATTCATGTGAATAACTTCACACTTTTCTTTATTCAGGGTCAACTGCCACTTTCCGCAACTCTACACTACTTTCTCATTATATGGGTTCACAGTTTTTACAAAGTTTTTAAATGCAGGCATCTTGCTTTCAGCGGCTACAGAGTTATTTTACGCCTGCTGTTTCCGACAAAGTAATGAGAGCTTTGTAAGTGGGAACAACAGTATGTACAACCAGTGTGGTAGTTTCTTGACATTTGTATAGTCACAAGATTTTGAAATATAGGCTCAGGTTAGACAGCGCTAGCAACGTAATACGCACATCAACGAATAACTAATTAGTGATACTAGGCAGTATTTCATTTCATGTACTGCAATGTATTCTACGAGGGGCGTTCAGTGTGTAATCTTACATATCACTTTTTTTTCTGAAAGCAGATTGGTTTTATTCAGGATTCCAATAAAACATATTATTTCCCACTCCTTTGGTTAAAAATGTCTATTTTTCAGCACAAACACAGTTCAATGCGATGGTCTTAAGCCACCTTACTGAACGGGTCTGCACACCCACATTGTAACATTCTACTGGTCAACGCCAGAGTCTACGTGCAGCTGCATCAAACACCTCCCCATCACCCACGTACTATTTCCCGCCGAGTAATTCCTCCATTGGGTCAAATAGATGGTCCTTCGTTGCTCATTTAGTCTTCTGTTTGGATGCGAGAAGCAAAGCGGGCGCAAACACCTGTAAGAACACAAACATGTGGGCGAAGGCAACTGCAGTACGAACAGCGACGTCCAGTTGGGCAGCGTAGAGGTTGATTGTGGTCCGTCTGTGAGGTCAAATGAGGATGTGCGCATGTTCCAATGTTGCCGCGGTCACAGCTGTGTGCGGCCGACCGGCACGCGGGATACCGGACACGTATATGCAGCGCAGCAGCGCGCAGTGGTCGCGCGGTTTGACTCTACATCTACACCTACATTTATACTCCGCAAGCCACCCAAACGTGTGTGGCGGAGGGCATTTTACGTGCCACTGTCATTACCTCCCTTTCCTGTTCCAGTCGCGTATGGTTCGCGGGAAGAACGACTGTCTGAAAGCCTCCGTGCGCGCTCTAATCTCTCTAATTTTACATTCACGATCTCCTCGGGAGGTATAAGTAGGGGGAAGCAATATATTCGATACCTCATCCAGAAACGCACCCTCTCGAAACCTGGCGAGCAATCTACACCGCGATGCAGAGCGCCTCTCTTGCAGAGTCTGACACTTGAGTTTATTAAACATCTCCGTAACTCTATCACGGTTACCAAATAACCCTGTGACGAAACGCGCCGCTCTTCTTTGGATCTTCTCTATCTCCTCCGTCAAACCGATCTGGTACGGATCCCACACTGATGAGCAATACTCAAGTATAGGTCGAACGAGAGTTTTGTAACCACCTCCTTTGTTGATGGACTACATTTTCTAAGCACTCTCCCAATGAATCTCAACCCGGTACCCGCCTTACCAACAATTAATTTTATATGATCATTCCACTTCAAATCGTTCCGCACGCATACTCCCAGATATTTTACAGAAGTAACTGCTACCAGTGTTTGTTCCGCTATCATATAATCATACAGTAAAGGATCTTTCTATGTATTCGCAATACATTACATTTGTCTATGTTAAGGGTCAGTTGCCACTCCCTGCACCAAGTGCCTATCCGCTGCAGATCTTCCTGCATTTCGCTACAATTTTCTAATGCTGCAACTTCTCTGTATACTACAGCATCATCCGCGAAAAGCCGCATGGAACTTCCGACACTATCTACTAGGTCATTTATATATATTGTGAAAAGCAATGGTCCCATAACACTCCCCTGTGGCACGCCAGAGGTTACTTTAACGTCTCTAGACGTCTCTCCATTGATAACAACATGCTGTGTTCTGTTTGCTAAAAACTCTTCAATCCAGCCACACAGCTGGTCTGATATTCCGTAGGCTCTTACTTTGTTTATCAGGCGACAGTGCGGAACTGTATCGAACGCCTTCCGGAAGTCAAGAAAAATAGCATCTACGTGGGAGCCTGTATCTAATATTTTCTGGGTCTCATGAACAAATAAAGCGAGTTGGGTCTCACACGATCGCTGTTTCCGGAATCCATGTTGATTCCTACATAGTAGATTCTGGGTTTCCTGAAACGACATGATACTCGAGCAAAAAACATGTTCTAAAATTCTACAAGAGATCGACGTAAGAGATATAGGTCTATAGTTCTGCGCAACTGCTCGACGACCCTTCTTGAAGACTGGGACTACCTGTGCTCTTTTCCAATCATTTTGAACCCTCCGTTCCTCTAGAGACTTGCGGTACACGGCTGTTAGAAGGGGGGCAAGTTCTTTCGCGTACTCTGTGTAGAATCGAATTGGTATCCCGTCAGGTCCAGTGAACTTTCCTCTATTGACTGATTCCAGTTGCCATGTCACAGTCTGCGTGGCCCTTCACGCCGGAGGTTGGAGTCCTCCCCCGGGCATGGGTGTGTGTGTTGTCCTTAGTGAACGTTACTTTAAGTAGTGTTTAAGTCTAGGGACAGAGGAGCTCAGCAGTTTGGCCCCTTTGGAATTCACACACATTTTTAGCGACCGTGTTGCGGTGATAACACAAGCCCCGCCAACAACTCAGTGTGCTTTTGTTGACTGTCAGGTATCCGTAAACATTCAGCAAGGGCCTATGAATATCTGAGATGCTCGTATTTTCAGCCAAAAGAAACTCAGTGACAGCTCTCTGCTTGGTACGGATCTCCGTTACAGACGCCATTTTGAGGGCTACGTATAGCGCCGCCACTTGTCGGAACTTCATGAAACTATAGGAACTGAGGGGGGGGGGGGGGGGGGCATAACTTAACGATGCCCTACAACAAATTACGACTTTTTCCAACCGAAACTGGCTGAGGACAAGAATAATTGTTTTAATTGTAGAATGTCCCTCGTGTGTATCGCGAAATGTTGACATCAATAGCGTGCACGTATACATTTGAGTGAATGTCTCAAATAACCTAGTTTATTTTTCTTTATTTCTGAGGTCTGTCTGTTCGTTCAGTATGTATTTTGGTTTTCATTTGAAGTCTGTATAAATTTCGATTTCTGCTGGAGCCTTCACAATCTGCCATTCTCTAACGAATGAAGATTCCTCGATGCTGTTCGTGTTGTGATTATAGAGTCGTAGATGTGTACTAAATGAATATTTAAGTTCTCGCTTATGTTCGTACGCGCCTTAAATCTGGGTGGGAAAAATATGCTTGTCTGCCTCACATGGAAGCTTTCACATTCACCTCATTTGATTTTATGCATCCCTGATTCTGTAAATGGTTTTGATTAGTGGGTGACTGACACTGTTTTTATTTGGTTAGTCGTATGGAATCTGATTCGTACATTAGTCTTATCAAAATTATCGATATTCTGTCTTATGCGGCACAATAAGGTAAAGCAACGTATTTCAGTTTTTCTGTTTCTCTTATTAATGTTATTCCTTTATACTGTTGATTTTGTTACGAAATTTTGTAGTGTACACTTTGTCTACCATATTAGCACTGTAGCCATTATTTGTGACTACTACAAAACTCTTCAGCAGGTGCGTTCTGTTCTAAGATGTTCTACACGTTGTCTAGTTTCCCTTAATAATAGCTATACCATAGGGAAGACTGTAGTATGATCCATACCCATCCTGCTGACGAAACACGTCAAACAACGTCAACAAATACTGATAGAAAAGTAATACAGAAGAAAGTTAGTCGACGTAGAAATAGTGTTATACGAGCGGCAAAACGACCGGACTTTGTAAACTGGAATTATTAGATTGTTAGAAGTATACCACTCTGTAACACAATCTTCCTTTAGTGATAACTTCTAGTGTTGATATACTACTGTAGACCACGGAATTGTGCGGGTACTACAGACTGCAGGATTGTTCAAGCTATAACGGAAAAGTTGGGGAAAATTATACACACATAAAAAAAATGTTTTGCATCACCTCGGTTCCGAGAATTTCAAAACCTGTACAGAAAACTGGAATGGAGAGCAATATAAACATCATTTCTGCCCTTTTTACTGCTCATTAAAACCACATATTGCATGTTGTACCACCATACAGCGACACCTTCAGATGTGCTGGTCCACATTGCTGTAGATACCTGTACCTCTGATACCCAGTAGCACGTCCTCTTGTATTGATACATGCCTGTATTCGTCGTGGCATACTCTCCACAAGTTCATCAAGGCACTGCTGGTCCAGATTGTCCCACTCCTCAACGGCGATTCGGGGTGGATCCCTCAGAGTAGTTGGTGGGCCACGTCGTCCATAAACAGCCTTTTTCAATGCATTCCAGGCATGTTCGATAGGGTTCACGTCTGGAAAACATGCTAGCCACTCTAGTCGAGAGATATCGTTGAAGGCATATGCGATACTCATCGATGAAGAGAACGTGAGGCCAATCCTGAGCATCCTTTCGGCATCATGTTGGACCCATCTCTACCGTGCAGCATGGTGTCGTGGTTGCAAAGATGGACCTTGCCATGGACGTCGATAGTGAAGTTGCGCATAATGCAGCCTATTGCGCACAGCTTGAGTAGTAACTCGACGTCCTGTGGCTGCACGGAGAGCGTTATTCAACATAGTGGCGTTGCTGTCGGGGTATCCTCCGAAACTATATTCCGTGGTAGTGGTCATCCACTGCAGTAGTAGCCCTTGGGCAGCCTGAGCGAGGTTTGTCATCGGCAGTTCCTGTTTCTTTGTATCTCCTACATGTCCGAACAACATCGTTTTTGCTCAATCCGAGACGTCTGGACACTTCCCTTATTGAGAGCCCTTCCTGGCACAAAATAACAACGCGGATGTGATCGAACAGCGGTATGGACCGTCTAGGCATGGTTGAACTACAGACGACATTAGCCGTGTACCTCTTTCCTGCTGGAATGACTGGAACTGATCGGCTGTCGGACCCCATTTGTCTAATGGGCGCTGCTCAAGCGTGGTTGTTTACATCTTTGGGCGGGCTCAGTGACATCTCTGTACAGTGAAAGGGACTATACCCGTGATACAATATCCACAGTCAACGTATATCTTCAGGGTTTCTGGGAACCGGGGTGATGCAAAACTTATTTGATGTGTGTAGCTTTAAAACTACACGTGGAACGGTAAGCGGAATGTAGAAGGAAGGACGCTGTTTTCTTTCTGGTTCAGATAGTTTATAAATGGCGTATCAAGGTAGAGCTGGTATCCTTTTTATCTCCTACAACAATTTTAGATCACTCATCCGTTTCCGATATTTGTCAACGTAAATTATTTCAGAAACATTACACTGATACACATGGTACAACTAATTTTCGATTCATTCTTCAACAATCAATTTCGCAATAGTGATGCATCTGTAATTAGGGTAATAATGACACCTTAGTATTTAAAGATTCGTAAATTCAATCTTGAACGCCTGTGATACAGTTAAGAAAGAGACAAAAAGTTTAAAAACGGTTGCTCATAGATTTCCTCGTTTCATAAGCGTAATTCCTAACATGCTACTTCCTGCAGACTGTTTAAAGGCATACGTTCGTTAACTTTCGACGAACATCTGACTGCAGATACTATGTGAGAGTAAGTGGAAGCCTAAATGCCTTGTTTACCAAGACACACAAGTTTTATCGAAATCATAATAAACAGAGCTCAGCGGACGTGGATATGGGCGTCATGCGAACATAGTATTACGCACTGCATTATGTTAATAATTTCGAACAACTGTAATGGAAAGCATGGGAACATGAGACAAATTCTTGGAAATTTTACGGAAATGACACGTGTTTCTGTTAAAAACACACACATTTTATTGTTTACACACCACATTATTCGTGAGAACATTGTTATATACGTCAGTACAGATAAAGCTGAAACTTATAACCTTATTTTGACCCCTACGTCTTTGAATGGTTTATGGATCAAGGCTCCCTTAACGCTATTGACATCAAATTTACACGTTGCAGAAAAAATGGAAATGAAATTGCTACTTAACAACTTTCTATATAGAATAGAGCAAATATGCAATGTGTAACAAACAAGTGAAGAAGTTCCTAGATTTGTAGAGTGTATGCTGAGGAATAAAATGAGGATGTGAACCCATGTCTAGAAATATTATCTGTTGATGCAATGGAGCTTGGAAGCTGTAGGGGCCAGTGCAACCCCTTTCGTTGCGAATGTGCATTTGTAGGCTTTTGTGTCAGGCTTGGACTCGTTCCTCTCCACGTAATGTAGTACGTGGTGTCAGGCACAGAGCAGTAAATTCCGCTTGCTGTCTATCAGCGTAAAAATTCGAGTTTGCTGCCTGAAGGTTGCTTAGCCGCATGTTTTTCCGACGGGAGTTCCTATCGTCAAATTTTTCCGTAAGAGGTTGTACAACCACTAAAATGTATGCAGAGTAGATATACTGCCTTAGTCAAACAGAGTGACTATCTTATAGAAATAATAATATTAGTAATAGATTTGCTGCCTCTGGTCATACAGATGGTATCTTTACGCGTGTCGACTCACTATTAATTCGTCATCAAGTGATCTGCTTTAAAAGGTGATGACTTGGTAGCAAGCTGAAACACTGTTACAAACTATGTGACCTGAGGCCAAAATAAGTAGTATAAAAGAAATTCCCTCGTAGTTTGTCAGTATGGTTTTGTTACAAACTGTGAAGAAAAAAATGAATCACAGAAAGGGACACGTATATGTGTAAGCGTTGTCTAGCCTTTAGCAAGGATGTACTGTGTAACACAGATTTGGCCAGGTAGGTTGTTGTGGGATACAGCCAGGGTTGTACCACGGTCCGCAGCTGGGAGGTTGGGGACACTGCAGGAACGGCCACCACGGTATCTGACGGCACTGCTGTGGAATGTCGTACATTACCTCCTGCGGTTGGGACTGTACCTGAGGTTGGAGTTGGGGATATGGGATCGGTTGGGGAACGGCGTAAGGCTGGGACGCCGAGATGGGGAAAGGGACTGACCAGGGCTGCGAAATGGGAATGGACTGGGACTGAGACACGGGGATAGGCTGCGGTTGTGGAATGGGGATGGGTTGTGGCTGAGAAATGGGGATACGTTGTGGCTGTGCAAGTGGGTAAGGTTGTGGCTGTGGAATCGGAATGGCTTGCTGCTGAGGAATGGGGATTGGTTGTTGCCGTGGAATGGGCATGGGACGTAGCTGTGGGAAAGGCATGGGCTGTGCCTGTGGCAGAGGTATAGCCTCGGGCAGTGGGTACGGGAAGAACGGCCGCAGCTGCCTTTGTTGGGGAGTCGTCAGGGGCTGTTGGGGGAATGTGTAGGGCATGTACTGGGAACAGCACGACCAGCAGCAGGGCCCGCCGAAGCCCGCCTGCCAACACTGGGTGCAGTTGACGCGCGAGCACGCCTCCGGGGGGCAGAAGGGCCCGCACGGCGGCAGCCCGTCGCAGCCCACGTCGTTCTCGTCGCAGTCGGACAGCAGGCAGTCGCCCGTCGGGGACGGCTGTGGCTGCAGGACCAGCCGGGCCGAAGTGTCGTTGCCCCGCTGCACGGTGCGCGTCACGTCTACCGTCGGTGGGACGTTCACTACAATGGTCTGGTTCACCTCGCCGGGCTTTATTGGTGGCACCTTAATGATTGTTGAGCTGCACGTCGCCTTGTCAAGCGACACTGCGAGCATCAGCAGCAGCACTGTCAGCCCCATCTTCGTCTGAAACATGGACGTAATACTTACTATTCAGTCATTTAAACTATAACAGCATGTTACGACAGTTCAAATGCTTCAAATGGCTCTGAGCACTACGCGACTTAACTTCTGAGGTCATCAGTCACCTAGAAATTAGAACTAATTAAACCTATCGAACCTAAGGAGATCACACACATCCATGCCCGAGGCAGGATTCGAACCTGCGACCGTAGCGGTCGCTCGGTTCCCGACCGTAGCGCCTAGAACTGCACGGCCACTGCGGCCGGCTACGACAGTTACTCTGAAACTAAATATCTCCTATTCTTTATAGTGACTGAGTGTCTACGCCAGTTTACGTATCAGTACTAATAAACCTGGTCGCTGCTGCTCACTAGTAGGCGTTCCAACGTTCATGGTGCGTGGCAGGAGGTATGTATTACACGTTTCCATTAGCTTCTCATAAAATTTTATATGAAATATTTTGTAAGTAATTATTAGTACATACTTTATCTTCCTGTAACTGTGCTTTGTAAACATGAGGTCACTTCTCTACATAATAAATCACCATTACAATGAAATGAACACCCTTAAATGCTTACAGGCGTTGACATACGTCAATGGGAATAGATGAAAATGTGTGCCGCGACTGGGACTCGAACCCGAGATTTTCTGCTTATATTGCAGACGCTCTATCCAACTGAGCCACCGAGGACACATAGGGTAGCACGACTGCAGGGATTTATCTCTGGCACACCTCCCGCGAAACCCACATTCTCAACGTATTGTCCCGCACTACATTCGTAGTGCCCCCGCCCATTATACTCATTACTCACGGCGCCTTGCCGATTCCCGTAAGAGTTCGGGCACTGTTCGTGCATTCGCACAGAAGAAGAAGATGGTCAATTGGCCGGTGAGCCTTAATTATATATATACTAAGATGGTATCTGTTCTTTCGGACATATATACTAAGATGATAGCTGTTCTTTCTGACATGTCCGAAAGAACAGGTACCATCGTAGTATATAAATCACCATTGTCGGTTCAGTGGGTGGTTAAAAATTTTTACTCCTAACAGAGATACAAAAGTAGGCGGTAGCAAAAAATGTGGATTACCCATGCACTACATCAATTTCCTGATTATCCTAGTGTGGAATATCTTGTTTGTGTATCACTTCTGCTTGTGAAACGTAGCACTAACAGAGATGTCTGTGAACTGGAATTTGACCATCTAAGTCTAGTACATACAGTTAAGAATCTATGTTCGACAGGGAAGAGAGGGAATACGCGGTGACCGAGAAATTGGTTATCACAAGCATAGATACACTGAGCTGCATAGCTAGAGTACGAAGCGCAATATTCAGTTTATTATACTGATGCTCTAACTCCCCGGAAAATGAGAGCAGTTGTCAGGAAAAAGACGATGGAAAATAGAAAAAAATGGACGATTATTTTCCAAACGTAAACTGAAATTAAGTGATAAGAAATACAATTTATTCTAAACGTAATTTTGTTGATAATCTGTCAGCCTCCGGCGAGTAACGTGTAAGTAATGTGGTGGGATTTCAGACCTAACACGCAGCATGATTCAGAAATGCAGTAAATAGCAGTTTCCGGTGAAAACATCTGTATTTTGGTCTATCGGGTTTTTCGGTTTTCCGTGCAGTCTAGTAATTTTGGGTCTTCCTTCTAATATCTTCTTCGTGTCGTTGTCCCGTGACTGGCAGCAGCAGCAGCAGCAGAAGAAGAGAGTTCCTAATCTCTGAAAGAGAGATGTGTTATTGAATTCCTCACTGCAGAACGAACTGCGGAAATTTTGGTGACGACGCTGATTTAAGATTCGGTGCGTAAGCGATGCTTTCTGAGATCAGTTGATAGGTTCAGTCAAGCGTAGTCGATTCTCGAGATTGGCGTCTCAATCGTTAGGGGTGTTGGTACGTTTATTAGAAGTAGGAAAAAGTTGACTGGCGCCGCGTGATCTTACATGACTCTGTGCTATGTGTTCCTGGCTCGTACCGCCGCTCGCAGAGCGAGTGTCACGATTTGCGCACTGTTAGTAGTGAGACAGCACGAACAAGACCACGTGTATCGATACACAATTCTCTGGAGGCAGAAACAAGAGCCTTACTGAGTTGCAGTAGTTAGCCAGCGTTACCTAAGCGTTGATTGCTATTATTATTCCATTCTTTGCATGTGTAACATTGTACATGTGATGGTGTTAATTTCTTTTTCTGTCCAACCGGTTCTAGGCACTTCAGGCCGGAACCGCGCTGCTGCTACGGTCACAGGTTCGAATCCTGCCTCAGGCATCGATGTGTGTGATGTCCTTCAGTTAGGTTTAAGTCGTTCTAAATCTGGGGGACTGATGGCCTCAGATGTTAAGTCCCATAGTACTTAGAGCCATTTGAAGCATTTTTTCTTTTCTTTTCCTGTTTTACTTTGTGACACAAAACTTTCGTAAGTCAGAGATAAGTTCCAATTTGCATGGTGATAATATGAAACTCTTTCATGTAATTTACACTTTCGTTAATGCATGGTGTTGTTTGCCTGTACTGAACAGATTTAATGCAGGCATTGATCACCGGTTAGTTCCCGTTATTTTCACCTTCAATCCGAAAAGACTGCTTTCAAGATTAGCAAAGTTTAATACTTCGCTCCTGAACCAAAGTGAATTACAGGTCCATCAAAAAGCAACACTGCAAGCATCAGCAGCAGCACCTCGTTCTGAGTAAACTTGATGAAATAGATTTGAGACTGCCAGACTCTTAGAACCGATAGTTTCATGTATTCATGAGCCTTTGGAATGCAAAAGAAGGGTCTATTAGTTCCTGAGGCATCTTCAGACTCGTCTAATAATGAACGTAAATGGAGAGACATACAGCAGAGTATGAAGGTATCTGCTTGAAAGTTGAAAAAAAATAGGAAAAGACATTCGCAATTTACCAAACATTTTATCACGCAAATAATAGAAGAAAAATTTTGAAATGCACGCTGGCAGTCGGAAGAAATATATGAAACCAACCGTAATAACAAATATCGACGATTTTAACAGATAAGCAAGATGTGATTTGCATGGTGAGGGATTTAAACCGGAAGCGTATACTTCGAGTACTGCCGTATTACCCGAAGAACAATCATTTGACAACAATAGAGAGAAAATGATAACGAGAAGGCTACAGGCCAAAATAACGTGGCAAAAGAAGTTTGTCAATTAGGAAAGAAAGATCTGTTAGTTGCTACAACTATACACATCACTAAGTTTACTAAGATGAGGGAAACATTGAAAATGCTGCAGTGATACTATCGCTTAAGAACGTTTCAGAGGAAGTCTTGAGAACTGCCATCCTCCAAGAAGACCCTCGTTCTGCCAAAAGCGTTGCCAAAGAGAGCGGTGGAGTGAACAGTTTCAGGTCGCCTTCTTGACTCTGCGATACGAAACTGACACTGAAATGCTGAAAAATCATCAATGATCAACTGTATATGGACGCAGAAGGCAATGGAAGCAACTGCAAGAGACACATTGTGTGTATCGACAGCGTATGTGGCTCGTAATTAAAAATGATTAGAAAGATCACTTCATAGGCTAAGGATTCCAAGCGAGGTAACCAATAACTGAAAAACCAACGAAAATATAACATTCTACGATTCGAGGCGTGGAATGTAAGAATTTTGAACATGGTAAGGAAATTAAGTTCTTGCTGTTGAGAAGAGCTATCACACTCGCTTGTTCAAAGAATCTATAGAAATACACAAACATGACAAAAGCTTCAACAAGAAAGAAGAAAGCCTAAAGGTGAACGGATCCTGAATTTTCTTGCTGCAGCGAACGAACGTTGCAGGTAGCAAGGGAAGAACCGTAGAGGAAATGACAACGGGAAAGCCTTGGACGTTGGTGCGCCAGATACATATAACTTGCGGCCGCGAGTTCGATTCCAATCCACCACTAGCAATTGAGGGTGAAGCTTTGATAACGCCAGCCGCATGTGCTGGCGTAGCGTCGGAAAAATCAAAGAAACTGAGACAGAAGTCAACAGGCAGTTTGTCAGACTGAAGTTTGACAGAATCGTCTGGAAGACCTAATATGGAAATAAGTGGTATGCTGAAATACTGAGGAATGATAAGATGCGTTTCAAATTGTCTGAAACTACAGAAACTGTGATAACGAATATCATAGTAGGCAGTTTATCTGCAGAGGAATGAAAGTATCTAAAATCGCTATAAGGAAGCTCGACAGGTAAATATACTTACAAAGCAAGTAACTGAAGATACCTTGGGTAACTAAAGTAATAGTTTAAGTGATCGACGGAAAAAAAAGAAATACAAAGACGTGCAGGAAGAGACAGGAACACACCAAGTGCAGAAACGCCAAGGCGAAATGGGTGCAGGAAAAATGTGAAGAAATCTGAAATGGAATGTTAAATGGAAGGATAGATTCAGCAAAGAGAGAAACGAAAACAACGTTCGGTCGCCCTACTACTTAAATTATACATCGAAGAAGTTATGACGGAAATAAAAGATAGATTCTAGATTGTGATTGAAATTCGTGAGGAAGGATATCAGTGATAAGATTCGCTCGTAACACTGCTATATTTAGTGAAGGTAATAAAGGCAGGACCTGTTGAAAGAAATGTAATTAATGGGCACAGAAAATGGATAGAAAATAAACCAAAGGAACTCGAAAGTAATGAAGGGTAACTTAAGTTAGTGATGAGCTGCACATTAGTGGATCAGGGAGTAGAAGAATTTAAGAAATTTTGCTACCTTCGAAGTGAGATAACGCATTTAGGCGTAGCACTTCACTTTAAGTAAGAGACGGTAGTGGGCAAACAGCTTCAGATAATGAGTCATGGTTACTGCATGACAATGCGCTGTGATCCAATAGCTAGCTACAAGTAGCTTCGACTATGGCCGAAAGCTGACAGCTTCTTACAGACTATGAAATTATCAAATAGTTGAAACCTTTTTTTAGGAACAAAACTGAAGTTATTGTGATTATTACGACTGTCATTAATTGTTTAATTTTTATTAATATGAATGGTAGTGTGAATGGAAAGTAAGTTGTTAAATAAATATTCTTATAGCTATTACCTTAGTACACGTTAGTGTGGGAAATGTGATCGTACAGAGAAAGTAAATTATACATTCAGGGCAATTTTGTTATGCACAACTAGCCAGTATGTGGCAATGGGAGAACAAGAAACATTTTACGAAAATTCTGTTGTTTAAAGAGGGAGATATCGTAATATTTGTGGACTTTCTAAATTCTTTCATTTAGTAAACTATTCACAAAAGCTATTGAGTTTTGATTGGTCAAACAGAAAAATTACAATGATTGCCCGGTTTCATACTAATATAGGATTGGTTACTATACATATCACTCAATCAAAGGACAGTACGTACGCGCGTATTTTGTTGCATGTTATATGAGCTGTGACCGCAAACAGAACACTCTTAGTGATCAAATTGTGTAATATTTGAGTGAGCATTCTGTCACAGAGAATCCATTTGGTAATCGGTTCGGTTAATCACCATAAACTAGCTATTACGAGTGACTGTGATTACGTCTGTGTGTTGAAACTTATGATTAGCAAGGATTTGGAAACGTTTTTGGACCAAACAAGCGTCAGTATATCGAAGTATTCATCCACATACAACCTTTCAATTAATCGCTCATTAAATCTGTTACTGAGAAACATTTTTATCGCCCGTTGGGTTCCTAGTACGTTATTAGTAGACAGACAAATGCTAAGAGAGTGAATCGCGGGAGAAATCTTGCAGAGATGTGTGTAAGCTTCAGACACAGGAGGTTTTGATGGGTGGGAAGCTGTACACGATTGGCTGGAAGAACACAAAGAAAACAATATTAGAGAAAAGACAAGAGAGCCAGTAATTTTTTTGATGTTCAAGATGAAGTGAAGTGCTTAACTGACAGCGGTAGTGATCTTTGTGCTGTCATGCAGAAGTTGTTAGATGCTTTACCTAATAAGGAGGAGTTGATAATAGTGCCTGTCATGGATATTCAAATCAATGTAACCACTGGAAAAGTAAAGACGCCTATTAAATTTGAAATGATTTACTTATTAACTTAAGTGGTACCCAGTTGTGTAACAACTTTCTCATAATTTACGGTTTGAGGATCGACGTATAGATAGGGGTAGATTTCTTTAATAAATACAAGAGCAAGCTCGATTTCAGTGACGATCGTGTGACTTTGTACGTAAAGGGGTGGCAGTACTCCATTTTACAGGAAAAAGAAACTCAAAGATGAGGAAAGTGACAATATTCGTATAAGGTATTGTAGGAAAAGGATTTAGAACGGTGTAATGAATACAGTGAAGAAATTGAGGTGATCCAGAAGTGTCATTGGCAGTAGAAAAGCAACAGGAGAAAACAGCACATGAAAATATTGTAACAGTTCTGATACTAAATGTAACTGGATTTTCTCTTTTGATGCTAGTCAATTGTCAGGATGAGCATTCTAAAGCATTATGTCAGGGTGAAAATACTAAATTAATTAATTTTTCTCTCTTAACAACATGTGGCCAGGGTGGGTTCTTCCTTGGCTCGGGTATGAGGTCGAATGAAACATCATTTTTACATAAGATAACTTTTATTGATGATTTGTACAACTGTTTCTTACTCGATGTTCTGGCTCGGAGAGCGGCAGCTGTGTCGTTTGCGAAGTCTTCTGCTGCGGCAGCGGCGGCGGCGGCGTCTGATTACGCGTGGCAGTGTGTATCTCGTGTCGCCGTCTCGCCCAGCTGACTGGAGACGCGCAGCGCAAGGTGGCGAAGTCGTGCATCGGATGGTGATACCTTGGATTTGGCGTCCCAGTGTTTCTCTTCTCTAAGCGGCCGCGTATGTTGTGCGTCGGCCAGCGGAGCGGCGCGGCGGGGGAAGGCCAGTGTCCCGGACACGAACAACAGACTCCCGCTTGCCAGTCTTCGGCTGTCAGATCTTCATCCCAGCTCACAGGTGACTGCTGATGTGAGGCCATCTCCTTCCCGTCCTCACGAGTCACCCGGGTGCGTAAAAATCAGACTTCAAATACCTTTTAACTTCTGTCTTCTGGCGCCGCGGCTGCTGCTTGCTATTCCATTACAGCGGCGGACTTGGTGCGTCTGTGCATGATGCAGTCTCTTCTTGCATGACAGTCTTCAGCACCGAAACTGACTGAAAACTACTGCTACGCTTCTTCACTTCTTCGTCTTCTTCGTCTCTCGTCTCTCGGGCCCACTGCATCTCACGTATTTATTCACTTCAGTTTACTGGAGGTGAACGACTTCACAGTCATTGCCTCTTTTGTCACGTTGAGAAGCTTCTCGAAGAATCTTCTTAACGCCGGTCATTGGCTATTGGAATGTAGGCGAGGGCCTTTGCTCACATGCGACAACTGAGAAACACGTGAGCCGGTCGTTGCCTCTTCTGTCACGTTGAAAAGCTTCTCGAAGAATCTTCTTAACGTTGGTAATTGGCTCTTCGAATGTAGGCGAGGGCCTTTGCTCACATGCGACAACTGAGAAGCACGTGAGTCTGTAGGGCGATGCCCTGACGGTTGAATCGACAGCGACCGGGTTATGTGGAACTTGCTGACTTCACGGTCATTGTCTCTTCTGCTCTGCTGTTCTGCCCGCTGTTTTCCAGTATGTAACTCTCTAAACTAAACCAAGTTTTTCATTTATTTTCTAATTTCTAGTTCACTTTGATTTCACTAATTTATTTACTTAAGTACCACTCAATAATATTAAGAAAAACGTTTTAGCGAGAAACAGATGGCATGACGCTATGGCATCTCCTACTAGCTTTCAGACTAGAGACCTAGTCTTGGTCGAAAGAGGAAAAAATATAAGAAGATAATGGCAGAAACCAAATGGTATACTGATGAGTACCCTCTTCTGGCCATCTTTATTTTTGTGTCGTATGACTTCCCTAAATCGTTTCGGACAAACTCCGGGATGGTTCCGTTGAAAGGGCACAGCCGACGTCCTTCCCTAATCAGATGAGAACAACGACCTCAGTGTTTGGTCCCCTTCACCAAATCAATCAACCAAACAACCAACTGGTGAGTACATGGTGACTGAGAAACCACATATTTATGCCTATAGGTTAGATTATTGGAAATCAGGAAAACTGTTTGAATTACACAAAATTGACTTAGAGAGATATGTACAATAAGGACAGGAACAGGGAACGAAGATCTCTGGGGGCATTACACTATTTGCAATGGTAGGTGACTGACGATCACTGGGCACTCTAGTTATTGGCGAAGTTATTCGTTTTCATTTCATGTTGTCAATCTTCCTCTTTTGTCTAGCATCTTTTACCATCTTCACTATCGAAAGAAAACTAGAGAGACTGCAGAATGTTGTGTCAAAGTTAATTATAGGAAGAATAAAGAAATTCAGAGTAAAATATTAAGAAATTTGGAAAAGTGATAATGAGGTCTATCATTATGGAAGAAAGTAATTAATGGATAAATTAAGTAATTTGTTGCTGAGAAGGGTGTGTTGTCGCGAAAAATAGGCAATGGATATTGAAGTAGGTGACATGTGAATGACATGATCAGTACAAGAAAATATGTGGTAGAATGATCTGACTTGAGGTAGAATGGTGTTTTATTTTGTTGAAAAATAGGCAGGATGTTGTTGAACAGTGAGCTAAATTATACCCAATGTGGTTTATCAGGAAATTTAGTATAGGTAAAATAACTAGTTATGGAATGAAGTATTGATTGTAGAAGAGTGTGTTTTGTGACGAAAAGTGATTAATAGGTGTCGGAATAGTAACGAAATACTTACGGGATGTGACAAAATAAACTGCTTGGTATGATAAAGTAGAGTTTTCGTGGGAATATTGAATAGTTTTCCTAATATGACTAAAGCCAAGTGTGTGTGTGTGAGAGAGAAAGAGAGAGAGAGAGAGAAAGAGAGAGAGAGAGAGGGCCAAAGAGAGTGATATGAAGAATTTTGTAAATAACTTTATGATCTTGGATGTAATTTTCTTTAGTAGGTTAAATACTTTATTGTGATTATTTTAAGAGGCATCCTGGCCTACCAAAATTATATCTGACTGTATATAAACTGAAGAGAAATGGGTAAAAACAGTGGCAACTGTTTTATGCTTGTAAATTTGTAAGGGAATGATTTATGCAAGTATTAAGCTTTTTGAAAAATTCTGTAAACCCTAGGTAAGTAAGATTTACTGAGTTACTTAAGTAAATATTTAAAATTCTTTCACTAACAACCAGTTTTACTAACGTTATTGATGTTTCCCGGTTTGGAAAGTCATGTTTTTCTAGGAGTTTCGTATTTGTGTCACTTTCAAGTACCGATTAAAGAAAAATTCCACCATTAATTTACTCTCTAAGACAAGAATCAAATAACTCAAAATTTTATCTGAAAAGATAAAGCAAAATAAAAAAATTTAAGGAAAATACATGTACTAGTATTTATCTTTCAGGAAGATACTGTATAAAAAAGTAATCTTAGACAAATATGGTTTCAGGGAAATGACCAAGTAACTGCAGCCTTGATTGCATTGTAAACATAGGTGGAGTGTTATGGACACCACACAAGTAAGGCACTGTGATGACGTGAGGAAAACGACTTCAAATCTAGGACACTAGCGACGTGCCGTACATAAGGTAGGTATGGGCCTATAATTATACACAGACTCATTGCTGAGTAAAAATTGTAGAACTTCTTGGGAGTGAAGTAAAAAAATGGAGAGAGTGTAAATAAACAAATATTTTGAAGTTAAAAGAGAACATAAATCCCGTATTTAACTGAAATTCTGTAAGTAATCTGAACCACTTTCGAAACAAATTAATTTGGTGCTTCGAAAAAGAATTTATGTAAAGGATGTCAGGGAAAATGAGTTTTTGTAAATTAATAAACTACGTTATTTTAGAACTGGCAAGTCCAGAGTAAACATTACGTAGTTTAGTTCACTAAGTTTGCTGTTGGAAAGTCGTGATGTGCACAATAATTAAAATATTGTTTTGCAATAATCAGTTATAACCATAGGGAGTGTGGGTGATAGCGCTTTATATCGAACTTACATTAAGTACGAGACAGTAGTGGCCAGACAGCTTCAGACAATGAGTCATGGTTATCGGATGACAGATGCGTTTTGATCCGACGGCTAGCTGCAAGTAACTACGACTGTGACCGAAAGCTGTCGTTACCTACGGACCATGAAACTGTCATGTACTTAAAACTTACTTTGGAAGCAAAACTATTTATTGCGGTTATTGTGGCTGTCAAATATCCTAATGTGATTATTAATGTGAATGACAGTGTGAACGGTAAGTAGGATATTAAATGAATATTGTGAAGTCTATTAACTGGATACACATTAGAGTGAGAACTGTGATTGTGCAGAGAAAGCGAATTATACTCAGGGGAATTTTGAAATGTACAACTAGGAAGTTTATGGGACTGGGAGAACAAGTAAAATTTTGCGATAGTTCTGTTATTTGAAGAGGGAATTATTTTGATACTTATGGAGTTTCTAAAGTTGTTCATTTAGTAAATTGTTGATAAAAGCTATTAAGTTATGAGTTGTCAAATGTAAAAGGCACGGGATTGCGTGGTTTAATATTAATATTGTATTGGCTATGGTGTGTATCAGCCAATCAGAGGACAGTATTTTCGCACATGTTTTGTCGTCTAAGGAATTACTTTATTATGTCTAAAGAGTGGAGTTCGGACCTCAGCCACCATCGTGTTTGTTTGCGAATATAAGGAGCCCTGAATAGATTTGATAATTTTGCAGAGTAATAATTAAAAGTGGGCCATGGAGTGCCGCAGAGTCGATGCGAACGTGTGAGAAATACACATGAAATTCGGAATTTAATAACTGTAATTTGACTTGAATAACCAAAATTCCCGTAGCATGCTATACAAGCCGTGACCGCAACCTGGACATTCGTAGTGGCCGAATTGTGTAATGTTAGATCTAGTATTCTGTCACAGGTAATCCGCTTGATAATCTTTTTGGTAACGGGTTCGGTTGATTGCAATAAGATGGCTGTTACGAGTGACTGATTGCGTGTGAGTGGTGAAACTTAAGGCTAACATGGGCTTGGCAGTGTTTTTTCATCAAAATATGTGCCAGTATATCGAAGTTTTCACTCACGAACTACCTTTCAATCGCTCAGCTACCCTGAGAGTGAAAAAGATTTGTTGCTTCTGTTAGGCTCGTACAATGCTGCTTGTTCTACTACAGATTTTCCAGTAGAGGAACATGTTTCGTTTTCAGCAGGGAAGGCGTGTGGTCAGGATTTCAGAGGAAGAAATCATCGCAAGGTGAATGAACATTATTTGTGAGGGACGAGCACATAGAAATTTGTGACATTGCAGCATGGCGAAAGATCATAAAGGTCATTGACAGCCAACTAGCACCGAAAAAGAGGACATTCCTGGCCAAAAGTACTACTATAAAACATAGGCCTTGTTTTGGAAAAGAAATTTCTCAGGATGTACGTTTGCAGCTAAGCATTGTATGACAGTGAATTGTGGAAAAACGAGAAAAAAGAGAATCGGAGCGTGTGAGAAGTGTTGCTATAGAAGGTTGTTTAACATAAGACGGACGAATCACATGGGGAATGAAGCGATTCTTGGCAGAAGCTGCGAAAAAAAAGGAACACACGGATTACACCGACAAGAAAAAGGGGCGGGATGACAGGATATTATGCTTAAGGGCATAACTTCCGTGATACAATGGGGAGCTGTAGATGGTGACACCAACAACTATGGATAAAGGGATGCAAAGTTGAAGGTCAGTGCCCATGTACCATCATGTGTCATTTCCTGTTATAAGCTCGCTGACATAAATACTTATGAAACAGGTAGGCCTTAGGCAATCATAATGTCAGTTGGTTACAAAACAGAATGAATAAGATATCAGATCTCAACAATATGGAAGTAAGAACAGGCAGGCCTTGGTTAAAAAGAATTCCAGCTAATCCAAATTATGTAACAGATCTTAATTAAAAAGAGAACAAGTAGAACTTCAATACTGGAAAGGTAAATCCTGTGATAATAAGCAGTTTAATAAATATCCAAACTTTGCTTTTCTTTTCACAGGTTTCCGCCTTAAAACACTGAAGGACAAGTAAATTTAAATTTCAGTCAGTTCATTCTCGTCGACGAGAACTACCCCACAATAATAATTTACAGCACATCTAACAGATAATGAACCTCTGTTCACCAATCACCACTGGACCACGCAACACGACTGCTAGTGCCTAGTGCACCGCTTTAACGGTGCACCATTAAGCGTTATGCCAAATCATCAGCCAAAACTATTCGTTTCTCGCTCAGCAGAGCTTAAATAGCTTTTACGCCTTAATATAGTTACATTCTGAAGTAAGCCACCTTAACGGGGCTAAATCTGAATAGACACCACTTATTCTAGGTGACTAATCAGTACACTACCTTAAGGGAACGTTGTGCACTCAACCTAACTTACAATTAGGGGATATCCCTATTGGGCACAAGAAAATTTCTTACACTCGTACTTTTAATTTAATTGAACACAAACCTGGCAGACAGTATGAAAGGGCCACTACAACTGCGCTTCATCAAATCACAAAATCATCAGTTCTTTGCTCACGCTGAATGTGACAAACAGGCGTCTTGGTATATTTCACTAGGATACGTACGAAATGTAATTCTTCCACAGGCATTGCCGCTAATGGCGTAACCCTCCGCTTTTATCGCCGTGGCGCCCAAAAAACAAGTATGGACAAGAACATCAAATGCAATCTTACACGACCAACACACATGCGTATAACCAGTAGTAAGTTCCGCCATAGGAATGTAAAACGCCGCTGTAGGACACTTACAGCAATTAACACAGGGAGAGAGAGAGAGAGAGAGAGAGAGAGAGAGAGAGTGAGAGAGAGAAAGGGGGGGGGGGGTGAGAGAGAATGAACGGCAACGTCTTGGTATTAGCCTAAAGCCAGATGCAGAATAACAGGAATATCTACATCTACATCTACATCTACATTGATACTCCGCAAGCCACCCAACGGTGTGTGGCGGAGGGCACTTTACGTGCCACTGTCATTACCTCCCTTTCCTGTTCCAGTCGCGTATGGTTCGCGGGAAGAACGACTGTCTGAAAGCCTCCGTGCGCGCTCTAATCTCTCTAATTTTACATTCGTGATCTCCTCGGGAGGTATAAGTAGGGGGAAGCAATATAAGCAATATATTCGATACCTCATCCAGAAACGCACCCTCTCGAAACCTGGCGAGCAAGCTACACCGCGATGCAGAGCGCCTCTCTTGCAGAGTCTGCCACTTGAGTTTATTAAACATCTCCGTAACGCTATCACGGTTACCAAATAACCCTGTGACGAAACGCGCCGCTCTTCTTTGGATCTTCTCTATCTCCTCCGTCAGACCGATCTGGTACGGATCCCACACCGTGCGACAACGCCGGAACAACTGAAGTCCGTGTTAACACATGGCACCACACACAGACAACACTAACCTTGTTCCGCGCTTGTTGATGGTGCATAAGACCCACCACACGAAGTCAGTAGTTAATCTGTAGCATCTCCTGCCCAGATGCTTCCACAGAATTCTTCTTGATCGCTGCACATGCAACAGCACCTCTTTTCACAATAAGATGATTTCTCTAACCAATAGTGAACACTCGCCAAAACAGCAAGGCCAAGGAGTTCGCAGTAACAGCAACTATGCAACAAAATGCGAACTGCACGCCACTCAAATTTTCGCCGACCGAAGCGTGTCTACGGAAAACTACCACCAACTACGGCGACAACACTGCAATCTCAACACAAATGGTCTACATTCAGTAAGCTGGTATACGTCTTTTGCATCAGGAACCCCGCACACGATTTTAATATCTTCCGATCAAAAAATCGTGCGGAGTGCACAGAGCAAAAACTGGAGAGCAAAGATGCGGCCATGAACACCTGTCTGGTCAGGCTACGCACGAAGAACGCACTCGAATTCAGCCACGAAAGGCGACGCCAGCTACCCTGTCACGGGTCAGACGTTAAAGACAGTAGGGGAAGACAGCAATAGAAATGTATCCAATGAATACCTGAGGACATAGGGAGCAGTGCTACTCTGAGGTGAGCGTAATTCGCAGCGGGCCCCACCGACCTCGCCAGAAAGCCTATGACTCAAAATAAAGGCTCTTTACGTGCTTCTAACTCATCATATGCAACGTACTCATTGAACAAGGACATGTCTAACAACCAGTCGAACAAGCAGGATTTTGCAGTATGAGATTTTCACTCTGCAGCGGAGAGTGCGCTGATATGAAACTTCCTGGCAGATTAAAACTGTTGCCGGAGAACTTCTGTAAAGTTTGGAAGGTAGGAGACGAGATACTGGCAGAAGTAAAGCTGTGGGTATCTGGCGTGAGTCGTGCTTCGGTAGCTCAGTTGGTAGAGCACTTGCCCGCGAAAGGCAAAGGTCCTGAGTTCGAGTCTCGGTCGGGCACACAGTTTTAATCTGCCAGGAAGTTTCAGGATTTTGCAGTGTTTGTCTCAGCCGTGGACCATATCCAAGTCATCGCGCTTATTCTTAAAACACAATGGAATAAATAAATATAGCATAGTTGAGTATAAGAAAGCATTTGGATCACTGGAGAAGTTTTAGCGATAATGAAAGTGGTTATGATTCCTAGTGTCATTCAGAAGTACTTAATCTTCATGCAGTCCTATTTACTAGCAGGCAACGACATTGTTGGAGTAGATTAAACTCCCATAACCATGAAAATAGCAGCAGCCGAATGATTTCGCCAGGAGGAAACAATATTTCCGAAGTTAATTAATCTTGGATTGGATCACTGTTCGGAAACTAACTCGTATTCTGTATATCAACAACAGCTTTGAGGCTGTAAGCGTTTCTCACTGTCTTTCTGATCAATCCAAATCATAAAATTCCATTTTTTCTTTATTTTCACTTCTTTGTTGTTGCTGTCGTTGCCTAATAGGCTGCAGGTGCCGTTAGCTTCGTTGTTTAGTGATTTTTTTTTCTTGCTTACCATTTATCACAAATTCTTGCAGCTCTGAAGTGAACAGAGCTGCCGCTAGCACGTCGTTGGCGACATTCAAATATTTTCTGTTTTTTACGTACAGGGCGAAGTATCTCTGTTCGTGTACTATGGCTTGATTTCCGTTCTGTGGTCAGTGTGTTCTTCAAAACTTACTGAGATCTTAAGTTTCGTACGTTCTGTGTTCTACCATCACAAGTGCTTTCCCCGCTTGCTACGGTATTAATAAGATTACGCGTTACTTCCAGCATAATTATTCCGTTGAATGTGATGATTTTCATCCTTGTTTAGTTATTCATTGTCTCCCTAGACAAGATACGATTGTAATGAAATGAGTTCCAGTTGTAGAAATTTATCGCACACTACTGTAACGAATATTGACGGAAAGAAATTTGAGGAAACATCGGGAGCTCATTTGACAGGCGGCAAATCAGCGGAACGATACGAATTATTCCAGTCGCGTCGTTCGTTTTCAGCCGCGAATCAATGCATCGTCATACCGCAGATCCATAGCAGAATTTCAGTACCGAACAGACAGCTACGCTAACTGTGCATTTCCATATTCTTCATTTCGTGCGCTCGCGGCAGCTCCCTATTTGCGTAATTAATCCGTACGAGTTCCTGGAAATTGGATAAATTATTCAGACCTTTTGCACGGGCTAATTACCATTCTAATCAACAACAGCAAAACAAGAGTGCGCTCCGCATGTACCTGGGAAGCGTTGCGGAGTTGTAGCAATTTTAAACGAAGATTTATGTCACGAGCCAAGGGGTGCTTTATTACGGTAATCTGGGTGGGTGCAGCTAGCATGATTGGATTGTGTTTTAACGTGACGTCACGTTGAATGATTGCAAATGCGTGCGCGGTTACGCTCGCACAGTGTTTTGTTGTTACCGGCACTGAGGGGGGCCGTCATTCTGCATGGTTAGAGTGCCACGCCCTGCATTGGGCACAGGAAGCATAGTACAGAACGGAAGTGTTTGTGACATGGACCCGTATAATGTTAAGACGTCCAGATATTGCCGTAACTAAATAACAAATGTAGGGCATTTGGGAAAAGAGAGATGAATTTCTTTATAATGGGACTAAATGAAATCTATGTGGTTTATCACGCAGATTTTCCAGTAATTTCCTTATAATTGCTAATTATCGAATAGTTCTTGGTGTAGTGTTCATACGAGGTGAATCTAATGTATGTAGGTTATTTTACACGATCAGAAAAAGATCGCGTTGTAAATATTGAATCACCTCTAGATATGAAGGTGTTCTGAAAAGTACTGCCTCCCAATTTTTTATCCTGTTCTCATTATCGGTTAAGGTATTAAATGTCATGCATATTACTCGGTCGACTCTCCCGCTTAATTGCAACACATTGACGCTTGAAGGCTCCAAAATGTAGCGTGCAACGTGGTAGTGTGTACCGTAACTATATCGGTTATATCGGTGCATTAGACACTCTTAGAATATTGGGAGCACGAATTCGAAGAGTACGTCCACACATGGACCCCTCTCCCTATTATGACAGTGCTAGACGACACACGAGCACTCCGACATCTGCAAGATCGCCTTGGGTTCGCTGTCGTAGATCATTCTCCATACAGTGCCGAGTTGGCCCCATCCGATATTCACATGTTTCCAAAACGTAAAGAACAACTTCCAGAACTTCACTTTGATAGTGATGAGGCGGTTGAAGCGGAGGTGAGGTTGTGGCTTCGTCATGGAAGTCAACCTTTCTATAGTTACTAGGGTGACTCTGTTGAGAGATAAATATGTAGGAACTAGAGCTGTTCTCTACCAAAACTGTCGGTAGTTTTGGTTCGCTACATAAATGACGCAGTAAATGGTAGAATTAGTAGCATTGGTGGGGAAAGAAAGCTACATGAATGTGTAAGAGAGAAACTGGGGACTGATGACTTTTTTTGTTTATTATTTGTTTGGTTGTTTTTTGTGCGCATAAGTAGAACCGCATATCACTCAGTAATAGTGCACTTTGTATAAGTAACAAAAATTAAAGTTTGTTTTATTTAAAAAGTTTTATGAGTTTTCACATAAAATAATTCGGAGACTGTCCTTTTGAGCACACCCGCGTACTCCCTAAAAATAAATACGACCCTTTACAAACTACAAACAGACTTGGAACAGATTGCAACACAGAAGTCTTTCTAATTTAAAAACTAAAAGTAGAAGGAAATCTGGCAATACTCACATTCAGTGATTTAAGGGCTACACTCTTTCGGCAATAACGTAACCGAATAGTGATGGATCTGTTCGCCTATTTAAACGCAATAGGTGTCCGCACTCGATAGCTGAGTGGTCAGCGCGACAGAATGTCAATCCTAAGGGCCCGTGTTCGATTCCCGGCTGGGTCGGAGATATTCTTCGCTCAGGGACTGGGTGTTGTGTTATCATAATCATCATCATTTCACCCCCATCGACGCGCAAGTCGCCGAAGTGGCGTCAAATCGAAAGACTTGCACCCGGCGAGCGGTCTACCCGATGGGAGGCCCTCGTCACACGACTACACGATAGGTTACATTTATTTGTGTCGAAGATCAACTACCAGTCCCTGATACAATCCTCCATCCTCTGCATGTCTTTATGGATTTAGCTACATTATCCTGGCTTTGCAACCTTTCATATAGACAACCGTATCTTCTGCGGCAAGCCTCATAGAGCTCCCGACTTTGTTCATTGGATCTCCTAATGTATAATGTAAATGTCCCTGTAACACTCCGTGCGGATGCTCAAGAAAGATACTTTTACATCTGTCGAATGCTATCCAAAGCAATAAGTGTATTATCCAAATTCCAAAATTGGATTCTCTGTCATTATGCATTAGGTCGTCCACGTTACCCACATGGTGTTTTGATCAGAAAGGGAAGGAAGCTAAGCCAACGTGCAGTAGGTACGTCTGCTGGGGATCTTCGTCCGAGAGGTGGAGGAGGCCCTGCCTGAGGCTGTCGTGGATGCAGGATGCAATCATCTGCTAGTTGTGGTTCACGGCTGCACCGGTGACGGCTGTCTGTTGGGATCTGCGGCCAGTTCATACGAGTGACTGGAAGACTCTGGCTTCGTGCGAGAGTGCAAGCAGATCACCCAGTTTGCAGCAATGTCCCCAGAGTTGATCGGGTTCCTTTGGTTTGGAGCCGAGTGGAGTGTCTCAATAAAAGGCTCTGTGGCGGTCTTGGCCGCATATTTATGGACGTGCATTTATCATGTGGAGAATTGTAGGGCTCCCCTTGTTAGGCGTGCGATATACAAAGGAAGCAGATACTCGGGTGGTAGAGTACTTTTGGAGTGCACATGTGGTTTTTGTTAGGCTAGGCGTTAGTTTCAGGTACTCTGAATATTCGACAAGCGGGTAGAGAAACCAGACGGCGTTTACAGTAAAGACTTATTGACCGTCAAAATTTTATCAGTTAACTGTCGCAGTATTCGTAATAGAGTTCCCGAACTTGTTGCCCTCTAGGAAATTAGTCACGCTCAAATTATTGTCGGGACTAAGATCTGGTGAAATCCGAAATAGAAAGTTCGGAAATATTAAGGAAGCCATGGAAAATATAAGGTAAGAATAAGTTAAACGCAACATCAAGGGGAGACTTCATTGCAGCCTACAAAAATATTGTATCTATTGAGGTCGAATTGGAGTGCGACTGTGGAGCTATCTGGAGGCGTGTGGGACTTCCAGGTTAAATCAAACTATTTACTGGATGTTTTTAGTGGCCAACCGATTCCGTTGAGACAGTTTCACAGTCATTCAAAGGAAGTCTACACTCTGAAGGGCGGAAATACTCTGTCTATGCAATTTTAGTTGCAGACGACTTAAACCTACCGATTATAGTATGGTACAGTAAAGTATAGATTTATCGCAGGGGTACTTTTGAAAAACTGTCTTGAACAGATAGTTAGAACACCTACACGCAGGGGAAATATTTTAGATCTTGTAGCTATAAACAGGCCTGACCTTGCCGACGGTGTCAGTCTAGAGACAGAAATTAGTGATGCTGATGTCATCGCAACTACGATGGTAATCAAAGTTAAAAAGTCAGTCAAGAAGGTTAGGAGAATATTTTTGTTAAAAGGAGCGTCCCACTTGTTAGTGTCCCAATTAAACAGTGAATGGACATCATTTAGTTACAGTATGATAGACGTAGAGGAATTACGAGCAAATCTTAAATGGATTGTAAAGCACGCTCTGGAGTAGTATATGACGAGTAAGTGGATTAAGAACAGAAACGATCCATGGTGATTTAATAACAAAACTTAGGATAATATTGAAAAAGAAAAGACTGTTGCACTCCTAGTTCGAACGAGAGCGCGCAAATGAAAACAGTCTAAAGTTAGCAGAGATCAATGCGTCTGTAAACAGATCGACGCGCGAAGCATACAGAAACTACCACCGTGATACATTAGCAAAAGATGTTGGCGATAGGCCGAGAAAATTCTGATCCTACGTAAGATCGCTAAGTGGTTCGAAGGCTTCCATTCAGTCACTCGTTAAGCAGTCTGGTGTGCCAATAGAAGACAGCAAAAGGAAAGCTGAAGTATCAAATTTGGCGTTTAAGGAATCATTCACGGAGGAGGATCGTACAAACATATCGTCGTTAGACCGTTGTAATGACTCCCGTACGGGGAAGCTAATACCAGACGTCCCCGCCGTAGAAAAGCAGCTGAAAAAGATGAAAATATATAAGTCACCAGGTGCAGATGGAATCGTAATTCGGTTTTACAAAGATTACTCTATGCCTTTGGTCCCTTACTTAGCTTGCAGGTGTTGCGAATCTCTCACCAAGCACTAAGTCCCAAGCGACTGGAAAAACCGCATGTGATTCCTTTATATAATAATGGTAAGAGAACGGACCCGTAAAATTGCACATCAGCATCCTTAACATCGGTTTGCTGCAGTATACTTGAACATAGGCTCATTTAGAATGTAATAAATTTTCTCGAGACGAAAAGCATTTGTCCACAAATCAGAACGCATTTAGAAATCATCGCTCGTCTAAAACTGAGCTTACCCTTTTTTCACATGATACCCTGCGAACCGTGGGTGAAGGGCAAGAGGTGGATTCCATACGCCTCGTTTTTCGAAAAGCGCCTTACAAGTTTTCGCGCACCTTTCGTTAGCTGTTGATGTAGTAGAGAAATTTAAATAGTTTATGAAATGGGTTAATAACAGTGGAAAGGTAAAAATGATGATGTCAGTATATATATATATATATATATATATATATATATATATATATATATATATATATATATATATGTGTGTGTGTGTGTGTGTGTGTCTATGGGTGTTTGTATGAACTTTCGTTTGTGAGGTATGGGAGTGAGTTAGAGGGTGGGTGAATGGGTGGGTACAAAGACACATGTTTAATTCTAAGTCTTATCTGCTCATATAATGTACACTGAAGCGAAAACGGTTCAAATGGCTCTGAGCACTATGGGAATTAACTACTGTGGTCATCAGTCCCCTAGAACTTAGAACTACTTAAACCTAACTAACCTAAGGACATCACACACATCCATGCCCGAGGCATGATTCGAACCTGCGACCGTAGCAGTCGCGCGGTTCCGGACTGCGCGCCTAGAACCGCTAGACCACCGCGGCCGGCACACTGAAGCGCCAAAGAAACTGGTATAGGTATGCTTATTCGAATACAGAGGTATGAAAACAGGCAGAAAACGGTTCTGCGGTAGGCAACGTCTACACAATACAAGTGCCTGGCGCAGTTGTGAGAACGGTTACTGCTCCTGAAATGGCAGGTTATCAAGATTTAAGTGAGTTTGAATGTGGTGTTATAGTCGGCGCACGAGCGATGGGAGACATCATCACCGCGGTAGCGATGAAGTGGGGATTTATCCGTACGATCATTTCACGAGTGTACTGTGAATATGCGGAATCCGGTAAAACACCAAACCTCTGACATCGCTACGGTCGCAAAAAAGTCTTGCAAGAACAAGACCAACGGCGAGAGGCTGAAGAGAATCGCTCAACGTCACAGAAGTGCAACCCATCCGAAAATGTCTGCAGATTTCAGTGCTGGGCCATCAACAAGTCTCAGCACGCGAACCATTCAATGAAACATCATCGATATGGGCTTTCGGAGAAGAAGGCCAACTCGTGCAACCTTGATGATTGCACGGCACAAAGCTTTACGCCTCGCCTGGGCCCGTCAACACCTACAATGGACTGGAAACATATTGCGTGGTTGGACGAGTCTCGTTTCAAATTGTATCGAGCGGATGGACGTGTACGGATATGGAGACAAATTCGTGAATCCATGGACTCTTCATGTCAGCAGGGGCTGTTCAAGCTGGTGGAGGCTCTGTAATGGTGTGAGGCGCGTGCAGTTGGAGTGATATAGGACCTCTGATAAGTCCAGGTACGACTCTGACAGGTGACACGTAAGTAAGCATCCTGTCTGATCATCTGCATCCATTCATGTCCATTGTGCATTCCGATGGACTTGGGCAATTCCAGCAGGACAATGCTACAACCCACACGCCTAGAATTGCTACAGAGTGACTCCAGGAACACTCTTCTGTGTTCGAACACTTCCGCTGGCCACCAAACTCCCCAGGCATGAACGTTATTGGGCATATCTGGGATGTCTTGCAACGTGCTGTTCAGAAGCGGTCTCCACCGCTCGTACTCATACGGATTTCTGGACAGCTCTGCAAGATTTATGGTGTCAATTCCCTCCAGCACTACTTCAGACGTTAGTCTAGTCCATGCCACGTAGTCCTGCGGCACTTCTGCGTGCTCGTGGGGGTCCTACACGGTGTTAGGCAGGTGTGCCAGTTTCTTTGGCTATTACGTGTAATTTAGAGTAGTGAAACGGGAATTTACTGCACACGTTCCTAGTTAACGGCACATAATGCAATTTTCCACCAACAAATATTATAGTACAGTGCTTAAAAGTGCGGTATAATCTATCCTATTCATCTCTGTTCCGTAAATCTTGATTCACCAATATCCAATAGCATATCGACAGGTGTCAATATTTATTTATTTGTTTAATCTCGAAATAAGGAAGGATGTATACAGTATTTTAGGTAAAAACATTTTCCTTTTACCTTTGCATTATGTCTGCACAAGAGGAATTTGCGGTACCGTGTGTTTTTTGCGATGCGCGGAAAAACAGAGATTATTAGCGTACCAGGAGTACAGTGATATCCAGAGCAAAGATTGAGATCGGAGTAACGAGGACAGTGTCAGCGATGACGTAATACTCAAATACGTCAGTTGATGACCCTCCCACGTGGCATTCATGGTGGTAAGTTGCAGACGATTCAAGATGAACAATTTTCAGTCGCTGAAGAACAACCACACAGGATCATATTCACAGAAATTATTCGCTGATTGTGTACCTTGGAGGAGAGGTACCTTGTACGCAATGTATTAGGTGTAGTGCAACTATTACAAATGAGTTTACATGGCAGAGTAGCCTGAGTATCAGTATAAAGAGCCTACGCTTTTGTTATCGGTTTAAGTAAAAGCGTGGCATATGCTACTTCGTCAATGCTACAAGATTATTCCATCCGAAACTGAATGTCGCATTAAAAAAAATGATGATTGTTAGTAGAAGGAAAGTGGGCACACACACACACACACACACACACACACACACACACACACACACACACACACACATAAGCACAAGCACGTGAATTATCAGAGCAAATGAAATAACTTGTTATCATGCAGCTGTCAATGTAAATTACGAGCGTTGTAACTTGTCAGCATTATTTATTTACCTTTTATGTAACGGCCTTAAGCCAGAATTGGCACTCAAGTGATTTATTTTAACAGTAACTCTTTTTCTCGGTCGACCAAAGCTGACCTTTTCATCATTCAGAATATGCCACCTACTTACACAAGGAATCAATAAAGAGAGAATTCATAATCAAAATGAACTCTTTGATCTATCAGATTTCTAATTACTTATAGAGCAACAAACAAAATTTGTACAGCAAGAGACAGTGATACATGTTCAAAATTTTACAGTTGATCTTTAGTACAGGATCACAGTTTGATTCAGTAATAGAGAGGTTCCGCTAAAATTATTAGTCAGATGTTCGATATCGTCACGAGGAGCGTTAGCTGAAATGACCAGAGTCACATAATCAATTCATGCACAACGTTTTAGCTGTACATTCTGCTCTCCAGTACCGGCACAGGCAGTAAATCAACAGCACACAGAACACCCTTCAGTAGGTAAGTATCCTAAGGCTCTGTCATGCATCACATGCACACACATACTGCTATTATCCTCCACGCCATAAACTAAAGCACGTAAGCAGGATGGTGTACAGAACCCACCAATAATGGTGCCACTGAATCGCCGTAAGCGACAGATGTCTGTTATCTCTCTAGTAACCTTAGCTCAAACACGGACGTTGAACTGTTGGTGATGAAACGAACTCAGTATTCTGTTGAGATACGCATAGACAAATGGACAACAGATTCCTCGTAAGGAGCAGTCGAACAAAATCGTAGGTAGCTGTTTATCAATTCAAAAGTACTCACCATAACTGTTAATAAATTTACCACAATCTGCGATAAGACGGTGAACGCCTTCATGGGAAAGTACACACATCAAAAAAAGTTTTGCACCACCTCGGTTCCGTGAGTTCCGGAACCTGTACAGAAAATTGGAACAGAGATCAACATAAACATCCGCCCTTTCTATTGCTCATGAAAATCATACATAGCATGTTGTATTAGCATACAGCGAGACCTTCAGAGATGATGGTCCAGATTGCTGTACACACCTGTACCTCTAATACCCAGTACCACGTCCTCTTGTATTGATGCACTCCTATATTCGCCGTGCCGTACTATCCACAAGTTCATCAAGGCACTGTGGGTCCAGATTGTCCCACTCCTCAACGGCGATTCGGCGTAGATACCTCAGAGCGATTGGTGGGTCACATCGTCCACAAACAGCCCTATTCAATTTATCCCAGGCATTTTCGATAGGGTTCATGTCTGGAGAACATGCTGGCCACTCTAGTCAAGCGATGTCGTTATCCTTAAGAATGTCATTAACAAGATGTGCACGATGGGGGTCCGAATTGTCGTCCACGAAGAAGAATGCCTCGCAAATATGCTGCCGATACGGTTGCACTATCGGTCGGAGGATGGCATTCACGTATAGTACAGCCGATACGTCGCCTTCTATGACCACCAGCGGCGTACGTAGGCCCCACATAATGCCACCTCAAAACAGAAGGGAACCTCCACCTTGCTGCACTCGCTGGACAATCTGGCTAAGGCGCTCAGCCTGACCAGCTTACTTCCAAATACGTCTCCGACTATTGTCTGGTTGAAGGCACATGCGACACTCATCGGCGAAGAGAACGTGATGCCGAGCCTGAGCGGTGTAATCGGCATGCTGTTAGGCTTCTGTACCGCGCTCCACGGTGTCGTTGTTGCAAAGATCAACCTTACTAACCATGGACGTCGGGAGTGAAGTTGCGGGTCGTGCAGCCTATTGCCCACAATTTGGGTCGTAACACGACGTCCTGTGGCTGTACGGAAAGCATTACTCAACATGGTGACGTTGCTGTCAGGGTTCCTCCGAGCCAAAATCCGTAGGTAGCGGTCATCCACTGCAGTAGTAGCCCTTGTTACCGACAGTTCCTGTCTCTCTGTTTCTCCTCCATGTCCGAACAACATCGCTTTGATTCACTCCAAGACGCCTGGACCCTTCCCTTGTTGAGAGCCCTTCCTGGCACAAAGTAACAATGCGGACGCGATCGAACCCTGGTATTGACAGTCTAGGCATGTCCGAACTACAGACGAGCCATGTACCTCCATAGTCGAATGATGGGAACTGATCGGCTGTCGGACGCCCTCCGTCTAATAGGCGCTGCCCATGTATGGTTGTTTACATCTTTGGGCGGGTTTAGTGACATCTCTGAACAGTCAAGGGGACTGTGTCTGTGGTATAATATCCACAGTCAACGTCTGTTTTCAGGAGTTCTGGGAACCGAGGTGATGCAAAACTTCTTTTGATGTGTGTATTAGCGATTGCCTAAGGAATCATGGTTCTACTCAACTGTGCACTTCTTCTTCCGAAGCAAGAATGTCTCTTGTCTGGGCTCCAAAAATATGGAAATCACATGGGGAGAGATCGGAACTGTATAAAGGATCTGTAAGGCCTTCCCAGCGTAGCTTTTGCAGCGTAGTCGAAACAACCTTGGCAACACGTGTGCATGTCACCGATTTGTTTCGAACGAAGCGGTGCACACCTGGGTACAACCGTGTTTCTGTAGGCTACCGCCAATGTTTCCCTATGAAAGCATTTTCCGTCTTGTCTCATAGTGGGATAAATGTACTAACACTTACTGCGATTACATTTGAAATAACTTACTTTTCTACCATGTGGCTTGTTTTCATTTGACTGCTCTTTATATTACATTGATGCAGTCCCTACCGAAAGCCCTTTCATTAATAAAGAAATCTGATGAAGGAAGTCTCACAGTGGCAGTGCTCTGTTGTGTAAGCAACAATGGAACTTCTCTCACAGGTAAAATAAATAATGCTGCACTCTGACGAATCCATTTGATATTTTTTATTCACGGTTACAAAAGTCTTAGGCTGTAGTTGCTTAATAAATTTCCTGGTGATTTGATGAGTGATCAGAAAATTTTCATTAATTTCTTGACTTGCTTTTCTTAATACGAAGGATGGGACACTAACACCTATTCAGAAGCACGTCCTCCATTTATACTACGAGTTGTAATGAGAACTGTTAGGGGTCACAGACAGATATTGCCTGTGTTAAGTGGTATTTACATGTGTAATTCAAATCCATCCTCTGTAATGCTGTCCGATATGCAAAATGTCGACATTCTTTGTAGCTCAATACTCAACAAAGCCAACTATAGTCGCAGTAAAGGTGATCGTATTAGAAAGTAAGCAGCAACGTCCCAGGAAAAAGTAATATGCGTTGTCTTCTTAGAAAGTCGATCGCTCAAAATTCTTCCGGGCACGTGCAACGGTTTAATGGTAGCATCACTGGACTTGTAATAAATGAGGAAGAGGGAAGAATGACTTGTGGTAACTAAGAAGGCGACAAACGGTTGTTGAGAAATGCTGAAGCCAACTAAGCCATGGTGTAAAAATTACGTGAAGAAGTCTCGCGATGTCCATGATGTTACGGTTCGACTTTACAGCCCAAATAAGAAGCACCATTCACACAATAAACATTTGATGCACATAAATCTGCTATTATGCATCTTGATTTGTCCAGAGATATCAATCGATATTCGTTGATTTCTTGTAATGTCATCTTTTGAAAATGTCTTAGTTATAGAAATCTGAGAAGATAGTCACTCAGTTTCTACTGATTCAGCTGCTCCTATCAGCCACCTCACCAAGAAGCCTCTTATGGTGTGCGTATAGTGCACCCTAATTTTTCGAAGAAGGACATTTTGTTTTAATTCATACAAGTTTTAACTAGCGATCACGTCCGGACGACAGAATGTGGTTACCAAGAAGGGACACACCGTCTGACATGTACGATTAAACTAGGCGTATTCTAGTTTACTTTCCGTCTATTCTTTAAAAAAAAATTATTAATGTTCATTGACAATAATCTCAGCTCATCCCATCTTCTGATGCTAACCTTTGAGCTTATATCCAAAGAATTCAAGGAAAATGCCCGCGATTCACGTAACTGGACTTGCTCGCTGGCTTTATACGTGATCACTTCTTTGACCCAGAGTTGTCGATCAGCGGTCTTCATCAGAGTCGGCTCAATGAACGAAAGATAATAAATGTTTTATTGTGATATTTTGAAAACCAATTTAGTTTGCGAGGTCGATATGTAAACACAGTTACTGGAATACTAGTTTCGACGTTATGTATTACGATCCTCAGATCCCCAAATCCGGGCTGTAGTAGCTACACCATACAATGCGAACACCATTCTGTCACATGAGAACTGTATTTACAATATGCATAAAAGAGTCGAGGCATTGCATGTGAGAACGTTGGTGTAACCTTTTTCTGACGTAGTAAGCAGTGCCCGGTTTTATGAATTTGAGAATGGCAACTCATATTTCCGCAACTAATAACCCATTAATTGCATTTACATAGTGATCTTGGTAAAGAAACTGGCTTTCGGAAGAACACTACAATACAAAATTATAGATCGCCTCCTGCACTGACTGATCGTATCGAGTAACAATAATAAATACTGCTAGCGATTTAGACGAAAAATACATTTCAGTACACATTATGACGGTGGACTTGTACAAGGGATTTCACTCGTTTATAAATAAAGGTGAAGAATTTTGTAAAATACTAGTGGATTACATTGGCGAAACGTTGTTCGCACATATTACATCGTCACTCAGTTCTATCAAAAGTGCACCATAAAAGTGACTATTGACGTTCAGTTCTCGCTAAACGTTTAGTGAGTGACAGTTTACAGATAAGGACATCGGAACACACACTTTCGATATCTCTTTCTGTATCATTCTGTGTCTTAAATAGCAGGCCGCTGCAGGTTTGGTCATAACTTCTCTTTACCTTGTCGGGTAATACACACATATTGCCGGACGGAGTGGCCGAGCCGTTCTAGGCCCTTCAGTCTGGAATCACGCGACCGCTACGGTCGCAGGTTCGAATCCTGCCTCGGGCATGGCTGTGTGTGATGTCCTTAAGTTAGTTAGGTTTAAGTAGTTCTAAGTTCTAGGGGAGTGATGACCTCAGATGTTGAGTCCCATAGTGCTCAGAGCCATTTGAACCAATACACACATATTGCCACAAAAATAAACGGCGACCCTGGTCGAGAGATCTACAGATACAATGCGAGCGTTCATATATCCTTGACATGTTAGATTTCTAACAATTCAAAATAAGTAGATGAGCAGACGTACTCTAAACCATCCGCGATCAGAAGAACACTGGAGGCGATCAAAATTTGGGCAGTAGTTATACCATCTCACATTAAAAGTGAAGGAAACGCATGGTGCCGGGTATAAGACACCTGTGCTGTGCAGAGCGCTCACGAAAACACCGCTCCTCTGTGCACAATGTTACAGAACACGCAATATGTGCAAACGTTGCAAAGTGCTTACCAGTGCGAACGGCATGTCTGCGAGAAGCGGTCAGTCAGTCGGCCGCTGGAGGCCGTGTCTCGAACGGGATTGAGTGCGTCGCGCCTGGGCAGATAACCCGCACCAAGAGCTACGATAAGAAGGCGCCCGCCTCCCAAAATTTATCTCCCACGCCACGCCGAACGACCGTCAAGGATGAACTGGCGCACAGCTTCTCCACGCACGACTGTTTCAACGTCAAGCGGACTAGTACATCGATCACTAACATATCTGCATTCAGGATTAAACTGGGGTTAGTAGTTTCACAAACAAAGCGTGACGATAACAAGGAGATAACTGCAACTGCAGCTGGTTTCCGCTTACACTACAGAAAGTTATCATAAGGGCGGCAGAGGCTAAGCACATCCTCTCAGTGAATTCTTTTGGTTTATTTCGTCTTATTAGTGGTTGCCCGCGCAATAATATTTCGTCTCCTGCATTTGTGAAACAACAACCCGAACGTTTCGTGGCCAAGTCGAGATAACCACAAATAATTATTTATATATTCGTTAACCTTGTCAGAGACTATATCCGCGTAACACTAACA
Organism: Schistocerca serialis cubense; assembly: GCF_023864345.2. Lineage (NCBI taxonomy): Eukaryota > Metazoa > Arthropoda > Insecta > Orthoptera > Acrididae > Schistocerca > Schistocerca serialis. Next base: position 336,598,663 of record NC_064638.1, read on the forward strand.
ACTGTTTAAAAGACGTCACATTCCACTCATGGGTGGAGTAGCTTTTATATTGCTATTGTAATTTCAGCATTATGCCATTGTCAAGAAAAGTAAATAGATGCTATTTCACATCACAGATGTAACAGTACCTAATGCCAGTTAACAATTCATAGCCGGCCAGTGTGGCCGAGCGGTTCGAGGCGCTGCAGTCTGGACCCGCGCGACCGCTACGGTCGCAGGTTCGAATCCTGCCTCGCACAGGGATGTGTGTGATGTCCTTAGGTCAGTTAGGTTTAAGCAGTACTAAGTTCTAGGGGACTGATGACCTCAGCAGTTAAGTTCCATAGTGCTCAGAGCCATTTGAAACATTTTTGAAGAAATCGTAGGTATGTACAAATGTTGTGTTAACAGGGTGCAAAATTGGACGCAACACTACTAAGGTAGCATAATTTATGGCTCATAACTGTGCCGCTACATGACACCAATCTATTGCACTTGGCAATGGCAAGCGTTGAATTTTTAGTAACAAAATAAAAACTTCACAGCCATAAGCGAAAACTACGTCCGTTAAATAATAGATACAGGCTGTAGACCCATATTGTAAGGTCTTAACCAACAACTATAACGTTTACTTACTGCAAGTTGATAAAACGAAGTGAAAGTAGCGCACAAAAAAATGTATTCCTTGAAGATTTTGCTGCCCCGAAATGCGTTGGGCGTAAAAAGGAAAACAAAACTGGACATACTTGTCACACGGAGTTATCTCTGAGTCTGATTTATACAGAACAGGCGTATTTCCTGTTTGCCGATCGCCGTTTTTATTTCAAATTGACCGGTTACAGACAATGTCGTCCATCTTCAGATTATCTCTCGTACTTACGTAGAATAACAAGTCTTAACAGAACTGAATAAGGCCTCATGCTGCTGTAAGGAATGACAATGAAACTGATAGTTCCATTAAGACTGATTAATGTGTGATTACGAGATACAATCTGAAGATGGGCGACATCGTACGAACCCGATAATACTGAAATAAAACCAGCCACTGGATGATAGAAAATTAGCACATATTACACAAAATCAAAATACTGGGACCCTAACCAACAATAAAGAGCAGCCTGTGTCTGTTAGTAACGCAACAGAAGTAAGTTTTATGAAATCATGAACCGTCGTAGGCGCTGTGACGTTGATATGGGCATTTGTGTGTCTATCAGGTTCCTGGTGAACAATATATAACACACTAGCGACTCTGCGACTCGTTGCGGATAACACCAAGAGTTTTGGAAGCTCACAAAATAACAACAGACTTAATAAAAAAAATCTTGGATATTGCGACATCTTCCGCACTGAAGGAACATCTCAAATGGTATCATTCTGTATCAGGATGATACTTATCCTGCCCACGTGCTTGCAACGTGGCTCGGAGATATTTATGTAATCGTTTTGACTTATCCTTCTCATAGTCTGGCATGAATCCCAACGAATGTGTCGGCGATGAAATACTGTAGTGGTTGTGTGCCAGAAAAATTCGCTGAAAACTTGGAAACCAGTATTCACTTTCCATCAGGACGTATGTAAGTAATTGCGCCTTACTTGTACCAGAAATAAAATGTTGAAAGTAGTTCACCGGAATGCAACCTAGTAAAAGTTGCAAAAGCGGAGCGTACACACTAATAGTCAGACATGTTCTTGTTCGCTAAAAAAAGGAATAGGACGCGGACGACATTTGGGCACACGGAATGAACGTAAGTGAAACTGACTTTGTGGCGTTTCGTGTTGTGTTTGCACTGTCGGTAAAAGGAAGGATGAAGAGAAACACTGAAACTCATTGCCAGCGCGAAGCACTACGTACAATTTACGTCTGCTCCTAGATATGGATCTTCACCAACGCTTGCGTCCTCACTACGCGTTTATTTAAGAACATTAATTAAAGACAACTCGCTTCACAAAACTGTGATGAACTAAATAAATTCATCGTCTGGACCGTCGGAGCATATATTTTTGGTAGCCGTTTTCAGTCCGATATGTATATCTTTTTCCGATCAGAATACTGCAATAGGCGGTTTGTAGTTAACAAAAATATACAGGGTACCGCACGATAAGACACCTGATTTGTTTCATGAATAACACATTTGTTGTTGAATGGTGCGGCATAACTCCACAATGATGGCCCTAAGTTACATTGCATTTTCGGGTTTTCTGTGGTACACCTTTTCTTTAAGGAGCTCCCAAAGGAAGATGTCACATGGGTTAATGACCGAGTTGTGGGGTGGCAACATTCCTCCCCCAGCATATCGTTCTGGAAATCTGTCTGACAATACCCTTAGGCCAAGTCTTTCGTGTAGGCGATCAAGCAAAACGTTGGCAGTATGGGAGCGTGCTCCGTCCTGCATGAACCATTGTGTTTGCAGTGGAAGACATGAGGCCATGACTTGAGGAAAGAACTGGTTCCGCAGCCTGTGTAAATAGCATCCACCGGTTACTGTAGCACCGAAGAAGAACAGACCGATGATTCCATGGCTTGGCATCGCGACACACACGCACACTTTCTCCCCACAGGTGTCTTTTGTGTGGATTATTCGCGGAGGTTCACGTTCCCAGGATCGAACGTTCTCTTTGTTCACAACACCGTTCACGTAAAAATAAGCTTCGTCAGAAGACCACGTGTTGTGTAGCACTGCCTCTTGGTCTCGCTCGATTTCCCACCTTGCAGACCGCAGTCTCTGCTCCTTATCTCTCGCACTAAACTTATGCACCATAGTCACCTTGTGTGGATACAAGCGAAGGTCGGATTGAATAATTCTTTGCGCAGATCGGGGTGAAATTCCTAACTCGGCATTGGTTCTTATTGCTGATTTACGAGTCAAAGCCATTATACAGTGGTATGGTTCTTGTGTGTATTTATTTCTGTGAGACAGTCATAATCTTTGACTTACTTGTAACCGTTTTTGTGCGAATGCGCACAGAGCAGTCTTTGTTTCACTTTGCACAAGTTAAGTCGTTATTTCGCTTTGTAAAAGAACAGTCAAGTCTTGTGTTTGGTTAAAGAGGAAATTAAATATATTAAGAGTGATAGAAAACTGTTTTCTTCATGATATGACAATTAAGAAGTATACGTGAATTTACAAGAAGTTTAACAAAAATGTGAATCGTGAACACCAAGTCAAAAATTACTTCTACCATACCATTGTTCTTATCTGGGATTGTTTGATTATTAAGAATTTCCTGAAAAACGCATTTGTTAGGTCTTCAGATACTGCTAAAATACAGATCTGGACCTTCTAGCAGCCAAAATGGGATCACCCTAGAATCAACAAGATGAGCCATAACGACTTTGACGAAATCTACGTGGGAATCCATTCAAGATAAGTGCCAAATTAATGACTTTTTTACAGTAACCTCATTATTTCCATTCTCACGATACCATCCACAGTAAATAACTTTGTTGTTGCCCGATAAAGCGAACATATGCTGCCTAAGCAATATTATTAATCTGATTTCTAACCTACTTTGCAAGTGGCGGTATTGTTAGAATGTACACACAGTTTTATGACTTGACGCTTTCGCCATTTTCCACGTTGGTAGCCAATACTGGTGCGACCGTAACCCGACTAGAAACCCAGTCGGGCGGTTCATAGTTACCACAACTCAGCGACATGAGCCACAGATGCGTGAAGGGTGATGTATAATTAGTACAAGTGTTCAGTACATTGTACTTGTACTCAATTTTCTTTATTGTTAGCTACAGGGCTCTCTAGCACTGACCAACAAATACCGATACAGACAGAATAAACCTTCAACAAAGTGTGCCAAACAGGACCGAGTAAGGCTAGATAAAACTCGGCGACGGGAGGAGTGGCAAATATTTGCGCCGAGTCGAGACTGTGAAGTGAACGGCACGTTGCGTAATCCGCCACGGCCTGGATTTTTCTGTGGGATACAATGTAGCCGGCGGATATGGGCGCGGCGGCGGAGGTGATAACTGAAGGAGCGGCGCGAGGCCCTGGGGCTTGTCCTGCCGTGTCAACGCTCGGGACACGTGTGGGGCCGCCGGCCGCACATCCGTAAACGACACTACTTGACGCACACTATACCTCCCTGACGACAATACACGGGGTGTATCAAAAAGTATGCTACGACTTCAATATCTTTTAGTGCCCAAATTAATTAAGGTATTCACAACATGTTTGGGCCGGCTGGAGTGGCCGAGCGGTTCTCGACGCTACAGTCTGGAACCACGCGGCCGCTACGGTCGTAGGTTTGAGTCCTGCCTCGGGCATGGATGTGTGTGCTGTCCTTAAGTTAGTTTGGTTTAAGTAGTTCTAAGTTATAGGGGACTGATGACCTCAGAAATTAAGTCGCATAGTGCTCAGAGCCATTTGAACCATGTTTGGCTTAAGTCACAAACTCATAAAGTTTAGTTTGTGTGTGCTCCAGCTTGTAAGTGTATTACAGTGATGACGGTGCAATAAAAGGCTTGGTGGCGTGTGGAGTGGTCTATTCAGAACAAATCGGACAGGCAGGTTCAAAGGAACTTCCGAACACGTTATGGGAAGCATCTACCCTCTCTGGCGTCGATATGTCGGTGGTAATGTTACGCTATATGAAGGGCTGAAGGGGAGCATCATGCTCAACGTTACTGGAACGAGTGAAACCGACACAGAGTGAATACGATGGGCTTTCCATTGTTCACCGCAGAAGCCTTATACATTGAAGCGCCAAAGAACATGTATAGGCATGCGCATTAAAATACAGGGATGTGTAAACAGGCAGAACAGGGCGCTGCGGTCGGCAACGCCTACATAAGACAACAAACACCTGGCGCAGTTTTTAGATCGGTTACTGCTCGAAAAATGGTAGAGAATCAAGATTTAAGTGAGTATGAACGCGATGGTATAGTCGGCGCAGGCGCGATGGGACACAGCATCTCCGAGGTAACGGTGAAGTGAGTATTTTCCCATACGACCATTTCACGAGTGTACCATGAGTATAAGGAACCCGGTAAAACATCAAATCTGCGACATCGCTACAGCCGGAAAAAGAGCCTGCAAGAGCGGGACCAACGACGATAGAATAGAATCGTTCAACGTGACGCAAGTGCAACACTTCCGCAATGCAGATTTCAGTGCTAGGCCGTCAACAAGTATCAGCGTGCGAACCATTCAACGAAACATCATCGATATGGGCTTTCGGACCCGAAAGCCACTCGTGTACCCTTGATGACGGCACGACACAAAGCTTTACGCCTCTCCTGGGCCAGTCAACACCGACATTGGAGTGTTGATGGCTGGAAACTTGTTGTCTGGTCGGACGAGTCTCGTTTCAAATTGTATCGAGCGGATGGACGTGTATATGTATGGAGACAACCTCATGAACCCATGAACTGTGCATGTCAGCAGGGAACTCTTCAAGCTGGTTGGGGCTCTGTAATAATATGGGTCGTGAGTATTTGGAATGATATGGGACAACTGATACGTCTAGATACGACTCTGACCAGTGACACGTACGTAAGAGTCCTGTCTGATCACCTGCATCCATTCATGTCCATTGTGCATACCGACGGACTTGGTCAATTCCAGCAGGAAAATGTGGCACCCACACGTCCAGAATTGCTACAGAGTTGCTCCAGGAACACTCTTCTGTGTTTAAACAATTCCGCTGGCCACCAAACTTCCCAGACATGAACATTATTGAGTATATCTGGGATGCCTTGCAGCGTGCTGTTCAGAATAGATCTGCGCCCACTCGTACCTTTACGGATTTATGGACAGCCCTGCAGGATTCATGGTGACAGTTCACTCCAGCACTACTTCATATAGTAGTCGAGTCCATGCCACGTCGTGCAGCGGCACTTGTACGTGCTCGCGGGGGCGTTACATGATATTAGCCAGGTGTACCTGTTTCTTTGGCTCTTCAGTGTACGAGGCCGTCGCGGGAGCTGTAAATACGAAGGGCGACCTTGCACAGGGGTCCTTCCGAAACGTTTACAGAGGTAACCATACCGATTGCACGCATTGAAACCAGACGACCAGCTACAATGTTCACAGTACCTGGGGATGTTCTTCACCGTCTAGGGGACAATGAAAATTTTTAAAGAACATAGTTTTTTTTTTCTGACGAAGCAGCGTTTCACGTGTGTGGTAAGGTACGCAAACAACAACGAATGCATCTACGGCACAACCAATTCGCTACTGTGACGGAGGAAGTTCATGACAGCCCGACTGTGATTGTGTGGTGTTATTTGACGGTTGATCGTATTGTGGAACCATTTCTTTTCTCAGAAGTAACTGTTAATTCTAAACACTACTTTTATATGCTGAAGCTGTCTGTATTACTACAACTGGCCGAGTTCTAGGACAGTCTTTTCTCAGCAAGATAGTACACCGCCATAGTGGGATCAGACTGTAAGAGATGTTGCAGACCAGATGTTCCCAGATCGATGGATTGTCAGGGCTGGTCCTAGCCTCCTGGATCGTCTGACATTGCGCCGATTGAATTCTTTCTACGGCGATATGTCAAGGATAGAGTCTGCCAAACGCCATTCAGCTATATTAATGATTTAAAAAAACAGAATCGTTACTGCCATTGTCACTGCTGATGCGGATATGTTGCGCCGAGACTGGATGCTGTAGAAATTCATTGAATAGTACACAAACTTTATGAGGTAGTGTGTCACACAAGCGAAACATGGCGGGAATATCTTAATTAGTTTGAATGCTATAATATATTGATACTGTACCGTACCTTTTGAGACACCCTGTACACTGCGTGGCATAAAATTTTGATGGATGGCGTCACGTTGAGTTCAGCGATGAATCAAAGTTCTGGACTACTCCGAATGACCATCGTCGCCAAGTATGTCTGCGCATTAGCATTACTCTTGGCATGACGGTGCGGGCAGCTATCGAGTACGACATCGGCTCAAAGCTGGTAGTGACTAAGGGTACTCAGATGGCGCAACGATACTTCGCGGACACCCTGCCTTCTCATGTGTTACATCTGATGGAGCAGTGTGGTACCATTTTTCAACAGGATAATGCTCGTCCACATATGGCACACGTCTATGAATGCGTGATCTTGAGATACTCCCTTTGCCAGCAAGATCTCCAGATCTGTGTCCGATGGAATACGTATCGCACCAGTTCGGACATCAACCCTGTTCCAGTAGCAGCATACAACATTATGGACCTGTTACAGGAGTTGTGGGTCAGCTTGGCTCAGGAGAGAATCCAAAGGCTTAATGAAACCCTTCCCAACTGAGACATAACATGCGTCCAGGCCAGCGGGGGTGCAACGCCTTACTGATCAACTCTCTCATGCTGCCAAGACCTTTGTAAATTTGACTTGATTTTGCAATCGCTGAAATAGCGCCACATACCCTTTCAACCTATAGCGTTTCGTATTCTCTTCCTCTCCTCGGTACCTTCCATTATTTGTCAGGCCGTGAAAGTGAAAATCGCTGTGATTAAGACACTGTACTAATTACGTGGAAGTTTGGGTTAAAATCTCGGTACTGCCACACATTGATACTCCATAGTTTGCCGAAAACACGTCGGGCGATCTTTGAATTTGAATCTTCATGTTCTCGCTGTTTATTATTTGTTTTATAAAATTTCAGGAAATCTGCGCAACCAAACTTCGTCCACTACAAATATTTCGTTTGTAAACCTTTCAACCATATTCTAAGCGAGCCGGGAATACTAACGGCGTTCCCGTCCACCGTATGAATCAATTGCGCTTGCGGAAACGGTGTGTGATAGTGGAAAAAAATACCACTCCGGCGGCAGAGATTTGTGTTACGGAGAGGCCATCTGTGATGGATATTATGCCACAAATTCTGATCGAATGGAGAACAATACCGTTATCTAAGAGGGTTAGATACTGCTAGTTCCAGCTTCCAAATTTTGTCAAGATTAAAACCTTTATCACTACAAATTAAATCACAAGTCAAACGCATTTTATTTGCTTTCCCTAAAACGGAATCCCAGGTGGGCGTAACAGATGGTTGAACGGTGCCTTTGTGCGTTGCGTGGTCTGACTGTATACAGAACTCAGTCACGTACATGTGTCTGTCTGTAGCAGGCAGGTACAGCTTCGATGTTCTACACATTGTTATTGAACTGTACGTAAAATCAGTAAAATCTCGAAATTTTCCACCTTTTATCTTATTTCGCTTTCACTGCTTAACCATGCGTTTTTAGCGGAACATACTTTTTCACAGAATTGAAGAGCATTACATTTCCATCACACTTAACTGGTCAAAAGCAATTTTAACACAGCAGTTACTGAGATACAGTAGTTAAAAAATGCAATAAATTTCTCAGATTATCAAAAATAGCAGCAAAACGCAGATTTTTGGCTTAAAACTTTCACGTGTAAACATTTGTTTATAAATTTTCTTAAATACCCATAAGTTTTGACACCTCGAAACAGTCCAGGATTCAACCCATCATAGATCATTATGGCTCGCATGAGAACCTTCTCTATGATCTTGTCTGACCAGAATCATGACCAGAAATTGTCAGTTCTGCGAACAGTGAAATAGCCTTTCGTCGCGATCAGAATCAGTTTTACCCTTTAAGGTGATCATATCACGGTAATACAGGTTTCGACTCTGGGAGTAGTTTAAATGGCCTCTAGGCTGAAGTAGGAGAAGGAGAATACTAGTGCTTGATCTCCTGTCGACAATGAGATCATTGGAGGCGGAGTGCAAGCTCAGACTGAGGAAGGATAGTGGAGGAAACCGCCCGTGCGCTTTCAAGGAATCATCCCGGCATTTGTCTTAAGCGATTTAGGGAAATCACGGGAAACCTAAATCAAAATGAGCAGACGCGAATTTGAACAGTCGTCCTTCCGAAGGTGAGTCCAATGTGCTAACAACTCCACTACCTCACTTGGTATGGAAGTAGAGATTCGAGATGGATGTTCCAGTCACCCGTACGTACAGCTCTGAGGATATTTTTCATTTCGAATGTATTGCATCCACAGGTCACAGTTGGCCCCCTATTCTCAATTTCTTTCAGCCGTTTCGTGGATTTAAGTTTCACAGCATGCAATTATGGAGCCTCAGAATTTATCTTGTATTCATCAGAAGAATCGATAATTGTATCCCGTACGAACAAATCTTCTTTTTTCAAATCCACTTATCCGTCCACCCAAAGCAGTTCAAATGGTTCAAATGGCTCTGAGCACTATGGGACTAAACATCTGTGGTCATCAGTCCCCTAGAACTTAGAACTACTTAAACCTAACTAACCTAAGGACATCACACACATCCATGCCCGAGGCAGGATTCGAACCTGCGACCGTAGCAGTCGCGCGGTTCCGGACTGAGCGCCTATAACCGCTAGACCGCCGCGGCCGGCCCCAAAGCAGTGTAAGCAAGGCTGCGCGCACGTATACCCATGGTGTAAGTATGTCCAGATAGTACCTTATCAGCACTTTTCGCTACAAAAATCTCGCATAACAGCCCTTGCGAACCATTCCCAGCCATAAGGGTCGCAGTGGCACCCATGAAAGACATTAAGACGTTTAAAGTTCCTAGCATCAGATCGACGTTTTCCAAGTCTGGTATGGAGGCAACCATGTCACGAACGTTGCAAACCAATGGCTGATCAAAAGGGAGAACACATGTTTCTTGGTTAATTCACTCATACTCGTCAATTCCAGTGAGGATGATGGTCAGGTGTTGAAAGTTTCCTTTAACAATGTTCTTCGTCTGATTTTGATTTTGAACTCGTACTTGTCCCACAGTGAATACACCGGTTCCCGTGAGATCACCGAAGTTAAGCTCTGTCGGGCGTGGCCGGCACTTGGATGGGTGACCATCCATGCCGCCATGCGCTGTTGCCATTTTTCGGGGTGCACTCAGTCGCGTGATGCCAACTGAGGAGCTACTCGACCGAATAGTGGCGGCTTCGGCCAAGAATACCATCGTAACGACCGGGAGAGCGGTGTGTTGACACCACGCCCCTCCTATCCGCATCCTGAAGCCTGAATACTGGTTTTATTGGTTGAATGTAACTTTGCTGTGGTTTAGCTTTGGGTGACTGTGCATTTCCAACTGCGAGAGAAACCAAAATTAGTGTCCAGGGAGAAGACATCACGAATGTGGCTCTGTTTTATAATCTTTCTAAAAAAAAAGTGCAAACTGATTAAATTCTAAATATTACTATTAATCTTTTTAATTCAACAACGTGTTTTCTGTACGTTAATGATGTGCCTAATAATGCTATTAAAGAAATGGTCCCTGTGCGTTTATAATTTTCGTAGCAAGCTGATCCTGAAATTAAAATATCTTACCTCGTAATGTAATTGCTTGGAAACGCGGTGTTTGCTGCTCTCTGTGCGTCTGCTGCTTACCGTGCGTGTTTAGCGGACCATGCGTATTTACAAAGTTAACGAGCATTACATTTTTTGCAGAGTTAACTGGTCAAAAATATTTACAACTCAGTAGCCACCGAGACACAGTGATTGAAAAATACATTAAATTTCTCAGATTATCAAAAATTCTTAGCGCAACGTTCCATACAACAATAAACTGTTTCATACAGACCATTGAGTGAGACACTCTTTAAATGAAAACCAGTTGGATCCAGGATGTGGACAATGCTCTTAGGTGAAATATTTCTTTAACAAACTATTCGTAAATATTCTGATAAATTATTAATAGTTTGAAATCCATGTTACAGTACTTATTAACACTGACAAAGGGCAACAATGGTATCAAACTCTTACTCTCAAAAATGTTAGACAAATAATTAATAAACACGAAAAATATCTTACACTGAAGATCACTCAATGTGCAACGAACAATCTGAAGTTCCCTGGTATGAATGTCTCATTCAACAATAGTTCCAAACTACGGGCGACTGCAATGCAAATAAAAATCACTACCTTTATTCCTCTTCATAAGCATTTCTAATTTCATCTCGGTCTAAATCATTAACAGAATCTTCCTCCACTTTTTATGATATTCAAACAAATATCATTTTGCTTAAACACAGATGCACTTAACTTTACGTCTACGCTGCCACGAGTACTTTGTTCGGCGTCCGTCTCACTTCTCCTCTGGCGACAGAACTTCCGCGCTCCTCGTTGTGAAGCAGCGGTGACAAACCAAAAATATCTTCGAGCGACACAGCTACTCTCACAAAAGACTGCGGATGGATAATCTGCGAATCCAAAATTGTGACCTGGCGTTTGAGACATCCTAAGTGTGCACAAATTACATAAATACAAATAACAAACCTCTAATAGACCTGTTTCACTATCCCACGGATAGGGGTAATTATAAGTAGTTGGCACGTCCATAGGTTAAAGTTTTGTGGTCACATTTCCATTTGCTTTAGGTTGTGACTGACAGACGGCAGATGGCAGAAAAAAGTAATAATTTCTTTTTCTCTACTCCACCAAAATATAGCGCACAGTCCTTTCTTTTCCTTCTCTTCACCCTGAATCCTTAAGCGTATTTACCCGAGTATACAATAAAGAAAATTCTACAGAAATTAAGATTGCACTCGTATAACAAAACGAATAGTCCACTCACACTCAAGTAAAAAGTAATAAACCTGATAACGATGTTTGCCTAATGATATTTTCACAATGCATTGTACATGTAATGATTCTTACATTTTAATGTTTCTTTTATCTCACAAGTTGAAACAGATTGCTATTATGATTATTCTCTTTGAGATGTCTCCACCAACACATCTGTATAAGTCGTAATTTCGACGTTCGTAACAAATGTTTGTTATTTTTCGTCATGTAATTTGTGAGTTTACTATTCGCGGTTTTAGATACACTATGTGAATGAAAGTATCCGGACGCTCACAAAAACCTACGTTTTTTATATTAGGTGCATTGTGCTGCCACCTACTGCCAGGTACTCCATAGCAGCGACCTCAGTAGTCATTAGACATCGTGAGAGAGCAGGAAATGAGGCGTTCTGCGGAACTCACGGACTTCGAACATGGTCAGATGATTGGGTGTAACTTGTGTACGCGAGATTTCCACACTCCTAAACATCCCTAGGTCCATTGTTTCCAATGTGATAGTGAAGTGGAAACATGAAAGGACATGTACAGCACAAAACTGTACACGCCGGTCTCGCTGTTGAATGACAGGGACCGCCGACAGTTGAAAATCGTAATAGGCACACATCTATCCAGACCATCACACAGGAATTCCAAACTGCATCAGGATCCACTGCAAGTAATATGACAGTTAGGTGGGAGGTGAGAAAACGTGTATTTCATAGTCGAGCGGCTGCTCATGATACACACAACACAACGGTAAATGCCTAACGAAGCCTCGCTTGGTGTAAGGAGCGCAAACATTGGACGATTGAACAGTGGAAAAACGTTTTGTGGAGTGACGAATCACCGTACACAATGTGGCGATCCGATGGCAGATTGTGGGTAAGGCGAATGCCCGGTGAACGTCATCTGCCAGCGTGTGTTATGCCAACAGTAAAATTCGGAGGCGGTGGTGTTACGGTGTGGTCGTGTTTCTCGTGGAGGGGACTTGCACTCCTTGACGTTTTGCGTGGCGTTATCACACCACAGGTCTTCATTGATATTTTAAGCCCCTTCTTGCTTCCCACTGTTGAAGATCAATTCGGGGATGGTGATTGCATCTTTCAACACGATCGATCACCTGTTCATAATTCACGGCCTGTAGCGGAGTGGTTACGAGACAATAACATCACTGTAATGGACTGGCCTGCACAGAGTCCTGATCTGAATCCTACAGAACATCTTTGGGATGTTTTGGAACACCGACTTCGTGTCAGGCCTCACAGATCGACATCGATACCTCTCCACAGTGCAGCACTCCCTGATGAATGGGCTGCCATTTCTCAAGAAACATTCCAGCATTTGATTAAACGTATGCCTGCGAGAGTGAAGTTGTCATCAGTGCTAAGGGTGAGCCAGCAGCATACTGAATTCCAGCATTACCGATGGAGGGCGCCACGAACATGTACGTCATTTTCAGCCAGGTGTCCGGATGCTTTTGATGACGTAGTGTAAATGTCTTAGCTTTATTTTCTTTCACTGTAAGGTAGCAGAATATGTGTACTTTGTACAAGCAGCACCTTCAAAGACTCAGATTTATTCTCTACACTGTGAGAAAGCTCGACGTATTATGAACGTTTTCTTTACCAAGACGTACCACATCCATTATCATTATTTTAGATAACTTCACGGACATTTGGTGAAAATGAAATGGCAGTACCTTTTGTGAGTGGTCTGGTTCTGAGTTGTCACAGGATTTGTTATGGACAAGTACCGCATCCCCTGTGTCCAGTCTTAGCCGCCTCACGAACAATTATGATAAAACGCTTTCACTTCAAGAGTTATTACGTCATACAGGTAAGTGCTAGAAAACACTTCAACATGAGCTAGGTAGTTACTGTGTACACTGATGTCAATAGCTTCGTGTGCACCAACCACGAAAAGACATTGCTTCGATACATACTTGCTACGACTAAAATACAATGTAATCACAGTCTGTGTCACGAGCTTTTGCGTAGAATAACGGCGAAAACAATAGCGCAAGGAGTTTCATTTTTTCTCACAGTTGATGACCTTCTCGCGTCCGTCGGTCGTCGTAATTTAATGTATATATTATTATTGTTATTATTATTTTTTGATTGTTGCCGACTTACGTGGTGGGCCTTCATAAAAATGATATTTAAGTTGAACAATGTAATAAACTTTTCATATAAATTTCCTCGGCTAGTCAGTTGACGTTAAAGCAAAAGATCTTTAGTTATTAATTACAATTGCGGCCCACACACGAGCGAGAGTATTTTCTTACCTCCGTTAACCATTGTATTGTAGTCAGAGTCCTGGCTCTGGATCTCGGCTATGCTACTGAAAATAAGAATCTTAAAGCTAAGTATTTCTGCAACTTCGTGCGGCTGTGGAGAAAAATTAATATTATGCTAATAGCGGGCGAGTTTTCCGCTTCCGCTAATTTTTCATAAGTTAATATCGCCACGTAATGGCGTCGTTGGCTGCATCGGCCGCTGCGATTGTTGAGCTGTAAATTACTTGAATGCAGGTTAATTCAAGGAAGGCGGACATGAAATCGGGATCACCTCTTACAAATTAAAAGTGCACAATAATATTAAATAGTTATATTATATGTTTAACTCATACAAATATGCTTACATTTGTCAGCACACGCAAGATGTCCCTCTAGACACATTCAAGACAAGCGAAGAAGTAAGGTCGACTAAAAAATTAACAAAAGAGTGTAACTGGGCGTCTCTTTAGATCATTCTGTCATAAATTATTTCTTTGCAATCTAAACCTACACAGAGAAATTATTATTTTAAGGCTACATGAAAAAAAAAATCTCTTACAAATTATGAATGTCTTCTTTATAAATATTGTCTTTTCGTAATATGGCACTGGGGACGCTATATTGCCCCCCGAAATGTTTATGTCATAAAAAATGTTCGTGTTTTTTGACATAAATATTTCCACTTTCATGTCCACAGTGTCCACACGCAGAGTTTTCTTTCATAGTCTATATATGTCACATCGTATGTTGTAATTACTGAGGTGTGTTGCACACAAAGTGTAATACAGATGAAGTTATCTACATAACAATATAATATACAATTGGTTACGTATGCAGTCATGTACAAAAGGACATAGAATACAACTAGTTTTATTTTGGTTGCTTCTTCTTAGGGTTGCAACTTTTGCAGTGTTCAAAGGTATACAATCACGAGTTAGTCCATAAACTTGAAGTCCCAGGGGTGTCAACTATTCGCTCCCCATTTGGCGCGGCCGTAGGGAAACCTGGGGAAAACCTCGGCGGAGCGACAGACTAACTGCTTTGGTCACTTTCACTTAATTGTTTCTGGAATGTCATTGGAGTACAGGATGTGCATACAAATATTTTTGTTGCACTATGCAAAAAATGAGGTCATTAAAACAATTGATTGCGGTGTCGTTGATGATCTACGCCGCGACGTTTGGCTCGCGACGGCGTCGGTTGGTGTGTTCGATGCTCGGCGTTCGCGGCGGCTGCGGAGAGGTCAACGCCCGCTCGACGCCAGCGTGTGTCTCGCCGTCGCGGAACGTCAGAATCAGCTGATCGGCTGCACCGTTGGCGATGCGCTTCTGTCTCGGCCGGGCGTGGCGGAGTGGGATGATATCCGCCCCCCGCTCTTGTTGGCAGGAGTCAGCTCTGCTACGCATCTCCGACGTAGTACATGAAACACACACACAACCAACGTAATATTTGTTTCCCGCTGCAGATGGTTACGCTAGTGGGAAAGGAGCATTTATTAGTGCGGCAGTTGTTGTTAAGTTTTCGCCAGTTTCCGAGTGTCAAGCTAGCACTGTCTTGCAGAAAACATGACATGGACCTTCTCCCGTGAATGCAGTTTTGATGCAATACTGTTTCCATTACACGTCAGTTTTTGTCTTGATAAAATTATTTATGTTTTCGCCGCACTCGCAGGCACTGGTGAGTGTCCCAATACGAGCTTAGCACAAACATTCGCCGTTTCTGCGGTCGCTGTTTTTCAACAGTCCACGCATCGCATCCAATCTCGCATTATTGTGCTCACTGAAACTACAGTCTGTCCCAAAAATATTGACTGTGGGTTCACTTCACGTTAACAGTTCACATTTATAAGCAAATTCACAGTTTTTCGTGCGTAATATTGGCGTTTGGCGTCCTTACCGCTGTTGAACGTTCAATACTAGCACTTCACTGTCCGTATCACAGTTTCACCTTCACAGTTTTTCACACTGTTTAAAGTAACTGTTTCGATTAGTTCACAAACACTAATGTATTTCATTCAGTCTGAACTGGATTTTGGCTCGTGCTGGATTTTACCAGTCTCTCGCACTAATTATCTCTTTTCATTTTCCACTTAGAGTCGTACTTGCCTTCAGATTTTTTTTGACTATACAATTGTATTTCCGTCTCACCTGAGGTAAGTCCCCATGTCATGTCTGCCCACTCATTGCGTACTTGCCCTCCAGAGCCAGGCTCGACTTTACAAAACTTTGCCTCTCGCATTATTGTAGACATTTTATAATCTAGGCCTAGCGTGCAAGTTCCTAGATTAATGTTAGATTTGTGACTTTTGTTTACACTATAAATTCGTGCAAATCTCGGCCTTAGCAGATGGCAATATATTTTAACAGTGCTTAGTGGTAGTCGCGTTTACTGATTTGCTTTGTACCTTGTCCACAACACATGAGGTACCTTGGGTGATGTACACCCTGCACTCACATTGTTAAGTAAATTATGCTTGAGCATATTTCAAGATCGGTATAGACATAAATACATAGAACAACATATACACTATAATATTAAATTTCATAAGTTGCGTTACTACTACAGTTCAAAAATATTCATGACACACTAATGAAAAATTCTTTCATCGTTACATGCTATTGAATTTTCTCTTTTTTTAATTTTTTTTAGCGTTTTTCAACATGAAATTTTTAAAATATTCTTAAATCTACGTTCACTTTTTTTTTCAAAATGCAATTGTTTAAAAATACTATTATTCCTTAACATCTACAAAATTGAATCGCACTAATCTTGTGTGCCTCATTGTCTTTAAATGTTACACTAAAATCGGAACATTTACACACAGAAAAAATACACTATAAACTTAACCTACTACACACAAATGTAAACGTTGCTCTACTGAGCGAACTTCTTTAAGTCTTTGTAAGTATTTTTTTCTTATTTCCTTGGTAACTGCCTCCTTATTTGACCACGGAATGGTGTAGTTTGCGTGACAGAAAGTATCATGAGGTACCACTTCGATGTTATAGGTGTAGCCCTCGATAACACCGGGTTTTTCCGAAAACACATTCTCATAATCTGTAAGTAGCTGAGTCAATTCGTTTTGTTGTGCTTCAGTCAAATGTTCTGACTCCCTAACTTTCATGGCTATCAGTTTCCTTTTTTCCTCTCTGTCTTCAGTAATAAACTCCTTATAACATGCTTGTCTTGTACTTAAGTCAGAATATAAATTCATTACCTGTATTCCTTCGAATCTCGTTTGAAAGCTCCGGCAATATTTACCGTGCACTTCCCGTGTCCTCAACAACGGCAAAATTACACGTCTATCCTCATTCATAAGGCTTACTTCCCCGCACAAGAGGTCGATTTTTGCGTCCCTCTGGCGTAAAAATTCCATGCCCAGGATGCAAGCAACACCTAATCCCTTAACTACTAGGAACGAGCTTTTCATTGCTTCATTTCCTACCGTAAACTCGACTTGCACCTGGTGCTTTATGATATGAGATTGTGCACCTATTGCACCTGTAACACGACAATTCTTCACTGGCAATACTGGTATTCTATTATTTTGACTCAAGTACTTGTAAAAATTTGCGCTCATGACACTGGTTGACGCACCGGTATCGACTATTATGTGTATTGGTGCTCCATACATATCTGCTTGCAATATAGCCTGAACAACACTTTTGTCGGTTCGGTTACAGGTCTGCGGTATGTCTACAAGTTCCTTTTCTATTTTTGTTCCTTCATTGTATCTCAGCATACAAAGTTTATGGCTGTCATCCGTGAATGTGCCCTCACTACACCATCCTGCAGCCAACAACGGAGAGCGTATTGTGGCTGTCTTTAGTTTAACGGATGAGCATTAGTGGGTTGACAGTTGTCTGTCACTTCCACTAACCTCACATTGTGGTTCTGGTTGTTGTTGTTGCTACTGTTGGGTTGGCCACCCTGCCTCCCCGATGGCGTATTTTGATATTGTGTATGGCTCTGGTTTTGTGGTGGTCGGTTGTAACTCCCTGACATGTTCTGTGACGGACCTGGGTTGGCGTTCCATTGTGGCGCTGTGTTTTGTTGCCACTGTGGTGTCGGTTCGTTACGACCACGCCACTGGTTTCGGTTGTTCCACCATTGCGGATTGCCGTTACCATTATATCCATTACTCATGCGTCCATCATGATGTCTCTTTCGATTTTCACGATTATAACCGTTGCCGTTATAACCATTGCCATTGTTTGTGCCTTGATTCTGTTGCCGGTGCTCTTGCCTATTCCCGTTACCATTTGGTACTAAGTTACTACCGTTACTGTGGCTGCTATTGTAATCGGCTTTGTGTTGATTATAGCCTGCATGGTTCCACTTGTTTTCGGTTTTCATATCTTCGATCAATAGGTCAACAGAATCCACTATTTCCATGAATTGTTCTATATCGTATTCCGGCACATTGATGAAATATTTTTTAATTTCACTGGGCAACTTCATTTTTATTAATCTGATTATGTCACGATCGGACATTGGCTCGTCCCAGTACCTGGTTTTGTTTATATACTTTTCGAAATATTTGCGTAACGTTCCCATCTTAGGATTGTACATTTCTGGACTGTACAACTCCTTTCGTAGTCTTTCTTGGACGCTATCGGACCAGAATTTTTGCAAGAATGCACCTTCAAACTGTTGCATCGTCAGACATTTTTCGGACACGTCGGTGGCCCACAGTGCTGCGTCACCTTGAATAAAGGAGACCACGAACTGTATTCTTTGTCTTTCCGTCCATGTCCTGGGAAACACATTCCTGAAGCTCTTAATAAATACAACAGGGTGGACATTTCGTTTTTCGCTATTGAAGGGTTGGAATGTCCTGTGTTTTATTACATTGTCCTCTTTTTTGCACATCTGATTGCTACATTCTGGGACATTCATCACTTCGTGATGTGCGCTGCACGGTATCGCGTGTTGCTCGTGCTCATAATTCGCATTAGGTTGCGGTTGCGCACTCGCACCTTGGCTACCGTCAGCGTTATTATACACTCCTGGAAATGGAAAAAAGAACACATTGACACCGGTGTGTCAGACCCACCATACTTGCTCCGGACACTGCGAGAGGGCTGTACAAGCAATGATCACACGCACGGCACAGCGGACACACCAGGAACCGCGGTGTTGGCCGTCGAATGGCGCTAGCTGCGCAGCATTTGTGCACCGCCGCCGTCAGTGTCAGCCAGTTTGCCGTGGCATACGGAGCTCCATCGCAGTCTTTAACACTGGTAGCATGCCGCGACGGCGTGGACGTGAACCGTATGTGCACTTGACGGACTTTAAGCGAGGGCGTATAGTGGGCATGCGGGAGGCCGGGTGGACGTACCGCCGAATTGCTCAGCACGTGGGGCGTGAGGTCTCCACAGTACATCGATGTTGTCGCCAGTGGTCGGCGGAAGGTGCACGTGCCCGTCGACCTGGGACCGGACCGCAGCGACGCACGGATGCACGCCAAGACCGTAGGATCCTACGCAGTGCCGTAGGGGACCGCATCGCCACTTCCCAGCAAATTAGAGACACTGTTGCTCCTGGGGTATCGGCGAGGACCATTCGCAACCGTCTCCATGAAGCTGGGCTACGGTCCCGCACACCGTTAGGCCGTCTTCCGCTCACGCCCCAGCATCGTGCAGCCCGCCTCCAGTGGTGTCGCGACAGGCGTGAATGGAGGGACGAATGGAGACGTGTCGTCTTCAGCAATGAGAGTCGCTTCTGCCTTGGTGCCAATGATGGTCGTATGCGTGTTTGGCGCCGTGCAGGTGAGTGCAGGTGAGCGCCACAATCAGGACTGCATACGACCGAGGCACACAGGGCCAACACCCGGCATCATGGTGTGGGGAGCGATCTCCTACACTGGCCGTACACCACTGGTGATCGTCGAGGGGACACTGAATAGTGCACGGTACATCCAAACCGTCATCGAACCCATCGTTCTACCATTCCTAGATCGGCAAGGGAACTTGCTGTTCCAACAGGACAATGCACGTCCGCATGTATCCCGTGCCACCCAACGTGCTCTAGAAGGTGTAAGTCAACTACCCTGGCCAGCAAGATCTCGGGATCTGTCCCCCATTGAGCATGTTTGGGACTGGATGAAGCGTCGTCTCACGCGGTCTGCACGTCCAGCACGAACGCTGGTCCAACTGAGGCGCCAGGTGGAAATGGCATGGCAAGCCGTTCCACAGGACTACATCCAGCATCTCTACGATCGTCTCCATGGGAGAATAGCAGCCTGCATTGCTGCGAAAGGTGGATATACACTGTACTAGTGCCGACATTGTGCATGCTCTGTTGCCTGTGTCTATGTGCCTGTGGTTCTGTCAGTGTGATCATGTGATGTATCTGACCCCAGGAATGTGTCAATAAAGTTTCCCCTTCCTGGGACAATGAATTCACGGTGTTCTTATTTCAATTTCCAGGAGTGTAGTAATCAGTACGCGGAGTCTGATTCATGATCTGTCCGCCACTGTTTACATTGCTTTCCAACGCAGACAGTCTCCGCGCGACCTCCTGTTGCCAATTTGGCAACTCCGCAGTCACACGGGACTTAATCTGTGTTAATTCAGCATGTAGTGCGGCAGCGCTGGCGTCAATATTTACACTCGCGGCCGCAGTCGCCTGTTCTACAGCTGTTTTTACGTCGCTTTCAATCTTTGCAGATATCTCGCGATCCTTTACTTCTAGCCATTCATTTAATTCTTTTTCTACTTTTTGAGCTTGCACTTCCAAATATGCGTCAATACTTTTCCGTGCATCTATCTCCACATTATCCACGCGGTTGGTTAAAGTCTGGACATTGTCTTCAAGCCTAGCCTGCGATATCTGTAATTTTTGCATCTCTCCGGCTAAGCTTTGCACAAGATCGGGGATCTCTTTGCACGCATCCCGCATCTCGGCTAGTTCGCTTTGGATCCTATCTAGTTTCGCTTCATTGCGCTGCTCTTGCTCACGTAGCATCTGAGCCAGTTTTTCGTCTCTTTGTTTTTCCCTCTGTTCTGACATTCTTTCCTTTTCCCTTTCTTTCAGTTCTCTTTGTTGCTCTTGCTCATGGAGCATCTGAGCCAGTTTCTGATCTCTTTCCCTATCTCTTTCTTCTAACCTGCGCAGAAATTCTGCAAATGGGTCTGCAATCGGTGAGCATACTGGTGCCCCGCTTAATCTAGCACTCGATTGGCCCCCCTGCCCAGGCAGTGGAGTTGTTACTCTATTCCCATTCTGCTGTGGAGCGTCATTCACCGTCCACAGATCCTCGCCCCCCGCTCCGGAAATTATGTTATCCGAGGCGGTGGCTTGGAATTCGTTTACGTATTGCAAATGATCCTCACTTTCCATATTAACAGAATTTTGTTCTTCTGGTACGGATGCTTTAGGTTGTCCTATCTTACCCATACTAAATTCACTTTAAGCCACTGACAAATCTTTAACACTGATACACACACGATTAATTATCCCCTCCAAAAATAAACACATAAATACACAAAACGAATAATTATCCCTCCAAAAATAAACACATAAATACACAAAACACCGAAGGTATCTCATGTGCACATGGGTTCGATATTCCGCACAGAGCTACACAGGATACTTGCACAATAGGCCTTACCTTACTTATTTTTCTTTCTCGCAATGCTCTTTCTTTTCTACACTTTTTCCTCTCCAGATCTCCTCAGGGTGTGGTTTTGTTGTTGTACATGTAAAAGAATTCATACAAGCATTAATATTTTACAACAATTAGACACATACATAATTACATTCATTACAATAGAATCATATTAATCGGGCCCCAAAGATGCGGCGCCAATCTCGCGTCCGTCGGTCGTCGTAATTTAATGTATATATTATTATTGTTATTATTATTTTTTGATTGTTGCCGACTTACGTGGTGGGCCTTCATAAAAATGATATTTAAGTTGAACTATGTAATAAACTTTTCATATAAATTTCCTCGGCTAGTCAGTTGACGTTAAAGCAAAAGATCTTTAGTTATTAATTACAATTGCGGCCCACACACGCGCGAGAGTATTTTCTTACCTCCGTTAACCATTGTATTGTAGTCAGAGTCCTGGCTCTGGATCTCGGCTATGCTACTGAAAATAAGAATCTTAAAGCTAAGTATTTCTGCAACTTCGTGCGGCTGTGGAGAAAAATTAATATTATGCTAATAGCGGGCGAGTTTTCCGCTTCCGCTAATTTTTCATAAGTTAATATCGCCACGTAATGGCGTCGTTGGCTGCATCGGCCGCTGCGATTGTTGAGCTGTAAATTACTTGAATGCAGGTTAATTCAAGGAAGGCGGACATGAAATCGGGATCACCTCTTACAAATTAAAAGTGCACAATAATATTAAATAGTTATATTATATGTTTAACTCATACAAATATGCTTACATTTGTCAGCACACGCAAGATGTCCCTCTAGACACATTCAAGACAAGCGAAGAAGTAAGGTCGACTAGAAAATTAACAAAAGAGTGTAACTGGGCGTCTCTTTAGATCATTCTGTCATAAATTATTTCTTTGCAAACTAAACCTACACAGAGAAATTATTATTTTAAGGCTACATGAAAAAAAAAATCTCTTACAAATTATGAATGTCTTCTTTATAAATATTGTCTTTTCGTAATATGGCACTGGGGACGCTATAACCTCATAGGTACTGCGCACTGATATAATGGACAATTTTCTTTAACTTCTGCACACTTCTTTCAAACGAAATGTAGCACATTCTGAGTGCACCTGAGCGCCAGTGTAAGCAACATTTGTGACTTTACTTGGAGTACACTAGAGTACTAAATGTACAAAGCCTTTTGTAAATTAATTTCTGTGTGACTGAGCACCGCTATTTACAAAAAAAGAAAAAAAGTCTTCTTTACAGTGCATATATGCACGTTACATGTGTGTATCGCATATTCTATACTCTTTTTATGTTTCTGTATGATGTATTGTACTACTTCCTACCCCAGGCGTACAACCTTGACAACTCAAAGAAAGTGTCACTTTCTTTGAGTTTTTAAGGCTGAGGGCCTGGTTGGTTAGGTAGGAGTTGAAGTTTGTGATGTCTGAAGATGGGTGTAATCCCGAAACGCGTTACATGTTCTAATAAAAGAGTCAATTGAACATCTCATGGCTTTAATGCGATTGTACAGCATTGGTTGCCAATTATGATCTGACAGTCTTACATGGTTGTATAGAGATTCTGTGTGTTATACTTAAGTGGCTGGAGACTATGTTCGACACCCGAAGCACTAAAACCACCATCTCAACTTTTCTCTGTTTTTTATTAATGTACGTAGTCCCCAAACTTTTTGGAATGACGGGGCTTATCGACTAAATTCGTTCGTAAGAAGAAATGAGTACATTAGCTGAAGAACGCATTTATCCTTAGAAAATCAATATGGCGAAATGTGACTTCTTCTACCCATGCGTGAAATTCACTTGCAATTGAATTATTTGTAATTCTTTTTCTTTTTATGACAGACTGTTCAAAATATCGAGTTAAGCAAGAGTAGCAACAAAGTCTCGGCATAGTTACGAGGTGCATTCAAGTTCTAAGGCCTCTGACTTTTTTTCTAATTAACTACTCACCCGAAATCGATGAAACTGGCGTTACTTCTCGACGTAATCGCCCTGCAGGCGGACACATTTTTCACAACGCTGACGCCATGATTCCATGGCAGCGGCGAAGGCTTCTTGAGGAGTCTGTTTTGACCACTGGAAAATCGCTGAGGCAATAGCAGCACGGATGGTGAATGTGCGGCCACAGAGAGTGTCTTACATTGTTTGAAAAATCCAGAAGTCTCTAGGAGCCAGATCAGGTGAGTAGGGAGCATGAGGAATCACTTCAAAGTTGTTATCACGGAGAAACTGTTGCGTAACGTTAGCTCGATGTGCGGGTGAGTAGTCTTGGTGAAACAGCACATGCGCAGCCCTTCCCGGACGTTTTCGTTGCAGTGAAGAAAGGAATTTGTTCTTCAAAACATTTTCGTAGGATGCACATGTTACCGTAGTGCCCTTTGGAACGCAATGGGTAAGGATTACGCCCTCGCTGTCCCAGAACATGGACACCATCATTTTTTCAGCACTGGCGGTTACACGAAATTTTTTTGGTGGCGGTGAATCTGTGTTAAGCAAGAGTAGCAACAAAGTCTCGGCATAGTTACGAGGTGCATTCAAGTTCTAAGGCTTGAGCTGACTGGCGCTTTGTTTCTGGATTGAAAAATGGCATCCACGTCTCATCCATTGTCACAACCGACGAAAAGAAAGTCCCATTCATGCTGTCGTTGCGCGTCAACATTGCTTGGCAACATGCCACACGGGAAGCCGTGTGGTCGTCCGTCAGCATTCGTGGCACCCACCTGGATGACACTTTTCGCATTTTCAGGTCGTCATGCAGGATTGTGTGCACAGAACCCACAGAAATGCCAACTCTGGAGGCGATCTGTTCAACAGTCATTCGGCGATCCCCCAAAACAATTCTCTCCACTTTCTCGATCATATTGTCAGACCGGCTTGTGCGAGCCCGAGGTTGTTTCGGTTTGTTGTCACACGATCTTCTGCCTTCATTAAACTGTCGCATCCACGAACGCACTTTCGACACATCCATAACTCCATCACCACATGTCCCCTTCAACTGTCGATGAATTTCAATTGGTTTCACACCACGCAAATTCAGAAAACGAATGATTGCACGCTGTTCAAGTAAGGAAAACGTCGCCATTTTAAGTATTTAAACAGTTCTCATTCTCGCCACTGGCAGTAAAATTCCATCTGCCATACGGTGCTACCATCTCTGGGACGTATTGACAATGAACGCGGCCTCATTTTAAAACAATGCTCATGATTCTATCTCTTTCCAGTCCGGAGAAAAAAATCGGAGACCTTTGAACTTGAATGCACCTCGTACTATGATGTACCACACATTACAGTTTTTCTTGAGGTGTTGTGACTGCATTAATTATCAACGCTGCACTTCACACTCTTCAGGTCGCCAATATCTGCAGCGCTTTCCAAAGGCTAACAGAGCGGCAACTATTGAGACACCTTAAGCTGTATGTTCACTGCATGCAGTGCTATGGCATTTCTCTCGATATAGCTTGCTAGCTACTATCCGTATCTGAATTTGCAGTCTTACTGTACAACCAGTGTCGCTAAAGTTATCAGCAGTCCTGTATAGATTTAATACAGATACCTGACAGAATATCATGTACAGAGAACCAAAGTTGTAAACACATTCATGTTCAGAAAAAACAAAACGCCTTGAACGACTAGAGATAGGGAGTTCATATTCACAGGACGTGTACATTAGTATGTTCTGCAGAAACTATTGGCATTTTAACAACCTCGGCCCGTGGGTTCAAGGTCAACATCGATATTGCGGCGAAACACCATCTATCAGTAAAATTAGTCTATGGCTCTCGTTGTCGCTATAAACCGAACATAATGGGTTAGTGTGACTTCAGACAGACGTGCAGGATGCCTCTCAGACGTATGCGCGAATCCAATAGTCAGTTCAGTGAGTTTGAAAGGGGGTGCGTTATTGGCATGACAGAATGTGATGCATCAATCCGGGAAATTGCTGCTCGTGTGGGACGAAGTGTTTCGGCAGTGCAACGGGTGTGTGCCGAACGGTTCACGGGAGGCCTGCCTTTGACGAATGTGCAGAAACATGCTAGACGGCGATGATGCGTGGAGCGATGTCACTAAGGAAAGGAATAGCATCAGGTTCTTTTTGTTTGAAAATGAGGCCGCGTTTTGGTTCGCCACAGACACAGGGAGCAGCATCACAATGACTGCATTCGCGCAAGACACAGTGGCAACTCAAGGCCTTATGGTGTGGAGTGCTATTGGGTACAACTAAAAACCACAGTTGGTGCGAATCCAGGCCACTGTGAGCAGCGTAACCAGCGTGAATGACATCCTGCGGCCCGAGGCCATACCCTTTCTGTACAACACCCAAGACGCCATTTTTCAGCAAGATAATGCACGACTACTTGTTGCTACACGAACACGTGGCTTATTTGTGTCACAGGATGTGAACCTTTTGCCCTGACCCGCCAGATCACCAGGCTTGTCACTTATTGGAGGAAATGTGTGAAACATGGAGAAACGCCAGAAACAGCTCTGTGACCCAATGCCAACCACTACAGATGAACTTTGGAACCAGGTGAGTGCAGTATGGCTATACCATAGGACGCCATTCGCGCCTTATACAAGTCAACGCCATCACGAGTGGAACAAGTTATCAGGGCCGGTAGTGGACCCTGTGCCTACTAGGCACACATACTGAACCGAGATGACTGAAATGCTAACCATATTTTCAGAACGTGCTAATGTATATGTTTTGTGAATATGAACGTCCCAACTCTAGTCATTCAACATGTTCTGTCTTTTCTGAACATGAGTGTACTACATCAAGCATACTAGGAACGAATTCGATACAGAATGTTTTCTTTAGATCCTATATTGTTCTATCAACATCAAAACAAAACAAAAAAAACATTTTTTACAAATGTTTCTGTTTCTTGTTTCATCCATTGCGCACGTATTGGAGGTTGTCCCTAGTCTTTTTCTTAACATATTGTAACCCCCCCCCCCTTCCCTCACTTATCGACCTTAATGACAGTGAGAAATTAAACCGCGTGTATCTAATGGAAATTTGGGAAAAGCAATCGTCACCGAAGTCAATCTGTTGGTAAAGAGGGAGGAAAGGGTTACATCTAAATTAAACGAAAAATGCAAATGAAATAGGTGAAATTAAGTTTGAAAAAGTGTAAAGTTAATGAAGAAAGTAAATGTGCGGTCGTTACGTTAACAATTAACTGGCGTTAATTAGATATTTGAGATTTGGGGAAAATTACGGTCGCCAGTCCTATGGACAACTACTATAATAACTTGAAAAGAAAGGTTAATGCACATATAATTAGCACTAAAAGCGTGGCAACTGAATGTTGACACGTGTTGTGTGAAAACTGAATGTTTGTCAGAAGTAATAAATTTCGCTACACTCTGACTTAATTTAGCAAAAGAATTAATAAAACCGGAAAATTGAAAGCTAATTTAGTGACTGAAATTAATAGTGAACTTTGCTTCTGAAGCTCTACGAAATAAAATAAAATAAGGTTAGTCTTGGGCTACTTCAACAACCATCTCAAAAGCTACTTGAATCTACGCAATTTAGAAATAAGAGATTTAACTTTGAACTTGAATTAAATGATTCTGAACAATTAACAATAATAAAATTTAGTACGTACCAAGCTGAACTGCAGTCACAGGTAAGCTAAAATATGGTAACAAAACTCGCACTCTTAATTTGTGCTTGTGTAATCTAAATATTGTAGCCAGCTATGAATACTTCAACTGAATTTTGAAATTAAAGCAGTAAAATGGAATTATATTACTTTAATGCTGGCGTTTGAATTTCAACGACACCCGAGTTCATTTCGGAAAATGAAGGGACCCTGCTTGGTAATGCAATTGGGACAATGAACAACAAAGGTTCATGCTAAGTTGCTGTGTTTTAGTGATGCAAATGGAACAGTTTGAAAAGCTGAGGCCTGCCATACAGTTCTAAAACTCTACGTGCTTTCAGTCTTCCTTGTTGGTTGATTGAAAGTTTGAAGTCGTCGATCGAGGAGGTGGTGACAATCACTTATTGTCGGCCGTAGCTGTTGCAGAAGCTCACCTTCTTCTCGACACGATCACCAGGCGAAACGGGCTCTTGATGTGTGCCAGCTGATGTTTCCCGTCCGCGACACCGTGCCAGAAACTATCATACCAAGTCGAGCACAATTACATGCTGCCAAACCCCGAAAGCGCGGCAACTCGCGGGAGCGTCACTCAGCACACCTCTCCACCGTCCTACTCCCGCCAGACTCAGCTCTGCCCGCGCTCCACGCGGCAGAGTTAACACTACCCAAGATCCTAAACACTTTGGTTCTCCACACGACCTATCGATGTAATCGTTCGATAGCATAGTTTCCCCTAGGCAAGACCCAGCGTAAAAATACAAATAATATTTACAAAACAAACCAATTATACATCCACAGACACACACACACACACACACACACACACACACACACATATATATATATATATATATATATATATATATATATATATATAAAGACACAGAAATGTCATACTTCAGGTAACAAAATAAGGAAAAAATTTATAGTACAATAGATGGAGATAGAAGCTGTGCGTCCCCACTTTACCTGATCGAATATGTTTTAGGCAAACTATTAAGACTCAACTGAAACGTGAAGCTCCCCGGTATGTGAAATCTGCTTGAATCTAGAAGCGACATGGAAAACATTACAATTTCATATGGTAAATCGCTAAAAAGGATTCTTTGCACAAACAGAACTATCAAAAGTGAAATTTCTTTTACTGACAGTTCGATTGTATCAAAGTGTTTCGGAGATTACTACGTCCTTGTAATGTTCTGAGAATGGCTGATGATGGCAGAGTGCTAGATAATAAACTATTTTAAGAAATAATTTTTTTCCTGCTCCATTATAGTAACAGTCTCCTTTGCGTTCAAGGATTTTAGGACACTCACGGATAAACAGATAATTTTCGTAGGATAATTTATGCGCTTGAATGCACATTTTGAACTATGTGCTGAGAGGAAAACGTGAATTAAGTAAGTAAAAAAAGTAAGAAAAGAGATGTACGTCGTGTGCCTAATTACAATTAAAAAATGGTTCAAATGGCTCTGAGCACTATGGGACTTAACATCTATGGTCATCAGTCCCCTAGAACTTAGAACTACTTAAACCTAACTAACCTAAGGACAGCACACAACACCCAGCCATCACGAGGCAGAGAAAATCCCTGACCCCGCCGGGAATCGAACCCGGGAACCCGGGCGTGGGAAGCGAGAACGCTACCGCACGACCACGAGATGCGGGCAATTACAATTACAATACAGAGCTGCAGAGCTCAATAATCAAAACCATCAAGGACATACTCTAAAGGAATGTTACTTTAGAGCTAGATAGCTATAATATCCAGTTCCGAAACACATTTACCTATAGTTGTAAGCACGAAAAGTGGCTAAATAATAGGGGGGAGGATGTATCTTATCTTGCCAGGATGATGCGAGAGGAAGATAAACATTTTGTAATATTTATGGATTCTTCTTTTACAAGCGACACATGTTGTTCTTGCTTTCGTGTTAGTAGATCGTCCTAAAGCAAACACCGATTTTGTTTGTTTAAGCAAGATTGATCACCTAATAAACGGACTGATGAAGAGCGAACCGGCGTACTTTGACGGAATGCCGCCATGTTGTTTCGTGGAAACAGGTATGAAAATTACAGGTCTCATCAGAAAGGGGCCTTAAGAGATAACTAACGGTGATTTATCAGGCGTAGGACGTCATTCGCTGTTTTCATCGCATCACATCGCAGCAACACGGCCGGAAGCGACGCGGTAAGGAAGGTGCCTAAGTGGAAGGGGTTGTAAGTTGGGGAGGGGGGGGCTCGGGATGAGGGGGGGGGGGGGGGCAGATAGACGATAGACGATAACTGGGTGGACGGCCTTACCGTTACATCCGACGAAGGGCGAGGCGCGATAAATCAAAGTGCTGGGCAGGTGGGGCCGGCCCACTGCCCCTTAGGTCGTAGGCGCTCCTTGTAAGACGCTGTAATATGGGCGTGGATTTTTAATTCGTGATAACAATGATGGAGCAAGGAGCGCCATTACTGGCACTATCTGGCGGCTAATCTGGGCCCGCAGGAGACGGCAGCGCCAGCGCGGGTGATTGGGAATCCATCAGGTAATGGAGCTCGTTCTGGCTGTCAGGATGAAAAATTGGCCCCGCCGCCGCCACCGCCGCCGCCACCGCCCTAGCGCCAGGCCTAGTCTGGCCTTGACGGAAGGGAGATGCGATGTGATGTGCCGCCGGTGATTCCCCCCGCAGCCAGCGCGTAGCTTCAAGGTGAGCTGTCCCTGGCTCGCTGCTGCAATCTTCGTGCCTCAGAACCTTATCGCGAGCTCACGAGTACAGAAAGAGCAGCAACCAAAACGTGAACATTCTCGATGACTGACTCTCAGCAGCCACTACATACTTCATACATAGCATTTTTAACACCTAAACACCTTCGAACTGCATATAAAACCTAGATTCTTCAAACTTATTCCGGAAGTAGCCCATTATCAGGAAGCTGACAGAGGGAGCCAGCGACGAGAAGTAGATCATCGAGATATCATAGTCGTCACATTATGTAATATAAAGGGCTACGGCTTAACCTAACTGAATAAAATATTAGTCACCCCCTTAAAAGAGTACGCAGGTCGCTTTGGAGCGCAGAGGATGGTGCACAGCTGTTACCAGGTGCAGATGTGATCCCTTCAACGCCGACGTAATTCATGCCAGTGAAGTGGTCGATTTCTGTGTGCCAGTTGCTTGTATAGTTGCAGCACAGTAAGACGAGTAAACATAGTAACGAGACGGACGACAGAGAAGACTTACCGTGTTGTAAACACCCTGGACCACGCCTTGAATCAAGTTGTCTGTTGCTAAGTGCGTCAATACGGACCGTGCAGCGCGTCTACAAGGAACAACGTCTCGCTTACAGCCATTAGTAGAGAACCAGTGAGAGCGCCGACGCCAGCATCGATGGCGCAGGCCGAGCGGTTCTAGGCGCATCAGTCTGGAACGCGCGACCGCTACGGTCGCAGGTTCGAATCCTGCCTCGGGCATGGATGTGTGTGATGTCCTTAGGTTAGTTAGGTTGAAGTAGTTCTAAGTTCTAGGGGACTGATGACCTTTGATGTTAAGACCCATAGTGCTCAGAACCATCTGAACCATCGACGACGCACCTAGGCGGCGCACGAGGTTTGCGAACGAACCGACTGTATCTGCTGTATCTGACCACCCCGCCCCCCCCCCCCCCCCCCCTACACACACAGGTTGCGATCTTTTCCGCAAATGTCGTATCATGCGAGTTTTGCGAACACACCGAGATGGTGTCGCGCTGGCAGCACACACCGTCGCATGCCGACTTAGAAAACGGGAGAGTGAGAGAGAGAGAGGGGGGCGGGGGGGGGGGGGGGGGGAGAAAGAGAAATGAAAAAAAAACTTGTCCCTGCAATCGATATAAACTCGTCAAGGCGATAGCAGCATCAGCTGGCGAGGAATGACTGTTAGCCACTCGTATGGTATATGTAGTATCAGTGAACATGCTGTCCGTGTATAGAATGGCGAAGGTGTGCAATCTACCTGTTTCACCTACGGCAGATTGCCATGGCCCACAGCCTCGGCATGAGCATTTCTGAAACTACACGACTTGTTGGGTGTTCGAGGAGTGCTTTGGTGAGTGACTTCAACACGTGGGGAAACTAAGGTGAAACTATGCCCAGACATTATGGGGTAGCGCGGTCTCCCCTCATGTGGGCGCTGTAGGCTGGGTAGATTGGTAAAACAGGACAGGCGGTGAACTATGGCGGAACTAACATCAGACTTTAATGCTGGGCAAAATACAAATGTGTATGCTGACGAACCATGCATGTTGCAATGTTAACACCACAACAGTGGCAACTATGACTGAAATGTGCGTGTGACCATCGGTAATAGATATTGGTGCAGTGACGGAGAGTTGTGTGGTCTGATGAATCCCAGTGCCTTCTTCATCATACCTGTGGGAGGGCGCGAATCCGTCGTTTTCCAGGGGAACAGCTCCTTGCCACCTGTACTGTGGGATGTACATAAGCTGTCAGCTGCTCCATTGTGCTCTGGGAAACATGGAAGAAGGTGTCCATGGGTTCAGTGGAGCTAGTGCAAGGCACCGTGATGGCCAAGGAGTATTGTGCAGCCCTTCATGACGATCATGTTTCCTGACGACAGCGGCATTTTTCAACAAGATAATGAGCTCTGTCACAAGGCCAGGAGTATGGCGGAGTCGTTCGACGAGCACAGTGGCTGCGCTTCACCACTCCGTCCCCCCCCTTTCCCAAACATGCCGAATCTGAATCCGATTGAACAAATATGGGATGCAATTGAATGTAGTGTCAGAGCTCATCGCCACCCCCCCGCCCACCCCCCCTCACCCCGGAATTTGTGGGACTTAGGCAACTTGTATGGGCAGACGTGGTGACAACCCCCTCCAGAAACCTACCAAGGTCTCATTGGTTCCATCGCATGATGCCTTACCACTGTTATCCACGCCAAAGTGGACATACCAGTTCTTAGGTAGGTGGTCATAGTATTCTGGGTGCTCTGTATAAATACAAATTAAACCTGCCCGATTTTTAATTACATTGCACTGTTGAAGAACACAAATCCTCAAAACAAAGTCTGAAAATTATTGCTGTAAAGTTTGGTGCCAGTATGGTAAAGTACAGAACCTACTCATTGTCACTCCCGTCCCCTAGTCCTGAGACGTATTGTACTGAAAAGTGTTTATGACCTGTGCAAATACACAATTCATATGAATATATCTAACAAACGAAAAATATTTGTTTACTTTCAATTGGATAGTATCTACATTTGGTTATAAAATGCTATATGAGTTCTTTCGTTGTTACATTTGGGAAGAAATCTCCATATAAAAGCAATGTCTTAATTGATGTCAAACAAAATCCTGGGTATGCTACCACACTGACACACGCCCCGCTCCCTTTCCTTAAGCATTTGTGTTTCATCCATGAAGTTCTTTCCCTATTTCTCAAAGCCGCTACGCGATATTTAAGGAACATAGGTACGAAACCACATCAGATTGTTTCGGAAAGGAGAACCTTTTCGAGAATTAGTATAAACCATTGTCAGGCTTACAAGTACAAAAATGGTTCAAATGGTTCTGAGCACTATGGGACTTAACATCTGTGGTCATCAGTCCCCTAGAACTTACAACTACTTAAACCTAACTAACCTAAGGACATCACACACATCCATGCCCGAGGCAGGATCCGAACCCGCGACCGTAGCGGTCACGCGGATCCAGACTGAAGCGCCTACAACCGCACGGCTTACAAGTACGATGAAGACTGTTACATATGTGTCTAATCAGAATAAAACGAACGGAAACCCATTATGAAGTGATCCTCCTGCAACTACACATATCAAAAAAATGGTTTGCATCACATCAGTTCCGAAAGTTCGGAACCTGTACAGAAAACTGGAATAGAGATCAAAATGAACATCATTTCCGGCCTTTTTATTGCTCATGAAAACCAAGCATTGCATTTTGTTCCACGATACAGCGAGACCTTCAGAGATGGTGGTCGAGACTGCTGTGCACACTGGTACCTCTAATACCCAGTAGCACGTCCCCTTGCACTCATGCGTGCCTCACCCCTCAACGGCGATTCGGCGTAGATCCCTCAGAGTGATTGGTGGGTCCCTTTCCAATCCATCCCAGACAAGTTCGATAGGGTTCATGCCTGGAGAGCATGCTGGCCATTCTAGTCGTGCGATGTCGTTACCCTGAAGGAAGTCATTCAGAAGATGTGCACCATGGAGGCGCGAATTGTCGTCCATGAAGACGAATGCCTCGCCAATATGCTGCCGATATGGTTGCACTATCGGTCGTAGGATTACATTCATGTATCGTACAGCCGTTACGGCGCCTTTCATGACCACGAGCGGCGTACGTCCTCCCCACACAATGCCACTCCAAAACAGCAGGAAACCACCCCCTTGTCTCACTCGCTGGACAGTGTGTCCAAGGCGTTCAGCCTGACCGGGTTGCCAACAAACATGTCTCCGACGATTTTCTAGTGGAAGGCATATGCGACACTCGTCGGTGAAGAGAACGTGATGCCAATCCTGAGCGGTGCATTCAGCTTGTTGTTGGGCCCATCTGTACCGCGCTACATGGTGTCGTGGTTGCAAGGATGGATCTCGCCGTGGACGTCGCGAGTGAAGATGCGTATCATGCAACCTATCGTGCATAGTTTGAGTCGTAACACCACCTCCGTGGCTGCACAAAAAGCATTATTCAACATTGTGGCGTAGCTGTCAGGGTTCCTCTAAGTAATCCGTAGGTAGCGATCATCCACTGCAGTAGTAGACCTTGGGTTGCCTGAGCGAAGCATGCCATCGGCAGTTGCTATCTCTCTGTATCTCCTTCATGTCCGAACAACACAGCTTTGATTCACTCCGAGACGCTTGGATACTACTTCCCTTGTTGAGAGCCCTTCCTGGCACAAAGTAACAATGCTGACGCGATCGAACCGCGGTATTGATCGTCTAGGCATGGTTGAACTACAGACAACACGAGCCGTGTAGCTCCTTCCGGGTGGAATGACTGGAACTGATCGGCTATCGGACACCCACAATCTAAGAGGCGCTGCGCATGCATGGTAGTTTACATTTTTGGGTGGGTTTAGTGACATCTCTGAACAGTCAAAGGGACTGCGGATATGCATGTGTCCAAAAGAGCAGACAAAACGCATTCATATAACTGATTCTCGTCGAGGAGCAATGAATCGACCGCCTTCATTGTTGATGCACAATTACGTTCGGTCTGCTGCAGGAATCACTAAGTAGCGACCATGGAAGACATAGACGGGGACTGTGGAAAAGTGAAGCTTAGTGGGAGTGAAGGTCTGCCAGGAGGCGTACTGAGATAGTCCACGCGATGGAGATAAATGCCGTGTCCGGACAGCGCAGTTGTTAATACAACTGCCTATTAAGCAGGTGACCCCAGGTTCGAACCCCAGTCAGGCACACATATTCACTCATCGCTGCTCATTCATCATGAAATCGCCATGCAGCTGGCATCAATAGTTCCTTCGCTGTTCTTTCCCTTCTCCTGCATTCACCTGCAATTTACATAACATAACTTTTCCAGATACGTTAATAATTGCTTTGGATAGACAATGCAGTCCATCGCAAACAGTTTACGAGTGCACATCCTGAGGATTACTGCAGGCAGTGGACGTTTGTAGTCAATTACCTCGCAGAACGCCATCACCTACAGCGGTAAAC
This sequence comes from Schistocerca serialis cubense, assembly GCF_023864345.2. Classification (NCBI taxonomy): domain Eukaryota; kingdom Metazoa; phylum Arthropoda; class Insecta; order Orthoptera; family Acrididae; genus Schistocerca; species Schistocerca serialis. The sequence goes on from NC_064638.1 coordinate 336,633,403, forward strand.
AAAGCGATGTATGCTATTGGCCAAGAAATACAAGAACTGGACAGCTGAAAAGTGTCGATCAGGGGTCGGAGAGAGAGGCTGTTGTCTCACGAGTTGAAATTTCTCCTCATTCAAAATTACACAGGGAGTCGAGTCCAGTGACAGTCCTGCAAAGTGTTTAGTTGCATCGTGCTTAGGATGTAGTCATGTGAGAGGTGGTTCTGTGATATTTTAGGTGGGATATGATTTTCTTACCGTGACTTGGTCCCGCTCATTAATACTACAGTGAGTGTGAAACAGAATGTTCGCCTATCATATTTCCTTTCAGTTTTCTCATAATACGCCAACAGAATAATTAATATTTTATACGCAGCTTCAAAATAACTGTCACAAGCACACTGTTTCTCGTTAGGTGTCCGTGAAGGTTTTGGTGCTAGTGATGTTCTGAGTTGGTGTCTAAACTACCTCATGATGAATATAGTTTTAGAGATGTTGCTGAAAGTGTCATCCATTTGTGTTAATACACAACTACTATTTGTGTGCTAATAATAATCTCACACGCTGAAAATAAGCAGATAATTCACGAATAATGGCAGGTTATGTATCTAGACGGACAACCAGCTCCTCTGGATTGTCTATCGATGTCTCGTGCTCCAAACGCTTCAGCCTCCCCACACCCACCTACACACACACACACACACACACACACACACACACACACACACACTAACACACACACACACACACACACACACAAAAGAAATACATAATTATGTAACAAAACGTCCTTCCGATGTTATTTATTATATAGCTACCAGTTTTTGTGATTCAATACACCATTTTCAGGCTATAATTGACTGTGCGTGTGTGTGGGTGTGTGTGTGGGATGGGGTGGGGGAGGGCAGGGGTTAACTCCAATCATATACACGATCCCATCGGTGGCCAACATCTGCAAACTGGCTTCCATAGACTGTAGCAACGATGTGTCTCCAACTGTTCAAAATGGTTCAAGTGACTCTGAGTACTATGGGACTTAACATCTGAGGTCATCAGTCCCCTAGAACTTAGAACTACTTAAACCTAACTAACCTAAGGACATCACACACATCCATGCCCGAGGCAGTATTCGAACCTGCGACCGTAGCGGTCGCGCTGTTCCGGACTGAAGCGCCTAGAACCGCTCGGCCACTCCGGCCGGCTCTCCAACTGTCAAGTACCAACTGACTCAGTTGGTAGCTGATGATTGGAGACACAACATCATCGTTACCGTCTACAGAAAGCAGAAATGCTGGCCACTGATGGGATCGTGTATACAGTTGGAGTTTACACATCAGCGTCACTTAAGGCCTTAAGATGATGTACTAAATCATCGAAACTGGTAGCTGTATAGTAAAACACATCGATAGGTTGGCTGCAGGTGTTCTATTTTATTACATACGTAAACAGCCGAAGTCCCTCAAATCTTCAGTCAGAAAGATGGACACACTAAAATTCATAATTTGTCGGCAACATCTCTGAAGTAAAATTACTCATGCAGCATACTGAACACTATCTCTGAATATCATTAGTATCAAAGCGCTCACAGATCCCTACTGGGAAAATGGCCCACCTGTGTCGTTTTCATCACATACAAAATTGTTTCTTTCTACCCTAAATATACTAAAATTTTAATTACATATGTCTTTTTATAGACCCTATATATTCATGAACCTTCTTAGACTGTGTGACGATTGTCTGTCGCATTCAACTCTACGTAGGGAACAATAAGTATATCTCTTCGTATATTCAGAGCAAAGCAAGGCTCCGCATTCTGACCCTGGTGGGCTAATTGGGCCCCACTGACAGCTGCGTCATTGTTGCCATGGGCGTCACTGGATGTGGCATGTAAGGGCGTGGCGTCATTGCACCACTTTCCCACCAGCCGTTGTCGGTTTTCTTGACTTTGGATACGATATTTTTCACTAAAGCAGTTCCTCAGTTGGCATCAAGCGGCTGAGTGCACCTCCGTCCACTCTTCTCACCAAGAAAAAATCTCTGGCAGGTCCAGGAATCGAACCAGTGTCCTTCAGAAAGCAGTAAGGAATGCTGGTAACTGAGCTACAGAAACGCACATATGCCTCTGTTCGAATCCTAATCTGCCATATTTTCATGTTCCTTATGCTAGATGTATGACGGTAACATACAGGGTGTTTAACTGTAGAAAAATAAAAATCACAAAAACGACACATTATACGAAAAAATATTCTTGGTCAGAAATTAATGTTAGTGAAGTAGACACATGTCTTTGCTACAAATTGCCACTTCCTAAACGCCCCTCCTTTGCGGGTAGGGTCAATTTTGTATGTTCAGATTGGAACCAACCAACTCAATTGCATACGAGCTGACAAAACTGGCATTGCACGGGAATTCATTTTACTAATTTTGAAATGTGTTTACAGTGTAAGATCAAAGAAATTCGGTTCCATGTATTCGCGGAAAAAACTTTGAAATTATGAAACAGTTGTCCAAAATGCATGATCCACAAATGTAGAAGTACAGTATCCCAATAAGAGACATACGAGGGTTGGAACTTTAATAGTGGCAACTATTTATTTACAGCTCGTACAAAATAGATACGTGTTTCAATGTTTTACTGACCTTCAAAGTAGTCACCAGCATTGTGTATAAGCCGTTGCCAGCGATGTGGAAGTCGTAGGATACTCTTAGCAGTGTCATTTGTGTTGACAGTTCGAGAGGCGCGGTCTATTTCCAGACGAATTTGTAGCAGTTCTGAAGCAAATGCTGTGAAGTGTCTCCTTCAGATTAGAAATCGAGTTGAACTCACGATGGCTTAAATCAGGGGACTACAGTGGGTGGTATACCACTTACCAGCCCAATCAGTCAAAGAAATCAGTAACAGCTTTCACTGTACGTGCTTGAGCATTGTCCTGCAAAATGATGGTCAGGTCTTGCAGAAAGTGTCATCACTTCCGTCTCTAAGCTGGTCGTAGGTTGTGTTCCAAAAATGAAGAGCATACCTATTTTCTGTAAAGTTTATTTATCTCAGAATTTGATTATAAACAACACTCCCAGTTAAATGTTTAGGGAGTTACGATGAATAAACTATTGGGTGAGTCCACCTTTGGGCAAGCGACATAAAGTTGTCCATGAAAAAAATATGGAGATGTCAAATCCAGTCGGCAGTATTAATAGACTGCCCCCGTGACTTGTTAATTGTAATGAAAAATGCAAGTCTATAACGCGATTTTGTAAATGTCTCCATGGCAGTGCCGTTTCATACGTCTACGAGTATATATCGCTTTCGTTTCCGCCTACAGCCATTCGTGCTTCGCAATTGAAAGCTGTCAAAAGCGCTGCCAAGAGTCAAGGATTTTCTGAATCTGACTGGAATGTAGGAGTGTCTTAATAGGAAGGAATAAATGTATTATAACTTCATTCACATGCAGCATTTTTTCTCGCATGTCAGTGTTTATGTGTCGTACAATGCTACAGCTGTGTAGCTACATTCAGTGACATTTGTGGATACTGACTGTGTAACATATTGGAAACAAAGTTATTAATAAAGAATAAATTTAAACATCCTGCATAATGGGGCATCCATAATACACAAAAACAGGTTGCAGAATACACGTGATTAACCACTGCTGATCTACTTTACAGTCTAAAGCGTACTTGTCAAAAATAATTAGCAAATTCAATAATCTAATGTAAAAGTTAGTCAGTCATGCTCCACCTTGCAGTTAAGAACTTTGTCATCTTCTGCCTCTAATGTTAACTTAGACTGTCACACAATGGAGACTTCAGAACACTTCGATGAACAGTGCTAACACGCAGTAATCTAGCAAATAAATTAGTTTTTATACACTTTCAAGGTCAGTCACATGTTACCGCGACCCACTGCTGTGGTAATTAACTTTATATTGCAGTACAAAACGTTTGTCGTCTACTGCTAATGCACCATGGAGACTAAATAGCAGTTCTTCCTCCACACATCACCATGTTAACAAAATGCGCCCAATGCAACAAAGTGACACACGACTGAAACAAATTGCCCCAAACTGTAACAGATTTCCCTCAAACCTGTAACTGTAACAATTGCTGCAATTGACCCATGTTTCAGAAAAATTTTAACGACTGTGAGAAGTACTCCATGTTATAGCAAAAGTTATAACAACTGTAATAATGACCAATACTGTTGTGCTGGCTGAAGAGCCAACACCGTGTTACTAGAGGAGGCCGAAATGCGCGCGTTTTAGCTCACGCAGGCTGCCGTGAGGAGGGAAGGACTCTACTGACGTGAGTTCTGGAACATGACAAGGAATTAGAATTCAGAAAGCCGACGGAATTAGTTTGATACTTAAATTTAATCCATTAATGATGAACGTCGCTCTTGACGGTATATGATTCACAATATTATCAGTTCAGAATACATTCTTGAAGAATATGGCACCTTGCTAGGTCGTAGCAAATGACGTAGCTGAAGGCTATGCTAAACTGTCGTCTCTGCAAATGAGAGCGAATGTGGACAGTGAACCATCGCTAGCAAAGTCGGCTGTACAACTGGGGCGAGTGCTAGGGAGTCTCTCTAGACTAGACCTACAGTGTGGCGGTGCTCGGTCTGCAATCACTGATAGTGGCGGCACGCGGGTCCGACGTATACCAACGGACCGCGGCCGATTTAAAGGCTACCACCTAGCAAGTGTGGTGTCTGGCGGTAACATCACAAATACTACAGCAAAAATTGTAAGAACTGTAACAGTAACAACTGTAACAATTTATTCATGTTGTAACAAAAGTGTAACAAATTAATCTTCATGTTACAGGAAGACTGCAAACCTACCCAAACTGGTAACAAACTGCACCAAAATCGTAACAAATTAGCTCCAAAACAAGCATAAATGTAACTACTGCTTCAATGGTAATAATTTACCAGTACTATAGCAAAACTATAGCAACTGCAACTTAACAGTATAAAGAATACAGCAAAAATTGTAAGAACTGTACCAGCTAGACCAAATTAGATCATAAATTGTAACAAATAAATGTAAAATAACTGTAACAACTGTAAATGTTTATCCATGTTACAGCAAAACTGTAACAAATTACCTTTAATGTTACAGAAGAAGTGTAAAAAATTGCCCCAAATTGTAATTAACTGGCGATCGATATTGTAACAAATTCACACAAGAAATAAGTTGTTGGGAATCTCCTCCCCATCATTGCATACTCAGCTGGCAAATAGTTTCGGATACTGTTATGTACAATACTTCCACGTCTACTTCATCAAGTCTAACTTATTTATACATCACAGAAAACGCTCTATATCTCTCTGTAAACATTACTTTAACGAGAGTACAACATTATAACATATTAGAGAAGTAGCATGGTGTTCCCCCAATTGCTAACACCTACAACAATGTGGGGAAACGTCTTAACATTTTAAATCTCAGATTCTTTTTTGCTTGTCCCACAGTGATTTTGCTTCTCTCATCTCGACAGAACAAGTTTCAGTTTGTCTAGTCTTTGCCATGGTTAGACTTTCTGACGTCAGTACATGTGTATTGATATGGTCTCCAAGAATGATACATTTCACTGAACATAAACTAATGATATGTGGGTCATTTGTTACAGTTTGCTGTGATTTGATGTGATTTAACATCTTGATTTGCCTTGTAAAGGGTAACAGGAGCACAATGTCAAAATAAACATACAGTGAAGTAGCAAAAGAAATAATAGCTGGTTCTTCACTGACGAAGGCCATTAGTAAATACAGAACAAATTTAGTGAGGTTTCAGTGATAGTGGTGGAAAATGAAAACTGTTTCTGTTGATGATAATATTAATAACTAATCTTAAATCTACAACTAATAAACCGTTATTTTATATAAGGTAATTGAATTGTTATTGTTTCGCTGCTGTGTGAAGGGCCTTTTGTTACATTATTACTGTAACGTGCAGGGATATTTGGGTGAAGTATTTTTTAAAGCAGAGACCTATTCTGTTTCCATAATAGTGACCAGAACTGACCAATTCCAGTTCTTTAACAAGTGATTCATCATTTTTTTAAAAGGTGACCCACTCTGTTTTCTTTTGAACAGTAACCGATTACATTTTTTAAATGGTGATCCATGTTCCTTGAAGTGGAAGCTCTTATCTTAAACAGTAACCCATTATGTTTCTTTGAATGTTAACCTCTTTTGTTTTCTTAGAAGGGGACTAGTTCTGTTTCTTAAATGGTGATCTGTTGCATGATCTGTTCCATTTTCTGAAATGGTAACCTAATCCACTCTTGCTCACTCAGAATTGCTATTTGACAGCTGACAGTCATTGACCACTGAAAGATCATCCTCCTCTCCAGTGATAATAATTCTGCACTGACAGTAACTCTCCACCTAACAGTACGCAGAGTAATGGTGGTCAGATACTTTGTATTTTCACATCTGCATCCATCGTATTGCCTCATCACTGTTTTTCGTTTCACATGTGTGCCCACAACAACAAAAAGGAACGTACCATACATTTACATCTATCTCATCATCGTCTCTCTGATTCACCAACCACAGTATATGTTCTCTCGCTCTCGCTCTCGCTCTCCCCCTTCCCACCCCCCAGCATTATAATCTATTAAAGACGAAATACAGTTTTCCCCTCAAGTTTCCACTCTACAGCAGAAGGTGTTATAGTTCTGTGCTGGTGGTAGGAATTGTGATCATATTCCCATGTTTAATGCATTCCAAAATGTATAGTGAAGTGATTTTTGCGGTGTTCTAATTATTTACCTTGGAAATGCTTGGTGTCTTCAAGTGGTAAGATAGAGCTGCAGTACTGCTCATGTGTGCTCCCCAATCTTGTCAATATGCAAACTGTGTGTGTTTTAGTAAATTATATAGAAAATTTACGAGCAGAAATATTTAATTTGAGGTCCACTGCGCTTGAAAAGGGTAGTATGAAAGTCGAGTTTTAGAGACGAACTTTAGACATGACTATCACATTGTTTACTTTTCTAATTCACTGTCAACATGTGCACTTTACTGTCTAAGATAGATAAGCAGTAGTGATCCACAAATGTTTTCTGCCAATTTTTAGGTTTTACGTGAATTTAGTGTATGTTACAAAGATCGAACTTAACTTGTCTACTAACCTATAATTAATTTATGTCAGTAAGCGAGCTTAGAGCATTCTAATAAGTAATGTAGATAACGTAGACACGAAAATATTTTATGTGAAATTCCATTGTGATTGCAAAGCGCGTTTCGTGCTCAAAATCTTACAGCCTTTGGGAAATAATAGAATTTTACATTGCTGCAAAGTTAGAAATTTTGTACAGATCTGTAATTACACTTGCATATTACGATAAGCAACCAGCATGTGTGTGTTCATGTGTGTGTGTGTGTGTGTGTGTGTGTGTGTGTGTGTGTGTGTGTGTATGTGTGTGTGTGTGTGTGTCTGTGTGTGAACACAGTTTACACTCTCCAGTTTAAGTGACACATCATAATAAAAATATGCCTTCTTCCTCCTTCCAAAAATTATCTTGCAGTGCATATAATAAAAACAGGCTGTTCCACGGTATCTAATACAGTGCTTGGCCATGTGATGCATCTGTGTTCTATATGCATGCATACTTGAATGTGTGCATGTGTCATGTGTGTGTGGGTGTGGGTGTTTGTGTGTGTGCGTGCGTGTGTGTGTGTGTGTGTGTGTGTGTGTGTGTGTGTGTGTGTATGTGGGTGGGTGTGTGGGTGTGTTTACATCATTTTTTTATTACATGTAGCAACTGATTATAGGAAAAACAGTTTGTAAACTCTGTAGAGAGCCTTAGTTCGGAATGAACATTCGGAACGTTTTAGAAAGCTAGAGTTCTTATTTCTCCAGTTTGTTTTATACTTAACCTCGGCTAGGCCCAATCATTCGTGATACAAATTAATTACAAACACCCCTAACAAATGCGACCAATTGTCAGTGAAGACAAACAACACGACCATAAATAAGCAATTGCCTCTTTTTTGAACCTTTGTAGTATAGTATTCAAAGTAAAACTCATACTTGACATCTACTTGTTATTAATTTTTCAGTTACATTTCATAAGCTGAAGCTGATTTTTAACTGTTTATGGAGAACATGGTAGATGGCGGTTATCGCTGTAACTCCGGTTGTGGTGATCTGAAACATAAAATTAATGTGTGTCCCTAATCCTGATCCTTACGTAATTTTAGTTCACTGTAGCTATTTGAAAAAAAAAATTGATGAAATTATAGATATTTAAAAAGCAATGGCCATTTTGGACCCCTCTTTTTTGGCCGAAAAGTATACTGAATACCAACCAAGAAAAATTAAGTAAGATGAACTGAAGAGTGTTCAATTTTCTTCAAGAGAAACCAAAAATGATTAAAATCGGATGAAAATTGTAGCGCCGGTGACGAGAACCATGCCCAGAAACAGGGTTTTCAGAAAAACGCTTTTAAAGTTTGACAAGTATTTGTCGTATAAAAAAAGAATAGCGCTTGAAACTTACGGTACATCATCGATGCCTGGTCCATAATAACTACCACCCCGGCTAGTGGATAGCTGCTTTCTGCTACTTTGACCCAATGAGCTCTCATTTTCGTCCTCAAAGCCCTTTACGTCGCTGAGAACATCGTCGCTGGCGTCTCTATCATCACAGAATCGGCGCATTTCATCGCCCATTTTGATCTGAAGGGCATTTGTCCCGTACATTAATGCAGTATGACCTACATTGAATAGACACACGGCCAAATTTGAAGCATTGTTGACAATTTCGATTCGGCTGGATGTTCTTTTTGGAACGTATCTCCAAATGTGACTACTGAAACTTTCGTTCAAATTTTGAGTAAACGCTCCAGCAAATCATGTTTACTCAGATCGGTATAAACAGAGGTGACGGCATCAGTAACGACTTGTGGCAATGGCGTTTTGTGTTTATAATTTTCCAATTCATCGTTTGCCTTAGCACGATGCCAAATGCACCATGAGTGCTCACCAGCAGGACAGAAGCGATGTTGTGGATTATCATCCCATGAACTTTTGTGAAGTAGTGTGGCCTTAATAACATTATACATGCTCTCAGCAGAGTCGAAGTTATCATGAATGGCTTTGCTATAGTACACTGAATGAGAGTCTACCAGGGGCCAACATGAGAAAAGTGAAATTATGCTATGTGTTCGAGACACTGGTAAACATTTTCACCTTTAGAATCAGCCCTAAACATCTCATGGACGCATGAGCGCGGAACCTGTTCTCTAAACCCGAGGCGTGCCGTGCACGCTCGGCTTCAAACGCTCACAGAATAATTACTTTTTGGAGGTAGCGCATAATATTTTGCGGAATACTTCTTCAATGTATAAACATTCGAATTCGGTAATAAAACAAATTTCTATTGTTTTCGAACGTCACCCTGTCGTTCCCCATTAAGCCTCGCAACGCAGACTGCATGTTTTTTTCTATTGCAAGATTTGACCGGTGACACCAAGCATTATAAATGGAACCCAGCAGGGCGATGATCTGGAAAGTAGGGAATAAATAAAAAGAATTACTTTACATATAGTCACCGCATCTCTGAAATACAACCGTGGCCAAACCAATCGCCAGGTTCCTAAACCCAGTGTCGTTACATCCCGCGACATTAAAAGAAAGAAGGGCGGCTGTCACATTGAACACACTATTAAACCTATAGAATGAGAAGTTTATTCAACTGGAGTAGCTTACCATACTAATTTAAAAAAAACTTGACCACTTTTAAAAACCTATTACACTGTTAAAACAAGGTTACGAAACTGACATAGAATAGTAGGCCGCTCAGGCCCTTAGAATGAGAGAAACAGCAGTTACAATAAGGAGTTACTACACTACAATTGAGTGAATAAGCGAGCGGCGACCTTCACTGACTGCATATGCCACAGAATGAGGAAAACAGCAATTACATGAAACAATTAACGGATTACAATTACATAACATAGCTGGCGACAACCTCGTCAGCTAAGACGGCAGGCAGGCTTGGCGTGTGGAAGCACAGTAGCGAACGTACTACGGCTCAACAGTCCCATAAGGTGGCATAACATACTGTCTGTGACGCTTGGACAGACTAAATGGGCGTGTAAGTCCGGACCACCACTGCATACTCAAAACTGCCGCAGTTACACCGCTTAACGAGATTGTTAAAGCTGAGTAAACGTTGTATTGTAGAACACATGCCTATGGTCATCACAAAAGATGATACAATGGAGAAATAATTCCAGAAATACTGTCACACATGGACTAAAAAATCTAAAGGGCCAGAAATTTTCAACTCAGCTCGGCTCCTCTCCGATTTTAAAGGTATCAGTAACGAGACAGTCGGGGCAGTGACACTCTTATACGGCGGGAACAATCACGCTCACTCGCAAAACTTCGATCTACGCTTTCAGACAAGAAGTAGGTCTGCAGGAGCCAAAGTTCACACTAGGCGAACATACAACTAGGGGGAGCAATGCCATGGCCAGGAATCAGCTTATAACATTTGCGTACATGTCACTCTAACGTGAAACACGCTGATGCTACCCAATTTCGAAAATTGACAGCGTGTGTGTCTAATGGAGAAAGGTCTCTCTCTCTTCATACCTCCCACACAGGCCATGAAGGCCCAAAGGTACCGACTGGCCGCTGTGTCATCCTCAGCCCACAGGCGTCACTGGATGCGGATATGGAGGGGCATGTGGTCAGCACACCGCTCTCCCGGCCTTATGTCAGTATCCGAGACCGGAGCCGCTACTTCTCAATCAAGTAACTCCTCAGTTGCCCACACAAGGGCTGAGTGCACCCCGCTTGCCAACAGCGCTCGGCAGACCGAATGGTCACCCATAGCCCAGCCCGACAGCGCCTAACGTCGGCGATCTGACGGGAACCGGTGTTACCACTGCGGCAAGGCCGTTGGCAATGGACAAAGGTACCTGATTATAATTTTGAATTTGGTGAAATTAACAGAAAAACCAAAGAATGTTGACCTTGGGAGTTAATGAAATTGGTAAAATCATAAATGAATGAAAAAATAGAATTGTCGCCAACCCTATTAAGCACATTAATTTGGAAGTATTTGTTTAAGAAAACCGAATTTTTGTTACTGAAGTTACTTTCTTTCAGATCTCCCTTTGAATAGAAAACAGTATACAAACTGACACAGTGCACTCTGAAATGTGTGTAGCAGCTGTTACCTATAACGCACACACCAGTAAATTTTAGGAAGTAATTTTGCACCAAACTCATACCAATGACAGCTACACTCAAGAGCATTACTTAATCAAATACTGAAATGTTACTGCATGAAGTGCAGAATTAAATTTGGACATGAGTGGCTTTTATCTTAAGTGACATGAAAAAAAAAATTAATAAAGATGAATAATATCATAAACACAGTGTTTAAGCTCCTGTACATGTATCAGCTTTCCTTAGCAACAGTAATAGTTAAATTTTTCGTAATCGGTGGAGAGGAAATTCTGTTTTGAAAAAGTCACATTCATACGCTCGAAATAAAAAGGACATTACTTAGAAGTAGGCAGTGCAATGTTGTACGTGAAGAGATACAGACTGTACTCATGGATAATGTGGCTGGACTTACACCTAATTTTAAAACAGAGAATATTCTTGTCCAGCCTCTTTTATACATTAATTTCACATTGACACGTAACTTTTTAACAAGTACTGGTCGGTTTACCATAGTTACATTCACTTAAAAATTAATTGTAAAGTTGCTTGTATTGACAATTTATAGCTTGGTACGACGATACTGCCGTATGAAATTTCCAACAAGTTTTAACATCGATGGAATAAAATTCTCATTTTATGGGTTCTCGCAGCAACAGTGACGGCTGAAGGGCAAGTATCAATTAATAAAAGCGAGACTGCAGGAACCTTGTAATAAATAACGAACTGGAACTTATTTATTTATTTCATTCGATCCCGGCTAAAAGCAGTATTAACGATCCCTTCCTTAACTCCAAGAATTCCAGTGTTAAATTATGTGACAAATCCTATTTTAAAAATCGTATACAATTCAAAACTTTCATTGAGCAATTGAATATGCCGTTTGCATTAGAGTTTCTTCAGGTCAACAAAATAATGAAATAATGAATACCTAGCGTTTACGTGTTTCGACTTCCTCAGCTTCCTGAGCGAATTAATCGTCACCGTCCTGATATTTCTCGATAGTCAGTCTTGCAGAGTGAAATTATATTGAAAGCATTTACAATCGATCACAATAAGTCTTTACCTTTCGAGACAAAGAAATTCCACCATGAAAAATTTACACGCGGAAGTATATCGAACTGAAGTGAGGCTTTCATTAAGAAAAGTAGATTAATGTGATCGACAGAAGCACCTTAGGACGGTCTTCGAAGGTTTTTCGGCGACATGGCGATCTGAATATCGTGCCCTTACTCTGCTTCCTTTCATTTCTTCTAAAACCTGTAATGTAAAGAATGCAATTAACAGAATGATATCTTAAATACCAGATTCCTGTCAGTCGCTACCTCATCGAAGCGTCATCAGTACAGCTTAGGAAAAAGGAAAGCAAGTATGCGACGAGAGACTTTAGCGAAGCACATACGATATTCGTCTAAATGCAGAGCTGATAGAGGGGCTGATACCGAGAAGACGTGTGTTTGGGCAAACTGAAATTTTACACTGTGTAAAGACAGGTAAAGTAATTGGCTGCCAAGGTCTGACACTGTAACGATATAAGTATTCTTACGCTCCTGGAAGTTCCATTTACCCAAATTATTTATATACATAATTAATTTTGTACAGAACCTTCAGAGTCACCTACGGAAATGACATCAAACTGTGTCACAAGACTCGGGTTTGAAATCTATCCTTCCCGGCTACGAAATTCCATACTCTAGGTCCACTTAGCAAATTTACTGAGTGGATCTAGTGTGAGGAAGTTAGTTATTTCAAGGACAAACAGTCCGAACGTATACCCTGAGAACGGAACAAAGCTTTTATATATTACACTGGTATTATTCTAATCACATGATAAAGATTCAGAAAGTGGTTCCAAAATGAACGAACTCGTTCAGAACTAGTCACCATTAAGAAATATGTACGTAACTGTGTCAGTAAACTACATAAATAAAGAATTAATTATGTAAATTAATTGCTTGGTGGTGATGATGAGAACATTATGACTATTTTTCTCCTGAATCACATAGAACAGAGGCATATGGGGCATACTCAGCAATTCTTCATGAATTACATTGTCTTAGAACAATTAAAGATCAGTCAAACTTCTTGATGAAACATCACTCTGAGCAATATCACCCGCTTTTTCACATGAATAAATGAATTTACGTGAATCCTGTACTTATAATTGCGACGGTTTACAATACCGTTTACGTCTCGTCGGTGGGCAACCTTACCTCTAAAGTTCCTCGCCCTCAAGAAACTTGTCTTCGAGGTATTCGCGGTACTGGAGCCTTCGTACTTCACATAATGTGCAGCAGTTCGGTATTCACATGCCAACTTCCACAATTAGCCACACGGTTTATGGCTTACCTTTTTTCACGTTAAAAGTGATTTTGCAGTGAACAAGTTACTTCTTACAAAACGATACACATGGTAAGTGGATGTCTCATATTCTGTTCGTTGTTACCCGGTTTCTATTTACCTTATCGACACGAACATCGGCTTTACATTTAACCAGGGGAGTTTTTCTATGTGGTAATGGCTGAGTTCTAAGCTCTTCCGGCCGCGGTGGTCTCACGGTTCCGGAACCGTGCGACTGCTGCGGTCGCAGGTTCGAATCCTGCCTCGGGCATGGATGCGTGTGCTGTCCTTAGGTTAGTTAGGTTTAAGTAGTTCTAAGTTCTAGGGGACTAATGACCACAGCAGTTGAGTCCCATAGTGCTCAGAGCCATTTGAACCCTTTCTAAGCTCTTCTCCAGTTGACGTTGTATCCGTTTGGAATCTTCTTACTTCTACTATCACTGCATTAGGTTTTTCCGTCGTAGAAACAGATACTGACTCATTTCAGTGGTGTTTACTGCAGTTTTCTTTGTTCTCAATCAGTATGTAAACCATCATCGTTGATTAAAAAAAGCATTACACTACACCATAATTCAATAAAGGTAACTATGTATCATTGTGCCCTCGCATAACATTAAACGTCCACAGCAATTTCAATGCCGCGCAAGGACGATTTGCGCTCGGCGGTAGTGAAGTATGCAGCTAAGTATGTCCGGGCGGCAGCGATGATTGGGTTCACCTGCTGGAGTATGTTCCGGAAAAGAAGGCTTTTGGATATACGATGAACATTGGGGAGGGTAGTCATCTACGCCAGTGAGACGATGATCTTCCGACGGGTACAATGTGATGTCCACAGCCCGTAGGAATCTGATCTCTTAGACCTTGGGATTGTTGTACTGTCTGGATAACTTTTATAGTCGATATATTTCGTAAACGGTCGAATAATTGTGAACTCTGTTGGTTAATTGAAAGGCTTTTCTGTGAAATGTTGAAGATTACCCGACAGTGTGTCCACAAGAGCGCAGTTTTAGCTCAACATAGCGAATGGGCAGTGGTGATTTTTTTTATCTAGTATCATTGTGATGGTTGTGTGAAGAATGTTTGTACAGTTACTTCATGTTGTTAAGGTTAAGTCGATTTCATTATCATTTTAATGATCCTGATCTGTGGAAAGGTGTTCCAGTACAGTCTTAACTGATGATCTAAAACTGTGGCCAGAAAAACCTTATTTGAGTAAATGAGCAACAATTTTATTGATGACGCAGGTGTTGGGCCTTAAACTAATGTCAATCGTGTTAAGTCTAAAATCTGGTCTCAGAGATGTTCCACAATAATGCAGAGTGCTTCTATTTTATCGATTACTCTCAACTGATGACTATTAATCTCAAATATGTTTTGCTTAAATTGTTATGGATTTTTGCAGGAGATGCACCTTCAATCAACTGATGTATAAGTGATATTTGAAGAAATAATGTTGTTACGTGAACATTTTAGCACTCTATGATGAAATTCATGCACGATCTACAGAGAGTAAATTGTTATTATTGCCTATTCTTATTATTGGTGTACCTTTCTGAAGTTTATGAAACTTTTGTGGTATAAATACGTTCAAGAATAATGTTTACACATTTGTCAAGAAACCCCCTCCACTCCCGTATACCGCTACAATCATTTTCTCTCATGATGACATGGTTCTTTCTGTACACTTACTCCAATATTCCCAAAGTTAAGGAAAACTATTACGTGTACTGAACATCAAATAAGCCACTCCCCTCTTTGCTCACTACTTCTTCGTTAACACATTGTTTCACGACCTTGCTGCCTCCATATCGCAGGTATTTTGGGACGTCACCTGTGAATATTTTGTTGTGGAAAACGAAGTCTAGTCTCTTACGAACCTTTCTCCACTGAACTGTCACACTATTTTAATTTTCCTGAAGATGGAGTTGTAGTTACTGGGCGACAGTTATTGATTTATATGAAATACAATCGTCATAACTTCTGAACGGTTTGCGTTAGGACGTTCAAACTGCACGGATGACCGCAGGGCACGATGGGAATTGTACGGTTTGGTTTAGTGACGAAGCCCACATTCACTTGGGTGGGTTCATCAATAAGGGAAATTGGCGCATTTGGGGGCTGAGAATCAGCATTTCGCGATGGATAAGTCTCCTCACCGTCAACGAGAGACTGTGTAGTGTGCAATGTCCAGTCACGTAATAATCATTGCAATGTTCCTTGATGGCACGGTGACTTCCGAACGGTACGTGATGGTTTTGGAAGATGATTTCATCCCCATTATCCATAGTGATGCTGATTTCGACAAGATGTGGTTCATGCAAAAAGGAGCATCGAAGCATGAGAGTGATGTCCTGGAGGAGCACTTTGGGGAGCGCATTCTGGCTCTGGGCTAGCCAGACGGCAATAGTATTGGCATCGATGGGCCGCCATATTCTCCGAATCTGAACACACATGATTCCTTTTTGTGGGACTATATTAAATACGAGGTGATCAGCAAAAACCCAAAAACCATTTCTGAACTGAAAGCAGCAATTCAGGAGGTCATCGGCAGCATCGATGTTCCGACACTTCAGCGGGTCATGCAGAACTTCGCTATTCGTCTGCGCCACGTTATCGTCAATGATGGCAATCATATCGAACATGTCATAACCTAAATCCGAATATCTGTAATGGCGTTTACATGTTGAATAAAATGTGTGCACGCTGCACCTTGTAACTAATTAACGTTTTTTTTCATATAGTTCAATAATTGTCACGCTGTACTTGTAAACAGATAGCTAATGACTTAAAACAATAAACGCAGTTCAATCTAAGGAAAGAAGTAAGAGATTAACCTTCGTTATGCTCAAAAAACTGTTCCAGTGTTCTTTGGAGTTCCAGAAATATTTAAGGCTAACGGTTAAGCTGACTCGCCAAAAATAATGCACCAAAAGTTGCGTCACATAACCGAACACTAAAAGCGACGGAACTCTATTTTAGTTTCTGTAATGCGCCAACTAATAGATTCCGTTTAGTGCGCTGTGGTGTTAAATATTGGCGGTATGTGGTGATGTCGAAACATTATCGAATATTTGACGTAAGTTAAATACGTTTTTTTTCCTCCATCTCTGAATTTGGTGACCTCTTTCGGCAACTCGGGTGCTGCAGAAGGAGTGGTAAACAAGATAAAACTGTCTTCGCTTGCAGTATAATCTCCACGGTAACAGCACACAGCGGCTTCGCAGAATTCTGCTAGTTCTCTCTCGCAATTTTAGAAAGACGAGAGCCGATTTGTTTATTTCCGTCTCTACGCCCACTACGGAGCACTTGCTCCATTCGAGGATGCACCCGTCTGTTTTTCGCGTCTGCTGCATTGTAACCGAGCCTATCTCACGTCCCCCACGCCTGAGCTAGAGCCTTCGGATCTCGAGGCAGTATAGAGGCGGCACAACCGCCACCCCCGGCCGACGGAATTACTGGTGGCGCGGCGAAAAACGAAGGATTCAAGGGCGGTGCTGCGCTCCTGGCGCGTAATGTGTTGGCGGTGCCAAGACAGTACGTCAGGGCGGGCAGACAGTAATCCGGAAGGCGCGCCGCGGCGGAGCGGGCATAACGCGTGCAGGTTAATGGCTGCGCCTGCGCCGCCGGCAGCCAAGCGGCAAGAAGCGCCGCGCGGGCGGCCTATACATCAGACGCGGCGCTGGCGCCACGCCGGGCCGCGCGACCCAAATCATGCGCCGAGCAGACACCTCCGATGTGAGCCCGGGCCAGAGCTGTGCCCTCCTCTTTTTCTCGACGCCGCGACTTCGCATAAAGCTGGGTGCCGCACCTACATTTCACGGAGCCGTCGCCTCAGTCTGGCGCTGCGCCGGCGGACACCCGTTTTCCTGCGGCGGCGTTTCCGGGCCGCGAAATGATCTTCGTCGACTAAGGTCTCCGGCCAGTAGATATAAATTACCGAAACTAGCGACTCCGAGCTCCTTTAATACCATTCTTCCTTATTATTGACGCACCTGCTGTGTATAACTTGGCTTTGCCGTTCAAACTAGAGCACAAGTAGCGCAGGAAGAAGGGCAATTAAGTAGATAGCTACCTTGTGTGCAAGATCTTGGACCTCGATCTTGTGCACAGGGTAACGAGCTTCGCAAACTCGGCCATCATACCCTTACTAGAAGCAGGGACATTTAGTCTTGATCAGTACCTGGAGCAATGAGAGGCAAATTATGCTGCCCATGAACACAAAACATATGTTGTACTGTGCATTACAGACCAAACGTAAGTAGTCGTATACCAATGCAATATGTAGACTAAGAATGCTATTTATACATTCACTCTTCAAATATTACAAGCTGTAAATAATAAAACTCTGCCAGTTGGCTTTTTTTATTTTCCAAGATGTCTGATTTCATAGATACTGTTATTTTCTTAGAAAAACATTCGTTTTATGGAACTGATGGTTTTATAAAAAAACTGGTTTGAATCATACTTTCCTGAAGGAACCCAAAAATAACTTACACATTGTTGGAAGAGGTAATAATTTTAGTGAGTGTGGAAAAATCACGAAGGGGGGCCCTCAGTTTTTAATTTTGGGTCCAGTCCTGTTCCCTTTGTAGGTAAATGACATTATTCAACAAGCCGAATTTGTGCTTCTTGCAGACGAAAGTTTTGTTGTAATAAATTCCTTTGAATATGATGCAACAGAAAAATAGTTAGGATGTAATGTGAACTTTTAAAAATTAATTCTCTCTAATTTTAGAAAACAGTTCCTTACAACAAACATTTATACAAACCACGACGTAGATTTGAACAAGAGTCAGTAAGAAAAGGAAGAATGGAACGATTTTTGACTGTTCATATTGTCGAAGACTACTGGAAGATTATCCGCCATATCGCAACAAAATACACAATTATTGGTAGCTTGAGCGGAATTCAATCGCCATTTTCTGATCGTTATCAATATAAATGACCTGAAGATGCCAATTTAATTTCGCTGCAACTAGTAATCATCGTGTGTTTTGTGCGATCTGGGCGGATAAACTTCTGCAGTAAGAAGAACAACCGTGTTCAGGTTTTGAGATGGCCTCCAACACAGCTGACAGTTTCAGGTAACCATCATAACAACTGGAAGAAGTATATGACCAGCCTCCTCAAATAATCAACGGCCTCATAAACTGACATACGGCCAGGAGAGCGGTGTACTGACCACATGCCTCTCCATATTCGCATCCACTGACGCCTGTGAGCTGAGGATAACACGGCGGTCGAATGGTACCGTTGGGCCTTCCAAAGCCTGTTCGGACGGAGTTTAGTTTCAAATAATTAAGTTCAGCTGCTTTTGCTCTTCGTATAATATCTACGCTTGGAAACAAAGGAATCACAATAGTATACCGCGAGTAACAGTTATAACCGCAGATATTTTTATATGTGGTACCGTAGTAAGTACACAAATCAGTATCTTGGTTGTTTTTTCTCTTTATCGAGCAGTCTTCCCACAAACACGTCACAAACTTCACGAGGTGATGTTTTCCACAGATCGTAACTGCAGCGTTAAGTGGTCCACACCTGTCAGTACAGATTAACCGTTCTGCGTCCACAAGTCCACACTTCAGAACCAGACCCGCTGCCAGTGAAAAATAAGCATTAATGGCTTGCCATTGCCTCATTTATTTGGAGATTCTAAGCAATCTAAAAACGCATGACTTGTAACAGCTATAATTATTACTATGCAAATGAGGTAAATTATGAAGTAATATTGTTCGATACAGTGTTCCCTGTCTCCAAGAGAAATATCTGCAATTAACCCTTTACACCCTGTACTTAACGTATATCAACTGAAAAGTGTCTTATAGAATGATTTTTTTGGGGTAACTAATCACACAGAAAGAAAGTGCTGCCTGCACACAATCTACCATTAAGAACAAGATGTGGTGTCCTCTAGCAGTCATCTTTTCGATACCCTACAAGGAGTTAAGCATTTTGACGGTCCCTTCACAAAATACAAGCTGATTCTGTGATAATGTTACCAACTTTCAAGGATGATGGAGAAAGGTAAATACATAAATATAAATTAAGGGACCCTGGTCCGGAAACGACGGAATCCAGAGGTATAAGGGAAAATCGTTCTGACACCTGTAATTATGGAAGACATGTACCGGTACTGGTGTTGCTAGTATGGTAGTATAGGTAAATTTCATTGGTGGTAATAAGGTGCAAAACAAGCAAAAATTGTCCTGTAAATACGAGATCAAAAATACGTATCATAAGAGCTACAGGCACTAGCTTATTTTGGTAGTGTCAAAAACATCTCTTCTACTACTAACTCTTTGCTTTCCATATTTTTGGCGTAGGTCGTGTGGATAAACACAAGAAAAAAAAGTCTATTTATGAGCTCTAAAATGTACCTTAAGATCCACGGGCACTTGTTCAGTAGAAGAAATGAGTTTCGTAGTAGCGAAGGCGAACAAGTGCTCATGGCCTTTAAGGTATGCATTTTTGAGCCAAATTTTGCTGACCATTCGCAAATGATACATGCATTCCACTGCCAGAGGCTGATTTTCGTTTGTAGTTTTCGACTCAATCGTTTTCATACCAGTGTCACTTATTGCACATTCATACATTTACGCTACCCCATCACACCTGATAGTTTGAAATATCATCATGAAATCACCCTGTATGTATTTGCTAATGTTCATCGTGTGTAAAAATCAGCCACAAATTTTACAAGAATAGTTCTGACCGTACGTAACACTAGAAGAAAAAACGACCTTTACTACCTATTATTAAAGCTGTCAGTGGCTAAGGAAGGAGTCCAAACGCATTAACAATTTATTAAATTTTTTTCTTCATAACACAAAATGTCTGATGCATAGCCAAACAAGTTTCTAAACAAACTTAAAGTAGTTTCGTTTGGACAACTCCTTCTTTTCCATTGTAACGATCGAGTCATGAAAGGCTACCAGAAAAATAAAAAACCAGCTAAGTACGATATTAGGAATGAGTCCTGTAGCTTACGCTGAGACATGTAGAAGCATATAACGCTAAGAGACGACGCAAGTCACTTTCGTCAGTTGGGTATGTGGTCACACACATAGGTAAACCGTCGATGCCACGCTCGCTGATGGCAGACTGCACTTGAAAGGCCACAGAGTCGCGCACTGACCGTAAGCTAACAGCCTCGAACATAGTATATACAGCCCATCAATTGCCGAAGAGCAGACTTCCAGATAGCAGCAAAGACCGACCCCACAGTACGTCGACACCGGCACCTCGGATGGCCACCAGCTGACATCAGATACTGTGACGGCGATAAGACTATACTCGATTAAGTTTGTACAACAAATCGACTTGCAAAACGTACCTGTATATATCTCTAGACTGTGGTTTGTGGTTTTCTTTGTGCATTTGCCAAAATGCAATTACATCTCGTTGTAACTTCATTACGACGTGTCACTGACCGTGAAGTTCAGTTACAGCAACAGTAACTGGCTCCTTTCACGAATCAAAGTCTGAATGCCATATTGAGACGTAATAGTGTGCACTCTATTCCTAACAGAATGTTAGGCCGGACTTGTGGCCATTCGTTTTAGCAACTGGTTCCCGTATCTAATAATTGCTTGTGGTTACAAGCCCCCTCTGTGATTTACACTTACGTTCAGCGAGTTCCAGGACTCAAGCTAGAAACCAGTGTCTGTGTTCTTCGGCCAACCCGAAGTCTCATTTCCATATCAAAACCATATCTACGTACTTAGTCTGACATCCCAATCATTTTGTATCGTCTCCAACCAGAGAGACCTAAAAAAACCTCAGCTTTACCTCCATCGCCGTCTCAAACGCCCTCGTAGCTGCCGTCTCAAACGCCCACGTACCTGCTCCCGTGCAGCAGAGGGATGAACTACATTGAAAAGCCAGAGAAACTGGTACACCTGCCTAATACTGCGTAGGGCCCCCGGGAGCACGCAGAAATGCCGCAAACGCGACGTGACATGGACTCGACTAATGTCTGAAGTAGTGATGGAGGGAAATGACATCATGAATCCTCCAGAACTGGTCGTAACTCCGTATGAGTACGAGGGGGTGGAGATCTCTTCTGATCAGTACGTTGCATGTCATCCCAGATTTGTTCAATAATGTTCATGTCTGGGAAGTTTGGTGGCCAGTAGTAGTGTTTAAACTCAGAAGAGCGTTCCTGGAGCTACCCTGCAGCACTTCTGGACGTTTGGGCTGTCGAATTGTCCTGCTGGAATTGCCCAAGTCCGACGGCATCCATAATGGACATGAATAGATGCACAGACTACGTAAATGTTACCTGTCAGAGTCGTATCTAGACTTATCTGTGCTCCCATATCACTTCAACTGCTCGCGGCCCAAATCATTACAGAGCCTCCACCAGCTTGATCTGTCCCCTGCTGACATGCAGGGTCCATTGGTTCATGAGGATGCCTCCAGGGCCATACACGTCCATCCACTCTATACAATTTGGAACGAGACCGACCAGGTTACAAGTTTCCAACCATCAACAGTCCAATGCCGGTTTTGACGGGCCCAGGCGAGACGTAAAGCTTTGTATCGTGCGTACACGAATGGGCCTTCGGCTCCGAAAGCCGAAAGGCCGTTTCGATGATGTTTCGTTGAATACTTCCCACGTTGACACTTGTTGATGGTACAGCATTGAAACCGGCAGCAATTTGGGGAAAGGTTGCACTTCTGTGATGCTGAACGATTCTCTTTAGTCGTTCTTGGTCCCTTTCTTGCAGGATCTTTCTCCGGCTGCATCGATGTTGGAGATTTGAAGTTTTACCGGATTTCTGATATTTACGGTACACTCGTAAAATGGTCATATGGGAAAATTCCCACTTCATCGCTACCTCGGAGATGCTGTGTCCCATCGCTCGTGCGCCGACTATAACACAACGTTCAGATTCACTTAGCCCGCATCTCGTGGTCGTGCGGTAGCGTTCTCGCTTCCCACGCCCAGGTTCCCGGGTTCGATTCCCGGCGGGGTCAGGGATTTTCTCTGCCTCGTGATGGCTGGGTGTTGTGTGATGTCCTTAGGTTAGTTAGGTTTAAGTAGTTCTAAGTTCTAGGGGACTGATGACCATAGCTGTTAAGTCCCATAGTGCTCAGAGCCATTTGAACCATCAGATTCACTTAAATCTTGATAATCTGCCATTGCAGCAGTAACAGATCGAACAACTGCGCCAGGCACTTGTTGTCTTATATAGGCGTTCCCGACCGCAGCGCCGTATTCTGCTTGGTTCCATATCCCTGTATTTGAATACCAGCCTATTTGGCGCTTCAGTGTAAAATCCCACGTAACCTCACTCTGATTCTTGGATTCAAAGAACGTTAATACCCATGTCCGGTTACGACATACAAACTTGTGTCAGATGAGGGATCCAGTCTTAGATACCTGACTAAATACCGGTACGTTAACTGATGAGTAAGATACGAGTTTCTCTGAGGAGATCCAGCAATCTTAGTCTTATAAATCAACTTGAGCTTTCGAGATACATCAGGTACAGAAAACGAGAAGAACAGTTCTTTATAGCGTACACCAGGAACATAGAAATAAATGGAAGCAAGAGGAAGAAATCGGGAAATAACCAGCCCGTGTCTCAGAGTTATGAGACAGCCGCTAGCAACACACTGCAGCAAATTGAAGGACAGTTTTGCAGCAGTCCGGCTGTGGACGTTGTAGCCACCGACATCTGAATCAGCAGCACGTGCATGCTGATAACAATGAGTTCCAATGTAACACCTTCTGAAGACGCCAATGTAGTGCTGCCTGTCTGATCGGCAAATGAGCTAAATGAGTCCAACATAGAATAGAAACATATTAGACCTTCTGGTGACAAACAGACCCGAACTATTTGAAAAAGTTAACGCAGAACAGGGAATCAGCGATCATAAAGCGGTTACGGCATCGATGATTTCACCCGTAAACAGGAATATTAAAAAGGGTAGGAAGATTTTTCTGTTTAGAAAAAGTGACAAAAAGCAGATTTCAGAGTACCTGTTGGCTCAACACAAAAGTTTTGTCTCAAGTACAGATTCTGTTGAGAATCAGTGGACAAAGTTCAAAACCGTCGTACATAATGCGTTAGATGAGTATGTGCCAAGCAAGATCGTAAGAGATGGAAAAGAGCCACCGTGGTACAACAACCGAGTTAGAAAACTGCTGCGGAAGCAAAGGGAACTTCACAGCAAACATAAACATAGCCAAAGCCTTGCAGACAAACAAAAATTACGCGAAGCGAAATGTAGTGTGAGAAGGGCTATGCGAGAGGCGTTCAATGAATTCGAAAGTAAAGTTCTATGTACTGACTTGGAAGAAAATCCTAAGAAATTTTGGTCTTATGTCAAAGCGGTAGGTGGATCAAAACAAAATGTCCAGACACTCTGTGACCAAAATGGTACTGAAACAGAGGATGACAGACTAGAGGCCGAAATACTAAATGTCTTTTTCCAAAGTTGTTTCACAGAGGAAGATTGCACTGTAGTTCCTTCTCTAGATTGTCACACAGATGACAAAATGGTAGATATCGAAATAGACGACAGAGGGATAGAGAAACAATTAAAATCGCTCAAAAGAGGAAAGGCCTCTGGACCTGATAGGATACTAGTTCAATTTTACACAGAGTACGCGAAGGAACTTGCCCCCCTTCTTGCAGCGGTGTACCGTAGGTCTCTAGAAGAGCGTAGCGTTCCAAAGGATTGGAAAAGGGCACAGGTCATCCCCGTTTTCAAGAAGGAACGTCGAGCAGATGTGCAGAACTATAGACCTATATCTCTAACGTCGATCAGTTGTAGAACTTTGGAACACGTATTGTGTTCGAGTATAATGATTTTCCTGGAGACTAGAAATCTACTCTGTAGGAATCAGCATGGGTTTCGAAAAAGACGGTCATGTGAAACCCAGCTCGCGCTATTCGTCCACGAGACTCAGAGGGCCATAGACACGGGTTCACAGGTAGATGCCGTGTTTCTTGACTTCCGCAAGGCGTTCGATACAGTTCCCCACAGTCGTTTAATGAACAAAGTAAGAGCATATGGACTATCAGACCAATTGTGTGATTGGATTGAGGAGTTCCTAGATAACAGGACGCAGCATGTCATTCTCAATGAAGAGAAGTCTTCCGAAATAAGAGTGATTTCAGGTGTGCCGCAGGGGAGTGTCATAGGACCGTTGCTATTCACAATATACTTAAATGACCTTGTGGATGACATCGGAAGTTCACTGAGGCTTTTTGCAGATGATGCTGTGGTGTATCGAGAGGTTGTAACAATGGAAAATTGTACTGAAATGCAGGAGGATCAGCAGCGAATTGACGCATGGTGCAGGGAATGGTAATTGAATCTCAATGTAGACAAGTGTAATGTGCTGCGAATACACAGAAAGATAGATCCTTTATCATTTAGCTAAAAAATAGCAGGTCAGCAACTGGAACCAGTTAATACCATAAATTATCTGGGAGTACGCATTAGGAGTGATTTAAAATGGAATGATCATATAATGTTGATCGTCGGTAAAGCAGATGCCAGACTGAGATTCATTGGAAGAATCCTAAGGAAATGCAATCCGAAAACAAAGGAAGTAGGTTACAGTACGCTTGTTCGCCCACTGCTTGAATACTGCTCAGCAGTGTGGGATGCGTACCAGATAGGGTTGATAGAAGATATAGAGAAGATCCAACGGAGAGCAGCGCGCTTCGTTACAGGATCATTTAATAATCGGGAAAGCATTACGGAGATGATAGATAAACTCCAGTGGAAGACTCTGCAGGAGAGACGCTCAGTAGCTCGGTACGGGCTTTTGTCAAAGTTTCGAGAACATACCTTCACCGAAGAGTCAAGCAGTATATTGCTCCCTCCTACGTATATCTCGCGAAGAGACCATGAGGATAAAATCAGAGAGATTAGAGCCCACACAGAGGCATACCGACAATCCTTCTTTCCACGAACAATACGAGACTGGAATAGAAGGGAGAACCGATAGAGGTACTCAAGGTACCCACCGCCACACACCATCAGGTGGCTTGCGGAGTATGGATGTAGATGTAGATGTAGAAACACTTTTGGAGTTTCGAGAAAGGAGAAAAAAGTCCCCTAACGTGGATCAGGAGATATGTGAAGTTCCCACTCAACAACTAGTCTCATCTGACGCATTTAAGATAATTCATAGAGCTTTTGACCGGAATAAAGATGAGCTTAGAGTATGTAGACAGTTGTGACTTAGCATTTGACCTAACTCCAGACCATCTTCACATTTTTCTAACTTCTACGTGATTCCACCACTACATGAGCGGATGTGAAGGTGATTCTATTGGACAACTATGAGTCAAAACGGGCTTGAGATTCTCATGTGCGTCTGTTATTCTCTAATAGACAGAGTAGCGTCGTGATTATGGCCGACTGGGCAAGTCACGTTGACACATTGCAGCACCAATACCGAGAAGCCAACTAAGGGAGTAACGAAGGACTCGGCCATTGTTGAGAGCCAAGCTTCACTGGGGAAGCTGAGGCGAGTAGTACTCCTATTTATACACGTAATCTAATATGAAAGGATTAATATATCTGTGAGGGCAAGAGGAGAGGATTCACTTTAACCCAAATGGTGGATCTAGTACTGAGAGCCCTCAGTCGCCTGTTGTAATGAAAGGTTCGGCAAAGCCAGCGATCCGAGAGATTGCTGTTTTAAATGTAAGAGAGAAGGCCACCACGCAAGGAAATAAACTAACGAGAGACACATGGTCACATACGGAAAATAGACACCATGCAGCTGAGTTGATAAAGTAAGGAGTCTAGGGAAAAATCTTGGCTGGAAATGAACTTAACAAGTAATTAACATTTGTTGAGCGTTCGTGGTATAGATTCCGTTCTGTGAGTGATACCAGGACACACTTACGATCGAAGCCTGTAACTCAACGAGTCTTGGGAGAACCCCGAGGCTTCAGGGGAACATAACAAAGACTTAAGTGGATGTTGCGTCCGAGTAAATATGAACAGAAAGCTGGACGGTTAGAACTGGTTTCGCTGAGAACGTACTAAGAGGTCCTACGGACAATGGGAGGATTAGCGTTAGTGAGAGACCGTGTTTTGCCGGCATGGCGCCTACAGACTGCCGCAGGTCAGCCGCGCTGGACTGCAGGGAGATGGTCCCTAAGTGTCGCATAAGGCTGCCTAACGGCAGAAATAGCACTCACTTTAATAACCTGAAATGAGGCCAGAAAATACGGTACAGCACATGCAAGAACACATGTCTATCAAAGGAATGCAATTCATCGTACAAAAAATTATCAACTGCAATCATGAACATGTTTACAAACAAACCATTCATTCCACCACAAATACTTACATTTACTGAGTGAGAAATAATTTTATGATACGCAATGAACCTTGTGTCTGGTAATGGCACCGCTCAATAGTCGTCATGCGACAAACAACGAACATTACGTTGTTGTTAAATATACCATAAGAGGGTTGACTGAAAAGTAATGCCTCCACCTTCGTAACTCTTCAACAGTTTCAGCATTGGTATGCGGCAGGTACTGGCTTATTCCGTAGCCTCTTCTCTACAGCTCCAGTTGGCGGGAAGCCTTGGCATTGAACGATTGTGTTGTTACAGTGTAAAGAAATGGAACCCTGTGCAGACGGTCGGTCAATAAGATTTAAGCAGTGCAGTCATTGAATTCTTGACAGCAGAAGGTGTCATCCCAAAGGAGATTCATCAGAGAATGAAAGCAGTTTCTGGTGATTGTGTTGATGTGAGTACTGTGCGTCGCTGGGCGAGTAAGTTTAAAAATGTTGAGGCCGGACTATATGACCTGCGTGACAATCAAAGAGTTGGACGTCCTGTGACAGCAACCAGCGAGAAAAATGTTGATAAATTGATTCACGACGATCGTCGCAGTATTCAGAGAGAAATTGCAAGCACAATCGGCATATTGCAAAGTCGTGTGGGTCACATTATTCCTTTGCTTGGCTATCGGAAGATCTGTGCACATTTCACGTGCCACGACAGCAGAACTTCAAAGACTGAATCTCACCACAGTACGGCATCCTCCATACAGTCGAGATTTAGCAGCGTTTGACTTACATCTGTTCCCGATAATGAAAGACGATCTGCGGGGATATCATTATGCTTCTGATGAAGACGCTGCGGGAACTGTGAGACTGTGGTTGCGGAAACAGAGTGTCGACTTCTTCCGTGACAGCTTCAGAAAGCCTATTCATCTTTGGCAGAAATGTATCCAATCGGCTGGAGATTATGTGGAAAAGTTAATATTGGTAGTTAAAGATCACATTCTAAGGATTATTTCTCCGTTTGATTTATTAAAAATTCCCATCCAAATCTAATTAACGAAGCTGGAGGCATTACTTTTGATTCAACCCTCGTAATATAAGTTCACTATGTAAGGGTATCGGCCAGACCATTCGCGATAGTTACATTGATGAAATGAAGACGTATATATTATTAGCGAATAGATTTATTAACCTATGTTCGATGCTGATTATAAATAAATCAGAGTCTGCTAGAAGCTCAGATATGTCGATGTTAATTAGATGTGTAATTAAAATGATAAAAATTGGTGTCAGCAGATACTTAAGAACATAACCCGTCGATTTGAATATTTATTTTAGTTCAAAAATGGCTCTGAGCACTATGGGACTTAACATCTGAGGTCATCAGTCCCCTAGAACTTAGAACTACTTAAACCTAACTAACCTAAGGACATCACACACATCCATGCCCGAGGCAGGATTCGAACCTGCGACCGTAGCAGTCCCGCTGTTCCGGACTGAGCGCCTAGAACCGCTAGACCACCGCGGCCGGCTTTATTTTAGTTACTGAATCATTAGGCTAAGAATTGTGGACCATTTTCATATATATGACAACGTCTTGTGCGAAGAGTGTTACTTGGTGGGGAGCTGCTCGAGCTCTCATTGGCCGACGTGTGAGGATATTGGTGGTGGAAGAGGTGCTCTTGGGAGCAGGAGGGACGGAAGTGAGAAATCGAGAAGGAGAGACGCTAGTTTTCTGCCGTCAGAGAGCACGGTAGAGTGGTGTCAATTTCCTTTCGTGTAAAGGTACTCCAGATCGCTAATAGGATCTTGGTTATGGACATCTAAGAATGCGGGTGATGGAACGTATGTATTGAGTGTACGTCGTGGTATGATCATATAGCTATTCTGTCGTCTCTCGAGTCATATTAGATAATTCAAGGACTGTTGATATATTACGTTAATGAAATTTATTTACGTATAAAACTGACTGTAGGATCACCATTCAGTAGGAGTTTGGACCCTACTGAATGAGCCACCTGTTCTTGAAAGTTAAATATGCACAGCTGCCTACGGACATTAAAAATATTTCCCTGTTTGTTTATGTTCATTAATTTATAAATCACTTAACTTGTCTACACTCAATAATGCGACTGCGGGAACACCTTTCGGTTTATTAATTAGATAATAGACCAACAGGGCGTAAAGCTCATTCTTAAGAATTTTAGGAGCCAAGATTTATTCTGAGCCATACATTTGCTCGTCTGTCACTTTAAATGCAGAGCAATAATATCACAAGTTACAGGGAGCAGAGAAACGGATACCCAAGCCATAGTCACTACCAAAACTGACAGATGAAACGCTAAGCAGAGGTCATCACAGGTAAACTGAAAGAATACGAAATACTGTGGGTCGTCGATGCCGTTTTCCAGGACATTCACAGCCATGTGAAAAGGCGAGACCCGTGATATGTTACGATTGTGAAAAACCAGGACACTTAGCCCGATAGTGTGCTGCCAGTGCCAGGATAGCAAGCACGAGGACTCAGAAACCTTAAACGAAAGAACGGCGTGACTACGCAGTCGTCCTGTGGCTCAGAACTGTTCTCAATAGACTGCGAACCGAGAATGTCTTTGTAGAAAGAAGATATGCGCAGGGAAGCGCGGAAACCACGGGTTTCGTGGTAGATAGTGCCATGTAGATTAGCGAGGAGTACGATGGGCCATAACACCGAAGAAAGAATAGAACTTAAAGGCATCACGAAAAAATCTACCTCCACAACCTGACATCCAAGTCCCGACTCATTTTTAACTTTCTTCAACTACAGAGATGAGGAAACATCGGCTTGACCTCTGCCTCAACCCCACATGTAGCTGCTTCTGTGCCAGGATGACCTGAAATCCAAAATCATCTTCAATCTGATTACGATGTTGTAAACATGTCGGCTTACGCAGAGTAGCTGCATGAGCAGAGGTGAAAAATAATATGTTCATTAACGTTAAAACTGATTACATATACAGTGGAAGTTGTCTGTCACACACCCAATTCTGAGTAATCACTTCCTTTCACATGTTCCTAAATCGTAGACACTCTGCAAAGATATATTCTGCATACCTATTGAGTTGTGGACACATGAGCGTGTTTGACGCGTTCAGCAGTGTGGTATGAGGAATCTCTGACGTTCCGGTAGCCGCGAGACAATGAGAAACGAGTGGTACACGCGGCTGCTGCGTCTGAACGGACAAAGCGAGAGTCGGGAGGACGCTACTGCTCGGAAGTGCAGATGTGATGTTTTGTAGTTGTGTAAGGTCTGCCTAAAACTGATGTCATAATCTGCTGTTCACTCGCAGACATCATGATGTTAATGTGTTCCTAGTTTCTGATTAGAATTACAACGCTTGATGTTGTGATATTAAGAGTATTTTTCGAATTTTAGAAAGTGCCTTATATGGTGAGACATGATGTTAGTGTAAGGTGGGTGACTTTGGAAGCACGGTGCAGAGTCGGGTTTCCATTAATCTATATTATAGCACATCATCTCGTAACTTTCCCATTCAGTGAATTCCGTGCAATCTTTTCTGAGTTCAAATACTTCACGTGCTGTGGTTGTTTTGGACTACACGGTGGTATGCATGTTTGTAGTGTGGACCATTGTTGTTTTAGCTACACTTTAGATGAAGTTATGTATTATTCTTCTCAATATGTGATCCCTAGCCATAACTTTCAGATTCTATTCGCTTTGCGGTTGACTTGCACATTGCAGTCGGTGTGAAGCTCGAGAGAAAGGAGTTTATGCGCTTTCAAGGGAGAGGTTATCAGTGTTGGTATTAAGCTATTTCACGCAGCATGCATTTTGCCGTAAGCAAAGATGGCTGGTCTGCTGAATCATCATTGTGATCTATATTACGTATTTCGACAATTTCATTGAGTAGTACGCTTCGTCTTTTTTTCTGCATGCTTTTACAGAACTCAAGGTAGGTCGGTTACTGTAAGTATTGAGGGACCTGGCAGTTCACCATTTAACATAAAGCATGACTGCTTTACACACGGCATTTTTAGATTTCGGTAATAGAAAGGTTATGCTAATAGGATGGGACTCGCATGTCCAAAGCACGCAACTTGGTTACAAGCTCGGTTGCTTAGCCGTAATTCATGTGAATTCGTATGTTTATTACAGCTGAGCAGATTCATACAGTTCAATTAACTATTTACTTATGCCAATTATTAGAAGAATTATTGTCAGAATCTTATTCCGGAAACTTTTATTTCGTCTTAATTGGCTTTTGTCAGCGTCCATGTTTCAGATCCATAGAAAAATGCAGGCACAGCCATTACTTTGTAGAACTTCAGTCTTTTCTGGTTTTAGCTTTCAGGCTTCTGTTTATTGCACTGCATGTTTGCTGAAACGTAAGTAATTTATTTCTAAATTGATTTTCCATATTTATAGTTGAGATATGTTCATAAGTAATTAAAATCTATAACCTGTTTTAATATTTGTCACTGATCATAATTTTTGTTCTAACAGTATATTGAGCATTGAAAGCCTTTGTTTTTGTCTTTTTTATAGAAATATTAGAATTACAATAAAATAATATTATAATAAAATTGTGGATTTTAACTTCTGTTGTTGAATTATTTCGATCCCGATTACGGCTGGCGTCCGAATTTCCTTCGAAAATTATAATTTTCACGTACGTTCTGCTCTTTACAGTTGTACTTATAATAATCCGGTTATCAGCAAACAGAATCGTACTACGCGTAATGTTTTATCATATACAAATACCTCCACTAATTTTATACACCCTTTCTCTAATTAGAGTGTCTGTACAGAACAGGAGACAAGCTACAACCTTGCGTTGCTATTTGGTTTATATGAATATGTCTTGAGTACGTCTTCCGTTCCCAATATGTGCTCCAATTGTTATGCCTTTATATACAGGGAGATTAAACTGCAACCTCAGAAAGCGTTTTATGCAACCCGCAATATTATTCTTGACCTTCATAAACTGTGCACGAGATTTTAGTGTCCTCTCGCTCGCTACACGCCAACTATTGGTCCCACAGAGAAACGAAGAATGATCTTTTTGCAGGACATTTAATGTAATTAAAATGTATATTTTGATACGTTTTAGCTGGGGGCCACGGTTATCGAGTTACTCCTACCTATCTGTTGGGAACAGGCTTTTAGTGCTTTGCCTGATATGCCATAAATTCCAAGTGAACTTTTACTTTTGATTGAGTTCATTATTCACCTACCTTCAGAAGTAGAGGTGAGTAGAATTTCATTTTATCAAATTGCAGAGGTACTGCCTCTTACGTTTTCTAATGAACATCCGAAACCTCTCTTCTCCACAACATTTAAAAAATGACTATTACAAATATTTTCAACCTATTCCTGTGGTCTTGGTTACCCTGTTTCCCTTTCAACAATATTCCAAATGGTTTTAATTTTTCACCAGTGCAGTAAATTTCAGGCATCATACACATATGTGTGAACTCTTTAATAACCTTCTTTAACATAGTACAGTAGTTTTTAAAATAATTGACTGTTTCGGGGTCATTAATCTTTCTTGCTTTTAGATACACTTCCCTTTTTCAGTTACAAGATATTTTTATCCCTTTAGTAAGCCATGAATCTTACATGGTTTCTTACAGTTGCAAGTCATTGCTTTCTAAGGGAAACTGTTTTAAAAATACTCACAAATATATCATGAAATAAGTTATATTTTAAATGAGCATCAGGTTTCTGGTACACCTCGTCCCAGTCTAATTGCTGCAAGCTTTCCCCAAAAATTTTCAATCATTAAATCTTTAAGTGAACCAACCTTTTTGGAGTGCTGTTTTACATTACTATTTGACACTGTGTCATATACTGTAACTAGCTGTGCACCAGGATCAGAAAGGCCATTCTTATCAGGATAAATGTTTACTTGATTATATTTAGCTTGGTCTTTTAAAATGTTGTCTATCACTGTGCTGCTTTCCTGTACTACCCGAGTAGGAAAATAAATAACTAATATCAAATTTATAGAAGCGAGTAATACTGCACGATCTTTCTTCCTATCAAATTCTTTCAGAAAATCAACACTGAAATCCCCGCAAATTATAATTTTTTTCCCTCAGTCTGACAGGTAGCACACAAGAGACCCAAGTTTTCCAAAAATAGTTGAAAATTTTCCAATAGGGAGCACACAAGAAAATAGGTATCTATACAAAGTTACAATTATAAAATTACCACTATTTTCCTTAAACTAACAGCCCATGCTATATGTTGCTTTACACAAAATTTATTAGTTTATAAATTTTCCCAGTGTGATATCTTTTAACATATATGGCAACTCCTCCTGTTTTCATACTGTCATTATTACATGTGCTGAAAGCTTATACCCACTTACATTTACCTTTTCCATTTCTGTGACTATTTGATCTACGGACAGGTACACTACATCTGTTGCATTCTCTGTTTCTTAATCTTCCAAACAAACAAGAATATCACCTTTCAATCCTCTAAAATCCTGAAGCAATGCCCTCATATTATTTTTCACTGTCATTTATAAGAATTTGGTGATATTTTAACATCTCTACTACATGCTCGTTTCAGCTTCTCATTATGCATAGTTCTCTTCAATGCTGTATCACTGGGCACTGATCTTAGCCTTGAAAAAGGGAACTCCTACAAGCTTTAGTGCTCTCCTTAACAAATTTGCTATCGACTCATCAAATTAACCATTCCTATTGAGATAAAGGCCATGCCTACTCAAATCCCACCTACCAATTGCATCAAGAGGAACCAACCCCACTTCTGATGCAGTAGCTACCCGAAGTAGCCTATCCAGCCACATATTGACCCTTCATAAGGGCTGTTCAACTGTGGCCGAGCATACTGCATGAACGCAGGCACCACCCCAATATTTTTATGGTTCAAGTCACT
The DNA here is from genome assembly GCF_023864345.2 of Schistocerca serialis cubense. Lineage (NCBI taxonomy): Eukaryota > Metazoa > Arthropoda > Insecta > Orthoptera > Acrididae > Schistocerca > Schistocerca serialis. The sequence goes on from NC_064638.1 coordinate 336,667,105, forward strand.
CTCAATATTGTAGCCTTGATCCCTATCAATACAGTTTCCTGCTCCAGCCCCTCCCACAACATGATCATGCTTTGTGTAGCCCTTGTACAAGGATCCTACATCCTGCAGCACTTGGCTAAGACAAGCACTGGGCTTGAAAATGTTTGTGACCTCGTGCCTGTCACCAAATTTTTCCTGAAAAATCTTGCCCACACCATTTGCATAGCTAAATTCAAACAACAAACGTTTCCTCCTACTTTCTACTTTTTTTGACACTGTTGGTTTCCTTATGAAAGTCTGTTGGGTATTCTCTGCACTTGCATTATGTGATCAAAACTATCTGGACACCTCCAAAAACATACGTTTTTCATATTAAATGCATTGTGCTACCACCGACTGCCAGATACTCCACATCAGCGACCACAGTAGTCACTAGACATGGTGAGAGAATAGAATGGGGCGCTCCGCGGAGCTCACTGACTTCGAACGTGGTCAGGAGATTGGATGTCACTATCGTCTTACAACTTTACGAGAGATTTCCACACTCCTAAATATCTCAAGATTCACTGCTTCCGATGTGATAGTGAAATGGAAACGTTAAGGGACACGTGCAGCACAGAAGCGTACAGGCCGGCCTCGACTGTGGAGTGACAGAGACCGCCGACATTCGAAGAGGGTCGTAATGTGTAATGGACAGACATCTAACCAGATCATCACACAGTAATTCCAAACTGAATAAGGATCCACTGCAGGTACTGTGACAGTTAGGCGGGAGGTGAGAAAACTTGGATTTCATGGTCGAGGGGCTGCTCATAAGGCACACATCACGCCGGTAAATGCCAAACGATGCATCGCTTGGTGTAAGGAGCGTAAACATTGGGCGACTGAACAGTGGAAAAACGTTGTGTTGAGTGACGAATCACGGTACACAATGTGGCGATCCGATGGCAGCGTGTGGGTACGGCGAATGTCCGGTGAACGTCATCTGCCAGCGTGTGTAGTGCCAACAGTAAAATTCTGAGCCGGTGGTGTTATATGTGTGTTCATTTTTTTCATGGAGGGTGCTTGCACCCCTTGTTGTTTTGCGTGTCACTATCACAGCACAACAGGCCTACATTGATATTTTAAACACCTTCTTGCTCCCCACTGTTGAAGATCAATTCGTGGATGACAATTGCGTCTTTCAACAAGATCGAGCACCCGTTTATAATGCACGGAATGTGGGGGAGTGGCTACACTATAATAACATCCCTGTAGTGGACTGACCTGCACAGACTCCTGACCTGAATCCTATAGAACACGTCGTGCCAGGCCTCACCCACCGACAGCGATACCTCTTCTTAGTGCCATTCCTCAAGAAACCGTCCAGCACGTGATTAAACGTATGCCTGCGAGAGTGGAAGCTGTCATCTAGGTTAAGTGTGGGCCAACACCATATTGAATTCCAGCATTACTAGTGAAGGGCGCTACGAACTTGTAAGTCATTTTCAGCTAGGTGTCCGGGTACGATTGATCACATAGTGTATGTCTACTTAAGCCTTTTCTTCATTTAACTGAGGTAGCGAATCAATTGTGTGCCAATGATGAAACTATCACATACTCTTCTCTTTCTGTGTCCTCTGTTCCCTGATACCGCTTCTCACTTGTCCTCACCCTTCTCCGCTCTTAACCTCATCAGCTCCTCCCTAGCACTGCCAAGTTGAGCCTTAAGGGCTCTAACACTGCCTTCCTGTTCAGTTGTTTTCCTGTCCATTGAAAGTACTTTGCAAACATCCAAATCTACATCTATATAGATACCCCGTGAGTCACCTTACGGTGCGTAGCGGAGGGTACCCCGTACCACTACTAGTGATTCCCTTTCCTTTTCCAATCGCAAACAGAGCGAGAGAAAAACGACTGTTACCGTGTAAGACTCTCGTTTACTTCCCCAATTCCCATGCCACTACATTCCCTCCAATGAAACCATCTGTTACAGTAGCTGTATATAACCCCAGAACTAACTTTCCTCCCGAACTCAAACACTTCGCACACATGGTTCTTACAAAATTATTTATGAAACTTAATTAAAGAATAACTACGATGTTCTATTGTCTACAGATACCAGGAGATACTAAATCTGTGTAGGACACTATTAATATAGAAACATAGAGCACTCAAAATTGCGTTAAAACGGTAAACTTTTACACAGGAAGAATTAGGCCTAAAATCGCCTAAGCGCAATACGGGCTTTTGCTTTTTAAAAAGAAATAAGAAATAGAATTTTAAACCTTTAATTTCCCTAGTATATAAGGCTGTACTTTATATATGTGGGCTGAAAACAAATTCTTCACTTAATACTTAAGCAAACTTTTCAAGTTTGTGTGAATCTACATCTGGAAATAGTGAGAACCGGCACTTACGATACGTTCTGTTTTCTCGAGAAATACGATTGTAAAAGTGAAATATTCAGTAGATAAGGTAAAGAAGGCGTCAGTTAACTTATTTACGGCGTAATGTTAACTTAATTAACAATTATTGCAATATTAACCACTTATCTCAACGAGATCAGAATTCCTTTATTAGCCGTCTGGGGCAGGACTGTGAATCTATGATTGTCTGCTAAACAGTCCTAGGGGCATCTGCACTGGACCATCCTTTTCTAAACCCGTTTTTTCTTCTAGTGACAAAACGTCGGTTGTTGTTGTTGTGGTCTTCAGTCCTGATACTGGTTTGATGCAGCTCTCCATGCTACTCTACCCTGTGCAAGCTTCTTCATCTCCCAGTACCTACTGCAACCTACATCCTTCTGAATCTGCTTTGTGCATTCATCTCTTGGTCTCCCTCTACGATTTGTACCCTCCACGCTGCCCTCCAATACTAAATTTGTGATCCCTTGATGCCTCAGAACGTGTCCTACCAACCGATCCCTTCTTCTAGTCAAGTTGTGCCTATTCAGTACCCCCTCATTCGTTATGTGATCTACCCATCTAATCTTCAGCATTCTTCTGTAGCACCACATTTCGAAAGCTTCTATTCTCTTCTTGTCCAAACTATTTATCGTCCATGTTTCACTTCCATACATGGCTACACTCCATACTTATACTTTCAGAAACGATACCCGATGTTATCAAGTTTCTCTTCTCAGTGATGACTTGTATTCTTTTACTTAATATTCTTGCATATATTTTATGTCTTGTATACAAATCACTTATTCCCCTACTATTATCACAACTGCTTATAGCGCCAGTTTTTTAAATATAGGCATAGCTTGGACATGTGATCAAGATCTTGAAATATAACAACAATTCCCACATTTGTTAGACAGATTCAGAAATGTCTGATTTAGCATTGGGCTCCATATCTCCCTAATTTGGCGTTTATTCCATCTTCTCCTGTAGCCTTCCTATTTTTCATTTCCTCTAATGCCCTTTGTGTTCCCTGCAAGATACTGGACTCTACATTTTCACAGATAGGCTCATCGTTTTCTTCTTCCTTTTCCAGGTAGTTATTGATTAATAAATTTGTATCTACAGGCAGATGGTTACTATACAATTCACAATCAAGTGTCTTACAGTTCATAGAACAATATTCAAGCTATTTCTCTACATTCCACTCTCCAGCAGCACGCGGGAAAAACGAACGCTTAAAACTTCCCGTGTGAACTCTGATTTCACTTATTCCATTATGATGAACATTACTTCGTATGTAGGTGTGTGCCAACGGTGTATTTTCAGAGCTGAGAGGAATTTGGCGACAAAAAAGTCTTTGTTTTAATAACTGCCTCATCAATTCGCATATCATATCCATGACACTCATTCCCCTATTTAGCGATGATAAAAAACGAGCTGCTCTTCTTTGAACTTTTTCGATATCATCCGTCAATCCTAACTGGTGCAAACCCCACACCGCCCAGCAATACTTCAGAAGAGGGCGGTCTGTTTAATAGATGTGTTACATTTTCTATGTGTTCTGCCGATAAATCGCAGTCTTTGGTTTGCTTTCCCCAGAATATTAACTAGGTGATGGTTCCAGTTTAAGCTACTCGTAATTGTAGTCTCACAGAATTTAGTTGAATTCACAGCCTTCAGATTTGAGTGGTTTATCGTGTTACCGAAATTTAGGGAATTCCTTTTGATACTCATGTCGATGACATCACACTTTTCATTATTTATAGTCAAGTGCCACTTGTCACTCCATCCAGATATCTTGTCTAAATCATTTCACTGTTATCTGATGACTTAATAATGTCAGTAAATGACAGCGTCATCTGCAAATAATCTATTAATGCTGCTCACATTGTCCACTAAATCGTTTATGTAGATTAGGAACAACAGGGAGCCCATAATACTTCCTTGGCAAATGTCAGATATTACTTTTGTTTAACTCGAGGACTTTCCACCAGTTACTACGGACTGTGAGCCTTCTGACAGGAAATAACGGATCTAGTCGCACAATTAGACGATTTTGCACAGATACTCAATTCGATAAGAAGTCTCTCGTGAGGAACGGTGTCAAAAGCCTTCTGGAAACCTAAAAATGTGGAAAAAATTTGCAATCCTTCATTAATTCGTAAGAATAAAGAACTAGATATGTTTCACAGGAACGATATTATCTGAATCCGTGTTAGCTGTCTGTCAACAAATCAGTTTCTTCTAAGTAATTCGCAAAATCCTACTGCATATCGACGGTAGTGATATGGGTCTGGAAATCAGCTGATGACTCCTATTTCTATCCTTGGCTATTGGTGTGACATGTCCAACTTCCCAGTCTATAGGTGCGGATCCTTCGAGAATATAGAACTAGATATGTTCCACAGGAACGATATTATCTGAATCCGTGTTGGCTGTCTGTCAACAAATCATTTTCTTCTAAGTAATTCACAAAATCCTTCTGCATATCGACGGTAGTGATATGGGTCTGGAATTCAGCTGATGACTCCTATTTCTATCCTTGGCTATTGGTGTGACATGTGCAACTTCCCAGTCTATAGGTGCGGATCCTTCGAGGAGCGAGCGGCTGAGTATGATTGTTATGTACGAAGGTATTGCATCTGCATACTCTGAAAGGAACCTAATTGGAATACAGTCTGGACCAGAACTTGTATCTTTGTGTGATTTAAGTTGCTTCATTACTCCAAGGAAATCTACTTCTAAGTTACTCATGCTCGAAGGCGTTGACTCGAATTCTAGAATATTTACTACGTCTCCTTTGGAGACTCTATCATGAGTAACATCACCATTGTTTTCGATCAGCGAAGTGACTGCTTCTTGCAGCGGTGTACTTTACATGCGACCAAGATCTTGGGTTTTCTGCCAGATTTCAAGAACAGTATCATTGTGGAAACTCTTAAAGGCAAATTTCGTGCTACATTTCACCATTCTAGCAGGTTTTTATGTTCTTCTAAATTTGGCATGCTTTTTTCGTTGCTTCTGGGCTAGCATTCTGATCTGTTTTGTGTACCATGGAGGATCAGTTCCATCTCTTATTAAGTTCTTTGGTATATATCCGTCAACTGCCGTCGATAGTATTTCTTTGAATTTAAATCACATCTGGACTACGCTTACATAGTCATATTAGAAGGAGTGGAGACTGTCGCATAGGAAGGTGTCAAGCGAATATTTATCTGAATTCTTAAATACATGTATTTTGCGTTTATTTTTGGCGGGTTTGGACGTTATGGTATTCAGTTTCCCTACAACGACCTTTGTGGTCACTAATTTCTGTATCCGTCATGATGCTCCATATCAGCTGCTAAGATGTCAGGTATGTTTTCACAGCAACTATCTACTTCGATTTCACTACAAGGTAAACTACTTCAAACAGCAATAAATACTCCACCAACAAATGTATTGAATCTAATTTTTCTGAACACGGTTGGGTCTTTTGCAAATTTTGACTGAACTTATTTCCAGCTTTAACCAGCTTTTCGTATTTATAATGATTCCAGCTTCAGTGCCTTTTATTATCGCTTGGAGATCTGATTCTTTCCCAACACAGCTACGACAGTTTACCTTACCGAACTATAATTCTTTATTTGTTGTTCCTCTTCGATTACATTTACAGTCTCTCTTTCTTCCCTTTCAAGACGCTTGTGTATATTGTAGGTCATGTATATCATCTGCAACGTTGCTTACAAATTTGTGCCAAGACTCTTAGTGACCTTTCCTTATATCTTTCTCGCTTGATTTAGTTTTCCCTTATGTATCTATCTTGCTTCATCGGGTCGTTGTCTTAATTCTTGCAGATGAACTAAGTTTTTGTTTCTTACAGCTTTTGCAATTTCTTCATTCCTTTTTCTTTCTGATACTTTATTTTTTTTACCTGAAACTCCATTTGTTACAGTTCTGACAGCTTGTGTCATGTTATTCCATTCTTCATTAATATTTTTGTTAATTTCTTGTCCTAGTGGGTGACACATATAATCTCGTTTGATGTAATGATTTTCTTGTAGGTGCTAGACATAACCTCTTTTGATATGAAGTTTTTATACTCTCTTTTTGTACAAGGTGTATTTTAAACACTACTTCATTCGCTCTTTCGTCGCTTTTCATATTATTCCATCTTGTTTCAAGATGTGTTTTTGTTATTAGCAAATAGTGATCCGTTGATACATTACTTCCTCTATAGCCTCTTATATCTTTTAGTTGCGATGACAATTTTTTATTCGTAATCGTACAGTCAATTAGTGACCGATGTCCACTTGCACACCAATTAAACTTACGGGTGTCTTTGTCTCTAAAGAAAGTATTTATTATACTCAGTTTGTAAATGCTGCAAGCTACCTCAGCTTCTCTCCATTACCGTTCGAAGTATCTTCCACAAAAGCTGACTACCATACACTAAAGGGTAAAACTTGGTAAATACACAGCTTGGAGTAGGTAAACCACATAAGAAGAGATTATTCCTGACCGTATAAAACAAAATGAATGACTTTCTCTTTGAGAATGTTATGAAATTTTATCACCGTGGTACCAATGAGCAAAAAGTTTGCAGAAAGAGCGATTTCTTTTCATTTTGATAACACTTGTAGGTCGATAATGAGCTTCTACTGAAATGCCAAGTAGCAAATATTTTTCTTTGGGCCAATATGTTTTCAATGCTAAGTAAGATTTCCTGTGTATGGTATTTGAACATGCTGTCCGAGAATTTTTTAATGTTTTAAAAACTGTTGTGTTGCGTAATCAACATATTACCTGTTACATAATAGATTCCTAACGTTGTTTTAGGCAAACTTCACATATAATTCTGGGGAACATCCTACAACTCCCACATACATTCGCCACTGGAATGTTAGTTCAGATACTTTTCTTCTCGATTTATTCAGTTACCTCTTACTTGGTCTATTAGCTCACTTTCAGATAGTGAGTTGGGTATCCACCATTCTTAATGGATTCCTTGGTGAAAGCCATATTAATAGGCGAATATGATGATCTGAAATATAAACATAGCCCTTAACTACTATCGGTGATACTATTCACTTTGAAAATAATAGGCTGTTACGAACTTTCATATTACTAAATTCTACGATGTCGAATGTGTAAACGCGGTCTTTCACATTGCACAGTGATATAAAGATAGTTACGGAAACATTTGATTTAGAAACGAAAAAATGGTTCTTCTAGCCTTATATCATTAAATATATGTTGTACTTTCTGGGCTACGTTGAATACTGACTGTGATTTGAATAGAGATTTAGTGCCCGTGCAACGCATCTTTTATTTAAAAGAGGAGTGAGACCCAGTAAGCCCAAGTGCAATTTACACTTTTTGTATTGGATGAAATCCTTATGAAAGATAGATTGCATCCATTCTTCACAAAAATCAAATACCAGGATTTGACCCACCGACTATTAAGAGCTTTGGAAAACAAATCTGCCATTTGTCTTAGGGTACAAATGTTCAGTTACTAATTATTTATCTGCTTTTGTCTCCCTAATACAAGGCATGGATTACAAAAAAAGTTAACTTAACAAAACTTACTATTTGGCATAACAGATCGCAATATTTCTGGTGCTGTGGCTGAACTTCACAGTGGATACGCCTCAGAATTCCTGAGCGATCTAGCTGGTTCGTTTTATGCATAGGGCGTTCAACAGTCAGGCCATCATAGCACACGCCAATCAAAGAAGCTAAAACGTTTAAAATTACACCACTGCCCATTAAAATTGCTACACCAAGAACAAATGCTGATGATAAACGGGTATTCATTGAACAAATATATTATACTAGAACTGACATGTGATTACATTTACACGCCATTTGGGTGCATAGATCCTGAGAAATCAGTACCCAGAGAAACCACCTCTGGCCGTAATAACGGCCTTGATATTCCTGGGCATGGAGTCAAACAGAGCTTGGATGGCGTGTACAGGTACAGCTGCCCATGCAGCTTCAACACGATGCCACAGTTCATCAAGAGTAGTCACTGGCGTATTGTGACAAACCAGTTGCTCGGCCACTATTGACCAGACATTTTCAGTTGGTGAGAGATCAGGAGAATGTGCTCGCCAGGGCAGCAGTCGAACATTTTCTGTATCCAGAAAGGCCCTTACAGGACCTGCAACATGCGATCGTGCATTATCCTGCTGAAATGTAGGGTTACGCAGGGATCGAATGAAGGGTAGAACCACGGGTCGTAACACATCTGAAATGTAATGTCCACTGTCCAAAGTGACGACAACGCGAAAAACAGGTGACCGAGACGTGTAACCAGTGGCACCCCATACCATCACGCTGGGTGATACGCCAGGATAGCGATGAGGAATAAACGCTTCAAATCTGCGTTCACCGCGATGTCGCCAAATACGGATACGACCGTCATGATACTGTGCGGTAAACAGAACATAGATTCATCCGAAAAAATAACGTTTTGCCATTCGTGCACCCAGGTTCATCGTTGAGTACTCCATTGCAGGCGCTCCTGTCTATGATGCAGCGTCAACGGTAACCGCAGCCGCGGTCTCCGAGATGATAGTCCATGCTGCTGGAAACGTCGTCGAACTGTTCGTGCAGATGGTTGTTGTCTTGCAAATGTCCCAATCTGTTGACTCAAGGATCGAGACGTGGCTGCACGATCCGTTACAGCCATGCGGATAAGATGCCTGTCATCTCGACTGATAGTGATACGAGGCCGTTGGGATCCAGCACGGTGTTCCGTATTACACTCCTGAACCCGCCGATTCCATATTCTGCTAACAGCCATTGGATCTCGACCAACGCGAGCAGCAATGTCACGATACTATACACGGAAATCGCGATGGGCTACAATTCGACCTTTATCGGAAACGTGATGGTACGCATTTCTTCTCCTTACACGAGGCATCACAACAATGTTTCAACAGGCAACGCCGGTCAACTGCTGTTTGTGTATGAGAAATCGGTTGGAAACTTTCCTCATGTCAGCCCGTTGTAGGTGTTGCCACCGGTGCTAACCTTGTGTGAATTCTCTGAAAAGCTAATCATTTGCATATCACAGCATCTTCTTCCTGTCGGTTAAATTTCGCGTCTGTAGCACGGCATCTTCGTGGTGTAGCAATTTTAATGGCCAGTAGTGTATGTAGCGAAAGGAAATACATGAAATATAAGTCTCATCCATCCGACTTCTCTCACACTTACATTCACACTTTCACAGATGACAACAAAACAAGGATGACAGTAATGTCGTAAAATCCATTGCTTAAAAACGCGTACTGTAGCTACTGTACCTAAAATAAAGGTACAGACAACTGCGATTGACTGATCACTGTGCATAAATAGGATAAACCGGTCACTCTACATGGATTTTTACATCTTCTACTTAATAGCCTATGCTGAATGTCAAACTTTAAATGGAATTATAAACCATGGAACACATTCTATTTATCATCTTCTTATACACTAAAGCGCCAAAGGAATTAGTATAGGCACGTGTATTCAAATCCAGGGATATGTAAACAGGCAGAATACGGTGCTGCAGTCGGCAACGCCTGTATAGGACAACAAGTGTCTGGAGCAGTTGTTAGATCGGTTGCTGCTGCTACAATGGCGTGTTATCAAGATTTAAGTGTGTTAGAACGTGGTGTTATAATCGGCACTCGAGCGATGGGACATAGCATCTCCGAGGTAGCGATGAAGTGGTAATTTTCCAGCACGACCATTTCAAAAGCGTACCGTGAATATCACAATTCAAGTAAAAAATCAGATCTCCGATATCACTGCGGACGGAAAAAAGCCTGCAAGAACGGGACCAACGACGACTGAAGATAATCGTTCAACGTGAAAGAAGTGCAGCCCTCCCCCCAAATTTCTGCAAGTTTCAATGCTAGGCCATCAACAAGTGTCAGTGTACGAACCATTCAACGAAACGTCATTGGTATGGGCTTTCAGAGCCGAAAGCCCACTCGTGTGCCGTTGATGACTGCACGACACAAAGCTTAACGCTTAACATTGGGTTGTTGATGACTGGATACTTGTTGTCTGGTCAGACGAGCCTCGTTTAAAATTGTATTGAGTGGATGGACGTGTACAGGTATGGAGACAAGCGCATAAATCCGTGGACCCTGAATGTTAGCAGGGGTCTGTTGAAGCTGATGGAGTCTCTCTAATGGTGTGTAGTTGGAGTGAGATGGGACCCCTCATACGTCTAGATACGACTGTGATAGGTGACACGTACGTATGCATCCTGTTTGATGACCTGCATTTATTCATGTTCATTGTTCCCACGGACTTAAGTAATTCCAGCAGGACAACGCGACACCCCACACGCCCATAATTACTACAGAGGGGCTCCAGGAACACTCTTCTGAGTTTAAACACTTCCGCTGGCCACCAGGCTCCCCAGACATGAACATTATTGAGATAACAGCAGAATGGGCCAAATAGCTCAGTGACTTCCAACATGAACTAGTAACTGGACGATACCTGAGTAACAAGTCCATCGGGAACATTTCAACCCTTCCAAAGGTTCACAAGATGACAGTTGCTGATGAGACTGTAAAGTGTAAACATGAAGGCACAACCACACTTAGGTCAAAACGAGGCAGGCATCATGTACTGACGGAGCAACGAATGTTTCAGAGGTTCATTATACAAAATAGCGTGAAATGAATGGAAAAAAATCACTCGTGAGTTCCAAAATGCTACAGGACTTGCATCTGCCGCAATGACTGGGAGCGGAGAATTACAACTAATGAGGCACAGTGGTCGAGAAGCTCCTTGTCAGCGACATATTTTTGTTAATACTAAGCGAAGTATGGGATGATATAAAGAAGGACGCCACTAGACAGTCGATGACGGGAAACGAGTCATTTGGTGTGATGAACCGCGCAATACCCTGTGGAAATCCAGTGGAAGGGCTTGAGTTTGACGCATGTCTGGAGAACGTTCCCTGCCGTCCTGTATAGTGCCAAGATTGAGGTACAGAGGAGGTGCTGTTACGGTACAGGGATGTTTTTGTCGTTATGGTGTACATCCTTATTGCGATTAAGAAAACACTAACTGTCGAGCACATTTTACATCATTGTATGTTGCGTACAATAGAGAAACAATGTGAGATCTGTGTTTCTCACGGCGTATACGGAGTTCAAATAACTTACGGGAAGGCAGCCGGCTAACGTCGTCCAAACCGATGGCGATGTTACACGGCTGTATGCCCGTAAATTGTTTGAACAGTAGAGGAACAATATGGAGGCAATGATTGGCAGCGTGACCAAGTACTCTGTCATACAGCTGCATCTATGAGACAATGATTTGTGAGAGTCACATCCTTGAAGTAGACTGTGTTAGTTGGAGTCCAGACCACACCGCAGTGGGACACCTCTGGGATGAGTTAGAATCTCGACTTCGCTCCAGGCCCTAGCGTCGAACATCACCATCTACTCTGGTTTTGGCTCTTGAGCAAGAACGGTTTGCCATCTTTCCACTGACATTCAGACACTTCACTTCACTGAAAGTTCAGCCAGCAGAGATCAATCTGTCATCAAGGCGAAGGGTGCACACTCGAGATTAACATGTGCGCATCTAATTTTATCGGATAGTGTACAACACGTGTTAACGCAGACACTGAAACTTTTTGCAGAAGTGTCATAGATATATGCTTAAACTGGAGGAAACAGTAGCCGCTATCGGCTACTGAAGTCTAAACACTGCGTAAAAACATGTTTTGAAAGTGGATCTGGTGGTCTGAAACTAGTCATCACAAAGAAGTGACTATAATCGCAAGTGTGAAGGATTTTGGAGGAAAATAAAAAAAAAATCTTAAGAAATGAATCACCAGCTAGGTAATGAAATGCAGCCCATCCTAGGGGAAAATGGAGTGACATTCCCAAGCTTGACTGAGGTGTACTGAATGAATCAAGCTTTAGCCTTGGAATAAATCACAAGGAAGAAGAATAAGAACAAGAAATGAACATACTCCAGAAGAAAGATAATTGTTATAAAAATTTCACAGGAAAAATGAAATGATCGTAAGGCATTGTTGGCCGGGGTGTCCCAGTCGGGTTCGACCGCCAAATGCGAGTCTTATTTCAGTCGGTGCCACATTGGACGACTTAGGGCCGGTGATGAGGATGAAATGAGAAGAAGAACAAACACAACACCCGGTCCCCGAGCGGAGAAAATCTCCAACCCGGTCGGGAATCGAACCCGTGCCCAGTGCATGGGAGATAAGAACGTTATGCAGTTTTCGCCACTCTCCGCTAATGTCATCCCTTTTTGCTCCGAAAATTTTCCTCAAAATTTTGTTTTCAAATACTCGAAACGGCTTTTCATTTTTCACAGTGAGAGACCAAGTCTCACACCCATACAGCATAACTGGTAGAATAATAGTTTTGTATATTCTCATCTTTAAATTCCTAGACAATTTCAGTGATGAAAGTAAGCTATTCAGTGTGAAGTTGCACGCATTTCCCGCTCGTAATCTCTTCTTCAGTTCGGATTCAATCTCATATCTCGAAGTGATGTCCACGCCTACATACTTAAAAGTGTTCACTTTTTCAAACGGCATGTCTCCAACTTTTAGCATTTCGTGATCTACTGGTGTTGGCATTCTAGTAGTAACCAGGTATTTAATTTTGTCTTCACTTATACTTACACATACATCTTCACTAGCCTTGATTAACGCATTCACATCCTTTCCTATCGCTAATGATGTTTAGATCATCTGCATACCCTAATATCTTATTATTTCCATTTAACTCCACACCCTCTGAATTATCTGCTGCCATTCGTACAATTATTCTAGTACTAAATTAAAAAGTAGCGGAGACAGGGCATCTCCCTGCTTAAGTCCGTTCTTTATTACAAATTCTTCTGACTCCAATTTCCCCACGCGTACTATACCTTTTGTGTTTTTCAAACTCGGTTCTATAAGTCTAACATACTTATTTGGTATTCCAAGTTCCAAAAGAATGCAGTACAATTTTGATTGCAATACTGTATCATATGCTTTTGTAAAATCTATGAAAAGATTATGAACTGGTTTATTGTATTCCCATTTCTTTTCCAAAATTCCAGACGGAAATTTCACCGGAAGTCTTTGCCTTATTACATCTTGAGTGCCTACCACGTATCAACATTACGTGCACCACTGCGTTCTGTTGTGTCGCGAAAACATTGTTTGGGTATATTCAGCCTTTCAAGAAATAAAAGGTCTGTTACGTCCGACTCATCTCCCCCTGTACAACTCGAAGACAAGTGTAAGTAGAAAGTAATGTCAGCGTTTCTCAGAAGCGTATAGGTTCAGGGACATCATTCTATCCAAAGACGAGGCCTCGAGCTCCTCCGATGCGTCTGGCTCTAAACCGGCTTCATTCTGACACTCCTCCTAGCAACGCATCCACATATCAAGATGCGCTAAGCACCGAACGGTCGGATCCGTTTTCGAGACAAATGACGTCAGCGATATTCCCCGTGAGAGCAGAAAAATTTCGTAAGAAAAGGCAATCCGTTGATAGATGAGTGTGTTTTCGACACCGGCGCTAATGCAGGTCGGTACATCACTACGGTAATAGGATCAGCGTAATCCGGGCAGCGGGCGGGTAGCGGCCGGCCGGCTGAGCCGGTCCGCGACAAAAAGTGCCCCTCGCGGAGAGGAGCGGAGCGACGCTGGGCGCCGGATGGATGGATGGCGGCAATTGGCGGCGGCTCCGTGGCCGTGCATGAGAATCGCGCCGCGGCGCCATTTTTCGCCGCCGCCAACACTTGGCAGTCCGGTCTGGCCCTGGCGAAATGGCGGTGGCACCGCCGTAGCGCCGAGGACCGCAGCGTGCCAGGGAGGGAGGAGGGTGGGAAACGTGACTGATTGAAAGATTAAGGCCCGCTCTCCGCAGGACGGCCCGCGTGTGTCCCGGCGATCGATGAGTGCGCGATATGTCACGCCGCAGCTAACTTCTGAATTTGTGCTTTCGGACAGCCCTTTTTTTCTCTTGCACCACATGCAGCGTCTCTCAGCGTTTAATTACGGATATGTAATATTACTAAGACGAAATGGCTGCAGGAAAAATGTGAAGACATCGAAAAAGATATGATTGTCGGAAGGACAGACTCAGCATACAGGAAAGTCAAAACAACCTTTGGTGACATTAAAAGCAACGGTGGTAACATTATGAGTGCAACGGGAATTCCACTGTTAAATGCAGAGGACACAGCAGATAGGTGGAAAGAATACATTGAAAGCCTCTATGAGGGTGAAGATTTGTCTGATGTGATAGAAGAAGAAACAGGAGTCGATTTAGAAGAGATAGGGGATCCAGTATTAGAATCGGAATTTAAAAGAGCTTTGGAGGACTTACGGTCAAATAAGGCAGAAGGGATAGATAACATTCCATTAGAATTTCTAAAATCATTGGGGGAAGTGGCAACAAAACTACTATTCACGTTGGTGTGTAGAATATATGAGTCTGGCGATATACCATCTGACTTTCGGAAAAGCATCATCCACACAATTCCGAAGACGGCAAGAGCTGAAAAGTGCGAGAATTATCGCACAATCAGCTTAACAGCTCATGCATCGAAGCTGCTTACAAGAATAATATACACAAGAATGGAAAAGAAAATTGTGAATGCGCTAGGTGACGATCAGTTTGGCTTTAGGAAAAGTAAAGGGACGAGAGAGGCAATTCTGACGTTACGGCTAATAATGGAAGCAAGGCTAAAGAAAAATCGAGACACTTTCATAGGATTTGTCGATCTGGAAACAGCGTTCGACAATATAAAATGGTGCAAGCTGTTCGAGATTCTGAAAAAAGTAGGGGTAAGCTATAGGGAGAGACGGGTCATATACAATATGTACAACAACCAAGAGGGAATAATAAGAGTGGACGATCAAGAACGAAGTGCTCGTATTAAGAAGGGTGTAAGACAGGGCTGTAGCCTTTCGCCCCTACTCTTCAATCTGTACACCGAGGAAGCAATGATGGAAATAAAAGAAAGGTTCAGGAGTGGAATTAAAATACAAGGCGAAAGGATATCAATGATACGATTCGCTGATGACATTGCTATCCTGAATGAAAGTGAAGAAGAATTAAATGATCTGCTGAACGGAATGAACAGTCTAATGAGTACACAGTATGGTTTGAGAGTAAATCGGAGAAAGACAAAGGTAATGATAAGTAGTAGAAATGAGAACAGCGAGAAACTTAACATCAGGATTGATGGTCACGAAGTCAATGAAGTTAAGGAATTCTGCTACCTATGCAGTACATTAACCAATGACGGACGGACCAAGGAGGCCATCAAAAGCAGGCTCGCTATGGCAAAAAAGGCATTTCTGGCCAGGAGAAGTCTACTAATATCAAATACCGGCCTTAATTTGAGCCGGCCGATGTGTACGAGCGGTTCTAGGCGCTTCAGTCTGGAACCGCGCGACCGCGACGGTCGCAGGTTCGAATCCTGCCTCGGGCATGGATGTGTGTGATGTCCTTAGGTTAGTTAGATTTAAGTAGTTCTAAGTTCTAGGGGACTGATGACCTCAGAAGTTAAATCCCATAGTGCTCAGAGCCATTTGAACCTTAATTTGAGGAAGACATTTCTGAGGATGTACGTCTGGAGTACAGCATTGTATGGTAGTGAAACATGGACTGTGGGAAAACCGGAACAGAAGAGAATCAAAGCACTTGAGATGTGGTGCTATAGACGAATGTTGAAAATTAGGTGGACTGATAAGATAAGGAATGAGGAGGTTCTACGCAGAATTCGAGAGGAAAGGAATATGTGGAAAACACTGATAAGGAGAAGGGACAGAATGATAGGACGACTACTAAGATATGAGGGAATGACTTCCATGGTACTAGAGGGAGCTGTAGAGGGCAAAAACTGTAGAGGAAGACAGAGATTGGAATACGTCAAGCTAATAATTTAGGACGTAGGTTGCAAGTGCTACTCTGAGATGAAGAGGTTAGCACAGGAAAGGAATTCGTGGAGGGCCGCATCAAACCAGTCAGTAGACTGATGACCAAAAAGAAAAAAAAAATATTTTAATCACGACTACCATTATCTTGAACCAATTTAGCAATGGTTTAAATAGTGTCGACTGGAATACGCAACTCGAAACTCTGAATGTAGCGGGAATAAAGTACGAGGAGCGAAAGGATGCCAATGACTTATATTCAAACCAAACGGCACCTATAAGAGTCGCAGGGCCTGTAGACAGTAATTGAAAAAAAAAGAGTGATACCGAATTGTTGCCTATCCTCGATGTTGTTCAACGTATACAATGAGCCAACGCTAATGAAAATCCGCAAGACATTTGGAAAGGCATTTATAGTTGAGTGAGAAGGAATAGAAATTTTGAGGCTTGCTAATGAAATTGTCCTTCTTCGGAGAATGACACAAGTGGACATAAAGTAATTGACTTCTGTAATTTCGTTTTTGTATTTTTTTATATAATTACATGAACATCGTTGTTGTTGTGGTCTTCGGTCCTGAGACTGGTTTGATGCAGCTCTCCTTGCTACTCTATCCTGTGCAAGCTTCTTCATCTCCCAGTACTTACTGCAACCTACATCCTTCTGAATCTGCTTAGTGTATTCATCTCTTGGTCTCCCTCTACGATTTTTACCCTCCACGCTGCCCTCCAATACTAAATTGGTGATCCCTTCATGCCTCAGAACATGTCCTACCAAGCGATCCCTTCTTCTAGTCAAGTTGTGCCACAAACTCCTCTTCTCCCCAATTCTATTCAATACCTCCTCATTAGTTATGTGATCTACCCATCTAATCTTCAGCATTCTTCTGTAGCGCCACATTTCGAAAGTTTCTATTCTCTTCTTGTTCAAACTATTTATCGTCCATGTTTCACTTCCATACATGGCTACACTCCATACAAATACTTTCAGAAACGACTTCCTGACACTTAAATCTATAGTCGATCTTAACAAATTTCTCTTCTTCAGAAACGATTTCCTTGCCATTGCCAGTCTACATTTGATATCGTCTCTACTTCGACAATCATCAGTTATTTGCTCCCCGAATAGCAAAACCCCTTTACTACTTTATGGTCTCATTTCCTAATCTAATTCTCTCAGCATCACCCGACTTAATTCGACAACATTCCATTATCCTCGTTTTGCTTTTGTTGATGTTCATCTTATACCCTCCTTTCAGAACACTGTCTATTCCGTTCAACTGCTCTTCCAAGTCCTTTGCTGTCTCTGACAGAATTACAATGTCATCAGCGGACCTCAAAGCTTTTATTACCATTGAATCATACAGCATTCCATCATACATGAACATATTGAACGATATTGTGAAATGTTCATGTAATTACGTGGAAAAAATATGTAAATAAATCAACGTTACTTTAGCTCTAAGAGAGTGTGTCTGTTGTTTTCCTAATTGCGTGCAGTTATAGGACTACTGAGTGAGAAGTCAAACGTAATTATGCTACAACAAAATTTAAGAACTCATCTGACAGCTAAGGAAATAAAAAATGACTATGAGGTATGATCACTGTAAGATCATACGAAAAACATAGCTAAATATGAAAAACTCAATGAATGGACAGTTTAAACTTAGTCAAACATGTCACCAGCTCAGTTTCATGGCATGTAAGACAAGATAGAGAAATAATTAGAAAAGGGAATATTAAGAAACATGCAGCCGTGCTGAGTGTTCGCGCGGTTAAGGCTTCATGGCACGGATTGCTCGGCCCCTCCCACCGGAGGTTCGAGTCCTCCCTCGGGCATGGTTGTGTGTGTTGTTTTTAGCATAAGTTAGTCTAAGTTAGTTTAAGTAGTGTGTAAGTCTAGGGACCGATGACCTCAGCAGTTTGGTCTCTTAGGAATTCACACACGTTTGAACATTAAGAAACATACAACAACAATAAACTAAAGACTAATAGAGCTGAACTAAAACTACTGCATGAACATTGGCCCCAAGATAATAGCTTTTTTGAGCGTGTAAGAGATTTATCTGGTGTTTCATGTAGTGACGAAGAAAAACTTTTAAGTAAGAGATTACAATGAAACATCAGGATAAAGCTTGATAGTAATACTGTCAAAAATTCTGTATCAAAAATTAAAATAATTTGTGAAATAGTCCAAACTCAGAAAATGTGGACTGTTTCTAGTGAATCAAGTGTAAAAATGTGTTACAAGTTCCATGTACACTATTACACAGAGAAATGCTTGAAAATGATATAGCAGTGTAATTAAGTAATAAACTACATATGGAAGAAGTAGTAGTTACAAAATCTGACAAGGTCAATACACGACAAATATTATATTACAAAACAGTACACTTTGTGATATGCTCTTGATATTGTGCCGAAAAATATAAAAATGAGGGACATTGTAAAATATAAAAATGAGAGACATTGTAATTGTTGTCCTTAGTCTCTGGCATGGTGTACACGTAACTTATGCAGTGGCTTGGGATACTTTTTATTTTGTCAATTTTATACATGACAAGAGCCGCTCGACTTCATTTAGTCTAATGCACCATCATGTGATGTAACAAGGCCCACTTCTTCTGAAGAAGATATTTTTATAAATATCGATACCTAGGTCAAGGGCCTATAAATCTCTATTTTCAACTGCTTAGCTGGTTTTTCAACCTCTTCATATTTTAATCGGGTGACAAACAGCAAAGGACTTGAAAGACTACTTGGATGGAATGCTTATTGCCTACAACATCGAACATCAACAAAAGTAAAATAAGGATAGCGGAATTTATGGATAAGTATTAGCAAACCTTTTCTGAAGCTATTTGTGTCGATTGCAGGGACACATAAGTAAAACGTGGTCGATAAACAGTTTGGACAAGAAGAAACTAGAAGCTTTGCAAATGTGTGCTACAGTAGAATCCTGAGCATCAAATATGTATATAAGATAATCAGGGTAGAGGTATCGAAACGGATTGGGGACCAAAGAAATTCTTTGTACAACATGACTAAATTAAGCGCAAAGATTACAGAATATATCGTAAAACTAAAAGGATTTATTAATTCGATAGTGGAAGGAAGTGTCTGGAATGAAAATTGTGAAGGGAGACGAAGACTTGGCGACATTAAGCAGGTTCAAATTGCTCTAGATAGCAATTGCTATGCAGAGATGACGAGTCAGACACAGGTTATACCGCGGAGGGATGCGGCCGACGAATCTTCGGGCTGAAGACCACAACAACAACGTGGTATCGACCTCAGCACAGTAATGTTGTCTAGTATGTGCTGTAGGCAGTTTGGATGGAGGGAAACCACGCTGGATCATATAATTCTATGGAACAAAGAACAGCGGCAACTCCTTCCCAGGCTTGGTGACCCCTTCTCCACGCAGTACACCTGCCGGCGCATTAGTATTTATACCGCTCCCCTGTCCGATGAGAAACTTCCATATTGCTTCTGAACCAGGCGCGTGGCAGCGAGTGACACTGATGGATTACGAAGCTCTGCAGAGGCGGCAACTGGGTGGCACGTGCCACGACACGCCTTCTGCGCTGCCGCCCCCACGGCAGGTTGCAGTCTTCACAGACATGCAGCAGCGCAGCTCTGCCGGTTCTGTGCAGCTTCTCTTCGATAAGCAAACTACTCCGTTCTTGTTTATACATTCTCCAACAAGGAGACGTAGTATACATCGTGGTTATAATTAAACTTCGGCTACTTGAGAGGCGTTATGGAACTTTGTGGAAACATGTGTAACAACATACAGAAGAAAGTTGACGACTAAACCATTGGGGAAACAAATTTTAATTTACACATGATAGTATAACATACGTTAACTGCGTACAGTGTTTACGTTCCAGGTTACAAACATTGCTCCATGTGACGAATATCTGCGTCCGCGACAGACTGGAACCGCACTTGAGATACCATTTGACAACTGCTCGCAACAGTTTTCGAAAGGTGAACCATGGAATGTTCAGCTGTCATGACACAGCTCGTTCACCGCTTAAAGGTGGCAACAGCAACTTTTTCAACACTTTGTGCCGCAATTGGCCGTCGGCCTCTCACAGAAGCAGTTCTCAAATCGCCAGTTAATTCGTACTTCCGAATCATGTTCTTCAATCCCTGTGCGGAACTCCTTTAATACGTCGATACTAGCGAAGAGCAGCAGCACTATTGCTATGGTTTTGATAAAAGAGATTTACGACTGAAGCCCTTTCCAGACACATGTTGAAACGTCCCCTGAGAAAAATTACTGACACACAATATTTTTAGCGCAACGTAATCTGACTTTCAAAAATCCCTACAAAAAAATGGCCCTGACTAACATTAACCTACACGTTTCACAAATCGCTTACCTCACAAAAATCTTGGTTACTCGAACTACAGCAATACAGCGAGCGCCACTACTGCCAGCTAAATAAAAGATTCAAACTACGGAAGGCACTAACTACTGATAGGGATAGTTAGCAAATGAAAGATTTTAATAGAGAACAAACAATGTATTTACCTTAATTTCATCAAAAGTCATAATATATATAGCAGTTCATGACATACAGTCTTACAAATTTCAAAACTCTGCCATTTCTTTCCCCACATCCACCACTGCTGGCGGCTCACCTCCAACTGCGCAACGCTACGCGCTGTTAACATCCAGCTGCCCAACACTACAATGGCAGACAACAATGCAAACTAGCCACAGACTGCACACAGCACAGCCAGTGATTTTCATACAGAGCGCTACGTAACATTACAAATATAAAAACCTAAACAGCCTATTTACATAGCCCCCATGCTCCCAACAAAAAATTTTACAAATTGTTTTGGGCAGTGGCCAATAATGATTTAATAAAATTTTTCATAATTACAATATCAAAGATATCAAATGCACACACTTATTGATACAATGTTGGTCAAAAGTTAAAATTTTCTCACAGTCCATAAAGACAGTCCTGATCATTCATCACAGTAAAATTGCAGTGTTTTTCTCAAAGTCTGAGCAGTAAAAGAAAATGCACACGGAAGTAGTGGATTTCCATGCAGTCTTGAAGAAGTAGTGTTGTCCTTCCAACGGAAAGACAGTGCTGACTCTCGACATGCAGACAGGTAATGGGCCACAACAGAGCAAACCCACAGCAGAGTCAGTCGAAGTTTTGAAGAATACTGATAGGTAGGTCATCTCAGAGCAGACCCACTGTAGTCCTGGTAGAGATTGTGGTATTGGTGGGCCACCAGAGGTGCAGACCCACTGCAGTCCTTGTAGAAATAATGGTATTGGTGAGTCAGCAAAGGTGTAGACCCACTGTAGTCCTTGTAGAAATGGCCAGCAGCCATCTGTTGTGACTGTGCAGGTGCACAATCACCATTGAAGAGTCTTGCGGATAATATAGCAAGTCCATAACCACCACTTGTGCACTCACAAAGTTTTTGGAATTGTCCTTAGAACCAGCAATGCTGTTATCCAGTCCCTTGTTGAATTATTAACACACATGCAAACACTATCAGTCCCTACTTCTCACATATTGTCCATATACTATGACCAACAGAAACGTGTGCAGTGAAATGGAACTTACAAGTTAATAATATGATGAACTGGTGTCAATTATAATTTTATAACATAAGAATACAATTACAAAGGTACAAAATACATCCTTAAAAAAAATAAGAATACAGATAACATTTGTGGTAATACGGACTTTACAAAAGAATCGAAATAACATATACATCAGTGTTACAGGAATTATGAAATAAGTACATACATAAAAGATCGGAATAACTTTCGAAACATCAACTTCACATGTGAGCAACGAAACACAACAGAATAAATAATGTCTAAGCATCTTTACAAGGTAAATAACATACTATCAGAAAAATTCTACAACATAAATCTTATTAGCTAAACACATACAGACAGGAAAAACACAAATTCACATAGTGTAACATTTGGTACTGCAGTCTAACCCAAAACATCATTCCGTAGATCGTTCCTCTTATTTCGACACTTGCTCCAGCCAAAAAAAAAAAAATCCTATCCAAGCATGCTTTCTGTATTCTGTTCACATCCTCTTTCAAAAATAGTTTTTCTCCACTGTACACTACTTTTTTGGCCAAACCATTTTCTTAAAGCTTCTCAATGCATTTCTTCCAATCCATCATAGTTAGTTTCTTATATAGTCTACCCCCTCTTAAGTTAACTTAAATCTACTGAGCTCAGATATATATACTGATGGACGAGGCAATGCAGCAGCACATAACAAATTAATACAAACCGCAAGGACAAAAAATGCAAATTGGCAAACCTAGATACAGTAAATCTAAATTACCAAGCAAATGCAACATTACATCTAATATGAGCCAATGTGCAGCAACGAGAAAAATAAATCAGTAGTAAAACTGGCTTAACGGAGTAATGTAAAGTGAAATTTAGAAGCATTATGCCTGGCAAACAGCAGCAGCAAATGCAATAACTTATATCCAAACATGACATAGCTCAAGCAGAAAAAATATTACAGTAAAAATGGCCATTTTTCATACCTATGTCACATCTTAACACTAGAGTGATGCATCACAAAAACTTACACTAGCAGATAAGTTACCAAATCGTAAAAAAATTATTTGTGCAATTCCTGTGAAGGTAAATGTCTATTTATGTGCCCTCGTTTTCTTCAAAGTAGATCATAAATTTATAATGGACTGGATCTGTAGGCATAAAATAACTATATTAGTACATCTATTAAATTTTATTTTAACCAATGCTGCAGTGCAGCTAGAAACTAGATATTAAACAAAATGAGTAAATAAATACATAAAGCAAGCCATATGGCATTTCTCTCAACTAGCAAGACAATAGCCGTGAAATGTTTCTCATCGTTTCATTAGGCATTTTAGTAAATATCATAAATTAAGAGCTCCACAGTATAATCATATGTTTTCAAGTTTGAGTGTGTTGTATTTGCGATGCTTTCTATAAAGAAATGTCAATAGCGAGGATAATGGCCTCCCTTTTTTTTTTTACCTGTGCCTCTGAAAAGGCACACACTAATGCCTTTTTCTCCAGGCGTCTGACACAGCTGGCCACTCAAGACGCATTACGCCAAGGTCACATGGCTTTCTTACCGAAATATTTACGACACCAGTTTGCACTACTGTGACAATCTCATATAAAAATTTCACAGTTCGAGAATTTGCATTGCAAATCTGTAGAAACAAAATCCTATAAATATAACAGTGTCCAAAAAATATTCGTCGACATTGTGATACATTCAAGCATTTGGACACATTTCATAACTTTTAACGTACGATTCTTGGTTTCCAACATACTTTTTCACAAGTCAGAGTCCTTAACCACTACTCATTATTCCTTACCTTATTACACATATACATATTTGTCGACACTTCTTCATTATTTCATCATAATAAATACGTAGCATAATCAAATTCCTCATATAGCATCAGCTTATTGATCATAAACATACCGCAACAGCGTAATACACATCATCATCATAACATCACAAAGCCTCAGCCAAATCTCAAAAAAGGTGTAGCTTTCTGCAATAATGTCAGTAAATAAAAAAAAATTCTCTGCTCATTTCAATAGTGTCATCTACCTCCAACGTACTTGAAAAATCATGACCCCATACCAAATACATCATTCAAAGCTCTCATAGTATCACAATGGTTCCAAAAAATATGAACAGTTCACAAAGTACAGACAAAATACAATTTTGTAAGTGTGAAGTCATCCAACGGTGTAATTACGTAAACATCTGTCACTGATGTAGTAAAATAAATGTTTGTCTCTCTCTCAGTTAAATGATCAGGTAGCTGTGTATTTTGTGTTGGAGAAATATGGTACCGATGTGTAAAGTTGTATAAGCAAATACCATATTAGCTAGGGCTCCTTGTGCTTGCCACACACATGGTACACAAAGTAAGCGTGTACCCCCCCCTGAGGATTAATGTAATTATACCCTCAGGTGTTACAGATTACAGCAATGGAAAGAAATGTATCACGGAAAACTTTCTTTGTAATTCAAAAATCTTAAAAAATAAATGGTTTAAGTACAAAATTAATCACTCAAATGCGTGTCCTGTAGCGCTAAATGTGCGTCTTGCTGTAAGATAATTCTGTGGAAGTGTCATAGTTATCGTCCTCTGTAAGCAAAGTTCTGCTGAAGTCAGTGTACTTACCTCATCATAAACGAAAGTGAAATGCTTTGCGTATATATATCGTAGTTATTATATACCTTACCATCATCAAGAAATAACTATAATGTGACGTATTTTTGTGCTACGAAAAAGGCTGTCTCATTGTAGCTATACCACAAAAGTTACTACTAAAACATGTTTTACTTTCCAGAATAATACAGAAAAACTGTGCAGATATAAAACAGACACACCGCAAAAGCAACAATGTAAATTGTGTCACATATTAATAGCGTCGTGATATAATCGTGTAGCTACCAAAGAAACCAAATGCTAAGTCAACTTTAATCTCACCGAACGTACTTCAAATAAAGAGTATCTTTTCAAGTAAACCAAAATGTTGCATTAATATCTCATTAGCAGTATAAGTTCTAAGTATGTAAGCTTGATAGTTGTTACGTAATCGAGCAACTTGTTGCAAGAATGTATAACACTGCGTCGTCTGTTCACTATAACAATGCATTCGTAATTACTGTCTAAATAAGTTGCCCAGGTTCTTGACTGGATAATTAACTTCAAACATTGTTGCATGGTAACAGTGTATTAGGTCTAACATAGCATACTAGAAATGTGAAGTGAAAATTTTTATGGCAAAGACAAAGTTAAAAAGCAGATTATCTTTCAACAAACAGTTTTACATGTGAAATGTGGTGCAAAGCTTTACTCTTCCTAGAACGCAGAGTTTCAACTTCAACGCAATTATCATGTGGTATACGTCTGTAAGGAGTGGTAAAATTTTTCACAAGGTTAACGTCTATGTTATTTTTCTCTGAGCCAGCCGGCGCCCGCGGCTGCCTGCTGTGCGAGTCATTGTCTGTCCCTTTGTTGACGTGCGTCGTTATTGGGATTAGGAGACCTAACTTCTACAAATGCACCTTGTCAAGAGGGCCCTGCTCTGTTTGAATCCCGCCAGTTCTGATGGAACTCAGGTCTGTCGTTTTGTCGGTAGTTTACATAGTTTCTTGTTTGTCGGTCATGTGGTGGAGAATTTCTCCCGGAATCGTAACTGCGCGCTGAACTGTTGCGTCTGAAGTTATTCTGTCTCCCTTGATAATAATTGTTTTTCTTCCCATATTGTCTTTTTCTATGGTAATCTCTTTCATATTCATTACTACAGAAATGCGATCTTTCTCTGTAACTATTATTACTCTGCCAGTGGTTGTCATATGGGTGGTGTCTGTTTTGGTCACGATTTGCGTTGTAAGAGTAGACTTGTCGCGTCCAGTTATTGTTTCTGTCGTCACGGAATTGTGACAGATGTGACCTGTAGTGATTGTTTTCCTATTTTCGCATCCTGCGACTGTCTGTGTCAATTTCTAATTCTTGTAAGAGTCCCTGAAAAGCTTCAATGTCTTCTTTGCAACCTCCTGCCAAAATAATATTTCTTAAATGTTCAGGCAATTTCATTAAGCAAATTCAGATGAGTTCTGAAGGGCTGTATGAGTTTGAAAGATATTGATTCTTATGCAACATGTCTTCAAAATATTTGACAAGACTGGAAAATTCAGATTGTTCAAAGTGTTTCATCATCATGATTCTATGTTTTACTTGGTCTTGTGTAGCTTGAGACCAATATGCTGAGAGGAAGGCATGGTAAAATTCTCTTTCACTGTAACAATCGTGAATGACCGATCGCATTCTTTCAGCTTGTTCATTCTCTAAGTAGCCACACATAAATTCTAATCTGTTCTCTAATGACCAGTTGGGAGGAAAACAGTGAGAGAATTGATGAAGCCACGCTTGTGGATGAATGTCGTTGCCACAATTCTTAAATGTTTTGAATTTACATGTAGTAATGAACAGCTTATAGTCAAAATCATCATGTCAGTGAGTCGCATGTCGGTCATTGTTACGTCGTTTCAGCGGTTCCATCTCAAAATTCGGTGTACCTTGCCAATTTCTTTCATAATTTCAGAAGTGCCCTGTGTTATTATTTTGTGGCTGTTCCGTATTTCTATGTCCCTCTTATGGTATTGGAGCGCGAATGTCCTCTGAAATACGTAATTCTTGTATTACTTGTGTCAGCTGATCTTGTACTGCCCGGATTTCTCTTTGGTGTTGCGTATTAATTTGATTCTGATTTTGTTTGAATTTCCTAATTTGTTTGTACTCTTCTGTGTCATTAAAGACTACCGGTCTTGCGTCATTCGGATTATCATCTACCTTCGTAGATAAATTATTTAGCTGTTAGTGAACTAATTTCCTCCATGTGTCTTTCTGAACCAATTTTCAGAGTATCTACTGTGTCCTTTAAGTTTTCCTGAGTTTTTGCAAGTTGCGTAACCGAATCGGTAGATGCAACTGAGTGAATTTCAGCTTGAAAGGTCTCATGATTTTCATGAACAATAGTTTGCAGTTCTTTTATGGCTGCTTCGTGATTCTGTAATGCATTTTCATGCCACGAACAAATAGGTTGAAAATGCTCACAAATTTGTGTTTTTACGTCATTACAGACTTTTTGACATTTCGATTCAATGTTATGGAACTCAGTGGTTAAATATTCACGTGTTTGTTCAAGTGTGGTGTCTAACTTTTGAAGCTTTTGCTGTGTTTGTCTCTGATTTTGTTCCATTGTGTCTAACTTTTGAAGATTTTGTTCCATTGTGTCTAACTGTTGCTGTGTTTGTCTCTGATTTTGTTTCATTTGTTGCATTAATTGCAATAATAATGTATTAGTGTCAGGAATCTGTTCCTCTACGCTTTTCGGCAGCGCATTTGCACCGGCAACATTCACATTTTGACGAGCAGAAAATGTGTCTTGACTTATTTGAGGAAACGGTGAAGACGCAAAACCTGAATCTACAGTATTTGCAAGATTGTGTCCTGTCATTTCGGATTCCTGAGGTGAACTGTTGCCGACCGATCGATCGATAATGCTTCCCTGTTCACTAATTGTTTCACTGTCTACACAATTATTTGCAGCCCACTCCATTTCCCTATGCACAATTACCAAATTACTACTTTGAACATTAGTTAATTCATTACTAGGCGGCGCTAACACACTGCTTTCGTCTTCACTGTCGTTTCTCAGTTTACTTTGGAGCCTAGTATTACGTTTTTCACACGCCATTATTGTCGGAATATTTCACACGACAACACAGAAAAGCACAATTTGAAGAGCAAACTAAGAAAACACATTAACATAGCATTGAAAATGATATCTCGTTAATTGCAAGCACAGCTGCAAAATACTTGGTGCAAATCTACATGCATGCCAAAACTGTTTTACTGTACAAGAATGAAAACCTACAACTACAAAGGAAATTCTCTCTACAATTACATGCTAGCAATAAGCAAAAGTTACACTAATTACACAAACTACAAGAAAAAATCATAAGATTCCAATGAGATATCCTGGCAGGGTCGCCATATGAAACGTCCCCTGAGAAAAATTACTGACACACAATATTTTTAGCGCAACGCAATCTGACTTTCAAAAATCCCTACAAAAAAATGGCCCTGACTAACATTAACCTATGCGTTTCACAAATCGCTTACCTCACAAAAATCTTGGTTACTCGAACTACAGCAATACAGCGAGCACCACAACTGCCAGCTAAATAAGAGATTCAAACTACGGAAGGCACTAACTACTGATAGGGATAGTTAACAAATGAAAGATTTTAATAGAGAACAATATATATAGCAGCTCATGACATCCAGTTTTACAAATTTCAAAACTCCGCCATTTCTTTCCCTACATCCACCACTGCTGGCGGCTCACCTCCAACTGCGCAACGCTATGCGCTGTTAACATCCAGCTGCCCGACACTACAATGGCAGACAACAATGCAAACTAGCAACAGGCTGCACACAGCACAGCCAGTGATTTTCATACAGAGCGCTACGTAGCGTTACAAATATAAAAACCTAAACAGCCTATTTACAATGTTGCCATGCTTGTGTTTAAACCCTACGTGTTCCTGCCAGTACTGGCGCCCAACGGCAAGTCATGACACTAACAATACCAACAACGCAAGCAGCACACAGTCTGCACATCAGTTCTTTAATGTTTGATACGGTAAATAGTTTTCCGAATACAATTTATTCGATTTTGTTACTGAATGTAAAACCTTCTAGGCTGTTAGGCCGCTTGCTGTCCCTGTTCAAATTTCTTCTTACACGATCGAAGTATCGACCCCTTTCCAGACATTTTCTTCGAGATTTTCAGATGTTCGTAGTCAGGGGAACTACAGCCAAGATATAATTGAAATAACGTACCAGCGCTAGCCAGAGAACGCATCTTATAGAGAAGTCCCAAAAGTAGTTGAGATTTCTAAAAGCGAAAGTAACATAAATACATATGACGACTTTAGGTATAGTAACCGGAATTGCGGCACGGGCAGGAGAGAATGGCCGACCGGTTGAAGATATCGAAAGTGAGTCGCCGAAAACCAAAAAAGACAACAACAGTGAAACTCGTGAATGCTGGCTGTGGTGGTGACCAACCATTGGTTCATACTCCACGGTGTTTGGAGTGTCGGCACACAAAATGACTCCATCGTCACCGACTGTCGTTGCCATCGTCGGTGCACTTGAAGTCAGAGTGCCCACATCTGCGAAACCCTCAGCCACATAGGTATAGGCCGGCCGGGGTGGCGAGTGGTTCTAGGCGCTACAGTCTGGAACCGCGCGACCATTACAGTCGCAGGTTTGAATCCTGCCTCGGGCATTAATGTGTGTGATGTCCTTAGGTTAGTTAGGTTTAACTAGTTCTGAGTTCTAGGGGACTGATGACCTCAGAAGGTAAGTCCCATAGTGTTCAGAGACATTTGAACCATTTTTGAACACAGGTATAATTAGCGCTCCAGGACACCGTCAGCAGCTCACATGGCTGAGACCTATCCTTTCCACAACGAGTGTAGTGCAGCCAGCAATCTGGACAGTCTGATCATTGGTGAGCCGTGAAACAGACCAAGTTAGGAGACCTCGCTGCTTACGCGATGTGACGTTACGGGCTGCTCAAAGGCCACTGACACATACAAAAGTGACGAATAGCGAAGCCGCCATCGGGAAAATGACTTACAAGAATTTGGAACCCTTGGTGGCGGGTGAATCGCTGCGTGTCGTCCAGGGGAGGACTGTCCAGCTTGAGAGCTGCAGTGTATACTTCCGGATTGCAGCTCCACGTCTCGAATCAAGGAATCTGCATATGATGTTTTGCAAGACCGGTTTGCACGAGTGAAATCATGACATCGACTCACTCCTTGCAAAACGATAACCTAAGAGCGATATGACTGATCTGTTCGTTTGGGGTATTGATGGAATCCAAGACGCGACGCGAACACATGGAATAGTGGTGAATAATAGATCGACAGCAAAAAAATTTAGTTCAACTGGTTTGGAGAAGGGAGCCAACTCCTTCAGTAAGAAAATTGTCTCCGGGAAACCCCAAGAAAGGGAGAGCGTGCATTGGAGAGCGTCATCAGAAACCCGAAAAGCAGCAAGATTTTATTTCAGTAACTGCATATACGTGTTCGAGTCTTTCTTGGTATAGTTAACCCTTTAGCGGTTGCGCGGGGTTCTCAGAACACCCCAGTCATCCTTATGTATGGATTATTACATTATGGATAGGAGTATAGCGTCATGTTCTTTGGTACCTTTCTAGGACGTAATATGAAAGGTTTGAGTAACAACAGAACCTACAATGAAAGCGCAAGATCCAAGAAAAAACGCAACAATTTGTCTTGTGGTGTTGTCGGCACCCCGAGCGACTCTTTATGTTGCAGTGCTGCGAGAAAGCTCACAGTTGTGTTCCATAGCACCGGCTTGTATTTTGTCGCTCTGTACAGTTAAAACAGCTATGAATCGTTACGAAATAGAACAAGAAAGCGTGCGGAAGAGTCTGGAATAGGTCGTAGACGAAACTTTAGAACGAGGAGAAGAGGAAGAGGAGGAAAGAGACAGTTGTGAAGTTCTCTCTTATCACAGTGACATGGAAACAGAGGATGAAGACAACTTGGAACTGGAACTGCAAGTAAGTGCAGCGGATAATGAAACCAAGCATGGCTTTTTTATTGAAAAGGATAAGGTTACAAAAAAGGTGAAAAGTTGTCCTAGTCACAACGAAGGAACTACAAGTGTAGACCTCATTATTTATCTACCTGGCGTGATAGCTATCTCAAAATCTGAAAAAACTGCTGTGGACTGTTTTTCGATATTTATAAATGACTTAATAATTAGAACTATTGCATCGTGCACAAATATTTACATACAACACATTGCATCAAATTTCACAAGAGACCGTGATGCCAAACCATCGAATGAGGAAGAGATCAAATCTCTTCTGGGTCCGTTGATACTGGGTGGTCATTACAAGCAGGGCACCAAAATCTGGTAGACTTTGGGACACACGAGGTTTTGGAATTGCAATATTTCATGCAACAATAAGTTTACGGTGCCTATGTTTCTTGTTGCGTTGTTTAAGATTCCATGATATTCAAGACAAACCACAGCGTAGAGAACTTGATCGCCTAGCTGCGTTCAGAGAAGTGAACTATTCGTGCCAAACTGTGTCAGAAAATTACGCTGTGTCTAAATAAACGACAGTAGACGAACAACTGGTTGCATTTTGAGGCAAATGCAGTTTCCGACAATACATACCTGTGAAATATAGTTTGAAAATTTTTCATCTTATGGGACGCAAGGCCATGGTATGCTTTGATGATGGAAATCTATGTTGGGAAACAGCCAGAAGGTCCCTTTGCACTGTCAAACTCGCCTAAGGAGATAGTAAATAGAATTGTATGGCCTATCGAAGGTACAAGACGCTATGTGACACTAGACAACTGGTTTTGTTCCATACCACTTGCTGAAGAGCTCCTGAAAAAGAAACTTACAGTAGTAGGAACTCTTAGAAAGAACAAGAGGGAGCTCCCTCCAGACTTCGTTTGCACGAGAGGTCATGAACTTAGAAGCAGCCATTTTGGATTCATAAAGAATATCACGATAGTTTCATATGTGCCAAAGAAGGGCAAAAACGTTATTCTGTTTTCGTCTTTGCATCAAGACGTTGCCATTGACACTAATACTGAGGAAAAGAAACCAGAAATTATAACAATGAACAATAAGACCAAAACAGGTGTGGACACAATAGATGAAATGTGTGCTACTTATTCAACCTCAAGAAAAACTAGACGCTGGCCACTTGCCCTATTTTTCCGAATGATTGACATTTCTTGCATTAACGCAGTTATCATATACGCAAATAATAACAGTGAGAGAATTACCCGAAGAATGTTTTTGCGTCATGTCGCAAGGTCATTAGTAAATCACATAGTGTTCGACAGAGCAGCCACTCACTCCTTGCCTAAAAAGTTAGACGGAAAGCCGCTAAAATAAAGGGAATTGAAGACAGCAACAGTGCACCACCTTCTGAAAAAAGAATACTTAAGCCCAGGCACTGCACAGTTTGTCCTCGGAGTAAAGATATAAAAGTTAAATTGCATTGCCGGCCGAAGTGGCCGAGCGGTAGTATGCGCTACAGTCTGAAACCGCGCGACAGGTTCGAATCCTGCCTCGGGAATGGATGTGTGCGATGTCCTTAGGTTAGTTAGGTTTAAGTGGTTCTAAGTTCTAGGGGACTAATGACCTTAGAAGTTAAGTCCCATAGTGCTCAGAGCCATTTGAACCATTTTATTTTAAATCGCAGTGTGCTGGATGTTTGAAAGTTATATGTGTAAAGCACGTGAGAAATGTATGTGAAAAGTGTTACGAGAACACACCCCTTACAACCAGTGCTAGTGACTGATTTCATAAAATGTTTGTATGAGGTGACTGAACAAATGTTTAATTATATGTATAATGTCTTATACCTGTAATACAGTAAGAAGAATAACAGAAATAAATAACTGAACGAAATATTGTAAGAAAATGGAAATCATTGCATATGTTTCAAATAATCCAATTTATTACTAAAGTAATACTAAATAAAAAGATGATGTGCCGGGAGATAACATTCTAAATATCCATTTGTGAAGTAAACATATTCATATCAGTGATATGCTGTACAACGATGTCATTATAGCTACTTTTATTTGGGATGTTAGCAACACCCCGCGTGACTATTAACGTTATGAAAAGCCGCGCGACCGCATGAGGGTTAAAGGGCGGAAATACGGGTGGACAGGAGTCCGCCTCGGAAGTGACTACAGCCCGAATGGATTGTGAAACTTGAGCGTGCAAGTTTTCTGACAAGAGCTGAGTTTTCTGACTTAGTAAGTCGGTTTGGTGCTATAACAGCTATTTGAAATTTCTGTTGCAATTGCTGCTGCAGGCCGACATGTTGCTGTTGCGAGAATTCCACGAGTTCCGCCTCCATAAGAAATATTTAACCTTTTTCCTCAGCACCAGTTATTGTAATTCGGCTACGGGCAGGAGGCGCTGGCCGACCGGCCGAGGGCGTCGACGGTGAGTCACCGAAAACCACGAACAACAAGACAACATGACAGATCGACAAGTCAGGAGTGTAACCCACAGCGGGAGCCTAAGACGTAGCAATACGAGAAAGCGAGCAATGCTGAGTATACTGAACAAACGAGAGCACAGTCGGAACACGACTGAGGTCCAAGCCCAGCGCTGCGCGCTTTATAGCGCGGCCGCGCGCGCCGATAAGGTGGCGCGTGGGGCGTGGCCCTTGCCTAGCGCTGAAGCGGCAACAGCAGCGCTCGCAAATAAGGGGCGAACTCGTCGGGCAGGAATACCAGAACAGGCTTCCAGTTTTACCGTTAACATGTAAATAACCACCCTCGCTTCGTGATGGACACACACAACTACCAGGTACGACAATAATATTTTTGGAAACGGTCGACAAATAGGACCTATTAATTGTTCAAAATGGTTCAAATGGCTCTGAGCACTATGGGACTTAACATCTATGGTCATCAGTCCCCTAGAACTTAGAATTACTTAAACCTAACTAACCTAAGGACATCACACAACACCCAGTCATCACGAGGCTGAGAAAATCCCTAACCCCGCCGGGAATCGAACACGGGAACCCGGGAACTCCATTAATTGTAACTGGAAAAATTTCACCCTGTGAAGCCATGTCATCAGACCAAGCGAGGCAAGACTCTCGTTTATAAGTGAACATAACATTAGTCTTTGACGTTGTTCATCTAACAAGGTACACAAAACCTGAAGAAGGATCCAGCAGATCGGTCGAAACACTGACTGCGTAAAAAGAAATTTGAAGAGTAACATGAGGAACCTAACAGCCTAGAAGATTTTTCCTTCAACAAAGTACGTTCAGATATTTTCCTTTCCAGTAATTCAATGTGAGGAAACACAGTTTGGTGTGCAATAAATAAGAAAAATTAGGTAATGATACATCTTGTGGCCAAGAACTGTGAAGCTTAGGTTTCACGTTTCGTTTCATAGATTGTACGTTAAATTGTCTTCAAGATGTTGAACAAGTTAAAATCAGGAACATAGTTTGAATTTAAAATTAATTTAACATTTGTCATAATAGTATTCGTTCTAATGTTTGAAAGAAGGCAATACATTTGCAGCCTACAATCATTCTCTACAAGCCACGGTAACTTACCGATGTGTAAAAATGAAATACATTCTTGTTTCTCTCAGACAGGAACTCTGTAGAGCCGGAATGTCTTCCAGCTTATGTCTGATAGCTAGGAATGTGACATCAGCTTCCTGTGTCTGTTCCCTAGGTAAAACTTTCTGTGAAAGGCATCCAATCTTCTGGTGTCCGTTGCAATAGTAGGAGCTGTCCAGCAGGTTGGTTCTCGCTGTGCCAACTGCATAGCGTTTGCTGCCGCTGATTTTACCTGACAAGCAAGCGGTTTTATATTATGCAACTAGTTTGTTTCGTAGACTCAGCGCTTTCCTAGTAGCCATCCCTGTCCCTCGTCCAAATTACCTATAGAAACATACCGAACTCTTTCATCATAGAATATTATTATTTGCTTTCCATGCTCTTTTGCATTCACGATTAATGTTTCATTTGATATAGATTGTAAGTCAGTTACAGGTGGTCATACACAGTGTATCTTCTGTTACGTGCCACTTACATTCACGTTAATGTCCACACTTGGAGCCCCATCATCTTTATCATTCTTTTTTCACCGGAACATACAGATTCAGTCAAAGTTATTGCGTGCTGCATATTCTGAGCGTATTCCTGCCCTGATTCTCCCAAAAACACAATCTCGACTTTCTGCAGCATGATGTTTCTGCAACATGGTAAGTGCATACGTTGCACATACATGTACATGAATGCAGTCTCTTTCTACAAGTAAGGTAAATTGTCGCTCTACGAGGCCGGGTCATGTACACAGAGTACGTCGGCTGAACATAACATCACAGTAGAACCGTACAAGGCGTCTCAGTTTCACCGAGTGAGGTGGCGTAGTGGTTAGCACGCTGGACTCGCATTGTGAGAGGACGACGCTTCAAACCCGAGTCCGGCCATCCCGATTTAGGTTTTCCATGATTGCCCTAAATCGCTTCAGACAAATGCTGGGATGGTTCCTTCCAAAGGGGTACGTCCGATTTCCTTCCCAAATCCGATGAGATTGATGACCTCGCTGTTTGGTCCCCTCCTCCAAATCAACCAACCAACCATCGTCTCAGTTTCGGGGCATAGGTTCGAATTAAAGTAACTCCTTTCCAAGGAGTAAGCTCAGAGCATTATGACAACTTGTAGTAGAAATAAGACTAGGGCCCAACTTAATATCCATTGCTTTAAATTTATGACTAAAGTTCAATGTGTCTTCGCACATTTAAGTTTCAGTTTGAAATACTTGTTATAATCCTTCCAAGCTATAAAATATCCAAGGTAATTATAATAAAGAATCATCCACTTACGCTAGTCATATTATCATATTCAAGATGTCCTAGTAATAATACGAACATTGAAGAGATCTGCTAAGAACAGTGTCGACTGCCTAGAAGGAATTCACCGCACTAAAACCTTCAGATATTATCATATTCAAGATGTCCTAGTAATAATACGAACATTAAAGAGATCTGCTAAGAACAGTGTCGACTGCCTAGAAGGAATTCACCGCACTAAAACCTTCAGATTCAGCTTAAACTACGTTAACAGTTAATTTTTTTGTGGTTGCTGGCTTGTTACTGTGTATCTGTGTCCCTAAATAATTGACAAGATTCTGTTACCAAATGAAGTCTTTATTTAGATTAACCTATAGATCGAGGTAGTAACTGCAAAGTAGATGTTACATTATTTATGAGAACTTTTGTTACGGAGTAAATTCTGGTAAGAAGTTAGAGTATGCAGTTCACTGAACAATAATTACTGTACCTTATTGAATTAGCACGTCTCTTCGCTACTATTTCTCACGTGTGGACTGGGAAAACGTTAGATTATTTCAGAAGTTACCACAAAATGTTGTTACGAGTAAAATCAGTGAGTAAAACGAGCGAAGTGTACTAGGTATCGTACACTGCGT
The DNA here is from genome assembly GCF_023864345.2 of Schistocerca serialis cubense. NCBI lineage: Eukaryota > Metazoa > Arthropoda > Insecta > Orthoptera > Acrididae > Schistocerca > Schistocerca serialis. The sequence goes on from NC_064638.1 coordinate 336,703,053, forward strand.
GAGTGTTTCATCGTAACCGCATACAGTCAGTCTTCTTGAAGTTTAATGGCAATAATCTGTCTGTAAACCCTTTATTAATCTTATTTGCCACTTGCAAAGTGGACATTTTGAGCACAGAGGCAGTTCCTGACTGACACACTGGTTCCGAAGTTCATACACCTGTCTCGAGTATTGACTGTCAACGCCTATAAAAATATACCTTTGTGCAAAACATACGGCAAAAACTAAGTTTCGCATGATGTGTCATTACCCAGTAACATAGCTCGATGAAACTTGGTCCAAACATACAAAGAAATGCTACGGTATAGACCAAAAAGCAAATGAGAGAAGTACACAGTGTGGAGAAGAGAAATGACTCTTTCATTCAAAGACTACTTTTAAATTGAAGTTACCGTGATTTATGATGGTCCTTTGGATATTACGAAAGGTTAGACGCGATTCTTAAAAGGATGTGCGATCACGACGGACGGCAATACATGCTCTGCATCGTTATCCCGCGGTGCCCACAAGGTTGGTAACGAGTTCTTTTGGTAGGACGTTGCATTACACGACCGACCAGCGCGGTTGACAACTGGTGGGCTGTGTTCGTGCATGTTGGTGTGCTGCAGTAGGTCTCCTACAAGCATGCGATGAGATTTAAGTCTTTGGAACGAGAAAGTCAGTTTATTCGCCGAATATCATCTCGTCCCAAGAGTTCTTTAACTGTGCAACTGGATGCAGTCGCACACTGGCGTACATAAAAATAAAGTCAGTACAGAAGGCACCCTTTAGAAGATGCTCGTGGGAAACGAGTAGATTGTCACAATAATGTTGACCGCTGAGTGTTCCGTGTTCAAATGCAATGCCCATGCAATATTATGCCTCTCCACGCCATCACACCTGGACCAACGCGCTCAACAATATTCCTGTCTGAATCACATGTCCCACCAGTCTTTATAACTACTGGCTACACCAAGCGGAACGCAGATGATAAACGGGTATTCATTGGACAAATATATTATACTAGAACTGACATGTGATTACATTATCTCGCAATTTGGGTGCATAGATCCTGAGAAATCAGTACCCAGAACAACCACCTCTGGCCGTAATAACAGCCTTGACACGCCTGAGCATTGAGTCAAACAAAGCTTGGATGGCGTGTACAGGTACAGATGCTCATGCAGATTCAACACGATACCACAGTTCATCAAGAGTAGTGACTGGCGTATTGTACGAGCCAGTTTCTCGGCCACCATTGACCAGACGTTTTCAGTTGGTGAGAGATCTGGAGAATGTGCTGGCCAGGGGAGCAGTCGAACATTTTCTGTATCCAGAAAGGCCCGTACAGGACCTGCGACATGCAGTCGTGCATTATCCTGCTGAAATGTAGGGTGTCACAGGGATCGAATGAAGGGCAGAGCCACGGGTCGTAACACATCTGAAATGTAACGTCCATTGTTCAACGTGCCGTCAATGCGAACAAGAGGTGACCGAGACGTGTAACCAATGGCACCCATACCATCACGCCGGGTGATATGTCAGTATGACGACGACGAATACACGCTTCCAATGTGTGTTCACCGGGATGTCGCCAAACACGGATGCGGCCATCATGATGCTGTAAACAGAACCTGGATTCATCCGAAAAAATGATGGTATGCCATTCGTGCACCCAGGTTCGTCGTTGAGTACACCATCGCAGGCGGTCCTGTCTGTGATGCAGCGTCAAGGGTAACCGCAACCATGGTCTCCGAGCTGATGGTCCATGCTGCTGCAAACGTCATCGAACTGTTCGTGCAGATGATTGTTGTATTGCAAACGTCCCCATGTGTTTACTCAGGGATCGAGATGCGGCTGCAGGATCCGTTACAGCCATGCGGATAAGATGCCTGTCATCTCGACTGCTAGTGATACGAGACCGTTGGGATCCCTTCTAAACCCACCGATTCCATATTCTGCTAACAGTTATTGGATCTCGACCAACGCGAGCAGCAATGTCGCGATACGATAAACCGCAATCGCGATGGGCTACAATCCGACCTTTATCAAAGTCGGAAACGTGATGGTACGCATTTCTCCTCATTACACGAGGCATCACAACAACGTTTCACCAGGAAACGCCGGTCAACTGCTGTTTGTGTATGAGTAATCGTTTGGAAACTTTGTAGGGTGGCATCATTTTGAGCGACATTACAACTACCACTCCGGAAGTATAAACGTAGAGACAGGAAACCATTAACGATACTAACATCGGCTAGGGATCTTAATTTGTAGCAGAATATCTCCACGTTGGGTTATAGTGAAGCGGACGGAGACGGGAGGCTGGCAGGAGAACGGGAAAGACACAAGCGTGGCAGGCAGGCCTGAGAGCTGATGACAACAGCGACCGTAAGCTACTCTGGAAACCCCAGGCGGGTGGACCGCGGCTTAGCGGGAGCCACGTGGCCGAGGAGAAGGAGAAGACGCAAGGGCTCGCTCACAAAACACGTGGCGGCGTGTATGTGGTTTTCCCAACGGCCGGAGCGGAAGCTTCTGGAACAGTCTGGAAGCTTCTAGAAGCTTCGGTCGGTTGAAAAAATGAGATTGGTCGACGCTCGGAAATGAACGCCTTCCAGCAACATGATTCGCGACACACATTAAAAGGGGGAAGAAAAAAGAACAGGAGCTACGAAAAAGCGTGGCGACTGAGAAACACTTGTTCCTGGAGAGTCGAGGAGAGAGGTTGGTCCTGGCGAGGTGTGCGACCTCGTTACTGGGACAGAGTAATTGTAGCGAGAGCCTGAGTATCGTCTGGTGTTCCACGGTAGCTGTGGAGGTGCCCACGGAAGTTTTTGGTGAAGCAGAATTTATGTTATCTCGCTGAGCCGAGAACCTTTGCAGCGATAAGCGTCAGATCACTGTAGTGGTCGTGCGAGAGAAGTAAAGTAAATTGCTGATCACGTGTCTTTTTCGTTCTATGCTGAGGCTTCACGTTACTAGTCGCGAGTGTAGTTCTGAATATAATTGCAATTGCCATAGCTGATGTCAGTATTCAGCGCTTGAATTAACGACCGCGATTATATATCACAGGACAGTGCCAGACAGAGCGATTACCAAATATGCATAGGTAGAACTATAATGTTGCTCGTACTGTGTGATCTTGAATAGATTGAATTTCAGAAGAGTAAAGAATTTAACACTACTGAGTGTATTATTTCATAGCTAGTACTTTCCTTTGTCATTTTATTATATCCTTAATTGTGTATTTCATGTTTGCAACCACCTGGTGGAGGCAGTGTTTGTACGTCAGCACATCTGAACATTCTAGCGTATACTGAGGATATGGTTAGAATCTAATCAGATTTGCATACGACTAGTTAACGTCACATATAGAGCAAAGGATAAGCTTACCCTTCTGGAGAGCGTATAAGTGTCAGGGCGACAAATTAGCGTTATAAAATCCGTTGCGCAAAATTTTTCACTTATACGTTCGGCTCTCAGGCTTAACCATCAGTAGAAAAGAGCAAAACAGAAGCGGTAGCTTACAACTTTCCTCATGTCAGCACGTTGTAGGTGTCGCCACCGGCGCCAACCTTGTGTGAATGCTCTGAAAAGCTAATGATTTGCATATCACAGCATGTTCTTCCTGTCGGTTAAATTTCGCGTCTGTAGCATGTCATCTTCGTGGTGTAGCCATTTTAATGGCCGATTGTGTATGAGGGTAAGTAATGCAACCAGGAACATTATCGATCATGATCGTTTTGGTGATGCAGTGTTACGGCGTGGGGAGGGATAATGTTGCATTGACGTACTGAGCTCTGAACATATGAATACAGCACACTCGCATGTCAGCGATGTTGTGTTACACTATTCCTTCCCCATGTGCGTCTTATCAAGCGTTCATTCGGCCGTGACTTCCTTTTTATGGATGTTATTGTGAAACCACGTCGAAGGATGCAGGTGGAACGACAGCATTTTCGAGGAAAGGTGTGGCCTGCATATTCCCCCGACTCAGGTGCCACTGAGCACGTGTGGGTTGCATTATGGAGAGGTATTATAGCGCGTGCACATACGTCAGCTAAAATCCAGCACTTGTGAACAGCACTGGTGATGTAATGGGACGCCCACCGCAAAATCTCCGTACCAACTGTATGACCAGCATGGGAGAACGTTGAAGAGCGAACATTACAGTTCGTGATACTTAAAAGTCCTATTAAGAACCGTGATCCACATTTCACGATGCCGGGACATCATAAATCGCGGTAGTTTTTTTTTGGTCATCAGTCTACTGACTGGTTTGATGCGGCCCGCCACGAATTCCTTTCCTGTGTTAACCTCTTCATCTCAGAGTAGCACTTGCAACCTACGTCCTCAATTATTAGCTTGACGTATTCCAATCTCTGTCTTCCTCTACAGTTTTTGCCCTCTACAGCTCCCTCTAGTACCATGGAAGTCATTCCCTCATGTCTTAGCAGATGTCCTATCATCCTGTCCCTTCTCCTTATCAGTGTTTTCCACATATTCCTTTCCTCTCCGATTCTGCGTAGAACCTCCTCATTCCTTACCTTATCAGTCCACCTAATTTTCAACATTCGTCTATAGTACCACATCTCAAATGCTTCGATTCTCTTCTCTTCCGGTTTTCCCACAGTCCATGTTTCACTACCATACAATGCTGTACTCCAGACGTACATCCTCAGAAATTTCTTCCTCAAATTAAGGCCGGTATTTGATATTAGTAGACTTCTCCTGGCCAGAAATGCCTTTTTTGCCACAGCGAGTCTGCTTTTGATGTCCTCCTTGCTCCGTCCGTCATTGGTTATTTTACTGCCTAGGTAGCAGAATTCCTTAACTTCATTGACTTCGTGACCATCAATCCTGATGTTAAGTTTCTCGTTGTTCTCATTTCTACTACTTCTCATTACCTTTGTCTTTCTCCGATTTACTCTCAAACCATACTGTGTACTCATTAGACTGTTCATTCCGTTCAGCAGATCATTTAATTCTTCTTCACTTTCATTCAGGATAGCAATGTCATCAGCGAATCGTATCATTGATATCCTTTCGCCTTGTATTTTAATTCCACTCCTGAACCTTTCTTTTATTTCCATCATTGCTTCCTCGGTGTACAGATTGAAGAGTAGGGGCGAAAGGCTACAGCCCTGTCTTACACCCTTCTTAATACGAGCACTTCGTTCTTGATCGTCCACTCTTATTATTCCCTTTTGGTTGTTGTACATACTGTATATGACACGTCTCTCCCTATAGCTTACCCCTACTTTTTTCAGAGTCTCGAACAGGTTGCACCATTTTATATTGTCGAACGCTTTTTCCAGGTCGACAAATCCTATGAAAGTGTCTTGATTTTTCTTTAGCCTTGCTTCCATTATTAGCCGTAACGTCAGAATTGCCTCTTTCGTCCCTTTACTTTTCCTAAAGCCAAACTGATCGTCACCTAGCGCATTCTCAATTTTCTCTTCCATTCTTGTATATATTATTCTTGTAAGCAGCTTCGATGCCTTATTTGACCGTAAGTCCTCCAAAGCTCTTTTAAATTCCGATTCTAATACTGGATCCCCTATCTCTTCTAAGTCGACTCCTGTTTCTTCTTCTATCACATCAGACAAATCTTCACCCTCGTAGAGGCTTTCAATGTATTCTTTCCACCTATCTGCTCTCTCCTCTGCATTTAACAGTGGAATTCCCGTTGCACTCTTAATGTTACCACCGGTGCTTTTAATGTCACCAAAGGTTGTTTTGACTTTCCTGTATGCTGAGTCTGTCCTTCCGACAATCATATCTTTTTCGATGTCTTCACATTTTTCCTGCAGCCATTTCGTCTTAGCTTCCCTGCACTTCCTATTTATTTCATTCCTCAGCGACTTGTATTCCTGATTTTCCCGGAACATGTTTGTACTTCCTCCTTTCATCAATCAACTGAAGTATTTCTTTTGTTACCCATGGTTTCTTCGCAGCTACCTTCTTTGTACCTATGTTTTCCTTCCCAACTTCTGTGATGGCCCTTTCTAGAGATGTCCATTACTCTTCAACTGTACTGCCTACTGCGCTATTCCTTATTGCTGTATCTATAGCGTTAGAGAACTTCAAACGTATCTCGTCATTCCTTAGTACTTCCGTATCCCACTTCTTTGCGTATTGATTCTTCCTGACTAATGTCTTGAACTTCAGCCTACTCTTCATCACTACTATATTGTGATCTGAGTCTATATCTGCTCCTGGGTACACCTTACAATCCAGTATCTGATTTCGGAATCTCTGTCTGACCATGATGTAATCTTATTGAAATCTTCCCGTATCTCCCGGCCTTTTCCAAGTATACCGCCTCCTCTTGTGATTCTTGAACAGGGTATTCGCTATTACTAGCTGAAACTTGTTACAGAACTCAATAAGTCTTTCTCTTCTTTCACTCCTTGTCCCAAGCCAATATTCTCCTGTAACCTTTTCTTCTACTCCTTCCCCTACAACTGCATTCCAGTCGCCCATGGCTATTAGATTTTCGTCCCCCTTTACATACTGCATTACCCTTTCAATATCCTCATACACTTTCTCTATCTGTTCATCTTCAGCTTGCGACGTCGGCATGTATACCTGAACTATCGTTGTCGGTGTTGGTCTGCTGTCGATTCTGATTAGAACAACCCGGTTACTGAACTGTTCACATTAACACACCCTCTGCCCTATCTTCCTATTCATAACGAATCCTACACCTGTTATACCATTTTCTGCTGCTGTTGATATTACCTGATACTCATCTGACCAGAAATCCTTGTCTTCCTTCCACTTCACTTCACTGACCCCTACTATATCTAGATTGAGCCTTTGCATTTCCCTTTTCATATTTTCTAGTTTCCCTACCACGTTCAAGCTTCTGACATTCCACTCCCCGACTCATAGAACGTTATCCTTCAGTTGATTATTCAGTCTTTTTCTCATGGTAACCTCCCCCTTGGCAGTCCCCTCCCGGAGATCCGAATGGGGGACTATTCCGGAATCTTTTGCCAATGGAGATATCATCATGACACTTCTTCAATTACAGGCCACATGTCCTGCGGATACACGTTACGTGTCTTTAATGCAGTGGTTTCCATTGCCTTCTGCAGCCTCATGTCGTTGATCATTGCTGATTCTTCCGCCTTTAGGGGCAATTTCCCACCCCTAGGACAAGAGAGTGCCCTGAACCTCTATCCGCTACTCCGCCCTCTTTGACAAAGCCGTTGGCAGAATGAGGCTGACTTCTTATGCTGGAAGTCTTCGGCCGCCAATGCTGGTTATTTATCAAAATTTAGGCAGTGGCGGGGATCGAACCCAGGACCGAAGACGTTTTGATTATGAATCAAAGACGCTACCCCTAGTCCACGGGTAGTTATTAGCTCTGATTTCGAGCGACATAGCCGTTCGTATTACTGTGTATTTCTTTCAGTTTCTTTCTGTACCATAGTGCAGCAGTTTTTCTTTTGTATGGTCCAAGTCTCACAGAGCTGTGTTACCAGGCTGTGACTGATCACGTGAAACATTCTTTCGACGTTACATTTTTGAACACTAGTGTTGTCATCTCGAGCGGGTTACGGAGATGATCAACAAACGTTAGTCTCAAACGCTGGAAGAGACGTGCTGTGTACCAGGGACAGATGTGCTCTTCAAATATTTTCATGACTTTATGTTTAACTTTAAAGTAACTGGACAGCGATATCCGAAAGGCAGAATCTATGCCACTTTAAGAAACATTTTTTTAGTCACCCGGGTATTTGGGTCACATGTGACAGCGCCCATCTTACTCAAGTGAGATTCATGAATATGTTTCCTGTTTCAAATACTGCAATTTCCGCTGAGGACTTCAAATACAGTTTTCCCGTTCGACTAGGCTCCGGGCGCCAACGCAAAGAACCTCAACTCGTAGACGCAAAGCAGGAAGTGTCAGAGGCATCACTGGAACGCAATACATGGGTCGGTCGACCAAGTATCTTGACAAAAGTACTGTCAAGAAGATGTCGTGAAGTTTTTTTGTGGTTACAGGCTGCTTTCGGGCAGGATTGGGAAGGCGAAAGTCCTTAAAAACACGAAAGAAAAGTCTATCCCAGAGACAATCCGATTCTTCATCAGATTCCACCGACCCTCCTCTTGTGGCCACCGACAATGGTCTGGATACAAACGATGGGGACAAACCACACCCATACGATGCAACTTGCATCTTTTCTGATGAAAACTCTCAAGACAACAGCCGAGTGGTGCATATTAAATCCGTCATGTGCTAAACTTGGGCACACTAAGGTTTGCGCCAAGGCTGAAAGAGCCGTTTGCACTTGCAATTTCTAAAATAATATCCGATTTTATGTTCATTTCAAATGCTTAAATACAGAAGTTTGTGTTTTTTATATTGTGATTACAAAATTGCGTTCTTTTATCCATATTTATTAAAAGATTTTAAAAGACTTTTCATCAGTTTTTTGGGAAAGGTCCTATTTGCATCACAGCTGCTTGTGAATCTTCGGTTTCAGATAGAAGTAATTGACATTATTAACCGTTTTGCCTCCTGTGATTTAGTAAAAACTGGTACTGACAGTCAAAAAACGTAGACACAGGACATCAAGAGAATGAATACCAGAACTCGGATATTTATATATGTCACGCGTTCAATTAAGAGTGTACACAATACATTATGTGTGGAACCATGAGATGCTATGTAGCAAAACCAAGTTGATCTTCCGACTTCACGAGCTTCCACATGAATAAACATATAAACATGGAGTAAAGTGCAACTTACTCATTGAACTACAAAGTTTTCATTTACGAAACAGCCACTCAATCTTACAAGAGTATATCTTTCAGTGTGACGCTGTCTTCGCACCAGAGGGAATGTCTGCCGGCGTGCAGTCTGCACCGGCGCCACACAGGGGCTCCCTGCATGGGCGTAACAGGGCAGAAGATTTTTGTACGGACAAGTACCATCACCATCAACTGGAGATCAGCGTCGGGGTCGCCGTGGAAGGCTGGCAATCCTGCAACATGTCGCTGGGAGCCAAGCACTGGCTCTCAATTATCTGGCGTCCAGCAAACCAGACGGAATCAGGAACAATACGGAACTTGGAGTCGGTTGAGGACGAGCGGCGAGTGAAAGTCACAACGGTCAACGCGGGGCAGGGAAGCTGTACGTAGCCATCGCCCATTTGGAGCGTGAGTAGAAAGACGATGAACTCTGGAGATTATTTACTACAGTACCGCACAGAAATCTATGTGTTGTGCTTTTACGACACATGGCTCCTGATGTGCAGCTGACAGGTGTCGTCAGGGTGAAGCTATTGTGTGATAGGTACTGGGAGCAATGGTGGCTTTCGTGTGCTTTTGAACAAGGTGTAACTGTTACAAGTTGAAAGATCTATGAACTGGCCTTGATCTGCGACTGGTAAGGAGCTGGGCGTACAAGAGTCAGACATTCCGTGTTTTTATTATTATTATTATTATTTTTATTATTATTAGCAAACTCTCCCAACGAATGGAAGACGTTAAGCAAATAACCCAGTCAGCTCTTCTTTAGGTCCTTCTTGTTGTTCCAATAGCCTTTCATATTTTCCGAGAACGCTTCTTTACTTTCTGCCGACCACTTTGGTCTATACTGTTTTAGTTTCGGTTGTTCTGATGTAACATTGAATTTGTCTGCTTTGTGTCTGAAGGCGTCTCTAAAATGTCGGTTGGTATAATGTATGTGTTTTTCAGGGCCTTAGTAATTTCGTTTAGCCAAGGTATTCAGTACATAAGTGATGTTACGTAGCCTATTATCCTTTTTTTCAGTCGCTTTTCTGGTAGTCTGTTGAGATGATCAAGGGATTTCTTTCAAATTTCCTTAATGCCAGTTTCCATGTTTGAAAATTTTTCTGTTGTTGTGACTGATTATAGACTGTAACCGTCTTGAATATGTCTTGCTCCTACAATTTTCCTAGTGATAATTCTCTCATCTTTTTTTGATTTCTCCGAGTTCGTGTTTTCTGTTAGGGTGTCAGTGTTTCACTTGCATAGAGGACTGCTCGTTTTATGACTGTGTTACAGTGCGGAATTTACGTCCGTCTTGACAAGAATTTTTCGTTGTAGAGGTTTTGGAGTGGGCCTAATTGTTTTTACAGTTTTTGGAGGCGATTTTGCTGTGAGATGTTTGAAGGTCTGTCAGTTCGACGAGTTCTCTGACTTATTTAAAGTATGCGACCCTACTGATTCTATCGTATTCCGTTTTCAGGTTCGCGATTCCTCTTTTTGAGCATAAGAATTTAGTTTTCTGGAATCGTATTAGTAATCTTGTATTTTCTGCGCGTTCTTTATGTATCTCGAGCAGTTTGACGGCAATCCTTTCATCCTCTGCACGTATCGCCAGGTCTTCCGCAAGTACAACATAAGGTATGTAGAGGTTGTTTTGGGGGAAGCTTAGTAGGATTGGCTTCCAAACCTGCCTTTCTTGAGTTCTTTCTCTCACTCTTCCATAACCTTGTCTGAGACGACGTTGAACAGAATGGGGGAGACACCATGTCCTTGTCTCACACCTGAATGAATCTGAAAGCGCTTTGCGATTTCTCCCCTAAATTTTACTTTAAATTTCGAGCCAGTTACTTTTTGTTTGACATCGTCTCGTATTTTGGGACCTAGTCCACTCTCTTTTAAAATGTGGAAGGGTGAGGGTTTTTCTATCGAGTCTAACGCCTTTTTGATATCAACAGATATACATGCTAAATATTTTGATTTGAGGGTTCGCGTTTTTAAGTATGGTTTGGAAGTTCAAAATTTATTCTGGGTACTACCTGCACGGTCTGAATCCTGCTTGATAATCTGCTAATTTGGATTAATTGCTTTAGTGCTCTATTCAAGAGACAAGGCGATAGGATTTTGTTGGTGACCGATAAGAGGGAGATCCCCTTGTTGCCTTTCCTATGTAGTAGGTGGATTAGACCAATGTTCCAGTCATCCGGAACTTGTTCTCTTTTGCCAAATGTATTGAATTATTTGTGTAATTCCTTTGAATCAGTCCAGGACTAAATTTTTCAAGAGTTCAGCTACAATCCTGTCCTCCCCTGACGCTTTGTTGTTCTATGCTTCTTGGTGTGTGAATAAACTACTTCTTCTGTAGATGGTCACGAACTCCCTGTAGTGATTTCTGGATGTATTTTCGGGAATGTCTCCTTGGGTTCCGGACAATTTAGAAGCTGTGAAAGATATGTGACTGGTAAATAGCAATTTTCTATATTCGTGAAGACTAATTTACCAACCAGTTTTCGAAAGCAGAGGTTCTGTAGTGAGTACCCCTTTATTTGGGTACTCAAAGGCCTTGTAGAAATTGCGTGTGCTGTAATTTTTGAAGTTGTCTTCAAGTGATTTCAGGTAACATTAAAATATTTTCGTTTACTTTGTCTTCTTCGTGGGCTTTCTTCTGCGTTTCTGTTTATTTTTCCTTTCTTCTAGTGCTTTGTCACACTCTTCATTCAGCCATAGGTGCTTTGGTTTTTTGTGAAGACGATCAGATCTTTCGCTGTTCTGGTTATTGTAGCTTGAAATTTCTCGCAATCTTCTGGATGTTGTTCTTCCCATTTTTCTGTGTCTTAAGAGTCCTTGACTTCGTGTACATCAAATTTTTCGATCATGGGAGTCTTTCCTGTTGAATGTTCTTCTACGTGTGAATTTAATTTTGATTCTGGCTGAATAATGATCAGAATCGATGTCTGCACTTTCGCTTGTTTGCGCATCATGAATATCTGTTTGCTAGTCGTACCATATTGCCTCATAGTCAATCTGAAATTCTTCTATATCGTATACGTGTGATCGGCATATTTATTGTTGTTCTTTGGGCTGTTTTCGAAATGAGATAGACATAATTTTTAGGTTTTTTTGTTGGCGTAACACAAATAGACGTCAGCCATTCTTATTAGTGAACTTGTGGGCAGGATAGTCTCCCAGTTTCTTCTCGTACTCGTGTTCTCTGTCGATTTGAGCATTAAAATCCCCGAGTAGAATTTCCACGTGATCTTTTGGAATTTTGGCCATCTCTGAGTCAAGTTCTTACTAGAATCTTTCAGTTTTTGCGGATTCTGCTTTATTGTCACCATTTGTTGCTGCGTGTTCATTAACAAAGGTGTAGTTTTTGTTTTATGTTTGATTCTTAAGGTCATCAGCAGGTTGTTTATGAGTTTCACATGTTTTACTGATGCAAAAGTTTCTGCCTACAATAAACGCCATGACATATATTGCTGCTTCTCTGCCTATTTTTATGTTTTTTCCACTTTTGGACATTCTGTAATTATTGAAGTCTATCGTTTCTGAATCTGCAAAGAGTGTTTCTTACATGGCGAGAATTAGGATATTCTGCTTCGCCAGTTCTGTTGTGAGATGATGTAGTTTCCTGTACGAGTAAGTGTCTGAACACTGAAAGTGCCTATGTAAGTGTGTGCTTTTCGCGGATATTTACCAGAGCACTCGTACTTCATCAATTCGTATAAGTCCAAGCTTCCTGGAATCAGAATGCTTCGTTGCCACTTTGAAGTGGGTGGATTGTCCACTTGGGATAATTTTGTCCTTACTTGTTAGAGTCATGTTTGCCTGTCATCAGTTTTCTAGTTTCTGCTAGTATCGTAGAATCAGGTATTGTGAATTTCGGGACCATGTTTACGGCCGCATATCCTGGTGAACAGACGCTGACCATACTGCCGCTTACTCAAAGTCAGACAGAACATGGATTTTGGCTGTCATTTTGGTCTATGAGTGGTGTTTTTTCCCCATCTACCCTGCATATCTGCTGAGCATTCCCCTATCCACCATCTCGGGATGCGCCAAATGGGGAATAACAAGTTCACTTATTATTCTTCATTTTTATTTTTATTGCTCTCCAATTTAGCATTTATTTAAGTAACTAATCAAGGCAATCAAGGTTATTAAAATTATTTAAGGAAAAAACCTCTAGAATAATAATTTAAAGCCTAAAGTTAAAAAATTCAGAAACTTTTAAGAAAATGCACATGTAAAAACAATCCACCAAAGAGCCAAAATCAGGATTTGCTTACAGTTGAAGAAAACAGTTACAAGGAACTTTTGAAACAGATGTAGCATAATCACAATTGAAATTACAGAAAACGTTGCACTAAAAAAAGTATTTAACTCTGGCAATGCGTTAAATTTACTAAGAGAACAAATGTTATTCAGTTATAAAAGATTTTAAATTATTAAATCACCATAAGTAAAAAAATAGCTTTGGTAATGGATTCACAGTGATTTTAAAAGGGAGTAGAAATTACCCGCTTGAGCTTAGCCACGCTTCAAACATTGGCTTCGTTCATCTCAAGCTCTAAAACATAAACAAGACATATCAAAATTACGATGTCAGAACACAAACTTGTGATTGCTGTCAAACCAATGGTACCGCGTGCATTTAATTCACAAACACAGACAATTAAACATAAAAATATTCTAAAACAATCTGAACATCTGCTCCTTTAGAATAACATGCAGAAATAAGAACACACGAGTGACTTTAGCGCAAACGATATTACGAAGTTTGAACCCAAGACAGGTTAAAGATAAGACACAAATACAGATTTTAAAGAAACAATGTCTGTACGTAATCTAGTAATAACCGAACTAGATCCAGCCAAAATATGACTCCCTTAACAGACATTTTCCGAGTACCAAGGATGTTGATCCGTTTTAAAACCCAGTTCAAATAACAGGCACTAGTGAAGGCTACACAATGCTTTAGGCGTGAAACTAAAACAAGTCTCAGTTAGCAGTGTTTAGCAAAACAAGTGTTTCTGCAACTCGCATGCAACACTGAACCACGCACAAATGAGGGTCTCCCATTTATTTCTATGCTAGACCCTGGTGGCACCATCAATGCTTGCAGGTCCACATGTATACGCCAAAGCTCCGGAAACAGGAACTTACGGATTCAGAAGACGAACTCGAACCAGAGATGGTAGCCTGACGCAATGAATCTTCAATCGATGACTGCACACTCCCCACGGTAAACAGCCACCAACCACAACACGGCGACCACAGCTCCATTCTCGGCGAGCGAGATCTCTTAGCACGTGGAACAGCCGGCAAGACCAGACTGATAATGGGGTGCTCAGGCTGTTTAAAATCCTTTCAAGCTGCCACAAGACTGGCCCTAGCAAGATGCCAGGAAGACTGTTGCTAGGGAACGAAACCAGAGAGATTATACCAGCGGCCACAATCAATACGAGCGCACACACGGCACACTATCTTCTGCGCATTATGGCTGTGAGGTAGTAAGAGAACGTTGTCCATATTGTGTTTTGTATTCACACTGAGGTGATGTTTCATTATTGTACGTAGCAATATGTTTTCTGTGTTCTTCTATCGTACAGTCTCAGTACATTAGGTAGCTCTGTGTAGTCGTCTTGTCTGCAGTATTAGTGAACTGCCAGTGCGGTATTTCATTTTATATTTGATTACGAGTTCGTCAATTGACACTCCAACACCAACCCATCCCATAAATTACGTAAACTTGAGTATAATAGACGTCAGACTTCCGTAGGCAAGCCGGTGCAATAATATGTAAAGAGAATAAAATACTGGCTTTGTATTTACTTTTTGTTTGGGGTTTCACTTTTATCATATAAGGCGCCTAAACAATTTACATATTTTTAACATTCTTTCGTTGGTAGTTAAGGTCAAAGTTGCTGTATCTAACTTGCATCTAAAACATAGTAAATACTGACACTGTAATAAAATAAACGGCTATGCAGCAGTTACACTAGTCAACAGCCATTTTGCATCTGGGATGTGATACGTCAACTACTATGTATTTTGGTGTGTAGAATCCGAATTTACGTTTCAAAATGTTCTAGCAAGTAATATTTTTGAGTTTTTAAAGTTTCTTTTTATTTTTCGTATTCAGTATTTCGCTTTTTGCTGCTCTTCTGTTTTGATGTTTAATTGTTTGTTTTTGATTTGCAGAGGAGAGCTAGAAGATCTACAAATCGTAAGTAAATGGTTGGTGTGGCAATCCAGTGGTATGAAAGAGATCCTCAGTGAGTGTGTCCTGTGAAAGTTAGTGCAAATTTTATGTGTTTAAAACACACACAAAGAAAAATGGCAACTAGTAAATCTCGTTGCTGTCTAAACCACCCCAACTCTTGTTATGTGTGTGGGAAATTCACTCCAAAAGCCCATAGAAAATCAGTCACTGATTTGGTTAAGAAGGCATATAAATTATATTTTGATTGTCCTGTTGGTGATCGAGATAAAAATTTTGTACCTCATATTCCCTGCATAACCTGTACTACAGTCTTAACCGAATGGTTGAAAGGAAAACGCCGAGCCATGCCAATCGCTGTTCTGATGGTGTGGTGTGAGCCTAATGTTCATTATTCAGACTGTTACTTCTGTCTTAAAAATATTTCGGGACATTCAAGCAAAACTAGATATCAAATAAAGTATGCAAATGTATCTTCAGTGCATTTTCCTGTCACCCATGATGAGGGGTTGTCTGTTCCTGTCTACAACTTGAAAGCCACGGAACCAGATACCATGACAAGTGAATCAGAAAGTATTGAACATATAGAAGAGTACTGCCTTCAGTATCATGACACTTCGCCTCAGCTCTTTAATGAAAAGGAATTGAACGATTTGGTTCGCAATCTAATACTTTCGAAACAGTAAGCTGAACTCTTGGGGTCTAAACTGTAACAACGGAACCTTGTAGCTCCAGCGACAAAAATTTCCTGTTTCAGATCAAGAGGTGTTCCCTTCGCTCAATATTTCGATATAAAGAATTCAATGTGTGTATGTAGAGATGTCAATGGTCTGATGATGCAGCTAGATGTACAACATAATCCACAGGAGTGGCGACTATTTATTGACTCCAGTAAAACCAGCTTGAAAGCAGTATTACTGCATAATGGCAATGCATTTCCATAGGTACCTTTACCTTACGCAGTAGATATGAAAGAAACTTATGAGACCATGGCTTTGCTGCCAGAGGCAAAAAAATATAAGCATCATGAACGGCAGCTTTGCTGTGATTTAAAAGTTGTTGCACTCCTTACAGGTTTACAGGCTGTATTCACGAAATACTGCTGCTTTATGTGCCTTTGGGACAGCCGCGTCATAAAGAACTACTATCCAATCAAGGAATGGCCTATAAGGGCCGGCAACTGCGGCCGATCGGTTCTAGGCGCTTCAGTCCGATACCATCGAGCTGCTAGGTCGCAGGTTCGAATCCTGTCTCGGGCATGGATGTGTATGATGTCCTTAGTTTAATTAGGTTTAAGAAGTTCTAAGTCTAGAGGACTGATGACCTCAGATGATTAGTCCCACAATGCTTAGAGCCATTTGAACCATTGAACCAGCCTGTAAGTAAATCATATCTTCCTGGAAAGGTAAATGTGTACAACACCCCATTGGTTGAGCCTGAAAAAATCATTTTACTTCCCCTTCATATGAAGTTGGGCCTCATCAAGAACTTTGACCTTCAATCACTTAAAAGAAAAGTTTCTCAAATTAAGTGAGGCAAAGCTGAAAGAGGGTAATTTGTTGGACGACAAATAAGAAAATTGCTGAGAGATCCAACCTTTGATACCAAACTCACAGTCTAACAATCTGCGTGGTGTCTGTTGTTCTAAGTCATGTCTCCCTACCACTTTCGCGCAACGACGCTCTGAGCGTGTTTTTTAGGGAATTGACTAGTTTGAACCTGGGACCTGTTGCTGGTAAGGAGACGCCAGACCACACATGACATGTAGAGTTCAGAAGAGTTCAGTGAGACTAGCGATGATATAACGAAATACTTAATGATTTCAGCGTCAGCTCCACTGCACTCCCTGTAAAAGAATCTTAATACTAACTAAATTTAGTGGAAGGGGTTCAAGGCTTTCCTATTCTTAGTTAGCTGCTAAAATAACGTCGAAAAAGCAGTTAAGTTTACCATTGGAAATTTTATTCTACTCACAAAACATTGTTTATAAATTGCACTATTGATAAAAGGAACTGTTTTAATACAGGATGATAAAAACCAACTGAGTTCAACAAAAATGTGAACTAATATTCCCTGAATGGGTTTCCAAGTTCTACAATGGATCGAAGGATGACCTATGCCATATCACATCTGTAATCTAGGTTTAAATTAAGTTTCACAAAAGAGAAAACTATCAAAATGGTCTACAGTGACCCTCAATTATCTTTAATTACTTATCTAACTTGTAAATTACAGTGGCTGATGTGGCTTCTCAATAATTATATAACAGAAAAATCATCGCGTTTCAGATTATAACTTACGTAGCAAAAGTGAATACCATGAGCTTTAATTGACGATCGACACTAGTATTACGCAAAACAGGGGTGTAACAGATGAGACTTCTGCAGTTCTGAGTGAAGCTTTATGCGCTGTTATGCGGCATCGCGTGCGTTCATTACCTTGTCGTTGGTTAGGCAGTGTCAGGGGGCGTCGGGCGACGCAGCTCCATCCACCTCGCCATCTCGGAAGCAACTCCTTTCTCACCTTCTCATTACTACAATTTACCGTAATTGGTTTAAAAAAAAACTATCTGGCAGTGTTTTCATCTGACCAATCAGGGTCTCAATGTTAACCTTAAGCTCTGCCTACCAAAATTCTGTCTATCCAATGAGAAACGTTATACATTTCGTGGTGGGGCAATGTTTTTAAAGTTTGCAACGTAACAGAGACGCGAAAAAGTCTCACGCTAAACTTGCAGCTGGTGTGGCCCTTCTAGTGTTATCGTAAGATCTATACTGTTCTTCTGGAGGGCTCTAGCTTTTAACATGGGCTGTGGGGTGGTCCTGTCGGTTAGCTGGTGACGTGGGGTGCCAATCCCTTATCGTAGCGCCTTCTAGCTTAACACGATTCTGCTCTCGGCTTCTGTTCTCGTTTCTCCTCTCGGAACTGCGTCTGTCTCACGGTGGGAAGGTATGACATGCATTTAGGCATTCTTGTGTTAGTCTGTGGTATTCCATTTGCTCACTCGTTACTCGTATTACTTTTGTTAATTTAATGTTACTATTTATTCGGAGCTATGTGACATACTACTGGATTTGCTTATCATGTCAGGGTTTTCATGGAAGGTGTTGGATTTGCCTGGCACCTTACAACAGATATCCAACTAGCTGCTTGATCTTCTTTTAAAGCAATTGTGAATGGCTTTTTGGATAACAGAAAAGACAAACACTATGTTACCATTGTGAATGATGTGTTGGACAACTATAAGAACATGAGATATAGAATGTCGCTTACAATTCACGTTTTACATTCTCCTCTTGATTTATTCCCAGAAAATTTGGGAGCCGTAAGCGATGAGCTTGGTGAACGCTTTCACCAAGACATTCTTACCATGGAACACCATTACCAAGGCCACTGGAACCCTTTGATGATGGGTGGATACTGCTGGGGTCTTGTTAGGGAGAGACAATTAAAGACGAAAATGTATTCTGAACTAATTTGCACCTTTTATTGGCATCATGCTCATACATTCATACAATATAATATTGATTTCAAATGTTCTGAATGCGTATTCTTGTTTGACTTAATTATGTCAATTTTCGATATTACCACTTTTTTATTCAGCTGTGTATCTAGGAAATATTACGTCCTAGAGAAAGATTTTACCAGTGTATTCAGCACCCCATAATTAGGTAAATCCACCCATTTACAAACCAGATCCAGAAAAAAAGTTTGAATTTGTTAACTACTGTCATTAAATGAATTGCTTTAAACTACTCTATGACTGCTGCTGTGATAAAAGACATGAAATATTTTGTAATATTTGAAATTGCCGTTTCTCTGCCTCGTGCTGACTGGTTGTTGTGTGATGTCCTTAGGTTAGTCAGGTTTAAGTAGTTCTAAGTTCTAGGAGACGGATGACCATAGATGTTAAGTCCCATAGTACTCAGAGCCATTTGAACCATTTTTTTTTAAACTGCCGCGTAATGGCGACTAACTGTTGCAAACCAGTGATGTTCTGTTTCCTGGCAGCACGGCAACTATAAATTGATAGAAATTGTTTAAAACATTGACATGAGGGATCGCAAAGTTACTTTTCAATAATAACAGGGCTAACGTCTCATACATACATTAAAAATTACAACATACACACCTCCTCAACGTAAATGGCTCTTTCTCCAAGAACAGCGAAAACAAAAGTAAATCAGACAGAAGACGTGGCGGCTATTACTACCGGTTCTTTTTTATAACAAGAAAACATATTATTGTCTATAATTACAGTTGTCAGCGATGGTAGCTATATAGTTCAGACCATGTCCCTCATGAATAATAACTATTGTACACTTCAGACATTTTAGTAATAATCTGCAAAACCTTCGACGTCTTTAATGTCCGAATTAGGAGTCGCTGTAGGTGGTACTTGGTAGTAAGAGTGTAGCTCTCGTTGTGACATTTGTTCATTCAGCATATTGTGTTATTCTGATTGTCTGCTTATCAAGGTATTATGGGCTGATGTTCATTTGTTCGGGACCAGTGTCCACTTGTATATCACGAAGGCTGAATAACATTAGTATTTGAAAATATTGTATAATAAATTTAATTTTATCATTATTTTCTAAGTTTGTGTTGTGCCCATTTTTAAGTCAGAATTACTTCTGGACAGTTTGTTTAGATATTAAATGCCAAGCATTTTTATTGCTGTTGTTTCATTTTTATCTGTTAATATATTTTCATTACTAAATAGTATTGTAAAATAAACCTAAGTTGGCATCTCCCCCCCCCCCAAACCTCCCCCCTCCAGCGCAAGTCCCATTCCACCCAAACCCTGCTCTACAGCACATAAAAATTAATAATACCTTTTATAATTATGCTTACAATCAAAGCATTTATTTACTCATCGCAAATGTTCAATGTGCCCTCCACCAGACGAACTACAAACATCCAGACAATGTTCAAACTCGTCCTACATTTTTGAGACAATGTCTGGAGTAATTGCACTGATTGATTTTCCTATGCTGCGTCGCAGTCACCCCAAGCTATCCTAAGAGGAGGCACAGAGACGAAGAGTTTCACAAACTCCCCACAAAAAAGTCGCGTACCGTGACAAAACGGAAGTTTGCAGATCACAGTTGCAATATGGCATCTGTATGTCCCTAATGGCTGACCCATCCTTGAGGTAGTGAGGAAGTGCAGTGTCGTATTCTCGAAGAAAATCAATCCGTAGAGATGAAAGTGAATTGCACCTGTTGTAACGGGCAATACAAAACGTCTTCTGTTGCTGTGTTATCACCGACTCCATTCGACAGACATTGGATAATGAACGAGCCAACGAGAGAGCTTGCTGCACTAGCAGACTCTTTCAAGCAACAGGATGAAAGAGTAACGTACAACTGGCATCTAGGTAGTTTCGACTCACAAGTCAAAATTCAACACAATTTTCTGTCATCATTCACGCACAAGATATAATCCTATGTAGTCGGAGAAATCTTTTTAGATGTAAGCACACTTCTATATTTTTAGACATTGCCTATCATGTGGATGGAATACTTTAATTGGAATCTTTAATTAAATATATTAACTTGGCCCTGGAATATCTGACACAAGTAAATAATCACCCAACAAATCGATGATAAAGGAATTCATCCGAGTACGAAATTAAACAGATACAGACATAATCAACTTCACAATAAACGGGATCAAAATCACTGAAACAATAACTACTGTCTTTGGGGAAAATGGATGGGGATGTGCACTGTGTTTCAAGTAAATGCATATCTTTACAAAACGATTTCATTCGTGGAAGTCGTACAGTGACTGTCGAATGACAGAAAGATATGTTTGTGCGTGTATTGCCAGAGTTGAAAGCGTGCTGAATCTCTAACCGCAAACATGTCTTCAGAATGAAAACTGAGATTACTGGACATCATTACAAATGATTCGGTTCTCACTACGGTTCACTTTGCTGTTGCACTGGATCCCACCATACTCATAATCTGCAAATGGCGGCTGAAGTAGCTACAAAATCAGTCATTGGTTCTGTACCAACTGCTTCTCCTTGTCTGCGTCGTAACTCGGCCAGATGGGAGCTTCCCGACCGAGACGAGCAGGGAGAAGTCGTCTAGAAGTGAAGTCTGTCCAAGACGGAGCCTTCCCCGGAAGTAACTATTTGCAGTGCGCTTCAGACAAGGAAAACAGTGTGCTGTGTGTTTTTCGGTGTCTCGCAATTTTGACTGGCAGAATACTAATTCTTCTGAGTGCCGACTAGTAAGACGTCGCCTTACAAGACGCAGGTCTCCCTACCTAACTCACATTTCAGATGGTTAACCAATTAAAAAAGTTGTTACACATGGCACTCTAAAATATGTTGGACTAACTCCCACCCTCCACCCACATTCATGCATCGGCCAATATGATAGGATCTCCGCAAACGTAGTCACGCTTCTTATGTCCTTACAGCTACTTCTTAGTTATTTACGTGACTCAGTGGTATATGTTTTTTCGGTTCTTTAACCATTCAGTTTGGCAGCACCTGAGTGGGCATCGGCATCCCACGATCTTCGAAGAACCCCAAACTTTCTATTCCCGTTCAACTTTTTAACGTGTTACCTTAACAGCCAGTGATTTTGGGCTAATTTTGACTGCATGTTGTTTCCCTCTACAGTGGCAATCCCCCGGAACTGCCATTAAGGGGTATGCATCCTGTGCCTCCACAGCTCGTGAAAAACAGACCATGTCGCCCATCGCATCGTGGAGATGTAAATCTGCATTATCTGACTCCAGATGCTCGGGACCAGAGCGACTTTCTTTCGAACTCTCTAACAGAACACATCCCGGTCCGACGTTATACCTGCCGACGTTATTTAGTATCGCATAGGGAATGAGCGCCGATTTTGCGGTTAGGGCTGGGAGATTACTCCCTGCACTTTTATGACGCTACGGTGTGTCCCTCGTGCTACACGGAGTCCAATTTGCTTTCAATGTGATTTCTCATTCACCTATGCACGCAGTTAAACATAGAAAATATTAATTGAAGTCGTTAAGTATTGGCAATCAATGGTACTAGTTCACATTTCATTATCCGGTGAACATTACTTTATTCTGATTTGATTTGACTCTTTCTTATGGTTTTTACATATGTTACCGTACAGTTTAGAAAACAGGCCACGTAATACCCTTGCCCAAACTCTTTATATTGTAAGTTCAACAAGAAAGTTTGTGCTGACATGGGATTGGGATTGTGTGCTCATATCTGCCACCGGCTGTTCCGCGAGTGATAGCGAGTCTTTCCATCACTGATCTAGGGGTATAAAGGAAAAAAAGGGAGGTAGTGTCTCTAACTGATAATCGAAACGTCCTCGCTCCCGGGCTTGAAACAAGCCATCCCATAAATTTTGATTAATAATGAAATATGGCGGAGGAGTGGACAGAGATTCAGGGCACTCTCTTGTTCTAAGTGCTGGAAACTGCCCCTGCGGAAGAATCAGCAGTGGTCAACGGTATGAGGATGCTGAAGGCAATGGAAACTATGGCATTAGAGGCACACAGGGTGCATCCCCAGGACAAGTGTCCTGCAATTGAAAATGTGTTCTCTCCATTGGCGAAAGATTCCGGATTAGCCCTCAGTTTCAATCTCCGGGAGGGGAATGCCAAAGGGGGTCACCATGAGAGATTGGAAAGCCAACGAAAGGATAACGTTCTACGAGTCGGGGCATGGAATGTCAGAAGATGGAAAATCTGAAAGAGAAATGCTAACGCTTGATTTAGACATAGTAGGGGTTGAAATGTCCCCTCTTTGAACAATTATACGAGACTGTCCTTAAACTGACACACAATATTTTGTTAGCGCAACGCAATCTGACTTTCAAAATTCCCTACAAAAGAATGGCCCTGACTAACATTAAACTATACCTTTCACAAATCACTTACCTCACAAAAATCTTCGCTGCTCAAGCTACTGCAATACAGCGAGCGCCACTACTGCCAGCTAAATAAAAGATTCAAACTATGGAAGGCACTAACTACTGATAGGGATAGTTAGCAAATGAAAGATATTAATAGAGAACAAACAATGTATTTACCTTGATATCATCATATATAAATATAGCAGTTCATGACAAATTTCAAAACTCCGCCATCTCTCTCCCCACATCCACCACTGCTGGCGGCTCACCTGCAACTGCGCAACGCTACGCGCTGTTCACAGCCAGCTGCCTAACACTACAATGGCGAGTATTACAACAATGCAAAGCAGCCACAGACTGCACACAGCACAGCCAGTGATTTTTATACAGAGGTGGCGTTACCAATAAAAAAACCTAAACAGCCTACTTACATAGCCCCCATGCTCCCCACAAAAAATTTTACAAAATATTTTTGGGCAGTGGCCAATAATGATTTGAAAAAATTTTTCGTAATTACAATAACAAAGATATCAAATGCACACACTTATTTATACAATGCTGGTCAAAAGCTAAAATTTTTTTCACAGTCCATAAAGACAGTCCAGATTGTTCATCACTGTAAAATTTCAGTGTTTTTCTCAAAGTCTGAGCAGTAAAAGAAAATGCACACGGAAGTAGTGGATTTCCATGGAGTCTTGAAGAAGCAGTGTTGTCCTTCCAACGGAAAGACAGTGCTGACTCTTGACATGCTGACAGGTAATGGGCCACAATGGAGCAAACCCACAGCAGAGTCATTCGAAGTTTTGAAGAATATTGGTAGGTAGGTCATCACAGAGCAGACCCACTGGAGTCCTGGTAGAGATTGTGGTATTGGTGGGCCACCAGAGGTGCAGACCCACTGCAGTCCTTGTAGAGATGATGGTATTGATGGTTGATGTAGACCCACTGTAGTCCTTGTAGAGATAATGGTACTGGTGAGTCATCAAAGATGCAGACCCACTGTAGTCCTTGTAGAGATAGCCAGCAGCCATCTGTTGTGACTGTGCAGGTGCACAATCACCAATGAAACGTCTTGCGGATAATATAGCAAGTCCATAACCACCACTTGTGCACTCACAAAGTTTTTGGAATTGTCCTTAGAACCAGCAATGCTGTTATCCAGTCCCTTGCTGAATTATTAACACACATGCAAACACTATCAGTCCCTACTTCTCACATATTGTCCATATACTATGACCAACAGAAACGTGTGCCGTGAAATGTAACTAACAAGTTAATAATATCATGAACTGGTGACAATTACAATTTTATAACATAAGAATACAATTACAAAGGCACAAAATACATCATTAAAGAACATAACAATACAGACAACATTTGTAGTAAAACAGGCGTTACAAAAGAATAGAAATAAACATATACATCAGTGTTACAGGAATTACGACATGAGTACAAAAATAAAAGATCAGAATCACTTTCGAAACATCAACTTCACACATGAGCATTAAAACAGAAGAGAGTAAATAATGTGTAAGCATATTTATAAGGTAAAAAACATATTATTAATGCCAATTATATTTGAGGATAACAGTATTCCTCATCATAGTGAATGTAGCGTAGTACTAGAAAAATTCTACAATTCTTATCAGATAAACACAAAAAGACAGGAAAAACACAAATACACAAGGGTACACAAACATATGGAGGGATGACACCAAAGGAAAGGACAGGGTTAGTTTTCAGTGTAACATTTGGTACTGCAGTCCAACCCAAAACTTCATATATCTTTCCTCTTATTTCATCCTTTGTTTCCACCAAAAAAATTCTATCTAAGCATGCTTTCTGTATTTATATGTTCACACATTTCTTACCTCAACATTTATTTCCAAGAAAATCCTACCTAAACCTGTTTTCTCAATGCATTTCTTCCAATTCATCGCAACTCATTCTCTTAGGGGCTACCCCCTCTTAAGCTAACTTAAATCTACTGAGCTCAGATGCTAAACTAAGGGACGAGGCAATGCAGCAGCACAAAATAAGTAACACAAACAGCAATCACCAAAAAATTGGAAAATTGCAAAGCAAGCTACAGTAAATCTAAATTACCAAGCATTGCAACATTACAACTAATATGAGCCAATGTGCAGCAACAAAAAAATAAATCTGGCTTAGCAGAGTAACACAAATTAAAGTTCAGTAGCACTATGCCTGGCAAACAGCAGCTTATATCTAAACATGACATAGCTCAAGCAGAAAAAATAGTACACTAAAGATAACAATGCAGATAAGGGAAATGTATAATCACATCTTAATGTCTAAGTAATTAAAGTGGTGCACCACAAGAAGTTATTCTACCAAAAAGTTACCAATTACTTGAAAAAAAATTATGAATGCAGTTCCTGTGAAGGTAAATGTCATTTGTGCTCCCTCATTTTTTAAAAAAATTATTATTTACTCGATCTGTAGACAGAAAATATTTATATTAGTACATCTATAAAATTTTATTTTAACCAATGCTGCAGTGCAGCTAGAAACTAGATATCAAATGAAATAAGCAACTATGTACAAAGCAAAGCATAAGAACATCGTTCAATAGTCATGTGGCATTTCATAAGTAGTAAAAAAATCTCTCATCTAGAAAGACAGTAGTCATAGTCAGGTGTGTAGACAAACTATTTCTTGTCATTTCATTAGGCATTTCAGTAAATATCAGAAAGTACGATATGTTTCCAAGTAATCAGCGTGTCGGATTTGCGATGCTTTCTCTAAAGGAATGACAATGGCCAGGATAATGGCCTCCCTTTTTTTTTCCTGTGCTCTGAAAGGCACGCGCTAATGGCTTTTTCTCCAGGCGTCTGACACAGCTGGGTGCCCACGACGCATTACGTGCAGGTGGTCACTTAACTTTCTTACGGAAATATTTACGACACCAGTTTCCGCTACAGTGACAGTCTCACATAAAAATATTTCACAGGTCAAGAATTAGCGTTGCAAATCTGTAGAAACAAAATCCTATAAATATAAGTGTCCAAAAAAAATATTCGTCAGCATTGTGATACAGTCATGCATTTACGCACATTTCATAACTCTTAAAGTACGATTCTTGGTTTCCAACATCCTGTTTCACAAGTCAAGAGTCCCTACCCACTATTCATCACTCCTTACCTTATTACACATATACGTATCCATCGACACTCGTCAATATTTCGTCATTATAAATATGAAGCATAAACAAATAACTCATATAGCCTCAGCCTATTAATCATAAACATACCTCAGCAGCATAATACACCTCATCGTCGTAAAAATAACATCATAACACCTCAGTCAAATCTCAACATCGTCGTAGCTTCCTCCAATAATTTCAAAACCTAAAAAAATTCTCTGCTCATGTCAGAAGTGTCATCTGCCTCAAACGTACTTTAAAAATCATGATCTCATACCAAATACGTCATTCAAAGCTCTCATAGTATCACAATGGTTCCAAAAAAAAAAATATGAACAGTTTACAAAGTACAGACAAAATACAATTTCATAAGTGTGAAGTTATCCAACTGTGTAATTGCGTAAACATCTGTCACTGATGTAATAAAAAAGTTTATCTCTCAGTTACATGATCATTTAGCTGTGTAATTTGTGTGTTAGAGAAATATGGTACCGATGTGTAAAGTCGTATAAGCAAATACCATATTAGCTAGGGTTCCTTGTGGTTGCCAAACACATGGTACACAAAGTAGGCGTATACCCCCCTGAGGATTAATGTAATTATACCCTCAGGTGTTACAGATTAAAGCAATAGAATGAAATATATCACGGAAAACTTTCTTTGTAATTCAAAAATCTTGAAAAATAAATGGCTTAAGTACAAAATCTCTCAAATGCGTGTCCTGTAGCGCTAAATGTGCGTC
Source organism: Schistocerca serialis cubense (assembly GCF_023864345.2). Taxonomy (NCBI): domain Eukaryota; kingdom Metazoa; phylum Arthropoda; class Insecta; order Orthoptera; family Acrididae; genus Schistocerca; species Schistocerca serialis. The sequence continues at coordinate 336,729,788 of NC_064638.1, forward strand.
TTGCTGTAAGATAATTCTGTGGAAGTGTCGTACTTATCGTCCTCCGAAAGCCAAGTTCTGCAGAAGTCAATGTACTTACCTCATGATAAACAAAAGTGAAATGCTTTATGTATAGATATCTCAGTTATTACGCTTATTGCCGTGATGAAGAAAGTACTGTGCTGTAATGTATTGTTGTGCTACGGAAAAGGCAGTCTCATTGTAGCTATACCACAAAAGTTACTACTAAAACCTGTTTTACTTTCCAGAATAAAACAGAAAACTGTGCAGATATAAAACAGAAACACTGCAAAAGCAACATTGTAAATTGTCACTCATTAGTAGCGTCGTGATAAAATCGTGTAGCTGTCACATAAACTAACCACTGTGCCATCTGGTATCTCACTGAAAGTACTTTAAATCCAGAATATATTTTCAAGTAAACCAAAATGTTGCATTAAAATCTCATTAGCAGTACTGGTAAATGTTCTAAGTATGTAAGCCTTATAGTCGTTCCATAATCGTGCAACTAACAAGCAAGAATGTACACACACAATAACACTGTGACGTCTGTTCACTATAACAATGCATTCGTCATTTCTGTTTAAGTAAGTTCTCTTGGTTCTTGATTGGATATTTAACTTCAAACATTGTTGTATGTTAACAGATTCTAAGTCTGACATTGCATATTAGTAATGTGAAGCGAAAAATTTTATGGCAAAGACTAAGTTAAAAGCAGATTATCTTTCAATAAATGGTTTTACATGTGAAATGTGGTGTAAACCTTTACTCTTCCTAGTACGCAGAGTTTCAACTTCAACGCAATTATCATGTGGTATACGTTGGATTCTGTAAGGTCCATTGTAAACTAGAAAGAATTTGTGACTCAAGTGTTTCTTCTTATGTGACAATGAATGAGCTTTAATGAGAACTTTCTGACCAATATACAACTTCTTTGCATTTGCTTTACCGTGTAGTTTTCTCCTTTTGTCTGCTGCAGATTTTATATTTTTAAGAGCCAAATCAATTATGTCTTTGTGTCGAAGTTTACGTGTATTCGGGAAAGGTACAAGCTCTCTGATTCTGTTCGGTGGTTCTTCATTCTTCAGTACAAGAGTAGGTGGTAAAGTAGTGGAGTCGTGAGGCATTTCATTCAGCACGTTTTGAAATAAGTGTAAATATCTGTCCCAATGCTGATGCTTTCTGTGACAATAAAGTCTGCAAAGCTTATTGATTTCTTTCATAATCCGTTCAGACGGGTTGCAATGTGGTGAGTACAATGAAATAAAAACGGGTTTGATTTTATGGTTGCGAAGCATGCGTGACCAAACAGCAGATCTGAATTGCGGTCCGTTATCTGAAATGACTTTACTAACGTGTCCAACTTCACGTAAGAAATTTTTAACAAAGGCGTTGGATACAGATCGTCCAGTGGCTTTACGTAACGGAGTGAAAGAAACAAATTTTGAAGTAAGTTCAACAGCGACTAGAACGTACGAAAATCCATTAGATGTTCTGACAAGCGGTCCCAAGAGATCAACAGCAGCAAATTCTTTTAATTTAGAAGGAATGATAGGAAACAACGGAGCACGATGTGAGACAGTAGATGGTTTCGCCTTTTGACAAAGTTTACAAATAGACAAGACTCTTCGAATTCGCTTTTCCATATTGTTAAAATAACAAGTCGTTCGAAGAATATGATAACATTTTCGTGGGCCAAAATGTGCGTAGCTGAAATGAATGTACCAAATGAGCTTATTAACAAAATCCTCTGGAATGCAAAGTACCCATAGCTTGTCATCAACAGTGCAGCGTTTGAAGAGTATGTTGTTTCTAACCAGGTAATAATGCCGAATCTGTGTGTGTGTCTTTTCATGCCATTTACTCTTGATGTCTTTCCAAATCGGATCTTTATCTTGTTCATGAGCAATGTCCTTTAAAGATGTGGTGATGAAGTTTTCAAAGGCGACTTTCTGAATGTAAAGAATACTGAAATTTTTCTCAATGTTGCCTTCTGTGTTACTTTTCTCAAGCCCAGCCGGTGCGCGTGACAGTGCGTCCGCAACAATGTTCTCCTTGCCGGGAATGTAGACTATTGTGAAGCGGAATTCTTGCAGAAACAATGCTCAACGTTTTAACCTGTCATGATTTAATTTTGAAGACATAAGAAATTGTAATGCACGATGATCACTGTATACTTTTACGTGCTTACCAGAAAGAAAGAAACGGAATTTGTTAAATGCCCAAACGATTGCTAAAGCTTCTAATTCAGTAACGGAATAATTTTTTTCAGATTTTGTTAGCACTCGGCTAGCAAAAGCAATGGTTTTCTGAACAGTAATGTCATTTTCTATGGCTTCTTGAAATAAATGGGCAACAAGACCGACTTTAGAAGAATCCGTGCTAAGGCAGAAATCTTGTGATAGATCTGGATGAGCTAATATTGGCGCATGAAGTAACGCTTCTTTTAAAGAATCGAATTCCAACTGTGCTTGTTCGTCCCAGTTCCAAATAGTATTTTTTGCAGTGAGAGAACAAAGTTTTGGTGTAACAAGAATTTGCATATTCAGAAAACGACGGTAAAAATTTACGAGACCTAGAAAACTGCGGACTTGTCTTTTTGTGGATGGAACTGGAATGGCTCTGATTGCTTCTAACTTTTCAGGATCCGGCTGAATGCCTTTAGAAGAAATAATATGTCCCAAAAACTTCACCTTTGTCCGACCGAATTCAGACTTTTCCAAGTTAACTGTAATTCCAAATTCTGCAAAAATACGTAACAAACTGTTGAGGATGCGATTATGTTGTTCCCATGAAGCTTCTGCTATTAGAATATCGTCCACATATAAGGTGATGTGACGTTTTAAGAACTCAGGCAATATGGAATTTAGCCCGCGAATGAATGCTGCTGAAGAAATGTTCAAACCAAAGGCAAGTTTCCGAAACTGATAACAAACGCCGAAACAAAGGAAAGCTGTGTATTTTCTACATTCTGGATGAAGTTCCATCTGATAAAAGCTGGATCTGAGATCAATGGAAGACAACACTTTTACACCATTAAAATTTTGAAGAAGTTCTTCCAACGTTTGCGGCCTGTCTGTTTCAGGAATAATGATAGTATTGATTTGTCTCGAATCTAAGACAAGTCTGATCGATCCATTTTTCTTCTCAACAACATGTAATGGATTGTTGTATGAGCTTACTGCAGGCTCAATAATGCCCTCATCAAGCATAGATTGTACTTCTGTTCTAACACGGTCCCTATAATGCGCCGGAATTACGTATGGTCTAACACAAAATTTAGTATGCTCACGAACACGAAATTGGTATTGAAATCCCTTGATTGTTCCTGTTTTGTGAGTAAAAACTGTGGAATGTGCTTGTAAAATCTCAAAGAGGTCCTGCCTATCAGTGTCATTACAATTCTCAATTGTTTGAATTTTATTCTGAATTAACTTATTACTTTCAAATATACCGTCGACATCATCCCTGTCAGTACTTGCAGAGTGATTGTTAGTGTCAAGTTCCGTTGAAAATTCCGAACTGTTGTCTAGCAGGAGGTAAAGCCGATTAATTTCTTCGTTATGGTTTGAGAGCCAATCTTCAAATTTCAAAGCTACTGACTTACCTTCTTTTTCTAAACTTATTTCAGCATCGTGAAAGCTTAAGATTGCTTTGTATTCATTCAAAAAGTCTACTCCCAGTATAATTTCTGTCGACAATAATGGAACAATAAGAAAGCTCATAGAGAAGCTGTGGCTTTGACAAAAGAATTCTAAGTTGGTTTGTTGGCGTACATCTACACTTTTTCCAAAGATTGCACCTTGTAATTTAATCTTACGTAACGGAAGTGTGGGACAATCGTTCGATTTGTTGCATTTGCTAAAGGCTGTTTCACTAATTACTGAAATGGGACTGCCAGAGTCAAGTACTGCCGTAAATTTTACATCATTTACTGTGATGTGAATCACAGGATATGCAATGTTGTTATGTTTTATGTCGTGTTCCTGGAGTAAGATGTCCCTAATGTCTTCCATTTTTACGTAATTACTAGCTACGGCAACTGCGTCGTCAGTTTCATAAGTATGTTTTGTGGCTGCCAGCGGTGTGAGTCATTGCCTATTGTCTCTTTGTTGGCGCGCGTCGTTATTGGGGTTTGGAGACCTAACTTCTACAAATTAACCGTGACGAGAGGGCCCTGCTCTGTTTGAATCCCGCCAGTTCTGATGCAATTCAGGTCTGTCGTTACGATCACATCGTCTGTCGTCATGTCGGTAGTTCCTGTAGTTTCTTTCTTGTCGGTTAAGTGGTGGAGCATTTCTCCCTGAATCGTAACTGCGCGCTGGACTGTTGCGTCTCAAGTTATTCTGTCTCCCGTAATAATAATTGTTTTGGTTCCCATATTGTCTGTTTCTCTGATTGTCTCTGTGATAGTCATTACCGCGGAGAGGTGATCTTTCCCTGTAATTATTACTACTCTGCCAACGGTTGTCATACGGGTGGTGTCTGTTTTGGTCACGATTTGTGTTGTGAGAATAGCCTTGTCGCGTCCAGTTATTATCGAGGAATTGTGACGGATGTGACCTGTAATTGTTGTGTTCCTGTTTCCGCATTCCGCGATTGTCAGTGTCAATTTCCAATTCTTGTAACAGTCCCTGAAAAGCTTCAATGTCGTCTTTGCAACGTCCTGCCAAAATAATGTGTCGTAAATGTTCAGGCAATTTGATTAAGCAAATGCGGATAAGTTCTGAGGGGCTGTATGGGTTTGACAGGTACTGATTCTTGTGCAACATGTCTTCAAAATATTTCATAAGACTGGAAAATTCAGATTGTTCGAAACGTTTCATCATTATGATGCTTTGTTTTACTCGGTCTTGTGTGGCCTGAGACCAATATGCTGAGAGGAAGGCATGGTAAAACTCTCCTTCACTGTGGCAATCGTGAATTACCGATCGCATTCTTACAGCTGGTTCATTCTCCAAGTAGCCACACATAAATTCTAATCTGTGCTCTAATGACCAGTTGGGAGGAAAACAATGAGAGAATTGATGGAGCCATGCTTGTGGATGAATGTCGTTGCCAGAATTCTTAAATGTTTTGAATTTACGTGTAGTAATGAACAGCTTATAGTCAAAGTCATCATGTCGGCGAGTCGCATATCGGTCATTGTTACGTCGTTTCGGCGGTTCCATTTCAAAATTCGGTGCACCTTGCCAATTTCTTTCATAACTTCCGAAGTGTCCTGTGTTATTATTTTGTGGTTGTTCCGTATTTCTAAGTCCCTCTTCCCGTATTGGAGCGCGAGTGGCCTCTGAAATACGTAATTCTTGTATTACCTGAGTCAGCTGATCTTGTACTTCCCGGATTTCTCTTTGGTGTTGCGTATTAATTTGATTCTGATTTTGTTTGAATTTCCTAATTTGTTCGCACTCTTCTGTGTCATTAAAGACTACCGGTTTTGTGTCGTTCAGATTATCATCTACCTTCGTAGATAAGTTAGTGAACTGATCCGAAAGTTCGGCTACTTTCTCCGATAGTGAACACATTTCCTCAATGTGTTTTTCTGAACTAAGTTTCAGAGAGTCCATTTGTGTTGAAATCGAATCTACTGTGTTCTTTAAGTTTTCCTGAGTTTTTGCAAGTTGCGTAACCGAATCGGTAGATGCAACTGAGTCAAATTTAGCTTGCAAGGTCTCATGATTTTCATGAACAATAATTTGCAGTTCTTTTATGGCTGCTTCGTGATTCTGTAATGCCTTTTCATGCCGCGAAAAAATAGGTTGAAAATGCTCACAAATTTGAGTTTTTACGTCATTACAGACTTTTTGACATTTCGATTCAATGTTATGTAACTCAGTAGTTAAATCTTCACGCGTTTGTTCAAGAGTTTGTTCCAATGAGTCTAACTTTTGAAGCTGTTGCTGTGTTTGTCTCTGATTTTGTTCCAGTGTGTCTAACTGTTGCTGTGTTTGTCTCTGATTTTGTTCCATTGTGTCTAACTTTTTAAGATTTTGTTCCACTGTGTCTAACTTTTTGAGATTATGTTCCACTGTGTCTAACTTTTTAAGATTTTCTCCCATTTGTCTCAGATTTTGTTCCATTTGTTGCATTAATTGCAATAATAATGTATTAGTGTCTGGAATCTGTTTCTCTATGCATTTCGGCAGTGCATTTGCACCGGCAACATTCACATTTTGACAAGCAGAAAATGTGTCTTGACTTATTTGAGAAAACGGTGATGACCCAAAACCTGAATCTACAGTATTTGCGAAATTGTGTCCTGTCATTTCGGATCCCTGAGGCGAGCTGTTGCCGACCGATCGATCGATAATGCTTCCCTGTTCTACATCTACATCTACATCTATACTCCGCGAGCCACCTTACGGTGTGTGGCGGAGGGTACTTATTGTACCACTATCTGATCCCCCCTTCCCTGTTCCATTCACGAATTGTGCGTGGGAAGAACGACTGCTTGTAAGTCTCCGTATTTGCTCTAATTCACTACCTGTTTCAATGTCTACACCATTGTTTGCAGCCCGCTCCATTTCCCTATGCACAATTACCAAATTACTACTTTGAACATCAGTTAATTCATTACTCGGTGGCGCTAACACACTGCTTTCATTTTCACTGTCATTTCTCAGTTTACTTTGGAGCCTAGTATTACGTTTTTCACACGCCATTATTGTCACAGTATTTCACACGACAACACAGAAAAACACAATTTGAAGATCAAAAATAAGAGAACACATTAACATAGCACTGAAAATAATATCTAGTTAATTGCAGCTGCGAAATACTTGGTGCAAATCTACATGCATGCCACAACTGTTTTACTGTACAACAATGAAAGACTGCAACTACAAAGGAGATTTTCTCTATGATTACGCACTATCAATAAACAAAATCTACACTAATTACACAAACTACAAGAAAAAAAATCAGAAGATTCCAGTGAGGTATCCTGGCAGGGTCGCCATATGAAATGTCCCCTCTTTGAACAATTATACGAGACTGTCCTTAAACTGACACACAATATTTTGTTAGCGCAACGCAATCTGACTTTCAAAATTCCCTACAAAAGAATGGCCCTGACTAACATTAAACTATACCTTTCACAAATCACTTACCTCACAAAAATCTTCGCTGCTCAAGCTACTGCAATACAGCGAGCGCCACTACTGCCAGCTAAATAAAAGATTCAAACTATGGAAGGCACTAACTACTGATAGGGATAGTTAGCAAATGAAAGATATTAATAGAGAACAAACAATGTATTTACCTTGATATCATCATATATAAATATAGCAGTTCATGACAAATTTCAAAACTCCGCCATCTCTCTCCCCACATCCACCACTGCTGGCGGCTCACCTCCAACTGCGCAACGCTACACGCTGTTCACAGCCAGCTGCCTAACACTACAATGGCGAGTATTACAACAATGCAAAGCAGCCGCAGACTGCACACAGCACAGCCAGTGATTTTCATACAGAGGTGGTGTTACCAATAAAAAAACCTAAACAGCCTACTTACAGGGTCAATGAACTGAAATGGAAAGAAGAGAAGGCTTTCTGTTCAGATGAGCGTATAGGATAATATTAACAGCAAAAGAAAATAGTATAGCAGCAGTAGGATTCTTTGTGAATGGAAAGGTAGGGCAGAATGACAGACTGAATAGTTCAGTGGTAGGGTTGTTCTTATCAGAATCGACAGCCAAGCAACACCGACAACGGTGAAGATGAAGAGCTAGAGAAAGTATATAAGGATACTGAAAGGGTAATACAATGTGTAAAGGGATATGAAAATCTAACAGTCGCGGGGGTAGGGGAGAGAGAGGCGTCAATACAGTTGTAGGAGAAGGAGTAGAAGAAATTGTTCCAGGAGAACATGGGATTGGGACAAGGAATGAGAGAGGGGAAAGATTAACTGATTTCTGTAATAAATTTCAACTAGTAATATAGGGAATATTCTGTTGAATAATCACAAGAGGTGAGGTATACTTGGAAAAGGGGGAGGTGGGGAGGACACGGGAAGATTTCAGTTAGATTACATGATTGTCAGACAGAGATTCCGAAATCAGATACTGAACTGTAAGGCAGATATATACTCAGATCACAAGAGTGATGAAAAGTACGGTGAAGTTTAAGTAATTAGTCACGAAGAATCAATGTGTAAAGAAGTGGATACGTAAGTGCTAAGGAATGACGAGATACGCTTCAAGTTCCCTAAGGCTGTAGATACAGAAATAAGGAATAGCTCAGTAGACAGTACATTTGAAGAGGAATGGACATTTCTAAAAGTTGGAAGAAAAACATAGTAATAAAGAAGACAACTGCGAAGAAAAAATGGGTAACCCAAGAAATACTTCAGTTGATCGATGAAAGAGGGAAGTACAAAATGGTTCAAGGACACTCAGGAATATAGAAATGTCAGTCACTGAGGAATGAAATTAATAGGATGTGCAGGGGAGCTAGGACATATGGCTGCATGAAAAATGTGAAGAAATCGAAAAAGAAATGATCGTCGGAAGGACTAAATCAGCGTATAGAAAAGTCCAAACAACCTTCTGTGACGTTACAAGCAAGGGTGGTAACATTGAGAGAGCAACGGAAATTCCACTGTTAAATGCAGAGGAGAGAGCATATAGGTGGAAAGAGTGCACTGAAGGCCTCTATGAGTGGGAAGCTTTGTCTGATATGATAGAAGAGGAGACAGGAGCCGATTTAGAAGAGATAGGGGATTCAGTATTTAGAATCAGAAGTAGATAGAGTTTTGGAGGACTAAGACCAAATAAGACAGAAGGTGTTGATACAATTCCATCAGAATTTCTAAATCATTACGAGAAGTGGCAACAAAACGACTATTCACTTTGTTGTTTAGAATGTATGAGTTTGGTGACATACTATCTGACTTTTGGAAAAATATCATCCACACAATTCCGAAGACTGCAACAGCTGAGAAGGGCGACGATATCGCACAATCAGTTTAACAGCTCATGCATCCAAGTTGCTAACAAGAATAATATACAGAAGAATGGAAAAGAAAATTGAGGATGTGTTAGATGATGATCAGTTCGGCTTTAGGAAAGGTAAAGGCATCTGAGGGGAGATTCTGACGTTGTGATGGATAGTGGAAGCAAGATTTTTTACAAATGAAGATACGTTCATTGGATTTGTCGACCTGGAAAAAGCGTTAGACAATGTAAAACGGTGCAAGACGTTCCAAATACTAAGAAATATAAAGATAAGCTGTAAGGAGAGACGGGTAATACGTAATATCTGCGGCAGTCAAGACGGAAAAATTAGAGTGGACGACCAAGAACGAAGTGCTCAGATTGAAAAGGGTGTAAGACAGGGATGTAGTATTTCGGCCCTGTTCAGTCTGTACATCGAAGAAGCGTTGCTGGAAATAAAAGACAGCTTCATGTGGGGAATTAAAATTCAAGGTGAAAGGATATCAGTGATACGACTAGCTGATGACACTGCTATCCTGAGTAAAAGTGAAGAAGAATTAAATGATCTGGTGAATGGAATGAACAGTCTAATGAGTACAGATTAAGGATTGAGAGTACATCAAAGAAAGACGTAAGTAACGAGAAGTAGCCGAAATGACAACAGCAAGAAACCTAACTTTAGAATTGGTGGGCATGAAGTAGATGAAGTTAAGGAATTCTGCTACCTAGGAAGGAAAATAACGAATGACGGACGCAGCAAGCAGGACATCAAAAGCAGACTAGCACTGGCTGAAAGGACATTCCTGGCCAAGAGAGATCTACTAGTATCAAACATATACCTTAATTTGAGGAAAATTTCTGAGGATGTTCGACTGGAGCACAGCATTATATCCTATCTGTAATAATCTGTGTTACACCAAATGCGAGACATGACCCTGTCATGAAAAGGATATTTGGATTCAAAGGTGTGACTACCTAAAATTAATCTTGATTCCCAGAGTACATACATTCCTAGGTTCTATCTCATGTTGTACAAAGACCTTCTGTGCCTCTCCACGAAAAATATGCATTTGCAATGGTTATTCTAGATTTTGTCAGTTCACTATGTCTACAGGGTGGTCAGAAAATGTTAAACGCTTGTAGGGATATTGCAGGTTAGGATGTATTGAGACGTAAATGTTAAGAAAAAATTCGATACGTTGCGCCGTTTCCGAGTTACTTAGCATTAGTCCGGCGCTCACATTCAACGAATGCTTTGTTTAGTTAGCTGAAACTTAAATTTACGCCCGCGAGGACGTTATTGGGTAGCTCCAGTGTTAAATAACTCGGAAGCGGCGAAAAGTATCGGATTTTTTTCTTAACATTTGTCTCGGTACGAGGTGCATTCAAGTTCTAAGGCCTCCGATTTTTTTTCTAATTAACTACTCACCAGAAATCGATGAAACTGGCGTTACTTCTCGACGTAATCGCCCTCCAGACGTACACATTTTTCACAACTCTGACGCCATGATTCCATGGCAGCGGCGAAGGGTTCTTTAGGAGTCTGTTTCGACCACTGGATAATCGCTGAGGCAATAGCAGCACTGCTGGTGAATGTGCGGCCACGGAGAGTGTATTTCATTGTTGGAAAAAGCCAAAAGTCACTAGGAGCCCGGTCAGGTGAGTAGGAAGCATGAGGAATCACTTCAAAGTTGTTATCACGAAGAAACTGTTGGGTAACGTTAGCTCGATGTGCGGGTGCGTTGTCTTGGTGAAACAGCACACACGCAGCCCTTCACGGACGTTTTTGTTGCAGTGCAGGAAGGAATTTGTTCTTCAAAACATTTTCGTAGGATGCACCTGTTACCGCAGTGCCCTTTGGAACGCAATGGGTAAGGATTACGCCCTCGCTGTCCCAGAACATGGACACCATCATTTTTTCAGCACTGGCGGTTACCCGAAATTTTTTTGGTGGCGGTGAATCTGTGTGCTTCCATTGAGCTAACTGGATTGAAAAATGGCATCCACGTCTCATCCATTGTCACAACCGGCGAAAATTAAGTCCCATTCATGCTGTCGTTGTGCGTCAACATTGCTTGGCAACATGCCACACGGGCAGCCATGTGGTCGTCCGTCAGCATTCGTGGCACCCACCTGGATGACACTTTTCGCATTTTCAGGTCGTCATGCAGGATTGTGTGCACAGAACCCACAGAAATGCCAACTCTGGAAGCGATGTGTTCAACAATCATTCGGCGATCCCCCAAAACAATTCTCTCCACTTTCTCGATCATGTCGTCAGACCGGCTTGTGCGAGCCCGAGGTTGTTTCGGTTTGTTGTCACATGATGTTCTGCCTTCATTAAACTGTTGCACCCACGAACGTACTTTCGACACATCCATAACTCCATCACCACATGTCTCCTTCAACTGTCGATGAATTTCAATTGGTTTCACACCACGCAAATTCAGAAAACGAATGATTGCACGCTGTTCAAGTAAGGAAAACGTCGCCATTTTAAGTATTTAAAACAGTCTCATTCTCGCCGCTGGCGGTAAAATTCCATCTGCCGTACGGTGCTGCCATCTCTGGGACATACTGACAATGAACGCGGCCTCATTTTAAAACAATGCGCATTTTTCTATCACTTTCCAGTCCGGAGAAAAAAAATCGGAGGCCTTAGAACATGAATGCACCTCGTACAATTTTCCCTGCAGCATCCGTACAAGTGTTTCAGACATTTTCTGACCACCCAGGATACGGAAATAGACGTATATTAGTGGGATGTAGAAGTTTCTAATTTTATACATACTGGACATTTACGGCTGCTAGGAAGAGAATATTTGGCTATTAGACAGGGCACGTTACCGAGCGAGGAGGCGCAGTAGTTAGCACACTGGACTCGTATTCGGGAGGACGACGGTTGAAACCCGCTTCCGGCTATCCTGATTTAGGTGCCCTCTGATTTCTCCAAAATCGCTTCAGGCAAATGCCGAGATGGTTTCTTTGAAAGGGCATGGCCAACTTCCTTCCCTTGGACGATGACCTCGCAGTTTGGTCCGCTCCCCCAAATCAGCCAGCCAACGAGAGAGCACATTCTGAACCTGCTCTAGTTTTCTTCTGTTGTAAAATAGCTTAACTGGAAGCATGAGCAACCACTGTCCGTCGCACGCTACTGTGCCAGCGCTTTTCTTCTCATCTCCCCCCTTCCTCGACGTCTCGACCTTTCTGTCTATCTGTCTATCTACAGGGGTTAGACAAAAGTGTGGGAACCCCGCGAGAAATGCTTGCTTGAAAGAGTTCAGCCAAGTCTGCAGGTTGCCGTGCTGAATTTGACCGCAAGCGGAACCTGAGCAATGTCCTTAGTTAGTTTCAAGTGTCAGTCGTGGCCAGAGCAGAGTCCTCTGTGCTTGTGAGTGCACTATGTTGGAGATAAGTGAATTAGGCCGGGGCAAATTATTGGTGCTTATATGACTGGCGCTTCGGTAAAAGAAAGGTCGCGAAAAAATTGGTGTTTCAAGAGGCATCGTATCGAAGATTTATACCGCATACACAAAGTGAACGTTAATAAAACCGACAAACTACAGACACGGATTCCTGACTGGAAATGGAGGAAAAAAAGTCCTGTGAAAATGTTTCTGGAGATGCATCGTTGTCAAGGTAGATGGCGCTGAAGAATAACAGTTCCTCTGACCACGTATCGTGTGTTCCTTGTATATTGCATGCTGTGTGATTGACGCAGGGTAATGTAAGTTGCGGAACGGTTCGGTGTTCACGTCGGGAACTAGCCAAGATGGTGGTTGTGTACGGTCAAGCAGATGGAAACATTCGAGAGGGAGCACGGCTATACCGAAACACCAAACAGTATTTCAAGCCCTTTTTTGGGCGATTCTGCGATTGTGGTTAATTTCAGACAGACGAACGTGCAGGGAGACCGCTGACTGTGCGTACATGTGATCTGGAGGACCGGGTTCTACAGGATACTGAGACGAACCCTATCATAAGGTCCAAGAAAGTGGTCCGCCAACATGGTGTAAGCCGAAGTACAATTATGTGTGACCTGCGTGACAGCCACTGCTATCCCTATCACCTGCAATCCCATGGAAGCCGCTTTGAAGATCTGTTGTGACGTGGATGCGGTGCAGCTCTGTGCTGTGTTCCGGGATGATTTGTTGTCGTTGCACGCACGCCATTATTCCATCCCTGCAGTTTGTCGGTTTTATTGATGTTCACCTCATCGAGAAAGCGGAAAAATATCCGAAAAGTCACTACCCGGACGAAAGTATATATTGATTGGTCACAACAGACTGTCATGGTAGAGACTGGAACGAAGAATAAGAGGACGACTGCAGCAAAAGTCACTGCAGAACTGAAATTTCAAAATCACTTACCGTGAATACACATACCCGCAGCAGGAAAACGTCGTGCCGTAGCCATTTAACATGGGCCGTGGAGCAATGGAAGAACGTCAGTTAGTTGTGTGAATATTTTTGCAACTGATTCCAACTCCTGGCCGAGCTTACGGACGGTGTTCGCTGACGATTTGGACTATTACATAGTTGTCTGCCAGGTCGCATTACTGCACAGATTGTGTGACCACTTCGGCTGAACTGGTTCATCCTATGGAGCAGTATGTATTCGCCAGTGGAGATTCCGTGTTACAAGACTCCAGGGCCACTGTTCACATGGCTCGCATTGGCCAGGACTGCTTTTTTAAGCACGTGAATGAACTGTCGCATCTCTCCAGGCCACCATATTCACCAGATGTCCATATTACTGAGACTTGTCTTCGTCGGAGAGAAGGCAACGTGATCGCTATCCACCTGAACTTACCACTATTTTGCAGGAAGAATGGTGTAATAGTCGCTTGAAAATCACACAGATTATGTGTTTATCAATACAAAGACGACTAGAATCTGTTTTCAATGCAGACTGTTTCCCTACACCTTACTGGCAAGGTAATACGTTGAATTTGTGGTGTTTCCACTTTTTGTACATCTGCATTTCCTCTGATTCCCTGAAATAACTAAGATTACAAATGACAATGCGGGTGACCATCTTGACCATTGTGTCTGCTACGGCGATCGTCCGCCAACCGCTCTACACCATCTCTATAGGCTCTCTAATACCATATACGAAGATAATTCCAGATTGCTGTGCCAATTTTCGCAGTAAAGTAATAAGAAGTGTTTCGAAAACAGCAAGGAATTTTAGAATATTTAACATGAACCTTTCAGTTGCTGTCTTGGGTCCTGGGGTCCTGACCACCCGAAAAGAACGTTCCTAAAAAAACCCAGCTCGCCTCATGATTCCACAGGCAGAATAGGCAATCCACGGTAGCCAAGACAGAAAGCGAAAGACCTTCCGTCCCCCTCCGCGTATTATGTAGAAAGACAGAGTTCCGGATGGTAGGAGAGATTGGTTGAAAGACACAGCATTGTCCCACAGTCACACGCTTGCGGTTTGCGAACTTGAGTTCACTCAGCATTACGGGATTTTCTACGTGTAATTTTTGATGTCACAGAAATTGTGCCATCCTCGGTGAAGCTGAAGAAGAATTACATGATCTCTTGAATGGAGTAGACAGTCTAATGAGTACGGGATATGGTTTTGTGTTAACAGAAGAGCCAACACAGTGTAACGAGTGGAGGCCGAAATGCACGCGTTTTAGCTCAAGCAGGCTGGCATGAGGAGAGAAGCACTATACTGACGTGAGGTCCGGAACATGACAAGGAATGAGAATTCAGAAAGCGGACGTAATTAGTTTGATACTTAACTTTAATCCATTAATGATGAACGTCGCTGTTGGCGGTACATGATTCACAATATTATCTGTTCAGAATACATTCTTGAAGATAGTAATTATAGTAACTGAATATGGCTCCTTGCTAGGTCGTAGCAAATGACGTAGCTGAAGGCTATGCTAAACTGTCGTCTCTGCAAATGAGAGTGTATGTAGACAGTGATCCATCTCTAGCAAAGACGGCTGTACAACTGGTAGAGTGCTAGGGAGTCTCTCTAGACTAGACCTGCCGTGTGGCGCCGCTCGGTCTGCAATCACTGATAGTGGCGATACGCGGGTCCGACGAATGCTAACGGACCGCGGCCGATTTAAAGGCTACCACCTAGCAAGTGTGGTGTCTGGCGGTGACACCACATATGGATTGAGGGTAAACCGTGAAAAGACAAAGGTAATGAAATGTAGCAGAAATGAGAATAGCGATAAACTTAAAATCAAAATCAGTGACCACGAAGGAGCCGAAGTTAACTAATTATTCGACCTTGATAGCAAAGTGACCCATGATGGACGAAGCAAGGACGACATAAGAAACAGAGTAGCACAAGCAAATAGGGCAGTCGTGGCCAAGAGAAGTCTACTTATATCAAACATAGGCGTTAATTTCAGGATGAAATTTCCGAGGATATACGTTTGGAGCGCAGCATCTTATGGCAGCGAAGCACTGACAGTGAGAAAACAGGAACAGAAGATGATCGAAGCGTTTGAGATGTGGTGCTAGAGAAGAATGTTGAGAATTAGGTAGACTGATAAGTTAAAGAATTGGCGAAGAAAGGAATACACGGAAAATATTGACAGGAGGAAGGTGAGGATGATAAGACATGTGCGACGACTGTAGGGAATAACCTCCATGGTACTAGAAGGAGCTCAAGAGGGTAAAGACTGCAGGGCAAACAGAAATATAAAGACACTGAAAAAATAATTGATGACGTAGGGTGAAGAGATATTATGAGAGGAAGAAGTCAGCAAAGGATACGAATTCGTGGCGGGCGCATCAAAGCAATCATAAGAATGATGAGGAAGAAGAAAAGATGTCGAGTTTCTCCTCCGTATGGCTCTTAAACAAACTCGTGTGAAAAACTTTCTGGAGAAAGTAACTTCTGTGTGATGTATCGCTACCAAGTGACATAGCTCGATGAAACTTGAATCAAACATAGAAATTACTGTTACAGTTTTGTACAGAAGGTAAATGAATGAAATACATAATGAAATGAACGGAGATGGCACTTTTATTGAAAGACGATAATTACTCTGAAATCACCCCGATTTATGATGGTCCCTTACATGTAGCAAAAGACAGACATTGTTCTTTATAGGGAGTCGGATCACCACGGACGGCAGTGAACGCTCTGCTACGTCCTCCCTTGCTGTCCACAAGGTCCGTAAGGAGGTCTTGTGGTACAGCGTCTCATTCCTCCATGGCTGGTCGCGGCGGAGGTTCGAGTCCTCCCTCGGGCATGGGTGTGTGTGTTTGTCCTTAGGATAGTTTAGGACAAGAAGTGTGTAAGCTTAGGGACTGATGACCTTAGCAGTTAAGTTCCATAAGGTTTCACACACATTTGAAAATTTTTCATTGCTCCACCAGCGCTGTTGGCAGTTGATGGATGATCGTCTGTGCATACGAACGTGTTGCAGTACGTCTCCCCAACACATCCCACAACTGGTCGATTGGATTTAAGTCAGGGCAATGGGCAGGCCATTCCATGCGCCGAGTATCCTCTCGTTCTAAGATATTCTCCATCTGTGCTCTTCGATATGGTCGCAGTCATCCATAAAAGTGAATCCAGGGGCGGACGCACCACTGAAAAGACGGACATGGGGAAGGTGTACATTGTCTCAATAACGTTGGCTGGCGAATGTACCGTGTTCCAAGATCTGTAGATCAGTACGCCTATGCAACATTATACCTGCCCATTCCGTAACAACAATATTCCCGGGCACATTATGTGTTCCCATCTCTCATCATATGAGAGAACGTCCAGAATCACTAGACTGAAACTGCTGTCGTCTAAGAAGAGCGCGTGACGCCGCTCCTCGTTAGTGCAGTCCTATGCTCTTGGCATCATCGGCAACGCTTCCGCCGATGCCCGGATGTCAACGGGACGTAACTCGCTGGTCGTCGGGCAGTCCGCATGCCACTGTGCGGAGTGAGACTGCGTGCCCTACGATTCTGTTACAGGTGGTTGCAACTGCATCCGATGTTTGAGGTGAGCCCCTTTTTGCATGTTGCACCTTGCAGCGGTCGTCTGCTGCTGTAATAACTTCCCGTTCACACGAACCCAATGCTGTCAACAATGTCAACCTCATGGCCTACACTCGTTACACTTTCTTCTCCTTGACGTTTTCAGACGATTCTTCCCAATGTCAAGTGGTCCGCCGCGATAGTCGAGTGGTCAGTGCCACATTGCTGTCGTACAGGCCCGGGTTCGATTCCCGCCTGGCTCGGAGATGTTCTCCGCTCAGGGACTGGGTGTTGTGTTGTCTTCATCAACATTTCTTGTCCATGTGCGCGTAGGGAGCCCAATGTGGCTTCTAATGTAATAAGACCTGCACCAAGGCGGACGGAACTGCCCCGCAAGGGGCCTCAAGGCCTATGACGCCAAACGCTCATACCCATCTATCCATACTGTCAAGTCATCCAAATGTTGTCTCCGAGCCATATTGTAATGAAGAACACTACCACAGTGCACCGTAGCTTCTCGCTGGTTGATACACACTGTCTTCCTTCAACTGCCCCATGTTGGCGAGCCAGCGCCATTTAACGCTATAATCACGATGACCTCAGGACATGTCGAGCTTCCTGCGTACGACTGGGGGACAATTGCCAACATGTTCCCGCACTTTCATACATTTCCACCTAATTGTCAATTTCTTATGTACTTTGTCTATCTCGTCCTTAAGTTTTATAGAGCAATAAAAATTTCGTGACGCACGTAATGTAAAATTTTAAAACGACAGTTTTCCATGTATTATATTTCTCTAAACTGCAGTTTCTAGGAAGCTATACTAAAGGAATGAAAATAATCTTTTTTTGTATTCATATTGAACAAGTAGGATAAAGCAACCGTTTTCCGTTCTTTCCTTGTTGTTTCCTATTTTTTTTCAGTACTTCATCTTCTCCTATGTCATTAATATTATGTTAAAATGCTTTGTAATTTTACCGTTATTATTATTACAGTCAAAGTCAGCTGTGGTGCGTTGAAGGTGAGGCTGCCGGTAAGATTTGACGGGCGTTCAGTAAGTAATGCAACACTTTTTTCTCGGCCATTTTCGGTTGAAGAAATGCAGAATTTGTTGTGGGACAGCGTGGAATATTCCTGCTACAGCCCCTAGAGTTTCACGAAGTTCCAATAGTTGGCGATACTATACGTCGACTTCAGAATGACGCCTTGACGTAGGTACTTTGCAAGCGTAGAGTTGTACCTGAGTTTCCTTTGGTAGGAAACCCCAGCATCGCACGTATTCATAGGCGTTCGTTAAATGTCTAAGAGATAGGCAGCGAAAAAAAAGAAACAAACAAACACGTGGTGAGTCGTGGGGCGAGCCGTCTGTCTTCATCGCAACAAGGTCACGCAGATCTGTCTAATCTTCCGATGTTGGAACGTGCGGACAGTCTCATTCGAGGTGATAGACAGATCACAATCAAACACCCCGCTCAACAACTGGACGTCTCTGTTGCTACTGCTGACACATTCGTCCACTAGTCGTTCATCGTCATCTTCCATACATCCTGTATCTCGCACCTTCAGAATTTCATCTGTTTGGTCTAATGAAGGATGCACGTCGCAGGAAATAGTACGTGGATGATGGGGGCCCTACTGATGCAGCAAGACGTTGGCTCCGACATCGACCTGTGGAGTGGAACCACGCGGGCAAACAGGCCCTCCCAATAAGGTGGCGTAAGGCCGTCGCATTAAACGGAGATTATGTTGTAAAACAGTGTCTTGTAGCCAGAAAGCTGGAGAATAATATGGTGTACTGGAATCCTGAATAAAAAAAGATACGAAATGTGTTGCATTACTTATTGAATGCCCCTCCTACATCTGAAGATGCTGGGGTGGGGGGCTTTCAGGCTGTAGTAACTATGACCCACCTAACCGAACGCCGGACCCGCGCCTTTCAAAACTGGTTGTTAAATAAAGTAATGTCACATAGAGATTACCAGCTGCAATGTCTTTCATCTTCAGAGACTGTAATACCAGCACAGACCTCTTATTATATGGTTCACTTGAAGGTCCTAGTTTCTGTGTGTGCTCGGGTCGGTGGTTGCTCATGATACCGAAGTTAGTCATAGTAATGTTGTTGTTGTGGTCTTCAGTCCTGAGACTGGTTTGATGCAGCTCTCTATGCTTCTCTATCCTGTGCAGGCCTCTTCATCTCCCAGTACCTACTTCAGCCTACATCCTTCTGAATCTGCTTAGTGTATTCATCTCTTGGTCTCCCTCTACGATTCCTACCCTCCACGCTGCCCTCCAATACTAAATTGGTGATCCCTTGATGCCTCAGAACATGTCCTACCAACCGGTCCCTTCTTCTAGTCAAGTTGTACCACAAACTCCTCTTCTCTCCAATCCTATTCAATACCTCTTCATCAGTTATGTGATCTACCCATCTGATCTTCAGCATTCTTCTGTAGCACCACATTTCGAAAGCTTCCATTCCCTTCTTGTCTAAACTATTTATCGTTCATGTTTCACTTCCATACATGGCCACACTCCGTACAAATACCTTCAGTAACGACTTCCTGACACTTAAATCTATACTCGATGTAACAAATTTCTCTTCTTCAGAAACGCTTTCCTTGCCATTGCCAGTCTACATTTTATATCCTCTCTACTTCGACCATCATCAGTTATTTTGCTCCCCAAATGGCAAAACTCATTTACTACTTTAAGTGTCTCATTTCCTAATCTAATTCCCGCAGTATCACCCGATTTGATTCGACTACATCCCAGTATTCTCGTTTTGCTTCTGTTGTTGTTCATCTTATATCCTCCTTTCAAGACACTGTCCATTCCGTTCAGCTACTCTTCCAAGACCTTTGCTGTCTCTGACAGAATTACAATGTCATCGGCGAACCTCAAAGTTTTTATTTCGTCTCCATGGATTTTAATACCTACTCCGAATTTTTCTTTTGTTTCCTTTACTGCTTGCTCAATATACAGATTGAATAACATTTGGGAGAGGCTACAACCCTGTCTCACTCCCTTCCCAACCACTGCTTCCCTTTCATGCCCCTCGACTCTTATAACTGCCATCTGGTTTCTGTACAAATTGTAAATAGCCTTTCGCTACCTGTATTTTACCCCTGCCACCTTCAGAATTTGAAAGAGAGTATTCCAGTCAACATTGTCAAAAGCTTTCTCTAAGTCTACAAATGCTAGAAACGTAGGTTTGCCTTTCCTTAATCTTTCTTCTAAGATAAGCCGTAGGGTCAGTATTGCCTCACGTGTTCCAACATTTCTACGGAATCCAAACTGATCTTCCCCGAGGTCGGCTTCTACCAGTTTTTCCATCCGTCTGTAAAGAATTCGCTTTAGTGTTTTGCAGCTGCTACTTATTAAACTGATAGTTCGGTAATTTTCACATCTGTCAACACCTGCTTTCTTTGGGATTGGAATAATTATATTCTTCTTGAAGTCTGAGGGAATTTCGCCTGTCTCATACATCTTGCTCACCAGATGGTAGAGTTTTGTCGGGACTGGATCTCCCAAGGCTGTCAGCAGTTCTACTGGAATGTTGTCTAATGTAATGTAATAGTAATGCGACTGGACAATTTGGATGTAGACGCACAGTGCGATAGCCGAGCGCGTCCAGAGACGCGCCACCATGTGTACACGCTCCACTAGATGCCAGATAGCGACCGGCGCGCTGACGCAGCGGTGCTCTCTCCGACGCGCCCATCCCGCGTGCGTGCGTGGCCGGGAGCTGGCGGCGCAGTCGCCACGGGCCGTTGATTTATTGCAGTTCGCGTGGCGGCCGCGCGCGGCGCCAGCTGCCGGCTTCTGCGGCCACCATCTGCCCGGGACCATGGCCGGTGCTGATTCGCCTCTGATGGTTCCGCTACCCCTCATAACGGACCGCGGACGCTGCGTCGGTCAACCCCACCTCACCTCCCCTCTCCGCAGGCTAATTCTTCACTAAAGTGGCTGGTAACAGCTGTTACCGTGGTGTGGCTTGAGGTGCAAGTTTTGACCGATGCGAGTAAAACAGGATAGTACGCACTGGCAGTTGTAAGAAAACTAGTGATAAAACATACAGTGATTGATTATGTTGATATATACAAATAATGAATGCCAGTGTAAATAGCGATACCTTCAAAGTTTCTGGATGGTTACAAAATTTGAAGTTAAGTGCTATAGAGTTCTCTGGTACAGAATAACCCCATGTATTTATGAAAGCGGGAAAACAAAAATGTTAATTTCATCTGACCGATTTTTAATTTGAACAGGACAGTGCTTTACAAAGCGTACTATTAGCTGGATAATGCGGGCTGATAACAGCCCTACATCTGCATCTACATTCATACTCCGTAATCCACCACACGGTGCGTGGCGGAGGGTACCTAGTACCACAACTAGCATCTTCTCTCCCTGTTCCACTCCCAAACAGAACGAGGGAAAAATGACTGCCTATATGCCTCTATACGAGCCCTAATCTCTCTTATCTTACCTTTGTGGTCTTTCCGCGAAATGTAAGTTGGCGGCAGTAAAATTGTACTGCTGGTTCTCTAAATTTCCTCAGTAGCGATTCACGAAAAGAACGCCTCCTTTCCTCTAGAGGCTCCCACCCGAGTTACTGAAGCATTTCCGTAACACTCGCCTGATAATCAAACCTACCAGTAACAAATCTAGCAGCCCTCCTCTGAATTGCTTCTATGTCCTCCCTCAATCCGACCTGATAGGGATCCCACACGCTCGACAAGTACTCGAGAATAGGTTGTATTAGTGTTTTATAAGCGGTCTCCTTTACAGATGAACTACATCTTCCCAAAATTCTACCAATGAACCGAAGACGACTATCCGCCTTCCCCACAACTGCCATTACATGCTCGTCCTACTTCATATCGCTCTGCAATGTTACGCCCAAATGTTTAATCGACGTGACTGTGTCAAGCGCTACACTACTAATGGAGTATTCAAACATTACGGGATTCTTTTTCCTATTCATCTGCATTAATTTACATTCATCTATATTTAGAGTTAGCTGCCATTCTTTACACCAATCACAAATCCTGTCCAAGCCATCTTGTATCCTCCTACAGTCACTCAACGACGACACCTTCCCGTACACCACAGCATCATCAGGAAACAGCCGCACATTGCTATCCACCCTACCCAAAAGATTATTTATGTAGATAGAAGAAAACAGCGGACCTACCACACTTCCCTGGGGCACTCCAGATGATACCCTCACCTCCGATGAACACTCACCATCGAGGACAACGTACTGGGTTCTATTACTTAAGAAGTCTTCGAGCCACTCACATATTTGGGAACCAATCCCATATACTCGTACCTTAGGAGTCTGCAGTGGGGCACCGAGTCAAACACTTTCCGTAATTCAAGGAATATGGCATCCGTCCGATACCCTTCATCCATGGTTCGCGAGATATCATGCGAAAAAAGGGCGAGTATTTCATACGAAACAGTTTATAAATAAATAAGTAAAGTTAAATTCGTTTTTAAGAAGGGCGAAAGCCAGGTAAGACAGAGCGTTTGCTGTTATTGTTCAACCGGTAGGTCGAAGAAGCAGCAATGGACATGAAACGTAATTTCAGAAAAGTTGTAAAAATGCAAAGACTTTGTTACTACATTAAGAACAGTCTTATGTTGTGTGCAGCCGCAGCTGACGTAATCCATGTTCTGTGATGCAAAAAAAGACAGCTAGAGTTGTAACTAAAATGTATGTTTATTTACTCGGTGGCTGGTTCGGGGCTACGTCCATTCTCGAGCCAATCAATGTATGCCAAGCAAAATGTCCGTCCAAAATAGCAGTAAATAAAGTTGGTAAATATGTGTATGGTCCTAAATAATACTCTGACTCATATGACAACCAATACGAAATACTCAAAGTTTGTGAAACATTTAGCCCACAGTATGGGAACAAGGGAGCTCAACTTCCTCAAAACAGAAAGCTGTTTTTTTGCAGCAAGTAGGGCGTCACGGATCAAATTCAAGATTTGAAGAACTGACATTTTAAAACCTCTTTAACCTACTCAAAAAAAATTAGAAAAAGTCCTAAAAAGTAACGCTGAAACATCGACAATTATGTCATATGGCTTAGATTATTAGGACACGGGTCCTTTTTTGGATCATAATGTCGACTGTATATTTTATATCTTGTTCAGTCGAACGCCTGGGGGCGTGATCTGATATCATGAAACTGATCGTGTTCCTGTAACTAAAGGTTCATATAAAGCTGGAAGCGGCTTATTTGTCAAAAACTACAGTTAAGCTAGGAAACGACACAGTCCTTCTCAGTGCATTGCTTGCAATATACAGTATGTTTATAGTCGTTGGGAAAAACGAAGCCAAGATTAAAGTGGGGAACGGTGGTGGGAGAGACAGAAGCGACAATGTTAATTACAAAACAGGTAAAGGCACGGTAGATTAACTGGTTGTAGAGTTTTCCTGTCTTGGAAGGAAGTTTATGAAATGTTGTTGCAGTGAAGAATGCATTCGAAGTAGAGTGTTGCAAGAAAGGAATATTTTCTTCAGAACGTAGTCTGTAACAGCCATTCGAAAAGAAACTAGCCGGAGGCTGCAAAATGACAACAACCGAAGATCGTAATGTCACTGTGTACGCAAGAAGGTACGGTCCCTATAGGGAGCTGAGTCCCCGAACTCGCCGCTACAGTGGCATCGGAGCATATCCACGTGACAGCAGAGCGAGAACGTGCACACGTCGACCGTACTCTGCAATCAGTCGCGCTCAAAATAGTGAACTCGAGACCTTTGCGTTTCCTGACGGTGGCAGGAGTGCAGAGAACGGAACTTCGTCAAAGAACGGCGAAAGAGTACAAAGAACACTGCGTGTCCATTGCAAGGTTCAAGGCCTCCCACACGCTGCTTCTGTTTGCCCTGCTTATCTGGCTCATTCCCTCATTCCGTAGATACACTGCACAAACTGCTGTCCGATATCTTGAATGGTCGTCCGGGAAGTCGTCTTCCATTTACGTATTTCAACTAGTCTTGCAGGGTCCATCCTTTGCAAACGATCTTTCCAATTTCTTTTTCTCATCTTAATCCATTTATATGTATTTTGTATTACACACAGTTCCCTTATCGGCACACTTGTTCTTTTGTCCCACATGGTTACGTCTTGGATGTCTTAGTTTCTCCATTTCCACAGCCGTTGACTTTTGTTGAATCTTTTTCGTTTCTCCTCTAGCTTCTGCTGCATATGTCAAAACAAAACGCACCATTGTTTTACACAGTTTTATTTTCCTATCGGTTGTCATAAATTTGTACTACAAGCAGTATTCAGCAGGCATGTAGCTTCAATTTCTGCCTTTGTCACTTGGTATTTCACTTCCATGGTTAAGTCTTTATAACTGATGACAACAGTCCCTAGATAATTGACGCTCATCGCTTATTCAATTGACACACCGTCTACTTCTAATTTACATTCTATGGGTGCTTTTTATAGCACCATACTCTAAGGGTTTCTTTCATTTTTTGATGAGTACAGCATCATCATTACAACATATAATATTTACCACCTTATTTTCCATTTTATAGCCCGATTTCCTACTACCGTTGTCAGTGATGTGAGTGGGCTTAATTAGTTTCCTTGCCTAGTACCTTTATCTAGTATAATTTGAATTCCGATCATTAGTCTGTTTTAATTCTCGTCTCATTACCTGTATATATGCCTCCTACGATTTTCGCTAAACTCATTGGTACTCTCTTGTCCATTAAGTTGTGAATTATATCATTTTTCTCTAATCCTGTCAAAGGCTTTTGACAAGTCGGAAAAGCACAGGTAGGTTGGGTTATTAAATTCTACGGATTACTCCACAGTGTGTCTTAAAGTGAAAACTGCAACTATTGGGCTCCAATTTTTTACTGAATCCTTGCTGTTCTTTTGCTATGTGTATGCAATTCTGCATTTTGTCTCTAATTACTTATGTTAACAGTTCTAAGGTGGTGTCAATCAGGGTGACTCCCCGGTAATTACCAATTACTTGCAAAAGCGATTCAAGGAAAGATGGATGTCGTTGGCCGATGACGCACGATTTCGAACACCACACCGCATTATCGATACCATTGTCCAGCAGCTGAATGACCTCATCATCGAAGAAAGCTGAGTTTCGGTGGCAGCCATTTCCTCAGAGCTCGGACTCAGCATCGGAATTGCAACGGACATGTAGTAACATCGGTAAACTTGAGCCATTCGTCAATACATATCCGTTTCCCCCATCCTTTTCGCTGTAAATAAATCCACAACACCCCTTTGCTCTTCTTTTGAAGCCTCAATTTCTCTGTTCTCAGCATTACTCAGTACAATAATAGTCGACGTGAGCACATGCACGCCCTATGGGCGTGCGTCCATGATTTTCCGGCTGCAAGTCAGAGGCCTCAGTTCTTTTGACCACACGTTCTTCCGCAGGCAATGACATCACAATCCCTTCAGCGATTTCCATCGTCGGTTTTCTGAATGGTTTGACGTGGCCCACCACGCATTCGCCCTCTCCTGTGCCAAACTCTTCCATCTCAGAGTAGCACATGCAACCTAAGTCCTCAATTATTTGCTGGATTCATTCGAATTTATGTCTTTCCCTACACGTTTTACCCTCTACAGTTCCCTCTAGTACCATGACAGTTATTCCCTTATATCTTAATAGGTGTTTATCATCCTGTCCCTTCTTGTCCTCAGTATTTTCCATACATTCCTCTCCTTGCGGATTTTGCGGAGAACCTCATTTATTATTATCAGTTCATCTATTTTCAACATTCTTTTGTAGAACCACCTCTCAAATACTTCGATCGTCTTCTGTTCCGGTTTTCCCACAGTCCATGTTTTACTGACACAGAATGATGTATCCAGACATACATTCTCAGAAATTTCTTCCTCAAATTTTGCGTCTGTTGGAAACTAGTAGACTTCTCTTGGCGAGGAATTAACAGTGCTAGTCTTCCTATTATTTCCTTGTTCCGTCCGTCATGGATTATGTTGCTGCCTACCTGGTAGAATTCCCTAACTTCGTCTAAGACGTGATGCCCAATTCTGATGTTACTCGTTGTTTTCATTTCCGTTACTTCTCCTTACTTTCGTCTTTCTTCGATTTACTTTCAATCCAGCAATGTCATCAGAGAATCTTATATTGATATCCTTTTCCCTTGAATTCTAATACCGCACATGAATCTTTTTTCATTTCAGTCGGTGCTTCTTCCACGTGTAGAACGAACAATCAGTGCGAAAGTCTACATATCTGTTTCACACCCTTTTCCATCTGAGAACTTTGTTCTTCGTCCCCCGCCCTTATGTTTCCCTCTTGGTTCCTTTATATATTGTATATTACCCGTCTTTTTCTGCAGGTTATCTCTACTTTTCTCAGAATTTCCAGCATCTTGCACAAATTTACAGTGTCGAACACTTCTTATAGATCGACAAATCCTATTATCGCGTCTTGATCTTTTTTTTCAGTCTTGCTTCTATTATCAACCGCAACATGTAAATTGCCTCGCTGGTGCCTTTAGCCGGCCGTGTGGCCGTGCGGTTCTAGGCACTTCAGTCTGGAACCGCATGACCGCTACGGTCGCAGGTTCGAATCCTGCCTTGGGCATGGCTGTGTGTGCTGTCCTTAGGTTAGTTAGGTTTAAGTAGTTCTAAGTTCTAGGGGACTGGTGACCTTAGATGTTAAGTCCCATAGTGCTCAGGGCCATTTGAGCCTCCCGTCAGGTAGACTGTTCACCGGGTGCAAGTCTTTCGATTTGACGCCCCTCCCGTGAGTTGCATGTCGATGGGGATGAGATGATGATGATTAGGACAACACAACACCCAGTCCCTGTGCGGAGGAAATCTCCGACCCAGCCGGAATCGAACCCGGGCCCTTAGGATCGACATTCGGTGGACTTCCATGGAGCAAGCTGCGCCGACTCACGGCGCTTGCTCTATGGAAGTCCATGTGCCGTTCTGGAGCATGAATTGATCCTTAAGGTTTGAAACAGGTCACTCCAATTAAAAGAAAGTTGCGATCAAGAATGTTTTTAAGCATATATATTTAATTGTATTATATTAGATCGCTGATAATGTTTTCCAAAATTTTACATCATTTAAGTGCCATTTCAAGTCTACATATTATATGAAATGTTGTATTCGAATTAGTCTTTACTGCCATCTCCTCTAGCATTAACTATAGCCTGAAACAACCTATATAGGAAAGTTACAACAGCAAGAATTTACAATAAAATCGTGCAAGACCAACAGAGGATCGAATGTTGATGCCGGAACTGGTTTTTGACCCATTTCAGTTCGTTTACAGTGTTGATGAATAATCACAGGAAACGGCTACAACTATAAAACACCTAGGAGTATATATCTCGATCAAAATAAAGTAGAACGACTATTTACAGTACAAGCAGATGACAGGCTGAAATTCAGTGGAACAGTCCTTAGCATGCGTCATTTATCCCTGAAAACAGATACAAAGAGGGGCGGCGCTTTTCACCACTGGTTCATTTCGTAAGCGCGAGAGCGTTACGGAGATGGCCGTCGAACTCCAGTGGCAGGTACTAGAGCAAAAGTGGTGTACACCACAGAGCGATTCAGTGTTAATATCTCGAGAGGGTACGTTGCTAGAATTATTGGACAAGACATTACAGCCTCCCAAACATAGCTCGCGAAACGATGATGACCGGAATATAAGCTAAAACAGGTCTGATATGGGCCTGCTTCTTATGAACCATGAATGGAGGATGAAAGGGGAAAATGTTAGTGATTCCCGATATACAATAGCTCGCACACTGTCAGGAGGTGCGAAGAGTATGATATAGATGATTCGTCTCCAACAGATCAGAAAAATGTCTTTACTGGCTTCCGACGCTTCAGTCAGATTACAACACCTTCATCTATTTAGGTATGTGGTTGTAACAGACTAGCCGTACATGCAAGGGTTATCATTGAAGATGAAGTACATTACGTAATATGAGTACTACGAAATCACAGCGAACTAACAACCTGCTCTTTCACTGACCGTCTGCCAATCGTCAATGTATTCACTTCATGTAAACTATCAAATAACCAAAGCGTCCCAACAACTTATTTCATTGTGACCATAGTAAAAATATCACGCATTGTGCTCATCTATGGGCGCAATGCCAGTCAGTTGTTACAGCTGAATAGTCATTGGATTGAAGAAACCCTGCAAAACAGTGCGCTATTCTTGTTGGAGAGAAATCCTGAGACGTAAAAGTAACTTCAAGTAACTTCAGGCCAAGCCCATGGGACTGTTATAGGACCTTTACTGTTTACAATAATACCTAAATGATAACGTCAGAAGCTCCATGAGAGTGTTCGTGAATGAAGCTATTGTATTTGGTGAAGTCGTAACGGCCGGCTGCTGTGGCCGGGCGGTTCTAGGTGCTTCAATCTGGAACCGCCCTGCTGTTACGGTCGCAGATTCGAGTCCTGCCTCGGGCATGGATGTGTGTGATGTTCTTAGTTTAGTTAGGTTTAAGTAGTTCTAAATCTAGGGGACTGATGACCTCAGGTGTTAAGTCCCATAGTGCTTGGAGCCATTTGAATCTTTTTTTAAAAAAAAAAAAAAAGTCGTAGCATCAGAAAATCGCAGCGACATGAAGGAATACATGCAGAGAATTGACGTCTCTTACTGGGACTGGTACTTCGCTCTCAACACAAACAGATTTAGCGCACTGTGCACAAATAGGAGAAAATCTCCGTTGTTATGAGGTTGTACTATTGCCGGACAATAACTGAAAACAGTTACAGTCATTAAAACGTGTAAGTACGTGTACGGTACAATTTAAAGTGGAACGACCATTTAAAACGAATCATAAGGGTATTGTGAATCACCGTGCAGTTTGTTGTTAAAATATGATGATCTTATGGTTCTGGAAAAGTCGGAAAGTATATTGTTCCCTCATACGCACATCTCGCGAAAGTGCCATCATCATCATCATCACAACCAACATGAAGTACTGACGGCCATGTCTTGTTGATGTAGCCATGCTCCTCCACCCCGTGCCATCTGCACCATTTGGTTATAGTGGTTTCAGTTCTTTCCACTGATAATATTTTCTAATACGGATATTCTGACACTGTGTCTTGATTTTTTCCCCATTAAAGAAATTTGTTTTCCCATTAAAGAATAATAGGAATTTTACTGGGACATTGCACAGTTGTCGAAATATTTTCCGAAATATACTCGCCGAATTGCAAAATATTTTAGCATTAGCTGTGTTAAATGTAGTTAGACTACCCATGATTGACATGAAAATCTGAGCGGGACTGGAACTCGGACCCGGATTCCCCTCTTACCACTAAGGTTATCCCAGAACTCTCCCCGGACTGATTCACACAAGAATGTAGACAGCTTGACATATGGAAGTCGGGGTCTGTCCGCAGAGCACCTCGTACAGCCTACGTTGTAAGGCGACCGCTCACGATACGCAGGAAATCCGCGTTCGGGTCTCGATCAAGCATAAATTTTAATATTTGACCAATTGGTAGTTTACCTATACCCAATACAATGATGCATTAGCTCCATACTTAACAATCTTATACAACCGTTCGCTCCACGAAAGATCCGTACCCAAAGACTGGAAAGTTGCACAGGTCACACCTATATTCAAGAAAGGTAGTAGGAGTAATCCACTAAATTACAGGCCCATATCGTTAACGTCGATATACAGCAGGATTTTAAAACATTTATTGTGTTCGAACGCCGGCCGCGGTGGTCTCGCGGTTCTAGGCGCGCAGTCCGGAACCGCGCGACTGCTACGGTCGCAGGTTCGAATCCTGCCTCGGGCATGGATGTGTGTGATGTCCTTAGGTTAGTTAGGTTTAAGTAGTTCTAGGGGACTGATGACCACAGCTGTTAAGTCCCATAGTGCTCAGAACCATTTGAACCATTTTTGTGTTCGAACGTTATTAATTACCTTGAAGAAAACGGTCTATTGACACACAGTAAACATGGGTTTAGAAAACACCGTTTCTGTGAAACACGACTAGCTCTTTATTCACATGAAGTGTTGAGTGCTATTGACAAGGGATTTCAGATCGATTCCGTATTTCTGGATTTCCGGAAGGCTTTTGACACTGTACCACACAAGCGGCTCGTAGTGAAATTGCGTGCTTATCGAATATCGTCTCAGTTAAGTGACTCGATTTGTGATTTCCATTCAGAGGGGTCACAGTTCGTAGTAACTGACGGAAAATCATCGAGAAGTACAGAAGTGACTTCTGGCGTTCCCCAAGGTAGGCTCAAATGGCTCTGACCACTGTGGGACTTAACATCGGAGGTCTTCAGTCCCCTAGAACTTAGAACTGCTTAAACCTAACTGACCTAAGGACATCACACACATCCATGCCCAAGGCAGGATTCGAACCTGCGACCGCAGCCGTCGCGCAGATCCAGACTGAAGCACCTAGAACCGCTCGGCCACTACGGCCAGCCCCCCAGGGTAATGTTACAGGCCTGTTGCTGTTCCTTATCTATATAAACGATTTTGGAGACAATCTGAGCAGCCGTCTTCGGTTGTCTGCAGATGACGCTGTCGTCTATCGACTAATAAAGTCATCAGAAGATCAAAACAAACTGCATAACTATTTAGAGAAAATATCTGAATGGTGCGAAAAGTGACACATGACCATAAATAACGAAAAGTGTGAGGTCATCCACATGAGTGCTAAAAGGAACTCTTTAAACTTCGGTTACACGATAAATCAGTCTAATCTAAAAACCGTAAATTCAACTAAATATCTAGGTATTACAATCACGAACAACTTCAATTGGAAGAAACACATAGAAAATGTTGCTGGGAAGGCTAACCAAACACTGCGTCTTATTGGCAGGACACATAGAAAATGTAACATACCTACTAAGGTTACTACCTACACTACGCTTATCCGTCCTCTTTCAGAATACTGCTGCGCGTTGTGGGATCCTTACCAGATAGGACCGACTGAGTACATCGAAAAATTTCAAAGAAGGGCAGCACGTTTTGTATTATCGCGAAATATGGGAGATTGTCAAAGAAATGATACAGGATTTTGGCTGGAAATCATTAAAGAAAGGCGTTTTTCGTTGCGACGGAATCTCCTCACGAAATTCCGATCACCAACTTTCTCCTTCGAATGCGAAAATATTTTGTTGATACCGACCTACATAGGGAGGAACGAACACCACGATAAGATAAGGGAAATCAGAGCTCGTACGGAAAGATGTAGGTGTTCATTCTTTCGGCGTTCTATACGAGATTGGAATAATAGAGAATTGTGAAGGCGGTTCAATGAACCCCCTACCAGGCACTTGAATGTGATTTGCAGAGTATCCATGTAGATGTAGATGCTAAAATAATTCACAATTCAACGAATATATTTCGGAGAAAATAAGATAGTGGTGATCACAGGAAGGCACAGGGAAAAACGCTGGCCGAGTGTGAATAGGACTCGCCCCTTCAGGGTTTCTTACAAATTTATTTATGTAACTAGGCAGTTCAGCCATCCCGAGAATCGAAAATATCGACCATATTTGCCTGTTATCGACCTTGATACTGGAAAATTATCGGTCTCAGGAATTCCAAGGCTTTCGAGAATGTTTCAATGTAAGTTTCGAGCCACATAACGAATGACAAAAGAAATATTTATTGTGTAATATAATTAAAAATTAACAATTTTCAGACCTTTTCCTTTACTTGTATTGTGAAACCCTGCTTGTTGTCAAATTTCATGATTAAAGGTTGTGGGAAGTGCCCTACAGGTTTCGGTGAGTGAATTTGCGAGTATCAGAATATGTGACACAATGGCAGTATCTTTCGGTTGGATACACATAGAAGCTTCACTACGGGACATGAATTTCAACTTGATACGTCTACCAATTCCTGAAAAAAAAAAAAGCCGGCCGAAGTGGCCGAGCGGATCTAGGCGCTACAGTCTGGAACCGCGCGACCGCTACGGTCGCAGGTTCGAATCCTGCCTCGGGTATGGCTGTGTGTGATGTCCTTAGGTTAGTTAGGTTTAAGTAATTCTAAGTTCTATGGGGCTGATGACCTCAGCAGTTGAGTCCCATAGTGCTCAGAGCCATTTGAAAAAAAAGGTGTCAGACAGAGACTCAGATAACAGATTACAAAAAATATATTTTCGTGTGATATTACCACAAATTAACAATTATCAGGTGGCTTGCTTTGGTTGTACGGTGAAATCATGCTCTTTGGCAAATTTTATGATTCTAGTGCAAAGGGGATTACCCTATAGATTTTGAAGAGTATCAAAATACAAATGGTGGTATGTTCTGTCTGCATTGACTCTGAAGCTTACATTTATTACACTGCCAAGAGGCCTTACACCTCAGTAAGTGACATAAATTTCAACAAGAAAAAAGGTTCTCAACAGTGGGAGAGACAGACAGTCAGATGCAAAACGAAGTGGTCCTATAAGTATTCAGTTTTAAATGACTTGAGGTATGGAACCCTAAAAATCGCTCCTCCTGCCTTCCATTCACAAATGAAGTAAGAATGGCAGGAAATGACAGTGGTATACGAATTTACCTCCTTCATACACCATACCGTATAATAAATCTTCCTGCCCATATTCACTGCATTCGGTACAGTCAATGTGTATCATTGGCTGAAACAGTGTCTTTTAGAAAAGAAGTAGTAAATAATGGAGTATATGAAAATATTACAAACAGAAGACCAACACTACAACACTTTTACCTTGCAAAGGAGATTCCACTGTGCAGAGCGATCCGTCCGAGTGAAGCTGGTAGGCCGTGTGGCGGGAGCACGACATGAATATTTCAGGAGTGGGCTAATCAGTGTAAATCAGGGCGCGCCGTTCCGCGTGGCGCACCCGCTGCACGCCGCCCCTGCCGCGCTCATTACGTTACGTTGCGTTGCGTTACGTTACGGTCACAACGGCCGCTTCGAATTAGCCAGCAGTGTCGGGCGCCCCTCCCTCCCCTACTAAACTGTCCAGCTGAGTAGCCGCTCGTGTGGCAGCGAGAGAGAACCCGACAGGACAGCACATCTCTTGTTACAGTAACCATACCAGGGGCGCACAATAACTAACGGAACACATTTTATTCTGATAGCATGTTGGTTTTATTCAAGATTCCAACCCAATTCTTTTGGCTACGAAACCCTATTTTTCAGCATAATCTCCGTTCAATCTGACGGCCTTACGCCACTTTACTGGGGGGTCTGTAAGCCCGTAGGGTACCGCTCTACTGGTCGAAGTAGGAGCCAAATTCTAAGAGGGTAAGTCAATTATTATCCGCAAAGTATTTATATAATTTTATTGTAATCAAACAGGAAACTTACAAGAACATAATTTTTCGACATATTCTCCTTGCGTTTCAGCGCAATTGGTCCATCGTTGTTCAAACTTCCTGATGCCATCATAAAAGAAGGTTCTCGGTTGAGCTGCGAGCCAAGAATGCGCCGCTTCTTTCACTGCTTCATCCTAGGCAAATCGACGGCCCTTTAATGCCTGTTTGAGTGGACCAAACAAGTGATAGTCAGAAGGGACAAGATCGAGATTGTATGGAGAATGATCCAGTACTTCAAATTTGAGTTTCTGGAGCGTTTCAGCAGTGTAGGCAGCAGTATGCGGACGGGCATTGTCGTGCAACAACACAATACCATTTGACAGCAATCCTCGGCGTTTGCTTCGAATTGCAGACTTTAGCCTGGCAGTAAGCATCTCACTGTAACGTAAACTGTTTATTGTTGTTCCCCTTTCCCCATAATGTTCCAGTACTGGACTTGAACTTTTCCTTGCACGGCGAATTTGGATGTTTCCATTCCATACTCTGCCGTTTACTCTCCGGGTCGTAAAGATGGATCCACATTACGGCACCAGTAATGATGCTGTCTAAGAAGTTGCCCTTCTTTACCATAGCGATCCAAATGTTTTTTACAGATGTCCAAGCTCGTTTGTTTATGCAACTGTGTGAGTTGTTTTGGGACCTATCTTGCACAAACTTTATGAAACTCAAGTCTGCTGTGGATGATTTCATAGGCAGAGCCGTGACTAATTTGCAGATGATGTGCCACTTCGTCAATAGTTAATCGTATGTATAAGACAATCATTTCAATTGAACGCGCAATGGTTTCTTAATTCGTGGCAGTAAATGGTCGTCCGGCTCCTTCATCGTGCATACACTTGCGTGACCATTTCTGAATTTTTCAATCCATTCGTAGCCACTCCATTGTGGCAAAACACTGTTCCCGTAGTGTACCGAAAGTCTTCGATGAATTTCAGCCCCTGACAGGCCTTCCGACCACAAAAAACGGATCACTGAACGTTGCTCTTCGTTGGTGCAAATAGACAGCGGAGCAGCCATGATTAACAGCACGACAGCGATAACGAAAATAACCTAGAAGCTTGAAAACTGCAAAGAGATTGTTGTTGTTGTTGTGATTTTCAGTCCTGAGACTGGTTTGATGCAGCTCTCCATGCTACTCTATCCTCTGCAAGCTTCTTCATCTCCTAGTACCTACTGCAACCTACATCCTTCAGAATCTGCGTAGTGTATTCATCTCTTGGTCTTCCTCTACGAGTTTTACCCCCCACACTGCCCTCCAACACTAAACTGGTGACCCCTTGATGCCTCAGAACATGTTCTTACAATCGATCCCTTCTTCTAGTGAGGTTGTGTCACAAACACCTCTTCTCCTCAGTTCTATTCAATACCTCCTCATTAGTTATGTGATCTACCCATCTAATCTTCAGCATTCTTCCGTAGCACCACATTTCGAAAGCTTCTATTCTCTTCTTGTCTAAACTATTTATCGTGCATGTTTCACTTCCATACATGGCTACATTCCATACAAATAATTTCAGCAAAGACTTCCTGACACTTAAATCTATACTCTATGTTAATAGATTGTATGTAGGCTGTTTAGGTTTTCTTTATTGGTAACGCCACCTCTGTGTGAAAATCATTGGCAACGTTATGTAGCAGTCTGTGGCTGCTTTGCATTGTTGTAATACTCGCCATTGTAGTGTTAGGCAGCTGGTTGTGAACAGCGCGTAGCGTTGCGCAGTTGGAGGTGAGCCGCCAGCAGTGGTGGATGTGGGGAGAGAGATGGCGGAGTTTTGAAATTTGTCATGAACTGCTATATTTATATATGATGATATCAAGGTAAATACATTGTTTGTTCTCTATTAATATCTTTCATTTGCTAACTATCCCTATCAGTAGTTAGTGCCTTCCATAGTTTGAATCTTTTATTTAGCTGGCAGTAGTGGCGCTCGCTGTATTGCAGTAGCTTGAGCAGCGAAGATTTTTGTGAGGTAAGTGATTTGTGAAAGGTATAGTTTAATGTTAGTCAGGGCCATTCTTTTGTAGGGAATTTTGAAAGTCAGATTGCGTTGCGCTAACAAAATATTGTGTGTCAGTTTAAGCACAGTCATGTATAATTGTTAAAAAGGGATGTTTCATATGTCGACCCTGCCAGGATTCGAACCTGGAATCTTCTGAAGATTTCCCTTCTTCAGAAACACTTTTCTTGCCATTGCCAGTCTCCTTTTTATATCCTCTCTATTTCAACCATGATCAGTTATTTTTCTCCCCAAACAGCAAAACTCCTTTACTACTTTAAGCGTCTCATTTCCTAATCTAATTCCCTCAACATCACCCGACTTAATTCGACTACATTCCATTATCCGCGTTTTGCTTTTGTTGATGTTCATCTTATATTTCTTCTCCATGGATTTAAATACCTAGTCCGAATTTTTCTTTTGTTTCCTTAACTGCTTGCTCAATATACAGATTGAATAGCATCGGGGATAGCCTACAACCCTGTCTCACTCCCTTCCCAACCACTGCTTCCCCTTCATGTCCCTCGACTCTTATAACTACCATCTGGTTTCTGTACAAATTGTAAATAGCCTTTCGCTCCCTGTATTTTACCCCTGCCACCTTAAATAAACACAGCATGCGTCATCAACGTAAAACGACAGTGTTACCAAAATAAAAAAATATAAATTGCGTAATAATTGACTTACCCTCGTACCTGCACCAAAAACCTCCCCATCATTCGCGCAATGTTTGCCGCAGAATGCATCCATCAATGCTCCAAACAGATGGAAGTCGCAAGGTGCGAGATCCAGGCTGTAGGGTGGATGAGGAATAACAGTGCAACGAAGTTTTGTGAGCTCCTCTCGGGTGCGTAAACTTGTGTGAGGCCTTGCGTTGTCATGGAGAAGTTCGTTTGCATTTTTGTGGTGACGAACACTCTGAAGTCGTTTCTCCAATTTCCTGAGGGAAGCACTGTACACTTCAGAGATGAACCTTGCGCGGTGAGGGAGGAAAATAACAGCTTCAGGGTCCCAGAAGACCTCGCCATGATATTACCAGCCGAGGGTGAGGCTTTGAACATGTCCTTTGGAAGAGAGGTGGTGTGGCGTCACTCCATGGATGCAGTTTTGTTTCCGGTTCGTCGTGATGAACGCATGTTTCAACACCTGTGACGGTGTTCGAGAAAAAATTTTTCGCAATCAACCTCGTAACGTGCAAGCAATTCCGCTCAAGTGGTCTTTCATTGGTCTTTATAGTCTTCTGTAAGCGGACCCAGCCGTCACACACTTTTGAGTACCCCGAACTGGTAGACGACTTCGTCGGCACTACCAACATAGACTTCCAGTCATACATTGACGTGTTTGATTCTTATTCGTCAATCACCTCGAATGAGAGTGTACGCAAGGTTACAACATTGCTGGAGTCATAGTTGTGTGCGGCTGGCAGGAACGTGTGATATCGGAGAAGTTTTCGCGACCTTGTTAGGTTGACGACAGACACTTGCCCAGTGACACACCGTACTTTTGTTCACTGCCAAATCTCCGTAGATATTCTACAGGCACCTGTGAATATCTGCGATGCTCCAGTTTTCTATCAAAAGAAATTCAATGACCCCTCTACTTGGAACGCACCTGCGTTAGAGACACCATTTTGATGTCTACTTCTAGCACCAACCACCACGGAGACTTCATGAAACTATAGGGGCTGAAACGGGAATATTCTACGATGTCCCCCAGCAAATTCTGCATTGCTTCATTTGAAATTGGCCGAGATTGAAATGGTTCAAATGGCTCTGAGCACTATGGGGCTTAACTTCTGAGGTCATCAGTCCCCTAGAACTTAGAACTACTTAAACCTAACTAACTTAAGGACATCACACACATCTATGCCCGTGGCAGGATTCGAACCTGCGACCGTAGCGGTCGCGCGGTTCCAGACTGTAGCGCCTAGCACCGCTCGGCCAACCCATCCGGCAATTGGCCGAGAAAAAAAAGAGTGTTGCATTACTTACTGAACTCTCTGTGTAGATCCTCTGCAGAAGAATTCTTAAAGGAGGTAGCTAGTAAATGATATTCTTACCCTTTGAAGCATATAGTGTTTGCACATATCTTCGGATGACAGGGAGAGAGAGAGAGAGAGACAGTGAGAGAAATACGGCAATACAGATGCGAGGGTAAGATTAGACTGTAAGGACTTGCAATGAAACGCAGTGTCTGATATAGCCCCGCTCATTGACAGCTAACATTGTGGCCCGGCAGAAATCCCTCCTCTTCATTTCAGAGTAGCACTTACAACCTTCGTCTTCAGTTAGTTGCTGTATGTTTTCCAGTCTCTATGTTCCTCTACAGTTTTTACCCTCTACAGACGTCTCTAGTACAGTGGAAGATATTCCCAGATGCTTTTTAGATGTCCTATCAACATGTCCCTTCTTCTTACGAGTGTTTTCCATATATTCCTGTCGTCGTCGATTCTCAGGAGTACCTCCTCGTTCCTTATGTTTTCAGTCCACCTAATTTTCAGGTTGTACACTAGCAAGACATCTCAAATGCCTCGATTCTATTCTTTTCCAATTTTTCCACGGTCCATGTTTCAGCATCATACAATTCTGTGATCCAAATGTACTTTCTCAGAAATTTCTTCCTCAAATTAAGACCTGTATTTGATAGTAATAGACGTCTCTTGGCCATGACTGCCATTATTGCCAGTATTTATCTGCTTTTTATAACCTTGTTCCGTCGTTCACGGATTGTTTTGCTACCTAGATAGCAGAATTCCTTACGTTAATTTACTTCGTGATTATGAAACCCGATGTTAAGTTCCTTGGTGTTCTAATTTATGTTACTTCGCATTACTTCTGTCTTTCTTCAGTTTACTCTCAATCCATATTTTGTACTTATTAGAATGTTCATTCCATTCAGTAGATTCGGTAATTCTTCTTCACTTTCACTGAGGATACCACTGTCATCAGTGAATCTTATCATTGATATCCTTTCACCTTGAATTTCAATCACACACCTGAAACATTCTATTGTTTCCAATATTCCTTCTTCGACTTATAGACATAAACGCAGGGGCGGAAGACAACCTCTTTATTCCGTGCACTTCGTTCCTGGTCCTCCACTCTTATTGTACCCTCCTGGTTCTTGTACATATTGAATATTACACGTCTTTCCCTATAGCTTACCCCTATTTTCCTCAAGATTTCGAACACCTTGCACTATTTTACGTCGTCGAACGCTTTTTCCATGTCGACAAATCCTTTGAACGTATGTTTATTTTTCTCCAGTCTTGCTTCCATTATCAAACGCAACCTCAGAACAGTCTCTCTGATGCCTTTACCTTTCCTGAAGCCAAGATGATCGTCATTGAACAGGTCTTCAAGTTTCTTTTCAATTCTTCTGTATATTATTCTTGTCATCAAATTGGATCGTGAGCTGTTAAGCTGATCGTGTGATAATTCTCCCACTTGTTGGCTCTTGCAACCTTCGTAACTGTGTGGATGGTGTTTCTCTGAAAGTATGATAGTATATAGCCAGTCTCTTGCATTCTACACACCAACGCGACTAATCGTGTTGTTGGTTCTTCACCCAGTGATCTTAGAAATTCTGATGTTATGTTATCCGTCCCTTCTGCCTTATTTGATTTTAAGTCTTGCAATACTCTTCAACATTCTTATTCTAATAATGGATCCCCTATCCCTTCTAAATCAACTCCTGTTTTCTATCATGTCATCACATAAGTCCTCCCCCTCATAGAGGCCCTCAGTGTACTATTTCCACCAATCCGCTCTCTCCTCTACATTTAACAGTGGAATTACTGTTGCAATCTTAATGCTAGCGCCCTTGTTTCCCCAGAAGTTTGTTTTGACTTTTCTATATGCTAAGTCCGTCCTTCCGACAATCATCTCTTTTTCGATTTCTTGACATACTTTATGTAGCCATTTCGCCTTAGTTTCCCTGCACTTCCTGTTTATTTCATTCCTAAGTGACTTTGATTTCTGTATTCCTGAATTTCCCTGAACATTTTTGTTCTTCCTTCTTTCATCGATCAACTGAAGCATTTCTTCCGTTACCCGTGGTTTCTTCATAGTTACCTTCCTTGTACCTGTGCTTTTCTTTCCAAGTTCTATGAGGGACCTTTTAAAGATTCCTTTCCTCTTCAGCTGAACAGCCTGCTGAGCTATTCATTATCGCAGTATCTATAGTCTCGCGGAACCTCAATCGTATCCCTTCATTCCTTAGTACTCCCGTATCCCACTTCTGATTCTTCATTACTAGTCTCGTAAACTGCTGCCTACTCTTCATCATAACTAAATTGTAATCTTAGTCTATACTGCCCCTGGGTACGCCTCACGATGCATATACCTGAATACTGAGTATCTGCCTGACCATGATGTAATCTACCTGAAATTTTCCTGTACCTCCCGGCCTCCTCCTCTCGTGATTCTTGAACGGAGTATTCGTAATTAGTATCTGAAATGTAGTGCCGAGCTCAGTTAGCCTTTCTCCTCTCTCATTCCTAGTACCAAGCCCATATTCTCCCATAACCCTTTCCTCTACTCCTTTCTCTAGAGCAGCATTCCAATCCCCCATGAATACTACTTTCTCAACTCTCTTACGTTTTGCATTATTCGTTCGGTACCCTCATACACTTTCTCTGTCTCTTCGTCTTCTGTTTGCGTCGTCGGCATGTACTTCTAAAGTATTCTTGTCGGTGTCGATTCTAACCAAAAGAACTCTATCTCTGAACTGCTCACTATATCTCTGTCTCTGCTCAACCTACCTATTCACAACGAATCCTACTTCCATTACACTATTTTCTGCTGCTGTTATTGTTACCCTATACTCATCATAGCAGAAATCCTTGTCTTCTTTCCATTTAATTTCACTGACCCCCACCGCATATAGACTGAAACTTAGCATTTCCCTTTTCATATTTACTAGCCTCCGTAGCACGTTGAAACATCTGACGTTCTATGCCTCGAATAGTCGAGCGTTATCCTCCTGTTGGTTATTCAGTCTTTTACTCATGGTCCCCTTACTCATGGCAGCCTCCTCCCAGAGATCTGAATGGGGGACTTGTCCGGCATCTTTTTCCACGATACTTTTCTATTACAAGCCACATGTCCTTTGGATATACATTACGTGTCTCCAATTCGGTGTTTTCCACTGCCTTCTGCGTTGATAATTCTTCTGCCGTTGATAATTCTTCTGCCTGTTAGGGGCAGGATCCCACCCCACGGACAAGAGTGTGCCCTAAAACTCTGTCCGCTTCCCCGATCTCTTTGACAAGACCTTTGACAGAATGAGGGCGACTTCTTACGTCGGAAGCCTTCGGCTGACATCGCTCCCTCATTTTTACCCAAAAGTTAAGTGGTGATGGGATTCGAACCCCGGGCTGAGCACATTTGGATTACTGATCAAAGAAGCTACCGCTAGACCTCTTTATAGTTTACGTAAGAGAGCAGAG
Organism: Schistocerca serialis cubense; assembly: GCF_023864345.2. Taxonomy (NCBI): domain Eukaryota; kingdom Metazoa; phylum Arthropoda; class Insecta; order Orthoptera; family Acrididae; genus Schistocerca; species Schistocerca serialis. The sequence continues at coordinate 336,770,462 of NC_064638.1, forward strand.
CTATATGACTCCGTTGTAAAGTCCTGACTACAATTAATAGAATATGAGGTACAAAGCGAACTTTCATCCCGCAACGGTATACTCAAATCGCATTAAAGAAAGATTAAAGTGAAACAAATCTATAACAGTGATTTTCAGACGTCGTAATACAGCTTGCAAGTATATAGGGTGATTCAGTTTCCCCTAAAGACGTCGTTTTATGCAATCCTCAAGGTTGTATCTGGCCTTCAAAAATCGCGCGCGAGATTTTCAAATTCTCTCGCCCGCTACCTGCAAACAGTTAGTCCTACAGAAAAAAAAAAAATGGACGGGATCTTCTGTGAGAAATTTAATGTAGCTATATTTTTTACTAGGATACGTTTCCGCTGGAAACCACGGTTTTCTAGTTAAACAAGAGAAAAGTACGAAAGTGGACTTCAAATGCACCTCAACCGACAAATCATCCCTCACCACTCAGGATTTCTAGTATGTTGCTCGTGGCACTCACTCTCACCACTGTACAAAAACTTGAGAATGCACTAACTAATCGAGATATTTGTATTTTTTTTTGTATCTACTGATCGAGCTATTAGGCCACCAGCATCGTCGGCTAATTTTGTTAATTTAAACGTGCCCGAGAAGGTAAGGAATGAGAAACGACTCTCGGAAACGTTACGCTGAAACTTTTTTTTTCAATTCGATCCAATTTTAACACTTACAACACAGTAATTTCGTAGTAAGAAGTCCTGACGAATACTACGATGTCATTGTGTATTTTATACTGCTAAAATTCACGAAACTGCTTTATAAAGTTTGCGCAAACGTCAGTTTTACAATTTGTCAGTGCTCGATTAAGCCGGTCATTGTGGACCAAAGCCTGTCAAATGTGGGAAATAATTCGTGCAGTCGCAAATTTTTGTGCAGTGGTAGGGGGGGGCTGTCATGAACAATGTACCAGAGCGGTGGGGGCTGAGTGTGTAAATGGCGATGCGTTTGAAGAGCACTTTTGTACTACAGCCTACAGCGAAAGCATATCCAAAGTAAACAGTTTAACTACATTAAATTTCCTACAGAAAGGTCCACGTAGCGAGCGAGATAATATGAAAATCTTGAATGTGGTTTCTGAAGGCCACAATTAACATTTCAGATTGGATAAAAGGACATCGGTAGGGGTAGTTGAATTAGTCTGTATAACTCTGTGTATGTACTTGTGTTTATTTTCATACGACTAATATAGGTGATCGTGATTTGTGTGTTTCAGAATTACTTAACGTTCTGGAACCGTCGCCGTTGCGAGATTCGTCAGGAGATGGGCTTGCTGTACCGTGACTTCCGCTTGCCAGACTGTGGTGAGTAACAACAACACCACTATTGGTCCCATCACTGATGCAGCAATCGACGTATTCGCCGTAATCACGTCATCCCCGGCTTGGCAGTAGCAGGGCAGCACCACCACAAGAAGCTGCAACACCACCGCCAGACCCATCACTGACGCAGCCATCGACATCTAGACAATTATCAACGAGGCTGGGGCCATCTGGTTACCGTCCCCAGCAGCAGCAGCTCACAGCTCGCCTTGTTAATGAATGCCTGGTAAATCACGAGCCGCATTAGACTGTCGATATGGTGCTTTCAAGGATAGAATCTTGGAGTCCTGCGCTCAGAATACCAATGCAGACTATCGAAATAGGTCTACTTTTCTTTACGCATGTCAAGCAGCGTCGGGAAGGGAGCTCCCAAAATTTATCAACTCCCAGTGGTATCCTGCTATCAAGTGCGAAGCATTTCTCTACTGCAAGCTGATGCGACAACCCGTCCCTCCCAACCCCTACCCCCTCCCCCCTCCCCCACCCGCAAGAGAGGGCTCTAATGATGCTACAGAGAAAAGAATCGTCAAAATTTTGGGGAGGTGCATCAATTGCGCAGTGTTATGGAACTTTTACGCGAAGCATCACAAAAATGGTTCAAATGGCTCTGAGCCCTATGGGACTAAACTTCTTTGGTCATCAGTCCCCTAGAACTTAGAACTACTTAAACCTAACTAACCTAAGGACATCACACACATCCATGCCCGAGGCAGGATTGGAACCTGAGACCGTAACGGCCGCGCAGTTCCAGACTGTAGCACCTAGAACGGCTCGGCCACTCCGGCCGGCCGAAGCATCACACTAAGGGGTTTTTCCGATATGAAGGGCAGAGGCTCTGATAAGGCACGCAGCCATGTACTCCATTTTGATGTGTGCTTGCATATTTTTGATCTAGATAATGTACGCTGGTCCAGTTTCACCCCTCTTGCAGAAGATAGTGCTGCTAGAAAAGCATGTATCAATTTTCAGAATACCAAAAAGTTGGATAAATTTTGCTTTGCATGGTAGCCTCTGGCATGCAATTGAAAATACTCAAAATTTGCATGTTGTGTACAAACATTTGAAACTACTAATGTCTGTGGGCGTTAAGACTTGAAAGAAATCTCATTCCCCATCACAACCCCAGACCAGCAAAACTCGAGAGGCAGAACCCTGATTAATCGATTCATGTTTATGGTCTGGGTGTACATGAGGGAAGAAACAAGCCAGAAGATGCGAAGCACAAAGTAGTTGGACCTCCCCTCCCCCCCCCCCCCCCCCCCCCCTGTTTCGTCAGAGTAGCTGGTCAGCATGCTAAACATGTAGATTTACTGCTGTTCTCCAAAGGTGAGAAGCATCACAGTGTCTGGATAAAGACCATGTACCATACATTCCGCTGAGTTCTTGAAAGTTTACGACCTGAGGCACTTTTTCCGCTGATGCCTCAACTCTTTTATTGCAGGGTGGGACCAATAAAAGAGGCCTGGATGTTCGGCGTGTTACATTGCCAACATTTTGAAACCGTTTCTGGCAGCATTAACGGAGGAGGAAAAGACCTGCAGTCTCTTCCAACAGGATGGAGCAACTGTCCTTATAGCCATCCAAACCTTGGAGTACATTTAACAATCTTCACGCCTGACAGAGTTGTTAGCAAAGGTCGCGGCGCTTACTGGTCACACGGATCGCCTGGTCTATCAGTGTGCTTTCACTTTGTCTCCTCAAGTCTAAGGTGTATCGCAACCCTCCAAACTCTTCCAGAACTGCTGCAGAACATTTCGAATGAGATTCCATCAATTCGAGAGGGCCAGCTTCGACCGCCTTCAGCAACTTGCTGACCAGGATCCTTAAGTGCCAAGATATGAATGGTGATCACTTTGAACTTCTGCTGTAGTCATGTTACTACTGTACCTCCTGTCCTCTGCTATGTTTCTTTGTATCCTAGAACTCGGTTCTTTGGCCACTTTTATTTGTCCTACCCTGTACAAATGAGTGTTCAGAAAGATGTCTCATTGATTGCCTGAGACAGAAGCCGGTACATATGGGAATACCTACCAACGGTAAAAGAAGTTCTTAAGTTTAAGAAAATCGATGTCAGGAACTCTGTCCCTTTGTTGTATATACTGACTGAGTGCTTGTTAGGCCGGCCAGAGTGACCGAGCGGTTCTAGGCGCTACAGTCTGGAACCGCGCGGCCGCTACGATCGCAGGTTCGAATCCTGCCTCGGGCATGGATGTGTGTGATGTCCTTAGGTTAGTTAGGTTTAAATAGTTCTAAGTTCTAGGGGACTGATGACTTCAGATGTTAAGTCCCATAGTGCTCAGAGCCATTTTAACCATTTCAAAGTTCTAGTTAGTTCATCTGCCGCCTTTTGAATATGTGCGCACATCCTCTCCCATCATTTTCATAGGACACATCGTACGGTATGCAGTAGCATATGATGTTGTATGCTCATGTGATTTCAGTTGCAACAAATCTTATGTCAGGGATAATCTAGCAAGACGGTTGCTCTCTGAGCTTGAAAAACTTTCATAGAATGTTGATGTTCTTTATAGCTGTAGCATTCCGGAGACCAACTTGCAGGAAATTGTTGCTTCATACAAGCCGGCAGTTTAATATTATAGCCGGCCTGGGTGGCCGAGCGGTTCTAGACGCTACAGTCTGGATCCGCACGGCCGCTAAGGTCGCAGGTTCGAATCCTGCCTCGGGCATGGATTTGTGTGATGTCCTTAGGTTAGTTAGGTTTAAGTAGTTCTAAGTTCTAGGGGACTGATGACCTCAGAAGTTGGGTCCCATAGTGCTCAGAGCCATTTGAACCATTTTTTTAATATTATACTTTTGGGCTACCACTGGATAAAAAAGCGGGAACTCTACGCGGAAACCACTGTCGTCTAATGTGGAAGTTCCACAGTGCAGCTCACAACGCATGAATCTTGAGATACAAGCTCCCATGGCACATACCCATATTCTTACATAATTTGAGTAAGTATGATGCTTGCTTTCTTGTTGAGTACTTCCGTGATTTCGGCCTGGAGAAAGACAATGTAGGAAAATTCAGTTCTCTCTCCAAATGAATGACGTCAAGAATATAGTTCCACTTCCTGGATTGCTAACGATTCATACACACACACATCACCAGAAACTTGCTCAAACAAGGCGCCGAGAGGATGTGGATATTACCGGAGTCACTAGTACCGATTATACAAAGTTTCAGATTGTGACAAAGAAGGGGATTTTTCCCGTACGAATACCTGGATTAGAAGGGGAGACCCATGAAATTGTATTCGGGAGCAAATTTACAGACATTGCTGTAATAGATGCGGAGTTTAGGCATGCTGCGAATGTTTGGCACGAGTTCAACATCTCTAATTTAGTGAGATACTCTAAATTGTACATGGAGACAGATGTGCACTCGTTCACAGACATTTGAGAAATTCCAATGTTCATCTCTGGCTATGTACACTCTTGATCCTGCCTTCAACTGTATTGTGCCAGGGCTTTCGTGGGACGCAGTGTTATAAAAGACATTATCAACGTTGAATTGTCCATTGAAGTTGGTATACTGTGAACGGAGAATATACCAACAGCTACCAATAGCCATTATCTATCACATCAATATATTACGACACTGCACTCATGATGAAATCTGGAAACAGAGCCATTTGTTTATAAAATCCCAAGAGCAGAGTGTCTACAGGCTGTCGTCGATTCTGATTGGCTGGGAGACCTATATGTTAAATCATTTCGTAGCAGTGATGAAATCGAGACATCTGGTGAGGGTGAGACTTCTGAAGGACTGAGGTGACGTCATAGAAGTTAGGTGGACTCTTTGAAGTTACAGTTTCTACATTACTTGTGGCACTTCTTCCTGCTCGAGCATATGCTGACAATAATGCAACAACGTATGTGGTGTAAGGCCTATGTATTGTGAGGACTTTTTAATTGTAATGACACTGCTTACTATTCGATACAAGTGTGATAATGACGTTGTGGTGGGAGGGTATTACTATTGGGAATCGATGGTAGGCCTAGTTTGTGTGAGGGTGGACATATCATAATTTTTCGGACACTATATGTCTATATCTGATAATGGTGCTACTTGTTAGGAATGTTGTGCAATTGGGACGTAACATCACTGTGGTTAGTGACCGACATATCACCAGATGTGTGTGGGAAGTGATCATACTGCTATTCCTGTAAAAGAAATTACGTATGTCTAGCATCCGGGAGGATTGATTTGTCGCACAGAATCGTGATTTCAACACATTGCCAAGTATATCTGACAGTAAGGGGTGATAGATTCATTTTATGAACACCTACATTATATACCAATACAAGGCTTCAGTTAGATCTGCTATAGTATACAAACAGGGGAGCTAATATGGCTGTAATATCATGGATACACAGAACATCCTCTCGTCAGTTCCTCTAAGCACATCCTGACATGTTCTTTTTCGCACTATCGACTGCGATGTTTATTACAGTACACCAATCCATATCAGTGATGACTTTCCAACCATTTTGTCAACAGGCGTGCTATTGATTATATCATAGTGGCAGACGCCTGTGCTTTACAACTCTTGTTTGAAAGAGTCGAGGCGGGATGCAGGACCTTCTGAGAGCACTGACAAAGTACCTTCAGTCTGCCTTGAGTCTGACTGGCTGGAAGAACTAAATGCTAAAAAATTTCGCAGAACTGAAGAGAATCAAGATGCATGGCCGGTCTGAGTGTGGACTTACCATAATTTTTTTGAATGCTATACTCAGATGAACAGTAATAGCACTATTTGTCTGAAATGTGTATGCATTGGAGTGTAAAGTTCCTATGGTCAGTGTCCCGACATGTGCAAAGAAAATAATGTGGGTGGGACTGTGTCTGGTCGTAATGCGGTATAGGCTTGAAGTGGAAAATTGTGATTTCAACACACTGATAGCCATAAGGAGTATGAAACATTTTACATGGAAAATTATGTCCAGTCATAAGAAGGATATAGATTTACGTGGGATATTAGTATTTCGAGGGCCACTGTCGTCAGGAGGAAGTATTTGCGTTAATTCACTCACTATTGAATGTCATCAGATTGGTGCTGCAATCATGATATTTAATTATAATTAAACTGATAAATGTGTACGAACTTCTAACATGCTGGAGTAGCTTGGGTCAGCAACATCTGTTACTCAGTAGAACGAAAAACCAGTCACGGTTGAAAATTTTTACTTTTTATTCATTCAGTGACTAGTTTCAGGCCGAGACCCATTTTCAAATCAGCATAACTAAATCGGAAGTGACATTTGCAGTGCATAACGTTATCCGCATGCGCTGTAAATGTTCATTGTACACTTTTCACGTCTTCGGAAATGCCATTTTCGACTTTGTTATGATGATTTGAAAATACATCTCGGCCCAAAACTAATCACCGAATGAACAAAAAGTAAAGATTTGCAATTTAGACTGTTTTTGGCTGCATTGATTAATATGTGGCTGGTTTCCTAGGACGACTCGGCTTGGCGCCCAGGTGCATAATGGAGGTAGCCAGTGGCCAGAATGAATGGGCATTTGTGGCTTAAGGCGGGAGCCCCAACTGAGTCTCCTGAACTGGTCAGGTGGGGTACGAGGTTGCAGTTGACCTAACCATGTCGTCCTCTAGGCGAGTGAATAGCGAACTAATAGTATGTGTTGGGCGGCAGCCTTCACAATCGCGTATGTTGTAAGTATTCTCCTATTTACGTGGACATTTGAGGAGATTCAACATGGCGAGTGCTTGCGCTGGACGACTATTCCTCACTCACGTAAATTGATCGGTTGACGGCTGGGAAATCACGGTGGAACTCTCTCCGACCTCTGAGCATGCAGAACGGCTAGTGTGTGGATGCCAGGAGATGAGCATGCAACTGCCAGCATAGGCACCGTGCGACGGTGGCCTATGGAAGTTTCTGCGATCTCTGACATCTGTCTGTGACAGCCGCTATAGAATGAATAGTGGTTCAAGTATATGTGTTTACGAAGTAACCTTGCGTCAGGTGACGGTACCCGTGTTTGGCGTTGAGTGCTTCACAATGCATTCCAGTGGACTCTGTCTTGCAGCGGAAAGGTGGAGTGTATTTGTTTAAATAAGGGTTGATTTGTTGTTGATACTCTCCTATCATGAGGTAGACCATTTCCCCTCCTTCTTCTCCCCGGAGCTGCAGAGAAAACCAACTTGGAAATTATAAAGTGTTTTCAAAAACAGTTACCAGACCTGTAGGTGGGCAGGAATTATACAACCATCCCGCCAGAATCTGAAATTCCTAATATCATTTTACACAGTGCCACTTTCAATCGTGACGTAAAATTCCCGACTAATCAGTTTATTGTTTCCAAAAGTGACACTGCGGACACACTCCATCAAACCTCTGTGCTGTCTCCTGCAAATTGTTTACGAACATAGCACAACTGAGCTGAGATTTGAAACTCTCACTACTATTTTCACTACATCCAAAATAATGGTTTGCCCACTGAACGACCTAACTGTGCCAGTACCCACCAACAGGATGGAAGGAAAATTCAGAAGGGGGCAAGAGTAGGCTTTGGAAATCAGGTGACTGCTGTGTCGAATCCTAGACAGCCCAAGAATTTTTCGATGAATATGCCAGTCCTTGTAGTCCCCAACAAGAAGCAAGGAAAAACTGTCCACCGTAGAGGGTATCGATTTAATTAATTGGTCAATCAATTTGATTGAATGGGGGTAGCAGATATGGACTATTTCCACGACATCTACAGTGCAGCATTTTGGGGAGGACTGGGGATTTGCCATGTTACTGCTAAGGAAGTAACTGGAGGGGTGAGGGGGGAGGAGAGGAAGGGACTGTAGGTAGGAGAGGTAGGGAGGTTGCTTCTGCTAGTGCCTTCTGCTTGTGGTATTGTGAACTAACTCAGTCAACATCTGCAAAGCAGGGCGAGCGCATAAAGCAGCTGCTTCCACAGACCTGGTGTGAAGGTGATTGTTTGGAAACGAAACAGGCAGTGAGTCTGGTACCAATTTCAGAGGAAGTCGACATCCAGTGTCAGGCATTCCTCTGAAGGCGACCGGCGCCTTGCAGTCCAGTGCTCTGGACTCGAAGGGTTGCCGGGGATGTGGCGGGAGCAGTGTGGTGCGGCGTGCGTGCAGATGTGATCGGGAGGTTTTCTGCCGGATACGTTTAGCGCGATCTGTAATAGTGTTATTACGTGCAGTGAGTGTTTTATTTTGACGTCGATTCACGACAGTATTCCTTGCATGATCGGAAAAAGTAAACTATTTACATATTTAGTTGATTCTTTTTGATATTTTAAAAGACTGTCATCTTCCAAAATTAAATAAACAGCAGAGAATGATGAGCTTTTCCTGCCAAATAAAGAAATCCAACCCCTGTGAAGTGTATACAAATTGAATTTTGCAAATAAAAGATATATTATTATACCTTGTTCAGTGTTGTTGAATTTCCTGTCGTGGGATGCTTCCAGTCCATCAGCTCAGCATAGACTGAGCGATTTTTCCAGCCAGTTTTTTCTGGGAGTGAACGAGAGTGGGGGTGGGACATCGTGTGGTAGTGACATTGTGCTATAGCTCAGGTGATCCCTGCATGTCAAGGTGAGTACACAAGCGAAAATTTTGCAACAAGACAACACCTCCGGTCTCCAGCAGTGTAATTACGCAATTACGACATGTGGTTGCTGGACAAGGTAATACTTGCACCTTCCAATCCAACAGCTCAGCACAGAGCGTTTCCAGCTATTTTTCCGGGTGGGAAAGGAGAGAGAGGGTAAGTGAGGGAGGGGAGGGGAGGGCGGGGAATTTCCGAGAAGATAAAGGGTTAATTAGATGATCAACTTAATTAATTAGTCAACTAATTTGATATTAGTGCGTCCTTGTATGGGCAATAGTGATGGAGGTTGGGGATTTCCCAGAGGTGTGGGGGAGGAACAGAAGGAGGAAAATGGCGTTGAGGGATTCTCAGAAGGGAAAATCATTGTGCAAAAACACCCATCTTGTGGTACAGAAATCCTTGGTTGGTTCTGTCCCGTTGACGACGTTCTCTCACTATAATAAAGGCTCCCAACGAGTTTTGCGATTCTCTACTCCGCAGCAGTCTGGATGTCAATTTACAGTTGAACAGTGTTCATGGCACACTCCCTTACCTTTATCTCTTAATCTCATTAAGAAATGGTACTTTTGTTTCTGACATTGACCGGAAACCATCAGCCACTGACACCGTGCTCCATCGTTATTCTAATCATCCCATGAAATATAAAAAGGCGGCCTTTCGTTCGCTTCTTTACCACCTCCATAAAGTCCCCCTAATCCCGAAGGGCTGTCCCCCTAATCCCCCAGGCTATCGGCCGAGAGTACCAGGTTATACAAAGTAATGCACTAGCTAATGGTTACGAGATAAATTTCATTCAAAATATTAATAAGGAAGTATTGAAGAAGACAAGTTCTGTCAATAACCACTCCACGTTTTCTACCACCTTAGAATTAGTTAGGCAGGACAAAAAGAACTACCACCGCATTGCCGACCATGGCTCCGTTTCAGAAAGATTCAGTAAACATCTAAAAAAGAATTAAGTAATTCCAGCGTTTTCTATTCTGCAGAATGTGGATTCGAAGTATAGACACAAGGAACAGTCAATCAGCAACCCATAGAACAGCACAGGGGTTTATTCAATTTCCTGTAACGATTGTTCTCAAAAGTACATTCTGGAAACGGATAGGTGTTTCGAAATTCTCTTTAAAGAGCATCTCAGCATGGGCAGTTCGAAATCTGTGATAACGTCTTGCTTAAGCGATAACCAACATTCCATTTGAGATCTCTACAACAACACAGAGGTACTACATAAAGAGGGAGAGGGCGCTGCTTCAGACGTCTTGAGGAAATATGTATATAATAAAGTCCACAAGACAGTTCCCCGATAATACTCCCAGTAATAAAATGGAGTTAAGGCACCGAACTTTATTGGCCAATTTTGACTGTTTAAATTTCTGAAGATAGGCGTCTAAACATCTCGTCAGTTGGTTAGCTTATTACAGCTTTTTTACGTTAACATTCATGTTTATTTCCACTGCAGGTACATTTGGAGGTCATCTGCTCTATTTAATGTCCACACTGTTTTAATAGTTCACTGTTTTAATAATTATTTAATATAAATAATTTTGTTGTTTTTTGTCTAAGTATATTTTATAGAATTGATTTTTTAAATTATTGTATATTAAAGAAATTAGTTTAATGATTTGAAATAAATAGTTGATCTTAGCGACTTACAAGTTGCGTTTATTAAATATATGTAAGCTCTTTCTTCTGGAGGCGTAACTGATCCACACGAGTTCCCTGTCTTCATGTGTAATATTTACTTCCATTTTTATGTCTAGTCATTTACTATTTCAGGACATCTCAGACAACTGCATTAATTTTAAAAACATTTTTGACAGATATTTGCACCAGAAGAATCAACTCAAAAGTTGCGAAACCGGTTGTTTGGGTTTATAAGTGATCTGAACAAATACTGGGTTCACAAATCAATTATCAGAACGATAGGTTTGCCCCTGAATATGTGCTTGCCGCCGAATGTATGCAACTTGCATAAACAAACTGTGCTCGTTCTATCTTTACCCTACATCTTTGGTGCATATGGCCAGATGCGTTGATGAAGAAGTGATGACCGACGCTGAATCAGCGAATTCCGGCAGAATGCCAGTCGGCCTCTATTTTTGTGTTTGCGTTGTACATTCTGCTCATTGCGTATTTCGGGTTTTTCACTTCTGTAAAATTACAGTGTTTACAGTGAAATGCCCTATTTTCAATTTGCTCCCAATACAAAACTGAATGACACAAATTTAATTCCTTCTCAAAAATAAACTATATTTCAAGCGAAGTTTTCAAAAAGTTACTGCATCCATTATGTCCAGAGAGATGGTGCAGATGACTTCCACAATCTGAGTGTGTAGATCTTGAAGGTGCAGTGCAGTGACGAACACCCTTCCTTCACGTACACACAGATGAAAAACTCCAATGGTCCGGTCTCGGGAGAACGTGGAGTCCAATTCACGGATATATTTTGTCCAATTCGATGTCCTGGAAATGTTCGCTTCAGTGTTGTCCGAACATTCAACGACCGGTGAGGTGGAGAACAATCTTGTTGAAACTAAACGTTTGCTTGCAGGTCATTAACCTGGAGAAAATCAGACATCTCCAGCACGTCTAGATAACCCCTCCCCGCCCATTTATTTCACTGCACCTCTTGTTCCTCATCCTTTTCTTCCAACTTACTCTCTATCCCACTACTTTGCACTTCCTGTTCACTCATCTTTTTCTCCCTCCCCCCCCCCCCCCCACCTACTCGCCACTTAGATTTTTCAACTCCGCCACAACTCCTCTATTTCTTTTACCCGTTAAATAAATGCATAGTAACATAATTAAATGAATGATACACAAATGATGAACTGAAGAGAAAAATGTCACAGGTTTAGATCAAAGGAGAAGCAGTGGCGAAGTTGGAAACACTACACAAAACACACGATACACCTTTAGGCAGATGAAAATAAACTACATTGTTTTGTGCGTAACATAAAAAAATGCATAGCTCAGCAAAGCAGTTTTGGGCCAGGCCAGAGTCAACAGTGCCAAAAGAAGAAATAATCCGAAGATGCGCAGTCAGACAGCTTTCCTAAAGTGAACAAGAAACCAGGCGTAAAATACCATAAGTAAAAATCAACATCTTCTAACGAACTGTTTCTTTATGTATAAAGTAAGTCAAATGTAAATATTTTTCATTACTGTGCACTGATGACGATTTATTTCAATGAAACGAAACGCCTTTGGTGACAACAGCATTTTCTTATAGTCGCAAAGCCTTTAGACATTAAAATACTCTCAATAACTGTAAAGCAACGATATGGCCACAGAAATATGATCACAGAAAGTAAAAAATTTTATCAGTCAGAGCTGCGAGAAAATTCCATACTGTAGGTAGACGCATGTGAGCACGGCAATGAACGCAACGTGTTTGACAGCAACCAAACAACCGACATCTGAAGATGGCTCTAAACGATCAAAACCGCTCATAATCATCAACATCTTCTCACAGCTGTGAATGAAAGAAATAACCAGGTAACTAATCGCTCGACAGTGTTGAATATTGCTTTGACTGAACACGTATAACTTAATGCGTTGATCCACAATTCGTCTGGCTTCATAGGACAAATAAATGTTCACAGTACAACGAGCAGCGTTCAAGAGTGAAAACCCTGCAGTTATTTCTGGACGATAACAGTGACTTGAGGGTAGCTTTATGGTCTGAAGAATGCTACTGAGGCATTGTTCACAAAGATTATTAAACCGTGTCTAGCGAGATTAATCCATTATGTTCGAAATTGTTACGAAACCATACGCATTATTCGGGTTCACTGCAACATCCTTCCCTCGAGAGGACGATGACACATCAGTTTACGGCCCTTAAACCGTAAACATCATCATCATCTTCATCGAGACGATGTTTCCTTTCAACAAAGTAATACACCATGATCATGGTTTTTGTCACCAGGTAGGGTACTGCAGTTGTTAGACATTGAATTTGGATTTGAAAGGAACGGGATACAAATTGTCATGTGGCCATTCATATGTAGGTTTTGTGCGGTTTCCCTAAATCGGTTGCGGTGAATTACGCTGTGGTTCCCCTGAAAATAACATTGCCGAAAGTCTTACCAACATTGCCCTTCCTGAGTTTTTCAGCATTTGGTTACTCCTCTTATTATGTTACGTGGAAATTCCACAAATGCCGGTTACTTTGCAAACGTTGGTTGTTTAGTCGACATAAAAGTTTTCTGGGTTTGGTACCGTGCCATAATGTAAAAAACCAACGTTTCGGCCACGATTGCAGCGGTCTTCTTCTGGGTCTAATGGTCACAATTAGACCCAGAAGAAGGCCGCTGCAATCGTGGCCGAAACGTTGGTTTTTCTCCAGTAACGGTAGGTTTTTACATATGACGCTGTACCAAACCCAGAAAACTTTTGTGTCGACTGACTCTGGCCGCGGAAGCCTAAGCAGTTATGTTGGTTGTTTAGTGTACATGCAGACATAACAATGTGACTCGACAGCATATGCAATTGATCAAACATCTGTTCCTTTTCGAGTGCCCAAGAGACGTGACGTATGTTCATACTTTTCCGCATCTGATTTGGCCTTCAAGACCTCAGCAGCATTTTGCGGCGGATAGTTTGCTCTGCATGAACTGCCTCTGCTGCATACCTCGCTGGCATAGTTATCAAAAGCAACAGATGTGTGCACGCGAGCGACACGTGTGTGTGTGTGTGTGTGTGTGTGTGTGTGTGTGTGTGTGTGTGTTTTGTGTGTGTGTGTAGTCCTTTTATCGTTTTGGAAGATACATACGGTGATCTCACCTATCTTAAATTTTATGCTGCTGCGACTTACATGGTCCATTGCACTCCCTTCGCCCTTCTTTGAACTTCGCCGTTTTATACATCACACAAACTGTTTCCCCTCGCATGAATAATGTATACGCTAGCAAGCCTTCTTGTACCGACATTGAAATAAAACTTAAATTCTCCTTCTTAAGAAGTCAAGTGAAACAGACTCAGAGGTAACACGCATCACTGGATGGCATATTTTTCATCAGAGTGTTATGGCTCTTGGTACCTCTTTCAGTACGCAAGCGGAATGCTTTGTAGGAACATTTTCTTACCTTCTGGGGCGTAAGTTCCTATTATTGCTAAGACCAGCATAACAGTACGAGATTTTGTATCGAATTCATATATTTTTGAAAAATTAAACTGGCCAAGTAAAATCCTTTAGTGTAAAGTTAGAGAATCGGCATTCGACAATTCGTCTGCCTCTGTCATATACCTCGCTTATATACTGTGCGAATAAGAGAGATTATGGCTGAAAAAGCGACGTACCTAACAAACAACCCTCGCTGCATATGCCCATGGCAGAGAGCAGAAAATTGCTACTCTTAGGACAAAGCACACATTTCTGTCCAGAGGAGTACGGAGTATATGTGTCATCACCATGCTCACCATCAGCCCTTTGATACTTACTGCTGGAGAAGGTGCTCTCTAGACGTTTCCATGAAATGCTATCTTCCAGGACACGCATCCTCGGTACTCGGACTGTTTTCTTTACCCTACGCTATCATTCCTTTAAGTTGTCAGCTCAGTCCTTACTTATCTATTGGATTCCAACAAAAGGCGACCGTGAACTAGCTACCATCTATTCGTGTGGTTTCATTCCATTTCCTTTCCATTACAATCATCATTATTTTAATCCCGACTGTTTCCTGGCACACGAGTAAGTTTTTCTATCTTCTCTGAAGCCCACATCATGCACCTCTCCATTGATCACTTAACAACTGCCAATTTACGATCTTTTTTTTTTTTTATTCTGTTGCGGTTTGCGTCACTGCCCTTACACAAAATTGGTAATACACTTATTGCAAACTTTCAGTTCACACGCGTTTGCAGCTTGCTTATCAGAACTCGATGTCAGTTATAAAAACAGCTCCATTCATATTTTACTTTTCTTTTACTGCCGGCCGAAGTGGCCGTGCGGTTAAAGGCGCTGCAGTCTGGAACCGCAAGCCCGCTACGGTCGCAGGTTCTAATCCTGCCTCGGGCATGGATGTTTGTGATGTCCTTAGGTTAGTTAGGTTTAACTAGTTCTAAGTTCTAGGGGACTAATGACCTCAGCAGTTGAGTCCCATAGTGCTCAGAGCCATTTGAACCATTTTTTTTTTTCTTTTACTGGCCAGCCGGTCGTTGTGTTTAAGAACAACACATAGAAAAAGCCAACTGCTTCTCCTGTGAGTTCCTTGCTAATTTTCATTATTTTATTTTTGACGTTTTCATTACATATTATTTTGATATTATTAATACCGAATTTCATTCTTAATCACTGAATTAAGTCTTTCCATTTCTGGTTGAAATTTATTTGTACCATAGCAAAACAGTAGAGCGTCATAAGCGAAGTTAAGGTGATACGGATTTATTTCATTAACGCTATCCCTTTATCATTTTTTCAGTTTAAGGACCCGAAAACTTCTTCAAGGGCTACTGGAAATAGTTTTCATGACATGGAGTATATCCACATTTTATTTTCAGTTCTGGATTTCCTGCTATCAACGGAAAACCTGTAGCATCGATGTCCATGTTCTCCCGCCTACTAAACATAGACTGAATCAGTCATTATTACTCCAGGGCTCTTAATACACATACAGATTTCGTTGAATTTGAGACATAAATTGTATCAAAATCTACGAATCACATGTGAAGTGGTAATTCAAAATTACTCCTTCTTCCTAGAGTTTCATTAATAGTGATACGTCCACTTTCAAAGCAATCTTCGTCCACTCCTTGATTAAAATACAGTGTTTTTCTTTTCTTCTACGCTCTTGATAATATTTTTAGTGAATAACTCGAAAACCGCGACGATACCGATGATGATATTCTTTTTGTCTAGTCCCTATCTTCTGTCATGATATAGAATTGCAGCATAGATGCACTTATGCAAAATTCTCTTCCTCCTGTATTCTTTCTGTCTTGTATTTACACGAATGCCGAAATGGTGGATACTGAGTAAGCGACTGCGGAGTGGAAAATGAACTAAAACTGCTCAACCTGTGAGGCTCTACCGAGATTACGCAAAAGAACTTGTTCCCCCTCTAGCTGTAGGTTATCATAGGTTACTGGAGCTACGAAGGGAGCGATTGGAAAAACGCGCAGTTCATTCCTGTTTTCATGATGTGTGGCAAGACAGAAGCGCATAATTGTAGGTCTGTATCGTTGACGTCAATCTGCTGTAGAATTGTGGACCATCTTCTGTACTCGAGAATTATGACGTTATTGGAGAACGAATATCTCCTCCGGAATCAGTGTTCTAACGAGATTCACCTCGCTCTGTTCGTTCAAAGGCGTTCAGGTGTTCTTTGACTGCCGCGCGGAATGGCCGAAAGGCTGGAGGCGCCATGTCACTGACAGCGCGGCCACTCCCGTCGGAGGTTCGAGTCCTGCGTCGGGCATGGGTGTGAGTGTTGTTCTTAGCATACGTTAGTTTAAGTAGTGTGAAAGTGTAGGGACCGATGACCTCAGCAGTTTGGTGTGTGTGTGTGTGAAATCTTATGGGACTTAAATGCTAAGGTCATCCGTCCCTGACAGCAGTCTGGTCCCTTAGAAATTCACACACATTTCAACATTTGTTCCTTGACCCACGGAACGCATTCTATACAGTTATGCACTGTCACTTAGTGAACGGAATACTAGTTTACCGATCATCGGACCAGATACGTGACTGAACACCTGGCTGTCTTGCAGACAGAACTCAACACGTCGTTCTTAACGGAACGAAATAGATAGATGTAAAAGTAGTTCCCGGAATACCCCTAGGAAGGTTTATAGGGGTGCTAGTGTTTACAGTTTGCGTTAATGATGTGTGAACGACGTTGGATCCTCACGTTAGATGCTCCTTGAGAGTATTAGCGGACGACGCTGTTGTGTGCAGGGCCTGCAGACAATTGACAGATGATGCACGGGCCGGCAGCTGACCTCAAACTGGTATAAATGTAACATACTGCGCATAAATAGACGAAAAGATTTGCTGCTGTTCGATTACGCTGTTGACGATAAACCACTGAAAGTAGTAACTACTGTAAATCACCCAGGAATAACCAAGCGGAGAGACGTGAATCCACTGAATCAAATGCAAGATAGGAAAAGTAGATGCCAACCTGCGATTCGTTGGGAGAATTTTAAGAAAATGTAATTCATTCACGAAAGAAGTGCCACAAAAACGACGTTCGACCGTTTCTTCGGCATTGTTCATCAATCTGGGATCACCAGCAAGATCGTTTACTCGGCCTTAGAGCGTTACCGAGATGCTCGACAAACTGCTTTGGCAGATGCTGCAAAAGAGGTGTTGTGCATAGCGTAGAGGTTCATTGCTCAGATTTCGAGAGCGTACGCTGCAGGAAGAACTGGACGACATATCACCCCCCACCCCAGATACATCTCGCGAAATGATCACGACGAGAAAATTAGGGAACGCAAAGCTCATATTGAGTTTTACCGACAATCACCCCACCCACTCGATATTCGTGAATGAAAGAGCAAAAGGAGGAAAGGATGTTGGTACCAGTACTACTCTCCGTCAAACTGTTTAGGGTGGCCTGCTGATTAATGATGTACTCGTAAACGTATCTGAGACAGTTATAGCATATAATGTTTCAGAATAACAATAATCTGCCGGGCTGACAACGATTACTTAGTGTAAATATCCTTTTAATGTATGTTTTAACATTACCTTTTCGGCAGTAGACATTGTCAAGTAGTTGCTGCACCACGTCAAATGGACACATTTGCGTTATAGGCAGAATTTACATTTGGAGAGTGGAAATTTCAAACATTCTAAAACGCGTTTCCAATACTGTTGTCTTTACGTTCATCTGTCGCATGTCCCTAGACTTGTTTCAGGGCCCAAATCGTGGAGAAAATGTTTCATTTATTACTAGATGGCGCATGGTCTTTGTGCAAATACTCCTTTTTATAATTCCAAGTGCCATGCGTTGTTCCGCAAAATTTACACAAGATTGTTCAGTCAGCTAAAGGTATGAACCCACTCCAAGTGATTTCAATACATACAACTGTCTTCTTTGATTTTAAAGGTGCTGCTGAAAGCTTGTTGTTAATAGAGGCGGCTAAGATTTCCAAATGCAGTACGATCAATGTGTCTCATACTCACTCATCTCAAAATAGCTATTAAAAATTCCAACACTGATACAGAACAATGGAAAAATACCAATGTGTTCAAAAGAGGGAAGTTCATTGTAGGTGTACGTCACGCCGTACTTCATCCTAAATACCAGACATGTTTATCAGCTGTAAAACAGAAAGAGCTGTTGACGATGTTGCTATTTCTTCTTCAACAGCGCAGGGAGATCTGCAGTAAACTTTGCAACATCTGATACTCAAGATAGAATTGTGTAAGAAACAAAAGTCAAAACTGAGAAATTATTTCTTCAATTTAATTTTATTACACTTCTGCAAAAAATTAAAAATGTATCACAAATGATTTTTATTCAATACCGTCCTACAAGCTGCAACATTACTGCTTTATTTTTACATTTTCATTGTCATTAATAAAGTGCAATGCCCCAATAGTAGAAACATAAATGTCGTGTGACTAGTGCCTCTCGTCAGATTTGACGCCACTTCGGCGACTTGCGCGTCGATGGGGATGAAATGATGATGATTAGGACAACATAACACCCAGTTCCTGAGCGGAAAATAATCTCCGACCCAGCCGGGGATCGAATCCGGACCTTTAGGATTGACAGTCTGTCACGCTGACCATTTTATTTCATTTTATTTTATTTTATTTTTATGTTAATCTCATTTAGCTCTATAATGTTCGTTGAATCTGTTCGTGGCGGACGCCCGATGACACTCGTTCAGGCTGTTCGTTGATCCATTCACTCAGTTTTTTATTACAGAGGGTAGCTAAGCCCTCCGACGCTGAGCTACCGTGTCGGCACCACTCAGCTACCGGATCCGGACGCCTCAGCAGTAATGACAGCTGCAGTGAAAACTTCCCGGCTGACACTTAGAACCAGTCAATTCGCTGTTATGAAAACCCAGAACGTTCTCCATAAACTATTCATTTTCTAATTTATTTCTGTATTTTTTAAATGATGACTTGAGCAGCATGATTCTATGGCAGGGGCGGGCAGGAATCCTGCACATGTGCGGTGCACTTGCACGCGTGCAGTTAACAGGTGTTCCGCGTGCACACAGGGGCGAGCTGGCCACCCGCTTATCTCCCATCCCCACCATACCTTCTGTCCGCTCCTTCCTCTGTAATGCGTTTTGTTTCCTAGCTTGCTTTATTGAGTGAATGAATAAGGTTAGTAGGAGTGCTTGAAAGAAATCATGGTTTGAAAGAGTACCTATTTCCTACGATACGTTTTATTTAATTATCACAGGTGGAGTTTACAATACGTTTAATATCTGGAACAAAATTTCTACATACAGACAAACACAAACAGTTACGTAAATTTTCATCACTGATGTTTGCTCTTAACCGAGACTTATTAATTCAGCAAGTGGTTTTCCAGCTCTCGCTATATTAAGCGCAGTCTTATAACTTGCACATACCGCTGGGCTATTATTGCTGTCGTCCTGAAAACTTGAAAACAGTGCTCCATAAAATGTTAAATCAGTTAGATGAGAGACACGACGAGAGAAAGTCGCAGATCTCTCGTGACAACAGCAACTATGACAAATTCAAATGACTCTGAGCACTATGGGACTTAACTGCTGTGGTCATCAGTCCCCTAGAACTTAGAACTACTTAAACTTAACTAACCTAAGGACATCACACACATCCATGTCCGAGGTAGGATTCGAACCTGCGACCATAGTGGTCGCGCGGTTCCAGACTGTAGTGCCTAGAACCGCTCGGCCACTCCGGCCGGCCAACTACGACAGATTCATCTGGTATCGTCAGATCGCTCTTCTTAAGCTCAGTCAATTCCCCATCCGCTCAGAATCCGACAATAAATTGTACTCGTCCTTGTGAAATTTATTATAATGGCCTTCAATACTAAACTTCCGTTGACCAGCGAGAATACTGCCACATATTAAACATTTCGAATTTTCGCGTTTTTGCACAAAGAAAAAATTATTCTCCCATTACTTTTTAAAAGATAGCAAATCTCCACTTCTCCGTTTCTTGAAATACAACGTTCACTACATAGTGCTCGCTTCGCATCAACGTCCGCAGCTTAGCCTGGCACTACACTGCCGCAACCTGCCGACTGTCGCCACAGCCCCGGTCGACGCCTGCACGCGAGCAGCACACGTGCAGCGCTGTGCGCTCATGAGCCGCGTGCAACGTTTGCCCGCCCCTGTTCTATGGTATCAGAACACCTTCATAATTTTTTGGACACAATTAAGTCATGTACAAAATTAGTTACATTGTTTTTTAATTCTTCTGAAAAATGTAAGATGTGACACTTAGAACGTTAGAACTCTTCGCTTTTAAAATGTAGTGGGGTAGTCAGTCCGTGAAAGAAGTGACATGCACCAAATGTTTCTGAAATATCTGCGACCTTACATACAACTTGCAGGTTTGTCGGGGTGTGTTGTATTCTCGAAATTGACTGCGTAGCTCAAACTTGAAACTGTGAAGTACTAAGGAATACAAAATAAAACGATATTTTAATCTGCATAACGGCAGACTATTGTTATCTAGAAATTTTTATTTCTGCCAGAGACTCCGAAGCAAGTAAAAAATAAATGAAGAACTTAACTAGGTCGGGTACATTTTGTTCTCTTTGGCAGTCACCATTTCTACCAACTACCGCAGTGCATGACGATATTCACTGCTGTTAGTTACAGATGAAAAACATCATTTGATGTCACGTCTATTAGAATCTTGAAGATACATTTAGCAGTTCTCTGTTTACGATTGTGTAAAATTATAATAGAGTGACTAATTTATGAACACTACTGCAGATTACATCAAAACGCAAAAGCCGCTCTCCCCCTCTAGGGACGGCATTAAATTTCAAGAGTCATCGCTGATTTCACCAACTGCTATCGTTCGTCGTCTCTGCTGCCAAAAAGCGGCACGCCGTGCAACAATAACAATTACCGCGTAGCGACCTAAATGCGAGCTGACACTGGTTAGCGCAGCGGTGACGTCAGCTCGCGATCCGGACCAATCGCGGCTCCGTCCCAGCGCACCGCCCTAGCAACGCCCTACCGTTATTCAGGCCAACGCTCCGCCATGATTCATACAATCATCGGCTGGCATCGCATTAATTTCTCCACGTGGAATCCATAGCACGGCCAGATAATCAAGGCTGGCGTTTTGTAATTTTAAACCCGGATTTATTTCTTAATGCGGCGGCGACGGCAGGGCGGGGTGGCGTTATTTTGCTTTACGCGCAGTCGGGGACGAATTTAGTGTCTGCTTATCTGCGGTAACGGCACGTGTGGGCCCCTGTACGTGCGTGGGCGTGTGTATGTCGGCTGCAGGGGGAGCGTGGTCACCGCCCCCGCCTAATGTAATGGCACCGATAACACGTCATCGCACTCGTGGGTCGACGCCTCTTCCGACCGCGCAGATATGGCGATGTGAATTATTAATATTTATCCCTTTATTACCAAGTTATAGCGGACGATGCTACGCGCCCGTAACCTCAACCGAACGGCTGAGCGCTTTCGGTCTGCCCCAACGACATAGAATAACGAGAAGAGGGTTCTCATTTTCTCTTCTAGCCTGAACTAAAAAAGTTACCAAAAAGACCGTCAACTTATAGGCCAATATCAGGACGACCGTTTAGTTCATGAAACGAGACTTTTTCCTGCAGTCGCGCATATATATATACTTATATGAATATGGTGTCTGTTCTTTCGGACATAACCTGCAGCCGTCTAGAACGAAATTAGAATGACATTAATACCGTCAGCTACTCACGGGCGTTGATATATATCAACGAGAATAGGTGATAATGTGTGCCGCTATCGGGACTCGAACCCGGAATTTCCTGCTTACATGGCAGAGGCTCTATGCATCTGAGCCACCGAGAGCACAGGGGTAGTGCGACTGCAGGGACTATCTCGCGCACGCCTCCCGCAAGACTCACATTCTCACTTTGTATGTCCACACACTACATTCGTAGTGTCCCTCTCAAACACACTCATTACTCGTGGAAGACATTCTTACCAAGTCCCGTAAGAGACCATACCCATGTAGGTATATAGTTCTGGCAATACCGGATATGACCTTCTTCGGATGCACACGTATTCCCCGAACTCTTACGGGACTCGGTAAGAATGTCTTCCACGAGAAATGAGTGTGTTGGGGAGGGACACTACGAATGTAGAGTGTTCACATACAAGGTGAGAATGTGAGTCTTGCGGGAGACGTGTGCGAGATGGTCACTGCAGTCGCACTATCCTCGGTGGTTCAGATGGATAGAGCGTCTGCCACGTAAGCAGGAGATCCCAGATTCGAGTCCCGGTCGAGGCACCAATTTTCGCCTGTCCCCGTTGATATATATCAACGCCCATGAGCAGCTGCGGTATTAATGTAATTCTAATTTCGCACATATATGTCCCACGGAAGGGGCTGAGCGTCACATTCAGTTGTAGGTATTCAGAGTTGCTGATTTATGTGTGTGTGAGTATGTGTGTGTTTGTGCATGTGTGTGATATAGTGTTGTTGTTGTTGTGGTCTTCAGTCCTGAGACTGGTTTGATGCAGCTCTCCATGCTACTCTATCCTGTGCAAGCTTCTTCATCTCCCAGTACCTACTGCAACATACATCCTTCTGAACCTGCTTGGTGTATTCATTTCGTGGTCTCCCTCTACGATTTTTACCCTCCACGCTGCCCTCCAATATTAAATTGGTGATCCCTTGATGCTTCAACACATGTCCTACCAACCGATCCCTTCTTATAGTCAGGTTGTGCCACAAACTTCTCTTCTCCCCAATCCTATTCAATACTTCCTCAATAGTTATGTGATCTACCCATCTCATCTTCAGCATTCTTCTGTAGCACCACGTTTCAAAAGCTTCTATTCTCTTCTTGTCCAAACTATTTATCATCCATGTTTCACTTCCATACATGGCTGCACTTCATACTTATACTTTCAGAAACGACTTCCTGACACTTAAATCTATACTCGATGTTAATAAATTTCTCTTCTTCAGAAACGCTTTCCTTGACATTGCCAGTCTACATTTTATATCCTCTCTACTCGACAATCATCAGTTATTTTGCTCCCCAAAGAGCAAAATTCCTTTACTACTTTAAGTGTCTCATTTCCTAATGTAATTCCCTCAGCGTCACCCGACTTAATTCGACTACATTCCATTATCCTCGTTTTGCTTTCGTTGATGTTCATCTTATAGCCTTCTTTCAAGACACTATCCATTCCATTCAACTGCTCTTCCAAGTCCTTTGCTGTCTCTGACAGAATTACAAGGTCATCGGCGAACCTCAAAGTTTTTATTTCTTCTCCATGGATTTTAATACCAACGCCGAATATTTCTTTCGTTTCCTTCACTGCTTGCTCAATATACAAATTGAATAGCATCGGGGAGAGGCTACAACCCTGTCTGACTCCCTTCCCAACCACTGCTTCCCTTTCATGTCCCTCGACTCTTATAACTGCCATCTGGTTTCTGTACAAATTGTAAATAGCCTTTCGCTCCCTGTATTTCACCCCTGCCACCTTCAGAATTTGAAAGAGCGTATTCCAGTCAACATTGTCAAAAGCTATCTCTAAGTCTACAAATGCTAGAAACGTAGGTTTGCCTTTCCTTAATCTAGCTTCTAAGATAAGTCGTAGGGTCAGTATTGCCTCACGTGTTCCAACATTTCTACGGAATCCAAACTGATCTTCCCCGAAGTCCACTTCTACCAGTTTTTCCATTCGTCTGTAAAGAATCCGCGTTAGTATTTTGCAGCTGTGACTTATTAAACTGATAGTTCGGTAATTTTCACATTTGTCAACACCTGATTTCTTTGGGATTGGAATTATTATATTCTTCTTGAAGTCTGAGGGTATTTCGCTTGTTTCATACATCTTGCTCACCAGATGGTAGAGTTTCGTCAGGACTGGCTCTGCCAAGGCTGTCAGTAGTTCTAACGGAATGTTGTCTACTCCCGGGGCCTTGTTTCGACTCAGGTCTTTCAGTGCTCTGTCAAACTCTTCATGCAGTATCGTATCTCCCATTTCATCTTCATCTACATCCTCTTCCATTTCCATAATATTGTCCTCAAGTACATCGCCCTTGTATAGACCCTCTATATACTCCTTCCACCTTTCTGCTTTCCCTTCTTTGCTTAGAACTGGGTTTCCATCTGAGCTTTTGATATTCATCCAAGTGGTTCTCTTTTCTCTGAAGGCCTCTTTAATTTTCCTGTATGCTGTATCTATCTTACCCCTAGTGAGATAAGCCTCTACATCCTTACATTTATCCTCTAACCATACCTGCTTAGCCATTTTGCACTTCCTGTCGATCTCATTTTTGAGACGTTTGTATTCCTTTTTGCCTGCTTCATTTACTGCATTTTTATATTTTCTCCTTTCATCAGTTAAATTCAGTATTTCTTCTGTCACCTCGTCTTTTTACCTACTTGATCCTCTGCTGCCTTCACTACTACATCCCTCAAAGCTACCCATTCTTCTTCTACTGTATTTCTTTCCCCCGTTCCTGTCAATTGTTCCCTTATGCCCTCCCTGAAACTCTGTACAACCTCTGGTTCTTTCAGTTTATCCAGGTCCCATCTCTTTAAATTCCGGCCTTTTTGCAGTTTCTTCAGTTTGAATCTACAGGTCATACCCAATAGATTGTGGTCAGAATCCACATCTGCCCTGGAAATGTCTTACAATTTAAAACCTGATTCCTAAATCTCTGTCTTACCATTATATAATCTATCTGATACCTTTTAGTATCTCCAGGGTCCTTCCATGTATACAACCTTCTTTCATGATTCTTGAACTAAGTGTTACCTATGATTAAATTCTGCTCTGTGCAAAATCCTACCAGGCGGTTTTCTCTTTCGTTTCTTACCCCCAATCCATATTCACCTACTACGTTTCCTTGCCTCCCTTTTTCTAATGCCGAATTCCAGTCACCCATGACTATTAAATTTTCGTCTCCCTTCACAATCTGAATAATTTCTTTTATTTCATCATACATTTCTTCAATTTCTTCGTCATCTGCAGAGCTAGTTGACATATAAACTTGTACTACTGTAGTAGGCGTGGGCTACAATAATGCCACAATAATGCGTTCACTATGCTGTTTGTAGTAGCTTATCCGCATTCCTATTTTCATATTCATTATTAAACTTACTCCTGCATTGCCCCTATTTGATTTTGTGTTTATAACCCTATAGTCACCTGACCAGAAGTCTTGCTCCTCCTTCCACCGAACTTCACTAATTCCCACTATATCTAACTTTAACCTATCCATTTCCCTTTTTAAATTTTCTAACCTACCTGCTCGATTACGGGATCTGACATTCCACGCTCCGATCCGTAGAACGCCAGTTTTCTTTCTCCTGCTAACGACATCCTCTTGAGTAGTCCCCGCCCAGAGATCCGAATGGGGGACTATTTTACCTCCGGAATATTTTACCCAAGAGGACGCCATCATCATTTAACCATACAGTGAAGCTGCATGCCCTCGGGAAAAATTACGGCCGTATTTTCCCATTGCTTTCAGCCGTTCGCAGTACCAGCACAGCAAGGCCGTTTTGGTTAGTGTTACAAGGCCAGATCAGTCAATCATCCAGACTGTTGCCCTTGCAACTACTGAAAAGGCTGCTGCCCCTCTTCAGGAACCACA
Source organism: Schistocerca serialis cubense (assembly GCF_023864345.2). Classification (NCBI taxonomy): domain Eukaryota; kingdom Metazoa; phylum Arthropoda; class Insecta; order Orthoptera; family Acrididae; genus Schistocerca; species Schistocerca serialis. Next base: position 336,796,175 of record NC_064638.1, read on the forward strand.
TGTTTGTCTGGCCTCTCAACAGATACCCCTTCGTTGTGGTTGCACCTACGGTACGCCTATGTGTATCGCTGAGGCACGCAAGCCTCCCCACCAACGGCAAGGTCCATGGTTCATATATATATATATATATATATATATATATATATATATATATATATATATATATATATAATAAGGTATGACAAAAGTTTTATTTTCTGCAGTTAGTACCCCACAGGCTGTAAGTGTTTGAGAAGTGTCATGTTTCAAACGTCAAGAACTGTTGATATGGAATTATTTATGTAGTACCAGTTTTTGCTTCCAGATCATCTTAAGGTATCGTTAAATACATTGAGGACCAAAGAAACTGGTTCTCCTGCCTAATAGTGTAGGGCCGCCGCAAACACACAGTAGTGCTGCAACACGACGTAGCATGGACTCGACTAATGTCTGAAGTAGTACTGGATTGAAGTGACACCATGAATTCTACAGGGCTATATATATATCCGTAAGAGTGCGTGGGGGCGGTGATGTGAGCAGCACGTTGCAAGGCATCCCAGATATGCTCATTAATGATCATGTCTGGGAGTCTGATGGCCAGCGGAAGTGTTTAAACTCAGAAAAGTGTTCCTGTAGCCACTCTGTAGCAGTTCTGGACGTGTGAGGTGCCACATTGTCCTGCTGGAATTGTCCAAGACCGTAGGGATGCACAATGAACATGAATGGATGCATGTTGAAACTTCCTGGCAGATTAAAACTGTGTGCCGGACCGAGACTCGAACTCGAGACCTTTGCCTTTCGCGGGCAAGTGCTCTACCCTCTGAGCTACCTAAGCACGACTCACGTCCCGTGCTCACAGCTTCAATTCTGCCAGTACCTCGTCTCCAACCTTCCAAACTTTACAGAAGGTCTTCTGCAAAATAATTTGAAACGAAACTCGTACGACCAGGCAAAATGTTTCCAGTCATCAACAATCCAATGTCGGTGTTGACCGGCCCAGGGTTTGTGTCATGCAGTCATCAAGGGTATACGAGTTGGCCTTTGGCTCCGAAAGCCCAGGTCGACGATGTTTCGTTGAATGGTTTGCACCCTGACACTTGTTGTTGGCCCAGCAATGAAAAGTGCAGCAAATTGCGAAAGGGTTGCAATTCTGTCTCTTTGAACGGTTCTCTTCAGTCTTCGTTGGTCCCCTTCTTTCAGTATCTTTTTCCGGCCGCAGCGATGTCGGAGATTTGATGTTTTACCGGATTCCTGATATTCACGGTACACTCGTGAGGTGGTCGTGCGTTAAATCCCCACTTCATCGCTACCTCTGGTACATTGTGTCCCATCGCTCCTACACCGACTATAACACCACAGTCAGGCTTACTTAATCTTGATAACTTGCCACTGCACCAATAGTAACCGATCTAACTACTGCGCCAGACACTTGTTGTCTCATACATTCGTTGCCGACCGAAACGCCGAAGGTCCGACAAGAACTAGCAATTAGAGGGCACGAAGATATAAAATAATTTTTTTTTCAATTGTGGAACTCCGAAAGAATGACATAACTGAGTTTAAAGATTAGTTAAGGCGTTAGGGGTATAAGAGGACGTCGCAAGATTTTCGAAACGAGGTCATTGATCTACTAGGGAAGTCTGTGTTGAGAATGGTGTTGGTCTCAATCAAGAAGACTGAACAAGTGTCATTTTATATTCGTACTGTCGATGATTCCTTAATCATCAGTGAAGACTTTATTGGCTTATATGAGACCCCCGACACTGAACCACAAACTCTGTTTGTAAGGTGTCAGGCAAATCCAACTCCTTCCATGAAAACCCTGACATGATAAGCAAATCCAGTAGTATGTCATATAGCTCCGAATAAATCGTGACATTAAATTAACCAAAGTAATACGAGTAACGAGTGAGCAAATGGAATACCACAGACTAACACAAGAATGCCTAAATGCATGTCATACCTTCCCACCGTGAGACAGACGCAGTTCCGAGGGGAGAAACGAGAACAGAAGCCGAGAGCAGAACCGTGTTAAGTTAGAAGGCCCTACGATAATGGATGGACACCCACGTGGCCAGCTAACCGCTAGGACTACCCCAGTCGCAAGTTTTAGCGTGAGACTTTTTCGTGTCTCTGTTACGTCAGGACCACCTTCCAGCCCATGTTAAAAGCTAGAGCCCTCCAGAAGAACAGTATAGATCTTACGATAACACCAAAAGGGCCACACCAGCCGCAAGTTTTAGCGTGAGATTTTTTCGCGTCTCTGTTACGTCAGAACCACCACCCAGCCCATGTTAAAAGACAGAGCCCTCCAGAAGAACAGTATAGATCTTACGATAACGCTAAAAAGGACCATCCCAGCTGCAAGTTTTAGCGTGAGACTTTTTCGCGTCTCTGTTACGTTGCAAACTTTAAAAACATTGCCCCACCACGAAAAGTATAACATTTCTCATTGCATAGACAGAATTTTTGTAGGCAGTGCTTAAGTTTAACATTAAGACCCTGATTGGTCAGATGAAAACACAGCCACATAGTTTTTTTAAATCAACTTCGGTAAACTGTAGTAAAGAGAAGTTAGGACGAGAGTTGCTTCCGAGACGGCGAGGTGAGCTTAGCTGTGCTGCCCGCCGCCTCTTGACGAACACCGACAAGGTAATGAACGCACGTGATGCCGCATAACAGCGCATAAAGCTTTACTCACAACTGCAGAAGTCTCATCTGTTACACCCTCTTTTTGCGTAATACTAGTGTCGATCGTCAATTAAAGCTCATTGTGTTCACATTTGCCACTTGAAGTAAAGATCTGAAACGCGATGATTTTCCTGTTATATAGTTATTGAGAAGCCACATCAGCCACTGTAATTTACGACAAGTTAGATAAGTAATTAAAGATAATTGAGCGTCACTGTAGACCATTTTGATAGTTTTTCTCTCTTGTGAAACTTAATTTAAACCTAGATTATAGATGTGATATGGCATAGGTCATCCTTCGATCCATTGTAGAACTTGGAAACCCACTCAGGGAATATTCGTTCACATTTTTGTTTAACGCAGTTGGTTTTTATCATCCTGTATTAAAACATTTCCTTTTATCAATAGTGCAATTTATAAACAATGTTTTGTGAGTAGAATAAAATTTCCAATGGTAAACTTAACTGCTTTTTCGACGTTATTTTACCAGCTAACTAAGAATAGGAAAGCCTTGAACCCCTTCCACTAAATTTAGTTAGTATTAAGATTCTTCTACAGGGAGTGCAGTGGAGCTGACGCTGAAATCATTAAGTATTTGGTTATATCATCGCTAGCCTCCTTACCAGCAACAGGTCCCAGGTTCAAACTAGTCAATTCCCTAAAAAACACGCTCAGAGCGTCGTTGCGCGAAAGTGGTAGGGAGACACGATATAGAACAAACAGACACCACGCAGAATGTTAGATGTTTAGTATTTTAAAAGATGGTTTTGCTCGTCTTGATTTGTGAATGGATAACTTAAGAGCACAGTCCTATGATGGTGCTTCGAATATGGGAGATAAGTTCAAAGGACTAAAAAAGTTAGTTTTGGATATACAACCTAAAGCACATTATGTGCACTGCACTGCTCACAGTTTAGACTTGGCAGTTGTAGACTGTCTCCACCATCTTACGCCTACGAGGGACATTATGGCTTTAGTCAAGGACTTAATAAACACAGTAAGGGAATCCAACAAAGGGATGGGACTTTTCAGAAGCTTACGCTGTCAGAGCGCCAACGACCAAGCTGGTTTACGACCCCTTTGCCCTACTTGGGGCTATTATGCGAGTTTCTAGTATCTTGAGAATACTTAAAAACTTTGAAGAACTTCTAGAGTTTTTTGAAACATTTTCTGCAGAGGACAAAACAGAGGCAGGTTACAAATGTGCAGGCTATCTTGAGTCAATGTCACAATTCAAGGCGTATTTCTTTTTATGTCTTTATTGCCATGCAATGAACCTAGTAGAGGATATCAATGAAAAAATTCAATGCCCTCATCTAAGTGTTGCTGATCTAGAAAAATATATGAGGGCTTGATTTGTATATGGACTGGAAGGCGTGATAGTTTTGAACACTTTTGGGAACTGTGTTGAAAAGAAAAACCTTCACAAGTTGATGATCCTGCGCTTCCTTGGAATCTAAGTATACCGAAGAAGTATGAAAACAACGAAGCCAGCTCACCGCACACTTTCAAAACTCCAAAGGAATACTACAAAGCTATTTACATTGAAGTTTCTGAAACTATGCAATCTTGCATTACTGAGCGGTTTACTTCAACTGGACTCACACACGTCATTGCCGTTGAACAAGCGTGCTTGCTTTTAGTAAACAGAGGGGAAACAAATTAGGAAAAATCAACTGAGTTTTTCAAAAATGACCTAGACATTGATAGACTGCGCTTACACTTGAATATGTTAGATGATATTGCAAATAAAAAACAATTGGTCTTAGAAAACATGTGTGATATAAGAAAGTACATCACACAAGAGCCTGCAGTTGGAGAAATGTTATGTGAAGTAGCGAAGTGCATTAAGCTACTCCAAGTAGTTTCAATCACGACAGAAACAGCAGAACGGTCATTTAGCGCCCTTAGACGTCTGAAGTCGTATCTCCGATCAACAATGGAACAGAAGCCACTGAACAACTTGGCGGTTCTTCATGCCCACGGAGATGTTATGGATGAATTGGATATCCGACCAGTCATCAACGACTTCACATTCAGTAATTCAGTCAGATAGTCGACTTTTGCACATTTCTAAAGACACTCTAGCCCTAATAATGGCATTTAGAGCAATATTAAAAATATTTACAAAATAGAGAATTAAATACATACATACTGTTAAATTTTCAGTTTCGAAATATCATTACTAGTATAGTAAAACATTACTATATTACTGTAGTACTGTATTAGTTATTTTAAAATACCTAAATATTTTTAGGGTGTAAGACCCAATTAAAACCCGATATTTACATGCTTTTTGACTGAAAGTATTAGGTAAACTGTATTAATTTTGTTAACTGTATTAAAGCATTAACTTTGAGATACTGTTTTTATTTGATGAACCCTGAGCCTTACTTAAAGCAGCTATTTCACTTATTAATCAAAGTGCTATTACTGTGCGACAGCAATATTTTATGTTGTATTCTTTTAATGATAGTTTAGGATTTATTTAAATATAATATCAGTCTTTTCAAGGCTACATATTCACTGCTATGTAATAGCCTATAATCATGATTATTACTGTAAATTAGATTAGCTTTTTACGAAAATACCATGCATGTTTATGTTTTGTTTCTTTTTCCAAAGTCAAAAAATGTTTCAGGCTTGTCGAGGTTCCCGGAGTGTCCAGTTATCAAGAGTCCCGTTTTCGGGGTTCTAATTTGATCATATGACTCTAAACTGCTTAAAAAACTTTAAAACTCACTATTTTTCATCTAAAATTTAGAAAATTTCCCGACGCAAAAACCCCAGTTTGGGCCTCCCAATATTTTTTGTAAGTGAGCGCCCTGATTTCATTACTTGCCGCTGCAGAGGTAGATGCTGCGTATGTGTTATCGTCAGCCAAAATATTCATATCGTATTCACTACATATCAGCTACTACGATTCCAATCCTATCATAGTTTCTGGTGACAGGGGTTCAGTTAACTCATTGCCTTCACCTGGTATTTCTTGTATATTATCAAGAGATTCGGAACCTGAGTATACTGATTCCTTTCTCGATTGATGTCTATTCCTGGCTCGATGCATAGTGTAAATAAAGGCAGTCATTTTCGTGACAGCTGTGGCTGGTGGCTCGATAGTCAATTGTTGGATTGGCTGGTACTTTGGCTGCGAGTGTTATTCGCTACAAAATACAGTAAAATACAGTAAAATCTTAACTGAAACCACACAAGAGTATAGCCTCTTCCTGTAATATACACAACACATATAGAAGACAATAACAAAATAACTGTAATAAAATGTATCATGGTATATCAAAGTGCTTTCCTGGCCTATCACCACAAAAAACCGAAGCAAACACACACTAGTGTCCTTACCTTGGTTACATTCAGCAATAAGTCTAGGTTGTATGTTATGTATCCTCGTTCAGGTATACAATTTCTCTCAATGCCAGGAAGTGTTTGGGTTTGTTATTATGCAATCAAGCACAAGAGATGAATATGTGGAAAGGGATATTCATCAATTAATTACAAATACAAGAAAAATACAGGGTGTCCCACTGAAACCTCCCTGATTTCAAAGACCCAGAAAAAATCACAGTAGATATGACAATGAAAGATGTATCACATCAAAAGAATTTATTGATTTATAATCAATACACGTTTACATGTGTACCATTTGTAGCACGAAGAATATCGAGTCCTTATTCAATTTCTTCCAAGTTCTTTGTAATATTTCTGAGCCGTGGTAAAAATTGCAGTTTTGAAGAGCGCGCTGCAGCGCGTAATGTAAAGCAGTCGCCCTCCGTTCCTAGCGGTGGCGCCGCTGTGGCAATAGCAGCTTTGGTGTCTCCCTCTGGTGGGAAAGGGGAAAGGTTGCCTGTTCACGTGCATTTAAGAGGCGCTATGAGCTCGCCACTGGGTCAGTCTCTCGTCCCCAGCTTGCTATTCTGTCTCTTGTCCGTATTTCTAAGGCAGTTAGTGTCTGTCTGTCGTTCGGATCAATCTTTAAAGCCGGAAAAATGAGAGTCTTTCCACTCCGCCAGTAAGAGAACTCAGCGATTGGTCGCCCGGTCGGGGCTTAGTTCCTGCATCTGAGTCTGCGCGTTAAGCCGCCAGTCCGCTCGAGTTTCCTTAGGCAATGGTCATTGGCGGTTGGATCGATCGGTTGGTCGGTCGCGCACTGAGACACAAGATGACTTGTCCGTCTTGAGCGTCGGCGCATGTGAGGTCGCCACGTGAGTCCAGTGGGCCGCGGCGTATAGCAAGGGGTAGTGACTTCGCGGTCGACACGAGAGCAACAGGAGTCAACCCACGACATCAGTCTGGCCGGTGCTAGCTGCTACGCCGTGAGACGGGAGACTGCGTCCATTGAAGCGGCTGGCAGCGGACGATTCGAGAGAGCGATTTGGGGGTGCTGCGCCAGATCTTCTCCAGAAATCGCAGTTCATTAGAACTTAAGTGATTGGTGATATGTTGATTGATTTACTCTTGTTAAATTCTACTTGTTTTTTTGGTGAGGTCACTAGCCGTTTTGCTATGGGGTCTTCCCACCATTCTTTTCCGTTTGCCCACCCCCGGGAAGGTGGTTGTTTATAAATTGGGTTTTCCGTTTTTCCCTTGTGGAGTAGGGGCGGGTTAGAGCAACCCTGCGGTTCGGGTTGTTCGGTAATCTCCCTATCAATCTACCGTACGTTAGTAGCTGCCTCTGTCATGTTTGTCGGATTTGGTGTGTTAACGAATTTATTGCTTGGAGTGTAACGGCCTAATACCTGAAATATGTTTTGATCTTGGAAAACTTTGATATTATTGCCTATGATCTCGAGAGGCAGTATCTGTGTACTGTAGAGCATCTTAACTATTGTTTGGCCAAACTTGGTGAATTTTATGTAAGATTGCATTTCATGAGCTTTTATTTAAATGATCATTTTACTATATAAAGTTGCCACCCTTTCACCGTAAGACTTTTCTTAGAAGTTAAAATCAAGTTGCACCTTCTGTGGCAAGGTTAATATTTTAACTGTTAGTGTTTTGTACCATTGTGTGCTTGTGTAAACTGTTAAAACTCTTAGTTTAAAGTTATCTGGTGTGTCGCAGATTTGCACCAGTGTAGTCATTCAGAGGCTGTTGTGAGTGGTCGTAACTACAGCCGTGTCAAAAGGGAGCGGCAAGGTTCTCTGCCCGAAAGCTCATACAGTCAAAACTTGTTTCTTTCTGCCTCTGAATAAATTGTAACTTTGATATTTAGAGGGTGCTTTCTGACTATAATTTTAAATCTGTTTCTTTTAAAAAATGCTTTTAGGCACTATTAAAGTGGTTAAAATTCCCAAAAAGGAATTCGATTATGTTTTCATCAGTTACTCCCTGCAACTACTTCCATGCTTACATAGTGTGATTAAATGTGTTAATGTTCTTGATGAATCGCTAGTAAATAAAATAAATTCTTAAGAATATTCTTTGAAAATAAATCACGATTCAATTTCCACTGTTATTGTTGCAATAGCATTGGTGATATGATGTCGCAACGTAGGAATATCGTCCACTTTGGTCGCATACACGCTGTCCTTCACGAATCTCCACGTGAAAAAATCAAACGGCGTAACGTCGGGTGAACGTGGTGACCAGGCGATGGGTCCTCCGCTTCCGATCCAACGACTTGGAAATTTCCTATCCGGGAACTTGAGAACAGCCGTGACCAATGCGGCGGAGCTCCATCTTGCTGAAAAATGATGTTGGGTTGCAATGTCTTGTATCTGAGGGTACACAAACATCAGGTGGATAGCATTCATAAACACAACAATAATTTCTTTGATCACTAATCGGCGATTTTGTTTCTGCAAACCACACTACTGCTTGCGAGCGCTGCTGCGGAGTTGCCATTTTCACTTCATACGACCATGCTGCACTCTGGCGACAATACTTCGCACTTCTGACGCAGGAGTATAAATTCTTTGAGATGCTCTACAATGTGGTGCATTTTTCACTGTCGTATCTGCTATAGTTATTCTCTCCTGGGTCCTTGAAATCAGGGAGTGAGACACCCTGTACAATACAATATAGTAAAATAATGGTTTCTTGAATTTTGCGTAGATTCTCTCGTACATCAAAAGAAAGTGTAAAAGTATTCTTCTTTTGTCCGTCTCTTGCTTAGCGGCTTTCAAAGTCAAAAGCTCGCTGCGTCTCTTACGACGCTTCCACAGTAAACACATCACATCACCAGACGTTTGTTTTTTACATTCTCGCAACGTTATTTGCTAACTGTAGCTGTTGTTTAAAATGTTTTTAAAGAGATTAATTCATTTGTGGTTTTATATAACAAGCAGGTTGTAAAGTTTGCCTAAATGGCGTTTCTTAAAGAAATTATTATCTGATTTATGATTGTAATTCTCTTAATGATTTATCTATGATGCAAATAAACATGTTGAAATGAAATGGTCACTGTATGGTTCAACTCCTTCCACTCCCTCTATGTTAAAGGTTAAGGAAATCGAAGTTCAAAACAGAAATAACGTTCCAACTTGTAGATTCGTCTACAATTAAGGAAAATTATTTATTATGGAGAATTTTCATCTTGGTTGTCTAAAGTATAGTATTTGCTAATGTACGTGGAATTTTCATTCTGAAATTTAACCCGTTTTTCAAGGTTACTATTCCGCCTCCTTAGCTGAGTGGTCAATGCGAGAGATCCACCCTGGTTCGATTCCCAGAACTGCCAAGGGTTTTTCCTTGGTGGTAGAATCGGACTGGGGTGCCCCCAGCCTCGTGATGCGAACTGAAAAGCCAACTGATAGAGAGGTAGCGACTCCAAGGTCGAAACTTCGGCAATGGGCGGGAGTGCGTTGTGCTGACCTCTTGCACATCCAATGATGACTGAGGAGGACAAGGCGACCGGTCGACTATGACGTCGTCTTCACTACATGATCACGGTCTTTCCTTTTGTTTCAAGATTAAGGTCATGTTTAGTACCATCTTGTGAATTAGAGGTTCATATTATAATGTGTGGGGGGATTTTTTCATTACCAAGGAGATGTACACTTCGAATTAAAGAAGACATTGCTTGGAGGTTTAACACTTTTTCAGTTTCATTTTGTTCAATTCTTTGCACATGAGTTGGAGTGATCAATCCTTATATTTAGCAGTTTTCAGGTACATCGGCTTTTACATGTTTCTCTGACTAGGCGTGCGTATCTAGTTCTCCCGTGCTTCAATTATCTTTTCTGAATTTAGTGAAAGGTGCAAAAATGAAAAACTCTCCTGCTTTTTTGCAGAGCTTCCATATCATTTTTAAATACATTTCATACAATTTGCTAAAATCCCTACCCCTTCATGGTCAAAGTACGATCAGTTGTACACTCATTGTTAATTTGGCTGATGCTTAATATCACGTTCAATACCTTGTTTAGTATAACGACTTAAGTATGGGTCACAAGTAGTACATTCTTCATTCGAAGGCTGAGAAAGAGTAACTGAAGACTCAGTGTGCGATTCACCATCACATTTCCTACCATTTCTTTCAGTAGACTCTAACTCATGTATGTCTTCTGCCATATGCTCTCTTTATTACAAAAGAAAGTAAATAAGTTTGTTTCGAAATTGCTTTTCTGTACCAACACTTCTTTTTATACGACGAATTGATGAGGACCACGCTCACAATCCGTAATCAATTTACTCTTAAGTAGTAAATGTGACCGACTAACACAAAACAAGTTGAAAACTGTAACAACTATGGTCTTAGTGTGTAGCAGGTGGAAGCCTTGGTATTTAGATATAATCTTTATGCGCGTGTCAGTAAATGCAGAATTATGGCGACGTCTCCATTGTTGATTCCAAACTTCGTGAACAGCGGATGACGGCATTGTTAATTTTTTAAAACAATGCAAGCTTATTAGTTATTACATTACACCAGCCCAGACGATAATTTAAATTCATAAATTATTTTGAATTTTAATGTCATAAACATATAGACATACATTTCTCGCAAGAGCGGGGTGAATTTTTAATTTCCGGGGAGATTTTCCCCTGAATTCATCGCTGGTTGTAGCTTCGAACACAGTGAACATTATTAGCAATATGTCGCCTGAACAAACTTGAAATTGCGCAAGTTATTATCGTTTGTCATCTAGAAGTTCACTGAAGAGACCATTAACATGTGAATAAACAATGATTTTAAATGCGCCTCACGCCTCTGCTATATTTTCATTACACGCAGTCTGGTAAACTAACGTCATGCCAACCGGACGCACGGCTCAGATCAGTGCAGAACTGTGCAGAATGGAGCAGACAATTCGTAGGTGCACACCGGTGTTCCAGTATGCGTGCGCGCGTCAATAAAAATGGGTAACACCCTCGAAACAGAGCGCCAGGAGCGAACCATTTCATCCCATATACCAATACAGTGCGTAACTTGTTCGTTGTTGCGTAAAGCGGAGCACAACGGCGCGGTTTGTCGGTCTCCCCGGTCGTGCCGCGCTGCGCCGAGACTCGGCCAGTGTGGACGTGGCTCAAGAAGCTTCTGCAGAATCAGTGTGTTAGCTCCTGAAGTGTATGTGCCTGCAGAAAACCACCAGTATTAGTGCATAGATTTTCAAAGGTTTCATTTGAGTATCAATGGATTGTACAGTAATGTCGTATTTTTGCTCTCGCGCTGTTACACGCGAGCGAGCAGTGATGTTGTAAGCTGTACCACAGGGTTAGGTTGTCATCTTTGGTGTGCACATAGGTGCAGTAGCAGATAGTGGTTAGCTGTGTTAAAGTGAGGATTCAGATTTGGGCAGAGTAGAGGTAAGGACTAAATATATTGATTTTTTCTTTTGTTCAATCAGGACCTACTTATGTCATTCAGAGACAATTAGATTTTTTTTGTTCTGTATCAGTTTTAGTTCTGGCATTTGGGATCAGTATTGCAAAAGTAATTATCGTAGGTTTTATGTCAACGTTCAATATTCAGGCAGCTTATACTGTTCAAAATCATTGCAGTCAGATTATTCCGTTTACTGGTATTAAAGGCTTGCCTTCTCATTGCGACAGCTCAATTTTCTATTACGCTTCATAATAAGTTCTGCTCAGCTCTTATTATTCAAAATAGAGTACGTCAGTCATATTATTGTTATTTAAAGAGAATTTTCAATTGGAGGCCTCCATTTTCCAGGGAGATAGTAGTATTCTGACTTAAGTCTGACCTTTCCGAAATATTATTGTGATATCTGTATTTCGGACAGAATCGTGAATGGGACGAATGCTTAATATTAAAGTTATTAGCAAAACTTGTACAAAAATTGGTATGCTTCTGAACACGAGGCACTGAATTTTTCCAAAGTGTTTATGAAACTTCCATCGAAACTATTTAACTAAAATTTGGAAAATGTTACTTTTTATGGCGATAACTTATTTATCTTTTGGAAATTTCTTCTCATAAAGCAAAATCAAAGACCTAAAGTACAGGAGAAGAAGAAACGAGAGAATAAGGTCCACCAAAAATTCATTCAGATTCCAAATACGCAATATTTCCATTTAGAATCTAGCCGTACTGTCTAGAAGATGGTCTCTAGGAAAATGTAGTTCTTGTATGTCGTCGAAATGACTTCCAGAAATGACGTTTGTAAGAAAATTTGGGATGGGAAGTTTGTACATGGCGAATAATATTGTGAATCATGTAACAAAGTATATGTGGGTTTTGTTTTCGAAATTCAGTAGCAATACCGTGTGTGTTCCTTTCAAATAGATAAAGTGAAATATAACGCCAACATAGAATTCTTTGTCTGAAGGACTCCAAAGTCAACGGAAATTCTTCCAGAATTAATGAAGCTTCATAATGGTTTAGATATGAGTGAGTTAGACAAGCTGTACCTCAAGATGAATCAGGTGAAAGAGTCCATAAATGGAACTGTCGCGAAAATTCTAAGTACAACATTCAGTGATCAACGATTGCATATGCGTTTGTTTGTAGAATAGCTGAATTCTTAGGAGCAACTGAGAGACACTATGGTACGTTATAAATATAAAGCAAATATGAGATAGCGTTGTGTAAAACAGGTGTAGCATTTCTATAATGTAGGCTAAACGAAAGAAAAAAAAACAAGCTTTTTAGAAAAGTTTGGATCGTTTTGAAAAGGATCTAACTGATAATTTACACTGACATAAAATCGTCTTCCATTTCAGGACAGAAACAATGCATAAGCCAACGCAGCGAGTGGGAGCGAGTGGCCTTACATTAAAACAGATTATTTGCATGCCTAGTGATTTTCGAAGCTAGAAAATGTAAGGGCAGAGTAAGACGCTTCTGGCACTTGTTTGGTATAAATTAATGATCAGTGCAATCGTTACAGACTACCTTGTAAAGAGCAAACCAATATCTAGCCAGTACAAAAGGGTTTTGGACAAATTGATCGAATAACAACGTGAGAAAAGACTTCGACTGATAATGAAAAAGTCACCTTTGGTATGATGAATTCTCTAGCCAACTAAGGAGCTTTAGTAGCTGAAAAACTGAGATATCTGAATTACATTACTGATATCCCTTGGCTCTCTTGCGGAAGGGTTTCTGGGGTATGGAAAGAAGTCAAAGATGCACGTTTTATTTAAGTATAATAGAATGACATTACTTATTATTACGAAAAATTCTTTTATTACAATGCTCATATTAATTATAAAATGACTTAAAAAATTAAAATTCTCTTGAATGGCGTACGAGAAGTCCCCCAACAGCTTTTATTCAGGTTTTAACTCCAACATATTACCCAAATAACGTTTAAAATGACAGGCAGGTGGTGAACTACATATCAGTCGATGCGTCTGGTTGCTTTCCGTACTGATGAAGTCTCGAAGTCTTTGTGGAAGCGACTTCTTGACTTGGTAGTGTATTCATGCTTTTCAGCATCGTTTTGAAACGAAAAATATTGGTAATGACAATGGACACTCCGGGATATGAATATCGTTAAGCAGTTGTCAGAACAAGTACTAGCTGTTTTAGAAATCTGCAATATGTTCTGGAAATAACATCACATTTAGTTCTTATAGCATGCTTTACTGGGCATTTTTATCACCAAAACTAATTACATTACTCATTATTAAACTTAAAATGGATTGTTCATTTCCTAATCATCTTTAGCAGTGATCATGCACGCTGCAAATTCAGCAGAACTTAGTTGCCGATGAGTGATGCGGTGGATTTTCCTACAAAGACTACAGGCTACAGTATATGCAGCCTTAAAAAGTTAACACTCATTCCTGGTTGTACTTCAATATTTGTGGAGGTACTTAGATATATTGCGTGAGACGTACGGATTTTTATGTACTGAGCGGTTTCAAAATCTGTTGGTGTACTCGTATACCTATATTTCGTTAGTTACCTTTTCAATTAGCGGACTGATACTGTTTCTTCACATACTTGCGAAGTTTTCAAAAAGAAAAAAGTTGCATTTTACGACACTGTGATGTGGAAGATCATTTATGTACAGAAGAAAGAGCAGGCGAACCGAAATAGAACATTGTAATATATCATCTTTGCCTGCTCGAATTTGAGAGCTTATTGTTGAAAGTGCGAATTGTTGGAAATTTCGTTCTATTCAGTACATTTCGTTCATACTGACTTCTCCGCTTTTCCATATACAGGGTGTTACAAAAAGGTACGGCCAAACTTTCAGGAAACATTCCTCACACACAAAGAAAGAAAATATGTTATGTGGACATGTGTCCGGAAACGCTTACTTTCCATGTTAGAGCTCATTTTATTACGTCTCTTCAAATCACATTAATCATGGAATGGAAACACACAGCAACAGAACGTACCAGCGTGACTTCAATCACTTTGTTACACGAAATGTTCAAAATGTCCTCCGTTAGCGAGGATACATGCATCCACCCTCCGTCGCATGGAATCCCTGATGCGCTGATGCAGCCCTGGAGAATGGCGTATTGTATCACATCCGTCCACAATACGAGCACAAAGAGTCTCTACATTTGGTACCGGGGTTGCGTAGACAAGAGCTTTCAAATGCCCCCATAAATGAAAGTCAAGAGGGTTGAGGTCAGGAGAGCGTGGAGGCCAAGGTGTTGGTCCGCCTCTACCAATCCATCAGTCACCGAATCTGTTGTTGAGAAGCGTACGAACAATTCCACTGAAATGTGCAGGAGCTCCATCGTGCGTGAACCACATGTGGTGTCGTACTTGTAAAGGCACATGTTCTAGCAGCACAGGTAGAGTATCCCGTATGAAATCGTGATAACGTGCTCCATTGAGCGTAGGTGGAAGAACATGCTGACGAAACTAAAATGAGCTCTAACATGGAAATTAAGCGTTTCCGGACACATGCCCACATAACATCTTTTCTTTATTTGTGTGTGAGGAATGTTTCCTGAAAGTTTGGCCGTGCCTTTTTGTAACACCCTGTATAAGAAGTTTGTGGCTGAAAAACGGATTCTGATAAAGTGTCATAGAAGAGAAATCACAGGCATTCCAGAATCAAATATCACATATGGAATACCCAATAGATGAACATTGACCAAGGTTCATTGGCCTAAAAGGGATTAAGTCCTCGCCTAACTACAACGTGTTTCAAAGTTAGGCTGAGCAAATATCATGTTCTTTCCATTTGTGGGAATCGGGGGTCGCCGATACTAACAAGCTCCAACGGTATCACACACAGTGATTACCAGCCACAAATGGGGTAACTGTGTGTAACCGTCATCCTATTCTCAGCCTCTCGTTGGGGCCATGCCGTGCACGCAACAAGCGGAAGGAAAGGCAACGCACCCTTCCTCAGCGAACCGTGTCCCGCTGGCCCGTGTTTAAAACGCAGTTAGCCTCCAATTTACGCCAAAGTCAACGGACGGCGGCGCGGACCCCACGCTGGGGCCTGCTATCTGCCATCAGCCGACACGTGCCTCGCCGCGATTTAACTGGCCGCACCTGAGGTGTACGTGGCCTGATCGCTTCCCACGGGCCTCACGGCAACTAGTTCTCACTCCCAACACGTGAACCGCATCGACTCAGCTGTCTCCTAGGGGGGAATTGCACCAACAATCTCCTACTACCGTCAGATACAAACACTTAACTCCAGGATCCGAGTGTTACTTTACTGTCATTAATAATAATGTTGTGTGATGAGGGCCTCCCGTCTGGTAGACCGTTCGCCTGGTGCAAGTCTTTCGATTTGACGCCACTTTGGCGACTTGCGCGTCGATGGGGATTAAATGATGATGATTAGGACAACACAACACCCAGTCCCAGAGCGGAGAAAATCTCCGACCCAGCTGGGAAGCGAACCCGGGCCCTTAGGATTGACAGTCTGTCGCGCTGACCACTCAGCTACCGGGGGCGGACACTGTCACTTGTATAGCTATACGCAATAGTGTAATGGAAATGGCAAGTGCACTATCTATATATTTACTAAGATGGTATCTGTTCCTTCGGACATGTCCGAAAGCACAGATACCATCGGTGACCAAGCACCTCGTTAGATTGAAATTACAATGAAATGAACAACCTTAGCTGCTTACAGGCGTAGACATACGTCAACGGGGACAGATGAAAATGTATGCCCCGACCGGGACTCGAACCCGGGATCTCCTGCTTACGTGGCGGACGCTCTATCCATTTTTTTTTTCTTCGTTATTGATCGTTCTGTTTGGTCGTTGCGGACGTCGCAAGACATCCTGTTCAAGTTCGGTGGTTGATCCTCCCACTCAGTTTTTTTTATTACAGAGTCCAACCGGCTCTCTGACCGAACACGCTGAGCTACCGTGCCGGCGCTGAGCCACCGAGGACACAGAGGATAGCGCGACTGCAGGGATTTATCTCTGGCACGCCTCCCGCGAAACCCACATTCTCAACGTATTGTCCCGCACTACATTCGTAGTGCCCCCGCCCATTATACTCATTACTCGCGGCGCGTTGCCGATTCCCGTAAGAGTTCGGGCTCTGTTTGTGCATTCGCACAGAAGAAGAAGATGGTCAAGCGGCCTGTAAGCCGTAACTATATATTTTCTAACAAGGGAACCTCCCCATCGCACCCCCCTCGGATTTGGTTATAAGCTGGCACAGTGGATAGGCCTTGAAAAACTGAACGCAGATCAATCGAGAAAACAGGAAGAAGTTGTGTGGAACTATGAAAAAAATAAGCAAAATATACATAATGAGTAGTCCATGGCAAGATAGGCAACTTCAACAACAGTATGAGCTCAGGAGTGCCGTGGTCCCGTCGTTAGCGTGAGTAGCTGCGGAGCGAGAGGTCCTTGGTTCAAGTCTTCCCTCGAGAGAAAAGTTTAATTTCTTATTTTCAGACAATTATTATCTGACAAACACTTATGTTTTCATCACTTTTTGGGAGTGATTATCACATACACAAGAAAACCTAAATCAGGCAAGGTAGAAGAATCTTTTTACCCATCCGCCAAGTGTGCGAGCTAGGTGGGTCGACAACATATTCCTGTTATGTGATGCACATGCCGCCACCAGTGTCGTATAGAATATATCAGACGTATTTTCCTGTCGAGCAATCGGTTGACCTATGACCTTGCGATCAAATTTTTTCGGTTCCCATTGGAGAGGCACGTACTTTCGTCTACTAATCGCACGGTTTTGCTGTGCGGTCGCAAAACACAGACACTAAACTTATTACAGTGAACAGAGACGTCAATGAACGAACGGAGAGATCATAACTTCGCGAAAATAAAAATATTAAAATTTCCATACGAGAGAACACTTGAACCAAGGACCTCTCGTTCCGCAGCTGCTCACTCGAACCACGAGACCACGGCGCTCCTGTGCTGATACGGTCCTCAATGTTGTATATCTTGCCCCTGGACTACTCAGTTTGTATGTTTTGCATATTTTTTTCATAGTTCCACACAACTTCTTCCTGTTTTCTCGATTCATCTGTGTTCAGTTTTTCAAGGCCTATCCACTGTGCCAACTTATAACTAAATCTGAGGGGGGTGCGATGGGGAGGTTCCCTTGTAAGATGATATCTGTTCTTTCGGACATGTCCGTGCCAGAGATAAATCCCTGCAGTCGCACTATGCTCTGTGTTCTCGGTGGCTCAGATGGATAGAGCGTCTGCTATGTAAGCAGGAGAACCCGGGTTCGAGTTCCGGTCGGGCCACACGTTTTCATCTGTCCTCGTTGACGTATGTCAACGCCTGTAAGCAGCTAAGGTTGTTCATTACATTGTAAGTGCTCTATCTTCCGCCAGGTGTTGTACGAGGGCTATTCGAAAAGTAAGCTGCGATCGGTCTCGAAATGGAAACTACTGTAAAAATCTCATGAAGCTTTGCACAGATGTACAGCGCAGTGTCTCTAATACGACCGCCGATCGCGTCACGTCGCTCTTTTCAGTTGTGAGCGCACACTGAGAACGTAGAGACGCCTATAAAATACTCTGAGGTGACAAAATCCGTGGGATATATCCTAATATCGTGTAAGACCACCATCTGCCGCCTTATTGAAGAAACTCGAGGTGGCATGGGCTCAGCAAGTCGTTAGAAGTACCCCACAGAAATACTGAGCCGTGTTGTTTTATAGCCGCGTATAATTGCGAAAGTGTTGCTGGTGTCGAATCTTATGCACGAACTTAGCTCTCGATTACATCTCATACAAGTCCAATGGGATTCAGGACGGGCGATCTGGCTGGCCGAATGATTCACAAGAATTGTCTAGAACAGGGCTTCCCAACCTTTTCAGCTGGCGGACCCCTTCTTCAATCGAAAATCCATGGTGGACCCCTAGTCAGTCAAGAGCATAGTAACTTTAAATTTCAGAACGAAACCCGTGGGAACTGAAAGCTTCTTAATGCAAGTGCCATGTTCCCAATGACCCTCACCCCCTCCCCCAAAGTATCAATAGTCTTTGGTTTAGACATGAACGAAAACAACTTGAAATTAACGATCCAATTTGAATACCCACTGTATCCAGACACTTACTAGTGGATTTACTCCCTTTGTTCAACACGCTATAGCCTGATTAAATTACTTGGTAATAGACATATCACACGTTGGAGTTGCCTTCCTCCAAGAGCAATCAACGTCACGTCCAAACTGTTCGCTCTTGACAAGCTGCCGCTTGTGGTCTGTTCACTTTCACTGTTTGGCTACTGTTGTGTAAGGAGCATGCATATTTCGTAACAATCGTGTGTGTGTGTGTGTGTGTGTGTGTGTGTGTGGTTTTTCGTAGAATCCGAAGAAAAATGTTCAAATGTACGTAAAGCCTATGGGACTTAACTACTGAGGTCATCAGTCCCTAGTCTTACTATTAACCTAAGTTTAACTTCCGCTAAGGACAACACACACACGCACACACACACACACACACACACATGCCCGAGGGAGGACATCCTCCTGTGGGAGCGGCCGCGCAATCCAAAAGACATGGCTCCTTAGACTGCGCGGCCATTCCGCTCGGCTGTGAAGAAAAGAAGCAGACCCATGATTTGGGATACAAACACATCACGAAAGAAAAGAGGCCAAGGAATTGTCTTTAAAGGACTATTGTGACATCTGTTGTGCAATGTGTGGGAATACATTCACCCAGTTTACATGTGTTTCCTAAACCGGATTTCGTAAACCTATGTCCCAGTTCCGCTTTTGGTTGGCCAGGTAAACACTTCAAAATCGATTCTGGAAATGTGCTTTTATAAAGCCGTTTTCCAGTTCCACAATCGATTTTCGTGCCCATGTAAACAGCTCGGAAAGTCTAGTTATTTTAACGTCATTGCGTATTTACTGAACGGCAGCTGTTAGTCCATAGCCGGCAACTAGCAGGCGGCGTCGCAACAGTGTGCTGTCAGTTGGTAGCTGGCAACTGGCAGGCGGCGTGGCAATAGTTTAGCCACAGCGAATAACTTTAACTACTACTTGGACACTATATCGTGGCAGTCAGCCTCGACTGTAAAAAAATTAGGAAAACAAACAGCCTCTCTTATTTCTATATAAGAAGACAAAGCAGTTCACAGAACGTAAGATTTTTTTTCTCAAAGGAAACAATTCTAGAAGAAGAGGTTTACCTTTTACAAAGTGGCACGTGAAAAGTCCTCATTTGTTTACGCTCGCAGCAAGTTGGCACAATATAGTGTCAGAGTAATACAAGTAATTGTAATTGAAGTACAGGCAGGTCATATTTTTAAATGAGAGGACGGAATATATTATAAAGAAAAGAAATTACCTTTTGAGATCATTTCAATTTTCGTAACAAAAATATCAATGCCAACAGAATTCAATTAATAATTATTTTGTAAATGACAGAAGACAGAAACAAAATTCCTACAGAGTTCAGGTACGATCACTGAGCATTTACGGAGAAAAGTGCTTTCTTCTTTACTATAGATGAGTCTGTAGGAATAATAATGGAATCCTAATGTGATGGTTGAGGGTGCTTCTGCTGACACAATTTTGAAAAGTTGGGTTCAATTCTTGACAACTGGAGACGGATGGCTGGTTCCTCATCTAGACAGCTTCGGCACTTAGTTTTGTGGGCAGCATAGATCGACAATCCAGATTCACACATGTATGTTGTGGCAAACAGAAGAACTACACGTTTTGCCTTTTCAACAAGAGGGTAGTATTTCTTGCTATCCAAACGGATACAAAAGTGTGAGTAACCGTCAATGTTGGCGTTTTCTTTTATTTTCGTTATTGCTCCGACTGTACGACCCGTCATAGCTTTTGCACCACCTGTGCACACATCTATGCAATTAGACCATGAAACTTCGATAGTCCTTAAAAAATCATCTAATAGACGGTATATTTCAGCTCCTGTTGTGTTGGCAGGTAGTGGCCTGCACAATAAGAGGTCCTCCTCAAAACATCCAGAATATTCATAACGGAAAAAAGCCAATAAAATCGCTAATCCTGCGACATCAGTGGATTCATCTGTCTGCAGAGAAAATGAATTGTTTTGGATGCGAGAAACAAGAGTGTCTTTCACATCATTTGACATGTCAACAATGCGTCTCTTGACAGCTTTGTTTGATAATGGCACCGAAGATACGAGCTTTACTGCCTTTTCGTCTAGCATGCAAGAAACAATATCATCAACACACGGCTTTATGAGATTTTCTGCAATGCTATGAGCTTTGCCTGTTTTTGCCACTCGAAACCAACCAAGAAAGAAGCTTTTAATGAATTTCCATTAATTGTTTTTGCATGTGTTTTCATGTAATGCTGAGAAGCAGCTAGTTCAGCACTCTTCCTTTTGGAAAAAAACAATTCTTTAGCCTGGAAATCAGGGTGAGTGCCTTCAAAATGACGGCGCAATTTAACTGGAACCATTGAACCGCTCGGAAGGATTCGCGCACAAATTACACACTGAGCTCTACCCTCCTTTGTCTCCATAAAGCCCATTTCTAAATAGCTTTCGTTGTACTTACGCTTCTTGGTTATTCCACTTCCACAGGACATTGCAACCAGTGGAGTACTTGCAGCGTTTTCACATAATAAATCCGTCTGTGGAGCTTCTTGTCATTGTTCTTCATTTGGTCATCCTCCCACCTCATTCATTTCAACTGGGAATTTCATTTGTTGTGAAGGCGATGGAGAAACTGCACCCTTTCTTCAATGATCCTGACTTCAGCCACCGATCCATGTTAGAAGTAATAAACTGGTCAAAAATCGACTTATGAAATAGGTAGTGCACTGACAAAGCAAGTTTAACATTTGATGATGCCTGGGGCCACATACGTGCTTACGTGCACTGTGATTGGTCGCTCCGTGCCGTGCCGTGAGCCGGCGCACAAACGACCGCCGTATTGTTGCGAAACAGTCGATCAGAGAAGCCGCATTCTCCGGCACTAAACTGTGTATGCGTTCTCACTTAGGAACCGCAAAGGCTGCTTGGGAATACGACCTGAAGTAAAAGTACACATGTTTTTCACAGGAAAAAAAGTGATGAATTTGATTTTCACATTTTTATTCCATAATTTTACTCATTGTTTTACACGATTTGGTCAAAAGTGGCCGCGGACCGTCTAGAAAGAGCCAGCGGACCCCTAAGGGATCCGCGGACCATACGTTGGGAAGCCCTGGTCTAGAATGTTCTTCAAACCAATCGTGAACATTTGTGACCCGTTGGCATGGCACATTATATTCCATAAAAATTCCATCGCTGTTTGGGAACATGAAATCAGTGAATAGCTGTAAATGGTCTCCAAGTAGCTGAACATAACCATTTCCGATCGATTGTGTTGGACCACAGGACCCAGTCCATCCCATGTAAACACAGCCCACACTGTTATGGAGCCTCCACAAGCTAGCACAGCGCCCTGTTGGCAACTTGGGTCGATGGCCTCGTGAGGACTGTACCACACTCGAACTCTACCACCAGTTCTTACCAACTGAAAACTGGGACTCATTTAATCAGTTTTCCAGTCATGTATGGTCCAAACGATATGGCCATGAGTCCAGCAGAGGCGCTGCAGGTGATGTGGTGCTGCTCGCAAAGGCACTCTCGTTCGTCGTTTGCTGCCATAGCCCATTAATTTCGCCGTACTGTCCTAGACGATACATTCGTCGTTTTCCCATATTGACTTCTGCGGTTATTTCATGCAGTGTTGCTTGTCTGTTAGTACTGACAACACTATGCAAACTCCCCTGCTCTCGGTCGTTAAGCAAATGTCAACGGCTACTTCGTTGTCCGTGGAGAGGGATGATACCTGAAATGTGGTATTTTCGGTGTACTCTTCACATTGTGGATCTCGGAAATTCCCTAACGATTTCCAAAATCGAATGTTCCAACTGCCATTCTGCATTCACTTTCTATTAAGAGCCGTCGTGCGGCCGTAATTACGTCGGAAACCTTTTCACATGAGTCACCTTCTGGCGGTTTCCGGTGATTAAGGGTTCCAGTGTGGTACGGGTGTGCAAGACTCACACTCCCCTTTGGCTATCGAACTTATTTGGAGTTGCTTCACAGATCTTCTTTTCATGATATCCGGCTGCAGTGTCCTGCACAACTTATTCTCCGAAGATAAGATGCTACTTTGGAGGATTTTTTTATAATTTTGAAATAACTCCGTACACTCGAAAATACTTTGATCTCGATCTCACTGTATTTTCATTACACATATCAGTTTTCATGCAACTAAAACATTTTTCGTAAGCTCGACACCTTCCGGTCCGTCAGAAACTATCACATCCATTTTTCCATGAATACAGTCGACAAATCTCTCCACGTTTAACAAGACAACTGTCCGGATCTTACGATAGTAAGAGAATGAATGAATAAGTGATTGTCTCTTCTCTTCTTTCAGCAACATTCAAATGTTCACACAATAATGTTTGACGTCACACGGAGTGCGGCGCGTTTATTCCTTGAGCTGGACGTGCAACTCCTTAGGCGGACTCGGCGACTACCTGCCCGCGCCAATCATCCGTCCGCTACACGTCCGTCCTGCACACACACACGTAACTGTGGTGCAGTAGACACAGTTCTACTTTACCATACTCATCTCCAAAACAGCGCGTGTTCAAGACGGTGGAAATACGAGGGTCTCTAGAACTTACCGCGAAATTCTCGAGGCACTACAACCTGGTCACAAATAACAGCTCAGCCAATGCACTGACCGTTTCTACTTGTGCACACGATACTAGATACATCTGTATACATGGATATGGCTACCCCACGAATTTTATCACCTCAGCCTAGTGTCTTTCGGCAAATATGAGAACCTGGTGAGATATTTCGCGTGTCATCCGTTTCCTTCTTCATGACAATTCTCGGCCGAACTGTGCAGGGGCAATGAAGATGCTCTTGCAGCGTCTTCAGTGGGAAGTGTTTGATCAGCCACAGTGCAGGCCGTAATTGGCTCCCCCTGAGTTTTATCTCTACTCACGTGAACCGCTGGCTCTGAAGACAACATTTTGACACAGACAACAAGCTGTAGATCAGCATAGAGAACTGGCAGAAAGCACAGACAGCTGCCATCTATGACGAGGATGTTGAAAAGAAGTTAGAAGGTGTAGCTGTCTGATACAAATAAAACATCTTTGATTGACACAGTGGTTTCCATTTTGCTACCGATCCGACTTTACTTTCCGAATAGCCATTTTAGACTACGATACATAGGTAAATTTGCAATACAATCCAATGATATACAAATTGTAACTTATTGGTAAGTGTAATTTTGGCAACGTGATTTAAATAGTCATCTATTTATAATAAGGAAAAGATAAATTTACATGCAATGTATCATTCTTCAGAAACATAATTATTTATATATTTTCTACGTTTTTCAAATTTTTAGTTTCGTTTGAAGTCATATACATTTAAAGTTATTTTGATTGTATTTAATATCTCAGTAACTGTTTGAAAAAAAAAAAGACTTTTTTAAATGAACAGTTCATGAAATGTAAGTTTCTCTGGGCGTAAAAAGTAGATATGTAAATGCAGTATTGTTGTGCGGCTATGCGAACTATTGCTTCACCTCTCACTTTGTTTCACAGTGTTGAGTTGTGTTGTTGTTAAGTTTTGACGCTGAGAACTAGTCAGTTTATAGTTGCTAAAACGTAGTAAATTTTGACGGCTCGAAGAACTGTGATTTATAAAGTTTATTAAAAATTAATGTGGGGGCAAAGTTGCATGTAATATTACATTATTTTGTGTACGTATTTCAAAATTTAAACCCGACTTATTTACGCAGAAACAAGAATTAGCTCGAGAATTACATTCGGACTGATGCGGCTTGAGAAAATTTTATTCAAGAACTGTACCACAAGGCAGAGAGCCAACAAGTAATTCATGAATCCGCAAACGAGAACGGCAAGTTGAGCACGAACCGAACTTTGCTGTTCTGCCCGCACTTCTGTAAACATAAGCAAAGCAGTATTTTGTAAAATCTGTAAGGATATAATACAAAAAGTATTGTAATAAAAAGAGCAAGGGGGCGGATTAGAATAGGAAGATTAATATTTTTATTTATTGTGCTACTCGTATATAAACCATATCTACTTATATTCGGAATTTTGATACATGAAATTCAGTATTCTATGAAATATCGTCATTCATACATCAAGTTCACAACTCTGTAAGTACGGTGTGTAGCGAGAGGTACTACTACGTTGTCCTCCTTCCCCTGTCCACTTACTTCTAAGATTCATTCGTGAATGGTGCATGGGAAGTACGATTGTTGGTACACATCTGTATCAGCTCTAATTTGTTTGACTTTTTCGTTGTCATTCCGCGACACGCATGTGGAACCAAGTAATACACTACCTAATAGAAAGTGAAGCACCCAGAAAACATGGACGGATGTCAATGTAGCTTTGAACAAATACACGCCATTTACGTATACGTAAACGATTAGAGTTGCAATTCTCTGTGAAAGGCAGAACGACAGCTAGAATGCATTAATACTGTTTCTGTTTAGTGTTGTAACCAAGTCTGGTATGGTTTATAAGTGGTGTGAACAGCGTCACATGTTGAGTGATCACTGTGCAGTCACGGAGAAGCTGCGAACTCGAGTGAGACAGCGTTATTAGCAGGTGATAGAGTTTCAAAGGTGCTTCATTGTGGGTCTCCATTTGGACGGCTGTTCGCATGGTGTAATATACAGATTTTTCGGACGATTGTATTGAAAGTTGCCTGATCTTTCGACCCTTTCATTTCTTCCCTTTTTATTCTGCTTTCAGTAGACGGCGATAACCATCTGTGCAACATATTATGGATATTTGCTATTCTCAGCTTCGATTAATCCATGGAAGCACTGTGAACAACCTCTTTCACAGGTTGCTGTATGTGATCTTGCAGCTTTCGTTGGAAGCCATGAGGCTGGGCTACAGTTTAAATCACAGAAGAATTTGCCTTAACCTTTATTCAGTAAAATGTAATCTCCTTGAATTCTCCTCTTAAGTAATTACTAGGCTGCAGTGCACCTGACACCAGGAAAAAAATTGCAATAGCTATTGGCTGAGTCCTATTCCATTCATGTACCAGCATACAAAAAATCATCAATTCACACTAGTATACAGTATTGCTGGCATAAGCAAATACTTCATTATTTATGTCTTCATAATCTAAAGAACAGATCTATATACTTCAGCAAAGAACCACGAGACTCATCACTTCCATTCAGTGGGAGACCAACAAATCACATATTACACTCCTAACTGGACCACAGTTCGACGCAAAAACCACAACATCACATCAAATCGTACTGTGGATGGAACTCATAACTACAGAAAAAGTCTATTCGAATAACTCCTTATTCACTATATTAAGAAAAGCCACAAACAAGATAATCCCATCAGTCCCCTCAAACAATATTCAGTACCACCACGGTCTCTAGGAGTTAATCACCACACACCATTAAGTTTTACTGGAAGCAGAACCCATCTCATGGTATTATCCAACATTATTCGATTCTTGATGCAACTTATGATTTCCCACATCCTGAAGTGCAAGCAGTTTACTTTTATTAGCCAGTGACACACAAGCTCAGTATTTATTTATTTATTTTCACGTCAAGTTCCGTAAGACCAAATTGAGGAGCAAATCTCCAAGGTCATGAAATGAGTCAGTACATGAAATTGCAACATAAAAATAATAACAGATAAAAATAAATGTTTATGAAACCAGAAAAAGTCAGTCCATAAGTTTAAGGAAACGCAATCAACAATACAACAAGAATCAGCTTAGTTTTTCAAGGAACGCCTCGACAGAATAGAAGGAGTGACCCATGAGGAAATTCTTCAGTTTCGATTTGAAAGCACGTGGGTTCCTGCTAAGATATTTGAATTCAAGTGGTAGGTTATTGAAAATGGATGCAGCAGTATACTGCACACCTATCTGCACAAGGGTTAAGGAAGTCCGATCCAAATGCAGGTTTGATTTCTGCCGAGTATTAACTGAGTGAAAGCTGCTTATACTTGGGAATAAGCTAATACCGTTAACAAGAAATGACAGTAAGGAATATATATATTCAGGGCCAATGTCAATATACCCTGGCTCGTGAACAGGGGTCGACAAGAAGTTCGTGAACATACACCATTTATTGCCCGATCCGCCCGTTTCTGAGCCAAAAATGTTATTTTGGAATGAGAAGAGTTACTCCAAAATATAAAACCATACGACACAAGCGAATGAAAATAAGCAAAGTAGACTTCTTTTCGAGTCGAACGATCACTCACTTCAGATACCGTTCGAATAGTAAAAATGGCAGCATTAAGTCTTTGAACAAGATCCTTAACGTGGGCCTTCCACGACAGATTACTGTCTGTCTGAACACCTAGAAATTTGAACTGTTCAATTTCACTAATAATATGCCCATTCTGCGAAATTAAAACGCAGGTTTTGTTGAATTGTGTTAGAAACTGTAAAAACTGAGTCTTACTGTGATTTAGCTCTATTTTATTTTCTACAAGCCACGAACTTACGTCATGGAAATTTGTGGTAATATCTTATGGCACCAAACTTCTGAGGTCATCGGTCCCTAAGCTTACACACTAGTTAAGCTAACTTAAACTAACTTACAATAAGGACAACTCACATACCCATGCCCGAGGGAGGACTCGAACCTCCGACGGAGGGAGTCGCGCGAACCATAACAAGACGCCTCATGTGGCTACCCCACGCGGCACTTAGGCCATGAATTGCACTATTTGATACCGAGCCAGTGTTGCCCACAACATCCTTTACTACCAAGCTAGTGTCATCAGCAAACAGAGATATTTTAGAGTTACCTGTAATATTAGAGGGCATATCATTTATATAAGTAAGGGACAGGAGTGGCTCCAACACTGATCCCTGGGGCACCCACCACTTGACTGTACCCCACTCAGACCCCACATTTCAGCCCTTCTCAACATTTTGAATAATGACTTTTTACTGTCTGTTGTTAAAGTAAGAGGTGAACCAGTTGTGAGCTAATCCCCATATTCCATAATGGTCCAACTTCTGGAGCAATATTTTGTCATCAAAGCAATCAGATGCCTTAGTTAAATCAAAAAATATGCCTAAGGTTTGAATTCTTTTGCTTAACGCATGTTGTACCTCACACAGAAAAGAGAGTATAGCATTTTCAGTTGTTAAAGACTTCTAAAGCTGAACTGTATATTTGATAGTAAATCGTGTAACATAAAATGATCCATTATCCTTACATACAAGTAACTTTAGCAAACACTCATGGCATAGAAATAGGTCTATAATTATCTACATTAAACCCTTTTTTTTCCTTTTTATAAAGTGGCTTTACGACTGAGTACTTTAATCGCTCAGGAAACATGGCTAACAAGTGCAGCACAGTACTTTAAATTTCTACTAGTCTCTCCCTCATAAGAGTCCTTAGTCTTCAGTGATTTAATTATTGACTCAATTTCCGTCTTGTCTGTATCACAGAGGAGTATTTCAGACATCAATCTCAGAAAGTAATTTGCCAAGAAAGTTATATGATTCCCTGTAGAAATTAATTTTTATTTAATTCACCGTCAATGCTTGTTAAATACTGTAAGTGTATCTGATTTATCAATAACAGTCATATTTTTGCTGGGAACTGAGTTTATATCGTCGACCTTGTGCTACTGACCAGACACCTGCTTCACAACTGATCATATGGTTTTAATTTTATCCTGTGAATTAGCTATTCTATTTGCATAGCACATACTCTTTGCCATCCTAATGTCATTTTAAGCACCTTGCAATACGGGTTTGTAATGGACTACTCTAGCTTGATTGTGACTAATTCTAACTATTTGATATAACGCCCTCTTTGTTCTACATGATATCCTTATCCCACTAGTCAGCCACCTGGGCTATCTATGAGCGGTAGCACCATGTTCAGGACATTCTAGTGGAAAGCAACTCTCAAATAACATGAGAAATGTATTAAGGAAACCATTATATTTATCAACTATGTTATTGGCACAATAAACATTCTGCAACTCTTGTTCCTTGACAAGGTTTAAAAAACTCTCTATTGCTGTTGGATAAAGTTTTCTACATACTTCATAATTAAATGTGACATTTGTTTGAGTACTAAAGCCTTTTAGTGTTAAAATTAGTGGATCATGGTCTGATAGGCCAATCACCCTTTTACCAAGAGAATGCCCATCTAGTAATGTAGAAAGAACAAAAATAATGTCTTTGGCTGAGCTACTGTTCCCCTGCACCCTAGTTGGAAAAAACACTATCTGCATCTGATCATATGAATTTATAAGATCTACCAACATCCTTTTTCTTGCAGCATCATATACAAAATTTATATTGATGTCACCACATATAACTAATTTCTGATGCTTCCTACAAAGTGAATCAAGAACCCTCTCTAGCTGGAACAGAAATGCTCTGAAGTCAGAGTTAGGGGACCTATAAACAACAAAAATTAGGAGTTTAGTTCTACTAAATTCAACTGCACCTGCACAACATTGAAATATCTGTTTGGTGCAGTGCCATGATATGTCTACGGACTCAAATGGAATACTTTTTTATGTAAGTACATAGCCACAACTCCGCACCCTGCAAGGAACTCCTTGAAAAACAACCAGCTAATCTGTATCCTGGTGAAGGAAGCCTCTGAATTGTCAAATTATTTAAGTGGTTCTCTGATATACCAATAATTTCAGAGTCAACATCCATAAGCAGCTCATTAACTTCATCTCTAGTACCTCTTATATTTTGATGAAATATGGTAATTCCTTCTCTAGTTTGAAGCATTACATCCTCTGAAGGTGAGCTCTTTGTTAGAGGGACTTTCTTTAAGCAGGTATACTTATCAGCTGACTTCAATTTGAAAAAAGGTGGCACTCTAACACCTACTACTATAGGAATTTTTCCATGATTGATCCCACCACCCACTACTCTGTCACCTATAAGCTTTGGCAACCTTCCCTTCCCATACCTATTAATTCAACTCTTTTTTCACAAGATTATTTTTAACAACTGGAATATATTCAAACAATCCCCATATTCTAAAAGACCAATTCACTTTCACACACACTTTCATATCAGCCTCACTTCATATCACATCTACAGTCATCATGATAGGGTACCCATAAAAAACCATTAGTGGTGAGACAGGCAAAATATTACTGACATCACAGGCACACGCCACACAAGAAAAACTCAGATGCAATAATAAAACTGATCTGTCATCAAAAAAGGTTAGAAACATCTCTTCATCTGAACAGCTGGACAACTGTATATACAGACTAAGAGAATAACATAATTTTTTCAATCTATCAGTCCATGTCTACACGTTGTTCACAGCCAAGTCCTGTGAGTTCATAGAAAAATGTCCACATATAATAATTACATGTCTCAACGGACGACTCAGAATTAAAAAATCGTCATCGTCTACCATCTCAGTATATCATCCAATATTCAGATACATTTAATGTCAATACATCAAAGTATTCATCAAAAGCTCATGAAGAAGCAGCTGAGGCAGCTCAAGCCCACATATCCTTCAGGGTAAACATGTCATCAAAGAAAATGCTGCATACAGATGTAGGAAAGCAACTCATTGATAAGCACAGATAAATGTAAGAAAATTTGTGTCTTATG
Organism: Schistocerca serialis cubense; assembly: GCF_023864345.2. Taxonomy (NCBI): domain Eukaryota; kingdom Metazoa; phylum Arthropoda; class Insecta; order Orthoptera; family Acrididae; genus Schistocerca; species Schistocerca serialis. The sequence goes on from NC_064638.1 coordinate 336,826,305, forward strand.
GTAAGCAGACTCCTAATGAAATTATCATTTGTAACATCACTCCTAATTGTCTCTGTACTCCTCAACATAAAAAATCTCTGTAAATTTCCTCATTAATTATAAACTTCAAGAACATTAATTTATGCATCGAATCTTGCCACTCATGCGAAAAAATTAGCTGAACGCTTGGACAATTAGCTCATTAGTGCAAAATGTCTTATCACATGAAATATACACTCGAAAGAGAAGACATAGGCTACCTGGTATGCAAGAAAGCACTGAAGCTGCCCACTTATATAAAGAGATTCAACTAGCTTATAAATAGGAGCATTAAATAATTTATACTAAATACATGGTCATATGAAAATATTGTACCTCCAAACTTCTTGACACTAAGCACTCAAATAGACCTAGTACAGATCTAATCTTTATACCTAATTTTTCTCCAGCTGTGTCCCAAACCTTTCACCTGTAGTACAACATGAATTGCAACACTACGCCGTACATGTTGAACACCCACCCCTCCCCCTCTCCCACGAACACACACACACACACACACACACACACACACACACACACACACACACACACACACACACACACACACACACCTAACTCACAACCATCAAAAACACAAGCATTTCCCTTCTCCTGGTATCGCAACAATAATGCATGTCAGACACTGTTTCCTACTCATCTGGAAACAGACACAGATACGTATTAATTTTCAGAAACGACGTGATACGCTTTGAAGTTTTATTCCTTGGTGACATAGATCCTCCAAATCATACTCATTCTCAACAAGAAGAGCCACAGTAGTCGAGAACTCACCTTGCCTCTCTAAAATTTGGTTCGCCATCTCCTTATTTACTAATATCTGATTTTCAAAATTATAGATGATAGGTGTGTGTGACGTACACTGCTTCTTACTCACAATAACATATAGAGTAGAATTTTCACTCACAGTAAGTGCTCCTCGTTCATACTTTTCCCTCAATATCACCGCAGACAGGCAAATCATGTTGTATGTTTACTGTAAATAGTCTTAATTTAGATTCAACTCGCACTTCTGATTTAACTCGTGCTGTGTGGTCAGCAGATTCAACCGCTGTCTGTCCCTGAACAGCTGTGACCACTAAATCAAAAAAACTGATAGGCACTGTGCCGTTTGAACTGTGCTCATCACATACATTTTACTTGTCTGAAGTAGTAACACTTTCACCAACTATAACGACCTCCTGCATCTCTGAGCGTTGCTGAATTGGGCTTACTACAACAGTTGTGGTAGAGCATCTAACCTATTTTCTAATTTTTAATGCTCTCCTACAAAAACACTATCTTCTTGTTCTAGTTTCTTTGATACCTTAACTTGAAATACCCATTTGTTCACATCTCCCTCCTAACTTTTTATACGCAGCATTGATTTTATCTTACCTAGGATGTCATAAGTCAACTTTATTTTCTCATTTAGGTTCTTAAAAGAGACTGCATAACTTCTCTTCATGTCTCACTAAATTCTTTTACATCAGCCCCTTTTTCTTTTGAATTCTGCTTTTGATCTTCCTTTAATTCAGCCCCATTATTTCCTTGTATCAATTATTGAATAAATACTGATCAGAATTGCTGTGTGGAACCAATCAAATATTTTGTTAGTCAGTTTGAAGAGGAGAAGTGCAGAAGACCCAGAAGCATCTACTGATATACAACAGTTACCGGTAGATATTAGAGTGATTGTACTCCACCAGACTCAATTCCAGTCTCATTCATGACAACATCATTGATCTCTTGATTCACATTTTCTCTTCCTCGACTAGCAGCAGCAGACAGAAGGCTCTATCATCTTAGATTTCTCATATATCTGTCGAGGTTTCAGAGACACGCACTTACTGCATCTCACTGATTAATCGCAAGCTTTGCCATTCTACTTTAACATAACAATATAAAGTTACACAACGAACTGCGGAGCTAACCTCTGTACTCAAATCCAAAAAAAATTTTAGAAGTCCAACCCTGATTCAAAAAATGAAAAATCATTTACAAAATGTTCAACAACCCTCTAGAGATACCTAGTTATCAAAACAGTAACCCAAGGCTCGAACTTCACAGTTCCATAGACGTCAGAAATTGAATGACAGCATACATTAGATGAAAATTGCTTAACCCTCAATGTAATACCACTATAGAAATGAAATACACATTTAAAGGGATACTCCACATTATTCATCGATAGTACCACAAGAATATTGACAAAGACCCCAAATATCCTTAACTCTCGTGTTGTCTCCTGAGTATTACACCACTTCGTCTTTGATTCATAAAATCATGATTGAATTTATGGGTACTGCTGTGATTTTTTTTTATTTCTTGGTAATTCTGTCATAGGAGGAGAAGTTTGTACTGCTGACTGATGTTTTACAGAGGCATAGAGAGCTGCAGGATAGCAACAGTTATGAATGTAAAATCTGTTTTATTTTAGTTTTTATTACAGATAGTGAACTAATTATGGGTATTTGCTAATTTGAAGCTAGAAGGAAAATCTCCACAGTTCTGGCCAGATCTTTAAAATTTTATTATGATGTACTTTTGATTAATAATTCCAAGTGTTTTTGTGGGCAAGAAGGATTCAAACTGCCCAGTAAGGTAGAACAAGAGGGTTGTAGTTGGTACTAGTGTTAGATAGTAGTCGACTTAGAATATTTGTATCATTTAGATAGTTGTGATTTAGTTATAAATTATATGGCAATAGTGAGGGTTGTTTAGTAAGTTACATGTATACATCATATCATTTCTCCATAAATTAAACATTTATGATGTGGACATTTTATTATTTTGTGACAGATGATACTTTAGTACTGACCATGAATATTATTTATCCCTATATTGTTTCAGTATGAAGTGTATCTCATAATACTGTGCCCTTACATAAGTAGTGAAATACAAAGAATTTATCACGACATAAAGGGACGGAGTAACCATTTTTTAATGTAAGAAATCCAACTTGACCGAGAATGTGTATAAATAATGTGTACATACGTTGTTGTGAGATCACAGGTGCCTCAGCAGTCTGAAGAGCAAAGAGGACATTGATGGTGTCAAACATAACGAAATTCATCACATAAGGCGCACTTTGGTGTCCTGATGTGCTAGCTTCGTTATTGGCCCGAACTGAGGAGGATGTCATTCTGTGTCGCTAAATAAAAAATTCCTCAAGTCAGCAGGGCATGGCACGTCAAGTTATATACTATTTATTGCCTATACAAACCGAAACATACTTCATGAACATTTAATTGAAATAATCTGAACAGCATTACCAGCAATTACCCTAATTTTTATTGCTTTACCATCACTACTGTTTTACATACAGTAGCATGTGCAACTAAAACTGTATACTCAGCATCAGTAACAAAAGTGAGCTGTAAACTTGTCCAACAACAACGTTAACGAAACACACTCTTGGACATTAATTTTTGCATCCGTAATTTGGCATCCGTAAGAGAGAGAGAGGCAGAGAGGGAGAAAGAGAGTCAGACAGAGATAGAGAGGTGGTGGAACAGAGATAGACAAGCAAGTCATAGAAGTCAGCAAAAGAGACGTAGTATTAAATGATAGCAGCCAGATCGATTTCCTTTGCAATATAGCAGAATTTACATTCTCAGAACAGTTGAAATTTTATGATAAATTTGTTTAATCGACCAACTAATGGCAGAAGTACAAGCGCTTGTGATGTTTGTAGTAAACGCAAGCCAAAATACAGAAGTTTAATGTAACTACGAGTAAAATTAACGACACATGGTCGCGAGAAAGATATGGTGTACTAGATACTCTAATTCTATTATGAGGGCGTAGTTTTAAAGGAAAATAATAGTGCTTCGTAAACTAAATGTGCTGTTAAAAGTTTTTTTTTTAGTCTGTGTGAAAGTGAATTATGAATGATAGGAGGTATATGCTTAATGACCGTTATGACGCCAGCTCACTCACCTGCGCTGTACAGTTCACGTTCGGTTCTCCCTCCGCACCACTGCACTCGAAACAAACTGAAATGTTTGCTAAATATACAGTATAGGTTGGAGAGAATTGATGGTTGCTACATTGCCGAAAGATATAACATGAATCTGATAAAATTCCAGTAGTTTGGTCGTAATTCACATCACAAGGTTGCACTAATAATGCACTGGCTATATTCATTCCTTGAGATCGCGTTCACAATCAGTCGCTTCAATCCGCTAAACCTCTGTGGGCACAATAATTAATCGAAAAAGCCCGTTCACAGTGTGTGAAGTTTATAGCAATTCCGTTTAACTATATGCATTTTGCGAAACATCTTTACTATTTAATGATGGATATGTGCTAATGCACGTCTCAACAAAATTTTAACGTAACTTAAATTGTTTTTAAAGAGACGATGGACCTCGTAGCTCCGACGAGCAAGGTAACCATTACACGCTCTACTTCGCACTCTCTCTGTCTTGGCACCAACCGCCGTCGTTTACGCGCCAAACAAAAGCGATACTAGTGGCACTTCTGTAACTATCCCTCTCGGAGATAATACGTAGCTTACAAGTGCACGTACCAGACAGTTCCATATCTAAGTCCTATTATTCGGTAAAAACGTTCTCGGCATACATGTGGCAGCGTCTTTGTGTTAGTGTCTTTCCCTAGAGCAAGTAAATTCGTTACCTGAACAGCATACAATCTGAATAATATACGGTGCTTGTTACCTGCTGTAGTTACGATGACGAATACAGGTGGTGGGCATGGCATCGACGGTCAAAGATAATTATAAACACACTAGTACAGTTCATCAGAGACGATAAGTTAGCTAATCTTGGAGGCTTTCAACCGTAACCACCAAGCTGAAAAATGAAAAGCTAATAAGAGACTTGTAAGTACAAAATCTGGTTCCCAATTACGATCGAAATTCTTGGGCAAGGCTTAAAACAAATATTAACGTAAAAGAAGGAAATTACACAAAATAAAGACATGTTGGACACAGGAATAGATTATATTACTAATCCAGTCAACAATGCAATGCTGTTACGTCAAGACTCAAACAATTTCAAAATAGCATAATACTATTCTTACAGACTATGAACACAATAAAAATTATGTATATTTGACCGAAGAGTTTAATAGCAAAATTAAGGACGGAGAGAATGACAAGATAGCGGACTCGATGAAGGAGGTCCCATATTCATCAATATAAACGCGTAAATTGATTAGTAGTATAGGTAAAATTAAAGCTAGACATGAATAAAATAAAAACAGCTTTCATAGCATGCCCTTGTCAATATCGTAAGAGTCAATGTTTGTAACACACACAGTGCATCTAAAACGGAAATATTAAACATATAAATGCCTATTCGCGTAAAGAAACTTAAATGCCACAGGCAAAAAAGTTAAATGGAACGAAAGTGACGTAACACATCGTTTAACTAGATTATGAAGGTAACTACAACTGTAAAACCAAACGGTAAAAAATTCTTAAAACACCGCAGTTTTCGTTTTTGATCTACTAAGAGTGTTAAAAATATTAAATCCAATGAAATTTTCAAGGGAAAACTGTTTGATCATTATTTTCCTGCCTCACATACTGCAGAATGATAAATTAAGATTGAATGTGCACAGCTCTTTCCCGCCCTTCCCCTCTTTACCACCATTTTACCTCTATTGTGGCTTTGGTCTTTAATTGCCCAATTTAATTTTAGTTTTCTAGACATATAGTACGTTTTATAAGCTCTGTTGTTATTGTGATCTTCAGTCCACAAACCAGTTTGCAGTTCTGCTGTAGCTCTTACTCTTTCATATGAAATCAGCGTTATAAATCTCGGTAATTATTGTTTGGTTAGTGTTCATGTATTTGCGAAATGAGATTATCAAGCTAGTGTATGTTCTTTAACTTACAACTTTTTTTTACCGTTGCTCTGTTTGTTTGTACGTATTTTTATGTGTGTTGATTTCTCTTGGACTCAAGAGCTGTTCAAATTCGAAATTGGTTGGTAAGATGTTAAATGTAAGAAATAGATGGTTCATTTCAAGAGTTTGTGTTTTTTGCAAGGCTGAGATTAAACAAAAGTTACATCAAAATTGATCGACCCTGTGGCTGTGAACCATCAATTTACAGCGAACGCGTTCTTGCCTTTTACCGAAAATGGTCGCGTACTTGATTTGACACTAATGATATCAGACCGACGATGCAAATTTGTATATTTTCGAGACATGTTTGGTTACTGGTGGTCACTTTTGAATAACATCCCGTAAGAATCCACAGATGTCTCCATTAGTTCTTTCCTCTGTTCAAAACAGGTCGTTCATTGTCAGATTCTGCGGGCACTCTATCGATTTTGTTTTCCGGAGTAATAACAACGTTAGACTAATTTCAGTTGTTTTGGTAAATAAGGTTAGTACATGTGAATGTGTCAAACAAATTGTCCAAAATATTTACAAAAACTGTCGTTGATGATTTAGCAGTAGATAAAACAGTTATTTTGTGTGAAACAATCGACCTTAAGTCTGTGAGAGGTGAACAAGTAAACCGCTTTTGAGAAGCGTCGTTACTGTGCGTGTGACTACAGTGAGAAGTTTTGAAGGCTACAGTGGGTGTTAAATGTACAGTAAAAATAGTGTCTGATAAAGCGGAAATATGTATTTGCTCATCATCAGTCACCACTACATTTCCAAGGTGTTTTCAATTATTAAATTAACGAATGTTCGACGTAAATCTGTTACATCTTGCAAAATGCTTCATACCCGTAAAGGCCTGCTAGCAAAATATGATTAACGGAGCAAAATAAATCTTTCCAAAACATATCTCAATATGCCTCAAAAATCGCATCAGCCTCTAGGCTGTGAACACTTGGTTGTTGGAAGTCACATGTAGTTAAATGTCAGTGTTTTACAGTATGTGATCTCCTTGTTACTTAGTCTGTGCCACGCAGTTGCCAACTGTACACCATCGTCAGCGAAAGGGGAAACCCTCTTCAGAGGTGTCACTGTGGTCACCGCCGACTGTCGGCTGTAATCTCTGGAATCTGCTAACGAAACCAATTACGCCTTTCCTTTGCCACCTCTTCACTCGCTGACGTAATGAAACAGCTCGTCATTGGAATAAAATTCGAAAATACGACGGCAATAAAATTCCAGTGGTGCAGTAATTAATTTGCAGTGTTCTGTCAACCACTAGAGTTTCTATTGCAACCTACCTTTTTCTGGTGTTTTTCAAATTTTAATTACTTTTCTGGATGCGAAATTGCTAAGGGCGAAGGGGGGGGGGGGATAATAACGCTTTTTTCTGCTTATCGATCGCTGCATTTATTTTTACCTCTCCCGATCCGGTGAAGACACGTGCGCTCTCTAATTAATTCGATATACAATCAACGCGCAGCATTTAGAACTCCATTCATTGGCAGTACTCTCCAGCTTTTGCGCAAGCATTCAGTTCAGGTGAAAGCCAGCTCTCTCAAAGAACGTAATTTGTTAAAAGGCCACTAACGCGATAGCCTTGCAGCTGCAGGATGAGCCGGTGAATGGAGCCAAGTCAGAAACTGCAGAATTAAAAGAGGGGATAGTGAAACTTTTCGGTTGAAGTAGAGAGACAGAGACAGAGACAGAGAGAGAGAGAGAGAGAGAGAGAGGGAGAGGGAGGGAGAAAGATAGAGAGATGAACAGCACCAGGTGAACTCATCACTGAATGGTAACTCATTTTTTCCCGTGTCGCGGATTAAGGGATGTTGTACTCTTCTTCAACGCCTCATCGTCACATGCTCTTTGCTCTGATTTCATATCGCTTTTGGATAAACGTGTGTAAGTTAGGTCACTGCAAGCAACTACGTTAGACTTCCAGTACACAGGCAAGAGCAAATTGCTGCAAATAGTTTGTAGGTCCTTACTTTCACAACACTTTCTATTCAGTGAAACTAAAATAAGTAGATGTGCACATTGTCTTATAAGCTAAGAGTTTCTTTCCATAACCCTAAGAACCCATAGCTAAAAGGTGTACGAGAATTAACGTCATATCGTAGTGTTCCACAAAGCCATGACGGCTCCTTCTGGACTTTCGAGGTTGTACCATCTGATTCTTGATCGCATTTGCGGAATTGTAAACGAACTGTAACGTTCAAACATGCAAAGTGTTTTAAACACGACTTATCTAAGTTCTGTAAAATAAGTATTAGTCAGTTGTGGAATCAAGAGGAACACACCTAAAGTATGTTGAAATCACAAACCTCAGGCTATCTGTGAGTTTCTGCGATATTGCGAGCAAGTAGGAGGAAATGTTTGTCCATCACACCGAAGTCAGAATAAACCTTCAGACACAGGAAATATGGGAATGCTCAGATTTATAACTCAGTTCATAAGATAATCTCTCTAAAATGAATGTTATTGATAAGGGTGAAGATTATAGAACGATACAATGTGAAAAAAGCGTCTAAAATGAGGTATAAGGCACTACTAATGCGGTAATTTTTGACTGAGGTAACACTGAGCATAGAAGCAGAGTTGTTAGCACTCTGGATTCGCATGCAGGAAAAAGAGCATTTAGCGTCACATATTTACGTTTCCCATGGTTTCCCTATGTCGATTAAGGAATAGTGCACTGCCAAATTCCTTCTTCGTACTTGTCCTTTGCGAGATTGAGCTGCGTTTCTAGTGACTTAACAAAGGACAGGATGTTGAACATCTATCTTCATTCCTGTGATGATGTACTAGCACACAAACACTTTAGGGAAGGCAAGATATGAACTGTTACTGAGATCGACTACGATATGTTTTCTGTGTCACTGGCATAATTTTCTCGTAAACGAATAGTCACCTGGCGTAGGTACCTAACGTCAACATTAGTCCACAGCTTGACGTCCCTGCACACTTCTTCACTGCACCAATCATTGGGTAACTGCGTCTCACTACCATTTTTAACGGTAGAATCATATAATCGTGTTTATTCTAATTTTTTCAGCATATTAATGAGTTCTCTTTGTTTTATTGTGCCTTACCTGCCATTTATTTTTTCCCCCTTGTATTCACTATTTCCTTTTAATTTGTATTTCTACGCAACGTTTAGATTACTTTGCAGTGCTTCTCCGGGCATGGTTCTATCGGAGGTTGCATGCTCTTCCGTTATTCATCGTTTCAATAGGCTTGCCAGCCAACTGCAGTGGGACATACAGTTCAACGTGTACTTTTAACCACGTACATCATATGACATTAACGATACTAGACAAAGGGAATTTGTATATTTGCGAAATATCTTTGGTTAATGTTGGTCACCTTTAAATGAAGACCCGTTAGAATCCACAGATGTCTCTACTAGTCCGTTCCACTGTTTAAATGAAGCCGTTCATAGTCAGACTTCGAGGGCACTCTAGCGATTTTGCTGTCTGGAGTAGTTTACGACATTAGATCGATTTCACTTGTTATGGTAAATAAGATTAGTACATGTGACTGTGTAAACAAGTTGTCCAAACTTTCCACAAAAATTGTCGTTGATATTTTAGCATTAGATAAAGCTGTTATTATGTGTGAAACAATCGACCTCACGTCTGTGAGAGGTGAAGATATACTCTGATTTTGAGGAGCGTCGTTAATGTTTGAATGACTGGAGTGAGACGTTTTGAAGGCAACCGTGAGTATTAAGTGCGCAGTAAATACAGTGTCTAATAGGGCTGAAATTTGTATTTGCATATGACCAGTAACCAGCTACTGGTGAGCGCACTCCACAAAACTTCTAAGGTATATTTACATCAACATATCAAAAGTACCAAACTTAATGAATGTTTGAAGCTGTGCTTGCTGCTGACTCCAGTTTATATCTTAATTGAGTGAATAAACGCATAATTGTGTATTGTAATAGATTATCGTTTTCTTCTTTTATATGGGCACAGCTGATGAACCAATGCCTGATCTTACACTAGCAGTAAGGTTTCAGAACTGAGATCTACCTGGTTTCTGAAAAACACTTGCAGCGGCACGTTTAGTACCAACATACGCGCTGCCTTTTATGCAGCTAGTGCTTAAGGTATTTGAGAACCGTTGATCAATGAGATATGCAACGTTTCCTGACTGAGGAGGAGAATACCGGCAAAAACCACGGCTCACTCTCCCGTTTCTAGGAGCCTGACTAATGATTAAATGATGTAATAAAATTAAGGGCCTACTGATTATGGCAGATATGTTTGATAACATAGCTTGGATACGGAATCTGAGAAGCGTTCTTGATTTGGAGAAACAGGAGAAACACAGTCTTGTAATAACATATACCCGTTATAAACCTACTTTACGTATTGGGAAACTCTGACTACTATATCTAGGCTTTGTACGAATTGTGTCGTCTACGTGAATTCTAAGACTTCGTATCTATATACTTCACAGTACCGTATAATATATGGAGCGGGACGTTACTGCTTTACCGATACTAAGTTACATTGTTATTTTGGTCTTCAGGGCGAATAGTGGTCTCATGCAGCTCTCCACGTTAGTCTAACCTGACTAATCCCCTTCATACACTCCTGGAAATTGAAATAAGAACACCGTGAATTCATTGTCCCAGGAAGGGGAAACTTTATTGACACATTCCTGGGGTCAGATACATCACATGATCACACTGACAGAACCACAGGCACATAGACACAGGCAACAGAGCATGCACAATGTCGGCACTAGTACAGTGTATATCCACCTTTCGCAGCAATGCAGGCTGCTATTCTCCCATGGAGACGATCGTAGAGATGCTGGATGTAGTCCTGTGGAACGGCTCGCCATGCCATTTCCACCTGGCGCCTCAGTTGGACCAGCGTTCGTGCTGGACGTGCAGACCGCGTGAGACGACGCTTCATCCAGTCCCAAACATGCTCAATGGGGGACAGATCCGGAGATCTTGCTGGCCAGGGTAGTTGACTTACACCTTCTAGAGCACGTTGGGTGGCACGGGATACATGCGGACGTGCATTGTCCTGTTGGAACAGCAAGTTCCCCTGCCGGTCTAGGAATGGTAGAACGATGGGTTCGATGACGGTTTAGATGTACCGTGCACTATTCAGTGCCCCCTCGACGATCACCAGTGGTGTACGGCCAGTGTAGGAGATCGCTCCCCACACCATGATGCCGGGTGTTGGCCCTGTGTGCCTCGGTCGTATGCAGTCCTGATTGTGGCGCTCACCTGCACGGCGCCAAACACGCATACGACCATCATTGGCACCAAGGCAGAAGCGACTCTCATCGCTGAAGACGACACGTCTCCATTCGTCCCTCCATTCGCGCCTGTCGCGACACCACTGGAGGCGGGCTGCACGATGTTGGGGCGTGAGCGGAAGACGGCTTAACGGTGTGCGGGACCGTTGCCCAGCTTCATGGAGACGGTTGCGAATGGTCCTCGCCGATACCCCAGGAGCAACAGTGTCCCTAATTTGCTGGGAAGTGGCGGTGCGGTCCCCTACGGCACTGCGTAGAATCCTACGGTCTTGGCGTGCATCCGTGCGTCGCTGCGGTCCGGTCCCAGGTCGACGGGCACGTGCACCTTCCGCCGACCACTGGCGACAACATCGATGTACTGTGGAGACCTCACGCCCCACGTGTTGAGCAATTCGGTGATACGTCCACCCGGCCTCCCGCATGCCCACTATACGCCCTCGCTCAAAGTCCGTCAACTGCACATACGGTTCACGTCCACGCTGTCGCTGAATGCTACCAGTGTTAAAGACTGCGATGGAGCTCCGTATGCCACGGCAAACTGGCTGACACTGACGGCGGCGGTGCACAAATGCTGCGCAGCTAGCGCCATTCGACGGCCAACACCGCGGTTCCTGGTGTGTCCGCTGTGCCGTGCGTGTGATCATTGCTTGTACAGCCCTCTCGCAGTGTCCGGAGCAAGTATGGTGGGTCTGACACACCGGTGTCAATGTGTTCTTTTTTCCATTTCCAGGAGTGTAATTATATAACTGTTATACTCTCACTCAACTCCCCCCTCCTCCCCCCCCCCCCCCCCCAGACACACACACACACTATTCTCCAGAACCACGTTGGCTGTGCCTTGATGACTCATGTGTTCTGTCAACCGCTCTCTTGATTTATTCACCGTCTGTCGTAACACTCATTTCTCCCCATCTCGATTCAGTATTACATCTCCTCAGTAGTTATCCGACCTAGTCATCTAATCTTCATCATTTTTACTTTAGTACCATATTTCGAAAGATTATTTTCTCTTCTTATCTAGACTTCTCATCGCCCACGTTTAGATTTCATAAATTCTGCACTCCAGATAGATCCTTCATAAAAGACATCGTAACACTTAAATTTAAGTCAGACTTTAAGAAGTTCTCTTCTCTATTTTGGTCACCGTGATTTATTTTACTCCTCAATCTCATTACCTCTTTTCAAGGAACTGTCCATTTCATTCAACTAGTCTAAGTCCCTCCCAGTTATAGCTGCAGTAAATACACTTCCACGAAAACCTGATAGAATCTTCTACAAGCAATAGCACAACTTTTCCATGAGGTATGGAGATGGTAGGTGTAGGTCGGTGACTTCTTCCCCGTCCCTGTATTTTTGCACTGGTAACAAGGCTGAAAACATTCGACTAGCTAAACAAATATCAGCATAAGATAAACGGCTGATTTTGGCAGCCGAATTATGCAGGCAAAAACTCAAAATCATCAGATCAAGTACGAAAATTCATTAAATACTTACTACATCTGGAAAATTTCGAGACGTATGTCGCACAAGTCGATAACGGCTAAGTTACTATGTGGCTCCGTACAGTGACCGCTATAGTTGTTGCCAACTGAACTGCGTAAGGTCGTGGGCGACGGTAGAAATGGAATATTTACTGCAACCACTGTACAGAATGTCGATGCTTGAACTTTTTGTGGCTAAAGCAGGAGTGAACATCTGCTTCTGCCTGCAAATACAAATAGAATTATTCCCATTTTTTTTCTTTTGTGTATGTGTACATGTGTGTGTGTTTTCCATCACAGCTCTGGAATGTCTGGAGGCTATTCATAGAAACCTGTGCACATAAGAATGCCTAAAAAGAAAGTGACCGCTAGTCTTGCGTCAGGGGTGGGAATGGGAAGTTATCGATATGAAGAAATAATCGAAAACGGCTGATGTTGGTGTTTTCGTGGCAAGTGAGTGAGTGATGACAGTCCCTTTCTAATAGAAGTCGTGATAGTACTTCGTCAGATAACAAGTTAATAAACCGAAAAATCCTTATATACGGGTAAGAGATTTCTTTCTTTAAAAATACTTCTCCTATGCATTTAATTACAATTCACACAAAAAATGATTTCAGTTGATACAGCCAAAAAAATTTTATATTTTACTGGCAAATATTACCTATATATTCCGTGTGTATGCTCGCTACAGTATGACATTAGAATACATATTACATTCCATGATGAATGATACTGTCGGGAAGACAGTGGAGTTCATCACAACTGTTGTGTAGCAACTAAAACTGGAATATACCAATACATGCGAATATCACGTCTGTATGAACATAAGAGTTTTCAGCATATGACTGCTGCAGCATGAATGTCAGTGTAGAGCCTGATCACAATTAGTGAGTTTCTATACAAAGTGTTCAACGATCAAATGAAGACTTAGGTCATTCAAATATTTAAACTGGCTATAAATGTTGTTCTTCCACAAAACCTTACGAAAGTGGAAACATAGCGTCAACTCGCTGCATAAAATACCCATTGATTTACTCTGATCCTGAAAATTGCATTGAAATTTCAGTAAAGCTGAATACAGTATGCATCCTTACCACAGCATGATATTATTTAAGTAATTTCGATACGTTTTATGTACGTTACTTACAGATTTAACTAAAGTCGTGTCACTCTATTTGAAAAATCAGTGGTTACTACGTATAAATAAGTTTGATCAGCACTAGAGTAAACTTGACTCACTTGAACGATCACAGAACACGTTTGGTTTCCATTCCTCTCGATATTAATTTCGCTGTGTCAGGAAACGGGCTTCCAGACAAATATGCTGGACGACTTCTTGTGGTACTAACTGTCGCCTCCAATAATGAAAGCAAGTCGTCGTTTCTGTTTACGACAGGAAAGGACAACACACACGTATCGATTCGTGTTTTATTCTAATTAGCAGATGCTCCCTAATAATTCATCACAGTAGTAACGAATGGCATTCCTATTACTATCATTAATAGTGATATTCCCTCCTTTTTCCGTACTGGAATATACGGTTTTTGACGTTAGTCACAATTCATCACTCATGTTTTCAGATTTTTTCCGCAGAATGTTTCTATCTCTCTTCAGGAACACAAACAGGTAATCTCTGATGCTGCAATGGCGGGCATTGAGAGGCGACACTGACCTTTTTTTTTTTTAAGGACTACGTCATTTTCACGAGTGTTTTTCTTTGCTCAATGTCACCAGGAATCTTGTGTGAGTTGAACAACTTACATTTGAAATCATGTTTATTACAGCACTCAAATCAAGTTAAACTATTCTTACCTATACGCAATAGTAACTTTAACGCACTCAGTTTCTACGAATGTACCCGTTATTTCCTTCCCGTTACCAATCAAAATATAAATTAACTCCCCTCTGCCGCTGAGAGGAAATAAATTTAGCGTGTTGCGTCCATTCCGGAGAGAGCAAAAATTTGTACGTCCATCCAAACGTCAGCCGCAGATGGGGATGCATCACGTTCGGAATTTTCACTGCTCTCGCTGGCGAGGTGAGTTGCCAACTGCCTGTGTCAGCTGTGGTGACAGCAGGCGCACGCGGCCGCGGGTCCTGATGCTCCGCCTGTAATAATTGGAAAGCCCCCAGCGCTGGACGTGCTGTTGCCTTTAACGAAGAAACAAAAGCTGAGATTTGCCGCGTCTTTCTTCAATCGTAAAAACATCACTGGCGGTTTAGGTCCTAGGCCTTTTCCGGCTCGGCGGCTGGTCTACAGGGGAGTATGAGAAGCTTCTTGAACTGTCTTAAATTAAATAGGGTAATATTGACCGCAGAAAATACAGTAATAAGCATCTAACGCTGGCTGTATTACTCTTGTAACACAAAGCACGGAACAGTGATCGAGACAGCATAGGGTTTGTTGGTGGGTTTCTAATGATCAGCGAGCGTATTTGCAGGTGTCACATATACAGGGTGGCGCACGAAATGTGTTACCATTTTGTTTTTGAATATAAACTTTATTGTCAATACAATCTGAAAGGAACGTATACTACAATGAAGAGCCGTCCATGGAGATTTGTTCTAGCTCAGCACATGCTCGATATGTCCACCATTTCGTTTCCTAACTTCCTTCAAAAGAACACGGAAGTTAGTGATTACCCTACGGCACATGTCTTCCGTAATTTCACTGCAAGCTTGAAGAATAAGTCTTCTGAGCTCCATTAAATCACGTGGACATTTCGGGAAAATTTTTTCCTTTAGGTACCCCCAAAGGAAAAAAGTCACATGCATTGAGGTCTGGACTATTGGGGGGCCAATAGTTTCTTCCCTATCCTCCGCCCACTGAGTAAACAGTAGTGTCTGCTGCTTGTGTACTTCAGTGAGCTTCTGTGCACACGTCATCTTGTATGGGTACATATGGAGGTCACTTGTAAGAATGTGTTGAACGGAGCGTCTGGGTATTCCCAGTGCACTGCTGCCTTTCTACACGATTTCCCGGGACTTCTCTGTACAGCAACTCGTACCGCTTCAATATTCTCCGGCGAACAAACAGGCTTAGGCCGAGGTCGCTTCGCTTCCAATACTGTTCTTTCCTGTACAAATTTATCGTACAACCTGTGGCTGGTCTTCTTGCAAGGGACACATCGTGTGTTAAATTGTTGTCGAAAACGCCTCTGAGTCACAACAAGGTTTTCCTTTCAAGAAAAAGTAACACAATTGCCGATCGTTGCTGTGTCGTCAGTCTTCCATTGTCAGCCATTGCTGCTTACTAGTCTCCTAGCGGCAGTATCGTGAATTACACGTCATTTCGTAATTCATTTGTTTTTCCAAGCCCTGCTGGTACTACTGTAGAGATCCCAGCGGCATATCTAATGTGCGTCGTAAATTGTGAAAGAAACAATTGGTAACACATTTCGTGCGCCACCCTGTAGAACCCCGACACAGGAAGTGGAATGAGCAGCTACGGGGCAAGCGCTAGCGTTAAGAACATCGAAGAAATATTCTTTTTTTTCAGTTATGAAAACTCAAGTGCAAAATTTGTCTGAACAGATTTTAAACTTATTGTTAGTTCTTAGCAAAAGCGAGCTAAACAGATTTAGTCGATACCATGATAGGATCAATCTAAGATTCCCAGTTCAGAGATGTTATAAACGCTGATGCTAAACACCCTCGACTATTGAAAAATCAGTGATAAAGCAGACTATGTAACTGCTGAAGTAAACGTTTCACGATATTGTGCATAGTTTGTAAATACACATAAATATTGGATATACAGAATTATGCGAAATGCTACGATGTGTTATACTTCACTTGAAGCAAAGAGCTGTCTCAAAACAGTTCAACGCTCAGTTCTTATAGTAAAACTGACTCACATCATTACTCCATCAAGTGCTTTACCGCTATCCTCTTGTTCTCTCCTGCGCCAACCTCATCATGTTTGTATACTTACTGATCGTAATATCTACCATTATTTGCACTATATTGCCAAACCAAAACGTTGTCAGAATATTTTCCCCCGATTATGAACAGTAGCCTTACATATTCATTCTACTTTCTACGTTCCCCGAAATGCATCTATCCCTTTAATTTGTTTATATTTCCCCGTAACTGTTTTTCGATGCCCTTAGACTACTTTTCCACTCGTTTGTTCATGTTCATCTTATATGCGATAATATGCAGCGATCTTCAATTTGATAATTTCATCGTCGTTACTACTCGTCACATTGTCCTCAAACAGCCCATTGATTTACGAGTTGCATATATCTTCTCATAATTCGTGTATGAACATTCTCAACGTAATAGACATTAGTTAGCGTTATTTCTTCTCTACCCATGAACATTACCTTTGTATGTGAAGTACGAAATTTACTGGTTCTCTGCATGAGTCAACGGAACTTTTCTGGTTCTAAAGGGCACCAGTCTTCAAATTCATGACCCAGGTGGCTATTAAAACAGAAATCGAAGTGCCGGTTACGTCTCACATTAAGACGGGATACAGAACTCCAAAGAGACATTCTTACAGACTCCTGTACTTGACGTAAACCTCAATGAATAACACAAACATCTCAAAGTAGTGTGACTGTATAGAAACCGTAGTAATATCCAGTTGCATTTTAATGAGATATCACCAAGATAACAAGTGTCTAAGCGGTCAGAAGGAAAAGTTGTAGCAACGAGAAAAACTTTATAATGCATTCAGAATATCATCGAATGAGTGCTGTATTTGCCTATTTCGTATTTAAGAGCATCCCTAGTTGGTGGCGCAGACTTATTGTGAAGCCTAGATGATACTCCTCTATTACCAAAAACATAAAGGTGCACAGTAGTGCATGCGATCTTCCATAACAACTTTTAACGTGCCGTCTATTGACTTACAATCAACACGAGTACAGAGAATATCCTTCTTGTGAAACACAGCTAGCTCTTTGTTTGTGCGAAGTAATGAATAATACCTACATAGGAATTCAGATTCATTCGATATTTCTAGCTTTCCAGAAAGCTTTTGACGCCTCTCCTCACAAGAGACTTCTAATCAAATTACAAGTCTTTGGCTTATCGGTTCAGCTGTGTCAATTTATCCGTGATTCACTCTCAAAAAGATCATAGTACGTGGTAATCGACGGAAAATCATCGAATAAAACAGAAGTGAACCGACGTTCTCTAAGGAAGTATTACAGGCCCTCTGTTGTTCTTAATGTACATAAACGATTTAGGAGATAATCAGAGCAGGCCTCTTAGATTGGTGACAGATAATGCTGTCGTTTATCGTCAAGCAAAGTCATCAGAAGGCAAAACAAACTGCAAAATGGCTTAGACACGATATCTGAATGGTGGGAAAAGTGGCAGTTCTCTCTCAACAAGGAATTCCCTGAAGCCATCCACACGAGCACAAATTTTGATTAAACGATAAATCACCCAAATCCAAAGGCTCTCAATTCGACTAAATACCTAGCAATCAAAATTACGGAGAATTTAAGTTGGAACGATCACATAGACAATGTTGTGGAGAAGCAAATCACAGAGGTCTAGTAAAGAGATTGCCTACACAGCACTTGATCGCCCTCTATTAGTAGTGCTGTGCTCTATGGGATCATTACCAGATACGATTGTCGTTGGACATCGGAAAAGTTTAAAGAGCACCTCGTTTTGTGTCATAGCGTACTAGCGGAGAGAGTGTCATGGATATGATAAGCGAGTTGGAATGGCAATCATTAAGACAAAGGCGTTTTTCGTTGCGGCGAGATCTTTTCATGACCTTTCAATAACCAACTTTCTCCTCTGAATGTGAAAATAGTTTGCTGTTGCTTACCTAAATAAGGAAAAATGATCAGCGTAATAAAATGAGAGAAATATTAACTTTTATGGAAACATTTAAGCGTTAATTTTTCTCACCCACTTTTAGAGTGTGGAACGGTAGAGAAATAGTTTGAATGTGTTTCTAAGAACCCCCGGCCAGGCACTTCAGTCTCAAATGCAGAGGATGCAGATGTAGATGTAGTTAAGGTACTCACACGTAGAGAATGTTTTCTTTATCTAAAAGTAAGCGATTTAAGGGAACGTCGAGTGCTATAACTTTTAGCTACACTATTGTTGAATGCAGTACGAGGAGATATAAAGTGGTGGAACCATGTAACTTCAGTCGCACGTGAAGGAACCTGCAAACATTTTAGTGTGCTAGGAAAATGCAGTTGTCTAAGAAAGGGAATATCTTGTAAATGCCTCTACGACGTGTAGAATAGAAAACGTATAACGTGGAATCGAAAAAAGTTTGGAATTTCCTCAGGGATGTTCTCTGATTAGTTTGGTGGCAGAGAAATAATGTGATTAGGATTTATTCTCTCTTTTACTCCAAATACCATTTTTCCGTGAGTGATTTCATAGCAAGGAAAAGGCTAACGACTTCTATTGTAACAATGAATGACCTGGGGTCTCGTTGTTGCCTCTGTACAGGTGCAAAAGCACTTTGATGTTGTTGCAAACCAGTACTGTGTTGTTGTATCACTCTTCCTTTGCATTCACTGAACCCATACATGAGGTGTACATCCACCAACTCTTCATCAGTATCCATATAAAACTTTCTGGCACATTAAAACTGTGTGCCGGACCGAGACTCGAACTCGGGACCATTGCCTTTCGCTGGCGAGTGCTCTACCATCGGAGCTACCGAAGCACGACTCACGAACCGTCCTCACAGCTTCATTTCTGCCAGTACCTCGACTCTTATCTTCCAAACTTCACATAAGCTCTTCTGCGAACATCGGAAGGTAGCAGCTGAGGTATTAGCAGAATTTAAGCTGTCAAGACGGGTGGTGAGTCGTGCTTGGATAGCTCAGATGGTGGAGTACTTGCTTGCGAAAGGCAATGGTCTCCGAGTTCGAGTCTCGGTCCGGCACGCAGTTTTAATCTGCCAGGATGTTTCATATCAGCGTACATTCGGCTGTAGAGTGGAAATCTCATTCCAGTATCCATACAGTTAGGTCTTCGTATATCCATAATAGAAATGGACGATTTGGGACGTCAGCTAGTATAATACATGTTAAAAATGACGAAATTCCTCCAGCTGTATTAAGGTGTTGGTTTTATTGGCGACTAGTTTCGATATTGTTACATCATCTTCAGGCCCATACTTGTTGACAGCAACTGTATGTGTCTAACACTAATAGTCAGTGATGGACACATACAGTCGCTGTCAACAAGTATGGGCCTGAAGATGATGTTCTAACAACATCGAAACTAGTCGCTAATAAAAGCAACACATTAATACAGCTGGAGGAATTTCGTCATTTTTTAACATATATAGTTAGGTATCACTGTTAAAGCACAAATGACACTGCCAGCAAAACAAATCCGAGACAGAGTCAAGCAGTTCTGAATGTAAACTTGAGAACGCAGAGTAAAGCGTGCACTACTGCTGACAGCAAGTACCGTCAGTGAATAAAAGTATACTACTTCCAGTTTCATATGACAATGTTTCATAGAGACAGCCACTGTAATTTCATTAATAACTATTTTCTATTACTACCGTCATTACATTCAGGTACATGTCTATTCCTTCAGCTACTTTGTATCCCGTCGGATGTACGTTCAATGCACAAGTCATCCGTACTCAATGACATCAGATATCTGCAGTCTGCTTATTGGCGTAGTTACGCTTCATGCTTCAGCGGAAAATGAATAATACAAACATGTACATGTAAGAACTTTATTCAATGGACAGATATCTTACAGGTAAACCGTGTTAAAAGTATTTGCATACGCATGAGGAGACATGTGCAGAAACGCGATGTATCAACAGACACAAAAAGCTGAACTACTCTTTTCTTGTTCTACGCCTACAGCACGTCGTTGTACTTGCCGGTAATGCCTTCGTCGGCTAACTTCTTCACTACACACGCCATTTTTTTTTTCGACTACTGAAATAAATTCCTTTTATCTGCATTTTACAGTTCGTGTCCCATATACACTTTTTCGTTTAACTACATAGATCTTTTGAACTATAAATAAATTGTCTTGTCTTTTCTTTATTATGGAACTTAAGATACTTCCTTTTTGTTTGAGTTCAAATTTTTGTCGGTATGGGAATAAATTACACCGTCACACGAATAGGTAACGAAAACTGCTTGGTTTCATTGAAAATGAAATAATCCCTTTTGTTAATACTATCTCACAAAATTAAAAGGTTTGCTTCATAACTTTGAAACTTGCTGTAGTTAATTAATAACATTAAAATTCTTTAGAACACAATAAAAATGGAAATTCTGTTTAAA
This sequence comes from Schistocerca serialis cubense, assembly GCF_023864345.2. Taxonomy (NCBI): domain Eukaryota; kingdom Metazoa; phylum Arthropoda; class Insecta; order Orthoptera; family Acrididae; genus Schistocerca; species Schistocerca serialis. The sequence continues at coordinate 336,847,201 of NC_064638.1, forward strand.
ACACTTCTTATTTGAACCTTACTCCTTGTTCTTCCGAAAGGTAAAATAATTTTCAAAGCTAAAATCTTACTTCTTTATTTCATTCTACGGCAGTTATAATTTATTTTAGTGGTGTTTTGAGCTTACGCTCATTTTGTGGTGCTCTAAGCCCTAACTATATTTTGTTGACACTCCAGTAGAGATGTCTGTCCATTTGCTGTTAAGTCATACAGTTGTGCTTACTGTGAGGGTGAAACGCTCAATCTGGTTGAAGGATTTGCTTGACCTGTGCTTCACTGAAGTGATCGTGGAATACCTCATATCATTTGGCTTTAATTTGTGTGATTAGTACTGAATTATTAATGTTTTTCCATATGATGTTCCAGGCCACTTTGCAATATCTTTCTACTTGAATCTGGCGATATTTTGTATAAATTTTTTCTGCAAGTGTGTTGTGGTTTCCTTTTAAATAACTGGTTTTCACTTATAAAACTGAATATACACTCCTGGAAATGGAAAAAAGAACACATTGACACCGGTGTGTCAGACCCACCATACTTGCTCCGGACACTGCGAGAGGGCTGTACAAGCAATGATCACACGCACGGCACAGCGGACACACCAGGAACCGCGGTGTTGGCCGTCGAATGGCGCTAGCTGCGCAGCATTTGTGCACCGCCGCCGTCAGTGTCAGCCAGTTTGCCGTGGTATACGGAGCTCCATCGCAGTCTTTAACACTGGTAGCATGCCGCGACAGCGTGGACGTGAACCGTATGTGCAGTTGACGGACTTTGAGCGAGGGCGTATAGTGGGCATGCGGGAGGCCGGGTGGACGTACCGCCGAATTGCTGAACACGTGGGGCGTGAGGTCTCCACAGTACATCGATGTTGTCGCCAGTGGTCGGCGGAAGGTGCACGTGCCCGTCGACCTGGGACCGAACCGCAGCGACGCACGGATGCACGCCAAGACCGTAGGATCCTACGCAGTGCCGTAGGGGACCGCACCGCCACTTCCCAGCAAATTAGGGACACTGTTGCTCCTGGGGTATCGGCGAGGACCATTTGCAACCGTCTCCATGAAGCTGGGCTACGGTCCCGCACACCGTTAGGCCGTCTTCCGCTCACGCCCCAACATCGTGCAGCCCGCCTCCAGTGGTGTCGCGACAGGCGTGAATGGAGGGATGAATGGAGACGTGTCGTCTTCAGCGATGAGAGTCGCTTCTGCCTTGGTGCCAATGATGGTCGTATGCGTGTTTGGCGCCGTGCAGGTGAGTGCCACAATCAAGACTCCATACGACCGAGGCACACAGGGCCAACACCCGGCATCATGGTGTGGGGAGCGATCTCCTACACTGGCCGTACACCACTGGTGATCGTCGAGGGGACACTGAATAGTGCACGGTACATCCAAACCGTCATCGAACCCATCGTTCTACCATTCCTAGACCGGCAAGGGAACTTGCTGTTCCAACCGAACAATGCACGTCCGCATGTATCCCGTGCCACCCAACGTGCTCTAGAAGGTGTAAGTCAACTACCCTGGCCAGCAAGATCTCCGGATCTGTCCCCCATTGAGCATGTTTGGGACTGGATGAAGCGTCGTCTCACGCGGTCTGCACGTCCAGCACGAACGCTGGTCCAGCTGAGGCGCCAGGTGGAAATGGCATGGCAAGCCGTTCCACAGGACTACATCCAGCATCTCTACGATCGTCTCCATGGGAGAATAGCAGCCTGCATTGCTGCGAAAGGTGGATATACACTGTACTAGTGCCGACATTGTGCATGCTCTGTTGCCTGTGTCTATGTGCCTGTGGTTCTGTCAGTGTGATCATGTGATGTATCTGACCCCAGGAATGTGTCAATAAAGTTTCCCCTTCCTGGGACAATGAATTCACGGTGTTCTTATTTCAATTTCCAGGAGTGTAGTTTACCTATGGACTTATGCATCTTAATTTAGTCGAAGTGTGTACACATTTGGGTAGGGCTACATGGCTATGAGGAAACATTTCTAAGTCTCATTGTGGACATTTTGCAAAATTTTTGTGTTTTCTTTCACAGGTAAAGCCATTATTAGATCCTTAGTGCTCCTGACTACCAGCCCCCCTTGGGTGCGCTCGATCGTCAAGGTACTGAAGGCAGTCTTGAACACAATGCGACGCCATACGAAGCGGCACACCGTTGAGTGTGCTCTTTCAGCAACTGCTGCTGAAAATTTTATTTTGCTGACAACGTACACGTTTACGAAGTTTACCCTGTAGAGTTTGTCCAATATTCTCGTATCATGCTCCTTTATCGCTGTACGTAGTGTGTTAAGTTTATGCTCCCAATTTATATCACTCGGAGTGAAATTTGAAACGAGGTCCAACTAAGGCAATGGTGAGTAGATCCCTGAAAAAGCTATAGGGACTCTTCTGATAAGGATCGGTAGGTCTATGAAATCTTCCCAAACGTTCAGGAAAGGCTGAAGGTAAATCATATTTCACCCTCTTGTGACAGCGCTCATTTGTTAATTGGACAAGGCCCTTATCCTCAACACATATCTAGAGTCCAACGCCGACGGAAAGGAGTATGTGATTGCGGAAAGGTTGGGTCCGTATAACACACTGTATTCCATCGTTCACTTTTTATCTGCATAGACCAGAAGTGATATAGAAAAACCATTAAACGCGATTGCTAAATACTCGGAGTTGTGATTCATAAACAGCACAGAAAATGCCATTTCCGTTCAGTTGTACAATGAGTACTTTTATGGCCGTCATGGAGTCAGACGGTGCAGCGGACGACATCTGAATTTTTAGCTAAATGTTGGTCAGTGCTATTTTTTAATTTAGCAGTACTGTTAATGTGTTATGGAGGTTACGTTTATTTGGAGAGTAGAAACAGCGTAGATTGTGATGTATTTAGAATCACAGTTTGGTTTAGCAACCATTGGGGATTTCCACCGATTTCATGGAATACACCGATGGCAATAGAAATAGATTTAGTAGAAATAGATGTAACCGTTGCCACTACAAATAGGAGTAGACCACTGATGGCATGTGAACAGACCTGAAATTAATTCCAGGACACACATAACAATTGGGATGTGGTGGGTATCTGGAAGTTAGCTTCCTTATTTTTATTTTTTCTATGTTACATCTTTTTATTTTTCATAACTTTGATGACTGTATTATTAATAATTAGTAGGGTGAGGTTTTTTGGTTTTTCTCTTACGTTTTTAGCTGTAAACTGGGCAACAGACTAAGCAATTGTAATATTAGAAATTTTTCAAGGATTTTTGTAGATGCAACCTGTTTCAGATGACAAGGCAACAAGTATGATAAAGTAAATAGACTGAATAAAAAGTAAAATAAACAATGTTAGGAAAATACGCAGTAACTGAGCAGTGTTGCTGCAATTTTCTAGCAAGCTGCGCAGTCCATGGTGGTACTGTGGCTGCTGGAGTACAATAGTAGTTACTCTTCGTGTTTTATTATCACTGTCTGTGTGTGTGTGTGTGTGTGTGTGTGTGTGTGTGTGTGTATGCATGCAGGCGCGCGCATGTGTGGTGTGTGTGTGTGTGTGCGTGTGTGTGTGTGTGTGTGTGTACGTCCAGTAGCTCCTCTCAAACCACTGCGTTGATTTCAACCAAATTTGGCACACAGAGTAGCACTGACATCGATTGTGTGGTTTACACGTGGAGATTGGCATGGCTCAGTAGAGAGACGGCGGAGAAAGAAGTAGATAATGAACGGTTGAGGATGAGATGGACAGGGAAAGAGAGGAAGAGGAAAGGTGAGCAGGGAGAGTGGTTGGAGTAGTATAGGGACATAGAGAAGGAGGAGATAGAAAGTAGGGAGAAGGAGATGGGCAGGTGGAGGTGAGAGGATGACGTGGATAGAGAGAGAGAGAGATAACGGGTGATGAATGAGAGAGGATAGGAGCTGAAGGTCAGAGATAGGGGGATGGACAGAGAAACGGAAGGAGATGGGGGGGGGGGGGGGATGGAAATTGTCAACATGCTTCTCTAGCACCACATCTCAAACGCTTCGATTCTCTCTGTTCCGGTTTTCGCACAGTTCGTGTTTCACTACCATACAATTCGTCCTTAAATTAAGGCCTATGTTCGATAGTAGGAGACTTCTATTGGCCAGGAATGCCCTTTTTGCTAATGATAGTCTGCTTTTAGGTCCTTGCTCCGTCTGTAGTAGGTTATTTTGCTGCCTAGGTGGTAGAATCCTCAACTTCATCTGCCTCGTGATCACCAGTCCTAATGTAAAGGTTCTCACTGTTCTGATTTCGGCTACTTTTCACAACTTTCGTCTTTCTTCGATACCCAAGTGCTCTTACCCTTCTAGGCATAGAATCGAAGCGAGCTTGGATGACACGTAAGTGCATGTCATTTCATGCTGCTTCAGCTTTATGTCAAAGTTCATCAATGATGGTGGCGGGAAAGGTTGCTTGCCACTGTCTCCGCAACCCATGACCAGATGTTTTCGGGAGGTGAGAGATCTGGAAACTTGTTGGCCAGCGCAACATTAAAACACGTTCTATATCATGGCGAATAAGAACAGCACAGGAAACATGTGGTCTTATTTCTTTAAAGTTAGTACCGCCATTAGACTGTTGTTTATTTACAGTGTTACATTTACACTTATACAACCACGATTTCGGATTCAAAGTGCCATTATCAAATGTTTTAAGTGTTAGAAATTGCCTAAGAGGGCATACTGTCGTATTAAAATACACTATTAGACACATTGTCTAAGAGTCGACTCTGTTTCAAGTGTTTTAAATTGTCTAAGATGGCATAGTGTCGTATTAAAACAGTTGACTCTTAGACAGTGTGTCTAATAGTGTATTTTAATACGGCAGTATGCCATCTTAGGCAATTTATAACACTTAAAACACTTGATAGTGTCACTTTGAAGCCGGAATCATGTTGTGTAAGTGTAAATGTAGCACTGTAAACAAACAATAGTCTAATGGCAGTACTGACTCTAAAGAAATATATTATGACTGAAAAAATTATTAAATGTGGTCCTATGTTACCTTGTTGAAAGAAAGCGTCAGTAGACATAGAAAATATGGCACAGCCTTCTGGGGTGGACACGTCAGAAATGTTCCGGCTGCCGTCCAAATTACCAACTTCGAGACCAATAGGACATCGTCAAGTATACGCAGTGGCACGTCATACGGAAGAAAAGTCGATAACAAATATAATGTGGCAATATTTGTTGCCTCCATGCGGATTTTGTTGCTCTTTTCCGGGTCTTTCACAGTGTCAGCATTGTTACTGGCTTTGAGGGACTGTTAGTGGTAAATGAGGGACAGATGACCTTCCTGACCCTACCACTCCCCGGGCAAAGAATCTGTGTACCCCATCTCGGTCTGGCTGGAGAAAGAATTCTGATAGCGTGTGTAGCGTGTGTCTGAGGCGGGACTTGGGTACCAGCACGGTATTTACTACTTGGAGGTGATAACCGCCTAAAAAGCACATACAGGCTGGACGGTTTACTGTCACTCAGCGTTAGTCCGTGAGGCGGAATTTCGGGCGCCTCATATGCCCATCGTGATGCTACAGGAGAAACTAGATCTCGCCTGGAAATACTCTAAGGTGCCACCCCTGCGACCAGTGTTGTCGTTAGTCACAACGTTGTCGGTATGCCTCTCTTTTCCGCTGCATCAAGGGAATCCGCAACAACGGTCGCACTTCTAGCTGCAAACAAGCTCATTTCTTGACTCGAGGTGCATTACGTGGCTGAATCATCCTGAAGGGCCAAGCGAACAATTGACTGTTCTCTTGGGTTCTAGTCGTGTGGCGCGTCGAAATCTAGCATAGCGTTGAGCATGGCGCTTCTGAAACCGTTGATTCGATATGCGCACGGCAGTCATGGCACCTCGACTATCGTGAGCAACAACTTCAAGGAACAATAAACAACAGTGTCAAAAAAGCCGCAGTCCGGCTGCTCTCGAATTTCATAAAATACTGGCAGACGTTACTAACTACTGGATGCATAACAGGAGCTTCTAACACACGAACGATATTTAAATACAGGGTTATTACAAATGATTGAAGCGATTTCACAGCTCTACAATAACTTTATTATTTGAGATATTTTCACAATGCTTTGCACACACATACAAAAACTCAAAAAGTTTTTTTAGGCATTCACAAAGGTTCGATATGTGCCCCTTTAGTGATTCGGCAGACATCAAGCCGATAATCAAGTTCCTCCCACACTCGGCGCAGCATGTCCCCATCAATGAGTTCGAAAGCATCGTTGATGCGAGCTCGCAGTTCTGGTACGTTCCTTGGTACAGGAGGTTTAAACACTGAATCTTTCACATAACCCCACAGAAAGAAATCGCATGGGATTAAGTCGGGAGAGCGTGGAGGCCATGACATGAATTGCTGATCATGATCTCCACCACGACCGATCCATCGGTTTTCCAATCTCCTGTTTAAGAAATGCCGAACATCATGATGGAAGTGCAGTGGAGCACCATCCTGTTGAAAGATGAAGTCGGCGCTGTCGGTCTCCAGTTGTGGCATGAGCCAATTCTCCAGCATGTCCAGATACACGTTTTTTTCGCAGAAGAAAAAGGGGCCGTAAACTTTAAACCGTGAGATTGCACAAAACACGTTAACTTTTGGTGAATTGCGAATTTGCTGCACGAATGCGTGAGGATTCTCTACCGCCCAGATTCGCACATTGTGTCTGTTCACTTCACCATTAAGAAAAAAATGTTGGTTCATCACTGAAAACAAGTTTCGCACTGAACGCATCCTCTTCCATGAGCTGTTGCAACCGCGCCGAAAATTCAAAGCGTTTGACTTTGTCATCGGGTGTCAGGGCTTGTAGCAATTGTAAACGGTAAGGCTTCTGCTTTAGCCTTTTCCGTAAGATTTTCCAAACCGTCGGCTGTGGTACGTTTACCTCCTTGCTTGCTTTATTCGTCGACTTCCGCGGGCTACGCGTGAAACTTGCCCGCACGCGTTCAACCGTTTCTTCGCTCACTGCAGGCCGACCCGTTGATTTCCCCTTACAGAGGCATCCAGAAGCTTTAAACTGCGCATACCATCGCTGAATGGAGTTAGCAGTTGGTGGATCTATGTTGAACTTGGTCCTGAAGTGTCGTTGCACTGTTATGACTGACTGATGTGAGTGCATTTCAAGCACGACATACGCTTTCTCGGCTCCTTGTCACCATTTTGTCTCACTGCGCTCTCAAGCGCTCTGGCGGCAGAAACCTGAAGTGCGGCTTCAGCCGAACAAAACTTTATGAGTTTTTCTACGTATGTGTAGTGTTTCGTGACCATATGTCAATGAATGGAGCTACAGTGAATTTATGAAATCGCTTCAATCATTTGTAATAGCCCTGAACCAATTATGAATGCGAAATCGCTTGTAATATTTCATTATTTACAGAGCGCAGTTGGTGTTTGAAATGTGTAACAGGGCATGGGGATACGGAAGTGGTGGCAACTGAGCCCATATATTGTAATAACAGCCAACAATGTTATTTTCACAACACCCAGTCTGTACACACAGGCAGTAACACCTGAAAAAAGGTAAACACTTTAAATGAACGAGCAAGAATGATTATTTTATAAATTCAGATTTAGCAGTTTCTGATACGTTTTTCTTTTTAATCTTAAACCACAGCCCGTAATCACAGTTTATTCCAATGGGCCGGAAAAGGAACTTCGAAAGACTTTTAAGACGGTGTAATTTTAGCAACAAATTATCACTTTAAAATATTAAAAACTTCTATAAGCTTGCAAGAAAATAACTACAGCCCGTAATCAGAACTTATTTAAAAGAAAATGGACCAAATAACGAACAAGAAATATCCTTAGAAGAAATCACACGAATTTGATATTTTCTTTTGAAAACCTTCAATAATTGACAAACGGATTTACATAAGCGGGATGCAGGTAACTCCTAGTTCATGCTTTCGCGAGGAGTTCTTTATGCATACAGCCAAAAGGGCTCCAGAAGACGGCGCGTAACGTGAGGAAATACACTCTCTGTGTTTTAGAGAGTGTATTTCCTCACGACACGCGCTGTGTTCTGGAACACGTTTGGCTGTAAGTATTACTCGTGTCCACGTGGTATTATTAAAGAGTAAAAGACACCATTAAAACATATTTCTGAAACTTATGAACGGCCACAAGCACAGAGCAACGGACGTCGTTGTAATGCGAAAACTTCGGAGTCCCAATATTGCCAAATGAGGATTTTACTGGAAGAACTGGGCCCTAGAATTCTGAAGTGTCATTCGCCTTTTGTTACACAAAAATGATTTATTTTTAAAAAGAAAATATATAGGTTCTCCAAACTCAAACAGAGTTTACGATTTTAAAACGACAATTCGACGATACAAATGTTTCAGATTGAAAAACAATAATTTAATTTAAAGGAACTTCAAATTTATTTGAATGATTTTAATAACCTCCCCCTTTAATGTGCAAGAGATCAGCAAGTAATAACTTCATTCAACGAGAAAAACATTAATAACAGCTTTAGCTATTAACAAAGGATCGAAAGAATAATGACAATTCTCGAAATTTAGTTACAACAGATAACAAGATCCAAGGAGACGAAGCCATAATAATAATAATTTGGCCCCACAAAAAACGTGACGATGGTAATAAAGAGCAAATACTCGATCCAGGAAAATGGGGGGACTACAACATATGCTTATTAAAGTAATTTTAAACAATACTTGATATTAGCTATTAGCTGGGAAAAGAGACCCCCGTACTCTTTAGTGAATACCACGGGCAAAATTCTTCCTGTTCACCAACATTTTTAGAAAAGTATCAAGATGTGAGCTTCTTTTGCTTTTAGAAATATAAAAGTACAAGAATAGCCAAATAATATATCAGTCTCGGTATACGACCGGAAGGTACGGTAATATACTAAATTAGAACCCTTTTCTTTAACACAGAATGTAGCGACCGCATGGAAAGCATAAGATATTGAAGCCAACACACTAAAATTGTGTCAAAGAATTAAAGGGGTACTACAAGACAAATACAAATTAGCTTATAAATCAGTTCCGTGCACGGAGAGGGCTCCGGTAACACGATCGCACCAACGGTAGACGCAGTGGATGCCCTGCAAGCGCAATCGCTCGTCAGCCGCTGGAGGGACAAACAGTGTACCGATAGGCGTGCGAAACAAGGACCTCCCCAAACAAACTCGAACACTCATTCCAGCGCATAGCAGTACAAGACCCACAAGCAATCAATTATAGCGTACAAACTTAGGGTACATAGCTTGCGTTGGTAAATATTAAATTACGGACACCCCAACCACGTGCACACCAAATCAGATTAACAGAACTAAGCCCAGCACACTTGAAGGAACCCGTATGGAGTGACACAGTTTCAAATGAGTCTAAAAATAAATAAATAAATAAATAAATAAATTACTAGCACATAGAAAAGTGGGTACAGCCAAATCAAGTGAATTCAAAGGCAACACCCAAAATTCCCCAGAAACTGTCTGGCGGAATAACAAGGCTGTTGAATACGACCACTGCTCGGCAGTACATAGTGCTGCCTCGATCGAACTAACTGCCAGTGCTGAGAGAAGGAAAACAACGGAAACAGCTCAAACCATGGCGTGGATAACCTGAAATGCTATTCAGCGTCACTCTGTACTTAACGGATAGCAACACCGACCCACGCAGTAAATCACGAATATTAATTCAGAGTTCACGAGCAAATTGTACTTAACAACAACTTCAGGGCAAATACACCAACAGTAGCCAGAAAACATGTTGAAAACATGTTGAAATAGAACAAGCGCAGGAAAATACGCTTAATTTCCAAGAGTCCATATCTGACAGCATAAATTCTCCAGCTGGCAGATAAGTGAACCAGGTTTACATAGCAACAGCCGTCAACGGCCCCCAAAAGCCTAGGCTCGCCGGCTAGTCCACAACATACTGCAAGTACCGCCGAGGCCGGCCAAATCGACGAACACTTTGTGAGGTTCGTACTGCCCTCACCACATTACAGTAACCCTTTCCTCCCCTCCAGAGCGCGCCAACTAGCGCTCGAATCACAACCGACGACCAAAGATCAAAACAGAGGGCAAGGGTCGGCATCCAGAGAGCCACCACAGCTCAGTCGTAACTGTAGAGCCTGGAGAAACCATTCGGGCCTGATGCTTCTTTAACCCTTACTGAACACAAAACAGAATTTAGTCAAGGGTAAGACTAGCTCCTTCTATAAGCAGTCACTAACGCTGGAGAACGATGCCAAAGAGACCTTAGAAACAATACGGCAGAAGAAAGCTCACCATTTGCAACCAACGTCAACATGAAAGCAGCCAGGAAGTCGGTGAGCAACAGCGGGAGGAAAGGCAGTCTCATTACCACCGCATCTTGGCACAAAAGGAGGAAACACCGTTTGGGACCACCGTCGTGTGAACTTCTATCGCACGTTGCCCATTACAAAGCAGCTACCAACACCTCCGCACACACGACCCTCTGCACTCTGGCAGCGCTCCCGTGACCGACAGCCCATCCGTGTCCTCGGTCATAGCACAACTACAACGACGCACTTGCGCCAGAAGTTAACGTCTCTGGAGCACTACCAGCCTCTCGTCCCGGAAACGGGAACACACAGGTCAACAAGGCATACTCAGGACGTGTTATTCAAGCTTAATTTGTCCGGGTGCTCTGATATGTTAATTATTTGCATCCGCTAGCCTGTAGTACACTTCATGCCACTTTGGCGTTTATTCTTTACCATTGTCATGGCGTTTAAATTTTAACATCCACCCTGTAAATGAAGTAAGCACATCATAATATTTTCTCTACCTTCCAGCCTCATCGTGTGGCTAAACAGTCACGATCATTCGGCGGAATGCTGATCGGCCTTCGTCAATTAATGGCTGTTGTGTTGTAAGTAGGCTGTTTAGGTTTTTATATTGGTAACGCCACGTAGCGCTCTGTATGAAAATCACTGGCTGTGCTGTGTGCAGTCTGTGGCTGGTTGGCATTGTTGTAATATTCGCTATTGTAACGTTGGGCAGTTGGATGTGAACAGCGCGTAGCATTGCGCCGTTGGAGGTGAGCTGCCAGCAGTGGTGGATGTGGGGAGTGAGATGGCGGAGTTTTGTTAGCGGATGATCTGAACGTGTGTCCATCAGAGAGAGTAAATTTGTAAGACTGGATGCCATGAACTGACATATATATTATGAGTTTTGAACACTATTAAGGTAAATACATTGTTTGTTCTCTATCAAAACCTTTCATTTGCTTACTATGCCTATCAGTAGTTAGAATCCTTTATGTAGCTGGCAGTATTGGCGTTCGCCGTATTGCAGTAGTTCGAGTAACGAAGATTTTTGTGAGGTACGTGATTCATGAAAGGTATAGGTTATTGATAGTCAGGGCCATTCTTTTGTAGAGATTATTGAAAGTCAGATTGCGTTGCGCTAAAAATATTGTGTGTCAGTTTAGTATTGATCAGAATAAGTAAAGAGAGAAATTTCTGAGTGCGTTCAGTTCTGCTCAGCTGCTTGAAAATAAAAAACGTAAGAGGTTTATCAGCACAGTAATTCATTAATTCTTCTAAGCGGACGTTTCAGTGTGACTGCAGGTGTCGTCCTTATATAGCGGCGCTGGCGTCTGTGACGTCACTGGTGGTCACCCCAGCCCTTATATGGTAATTACGATACTGTAGCACCTCTGTTATCCCAAATTACGATGCAGTGATTCTTCGAACACTCATGCAGTCCGAAGGAGCAGCCTCTGCGGTGACTACAGCCGTTGTGGAGCACATGAAATGTATTCGCAGTTGCGAATATGGACATTCATCATCTGTATAATGGAAAGTTTGTGTCAGAGTGGGAAGCAAACCTGGATTTTCTGCTAATCTTAAGTGAGTGCCTTATCATCAGGCTATCCGAACACGACTCATGGACAGAGAAAATTTACATACGTCGTCAAAAAAATGGTTCAAATGGCTCTGAGCACTATGGGACATTGAGGTCATCAGTCCCCCCTCCCTCCACTGGGGGGGGGGAGGGGCAAAAATTTGGCAGCGATGGTGAGTCAACTGGACTTGCCATGGGCAACAAATTTTTCTATAATCTATTTAGTTACTAAGTCTACAGTCACAGAGTATACACATTATTGATAAGTGCAGAACATATTAAGATATGAAATAGAGTGCACACGCACTGAGTACAGAACATATCAAGAAATGACAAAATGTATACGCAATGAGTACAGAACATATGAAATGAAATACTGTATACGCAATGAGTACAAAACATATTAACAAATGACATTAAGTGCACACGCACTGTATAAGTCTTTAGCATTTTTTTTACATGAACTGAAAACATTAAGAAATGGAATAAAGTGCACACGCACTGTAAAAATCTTTAGCATATTTAGGACAACTGATCATATTAATAAATGAAATGAAGTGCACACGCACTGTATAAGTCTTTAGCATTCTTTTACAAGAACTGAAAACATTAACAAATGAAATAAAGTGCACACACACTGTAAAAGTCTTTAGCATTTTACAAGAACTGGATACATTAAGAAAAGAAATAAAGTGCACACGCCCTGTAAAAGTCTTTAGCATATTTAGGACAACTGATCTTATTAACAAATGAAATGAAGTGCACATCCACTGTATACGTCTTTATCATTTGGCAACAATTTAAACGCACTGTATAAGTCTTTACCATTTTATAAGAACTAGGAAAGGAATGGGAAGGATTGCATCATGGTTGTATCACAGTAGGTTGCACGTAGCTGCACTGAAAGTCCATATCTTTCTATAGAAGCACAACACCAAGAGAGACAATCTGAAGTTCTCTTCCCTGAAGTATTTATCAGTGTAGCCAAGACACTAAAATGTTGTATTAATATTCAATGTTATCATTTTGGTAGTACATTAGGTACACCAAACAGTAGGACCATAATAACATTTCCATCGTTCAAGCCCGCATCTCGTGGTCGTGCGGCAGCGTTCTCACTTCCCACGCCCGGGTTGCCGGGTTCGATTCCCGGCGGGGTCAGGGATTTTCTCTGCCTCGTGATGGCTGGGTGTTGTGTGCTGTCCTTAGGTTAGTTAGGTTTAAGTAGTTCTAAATTCTAGGGGACTGATGACCATAGATGTTAAGTCCCATAGTGCTCAGAGCCATTGAGCCATCGTTCAAGGTGATGGACAGCTTGGTACGTCAACACCACATTCTTGTAGAATCCATACTCTTACATCAACGTAGAATTAGTGCAAAAACCAAATATAGTGCTCCATGATCATGAGGATGGACAGGACAAACGGATATTGCAATAATTGCTGGTAATTAGGTCAGAAGGTGAAGGACATTAAGTCTTATGCTAGATGTCATAGAATTACACTAGTGTATCAACCGATCTGAACAATTACTGGCATTCATTGGCTATTTACACAGCATTTAAGTAGTATGTGTGGAGTATTACAGAACATTATTCATAAGTAATCTCAATACAGTAATTATTGGTACTCATTGGCCAGTTACAAACCATTTTTTATGCATTATTCCGAAGTCATCATTCAAAATGAGTTAATTATTGGCATAGCATTTATGCATAAGTCATCATATTACAGTAATCGTTGGCATCATAGGTCATCTTGTTACAGTAATTATTCGCATCATGTCATCTCATTACAGTAATCATTGACATTACATTTATGCATAAGTCATCTTATAACAGTAATCATTGGTATAGCATTTATGCAGTGTTACAAAAACATCATTTATAATACATCTCATTACAGTAATCATTGGCATAGCATTTATGCATTATTACAAAACATCATTCAGTATTACTCAGAACTCATCATTCAAGTGACATAGGACATATTTAAAATGTAACACACTGTAACTATTACTCGAGGTCTGTAGTCCAATAATACATAGATATAATGGATTCAATACATCAGAGAAATTTGCATTACATTTAGGACTAGAAATATATCTTAAACTGGTACCATTATTTAGTTGTATACTGGTAATAGTTAGGACTGGTAACAATTTTTTTTGTGCTAGCAGTGCATTGCGTTGGGATTGATACTGAATTGCTGGGGCATGAAAATATTTGCTTTTGACTTATTGCTGGAAATAAGGATGAGTCAGCTGTAGCAGGGTTATGAAACAAGTAGTGTATATGTAATCACATTCATAAATAATAGACACAACTGGGTGAAAAAAATGAAAGTACTAGAACATTTTAAATAATTAACTGCTTGTAGCATATTAATATCATGAAAAGCTTCTCCTGGGAAAAAAATACAAAATGGGCTATTGACCTGAAAGAAAAATATGTATATTATGATGAAAAGAATTAAACTTCGAATTAACAGGCAATGAAACGTGTACTCAATATGTATGTACTCTAGCTGTCTTTCACAAAACTTTCAGTCATTATACTATCCGACATAAGACATACTGTCAAAAGGAACTGCAACAAGTACTTACATAAATACATAGCATCTCCTAACTAATATAAAATATATAAACCTCATCATTATCATCATCTGAAAAAGAAAAACTTCATTATTCATATTACCATATTCTTCATGCAACTATTCATCATCATTTATTATCATCTGCAAAGAATAGACGCTTCATTATTCATATTCATATTACCATTTACTTCTTACAACTATTCATTATCATTCATTACTTCATATAGTATAGAGTTTCTTACTACTAGCATATTTCATCACTAAAAGTAACATGTGTAGTTCTGTCTGACAGCTTGCATCAATCACCTAGTATTCTGAAGGAAAAATAATTAGTTAAGACTGCTATTATAAAGTGTGTATAGTATATTCTTCTTAATGCTTGTTAATTCTGATCCATTTACTCTTCATGACAATGTATTGCATTTTCTTTCTATCATTCTGGTGGTAAAATCTCCATTTCATAGTAAACCACTGTGGTTTGTTTAATTTATTTCTTTCACCGTTATTGATTTTTGAAAAGATGAATATGAATTAATATCTTGCATTTAATTCATATACCCATTAAATAAAACTTGTTTCCAGTGATATGACTGAGCGTACAGCATAGCATGACAGAAAACGTATTAGGTCAAAAACAGACAGTTTTTAAGTGAGAAAATGAACACACAATATCATAATGTAGTAGAAAAAAATGTAGAATAGTCAAGATAGTGAGATATCATAAGGAAAAATGTCAAAAGTCAACTGGTGTTTGTTACATCTTAAAGATTTCATAGTGCATACAGAGAAAAATTCTACTTTCTATAGGAAAACAATCATACCTACACAAAAAATGGAAAATGTGCACGGTCTGATATATAACGGCAAGAAAAGCGACCTGTTAACCTTACCTTGCCGGGCACTTGCCAAGAAAAAATATAATCATCATCAGTAAGTGGTCATATCAATAACTGGAAAAGGCATTACATTGTGATAAATCATAAAGTGTGTTCATTCAATAAAGGGTTTAATATTGGAGACATGGTGATTGCCCTTGCTTTTTCTGGTTCTCAAAGTTTCGACGTGCACTACATTAGGGTGAGGAATGCTTCGTATTCTATATGGACCTGCGTATAGAAGTTCAAATTTACTGCATCTACTCTTTCCTCTGTTGTATAAATAGCGAGTACATACAAATATCTTCTGTCCAATGTGAAAGTCACGGCGTGTACAAACCTGTTTATGCTGCCTCCTCCGGCGCTCTGCTGCACGTTTGATGTTGTTGAGTGCAATGTCAATTATTTCATGGTGGCCTAGTTGACGAGATGTAGGAAAGGATACTAATACTTTAATTTTGGTAGGTGGTTCAACATTTTCTAATATAACAGCCGGAGATAGCATAGTAGATTCATTTGGTATGGAGTTAATTACATCCCGGAATGAGAGTATGTGTGTATCCCAATCAATATGTTTTTTATGGCAGTATATTCTACATAGTTTACTAATTTCTTTCATTAGTCGTTCAGAAGGATTCGAAGAAGCGTGATACTTGGATATATAGATCGGAGAAATGTTTATAGCTCGTAACATACGTGTCCATATAGCAGATCGAAATTGCGGTCCATTGTCGGAAATTACTTTCAGTACATGCCCTACATGAAATAAAAAATGTTTTACAATTGCATTCGAAATAGATTTAGCGGTACCTTTGCGTAACGGAGTGAAGGTTACAAATTTCAAAGTGAGTTCAACAGCGACAAAGATGTAGCAAAAACTCTATTAGATCTGGGAATCGGACCAAAAATGTCTACAGCGGCCATGTGTCTTAATTTAACGGGTACAATGGGATGTAACGGAGGAATATGTGAAGTCGTATCTGATTTAGCTTTCTGGCAGATTTTACATGACGCTAAAACTCGTCGAATACGTTTCTCCATGTTCGCAAAATAACAGTTCTGTCTCAGTACAAGAAAACATTTTCTGGCTCCATAATGTGCGTAACTTAAATGAGTATACCAAATTAATTTGTTAACAAGTTCGTCAGGAATATATAATAACCAGTTGTTGCTGTCAGGGTGAGAGCTGCGAAACAGCATATTATTGCGTACAGTATAATGGTTTCTAATGGTAACGTTATTCCTATCTTGCCAAAGATGTTTAATTTCTTTCCACACGTTGTCTTTGTTCTGTTCTTGTGCTATGTCTCGTAATGATGACGAAATGAAATTTTCAAATGCAACTTGTTGAACATACATGACGCTAGAATTTGCTTGGCAGAGGTTGGTTGTGATGTCTTGCTGATTGTTGCTGAGAGAACGGGATGGTGCGTCTGCTACAATATTTTGTGTACCGGGAATGTGAACAATTGCAAAATTAAATTCCTGTAAATAACGTTTCCACCTCCTTAATCTGTCATGCGTAAATTTAGCGGAGAGTAAAAACTGTATAGCTCTATGATCTGTGTAATGTATGTATGTCTTCCATAAAGAAAATGCCTAAATCTGGTAAATGCCCATACAACACATAATGTTTCGAGCTCTGTAACAGAATAATTGTGTTCAGCAGGTGACAGAATTCGACTTGCAAAAGCGATGTTTTTAATTACTTTAGTACCGTCTTCTTCAATTTCCTGAAAAATGTGTACGACTAAAGCGGTGTTAGAACTGTCGGTGGCAATGGAAAAATTTCTGGTAGGATCTGGGTGTGATAAAAGTGGTGCGTTCAACAAAGCTTGTTTCAGATTGACAAATTCAGACTGTGCTTGACTATCCCAGGACCAAATAGCGTTTTTACCCGTCAACTGTCATAGTCTAGGGCTGTCAAAAGCAGGGTAATGAATAAATTTACGGAAAAAGTTAATTAAACCCAGAAAGCTGCGTAGTTGTTCCTTTGTCGTTGGAACAGTAATGTCACGTAAAGCTTGAAGTTTTTCCGGGTCGGGCGCAATGCCTTCTGCTGAAATTGCATATCCAAGAAATTTTATAGAAGTTTTGCCAAAGTTTTGCCAAAGCTAAGATTAACTGTGAGTCCTTGTGCACGAAAAGTTTGCAACAGTTGTTCCAGAATCAGATTATGTTCAGGCCAGTTAGCTTCTGCAATAAGGATGTCGTCTACATATGTTGTGATTCTGTCTTTAAGTTCTGTCGGAAGTATACTATTCAAGCCGCGAATAAATGCTGCTGAAGAAATTGTTAAACCGAAAGGTAATTTGCAAAACTGGTAACAGTCACCAAAACAGAAAAATGCTGTGTACTTCCTGCAGTTCGGATGGAGCTGGATTTGCCAAAATCCCGATTTCAGATCTAATGTGGAATAAATAGCAGTACCATGAAATTTCTGTAAAAGTTCTTCTAGTGTCTGTGGGCGATCTGTTTCATTAATAATAATGTCGTTGATGTGACGCGAATCATGTACGAGGCGAAGTGATCCATCCTTTTTCTTAACAATATGGAGTGGGTTTTTTTGTACGGACTAACTGCCGGTTCAATAATACCTTGGTCAAGCATAGCTTGTAATTCTTTCTTAACTTGTTCTCTGTGAATATACGGAATGGGATAATGTTTGGCTTTAAACGTGTCGTGCTGTTTAACTTGAAATTCATACATGAAACCGGACATAGTACCAGGGATGTTGTCAAAAACTGGAGCTTGCTGTAAAAGAATATTGCGTAATTGAATATGTTCGTCATCAGTATTTGCACTACTCTGTTTTACCTTCTCAGAAATCATTTGCATAACATCATAGTCGGCTTCGTCTGGTGTATTGTAGTTGTGTACGTACGTATCTGTGAACAATGCGGAATGACAGTCAGTGTTACGCAATGTAGAAAAGACCTCTGTTCGATTAATTGCCTGTTCATCTGCAGATAAAGCATGCTGAAATTCTAATGCCAGTTGTACATTCTCATCCTTTAACATTAAATAGGAATTTTGAAAGTCAATAATTGCGTCATGCTGTACCAGAAAATTCGTACATAAAATAACGTCTTTTGTCAATAAGGGAACAATTCAAAAATTTGAGTGGAACGTATGACCTGCAATACAAAATGATAAATGTGTCTGTAATTTTACATCTACTCCTTTACCAGATACTGATTCTTTTACTTTCGTTTTGCCTAGTGGTAACGTAGGATAGGTGTTCTCTTTGTTACATTCGTTGAATGTTTCTTCATTTATAACTGAAATAGGTGATCCAGAATCGATTACTGCTGAAAATGTGGATGATCCAATCTTTACTTCAATGACAGGGTGGGAATTAGTTTCTTGAGTAACTGGTTTTTCATGTAAAAGAGTGTCTCGGATGTCGTCAAAAGTAATAACATTTTCGTGACCAAGAGTCTGTGTGTCGAAAGTATTGCTTACGTTGCTGGAAGATTCAGTCTGTACTGTATCTAGTCAAATTCTTTCTGACGTGCTGTTATTTGCGGGAGGATGCTGTGGCATCTCGACTATTTGTACTGTTCTGTTATTTCTTCCTGGCGTATTAGGTTAAGGATGATACCGACTGTCTGGTTCATTCATAATAATCTGTTGTGAATGATTCTGCTGCTGGTAAGACCGACTGTTACGCTGAAATCTGTGCTCATTACTTTTATGTCTGTCATGATAGTCATTACTATACGGCGCGTTGCGATAGGAATTGAAATGATGTGTCTTCTGCACGTAGTGATTTCCTTGTTGCTGTGGATTACTATTTGGTGGAGCCGACGCTATACGTGTAGGCGGTGAAACATTAAAGCTTGGTTGACCTTGTAGACTACATTGTTGGTTAGGTATGTTAACCGGCTGGTTTTGATGCTGTTGTGCGGAAAAGCCTCTATTGTTGCCAAAATGTGTTTGCTGTTGCTGGTAGTTTTGATGATACTGACAATTAAAATTTTGTCTGTTATTAAAATTCTGGTGGTTGTCAGTCCTGGAGCGTCTATCACCTTTGCTATTGAAATAGCGTGGCTGATCGTACTTCCTATATGTCTGTTGACCTTGGTTATGACGTGAAAAATTTTTGTTTATGAAAGAATAGTCTGGTTGCTGAACTTCCAAGAGCTGTAACAGATCTCTAAATGCCGAAGTATTTTCTTTCTGCTGTCCTGTTAAAAGTGATACTCTTAACGATCGTGGTAATTTAGAAATACATAATTGTATAAGTGCAGATACACTGTATGGCTCACTTAAGTATTGGTTTTGTTGGACCATGTGTTCAAAAAATTGCGTGACAGTGGGAAAATTTGAGTTCTCATAATTCGGTAAACTAATTAATTGATCCTTGATTCCGCGCCGACAGAAAAGCATTCTGAAATTCTTCTACCGAGTAGCATTGTCTCGCGATCGGTCTCATACGAGTTGCCGGTTCGCCTTCGAAAAAACTGCAAATAAATTCAAGTTTGTGTGTTACGGGCCAAGTTGGTGGAAAAGCAAAGCTAAATTGTTGTATCCAATCCAAGGGGTGAATCTGTGTTCTGTCATTCTTAAATACCTTACATTTTCTCACGGATAGAAAGTGCTTGTAATCAAAATTATCGTCTCTGAATGTCTGAACAGGTTCAGGATTGTATGAGAATCTATTTGTCTGTGTCTGTTCAGATTCTAAGTCACGTACTCTCTGTAAATTACCTGAATTATACTGGCACTGTGAGTGTGAGAAATGTTCGGAAAGTGGCGTATGCTGTATCGTGTTAGAGGCTGAGACATTTTTCATCTCTGTCACTTCTTGCTGTAAAGATGAGAATTTTCTACGTAATATATTATTGGACGAACCTATCTCACTGATTGTTTGCTGTATGTTTTGGAACTCAGGTGTCTGATTAAACGAAACTGGTGACGTATCGTCTGATTTGGTGTCATTGTTATTTTCGATAACGTCAATACGAGTGGGCAATTCATCAAATTTTTCAGTCAGTGCTTTTACCAGATCGCCGCTTTTAGTGTCATAAGCATTAATTTGTTTCTGCATTTTACGTGTGGTTTTGTTTAATTTCTTAACGTCTGCTTTAATGGCATCGGGATCCTGTATTAATTCTAACTGTTCAAGTCTGTTGGTCATTGTCTGAAAGTCTACTGTATATTTATTTTCCAAAGTCTGAATATTAGTATCTGTTTTTGATTTTAGATCGGATATTTCACCATGCATTTCAGTGTTCAACTGTTTGACAGTATTGATTTCGTCTGATACTTAGCAATGTTGTTGTCTACGTATGTTTTTGCTTTCGTAAATAACTTACGCTTATCTTCCTGTCTCTGTACAGTAATTGTTTCCATGACTTGTTTCTTTACTTTGTTTTGTTCCTGTATAAATTTACGGTAACGCATTTCACTGTTTTGTAGGTGGTGATTAAAACGTTCGTCAATTTGGCTGTTCTGTTGGTCAAATTTCGTGTCTACTTTCGCATCCAGTGTGCGTGAAAGCTCTGATGACATTAATTTAAATCCGTCACTTAACTGTGTTGCGTTTTCAGAACATTGTTTAGCGACTGCACTAATTTCATCTCTAAGTAATTTAGTTGTGGCAGCATGTGTATTGCGTATCTCTTCACTATTATTCCTGGCGCATGCCTTAATTTCCTCACGTAATTGTTTTTTAGTTTCATTACATTGCTCCGCAACGGCTGTAATCTGTTCAGTAAGCTGTTCAATAGAGGTGTCAAGTTTTTCATTAATTTGTTTGAACGACCTGTCGTGGTTTTCATTCGACTGTTTGAAACTTTCATTAAGTTATTTGTTCGATTCATTGAGTTGTTGTTTGAGACTTTCATTAAGCTGTTGTTTGAGATTTTCATTAAGTTGTTGTTTGAGATTTTCATTTTTTCATTAATTTGTTGTTGGAGATTTTCATTAAGTTGTAGCAATAATGCCACAATTAGATCCATGCCAAAATTAGCTGCTGTATTCTCTGTGCTGTGTGATGGTGTATCTGCATGTGTCACGTTTTGTATAACCATTTGGTCATTGTCTGGTTCAGAAAATGGTTTGCCAATCGGATGTGCACTGTTCGTCACTACATCGGAATCAAATAAATTTGTAGTGTTTTGTGTATATTGTTCACCTTCGTTAGAAACATTTATCTGTTCATTGTGTAACTTTTGCAATTCATGTGTGTCAAACTGGGCAGCTTTCATTGTAACGGAAAGTGTCGCATCATCAATTGTCTTTAAATTTACAGTAGACACGATTGAATTTGTTTGCTCATCATTTAGATTAGAATCATTACTGGTGGTCGGTACGCACTGATTGTCTGTAACTGGAGGATTATCATTAAGACACTGAGTGTCGCTAGTATTATCAGTCAAATTATTCAAGTCGGCTTTTTCATTCATTGCAGATCGCGATGTACTGTTAGCAGTTTTTCGCGGCATTTTCACAAGTCAACGATAAGCACAAAAATCAAACAAAGACAAAGCAAAAATGGAACAATTACAGTGACAACCAAGAGCAATATATTGCCGATGATCTGTGAAAGAAAGAGTGACAAATTAGTAAATGCGTTGCGCCAGATGCAAACTACCTTTAACAATAGTGTAAATAAGAGCAGATATATGACTACTTCTCAGAAATTCACAAAGAAAATACGATCCTGGCCGGTTGTCGACAAGTGTAACCTCCCAACAGAAAAATTCCGTAACCTCCCAACAGTAAAAACAATATAATTATTTATTTCATTCACATTCAGCGTAACCTTCCAACAGATACACTCCAAAACCTCCAAACAGTAAAATTTCGTAACCTACCAATAATACAATGTGACTAACCTCTTAATTAAATTGCGTAACCTATCAATAATAAAATGTGACTAATCTCTCAATAAAAAATGTGACTCACTTACAACCTTTCAATAACTGACTGTGTGAATTTAAACTGGTAAATTTTAGACGTCAGCAGTGCTGCGTCATGGCCCTGAAATATCATTCTGAATAAATTGAAAAATCTTACCTCAATTAGGTCGCCGGATAACGCATATATATATGCTCCTATACGAAATTTTTCTGGCGCAGCTCAGTGCAATGCTGGCAGATAGATTTGTCATCTATAAAAAGAAACAACTGATTTTTCTTTTTTCAATAATCGGGATAACCAAGGATTGGAAAAATTAGTAAATTCTTTAAATTGAAATGAATGATTGTCAAAAGTTACTTTTTATAAGAAACATTATTATTAAGAGATTTTTAAAAACATCTACATGGGACATGATATAACAATAATACATATGCGCGACGCTGCTTTTACCTTATACTACAACGCTCAGGCACCGCCATCGCTCCCACGACCGGCCCAGCCAACTCCACACACGCGACTGCTCGCTAGCAACTACTTACTCCAACTACTACATAGTTCATATTGCAGTCAACACTGCTCTTTGGTCTCAGATTCTCTTATAGCTTACATATCGCAGGTAGCGCGTGAGCAATCCATCGAAATTACATCTGCTCGAGTGCCTTAATCATGGACCTCTTACAACATTAGTGCGACTGTGTAAGGATGGTGGCAGCAGCTAAGCAAGAGTAACCACTTGACAACGGCCGCGCACCACTCCATCGAAAGCTCGTGGACATCTAACCACTTTATGTGACTGGTAGTTCGTGAAAATGTTAACAAATTAAGCACCAATGGTTGGAACAACATGCTCTCTATTGATCTTCTTTTCATCTGTCTTCTGATTGTCTGATGCTGCCCGCCATGGATTCCTCTCCTTTGGCAACACTTTTCATCTAAGAGTAGCAATTTCAGCCCTTAAATCCTCAGTTATTTACTTGATGTATAAAATCGTTCAAATGGCTCTGAGCACTATGGGACTTAACTTCTGAGATCATCAGTCCCCTAGAACATAGAACTACTTAAACCTACCTAACCTAAGGACATCACACACATCCATGCTCGAGGCAAGATTCGAACCTGCAACCGTAGTGGTCGCGAGGTTCTAGACTGTAGCGCCTAGAACCGCTCGGCCACCCTACTTGATGTATAGCAATATCTGTCTTCGCCTACAGTTCTTACTCTCTACAGCTCCCTCTAGTCCCATCGAAGTATTCCCTGACGTCTTAACACATTTTGTATCACATGGTACACAGAGAACCTTGTCGTTTCTTACCTTATCAGTGCATCTAATTTTCGACATTCTTCAGTAGCACCATATCTCAAATGCTTCGCTTGTCCTCTCTTTTGGTTTTCCCATAGTCGATGTTTCACTACCATACAGTGTTGTGCTCCAAACGTACATTCTCATAAATTTGTTCCTCAAATTATGGCCTATGTTAGATACTAGTAGACTTTTCTTGGGCAGGAAAGCCCATTTTTTCAGTGCTAGTCTGCCTTCATCCCCGTTGCTCCATCCACCATGCGCTATTTTGCTGCCTAAGTAGCAAAAGTTTTCCCATTTTTGCTATTCTCTTTACATTAGTATATCTCCGATTTGCCATCTATCCATTCAGTTCAAAACATTGTGTAACAAAACATTATGTGATTGCTACTCACTTTCAATAAGGGTAGCAATGCCATCAGCGAACCTTATCATTCATAATCTTTCATCCTGAATTTTAATCCCACTCTTGAAGCTTTCCTTTTTTTTTTTTCTTTCATTGCTTTTTCGGTGTATAGGCTGAATAGTAGGAGCGAAAGACTAGGTCCCAGTTCTTATATCCTTTTCAACTCGAGCATTTAGTTCTTGTTCCTCTAGTCTTCCCTATCGTTTACCCCTATTTTACTCAGAATTTCCAACATCATCCGTCATTTTACGTTGTCGAAAATTTTTCCGGGTCGCAAATCCTATGAACGCGTTTTGGGTCGATGAATGCTAAGTGGTTGTCACCTTCTCGGATTACAGTCGTAACTAAATACACTACTGGCCATAAAAATTGCTACACCACGAAGATGACGTGTACAGAAGCGAGATTTAACCGACAGGAAGGAGATGCTGTGATATGCAAATTATTAGCATTTTAGAGCATTCACACTAGGTTGGGGGCGGTGGCGACACCTACAACGTGCTGACATAAGGATAGTTTCCAACCGATTTCTCATACACAAACAGCAGTTGACCGCCGTTGCCTGGTGAAACGTTGTTGTGGTGCTTCGTGTAAGAAGGAGAAATGCGTACCATCACGTTTCCGACTTTGATAAAGTCGGATTGTAGCCTATAGCGATTGCAGTTTATCGTATTGCGACATTGCTGCTCTCGTTGGTCGAGATCCAATGACTGTTAGCAGAATATGGAATCGGTGGGTTCAGGAAGGTAACACGGAACGCCGTGCTGGATCTCAACGGCATTGTATCACTAGCAGTCAAGATGACAGTCATCTTATTCGCATGGCTGTAACGGATCGTGCAGCCATGTCGCGATTCCTGAGTCAGTAGATGGGAACATTTGCAAGACAACAACCATCTGCACGAACAGTTCGACGGCGTTTGCAGCAGCATGGACTACCAGCTCGGAGATACAAATGGTTCAAATGGCTCTGAGCACTATGGGACTTAACATCTATGGTCATCAGTCCCCTAGAACTTAGAAATACTTAAACCTAAATAACCTAAGGACAACACACAACACCCAGACATCACGAGGCAGAGAAACTCCCTGACCCCGCCGGGAATCAAACCCGGGAACCCGGGCGTGGGAAGCGAGAACGCTACCGCACGACCACGAGATGCGGACTATCAGCTCGGAGACCATGGCTGCGGTTACCCTTGACGCTGCATCACAGACAGGAGCGCCCGCGATGGTGTACTCAACGACGAACCTGGGTGTACGAATGGCAAAACGTGATTTTTTCGTATGTATCCTGGTTCTGTTTACAGCATCATGATCGTCGCATCCGTGTTTGGCGACATCGCGGTGAACGCATATTGGAAGCGTGTATTCATCGTCGCCATACTGGCGTATCACTCGGCGTGATGGTATATGGTGCCACTGGTTACACGTCACGGTCACCTCTTGTTCGCATTGACGGCACTTTGAACAGTGGACGTTACATTTCAGATGTGTTACGAGCCGTGGCTCTACCCTTCATTCGATCCCTCCGAAACCCTACATTTCAGCAGGATAATGCACTATCGCCTGTTGCAGGTCTTGTACGGGCCTTTCTCGATACAGAAAGTGTTCGACTGCTGCCCTGGCCAGCACATTCTCCAGATCTCTCACCAACTGAAAACGTCTGGTCAATGGTGGACGAGCCACTGGCTCGTCACAATACGCCAGTCACTGCTCTTGATGAACTGTGGTATCGTGTTGAAGCTGCGTGGGCAGCTGTACCTGTCGACGCCATCCAAGCTCTGTTTGACTCAATGCCCAGGCGTATCAATGCCAGAGGTGGTGGTTCTTGGTACTGATTTCTCAGGATCTATGCACCCAAATTGCGCGAAAATGTAATCACATGTCAGTTCTGGTATAATATATTTGTCCAATGAATACCCGTTTATCACCTGCGTTTCTTCTTGGTGTAGCAGTTTTAATGGCCAGTAGTGTAACTTGGACCTACTTAAACCTAACTAACCTAAGAACATCACACAACACCCAGTCACCACGAGTAGCGCAATAATAAACCTCTGACACACACTCTTTATTAGTAAGTAGAGTATAGAAGTAGACGCAAAAAGACTAGTAATGCGCACAGTGGATGGGAGTGCCTGTGATGCAGAGCGCATGCGCTACCGAACGTCCGCGCCGGACTCCTGAGAGGTGCGCGCTCCCGCTGCAGAGAGTCCTCCATATCTGTTGCTGTGTGGGCGGGGCGGCTCCGCCGCCCACGCCCCGCTGCACAAGTGCACTCGTTATCTGGCGCTACGTGGCGCGTCCCGGCACTGCCCGCGGACGAAGGCCAGAGGTCGCGCCGAGCCGAGCCGGAATCACCTCGCCCCGCCAGTAATAGCGGCCAGATAGGCGCCGGCCGCGTCGCTCCGTTCTAAACCAGCCGGCCCACTCCATCACGGCAGCACGCAGATTACCGCCTTATCGCACGCACATCTGTACACGCGTGCGCGGGCTGACTCACGGCCCCGAGCTGCTACCGCCGCGTTAATCACTACGCGCATCGCTTGCATCTGCTTGCGCCGAGACCGCTGCAGTATAGCGTTCTTCCGTTGCGCTGGTCACAGCGGACTGTAAAAAAAAGAAAGGATGTACGAAAACACAAAGAGACGGAGTGGCAAGTAGGGCTCATACAACACCTGGTCAGAGGAAAACTAATCGCCATAATAATGAATGCAGATTGCTTATTTCAGTCACATTTGAGAAATAATGAGCATTAAAAGCTTCGGCTGTTATCGACCATCCTCAGATCTACAAAAAATGGAACGCATATGATAGATAAATAGGAAAAGCTGCAATCCGATTTGATTATACACTACTGGCCATTAAAATTGCTACACCAAGAAGGAATGCAGATGATAAAAGTGTATTCATTGGACAAATATATTATACTAGAACTGACATGTGATCACGTTTTCACGCAATTTGGGTGCATAGATCCTGAGAAAACTGTACCCAGAACAACCAGCTCTGGCCTTGATACGCCTGAGCATTGAGTCAAACAGAGCTTGGATGGCGTGTACAGGTACGGCTGCCCATGCAGCTTCAACATGATACCACAGTTCATCAAGAGTAGTGACTGGCGTATTGTGACGTGCCAGTTGCTCGGCCACCATTGACCAGACGTTTTCAATTGGTGAGAGATCTGGAGAATGTGCTGCCCAGGGTAGGGCTCAAACATTTTCTGTATCCCGGAAGGCCCTTACAGGACCTGCAACATGCGGTCGTGCATTATCCTGCTGAAATGTAAGGTTTCGCAGGGATCGAATGAAGGGTAGAGCCACGGGTCGTAACACATCTGAAATGTAACGTCCACTGCTCAAAGGGCCCTCAATGCGAACAAGAGGTGACCGAGACGTGTAAACAATGGCACCCGAAACCATCACGCCGGGTGATACGCCAGTATGGCGATGACGAATACACGCTTCCAATGTGCGTTCACCGCGATGTCGCCAAACACGGATGCGACCATCGTGACGCTGTAAACAGAACCAGGATTCATCTGAAAAAAATGACGTTTTGCCATTCGTGCACCCAGGTTCGTCGTTGAGTACACCATCGCAGGCGCTCCTGTCTGTGATGCAGCGTCAAGGGCAACTGCAGCCATGGTCTCCGAGCTGATAGTCCATGCTACTGCAAACGTCGTCGAACTGTTCGTGCAGATGGTTGTTGTCTTGCAAACCTCCTCATCTGTTCGCTCAGGGATCGAGACGTGGCTGCACGATCCGTTACAGCTATGCGGATAAGGTGCCTGCCATCTCGACTGCTAGTGATACGAGGCCGTTGGGATCCAGCACGGCGTTCCGTATTACCCTCCTGAACCCACCGAACCCACATTCTGCTGACAGTCATTGTGTCTCGACCTACGCGTGCAGCAATGTAGCGATACGATAAACCGCAATCGCAATAGGCTACAATCCGACCTTTATCAAAGGCGGAAACGTGATGGTACGCTTTTCTCCTCCTTACATGAGGCATCACAACAACGTTTCACCAGGCAACGCCGGTCAACTGCTGTTTGTGTGTGAAAAATCGGTCGGAAACTTTCCTCATGTCAGCACGTTGTATGTGTCGCCACCGGCGCCAACCTAGTGTGAATGCTCTGAAAAGCTAATCATTTGCGTATCACAGCACTTTCTTCCTGTCGGTTAAATTTCGCGTCTGTAACACGTCATCTTCGTCGTGTAGCAATTATAATGGCCAGTAGTGTATGTACAAAATGGCAGCCAAGAATATTTTTGTAATTTGAAATGCGCTATGAATTTCTTTAAAATTCTTATTACTTTTTATGAAATTATATGCATTGCAACACCCACTTGTTACTGGTATTTTATTCACGACGCTGCGCCATCCCAGACGCATTTACAGTAACTTTTACGTTGCTTTTAATAGCAGCTGCAAATGCACCTGATGATGGTGGTACGTTGCTGCAACGCGTCGAGTTAATAAATCACCGTATGTAAAAGTAACTGTAAATGCACCTGATAATGGGAGTATGCTACCGAAACGCGTCGTGCTAATAAATTATTAGTAACATTTGGCTGCTGCAGTATATTTTATTTCATAAAAATCTTACAACACTGTCTCCGCCTTCAAATAACATCTATGTAAAATGAATAAATTTAAGTTTTTATTAATTTCCTAGCGTTAATGTTCCATTGTGTTCTTAATGATATTTAACGTTCGGTTACATATTTTCTGAAAGAGTGTGCAAATTATTTACTAATTTCGAAAAGGTGACGAAAATCATTTCAAAACGTACTTGTTTGCACACATTTCTGAACGTGTGCTTCTGTTGTTTAATTTGCCAGCTTTCAGCTCTCAATCCTCTTAATTTTTAACTCAAACTATGAACTAATCTTTTATTTCGTGTTTTTATTGATGGGTTTCATTGATATAGTCACTGCTTATGTAAGACAGTGCTTCCACGTGGCATAAAATGGACAAAGATGTCTGTCCCTCATATTCCCCTCCCTCCTCACGCCTTCCCCCAACCATTACACTTGTCTGCCTGTCGTCCACAGTTCAGCGTGATGCCTATGTAAATACCTTACTGGACTTTCACAGCCAGTATTTTAAAGTTTAGGCGACCATAAAACGGCGACGAAGTTTATCGTAGAAACTGTGACAAAGCTGAAAAGTTATATATAATGAATTGGCTTATTCCATACGTTTCTCATTTTTAGGCCACTTTTTGTAGATATGAAGATGAGTGATAAAGACAATCCAACACCTGTCATCGCCTATATTAAATCACACCTGTGACTTAAATTAATCATCAGCAACTTTCCAATAGTTGCTGTTCCTCCCCGCAGATATTATATCTACTCATGTCGAATAAGTCTATTTTTTTAGTTCTGAAACGCACTTTTCTTTCTGCTTTAATCCTTTCTGGATAACTTCCTCTGTCCAACATTCTTCTGATGAGTAAATTCCATCCACCAAGAGTGCTAACAGAGATTCAGATATCTACCTGGACAGGAATGAAAAAGTTTTCTCCACATAACTGCAGCAACATTTTAGAAAATTAGCTCCATTGTGCAGCCTGCAGGTGTTTAAAATTATTATTTCTTACGATCTTACGTTTTTTCAGTCAGGTAATTTCAGTATGCAGATGTTATCATGTCCGCGTGGGGTGAGCGGTAAATACATTCATCTCTTCCGTCTAAAGGTTTTGAAATTCAGGCAACCGGTTCTGTTTAATCAACGACATGGGTAATTTATTGCATTCCAGCATTATCACAAATATATTTAATGCCATTATTCGTTTTTAAATAGAAATGAGTAGCGTATAAAGGCTGAAGATCTTTCAAAAACACTGCACAATCCCTGAAATCTGAAGGCCTGCAATGAAATAGGACAGAGTTAGGAGAAGACACTATATTGTGGGAAGAAATAAAATGCTTCAAATGGCTCTGAGCACTATGGGACTTAACTGCTGAGGTCATAAGTCCTCTAGAACTTAGAACTACATAAACCTAACTAACCTAAGGACATCACACACATCCATGCCCGAGGCAGGATTTGAACCTGCGACCGTAGCGGTCGCGTGGTTCCAGACTGTAGCGCGTAGAACCGCTCGGACACCCCGGCCGGCGGGAAGAAATAAAGGGCTAATGTGGCTGTAATGTGCATGTGACACTAGATATGGAGGATGGATGGCAGGTGAAAGAGTAGGAATAGGTGACTTCGGAGTAGGCCGAGCTATAATATTAAAAGGTCTAGGGGACGCGATGTGTGACGGGAAGAAGGAATGGGGATGCCTCGTTAGGTAGGATAGCCCAAACGTGGTACCTCAGGCGCCTCATGACTCAACATCACAACTAGTACGGTCACACAGTAGGATTATGGTAAGGAAATTGATAAAAAAAATCCACTTGATTATATGCTATACCCAAATAACAGGTATTCATTTTCAGGCAAGCATCACCACTTCTGCACATTCATGCACTCATATTTTTTGCTGTGAAGTCCACGCCTATACTTACGCACTGTTCATGGCGCTGGTATAGAAGATTTCCGTAGTATTCACGTAACATCTCTACCCTTTGTACGTCAGTCAACAAATAAGAAGAAATCCCTTTAACGAACTTAAATACAGTGCCTACAATGTGTCCGGCAGAGAAGATCGACTTCGCTATTTTGTGTTCATGGCCACATTCTTCAACATACTTGTGTGTGCCTCTGTGTGTGTTTGTGTGTGTGTGTGTGTGTGTGTGTGTGTGTGTGTGTGAGTGTGTGTGAAGCAACGCACGCGAGTGTTGTCCATAATGAAAAATCAGTTGTATCCTTTTTTAAATGGTCCATACATCAATGAGAGAAATTCATTATTGCGCTGCATTAGTATTTTGACCCGAATTCAATAAATTTCTTATCACCTATGGAACATGAAGTCTTTTGGCGATTCTCCATGTAAATGTATTACTCTTTTCTCTTATTAGGCCAGAGCTTCATTCGTTTCATGCACCTTCAATAGTCGACTGTCTAGTGCCATGTCGTACTGGTTTCGATGTTTTCATTTATGATTGTAGTTTTGTGATAATCTTCGAGAGAATAAAGGCAACGTTTTATGCAGAAACCCATGTATTTACTGTTGGAAATGAACGGAAGGAATAATTATAGAACTTTACCACGTCTGGATGAATTTCCGGTGACAATAAATCATGCAAAAACATTTCTAGTCTGTTCATGCATACATTAGCACACACACACACACACACACACACACACACACACACACACACACATATATATATATATATATATATATATCGTATGATAAGAAGGTTAATGTATGAGATTCATTCAGAAGATATCTCCGCCCCCTCGGACTCTTACGGATTTATGGACAGCCCTGCAGCATCCATGATGTCAGTTCTCTACAGCACTACTTCAGTCATTAGTCGAGACCATGCCACGTAGTGTTGCGGCACTTCCGCGTGCACGCGGTTGCCCTACACGATATTTGGCAGATATACCAGTTTCTTTGGCTCTTCATTGTAATACTCAACATCAGTCAACATTAGCTTTGTGTATTCTTAACCGCCATTCTTTGAATATTTTACTTTCCATTACACTCGAAAAGTCCGTTCTGCAAATAGTTTTAGTTGTACATACTTACGTTTAGAAGAGTTACAGGTATATATCCTGTTAACCATAGCAGTTTATTTGTTAATCTTGTTGTGAAATATTTCCATACGTGTTTCATTGTTTCTTTGACGTACACGTTGAAGAGTATTAGTTATTACCTTTCTAACACACTTTTTCACATGAACTTACACTGTATGTTTGATCTTCCGCTTTTAATATACCCACCCGATTTTTGTAGATGTTCTCAGATACATAGAAAGAAGGATCCTTTATTGTATGATTATATGATAGCGGAACAAACACTGGTAGCAGTTACTTCTGTAAAATATCTGGGAGTATGCGTGCGGAACGATTTGAAGTGGAATGATCATATAAAACTAATTGTTGGTAAGGCGGGTACCAGGTTGAGATTCATTGGGAGAGTGCTTAGAAAATGTAGTCCATCAACAAAGGAGGTGGCTTACAAAACACTCGTTCGACCTATACTTGAGTATTGCTCATCAGTGTGGGATCCGTACCAGATCGGTCTGACGGAGGAGATAGAGAAGATCCAAAGAAGAGCGGCGCGTTTCGTCACAGGTTATTTGGTAACCGTGATAGCGTTACGGAGATGTTTAATAAACTCAAGTGGCAGACTCTGCAAGAGAGGCGCTCTGCATCGCGGTGTAGCTTGCTCGCCAGGTTTCGAGAGGGTGCGTTTCTGGATGAGGTATCGAATATATTGCTTCCCCCTACTTATACCTCCCGAGGAGATCACGAATGTAAAATTAGAGAGATTGAGCGCGCACGGAGGCTTTCAGACAGTCGTTCTTCCCGCGAACCATACGCGACTGGAACAGGAAAGGGAGGTAATGACAGTGGCACGTAAAGTGCCCTCCGCCACACACCGTTGGGTGGCTTGCGGAGTATCAATGTAGATGTAGATGTAGATGTATTTTTTTGTTTAGCGATCTGCATTATGAATCATACTACTGTTAATTTTTTAGAGAAAGAGATGTCGATATTTCAGCGGCTATTAAAAACATTTTAGACGTAGTAGTAAAGCTTACGGCTCCCTGAACTCTCCAGCTTCAAGCGCACAAAGGGCCGGGCGCGGTTGGAACTCAACTGGCTGTTCGCACGGAACCGCAGTCCTCGCCGTCTTTAAATCAGTGAGACAGAGTTTGTGCCCTGCTAGTAGTTCGCTCCGATCCGTTCCGGGGAAGATGTTTATACCCGACTGGGCGCCCTGAAGCCGCAGACGGGCACTAAGTCAGGTCCGCATACCTCCTCCCAACTCGAGGCACGATCGTGTTGGCTGCTCGGACATCTCTCGCCTTTGTAGGCCAGTGCCGCGTTATAAATACAGTTCCTCGTCACGCGACGGAAATCTGCGGTACCAGACGAGAATGGCTCTTGGGTTACGCGGGACTGGAACTTAGACCGAGGCTGCCCAACTTCGACCAGACTCTGGCTCGCTAAACTTGTCGGTTCGGACTTCAAGTGTTCGTTTCCAACCGCTATATCAGACGAAAATTCTGTCAAGATCGCTCTGCGTTTCTTAATGTATCATCCAACCATGACGCTTTCCTATAGACAACGGCGTCGAAGCCAACAAATGAAGAGCACTTCTGAAAACATCTGAAGAATCGCTTATGTATATTAAGAATGCTAGTAGTCACTTACAAAAATTATTATTTTTTTTATATATGATAGGAGCCGCTCGGCTTCATCGAATATAATGTATCATCATGTGATATAACGAGTGAGGACGCTCACTTCACAAATATTTTTCTATTCATTTTTTGTTATGTTTGTAAAAATAATTTTTGTAACTGGTTATATAGATTTTTAGTGCCCACTCGTTCTGGAAAAGATATTTCTATAAACATTGAAACCCAGGTCAAAGGCTAATAAACCTTTGTTTTGCAATTGGTTGGCTGATTTTTTTCGACCTCTTCAAATTTACACAGTTGCTGTTTCGCAGTCATGTTTAAGATTTTGAAATGCTAGTAGCGTTACCATGATTCTTAGAGGATCCCATGTCCTGTCATTTCAGTAGAAAATGTGTGTGAAACCTTACGGGACTTATCTGCTAAGGTTATCAGTCTGAGCTTACACACTAAATTATCCTAAGGACAAACACACACACCCATGCCCGAGGGAGGACTCGAACCTCCGCCTGGACCAGACGCACAGTCTATGACTGCAGCGCCCTAGACCGCTCGGCTAATCCCGCGCGGCCATTTCAATAGATCTTCAACGTTTAGTGTAACGTATTGCATGTGCCAGCAGGCAACCATTGGTCTAACTGATCCCACTTTTATGCAGAACATAAAGTCGAATCGTATCTTTTTTGCCAGCTGACATGTTTGGTCCTAAACTCTAGTTGATACCGCAGTAAGACAACACCTGGGAGTTAACTTGTTCTTTTTATAGCTCTGCACCCCAGTCGGCAAAAGCAAAACCTTCATAGAATCGTTGGTTGTCCATCTGTCTGTCTCTCTGCGTGTCTGCCCGACTGTTATAAACACGTTTTCTCCGGAGTGGCTGGACGTATCAGGTTGAAATTTACGTCACTTACTTTTACAGGCTCCAGACGGTGATCCTCTGACAGCTGACGAACAAGATACGACGGTCACTCCCAAAGAAATGCACACTATTTTTTTTTTAATCCAGTGGGTGGACGTATCAGGTTGAAATTTACGTCACTTACTTTTACAGGCTTCAGACGGTGATCTTCTGACAGCTGACGAACAAGATACGACGGTCACTCCAAAAGAAATACACACTATTTTTTTTTAAATCCATCTTTTATTCTACATGTTTGAAAGTTTTACAGTGTGTAGATACATCCTTTAGAAACAATATTTTAATTTCTCCCCATAATTTCCATCCCTCTCAACTGCCTTACGCCATCTTGGAACCAGCGCCTGTATGTCCGCACTGTAAAATTCTGGACCAGCATGTTGGAGCCACTGTTTGGCAGCGCGCACAAGGGAGTCATCATCTTCAAACCTTGTTCCACGAAGAGAGTCTTTCAGTTTCCCAAAGAGATGATAGTCACATGAAGCCAGTACAGGACTGTAAGGCGGATGTCCTAACATTCTGCGTGGTGTCTGTTTGTTCTAAGTCGTGTCTCCCTACCACTTTCGCGCAACGGCGCTCTGAGCGTGTTTTTTTAGGGAATTGACTAGTTTGAACCTGGGACCTGTTGCTGGTAAGGAGACGCCAGACCACACATGACATGTAGAGCTCAGAAGAGTTCAGTGAAACTAGCGATGATATAACCAAATACTTAATGATTTCAGCGTCAGCTCCACTGCACTCCCTGTAAAAGAATCTTAATACTAACTAAATTTAGTGGAAGGGGTTCAAGGCTTTCCTATTTCTAGTTAGCTGGTAAAATAACGTCGAAAAAGCAGTTAAGTTTACCATTGGAAATTTTATTCTACTCACAAAACATTGTTTATAAATTGCAGTATTGATAAAAGGAAATGTTTTAATACAGGATGATAAAAACCAACTGCGTTCAACAAAAATGTGAACGAATATTCCCTGAGTGGGTTTCCAAGTTCTACAATGGATCGAAGGATGACCTGTGCCATATCACATCTATAATCTAGGTTTAAATTAAGTTTCACAAAAGAGAAAACTATCAAAATAGTCTACAGTCACCCTCCAATTATCTTTAATTACTTATCTAACTTGTCGTAAATTACAGTGGCTGATGTGGCTTCTCAGTAATTATATAACAGAATAATCATCGCGTTTCAGATTTTAACTTACGTAGCAAATGTGAATACCATGTGTGGTGTCACCGCCAGACACCACACTTGCTAGGTGCTAGCCTTCACATCGGCCGCGATCCGTTAGTATACGTCGGACCCGCGTGTCGCCACTGTCAGTGATTGCAGACCGAGCGCCGCCACACGGCAGGTCTAGAGAGACTTCCTAGCACTCGCCCCAGTTGTACAGCCGACTTTGCTAGCGATGGTTCACTAACAAATTACGCTCTCATTTGCCGAGACGATAGTTAGCATAGCCTTCAGCTACATCATTTGCTACGACCTAACAAGGCGCCATTATCATTTGCTATTTATCTTGTGATGCATGTACCGTCAGACCGATGTTCACCAATTATGGATTAAAGTTAAGTAGTCCAGAAGCTACGTACTATTTTTGCTACTATAAAGACCTTGTTCTGTTCCAGACCTCACGCCATCCTGGGTGAGCTTAAACGCGCGCCCTTCGGCCTCCCGTCCTAGTGGATTGGCTGTCTTGCCAGTCTTACAAAACCATGAGCTTCAATTGACGATCGACACTAGTATTACGTAAAAAGGGGATGTAACAGATGAGACTTCTGCAGTTCTGAGTGAAGCCTTATGCACTCAAAATGCGGCATTGGGTTCATTACCTTGTCGGTGTTCGTCAAGCGGCGGCGGCCGGCGCAGCTCCATCCAGCTCGCCGTCTCCGAAGCAACTCTTTCTCCTAACTTCTCCTTACTACAATTTACCGAAGTTGGTTTAAAAAAAACTATCTGGCTGTGTTTTCAACTGACCAATCAGGGTCTCAATGTTAACCTTAAGCTCCGCCTACAAAAATTCTGTCTATCCAATGAGAAACGTTATACTTTTCGTGGTGGGGCAATGTTTTGAACGTTTGCAACGTAACAGAGACCCGAAAAAGTCTCACGCTAAAACTTGCGGCTGGAGTGGCCCTTTTAGTGTTATCGTAAGATCTATACTGTTCTTCTGGAGGGCTCTAGCTTTTAACATGGGCTGGGGGGTGGTCCTAGCGGTTACTTTTCGTGGTGGGGCAATGTTTTTTAGGTTTGCAAAGTAACAGAGACGCGAAAAAGTCTCACGCTAAAACTCGCGTCTGGTGTGGCCCTTTTAGTGTTATTGCAAGCTCTATACTGTTTTTCTGGAGGGCTCTAACTTTTAACATGGGCTGGGGGGTGGTCCTGGTGGTTAGCTGGCGACGTGGGTGCCCGTCCCTTATCGTAGGACCTTCTAGTTTAACACGGTTCTGCTCTCGGCTTCTGTTCTCGTTTCTCCCCTCGGAACTGCGTCTGTCTCACGGTGGGAAGGTATGACATGCATTTAGGCATTCTCGTGTTAGTCTGTGGTATTCGATTCGCTCACTTGTTACTCGTATTACTTTGGTTAATTTAATGTCACGATTTATTCGGAGCTATGTGACATACTACTGGATTTGCTTATCATGTCAGGGTTTTCATGGAAGGTGTTGGATTTGCCTGACACCTTACAATGTTTCAGGGTTGTCCATCCAAATTTTGTGATCGCTTCCATGGTTTTTTGACTGACATGTGGCCGTGCATTGTCGTGCAACAGCAAAATATCCTGCTTTTGCCGATGTGGTCGAACACGACTCAGTCGAGCTTGAAGTTTCTTCAGTGTCTTTACATATGCATCAGAATTTAAGGTGGTTCCACTTGGCATGATGTCCACAAGTAAGAGTCCTTCGGAATCGAAAAACACCGTAGGCGTAACTTTTCCAGCAGAAGGTGTGGTTTTGAATTTTTTTTTTTCTTGGGTGAATTTGCATCATGCCACTCCATTGATTGCCTCTTCGTCTCTGGTGAAAAATTATGGAGCCATGTTTCATCACCTGTCACAATTCTTCCAAGAAATTGATCTCCACCATTCTCGTAGTTTTCCAGAAGTTCCCTGCATACTGGTTTTTTTGCTATACTTGGAAGGAGAGACTGCATTGGTCGTATATTTTTGTTTATTATCGCAAAATCGATTTTCGGTCACTTAGTGACCATCTTCAGTGCTGTAATTATAACTTAAATTAGTAAGCACTGGTGTCAATAAGCTTAGGGCGATCACATAGACTCTATGTGATCGCCGTAAGCTTATTGACACCAGTGCTTACTAATTTAAGTTATAATTACAGCACTGAAGATCAGACTCTATGTGATCGCCGTAAGCTTATTGACACCAGTGCTTACTAATTTAAGTTATAATTACAGCAACGAAAATCGATTTTGCGATAATAAACAAAAATATACGACCAATGCTGTCTCTCCTTCCAAGTATACCCATTATCTGTTCGTAGTGCACAGGACACTATGGAGTCGCCAATCAATAAGTTTTTTTTTTGTTTCTTTGTGAGCCACTGTCAACAACCTTTTTCAACCTCTTGTTGATGTTTCCCACTGTCTCGTTTTCACAGCACAGGAATTCTATTACAGCACGTTGCTTCTGACGATCGTCAAGTGTAGCAACCACCTTGAAGACATGCTGTGACGGTGCCACTCACGGGAACAGGTTGAACTAAGTTTGAAAACAAGCGGGAAGGATGCATCTACACACTCTAAGACTTTCACACATGCAGAATGAAAATTGTATTTTTACAAAAATAGTGTGCATTTCTTTTGGAGTGACCCTCGTACGATTAGACTTTATGTTCTTCATAAACGTGGTCCCTTGGCTGTATAATGAATGTTAGCCTTTAAGTCAAAGCAATTAAGAAAAAGGGATTGCCATTTATGTCACATACACTGATAAGCCAAAACATTACGACCACTGACCACTGAGACTTCGGATGCCGCCTGGTGGCGTTGCGGGCACATGACGCGGCAACTATAATATGTAAGCGTGGCTGACAAACACGGGGGATCACCCTAGCGAAGATAGGAGCTGCAAATGGGGAAATGAGTTGAGATAAGCGCCTTTGACAAAGGGCAGATTATTATTACGCAGAGTCTGCGAACGAGTATCTCGTAAACGGCGAGGCTGATCGAATGTTCACGTTCTACTGCCGTGAGCGTCTATGGCAAATGGTAGAAGACAGTGAAACTACTCGTAGGCACTAATTGGTTGGACGTCGACGATTCTTTACACACCGTCAAGTTGGGAGGCTTGTCTGCCCTGTAAAGTAGGATAGATTATGAGCTGGAGCACGTTCAAGTGTCTCGGACCACACGGTTCATCGTACATTGTTGAACATGGAGCTCCACAGCAGACCACCCCTACGTGTTCACATGCTGATCCAAAGATATCGTCAATTACGGTTGCAATGGACACGGAAGCACCGAGATTCGATCGTCACTCAACGGAAACGTGTCAGCTCTTTGGATGAATCACATTCGTTCGTGTCCACAATTGCCGTCATCATGGTGAACGCCGGCTCGAAACGCGCAGCGCGCCACGGAGGCAGGCTGGTGAGAGCAGTATTTTGCAACGGGGGATATTCGTCACCGCTTGCGTGGGATATGTCGTAGTAATCAAAGACACTCTGACAACTGCGAACCACCTGGATCCCTTCATGCTTAATGTCTTCCCCGGCGACGATGTCATCTTCAGCAGTATAATTGTCCGTGTCTCGGAGCCATGACCGTGCTACAGTGGTTTGCGGAGCATTGTAGTGAACTCATGTTGATGTCATGGCGACCAAATTCGCCTGATGTAAATCCTATGGAACCCATCTGGGCAGCTATTACGCAAATTAGTGGCCCGTTATTTACGCGAATTACATATCCTGTGGGTAGACATCCAATGCCACATACCTTCACAAACCTACCAACAAACTGTCGTATCCCTGATACGCAGAATCAGCGATTATTTCGTTCCAAAGACAGATAAACAAGGTATGAGTTGGTCATAATGTTTTGGCTCATCAGTGCATTTTGACTCGCAAACTCACTCATTGATTTGTAATTGTATCACGCGAATAAATATTTCTTTTGTCATTTGTTACCCGACGTCAAACTTGAAATTAAAACAGTTATTCGTTCTGCATACAGGCTGGTTGGTTCTCAATGGTAAAAGCAAAAAAAAAAAAAAAAAAAGACAAAAAAATACTTTATTGCTCATACGCAGCGGTTTTTGAAATTATCCGATATCAAAACTCCAGGAGCGATTACTGTACGTTGGAAATGGTGTTTTAAATTGTATGTGAAACAAATATTCGCACACTAGTCGAAAAACTTATGCAGAATACAGAGAAGTGAAAATATTAGTAGTGGATAGGGATATCCACTGTTAACCGCAAAGTAGAGGATGGATAGAATGGAACGAGTAGACTGAGAGCTTCTTTGCGTAGGAGGACTTGTCTGATGAAGTGATAGAAGAAAAATGGGAATCGATATGGAAGTGAGAGCGTATCACATATCAGAGTCAGAATTTAAAAGATCTCGAACCAAGAGGAAGAGCGATTGGGTTAGAAAGGGTATTCAATCTACACATCGAAGAAGCAACGATGGAAGTAAAAGAGAGTTTTCAGAGTGGGACTGAAATTGAAGGTTGAAGGATTATCAGTGATAAGACTCGCTGATGGCATTGCGGTCCCCAGTGAAATCGAATAAGAATTACAGAGCTGTAGAACGGAACGAACATCTAACGAGTACAAAATATGAACGAGACGAAAGTAATGAGAGGTATCAGAAATGGGAAGAGCAGGAAACTTAACATCAAAATTGATAACAACGAAGTGGGCAAAGTAAGGAATTCTGCC
The DNA here is from genome assembly GCF_023864345.2 of Schistocerca serialis cubense. NCBI lineage: Eukaryota > Metazoa > Arthropoda > Insecta > Orthoptera > Acrididae > Schistocerca > Schistocerca serialis. The sequence continues at coordinate 336,887,202 of NC_064638.1, forward strand.
ACCTTAGAGGAAAACAACCCATGTCGGACGAAGCAATGAAGAGATAAAAAGCAGACTAGCACAGGCAAAGAAGGTATTCCTGGCCAAGAGAAGTCTACTAGTATCACACATAGGCCTTAATTTAAGGAAGAAAGTTCTGAGAATGTAGGCTTGGAGTACCGGTACCGCATTGTATGGTAGTGAAACATGGACTGTGGGAAAACCAGAACTGAAGAGAATCGAAGCGCTTGAGAATGGTGCTACAGACGAATGTTGAAAATGAGGTGAACCGATAAGATGAAGAAAGAGGAAGTTCAGGACACCAGGGAATAACCTCCATGGTACTAGAGGGAGTTAGCTGTAGAGGATAAAAAGTATAGGGGACGATCAGGATTGCAATACATTCAGCAAATAATTGAGGACGAAGGGTGCAAGAGCTACTCCGAGATGAAGGGTTGGCATAGGAGAGGATGTCGGGGCAGGTTGCATCAAACCAATCAGAGGGCTATTGACTCTTTTAAAAAATCTCGAAGTCGGTCCTGATGATCCGCTTTAAGTTATGACATTTAGTCATTTCATTCTCGTTATTTAGTTTAGTTTGTTTGAATATTTACGGTCAGGACTCCTCGACAACTTTGCCCTACGTTCTAATTCGTTCCTACAGTGATTATTCTTAACAGTCACATGTTGCAGTGGTTATAATTTCATAGATGACACAAAAACTGACCCATGTTAATAGGTGCAATAATACTTATTCGAGTTTAACAATTTAAACGACATTCGATCGTACATCAGTGAGATAAACAATTACCCAGTCTCTCAATTCCTAATTAATAATAGTGTCAGACTGAATGCGAATGTGTGCACGTGTAGGAGTTTTATAGTCGGCATTACGGACAGTGTAGGTGTGATTCTTTATGTTTAATCATCATATGATTGGCAGTAATCACACTTATTAACGAAGTGAAATGGACATACTAATGTATGAATCACTTTATGCATTCAAGGTAGACGTGATCAAGTGAAAAAAACAAGTAAGCTGTGTTGCCCACAAATTTATTCAATGACATCAGAAGTGTGAAGAGTGTTTGACTACTGAAATCGTTCTAAAAAAAATCCTTAGTACTTAACTAGACTTAGCTCTAACGCAGAATATTTAAATGTTTCAGTTTTATTTTTCATTATGTGTTTTCATATATACTACGTACGTACACATTTTAAAACGTTTTCTATGTTATTTTTTCGTATATTTATTAGTTTTAACTTTCTATGTAAATTACATTTTCCAGTGAGTAAATATTTAAAGGGTGGCAGCTGGATGACCACCGCCTTACAATCTAACTCCAAACAAGCACATATATAGCCGACATACGGCTCTCAAAAGAATTGTTATAATTATTATTTCTATACAGTTCCCAAATACTTTGTTAATTTTCTTTAACGGTAGTTTTCCTACACTATTTACTCGAAGTTGATGAAAACTGTATCGGGTGCATAATCCTGAAACGAGTAATTGATGTGTATAATAGATTTGCTGCTCGACACATCATGTATTATGCTATGTATTGCAATCAGTGTACATAGATATGCTATCAATGTAAATACTGTATATCTTTCCAATCAAACTTGAAGATGCCTTTGTATGTCCCGTATGTAAATATAAAAGCAGTTTTGCTACTGAGATCTGTTTTTGTAGAAGAAGATTATTCCCTCGTAGCAGTGTGTCTCCATATAAACTCTACTTCACCGAACGTGAAGATGTATATCATTCGTACCTCGCTTCACAAAACGCCCAGCGAGCCCATAATCTTTTCTAACAAATTATTTATTTACACACTATTCGGAATTGCAGTATATCTTACGCTCTTAACGCCACATAAATTTCTCAGAATTGTATTTAAGGACTCGCATTCAGATTTATGGATGCGGGGCTCTTCATTCTGCAGCGAAAGGCGGACACAATGGAAAGGGCGTACCCGCCAGACAGAGCATACTTTATAGCTCGCCATCCACTAATTAACGTTGCCTCCTCGTGCCTCCCGCCTCCCTCCCATCCTTTCTCTCTATCTCTCTCTCTCGCTTTCTCTCTCAGTTTGTCTGTATGTGTGTGGGGTGGGGGAGAGCGCTTGATCGCGAACGCGAAACAATTTTCATTAACATAACGACAGCTTCTTAATCGATAAATGATAAGTTATTGATCCGTCCGAGCCTTTATGCAGCACAACAGTTAGTTGAGACTATACTTGAAGTGAAGTTTGTCACTAGTAACTCCTACAGAAAGGAACTGAAGTAGAGCAGTGATTAAATTAGCGGATGCATAATGGGATGGTATCACTTTAGAAGAATACTGAAATAGTTCCTTAGAAATGGCTACCTTTCCGACGTGGCTAATATTCCGTCCCTGATTACCTCGATATCAAAGATATATGAATTTTGTCTTTCTTCTTAACTCTCAACACAAAGAGCAGTTTTGCCTCACATATCGTGCTGAAAACTCTGGTGGCTCCTGCCTCAATTTCACAGAAAACTTGGTTTGGCAAGTACTTGCACGTTTCCCTACTTGTATGCCTCAGCACGGGCCTGATTCAGCTAATTTCGGTAGCTGGACTGGTGTCAAATATCTGTGCGACAAACCTCTTTTTAGCGGGTTTCTGGTAGACATTCATTATGACAAGTGTTACATTACGCCATACTCGGCAGAACATCCCCTCTATTTTTGTTTCCCATGTGTAAAAAATGGGTTAAAATACTTTTTTTACATATACATGCATAAAAATACGGTGAATTCAAATAACTTTTGTAATAAAATACATTTTTTCCTGAAGGCATATCATTTAAAACCATTAAGATAAGTGTTATCAGACGCTGGATCACTTATCAAGAAATACAGCGTGATATTTAACTTTGTTTCCAAATACACTGAACCACGATTAACCAGTTAGTATAAAAATTATAATTTACAATTCTTAACTTAATTGATTAGTCTAAACGTAATCATAAGCGCTACTCTACATGTGTCGAGACACAGCCACAGCTTAACCGATTCTTTTACACATGGGCAGTAAACTTAGAGACCGTTGACTATCTAATACGACGCAATGTAATACTTGTGATAATGGTTTTTTTAAATGTGTGCCCCCAAACAAAATTGTATTTTATTATAATTACTATCTGAATTTCTTATTTTCTTATGTATAATTTTTTTAACTTAAACTACTCTTTTACATATGGGCAATAAATAGAGGACTTTGGATATCCAGTGTTACGTTCGTTGTATGTTTTTGTAAACAGTAGCCTCAGTTGCACTAATGCTTGCGCATGTGTGAGTTTGATTGGAATGTGTCGTTATAATTACGTTCAATTTATGTGACAACTTATAATGGTATGTAATTGTGAACAATGTTAACTGGCATACTATCTTTCAAATTCTAAAGGTGGCAGGGGTAAAATACAGGGATCGAAAGGCTATTTACAATTTGTACAGAAACCAGACGGCAGTTATAAGAGTCGGGAGGCAAGAAAGGGAAGGAGTGGTAGAGAAGCGAATGAAACAGTGATTGTAGCCTATCCCCAATGTTATTCAATCTGTATATTGAGCAAGCAGAAACAAAATAAAAATTTGGAGTATGAATTGAAGTCGAGGGAGAAGAAATAAAAGCTCTGAGGTTTGCCGATGACACTGTAATTCTGTCAGAGATAGCAAAGGACTTGGAAAGAACAGTTGAACGGAACGTACAGTGTCTTGAAAGGAGGATATAAGATGAACATCAACAAAAGCAAAACAAGGATAATGAAAAATAGTCGAAGTCAGTCAGGTGATACCGAGGGAATTAGAATAGGAAACGAGGCACTTAAAGTAGTAGATGAGGTTTGCTATTTGGGGAGCAAAATAACTGATAATGGCCGAAGTAGAGATGTTAGAAAATGATACTGGCAACGGCAAAAAAAGCATATCTGAAGAAGAGAAATTTGTATACATCGAATATAGCGTTAATGCAAGTATTTGTATGGAGTGTAGCCATGCATGGAAGTGAAACATAGACAATAAACAGTTTCGACGAGAAGAGAAGAGCAGGTTTTTAAATCTGGTGCTAAAGAATAATGCTGAAGATTATATGGGTAGATCACGTAAATAACGAAGAAGTACTGAACGGAATTGAGGAGGAGAGAAATTTGTGACACAACCTGACTAGAAGGAGAGATCGATTGGTAGGACACATTCTGAGGCATTAAAGGACCACCAATTTAGTACTGGACGGAAGTTTAGGGTATAAATATCGTAGAGGGAGACCAAGAGTCCGCAGCTTGTGGTCGTGCAGTAGCGTTCTCGCTTCCCGCGCCCGGGTTCCCGGGTTCGATTCCCGGCGGGGTCAGGGATTTTCTCTGCCTCGTGATGACTGGGTGTTGTGTGTTGTCCTTTGGTTAATTAGGTTTAAGCAGTTCTAAGTTCTAGGGGACTGATGGCCATAGATGTTAAGTCCCATAGTGCTCAGAGCCTTTTGAACCAGACATAATGCTGCCGCCTTTCGACGACGATAGTCTAACCTTGGACAATTAAGCACAACTTTCAGGGGCTTATAGAGAAGACGCCGTTTTTCTATACCACTCTGAAGTGTCTAGAACAGGGATCAGTGGCTGAGATACGGCTGTGGCCTCGTCGAATCGCAAAAACTTCCTGTAAGTTGGTCAGTGCCCCACACCTGGCCACTGACTTGTGGAGGGTGGGCGTGGAAGGGTCTTAATGCTACTGAGGTTGCTGAAGCAGGCAGTTCTTTAACTGTTCTCATCTATAACTGCGTTCAGTGCCTTCGCATGGGCATGCTACAGACGATTTTGTAGGAGAAAAGCATCACAGCTAACATGTCTGATCTTCGCGGTAAAAAAGAAAGCTTCCGACTTAGGCATCATAGCTGTGGCTTTCGGGGATGGGAAGAGTGCCATGATGAAAAGCTTATTTTCGGAATTCTTGCCCTGCCATTAAAACATATAAGAAGCAGAACATGTATATCGAGCAGGAGTGTGTCACAGTACGTTACGCAGGAACCCGTCTGCAAGACAATTTCTAGAGAGCAGGGATTACCGGCACACCGATGGTAGGGAAAGGTTTTTGCTGAAGTGCAGCTGCTAACGCAGATCCAGTGTCGACTGAAATTGTTGTATGGCACCGAAAACTGTTAGATATCCTAATGCGTCAATGGAAAACCGATTTATGCAAAAAAAAATTTAAAAAAATAAATAAAAAATAAGGTTCCAATTTTGATCATCAGGCGCAAATCTGGAGCCGTGGATGCAAGAAAGACGTATAGAATTGTATCACATGTAATGCATTAGGAGCGGGACGCGGGCAGTAAAGGTCAAACATACGAGAAAGGCATAATGTTGATTTTATTATTAACCATCGCTTATACAGTTTGGTCAATATTAGCACCGGAGACGCCGCCGAGATGTACAGCTCCTGATTTGAATCTGGTGGCCATAATTGGAACTAATTTTTTCCAGCGTAAATCGGTTCTGCATTAACGTATTAGAATATCTACTAAGGTAATTACAGCCCACTCTGGACCTCCGTGAGTGGCCGTACTTTAGTTGTAATCACCCACTACTTGAATTTGCTTGATAAAATGTATGGAGCAGAGACATTGCGATACAGTTTAAATTTAAATATTACGTCTAGAATACTAGGCGTTCTTGACACTTGCGGAGACCTCCTGGTTGCCATGTGCCTTGAATTTTCTAAGTTCAATTTTAAATTATTGTAGCTTGATTTTCTCGTTCATGGTAATGTTACCTTTTATCGCACCATCCCAACATTTTGATTATGTGCATAATTCAATGTCTTTTTCATTTTCAAATCCCGTTTACTGCTACTTTCATTATGTCAACTAAGAAAAAAAAGTGGAGGTAAGGCGTCCCGTTTTCAGTAAAGAATGGAGAGTAAAGTATTTTTCTGTCGAAAAAAAAGGACCAGTAAATTACTTGCCCAACACTCAGCAACAGTGTTGCCGTTTTGAAAGAGTACAACTTCAGCGTCATTAGGAAACAAAAGCTATCAACTTATTCAGAGTTTTCTGGAAACCTGCGCACTGGAAATGCAAGTCCATGAAATGTAATTAAGAAACCCAAAGAAATTTCGCAGCTGAAAGTTCACTGGAAATTAACCTCTCATTCGTTCAAGTTACAAAACAGTGCACGAAATGGTGGAAAGAGAAAAACAGTTTAGCGATGGCAACTTCATCAAAGAGTGTATGATGGAAGCGGCAACGCCTTGTGTACTTAGAAAGCCGATTTCTTGGAAGTAACAGTCTTTTGGCGAATTCAGTTGCACGGAGAACAGAAGAAATTGGAGAGAATGCACCGCTACACGTACGCGAGAAAGCTAGCAACTTCTGGTGGTACTTTCTGGCGCTGGCCGGCCGAAGTGGCCGTTCGGTTAAAGGCGCTGCAGTCTGGAACCGCAAGACCGCTACGGTCGCAGGTTCGAATCCTGCCTCGGGCATGGATGTTTGTGATGTCCTTAGGTTAGTTAGGTTTAACTAGTTCTAAGTTCTAGGGGACTAATGACCTCAGCAGTTGAGTCCCATAGTGCTCAGAGCCATTTGAACCATTTTATTTCTGGCGCTGGGTGAGTGTGCTGAGCGCTCGAGTACGTCACAACTTCTAGTGTTCATTCGTGACGTCAATTTAGACTTTCAAATAACGAAAAAGTTAGTATCCGTTTACAACCTGCATGGAACAAAAACTGAACAAGACATTTTCTCTGAAGTACAAACCTTAAAGCGAATCAGCTTTGAAGTGTTACAGTTGAGGGAGGAAAGAAACATGACTGGAGTGAGGAAGGGTCTGAGCGGCAGATCAGAGCTTGAAAGATTTGCATATTCCAGGTGCTCTGTTGATACACTGCATCATACATTAGCAAATATTGTGTGAAAATACTTAAATATTTTTTGTGCCCGAAACCGGCCATTTGCGCTGTGACTTCTTTCGGGGACATGTATTTAGTCACCATCACTTCCATGATTTTATTGGAGAAACTGCTTATGAAATCTGTGACCTTCTCTCTATTACAAGTACTGATGTGGATCAGCTGCGGCAATGTCCTGTTTCGTTTCTACAAGCTCCGAAAGGGAACGCATGTTTTTCTCACTGAAGAGAATGGAACTGATCCGCAGCTGTTAGATTCTAGACGGCTGTGAAAATTGTCATTTTTGGTCGACATCAAATTCCACATAATGAAGTGAACTTGGAACTTCAGTGATGGCATAAACATGTCTGTGATCTCTATAGAATCATCAAAGAATTTCGGAGGAATCTGTCATTATTTGAAGTGCAGCTGTGAGGAGAAATCTTCTCTCATTTTCACTGTGTCAAAGAGTTTTATCCTGTCGAATTGAACGCTGCTTACTTTATGCTCAGTTTCTGTAACTGAAGAAATTTGTAGCTGGTGTGACATCAGTGCTGGTAACAACTTTTGTCTGCGAGCAAACATTTTCAAAAACGCAGAGTGTGTAGTCAGCACATCGAACGGGACTTTGTGATGAATTTTTGTAAGCAAGTCTCTTAAATGGATGCAGAAATACCAAACCAAACATTAACGATATCTTGAAAGGCCAACGTTGGTTTCACAAAACTCACTACCGTTTTCTGTTGCTTAGTTTATGAGTTTAGGATACGTACACAATAGTTCTGATGTTACTTTCTTTTTGCTAAGTCGCCTTCTTGATACCTTTTTAGTGAATAAAGTATGTTGATCGTCCTAGTCTTTTATGCACTAGATTCCACACAACCATATTAACATGGAATGCGGAATTTAGTCTTACCTCTTTTTCTCATATGTTTCGTCCTGGCTAGCAAGTGTTGTACAGAAATGCGATGCGACCTCCACTTGTCATTTCCTCAGTTATCCGGCCCTCTTTAAAAAAAAGGACTGATGACCGCTGGGAGAGGGCATCATGGTGGAACATTTGTCAGTTCCTGACGCTAAACTATTTCGGTTAGCACAGGCATTGCCATAAAAGGACGGCGAGTAACATCTACAATCTTTCATGTTGAGTTTTGAACTTTTTCCATGACGTTCATCATCAGTGGTGGATCATAGATCGGGAGTGGTGTTCATCAGAGTTTTGTTAGTATACTATTATTGAATAATCCATCGAACTGTTTCACTGGTGGTATTTAATTCACTTGATCAGTTTCTAAGCTAAGACATTTAGGTTACTTTGCAGAAGGATGAATTTAGTTTTCATATTGGGTACACGCAAGAGCTGGCATAAGAGCTGGCGTATTTTCTACTTATAGTAGCACTATTGATATCAATGTCGTTACGGTATATGTACTTCAACATTTAGTTTGAGGTGGACTGCCACAAGCATGGTTTAAGATGAAGTTATATCATTTCGAAACTGATCTTGTGACCGAATACTATCAATAAACCAGCTGAAAGGCTAGTATAGTTGCAGCATTTTTTAAATTTTTTTCTTAACTGTAGCGAAACGGTGCTTGAAATTTTTTCGCGCTGTTAATGCAAAAACGGTTGATATCGTCGCTATTGGCCAACGAATTTGGCACCTCCACGCATGCACACTTTCTGCCTAAGACTTGGCATAAATAGGGGGCTCTGGTCCTGCCTTAGCAGTGTGTTCGTCGCACCTGAAGATGTCGGCCAGTTGCGCTGATGAAATATCGTGGAGTTTTCACTAGACATCTGACGTCTCGCTCGAGAACCATATATACAACATGTCCGTCGGGAAAGCCTCAAGCACCACAATACAAAAACGAGTTTATGTGGGTGAATTTTCGAACTCAATTGTGGTGTAAAACACATCCCGATCGAAATAACATGCCGCTGAACAGAAAGTCATCATTAGACTACAGTGCTCCTTTCACCGAGCATATTTATTTCTGGTTGAACTGTAAGCCCACATAATGCAACTATTCGTGCAGCTACGTCGTACTGACTAGCTTCGATTGTAAATGTTTAATTTCAGTTACCGTTTCGTGGCTAAATTTTCTAAAGGGAAGAATGTAAGAGGTGTGGAATTCAGTCCAAATGGTCCAAATGGTACTGAGCACTATGGGACTGAACATCTTAGGTCATCAGTCCCCTAGAACTTAGAACTAATTAAACCTAACTAACCTAAGGACATCACACACATCCATGCCCGAGGCAGGATTCGAACCTGCTACCGTAGCAGTCGCGCAGTTCCGGACTGAGCGCCTAGAACCACGATACCACCGCGGCCGGCGTGGAATTCAGTTTACGAGCATGTTTTACTTAATAGTAAGAGATTTTAAAGGCCTCCAATTCATCATTGCGGTAGATACCCTCATCCCAAATTAGCAATAAATATTTCGGATCGATGTTGTAAGTAGAGGTGACTGCCATCCTTTATGATACGTGAGCTGAATGTTATAGACTTTGAAGACAGCATTCATTCAGCAACATTTTCAGCCTGATAAGCGTAAATACTTTAACACATGCGGTGGTCTGGTGAAGAGCTGCGTCTGAGCTCACCTTGAGAGGTAAGAACAACAACCAGCATTAACGTCCTAGTAACAAATAAAAATGAGAACCCATCAGAACTCGTGAGATAAAGTAATAATTTGATTTTCCCTTTAGTATATAATTTATCATTGTAGATCGTACTTTACGAATAAAGAAACCCGTTTGAAACTGGCCCTGTTATGTAGAATATGTCTTACTGAATATGGGTAGAAGCACTCACTTCCACTGAGATGTCTGTGTAGCATCATAAACTTCATTCTGTTTTTCCAGATAATAATGTGTAAGGCTGTAGCAGAGGAATGAGACTACTGGCAAGCGAGTTCCCCTCTCCCCCTCCTCGCTGCCCCTCCTCCCCACCCCCCAAATCACTACACCAGGGGCGCGCAACAAGCCCGCTCACGTTCCACTTGCTTCTCATAATGATGCGATTACATTATTTTTACCTCGCTTGGCCTATTGTGGGGCCGACTGGGACAGCACCAGCGTAAACCTGGTTTCCAGTCTGGTGGACTCCCTCCGTAGCCAGCGATTGACCGCCTTCTCTTCCTACAGTTTTCTCTGCCGCCCTCAGCGCTGCTGATGTTTGCGTCTCTAATGTTTCTTTGCTTCTTTTTTTTCCTTAACGTAAGCTAAAGCACCAGTAAACAAATCCATAAAATATTCCAGGTGACTTCGGAAGACTACATATAATAAAAAAGACGAAACTTTGCAGAATTAACGCCATTGTCAAAAAGCCAGAAATATTCAGTAAGCACATCTGCAGATCTGTTATTGAACTCTCAGTATTTGCGATCACAGTTTGCAGAGTTTCATGATTAATCCACTATACAGGGTATCCCAGGAGAATTGGTCAATATTCAAGGGTATGACAGGAAACCTCACTTGAAACAAGAGACTTCATATGCACGTGTGCCATATTCTAATAGTTTTTGAAACTGAATGCATTTGATGTACACTCTTTTTTTGTGGAACTGATGGCCTTACATACAACTGATTTGAATTATTCATAACAGATAGAATGCAAAATATTTGCTGACTGATTCAAGAAACGTTGGAGAGATCCCACAGGGTTTAGTTTTGTGTCCACTTCTGTTCCTATGACCGAAAGGCATCCTGAGCAAACAGTTTAAAAGCTACTAGGTAAATGCAATAAAACGTGAAAGAGGTTTGGTGAATAAGACGCATAGTTCGCGCCGTTACCTCCAAAATAAATGTACACTAAATATGGTCTACCTCAGGAACCATTCGGAATAGGGCATATGTCCATATTAAGTTTTCTGCTTCAGTTAAACGTTCCTGTATATTTCTGAATACTAACCAATCTTCCTGGGACATATTGTATTATCCTTCAAGGACTGCACACAAAGCGATCGTTTCGTAACTTGTGACAAAAATGAATATACTCATTACTCATGGCAGTCAATGTGAGTTCCGGGACTCTATAGATTGACTGCCGTAAGTAGTGAATATGCACGTGTGCCATATTCTAATAGTTTTTGAAACTGAATGCATTTGATGTACATTCTTTTTTTGTGGAACTAATGGCCTTACATACAACTGATCTGAATTATTCATAACAAATAGAATGCAAAATATTTGCTGACTGATTCAAGAAACGTTGGAGAGATCCCACAGGGCTTAGTTTTGTGTCCACTTCTGTTCCTATGACCGAAAGGCATCCTGAGCAAACAGTTTAAAAGCTACTAGGTAAATGGAATAAAACGTGAAAGAGGTTTGGTAAATAAGACGCATAGTGCGCGCCGTTACCTCCAAAATAAATGTACATTAAATATGGTCTACCTCGGGAACCATTCGGAATAGGGCATATGTCCATATTAAGTTTTCTGCTTCAGTAGTGAATATAGTGGGCAGGGGCACTAGAAATGTGGGTCTCACTGGGAGCGTGCAAGAAATAAGTCCCTGCATTCGCACTTTCTTCTGTGTCCTCGAAGGCTCAGTCCGACAGAGCGCCTGCCAAGCAAGCAGGAGATCCCGGGCTCGAATCTTGGTCGCGACACGCATTTTCAGCTGTCCCCGTTGATATTTATCGACTTCTGCAAGCAGATAATGGTTCGACTGTCATTGTAATTTCATTTTTCTGTGCTGTCGTAAAACGTGCAGTTTTATGTGCCGCTGTGAGCAAGGGCCCTTTGCGAAGAATCCGATTTTAAATGTCCATTGCATCCAACTCCTTTCGCAGTGTTCTCTCGGAGTCGGGTGAAGAGTACTTGTGTTCACTGACATTAGTAATTCCTGTAGGGTGTGAAACCCGCTTTCATTGAGAATGCGTGAGACTCTGTAATCTCTCAAGTAAGATTTTTTACGACCACTGTTACTACGACGTGTGTCATGGTTGTTGGTGGTAGGTATAAACGCCCAAGAACAGAAAACACCAATTAACAAACTTTGTGAAATCTTAAAGTAGGGAAGTGAGTCATATTGACAGTGACAACAACTATTGGTGATAAAAAAATTAATTACACTGATAATGTTTTGATTAACAACTATAACACTCAAATACTGAGAGTAACACACAAAAGAGGAGATAAAACGAAAGGGTTGTCACGCATTATCTTTTAAACATCTATAGAATAAATTTAAATTCATATGAACGAAAGTTAAATCCAAGAAGGTAATTCAGTCAAAGATAACATTTAACATGGAAGAGAGTTGTAGCCGCATCGAAAAGGAAATTCAATGCGCCTACAATGCAACTCGGATATGGAAATGTTTAGTTAGTTGCTCTTGAGTCGCTCTAGAGTACTGTTGCGATAGTCTTCTGGAAGCAAACGTTAGTAGATTGTTTCAGTTGTGAAAGTTCGATAGTTCCGGAGAGAGAGACTAAAGCCATACTGAGTCATTCGACTGAATAAAGTAACCTTTACCGTTATCAACGCGACGGTGGTGTCAATTTAGTGATACTTACTTACTGGACTTAACCTTCGGACTGAAGAACATTTGCGAACTTGATAGTAATGGATCAGTGACACGAAAACTATTCATAGTCTTGAGTAGGGCACAATAATACAAAGTCATGAAGAAAAACCAATACGCCGTTCACTCAAAAGTTGTTGTCAACGTCACGATTACTGGACTGATGAGCAGTTAATCTTGAACGACATATTGCTGTGTGTGCGTGATAGGGACAAACAATTAATTACAAAAAGATTAATAAACTAATAGTCAAGAGATAAATCAGATGTGTTGTCTACATGATTCAAGGAATAATATTACGTATGTTCATACTAGTGATTGAGTATTTTTTAAACATTTTAAGTGACTGTGTGAAGACAGGAATAACAGACAGTGAATGGTGAATAATATAAAGTTCGGCATTACGGAGTGTTACAAGGACGTTACCTCAACATAAGTGATCTCTGGAGTTACGTTGGACCGTTGTTAATAATTTGACGTAGCAACGGCATAGCAACCGAATTACGAACAGGAATTATTAATCCTCGCTAAGGTGGTGTGAAAAACGGCCGAAGTGATTGGATTAAGAACCAAGATTTCACTACTCAACGAAACTAACCGGGCATAAGATAAAAGGTAAACAATTGATCAGTTAACATAAACTGACAAGACTGTTACGGACGAACAACAGAATATTTCTTAACTACGCGAGGAGCTGTGTTTTACGAGAGTTACATGTGCTGTTCCACGTCATACTGACGGGGACGAACATCATTACGAGTCGCGTCTCCTCCCGACGAGTTCCAGAAGGAGGGAAGGGACGTCACATACACCATTCCTTGTAGACACCTTGGACAGACCGCTCTGATGCACCGTACCAACAAATTGGGTAACTTTATCCATGGCATGGCCATTGGTAGCTCAAACGCAATTGCTCTTTTCTGCAACTCTTATAAACACCTGGCATACACACACGATTTATCGCCACTGCTTGTCTCAGTGGCAGTCTGGCACCAGTTCTACAGTATCTTGAGCCATACAAAGCGACCAGATTGATCTTTTAAGGTGGCGACTAATATTTGGTCCAGTGAATTCATTACCTGCTTACCATAATAGTACTTAACTTGGTACCGCTCCCAAAAAGTCATTTCTTGTGAGTATGTATTGATCCACAGTACTTTTCCATGTGCCTCGAGTACCCTTGCTATCTCCAGGTACTCTCGGGCGACAGAGTGTGCTTATCGGTATGGCCCTAATACATCCCAGTAGCAATTTTTAGATAAATTTACAGACTTCAAATAACATGTAAATACAGAGAATAGACAATGTTTGTCTACAAAATTTGATAACTACGTTATGTAAAATGACGAGAAATGTTATACATATTTCTTATTCTCAGTCGCCAAATTTTAATTGCATGGCATGTATGAACCTCTATGGATCATCTTCACATCTAAGTAGTTTCGTCCACACTCGTCTTGTATGTGTCAGAACCTGATATCAGAGTACATTGATATGAGGTTCTGATGCAGAACCTTATATCTGAAGATGATCCAAGGAGTTTGATACATGTCATGAATTTAAAAATTTGCAGCTTAGACTGTAGAATAAATGACAATTGGTTTAACCATCATTAGAGGTTCAGATTATCTCGGGAGAAATGTGTCGGATACAACAATCAGAAATGTCAGACACAACGCCTTCAGTTATAATACACATCCCCATAGTCGGGTTAATTACCGTCTGATGATATTTCTCTTGCCACTAAAACAAATGATGTTGTGAAACGTAAATTTTTGTTACGGGAAAGGTGTGGGATAGTTTTTGAAAAACGAGAACTAAAGAAATTAAAGAAATGGAATCGAAAATACACGAGAGTGAGAAAATAAACAAAGCGAGGAGAAACTGTGGGCGCTGTCTATTATACGTCCTTCATATACAGTACCGGCATGTCCACAAATATAAATGATACCTAAGAATAAATTAATTACAAATATGTGCGTGTCGGAAGGTGTACTGAAACTTTCGTGATACGGAATTTGTGTCTGTGTTGAGGCAGTACACTTTTCTAGCGAAAGTCGAGTTACCAGGTTCGAGTCCCGGTCAAGTATGCAGATTTAATTTGTTAATAAATGACAGATATTAGCCTAGAAGTGACAAGCCTTCTAAATATATGAAGATGGTGTCTGTACTTTCTGACATATCGAAAAACAGATACCATCGGTGACCGTGCAGCTCCCGAGAATGAAATGATAATTCAATCAAGACCCTAAGCTGCCGACAGGCGTTGATATTCATCAACGGGGAGAGTTGAAAATGTGTGCCCCGACCAGAACTCAAACCCAGAATCTCCTGCTTACAATGGCAGACGCTCTATCCATCTTTTTTTTTTTTTTTACTGTTCGTTGTATCTGGACGTAGCGGACATCACATGACATCCGTTATTGATCTCTCCACTCAGTTTTTTATTACAGAGACCAGTCAGCTGTCTGACCAAACACGCTGAGCTATCGTGCTGGCGTCCATGTGAGCCACAGAGGTCACATAGAATAGTGCGACTGCAGGGATTTATCCCATGCGCGCTCCCCGTGAGACCCACATTCTGAACTTAATGTCCACACACTACATTCGTAGTGCCCCTACACATCACGTGTTCGAGTCCCGGTCGGAGCAAAAATTTTTCAACTCTCTCCGTTGATGTGTATCAACGCCTGTCGGTAGCTTAGAGTCTTGATTTAGTTAGCATTTCAGCCTTCTAAATATGTCGTTTCTTTTCAGAAATGTTGGAAATGACTCTATGAGAGAAATGGAAAGACTCGCAATGTACTTGTGGAGAGAAATGTGCAAAATTACATAGAATAATGTGAGGAATACACTACCTCATCAAAAATATTGGGACAGGTATGCAAGGGCAATTACAAAGGGTTATCTGCGCCCTTTGTTTCAGTTGTGCGACTGGATTCGTGTCAGAAAGGTCACAGTTCGTAGTAATAGACGGAAAGTCATCGAGTAAAACAGATGTAATATCCGGCGTTCCCCAAGGAAGTGTTACAGACCCTCTATTGGTCCTGATCTATATTAACGACGTAGGAGACAATCTGAGTAGCCGTCTTAGATTGTTTGCAGATGATGCTGTCACTTACCGTCTTGTAAAGTCATCATATGATCAAAATGACTTGCAAAATGATTTAGATAAGACATCTGTATGGTGCGAAAAGTGGCAATTGACCCTGAATAAAGAAAAGTGCGAAGTTATTCACATGAGTACTAAAATAAATCAGCCAAATTTCCATTACGCTATAAGTCACACAAATCTGAGGGCTGTAAATTCAACTAAATACTTAGAGATTACAATTATAAATGACCTAAATTGGAACTATCACATAGATAATATTGTGGGTAGAGCAAACCAAAGACTGCGATTCATTGGCAGAACACTTAGAAGGTGCAACAGGTCTACTAAAGAGACTGCTTACACCACGCTTGTCCGCCCTATTCTGGAGTTTTGCTGTGCGGTGTGGGATCCGCATCAGTTGGGACTGACGGATGATATCGAAAAAGTACAAAGAAGGGCAGCTCGTTTTATATTATCGCGAAATAGGGGAGATAGTGTCACAGACATGATACGTGAATTGGAGTGGCAATCATTTAAACAAAGGCGTTTTTCGTTGCGACGGGATCTTCTCATGAAATTTCAATCACCAGTTTTCTCTGCCGATTGCGAAAAGATTCTGTTGCCACCCACCTACATAGGGAGAAATAATCATCACGATAAAATAAGAGAAATCAGATCTCTCACGGAAAAATTTAAGGGCTAGTTTTTCCCGCTTGCCGTTCGAGAGTGGAACGGTAGAGATACAGCATGACGGTGGTTCATTGAACCCTCTGCCTGGCACTTTATTGTGAATAGCAGAGTAACCACGTAGATGTAGATGTAGATGTAGATGACCGCTTGAATTCTGTTGCGGACTTTCTCATTGACGTTTCCGAATGTCTGTGAAGGAATGGCAGCCCATTCTTCTGCCAGAGCCGAAACCAGAGGAGGTGGTGACGTTGGAAGCAAGGGTCTGGAGGGAAGTAAAGATCTCACTCATCCAAATGGTGCTTCATTGAGTCAAGGGTGGGACTCGACGTGGACCACTCCATTTCAAGAATGTTGTTGTCCTCTGAGCAATGCCTTACAGATGCTGCTTTACGACGGTGTGCACTGACATGCTGATGCAATCGTTGCCTCTGAACTGTTCCTCTACTGGATGCAGTACACAATGCAGTAAAATATCTTCATGTCCTTCCTCTCTTTTTGAGTGTAACAACCACCATGAGAAATACTTCATACTGTAACACCACCTCCTCCGTACTTCACTGTTGACTCTGCCCTTGTTGGGAGAATAACGTTCTCCAAGTATTCACCAAACACAAATTTTACCATCGGATTGCCACATGCTTCAGCGTGATTTATTACACTAAGTCACTCGTTTTCAGTTATCCACTGCCCAGTGGCATCACTCTTTACACCACCTAAAGCGTCGCTTAGCACTGACCACAGAAATGTTTTCTTTATGAATAGCTGCCCAACCATTGTACCCCATTTCTGAGTCATTGCCCAAGGTGGTCTGTTGGTAGCACTATGGAACTATCGAGTGATTCCTACTACTGATTTCATGCGATTTTTAAAAGTACTTTCTGCTCTGAAACGCTTGACGATCTCTGGAATTGAGTAGCGAAGTTTGTCCGGTCTTGGTTTATCTGCGGTTGTTCGTTCGAGTTTCTACTTCACAGTTACATCACCGAAAGTCTACATGGGCAGCTATACAAACGCTCATAAATATGTCACTCACATGACGTCTAATGGCTAGTCCACGTCCGAAGTCACGGAGCTTACCATTCCGTTCTACTGTCACAGTTTCTCATTTTACTACCCATCTCTTTATAGTTTAGTTTAGTTTTAGTGTTAGTTATGTCATGTTCCGTAGATCAATTTCCCGATTCGTTTTTTCGATATGCCGCGCGGGATTAGCCGAGTGGTCTGAGGCGCTGCAGTCATGGACTGTGCGGCTGGTCCCGGCGGAGGTTCGAGTCCTCCCTCAGGCATGGGTGTGTGTGTTTGTCCTTAGGATAATTTAGGTTAAGTAGTGTGTAAGCTTAGGGACTGATGACCTTAGCAGTTAAGTCCCATAAGATTTGACACGCTTTTTTTTATCGATATGATGTAGAACAAGTCAGATTACAAAATATATATATACACACGTGAATAGTGCTAATATTAATATTACTGACATTTTTAGTTCTACACATGAAACTTTATGTAGAGGTACAATTTTTTTCTAACATTTCTGAAACAGAAAGTCGCCCATGCAATAGAAGAAGTTCTCCAAAAGAAATGATTTTAAGCTAGATATAAAACTTGATCTGCTACCTGCCAGACACTTTACGCTGTTGGGCAAATGATCAAAGATTTTTGTTGCTGAATAATTTACTCCTTTTTGAGCAGCTGACAGCTTCAATAAGGGATAGGAAAGGTCATTTTTTCTCTAGTGTTGTACGTGTGAACATCACTGTTCTTCGCGAGTTGAGATGCATTATTTGTAACGAATTTCATTAGAGAATATATTTATTCTGATGGTGCAGTTAAAATACCTAACTCCTTGAAAAGGTGCCTACATGACGTCCTCGGATGGACACCACTGCTCTCTTTTGTGCAATCAGTACTTTATGTCTAAGTGGCGAATTACCCCAGAACACTATTCCACAAGACATTATTGAGGGGAATTTGCAAAGTACATTAGGAGGCTGATCTGCTTATTAACAAGACTAGCGATTATACGAAGAGCGAAAGATGCTGAACTTAGTTGTTTGAGAAGCTCAATAATATGCTTCTTCCAGTTCAAGTTGTCATCAGTGTGAATACCCAAAAATTTGGAGAACTCTACCCTGTTAACTGAGCCCTGTTCATATGCTTCATCAATTGTCGGTATGACTCTATTCGGTGTGCATAACTGGATTTAGTGAGTTTTTTTCAAAATTATGGGAGAGTCCGTTTTCTGAGAACCACTTAATAATAGTTCTTTGAAAGACATCCTTAACAATATCTTCAGCTGCTATTTCTGGAACGGGATTTATTATAACACCCGTGCCATCTGCAAAAAGTACTACTCCGCTTGCTGAACGTAATGTGAGAGGTCATTCACATGAATAAGGAACAGCAGAGGACCTAAAATTGAATACAGGCGGGACTGCATCTAGTGATATCTTGTGGTCAGATCCGCGTTATGTAGGGGTGTTTAGATACGTCTGAGCAGGTACTACATGTAGGTGCTTGAACTAAAGTGAGTGAAAACTGATCAATGGGCAACGCTCATTCCAATAACAACGGTGATAATGCAGTAAGTACTAACGTAAGCTGCTCCAAGCAATGTATTTGTTTCCTTGCAACTTGCAAGTTTAGTAACACTGTGGTGTGCGTACTGTAAGACCTTCGGTACACACACCATCAAATTATTTGACTTGTCGCTCTAACGAAGTAGGCGAGTGTCAGCAATATGTCTCTTGGTCTTATCGTGGCGTGTTTATCTTCTGCCGTTAGGTCAGACGATAGAAATGCCACTTGCTCGCTTAGAGTAGCAGACTGACGGTGACCAACTTTAAACAGAACTTGATTAATTTTCACACACGTTTATTAAAATAATAAAAAGCATAGACATTACGTAACTTGATTCTGGATGCTGTTTACAATTGACAATCTTAAGTTCCTTTGGTCTTGGTACGTTAATCTTATTCTCACCTATCTCTGATACTTGACAAAGTGCCTATTTATTTATCTTCATGGCTATGTACAGGAACATGGTAATCTTATTAGGCGCAGATTCAAACTTGATTATAGACTGGTACAGACTAATGTAGACTGGTACAGAGTGGTGCAGACAAATGCAGACTAGCTAATCGGAGGTCTGTACACTTGTTATAATACATCGTGCGTTCAGGTATCACTGCGCGAGTGTGATCCGCGAGGAGAAAAGGTTCTACGTTAGCAGCAATCTCATTGGCTGCGTTACATATTAATACGCGGCTCGGCGGAAGCAGAATTTGATCCGTCCCTATGGCAGCGCCATCTCGTAGTGCAGAGACAGACGAGCGCTGCGCCTGCGCTGTTGTGCTCTAGTGGGAAAGTTGTGTACGCGCTGACTACGCGGAACTATGTACACAAAAACACTTTTCTGGACGTGTATAAATCTCTTTCCTGATGAAGAGCGTGTGAAACAATGGCCGAAACATTGGTTCAAATACTCACAGGAAGTAGTCAACGTATCCAGAGAACTAGCAGCAGAGTTGAGAATACGACATGTAAACACAAAAGTTAAGAAAACTGCGTCATGAAATTGGCTTTTGCGTATACGTGGAGTTGGAAAGAGATGCACTGAAGCATAAGTGACTGCAGCCACTACCTATTAGTCCGTCCCGGGCCAGCGCGACAGAATGTCAATCCTAAGAGCCCGGGTTCGATTACCGGCTGGGTCGGAGATTTTCTCCGCTCAGGTACTGGGTGTTGTGTTGTCCTAATCATCATCATTTCATCCCCATCGACGCGAAACTCGCCGAAATGGCGTCAAATCGAAAGACTTGCACCAAGCGAACTGTCTACCCGACGGGAGGCCCTAGTCACACGACATTTACATTTCACCCATTAGGTGGGTTGCTAATTACAAAAACCAGTTCCACCAGGAGGTTAGAGTTAAACTCTAGATCATGTTTAGTTGTGATGCAAATGATCCCTAAAGTGATGCCATAGACAGTTGACTAACGCCTTGTGGCAGCCACTTGGAGGGAGGCAGGGTTCGCTGCTGGCGACGGCCTCAGCTGCACGGCGCGGGCCGCCGCTAACAAACGATGACAAAGCGGGCGGCCAAACCGGCGCTACGTGAGCGCCGTACGCAAAGGCCCGCAGCGCTGCCGCGGTCGATGGGCGCCAGACCCCGCCGACCACGGCTCTTCTGCGAGACCTCCGCAGGCTACACTCCACTTTTAACGTTGTGCAATACTCATACACTGGGGTGACTAAAGTTGTGGGATACCTCCTAACATCGGAGGATCTCCTTTTGCCCGGCGTAATACAGTCGTTGGAAGTTACCTGCAGAAATATTGAGCCACGCTGCCTCTAAAGATGTCCAGAAGTGCGAAAGTGTTACCGGTGCAAGATTCTGTGCACGAACTGACCTCTCAATTTGTACCATAAATTTTAGATGGGATTCATGTCGGATGATCTGGGCGGCCAAATAATTAGCTCAAATTGTTTAGAATACTTGTCAAACCAGTCGCGGACAACTGTGGTCAGGTAACATAGAGCAGTGTCATCGCCGGCCCTGGTGGGCGTGCGGTTCTAGGCGCTGCAGTCAGGAACCGCGGGACAGCTACGGTCGCAGGTTCGACTCCTGCCTCGGGCATGGATGTGTGTGATGTCCTTAGGTTAGTTAGGTTTAAGTATTTCTAAGTTCTAGGGGACTGATGACCTAAGATGTTAAGTCCCATAGTGCTCAGAGCAATTTGAACCTTTTTCTTTTTTTTTTGCAGTGTCATCCATAAAAATTCCATCGTTGTTTGGGCACATGAAGACCGTGAGTAGCTGTACATCGCCTCCAAGTACAAGAACATAATCAATTCTTACGGAAATCAGCAACGCGCCGCGAGTAATGAGTATAATGGGCGGGGGTACTACGAATGTAGTGCGGGACAATACGTTGAGAATGCAGTCGCGCTATCCTTTGTGTGCTCGGTGGCTCAGATGGGTAGAGCGTCTGCCGTGTAAGCAGGAGATCCCGGGTTCGAGTCCCGTCGGGGCATACATTTTCGTCTGTCCCCGTTGACGTATGTCAACGTCTGTAAGCAGGTAAGGGTGTTCATTTCATTATAATAATCAATTCCAATGATCGGATCAGCTGTACTAGAGGACCTCGTCTATCCTACGTAAATACAGTCGCCATTATTATGGAGCCACTTCCAACATGCACAGTGCCGTGGCTTCGCAGGGTCTGCGCCACGCTCGAACCTCACCATCAGCTCCTATGATCTGAAATAATGATTCATCTGAACAGACCACGATTTTTCAGTTGCCCAGGGTCCAACCGATATGATCACGAGTCCAGGAGAGACGCTGCAGGTTATCTGGTGCTATTAGCAAACGCTGTCGCGTCGCTCGCCTGCTGTCATAGCCCATTACCGCCAAATTTTGCTCCACTGTCCAAATGGTTACGTTTGTCGTACTCTCACATTGATTTCTGCAGTTATTTCACTCAGTGCCGTTTGTTGGTCCGTGGTGAGAAGTAATGGCTGAAATATGGTATTCTCGGCGCACACTTGACGCTGTGGAACTCGAAATATTAAATTCCCAAAAAATTTTCGAAATGGAAAACTCATTGCTTGTACCTCCAACTGCGATTCGATGTTCAAAGTCTGTTAATTCCTATCGTGTGGCCATAATCACATCAGAAACCTCTCCACATGAATCACCTAGGTACAGATAACAGTTCCGTCAATTCACGCAGTTTTATATCTTGCATACGCTGTGCTATTACCATCTGGATAAGTGCATTTCACACTTTTCTCACCTCATCATATGCTTCACAAGAAGTAATCTGTGCGATTACATATGGATGCTACAGGGCTCAACCGAAGGAAGCACCAGTCATTTGCTGTATGGGCAGCCTGCAAGCCACTCCTCCTTTTTATCCTGACAGTCGTCCACACTTTAGGCAGCACCGTGCCAAAATCACTGTCAAGTGAATGTGTTCTCCATTAAACCACATCTGCGCTTAGTGTAATTACACAAACTCGCTCCACCCCCCCCCCCCTCCTTCCCTCTGTGGTACCAGTTCAATCGATTGTAGCGGTGATCGGTCACAGTGACACCAGATTTCGGATTTAGTTTAAGTCGTTATTAGGGATGAAAATTACTGTTATTTTATATGTAACAACACAATGTCTTATTTATGGGTAAAAGTAGATGAACTAACTTTAGTTCTCAGACAGTCATAAATCTGTACTCGTTGTGATCCGTTTGTACGACAATGACAAAGTAAAAATGGCGATGTTGCCAATAATGTTCCACAAAAAGCTTCCGATATTGTACCGGTACATTTTAAGAAACTAGCGCGTATAGTGAGCTTTAGAAAGAGAATTTAGCACTATTAGTGCAACATAAATTCTGGGAATAATGTGATGAATTTTCTGATGCGTTCCCAACCCTAAGTTTTTACTTAAACAGCAAGCCGTTATGGAAAGTGGAACACAGATGAACTGCACTTTGCTGTGAAAGTTTATCTCAGAGGAGATGATGAAAGAAATGATTGTAAATGATCCAACACTTACGAGGCGTACTGAAAACAAAAACAAAACTGCAGACCGGGGTTTATAAATGTTTGGTCACAGGAAAATGTTTTCCAACGAGATTGAAAACGAGCTGGAAGACAACATTCACACATTTTAAGAAATCGTGTTCGGTTTATACTGGTCGGACTAAGAAACCTTGGGTTCGGTATTGCACAACGAAACGAATTGCCCCATACGTTCAACAAAGAAGGAGCCATGGTAGCCAAACGTGGAGTCAAAGTATCCACCCAAAAAACATCGTCCAGTCTGAGAGAATGATGAAAACACTAAGCAAATCTTCAAGGTCTAGCCAAGGAACTTGAGAATTTAAGAACAGCCCATGTCATAACACCTAACCGAAGCAAAGGAGAAAAAATTTAGAACTATAGCGACAACTGTGCAAAGGAAATGTTTTGGAGACTTCGCTGGAAATTCACCGCAGAAACTCCTTCGCAAGAGAGAGGGTGGTATAGCTAATTGTAAGATGAAGATCGAAAGAAGGTTGATCAGATGTATGAATGCAAAGTATAGATTTATGCAAAGTGTGCAGAGGTAGGTAAAGGAGTGAAAATTTTGCCGGCCTTGTAGCCGAGCAGTTCTAGGCGCTTCAGTCCGGAACCGCGCTGCTGCTACGGTCGCAGGTTCCAAACCTCCCTCGGGAATGGATGTGTGGGAAATCCTTAGGTTAGTTATGTTTAAGTAGTTATAAGTCTAGGGGACTGATGACCTCAGTTGATAAGTCCCATAGTGCTTAGAGCCATTTGAACCATTTGAGTGAAGATTTACACTGCCGCGACTGCAAATAGTGATGTGAGAACACGCCCTTAAACTTAGTGCTGTACATATATCTAAGCCCAGAGACATAGTTTATAAGGGTGATGTACCTTATGCACATACTGGCAAAAATTAGGAAACCGGATGCCAAAATTGTACCATTTGCAGATGTTTAGAAAATGAAGTGTAAGTGTGTTTATTTTTCAATGAATATCCATTCTTTACCCAAGATAGTAAGAACAACATCCTCCAGTTCAAGATGGAATTGCTTAAATAATTTTGTACGTTACTCTTTACGTTGTAGTCTAATAAATGAAAGCAAAAATGTGGAACAATTTAGGAAACTTTTCTCTAATTTTTCGAGCGGAGATTCTTTTCGTTCGAATTTCGAGCCACGAAATCGTCAATCAGCAGCGGCAACACCGCTAGGTTGAATTAATGTTAAATGCAACAACAGTTCCATCTGTCAGAACTTATAACAACCTATTTCAACAGTGAATCTTACGCGGTTATGCTCCAAGTAATTAAACTGTTTTATTAACACTTGGATAACAGACTTTAGTATACTCCCACCCATTAACCACGGAACTTGCCGTAGGTGGAGAGGCTTGTGTGCCTCAGCGATAAGGATAGCCGTACCGTAGGTGTAACCACAACGGAGGGGTATCTGTTGAGAGGAGAGGCCAGACAAACGTGTGGTTCCTGAAGAGAGGAGCAGCAGTCTGGATCCGGCCTTGTAACATCAACCAAAACGGCCTTGCTGTGCTGGTACTGTGAACGACTGAAAGCAAGGGGAAACTACAGCCGTAATTTTATCCGAAGGCATGGAGGATTACTTTATGGTTAAATGATGATGGCGTCCTCTTGGGTAAAATATTCCGGAGGTAAAATAGATCCCTATTCGGATCTCCGGCAGGGCACTACTCAGGAGGAGGTCGTCATCAGCAGAAAGAAAACTGGCTTTCTACTGATCGGAGCGTGGAATGTCTGACCCCTTAATCGAGAATGTAGGTTAGAAAATTTAAAAAGGGAAATTGGTAGGTTAAAGTTAGATATAGTGGGAATTAGTGAAGATCGGTGGCAGGAGGACCATAACTTCTTGTCAGATGAATATAGGGTTATAAACACAAAATCACATAGGGGTAATGCAGAAGTAGGATGAATAATGAACAAACAAAACAGCAACGCGGATAAGCTACTATGAACAGCATAGTAAACGCATTACTGTAGCCAAAATAGACACGAAAGCCATAACCACCACATTTGTACAAGTTTATATGCTAACTAGGTCCGCAGATGCTGAAAAGACTGAAAAAATGTATGATGCGATAAAATAAATTATTCAGATAGATAAGGGAGACGAAAATTTAATAGTCATGGGGGACTGGAATTAGATAGTAGGAAAAGGAAGAGAAGGAAAAGTAATAGGTGAATATGGACTGGGGGTAAGGAGTGAAAGAGGAAGCCACCTGGAAGAATTTTGCACAGAGCATAACCTAATCACAGCTAACAGTTGATTTAAGAATCATGAAAGGAGGTTCATTGCGTGGAAGAGGCCCGGTGACACTGGAAGGTTTCAGATATATAATGGTAAGACAGAGATTTAGGAACCAAGTTTTAAACTGTAAGACATTTCAAGGGGCAGAAATGGACTCTGATCACAATTTATTGGTTATGAACTTTAGATTAAAACTGAAGAAACTGCAAAATCCTAGTAATTCAAGGAGATGGGACCTGGATGAACCGAAAGAACCAGAGGTTATAGAGAGTTTCAGAGAGAGCATTAGGGAACTATTGTTAAGAACAGGGGAAAGAAATACAATAGAAGAAGAATGGATAGCATTGAGAGATGAAAAGAGAAGGCAGCAGAGGATCAAGTTGGTAAAAAGGGGAGAGCTATTAGAAATACTTGGGTAACAGAAGAGATACTGAACATAACTGATGAAAACAGAATATACAAAAGTGCAGTAAATGAAGCCGAATAAAAGGAAAATAAACGTCTCAAAAATGAGATCAACAGGAAGTGCAAAATGGTTAAGCAGGGATGGCTAGAGGACAAATGCAGTGATGTAGAGGCATACATCACTAGGGGTTAGATAGCTATTGCTTAAGGAAAATCAAAGAGACCTTTGGAGAAAAGAGAACCACTTGTATGAATATCAAGAGCTGAGATGGAAAACCAGTGAGAAGCAAAGAAGGTAAGGAGAAAGGTGGGAGGAGTATATAGAGAGTCTAGACAATGGCGATGTACTTGAGAGCAATATTATGGAAATGCAAGTGGACGTAGATGAAGATGGGATGGGACATACGATACTGCGTTATGAATTTTACAGTGCAGTGAAAGACCTACGTCGAAACAAGGCCCCAGGAGTAGACAACATTGTTAGATATACAGATAGCCTCTGGAGAGCCAACCATGACAAATCTCTACCATCTGGTGAGCAAGATGTATGAGACAGACGAAATACCCCCAGACTTCAAGAAGAATATAATAATTCCGATCCCAAAAAGAGCAAGTGTTGATAGATGTGAAAGTTTAACAAGTCACAGCTGCAAAACACTAACACGCCTTCTTTACAGACGAATGGAAAAACTGGTAGAAGCCGACCTCGGAGAAGATCAGTTTTGATTGCGTAGAAACGTTGGAACAAGCGAGGCGATACTGACCCTACGAATTATCTTAGAATATAGATTAGGGAAAGGCAAACATACGTTTCTAGCATTTGTAGACTTAGAGAAAGCTTTTGACAATGTTGAGTGGAATACTCTCTTTCAAATTCTGAAGGTGGCAGGGTAAAATACAGGGAGCGAAAGGCTTTTTACAATTTTCACAAAAACCAGATGGCAGTTATAAGAGTCGAAGGGCATGAAAGGGAAGAGGTGGTTGAGGAAATTTGTGGTAACTTCTTATAGGACCAAACAGCTGACGTCATCGGCCCTAAGCTAACACACTATTTTTTCTAACTTAAACTAACTTACACTAAGGACGAAACGCACACCCATGCCCGAGGGAGGACTCGAACCTCCGACGGGGGGAGCAACACGGACCGTGACAAGACGCTCAAGACCACGCGGCTACCCGCGCGGCGGAAGCAATGGTTGAGAACGGAGTGAGACAGGGTTGTAGCCTATCCCCGATGTTATTCAATCTGTATATAGAGCAATCAGTAAAGGAAACAAAAGAAAAATTTTGCATAGGAATTAAAATCCATGGAGAAGAAATAAAAACGTTGAGGTTTGCCGATGACATTGTAGTTCTGTCAGAGACAGCAAAGGACCTGGAAGAGCAGTTGATCGGAATGGAAAATTTTATTTTATCCATATTTTGCAGTTTCAAACGTGACTGTACCCAATACACTCGAGGTATGAATTAAAAAACGCCTTCAGTCACAACTTGTCGTGTTTTATTCAGTACTCGATGCATTTCGGACCCTGTGGGGCCATCTTCAGGTGTAATTCGTCTTAATACATGCATTATTTGTTCTCTTGAATGAGATGAAATGCATATTCCTGTCACGAAAAGGTTTGATGTTAGGTTACTAATTTCATAAGTCAAACGCGGAAAATATGAGCGAAATAGTGGAAAAGATGAACTGTGTAAGCTTACCAAATAATCCAAGGAAAGAGTTTTTAGCGTTTTAGCAACAGCATACGATTTTTTCTCCATCGTTTTCAAACATATCACTTCATTCAAGAGGCACATTCGCAAACAGATGCTTGTAAACACTTCACCGATGTTTTTGTACATGGTGTTGTCAAAGATGAATTTTTCATTGTGCTAAAAATATAATTATGAAACAATTGACATATGCAGGAAACAATTGAAATATGCAGGAAATAACTTTCGAATAGATCTTTAAAATTACTGAAACAGCTGTGGCTTGCGAAATCTGTTTGTTCATTTAACATCGATTTTGGTCTTTTGATTTTGTGGAGGTATCTCCCTCAAGAATGAGATAGATACAATAAAGAGCATTGTCATAAGCAATGGATACACAGCCAAAACAAATGACAATTGAGACAGACAAATACACAAAAGCGCAACAACGAATGACACAGTATATGTTGGAAACGAAACATGTCATCGACAATCTAGGAAACAATTTGGTAGTGTTACATACTGAAGCCAATGGTAAGACCCTCAATCTGTTACAATAACTAGAGATATACCTGCACAAAATAAAAAAAAACAGAATTGATGCTGCCGGCCGAAGTGGCCGTGCGGTTAAAGGCGCTGCAGTCTGGACCCGCAAGACCACTACGGTCGCAGGTTCGAATCCTGCCTCGGGCATGGATGTTTGTGATGTCCTTAGGTTAGTTAGGTTTAACTAGTTCTAAGTTCTAGGGGACTAATGACCTCAGCAGTTGAGTCCCATAGTGCTCAGAGCCAAGCCAAGAATTGATGCTAAATGAACGAACAGATTTCTCAAGCCACAGCTATTTCTGTAATTTAAAGACCTATTCTGAGGTTATTTACTGCATATGTCAGTTTTTTCTTGCATTTGTCAGTTGTTTAATAATTACATCTTTAGCCCTATGAAAAATTCTTCTTTGACCACTCCACGTACAAGAACATCTGTGAAGTGCTTACAACACAAACATGTGTTTACGGATATGCCTCTTGAATGAAGTGAAATGTTTGAAAACGATGGAGAAAAAAACGTATGCCGTTGCTAAAACGTTAAAAACACTTTTCTTCGATTACCTGGTAAGTTTACACTTTTCCATTATTTCGCACATATTTTCCGCGTTTACTTACGAAATTCGTAACTTAACATCAAACTTTTTCGTGGCAGGAAAATGCATTTCATCTCATTCAAGAGAACAAATAATGCATGTATTAAGACGAATTACACATGAAGATGGACCCACAGTGTCCGAGATGTATCGTGTACAGAATAAAACACGAAAAGTTGTGACCGAAGGCGTTATTTAATTCACACCTCGATGGAATGGACAGTGTCTTCAAAGGAGGCTATAAGATAAACATCAACAAGAGTAAAACGAGGATAATGGAATACAGTAGAATTAAATCAGGTGACGCTGAAGGAATTAGATTACGAAGTGAGACACTTAAAGTAGTAGAAGGCTGTTGCTATTTGGGGAGCAAAATAGCTGATGATGGTCGAAGTAGAGAGGGTATAAGATGTAGACTGGCAATGGCAAGGAAAGTGTTTCTAAAGAAGAGAAATTTATTAACATAGAGTATAGATTTAAATGTCAGGAAGTCTTTCTGAAAGTATTTATATGGAGTGCACCCACGTATGGGAGTTAAACATGGACGATAAATAGTTTAGATAAGAAGACAAGCTTTCGAAATGTGGTGCTACTGAAGAATGCTGAATAGTAGGTGGGTAGATCGCGTGACCAATGAGAAGGTACGGTTGGTAGGCGTCAAGGAATCACCAATTTAGTATTGGAGGGAAACGTGGACGGTAAATACCGTAAAGGAAGATCTATACACTAAACAGATTCAGAAGGATGTAGCTTGCAGTAGTTACACGGAGACGCTCGTACAGTATGGAGTAGCATCGAGAGCTATATCCAACTAGTCTCTGGAATGAAGATCACAACAACAACAACAACATACTCCAACGTACTACGTGGCTGGAAAGCCAGTTAATGATTGTGTAGATTATATGTTAAAATTAATTGCGAACAATGCAGTCCGGCTATTAGAATCTATGGTACAATATAGTACGATATCTGTCAGTTGCTAGTAAGTATCATTAGGTGAGTACTCCCCCCTCATGGTATTGCCTGATGAACATTACGGGTTTAAGACAGCTGACGGTTGCAACAGCAAGAGGACAATCGCGTCGGGAAAACAGGTACGTATCATTCAGGCGAGAGGTCGCAAAATATTCAGTCTACATGCTTGCGTGTTACGTAAGCCTCTGCAGCATTTGCAGAGGAGGGGTTGAGTTTAATTCTCAACAGCGGGCACATGAAACGAATACAGGGTGATTTAACGTCTGCATCTTTTCTGTGGGATTCAGTTTACAGGAAATCCAATGCAATACGTTTCTCGAGAGATAAAATTAATCATGATGATGGTTCCATCCTAAACAGAATGCGAGAACTCGTACTGACAGTAGTTAGCTCGTATGGAGAACGGTGCTCTTCATCTGCCGACCAGAATTTATGAGACAAAAAGTCCTTTACTGAAGGCGTCACGGTAACATATCTCTATCACCTACATCTTGCTCTCGCCCTGCTGGTATATATCAGATGGACAGGAGAGTTTTACCATCATTCTCTATGGTTCACTCGGAAAATGGGTGAAAGGCTGTAATTTTTTTCAAGTGAACAACTTTGGTGACTCACCCTGCATTTGACTTCATTCCAAGAGATGGACACGACTTCTCCCATTTTTTGAATAGAATATAATAAATTTATAAATAATATTATAAATTTCTCGTGATCTTTGATTAGAAAAGATACTTCTGACGCAGTTATTCGTCAGTTATACATCTGATTCGGTGGCACAACATGTAGAGGCTATAATCTCTATGCCCCTCCGTAATATTTTAGTTTCAGTTGCCTAATACTTCATTAATACCATACAGCTGCTTTCTGTCAATACTGTACGCCACACTTACACTACTGGCCATTAAAATTGCTACACCACGAAGATGACGTGCTACAGACGCGAAATTTAACTGACAGGAAGAAGATGCTGCGATATACAAATGATTAGCTTTTCAGAGCATATACACAAGGTTGGCGCCGGTGGCGACACCTACAACGTGCTGCCATGAGGAACGTTTCAAACCGATTTCTCGTACACATACAGCAGTTGACCGGCTTTGCCTGGTGAAACGTTCTTGTGATGCCTCGTGTAAGGAGGAGAAATTCCTACCATCACGTTTCCCACTTTGATAAAGGTCGGATTGTAGCCTATCGCGATTGCGGTTTATCGTATCGCGACATTGCTGCTCGCGTTGGTCGAGATCCAATGACTGTTAGCAGAATATGGAACCGGTGGGTTCAGGAGGGTAATGCAGAACACAGTGCTGGATCTCAACAGCCTCGTATCACTAGCAGTCGGGATGACAAGCATCTTATCCGCATGGCTGTAACGGATCGTGGAGCCACGTCTTGATCCCTGAGTAAACAGATGGGGACGTTTGCAAGACAACAACCATCTGCACGAACAGTTCGACGACGTTTGCAGCAGCATGCAGTATCAGCTCGGAGACCATGGCTGCGGTTAACCTTGACGCTGCATCACAGACAGGAGCGCCTGCGATGGTGTACTCAACGACGAACCTGGGTGCACGAATGGCAAAACGTCATTTTTTCGGATGAATCCAGGTTCTGTGTACAGCATCATGATGGTCGCATCCGTGTTTGGCGACATCGCGGTGAACGCACATTGGAAGCGTCTATTCGTCATCGCCATACTGGCGTATCACCCGGCGTGATGGTATGGGGTGCCATTGGTTACACGTCTCGGTCACCTCTTGTTCGCATTGACGGCACTTTGAACAGTGGACGTTCCATTTCAGATTTGTTACAACCCGTGGTTCTACCCTTCATTCTATCCGTGCGAAACCCTACATTTCAGCAGGATAATGAACGGCCGCATGTTGCAGGTCCTGTACAGGTCTTTCTGGATACAGAAGATGTTCGATTGCTGCCCTGGCCAGTACATACTCCAGATCTCTCACCAATTGAAAACGTCTGGTCAATGGTGGCCGAGCAACTAGCTCGTCACAATGTGCCAGTCATTACTCTTGATGAACTGTGGTATTGTGCTGAAGCTGCATGGGCAGCTGTACCTGTACACGCCATCCAAGCTCTGTTTGACTCAATCCCCAAGCGTATCAAGGCCGTTATTACGACCGGAGGTCGTTGTTCTGGGTACTGATTTCTCAGGATCTATGCACCCAAATTGCGTGAAAATGTAATCACTTGTCAGTTATAGTATAATATATTTGTCCAATGAATACCCGTTTATCATCTGCATTTCTTCTTGGTGTAGCAATTTTAATGGCCAGTAGTGTAAGTTGAACATTGAATTATAAATCGCTTACAGGTACAGGCACTGAATTCCAGTCTGTCGTGGTGTGGATAACAATAATAAGAGTTACTGAACATGTCACATTTAGTCATATTCTCGATGTCGTCGACGTGACATTGTCGTAACAAACTGTTGGCAACTGGCTTATAAAACTGTGCTTCGCCGCTAATCGCACAGTATCCAGTTCTTTTTTTTTTGTGAGACCTTTTTTTTCATTTGACGCGTGAGAAACGCCCCTGTGCGCCCCTCGGTGTTAGCCCCCAGGGCGTCAGTTTGCATAATTCGCCCCTGCCGCCCGTGACCTCACATCCTGCCGCCAGCGAAACAAGTGGCTGGGCATGCGTGTGCAGACACGCACGCGCCCTCCTGGGTGGGCTGTATGACCTATCTGCAATCTGGCACGTGCGGGCCACGTGTGTCCGGCGACTGGGCAGATAGCGCGGGATCGGTGTCCGGTTACCGCTCGGTCCCAGGCACCGACTGTCGCTGCCACGGCCGCTAGCTTCGGCGCTGCTTTGACAGCGCAAGCACTGTGTGTAGCGCTTTCGGAGGCCTCCCGTCCTCCCTCGGTATTTACTGGAGGTATAGCTCACGCTTCACGTAGGGCGAGGCGGTTAACTTACTGGCCTCAAACAACGTCTAAAAAATGCCATTGAGATTTTGTCACGTTACAAATGTTCGCTTTTTAAGTAGCATCCTTCCTCACAAAATTTAGAAAACAATCGAGTTCTTCTCGCCCACGGACAGGAGACGCTCTTACCTATACTTCCAGTTTTTGTTGCAGTAGAACAGTTTTATTTATTAAATCCCCAGTTCATGGCAAAAGCAGCCAGTAATTTCTCTCACCATTAAACAATAAACTTGTTATAAACTGTTCCACATCCACATCCTATATGCTACTTTCTCCCCTGCCCCCATTTTTCTTCTGTTTATCACATTCGCCAGTTCGGCCGTATGATACAACAACGTGTGCCATTTCTCACTTGTATATACTAAGATGGTATATGTTCTTTCGGACATGTCCGAAAGAACAGATACCATTTTAGTATATATTTACTTAAGGCTCACCGGCCACTTGACCATCTTCTTCTTCTATGCGAATGCACAAACAGAACCCGAACTCTTACGGGAATCGGCAACACGCCGCGAGTAATGAGTATAATGGGCGGGGGCACTACGAATGTAGTGCGGGACAATACGTTGAGAATGTGGGTTTCGCGGGAGGCGTGCCAGAGATAAATCCCTGCAGTCGCGCTATCCTCTGTGTCCTCGGTGGCTCAGATGGAGCCGGCACGGTAACTCAGCGTGTTCGGTCAGAGGGTTAGCTGCCTTCTGTAACAAAAAAACTGAGTTAATGGATCAACGACGAACTGAAACGGGTGTCTTGCGACGCCCGCCCCGAGCAGATACAACGATCAAAATCGAACAAAACGAGATTAAAAAAAGGAAAAAAGATGGATAGAGCGTCTGCCATGTAAGCAGGAGATCCCGGGTTCAAGTCCCGGTTTGGGCACTCATTTTCATCTGTCCGCGTTGACATATGTCAACGCCTGTAAGCAGCTAAGGGTGTTCATT
Source organism: Schistocerca serialis cubense (assembly GCF_023864345.2). Lineage (NCBI taxonomy): Eukaryota > Metazoa > Arthropoda > Insecta > Orthoptera > Acrididae > Schistocerca > Schistocerca serialis. Next base: position 336,920,330 of record NC_064638.1, read on the forward strand.
TCATTGTGATTTCTCACTTGTACAACATTTTTGGCTTATACATTCATATACCTTTAATATTTGTATATCACGTAATATAAGATTTATTTGTTAATCTCTCTTTAGATATTACGTTATTCTTTTGTTTTATATCGATATAGTCATAAAATGTCACATATCATTGGCTCTGAGCACTATGGGACTTAACATCTGAAGTCATCAGTCCCCTAGAACTTAGAACTACTTAAACCTAACTAACCTAAGGACATCACACACATCTATGCCAGAGGCAGAATTCGAACCTGCGACCGTAGCGGTCGCGCAGTTCCGGACGAAGCGCCTAGAACCGCTCGGTCACATCGGCCGGCTGTCACATATAATTATTCAAAAATCTCTGTTCATCTATGAATTGTCGGTGAAGTTGTGTGGCCTATCTGTTTAGTATTGAGTTATCTGACGATGGCGTAAGAAACCAAAATCCGGTTCAGAGCGAACTGTTAAATAAATATTGTTATGCAAACACCAAAACTATGTACTTAAGTTATTATATACAAAAACGTTCACGCAAAGAATGTCATCCACACCAGCTAGGGTTAAAGGCAGATAAACACGAGGACTGTCACATAACGTAGCTTGATAGCTCGTGCATCATATTCCTTGACAAGAATAATATACAAAACAAAACAAAAATGTTAATAAAATTTACGGTCTGTTATACAGGGTGTTACAAAAAGGTACGGCCAAACTTTCAGGAAACATTCCTCACACACAAAGAAAGAAAATATGTTCCGTGGACATGTGTCCGGAAACGCTTACTTTCCATGTTAGAGCTCATTTTATTACTTCTCTTCAAATCACATTAATCATCGAATGGAAACACACAGCAACAGAACGTACCAGCGTGACTTCAAACATTTTGTTACAGGAAATGTTCAAAATGTCATCCGTTAGCGAGGATACATGCATCCACCCTCCGTCGCATGGAATCCCTTATGCGCTGATGCAGCCCTGGAGAATGGCGTATTGTATCACAGCCGTCCACAATACGAGCACGAAGACTCTCTACGTTTGGTAGCGGGGTTGCGTAGACAAGAGCTTTCAAATGCCCCCATGAATTAAAGTCAAAAGGGTTGAGGTCAGCAGAGCGTGGAGGCCATGGAATTGGTCCGCCTCTACCAATCCATCGGTCACCGAATCTGTTGTTGAGAAGCGTACGAACACTTCGACTGAAATTTGCAAGATCTCCATCGTGCATGAACCACATGTTGTGTCGTACTTGTAAAGGCACATGTTCTAGCAGCACAGGTAGAGTATCCCGTATGAAATCATGATAACGTGCTCCATTGAGCGTAGGTGGAAGAACATGGGGCAAAATCAAGACATTACCAACAATGCCTGCCGAAACGTTCACAGAAAATCTGTGTTGATGACTTAATTGCACAACTGCGTCGGATTCTCGTCAGCCAACACGTGTTGATTGTGAAATTTTCAATTTGATCACATTGGAATGAAGCCTCATCCGTAAAGGGAACATTTGCACTGAAATGGGGATTGACACATTGTTGGATGAACCATTCACAGAAGTGTACCCGTGGAGGCCAATCAGCTGCTGATAGTGCCTCCACACGCTGTACATGGGACGGCAACAACTGGTTCTCCCGTAGCAGTCTCCATACAGTGATGTGGTCAACGTTACCTTGTACAACAGCAACTTCTCTGACGCTGACATTAGGGTTATCGTCAACTGCACGAAGAATTGCCTCGTCCATTGCAGGTGTTCTCGACGTTCTAGGTCTTCCCCAGTCGCGAGTCATACGCTGCAATGTTCCGTGCTCCCTAAGACGCCGATCAATTGCTTCAAACGTCTTCCTGTCGGGACACCTTCGTTCTGGAAATCTGTCTCGATACAAACGTACCGCGCCACGGCTATCGCCCCGTGCTAATCCATACATCAAATGGGCATCTGCCAACTCCGCATTTGTAAACATTGCACTGACTGCAAAACCACATTCGTGATGAACACTAACCTGTTGACGCTACGTACTGATGTGCTTGATGCTAGTACTGTAGAGCAATGAGTCGCATGTCAACATAAGCACCGAAGTCAACATTACCGTCCTTCAATTGAGCCAACTGGCGGTGAATAGAGGAAGTACAGTACATACTGACGAAACTAAAATGAGCTCTAACATGGAAATTAAGCGTTTCCGGACACATGTCCTTATAACATCTTTTCTTTATTTGTGTGTGAGGAATGTTTCTTGAAAGTTTGGTCGTACTTTTTTGTAACACCCTGTATGACAGTCTGTTTGGTATTAGGAAACGTAAAAGAATCATAGAGGCTCCTCTGACTTAAGAAATTCACAGAATTTATAAACATAGACAAAAAAGTTTGTTACTGGAGATATAGCCCTTAGATAACAGGATGGAATCTACTGACGGACTTCACCTTAACAGTACAATGTTTATCCATTTATTGACAACGCTAGTAAGTGACATCAACAAATGTAAATATATTCGTTCTGAACAATAAGTTACAGCGATTAAATTCATTAAAATTTAATTGCATACTTCCTGGACTAAATATTATTTAAAACAATAAAAAAACGAATGCCGAAAGAATATTTATTTAATTCAGCACCCTGTTCTATATTATATAGCACTGAAAACGAGAAGGTGCAAGCAAATTCAGAATTATAATGATTCTAAACAAATCAAAAATTTACAGCAACAGCGCTTATCACAACATACGGAGTACAGCAAGCCAACAGTCCACCGACAACGTACACTCGTTCATGATTTGTAAACTTACACACTAAACAGTAGCCACTGTGGTTCAAATGGCTCTGAGCACTATGCGACTTAACTTCTGAGGTCATCAGTCGCCTAGAACTTAGAACTAATTAAACCTAACTAATGTAAGGACATGACACACATCCATGCCCGAGGCAGTATTCGAACCTACGACCGTAGCGGTCGCCCGGTTCCAGACTGTAGCACCTAGAACCGCACGGCCACTCAGGCCGGCAGTAACCACTGTGGATCACCAGTTCAATATAATGTATTATTAGCACACTCTATCGACGCACTGCATGAATGTAGTTGCGAGATAATGGTGATTATAGTAGCCATGAGATTACAGTGCCCGCTCAGAAATGAATGTTGCTTGCCACGATCAATTTATTACGCACATTATTTCGTGGCTACAATATAACAACGTATGTCTGTCGTACGTGGAACCTGGACACACCATCAGCAGATCCGTAAGCCACAGGCTGCAGCGCCTTCAGACTGTTCAGTTCGCGGAGCCCACTTTAACTACGCGCTTGTGGACGGCTGCACACCAACAAATCCGCTCAGAACTCACCGCTCGGCCGTCGAGCAGCCGCCTCTGTCCTCGTGACTCCGCTCACTGCCCGCGCGTTTTCCTTATACTGTATACATTTGTTTGTGCTACTATCGCTGCTAGTTACATGATATTGTATATCAGTTTTCCCGTAGCGTCTGTTTCCTTTCTAAGTCAGTCTTCCTTTTCTGTCACTAACAGGATAATAGAATTTCGTTAGTTCAAACTGTTCCGCATTGAAAAACTCCTTCGTCCCGCTAGAAGCTCCCTGTAATATTGGTTCAAAAGAAAACAAACTTCGGCAATAACCTGCCCAATTTCCATAACTAGAGGGAGAAAATACTGTGCGAATGGAACTACTATATTTGTCACCTCCTGCTACTTGGTACTGCTATTGCAAGAACTTTGACTACAGATTCTAATAATACTGCTATAATCAGTACTATTGCCACTATTTGTCGGTACTATTATTACTACCACAAACTTGATTTTGTTACAGACATTATAAAAATGTACAATACAGACGTATTACAAATGTTAGTACTATCACTATAGTTCTACTGTGCTTGCTTTTGAACATGTTTATGTTACTGATTCTTTAGTGCACAGTTAAGTAGTCGAATGTTTTGTATCGTTACACACATTTCGTTTTCATTATAGATTGAGAAAGACACATTTAGACTAATTATTATTTGATTGTAGAGTTCCTTGCATCTGACTGTACATTCTGTACCAGGCCAGGCATACTACCAAGTCCAGCAGTGTCTTGCTGCCTCCAGAGGCAATGACAACGTACAGAGGGCATCAGTTACCTTTCATTGTGGAATATTTCATGTTCTCATATATTTCTTTGCTCACTTCCTCTACTGGGCCATACGACCGTAAAGCTATGGGACTTTGTTTTCGTTCCTTAGGCAAGTCCACTGCTCTTTCTCATCTGTGGTATCTACATTTACATCTACATATACATCCTGAAAATCACTGTGAGAAGCGTAGCATTGGGTTCCACATGTGAGGGCCTCTTCCCCTTCCCCTCGCATATAGCGAGCAGGGACTCGAGTGCAGAAATCCTGCTGTACTATCTGTTATTAGTCTAATCTTGTCTTTTCGGTTTTTAAGCGAGCCATACATTGGGGGGCTGCAGTGTGTTCCCTGATTTGTCACATCATTCTTGTTCTTGAAACTTCTTAAATCCATCTTCAAGCGTCTGCTTGTTCAGCTCTTTCAGCATCTCCGTGCCGCTCTCCACGGGTTAAGAAAACCTGTGACAATACGTGCTGTCCTTCTTGGTACACGTTACGCATCTCCCGACAAAGCTGTTTGATACGGGTTCCATATACTTGAGGAGTATTCTATGGTGGGTTGCAGGACCTTTTTTCTTTCCTATACTGTGAATGATGAAATGCAAACCATCTGCAAAAATTATTTATTTCTAAAAAGGGAAGCACTAACCGGTTTCAGTACGTATGTCCCACCTTCAGCTGCATATTAAAATGTGAGTCCACAGAGGATGCATAACTAAGGTTAAAATATGTACTTTTTACAACCACAGCGGATTTTATCACCGACAATGAATAACTGTGGTGGATGTCCTGTGAAGAGAAACGTATTCCTTCAGAGGCTGACCGCATTTTTCAAATATCAAGGCGACTATTTCTATCAAAATTGCCACATATCATAACCAGACTCCATTAAGTTCATAAACCCAGTTAATCTAAACACGATGTGTGGTTGGCCAGTCTCAAAAAAAATTTGGAAATTTGTGGTAAGGTCTTATGGGACCAAACATTGCTGAGGTAATCGGTCCCTAAACTTACGCACTACTTAACCTAACGCAAGTCTCAAGGCTGGTGGTTACCCTCGTAGCAAATTCGCTCTCATCTACATCTGCACCACCATACGGTGTCCTTCCACGTTTACTAGCAAATACAAAGGGGGAGAAAATGTCTATATGCTTACGTACGTGTCCTAATTTCTTTTATCTTGTATCGTGGTCGTTCCGCAAAGTGTTTGTTGGTGGCAGTACAATCGTTCTGCAGTCAGTCGCAAATGGTTGTCTAAGTTTCTGCAGTAGCGCTTCGTTAAAAGAACGTTGTCTGTTTCCCAGGAACGTCACGAAACATCATCGTAAAACTTGTTGATCGAACCTTCCGATAACAAACTTAGCAAAACCCCTGTGAATTAGATGACATTCTTTCATCCGACCTCGTAGTATTCCCAAACACTCGAGCAGTACTCAAGAATGGGTCGCACAAGCATCCTGTATGAGAAACGATTTATAGATGAGCTACGCTTCCATTGAATTCTCATAATAGTCCCAGATCGATCACTGACCTTCCGTTACATAACACTTCGCAACGTCACGCTTAGATAGCTGTGTCAGGCAGTCCGCCACTTACGTCGTATTCGAGCATTGCAGACCAATCATCTACATGTGGAAAATACTGCCATTCACTGTACCAAACATAGACTTGGTCTGACGCATCCTGTATCCTCCAACAATCACTCAACGAAGACACTCTCTCGTCCACTACAACGTCATCAACAAACGGCCGGTGTTTGCTGCTTACCCTGTCAGTCAGTCCTTTTATGTATATATAAAACAAGAACAGTAGTATCCCACTTCCCCGGGGCACTCCTGATTGTACTGTGAAGAGCGCTTGCCGTCCAGAACGTATGATGTGAGCCTGTCCGGACAGGTAGTGCAGCAGCCTCCCACTTGTCAGTCCAGCGATATGCCTGCGGTTGGCCGCGGCAGCAGCACATCCGCCGACGCCGCGGCCAGTGGGGAGGACGCCGTGAAACGCGACGCCACCTTCCGGCTGCGCTGGCGACAACTACCTGCCACTTCCGCAGTGGCAGCATCCGCCTCCGCACCGACCGCGCCGCGCCACGCCACGCTCTGCCCACGCGCAAGCTCCCCCCCCCCCCCCCCCCGTCCCCACCCCCCAATTTCCTCCGGGCCGTGCAACAATTAGCTTTCTCTTATTGCTTCCCCGTCTCGGCATTCGGCAACCCTTCCATTTTTCCGCCCCTCCGGGAGATGCGCGGGCCGGCACCGCCGGGGAAAAAGGTTCAGCGCCGAAATTGAGGCACTGGCGGCTGGCGGCTGGCTGCCCGGTGCCGGCTCGTGGCTCTCGTTCTTCCTTGTGACAGCGGTGGGTGATTTATCTGCCCAATTTCCTGCGGCATGCAGACCGCGGCCCCGTTTGCATCGCCTCGCCTCGCCTCGGCCCGTCTCGTCGCGTTTCCTTCCCCGTCTGGCCGTCATCTGCCGCCGCCACCCATATGCCGTGGCTGCAGCCGCCTACGCTACTCGCTCTGCATACGCGCGCCTGCTCTAACAAAAGAACCACGCTCCGGAGCACCGATGCTGCAATGTACTCTGCATACTCGTCCTGTGCTGTAGTTAGCTGTGCAGCTACTATGCGGCCAATCTTGGGACTTATGGTAAAGCAGGATATAGCTTATCTTTCCCTCTTATCTTTCCCTCTTCATTTTTTTCCTTTTTTTTTCGTACTCAGACGGTCCACGAATGGCATCAAACAGTAACTATTCTTCAGCTGTGCATAAGTTTAAAATAAAAAATACAGGGTGTCCGAAAAGTCTTTCCCTGATTACATAAATTGATAACTCAGGCTAGATGTAAGATACAAATATGAAACTTGTGTCTAATTGTTTACAAACTATCAAAGTTTTTTTCACACATCAGTAAACTTCCACACGAGCACCCTTGGTAGCACGTAGCACATCTAGGCGATATTCAATTGCCGTCCACACATTAGCCAACATCACTGGGGGGATCGACTCAACGACTGTGGTTATCCGTTGCCGCAGGGTTTCAAGTACACGTGTTCGGTAGACCTCGTCCTTGACATAACCCCATAAAAGAAATCTAATGGGGTCAGGAGAGCGTGGAGGCCAAACCGTTGACCCTTCACGGCCAATCCATCGCCCAGGAAAGGTCATATCGAGATAGGCACGGACGTCCAAACCTCAATGAGGCGGTACACCGTCTTGCTGAAACAAGACATCGTAGTGATACTGTAGCAGCTGAGGAACAGCATACAGTTGCAACATGTCCAGATACACTGCAGATGTGATGGTAGCCTCAGCGAAGAAGAATGGCCCGATAATTCGATCGTGCAATAGCGCCTCTGGTGCACTCCATGACCTCGCCAGGGGATTGTGAACCCCAAATGCGCACATTATGGCGATTCACTACTCCACTCACAATAAAGGTCGCTTCGTCGGAAAAGGCAATTCGTCTAAGATAACCATCATCGTCCTCAATACGTGATAGCATTTCGACCGCAAAGTCATATCGACGTGAACGGTCATTGGGCAACAAGGCCTGAACGATTTGCACTTTGTATGCACGAAACAATAAAGGTTTGTGTAAATTGTCATGGAGAGAGATTTTTGGCATCTGTAATTCACCTGAGGCCCTGCGCACCGATTTTTCGGACTTCGCAGAAATGACTGCCTTACAGCTTCCAACCTGTCTGCTGAGGTTCTTGGTCGACCAGACCTCGGGAGGTCAGCAACCGATCCTGTGTTCTTGAACTTCTCATACCTGGCTTTAATGCTCTTGACATCAGGTGGATTCCTTCCAAATGTTGTCTGGAAGTGTCTCTGCACTGTGGTTGGTGATCGTGTCTCATGGTACCACAGGACACACTGTATCTTCTCCTGATTGGTTAACATGGCTTCTTGGGCACTGCACCTCATCCACTGTTTACGTACTGCGAACCTAAAATAGAAAAAAAATTTTGATAGTTGCAAACAATTCGACACAAGTTTCATATTTGTATCTTAGTTCTAGCCTGAGTTATCAATTTATGTAATCAGGGAAAGTCTTTTCGGACACCCTGTATATAAAATTAAAAAATAAAAGTTGGAAACGTATACCAGTTGGTGATAAGGTGTAGCTACACGCAGAGGTCCATGGCAGGCTGCAATTACTGTGTGACTGCGGGACTTGGTAGATACTCTAAAGCGTTTACTCGGAACCGATTTACGCTGGAAAAAAATTAGTTCCGATTTTGGTCACCACATGGAAATCTGACGCTGCGAATGCAAGAAAGACACATAGACTTGTTTCCATTCGTAATGCATTAGGAACGGGATGTGGGCAGAAAAGATGAAACAAGTGAGAAACGCATAATGTTCATTTAATTATTAACAACCTTTTACATAATTCGTTCAAAAATATGGTTCAAATGGCTCTGATCACTCTGGGACTCAACATCTGAGGTCATCAGTCCCCTAGACTCAGAAATACTAAAACCTAACTAACCTAAGGACAGCACACACATCCAAGCCCGAGGCAGGATTCAAACCTGCGACCCTAGCAGCAGCGCGGTTCCGGACTGAAGCGCCTAGAACCGCTCAGCCACAGCGACCGGCATAATTCGTTCAGTGTGACCCCTGGAGACGTCGACTAGATGCTGCACAGCGCCAGATCTGCACCTGGTGGTCAGAACTGGAACCAGCGCAAATCAGTTCCACATTAACGCTTTAGGATATGTACCAAGTTTCGGTGCCATACGATAGATTCGCTGATCAACCAGAACATCATGATCACCGACCTACTATCGATATAAACCCACTAGTTAGACACACTCTCGGTGCATGTAGTATCAGTAAGTGTGCTGTGTGTGTGCTGGGGAAAGTACGCGATCTGTTTGATCCTGACCGAGGACAGATTGTGATGTCCCGGAGGCACGGCACGAGCATTTCCGACGTCGTAGGCTTAGGAGGCTGGTAAAATAAGACAGGTGGCGGACTGTGGCAGAACTAACAAGAGACTTTAATGCTGGGCAGAGTTCAAGTGTGTCTGAACACACAGGGCACCGAACACTCCCAACGAGGGCCCTCCGCAGCGACTATCCACGCTTGTGCCAATGTTAACACCACGACATCGGCGACTACGACTGAAATAGGCATGTGACCGTCGGCACTGGACATTGGCGCAGAGGCAGAGTGTTGCATGGTCTGATGAATTCCGACGTCTTCTTCATCATGCCGATGGGAGGACTTGAATCCGTCGTCTTCCAGGGGAACAGCTCCATGACACCTTCACTACCGGGAGGGAGACACCTGGCGGCGTCTCCATCACGCTCTGGCGAGCACTCACGTGGGCATCCAAGAGTCCAGTGGAGCTCGTACTAGACACGATGACGGCCGAGCAGTATCGTACACTGATTGCGGAACAGGTACGCCGCTTCATGACGATCATGTTCCCCCACACTAGTGGCATTTTGCAACAAGATAATGCGCCATATCAAAAGGCCAAGAGTGTGATGGAGTGTTCCGAGGAACCAGTGGCGAGTTCCAATTTATGTACTTGTCACCACCTCCACCCCCACCCCCCTCCCCCACCTCCCATCCCCCCAGCTCACCAGATAACCCGATCGAATATATCTGGGATGTGACTGAACGTGGCGTCAGAGCACATCGACCCCTCCCCGGAATTCGCGGGAATTATGTGACTTGTGTGTGCAGATGTAGTACCAACTTTCTCCAGTGACCTACCAAGGCCTCATTGCTTCCATGGCGCGAAACGTTGTCGCTGTTATCCGTGCCGAAGGTGGACCTACCGGTCCTAAGGTAGTTAGTCATAATGTTCTGGCTGGTCAGTGTGCAGTCCACACTGGACCTCAGTGAGTAGGTACACTTTAATTATAGCCATCAGATACATAATATCGCTAGAACAGACCACATTGTTGTACTGATCTACATAAATCTCTACATCATAACCACCTCGTGGTGCGTGGCAAAGGTACATATTTTATTTATTATATGGCAATACAGACACATAAGAAAGAAACAGACAAATCACTAATATAACAAACGTTAATAATTGCAAACAAACGTTACTAATATAACAAAGCTTAAGGATTACTAACAAACATCATGTCTATTAATATAATCTATAGACTCTGGAGTTGCGAGCAGGAAGTCGTCGGGGCTTCCATTATAGGCTCTTCTGGAACACTCTTCAACAATGTGGCTGATGGTCTGACTTTCTCCGCAGTCACACTGAGGGGATAGTATTTTACCCCATTTATACAGGGTGTAAGCACATCTGCCATGACGAGTTCTAATCCTATTTAGAGTGGACCACGTTTTGCGTGGTAGGTCAAAACCAGGTGGTTTTTGTGTGATGCAAGGCATGTTATGATTTTGCCATACGTTCCATTTTTCAGACCATGCGTTTGTGATACTGAAACCTTCCTGTACACAGTTCCTTGCTGTTCTTTTTGGTGGATTCCTAGATCGAAGCCTATTAGTGTTTGCAGCCTCAATGTCTTGGTGGATTGGCAGGCTTCAATTTCCCATGATGTTTTTGTATTCACGTACAAGGGCGTCAGTGCGTCGCAGGTGTGGCGGCGGGATGCGGCTTAATATTGGAAGCCATTGCGTTGGAGTGGGTTTAATTACTCCAGAAATCATCCTTAGAGTGTTATGCAACTGGACATCCACCTTTTTTACATGTGGGCTGTTTAGCCAAATCGGAGCACAGTATTCGGCAGCCGAGAATGCAATTGCTAAATCAGAGGTGCGGAGAATGAAGGCCATTGCTCCCCAGGCACTACCACAGAGCTTTTGAATAATGTAGTTTCTTGTCTTTAATTTTTCGGCAGTCTTTGTTAGGTGCTCTTTAAATGATAGTGTTCTGTCCAGCGTCATGCCCAAGTACTTCAGAGTTTTATTATGCCTGAGAACGGTGTTTTCAAATCGAATGTTGAGTTCCTTTCCAGCGAGTTTGTTGTTGAGATGGAAGCAACTAACCTCTGCTTTGGAAGCATCTGGTTGAAGTGCCCACTTACGGAAATATTCACCCATTATCTTCAGGTCTTTCGTTAGGATATCCTCAGATGCTTCAATTGTGCTACTTCTTGTAGCGAGGGCCCAATCGTCAGCGTACTCGAACTTTCTAAATTGCCTTTCCGGCAGGTCTGCAATATAGATACTAAGCAACAGTGGTGCGAGCACTGATCCCTGTGGTAAGCCATTCTTTAGTTATTTGATGGCGCTGTAGTAAGTGTCCATACTTATTTGGAGCATCCTATCATTGAGCATGCTGTCTATTAAGTATGCTATAGATTTGCAAGGAATTACTCGAAGAATTTTGTACATGATGCCTTCTCTCCACACAGTGTCGTAAGCTGCTGAGAGATCATTAAAGGTGACTGATGTTTTCAATTTTCTCTGGAATCCCGCCTCTAAGTAAGTAGTGAGTGACAACACCTGGTCAGTACAACTTCTTCCTGGCCGAAAGCCTGCCTGTTCAACTGGGATCACCCTGAACAATTTTGGGCTAATTCTGTTATATATAAGCCTCTCTAGTAATTTGTAAATTACAGACAGCAGGGCAATTGGTCTGTAGCTTTTTGGGTTGTCAGCTGGCTTCCCAGGCTTTAGAATGCATCTTACCTTAGAGCGTTTGAGTTCTTGTGGGACATTGCCAGTTTGCATGATGTTTGTGACAAACTGAGCCAGCCATACTTTTGTATACTTGCCACAGTTTATTATGAATTCAGGGTGAACGTTGTCAAAATCCGGTGCCTTTGTTGGTTTCATAATATCATAATATCGCTAGAACAGACCACATTGTTGTACTGATCTACATAAATCTCTAAGTCATAACCACCTCGTAGTTTGTGGCAAAGGCACTTTATGTATCACTGTAAATTATCCTCTTCCCTGTTCCAGTCGGCAGTAGTCTGCGAGAAGCTCATATTGATCGACTTTACCAGAATGTACGCTGTCGTAATTTTAACAGTAAACCACAGCGCGATGCACAGTGCCCCTCTTGTAGCGCCTGACACTACAGTCGGATATTCTCTGGATATTCTCTGTTTCCTCTACCAATTCTATCACTTACCATATCCAGACTAGCGATCCGTATTCTAGTATAGGTCGTAAGCTAACAACGTCGTGAGTGGACTACACGTCCTGTTGGTATTACAATGAATATATCGTACTGTGGCCTCTACCTTATCTGCGATTAATCCTATGCGAGTGTTTTACTTTCAATGGTTTTGTCTGATTCCAGTAATTTTGTCCATTCATACAGTAATGGGCCTTTCTGACTATTTATGTGCAATACGGCACATTTTTTAAAATTTTTGTATTGACGGTCAGCTGCCAATCCCTGCACTAACGTCGATTCCCTGCAGATATTCCTCCATTTCGCTACAATTTTCGACCTATGTGACTTTTCTGTATACAACAGCATCATCATCGATCATCCACAGGGAACTTCCGACGCTATCCACCAAGTCGTTTATATACATTGTGAAACGTAATAATCTTACAAGACTCTCTTACGGTACCCCGAAGTTAGTTTCACTTCTGAAGATTAAGAATGACAGGCGGTGATCTTTTTTCTAGGAACTTTTCAAACCAATCACAGACCTGGTCTCATATTCCTCACACTCGCACTTTGTTTGTTATTTGACAGTGCTGAATTGTCCCTAATAGCGCCTTAGTTAAAGAAACAAAGCTTCACCCTCGGCGCTGGTATTTCCCACCTTTTGGGTTTAAAACGAAATATGTATCCGGAATCCATGCTGATTCCTGCAGAGGAGGTTTCCGGTCTCCAGTAAGGTCATAACGCGCGACCACAAAACGTATTCCATAATCCTACAATCCCACCGAGCAACCACGGACCATGCAGCCGGTGGGGTGGCTGGCGTGTATCAGTGATACACATGTGGTTCGTGAAGAGGGGCAGCAGAATTTTCAATAGTTGCGGAGGCAACGGTTTGGGTGATTGACTGATCTGTCCTTGTAACATCAACCAAAACGGGATTGCTGTGCTAGTACTGCGAAAGGTTGAAAGCAAGGGGAAACCACAGTTGTAATTTTTCCCGAGGGTGTGCAGCTCTGCTGTATCGTTAAATGATAATGGCATCCTCTTGGGTAAAATATTCCGATATTAATACGGTTCCCCATTCGGATCTCCAGGCGGGGTCTTACGAGGAGGACGCCGATATCAGAAGAAACAAAACTGGAATCAAACTGCTTAATCGGACAGGTTACTTAGAAAATTGAAAAAAGGAAATGGATTGGTTAAAGTTAGATATAGTGGGAGTTAGTGAAGTTCGGTAGCAGGAGGAATGGGACTTCTGATCAGGTGAATACAGGAATATAAATACAAAATGAAATATGGATAATGTAGGAGTAGGTTGAATAACTAATAAACAAAATAGGAACGCAGATAATCTACTATGAACAGCATAGTGAACGCTGTATTGTAGCCCTTTGACACGAAGGCCATACCCGCCACATTAGTACAAGTTCATATGCCAGCTAGCTCCGCAGATAATGACAAGACTGAAAAAATGTAGGATGAGATAATAGAAATTGTTCAGATAGTTAAGGAAGACGAAAATTTAATAGTCATGGGGTACTGGAATTGGACATTAGGAAAGGGAAGAGAAGGAAAAGCAGTAGTGAATAAGGATTGGGGGAAATGAACGTAAGAGGAAGCCACCTGGTAGAATTTTTCACAGAGCATAATTTAATCATAGCTAACACTTTGTTTACGAATCACGAAAGAAGGTTACGCGCATGGAAGAGACCCGGAGACACCAGAAGATTTCAGACGGATGTAATGATAACATAGAGATTTCAAACCCGATTTTAAAGTGTAATACGTTTCCATGGGCATATTTATTGTTTATCAACAAACAATGTTACGTCACCAGTCTCATACATTCTACATATCAACGTGAAGAGTAGGTTTTAGGCCAGTTCCCCCAATGATTTTAGTAATTCCAGTGGATTGTTGACTATCCCTTCAGTCTTATTTCATCCTAAGACGTGTAAGGCTCTTTTAAATTCTAATTCTAATACTGGATTCCCTATTTCTTCCCTGTCGAGCCCACTTCTTCTTCTATCACATCAGACAAGTCTTCCACATCGTAGGGGTAATCAACGCGCTCTTTCCACCTATCAGCTATGTCCTCTGCATTTAACAATGGAATTTCCACTGCGATCTTGATGTTACCGCCCTTGCTTGTAGTTTTACCGAAGGTTGTTTCGAGTTTTCTGTACTGTATGCTGAGTCCGTCCTTTGGACAATCATTTCTTTTCTATTTCTTCACATTTTTCAGGTATCCATTGTTCCTTAGGTTGCCTGCATTTCCTATTCATCATGTTCCTGATGGGGTGAGATGGGGGATGAATACAGAGAAAGAGAAACAAACATCATCCAAACAGTCCCTGAAGGGCCAATGGTACCGATCGGCCGCCATGTCATTCACAGCCCTCAGGCATCACTGGAGGGGGATAATTGGTATTTGTTTTCTCTGCCAGAAATAGAGATGTACGTGTTTTTATTTTTGGAAATTTAATCTATATGCGGTGAAATAATAGGTGGAAGCTTTTTTGAAAATAAATCTTTATTAAAGAACTAATGTCAAGTCCATGAAAATTGGCATTTGGCTTCTCAATTACAAATAAAAATGGTTCAAATGGCTCTGAGCACTATGGGACTTAACATCTGAGGTCATCAGTCCCCAAGAACTTAGAACTACTTAAACCTAACCTAAGGACATCACACACATCCATGCCCGAGGCAGGATTCGAACCTGCGACCGTAGCGGTCGCGCGGTTCCAGACTGTAGCACCTAGAACCGCTCGCCCACGCCGGCCGGCACAAATAAAAAAGTTCGTGTTACAGTGTTTCTGAAAATTCAACCCCTAAAGTGGTGAAATAGGTGACGAAATGTTTCAAGAAAATATTTCATTATGAAAGCATTTTTATGCTAAATGTATCAGAAGTTGAATTTGGCTTCTCGATTAGAAATAAAGAAATACGTGTTTCAGTGTTTAAGAACATTCAGTCCTATGCATTTGAAATAGGTGATGTAAATATTTACGGAAACATTTAATTACGCAGTCATTTTTGAAGCAAAATCTATGTAAATTTGTATTTGGCTTCTCTGCCAAAAAATAAAAAAAATCCATTACACTCTTTTAGGAAATTCTACCTCTAAGGGAGTGAAGTGGGGGTGAAATTTTTATGAAAATATTGACTGTAAAAGCATTTTTGAACCTAAATCTTTGAAAACTGTACTTGTTTTGCCAGTTGGAAATGGCAAACTCAACCCCTAGGGGAGTGAAATAGGGCCAGACTGATTTACTGACTCATCGTTGCCCAGCCCAAACCTCTAAGGATAGAAACTTAACATTTGTGAGGGCTTTGAGTAAGAAGGTATTGTTCGAAATTCCACTCCTAAGGGGTAAAATTGAGGACGAAAGCTTTTTGAAATATGTCGCCATTAAGACAAGGTGGAACACAGAAAATTTATATTTCGTTTCTCTGTCAGAAATTTAAAAAAATACGTGTTTCAGCATATTTGGATATTCGCCCACTAGGGAGGTGAAATAGCGGGTGAAAGATTTTTGAAAATCAATGGTTATGAAAGAACTAGTAAAGTATTTTTAAAGCTACGTCAATGAAAATTTGTGTTTGACTTCTAGGTTAGAAAGAAAAAATACATGTACCACCTTTTTCTGGAAATTAAACTTCTAAGGGGTGAAACAGGGGATGAAAATTTGAAGAAAATATTCCATTGTATTAATGGAGGAGGAGGAGGAGATTAGTGTTTAACGTCCCGTCGACAACGAGGTCATCAGAGACGGAGCGCAAGCTCGGGTGAGGGAAGGATGGGGGAGGAAATCGGCCGTGCCCTTTCAAAGGAACCATCCCGGCATTTGCCTGAAGCGATTTAGGGAAATCACGGAAAACCTAAATCAGGATGGCCGGAGACGGGATTGAACCGTCGTCCTCCCGAATGCGAGTCCAGTGTGCTAACCACTTGTATTAAAGAAAAATTTTATAGTTAAATCAATGGAAATTAGTATTTCACTTCTCGGTTAGCCACAAAGAAATTTCTGCGGAAATATCACCATAATAACTCAAAAGACATTATTAACAAAAACCTCTGATTTCAGCTATGAGAACTTTTTTTTTTTTTTTTTTTTTTTTTTTTTTTCAGAAGCGCGTTCAGAAAAGACCACGCTTCCATGGCCTTAATTAGAGTGAACAGTTTAGAAGATAGTGTAATTTTCAACTTTATTGGTCCTGTCTTCCTCAGTTGCGTGTAATATTACGGCATATTGATAACTTTTACTTATGGACCGTCTGACAGCAACTGAATAAAACACAATTTTAGTGCCATACGCGTTTCGCCTTTATTTTCTGCAAGGCATCATCAGTGGCCTGGAATATGTACATATGTTAGCTATTTTATTTACATTTTTGTCACTGTGCCTATAGGTTATAAACAGTTCTGGTGGTTGGTATTTCCTATTAAGTAGTAATGTTTTGAACTGTACTTACAGATTGCGTGGACAATTTCTTGCATATTACGCTCCTGTTGCATTTTTGGTGTTGTTGTTCTTGTTATGAACGCCAATTTGCGGTTATTTCCACATTCCACAGCACTATGCACTGAACGCTTGTTTTAATGCAATGTTTTGGTTTCTGTTGTCGACTGTCAAATGTTTCTGCCAAAGATCAACTATTATTGCCAAACTTATGAGAGCAACTATTGAAGTATTTATGGTCTGTTCGTGTATGCATTTGTGTGTGCGTTTGTGTATGTGTGTGTGTGTGTATGAGTGTTTTTTGGTGTAATATTAATTTTATTTTATTTTATTTTTCTTAATTTTTTTTGTCCTGTGTGTGTGTGTGTGTGTGTGTGTGTGTGTGTGTGTGTGTGTGTGTGTGTGTGTGCGCGCGTGTGTGTATGTGTGTGTTTTGGTGTGATATATATATTTTTTTGTGTTGTGTGTGTGTGTGTGTGTGTGTGTCTGTCTGTATTTTGGTGTTATATAATTTTTTTTGGGGGGGGGGGGGCTGTGTGTGTGTGTGTGTGTGTGTGTGTGTGTGTGTGTGTGTGTGTGTGTGTGTGTGTGTGTTCAGATGTTGTGGGGAAGAGTTTTTTTGTTTTATGTTATCATTTCCTTTATTAAGTGTAGTAGGGAGCCTGTGCTGATGTGTGTTTGTTCATTTATCACATGTTTGTTTTCTGCTATGGCTTTCTGGATGTGGAAGTTTTCAAAACATTACTAGTTAATAGGAAATACCAACCACCAGAACTGTTTATAACCTATAGGCACAGTGACAAAAATGTAAATAAAATAGCTAACATATGTACATATTCCAGGCCACTGATGATGCCTTGCAGAAAATAAAGGCGAAACGCGTATGGCACTAAAATTGTGTTTTATTCAGTTGCTGTCAGACGGTCCATAAGTAAAAGTTATCAATATACCGTAATAGTGTAATTTGTTTACAACTCCAAAATTCAGTTAAGGAAAAACAAAAAAGTCTCTGCAGACAATACAGTCTATTCGAGCGAAGCAGCAGACGAGAAACAAATAGATAATAAATGTTATATAGTAAAATTAATAGGAAAACCATCGAGAGACGGTGCAAGTGCAGTTACAAGGCAGAGAGCTGACTTGAGTTTCCGTGGACATTTTGTCAATAGCCATGTGATACGACGTCGCAATCGTGCCAAGTGTATTGCCATTGTGCTGTAAGCTCGTCTATTTATAGCTTTGGTCCAAGGTGTATTAGCAACTTTAATTAATGGCAGCGAGAAATGGTCTTTAAATGCCGAAATTATTAAAAACCGGAGGTTCATGCTCAGCGAGCGATGGAAGTCCGGTTGCTGGGAACTGTTAGGAAGGACAGGAAAAGACACAGAGGTATTACGGAACAGATTGGAATTTCACACGTAACTATGTCCGAAAAAAATAAATGTTCGTATGATACTGTTGACCAGAAGACTCCGTTATTTCACTGTGAGTGAAATAGTGGTGGGTGGATCATTAATGGTACATGGAGGTGGGAGGTTCTTTTCTGCATTCGAAGAGTTGAGAAAATACTGAAATGAGGACCTATGAGAATATGTAGGACGGCGTAGAGACCATGATGGAGTACAATGAATGCCTATATCAGAAGAGCATAACGCAAAGCAAGCGTCTGGAGGAGGCCGCTATCCGACAGTGAATATCGAACAGCTATGAAGCTGATATTCTCCATGCAACTCAACAGATGCATAGGGGTATGTTCTAATGTATACACAGGGCGAACACTCACGCGCCTTTTGCTCAAGGGGTGGCTACACCCGCGACTATTAATGCAGCTACACTAACCAGAGAGTAAGAACGGTGCCTGAAAATGTTTCCTAACATGTTTGTATCCAATGTGGTTCAGTGTTTGAAGCGAAAGCCGGTACTTAAACTTTAGATCTACTTTCTTTTTCTTTGTGTTCCTTTATTATTTATGTCTATCCTTGTCTAATCACTTAAGTATCATTTATTCATTTCTCTTATTCGGTTCAAAGGAAGTACATTCTTAGAAAAAACTTTATCTTTCTCTGACAAATAAACCACATTTTTCGTTCTTAAACCAACACATCATTCGAATTCAGTAACAGCTAGAAGTTTCTGACTTTTATTTGGAAATAAAATCGTCTCTTCTACCACAGCTACTAAGAGGATTCAAATCTCCCAAAGATTTCGGTACACTTTCAGTGAGGATGAGCATGTGATTTTCCGGACGGATTGTTCTGAGGATGCAAAAATTTATCTAATTACTGGCGACTGCAAGGACGTAGTCAGACCGGGGGGGGGGAGTTGGTCCAGGGGGGTCCGAACTCATCCTACTAATCCTATTACCTAAATGAAATTGCACAGGACCTAGTTCTCGCGTAGTGAAAATGAAATGACCGTGTGGCACTGTTGGCCGTGAAGTCCCATTTGGGTTCGGCAGCCAAGTGCAAGCCTTATTTCAATCGACGCCACATTGGGCAACTTGCGTGCCGATCATGAGGATAAAATTGTGATGAGGATGACACAACACCCAGTCCTTGAGCGCAGAAAATCTCCAATCCGGCCGGGCCTCGAAACCGGGCCCGCTGCTGGGGGGCGAGCACGTTACCACTCACCGAAGCAGGCGGACTCGTGCAGTCAAAAAGTTAAAGATATTTTGATTATCAATAGCCAACAAGAAAGCAATACGCACTATCAATAGTCAGTAAGGTAATAGTTTTTAATCCGTTTATTGCTTTTGTGTTGTTTGCTGATGTGATGGTTTGTAATTATGGATAAGTGTGTAAAAAGAAATAAGAGGAAAACCGAATTTAATTCATCGGCTAGTTATGGAATGTTAAATATATGTAGACACTACTGTAACAAAAAAATGGTTCAAATGGCTCTGAGCACTATGGGACTTAACATCTATGGTCATAAGTCCCCTAGAACTTAGAACTACTTAAACCTAACTAACCTAAGGACATCACACACATCCATCCCCGAGGCAGGATTCGAACCTGCGACCGTAGCAGTCGCGCGGTTCACTACTGTAACAGCCTAATTATCTATCCATAGAAGTTTAATGTTAGCACTGGATTCATTATTTGGAGGCTGGTAGAACTTTGGGATTCCTATATTTCAGTGTTTCACAAGGAAGGGCAGCGGTAAATATTACAAATGGTTCAAGTGGCTCTGAGCACTCTGCGACTTAACTTCTGAGGTCATCAGTTGCCTAGAACTTAGAACTAATTAAACCTACAATTTTGGTAAACATTTTTGGAATACAGTGATAAATAGATTGTTTTATTTTAATCAAATTTCAGTGTTGATCACAACACTTATGTCAAAATAACGTAGGTGATCGGTTTCGGTTATAGTTATATAACCATCTTCAGACTCATGGCTTCCTTGGAGGATGGTAAAAGGAGCTCTCGTCAGCTGCTGCGAAGTCATCTAATCATTGGCGTCGTAGCAGCTGACGAGAGCTCCGCCTACCATCCTCCAAGGAAGCCATGGGTCTGAAGATGGTTATATAAATATAGCCGAAACCGATCACCTATGTTATTTTGACATAAGTGTTGTGATCAACACTGAACTTTAGTTCAAATATAATAATTAAACCTAACTAACCTAAGGACATCACACACATCCATGCCCGAGGCAGGATTCGAACCTGCGACCGTAGTGGTCGCTCGGTTCCTGACTGTAGCGCCTGGAACTGCACGGCCACTCCGGCCGACCACAATATTACAAATAACATTAAATTAAAATCAGATCACAAAAATATACTTGGATTTGTCTGTGTCGCCCAGAAACCGTTTCGATCAGTAAAATTAGCAGCCGAAATCGCAATCTGGTCACCCGGCGGTACTCAGTTGTGAAAACCAATTCCGATACGTAACGATGGGGAGGGGTTTTTGGAGAGCGGAAGGGTATGTGATGAGGGTATGTGATGACAGCACATTCTACATTTCGTTCGTTGCTAAAAGTTTTTATCAGTGGGCTGCTTGAATTCGTCAAAACTGACAGCGACCTTCATCCCTACCTTCCTCTCCCTTACGTACAAAATCTGTTTAGTTGTTGTAATACTATAATAACTGATGCCACCCACCCCATGTATAATTAAGTCTTAACATATGAACGCATTCACGCACCATCAACTAACTAAACATGAATAATTAAAGGAAAAACATGCAACATCAGAACTCCACCATTTGTTGTAATGCTTTTATTTTATTTTAAAGCGATGTATGACAACCAGTTTTTTATAGGTAAGTCTGCTTGTTGAGCCGCTGAGCTAGCACTCTCTGAATTCAGGAGGCGAGATGGTTTTAATCTATGCGCCGGCAACCTTCAAAAAGTTTGTTCAGTGGTTTCCCAGTAGCAGTTTAGGCAAATGCTGAGGTTGGTCCCTCACTATAGGCCACAGCCAGGGTCTTCTGAATACCCTTCTCTCCTGATAGATTACAATTCCCTCAAAGGTTCTTAAATGAAAAGAGTTGCATCGAAGGGCAGACGAGCATCTATTTGAACTCTCATCACTAAAGGCCGCATGATAAACAAATAATAATCCAAATGCTCCTAATTTAGGATCATGCATTTGTCTGCTGGGATATTCTTTAAGGCAGAAAATGATTTTTCTTTCTCTGCAAAAACTGACAGATGCATACTTAAATGAGAAAACTTAGATAAGTGTAATGCTGTGTAATTGCGGATCCTTTGAATCTTCGCAACCATAAATTATTCTAGCTTCTTTGACTCCTCATTCCAAAAGCCCTGTCGCTAATAGTCGTGCAATCCTGAGCACTTCCTCAGATCAAATCCAGATTGACGGAGGAAGAGTGTAAAATGAGCTTAGAACAGAGTAAAATGACCTTTGATGTTGAAAATAAATCGGGGCATGACTGCTTCTTACTGGTTTGGGCCAATACACAACTGGCCTAAGTAACGGAATTACGTCTCCACTTGGGAAAAGGAGCTGCATCGGAAGTGATCCGAGCAGCAAGTTATCTTGGATGGAGAGTCATTGACAAATGTAGAAGTAATTTCTGGTGAACCATTGCTGTTCATGTAGTATATTAATGACCCTGCGAGCAATGTTATCAATAACCTAGACTTTCCGCAGATGGTATACGTAGTTATTCATAATGAAGTACTGTTTGGAAGAGGTTTCACGAATTTTCAGGCAGATCTTGATAAGATCTCAGACTGGTGCAAAGATTGGCAACTCGCTTGAAATGTTCTGAAATGAAAAATTGTGCTTTTCACTAAACGAAAAAATATAATACCCGATGATTAGATTATTAATGAGTCACCGTTTAATTCGGTCAATTCATGCGGATACCCGAGTGTAATAATTTATAGGCATATGAAGAGAAACGATCACATAGGGTCAGTGGTAGGTTAATAATCTGGCAAGCAGTTGGTGGAATCCTAAGGAAAGGCAATCAGTTTACTGCAAAGAAGGCTGCATATCACACACTCTTGCGACCCATCCTACAGTAGTGCTCAAGTATATGGGACCGTGCCAGACAGGAGTGACGGAATACAAAGGTCACAAAATAGTTGCATGGGGGCTTAATTAAATAAAATGCAAATATTTTTAGTTAAACCGTTTGTCCGATTACGCTGTGTCTCGTAAACGGTTGGCCCTGACTAGTATTTGTACGCAATCTGACTGCATAGAATAACAACAAAGAATGAAAGAAAATTTTCGTTAACACAATCAATTAATTAAGTCCCCAGCAACTATAAAACCTACGAAACCAAAGCACAAGTGTAATTGTTCTGTGTGTGGGAGTGTGATTCAACGTACACATCTGGCACGGTTCTTCTTCAACAAGACAAGAAATTTCAAATACCATTTATACTGAGGTGATAGAAAAAAATTAGAAATACTATAATTGCGCAAGAAAACCAGAATTACACTCTAATACAAGAACACACGCCAGATGCTTTGTTGACTGAACCTGTAATGACGCATTATTTACAATCTCTCCACACCGACTCGCTACTACCACATCTCAACCAGAACTCTCCAATATCACATCTCAGCAAGCACTGCCTACTAGCACATCTCAACAAACACTCACTAGTACAAGTTCTGCCCAAGCACTGACTACTACGAGACCTCGACAGGCACTGCCAGTGGAGGCGGCTGAATAATACTCTTTTGCGCAATCTCTGGCGCTGTGGCTCAGTGTAGCCACCTTTTATAGTCACAGGTTGGTTTCAGTCATGGGATCATGGGAGAGTATCACGAAGATGCTGAAAGAACTGGCAGATGCTTGAAGATAAGGACAAGCTAACCGGAGGAAAACTACAAGTACTTAGAAAATTTAAAGAACCACCTTTAAGTAATGATCGTTGATATATATTAATACTCCGTAAGTATCGTTTCCATAGAGATCACAAAGACAAGATTCGACTAATTACAGCACACGGAGAGGCATTTAAGCAATCATTCTTCCCGCGCTCCGTGCTGGAATGGAACGGAAAAATTCCCTAATAACTGCTACTGTGGGATGAAGCCTCTGCCTTGGATACTGTCGTTGTCATAGTATGGAAGTAAACGGAGATAAAACGCCCTTGATAAACATTTAATGTGCATTGAGCTGTAATAAAAGCCTCCATATTCTCACACGAAGACAATGTGGACATTTCCAAGTCCATATGAGTACCAGCGACGCCCAGTTCAAGACTCGCTATAATTTTAAGTTTGCGACACAGAGTTTTGTTTTAAACACGGGAGTGCCGTGGAGTTGTTGAGAAACACAAGACTGAGTGCATCTTCAACAGGGTACAGTGAAGCCCCAAGGTTAACGAAGCATAGATTCTCCCGCAGCAATGAACTTCTCTCGCAGGTAGCTTGCACGAAATTACTGCACAAACCGCCAGCGAAAAGCCATATTGATAGTGTCTCTCTGTAACATTGTTGACAACTGTCGACCGAGTCGATGTTTAACAGTTTAGATTACAGTTCTCCCACTATATTTCGACACGGTATCACAAAATATGATGCGAGTCAGCGATAACCTACATATCACGAATACAGAAGATGCATGCCAGACAAAATGTACACGAAAAGCTTCAAAATTCTGTTATTGCCACAAAACTGTAAGAACAGGAAGTGCTTGAAATGCTTTGGAACCAATTAAACCCTTTTGTAAACGCAAAAATATCACTTCTGTCGATATGTACACACAATCTATTCAACGTTGCTTTCATGAAATATAAAAAGTATCCGTATTATTTCATATATGAACAGCGCTTGATGTGCTAGGGGCCTATTATAAAGAACTTTGGGTTTAACAACATACTGTTATCCACTACTTTCTGTGGTCATATTTTTTCTGTCGTATATTCACTATGACTTCTCATACGACCATTAGATGAATTTCGAAGTGCATCTACTTCAAGTGTAAGACAAAACGAAGATAATGTTGGCACAATATGCACATCAGTACACGCTTAGGAACTGAGCTCCATGGCCGGATTTCTGTACGTCCCACAGTAAACTTGCGTTAGTATTACCAGGCTGGTGTGGGAGCTTTAGGAAAAAGAAAATCTTTGTACACATTGCAAACATGTGCGTGTGTTAATTTTACGAGGCAAAAATTTAGCTACTTCTTCATTATATTATGGTAAGATACACCGTGTAAGTGTCTGAAGCAGTTTTCGTAAATGAAGTTGATATATAGAGAAATTCAAGTTCACATATCCAATAAACACAAAAGTTTAGTAGGAGGCGAGTTGTGGGTTGTTTAAAAGCGTCAAAACAGGTAATCTGTAACGTTTATTCGAAGTCAGAATCCAAGTAAATATGTTCAACTTTATTTATGAAGGAAACAGGGCAAAAGTCGTTCACAACTGTAGCTGCCCACAACGCACTTGATGAATATATTACGGAGTTCTATCTGAAGCAGCTTTTAATCCCGATTAACGACGTACCCTGAAATCCTAAGACAACTGTGCCATTGCCCATTCAGCAAGAGTGAACACATTAAGAGAATATTGATTAGTTTGTATTGTGTAGGCTGGGAAACAGACGCTGAATTCCTCGTGAAACACTGTTTACTAATTCTCAAGATAAAATTTTCAGTGAGGAGTCTCTACCTGCACGCACCGGACTATGAGAACGAGACTACACTAATGACACGATATACTGATGCGTCCAAGCAACGTCTGGTAATGCCGATGCCACACGGGTAGGAGAGCATACGACAAAGCCAGCTAAAACACAAATGACTCTAACAATAAATGTCGATATGTTTCCCAGATTATAGGTCAAGGGGTAGCGTCTTTGATCAGTAATCGAACCGTCCTCGGTCCCGTGTAAGACTCTCGCCACCGCTTAAATTTTGAATAAAAATCATCATCATTGGCGGACGTAGACTTCCAGCATAAGAAGTCACCCTCATTCTGCCAACGATATTGTCAAAGAGGGTGGAGGAGCCGATAGAGGTTCAGGACACTTACTTGCCCGGGGGGGGGGGGGGGGGGGGGCAAACTGCACATAAAAACGGAAGACTCAGCATCGATCAACGCCATGCGGATGCAGAAAACAATGACACCAGTGAGTTAAAGACACATTAAGTGAACCGCAGGACATGTAGTCGGTAACTGAAAAAGTGTCATGATGATCTCCCTATTGGCAAAAGATTCCGGAACAGCCCCGATTCTGATGTCTGGCAGAGTACTGCCAAGGGGGAGGTGACTATGAGAATAAGACTGAATAATCAACGAAAGCATAACGTTCAACGAGTCGGGGCGTGGATTGTCAGAAGCTTGATCTTAGTAGGGAAATTAGAAAATCTGAAAAGGGAAAAGCAAAGGTTCAACCTAGATATAGTGGGGGTCAGTGAAGTGACATGGAAAAAAGACAAGGATTTCTGGTCAGATGAGTTTAGGGTAGTATTAACAGCAGCAGGAGATGGATAATGGAAGTAGGATTCGTTATGAATAGAAAGGTAAAGCAGAGAGTGTGTTACTCTCAATAGTTTAGTGATAGGGTGATTCCTATCAGAATCGACAACGATGGTTCAGTTATACATGCCACCATCGCAAACTGAAGATGAAGAGGTAGAGAAAGCATATGAGGATATTGAAACGGTAATACAATACGCATAAATGTGACATAAATTTGTAAGTAGGCTGTTTTTGTTTTTTTATTGGTAACGCCACCTCTGTATGAAAATCACTGGCTGTGCTGTGTGCAGTCTGTGGCTGCTTTGCATTGTTGTAATACTCGTCATTGTAGTGTTGGGCAGCGGCAGCTGGATGTGAACAGCGCGTAGCGTTGCGCAGTTGGAGGTGAGCCGCCAGCAGTGGTGGATGTGGGGAGAGAGATGGCGGAGTTTTGAAATTTGTCATGAACTGCTATATTTATATATGATGATATCAAGGTAAATACATTGTTTGTTCTCTATTAATATATTTCATTTGCTAACTATCCCTATCAGCAGTTAGTGCCTTCCATAGTTTGAATCTTTTATTTAGCTGGCAGTAGTGGCGCTCGCTGTATTGCTGCAGCTTGAGCAACGAAGATTTTTGTGAGGTAAGTGATTTGTGAAAGGTATAGTTTAATGTTAGTCAGGGCCATTCTTTTGTAGGGAATTTTGAAAGTCAGATTGCGTTGCGCTAACAAAATATTGTGTGTCAGTTTAAGGACAGTCCTGTATAATTGTTCCAAGGGGACGTTTCAAATTTAGTAAGCTATTCATGTCCCATAATCTACAGGAGATTCTAAATTCTTACAAATACGGTACAAACTTTCTGCGAGTGATTTGCCCCAACAGTGTGTTGAGTTTATAAATAGTGTCTGAAAACACAAATCAAACTAAAGAGAACATCAACGGATTATGATTGCCGGAATGTAAGGAAGCGCATATACATCTGAAGTTCATTGTCACATTACTTGACTTTCGAGTCCCTTTTCTCGTTGTGTGACAGTTGTCTTGAGTAATATCAATTGAAACAGTCAATCATTTTAAGTTGTAGCACACAGGTAATAAATGAACCACACATAGAATTTAGCAAAATATTGCTCTCATACCTTCGTGAAAACTGGGCATTACGGAGATTTCTCATAAAATACAAAAGATCGTTTTAGGTGGGGAAGATACTTCCACAGCTCAGTGAATCTAAATTAAATGATGAGATTTCACCGCACGACAGATAAGCAAACTGTTCGAAGATATGCGTCTTATAGCACTGTGGTGCATCGCAACAAGCTCTCTTTCTTTGCTTATAACTTGATTTCGTTGTTGAAAACCGATATAAAAGCTACACGTCGTGACTGACTTGCAAATGATATAATTTCATTTCCTTATTTAATCAACTGTGGATAGCCACGATATGCTACAAAAATCTCATCATGAAAATGTAACTATATCCTTTTTTCCAGTATACGTTGGCACTTCTCGTCGGTCAAGGAGTAATACCCTCAGACGTGTCGTGATGATCATGTAGAAAAAAAATAAATCATTTACAGTTATATGGATATAGAGAAACGATAACACATATTACAGTACCGGTGCAGCATTTATCACGGTCAGATAGTAGTCACACATATTCACCCGAATGTTATACTTTCTGGATCAAATAAACAGATGGTAACACCTTGACATGTTATCTGAAAAAGAAGATTACAATAGGGAAGAGATCAATACAGACTAACATATTAACAGCCATAGGTTTGTCCAGCCCCCTCTAAAATTAAATAATCAAATTCAAATAGCTACATTCCTGAACCAAAAACTATATTTTAATTAACTGTCATATGAAAGTGAAAGTCCAGAAGTCTTACTTCTACATCCGCATTATGTACTCTCTCAAACACTGTGAAATGCATGGCACAGATTTGTTTTCCAGTTGAACCATTTTTAGAGCTTTGAAACTGCTACTGCTAGATATTTATGGGCGAAGTGTCTCCACTTAGTAGAAAAGACAGAAGAGAAAATATTCGTATTTGAGTACTACTAAATCCTCAAGCAATACTTCAACATGAAAGAGACGCTCTGATAGTTAGTATGTTTTGTTTCATTTTGTAAACCACTGTTTATGGAAAATCTTCTATATGTTTTCACGAAAACTTCGTCCCTGGAATAAGGTGTCGCACAGCATTCTCAAGACAAGGAGTTTTCCACGTCACTTTCATCCAAATATTCAATGATTTCTCACTGAATTTCAACGGCAGCGCTATACAGGTTGCATGGGGCCCTTTACAACATACAAGAAGTTTTTGCCTGAAGCTGTTTACGTGCTACCTCTGCCAACAGCGTTAGATTAAATAGGCAGTGTCATCTGTCACATACGTTGTGAACTCACTGAAGCAACATATTCTACGCCTAGTGTGGGATGGATTCCTTTACATCTAGAAGTATATGTACCGGGAAAGGAACGGTAAGTTCGGGGCAACAATAACCATTTATAAACTATTACGTCAGTTTAATAAAATTCAAGTAAATTGTTTGACTGCGGA
Organism: Schistocerca serialis cubense; assembly: GCF_023864345.2. Taxonomy (NCBI): domain Eukaryota; kingdom Metazoa; phylum Arthropoda; class Insecta; order Orthoptera; family Acrididae; genus Schistocerca; species Schistocerca serialis. The sequence goes on from NC_064638.1 coordinate 336,948,487, forward strand.
TGGAGTAAAATAACAATGGTTTCGTGAAATGTTGCTCCCGCCAGTTGTGAGGGCGTACCTTTTGTCTGACAATGGATCTGCAGCCGTTCACATCCTATAATTTATAGCCCTAAAGCAATGGAAGAAGAAAACGTCACGCAACTTCAAAATTTACCATATAAATGCGCACAGGAGAGCAATGTGGCAAGTTCAGTATTTATTACGAATGGTGCAATCGTGCAACTAGTGGACTGAAAACTGGAATCTGATCAACGATTAACTATTGATCCTCTGGCTGTTGGGCTCGCCACTGTTCACACGACTGTGGCAGAAAATCTGGAATACCACAAACTGTGTGCAACGTAGCTACCGAAAACGCATACCGACCAACACGATGATTTAAGAATGCTAAGCGATAGAGCGCTATTGGACAGCTATCGAGGGATAGTATAAAGTATCTACAAGAATCAAGAGGAAACAATAACAGTGGAAGAACAATAAAGCTATACAATGGAGAAGTGACACGAAAATAAATCGAAGTTTTATGAGTGAAATCACAGCCCTGTCTCGAAAGACATCAACGAGTATTTGCTGACGACATAGATACCCTCATCGACAGTATGGAACATTTTAAGGTTCTGGTAAACGGAACAAACACTCTAATAAACATTTGATGTTAATTGATGTGTACACCACTGAAAGGCGAAAGTAATGAGGAGCTGTAGAATCGATATCGAAGCTGCAGATCAGGAAGTTGGAGAACTGAAGAAATTTTGCTGCTTGGAAGCAAAATAACGAATGACGGAGGATATAAGAAGCAAGGGGGGCCATAAGAAGCAGAATAGCAAAATCGAAGACGGAATTATTCCCACTAGTATAAATGTAGGCCCTAACCTGATGAGGAAATTTCTGAAGGTGTGCGTTTGTAGCACATGATTGTATATAAGTAGATCACGGTTTCTTCTAAAACCAGAAAAGAAGAAAATCGAAGCGTTTGCGATATGGTGCTGTCGAAGGATATTTAAAATTACGTGGACTGATGAGGTACGTGGAGGCTCTCTGTAGAATCGATGAGCAAAAGAATTTATGGAAATCACTTGCCAGAAGAAGAGAGAAGATGACAGTACTTTCGGTTAAAACATCAGTGAATAACTTTCATCGTGCTATAGGGTTCTGTATAGGATAAAACTGTGATAGAATATAGAGATTGGAATATTTCAACAAAGCCAGGAGGAAGTCGTTGTGGACCACATAAAACCAGTAAAAAGACTGATGACAAAATATTGGAGATGATTCGTTTTGCCGCATCGGTAGAGGTGACGAGACATAGATATCCGACGGCTATGTGGAATATAAAGAACAGTCAATGCAGAAGTGTCATTCAACTTTGCAAAACCAAAATAAAATCAAGATATCTCCTTACTCAGGACGAGAAACGATGACTGCCTTTTTCTGGGTTGAAAAAGGGCGTCCTTTTCACCGATTTCGTGGAACGAGAATCAAAAACTACTGTTGAGGTGTACTGCGGAACACTCAAAAACTGAGACGCGTCCTCTGACAGCAGAGCATATGAAGGAGAAGATTCAGCATTTCCATTGCTAACTTTCCGACGATCCAACATATACTCCATGTCTCGCACACAGCGGCTGTTACTTCTTATGTTTGAAGCAATGTCTTGGTGGGCAAGGCATTTGAAGAATATGGGAATCTTGACACATGCGTTGTCATCTTGTTCAATTTCCTGAGGGGAAAAAGTTTTCTGGAAGTATCGCATTGAAGAAATAATGAAGAAACTGATGGCCGCCTTCTTTCCTGTTTGTGGCAAAGGCTTATTTGCTGTGTTTGCTTTGTGATAATATCTGCTATGATATCAAATTTTGCTTCAACTCTGTGCACTCACAATGAATATTCTCAGCCCAGAAAAGGACTGTCAGAATAATGTGCGATACCAGTTAACAACTTCGTGCATTTTTTCAGGTGTTTCGGCATTATATCTCTGCCATTCATGTGCATCACAATAAGATTTAATGTTGACAACATTCTCTTATTCAGAAAAAATTCAGTCAACAGCGGACGGAAAAACGATTTGCACTTAGGTAATTCTTTCATAAGGACGGTACCAAATGATGTGTACTGTTCAGCAGGGTCCGTTTCCAGTTTGATCTGAGAAGAACTGAAAAGTACTCAGTGATAAACTCCAGGTCTTTAATGTAAGTTGCATTCTTCTTGATAGTTGACAACTTTTCTCTGTAACGTGTTATTTTTTCTTACGCTCTCTCGCAAATTGTATTTCATGTTTTATTAATTCTTTTGTCTAACTTAGTTATCTACATTTTAAAACTATCTACTGTATCGTCTCATGACCAAGTAGCTTCAGCTCTCGCTGCCCCAAGGGACTCTAACAATATCCATGCAGGTGGACTGAGTTAGCTTTGCGAAAAGTGCTAAGAAGTGAACGGTGGTTACATGGGAAAGCGAAATATAGTTTCCCAATAGTAGAACAGTCGGTAATCGCTTTTTCTAAAACTTAAATTTCTAAGACGAATGACTCTTTCCTTTGAAATACGTAACATACAGAATTATGAAATTGATTCCATTGCTTTGAGACATATGCAGCCAAAATTCCTGATCATTTTGACTAGTTTAAGCGATGAACTGTGGAGGGCCGTTTAATGTTCAGGACCAGTGAGTGCTTGAGGGACATAGAAAATGTACGGAGTTGGCTGGAGGCTCGCCCCGGACAGCGGGTAGCGGCATTGGGAAGGGGGGGGGGGGGGGGGGGGGCTGGGCTGCCAGAGAGCGCCGGATGCTCCCTTATCGATTGAGTGATCGAGGGCTGCGTCACCAGCCCGCAGGACAACAATGCCGCTGACGAAGCGCCGCCGCCGTCGCCGCCGCCACCACCACCGCCGCAAATCCCATAAAGAATGGGCGTCGCCTGCGGCCAGATCGAACTTGTTGATTGATACGGCGCCCCCTGCACAGGGACCGACCGCCCGCGAATTATTCGACGCTCCCAGCGGCCGGGCGCTTGGAGACCTCTATTGTCACCCGACCTCGAGCACGTCGAATGACTGCAGTCGAGCACAGTACCAGGGAACGTGCGTAAGAAGACGCCTGAAAGTCGGTGTGAAACTCGATTTCTTAGCAGTGACCGATGATGACACAGAGCGTGGATAACACCCAACTAATACGTGTTGGAACAACTGCAGCTGTCGCGGCATGGATGGAACGTTTGATGCCACTCTCTCAATGAGTCCCGGAATTTAATCAATAAAGGGTGTTTAGGCTAACTCAAGAACAGGAAGGTGGTGTGTCCAGAAATAACAGCGAAGTTTGAAATTATTATCGAGAGCTCGCTTTCTATTATAAACTAGCTTAGAAACCCAGCGTTCCGCAGGTAGTTATGTATTCCTATCCTCTAATGATGAAGAGTAGGCTGCAGTTCAGGACATTAGTCAGGAAGAATCAATACGCAAAGAAGTGGGATACGGAACTACTAAGGAACGACGAGATACGTTTGAAGTTCTCTAACGCTATAGGTTCAGCAATAAGGAATAGCGCAGTAGGCAATACAGTTGAAGAGGAATGGACATCTCTAAAAAGGGCCATCACAGAAGTTGGGAAGGAAAACATAGGTACAAAGAAGGTAGCTGCGAAGAAACCAGGTAACAGAATAAATACTTCATTTGATTGATGAAAGGAGGAAGTACAAACATGTTCCGGGAAAATCAGGAATGCAGAAATACAAGTCGCTGAGGAATGAAATAAATAGGAAGCCCAGGGAAGCTAAGACGAAATGGCTGCAGGAAAAATGTGAAGGCATCGAAAAAGATATGCTTGTCGGAAGGACAGACTCAGCATACAGGAAAGTCAAAACAACCATTGGTGACATTAAAAGCAACGGTGGTAACATTAAGAGTGCAACGGGAACACCACTGTTAAATGCAGAGGAGAGAGCAGATAGGTGGAAAGAATACATTGAAAGCCTCTATGAGGGTGAAGATTTGTCTGATGTGATAGAAGAAGAAACAGGAGTTGATTTAGAAGAGATAGGGGATCCAGTATTAGAATCGGAATTTAAAAGAGCTTTGGAGGACTTACGGTCAAATAAGGCAGAAGGGATAGATAACATTCCATCAGAATTTCTAAAATCATTGGGGGAAGTGGCAACAAAACGACTATTCACGTTGGTGTGTAGAATATATGAGTCTGGCGACATACCATCTGACTTTCGGAAAAGCATCATCCACACAATTCCGAAGACGGCAAGAGCTGGCAAGTGCGAGAATTATCGCATAGTCAGCTTAACGGCTCATTCAACGAAGCTGCTTACAAGAATAATATACAGAAGAATGGAAAAGAAAATTGAGAATGCGCTAGGTGAAGATCAGTTTGGCTTTAGGAAAAGTAAAGGGACGAGAGAGGCAATTCTGACGTTACGGCTAATAATGGAAGCAAGGCTAAAGAAAAATCAAGACACTTTCATAGGATTTGTCGACCTGGAAAAAGCGTTCGACAATATAAAATGGTGCAAGCTGTTCGAGATTCTGAAAAAAGTAGGGGTAAGCTATAGGGAGAGACGGGTCATATACAATATGTACAACAACCAAGAGGGAATAATAAGAGTGGACGATCAAGAACGAAGTGCTCGTATTAAGAAGGGTGTAAGACAAGGCTGTAGCCTTTCGCCCCTACTCTTCAATCAGTACATCGAGGAATCAATGATGGAAATAAAAGAAAGGTTCAGGAGTGGAATTTAAAATACAAGGTGAAAGGGTATCAATGATACGATTCGCTGATGACATTGCTATCCTGAGTGAAAATGAAGAAGAATTAAATGATCTGCTGAACGGAATGAAAAGTCTAATGAGTACACAGTATAGTTTGAGAGTAAATCGGAGAAAGACGAAGGTAATGAGAAGTAGTAGAAATGAGAACAGCGAGAAACTTAACATCAGGATTGGTGGTCACGAAGTAAGTGAAGTTAAGGAATTCTGTTACCTATGCAGTAAAATAACCAAGGACGGACGGAGCAAGGAGGACATCAAAAGCAGACTCGCTATGGCAAAGAAGGCATTTCTGGCCAAGAGAAGTCTACTAATATCAAATACCGGCCTTAATTTGAGGAAGAAATTTCTGAGGATTACGTCTGGAGTACAGCATTGTATGGTAGTGAAACATGGACTGTGGGAAAACCGGAACAGAAGAGAATCGAAGCATTTGAGATGTGGTGCTATAGACGAATGTTGAAAATTAGGTGGACTGATAAGGTAAGGAAAGAGGAGGTTCTATGCAGAATCGGAGAGGAAAGGAATATGTGGAAAAAACTGATAACGAAAAGGGACAGGATGATAGGACATCTGCTAAGACATGAGGGAATGACTTCCATGGTACTAGAGGGAGCTGTAGAGGGCAAAAACTGTAGAGGAAGAAAGAGATTGGAATACGTCAAGCAAATAATTGAGGACGTAGGTTGCAAGTGCTACTCTGAGATGAAGAGGTTAGCACAGGAAAGGAATTCGTGCCGGGCCGCATCAAACCAGTCAGGAGACAGATGATAAAAAAAAAAAAAAAAAAAAATTCCTCTAATAGTCCATCTAATTCTACCTTTTCTCTCTGTCCATGTTCTCTTCCTCCCTCTCTCTGCCCATTTCTTACCCCGCCTCTCTCGTCTATCTCATCCTCTCCCCTCTTTCTGTCCATCTCCTCTTCCTTGTAATTCCAGTAGTACGTGTGTATAATGTCCACAAAATGAGTTGTGAATAGGATTAGTAGAGTTAAAAGGAACTAAAGCGTCAAGCCCGATGCGGCAGTTTTATTTCATGAACAGTGAAAATATAGTAAGTGATAAACTTTTCCTTTCGTAAGTTTTTGTATGGCAGCGAGAAAATGTTTCGTGAAGGACTGAAATTTTTCCAGACAGCAAGTCATATGTTTATCACGTTTGGGTAAAATAGGTCCATTAGTTTAGGAGGTATTGAACATATGTACGTAATTACATACACTACTGGCCATTAAAATTGCTACACCAAGAAGAAATGCAGATGATAAACGGGTATTCATTGGGCAAATATATTATACTAGAACTGACATGTGAATACATTTTCACGCATTTTGCGTGCATAGATCCTGAGAAATCAGTACCCTGAACAACCACCTCTGGCCGTAATAATGGCATTGATACGCCTGGGCATTGAGTCAAACTGAGCTTGGATGGCGTGTACAGGTACAGCTGCCCATGCAGCTTCAACACGATACCACCGTTCATCAAGAATAGTGACTGGCGTATTGTGACGAGCCAGTTGCTCAGCCACCATTGACCAGGCATTTTCAGTTGGTGAGAGATCTGGAGAATGTGCTGGCCAGGACTGCAGTCGAACATTTTCTGTATCCAGAAACGCCCGTACAGAACCTGCAACATGCGGTCGTGCATTATCCTGCTGAAATGTAGGGTTTCGCAGGGATAGAATGAAGAGTACAGCCACGGGTCGTACTACATCTGAAATGTAACGTCCACTGTTCAAAGTGCCGTCAATGTGAATAAGAGGTGACCGAGACGTGTAACCAATGGCACCCCATACCATCACGCCGGGTAATACGTCGGAATGGCGATGACGAAAACACCCTTCCAATGTGCGTTCATCGCGATGTCGCCAAACACGGATGTGACCATCATAATTCTGGATCCATCCGAAAAAATTACGTTTTGCCATTCGTGCACCCAGGTTCGCCGCTGAGTACACCATCGCAGGCACTCCTGTCTGTGATGCAGCGTCAATGGCAACCGCAGCCATGGTCTCCGAGCTGATAGTCCATGCTGCTGCAAACGTCGTCGAACTTTTCGTGCAGATGGTTGTTGTCTTGCAAACGTCCCCATATGTTGGCTTAGGGATCGAGACGTGGCTGCGCGATCCATGACAGCCATGCGGATAAGACGCCTGTCATCTTGACGCTAGTGATACGAGGCCGTTGGGATCCAGCACGGCGTTCCGTATTACCCTCCTGAACCCACCGATTCCATGTTCTGCTAATAGTCAGTGGATCTCGAGCAACGCGAGCAGCAATGTCGCGATACGAAAAACCGCAATCGCGATAGGCTACAATCCGACCTTTATCAAAGTAAGAAACGTGATGGTATGCATTGCTCCTCCTTACACGAGGCATCACAACAACGTTTCGCCAGGCAACGCCGGTCAACAGCTGTTCGTGTATGAGGAATCGGTAGGAAACTTTTTTCATGCCAGCACGTTGTAGGTGTCGCCACCGGTGCCAACCTTGTGTTAATGCTCTGAAAAGCTAATAATTTACATATCACAGCATCTTCTTGCTGTCGGTTAAATTTCACATCTGTAGCACGTCATCTTCGTGGTGTAGCAATTTTAATGGCCAGTGGTGTAGTACTGTACATGTACAACGATAAGATACATTTGTTATTGCTAATTAGTTTCGTAGTAGGCGAGCTACAGTCTACATGCTTGATGTCTCCTGTATGCATTACTATTTAAAATTCTAGAAACTTATCAGCTAAACCCCTCTACACATGAGAGTTTACAGCCGCGCAGGATTAGCCGAGCGGTCTGAGGCGCTGTAGTCAAGGACTGCGCGGCTGGTCCCGGCGGAGGTTCGAGTCCTCCCTCGGGCATGGGTGTGTGTGTTTGTCCTTAGGATAATTTAGGTTAAGTAGTGTGTAAGCTTGGGGACTGATGACCTTAGAAGTTAAGTCCCGTAAGATTTCACACACATTTGAACATTTTTGATAGCTTACAAACTACTGTACAACGATCCTCTACTTAAAACTACCGTGGTGAGGTTAAAATAAGCAGTGCGTGCAGATTCCTTTAATGCCATACGGTTGGACATCCTGCTCACAACATGGTCGAGGGGAAACGCATTCGATAAACTGGAGAAGGCTAATATCCGTCCAATCAGACATGGAAGAGAAAATAACTGTGCACGAATCACTTCTGTGGTTTAAGATATCTCTCGGAAGAGAAACAAAAGTTCAGAATAGCAGATTGGAACATCCACAGAGTCTCTACTACTTCTCACTACCCATAGAATGGGCACATCAAACTTCTAACAACTGTCGTCAACATCTGTTATTCGGAATAAAGTTCAATATACCGATGTCACTTGACGAAGGGAGAGAAGAGCAACAGTTCAGTACCTTTTAATTTGTAGCTGCAGAACACACTACGTGGCATATATGCCTTAAGTCAAAAGCCTCAATATGTACAGATCTCCAGAATGTCTTCCGTCGGCTCCAGATGCACTAAGTCCTCCAGTCAATATAATAAAGCCAAAAGGCTCTTCTTTACACACACGAGTCACTCTCATTGGTTCCAGTATGAGCACTGATTACTGCCTCACGAAATTTCAGTCGCTGCCCTGGAAACATAGTTTCATAGAGGCCTGCAGCAAAACTGTCTCTTTTTCACAATCCAATTGTTCAGTCTACTGTATACTCACCGAGCTCCGCTAGACTCACACACCATATGGACGGTATATGCCCCCTGCATTTATATGCAACCTGCACGTACCACCAAATCTCGGTAGATGGCAGGTTATGCACTTTCCTCTCACTTTGGAACCAGCGGCATATTTTGAAATGTGCGGAGAACCGGCGTGCTTTCCATTCTTCCAAATAAAATGTATCAGAGAAATTATAGCTTTAGAAGTGCATTAGGAATACTTTTTTGTTCCACGGTTATTTGTGTCAGAGCGTAATGTTCACACCTGTGTGGGTTATTATTTTATCACGTTAAACCATTTATGATTTTGCTATAGGGGTACTACACATTATGACAGTAGCAGTAGTAATCATACTAGCTGCAGTTAAGGATATTCAGGTGTCAGACTCGGATATTTACTTGAAAATCAACAAAGTGAATGTTATACATTTCCTCATATTCTAAATGGATAACTGACTAATCAGAGAATATTGAAAGACTGTGAGAATTTTGGGGCAGTTTCGATAGAAGACAGATGTTATTGTATAACAAGTATGAAATACTAAGTACGATTGCAATTCCAGTTGTTAAAATGTTGTATTTGAACGCCCTATAAACATATGCAACATGCGTTTTTACTTGACGTTATGTGTTCTTTGTTTTGGTCACGTGAGTGAGAATAGAATACATTTACAAAATGGTTCAAATGGCCCTGAGCACTATGGGACTTAACGTCTGAGATCATCAATCCCCTAGAACTTAGAACTACTTAAACCTAACTAACCTAAGGACAGCACACACATCCATGCCCGAGGCAGGATTCGAACCTGCGACCGTAGCGGTCGCCCGGTTCCACAGTGAAGCGCTTAGAACCGCTCGGCCACATCGGCCGGCATAACATGACATCACTAGATACAGTTGCTATGCTACTGTATCACCAATTTCACACCAAAGAAAAAATATGTTCATGTCCTGTTTTCTTGTCTTAAAAGAACGAGTTGTCTTTGGCTTGGCTGAAAACACTACTCTTTGACCAGTTGCTGAAGCGTTCGAGATATCTCCGGATGGACGTTCATTAGCAACATGCGTATATCAGAGAGGCGAGCGCCGTGCAGTAACGGGCGCAGTTTAGGGAACAACTTTGAGGCGTCTCTTCGGTAAACACAGAGGAAGGCGGCCGCATGCCGACGCCTAATCGCTGACAGGAACAGCGAGCTCGTTAATAAAAAGAAATTTGAGGAGTTTTACTGCAGAATAAGAAGGCAAAAAATACAAAGTTGGCGAAGCTCGCCTCTTTCGGTGTCAGGAACGGGATTTCTCAGACGGCACGAAACTTGGCCCTTGCCGGCGCGGCAGTAATTTTTACACGGCACGGAAGAGCTGGTTCCTCAGGGTGGGGTGGGCGTAGGCGGGTGGAGTGGGTGCGCGGGAGGAGGACCCACGGAGGGCGAGCAAGTTTTTTGGCCGGCGGCAGTGCCGGCAGTCGTTCCTTGCACCGCGAGATGGCACTAATGACGCCGACTTAATTAAGACCTCTCAACTAAGCCCATTAGTGTTTCCACAGGTCAGCCAACAAGTTAGCGGCGGTGAGACCCGCATTGAAATGGCAGCGCCAGGCGCCGGGGCTGGCCCCGCCTGGGCCACGCCGCTCCGTTTGACCCGTAATTTATGCTTAGTGGAGGGAGGGACAGGGGGTGAGGGGGACGGCATTAGCATCTACCGCCGACACCTCTGCAGAAGCCGCCGAGGCGGAGTGCTGCGGGCCACGTAGCGGAGTCCGAGTCACAGCTGCCTAGGCCCAACCAGCGAAGATGAAATCGACTGTCACTAGAATTGTAAAACTACCGTAGACTGTCATAAGTAAGCAAAGATTATAGTAGTTTTGCTAGTAGCTGTGTTGTGCTAAGGCAGTGGACTCGCATTCGAGAGGACAACGGTTCTAAACCGTCTCCGACCATCCTGATTTAGGTTTTCAGTCATTTCCATAAATCGTTTCAGGCAAATGCCCGGATGGTTCCTTTGAAAGGGAATGGCCGATGTCCTTCTCTATCCTTCCCTAATCCGAGATTGTGCTCCAATGACCTCGTTGTCGACGGGACGTTAAACTCTAACCCCCTCTTCCTCAGTTAAGGTCGTATCCGCATTACCCTTATGTTAGGTGTGTTGCATATCTATAGGGAATTACCTCTTTCTTTGATCTGTGTCTTACTACATTCACCTAAAAACGAGAAGCGGTATAGAAACTGAGGGATAGTATATAAACACATGGGTAGCCTATGGAATATTTTTGTTGTTTGTAGTTGCCATCCTATCTCTTACTTAAAAATAAACTGTATTTATAGTAAAAGTAAAGTTGTTGATGCTGAATTCAGGTTTCATTCGAAAATTGTTGACTTGTAACAAAAATGGTTCAAATGGCTCTGAGCACTATGGGACTTCACTGCTGTGGTCATCAGTCCCCTAGAACTTAGAACTACTTAAACCTACCTAACCTAAGGACATCACACACATCCATGCCCGAGACAGGATTCGAACCTGCGACTGTAGAGGTCACGCGGTTCCAGACTGTAGCGCCTAGATCCGCACGGACACTCCGGCCGGCGCGATTTGTAACAAATTGAAGCTTCCTTAAAATAATCAAAATGGAAAAATCAATAATGAGAGCGACGGGCGATGTGTACACACCAAAGAGCTATGTCAGTTAAATTAAATAAATCAAATTACTATCAAATCCACGTTCTTCAACAGTATTTCTCCATCAAATCCGATATAAACAAAAATCTATTGTAACCCACCTCCTCTTAATTATAAGCTGCACCTTGACCTGAAATATTTTATAATTATAAATATTCAGAATTATTACTCTAAAAAGATTCTCTGATAAGATATACAAACAAATAAATTAAGTAGAGTAAATAGTGTATTATCAATCACGGGGTAGGTTCCTCTGAATGGAATGAGATACCGCCCAATTCCTTGGGTTCAAAGACCTTAACTAATAGTACCCGGGTAAATATAATTAACATTTAAAATGATAGGGTATCTAATCCTAGTTTATTATTTAAATTTCACAGATTCATAGAAGAGCTACAAATAAATTTTAACATTTCACAGGGCAGCTGTAGTAAAAACGAATGAAAAATACAGATTTATCATAAATTATAGAAAACCCAATTTCCTTGTTAAAACGATAAGTTAAAAAAAAAAGAGAACATATCAAAATCGCCTCAATTCATCGTCGAAAGTTCTACTGAATACAAAACAACATGTGAGGTACACTTACATCTGAAGTACTTGCTTTGCTTACTTAAAAGTGCAGAACTTAAGCAGTGAACAATGGACTAACACTGACTGACGTACTGTTCTACATATGGAAAAAAACTAATAAAAAACAAGGAGAAGCAGTTAGTCCCCACTTTTTCTGTTACACATTCATTTATGTTTCTTTCTATGCCAGTGCTACCAATACTACACGTAATCCTGCGATATACTAAGCCATTTATGTAACGTACCAAATCCTCCAGACAGTAGTTTTGGCAGAGTGCAGACCTAACTTTTATTGTTTACCCTTAGCCACATAATCAACAAATATCGAGAATCATGAGGGAAGTTATTTTCCTGAGTAGGCTGTTTTATTTATGAAAAAGTTACATTATTTCCTGATTTAGCTCACAGGCAGACAACCGGCTGCCCGCGGACCGGATGCCGCCCGCGATTAGCTTCAGTCCGGCCGGCGGACAAAGTACGTGGGAGAGAGCATGAAATGGTGCAGAATTTTTCGACAGGAGTTTTTAAGATGGCTTTTGTAACAAGCCGTAAGTAAAGAAAAAGTGTTCGTGGCGCATAAATAAATGTAAACATCTGAAGATCAAAAGTAACGTAATCTCAAAAACACCTGTTTTCAGGCATGATTTGTTGGCGTGGGGTGACATGTAGGACATCCACTCACATCAGTCCATTACCCCACAAACATTAACGTCACGGACGATATAGTGTTGTCTTCATGGGCTAAGAGCCTTGCCATCACGCCACGTTACAAGATGGCCCGCGAGCTTCAGTAAGTAGGTAAACCAAACGCATGGGATACCAAAGGTTACCAATGCCTGATTTAGCTATTAGCTAATTTTTCCTCCTTGGGCATTATCAAGCACTCTCTGTTGCTTGCATTTCGTAAAAAAATGTAAGTATATAGAATATACGAGGGATTTTCAATAAGTAATGCGACAAATATTTTTGTGAAAGCGGTTTGGTTTTATTCAGGGTTCCAGTACATGATATTATTCCCCTCTCTTATGTCTATAATACGCTATTTATCAACATAATCTCCGTTCAATAACACGACGTCACGCCACGTTACTGAAAGGGCTTTATGCATGCATGGTACCACTCCACTGGTCGACGTCATAGCCAACATCTTGGACATCAATAACCTCCCCATCACCCAAATGCAGCTTCTCCGGGCTGCATCCTTAATTGTGCCAACCAGATGAAAGTCGGAAGGTGCGAGATCCAGGCTGTAGGGCGGACGACGAAAACCAGCCCAATGCATTTTTGTGAGCTCCTCTCAGGTGCGCAGACTCGTGTAAGGCCTTGCATTGTTAAGGATAAGGAGAAGCTCGTTTGCTTTTTCGTGACGACCAACACCCTGAAGTCGTTTTTTCAGTTTCCCAGGAGTAGCACAATATACTCCATAGTTGCTTACTGCACCACAAGGGAGGACGTCAAACAGAGAAACCGCTTCAGAGACACAAAACACTGTCGTCATGACTTTACCGGCAGGGGACGTGGCTCTGAATTTTTTCTTTGAAGCAGAGATGGTGTGGCGCCACTCCATGGACTGCCCTTTTGTTTCCGGTTTGAAGTAATGAACCCATGTTTCATCGCCTGTGGCGCTGTTCAACAAAACATTGCCACGATCAGCCTAAAACAAGCAGGCAATTCGGCACGGGTAATCCTTCCTTGCTCATTATAGTCCTTTGTAAGAGGGCGAGGGTCCCAGAAGGTACACAGGTCTGAGAGCCACAGAGGGTGGACGAATGTGCATCACCACCAACAGAGCTGTCCAGTTGTGCAACTGTGTGTTTGATTGCGATCCGTCACTCACCTCGAATGAGAGTGTCCGCACGTTCCATCAATGCAGAAGCAACAGCTGGGTGCGACTCGCTGGCACGTGAGAGATCAGACAGGTTTCCATGACCTTGTTGTTGGGACGATGACGCCCACCTCGCCCAACGACACACTGTGGTTTCTTTCTCTGCCAGGTCTCTGTAGACATTACGCAAGCACAGGTGAATATCTGTGATGCTTTGGTTTTCCGCCAAAAAAGAAAAACCTCAATCACAGCTCCCCGCTTGGAACGTACCTCTGTTACAGACGCCATTTTGAAGGCTACGTGTACCTCCGCCACCTATCGGAACTTCATGGAACTACGGGGCCTGAAGCGGGATATTCCATGATGTCTGACAAGAAATTCCACATTTTTCAACCGAAAGTGGCCGAGAAAAATAGTGTTGCATTACTTATTGAATGCCCCTTGTGCATTCCACACATATGTGAGGTAGAAGCAACATTTGATGACGTCCTTAATAACTATTTTGCGTATCCATGGTGGTTACGGGGCACAAGTATAACAAATGTGAAATATATGCTACGGTATGGAATGCATGGAGATCGATGTAGTCACAATCATATATGCTTGGAATATGTGTTATGTTGATGTATTTAATTCTGGTTCATCATTCCCAACAGCCACCACTCAGTGTAGGCCTAACTTTCATACTCTGTCATAATATTTATACATCATATCAATGCAGGATACACACGAGTTGGACGAAAATATGGAAATACAGCTCGAATGGCATGCTCTAACATAAATGCAGTTTCTAGCCGAGTCTGTGGGTTGCGCTCTTGTATTTGACCATGAACACATGAACAGCAACTGCACAGTGTCCTCGATACATTGTGAGTGTCAGTCGTGGTCAGGACATTATGTCGGAGTTAACTGATTTCGAACGTGGACAAACTGTTCGCGATGGTGGCTGCTTTCCTAACAAAGACAGCTGAAGTGTTCGATATTTGAAGAGCTACCATGTCGAAGGTTTATACTGCATACAAGGAAAGTGGAAAAACATCATCTGCTAAGGCACAACATGGATAGAAGCGTGTGTTGAGTGACGGCGACAGGTGGCCATTGGAGAGGACTGTGCTGAAGAATACGAGGACGACAGCTCCATATATCACTGCAGAACTGAATGCTGCACTCCAGAGCACTGTCAGCACAAAACAACACAACGGGACTTCATAAGCAGGGAATTATAGGGCTATCTGGAATCCTGAAACCACTCATCAGCCAAGCAAATACCCATAACAAGAAAATGTGATGCCGAAGTCAAGAAATCTGATTATGAGGTAATGGAAGAAAGTTGTTTGTTCGGATGTCTGATTTCACTCTGTATCCACCTTCTGGCCAAGTTTGAGTCCCATAAGTGAAACACGGTGGATTGGGTGATAATTTGGGCAGCCATATCATAGAATTCCACAGGTCTCCAGGTTACTCTTTGAGGATTCATTACTGCCAAGCGTTATGTGAGTAGTAGGGTAAGGGTGGAATAATTGCAATTTTGATATCATATTGTGCAGATGGTATCATCGCCACATGTCCGATGCCTTTCAATGCTGCGCGCAACCTTCCCGCGCTGGTAGTACAGCGCCACTCAGGTGTCTCCCTCTGCCGACAGCGACGAGGGGCGGCCGGAGCACGGTGGAGAACGGTTGCAACCAGGGAGCGACACGGAAGAGGGGAGCCTCGGACTGCGTTAACCAGGTACACGACGTGTTCCGGATAGAACCCTTTGGTCAGTATCGGTGACACCGAGGATAATACCGATCATTAACCTTTTTGAGTTATAGTGAGTTGTGATGATTGAAACGGTCGTCGCCCAAGGGTCTGCCGGCCTGAGTGGTCGAGCGGTTCTAGGCGCTGCAGTCTGTAACCGCGCGACTGCTACGGTCGCAGGTTCGAATCCTGCCTCGGCCATGGATGTGTTTGATGTCCTTAGGTTAGTTAGGTTTAAGTAGTTCTAAGTTCTAGGGGACTGATGACCACAGCAGTTAAGTCCCATAGTGCTCAGAGCCATTTGAATCATTTTGAACCCAGGCGTCTGAATACCGGGCGTGTTCTATGTGGCTGAGAGAACTCTGTGGCAGCGGGAGTTCGGAAACTTGTCATGCTATTCATATGTACTGTATTCAGATGTTTATTTTCGTGTCCCGTTCAGAGACAAATTCCGCTGTTTTTTTTTTTTTTTAAGCTGTTTGCATTGAGCAAGGATAAACGAATGAGGAACTGCAGTAATTTTGATAGGATGAGGGCATGTGTTACATTCACTTCTGATTGTAAACTTTTTCTTGGCCAAGATACCATACTAAATTAAAGCTTCACTGTAAGGTTTTTTGACATATTGTTTTAAATCAATTACTTCGTGTCGTTTTTAAAACTTTAGATGGTTACTTCAATAAAATTATGCTTACAACTGTTGTGTTACGCCCACCTCCTCACCCCCAGCCCTTCCACTTGAAGCTCTGTAACAATATTGATATGCAAATTAATGAAATTGATCAATTAATTGCCCCCACTCCTCTACCCACCTACCACCCTCAACCCCAGGTGACATCTTGTTTTCCTCAGCCGGCGAGTGGGTCCAAACCCCCTCCCCTTCCAACACCTACCCTATTGGCGGGAATTTCGAGTTTTAGCAGCAATTTTTAATTTTAACTGTAAATTTGTCAGTTCAGAGGATGTAATATTAATGGAAATTTTTTATGGAAATTGTTTATAAAATGGTAGAAATAAAAAAAGATTCATATGACAGGAAATTGGAGACTTATGCACTGCAGAGGACATAATTTGCATTTCGTAGAACAAGGCTACTCTTACCTTCCGATCACATCATATACTACAGTCGATGCGGGCAGTGGTGGCCGAGCGGTTCTAGGCGCTGCAGTCTGTAACCGCGCGACTGCTACGGTCGCAGGTTCGAATCCTGCCTCGGGCATGGTTGTGTGTGATGTCCTTAGGTTAGTTAGGTTTAAGTAGTTCTAAGTTCTAGGGGACTGATGACCTCAGATGTTAAGTCCCATAGTGCTCAGAGCCATTTGAACCATTTTTTTTTTTTTGAACTTCAGTCGATTTTCAGGGTGTTTTCCATGGCTCCCTCTACCTCTTTGTCCCAGAAATTCTCCTTTCTCACAGCTGCATTCTGTTTCTCAATCAAGCCTGCAGCAGCTGACTTGAAGAAAAAGAGGACAAGTTGTAACTTGCTGATACGGCATTCTGAGTTCCTATTAGTGCTCTGCAAAACAGAGATTGAAGATATATAAAGCCCAATACCCCACCACAGTCATCATCAGTCTTTGACAGTGCCTAGTTGTGCCTGTGTGATTCTCACAATATAAAATGGTCAACCAGTAGCGAAACTAGCGGCGTTGGTGATGGGAAACAGCCAAAATTGGGGCGATTGTCTTCTAAGTGTTTTTAAAAGAAATTATGAGCTCAAATTGCGACACTTTTAAATTTCTTAGCAAAGTTTTCAAATTTTTGTAGATTGTGATACACTATTAGTAACAAGCGGCTATAAAAGTTATTTCTTTTTCTTGCTATTACAGCATTCAATACCGAAATGCTGGCGGAATTAGAATGTCAGCTGGAAGTTGACAGTGACCATCAAGCCGAAGAGCTTGTGCTACCATCATGTAAATACGACTCAAAATTTTGTGTTGATAGTTTACATGTTCAGAAAACATTCGTCAAAGTGGTAATATCGTAACAAGTCCTCTGATGTTCTAGCATTAGAGTGTCAGCTGGAATCTGACAGTTACCAGCAAGCTAAAGAGGTTGTGCTACGATCATGTAACTACATCTCCAAATTCTGTGGGATAGCTTACGTGTTCAGAAAATAGCTCTTGACATATTCAGATCGTAACAACTACTTATAAAATTTTTGATCTCTCTGTTACAGCATTGAGGCGGCAGCTGACCGACCGTGAACAGTTGCTGGAAGCCGAAATGCAGCAAGAATATAAGTACATTCGTAATATATTGCTGTTTTTTCATTGTATACAGTTATGTGATGCATATGTCCTTCACTGTTGTAGATGCTGCTATGGAGCAAGAAGAGAATCGCAATCTAACAAGGGTATATGTCGAAATGTTGACCAGGAGTCATCACTTCCATCTGGTATGAACTTTAGAGAAAATGTTGCGTGACCGCTATCCATCATACTTGTACATGCTACCATTCTGCAGGAAGAACGGTATAAGATTTTCTTGAGAACCATCAGAACCTGTATTTATCCATTTCGAGAAAAGTGGAAGCTTCGAATCATTTTTGAATGCCAATGCTTTTCCTACACCACCTTAGGCATCGTTGTGCGTTGTTTCTGCGTTTTTTCATATATCCCATGTATAGGCAACTTTATATTTATTGTCGTGAATCAGGTGCGCGTCTGAAATCGAAGAAACTCTTCCTTCCCCAGAGCCCAGCACAATGACCCACTCCCTTTTTTTGTATGCCAATAGCATATAAGATATACAGTTGGAGACCGTGGCAGAAGGGTCTGGCGTTGTTCCAGGACTTAATGGTATTTGCAAATTTCAGCCTGAAGTATCTATCCCAGTCTGGATCAACTAAAAGCATGACGACCGCTACTGCGCTAGCTTTGATCTCGACACCGCTTAGCGCGTCATCAATAAACCAATGAACACCGCGAACTGGCCAAATGAGTAGCAATGCACTATTTCCTTCCATGTGTTCTACTTTGAGCATTAGTAGACATTACGGATGGTAACGCAAATTGACGCTCCGTATACCTCCAACTAATAATGCCGTTAATGTTGTAACAATCCTGCACTTTGGAAGCTGAACGCAATCGCCAAGGCACGTTCGGACAGCATTCCACACGCTTCCGGTCATCGCTAGGTACGCGGTACACCTATGCGATGTGTTTGTACCATTTCCTGCAAAATTACTTTTATTCTTCGGGCTGTGGCCAATTCCCTGTTTTTGATTGGTTACCAGTGTCTCTTTAATTCATGATAAAAATTTACAGCTTTGACACTACTGACCAGAAACCTACGGCAACACTAATGGAGTGCAAATCAGGGGACTAATTGAAATACACAGTGCTAACAATTTCCGTCAAAACTTCATCTCGTTCTTTACCACTTACTCTGCAATACTAATTAAAGAGAAAAGATTCAGGACAAACAGTTAACACAAATAACGCTAAATTGAAACACGCCAGATTATACGGCAGACAATACGAAGTATTCGTCTTCTAACATATCTCGCCGAGTACGTTTCTTTGAACAGGACTTACTTCGGGTGATTGTTAGCTCCCTAGGATAAAATAGAATATGAATAATAAAAATTCCAACCGCCGATCAGCTATTAGTTAGTAAATTCCTCCTAGAGTTAGGAACTGACATACCAGTCCGAATCCAGGTTCCACTGAAAGATTCTTCCCTTCAGGAAGATTCAGGAAAGAGACTAGATTTCTCTAGTTCAATGAAATTCCTGAAATCTGGATTCTTAGCCAATCAAAATTCTTCCTGCAGACTATTTCGCTTGTCGATTGCCCACTGAAAACCATGTTGCTCCAGCTATCTCTGCAGCTAATACCATTAAAACACCCATGTGTGTGGTCGAGCGGTTCTAGGCGCTTTAATCTGGAACCGCGCTACCGCTCCGGTCGCAGGTTCGAATCCTGCCTCGGGCATGGATGTGTGTGATGTCCTTAGGTTAGTTAGTTTTAAGTAGTTCTAAGTTCTAGGGGACTGATAACCTCAGATGATAAGTCCCATAGTGCTCAGAGTCATTTGACCCACTTTTGCCCATGAGCAAATTTGGCCCGATAAAGACCAGAAAATGTTGCGTGACGATACTGAAACTATCGCGAACACCAGGTGCTATAAATGCATTCCCGAGTCCTACAAAGGGTACTCAGATACAGTCTGTAAATCTAATAACGGACATGCGGCGTAGATTGGCCTGAGAAATATTTGCTAAGAAAAAAAATTCGATAACCTGCTCTGTTTGAGTTAACTAGCATCGAAGCAAGACAACCAGGCGGCTGCGCGCAGAAATACAAGCGGCCGCCCAGATACAGTTAGTGTCAGTAGTTCACACAATGTGGATGACAGCGCACGCGGTCACTCAGCTTGTGGCTCAGATTCTTTCTTTACTACCGTCCCATGTCGAATTTTTGTATCACTTTTCTTGTACCGCTTTAGAAGCAAACAAAGAACGAGTTTGGCGAAATCGTCTCTGGTGGGCTACTTGAATAGGTGCTCGGAACAGCCTGCTTTTTCTTTTTCTTTTCAACTGTATTCTGACTGGTTTAATGCGGCCCGCCGTAAATTCCTCTCCTGTGCTAATCTCTTCACCTGAGAATTTCACAAGCAACCAACATCCTGAATTATTCATTGGGTGTATTCCAGTCGCAGTCTTCCTTTACAGTTTTTGCCCTCTACAGCCTCCTCTAATATCCGGAAATTATTCGCTGATATCTTAGCATATGCCCTATAATCCTATCCCTTCTCCATATTATTGTTTTCCACATATTCCTTTCCTCTCCGATTCTGCACAGAACCTTCTCATTCCTTATTTTATTAGACCACCTAATTTTTAACATTTGTCCGCAGCACCACATCTCCAATGCTAAGACTGTCGTCTGTTCCGATTTACACATAGTCCATGTTCCACTACAATGCGTACCTTCTCAGAAATTTCTTCCTCAAATTAAGGCCTATATTTGCTACTAGTAGACTTCTCGTGGCCAGGAATGCCCTTTTCACGAGTGCTAGTCTGCTTTTGACATCCTCCTTGTTCCGTCCGTCATTGGTTATTTTGGTGCCTAGGTAGTAGAATTCCTTAACATCTACCTTATGACCATTAATCCTCATATTAAGATTCCCGCCATTCTTATTTCTGATATGTCTCATTACTTTTCTCTTTCTTTGATCTGCTCTCAGTCTGTAATCTGCACTCATTAGACTGGTCATTCCATTCAATAGATCATGTAATTCTTCTTCACTTTCAGTGAGGATAGCAATGTCATCAATGAATGAATATAATTGATATTCTTTCACCTTGAATTTTAATTCCATTGCTGAAACTTCCTTTTACTTTCATCACTGCTTCTTCGATATGCCGATTGAAGAGTAGGGGTGAAAGAATACACCCCTTTGCTACACACTTTTTAATCCGAGCGCTTCGTTGTTGGTCGTCCACTACGATTATTCCGTCTTGGTTCTTGTACATATTGTATACTACCCGTCTGACCACATAGCTTACCCCTACTTTTCTCCGAATTTTGAACATCATGCACCATTTTACACTGTCGAATACTTTTTGCAGGTCGACAAATCCTATCAACGTGTCTTTGTTTTTTTTAGTCTTGCTTCCATCATCAACCGCAACGTAATAATTGCTTCTCTGGTGCCTTTACCTTTTCTAAAGCCGAACTGATCGTCACCCAGCACATCCTTAATTTTCTTTTCCATAATTCTGCATATTATTCTTGTTACCAACTTCGGTGAATGATCTGTTACGCTGACTGTGCGATAATTCTCGTTCACTTCAGCTCTTGCAGTCTTCGGAATCCCGTGAGGATACTTTTCCGAAAGTCAGATGGTATGTTGCCAGACTTACACATTCTACCCACCAATGTGAATAGTCGTTTTGCTGCCACATAGCTACAATTGCGTGGATCTATGCCTCCCTTGAATTCTAAAAATTCTGTAAACACATACACTCCGCTTCACTTTCCGCGTCAATCTACCTTCCTAAGCTCGCATCCTATATTAACTCATTACCTTTCCACACCTTCTTTTTTTTTTTGGAGCACCTTTAGTCCCTATACATCAATCGCAAAACTGGGTCCCAGCTTCCAATAGCGTACCCAGTAATTAGCAATCCAAGTACCCAAACACCACAACATTTAGATTCATTATCTGCACAGCTTCATGCCTTATCCCGCTCTCTCGCAGCGGAACATCAACCAACAATTGTATCCTCGAGCTAAACCTTTGGCGTGATCTTATACCTCTCAATGAGCAGATTATGACACTATTTCAAATTTTAAATTCTTTCATAAGCGCAGTAAATACTAAACATCCAAATTATGTAGTCCCTGGTAGCCGTTAGATCTTGAACTCTCAACCTGGCTCATGCACTGTGCAACGTTTTTGCCGTTAGTGGGAAATTTAGAAATGAGTCATGCAAAAAAAAAAATTCCATATGATAAATGGTAGGCTCTGCAGTCCTCGTTGTTGAACTAGGAAAAAAATGGTATATAAAAAACTTTAGGGATAAAAGTGCAGATGTTTCTGTTGATCCCTCCGTCGGAGATTCGAGTCCTCCCTCGGGCATGGGTGTGTGTGTTGTCCTTAGGGTAGATTAAGTAGTGTATAATCTTAGGGATCGATGACCTCAGCAGTTTGGTCCCGTAATATCTTACCACAGATTTCCAGTTTTTCTGTTGATGATTGAGGAAAGTGTACTTAACATCGTTACATCTGTATTTGCTTCATTTTCTGGCTAATAATTACAGCTGTTACAAGTAGTTATGTTTCTAAAGTTGGATAGTACCGCCAAATAAATCTGGTGCAAGCAAGACATTTATGTTTGTTTTATGCTGGGCAGCAGGTCAGATGTTGAAGAGTGGATGCTTGGACGTAAAACGGGTCGCCTATACTGCCAGCTGTAGTCCACTTCGTGGTACAA
This sequence comes from Schistocerca serialis cubense, assembly GCF_023864345.2. Classification (NCBI taxonomy): domain Eukaryota; kingdom Metazoa; phylum Arthropoda; class Insecta; order Orthoptera; family Acrididae; genus Schistocerca; species Schistocerca serialis. The sequence goes on from NC_064638.1 coordinate 336,970,703, forward strand.
TTACGACCGTGCGGAAAACATCAGGTAGTAAACTATGTGACGTTTGTGGGAAGACGTTAGACGCGCAGAAAAAAGAACCTACACACTGTCGTGGGGTACATATTAAGGTACTAATTATAAGAATATCTGTACTTATACCCCCAACTCCCTGTACTTTAGTGGAAAATGCGAAAATCACCGCTGTTTTGTTCATAGTAAAACGAAAATAATTTGCAATTATTAATTATTAGTAAATCATTATACCTCTCATATATCCTTGAACGTTCTTTTCAATGTAAGAGATTATGAGTGTTAAAGTAAATACGTATGACTGAAATATTTGTCGGCGTACAGTACGAGGAAGAATGGACTGTGAAAGAAGATGCCAGTATCGAACGAGTCGCTCAGCAGCTTTTATTTCACAGCGGACTCTTAAGTACTTTACAGACTTCTTCCCTCAAATAAACGCTCACGATTGCTGTAAGAAACTGTGCTTACGATTTAAAAAACGGACTAAGTGGCGTGTAGGCACGTACCATTATGCTCTTTATCACCGACTGTAAGTTTCGTGTCCATACAGCTATCATCATACTGTAGGCTGTTAGTGACTAGCTTACAACAAGCTGGGACCCAATTTCTCGAGTCTTATTGTAATGATTTATGACGTCTGTTGTTTCTAACAGGTAGTCTTTGTCATTGTTAACCGTCACACGCAATGCGGGCGATCGCCGAGGCAGAGAGGCAGCCGTGAATAAGGCATAAGTATCGGTATTGCCCCTCACCGCGGCGCCTTCCACATCCTTATTCCGAGGCAAAGCAGCGGCCCGCCTGCCGTGACTCCCGCCTAGCCGGCACAATGCTTCTCCATTCTCATTGTCAGCGTCTTTTCCGACCGCCACCGGAGCGTTTTTCCACAGCATTTAGGTATTCTCTTTATCAGTTTACCGGATGTTCGTATTCACTTTGAGCAAACAGGCAGATCAACCCTGCACAAATTATGGCAGTTAAAGCTGCTGGCCGTTAAAAAACAAGACTGTTTTACGGGCGCACATTTGACCGAACATTTCGCCTTTGATTCCATTTCACTTGCTGCATAAATTTCGATAAAATCTGTTCTAAAGGGCACAATCTTTTCGATGATTTATGTCTACGTGCAATAGAAAATATTTTTTTTACCGAGTAAGGTTGTCGTGAGATATGGTCGTCGGTCCCGACTCATCTCTAACATTCATTTCTTTAAGCATTTTCATGGAGAGATACCCCAGAGAGATTAATTGCTAGAGGGAAATGCTTAAGTCCTCCCCAGTAATCATCACATGCGGCTCTCATAAAACACAAAAAAATTAATAACATGTGCCGCCAAGCTTGGTGCAAGTCTTTCTATGAAATGAAATGATCGTATGGCATTGTTGGCCGGGAGGACCCATTTGGGGGAGTTCGGCCACCATATTGCTAGTCCTTTTTAGTTGACGTCACTTCGGCGACTTGCGAGTGAATGATGATGGACACACAACACCCAGTCACCTGCCGGAAATCGAACCCGGGCCCTCTGCGGGGTAGGCTGTAACGCTACCGCTACGCTACAGAGGCGGACAGTCTTTCAATTTCACACCATTTTATAGTCATGTTACTTTATTCTACTGACTTGATTTTTTTCTTTCGAGTTAAACCAAATCAGCAATTTAAGCTCGGTTTGTGACGTGAATTTTAAAAACGTCACAGAAAATAATTTTCTGCACTGGCGTTTTACTCCTTGCATGAAGTGCATGTATTTACAATTTCACGTTAAAACAATTTTGTTTAAATGTAACAGTCAATTGCTATCGGGCACTTGAAAGCCGTCACACCCACAGTAAGTGAATGAAAAACCCTGCACTTTCTTAAACGTTAAGTGAGGGTAGTCCTTTTGAGAAGATCTTTGAGCCGTGGCGCTCGTTGCTGACGCGCCAGTCTCTTGTGTGTCCATTATCGATCCTACGATATTTCTTATATTTGATTGCCTTGTTGTTTTCCGCATTCGCTGAGCGAGTGGCAGTTGACGTTTGCTGGGGCTAACTGCTGGGACGCCGCGAGGTACGAGGTGGGAAGCAACCACGTATATGTTGAGTTGGTTGTACGCGGTCTGCCAGTTCAGGATGGAGGATATGTGTTGGCTGCCTGCCTGTCTGCTCTCCTGATTTTGCTCGCCGTGCCTTGCGATCGCCTAGCTTGGGTTGCTGCCTGGTGTATCCTACACAAGCCATACCGGACGTCCAGCAGAAGTTAAGCAGCCTTGTGTATTTTTTTTAAAGAAAAGGAGCAAATGAATAAGACTTTTGTAACCAATTTTGGTGGCCTCTTAAGTATGGCCTTAGCGTTTACACTGCCTCTGGGGAGAGCTAATTCTTTTAAATTTAAATAGTTGGGGTTCCCTGTCCTTTATAATTTTTTGGGGGTTTTATTTGAATTTTCTCTTTGGGCTTCCATCCTTGTGCTTGGTTAAATGTTTACTTGTATAGCGGGAAGTGACTCCTGGTTAAAACTCGGAGAAGGTGTTTGATGTTACTGCCGCCTCCGGCATTCGTCTTTTCAATTAAGTGTTGTCATCCCTTCGAGCGACCTGGTGTCACCCCTCGTTAATTATGCTGGTTTATGTGCATTTAATTTTGAATTGGCCGTTTGAATTAAAATTTTGGAGAAAAGTATAGCACTAAGGCAACCTCATTGTATACCACCTTGTGCCCCGGTCTAGTACCTTAATTTTCAGTGGCACGAATTAGCTCCACTACCGATTTTTCTGATGTGCTCCCTTCAAAATCTTGTATTGTATAAGTTTGCCCCATGTGTGTCTGGGAACATAGAGATGAGCTTTAGTGTGACTTCAGTGCTAGTCAGTTAATGGAATCTTCATTTTGGGTTGGCTTCCACTGAAGAGTTTGAGGGGAGCGTAGTGTGTTTGATTTGTTATTAGTTTAATTACTGTAAGTTTGTTTATTTAATGGGGAGCAAGGCATTTAAAGACTGTTGCTATTAACTCCTCTAGTTGCTGGGTATTGCTAATTCGTTCCAAATGGCCTACTACTTATTCAATGGCAAGGCTGTTGATTAGTTGGTTACTGTGACTACAAATTCACGCTATTTATTTGTTGCCGAAATTGTAGAAGTGTCTATGTCGTGATTCAATCACTAGCTACGTATTTGTGCTAAATTGATATAAACCTTACATTGCCTCCTTAAAATTTGTTGCCAGCAGAAACCCTTAAGAGAACTAAGTTTTGTCACTGCTTATGCTAACCTTTACTGGGAGCAATATTTCATGTAGTTAAATTTTGTCTTAGAATGTGTATTTCTCTGATGTAATAAACGAGTGATAAAGGAAAAAAGTGAAGGGGCCTGGTCCTTCCTATTGTGTCCGGTTTGTAACACGTATCAGTCTTAAGATACAGTTCCTGTAATGAGGAAACCTCTTTTCATTTAAGTACGTAATACATCCCAATTTTCTTCTGAAGATTGAACTCACATAACAGGGAAGCAGCTGTTTTCTGTAAAAATGAAAAAGGCAAGAATTGGACGGCGGGTATTTTATCAGGGGTTGAGCCGTGGCAGGGTTGCTGGCGTTTATCGTGAGATCTCCCTCGTGTTTGAAGCCACTGAGATCTTTGCTCGAGGTTGTTGATGGGGCAGATGGCGTGTTGTGGCGTGGCGAGTTGGCGAGTGGTAACGGAGCGAGCAGGACGGCTTGAGAGGTCCAACCGGCGAGTAAGCGAGCACTCGCGCAAGCGTCTTGGGCACGGAGCCCAGCGAATGGTTGCTGGGCACATTTGTGGGCCGATTTGAATCCTTGTTGTCTTCGCTCGTAGCCTGCGCAGCCAGGTGTTAATGGCTGGTGTTCGCGGCCACGATGTTGCTTCTGCAGCTGTTGCGCTGGGGATATCGCAAGATCTGTTGAACTGTCGGTTTGATCGGAGGGTATTAAAACAGTGGGCGGCGCAGTTGATGCAAAGTACATTCACTCGCTTATGGAATGTAGACCGTTAATTTATGCTGAGATGATTGGTTTGGTGTCGCACCACAGGTCTGCTATTAAGTATTTTAGTGTAGTGTCGTCGCCGTAGTTGGCGGTAGTTTTCCGTAGACACGCTCCGGTCGGCAAAATTGTGACAATGTAAAATGGTGAAAGATGTTCAAAATTCCGAGAAAAGTAGGGGTAAGTTATAGGATGAGATCGGTCTTATTCAATAAAGTACAACCGCCAAGAGGGAACAATAAGAGTGCACGACAAAGAACGAAGTGCTCGTATTGAAAAGGGTGTAAGACAAGGATGTAGCTTTTCGCTCCTACAGTCTGTATATCGAGGAAGCAATGACGGAAAAAAGAAAGGTTCAATAGTCGAATTAAAATTCAAGGTGAAAGGATATCATTGATACGATTCGCTGATGACATTGCTATCCAGAGTGAAAGTCAAGAAGCATTACACGATCTGCTGAACGGAATGAACAGTCTAATGAGTACAAAGAAAGACGAAGGTAATCAAAAGTAGTAGAAATGAGAACAGCGAGAAACTTAACATCATGATTGATGGTCACGAAGTAGATGAAGTTGAAGAATTCTGCTACCTAGTCGGTAAAATAACCAATGACGGGCGGAGCAAGGAGGACATCAAAAACCGGCTAGCAATGGCAAAAAGGGCATTCCTGGCCAAGAGAAGTCTACTAATATCAAACAAGAGGCCTTAATTTGTGGAAGAAATTTCTGAGAATGTACGTCTGGAATACAGCATTGTATGGTAGTGAAACATGAACTGTGGGAAAACACGGAAAAGAAGATAATCGAAGTATTTGAGGTGTGGTGCTACAGACGAATGTTGAAAATTAGGTGGACTGATAAGGTAAGGAATGAGGAGGTTCTGCGCAGAATCGGAAAGAAAGGAAAGTGTGGAAAACACTGATAAAGAGAAAGGACCGGATGATAGGACATCTGGTAAGACATGAAGGAATGACTTCCGTAGGTTGCAAGTGCTACTCTGAGATGAAGAGGATATCACAGTAGAGGAATTCCTGGCGGGTCGGCCGGCAGGCCGGAGTGGCCGAGTGGTTAAAGGCGTTACAGTCTGGAACCGCACGACCGCTACGGTCGCAGGTTCGAATCCTGCCTCGGGCATGGATGTGTGTGATGTCCTTAGGTTAGTTATGTTTAAGTAGTTCTAAGTTCTAGGGGACTTATGACCACAGCAGTTGAGTCCTATAGTGCTCAGAGCCATTTGAACCATTTTTGAACCTGGCGGGTCGCACCAAACAAGTCACAAAACTGATGTCCAAAAAAAAAAAGGAAAAGTGTCCTACAATGATGTTTTACACTCGTTTGGCGGAACGTGATTGGTGGTCGTGGAAGATTGTATTTGATATCCTTGTTCAGCCTTTTTTTTGGGGCGGGGGGGGGGGGGGGGGCGGCACAGCGGTAAAAGCGGAAGGTTGCACCATTAGCGGCAGTGCCTATGTGTTTTTATCCTTGTATCCTCTCGAAATATACGTGCGTTCGCCACATTCAGTGTGAGCAAAGAATTAATGATTTGCAGTTTCATAAAGAGCAATTGGCGTGGTCTTTTGATACTTTTAAAATTAAAAGTACGAGTGTAGCAAATTTTCTTGGGCCCGATCTGGCTGCCCTCTAACTCTAGTTTAGATGTAAGTGCACCACGCTCTCCTAGGATAATCTACAGATCATTTAAAAATGGCTCTGAACACTATGGGACTTAACATCTGAGATCATCAGTCCCCTAGAACTTTTTCTTTTGGTCATCAGTCTACTGACTGGTTTGATGCGGCCCGCCACGAATTCCTTTCCTGTGCTAACCTCTTCATCTCAGAGTAGCACTTGCAACCTACGTCCTCAATTATTTGCTTGACGTATTCCAATCTCTGTCTTCCTCTACAGTTTTTGCCCTCTACAGCTCCCTCTAGTACCATGGAAGTCATTCCCTCATGTCTTAGCAGATGTCCTATCATCCTGTCCCTTCTCCTTATCAGTGTTTTCCACATATTCCTTTTCTCTCCGATTCTGCATAGAACCTCCTCATTCCTTACCTTATCAGCCCACCTAATTTTCAACATTCGTATATAGTACCACATCTCAAATGCTTCAATTCTCTTCTGTTCCGGTTTCCCCACAGTCCATGTTTCACTACCATACAATGCTGTACTCCAGACGTACATCCTCAGAAATTTCTTCCTCAAATTAAGGCCGGTATTTGATATTAGTAGACTTCTCCTGGCCAGAAATGCCTTCTTTGCCATGGCGAGTCTGCTTTTGATGTCCTCCTTGCTCCGTCCGTCATTGGTTATTTTACTGCCTAGGTAGCAGAATTCCTTATCTTCATTGACTTCGTGACCCTCAATCCTGATGTTAAGTTTCTTGCTGTTCTCATTTCTAATACTTCTCATCACCTTCGTCTTTCTCCGATTTACTCTCAAACCATACTGTGTACTCATTAGACTGTTCATTCCGTTCAGCAGATCATTTAATTCTTCTTCACTTTCACTCAGGATAGCAATGTCATCAGCGAATCGTATCACTGATATCCTTTCACCTTGTATTTTAATTCCACTCCCGAACCTTTCTTTTATTTCCATCATTGATTCCTCGATGTACAGATTGAAGAGTAGGGGCGAAAGGCTACAGCCTTGTCTTACACCCTTCTTAATACGAGCACTTCGTTCTTGATCGTCCACTCTTATTATTCCCTCTTGGTTGTTGTACATATTGTATATGACCCGTCTCTCCCTATAGCTTACCTCTACTTTTTTCAGCATCTCGAACAGCTTGCACCATTTTACATTGTCAAACGCTTTTTCCAGTTCGACAAATCCTATGAAAGTGTCTTGATTTTTCTTTAGCCTTGCTTCCATTATTAGCCGTAACGTCAGAATTGCCTCTCTCGTCCCTTTACTTTTCCCAAAGCCAAACTGATCGTCACCTAGCGCATTCTCAATTTTTTTTCCATTTTTCTGTATATTATTCTTGTAAGCAGCTTCGATGCATGAGCTGTTAAGCTGATTGTGCGATAATTCTCGCACTTGTCAGCTCTTGCCATCTTCGGAATTGTGTGGATGATGCTTTTCCGAAAGTCAGATAGTATGTCGCCAGACTCATATATTCTACACACCAACGTCAATAGTCGTTTTGTTGCCACTTCCCCCAATGATTTTAGAAATTCTGATGGAATGTTATCTATCCCTTCTGTCTTATTTGATCGTAAGTCCTCCAAAGCTCTTTTAAATTCCGATTCTAATACTGGATCCCCTGTCTCTTCTAAATCGACTCCTGTTTCTTCTTTTATCACATCAGACAAATCTTCACCCTCATAGAGGCTTTCAATGTATTCTTTCCACCTATCTGCTCTCTCCTCTGCTTTTAACAGTGGAATTCCCGTTGCACTCTTAATGTTACCACCGTTGCTTTTAATGTCACCAAAGGTTGTTTTGTCTTTCCTGTATGCTGAGATGTCCTTCCGACAATCATATCTTTTTCGATGTCTTCGCATTTTTCCTGCAGCCATTTCGTCTTAGCTTCCCTGCACTCCCTATTTATTTCATTCCTCAACGACTTTTATTTCTGAATTCCTGATTTTCCCGGAACATGTTTGTACTTCCTCCTTTCATCAATCAATTGAAGTATTTCTTCTGTTACCCATGGTTTCTTCGTAGCTACCTTCTTTGTACCTATGTTTTCCTTCCCAACTTCTGTGATGGCCCTTTTTAGAGATGTCCATTCCTCTTCAACTGTACTGCCTACTGCGCTATTCCTTATTGCTGTATCTACAGCGTTAGAGAATTTCAAACGAATCTGATCGTTCCTTAGTATTTCCGTATCCCACTTCTCTGGGTATTGATTCTTCATGACTAATGTCTTGAACTTCAGCCTACTCTTCATCACTACTATATTGTGATCTGAGTCTATATCTGCTCCTGGGTACGCCTTACAGTCCAGTATCTGATTTCGGAATCTCTGTGTGACCATGATGTAATCTAATTGAAATCTTCCCGTATCTCCCGGCCTTTTCCAAGTATACCTCCTCCTCTTGTGATTCTTGAATAGGGTATTCACTTTTACTAGCTGAAACTTGTTACAGAACTCAATTAGTCTTTCCCCTCTTTCATTCCTTGTCCCAAGCCCATATTCTCCTGTAACATTTTCTTCTACTCCTTCCCGTACAACTGCATTCCAGTCGCCGATGACTATTAGATTTTCGTCCCCCTTTACATATTGCATTACCCTTTCAATATCCTCATACACTTTCTCTATCTGTTCATCTTCAGCTTGCGACGTCGGCATGTATACCTGAACTATCGTTGTCGGTGTTGGTCTGCTGTCGATTCTGATTAGAACAACCCGGTCACTGTACTGTTCACAGTAACACACCCTCTGTCCTACCTTCCTATTCATAACGAATCCTACACCTGATATACCATTTTCTGCTGCTGTTGATATTACCCGATACTCATCTGACCAGAAATCATTGTCTTCCTTCCACTTCACTGACCCCTACTATATCTAGATTGAGCCTTTGCATTTCCCTTTTCAGATTTTCTAGTTTCCCTACCACGTTCAAGCTTCTGACATTCCACGCCCCGACTCGTAGAACGTTATATTTTCGTTGATTATTCAATCTTTTTCTCATGGTAACCTCCCCCTTGGCAGTCCCCTCCCGGAGATCCGAATGGGGGACTGTTCCGGATTCTTTTGCCAATGGAGAGATCATCATGACACTTCTTCAAATACAGGCCACATGTCCTGTGGATACACGTTACGTGTCTTTAATGCAGTGGTTTCCATTGCCTTCTGCATCCTCATGTCGTTGATCATTGCTGATTCTTCCGCCTTTAGGGGCAATTTCCCACCCCTAGGACAAGAGAGTGCCCTGAACCTCTATCCGCTCCTCCGCCCTCTTTGACAAGGCCGTTGGCAGAATGAGGCTGACTTCTTATGCCGGAAGTCTTCGGCCACCAATGCTGATTATTTATCAAAATTTAGATAGTGGCGGGGATCGAACCCGGGACCGCAGATGTTTTGATTATGAATCAAAGACTCTACCCCTAGACCACTGGTACATACCGCTATGTTTTAGAACTACTTAAATGTAACTAACCTAATGACATCACACACATCCATGCCCGAAGCAGGATTCGAACCTGCGACCGTAGCGGTCGAGCGATTTCAGACTGCAGTGCCTCGAACCGTTCGGCCACACCGGCCGGCAACCGATCGGTCACCTAGCATAAGTGGTGTCTATTCAGATTAAGCTGGCTTACTTCAGAATGTGTCTATCTCAAGGCGTAAAAGGTAGTGAAGCTCTGCTGCGGAAAAAAGTAACTAGTTTGGGCAGATGATTTGGCATGCAGAGACCACAGCGCGTAATAGTGTACCGTTATAGCAGTGCATTCGGCATTAGTAGTTACGTTGTTCTGTGGTGATTAGTGACAAGAGGTTCACCAGCTGTTACATGTGGAGTCAATTGTTATTGTGCGGTAGCTCTCGTCAACGAGAATGAACTGATGAAAATTGGAATTCACTTGCCGTTGAGTGTTTCGAGGTGCAAACCTTTGAAAACAAACCCGATTTTTGATGTTATTTATTAAACTGCATATGTAGCATCACATCATTAATCTTACAAGTAAAGAAGGCCTGCCTGTTTTGCATTTGGCAATTTTGCTTAACTGAAGCTGTTATTATGGTTGGCCTGCCTGTTCTCAATTACTTGAATTAAGAGCTGTTTCATAATTTGTTAGATGAAACTGTTATTAAGGAAGGCCTACATATTTTATTGCCCTATTATTGAGATCTGAAACCTTACTCAGTCTGTGTTGTAGTTAACTGATACTGTGATTGCCGAGGGCCTACTTGTTTCAGAGGTTTTATATCAACAGGGCAGTAACAGGAAGGACACATGACGGTACATGAGCCCAATCATTTCTCCTTACATCCCTTTATCCGTAATTGTGAGTTCCAGGGCTGATCAGAAAGTTTCCACTTGAGGGAGTTGCTGCTGCATAAATGCGACGTAACGCGAATCCGACGAGGCTATATGAGCAGCAACATGCAGCAAGGGATTAGTGTGGCATTCGTCCTTTCGGACGTCCGCGTGTAAGTGCGGAAACGTGAACTATGGCGGCGTTATTACCAAATGCGAATAGTACCAACGTGCTGTTATTCTCTTCTTCGCTACCGAAGGACAAACACCAGTAGACATCAATCCGAGAATGAAAGTCTCTATGGCAGCATGTTATGAAACGTCCCCTTAGCAAAATTAATGAATTACTGTGCTGATAAACCTCTTACATTATTTGATGTAAGCTTCTGCAGCTGTTGCGCTGGGGATATCGCAAGATCTGTTGAACTGTCGGTTTGATCGGAGGGTATTAAAACAGTGGGCGGCGCAGTTGATGCAAAGTACATTCACTCGCTTATGGAATGTAGACCGTTAATTTATGCTGAGATGATTGGTTTGGTGTCGCACCACAGGTCTGCTATTAAGTATTTTAGTGTAGTGTCGTCGCCGTAGTTGGCGGTAGTTTTCCGTAGACACGCTCCGGTCGGCAAAATTGTGACAATGTAAAATGGTGAAAGATGTTCAAAATTCCGAGAAAAGTAGGGGTAAGTTATAGGATGAGATCGGTCTTATTCAATAAAGTACAACCGCCAAGAGGGAACAATAAGAGTGCACGACAAAGAACGAAGTGCTCGTATTGAAAAGGGTGTAAGACAAGGATGTAGCTTTTCGCTCCTACAGTCTGTATATCGAGGAAGCAATGACGGAAAAAAGAAAGGTTCAATAGTCGAATTAAAATTCAAGGTGAAAGGATATCATTGATACGATTCGCTGATGACATTGCTATCCAGAGTGAAAGTCAAGAAGCATTACACGATCTGCTGAACGGAATGAACAGTCTAATGAGTACAAAGAAAGACGAAGGTAATCAAAAGTAGTAGAAATGAGAACAGCGAGAAACTTAACATCATGATTGATGGTCACGAAGTAGATGAAGTTGAAGAATTCTGCTACCTAGTCGGTAAAATAACCAATGACGGACGGAGCAAGGAGGACATCAAAAACCGGCTAGCAATGGCAAAAAGGGCATTCCTGGCCAAGAGAAGTCTACTAATATCAAACAAGAGGCCTTAATTTGTGGAAGAAATTTCTGAGAATGTACGTCTGGAATACAGCATTGTATGGTAGTGAAACATGAACTGTGGGAAAACACGGAAAAGAAGATAATCGAAGTATTTGAGGTGTGGTGCTACAGACGAATGTTGAAAATTAGGTGGACTGATAAGGTAAGGAATGAGGAGGTTCTGCACAGAATCGGAAAGAAAGGAAAGTGTGGAAAACACTGATAAAGAGAAAGGACCGGATGATAGGACATCTGGTAAGACATGAAGGAATGACTTCCGTAGGTTGCAAGTGCTACTCTGAGATGAAGAGGATATCACAGTAGAGGAATTCCTGGCGGGTCGGCCGGCAGGCCGGAGTGGCCGAGTGGTTAAAGGCGTTACAGTCTGGAACCGCACGACCGCTACGGTCGCAGGTTCGAATCCTGCCTCGGGCATGGATGTGTGTGATGTCCTTAGGTTAGTTATGTTTAAGTAGTTCTAAGTTCTAGGGGACTTATGACCACAGCAGTTGAGTCCTATAGTGCTCAGAGCCATTTGAACCATTTTTGAACCTGGCGGGTCGCACCAAACAAGTCACAAAACTGATGTCCAAAAAAAAAAAGGAAAAGTGTCCTACAATGATGTTTTACACTCGTTTGGCGGAACGTGATTGGTGGTCGTGGAAGATTGTATTTGATATCCTTGTTCAGCCTTTTTTTTGGGGCGGGGGGGGGGGGGGCGGCACAGCGGTAAAAGCGGAAGGTTGCACCATTAGCGGCAGTGCCTATGTGTTTTTATCCTTGTATCCTCTCGAAATATACGTGCGTTCGCCACATTCAGTGTGAGCAAAGAATTAATGATTTGCAGTTTCATAAAGAGCAATTGGCGTGGTCTTTTGATACTTTTAAAATTAAAAGTACGAGTGTAGCAAATTTTCTTGGGCCCGATCTGGCTGCCCTCTAACTCTAGTTTAGATGTAAGTGCACCACGCTCTCCTAGGATAATCTACAGATCATTTAAAAATGGCTCTGAACACTATGGGACTTAACATCTGAGATCATCAGTCCCCTAGAACTTTTTCTTTTGGTCATCAGTCTACTGACTGGTTTGATGCGGCCCGCCACGAATTCCTTTCCTGTGCTAACCTCTTCATCTCAGAGTAGCACTTGCAACCTACGTCCTCAATTATTTGCTTGACGTATTCCAATCTCTGTCTTCCTCTACAGTTTTTGCCCTCTACAGCTCCCTCTAGTACCATGGAAGTCATTCCCTCATGTCTTAGCAGATGTCCTATCATCCTGTCCCTTCTCCTTATCAGTGTTTTCCACATATTCCTTTTCTCTCCGATTCTGCATAGAACCTCCTCATTCCTTACCTTATCAGCCCACCTAATTTTCAACATTCGTATATAGTACCACATCTCAAATGCTTCAATTCTCTTCTGTTCCGGTTTCCCCACAGTCCATGTTTCACTACCATACAATGCTGTACTCCAGACGTACATCCTCAGAAATTTCTTCCTCAAATTAAGGCCGGTATTTGATATTAGTAGACTTCTCCTGGCCAGAAATGCCTTCTTTGCCATGGCGAGTCTGCTTTTGATGTCCTCCTTGCTCCGTCCGTCATTGGTTATTTTACTGCCTAGGTAGCAGAATTCCTTATCTTCATTGACTTCGTGACCCTCAATCCTGATGTTAAGTTTCTTGCTGTTCTCATTTCTAATACTTCTCATCACCTTCGTCTTTCTCCGATTTACTCTCAAACCATACTGTGTACTCATTAGACTGTTCATTCCGTTCAGCAGATCATTTAATTCTTCTTCACTTTCACTCAGGATAGCAATGTCATCAGCGAATCGTATCACTGATATCCTTTCACCTTGTATTTTAATTCCACTCCCGAACCTTTCTTTTATTTCCATCATTGATTCCTCGATGTACAGATTGAAGAGTAGGGGCGAAAGGCTACAGCCTTGTCTTACACCCTTCTTAATACGAGCACTTCGTTCTTGATCGTCCACTCTTATTATTCCCTCTTGGTTGTTGTACATATTGTATATGACCCGTCTCTCCCTATAGCTTACCTCTACTTTTTTCAGCATCTCGAACAGCTTGCACCATTTTACATTGTCAAACGCTTTTTCCAGTTCGACAAATCCTATGAAAGTGTCTTGATTTTTCTTTAGCCTTGCTTCCATTATTAGCCGTAACGTCAGAATTGCCTCTCTCGTCCCTTTACTTTTCCCAAAGCCAAACTGATCGTCACCTAGCGCATTCTCAATTTTTTTTCCATTTTTCTGTATATTATTCTTGTAAGCAGCTTCGATGCATGAGCTGTTAAGCTGATTGTGCGATAATTCTCGCACTTGTCAGCTCTTGCCGTCTTCGGAATTGTGTGGATGATGCTTTTCCGAAAGTCAGATAGTATGTCGCCAGACTCATATATTCTACACACCAACGTCAATAGTCGTTTTGTTGCCACTTCCCCCAATGATTTTAGAAATTCTGATGGAATGTTATCTATCCCTTCTGTCTTATTTGATCGTAAGTCCTCCAAAGCTCTTTTAAATTCCGATTCTAATACTGGATCCCCTGTCTCTTCTAAATCGACTCCTGTTTCTTCTTTTATCACATCAGACAAATCTTCACCCTCATAGAGGCTTTCAATGTATTCTTTCCACCTATCTGCTCTCTCCTCTGCTTTTAACAGTGGAATTCCCGTTGCACTCTTAATGTTACCACCGTTGCTTTTAATGTCACCAAAGGTTGTTTTGTCTTTCCTGTATGCTGAGATGTCCTTCCGACAATCATATCTTTTTCGATGTCTTCGCATTTTTCCTGCAGCCATTTCGTCTTAGCTTCCCTGCACTCCCTATTTATTTCATTCCTCAACGACTTTTATTTCTGAATTCCTGATTTTCCCGGAACATGTTTGTACTTCCTCCTTTCATCAATCAATTGAAGTATTTCTTCTGTTACCCATGGTTTCTTCGTAGCTACCTTCTTTGTACCTATGTTTTCCTTCCCAACTTCTGTGATGGCCCTTTTTAGAGATGTCCATTCCTCTTCAACTGTACTGCCTACTGCGCTATTCCTTATTGCTGTATCTACAGCGTTAGAGAATTTCAAACGAATCTGATCGTTCCTTAGTATTTCCGTATCCCACTTCTCTGGGTATTGATTCTTCATGACTAATGTCTTGAACTTCAGCCTACTCTTCATCACTACTATATTGTGATCTGAGTCTATATCTGCTCCTGGGTACGCCTTACAGTCCAGTATCTGATTTCGGAATCTCTGTGTGACCATGATGTAATCTAATTGAAATCTTCCCGTATCTCCCGGCCTTTTCCAAGTATACCTCCTCCTCTTGTGATTCTTGAATAGGGTATTCACTTTTACTAGCTGAAACTTGTTACAGAACTCAATTAGTCTTTCCCCTCTTTCATTCCTTGTCCCAAGCCCATATTCTCCTGTAACATTTTCTTCTACTCCTTCCCGTACAACTGCATTCCAGTCGCCGATGACTATTAGATTTTCGTCCCCCTTTACATATTGCATTACCCTTTCAATATCCTCATACACTTTCTCTATCTGTTCATCTTCAGCTTGCGACGTCGGCATGTATACCTGAACTATCGTTGTCGGTGTTGGTCTGCTGTCGATTCTGATTAGAACAACCCGGTCACTGTACTGTTCACAGTAACACACCCTCTGTCCTACCTTCCTATTCATAACGAATCCTACACCTGATATACCATTTTCTGCTGCTGTTGATATTACCCGATACTCATCTGACCAGAAATCATTGTCTTCCTTCCACTTCACTGACCCCTACTATATCTAGATTGAGCCTTTGCATTTCCCTTTTCAGATTTTCTAGTTTCCCTACCACGTTCAAGCTTCTGACATTCCACGCCCCGACTCGTAGAACGTTATATTTTCGTTGATTATTCAATCTTTTTCTCATGGTAACCTCCCCCTTGGCAGTCCCCTCCCGGAGATCCGAATGGGGGACTGTTCCGGATTCTTTTGCCAATGGAGAGATCATCATGACACTTCTTCAAATACAGGCCACATGTCCTGTGGATACACGTTACGTGTCTTTAATGCAGTGGTTTCCATTGCCTTCTGCATCCTCATGTCGTTGATCATTGCTGATTCTTCCGCCTTTAGGGGCAATTTCCCACCCCTAGGACAAGAGAGTGCCCTGAACCTCTATCCGCTCCTCCGCCCTCTTTGACAAGGCCGTTGGCAGAATGAGGCTGACTTCTTATGCCGGAAGTCTTCGGCCACCAATGCTGATTATTTATCAAAATTTAGATAGTGGCGGGGATCGAACCCGGGACCGCAGATGTTTTGATTATGAATCAAAGACTCTACCCCTAGACCACTGGTACATACCGCTATGTTTTAGAACTACTTAAATGTAACTAACCTAATGACATCACACACATCCATGCCCGAAGCAGGATTCGAACCTGCGACCGTAGCGGTCGAGCGATTTCAGACTGCAGTGCCTCGAACCGTTCGGCCACACCGGCCGGCAACCGATCGGTCACCTAGCATAAGTGGTGTCTATTCAGATTAAGCTGGCTTACTTCAGAATGTGTCTATCTCAAGGCGTAAAAGGTAGTGAAGCTCTGCTGCGGAAAAAAGTAACTAGTTTGGGCAGATGATTTGGCATGCAGAGACCACAGCGCGTAATAGTGTACCGTTATAGCAGTGCATTCGGCATTAGTAGTTACGTTGTTCTGTGGTGATTAGTGACAAGAGGTTCACCAGCTGTTACATGTGGAGTCAATTGTTATTGTGCGGTAGCTCTCGTCAACGAGAATGAACTGATGAAAATTGGAATTCACTTGCCGTTGAGTGTTTCGAGGTGCAAACCTTTGAAAACAAACCCGATTTTTGATGTTATTTATTAAACTGCATATGTAGCATCACATCATTAATCTTACAAGTAAAGAAGGCCTGCCTGTTTTGCATTTGGCAATTTTGCTTAACTGAAGCTGTTATTATGGTTGGCCTGCCTGTTCTCAATTACTTGAATTAAGAGCTGTTTCATAATTTGTTAGATGAAACTGTTATTAAGGAAGGCCTACATATTTTATTGCCCTATTATTGAGATCTGAAACCTTACTCAGTCTGTGTTGTAGTTAACTGATACTGTGATTGCCGAGGGCCTACTTGTTTCAGAGGTTTTATATCAACAGGGCAGTAACAGGAAGGACACATGACGGTACATGAGCCCAATCATTTCTCCTTACTTCCCTTTATCCGTAATTGTGAGTTCCAGGGCTGATCAGAAAGTTTCCACTTGAGGGAGTTGCTGCTGCATAAATGCGACGTAACGCGAATCCGACGAGGCTATATGAGCAGCAACATGCAGCAAGGGATTAGTGTGGCATTCGTCCTTTCGGACGTCCGCGTGTAAGTGCGGAAACGTGAACTATGGCGGCGTTATTACCAAATGCGAATAGTACCAACGTGCTGTTATTCTCTTCTTCGCTACCGAAGGACAAACACCAGTAGACATCAATCCGAGAATGAAAGTCTCTATGGCAGCATGTTATGAAACGTCCCCTTAGCAAAATTAATGAATTACTGTGCTGATAAACCTCTTACATTATTTGATTTTCAAACAGCTGAGCAGAACTGAACGTACTCAGACATTTCGCTCTTAACCTATTCTGATCAACACTAAACAGCCACACAATATTTTTAGCGCAACGCTATCTGACTTTTAATAATCCCTACAAAAGAATGGCCCTGACTAACAATAACCTATACCTTTCATGAATCACTTACCTCACAAAAATCTTCGTTACTCAAACTACTGCAATACAGCGAGCGCCAATACTGCCAGCTAAATAAAAGATTCTAACTGCTGAAGTCACTAACTACTAAAAGCTATGGTTAGCAAATGAAAGATTTTGATAAAAAACAGACAATGTATTTACTTAACAGTGTTCAAAAGTCATAATAAGACATCCAGTCTTATAAATTTACTGTCTCTGATGGACACACGTCCAGATCATTCGCTCTCAAAACTCCGCCATCTCTCTCCCCACATCCAACACTGCTGGCGGCTCACCTCCAACTGCGCAACGCTATGCGCTGTTAACAGCCAACTGCCCAACGCTACAGTAGCGACTATAGCAACAATGCCGACCAGCCTCAGACTGCACACAGCACAGCCAGTGATTTTCATACAAAGCGCTACGTGGCGTTACCAAGATAAAAACCTAAACAGCCTACTTACAATGTCTGTCGTAAATGACCATCGTATTGTGCACCGAGTTCAGTGATGGTCCCGATTCAACACAAGACGCTGACCGTGACGGGAGGCCAGCCTCATCAATTACGAACAAGTGGGAGACACTCGAGCACCCGCCCTAGAGTCCTGATCCCTCTCCATCCATTATCACGTCTTCCGTGGCTAAATAGGCCGACGATTCCTGTCGGAGGATGTTCAACAGTCAGTGACGGACTTCCTCACGTAGCAGGACAGTGCGTTTTTCCAAACGAGTATCTTTAGCTTGGTGCGTTGGTGGGATGATTGCCTCAGTTCTCATGGCGATTTTGTTGGCTGGCACACCGATTCTGAACTGTACGGCCTTCGACCTGGAGCTTCCCGATCGACCCTTACATAAACCGTTGTAGATCGACATTTATGATACCACTTCTTCCATTTACGGCCACTTGGCAATAAAACACGCCAACCAACAACAATAGAACATAGCTGCAGTTTCGTGTGTTGCATGTTGATTTCACCGTTTCTTTATTGGAAAAGCTCCTAACTTACTTGTACTTCTTAGGAAGTCGAAACTACAAGTTGGGATGTCTCGCGCTTTACATGTTGGATTTGGGATTTTCATGGACTGCCAACTAAGGTAACAAAGCTGTCATCTAAACACTGTTCCAACTACTGTACAGAAAAATACGTTCGCATTACCAGCAAATCAATTAATTACCGCTGAAAATTCTTTCGACAGATGTGTGTAATTATGAAGCTCATTTGTCAGATTCGACAGACTATTCGTTGCAGAGACCCATTGCGATGAGATCTTCGAGGAAGTGGACTGCGTCGCAAAGTAACATGTGCTATTCATGTTACAAACGAATTAATTAGCTTAAAATTAATGTCCTTTTCAAAAAATTAAGTTTCAAAACTTTAAATGAGCTTCCATAGCTGTGAACCACGTGAATTACGCTGTAAACTGGATTCTAATTAGGCCAGTGATTTAACGTACATTGAGAGCGATGCAAAAGTTGGGAACATCCCTAGCATTACGCAAACCCTGGGTTCCAGTACATGCGTCAATATTGCATCTATATGGGTTGTTTCTGCTGATGAGCCTGGTTTACCTAAGCTGCGCGTCGTTGGTTCCCTGTGCTCCTCATACACATTTATGGCAGCGAGAGAACGTTAACTCGGAGCGACCGCTACGGTCTCAGATTCGAATCCTGCCTCGGGCATGGATGTGTGTGATGTCCTTAGGACAGTTAGGTTTAAGTAGTTCTAAGTTCTAGGGGACTGATGACCACAGAAGTTAAGTCCCATAGTGCTCAGAGCCATTTTAACCATTTAACTCGGAGAGCATCGTTAACTCAATATTAACGTGGTGCAGCAGCTATTGTAATGACCAAACTGTATTTTACTATCATCAAAATGACTTCGTTCCACCGAGAACTTTCGGGAACATATGACGTAAATATGCGTTCGGCATGCAGCCTAAGCGCTTAGTCATAAACATCGCTAGACTTATCGTGGGTGCCGCTACCTCCATCGACAGAGCTGGTTGTGGTGCAGCCTGCATCATCTTCCAAGGGTACATGCGATCGAGTACTGTACAGCCCTTGAGCCCCTGCACTGTAAGGAGAGGCAGAATAGGAGAAAGGAATACAATCATCTGCTTCGATTGTCAATGGAACGCAGAACTTGGTTTTGGTGAGATGGAAAACTGGAGACGATTCACACCAGTATGTGGATTCTGGCTGCATTTGTATGATACTGCTCCGATCACTAGAACATTGAATCACATCTGCCATCTCAGCAATCACATGAACTTCCATTTTCCGTAGTGACTGTTAAATTTTTAAACGCTGATGCCAATTAAAGGGATCACATTGTCTCTTGGCATACATAGCTTTTCAGTCTCACAGTAGAGTTAGATATGTGATGACGAAAGGACACACATCAACTTTCCAAACATTCTAAAAATAGTGAGATTCCGATAAGACATTTCTGGCACCAGAAAAGGATTCCACCACTTTAAACTAGTCAGCACCTCATGCATGTGAAGTCCCCATCAGTTCTGCTACAGACTAAGAACCGAGGCGGTTTAAGAAACTAGTCTGGAAGAATCAGCGAGTAAAGGAGTATGACAAGGAAGTACCAAGGATTGAAGAATACGCTTCAAATTCTCTTGGACTATAGATACAGCGATAATGAATATCTCAGCAGATAGTTCAGTTGGACATCTCTAAAAAGCAGATTCACAGACGTTGGAAATAAAAACAGACCTACAAGGGAAGAAACCATGGCCATAGAAGAAATACTTCAGATGATCGACGAACTACGGAGGTACAAAAATGATCAGGGAAATTCACGAATACAGAAGTTCAAGTAACTTAGGGATGAAATAAATATTGAGTGCACGGGAGCTAAGGCGAAGTAGGTACGTGAGTGTAAGGAAATTGGGAAAGAAATTATTGTCGGAAGGACTGACTCACCACGCACGGAGTTCTCGGAGATATTCCTTATTAACTTCAAGGATTTGTGGAGTGGAGTGAGTAGACAACATTTTGAATTTGAATCCAATTCCGGAAATGTGCAGCGTCAGTGATACAACCATTTGCAAACTTGTTGGTAAGGCAACCAGCTTTACGAGTAGTTGATTGGACGTGACGCAGTGCATCACTTGTGTTACACTTCGACTCATCAGTCACAAACGAAATTTCTCGTTTACTCATTGTCGAGTTCTCTTCAACGAGTTGCAGTACCGTCTCTTCAAATTCGGGTGTGCACGTAACGCTGGAGCACCACAGTCTCCCTGCTGAAGGTGAAGGTGCCCTTTTTCAAAGCCGCTGCGTAAATGTGGTGAAAAGCGCTTGAGATGGAGTCTTCAAGTTGTGGAGAATAACCTTGATGAAGGCGACGAGCATCTATTCCACTACCGTGAACTTCGCCATTCGGAAGGCTAATGTCGGTGTATTCTGCAAACGTGTACTCAGCCACGTGAATGAAGGTCGAGCCAGGTGAGAGAGGTAGGACAGACGTCAAATGACATCAGCCGATCCGACGTAAACACCCCCCCCCCCCCACCCCCATGACTGCCCTGTTGCATACCACATAAGAGAACATGTTTTCAAACGATTATTTCAGGGCATGGGTTCCCATTCAAAATATTATGTACTCACCTCCTTTAAGTCCTAGAAGTCTGTAACGGACATTTCTGAACAGCTTCTGATGGAGTTAAAAGCAAGGACAGTTACATGAGAAGAGCTGCCGGACTTCCGCAGTTAAATACAGATGGGAAGGCGGCTGGATAGAAAGAGTACGTTGAAGGCCTCTATGAGGGTAGGATTTGTCTGATGACACCATAGAAGGAACGGGCGGCGACGGGGAGGATATAGGGAATCCAGTCAGAATTAAAAAGAGCTTCGGATGATTTAAGGTCAAATAAGACAGAAGGTATGGATAGCATTCTGTCAGAATTTCTAAAATCATTGGGGGAAGTAGCAACAAAATGACTTGTCACTTTGGTGCGAAGAATCTGTGGGATTCGCGATATATCATCAGACTTCGGAGAAACATCATTTACGCAATTCCGAAGATAGCAAAATCCGACAAGTGCAAGAATTATCGCACAATCAGCTTAACAGCTTATGCAAACAAGTCTCTGATATCAATACTACAAAAAAGAATGGATAGGTGATCAGTTTGGCATTAAGAAAGGGAAAGGTACCAGGGAGGCAGTTCTGATGTTGCGAATGATTATGGGAGCAAAACTGAAGAAAAAATCAAGACACGTTCATAGGATTTGATTTAGAAGAAGCGTTCGACAATGTAACATTGTGCAGGATATTCGAAATTCTGAGAAAAGAAAGACGGATAATTCACAACATGTACAAGAACCAAGAGGGTACAACAAGACTTTAAGACCAAGAACGAAGTTGTCGAATTAAAAAACGGGATATAGCCCTTCGTTCCGACTGTCCAAGCCATATATTGAAGCAGAAATGACGGAAATAAAACAGGGGTAGAAGAGTGGGATTAAAATTCAGGGTGAAAAGATGTCAGTGACAGGATTCGCTGATGACGTTGCTATACTCAGTGAATGTTAAGCAGAATTAAAGGAGGTGTTGATTGGGATGAAGAGTAATTCGTACACAATATTGACTGAGCGTAAATCGAAGAAAGACGAAAGTAATGAGAAGTAGCAGGAATGGGAAGAGAGGGAAGCTTAACGTAGGACTGGGGATGGGCAAATAGACGAAATTAAGGAATTCTGATACCTAGGCCCAAAATAATCCTTGATGGATATGTGGCATACAGCAAACCATTGCTTAATAGTATTGATTAAAAACAGTCTTGATTGCAATTTTAGTTTTTTAGTGTTCAACGGCGCGTTTTGCCTTATTTAGGCATCTTCAAGTTATCTTTTCTAGATGGACGCAGGAGGCACCAAGATCTCCATAATGCGCTCCCGTTCACAGGAGCGAGTCAAAAGATAACCTGAAGATTCCTAAATAAGACGAAACGCACCGTTGAAAAGTAAAATACTAAAATTGCAACCAGGACTGTTTTTAATCAATACTCCTTTCTGCCTACAATGAACACCTTGAAGATAGGTTTGGAGAAGTGACAGAGCTGTCTAAGATGCGAAACAGCGCAGTTTTGATTCAGACAGCATCCCCAGCCCAATCCCGAGGGTTACTCGCCTGTGACAAGCTCTTTGATATTCCTGTTTCCGTCACTCCCCATGAAAGCCTCAACATGGTCCAGGGGATCATTTTCCATCGCGATCTCCTTTTTTGTCTGACGACGAGCTCCGCGCCAATTTAGAACGGCTGGGTGTTCATTTGATCCAGCGCGTTTACAGGGCACCCAAAGACAACAGGGTTGCTACCTGTGCCTTCATCTTGGCCTTTGAGGGTGATTCATTGACTGAAAAGGTCAAGATGATGATTTACCTCTGTGACGTTAAACCATATGTAACTCCCTCTCTGTGGTGCTTTAAGTGCTGAAGTGGGGGTGCATGTCTTCCCGCTGAACTTCCAGCGTCACATGTCGAGACTGCGGACGTCCGCTGCACCCAGACATTCCATGTGTGCCACCTCCCACTTGCATCAACTCTGGAGAGCACCACTCCCCCTCCTGGCCAGACTGACCAGTACTCCATAAGGAGTGGAAAATCATGGAGTACAAGACCCTGGACCAGGTGACTTACACAGAGGCTAAACGTAAATCTGAAAGTTTACACCCCATTCGGTTGACGTCGACATTTACTGCAGCTACGTCACCATCGCCGCCCCAAGTGCCAGTGGTTCTTCACTCTGTGCCAAAAACAGAGGGCCCTCCGGGCCACCAGATTGCGTCCCCGTTGGTGGTAGTGGCGAATCTTCCTCCGTTGCTCCTAAAGCAACTACTTTGGGAGCAAGGCCTCCCTAAAGGCAGGGGACATCGGTCTCCTCTCCCCTGTCGGAAAAGCAACAGCCTCCTCCGTCTCCTCTCATGCAGAATGGGTCCCTCGAGGCCCTCCCTCCCAAGGCCTCCACTAATGCCACAGCGCACACCCGCTAGTGGCTTTGTAGAAATCTTCCCAGCAAGTCACTAAAGAGAAGCAAGAGAGCAAGCAAACTAAGAATAAGTCTACTAAGAAACAGGACAATCTGGTGGAACCACTCAGTATAAATTCTGCATCTCACCTGAACTGGATCTTACTTATGCCTCATTCTTCATAGAAATAGTTGAAAATACTCAATCATTGGCAGCAGGTGACCCTGGGGCATAACTTGCCTCCTTGCGCGCTTCATGTCTTTCCTGACTAACGATAATGCCATTCTCCAGTGGAATTGCGGCGGTTTTTTCCACTACCTGGCTGAGCTTTAACCTGCTTTCTGCATTGCCCTTCAGGAATCCTGGTTCCCTGAAATGCGGACCCCTGCCCTCAATGGCTATAGGGTATATTACAAGAACTTTAATGATTATAATAGAGTGTGATGTGGAGTCTGTGTCTGTCCTGAACTCAGTATGCAGTGAACCTGTGCCCCTTCAAACCTCTCTGAAAGCGGTGGCTGCCAGGATACAGACGATGCAGGAAATAATCTTTCTCCAGATAGTGCAGTACCCTTAAACGCATTGGCTGCACTGATTGATAACTCCCTAAACGTTTCCTACTTTTGGGAGATTTTAATGCTCATAACGCCTTTTGGGGTGGCACCATGCTTACTGGCCAAGGCAGAGCTGTCGCAAATATACTGTCAGAACTCGACCTCTGCTAATTAAGTACAGCTTTACTAAGGCCTAAGAGATTATTCTTTTAATTATAACTTTGAAGGTTATTGTTAGATTTATGTTCTTGTCAGGTTGATTTAAAGTCTTTAATTGCTTATTTTTCTCTCGTGGTGTCTTAATTTAACAAAACTAATATTTATTACATTTGATAGTGATATAATAATTATTTCGATCATTTCAGGGGTTAGTTTATTTAAAATATCGGTTTTGGGGACCGACGATGAAAGTTTTTCACCCCTGAAGTTTTAAAAGTACTGCTCCCACACATTTCAGTGTGCCATATGACACATTTTCAGCCATTGCTCTCTCGGTTTGCAGTCCTGGCCTTCTCCCATCTATCCACGGGAGAACACATGACGACCTGTGTGGTAGTGACCACTTCGCCATCTTCCTGTCACTGCCCCAGCGTCAGGCCCATGGACGCCTGCCCAAATGGGTTTTAAACAAGGCACACTCGGAAGCCTTCACCTCTACTGTCATCATTGAATCTCCCTCACATGGTAACATCGATGTGGTGGTTGAGCAGGTAACTACAACAATTGTTTCTGCTGTGAAAAACGAGATCTCCCGTTCTTTAGGGAGCCCCCGGTAAAATACAGTCCCTTGGTGGTCGCCGGAAGTTGCTGTGGCAATTAAGGAGCGTCAGCGAGCTCTACAGCGGCATAAGCGGCACCCTTCCCTGGAGCACCTCGTAGCCTTTAAGAGAATCCATGCCCCCATTCGCCAGCTTATCAAACGACAGAAGCAGGAGTGTTGGGGGAGATACGTCTTGATCACTGCCGGCCGGGGTGGCCGAGCGGCTCTAGGCGCTACAGTCTGGAACCGCGCGACCGCTACGGTCGCAGGTTCGAATCCTGCCTCAGGCATGGGTGTGTGTGACATCTTTAGTTACGTTAAACTAGTTCACAGTTCAAGGTGACTGATGACCTCAGAAGTTAAGTCCTATGGTGCTCAGAGCCATTTGAACCATTCTTGACCATTGAGTGCCATACATCACCTTGCCAAGTCTGGGCAATCAAACGACTTTTTGGGTACCAGATCCCAAGAGGTGTTTCCGAACATAAATGGCATGATATCCACCGAAGCAAACGCGACTGCCGAGCAATTTTCTGAGCACTATGCTCGAGACTCTATGTCAGAGAATTACCCCCCAAGCCTTTCACATTCTCAAACACGGATAGAATTTAAGGTCCTCTCGTTCACTACACGCCACAGTGATTCCTATAACGCCCAATTTACAGAGTGGGAGCTCTTCAGCACCCTTGCACATTGACCTGACACAGCTCCTGGGAGAGATCGGATCCACAGTCAGGTGATCAAACATCTCTCGTCTGACTACAAGCGACATCTCTGCCGAATCCGGTGCGATGGCGTCTTTCCATTGCACTTTCGGGAGAGCGCCATCACATCAGTGCTTAATCCCGGCAAAAACCCACTCGATGTGGATAGTTATCGGCCCATCATCCTCACCAATGTTCATTGTAAGCTGCTGGAACATATGGTGGGTCGGCGGTTTGGTTGAATCCTGGACTCACTCGACCTACTGGTTCCATGTAAGGTAGCTTCCGCCAGGATCGGTCTACCACTGATAATCTTGTGTCCCTCGAGTCTACCCTCCGAACATCCTATTCCAGACGCAAACACCTGGTTGCCGTCTTTTTTTACTTACTTAAAGCATATAATGCGACCTGGTGACATCATATCGCTGCCTGATTGTATGACTGGCGTTTCTGGAGTCCGCTCCCACTTTTTATCCAAAACTTACTGTCACTCCGTACTTCCCATATCCAGGTTGGTGCCTCCCATAGTTCCTCCCATATCCAGGAGAATGGGGTCCCACATGGCTCTGTATTGAGCGTATCTCTAATTTTAGTGGCCATTAAAGGCCTAGCAGCAGCTGTAGGGCCGTTCATCTCACCCTCTCTGTATGCAGACGACTTCTGCATTTCGTACTGCTCCACCTGTGTTGCTGAGCAGTGCCTACAGGGAGCCATTCACAAGGCGCAGTCATGGGCTTTAGCCCACAGCTACCGGTTTTCGGCCCCAAAGTCGTACCATATCTTAGTGACAAACCCTTCTCTGTAGTGGAGACTTATCGATCCCAATTGAATTGGCTTCCTCACCTTCGTCAGCTTAAGCGGAAGTGCTGGCAGCATCTCAATGCCCTCCGTATCCTGAGCAGGACCAAATGGAGTGCAGATCGCTCTTTGCTGCTGCAGCTCTACAGAGCCCTTGTTCAGTCCCACCTTGACCCCTCCTGTGGGCCTGGGGGTTAGAGTAGGCCCAAGGTATTCCTGCCTGTCGTAAGAGGCGACAAGAGGAGTCTCACACCTTTCTGCCTCTATGTGATGGTCCCCTCTACGCTTTGACCTCCATTTTTCAAAGTTTTCGGAAGAGTGGGCCAGTTGGGGAAGGGCATCTAACATGGTGCATCGTGTCCACTGTCATTGAGATCTTTAGCCCACTTTCTCGTTGTGGCATTGAAGTCCCGCACATCCTCCACCTTTTGAGCAGGGACACCTTGCTGGGTGTGATTTCCTCCAGCCACTGTGCAGTGTCGCTTTCTGCACTGACAATGACCATGGGATTCTTTGCACCTCATTTCCAGTACGGTAGCCAGTTGGTTGTGGTGAGGCTGCCATGTACCCTGTTGGTTGTAGCCCCTTGACTATACAGGGATTGCTCTGCTGATGTCTGGAGCACTGTGACTCCCGGGAATGGCCAGTCTGTGAGGTGGCCTTTGCTGTGGCTGGGTGGCGCCTGTGGGGAAGGCCCCTGGTCGGAGTGGGTGGCATCAGACGGATGACGCGTGATGAAGCGTACCAAGTACAATTCATGGAAGTATGGTCCTAAATTGTTCCCCTCCATGGTCACACCATAGGAGAAACGCCAGGCTAAAGATGGCAGTGAACCTTATTTGCCCCAGTACCTCTTATGTATGAGAGCTTATGAAGATTTCTCTCAAGGAAACCTCAGTTTTTGCAGAGCATTTAGAAGACAAGTTTGGGGAGTAGAGGGCTTGTCCAAAATGCAGTCAGGGTCAGTCTTGATAAAAACGGCATTGCCTGCTTGTTAAAAGCTGGGGAATGTTGATGTTACCATCATGGCTCATAAGAGCGTAATTCTATAGGGACCTTCTTTTGCAGTCTGACGATGAGCTGCACGCCAACCTAGAGCGAGGAGGTGCTCGTTTCAACCAGCGCATCCATCAGAGTACAATGGATATTAAGGTTGCCACCAGTGCCTTCATCTTCCTTCAAAGGTGATACATTACCCGAGAAGGTCAAGGTGATGATCTACCACTATGACATCAAGCCATATATCCCTCCCCCAATGCAGTGCTGGAAGTTTGGGCATACGTCTTCCCACTGTACTTCTAGCATCGCATGTCGAGATTGTTGATGCCCATCCCATCCTAATACCCCATGTGCCCCACCTGCCATCTATGTCAACTTCAGAGAGCATCATCCACCTTGCTCAACAGACTGCAGGATTTTACAGCGAGAAAGGAAAACCATGTAATACAAGACCCTGGACCGACTGACCTACACTGAGCCCAAGAGGAAATTTGGGCGCCTACATCCTGTGGCTATGACATCTTGCACTGCCACTATGACAACAGTTGTAGCCCTATCTGTTCCAAAATATCCAGTCAGCTCTGAGCCAGAAGACTACACCTGCCGTCTTGATGGTGGGAGGGGGGGGGGGGCAATTCCCTCCCTGTTGCTCCCAAACCACCTACCTTGGGAGCATTGTCCCCCAACCATTGGGGACACCAGTTGCTACTTCTCAGCTGGAGAAAAGTATGTCTCCCTCCCCAGGTTTCTGCTAGAGGGAAAGATGACACCCGCCAGTAGCTGAAGTGTCCAAAAGCAGCTGGTCATAGGGCTTCACAATCGTCTTCAGTCCTAGAGACTGAATCAGTGAAGCCCTCCCAGCCAGAGAAACCCAAGGATCAGCAAGAGAAATCCAGAAAGAAGACCCCCAAGACCAAGGAATTGTGGTGGCAACCACACCACCGTTGCCTACAAGCACATCTGAGTATGAGGTGAAGATTCTGGCATCTACTGAGGACCTAGATCTCGCCAGACCCTAGGAGACAATGGGTATAGCCTGTTCAGGAAGTAAGTCGGTGGCAGCAGGCGATCCTGAGGCGTAGACTGCCTCATTGAGTGTTTCATGCATTCAAAGTCTCACAATCACGTCATTCTCCAGTGGAATTATGGCGGTTTTTTTCACCACATGGATGAGCTACAGCAACTCTTAAGCTTTACACCTACTTTCTGCATTGCCCTTCAGGAAACCTGGTTCCCGGAAATGCAGACCACTGCCCTCCATGGCTATAGGGGATATTACAAGAACTGCAGTGACTATAATAGTGTCAGATGGAGTCTGTGTCAATGTCCTGAACTCAGTTTGCAGGAATCTGTGCCCCTTCAAACCCCTCTTGAAGCTATGGCTGTCAGGGTACAGACAACACAGTAAATCACTGTCTGCAACGTGGTGGTGCGGTACCCCTGAATGTATTGGCTGTACCAATTGATCAACTCCCTAAACCTATCCTACTTTTGGTAGATTTTAACGCCCATAACCCCTTGTAGTGTAGCCTCATGCTTACTGGCCGTTGTAGAGATGTTGAAAATTTACTCTCCCACGTCTTATCCCATCCACTGGAGAGTACATGACCTGAGTGGTAGTGGCCACTTCCCCTTCTTCCTGTCACTCCCTAGCGTCATGCCCACGGACGCCTACCCAGATGGGCTTTAAACAAGGCAGACTGGGTGGCATTCACCTCTGCTGCTAATGTTGACTCTCCCCCATGTGGTGCCATCGATGTTCTCATAGAGCATTTCACTACAACGGTAGTTACTGAGGCGGAAAACTGGTTCCCTCGATCTCTAAGTTGCCCTCTTGGTCGCCGCCTGAAGTCGCTGAGGCAATTAAAGAGCGTCGGTAAGATCTACAGTGACATAAGTGGCACCCTTCCCTAGATCAGCTAGTAGCCTTTAAGTGGCCGTGTGCCCGCGTTCAGCAGCTTATCAAACGACGGAAACAGGAGTGTTGGGAGAGGTACATGCCGACTATTCGTTGCCATACATCACCTTCCCAAGTCTCGACGAAGATCAGACGTCTTTTTGGGTACCAGACCCTAACAGGTGTCCCTGGAGTTAACATCAATGGCGTGTTATCTAACGACGCAAACGCAATTGCTGAGCACTTTGCTGAGCACTATGCTCAAGCCTCTGCATCGGAGAATTATCCCCAGCCTTTTGCACCCTCAAACGACTAATGGAAAGGAAAATCCTCTCGTTCACTACACGCCACAGTGATCCCTATAATGTCCTATTTACAGAGTGGGAGCTCCTCAGCACCCTTCTTGCATATTGCCCCTACACAGCTCCTGGGCCGGATCGGATCCACAGCCAGATGATTAAACATCTCTCGTCTGACTACAAGCGATATCTCCTCGTCATCTTCAACCGGATCTGCTGTGATGGAGTCTTTCCATCGCAATGGTGGGAGAGCACCATCATTCCGGAGCTAAACCCCAGTAAAACTCCGTTTGGCGTGTATAGCTATAGGCCCATCAGCGTCACCAACATTCTCTGTAAGTTGCTGGAACATGTGTTGGCGGTTAGATTGGATCCAGGAGTCACGTGGCCTACTGGCTTCATGTAAGGGCGGCTTCCTCCTGGATCACTCTACCACTGATAATCTTGTGTTCCTGGTGTCTGCCATCCGAACAGCCTATTCCAAACGCCAACACGTGGTTGCCATCTTTTTTGACTTACGTAAACCGTACAACATGACCTGGCGACATCATATCGTTACCACACTGTATGACTAGACTCGCTCTCGCTTTTTATCCAAAACTTCCTGTCTCTCCGTACTTTCCGTGTCCAAGTTGGTGCCTCCAAAGGTCCCCCATATCCAGGAGAATGGGATCCCGCATGGCTCTGTATTGAGCGTATCTCTACTTTTAGCAGCCATTAACGGCCTAGCAGCAGCTGTATGGCCATCGGTCTCCCCTCCTCTGTATGCGGATGACTTCTGCATTTCGTATTGCTCCTCCAGTACTGGAGTTACTTAGCACTGCCTACAGGGAGCCATTCACAAGGCGGTCATGGGCTGTAGCCCATGGCTTTCAGTTTTCAGCTACGAAGTCGTGTGTCATGGACTTCTATCGGCGTCGTAATGTTCACCCGGAACCTGAACTATATCTTAATGACGATCCACTCACTGTAGTGGAGACGCATCGATTCTTAGAACTGGTTTTCGACGCCTGATTGACTTGGCTACCTCGCCTTTGTCAGCTTAAGTGGGAATGCTGGCAGCACCTCAATGCTCTCCACTGCCTGAGCAACTGCGGTGCTGATCGCTCTGCGCTGCTGCAGCTCTACAAGGCCCTTGTTCAATCCTGCCTTGACTGTGGGAGTATGGTTTACGGTTCGACAACGCCCTCAGCGTTGCGTTTACTCGAGCCAGTGTACCACTGTGGCGTTCCCCTAGCGACTGGAGCTTTTACAACTAGTCCGGTGACCAGTGTCCTGGTGGAGGTCGGAGTCCATTGCCGAGCCGACGTACACATCTGCTCGCCAGTTATGTTGCACACATTTGTAGTTCTCCTGAGCATACGAATTACCGTCACCTTCTCCCATCTCCGGTAGTTCATCTCCCCCATCGGCGGCCCAAGTCAGCGCTTACGATTGCGGTTTGCGTGTGATCCCTTCTCTCCGAACTGGAGTCCTTCCCTTTGCCACTTCTACTTGAGGTCCATTCACGTACACCTCCATGGTGTACACCTCGGCTGAGCTTCGTCTGGACCTTTCACATGGCCCAAAGGACTCTCTGCTGTCACTTCATCTCGATTCTAGACATGTACTGAGGCCATTAAGTGGTTTTCACCGGCGGCTCGAGGGCTGATGGTCACGTCGTCTTCGCGTATGTCCATGGAGGACATATTGAATAGCATTACTTACCTGATGGCTGCAGTGTTTTCACTGCAGAGCTGGTGGCTGTATCTCGTGCTCTTGGGCACATCCGTTCATACCCTGACGAGTTGTTTCTTCTGTGTACTGACTCCTTGAGCAGCCTACAAGCTATTGACCAGTGCTACCCTCGTCATTCTTTGGTAAAGACCTGGCACAGTCCGGTCGTTCAGTGGTGTTTGTGTGGATCCCACGACACGTCGGAACCACAGGCATCGAACTTTCTGACAGACTGGCCAAACAGGCTACAAGGAAACCTCTTGTGGAGATTGGCATTCGAATAACTGACCTGTGTTCGTTTTTACGCCGCCGGCTTTGAGAGACGGAATGGCGTAGTCTCAGTATGCTCAACAAACTGGGTGCCATTAAGGACACAACAAAGGTGTGGCAGTCCTCCATGTGGGCCTCTCGGATGGACTCAGTGGTTCTCTGACGGCTCCGCATTGTCCATGCTTGCACGACCCACGGCTATCTCCTGCGCCGTGAAGACGCGCCTCAGTGTTCTGGTGCACTGTCCCACTTTAACTGCACTGAGACGAAATCTTCTGTTACCGGACTCGTTGCCACTAATTTTATCTGACAACGTCTCATCTGCAGATTTAGTTTTATTTTTTATTCGTGAGGGTGGGTTTTATCATTTGATCTAAGTTTTAGCGCAATTGCTTTGTCCCTCTGTGTCTTCCACCCAAGTGGTTTTACGGCAATGGTAACCTGTTTCTTCGTTTTAATCTCTTCTACCTGTTTCTTGCGTTTCTGTTGTTTTCTTCTCCCCTTTTGTACATTTAAGTGTTTGTTGCCCTTCCGTCGTTCTTGTGGGTTTTTCTTTCTCTCCGTTTTTTGTTGTCAGCCTAGTTTATTTTATTCTCACCCTAGTGGTACTGTTTTATTCGGAACAAGGGATCGATGACCTAGCAGTCTGGTCCCTTCCCCCCTCTTTTAAACCAACTACCCAATCTTCTCGCAACGTTGGCATGTATACGTGAACTTTTATTGTCGGTGTTGGTTTGCTGTCGATTCTAATGAGAACAACTCTATCACTGAACTGTTCATAGTAACTCACTCTCTGCTCTACTTTCCTACTCATAACGGATCTTACTCCTGTTATACCATGTTCCCTGCTTTCTATATTACCCTACACTCGTCTGACCAGATACTCCTGTTTCTTTCCATTTCACGTCACTGCCACACCTATATCGAAACTGAGCCTTTGCATTTCCCTTTTCAGATTTTCTTGCTTCCCTACTACGTTCAAAGCTCTGCCATTCTACGCCACGATTCGTACAACGTTGCTCTTTCGTTAGTTATTCAATCTTTTTCAATTTGAATGGATTATCAGACTGCTGAATATGTCATCTCTATCTATGTCTATACTCCGTAAGCCACAGTGTGGCGTGTGGTGGAGGGTACTTTATGTACCACAGTCTGTCGCCCTCATTTTCCATGTTCCAGTTGTCGGTAGATCGTGGGACAGACGGTAGCCGATAGCCCTACAAGTGGGCTTGAATCTCTAATTTTATCTTCGTGATCTTTTCACCGGATGTACGTAGGAGGAAGCATTATATTTGTTTAAGGAATGTAAGGTCTCGAAAAAATTTCATGATATGCCAACACTGTATGATGCAGACATATGGGGCAAATGCTGTCTATCACTCTAGATGTTCATCATTTGTCATTTGCTGGGGTCTTTGTCCCACTTTAACGCGGGGTCGGCCTTGTTACTATGGATTAGGCTATATTAGTGTCGAAGGGTGGCTGGGACCCTTCCTGTCGCCACCCGTATCCCCCTGGGACGGAATTAGTGTATCCCAACTGTCTGCATCTAGTGTGAGCCGTGAAATAGGTGAACGTTTTTCAGATGTCTGCGAGTCGTGTAACTGAGGGGGGACATGGGGACCAGCCCTGTATTCAACTATTGAGATGCGGAAAACCGCCTAAAAACCATATCCAGGCTGGCTGGCACACCGGCCCTCGACGTTTATCCGCTGGTTAATTTCATCCGGGCCCAGCGCTTCTACCCGAGTCCAGAAAACAGCGCATTAGCGCTCTTGGCTAACTTGGTACCGCTCGAGACGTTACAGCACTAAATTTGTTCGCGATCTATTGGGGAACTCGCTTTGGTGGTACGTGCACTAACGTTACAGAGATGTTAAGTATGGCCCCTGCGCACGGATGACACGCAAAATAAATAAATACAGTGCGTACAATTTAAATGCAAAGTCATGCATTAGAGTTGACTCATTATTTGTTTTCAATCGCAATTCGGCTGTCTTGTACAGGTTACAGTGTGATGTATCATCAAAGATAATTTGCCTCACTTTCTAACCCACCATTAATACTCGAATCATCAGCCAGAGACCTCGTGGCTGCCTGACGATAAGAACGATTTACGTTCGAGTGTTTCGTTGCCCTACAGCGGCTCCTGGCAACGGACCACCTGCCACCGACCACTTGACACCGGCTGCCATCCGACCATGTAAATGCGGCTCAGAGCTTGTTGGATACATTTCTGCTTTTACTCTGATAAGCATATTGTAGGTAGATTTTCCACGCAAAATTATTTTGGTAAGCCGATCAACACTATGCAGCTACATCACTTGGGTAGGTTGTTATGAGTGTATTTATTAGTTGTCAGTTTCTCATTTGAAGTTACAGTATTTTGACTTCCATACCCGAGTGCAATGAAAATTGTTTAATACTTGTAAAATAGTCGCAAGTGGAAAAAGTCTTCCATTTGTGAGAAATTGTGTACTTTGGCAGCTGGAAACGTTTTTGCCGTGGATGGAGCGATTGCTGTCCGACAAATCTGGTCAGAAAAGGATTTTCTAGCTCCAAGATTGATCGTTCTGGCATGAATGATGTCTCACATTCAAGAGGGCTCGATAATGGACATATGTGATGAACTGCAACCATTTAGCATTCATGCAGCTGTGGAATCAAACGCGAAATATTTAGGAGTCAGCTGCTCTAATTTAAAAGAACAGAAATCAAGAGGGCGACTATTACTGCATTTTTGTCTAAACGTCATCACTTGCCCGTCACTCATTGCCCGTTTCTATGCAATATTGTTAACTGGTATCGAGCTATGACGCCTTTATGCTACCTTATTATGAGCAAGAAAAAATAAAGCAAAAGCCATATCTTAGGGCAAAGGGCAGTGTGAACAGATAATATTTTGCATTGTCACAAAAACTGTTTTGTACTCTACGAAGACTCTCTCAGGGGTCTATCCGCTACAGCTTCCATTTGTTGCCAACAACTAAGACACATATTGTCCGCAGTGTAAAAGAAATGATCAACAAAACTAATCGACTGTCGCTACTGCACGATTTCACAAACAAAACTGTCCACGAGTTTGTTTGTGAAGTCCTCCCTCACGCATATATTCAACTGATATTAAGCCCTCAAATATTTTCCTTTTTCGCGTCTCATCAAACAACCTTCCAGAAAGTTCACTGCCGGACAGAAATGTACTACAAATCCGGCTTGACGACATGTATAAGAACCGAAAGAGTAGTTGTATACAGAATTACTGTCCTGTACTAGCAGAAATGACTTTCTACGTACGGCAATCATATCATAATGAAAATCTTTTTTCATAAAACATAAAGCATCTGTTAAGCGTACGTACCTAAATCAGACCGAATTAGTAAGGCACTACACACTTTGGAGTTCCAACCTGTGTTTAGAAGATATCTCATGTGAAATTCAGGCAATATGAAGATGAGACATCTTGTGTGAACTCATTAAAAAAAATGGAGCGCCTGTTGCAAGTCGGATCGAAAATAATGATGAATCTGGGGCTCTGTCTCTATGGCGATTGCCCGGTCCTTTTGTTTTCTTGCCTCTAGGTCGACAGCTGTGTTCAGCCATTGTTCACCTAATCTTCCCGACATCGTCTAACATTGGTATCGCTCCTATTCAAATGCCGAGCGGTTCGCCGATTGCTCCAACCGTCTTCTCTGAATTCAACCACACGTCCTGTTTCAAATTCTGATGTCTGCGTACATCGTTCACGTGCCTGTTTGCGAGACATACAAGGTGCGACAATAAAGTAATGAGATTGATTTTCTTTGTAAGATGTGGCAACCCTACAGGCTTGCACAGGCACAATGTCTTTGACCTTGGTCTATCTGCTGCTTCTAGTCCAAGCGGCGCATCGATGCAATTGCTCAGTCGTGAGTTGTGCTGTAATAAGTTAACACATGTTTGCGTCTCTCGTCACGGAAATGGAACTGCATAATATTGGGCAACGTTATGCCATTTCTTTTTGCGTTAAATTGGGTGAAAACGCGACGACAACTTACAGTAAGCTTCAGAAGGCTTTTGGAGAGGAGGTTATATTAAGAGCTCAAGTTTCTCGTTGGCATAAAATGTTTAGTGAAGGCAGAACGAATGTTGAAGATAAAGACCGCAGTGGACGACCATCAACCTTACGGACGGATGTCAACTTGACCAGGGTGCGTGAACTCGTACGATCTGATCGAAGATTATCTGCGAAAATGATTGCAGAAGAGCTGAACATCGATCCAGAAACTGTTCGTCTAACAATAACTGAAGATCTTGGTATGAGAAAGATTTGTGCAACAATGGTCCCCAAAAATGCTCTGTCAGTACAGCAATTTTTAATCTCAAATTTCAGTAGTACCATGTTGTTGTTGTGGTCTTCAGTCCTGAGACTGGTTTAATGCAGTTCTCCATGCTACTCTATCCTGTGAAAGCTTCATCTCCCAGTACCTACTGCAACCTACATCCTGCTGAATCTGCTTAGTGTATTCATCTCTTGGTCTCCCTCTACTACCATAGCCACCTTATTCAACAGATATCGCTCCATGCGAATTTTTTCTACTTCCGTGAGTCAGAACGGCGGTCAAGGGACACCATTTTCAAACAATACAAGATGTCCAAAAAGCTGTGACGAGGGTTTTGGAGGATATAACAGAAGATGATTTCCAGAAATGTTACTATCAATCGGAGAAGCTCTGGAAAAAGTGTGTGCAATCGGAATGGAACTACTTTGAAGGAGACAACACTAAACTTGACTAAAACGGTAAGCAGCATTTTTTCACATCAGTCTCATTACTTTATTGTTGCACCTCGTAGTTATTGTCCAACTGACGAAACTGAATGAAACTGGAAAAGTGATTCCCGGTTTGCTATCTTTGGCACCTGCGCGGTGAAACTGTAGTGTAGTGTTCACATTGTTTACGTTATAAAGTTGGATTGTAGAAGCTAATGCATTTAATTATTGACAGTGCAAGTCGCGACGTCACAATTCGGTCTCGTCACATGCCAATTCTTACTACCAAGAAAAGCTACGTAAAAGACGCAGTCCACCTGATTATGACAGTCAATTACAGAAACGCGTGATGGAAGAAATAAAAAACTTATCGCATAATCAGCGTACTACACAGCGACATAGTTTCAGCAGATGTGACTGAGAAACTATTTGGGAATAGACCTCTCCTGCGATAAAGATACTCAGCCAGCAACATACACCATCGCAACAAGTGTCCCGTATTTTTCCTCCAGAACGTAGATGCCCATGACGGTGCTGTCGTTTAATAGATGTTTGCGGTGCATTCTCACAGGTCGGACACGAGATATCAAACGAGACGCCCGCCGCGCTCGAGGCTGACACTCGCGCAGAGCGCCGCCGTCGCTCGTTTGGGACACGCAAAAGAAATTAATGGAGAGGACAAGGCGTGCTCTGTAATTGCTCCAATTAGCGGCTAATTCAGCCGCCGCCGCCGCGGCAGAGGAGGCCGACGCGGCGTTTGTGAGCGCAGCGCCTGCAGGCGGCCGTGCATAATGGAAGATCAGCCGGGGAGGAAGAAAGCCCACACCCTACCCGCATTTCTTGTTACCTCTTTTTTCCACCTCCCTCCGTTTCTCAAAAGCGGGGAGCGCAACTAGTATTGGAGGCGGCCGATTCCATCTCATATTCATTGCACGTATTCTGCCGGCGGTGCGTTCTTTGTTGTGACCTTATGTTTCCATTGGTTACCGTGAAGCGGTCGCTGAATTAAACACGCCGCCATGAAATTTGCATCCCGTCTGCGTTGCCGCTCCGCCCCTCCGCTACCCCACCGCCCCCCCTGCCGGACTCCGCCGCCCCTGTTAAACCCGTGGGCTCCTCTGTTCTTTCGCTGGCGTGCGCTTCGCGGCCATCGTTCACCTTCCCCCGCAGCAGCTCACCCACCCCTTCTACCACCCTCCTGAAATGACAACTCTTTTCGGCTCTCCCCTTTTTTTTTACTGTCTTCCGCTTTTTATATATAGACCAGCTCGCACACAAACAAACATTCGGCAACGGCACGTCACGGGCTGCGCCGTCGTTCCTTCCGATCGCCGATCGGCTACGGGCGTACGGCAGGCGGGCAGGGAGAGCTATCAATATTTGACAAACACGCCAGTATGAATTCTTCAGGGCTGCAAGTGTTTTCAAACGTCTGTACCGCCGTCCCGCCCACCTCTTCTATGCAAACACCCATGCCATGCTTCGCTCCCGCGGCGAAATTCTCCGCTCGGGCTGCGCCGGCTGCCGTCGTACTCAGCTTATTAAATTCCATTTGAAGTTATTAATAAAAACTCCAGTGTACGCTGTCTGGAAACGATCGCTGTTGCTGTTGTTTCCACCACACTAAAGACTTGTGGTAGCAGAGGCGCACAATGTTTCACGTTGTAGACTGCACCGTACACTTTGGTAAAAAGGAATGGCAACCTAGGATTGCGTCTTGGGCGCCTTCTCTGTCGGGAAATACTATTTTGATAGTTGAGAAAAATTGTCTAGGGCATAAGATAAAGGGGAGAGGTGGCGAGTAGAAGAGGGAAGAATAGGAAGAAAGCGAAGATGGAGGGCAAGTTTTGGAGAGCAAGATGAAAGAGGAAGAGTGAATTGAATGTGAGGCGGAACAAGAGAAATAGGAACGATAAAGGTTTGGAGGGCATAATAAAAGGGTAAGATGCTGTGAAACTGGAGGGAGAATAAGAGGAGGAACAAAAAGAAGAAAAGGTAGGTTTGGAAGAAAGTGGAGGCGATGTAGGAGTTGGAAGCTTGCTGGCAGATTTAAACTGTTTGCCAGACTAGGATGGGAATCAAACTATTTTCATCGGTAATTCTCTTTCCAACTTTTATTTATTCCTTTATTTTTATTTTTATTTATTTTATTTTATTTTATTTATTTTATCTTATTTTCTTTTTTTTTTCTTTTTGAGTTGTCAGTTTTCTGAATGATGAGGAGACCCGCGAATTCCTCTGCTGTGCTACCAACGTCTTCACCTCAGAGTAATATTTCCAACTTACGTCCTCAATTACTTGTTGGATGTATTCCAATCTCCGTTTTCCTGTGCAGTTTTTACCAGATCCCCTACCTTCCAAAATTCACGGAATTTTTCCTGTACATCTAGTGGGACTAGCACTCCTTGCATCTAGTGGGACTAGCACTCCTGAATCAAAGAATACTGCACAGAAATTTCTTAGCCACAGTTCAGCGAATTATTTCCAGAATGAATCTTCTACCGTCCGTGAGAGTGTGCACTGGTTTGAAACTTCCTGGCAGATTAAAACTGTCTGCCAGGCTGGTACTCTAAGGTGAGATCTTATATTTGGCGGATAGTACTCAAGGAATGGACCCTTTTGCTAAGATTCCCTATGAGTCACTCTTGTTTTACCAAGTCAACCAAGACAAACAATAGTACAGGGTATTTAACCACCCCGCGAGGATCGATCGGTCGCTGCACACTTCTGATGTCCACAGATCCTACATCTGAGAGTGTCGCGCGCGAGGATGTGTTCGTGGCGTGCGCCGACGTCTCTTAGCGCGGCAGGAGACCAAGGAGGAGGTTTGTCTGGGACAGATCATGCTCGCTTCAAGAGGACATTCCACCTTTAGCAGTTGAGGCAGAAGTTTTTCCGTCTGGGAGAATTAACACGCAGCCTAAGTTGGCATTGGAGCCAAGCCAGTCACATCGATACCCACAATGCAGCACCTAAACACCGCCCCGTTAGCCGAGGAGTCGACAGGAAGTCGTGTTGGCAGGAGCTCATGAAGCATGAAACCACTCACTATGGGAGTACCGCCACAAGACCTCTGACAGTGTCCTATCACAGCAACGTCCCTGCCAAAGTCTTCACCGGGTAAGTGCAAAATGTGGTTGCTCGTCTGCATTATGCGAAGTGGAATGAAATGATTGAATCTCGGCATCTAGCTTCGGCGGGCATGTTGTGTGTCTGACCCCTATTAAGATTCAGAATTGCGTTAAGATGTGTAAACCAAGCTTAAGCTGTAGTTCTAAGTGCTGTTTAGTTAAAGAACTGTTCATTTGAGATGTCCAAAAATTCGCTGCCTTGAGTAGCAGTATAACTTAGTTCTCGTGGTGAGCAATTACTCATGAATTTTATTCTTGTTATCCGTATTTAATACTAGTTTCTTGTGGTTTATTTAATTGTACTGTTATTTTGTGCTAAATGTTAATTTGACTGTCTTATGTACTTGTAGTTTTGCTTCTGGGTAGAGACCAGCTTGGTCGGCATTAGTAATTTTTTCTGCTAATTATGTTTTGCTTCTCGGTGAGCAAATTGTGTCTGCATTAAGAAAACTATCTTCTGTTTTGAACTGTTACCAAAATGGCCGAGCTGTTACTGTTCACTCAATGAATTGTTTGGATGGTGTGTTATCTTGTAAACTGGACACCCATTTATTATTTGGATTCTGTTGCACAGCGTTATTTCAAGGAAATGATTTCGATTTTATTCTCTGTCACCACTTTATTATTGAGTATTTAAAAGAGCTACTATCTGATATGCGGGCAATTCATTTATGTTTCTAAATTGTTTGGTTTATTGATAGTGTTAGTTGTCTTTGTATTGACAAATGGTTCAAATGGCTCTGAGAACTATGGGACTCAACTGCTGAGGTTATTAGTCCCCCAGAACTTAGAACTAGTTAAACCTAACTAACCTAAGGACATCACAAACATCCATGCCCGAGGCAGGATTCGAACCTGCGACCGTAGCGGTCTTGCGGTTCCAGACTGCAGCGCCTTTAACCGCACGGCCACTTCGGCCGGCTTGTATTGACATTTTTGTTTATTTGTTCTAAGATAGCTTTGTACTCTAAGTGATCAAAAGTATCCAGACAACCCCAAAAACATACGTTTTTCATATTAGGTGCATTATGCTGCCACCTACTGCCAGGTACTCTATATCAGTGACATCAGTAGTCTGTAGACGTCGTGAGAGAGCAAAATGTGGCGCTCCGCGGAACTCACAGACTTCGAACGTGGTCAGCTGATTGGATGTCACTTGTGTCACACGTCTTTACGCGAGATTTCCACACTACTAAACGTCCCTAGGTCCACTTTTTCCGATGTGTTAGTGAAGTGGAAACGTGAAGAGACACGTACAGCACAAAAGCGTACAGGCCGACGTCGTCTGTTGACTGACAGAGACCGCCGGAAATTGAAGAGGGTCTTAATGTGTAATAGGCAGACATCTATCCAGACCATCGCACATGAATTCCATAATACATAAGGATCTAATGCAAGTACTATGACAGTTAGAAGGGTTGTGAGAAAACTTGAATTTCATGGTCAAGCGGCTGTTCGTAAGCCACACATCACGCCGGTAAATGCTAACGATGCCTCGCTTGGTGAAAGGAGCGTAAAAATTGGACGATTGAACTGTGGAAAAACGTTGTGTGGAGTGACGAATCACGATACACAATGTGGCGATCTGATGGCAGGCTGTGGGTATGGTGAACGGCCAGTGAACGTCATCTGCCAGTGTGTGTAGTGCCAACAGTAAAATTCGGAGGCGCTGGTGTTACGTTGTGGTCATGTTTTTCATGGATGGGGCTTGCATCCCATGTTTTTTTGCGTGGCAGTATCACAGCAGAGGCCTACATTGATGTTTAAAGCACCATCTTGCTTCCCACTGTTGGAGAGCAATTCGGGGATGGCGATTGTATCTTTCAACACGATCGAGCACCTGTTCAAAATGCACGGCCTGTGGACGATTGCTTACACGATAATAACATCCCTGTAAGGGACTGCCCTGCACAGAGTCCTGATCTGAATCCTATAGAACACATCTGGGATGTTTTGGAACGCCGACTTCATGCCAGACCTCACCGACCGTCATCGATACTCCTCCTCAGTGCAGCACTCTGTGAAGATTGTGCTGCCATTCTCCAAGAAACCTTCCAGAACATGGCTGAAGGTATACCTTCGACAGCGGAAGTTGTCATCAAGGCTAAGGGTGGGCCAGCACCATCTTGAATTCCAGCATTATCGATGGAGGGCCCCACGAACTTGTAAGTCATTTTCAACCAGGTGTCCGGATACTTCTTATCACAGAGTGTATATGTTCTATAAGTGGCTGGTACTTGCGTTAATGACCATTGTGTTCCGTGGCGTGTCCAGAGTTGTGTGTGATGCTAGCTTTTGAGTCCTGTTTCCCGATGTGTCTTTTGGGCGTGGGCTGTTTGAGATATAGTGAAGCAGCTGGTCTTTTCATTACAGTGTTGAAACTGTTAACTTACGTGTCAATTTCCTGCAGCATTGGGAGATGTTAACGCTACGAATGATGGGAAATTCAACTAAATACCTAGGAATTACAATTACGAGGAACTTAAATTGGAAGGAACACACAGAAACTGTTTTGGGGAAAGCTAACCAAAGACTTCGTTTTATTGGCAGGACACTTAGAAAATTTAACAGGAGACTGTCTACCCTACGCTTGTCCGTCCTCTTTTAGAATACTGCTGCGCGGTGAGGGATCCTAACCAGATAGGACTGACGGAGTACGTCGAAAAAGTTCAAATAAATGCAGCACATTCTGTATTTTCGCGAAATATCGGAGAGAGTGTCACAGAAATGATACAGGATTTGGGCTGGACATCATTAAAAGATAGGCGTTTTGCGTTGTGTTGGAATCTTCTCACGAAATTCCAATCACCAACTTTCTCCTCCGAATGCGAAAATATTTTGTTGACACCGACCTACACAGGAAGGAACGAAAACCTAGATAAAATAAGGGAAATCAGAGCTCGTACCGAAAGATATAGGTGTTCATTCTTTCCGCGCGCTATACAACGTTAGAATAATAGAGAATTGTGAAGGTGGTTCGATGAACACTCTTCCAGGCACTTAAATGTGATTTGCATAGTATCCATGTAGATGTAGATGTGTAGATTAGCATCTAATAATACAAACAATCAAAATTAGCCAGAATGGTATGGCGCTTTAAATTCCGATTGATTATTCAATGTGAACAGTACGTTTTCTTTTTTGTGTCTAATAACATGTTTCCCAATTCCTCTAATATATTCAAAAGATAGTTTTTTTCTTTTTGTGACGTACTTTTAAATTTCCAGAAGGGCTTGTGATACTGTGCCCCTCATCGTGTAAGTGCGCTATTAATGCAGATCGCCGGTTGCTTAAGTTGAGATGTTTGTAAAATCTTATTCGAAATGACCTACCGGTTGTCCTTTATATTTGTTAGAGCTATCATTGCATATAATGCAATATACAAATGCTTCATTACATTTATTCACCACAGCCTTTCCCTTGTGCCTGAGTTTCTGCCTTGATCTGAAAATGTAAACTACAGTGGAATAATGACTTTGGATCTCGTAAGTCTGCCAGTTTTCTTGGATACTGCACCCAGATATGATATTCACAAAAAAGGGCGTTCCTTCGTCTACTCGCCTGGTTTAAGCGTTGTAAAATCTGCCTCTAATCCGCTATGGGAAGGAAGATTCTTCTTTTTCAATATACTTCTATTGGTTGCGTTAACAAATTCTGGATCGTAACCGTTTTGATGCGCTATTTACTGTATAACCTCCTTTTCAGCCACTTCACCTTCTCAAGGAAGGGACACTTCATACATATAAATTAACATGACTCGGAATGCTGCGGGGTTAC
The DNA here is from genome assembly GCF_023864345.2 of Schistocerca serialis cubense. Taxonomy (NCBI): domain Eukaryota; kingdom Metazoa; phylum Arthropoda; class Insecta; order Orthoptera; family Acrididae; genus Schistocerca; species Schistocerca serialis. The sequence goes on from NC_064638.1 coordinate 337,013,248, forward strand.
GTTTCATTGGGTGACGGGACTGCCTGTGTCTGACTGAGTCTGAGGTGTTTGCCTTTCGGTAATTATCGAAGCCTATATTTCCATTTTTTACGGTCACTTGGACGTCCAAAAACGGTAGAGTGTCATTCTCAGCACACTGCCTACATTATTTAAATCCCTAAGATACTGGTCACTTTCAGAATTATTACCAGCGTACAATATGCAAACATCGTCAGTATATCTATTCCATAAAATTAATCTCCTAGCTTGTTGAGGGAATTTTGTCATGGATTCTTGTTCAAAGTTGGTCATGAAAATTTATGTTAGGCAATAGGCAAGCGCAGAGCCCATGGCCAAGCCTTCTTGTTGTGAATAAAAATCATCTCCGAATTTAAATTAACTTAAAGATAAAACAATCTTTAATTAAGCCACCATTTCTGCCACCTCGTTAGATGGTCTCTCCGGAAAGATATTCACAATCTCCGCGATAATTCTTTCCACCTGAACAATAGGTTTATTGGCATACATATTACTGACGTCACATGTCTTCACAAGTGCGGTTGGCAGTATTATTACATACATTATAAGCTGTTCCCTATTCTTATACTGAAATTAGTGGGATGTCGGAAATGTTTATTCAGATACTCTGCGAGCAGCTTTCCTACTGCATAACCTGCGACTCCCTAGCATTCACAATCGGTAATTTTCACACCTATCGCCACTTGCTTTCTTTGGGATTGGAATTATTATATTCTTCTTGAAGTCTGAGGGGATTTCGCCTGTCCCAAACATCTTGCTCACCAGATGGTATTTTGTCAGGGCCGGCTCTTCCAAGGGTATCAGTAGTTCGAATGGAATGTTGTCGTGGGGGCCTTGTTTCGACTTAGGCCTTTCAGTGCTCTGTCAAACTCTTCACGCAGTATCGTATCTTCCATTTCTCCCACTAATGCCCCGCGACCCTACGAGAGGTCGCCTCACCGCTAAACCCTTAGTGTCATCCACAGCACACTCCTAACAGACCGTCTTTAACGATCGCTAGAAGACGTTCCTCTGCAGACTAGGATTAACCTGTACACCAACATGATGGCTGTCCACCCCATAGCGCATGAAATACTATAGCATGTCTTCACGAATTGTTTCCAAACCGTTGGATTAGATGCAGAGGACCTGTACCATGGCTGGCCTGTTCCCCACATTTGACGCTTTAGACATTTTTGTGTGGGGAAAACTGAAAAATCCTGTCTACAAGGACATGCCAACTACACCCAATATACGCAACGACTTACTACCGCAGCTGAAATTCTAGCACATGTGCAGCAGTCCTTCCACACCATACTGGAAGAGTGTGTTTCCACTGCCTGTAGTTATTTTGAACACAACATGTGATGGTCGGTTGTCACATTACTGGTCAGAATCCACATCACTAGTGTATGCATATGTGTTGTTCTTTTGTGTATGCTATCTTAGGTACTGTACTAATTTTAGTGTGAGGACTTTTCAAAATACGATATATCGCGAAATACTCGTACACAACTCCTGCATCGTACACCACTGACATTTTAATTTATCCTGCTTTTAGTTTATTGTCAATAGGTATTGTTCCATTTAAAGAATTGTATGTTTCCATAAAATACACATTTTAAGTATTACTACAGTCTGTTCGCAGGAAGCTAAGAGCCGTATTTGCCGAGTCATCTGCCACTGACGTAATGCGTGTGTGATACCACACACAACGTTGAAGGAAAGGAGCTGAATTTTTGATGAGTCGTCCCCCCCATGTTTCACCACAAGCCTCGAGAATTCTTCTCGGACGAACGTCTTGTAGCTCTCATGTAAACTTCTGGTATTACTTTAGCCAGTTTGATTATATGTACTGTGGACCACCAGACACTAACGTAAAAGTAATCGTGTTGACAATTGCGCTGTGTGTGTTGAGTAGGAGTGCATTCAACGCAGTAATCCCAGTAGACACAGCAAAATAGTGCGTGGAAGATACAAGCGGGCTTTTGGAAATAATGCGTTCCTCCATTAGGTTACGTTATGAAACGTTGTTCCTTCTCTTTAACCTCTCGTAGCCTCAACGTAAACAACAGTACGTAAATTGATAGCACGGATTCGAGCTAGAACGGCAAAGATATTAGGAAGAAATCGAATCGGAAATCAAATTGGTGGCGCCATTTCAGTACGCATACTCAACGGCCTTTGAGGGGCAAGTCTATCTCTGATCGCGTAACCCAAATACACTTAAGAAAATGGAAAATGTTACACCATGAAAACCTTGACCGAACGCAGCCATACTGATACTCCAAAATTTACATTCCTGTGGTAAACATTGGTTAAAATTACGTCGCTATGCGAGTATGCTTTCAGACTCGAACAACTCCATTCTTGCATGTGAATAATTTTTTGAGTACACGATGGTTTGTGGGTATGTGCAATGTTAGCGGACGTTTCTGGTGGCGATTGCAAAACCGAAAACTCAAAGAACGCGCAGGTGTGTAGCTTATGGCCATCTTTCGGACACTGAGAATTGTTGAAGCACTGGCTTGAGGGACGAGTATCATACCGACAGCTTGCAAACACAATCAGCTTTAATGCAATCACTGCGGAACGACTAGTGGAAAGATGGAACTCAGGGCAAGAGCGTCGCAAGGAGGGAAGGCACGGACCTTTCCAGAAGGACTAAACCACAAGATGATGCCAAGGTTTGTCACCTGCCTCTGACGGATACACAGTTGACTATAGCTGAAATAGGGGTAAATATAACAGGCAGAATGTTAACACGAAATATAGGGAACGTATAACAGGAAGCTGGGTTGAGGTCTCGAACTGCCATGCGTAATTTGCGGCTGGTACCACACCACAGACGACAGAGACCTATGCTGTGTACAGTCATAGCCAACTGAGACACTGACTGGCATTCTGTGGTATTGAATGGTGTGCTTCTGTGTTTCTTCTGTTTGTGGCGGTCAGATAGACGCCAGCAAGCCCTCGGAAGGCCGCCTAAAAATCATAGGAAGCGCCGGTTCTCGAGACACATACGACCCTTACTCCAGGAATCAAAGTTTTGGGAGGTACTGACCAGACAATTCATGAATGGAGCGTGAATGTTCGACATTATGCGGCAGTAATTATAATCGCTGTTGTCATATACTTCATAGCCAAGGACGCAAATGGCGTATTCGTGCAGGATAATGCAACGCCCCACAGTGAACACCGAAAACACCTTGAGCATTGTACGGTCCCTGATTTGCATGCTCAGTCAGCTGATGTGTCACTCATAGAGCATGTCTGGTACGCGATGTGGAAAAACCAAGCGTCCTGCAGCAAAGATTGCCAGGATAATGGAAGTACACAATATAAAAGTCATTCCTGAACAACGGTTAAAATAAAAAATTTGCTTGCGTCAGCAGAAGTCCAACTAAGGCTACAGGAACCTGGAATAGGTTACGAGTGTATCATTTAGCACAACATCCAGACGCAGTGATGCATCCCGCAGCACTGTTCGGGACATGCGAGGAGCGTTCGCCTCGGCCAAACCAAGTTTCAGATTGAGCACAGCATTAACAAATGGCACATTTTTCTTTTTGAACAGACGAAGCTGCTGTGCTGTTCTGGGGACCGATAATCAAAAAATTAGCGAATATATGAGTATATAGTACGTACGTTATATACCGGGACCGTGGCTTCCTACTGAGCCCCGCCTGGAATGTGAGGTCAGAGGAAATACGTAAAGAACGCTCTCATGTGAAAGCGGCAGAGGCAGTGCCGGAACGAACGTTAGGCGCCAGGACTCGACACCGGGTCCAACTCAGCTCCCCCCCCCCCCCCCCCCACACGCATTCTCCCATCCCCAAGCCACCTCTGGGCACCGGATTCTTGTCCGGGATCCAGCGGCTGTAAAGCAACGAACTGGACCAGAACCCAGCACTTCGCATGGCGATAACCAGTAGGAAATTCGTCGAAACGTTACGGCAACAGGACGCCACGACTTATCTGATAACGGACAAGATTTCGTTAGTCCGGTGAGATACGATACTAGCCTCCAGTCAGAAATCTACACGAATTGATACAGCATATGTTTCGGATATCGCAAGATATTCCTCTAGATGACATTCGGAAGCTGTCGGCTCCCATGTCATAATACACACAACAAGACGGGCATCACGTCCGAACGGGTTGGGTTGGGTTGTTTTTCGGGGGAGGAGACAATCAGCGAGGTCATCGGTCTCGTCGGATTAGGGGAGGACGGGAAAGGAAGTCTGCCGTGCCCTTTCAAAGGAACCATCACGGCATTTGCCTGGAGCGACGTCCGAACGGAATAACAGTTTAATCATTCAATACATTTTATGTTGTGAACAACTTGGTACATTTTAATAAATGCCGTAATGATGCTTCTGACAGGTGATGCTATATGGTACAAACGTATTATCACCTCTGTATGCAAAAAAAGGTTCTCTTATGAGTTACGAAGTCTGTGGAGCGAACTTTCAACAAAACATTTACGTGCGTGCTGCGTGTGTGTGCGTGTGTGTGTGTGTGTGTGTGTGTGAACGTGCCTCCATCATGAATCCAGAGTGCTGCCTTCCCTATTCCGGGCCACGTCGCGTCCGCAGCCAGAGACGGACTCGCCGCGGCGGTCTGGGAGCAGTTAGGAAGGGAGTGCCCGCGGTAACGCGGCTTTTTCGTGCCGCAATCAATAGACGGCTGGCGGCTCCTCAGGGTAATCACGTATGTATACAGCGGCGCACGCCGCATACCGATGGGCGTCGGCTAACTCCCTCGGGCGGTGACCGGCCATCGTCTGTCCGCTATCCTCTCCTCCTGCCATATGGCAGGGGGACATAGTTGCAGCCCACGTACTGAGTCAACGTGCTCGTCTTTACCATGGTTTTTCCATCATTGAACGGACCAGTGAGTGAAACTGTACACTACTGGCCATTAAAACATTAAAACTGCTACACGACGAAGGTGACGTGCTACAGACGCGAAATTTGACCGACAGGAAGAAGATGCTGTGATATGCAAATGATTAGCTTTTCAGAGCATTCACACAAGGTTGGCGCCGGTGGTGACACCTACAACGTGCTGACATGAGGAAAGTTTCCAACCGATTTCTCATACACAAACAGCAGTTGACTGGCGCTGCCTGCTGAAACGTTGTTGTGATGTCTCGTGTAAGGAGGAGAAATGCGTACCATCACGTATCCGACTTTTATAAAGGTCGGATTGTAGCCTATCGCGAATGCGGTTTATCGTATCGCGACACTGTTGCTCGCGTTGGTCGATATCCAATGACTGTTAGCAGAATATGGAGTCGGTGGGTTCAGGAGAGTAATACGGAACGCCGTGCTGGATCCCAACGGCCTCGTATTACTAGCAGTCGGGATGGCAAGCATCTTATCCGCATGGCTGTAACGGATCGTGCAGCCACGTCTCGATCCCAGAGTCAACAGATGGGGACGTTTGCAATACAACAACCATCTGCACGAACAGTTCGACAACGTTTGCAGTACCATGGACTATCAGCTCCGAGACCATGGCTGCGGCTACCCTTGACGCTGCATCACAGACAGGAGCGTTTCCGATGGCGTACTAAACGACGAGACTGGCTGCACGAATGGCAAGACGTCATTTCTTCGGATGAATACAGGTTCTGTTTACAACATCATGATGGTCGCATCCGTGTTAGGCGTCATCACGGTGAACGCACATTGGAAGCGTGTATACGCCATCGCCATACTGGCGTATCATCCGGCGTGATGGTATGGGGTGCCATTGGTTACACGTCTCGGTCATCTCCTGTTCACATTGACGGCACTTTGAACAGTTAACGTTACATTTCAGATATGTTACGACCCGTGGCTCTACCCTTCATTCGATCCCTGCGAAACCCTACATTTCAGCAGGATAATGCACGACCGCATGTTGCAGGTCATGTACCGTCCTTTCTGGATACAGAAAATGTTCGACTGCTGCCCTGGCCAGCACATTCTCTAGATCTCTCACCAACTGAAAACGTCTGGTCAATGGTGGCCGAGAAACTGGCTCGTACAATACGCCAGTCACTACTCTTGATGAACTGTGGTATCGTGTTGAAGCTGCATGGGCAGCTGCACCTGTACACGCCATCCAAGCTCTGTCTAACATTCTGCGTGGTGTCTGTTTGTTCTATATCGTGTCTCCCTACCACTTTCGCGCGACGACGCTCTGAGCATGTTTTTTAGGGAATTGACTAGTTTGAACCTGGGACCTGTTGATGCGAAGGAGACGTCAGACCACACATGACATGTAGAGTTCAGAAGAGTTCAGTGAGACTAGCGATGATATAACCAAGTACTTAATGATTTCAGCGTCAGCTCCCCTGCACTCCCTGTAAAAGAATCTTAATACTAACTAAATGTAGTGGCAGGGGTTCGAGGCTTTCCTATTTTTAGTTAGCTGGTAAAATAACGTCGAAAAAGCAGTTCAGTTTACCAATGGAAATTTTATTCTACTCACAAAACATTGTTTATAAATTGCACTATTGATAAAAGGAAATGTTTTAATACAGGATGGTAAAAACCAACTGCGTTCAACAAAAATGTGAACGAATATTCCCTGAATGGGTTTCCAAGTTCTACAATGGATCGAAGGATGACCTATGCCATATCACATCTGTGATCTAGGTTTAAATCAAGTTTCACAGAAGAGAAAACTATCAAAATGGTCTACAGTGACCCTCAATTATCTTTAATTACTTTTCTAACTTGTCGTAAATTACAGTGGCTGATGTGGCTTCTCAATAACTATATAACAGAAAAACCATCGCTTTTCAGATTTTTACTTCAAGTGGCAAATGTGAACATCATGAGCTTTAATTGACGATCGACACTAGTATTACGCAAAAAGGGGGTGAACAGATGAGACTTCTGCAGTTCTGAGTGAAGCTTTATGCGCTGTTATGCGGCGTCGCGTGCGTTCATTACCTTGTCGGTGTTCGTCAGGGGGCGCGGCCAGCACAGCTCCGCTCACCTCGCCGTCTCGGAAGCAACTTTCTCCTAACTTCTCCTTACTACAATTTACCGAAGTTGGTTTAAAACACTATCTGGCTGTGTTTTCATCTGACCAATCAGGGTCTCAATGTTAACCTTAAGCTCCGCCTACAAAAATTCTGTCCATCCAATGAGAAACGTTATACTTTTTGTGGTAGGGCAATGTTTTTAAAGTTTGCAACGTAACAGACGCGAAAAAAGTCTCACGCTAAAACTTGCAGCTGGTGTGGTCATTTTTAGTATTATCGTAAGATCTATACTGTTCTTCTGGAGGGCTCTAGCTTTTAACATGGGCCTGGGGTGGTCCTGACGTAACAGAGACGCGAAAAAGTCTCACGCTAAAACTTGCGGCTGGGGTGTGGTCCTAGCGGTTAGCTGGCGACGTGGGGGTCCGTCCCTTATCGTAGGGCCTTCTAGCTTAACACGGTTCTGCTCTCGGCTTCTGTTCTCGTTTCTCCCCTCGGAACTGCGTCTGTCTCACGGTGGGAAGGTATAACATGCATTTAGGCATTCTCGTGTTAGTCTGTGGTATTCCATTTGCTCACTCGTTACTCGTATTACTTTGGTTAATTTAATGTCACGATTTATTCGGAGCTATGTGACGTACTACTGGATTTGCTTATCATGTCAGGGTTTTCATGGAAGGTGTTGGATTTGTCTGACACCTTACATCTGTTTGACTCAATGCCCAGGCGTATCAAGGCCGTTATTATGGCCATATGTGGTTGTTCTGGGTACTGATTTCTCAGGATCTGTGCACCCAAATTGCGTGAAAATGTAATCACATGTCAGTTCTAGTATAATATAATATATTTGTTCAATGAATACCCGTTTATCATCTGCATTTCTTCTTGGTGTAGCAGTATTAATGACGAGTAGTGTATTTGTCATGTATGAAACTGGATACAAACGTAATGACGAAAGAGGCTTCCGCATGATGTGTCACAGCCAAGTAATATAGCTCGATGTAACTTAGACCATATGTAGAAAGAAATGTCAGAGTATAGTACAGAAGGTTAATTAAATAAACACACAAGGTGAAGAACATAAATGACGCTTTTATTCAAAGACAATAATTACACTGAAGTCAGAGTGATGCTCTCCTGGACATTGCAGAAATCTGGACATGGTTTTTAAGAGGATGTCTGATCACCATGAGCGGCAGTATGTGCTCTGCAGCGTCATCCCATGCTGGCCAGTAGGTTGTCAAGGTTCTTATAGTAGATCGATCCGTTCCCGCACAATAGGGGCTGGGCAGTCGTCTGTGCATGTGAATATACTGCAATATGTCTCCCCATGCATCCCCATGTGCTCGATGGTATTCAATTCGGGGGAAAGGGTAAACAGGTAATCCAGTCCGTACGCTGGATATCCTCTCGTTCCATTAGCCCCTCCTCTGGCGCAGTTAGATGCTGTCGCGCATTGACATCCACAAAAATTAAGCCAGGGCCGAATGCACCCCTGAAAACACGCACATGGGGAAGCACTGGTGTCACAATAACGTTGACCAATGGCTGTGCCGTGTTCAAAGATATGTAAATCAGTACGCCCATGTAATATTATGTCTCCCTATGGCATAACTCATGGACCACAAAACGATCAAGTTAGACAATGTTCCTGGGTGCATTACTCGTTCCCACTTCTCGCCTTATGATGGTACATCCAGCATTGTCGAACATGATCGTTTTAGTGATCTAGTGTTATAGTCTGTCTTTGCATAATGTTGCTGAGGCGTACAGGCTCCAAAATCTTTGAACATATTACACTATCCCTAAGCGTTATTGTGACGCTCTACTACTTCCCCATTGAAAGGTGGCTACACTGAGCCACTGCGCCAGAGATTGCGCCAAAGAGTATTATTAAGCCGCCTCCACAGTGCTTGTTGAGAGCTCGTAGAAGTCAGTGCTTGTTAAGAGCTCGTAGTAGTCAGTGCCTGTCGAGGTCTCGTGGTAGTCTGTGCTGAGATGTTGTAGCAGAGAGTGTTTGTTGAGATGTGCTATTAGGCAGTGCTTGCTGAGATGTGATATTGGAGAGTTCTGGTTGAGATATAATGTAAGGATTAGAATGATTTTCATCAATATAAATGAGATAACTAACTCCGTTTGTTTTTATTTCAGTGTCCTAAATAATGCGTCATTACAGGTTCAGTCAACAAAGCATCTGGCGTCTGTTCTTGTATTAGAGTGTAATTCTGCTTTCCTTACGCAATTATCGTATTTCTAATTTTCTTTTATCACGTCAGTATAATTGGTATTTAAAAATTCTTGTCTTGTTGAAGAACCGTGCCAGATGTGTGCGTTGAGTCATACTCCCACACACAGAACAATTACATTTGTGCTTTGGTTTAGTAGGTTTTATAGTTGCTGGGGACTTAATTAATTAATTGTGTTAACGAAAATTTTCATTTCATTCTTTGTTGTTGTTCTTTGCAGTCAGATAGCGTAATAATACTAGTCAGGGCCAACCGATTACGAGACACAGCGTAATCGGACATACAGCTACTAAAAACTAAAAATATTTTCAATCATATTTAATTAAGACCCCATGCACGTGGCGACCGCTGCTTCGGATCGTCCCTTGGAATCTTCTGATTGTAAAAATAGTAGACAGTAGTATTGTTGTAGTAATTTGTAGTTTAGTAATTGTAGTCTATTTTGCATGTGTAGATTTGATAATTGTAATTCTTCTACTGCTATTTTTCTCAGAATTTGATTTGTTGTCTTGTATACGGGTTTGACAATTTAGGGCAATTATTTCAATTGTTCGATTAATCGTGTTTGAGGGAAACATTTCATGTAAATGGTATTGTTGGAGATGAGTCATTGTGTGTAATTTTCGTACAGTGACGAGTTTTGTATGTTTTGTAAATGATTACGCGATCGATGAAAAAGGCAAAAATGATGGATAGTGAGAATGACGAAATTGTTAACGTGGCGAACTCGCCAACAGAGGAAAACAGTATCATGAATAATGAAGTGGAAAGCAATGTAATAAGTCGGGAAAATAGTCCGGAACCATTTCAAAATTTTTCTCAATCAGAAAATTCACAGAATACGAGATTAACGATAGAAGATTCTGGAATAGTATCGAACAGAGATAGCTTTACAGCTATGACGAAGGAAGCTGGTTTTGTGGGAAATGTTAGGGGCGAAAGGAATTTCGAACAAGTTAATATGGAGCAGTTGATGAGTGCTATATTAAATGTGGGATCACAGTTACGATCTGAATTTAAAACAGAGATAGGAACAATTAAAACTGGTATGGGAACAATGGAAACACGGTTAGACTCACTGGGATCACAAATAGGAACAATTAAAACCGAGATGGGAACTTTGGGATCTGATTTAAAAACTGATATGGGAACAATGGAAGCACAGTTTCGATCTGAATTAAAATCACAGATGGAAACAATGGAAACACGGTTAGACTCACGAATAGGGACATGTTTCAAAAACATGAAAGATGAATTAAAGAAAGAAATCAGAGAAGTACAACCGATTTTGAATGCTCACAATAATAGATTAATTGCAGTAGAGATTAGACAAAGGGAACAGGATAGAGAACAGGAAGAAAGAGATCGCGTGATAGTACAGAAATTTTCAGAGTTAAATTTACAACGTGCAGAAGATAAGGAAGAAATATTTGAGAGAATCGAGGAATCCGTAGCAAATGACAGATTAAATAATCTAACATAACAATATGAACAGTTAACTACTAATTGTGTTAATACTGAAACCCGAGTCGCGACACTTACGGAAGACGTAAATAAACAGAAAGAACAAATAGGTGATTTATCGGAAAGAGTTGAGGAGATTTCAGATAAATTGACAAGTCTTAGTTTAAATGGGGACAGAGATTCAGATGATACAGCACCATTGCCATTTGCAGAAACCGAAGAGTACCAGAACATAAATAAGCATGTTGAAAATCAGGGAAAATTTAATGAACGCGTTAAAAGGGAAGTTGAGGCATTACGAAAGCAAGTCAAACAGATCGAAGGCGAAATTGTAGGAAAAGACAGCAAAAGAAATTTGGAATCACAGATAGCAGGGGGGTTTGAAGAAAATAATTTGTTTCATTTACGGGATGCGACAAGAGAGCGCCAGGCGCGCGAACTTGACAATAATCGTCATTGGGACTGGAACAGACTCGGTAGGTCTTTGTCGCCACGAGGCGAAAACTTTGACTATAAACACTTTTTGACTGTTCCGAAATTTAAGATCTTCCGCAACTCTAAGAATGACATACATCCATGTGCATGGTTAGATCAATTTACGTACGCACTCCCGCCAGATGTGCCACTAAGTCACAAACTGGAAATAATGTGCAGCTATTAATGTCCTCAGGGGATTCACTACTCTAAGTGAATATGTGCCGTAGCGAGCATAGGGCCCCGAGCTGTAGTGGTGCTATTTCCCCTTTAGTTTTCTGCACCTCTGCCTACTCTTTTACTATTCTTTGCATCTGTCAAACCAGCTCTTCGACTATCAATCTATCTAGAGAGTAAGTAAACATTAACCGAATATGACTAATTGTACCTAAAAGTGATTTCGTAAATTACCATTTGGACTTATTGTACCTTCAGCAGCATTCTTTCGTAGCTTAAATGAAATTTTACTTGTTTATCTTCGTGACAATATTACTTCATATGTTGACGACATTCTTATTGCTAAACGTTCTTGGAGTGAGCACAACAAAATTTTGGATTCATTGTTACGTGTCTTTGCAAGAGTTGGCATTACAGTAAACTTGGAAAAATTTGAAATTTGGTCGTTCTCAGGTGCAATTTCTCGGTCACATTATTTCTACAGAAGGTATTCTCCCTGATCCAGAAAAATTAGATGCTATTCGTAATTATGCTGTTCCTACTACAAAACGTGATGTTCGTAGTTTCCTTGGTGTCTGTAATTCTCTTAGACGCTTTGTTAGATTGGACGATTTGGCCACACCCCGTTTTTGCGAACTATCTGGAAAGTTCTTTTTAAATGAAAATCGGTCGACAGCTCTGTTTGGTTAGTTTGTATTCCTGATGAGTGGGTTAATAAGCTGATTTGGTATACGCATTTCAGTTATGCACACTTTGGTCCCAGAAAATGCTTTCATAAATTACGAGAAAATTGCTTCTTCAGTAATATGGAAAAACGTATTCGATCTGTTCTTGCCAAATGCAAATTATGTCAAAAGGCTAAGCTGCCAACAGTTTCTCACAGAGCACCGTTGTTTCCTATCATTCCAGCGAAATTAAAGGAGATGGCTGCAGTTGATTTGTTCGGTCCAGTGGTTCTTTCTACTAATGGTTTTGCGTACATTTTCGTAGCAGTGGAGTTGACGTCAAAATATGTGTGTTTTACACCTTTACGCAAAGCAATAGCTCGTTCAGTATCTAACGCTTTCATCAAACATTTTCTTAAAGAAGTTGGTCATGTTGATAAGGTTATATCAGATAATGGATCACAGTTTCGTTCTAAAATTTGGCTTCGTACTCTACAGCGTCGTAAAATTAAACCAATTTTCATTTCACTTTTTCACCCTCAATCTAACGCTTCAGAGAGATGGATGAAGGAAATCAATAAATTGTGTCGACTTTATTGTCATCAGAATCACAGAACTTGGGATCAGTATCTTCATATTTTTCAAAACATTCTGAATGAACTTCCTAATGACTCAACTTCTTTACCGCCTATACTGATATTAAAAAACAGAGCACCGACAAATCGCATAAATGAAATCGTTCCTTTTCCGCCTTCACGGAAACTGCGGCATTCTGAAGTTGTCAACCTGGCTCTGCAAAATATTGCATCTGCGGCTGCTAGAAGAGAGAAATCAGCTAAGCGTCCTCGTCGTTCAAAAATCTTGTCAGTTGGTCAAAAAGTATTAATTAAGTCTCATCGTTTGTCTCACAAAGGAAAGGGCTTGTGTCGCAAATTTTTTCTGCTTTATAACGGTCCATATAGAATTCGCAAAATTATACATGATAACACTGTTGAAGTAGAAACTCTTAAATCACGACGCTCTAAGGGAATACATCATATATCAAACGTCAAAATTTTTGTGGAATGACATACTTGTGAGAAACAAACAGCTACATGTAAACACGCAGAGAGTACAAGGATACCACGATGTGTTTTGGCGGCGGCACATACTCAAAGCAACAGTCAAGTCTGCGCGCCGCACAAGGCAGTCGTTGACCGAAAATAATTGCTTCCTACGTCACGCGCCTACAGCTGATCGAGCGCTCAGTGCGAATGCACTGACAGCCATAAACAAATACACAGTCTAATTTCTCCGACTAAATTCAGTATAAAGCTATAGTGACTTGATGAATTATGTTATTAACATTCAGTATTTTTCAGGATACGGTTGTATAAAATATTTAAGAACTTCAGGTAAATTCTGTGCGTGTCCGACGTTAAGACGACTTGCTATCGAGAAATTTTCAGAAAGAATGTAATTTCCAAGAAGAAACTAATAAACTAAAAAGGTAACTATTAATTGAGTTCATTTTTCAGGTAACATATTTCCACTTAGGTACGTACTTTAGACGTAATTTGCTGCTCGCAATTACGTGATTCATACTTTGTGCTAAATTTCATGTTCTATGAAATTACCTGTGAAGCGACGTGCTTGCGTACGTTAACTGATTTTGACAATGATTATTAATGAACTGGATTGTAACTTGTGTATATTATGCATCGCTTGGCTGCACTGCTTTTTCACTGATGTCATATATTTTTTAATTATGTGCCTGCTGTGCTTATTTATTTAAATTATAGTTGTCACCTGATTTATTGTGCTGATGTGGTTAGGTATGTAAGTTATACTTTGTGATTTATCTGCTTGCGCCTTCATGTTTACTTATTATGATGACATATGAACATTTATTTGCTTATGCTGATATGATGCTAATGACCTGTTTATTATGTTAGATTACATATGTTTGCTGCTATGCGTATGGATTGCATATTTATACATTTCTGTTTTGTTGTCATAAGTACTCTTTAATTTGTTGTATAGAAATGCTGATATTCTGTGTACAAACAGAGAGTTTAGGTCACACTATTGGATTAATTATAGATTGTTCGCTTGGCAGAGCCTCGTTGTAAGAATTGTGCTGCATACACTTGTTGACATTTTGTTCTCTACTGGTATATTTACTCGCTATTGCTTGTTTTGCTTATGCTCAGTGCCTTATATTTTTGAGATAAGAAAATGAACTGCTATAATTCGACGAACGACATTGGTACAAAGAACTTCGTTGAGGTCACATGAGCTGGAGGTTTTATGGAAGCTGTATAACTTTATGCTAATAGGAAGCAAGCTAACGACATGACATACCATTACTAGGTTTAGACCATTAACAATTATTACACTGCATATTTCGCGAGCAATTGAAATAGGAAGTGACACTTGACACAAGAAATACTCCACATGTTTGCTTCTGTTTGCCATAATTCTTGAAGTGGTGTACACACTGTGAAATATTACGATCATTCACATTCCGTAATCGTACTTAATTACTGAGAGTTATTCGAACTAAGTCTGTTAGAGGTCATGTATGCATTTCTTTTGTTTATAATTCGTAATGAGTAGACGATTTGGCTCAGATGGATTACACAGAGGTTGTGTGTTGACAATGTGTCTTCGAATTGTATAGGATGATGAACTGAAGTTTGCATTAGGATTTTATCTGTACTTGTTCGAGGAGATTGACTAGAGGAAAGAGTTGTTATGGAAGTGAAATGAGATTGGTAATAAGGTTTATATGTATCGACGTATTGAAGAGGTATTTTTGAGGTATTATTGAGATTGTGTGAAGTTGATGATTATTGAAGTTTTGGTGGATAAGAGGTAAAGTAAGTGAGATGCATATTTTTTTTGTTGGTCTTATGGAACAAGGAGGATGAAGATAGCAGACTAGAACACTAAAGTAGAAGGAAGATAGTCTATATACACACTTTGTTAAATCACAAAGCAGTATATACTTTTTTTTGAAGAGAGGAAGTATTTGCATATCTTGGCTCACTGACAGTTGTTCAACAACAGTACATTTTCTCTGGCTTGGCAAACATTGGTCTTGACATGATGACTATGACGTTGACCTAACTATTATTGACTGTTATACATTGCTGCCACTACTACTTGATACACATGATGAACATCAGATTTTGACAGAATTACATTTACACAGTTAACACTATTCAATTACACAGTAGTACTTAATGTGGACGAAAGATGAGTGTGTTTTGTGTGTTTTCCTTTCCTAATCCTACCCACCTATCTCGTAAATATTATTTTATTTGTTTGTAGTGGCTTGCACTGACACCCATAAATGTTATAGGTTTACTGATATTTGAGTATTTGTAATAGTTAATATGAAAATCATCTGACATCATTTGTGTGTTTGTTATGATTTGTATGTTTAGTGTAAAAGCATTTGTATGTGTATTCAAACTATTGTTCATGCTTGAACTGTGTGATCAGTGATAGTGAATATTATGGACTGTTACTTGTACTTCTTCTACATGATTGGTGCCACTAGGAAATGTTTAATTTCTGCTGATGAACAGTGTGATCAGGGATAGTGAATATTATGGACTGTTACATGTACTTTTTCTACATGATTGGTGCCACTAGGACATGTTTAATCTGTGCTTATATACTCTGATAAACAGTGTGATCGGTGATAGTGAATATCATGGACTGCTCTCTGGACCTGCTCATCATTGCTAGGTGCAACTGATGGACTACTTGTGTGGAAATGAAGTCACTTGTTGCTGTCTGCACCTACTCAACATTGCTGGGTGCAACTGATGGACTGCTTCTACTGAAATGATGTCACTTGTTGGTGTCTGCACCCACTCAACATTGCTGGGTGCAACTGATGGACTGCTTCTACTGAAATGATGTCACTTGTTGGTGTCTGCACCTGCTCAACATTACTGGGTGCCACAGATGGAACTGCTTCTACTGAAATGATGTCACTTGTTGGTGTCTGCACCTGCTCAACATTGCTGGGTGCAACTGATGGACTGCTTCTACTGAAATGATGTCACTTGTTGGTGTCTGCACCTGCTCAACATTGCTGGGTGAAACTGATGGACTGCTTCTGCTGAAATGATGTCACTTGTTGGTGTTGGCACCTGTTGACCATTGCTGGGCTGGAATTATCAACTATTTTTTTTTTTTTTTTTTGAACAATTAAAAGTATTTTATGTGAACATTTGTATAAACTGATTTTTTGTGTATTGTGTAAACTATTATGTAAAGCCACATGTATGAAAAGAATTTGTATTGCCTACTGTATTTTATATATTAGGTTATTGAAAGGTCAGTGCAAAGCCAAAATTTTAACTATGTGATATTTAGGTATTAATATTATCTTTTATTTTTGTCTGTATTTTTCTGGACGAATTTGGTGGTATTTTCACCACCAATGTTGGCAAAAATACCATCAAATTCTGGCCTGTGGAGGAGGGGCATATGAAAGGTGGCTACACTGAGCCACTGCGCCAGAGATTGCGCCAAAGAGTATTACTAAGCCGCCTCCACAGTGCTTGTTGAGAGCTCGTAGAAGTCAGTGCTTGTTAAGAGCTCGTAGTAGTCAGTGCCTGTCGAGGTCTCGTGGTAGTCTGTGCTGAGATGTTGTAGCAGAGAGTGTTTGTTGAGATGTGCTATTAGGCAGTGCTTGCTGAGATGTGATATTGGAGAGTTCTGGTTGAGATATAATGTAAGGATTAGAATGATTTTCATCGATATAAATGAGGTAACTAACTCCGTTTGTTTTTATTTCAGTGTCCTAAATAATGCGTCATTACAGGTTCAGTCAACAAAGCATCTGGCGTCTGTTCTTGTATTAGAGTGTAATTCTGCTTTCCTTACGCAATTATCGTATTTCTAATTTTCTTTTATCACGTCAGTATAATTGGTATTTAAAAATTCTTGTCTTGTTGAAGAACCGTGCCAGATGTGTGCGTTGAGTCATACTCCCACACACAGAACAATTACATTTGTGCTTTGGTTTAGTAGGTTTTATAGTTGCTGGGGACTTAATTAATTAATTGTGTTAAATAAAATTTTCATTTCATTCTTTGTTGTTGTTCTTTGCAGTCAGATAGCGTAATAATACTAGTCAGGGCCAACCGATTACGAGACACAGCGTAATGGGACATACAGCTACTAAAAACTAAAAATATTTTCAATCATATTTAATTAAGGCCCCATGCACCATGTTCATCTTTTCAGTGGCACATGACAGTGAGCGCCATACCAAACGACGTATAACGAGAGGGTATTCAGCGAGGTAACTGACGTGCGCGTTCCTCTGGCTTCAGTCCCATCGAGAATGTGTTGGACGCGTTGCAGAGATGTATTACAGCACGCCCATGTGCACCGTCGACCATCTGAAACCTGTCTGACGGACTGTTGGGGATAACGACAGTGGTGGCGCAGAAGCTAGCACACTGGACTCGCATTCGGTGGGGGGGGGGGGGGGGGGGGGGGAGGGAGAGGGGGGGAAGACGGTTTAAACCCGGGTCCGGCCATTCTGATGTAGGTGTTCCGTGATTTCGGTGGATCTCTGTATCGGACCATAGGACCAAATTGCAGAACATCCACTTAACTCCGTCCACTGAACTCTGTGGTGATCACACACTCTCTTAAGAGCCATGCACCCTCTTTTGTAATGTTCAGCAGTGGCGTAGCGTGAGGGGAGACTTTGAGACTTAGTCTCTCCTGTATTCGTGCTTAGAAAAGATGCAATAGTAATTCATAACAAAAATATAAACAACTTTCTACTAAGAGCACTAAATGTGCGAAGACATCAGTTTTGTAGCCCGCGCCGCCGCACCCTGAGTATTGGTGCATCTGCCTGCTTGAGACTCGACTGCTCTCAGTCTCTGCCTCCCTTCCCTTACCTGGCTGTGTGTGCCTGAGCGTTCTCGGCGCTCCTCCACTTTCCCTCTTCCACGAAGGCTGGTGCGCTGTACTTGCTAGCAGGTATCGAGACTAGTCTCTGCCGCTTCTATGCTGGCTTTTAACACGGAAGTGAACAGTCTCGCGCTTTGTGTTCACAGTCATTCTTGGGTGATTTTAGTGCATATTTTCGTTTTGTCGCCAACATGAGTGAGCCAGCAACTGTACACCTTATAGAATTTTTATTAAAAACGCCTTTTTCTAAATTAACGTACGAAAAAAAGTGCGAATTGAAGGACAAACGACCTACTCCTATACTCAGTGTAGTTTTAAGTGAAACCAAACAAAAACGCACTTTTCAGACAGCCTGGTACGAAAAGTATGATTGTCTGACTGCGAATGTCTTCTGTTTGTTGGTGAAAAGGAATGATGCAGTGAGGGCACTTGTACAATAAAGAACTTTGACAGGAAAGCACAAAAACATCAGACATCGAAACGTCACCTGCAGAACAAAGAATCATTTCAGTTATTGGGCAAAAGTAGAATTGAGCCCGCCCGTTCTGAAGCCGCTCGTCTGACAGCAATAAAATACAACGAACAAGTTGCGTCCAGCAGGAGAGTATTGGATCGTCTTATCCAGGGAATTGTATTTCTTTGTAAACAAGAACTAGCCTTTCGCGGCCATCGAGGAGACGAATCCTCCAGCAACAAAGGTAACTATCTGGAATTGTTGGATTTACTAGGTCAAGGAGAGCAGTTAATCCGAGACCATCTGTCATCATCCTCAACCTTTAAAGGAACGTCTCCAGATATACAGAATGATGTTATAGAAATGATAACTCTGGCAGTTAATTAGAAAATAAAATCTGGAATTCAGAACTGCAACTCCATTTCCATTCAGGCTGATGAAACATTAGGCATATCATGTAATAGTCAAATGACTATAATATTCAGGTACTGTATTACAGACAAAATTGAGGAAAGATTCGTTGGATTTTACGATGTTTCTAGAGATAAAACTGCTGAAGGTTTGTCAAACATTGTTCATGCAGTATAGAAAGAATGGAATGTGGAGGGAAAAGTGGTTATTCAAACATATGATGGCGCTTCAGTAATGGCGGGCAGAGAGAGAGGACTACAACAATTGGTGAAGCAGTTCTGTCTCTATGCGCTCTTTCTTCATTGTTAGTCACACCAACTGAATGTGGTACTGTTACATGCCTCCAAAATCATACGACAAGTTCGCATGTTTGTAGGTGATCTTACTGCATTCCATTCGTTTTTCAGCAAATCATCAAAACGATCTGTATTGCTAACTGAGACAGGATTTAAACTGCCACATGCAAGCAACAATCGCTGGAACTTTCGTTCCAGAGCAGTTTCAACATCTAGTCATTTCTCAGGGCTATATAGTGTTTTTAATTATACACTCCTGGAAATTGAAATAAGAACACCGTGAATTCCTTGTCCCAGGAAGGGGAAACTTTATTGACACATTCCTGGGGTCAGATACATCACATGATCACACTGACAGAACCACAGGCACATAGACGCAGACAACAGAGCATGCACAATGTCGGCGCTAGTACAGTGTATATCCACCTCTCGCAGCAATACAGGCTGCTATTCTCCCATGGAGACGATCGTAGAGATGCTGGATGTAGTCCTGTGGAACGGCTTGCCATGCCATTTCCACCTGGCGCCTCAGTTGGACCAGCGTTCGTGCTGGACGTGCAGACCGCGTGAGACGACGCTTCATCCAGTCCCAAACATGCTCAATGGGGGACAGATCCGGAGATCTTGCTGGCCAGGGTAGTTGACTTACACCTTCTAGAGCACGTTGGGTGGCACGGGATACATGCGGACGTGCATTGTCCTGTTGGAACAGCAAGTTCCCTTGCCGGTCTAGGAATGGTAGAACGATGACGGTTTGGATGTACCGTGCACTATTCAGTGTCCCCTCGACGATCACCAGTGGTGTACGGCCGGTGTAGGAGATCGCTCCCCACACCATGATGCCGGGTGTTGGCCCTGTGTGCCTCGGTCGTATGCAGTCCTGATTGTGGCGCTCACCTGCACGGCGCCAAACACGCATACGACCATCATTGGCACCAAGGCAGAAGCGACTCTCATCGCTGAAGACGACACGTGTCCATTCGTCCCTCCATTCACGCCTGTCGCGACACCACTGGAGGCGGGCTGCACGATGTTGGGGCGTGAGCGGAAGACGGCCTAACGGTGTGCGGGACCGTAGCCCAGCTTCATGGAGACGGTTGCGAATGGTCCTCGCCGATACCCCAGGAGCAACAGTGTCCCTAATTTGCTGGGAAGTGGCGGTGCGGTCCCCTACGGCACTGCGTAGGATCCTACGGTCTTGGCGTGCATCCGTGCGTCGCTGCGGTCCGGTCCCAGGTCGACGGGCACGTGCACCTACCACCGACCACTGGCGACAACATCGATGTACTGTGGAGACCTCACGCCCCACGTGTTGAGCAATTCGGCGGTACGTCCACCCGGCCTCCCGCATGCCCACTATACGCCCTCGCTCAAAGTCCGTCAACTGCACATACGGTTCACGTCCACGCTGTCGCGGCATGCTACCAGTGTTAAAGACTGCGATGGAGCTCCGTATGCCAGGGCAAACTGGCTGACACTGACGGCGGCGGTGCACAAATGCTGCGCAGCTAGCGCCATTCGACGGCCAACACCGCGGTTCCTGGTGTGTCCGCTGTGCCGTGCGTGTGATCATTGCTTGTACAGCCCTCTCGCAGTGTCCGGAGCAAGTATGGTGGGTCTGACACACCGGTGTCAATGTGTTCTTTTTTCCATTTCCAGGAGTGTATATTTGATGATACAGACCCTCAGTAGGACCCAGAATCTTTGAGCTGTGCTTTGGGAATGAAACGACGGATGGATGATCCTACGTTTGTCTACTTGCTTTGCTTCTACAGAGGGTGCTTTGTTTATGTTGATCATCTCTTTAACGTTATTCACTCAAAATCTGTCAGTATAACTGCTTGCCGCGATGAAATAAGAACTGTTTTGAGAAACTTACGACAATTAAGAACGGAAACATTCGTTGATGAACGCATTAAATACAGCTTGTGTTTGAATGGCAACTTATCATTCTGTGACAGTCAAAAGGCATCTCTCAGGTCACTAACTTACGAGATACTGGATTTGCAAATTGTTCCGATGGAAAGAAGGTTTCAAGACTTTCCCTAAATTCAGTTTGTTGAACTTTTGAACGAAAAGTGTTTCCCGAACTATCAAAAAGAATTCCCAAAGTTGAAACTGCTTCAATTATTAGAACAGTACCAGTTTTTCAAACAAGAACAAGGTGAAAATGAACTGTGTAACATATACACTGATGAGAAAAAACACTTATCTCCAAGAATCCTTTTAAAGTACATTGTCAACACTGATTTAGATTCCGTTTATTTGCAGAAAAGTCGTTTATGGTATTACTTGACTAAAATGAAATTCCAGTGTTTCTGGAGAAAGAACTCAACAATAGGATGAACTACAGAGATAAGAAAAGAACTGGAAAGCAATAGCATCAAAGAATGGGAAAGAACAGACACAAACATTTTTAGGAATTATACCTTATTCTTTCCAAGTTAGAAAAATGAAGAAGAAAAAACATGGACACAAAGAAGGAAAAGACAAGATGGAGAAAATGAAACAGTGCTGGGAAGATAGGAAACAACAAAGAAAGAGTAGGGACTCAAGTTGTCAAGCAACCACAGTAGACCAACACGAAGAAAAAAATCAGTAGCGAAACGCTTAATTTAATTTAAGAAAAAATATTGGAACTATTCTGAAAGAATAGCAGCCAGCAGAAATATTCAGTGTTTAGAAATACCCAAACGACTACAAACTGAGTGCATTCAAGAAACGAGAACGTTTTTCCTGACTCGGACGTCAGGACGTTTACATTGCCGCGCACAGCTTTTTCGAAAAACATTTAGGACACAATGCTGTCCAAAGGAAATATTTAGACATGTCCTGAAATGGAAGATACCTGTTCAGCAAACTAGATATCGGCGATGTAATTACTTGTGGCCGTCCCACGGGCTTCACAGTGCTCTGTGATACAATTCTCGTTCCACTACTAACAAAGTGTTGTACTGAAGTTTGAAAGAGGTAGCAAATGCGCTGCAAATCGTCATCCGGATTTGATCTCTCTCGCCAGAATGCGATATGATGAGAAAAATTCATCCATTAATCTTAATGTGGATGGACATTATCGCCCGTGGAGGGCGAGTTCGAGCAACTACAAGTCCAAAGCGGCGCGTATGTGAACGCTGTACTTTACTTCCACAAGAATTATAATTGTTAACGACATGTTCTCCATGACCAGGGAACTATTTAACAAAGTGCTTCACCATAACATGCCTTCACCCCTACCGCCAAATAATCACACGACGTTCCATTAGTCGAAAGGGCTACCGGATTCTGGTTTGATTAATGTTTTTTTTTAATGAAACAGTATTTTTCTGTAACAAGAATAGTACTCGATCTCTTCTTAGTCCAGTCTCAATGCACATCGCTATTCTGCCTCTACACTTCCACGAGAGTGAACATACAGATCTTATTGGCAGAGTTTTCTTGCCATCCCATGATGTTAAGGGCACAAAATGGTCCTGTCGTGAAAGATTATTTTCGATGTACCTTGTTGCTGCTACGAAGAATATTTTACATCACCATGTCTAAAATGTCGCACTTGACCTTGACACCGCTTTCACTGTTTTCTGCTCTGTTTCATGATTGTTTAGGATTTTGTTTTGGCAAACAGTGTACCAATGATGTTCTTCTGCTATTACGTTGTAAGTTTCACCGCTAAGGGCCGCTTGTAACCGCGCCCTACAAAACCGACCTACTGGATTTCTATGTAATTGACCGTCATCGCGTATGCCCATTAAATTTTACAATGAGTAAGGCTATCGAAGAATGTAGCCGACGACAATGTCGAGCTGCTACTGTTGCTGCTGCTGGCTGAGATCCACAAATCGTCTCCAGAGCCACGGATAATTATGGGACAGGTTACAGAATTGCAACTTCTTCCTCCTGTCCACTCCTACCATGCTCTCAATAGTCGTGGGTTAACGAATTAGGTGCGTCTACACTGACCCGAGTATAACTGCACACCGCCTCTGCGAAAGCGCCCAACAAACGCTGCAGCACTCTTTCATCACTCACGCTGCTCTGCTTCCTCTCTTCTCGCAGTGTGACAGCGACTAGCATACGGAAAGATCAACAACGGCACAGCTACTGCCATTTCGTCGTTGCTATTGATACATTAAAATTAAAAAAAGTTTCCTTGCCTATTACCCAGCAACTTACAATTTTTACGTTATAATTACTATATATCATATACATCCACAAATAAAGGCACTATTACATCCATTACATATTAAATATAGTTTCTGTAAGAAAGCCTATAGACTCAGATTTAGAAGTCCAGTACAAGTTATCAACGGATATTAAACGGCCAAAATTTTTGGACTGGGCGGAAAGTATTTTCTGTGCATTTTCTATATTCCACGAGTTTTTTCCTGGAGGGAAACAGATTCATGGAATGTCCGAAGGCATACAAATAAAAATGAGGATCCGTAAATGCATTCTGTTTTGACATCTTGGGTTGTCGGGTGTTCTGCCGGATATCAGCGTCGTACTTGCACGATATTTCGGTCACGTAGCTCGAGACCTTCATCAGGTGCGACCTGAGACTGCTCCTCGAGTGGACGTGGTCCAGTATTTATGCCTATGGCCTTCCCCCTCCACCAACGGCTGCAGGCGCTTCCTCTGTGGTCTGCGCCCATTCCCTGCGACCTGCTGGAGCGTTGCTGCTCCGTTTTCCGTCCGCTGCGGTTCTAGGTGTTCCCTCTGCGGTCCGCGCCCACCAACCCCACTCCTGGGGGTTTCATCAACGGTCTGGGGTACCAAGCGTTCCCCCTGCGGTCCGCGCCCGCTCACCACGACCTTTTGGAGCGTTGCTGCTCCGTTTTTCGTCCGCTGCGGCTCTGGATGTTCCCAAAATCTGGGTGTTTGTGCTAGAATCCTGGTATCCTCACACTTCATGGCATGATCTAGTTCTAGACAGTGTTCAGCAATGGCTGACTTAGTCACCTGTCTTAATCTAGTGTGCCTCTGATGTTCTTTGCACCTGAACTCCACAGTCTTGTCGTCTGGCCAATGTAGGACCTGCCACATTGACAAGGTATATTGTAAATCCCTGGTTTTCGTAACCCCAGGTCGTCTTTGACACTCCCCAGCAGTCCCCCATTCTTGTTCGATGGACAGAAAACACACTTGATATTGTGTTTACGGAGGATCCTACTGATTCTGGCAGAAATAGAGCCAGCATAGGGCAGATATGCCACCTTCTTTGTTTCATCTTGGTCTTCTTCAGGAACCTGTGGTATAGTCGCTGGTTGGAGTGCCCTCTCAATTTGTCTGTCCGTGTATCCATTCTTGGAGAAAACTGTTTTGAGACGTTCTATCTCTATAGGTAGATTCTCTTGGTCTGACAGGGCACGTGCTCTGTGGACCAAAGTCTTCAGAACCCCATTCCTCTGTGCAGGGTGGTGACAGCTGCTGGCCTGCAGATATAAATCAGTGTGTGTTGGTTTTCGGTACACACTGTGGCCAATTGATCCATCTGCTTTCCTCTGGACTAGTACATCCAGAAATGGCAGCTGGCCATTCTTCTCCAGTTCCATGGTGAACTTGATATTAGGGTGGCATGAGTTAAGATGTTCAAGAAATTCATTGAGCCTGTCCATCCCATGTGGCCAGATCACGAAGGTGTCATCCACATACCTAAAGAAGCTTGTGGGTTTAAATGCAGCTGTCTCCAATCCCCTCTCCTCAAAACTCTCAATAAACATGTTGGCAACCACAGGGGACAGTGGGCTGCCCATAGCTACACCTTCAGTTTGCTTGTAATATTGGTTTCTGTACAGGAAATACGTGGATGTCAGTGTATGACTGAACAGGTCCAACAGAGCACCGTCAAATTTCTCTGCAATCAGTTCTAGTGAGTCCTTCAGTGGGACCCTGGTGAACACCGATACCACATCAAAACTAACCATGATGTCCGAATCTGTGATGTGCAGTTGCCTGAGGCGTTGCAGGAAATCTTCTGAGTTGCGGATGTGGTGAATACATTTGCCCACATATGAACCGTGACACAGGGTACCAGCTAAGCAGAGCCTGGGATCCGGCTCTGGAATTGTTAAAGGAGCAACGGGGCCAGCTGCAACACTACACAAACAGAAGAACCAGAGACATGGAGATGGAAAACGAGCGCCTGACGGACTGCCAGGCGCACCAGACCGAAGATGGAACACCCAGAAGTGGGACTGGTGGGCGCGGACCGCAGAGGGAACATCCAGAGCCGCAGCGGACGAAAAACGGAGCGGCAACGCTCCAACAGGTCGTGGTGAGCGGGCGCGGACCGCAGGGGGAACGCTTGGTACCCCAGACCGTTGATGATACCCCCAGGAGTGGGGTTGGTGGGCGCGGACCGCAGAGGGAACACCTAGAACCACAGTGGACAAAAAACGGAGCAGCAACGCTCCAGCAGGTCGCAGGGAATGGGCGCGGACCACGGAGGAAGCGCCTGCAGCCGTTGGTGGAGGGGGAAGGCCATAGGCATAAATACTGGACCAGGTCCACTCGAGGAGCAGTCTCAGGTCGCACCTGATGAAGGTTACGAGTTACGTGACCAAAATATCGTGCAAGTACGACGCTGATATCCGGCAGAACACCCGACAACCCAAGGTGTCATTAGATCGCCGGGAAAGCCTGAAGAGTTAAAGCATTCTGTTTTGTTTGTATAAATTTTGTTAATCACTCATTAAGCTTCTCATTAGCCATCATTATTACGTGTGGACACGAAACTGACATGACAACACTGTGTCATTGTAACTGTAGTGTACCATAACATATTTTAAACAAGAAAATTACGTCTTTCAAGATAATCATTACTTTAGAAATTAAGAATTCATGTCAGTACTAAGAGACAAATGCGGTACGCGCATGTGCTTGCGTGGAGTAAGCGTATGTTCTGCAAATTATGTCTCTCGCTTGCTTGTGCAGAATTTATCGCTTACCACCACCATCAGCAATGACAGCTCGGGACAAATGAAACAGAAATTCGCTAAACAACTCGTTACGATCACGTTTAAAGATCGCATTAGTTACAGCACTCAGAGCGGAGGGCTCAAAAATCTACTGAACGTTCGCTGGCTGTCGTAGTATGTATGACGTAGGTGCGCAGAACAAGCCTTAACTCGACCGTCATCGTTCGTGACTCCAGTTATAGTTACAATGTGCACTATGCACAGTTTTTCATAAATATCATGATCATTAACAGACTGCATTTCTCATGATGACCGTTTATGCGTTTCGAGCACGGGTCCAGATGAAACTTAGATATGTGTAACAAAGCATTACACTGGTTGTGCTGAAAAGAAAAATGGCACGTTCCACACTCGTATTTACAAAGGACGCCACAGCGTTCCAAGAGCACACAGCAGCCCAGTCCAGACGTGGCACTGTTGGACGAGCCACAGCGGCATGCTTTATTTCTCTGTGTGAGCAGTGGCACTGCAGAGCGTCCACCTGCCGCGCATTCGTTCTTTGAAAACTCACTCCCGAGTAATCTCAAAGAGTCCTTATATTTCTACCACAGTGGGTAACTCAACACTATCCGTATTCACACGCATACACAGACCTGAAACCCATACATTGTCAGAGTGCATCGATATTCGCTTACATAATACGAGGGTCATTCAAAAGTTAAACAAATTGGTCTGGTGAAAACATTTACTTTCACAAAACAATACTTTTTCTACTTTTCAACATAATAATCCTGAACTTTTATGGACTTGTTCCAACGGGCTACAAGCTTTTTTATTCCGGTTGCAAAGAACTCTTTATTCTGATTTTGAACCAATTTCTCACAAACTTTTTCACGACGTCGTTGTCCTGGAATCTCTTCCCACGTCATGCCTCCTTCAGAGCGCAAAACAAATGGAAATCACTAAGTGCTACATCAGGACTATAAGGCGGATGAGGCAGTACTTCCTAGCCCATTTTCTCGATGGTTTCACGAGTTAGCTGAGCAGTAAGAGTACGTGCGTGGTCTTGCTGGAGAATCATAACTCTTCTCTGAGCTCCACGACGTCTCTCTCTCTCATGGCTGGCTTCACCTTGTTTAAAAGCAAATCCGAGTACTATTTTCTGTTCATTGTACGCTGCTCATCGAGATAATCACAAAGAACTGGACCTTCAAAACCCCAAAACACCATCAACATGACTTTTCCTACTGATGGTTGGGTTTTGAATCTTTTCTTGACAGAGTTGATGTGCTTCCACTCCATGCTTTGTCCTTTTGATTCTGGCTCATAATAGTGAACCAAAGTTTCATCACAAGTTAAAGTTTTGTTGAGGAAGTGCTCACGTTCTCTTTCATAACGTTCCTTTAGCTCTGTGCGTACTCTCAACCATGTTTCCTTCTGGGACTCATCTTGCACATGTTTCACGGTACTTAAGCTTGTTACAGATAATGTTATGAACTGTACC
Organism: Schistocerca serialis cubense; assembly: GCF_023864345.2. Taxonomy (NCBI): domain Eukaryota; kingdom Metazoa; phylum Arthropoda; class Insecta; order Orthoptera; family Acrididae; genus Schistocerca; species Schistocerca serialis. The sequence goes on from NC_064638.1 coordinate 337,040,766, forward strand.
AATACTAACTTGAACCTTATCAACTATCATTTCCACAGTCACATGGCGGTCGGCGCCAATAATGTCATCAATTCGACTTTCAAGTGATGCAGTTGAAACTACAACTAGTCGACCAGAACGGTGTTCGTCAGTCACTGAGTCGTTACCATTTTTCAACTGCTCTACACACGTGTAAAAATTTGCACCATTCATATAATCTTCACCATAATCTTTAGACATTCTACAGTATATATTCACCGGTTTCTCTCCTTCAGAAAGTAAAAAACTAGCAACAGAACGTTGTGCAACTAATGTGGACGTTTCAAGCGAACTCGCCATCTTGAAATGTATTTTTGAGGTTATAAAGAAAACCATGTTGATACATCATTTGATCAGGGCTCATTCCAACTTAAAGCCATTCCAACTTGAAGCCATAAAAGTACCAAAATTGCCCTACTAACAGTTTTTCCACAGACCAATTTGTCTCTTTAGTTATTGAATGACCCTCCTACATAGTACAAAAGAATTTTTACAACATACTATTTACAAAATTACAAATGACACGTATACCAGAGTGACATTTATACATATTGGCCATGGCTTGTGTTTTCCTCTCATTTCAGTGGCTTTCAGAACATTTACTCTGTAAGCTAAATTTCTCGTTATGCTTTCTGCAAATTCATTGACGACCGTCTGGTCCAAGAATTAAATTTGGAATAAATTTTGAAAATTTCAATAATTCAGTTTTTTACTGGAAATTCCTCCTCAAATTAGTTTTGGACTGATTCAATTTCTAGTCAATAATCTTCCGTACAGGCAACAGGTTGCCAGAATTAGGAAGAGCTAAATAGTAAGCATTAGTGAGGTATACCGACAGACTTAAAAGGCCTATTATAAATGAATGTAATTTTTGAAATCTCATTATCAGTCGCGCTCGATTTCTCGTTCATTGTAACGAGAATGAGGTCGCCGATTGCAAATTTGGCAAACCCAGCTTTCGAGTCGTGACGCCTGGGTTTTCTTTTTCAGTACCTCTTGCGAACATTCTTTCTTCACCACAATGCTATCTCGCGGAGGGAAATCAGTTACCTCTTCCACCAAACTTTTCGGCATATGGTCTAATAGCATCCCCGCCGGAGTGAATCCTGTAGATTCTTGAATATCAGCATTCATAATCTTTTCAAAATGGTTTATACATTTGCCCCAAGCCCTGTGATTATGGTGACAGTACTTTCAGCAAAGTCGCCACAGATCACGCATGTATCGTTCCTCTGGATTTCTGGAACGGCAGCAGGCCGAGGTGCGTATCACTTCAAACCCATTGCTATCCATACATTTTTACCATAATTGGGAAGTAAACTGCCCCATAATTGGACAAAATGGTTTTTTTTATTTGCCGATGTGTACAAGGCAATCGTTTGCAAGTTTGTTATAAACCGCTTTAGCTGCTGCCTTTCTTATCGTACATAATGAACTTCGAAAAGCCATCAATCGCTACTTACACGTAGCCGAAATTAACTGAGATCTTTGGCAGGGGATGATATAGGTCCGCACACGCTACCTCTAGTACATTTTCAGGTCTTATGCTCTGCATAGGACCACGATTTGTGCGGTTGCTCACGCTGACACTTATCGCAAGTCTTTAACCTATCTGTTACTCTCTATAACATGTTAAAATTTCATCAACTTCAGCCATTTCCTCTGTACATTTCTTTGGTCCGCAATGACCATAGGTTAATGATAATAGTCTACTATTTGGGTGATGTATTTCATGGGCCAGCACATGCGCCAAGTGTCGCTATCCTCATCTTAGCTTATATACCGGATATTCTTCTACATCCTGTAATACTTCCTCAACTTTTCTCCGTCTTTATTCTTTTCGTCATACATGGTCTTCACAATTTTCAAGTATTCGTCCTCGCTTTGATGACAACGCCTATTTTTGCGAAAAATCTATCTTCTTTCGTCAATCCACGTCTTGAAAATAGTGCAATTTCAGTACACCTTTCGATTCGTAACCCCGTAGCAAGTCCTCTTTCACATCAAGGTCATTCCAGAAAAATCAGTCAGACTCCGATACCAATAGTTTTATCTAATGGTTTTTTAATTTTCTGTTCTTGGACATTCTTAAATTCTGTCTGTCTGTTCTGCAATTGTTAAAGACTTTTGACCCCAACACTGTAACATTTTTATCAATTTCTTCGATTAAAGAATCTTGTATCACCTACAGTTCGCTAACTGCCAAGTCAGGTAAATTTTCTTTGGAAAGGTGGCTATCATCTTCCATACTGCTTGGACAAATTGAAAGGGTACAGTACTGCCCGACATTGAAAATAGGTACAACATACCTCATTATTTTTGTCAGAACAACACATTTTTTTCTAATAATAACTCAATTTCAATTAATACAGTGAAGCCGGAAACAAGTGTGGGAAAGAATGACAATTTATTTATTTAATTGATCACATGTGCACTCCCACAAAGTAAATCCCTACATCCAGTTTGGTGAGATCTGTGAAATGAATGAATGTATGGTCGTCTGCTAACTACAGATAGTGAATGTGAATATATGATCATCTTTGAGACGATCCTTTGGCCACCTTTGGTGGAAACAAAGAGATGAAATATACCAGAGCTTTGAGCGCCTGAAATGTGGCTGACCAATACGGTAGCAAGGTGCTCCCCCACTTCAGCAGAGGTGCGAGAGGACCTCAAGAACGGCCATGTTTCGGCACTCTGCCGCTGGATCTTGTGCTGTTAAGACCTGTTTTAGTTGTGCTCTGTAAAGACAAAAGAGTGGAGACATGGTATGCATGTGGAATATTTAAGAGTAGTTTGAAATTGTAAATTCTCTATTTCAGGAACTTTTGTGGGGAGAATTAAATGTCAGGCAGGTAATATTAATGGGATTGTAGTAATCTTCGGAAGTGACCAATGGTCACAATGAAACCACGTGTAGCAATAAGTTGAAATACTTCCATGTGCTTAAGTTAAGCTGAGTTACTAGTGTGTGTACAATAAGTTGAAATATTTAAGAAATAGCGTTTGTACCATAAGTTGAAATATTTAAGAAATGGCTTGTGCAGGACTTGAAATTAGAGACGAGTACTTCCACGTGGTGAGTACTGTGTGAGTCTCAATCTGTGTATGAGACAAAGGATAAAGAGAAGTACTCGTCCATGGTATCAGTTGAGGACTCGCGTGTGTGATGAATACGTTCTTAATATTACTTTGCGTGATATGATTCCGTGTGACGCTAGATTCAAACTCTGAGAGAGAAGCAAGGTGAGTCGGCCGTCTATCCAGCAACGCCACATGGCTTGCATTGCACAGGAAGACGTGCATATATCTCCAGAGTCCATAGTAGGAAAGTAGAATTACGAAGTGGGGCAGTGTCGTGTGAAACTGGGATAAATATTAATTGAAGTGGGAAAGCTGAAAGTGATAATGTTGTGACTATTCCCTGTCTTGTATTTCATGTTGCAGTGTGGTGTATGTCATGTAATTTAAGTATGTGTGGTTTGCATGGGAGAGTAGCAAGGTAGTTTCAGAGGTAGTGGGTATGCATGTTCCTTTTGTACTGCTCGGTCTGGAGGAAAGTTTCGTGATGATGATTGTGAGAGTCGAAGTGTGAGAAATAATAAAAGATCCACCATCCTATCCAGAAAGTGCACTGTAGCGTTAAATAATTACGAGACCATAATATATTCACCATTGTAAAGCCACGCCCACTGGGCGGAATTTCTCATGTGTTATTGTTGTAGGTTATAGAATTGGTGTGTTTAGGTTATAGAATTTATCGGAATAAATAAGATAGTGAAAAGAAAAAGATTGGTGGACTTTTCCTTCGAATTGTATGTTGTCATGATGTCCCGAATTTATGTGTGCGCCATTCATATTCAGTGCGGTGGCCACGTGTTGGTAAAAGCCGTTAAATAAAAGACAAAAAAGAAAATGTGGTATTGCCAGTGCGTAGTGAACAGTCAGAGTTCTGTAAATCACTGATAGTCAGATGTGCGTTTCCGTTGCTTATTAGTCATATAGGAGGATAATTGGTAACTTAATTGTGAGTACGAGAGTTCATGTTACTCGATAAATAAGAATGAATCCACTCGCTTGGCAGACCACTCATCTTGCAGGCCTGACTGCTTGATGCCACAGTATGAGCAAGGCATGTGGGTGCCTCTCAAAATGTGCTGTGCTTTTGCTTCTAATTCTTCTCCCGAGCACACAAAACCCATATCTCTCTCATCTGACCGTATGACGTCTCCCTTTACCTCGTAGATGTAATAAATTACTTGGCTTCCAATTAGTTCTACAGGGTCATTATCGACAAACTCGTCCTCCCCGTCTTCAAGAATTTCGCCTCGGTTTTCTTTAGGAGCAGTGTCGTTGGGGTTGGCTACTTCAATTACTACAGCATTTGGACAAGCCTGCCTCTTCGGTACAGAGCTTTCCGTTTCTTCATAAACACTAATTTCATGCGCATTGAGGAGCCTAAAATATTGTCTGTTCTCCCCATTAGCACACATCTCATACGGTCCTCTTTAATTCTGCAGTTCGTCGTACATCCGGCCGAACTAACAGAGCCACACATCCTCGCGTTCCGCGTTGCCCTGCGCGTTAACAGGAGTTTTATCCGGTATCGGCCTCTTTAATTCCGCAGCCGAATCACACTGTGCTGGCTCCACGCCTGTGGTACCATTGTTAATTTAACAGCGGCCGCCTATTCCTTCATACCGGTACTCTATTTTCATCATTATTACGGACAGTGATCGCTTTTTCGACTGTCGGTTCATCTTCAATTATTGTTAGTGAGGGTGCGTTACTCCCTCGGTCTTCATATACAATCTCCCATCGCCGGTTTATGCAGTAGGATTTGTCGTAGCGAAGTTGCTTAGGCTTTCTTCTCAGCCGTCAAGGTCTTACCACGCCCAGTGACCACAAGCCGCCACAATTAATAGTTTCCTTGATTGAGTAACATTGGCCCGTTTCTATCTGGCTGTTGCAATTGCTGATTTTGCTGCTGGCTACTAACATTCTGCTGAAAGCCACGTACCATACTCGCATGATACTGCCCTCTGTCATTTCTACTATTATTGTTCCCACTATGACTGTTATTGTTATAGTCATGATTTCCTTGGGGCTTTGTCCTACTTCAATGCGGGGTCAGCCCTTTTACTATGGATGTGGCAATGTTAGCGTCAGGGGATGGCCGGATGCCCTTCCAGTCGCCACCTCGCGCCGCCTGGGGTGGAAGTATAATACCCCAGGTATCTGCGTCCAGTGTAAGCCATGAAATAATACGAACGTTTTCAAATGTCTGCGAGTCGTGTAACTGAGGCGGGGCACGGGTTCAACATGGTTCAAATGGCTCTGAGCACTATGAGACTTAGCTTCTAAGGTCATGTCCCCTAGAACTTAAACCTACCTAAGGACATCACACACATCCATGCCCGAGACAGGATTCGAACCTGAGACCGTAGCGGTCGCGCGGTCCCAGACTGTAGCGCCTAGAACCGCTCGGCCACCACGGCCGGCGGCGGGACATGGAGACCATCATGTTATTCACCTAATGAGATGTGGAAAACCGCCTAACAACCACATCAAAGCTGGCTGCCACACCGGTCCTCGTCGTTAATCCGCCAGGCGGATTCGATCTGAGGACGGCGCGCCTACCCGAGTCCAGAAAGAAGCGAATTAGCGCTCTCAGCTAACCTGGCAGGTCACTGTAATTGGTATAGTGGTGTGAGTTACTAATATTACTATCGTGGTTGTTGCCATTGTTGAAATGATTATTCGTTATTATGGCTGTTGTCGTTGTGGTAATTCTTGCTATTACCACGACACTTAAAATTTTCCGCAGTTATTTCGACAATTGTCTTCATCTTCCATCTTTTCTAAGAAAGCAGTAACTGTTCTGTAACTGCTGCCTATGTACCTTTTGGAATCATCTGGAAGTTTCTTCCACAATTCCCAGACAGTCTCCAATTCAGTCCATCGATCACGCAATTATTCTAATTGACAGATCCAATTTTCACTAAGTTCTTTCATCGAGCCACGCGAATTTGTGTGGCAGGATTTTGACACTACGAACTCGCGCCATACATTCTCCTGCTTCTGCTCCGACCCGTATTCTTTCAAAAACGCATTCTCAACTTCTTGAATGTTCAAGTTCACAACATCAAATTTTAAACCCCATCGCTTAGCCTCGCCCGCTAGCACGTAGATTACATCGTTAATTTTAATCAACCACGATTCAGGCAATATCCTATTGCAATCTTTAATGACATCAGTAGCGTGCAATCCACTCTGCTTTTTGAGGCTATTGAAAAACTCCTATTTCGCTAAGATTTCAGCATAACGTGCATGGCATGACACATAGCGCAGCTTTTCGTCTCATCTCTTTTCTAGTTCTATTACTTTTGTACCTGTTTGGCAAGTGGCTTTCGCTAACGTTTCCGCTTCCGACTTTTTCTCATCACACGTAGTCAGCTGTTTCTACATTCTACTATCTATATCCGACACTAAAGTTCGCAAATTCGTAATCTTTCCCCTATGGTCTTTTCCCGCTAATTCCATCTAATCAGTTATTTATTTTCAATAATTAGATGAACAGTGTGTTCCAGTTTCCATTTGATCCTCTCTACTTTCGTCTCAAAACGACTATTTATGCATCCTATTTTTGAATGTAGCTCTGTCATGCCCTACTTAGGATTACTGATTTCGGTATTCATTACAACTATTTCTTTCTTGATTTCACCTACTTTCCTGTTAGCAACACTAATATTATTCCTATGTCCTGATCATCCATTTTACATAAGTGTGCATCAATTTTACTGTTAATTTGGATTCAGCATTAATTCTACTCATCAACATGCTCAACAAAACGTTTATATTTCCAGATATTACTGGTTTTGACTGTAACTATGGTTCTTTTTCAATGGTTTCGTCATATCCACCGTCAATGGATTTGGTTTTGACTTTTGTTTCGAATTCCGTAGCATTTGCCAAAGCCAATAATTTCCTGTGTTTCAGCGGTAGCGTCTGCGATGCTAGCCGCTGCTGGCTCAACGACGGGTTCCGCTGCCAGCGTTCCCCTTTGTTCTCCCAATTGTTCACCGTTAAGTACAATCAAATTAATAGTTTCATTTGTGTTCATCATGTTGTCTGTTTTATTGATTAATGCAAATTTAGAAATTTTGTTTCTTATTTCCGCCACTTACTATTGCCATGCGTGAGCGACTTCATTCGTAGCGGAAGGGTTTAACTCGCTTTGAATCTGCACAATGCAAATTCGTGCCAAGAATAATACCAGACTAATACTGGACAGTATTAGTCTGGTATTATTCTTGGCACCACGTGTGACTAGCGTCACCACGTGTGACCTCCCCCTTCCTAATCGGCCTCTTGGATTGCGATATAACAGAACGTGATCGTATATACCTAATGAAATTTTACAGTGAGTAAGGCTATCATTACCGTAGGAAAATAACTCGAGTTAATTGGAGGAAATTGTACAACAGACCTTTCTGAAGGAAGAGTCTATTCGAAACCTGATCTAAATACTGATGATAATTTTGAGATCGGTGGAATATACTACAACCGCTCACGAACCACACGGGTGGAAGAGAGTAAACGTAACATTTACCACAAAAATTACTGATAATACAAAGAGAAAAAAATGGTTCAAATGGCTCTGAGCACTATGGGACTCAACTGCTGAGGTCATTAGTCCCCTAGAACTTAGAACTAGTTAAACCTAACTAACCTAAGGACATCACACATCCATGCCCGAGGCAGGATTCGAACCTGCGACCGTAGCGGTCTTGCCGTTCCAGACTGCAGCACCTTTAACCGCACGGCCACTTCGGCCGGCAATACAAAGACAACAATGATTATCTGAAAAGAGAATAATTTAACTGTCGCCAGCCCATTAAGGCAATGAATCTCCAGAATCCAAAGAAAGATACTGGCAAGGAACTTTAAGGAAATTATCACTGGCGTGGCAACAGAGGGTCGTCATGCTTTCCCACAACAGTTCACGAGAAACTAAATGAATCAGAAAGCACTGAGGCTGCAGCTACTTATTCTGAAATACTGAATTTTAAAAGTCGAGTTAATTGAAGATACTGGGTAAATAAATGTAACTAAAACTTCGTTATGTAAAAAAGTTACTTTCAGTAACCTCAGTGTAACGTAATGCAAAATTTATAAAAGGTCAGCAATTTACTTTTGATTACTGGAAGGGTGAAGTGAGTTTACTTTAAGCAAATGAGCAACTGATTTTACTGTTAATATAAGAACTATAAAATACATACCAAGCCAGCAGAAGTCACTCGCAAAGCCAAATTCAGAATAAATAAAATTGCGCCCTCTTGATTTGTGCTGTATTTTTAGTTATCAGTTTTTTGTAGTGAAATTTTACGTTAATTTAGGTGAATAAAGTAAATACTTCATATTGCAAATTAGTTAAGCTTCTGTTATACAACACAAGAATGAACAGTTACCGAGGCAGAAAATTTAGAATGGAACTGGTCAATAGCAAATAAACAAAACTGGCAGTAAATATTTAATGAATTTCCATATTTTTACGTCAGTCGGTGACCGAATGGAAAGGAAAGGCACTCTGCTTGTTAATAATGTTTGAGGACAATGACAACACCGATACCCTACAAGTTTTGACGAATACAGGTTTTTATTCAGGTTAGTCCTAATACTTCCTGGCAGATTAAAACTGTGTGCTGGACCGAGACTCGATCTCGGGACCTAATCCTTTCGCGGGGAAGTCTCTACCGCCTGAGCTACCCAAGCACTACTAACCCCCCGCCCTCACAGCTTTACTTCTGCCAGTATCTCGTCTCCTACCTTCCCGACTTTCACGAGTTCGAGTCTCGGTCCGGCACACAGTTTCAATCTGGCAGGAAGTTACATATCAGCGCTCACTCCGCTGCAGAGTCAAAATCTCATTCAGGTTAGTCATACTTCGTGAAAGGAATCCCACTTGGTAATGCCTCTACAATATTATGTTTGTCACTTAACAGTCTTACGATGGTGTAGTTGTGCGATCGACGAAGAATGTAGCCGATGACAATGCTGAGCTGCTACTTTTGCTGCTGCTGGTTGAGATCCACGACTCGTCTCCAGCGCCACGGATTATTATGGGACAGGCAACAGTTTGAAAAAAATGGCTCTGAGCACTATGGGACTAAGCTTCTGCGGTCATCAGTCCCCTAAAACTTAGACCTACTTAAACGTAACTAACCCAAGGGCATCACACACATCCATGCCCGAGGCAGGATTCGAACCTGCAACCGTAGCGGTCGCGCGGTTCCAGACTGTAGCGCCTAGAACCGCTCGGCCACCCCGGCCGGCGGCAACAGTTAGAACTGCAACTTCCTGCGCCTCTCCACTCCTACAGTGCTGTCAGTACTCGTGGGTTAACGAATTAGGTACCGGTACGTCTACACTGGCGCGAGCACAGCTGCACGCCGCATCTGCAGGAGCGCCCAATAAACACTTCCGCATCCTTTCATCACTCAAGCTGTTCTACTTCATCTGAGCTAAAAGCGCGGTAGAAACTCTCCATACATTAAAATTAAAGTTTCCTTGGCTAGCAATTTACTATATTTACATTAAATTACAGTATATTATATACATTTAGAAATAAATACACTGTTACATCCGTTATATACTAAATACACTTTCTGTAACAAAGCCAAGAGGTTCAGATTTGGAAGTATAGTACAAGTTATCAACTGCGAAAAATTTTGGATGATACTGCATTTTCAGTGTTGCACACTCTACATATAACGTCAGCGTGAACTCCACAGGGGCATCATGAGTCAAAGGTACTGCTTATAGCATCCTCTGGATCAGTTTCCTGCTCGAAACATTCTTCTTGCCAACGCGGATAGAGTTGAAGGTGGTCTGTAAATGGAGACAGTGATTTACAATGACTGCCTACTTTTATACCCTTACATTTTCCTTTTAACTTGTAACCTCCAGCGTGTGAACAAAAAAAAAAAAAGAAAGAAACGAATCGGACAGTATGAGCGACTATGGACGGTCATCTGTGAACGGAACACGCGATGAAGTCCGCAGCGTACGACAAAGATGCAAACGATGATAGTGTGAGAAGCCCAGTCAACAAGTGTCAGCCGTTTTAGAGATTAATGGAAAGGCATTTTTAAAGGGCGAATACATGACAAAATAAATAAGTATATAATCAACGCTGACAGAGTTTAACTGGTGCTCATCAGACAGCTTGGTATCCGACTATTCACATACAGGAATGGCTCTGAGCACTATGGGACTTACCATCTATGGTCATCAGTCCCCTAGAACTTAGAACTACTTAAACCTAACTAACCTAAGGACACCACACAACACCCAGTCATCACGAGGCAGAGAATCACATACAGCAATCCTGCTTCTTAACGCATTACGCTACTTTATACATGAAAAGCGAGTGGCACAGTAGTGTTGGTTTCAGTTCTGTACACTTGGAGTCCAAGAGTTTACACTTCGCAAATTTCAATTTGAGACGTCCACCTCTAAAGTAAAACAGTGGAAAGAAATTGTATTCACGAGGATGACGGTTAAAGCTCCCTCTGGCCATTCAGATTTAGGTTACTCGTGAGTCCCCTAAATCACTTAAGACGAATGGCAGGATTGTTTCCTTTGAAATAACTATAATGAACTCGTCGTCTAAAAAATGAAATACGGCAAATTAAGAGGAGGTGACAAAACCATCAGAGATTTGGGGAAGCTTTAAGATTATCATCTCTATATACGAAATGCGATGTCCTGACTCACTGATCTCAGCTGCCAGCCCAAACCGAAAGGATAGAAACTTTAAATTTGTAGAATATGTGAATCTTATAGTGTAGCGACCGTTTAAGATGGGATTTTTCGAAATACCAACCCAGAGGGGGTTAAATAGAGCCTGAAGGTTTTTTAAATATCGCTGTTAAGCCAATTTTGAAGCTATATCTTCCAAAAAATGGTATTTAGTTTCTCGATCAGAAATAAAGAAGTACGTGCTTCAGCATTTTGGGAAATTTAACCTTTGGGGATGAAAGAGTGGTGGAAATCTTTTTCAAAAATATATCATTTAAGAGCTACTGACGTATTTTGAAAGCTACGTCTATGAACTTTGGTATTTGACTTCTCGGTACGTGCTTCAGCGTTTTTGGAAATTTAACCTTTGGGAATGGAAGAGTGGGGGGGAAATCTTTCTCTAAAATATATCATTTAAGAGCTACTGACGTATTTTTAAAGCTGCATCTATGAACTTTGATATTTGACTTCCGGGTTACAAATAAGACACGTGTTTCAGTGTTTTTGGAAACTAAACCCCTTAGGAGGCAAAATAGGAGAATTTGTATGAAAATACTTTATTATGAAATCTTTTTAAAGCTAAATCTATGAAAATTTAAATTTTGGTTCTCAAAAAAAATCAGAAAAAACGTGATTTTTTTTTCAATTCCTCCCCAATGGGGATGAAATAGTCGGTGAAAGCTATTATGGAAATATTTCGTTGTGCAAGCATTTTTGAAGCTAAATATGTGAAAATTTGTATTCGGCTTCTCTGTTGAAAATAAGAAATAAGCATATGATTGTACTAGGGAAGTAAACACCGAAGGCTGTGAAATAAGGGGGGGAAACGTTTTATGAAAATATTTCGTTGCGAAAGCATTTTTGAAGCTAAATCTTTGAAAATCGGTGTTTGGCTTCTCGGTTAGAGATAAAGAAATACGTGTTCACTGTTTTTGGAAATTGAGTACCTAACGGGATGGAGTTGGGTCAGACTGATTCACTGACTCATGAACCCCAGCCCAAATCGCTAAGGATATAAACTTGAAATTCCACTATTAGGGGAGTGAGGTAGGGGATAAAAGGCTTTTTGAAAGTTAGTCGCTATTAAGGGAATTTTGAAGCTAGATCTACGAAAACCGGTATTTTGTTTCTCAGTCAGAAAATAAAATACGCGTGTTGTCACCATTTTTGGAAAGAGTGGGTGAAAATTGTTTTGAAAATAATTACTAAAGAACTAATAAAGGCTTTTTAAGGCTACATCTATGACAATAGGTGTTTGACTTATCGCTTAGAAATCAAAAATACATGTTTCTGGCAATTCGACCCGTAAGGAAGTGCAATAGGGGATGAAAAATTTTAAAGAAACCATTTCGTTACATTAAAAAAGTTAAAGCTAAATTTAAGAAAATTGGTATTTCACTTCTAGATTATATATAAGGAAATATCTGTTAGTGAAAATAGCTCCACAAGAACCACATAGAAACTCAATTAAATAAAAACAAACAAAGAAAGTATGAGGTGTCTGTTCTTTCGGCCATGTCCGAAAGAACCGACCCCCCTCACACACACACATATATATATATATATATATATATATATATAAGGCGAGACTGTTAACGGTCTTTTCAGTACATATGTACACCTGGCTCTAACTCTTACGGTAATCAGCGAAGTGCTGCGAGTAATGGGGATAATCGGCAAGGGGCAGTAGATTAGTAGCAAGAATTTGGGTTTGAAGGGAGGCGTCCTAGGGTAGTCGGTGAATTGTGACGATCACTGTGTCCGGATGGCTTAGTGGTCACAGCATCTGCCTAGAAAACAGGAGACTCTAGTACTAATGCCGGTCCGGCACAAATTCTCAGCTTTTCCCATGGATTTCAGTGAATGATCGCTTGCTGCCAATGTCTGCAATTCTTTTGTCTTAATTGTTTAAGAGCTGTCCTGCATGAGATCGGGAGAGACGTAACGATTCGAGCCAGTAATTAATTCTTTAATGCTCTACAGCACCAATCTCCATCACCCAAAAGATGAAAAATTGTATTTGGGCTGGTGTTCTCTCGTTAGTGTCTACGACACCACCTTTTCTGGTGATATGAAAACACACATTTTATACATGTGAAGTTCAGTTATTAATTACTTTGACTAATTTTTATTTTACAAACAATCATTGGCGCAAATCTGCAGGTCGGCACGTGCTGTCACAGTGGTGAAGTTCCCAATAGCAGATCACATTTATCTGAAAACGACACAGTTTAAATCCAGCACAGTCCATTAGTAATTTGTTGAAGACGATTACACTTCGGTAGTTCATTTAAGCCAGCCGATAGCTAACAGCACCGTATCCCACGCTGTTCCGCGGTTTCCGGTGTGCGTATGCACATTCATAATTGTGACGTAGGTCAAACAGCGAGAGCACACTCGCCAGAGGTGTTGCTTGTTCACTTTCAAACTGCGGACAGACTATTTCATGACTAAGGTAGTCTTTTAAAGACTCGTGGAAAAACAAACTGTTATTTTGAAAAGTATATAATGCATTAAAATTTGTCTACGTTGCATTTTACTGATTTTGATGAACTACAAGAATCAATGAGCGTTCGGAGTTCAGAAACTGTAACTGTTTACAAATTTAGGAAGTACATGAACAGAATTTTTATTTTACATTGTGAATCCGCTTGTTTACAGAATTAGAACCACACTGCAAATCAAAGTGTACTACATGAAATTATTAATTAGTGACATAATTAATTAATGCTATATCTCAGATGGTACAGAAAAATTAAGGTAGCAAAAGTGTGTAGTCGAAGTCCGGATGTAAAATTGTACTACTTATAAACTCCAAGTTTAATTATTGTAGAAGATATTTAGTTTTCGGTAATTTAAAATAATTTTCGTGAGAAACGTAATTCTTAACTATGGAATGGTGTAGACCACGTTCCACAGATTTACTAACTAGCTCACGAAATTTTACACGTCTCAAACTATTGCGCTAACTTCACTTAAACTTAATATATAATTAATAGTCCTTTAACCCAAAACGAATTACACAAATGGAATCAGAACACTTCCAATAAGAGCTTGAATAATAAATTTAAATGAAATGAGATCTAAACAGAATTCTGATATTTTTAAGTGCTACATGTCACCATGTAAATGTATTGGAAACTCCAGCAATAAAAAAAAAAAATTAAAAAAAAAACTTGTGTTTGGAAGGAGGAAAACATAACAGATGGAAGGAATCCACTTGCTTTATCACAACCTCCCATTCGAATGTCATTGGTTGCATACCGCTGAAAATTTCTGATAAGACTAGAAAAGCTTATAAGTCTGGAAACAATGAAATACTAATTCGTAGCCGCAAGTACGCACACTGATAAGCGAAGACATTATGACCATTGTCCACCGCGATGTCGGTTGTCAGCTGTTGGCGTCGCGGGTACGGGACCCGGTAACAAAAGTATGTAACTGGAGTACACATGCACGGGGGATCACCCTAGCGAAGATAATGGGCTGCAAATGGGGAAATCCACTGACATAAGCGACTTTGACAAAGGGCAGATTATTATCACATACAGCCTGTGAACTAGTATCTCGAAAACGGCGAATATGGTAGAATGTTCACGTGCTACTGCCACGAACATCTAGTGAAAGAGGCAGAAGGACAGTGAAACTGCCACTAGGCGATTAATGGCTGGATGTCCACGACCCTCCACATAACGTGGGATTCGGAGGCTTCTCTGCTCTGTAAAGTGGGTTTCGGAGGCTTCTCTGCTCTGTAAAGGAGGATAGACGGTGATATGTGGCATCTCTGTTGAAGGAGCATAATGTTGGTGCACGTAGACGTGTTTCCAAACACACCGTCCACCGTACACTGTTGCACATGGGGCTCCGCAGCAGAACACCTCTACGTATTTACATATTGACCCAACGACATCGTCACTTCTGACTGCAGTGGACACGGGACCATCGGGAGTCGACTGTCGATCATTGGAAACGTGTCGGCTCTTCGGCTGAATCACGTTCTTGCTGCACTAGATCGATTGTCCTCTCCATAAACACCGTCATCGAGGTGAGCGGCGACTCGAAACGTGCTGTGCGCCACTGACGTGGGATGGTGGGATCAGTAAAGCGCTATGGGAGACATTCTCCTGCGTTTGTATGGAACCTTTGGTAATAACCGGCGACTCGGTGACAGGTGGGAACTACCTTCAACCCTTCGTGCTTAATGCTTTCCCGACGGCGATGGCATGTTTCAGTAATATAACTGCCTCTGTCTCGCAGCCAGAACCGTGCTACAGTGATTCGAAGAGCATTATAGTGAAGTCGCGTTGATGCATCAGCGACCAAACTCGCCTGACGTAAATCACATGGAGCCCATGTAGGTTGGTATCGGGCATCGTCACCGAGTACGCTTATCCGAGGCCCGTTATTTACGCGAATTACGTGACCTGTGCATTGACATGTAATACTATTACCTCCACACACCCGTGAACTAACTGTCATCTTAAGCAGGTACTTATTGTTTCCCGTTAAATAATCGACTGCAGGAAAGATGTAAAAATGTCGAATGTGTGTGAAATCTTATGGGACTTAACTACGAAGGTCATCAGTTCCTAAGCTTACACACTACTTAACCTAAATCATCCTAAGGACAAACACACACACACACACACACACACACACCAATGCCCGAGGGAGGACTCGAACCTCCACCGAGACCATCCGCACAGTTCATGACTGCAGCGCCCCTAGACCGCTCGGCTAATCCCGCGCGGCAGGGAAGGTGTAAAATCCCTCGATCGTACCAAGACCAACTAAAATAATGGCAACGATTTATATGACATCTAATGTGTACTACAAAACCTGTAAAGCAAAGCGTCGGTACTGGATTTACTGTGTTGTTCAGTGAACCATGGGTAGAGATTTCAAAATTCCGGTACCCCATCAGTACATTTGAAACGATGAAGAATAAGGAATTTATTATGTCGGAAATTATTCCAGCCGTTAGATCACTGGAAATTTCAGTGTATTCAAGATCAGACTTCTTGAAATATACCTTGCCTTATTTGTATCTGTAGCAACCTGTAATGTTCTTGTGAACTGACACGTAATTTAAACTTTTCATTTTCATCACCGTTCTGCTGTCTGCTCGTTAACACCGAAGACTATAATCCGGAGAGAAGTGTTTAACACTTTCGTACTGATTGTCAGTGAACCGGTTATGAAATGGAAATGAAGATCGTTATTGCTGGTATCCGGTGTAGATAATTGACTTAAGTCCGGTAATGGATAAATCAGAAATACGGGCACGGAAACAATGCGCGTTGCAATTAACTGCGATGCTGATGGAAATCGCACAAAGCTGACTTGTACCTGTGCAGTTTAATGCTTCCATTATAGCGGTAATTAATATTTACGCGCTCACTCTGGACGGGGAAACACGTAGCAAACTAAACTCGCTTTCCCATCATTAAACAGATTAAAGCAAGTCATCAACGTGATGAATTAATGCACATCGCTTGTCAAAACTCAGGTGGCGGCTTTTATTGACTGTAAAGAGGATTACAGTTGTGTAGCTTTGGAATTACGCTCGGCGATCATCATAAATTTGTCGTTCGCTCGTCAGGCGTGTTTGTCGCCGCAACCGGCTGGGCAGGGGAGCGTCCGGAGGACGAGATTAACCATGGCACCAGGGCTGAGGGAGAGTGGGAGAGGCACATGGAACTATCCTGAGGAAGTTCCGCGGCGTGCTCTTCGAAACGTCGCAGTCGCCAATTCAGTTACGTGCACTACGCCATACAATTCGCACAGTTGGTACCATTACTACAATAACACAAAGTATGATGCCGTGTTCTTTGATTTCCGGTAGGCTTTCGATACAGTAACGCACTGTTGCCTAATGAATAAAATACGACCACACGGAATATCAGACCAGTTTTGTGATTAGACTGAAAAGTTAGTGTCAAACAGAACGCAGCATGTACGAGGTGTGGCTAGAAAAAAACCGGACTAGTACTGGTGAAACAATAAAACGAATGCTATAAGGCTGAAAGTCGCGTGGCCTGTCACGTGACTCTCGCTCCGCCTACTGCTCGAGTTTCATCTGACTCCCGCACTCAGTCTGCCCGTGGCGTCTGTTTTAAGTAGTTGACGTTTTGTCTGTGCGTCGGAAAATGTTGAGTGTACAGAAAGAACAGCGTGTTAATATCAAATTTTGTTTCAAACTAGGAAAATCTGCAAGTGAAACGTTTGTAATGTTACAACAAGTGTACGGCGATGATTGTTTATCGCGAACACAAGTGTTTGAGTGGTTTAAACGATTTAAAGATGACCGCGAAGACAGCAGTGATGACACTCGCACTGGCAGACCATTGTCAGCAAAAACTGATGCAAACATTGAAAAAATCGGTAAACTTGTTCGACAAGATCGCCGTTTAACAATCACAGCAGTGTCTGAGTTAACAGGAGTTGACTTTTTGTCTTGTCGAACAAGTTTACCGATTTTTTCAATGTTTGCATCAGTTTTTGCTGACAATGGTCTGCCAGTGCGAGTGTCATCACTGCTGTCTTCGCGGTCATCTTTAAATCGTTTAAACCACTCAAACACTTGTGTTCGCGATAAACAATCATCGCCGTACACTTGTTGTAACATTACAAACGTTTCACTTGCAGATTTTCCTAGTTTGAAACAAAATTTGATATTAACACGCTGTTCTTTCTGTACACTCAACATTTTCCGACGCACAGACAAAACGTCAACTACTTAAAACAGACGCCACGGGCAGACTGAGTGCGGGAGTCAGATGAAACTCGAGCAGTAGGCGGAGCGAGAGTCACGTGACAGGCCACGCGACTTTCAGCCTTATTGCATTCGTTTTATTGTTTCACCAGTACTAGTCCGGTTTTTTTCTAGCCACACCTCGTATTTCTTAACAGAGAGTAATGTTCAGACGTAAAGACAGCTTGGAGCGCACGCCAAGCAGTGCTACAGAACTGCTGTTGATCACAGTATATACAAATGACACAGTGGATAATGCCGGAAGCACGACAAGGCTTTTCCTGGATCTGTCACTGTTTAAAGAGAAGTCGTAAGGCTAGAAAACTACAGCTAAATGCAGAAAGACCTGTAGAGAATCGTTGCTTGTGCAGATATTGGCAGATTCAGTATAAACAAATGAGGTGTACTGCATGTAAGTGACGAGCCCATCATTGTGGACTCATAGGGAAAGCAGACAGATCCAGAGGAAAAATCTTCAGTAAGTATTATATATCCAGATAGGAGGTAACGTCAAATTTAGTATTGCTCGTCTGTCTGGGGCCCTTACCACTTAAGATTGATAGAGGAGACACAAAAGATCCAAAGAAGACTTTTGCTGTCCATCACGGAGTGGCTTCTCTGAAGCTTCTGAGAGGATATGTTGGTAGAAGAGGCAAGAAACATATTACTTCCTCCTCCGTATAGGTCCCGAAAAAAATATGAAAGTAAAATCGGAGTTCACTCTCAGACTGAGCATCAATTGTTCTTCGAGCGCCAGTTCGCGACTGGGACAGAAAAGCGGGCAAGCTACATTGGTAATTAAAGTGCCTTCTGCCACACGCAGATGTAGAAGTTCCTGTCTGTAGCTGATAGCCCGATGTTGATTGTTTATAGTTCCATCACGAAGAGGTAAGATGGACGCCTAAGTAGCAGAAATCAATAAATACACGTAGGTCGGGCTCCATGAGAGGCAAACTTGACTGGTTAAGATTAGTACAACTTTTGTATACTATGAGAAAGTATTATCCACGACTATATAGAGAAGCTTTCGAAACATATAAACACAGTGGCTGTTGATATACTTTCCGGGATGTGAGGTAGTGGTCCAAGAACTTTTCTGCTCCTTACGTTTCGTCCAGGACTGCGCTGGACTTCCTCAGAGGCGCTGCTCCGCTGAGTCTTGCCGGCAAGACCTCACATCCCGGAAAGTATATCAACAGCCATGTCACCCGGTCGTGAAAGCCTTCATTCCACAATATAAACACAGTGATAATTTTAACAGAAAATAAGAAGCCTTGAAACTCAATGACATGTGGACAGTGGTTCTGCAGAATCGATAGTTACGTTCTTATCCTTGACAGGCGACAATTCTTATTTCTGACAGGCTATCTCTGCTGATCACATGTAAACTGAACCACGCCCACTTTACACAGTATTTATGTCAGCTGTAGATCCTGGGGAGAAAGTGTCGCCACTGGTTCGCCATACAAACATTTACCAATGCAGTTCGCCCTACGCAGTGGAGAGAGAAAGAGAGAGAGAGAGAGAGAGAGAGAGAGAGAGAGAGGTCTTTACTGACTAGACAATAGAAAAATCCGCAGTAGCGGAGCATGCACTTCAGTGAGGAAATTATGAATTCCTCGAAACCAAAATTTTAGCTACTGTAGAGGGTCGACTGATCAGTCCTATTAAGTTAGTTAAAGGTAGGAGTTTTACAGGTATAAAGTTAGTTAAAATGTCAAGGAATACTGGGAGCCAGAGGTCACATGTGTGTTACATTCTGTTGCACAGCTGAGTGGTATGGTACCGGGATGCCGGAGCGCCTGCGGTGCACCGAGCTAAGCAGCACGAAGGAGAACTCTGTGTCACGACCAGTGGAGGACCTGACAGAAGCAGCTAGCCACACGCCCGGTATCAACATCGAGGTCAGTAATTGGGTCACTTACGCCAGCCGAGCAGCACCTACTAGGAAGGAAGAACCACACACATCAGCAGCCATCATCACCGACCGTAGTGATTTGTTGAAGTGATGCAGAGCCTGTGTCACTCCGTGCTGCCACCAGTTCGAAATCGTCACTGTCACCGCAGTCATCGTAACAGTCACTGTCTTACAAGGGGAGGCCGCCAATTGTGAATTTCAGATTCGATTCATACTGGGCATAATAAAAGCTCATGGCCAGAGGTGTAATGTGGCAAAGCACCAAGATGCACTTCTCAGCCGTTGTCGAGAAAATCGACAGTTAAAAGAAACCGTTGCGGTGAAATACTCTCTACGATTAATAGTTTTCCAGAGCGTCCTGGCGCAGCGGTAAGCGCTTGGGTTCGTAATCTGAAGGTCGCCGGATCGAATCCCGCGCCATGTAACTTTTTTTTTATTATTAGTTTTTTGCAATTCAAATATATATATATATGAATTGCTTATGCTTGTTGGTGAAGGCGGATCGCTCTCCAATTGTACCGCCTCCATTTTTCCGTTTGTTTAACAGGGTGTACCAAAGCTCTCCCGTCCGCACTGATTTTCGACGATGTTATAAGTTGCGCTAGGGACCGCATCTACCTTCTTTCGAAGTTAGCAGGCAACTACGCTGTTATGCGGCGGCTCGTTTCGGCCCATTCAACATCTGTCCTTCAAGTGTAACGAGCGAGTAACGGAGTTTATATTTCATACCTGCCACAGCAAATTTGTGTTCGTGGGGTTTCTATTCTAATTCGAACGTGTGACTTACGCTATACGTATTCGTTTCGGAATATCGTTTCTACGTCATCCGTTAACTATACGTGGTTAACATTATGAAGACAATTAATAACATTTGTGAAATACAACTTTGTTTGCGGAAACCATAATGATGTTCGAAGTCGCCAGTTTTTCCACGACAACCGACTTTCAACAACTTATTATATGCATAATTGTTGCAACTGATTGCCGGGAATTATATATATATATATATATATATATATATATATATATGAATTACAAAAAACAAATACTAAAAAAAGAAGGTGGGAATGGCGCGAGATTCGACCCGGCGACCTTCGGATTACGAACCCGAGCGCTTACCGCTGCACCACAACGGTGTAGAAAATCGCAACGGTTTCTTTTAACTGTCGATTTTCTCGACAACGGCTGAGAAGTGCATCTTGGTGCTTTGCCACATTACACCTCTGGCCATGAGCTTTTATTATGCGCAGTATGAATCGAATCTGAAATTCACAATTGGCGGCCTCCCCTTGTTAATGCAGGTCGTCGCCTAGGAAGCGCACGCCGCCGCTGTTGTCCTCATCGACACTACCGTCAGACGCCGTCAGTAGCCAGCAGCTTGTGATGGAAGTCATGGCTCGGGGCGCACTGTGGCAATGCACTGTTGCATTGTCCTGGGATGCTGCCTCCACAAACACCACGACCGCGGCTGTAGCCTGTTACCCTGGCCCACTGACGCCAGACAGCCGCCGCGGGGGATGGCCGCTGATACGGGTCACTGATCTGTCCCACTGCCGCCGCCGCCACGCTCCCCATTCTCGATCGCAACAGAAGCCCACAGCACGTTGCTCCAGACACCGCGGCACGACTCAGTAAGGCCATAGCGTCGCTGCCGAGGTTGCGGGTTCCGGTTACTCCAACGCAACTGCAGTCGCAGCACAGGGCACATGTGTGAGCGTCCGCCAGCCACCTTCGGCGCCGCCGTGGATATTGTGAATGGAACCATACCTCTCCCAGAGGGCCAACAACCAATATATTGCAGTTGATCAATAAATGTTGTTATTTTGTCGTCAAGAGCCATCCGTGGACGTACCACCATCATCCTCTTCCTCATACCCAGCAGAGAACGTGCTTTCGAACTATCAGAAATTTTTATGAACTACTTAGAGTCTGATTTTTTTGCCAGTGACAGAGAGATTCTTAGGAGAATAAAATTTTACATAAGATATGTTGACGACATTCTGTTAATCACTGATGGTTCTCAAAATGAAGTAGACCATATTTTTTAGATTTTTAATGACCTTCACCATAATGTCAGTTTTACAATTGAGCGAGAGTCCGATACTAGGTCCTTAAATTTTTTGAACCTCACTTTAACTGTGGTTGACAACCGCATTGAATTTAATATTTTTCGGAAAAACACGTTCTCCGAGAATATTATACCTGCAGACTCGGCCCATCCGTACGCCCATAAGATGGCCTTTTTTCATCGTAATATTCATCAGGTTACAGCTATCCCTCTTGCACCAGATGCGGTAGAATCTGAACTGGTCACACTTGAGAATATTGCTATAAATAATGGCTATAGGCCTCAGTTGGTAAAACAGATGTATAACAAGAAAATAAATAAAAATAATATTACGTCTTCCATCCTAGGGGATGCGTTAAATGGCAGACAGGTGGCAACGATATCTATCCCTTACATAGGCAATATAGGTTACAAATTGGGGCATTTACTCAGAGCCCATAATTTCAAAGTCGCCAATTCTACTAATAATAGTTTACATAGGAATTTAATTCACTCCTTGCAGAGTAAGAGCGATAAACTTTCCCAATCAGGAGTGTATAAAATTACATGCGGGGATTGTCCAAAATCTTACATCGGGCAAACGGGGCGAGCTCTGGGTCTCAGGTATAAAGAGCATACTCCTACTGGAAGCGGTGATGGTGCTAAGGGCTCTGCTTATGCGGAACACCTTGTGCAAACGGCTCATGCGCCGAGCCCTCAGTTAATATCAAGTTACTTCATGCCGAGGTTAAATGCTTAAAACTGGATGTTTTGGAAGAAATGCAGATCTTTAAGCATCTGCAACATGTTAAAGGCAATATCCTCAATGACCAACTCCTACTAAGAAATAGAAATTTTTTTAAAGGTTTCGCGCCTTTACTTTGTTCTTCATACTTGTAAATCTGATGATCTGGGGATTATCACATGCGCGCGCTGATTGGCGAGCGCGGTTGGTCAAGCTGTTCATCTTCTTTCTTTTTATCCTCATTTTCCTTTTACGATGAAAGTGATTTTAGCCCGTTGAACACCTCACGTTTTACCTCTATTTTCTTTATTACCACGTCCTTAGATTACGTCCCCTCAGCCCCCCCCCCCCCCCCCCAGGCTAACTACTGGCTTTAGGTTTTTAAGAGTTCCTCCTGTTGTCATAGGTAGCTTGATACATAAGTTTCTTCACTAGCATATGCAACCGTGTGTGGTTATTTTTAGGTGTCATCTCCTATTTAGCTCGTCTCTTGTTCTACCCATTTAATTTTTTGATATACGTTGATCCACGGTTGGGAATATATGGGCTATTTAGTCCCGACCCATGTATAAACATTCTCGTATTCGTATTCGTATGCGCATGCGCATTCAAGTAACTTCTCTTGTCTTGCGTTTGTGCATAGATAGCGGGTCAGGCTTGTAAGTGAGCGGCCGTTTGTAGCTGCAGTTTATGGCGGGTCATGGCCCATCGAACATAGGGCGGTGTCAGGTGGAGTGTACACCGTTAAGTTAAGTAGTGGTTTTGACTTTGTACATATGTGCTGTTTGTGTTTTCCTTTTCTTTTTCGTTTAT
Source organism: Schistocerca serialis cubense (assembly GCF_023864345.2). Classification (NCBI taxonomy): domain Eukaryota; kingdom Metazoa; phylum Arthropoda; class Insecta; order Orthoptera; family Acrididae; genus Schistocerca; species Schistocerca serialis. The sequence goes on from NC_064638.1 coordinate 337,063,864, forward strand.
AAATTTATAGCTACGGTGTTCTTTTAACCATTGACAAAGGTCTTCTTAGGCACTTGTGGGTTTTATCGTTGTTCTGAAGAAAGTGTAGTTATCTACGCCGAAACCTGGGTTAACACTAGGTGCTTTTTTCGCCATCGAGGCGGGTTTTTAGTTTTTTAATAAGATCACCAATTTACTACTGGAGGGCTGTGCGGAGGGTAATAACCATATAGGGAGACCAAGAGATGAATACACTAAGCAGATTCAGAAGAATGTAGGTTGCAGTAGTTACTTGGAGATAAAGAAGATTGCGCAGGATAGAATTGCAAGGAGGGCTGCATCAAACCAGTCTCTGGACTGAAGACCACAACAACGTGGACGAAAAGGTCATGCACAAAGTGACCGCAGACAGCAAAGTTGTTGGTATTGTAAGAATTCTGGCCACTCAGATCTGCAGTGCCGTAACAGAAATCACCAATAACGGCAGTTTCCATTGCAGGGTAGATCTTACGGACAGAAGTTAAATAGCAGGGTGTCCACTACGTCACGCTCGCTGTAAGAGTAGCACATGTAAGACAACAGTAGCAGACCTTTTTTCTGACCGGTTATATGGGGGATTAATCACGTAAACTGTTATTGGATACCATCATGTATCAGTAGCAAATAAGTCAGTATTTGGGACAAAATAAGATAAGTGCACCATGCTGGACGTTAAGTGGCGTAGGGGAGAGCATGTAAATTCACTCGGTACCGGAGTGTTTAAGTTCCGAGCTGGGGAGATTAACTTCCAGATGGTTGCACAAGCTCTTCCCGTGGTTAGTGGTAGGTATGATTTTATTCTCGGACTCGATTTCCTGGTTGCGTACAGGGTCCCTTATGGTACAGACCTGCCGATGAGCTCGTTGTGTACCGTTGAACCTTTGGCGGAAACGAGGTAACTGATGCAGTTAGTTGTCGTATAAAACAAGTCCTACAGTTGGGAGGTAGTCGACATAAGATCACTACCTGTCAGTATTGATAATTTTGGGCCCAAGGAAGTAAAAGTGTCACAGCATACACTGGTTGCGAATTTACATGACGATGAACTAGACTGTGATTTTACAGCAAGTTATTCAATGTGAGGGTCTGACGACTGGACTAAGGAGCAAGGTAGCACATCTTGAAGCACAGGATAGAGCATTAGTGGAAAAACTGTTGAATGAGTACATGGGATTATTTAATCCTCGGGTCCATTACCCACAACACCGCTTGCTCAGCACCAAATTACTACTGAAAGTGAAGCAGAAACAACTGATCGAGTTCCAAGGCATTTACAGCCGATTATGGAGAAACGTATAGATCAGCAACTTAGCGATAGTACCATAGAACCTAGTTATAGCCCCTGGTCTGCTCCCATTATAACCGTAAGCAAGAAAATCATCAGATGATGAAAAAGCATATTGTTTCCGTTGTGACTATCAGTTCCTCAATCAGAAAATGGTGTCGGATGTGTATTCTATGCCTAATATAACAGAGAGGTTAGACAATGGCAGTCAGTGTCGGTATTTCACAACACTGAGTTTGGATAGTGGTTATCACTAGTTGGAAGTGACGCCAGAGGACTGACTGAAACTGTATTTTCAGAGCTGACTGACACTTTCACTTTCGCCATATAGCTTTTGGACTGAGAAACTCGCCAGTAATCTTCCAGAATTTATTGTAAAGCGTGTTGCACGAATTAAGACCAAAACAGTGCAGGGTGTACCTGGATGACATAATCATGTATTCAAAGGATATTCAGTACATTTGGAGTGGTTCCTGAAGTGTTTGATTCACTGCACACAGCACTATTAACATTGAGTTAGAGAAATGCATTGCAATAAATTTGGATTTGGGTCACATTACAGGCCACGATGGAATTACTACTAATCCAAAGCTATTTGAGGCCGTCCAAAATTTTCCAGTACCCACCAAGGTAAAGGAATAGCCATATCTCTTGGGATGGTGAATTTTTATTATAGGTTTGTTCCAAAATTTGCGGAAATTGCAAGACCTCTCTCACAGTTGCTACGGAAAGGAGTGAAGTTTCATTGGACAGTTGAGCGTGAGGCAGTGTTCCAGAAGTTAAAAGATCTGTTGACATCTAGTCTTGATTTTCTTTATCTGGATTTTCAAAAACCGTTTGTTCTTTCTTGTGATAAGAGTGTTACTCTAGGAGTTATTTTGATCACAGCAGCTCAATAATACTGAATAAAATTATTCTGCTACAAATAAGAAAATGCAATGATTTTCGGAAATGAATACTTTTCTTATTACCTGTACGTTCGATGATTTAAAGTTGTGACTGATCGCGCAACACTTAAGTGGTCTTTAGTACTTGAAGGTCCAAAGAGTTGACTGTCGAGACGAGCTGTGTGGTTAAGTGAGTTCGATTATGAGGTCATATATTGGCCAGGAGGGTCACACCCTAATGTGGACAGACTCAGCTGTAAACTACACACAATGGAATGATCAGGCACTGACGTAAGGGACTGGGGGGTGGCAGAAAATGATAACTCAGGCTGTCAGCGATTTGCTAAACTGCAGCAGTGCTGCACAGAGGAAGGAATATTGTGTCAAACAATGTGAAACAGGCTATGGTTAGTGCCACAGCAGAGCTTGCATGTCAAAGTGTTGAGGCTGCTGCATGATTCGATTTTAGTGGGACGTTTGGGTTGAAGAACAACAGAGAGAAGGTTAGGGCAAAATTATTGGTAGGTGACACATTAGCAGGATGTGGACTACTAATTAAAAAATCGGGTTTCATGTCCTCAAACAGCAGAAGTTAACCACCAGAAAATCAAACTACAGAGGTTAGTGGAATCTGACAAATCCTTCTAAATGGTAGGTTTGGACATCATAGGACCCCTAGTATAAACGCCAGCAGGGAATCATTATGTATTGGCCATTGCAGACCATTTTCCTCATTACATTGTGATAGTTTTACTCAACCAGCAAGCCATGATTGTGGCTCAGGCGCTAGTCAGCCTGTGGATACTTCAGTTTTGGGACACCTGAAACCACAATCACAGATCAGGGCACAAATTTTGTGTCGGAATTAATGTCGCAGCTATGCAGGCCACTGCATGTTAAGAAATTATAAACGATCATTCTGCAGCCTCAAGCTAATGGTCATATGCAATGAGTCCACAGAAAAATTGAGCTTTTACGTAAATTTCCAGCATAGCAGTTGGGATGACCTACTGGCCGACGACATCACTTCATACAACTCGAAAGCTCATCCAAGCACAGGGTTATACCCATATGACGTAATTTTTGGGTCCAAGATTCCATAGATCTTCGAGTTTTACAAAGCCTCGCTGCAAGGAGATACGTCAATGAAAGATTTCGCTAGGACAGTAAAACTTACATGGATGAAAGTACAGAAAATTAATACAAGGGGTTTAGAGAAACAGAAAAAGGTGCATTATTTGAAAGAGGCGTTACCTAAGTATCATACGAATCAATCATTTATGTTAGAAAATTCTTTTGTGCCTAAACTTCAGTTTGTGTCGCTGTATAATGGACCTTACCAGGTAATGGAGATGATGTCACCACCCAGCAACAATAGTCCTAGTAAGATGAATTCAGATATTTAAGAAGTACAAGGACAATTTGTCTCACGTAATACCTGTGGTCCAGGGACGCAGTTCGCATTTAGCTGTGACACATTTCCGACTTAGCAGCACTCCGCACGTGTTTGTTTACTCACTGTGCGAGGTACTGCATTCACTGCTGTGATTTAGAGCTCTCACTAGATATTGCGTTCTCTTACCGCCGGGAGACAGTGAAACTCACGTTCGGCTATTCCTATGCACTTCCAAAGGCTTATGAAACTGAACGGTTTCTGAGAGACGACATGCATGTCAATCCCCACGAGATGATAGGCGTACACCTGTCAATCACTTCCAGTATAGTCTACCTCAAGATGAGGAACAAAGAGGCATGTGACGACCTAGTCTGACTTCGACGAATGGCTACTGCTTTCACCACTCAGATTTAATGTAAGCACGGTAGCCATGCACAATCCGGGTGTGGTTGTCGCACAGTACGCATATTCGAACTGCTTTTTGAAGTCCTGGCAGCACTTGTTACTGATGCTTTGCGGTCATGTGGAACGGTCCTAAGCTACATGGAAGAGAAATGGGACACCTTTGAAACCTATCACATCCTCAATGGCGTCCGACAGGTATGCATCAAACACTGCAAATATGTGCCATCGTACGTATACATCGGAGGTTGCCGAGCCAACATTAATCATGATGGACAACTGTGGACGTGTGCCGGCTGTGGACAGGAGGGCCATGTGCTATCCAGCTGCCACCAGCAACGCCTTGTCCAGGTGCCCAATGCAGAACCAGTATGAACAGCTGTGCCGACCGCATTACCGCTTATGTACGTGGAAGCAGTGTGGTTGGTGTGCACAGATGGCATGCCCATGCTGCAGCCCAATGCACCAGCGAACTTAGCTGCAGACGATACCATGACTGTGGGGCTGCACAAGACGAGACACCCTTAAAAAACACAATGCCCACAACCACCATCACATCCACCACCACCACCACCACCACCACCACCATTGTCGACATACCAGGAGCAACAGTTCTGGACACTGGCCGCATGGCTGAAGGTACTGAACCAATCCCTTCGACAGGAGCAGACACACAACACGGAAACAACAGTCGCACTTATGAAGTGTTTGAAGTCACGCTGGTACAATCTGTTGCTGTGTGTTTCCATTCCATGATTAATGTGACTTGAAGAGAAGTAATAAAAAGAGCTCTAACATGGAAATTAAGCGTTTCCGGCACATGTCCACATAACATCTTTTCTTTATTTGTGTGTGAGGAATGTTTCCTGAAAGTTTGGCCGTACCTTTTTGTAACACCCTGTATATATATATATATATATATATATATATATATATATATATATATATATATATATATATATATATATATAAATTTGATTCGGGTGATTCCAATCAGAATCGACAACGATGGTTGAGATATACATGCCACCGTCGTAAACTGAAAATGAAGAGGTAGAGAAAGCATATGCGGATATTGAAACGGTAATACAATACGCAAATTTCAGCTACTAATACCGAATACTCTGTTCAAGAATCACAAGAGGAGGAGGTATACTTGGAAAAGGACGAGTTATACGGGAAGATTCCAGTTAGATTACGTCATGGCCAGATAGAGATTTCGATATCAGATACTGGATTGTAAGGCTTACCCAGGCGTAAATATAAACTCGGATCGCAATGTAGTAGTGATGAAGAGTGGGCTGATGCTTAAGAGATTAGTCAAGAAAATCAATATGCAAAGAAGTGTTTTACGGAAATACTAAAAAATGACGAGATACGCTTGAAGTTCTCTAAGGCTATAGATACAGCAACAACGAATAGCTCAGTGAACAACGAATAGCTCAGTAGCAGTACACTTGATGAGGAATGGACATCTCTAGAAAGGTCAATCACAGAAGTTGGAACAAAAACATTGGTACAAAGAAGATAATGCGAAGCAACCATGGCTAACAAAAAACAAAATATTATATCTGACTGATGAAAGAAGGAAGTACAAAAACGTTCAGGGAAATTCAGGAATACCAGTACAGAAATACAAGTCGCTGAGGACTGAAATAAACAGGAAGTGCAGGGAAGCTAAGATGGAATGTCTGCATGAAAAATGTGAAGAAATCGAAAAGGAAATGATAACCGGAAGGACTGACTCAGCATATAGGAAAGTCAAAACAACCTTCGGTGAAATTAAAAGTAAGGGTGGTAACATTAAGAGTGCAACTTGAGTTCCATTGTTAGCTGCAGAGGAGAGAGTGGATAAGTGGAAAGAGTACATTGAAGGCCTCTATGAGGAGGAAGATTTGTCTGGTGTGAGAGAAGATGATAGGACATCTGTTAAGACAACAGGGACTGACTTTCATGGTACTAGAGGAAATTGTAGAGGGCAAAAGCTGTAGAGGAAGACAGAGACTCGAATACGTCCAGCAGATAATTGAGGAAGTAGGTTGCAAGTGCTACACTGAGATGAAGAGGTTAACACAGGAGAGAAACTCGTGGCGGACAGCATCAAACCAGTCAGGAGACTGATGACTCAAAAAAACAAAAAAACAAAAAAAAAAAAAGTGTTTCAGTAGAAGGGGGCCGTAGGGGATATGGGCGTAGAAACAACGGACCAGGAAGAGAAAAAGTAAAATGCAGAGGGATGGAAATAGGGTAACATGGCGAATCATTGGCATGTGCTAAGACCTAGAGCAGGGATGCGCGCCTGACGTTAGGATTTTGTTTCCCTACAGGATTCACGTTCTTACCCTGGAATTGGAGAAGATTGAAACAGTATCTGGGAGCACGTTTGGTCCATGTTGGAGGGTGTTGCGTTTTCCAATCAGACGGACGTGGTTATGTCAGATTACCTGTGGACACTGAGAAGAAGTGTTTGGTACAGACGATGCGGATGACATAGCTAACGTCAATTAGGCATTACAGGAAGTTCGTAAGGAGGCAGAAAGAAACCAGGAAGCAATGAATTTGCACGCAACACAACTCACCAATTATGAAAGCGATGTGCTGAACAGCAATCAGTAGCTTTGTGAGTTGGCCGTTACTTTTATATCGCAGATCAGGTCACCTGCTGAATTCACCAATCGGGACTTGCGTGTTATTGGTGATCGCTTGGACAATATTGATACAGAGTTAATGAATGCCGCATTACTACGCAACAGCTTTAAGGACACACATCTTCAAACTGTGTAGTTGCAGGAAACACTGTTGCACGCCACGCACAGGCCCCTTACATCAGTTCTACTACCGCCAGAACGATTGTTGACCTTTTTTGAAAGACATCATGTTTACGCCAGTAACTGTTAAACTTTTTGTTTCCACTATTGGAATTTCGGCCTAAGGCCTAAGGCCGAAATTGCAATAATGAAAACAAAAAGTTTAACAGTCACTGGTGTAAGCATGATGTCTTTCAAAAAATTTTACATGACTGTGAATCCCAATTATGAAAAGTTAATTGATTGTTGACGTGTTTGAAAGAAGTCCAGACTACTGTGCAACGGTCTTTGGGACTTATTAAACTGGCAGTGGGGAAGTACTTGACTAAGTACTATCGCTCGGCTACCATTACAGGCCAGCCAGTAAGTTGCATTACTGCCAAATTCACCTTGATGCTCCACTGACGCACTCGCATCACGGTACCATACCACTCAGCTGTGCAACAGAATGTAACACAAGTATGACATCTGTCTCTCAATATTCCTTGCCATTTTAACTAACTTCATTACTGTGAAACTTCTACCTTTAACTTAATAGCTCTCATCATTCGACCTTCTACACTACTCTGAGAAACTATTATGCATGTCTATATAAAGAGATCATGAAAAACATCTAAGCACAGTGAAAATTTTAACAGAAAAGAAACCAAGAAACTCAATCATATATGGACAGTGGCTCTGCAGAATTCGTAGATACATTTTTATTCTTGACACTTCTGTAAATCAGTAGTTAACTTCTATCACTGACAATTATTATCTCTACTGATCACATGTAAACTCTACAACGTTCAATTTACTCAGTATTTGTGTCACTCTCAGAAGTCCAGTTATAGAAAACCATTTTTATTTGCCACTCAGCTGTATGAACCGTACACTACTGGCCATTAAAATTGCTACACCACGAAGATGACGTGCTAGACACGCGAAATTTAACCGACAGGAAGAAGATGCTGTGATATGCAAATTATTAGCTTTTCAGAGCATTCACACAAGGTTGGCGCCAGTGGCGACACCTACAACGTGCTGACATGAGAAAAGTTTCCAACCGATTTCTCATACACAAACAGCAGTTGACCGGCGTTGCCTGGTGAAACGTTGTTGTGATGCCTCGTGTAAGGAGGAGAAATGCGTACCATCACGTTTCTGACTTTGATAAAGGTCGGATTGTAGCCTCTCGCGATTGCGGTTTATCGTATCGCGACATTGCTGCTCGCGTTGCTCGAGTCCAATGACTGTTAGCAGAATATGGAATCAGGAGAGTAATACGGAACGCCGTGCTGGATCCCAACGGCCTCGTATCACTAGCAGTCGAGATGACAGGCATCTTATCCACATGGCTGTAACGGACCGTGCAGCCACGTCTCGATCCCTGAGTAAACACGTTGGGACGTTTGCAAGACAACAACCATCTGCACGAACAATTCGACGACATTTGCAGCAGCATGGATTATCAGCTCGGAGACCATGGCTGCGGTTACCCTTGACACTGCATCACAGACAGGAGCGCCTCCAATGGTGTACTCAACGACGAACCTGGGTGCACGAATGGCAAAATGTCGTTTTTTCGGATGAATCCAGGTTCTGTTTACAGTATCGTGGTGGTCGCATCCGTGTTTGGAGACATCGCGGTGAACACACATTGGAAGCGTGTATTCGTCATCGCCATACTGGCGTATTACCTGGCGTGATGGTATGGGGTGCCATTGGTTACACGTCTCGGTCACCTCTTGTTCGCATTGACAGCACTTTGAACAGTGGACGTTACATTTCAGATGTGTTACGACCTGTGGCTCTACCCTTCATTCGATCCTTGCCAAACCCTACATTTCAGTAGGATAATTCATGACCGCATGTTGCAGGTCCTGTACGGGCCTTCCTGTATACAGAAAATGTTCGACTGCTGCACCTTCTCCAGATCTCTCACCAACTAAAAACGTCTGGTCAATGGTGGTCGAGCAACTGCCTCGTCACAATATGCCAGTCACTACTCTTGATGAACTGTGGTATCGTGTTGAAGCTGCATGGGCAGCTGTACCTGTACACGCCATCCAAGCTCTGTTTGACTCAATGCCGAGGCGTATCAAGGCCGTTATTTCGGCCAGAGGTGGTTGTTCTGGATACTGATTTCTCAGGATATAAGCACCCAAATTGCGTGAAACTGTAATCACATGTCAGTTCTAGTATAATATATTTGTCCAATGAATATCCGTTTATCATCTGCATTTCTTTTTGGTGTAGCAATTTTAATGGCCAGTAGTGTATTTATTAACTGGTATCGGCTGTTTCAGCTATAGTCAGCTGGAGGAAAAAATTATAACGTTTTTTGGCTTACAAAAGCAACAGATGTTATAATTTTTTATGCTGGTTCACGATGGTTGAAAAAACCGACTCCGGTCGAATTATTATAACTTATAATGCTAATTGTCAAATAATAATACTTTCCTATAAATATCTCTTGACTGTAGCCAGTTACCTACATAAATTCTTAAACTCAGATGTCCGACTCGTCAGTCAGCAAGACTAACCATCGCCAGGAGCACCGAAGATGTTCACCGCAGCTCTGGACGAAAACTTAGGAACCACGGTATTTCTTCGACCACGGCTGTTGACCCGCGAAGATTAGCAACTATGACATCCGGTCTTGAATGCCTTCATAGTTAAATACCTGCAGTTACTTCGGCTTATACTTTGGTTGCAGAGGGGGTCCCGCGGTGTACAACGCGCACGCAGCACGGCCGCCGCCTCTCAGTTCGCTGCGAAACCTCCCAGTGGGGGGCAGAGCTGACGGCGCTGCGCCGCGTGCCGCGTCGCGAGCATTAATCCTGTTTGTCCAGCGGCGGGCGGCGGGCGGATTTGCACAGGAGGGGCCGCCGGTTACATCAAAGACAGCCGGCAGAGGGCCCTAACCTGATTGCACTTGTCACAATCTGCGCGCCGCCCCCGGCAGGGCCCGCTAACGAGCAGCAATTACCAGCCGGCCGCCGCTGCCGCCTCCGCTGCCGCGACTCTGCGCTACGCGCAGTGATCAAAGTGCGTGGCTGCGCGAGAAACGTCCGGCGCTGCACTCTTCCTGCAGACGCTGCAGAACGTAATCGCCTGACCTTATACACTAACGGCTAGCGTCACTGTTTCAAGAGGCTGGGCCTTGCTATATGATGGGATGACGTCCGAATGGTAGCAATACAATCCGTAAAACATTTAAACAGAGTATCTACGTCCGGATCTACGTCTACATCTAAATGTATACCTCGTAAGCTGCGATACGGTGGGTGGCGGACTACTTATTTACTGATAGTAATTCCCTTTCTTGTTTCACGCACAAATCGAATGACAATGATCGCGTATCATGTCATTTCTGGAAAACCAGAATCTAATGTGTTGGAATCAACATGTTCTCCGGAAACAGATATCGTATGAGACCCAAGTCGCTTTTTTTGTTCATGAGACCCAGAAAATATTAGATACAGGATCCCAGGTAGATGCCATTTTCCTTGACTTCCGGAAGGCGTTCGATACAGTTACGCACTGTCGCCTTATAAACAAAGTAAGAGCCTACCGAATATCAGACAAGCTGTGTGGCTGGATTCAAGAGTTTTTAGCAAACAGAACACAGTATGTTGTTATTCTTAATGGAGAGACGTCTACAGACGTTAAAGTAACCTCTGGCGTGGCACAGGGGAGTGTTGTGGGACCATTGCTATTCACAATATACACTCCTGGAAATTGAAATAAGAACACCGTGAATTCATTGTCCCAGGAAGGGGAAACTTTATTGACACATTCCTGGGTTCAGATACATCACATGATCACACTGACAGAACCACAGGCACATAGACACAGGCAACAGAGCATGCACAATGTCGGCACTAGTACAGTGTATATCCACCTTTCGCAGCAAAGCAGGCTGCTATTCTCCCATGGAGACGATCGTAGAGATGCTGGATGTAGTCCTGAGGAACGGCTTCCCATGCCATTTCCACCTGGCGCCTCAGTTGGACCAGCGTTCGTGCTGGACGTGCAGACCGCGTGAGACGACGCTTCATCCAGTCCCAAACATGCTCAATGGGGGACAGATCCGGAGATCTTGCTGGCCAGGGTAGTTGACTTACACCTTCTAGAGCACGTTGGGTGGCACGGGATACATGCGGACGTGCATTGTCCTGTTGGAACAGCAAGTTCCCTTGCCGGTCTAGGAATGGTAGAACGATGGGTTCGATGACGGTTTGGATGTACCGTGCACTATTCAGTGTCCCCTCGATGATCACCAGTGGTGTACGGCCAGTGTAGGAGATCGCTCCCCACACCATGATGCCGGGTGTTGGCCCTGTGTGCCTCGGTCTTATGCAGTCCTGATTGTGGCGCTCACCTGCACGGCGCCAAACACGCATACGACCATCATTGGCACTAAGGCAGAAGCGACTCTCATCGCTGAAGACGACACGTCTCCATTCGTCCCTCCATTCACGCCTGTCGCGACACCACTGGAGGCGGGCTGCACGATGTTGGGGCGTGAGCGGAAGACGGCCTAACGGTGTGCGGGACCGTAGCCCAGCTTCATGGAGACGGTTGCGAATGGTCGTCGCCGATACCCCAGGAGCAACAGTGTCCCTAATTTGCTGGGAAGTGGCGGTGCGGTCCCCTACGGCACTGCGTAGGATCCTACGGTCTTGGCGTGCATCCGTGCGTCGCTGCGGTCCGGTCCCAGGTCGACGGGCACGTGCACCTTCCGCCGACCACTGGCGACAACATCGATGTACTGTGGAGACCTCACGCCCCATGTGTTGAGCAATTCGGCGGTACGTCCACCCGGCCTCCCGCATGCCCACTATACGCCCTCGCTCAAAGTCCGTCAACTGCACATACGGTTCACGTCCACGCTGTCGCGGCATGCTACCAGTGTTAAAGACTGCGATGGAGCTCCGTATGCCACGGCAAACTGGATGACATTGACGGCGGCGGTGCACAAATGCTGCGCAGCTAGCGCCATTCGACGACCAACACCGCGGTTCCTGGTGTGTCCGCTGTGCCGTGCGTGTGATCATTGCTTGTACAGCCCTCTCGCAGTGTCCGGAGCAAGTATGGTGGGTCTGACACACCGGTGTCAATGTGTTCTTTTTTCCATTTCCAGGAGTGTATATAAATGACCTAGTAGATAGTGTCGAAAGTTCCATCCGGCTTTCCGCGGATGATGCTGTAGTATACAAACAAGTTGCAGCATTAGAAAATTGCAGCGAAATGCAGGAAGATCTGCAGCGGATAGGCACTTGGTGCAGGGAGTGGCAACTGACCCTTAACATAGACAAATGTAATGCATTGCGAATGCATAGAAGAATATTATATGATAGCAGAACAAACACTGGTACCAGTTACTTCTGTAAAATATCTGGGAGTATGCGTACGGAATGATTTGAAGTGGAATGATCATATAAAATTAATTGTTAGTAAAGCGGGTGCCAGCTTGAGATTCATTGGGAGAGTCCTTAGAAAATGTAGTCCACCAACAAAGGAGGTGGCTTACAAAACACTCGTTCAACCTATACTTGAGTATGGCTCATCAATGTGGGATACGTACCAGGTCGGGTTGACAGAGGCGATAGAGAAGATCCAAAGAAGAGCGGTGCGTTTCGTCACAGGGTTATTTGGTAAGCGTGATATCGTCACGGAGATGTTTAGCAAACTCAAGTGGCAGACTCTGCAAGAGAGGCGCTCTGCATCGCCGTGTAGCTTGCTGTCCAGGTTTCGAGAGGCTGCGTTTCTGGATGAGGTAGCGAATATATTGCTTCCCACTACTTATACCTCCCGAGGAGATCATGAATTTAAAATCAGAGATTCGAGCGTGCACGGAGGCTTTCCGGCAGCCGTTCTTCTCGCGAACCATACGCGACTCGAACAGGAAAGGAAGGTAATGACAGTGGCACGTAAAGTGCCCTCTGCCACACACCGTTAGGTGGCTTGCGGAGTATAAATGTAGATGTAGATGTAAATGTACAAAATCGACTATCTATATGTTTCCGCACAAACCCTGGTTTCCTGTATCTTGGCTTCGAGTTCCTCATGCGACACTGACATTGGTTGTAGTTTGATTGTCTTGCAGCCCGTCGAAAATGCTAGATCTCTAAAGTTTCTCAATATTGCTGCTCGAAAAGAACGTCTTCTTCACTTCAGTGACTCCCACCTGAACTCACGTAGCATTTCCATAATGTATCTCAATGAAAAGAAAGATACAGTGTTGTAACTCATTGGAAAATAGGCTTCAGAAGTTCCTAAAAGTTGATTCCTGACTTACGTTATAACGCAACATATACTTTCATAACAGAAACCGGATGTGGCTGACACCATTCAGAGAATTTTTCACCCTTTCAGTCTGCACTCTTCGAGGACTTAACTTTTTGATGCAATTTCCTATTAACTTGACGCACCAGGTCTAACTTTTCATCACCCTGAAATGTGTTTCTGCAAGGTATCCTTGACACCAGTTATAAGCGCTTTGTCTTCCCTCCATATGAATGCAATTTTTATTACATAAATTGTAAACGAAGGCTTCCATAAGTAATTGAAAATGGACTACTTAGCATGTCCTGTATGCTACATTCTTGAAATCGACGTTAAAATTTTTATATCAGGTTCACGTGTTCAGTCTAGTTACGAACAAACCTAGTATTTGAGAAATTTATTCCCTTCTTTCTAGACCTCTTGTTTATCCCATCTTCATACAGATACCAGACAACGATTCGGACATAATTTCATTGCTCCCGATGAATTGGTTGGTTGGTTGGTTGGTTGTTTGGGGGAAGAGACCAAACAGCGAGGTTATCGTTCTCATAGGGTTAGTGAAGGATGGGGAAGGAAGTCGGCCGTGCCCTTTCAAAGGAACCATCCCGGCATTTGCCTGGAGCGATTTAGGGAAATCACGGAAAACCTAAATCAGGATGGCCGGATGCGGGATTGAACCGTCGTCCTTCCGAATGCGAGTCCAGTGTGCTAACCACTGCGCCACCTCGCTCGGTCCAATGGTTAGTTCCGTAACTTTCCACTTCAGGATCTACGTCACAACTTGTCCGCTGCTCGTCATCTAGTTACTAGCGTTGCCGCCTCTCGATCACGGGGTCCCGGCTTCGATTTCCGGCCAGTTTGGGGATTTTCTCTGCCCGAGGACTGGAGGTTTGTGTTGTCCTCATAATTTCATCATCCTCATCATCATTCATGTCAGTGGCTCGATTTAACTGCGTAAAAAAATTGGACTGTGCAGAAATTGGGACTTTGTACGGGCGCTGAAGACCGGGCAGTTGAGCGCCCCGCAAACCAAACAACATCAAATCATCACCTCATAACCCGCAAACCAAACAACATCACATCATCACCTCATAACTTTTGTTTATGAGTTCTCCATCAAAACCGCTCGTGTCTCGGTAATGTTGGTGCAAATACACTTGTGTGCAGAACTTAAGGACGAAAGTAACTTTCGAATGTTCTGTCACTGCCACAGTACGATGAAACTCGCACCACACATGTGAAAACTGCTACAGTGTAGTACAGAAGGACACTAAGAGAAATACACCGTGGGACGAACAGAACTTTTATTCAAAGACGATAATTGGATTAAAATCACCGTGATTTATGATGGCCCCTAGGACGTTATAAAAGGCGTGACATACTTCATAATAAGATTTGTGACTACCACAGATGGCAACACATGCTCTGAAAAGTGTTCTGACTCTGGCCGCAATGATGGTAAGGACATCTTGTGACAGGGCGTTTAATTCCTCCATCAGCTCGGTGATATGTCGCTGGCGCATGTGGACGAAATGTAATATGTTTCCCCATCGCGCCCCGCACATCTTCAGTGGTTCAGAGGAATGGACAGGCCCATCTTCTCAATATACCAGGCTGTTTTATGCACCCAGCAACACTGACTAACATTATGGTTTGGGTGGTCTAGGTGTTGTTGTGGTGTGAAGAGGCATAATGTTGCATGGGCGTACTGACCGCCAAATATTTGAACAGCTTAAACTCAGCAGTCAGTGTTATTTTGACGCTGCCCTCGTTCCCCATGTGCGTTTTTTCAATGCTGCATTCGGCTCTGACTTCATTCTTATGGATGACAATGGGCGCCCACGTCGGACAGTGCAGTTGGAGTAGTTCTTGAAACGACAGGATATTCGGCGATTCCCATCGAGCTGGCTGCTTTTGGGAACCGTATCACAGCAAGCGCATATGCACCATCGACACACCATCAGATGTCAACCAAGCCAGTGGAGGAATGTAACGTCGTACCACAAGAACACCTTACGAATCTTGTAGCCAGCACTAAAGCACTGTCGTCCGTGGTAATCACACACCTTGTTAGGAACCATGTCCCGGTTTTGTACTGATTAGGGGACCGTCGTGAATCACGGTGATCTCAAAATAATTACTGTCTTTGAATAAAAATGGTTCAAATGGCTCTGAGCACTATGGGACTCAACTGCTGTGGTCATAAGTCCCCTAGAACTTAGAAGTAATTAAACCTAACTAACCTAAGGACATCACACACATCCATGCCCGAGGCAGGATTCGAACCTTCGACCGTAGCAGCCCCGCGGTTCCGGACTGCGCGCCTAGAACCACTAGACCACCGCGGCCGGCTGTCTTTGAATAAAAGTTTCATTTCCATTATCTTATTATTTGTTTCAGTTTCCTTCTGTACATACTGTAGCACTGCTTTCTACATACGGCACGAGTTGAGCTATGTTACTTGGCCGTCACCCACAATGCAAAGGTTATCCTCATTCTTAGATTTCGCGTAACGGTGCATATAACTTTTAATCGCCAGGAGCGTATATACTTACTCCCATTATGAAATTATATGTTGTGATACCTCCGGCAGGGGTCACTTTCACCGACTCAAAGTGCCAGCAGCTGGTACCAAGGAGAGAGGCAGACCCCATGTAGCGTGCGCCTGAGACCTGGGCACTGGAGGCAGTCTGTTACCACGAATAGGATAAGTGGGTGAGTGCCCTCGCCTCGCTAAAGAAATGACATGTTGCAAAGAGCCTTATGGACAGTGAGAAGCTTGCCGAAAGCTGACGGATTCCAGAGCAGTGGTAAAAATTGCTGGTTTGAAGAGCGCGCCGCAGCGCGTGGTGTGAAGCAGTCGCCCTCCGTTTCTGGCCGTGGCGCTGCTGTGGCAATCGCAGCTTTGGTGTATCCCTCTGGTGGGAAAGGGGAAAAGTTGCCTGTTAAAGCGCATTTAAGGGGCGCTATGAGCTCGGCAGTCGGTCAGTCTGTGAGTCTGAGTCGGTCAGTCAATCGGAGGCAGTTGGTCAGCCAGAGCAGTCTGTCAGTCTGGGCGAGTCTGGTCAGTTGGTCAGCCAAGTTAGTTTGGGTCTGTCTCTCGTCCGCATTGGTGAGGCGGTTAGTGTCTGTCGGTTGTCCGGAGTGCTTGTATGTGTTAGGCCGCCAGTCTGCTCGAGTCTGCTCAGGCAATGGGCATTGGCGGTTGGATCGATCGGTTGGTCGGTCGCGCAGTGGAACACAAGATGACTTGTCCGCCTGGAGCGTCGCCGCATGTGAGGTCGCCACGTGAGTCCAGTGGCTGCGCCGTATAGCGAGGGGTAGTGGCTTCGCGGCCAACACGAGAGCAGCAGGAGTCAACCCACGACATCGGTCTGGCCGGAGCGCGCTGCGACGCCGTGAGACTGGAGATCGACGCGCCTTCCTGCGTCCGTTGAAGCGGCTGGCAGCAGACGGTTCGGGAGAGAGTTTTGGGCGTTCTGCGCCAGATCATAGCCAGACATCGCAGATTATTAAAGGTTAAGTGATTCGTGATATGTCTTGTTAAATTGTACTTGTGTTCGTGGTCAGTCTCGCGTCCCCACTTTGCTCGTCTGTCTCTCATCCGCATTTGTTAGGCAGGTAGTGTCTGTCTGCCGTAGTTAATAGCTGCCTGTGTCATGTGTGTGGAATTCAGTGTTAACGAATGTATTGCTTAAAGGCCGAATGCTTGAAGTATGTTTTTATCTTGCCTATCATCTTGCGAGGTGCAATATGTGTAATGTAGAGCCTGTTGTACATTTTGTGTAAGTCTGCATTTTATGGGTTTTATTTAAATACTCATTTTAGTTTATAAAGTGGCCACCCTTCCACCGTAAGAGTTCTTAAAAACAAGTTGCACTTACAGTGGCAAATAATTTTAATGTGAGTGTTCTGTACCATTTTCATCCCTCTTACGGGGTGCATAGTTTGTGTTTGTGTGAGTTGTAAAAATTTTTAGTTTAAAGTAATCTGATGTGTTGCAGATTTGCACCAGTGTACTCTTTCAGATGTTGTTGTGAGAGGTCATGACTACGGTCGTGTTGAAAGGGAGCAGGCAAGCTTTTCAGCCCGAAGGCTCCTACTGTTAATGTTGTTCATGCCTCTAAATAAAACTGTAACTTGATATTTCGAGTGTGCTTTTCTGCTTCTAATTTTAAATCTGTTTTGAGCAGGTGTAGGGAAGCAGCATACTCACGCCTCATAAAATTCACATCAGTCTTTCCATTGTGTGCCAGCCTAGTCCGCTCTGACGTCATAAATATTGCGCAATACTTTAAAAAGAAGTAATTAACCTGAAACGTTTCTAGCATGTCAGGAGTAATACAAAATCAATATGTGTTGGATATCAGTTCAATAACTTTAATCATTTTCGACATTTGGATGTTTTTCTGTAAAAATCATTGGCGCAACAGAAAAGAGCTAGAAACTTAAAAATTTATATTTAGATTCCTTTTGCATAATAATTTAGTAGAAACAGTATTCTGTATCTCACAAACTAAAATTTTAGTTGAAATTCATGATTTTCTGGTTTTTGTCTTAGAAGTTAAGGAAGCAAGATAGATTAAGTAGGCGAATAAATAAAGCTAGGATGTTTAAATTTAAGTAGAACGGAGATCCGCTATAATCATAAAAATATGAGAAGTTTCAACAGAATAACTATAAAACTATAGCTATAGCGTATCTCCAAAGAGCACGTTCAGAACTCGTCTACTGCATGTAGTGTAATTAAATTAATTCTCTCGCCCAAAATATTTGATTTAGCCACGTCAGACTTTTATTATGATTACTTACTTGTGTGCTGATTGCACAATTATTTTGAAATCTTCATCGGCCATCAGCAAAGGAAGCAATGATTTATTTGATAACGTAAAGTGGTGCATTACTAGCCCAGCGGCTAGTCGGGAGAGCACATTTGATCAGGCGTTCCCTTAACCGTCCGCACCGCGGCTTTATATGTAAGAAGGCTGCGCGAGAGTAGGAAGGCCCCAGTTCTCTCCAGACACTGATTAGCACACCACCTGTGCCGGGAGTCTCGTCGCGTCGGTATCGTTGATATAAACAGCCCCGGATGCAGTAATAAGTTACTCGGGATACGCGTAACCATGAAATCGTTTTGGAGTCAAGTGTTAATTTTGGGATGACGTTAATGATCTATCTTTAGTTTGTGTATGTCGTATTTTCACGTGCCGCCGCAGGACAGACATTCTACCATTATTAACGTGGCGTTTGATGAACATTATCATCGAATTATGGCGAGCATTCACTTAAACATTTAATTTGAACAGTTATAGTGGCATCAGCGCATTACACTCTGAACTGCTCTGGTAGTTGGATTGTGTGGATTCTTTTTGGTCTGTGACTTTCAGAATATAGTGAACATTTTAGAGAGAATGGTTTTTGATTATGAATCCCAGACAATCTCCTAATTCCTCAGAGCTATAAGCTGTAGCTATAAATGTATTTCTCAGATGAAGTGGGCACTAGGAATTCTAACTACAGGCTTCACGTTTTGCTAATCACTTTCTGGTTGCCAATATTGTAGTTAGAGAGCCAGTGTTGAGAACGGCAAACAGCAGAAATACAAAACATTTATTCTATTATTGCACCCGCCGCCCCACATATGTTTCTAATCGGCCGGGAAACAAACTGAGTAAAAGTGGAAGTGATTTTTAAATATTCGGATTCGGAAGTGAAATGCGACACGCAACTGAGCAATGGAACAGTGATAGACAGTGTTACGTGTGCATGTGGACGACGCAATTGGATTAACAGCGCATCTGGATTGATGGAGCTGGCGCTGAGTCTAGCTGCACTGATGCGAGAAGTCAGTCTCGCCGCACTGCAGTCATCCGTCGGAGCGACCGGAGCTGCGTCTGCTGTTGCGGGCTACGCCCACAACACAGCAGTTGTCGAGGTGCAGTCTGCAGTTCAACGCGCCGCGCCGACAACGCCATACGTCGTGCAGAACGAACTAAGTTAAGCGAAAAGCTGTTAAAACCTATACTAACCTGCACTAAACGACTGTCGGCGATGGAACCACAAAAAGAAACAGAAGTTAAACCTAAATCAGTACCTATGTCTGCTGAAGGAACTGTAAATCCAGACAACGGTTCAAGTGTAAATATGCATGAAAATAGTAATGTTAAAGTGAAATCCGAGCTAGTGTCTCCTGACAGTAGTGTGAAAAAGGGCAACGATCCAATAGTAGAGACCCCTGTAGTTAAGCAGAAATCAGAAAGTGTTAAGTTATTGGATGATAGTTTCTCTGATGAATTAAAAATGAGTCATCAGAGATGGTAGAGTTTAAAAAGGAGAAGTTAGATATGACTGATCAATCAGAAGTTTCATTTAGTTTTGATGATTCTGGTGTTGGAGCTAGTTTTTCGTCACCTGAGTGTGATAAAAAGCCAGCTAGTGAGCAACCCAAAGACACTGGGGCTGTTGATGTAAATGTAATATTACAAGCAATAGCTGCCAGTAATGCAAAAATGTCAACCAGTAATGATAGAATAACAGCTGAGTTGAAATCTGATGTAATTGAGGTAAATAACAGGATTGTGTCCAGCCAAACCAATTTTAATAAACGGTTTGAGGCAATGGACAATAAATTAGAATCCAATAAAGCTGAATTAGAAACTTCCTTCAAGACTGGCTGAAATAAGTTGAAAGAGGATCTGGACAGTTTAAATTATAAAATTGATTAAAACCATGAGGATATTAAGAAAAAAGTTGCTCAACAGTTATCTGAGATGTATAAAACAGTAAAATCCGAAGTTGCTGAGGTTCGCAAAGACTTCCAAATGGAAGATGCGAAGCTGGAGCACAAGTTAACAGAAAAGATCGAGGCGGAATCTGAACTGTGCTCAGATAGGTTTAAAGATGTTAATATAAAAGTAAACATATGTCAAGCAGAAGTAGACGCAATCAAAACTGATACTACTCATATTGTGCAAAGAGTAGATAATGTTGAAATGAGAGTAGAAAATGTTAGTACTAACATTGCTAACATTGAGAGTAAAGTAGCTTCAGTAACTTCTGGTAATGGTAGTATGCAACAAGTTGTAGCTGCAACCGCCGCTTTTATCGGGTGTCGGCAGTTTTTGCGGTTCGATCCAGATAAAAATATCCACCCGCTAGATTTCTGGAACGATTTTGAAGATGTGATTCCACCAACTTGGTCTGAACGAGAAAAAAATCTCATTTATTAGAAGCCATTTAGCGGGTGACGCCATGCGTTGGTCAGCTGATGTAATGTTGAAGTGTAAAACATTAGCGGAATTTAAAACGGCTTTCATTAATGAGTATTGGTCTATCAATAAGCAAAATGAAGTGTTGCGAGAATTTTGGAGTGGAAAACGCTTCAATGCAGGCAAGGAATCTATTAAAGAGTTTGCCAGGTCATGGATCTCACGTTTGTCACATTTGGCCGAAAAGCTAAAACCTGAAATGATAATACTAGGTCTTGAAGCCAAACTGCCGTGGTATTGGCAAACTAGAATTATATCTGCCCCGAGAGACAATTTGGATGGTTTCATTGAATATTTGGAACGTGTAGAGCGTGTGGCTGCCAATGAGGAGCAAGCATGTAATAACAGAAATGCTAATAACACTAGTAGTAATTTTAAGAACGAGCAGAATGGCAACGTAAACATCAGAACAGTAGGTGTTCGCCATCCTAAGAAAGGTAGGAATTGGAGAAATAATTACCAGAAACAACAATGGCATCCAAATGATAGTAATTTTGTTCCTAACAAAAATGTGCAAGTAAACAACAATGCTGAAAGCAGTGCTGTGCCAGTTAACTATAATGCAAATAAACGTAACAGTAGTAGGCAGAGGCAGGAAAAGTAGTTCCCGTCTATGAGG
Organism: Schistocerca serialis cubense; assembly: GCF_023864345.2. Classification (NCBI taxonomy): domain Eukaryota; kingdom Metazoa; phylum Arthropoda; class Insecta; order Orthoptera; family Acrididae; genus Schistocerca; species Schistocerca serialis. The sequence goes on from NC_064638.1 coordinate 337,084,819, forward strand.
ATACTGGCGCTCACCAGGCGGTTGCTTTTCCTAAGCCAGTAATTACAGTAATTAGTATGACAGATCAGAATACTCTAACTGAGGATTCGGATGATGGTTTGGTAGCATCCAATGATACTGCAGAAATATTGAACCACTCACAGTATTTGATAGATACCTTGTTAGAGACTCTGTCTAAGCGGGAAGAGAAAGAGAAGGCACAGCAGTGTAACGGTAGGGGAGAGCTACAAAATACTGAATTGTCAGGTGAAGCAGCAGAAGAAATTCATGCTTATATTTACGATGAGGATGATGTGGTCTTATCTAAAGTGCCTGTGCAGGATGTTGATACTGTACTAATAGATTTAGGACAGGAGGTAAGCGAGAATGTAGGGGATAGCCTGTTGGGGGTCGATGAACCCAGTAGCTGTGACCAGTTGTCACTGGAGAAGGAACCCGACGATAATAGTGAAAGTGGTTTAGCTGTAACTAGTGTTATGCCCGGTCTGGAGGCGAAGAATCACTCAGACTACAGTAATTTGGGTCACGTTCAGCAAACTAAATGTAATGAAGTCGTGCGGTGTTTCGATTTGAAATTAATAGACCGACTGGAAAAGGCAGCTGAAAATGTAGTTCATGAAACCCCTACACACTTTGACCTAAATGTAATGAAGACAGATGTCGATCACTTTAGTTGGAGACAAATCCAAAAGGAACTATTGGATGAGTTTGAGGAACCACCTGTACAACCTAGAATAAGCCACCCTATAATAATAGTGAATATGTTGTGTATCAATGTACGTTGTCTCTTAGACAGTGGAAGTGAGGTGAGTGCGATATCTCAGTCCTTCTTTGATGCATTACCTGGTAAAGACAAGCTTACAGTAAAGAGGGTATCAGGATTAAGAATAATTGGTGCTATTGGAAAGGTGTCAAAAAGGGTAAAGCAAGACGCTTTACTGCCCTATGATATTAATGGTAATTTAATTGATCATCCATGCTTAATTGTAAACAATCTCAGTATTGAGGTTTTAATTGGCATAGATTTCTTGTCGAAATATCAGTGTTTTGTTGACTTTGAAAGAAGCCAGTTAAAATTGGTCTTGCCAATAACCGGAGTAATTATGGTACCTTTTATTGATAAACATGTGGTAACTAATGATGAAACTTGGGAGCTGCCTATACGAGTTCTGAAAAATAGGAGATATTGGGACGAAGGTGTTAATCTTAGTAAAAGTAAGCTAAACACAGAAGAAGAAGAAGCAATTATTTTGGACAAAATAGAAGCTAAATTGCAGGAAATCGATAAAATTTCAGCTAATCAGAAGGAAGAACTGAGACAGGTTTAAAAAAGTTATCATAAGGTATTTTCAAATCGACCTGGCGTGGTCAAAGGTTATGAATGTCAATTAAAGGTGAAACCTGGCCAAGTGTTTTTTAGGAAACCATACCAAATACATGTAGCTAGGAAGGAGGCGGTTCGAAAGGAGATACAGAGAATGCTAGAGTGGGGTGTGATTGAAACAGCGGTCAGTGAGTGCATTAATCCTCTTGTTGTTGTACCAAAAAGAGACGGGAGTGTCAGATTGGTCTTGGACGCTCATTGGTTGAATGAAACAGTGGGTAGGGAAAGTGATAGACCGCAGAACATGGACGAGTTATTGCAAAAATTCCGGGGAGTAAAATGCTTAACCTCTATGGACATCACGTGTGGATACTGGAATTTGCCACTGGCGGAAAGTTCAAGGAAGTACACAGCTTTCTTATACGAAGGAGTTTGTTACCAATAACGTGTGGTACCTTTCGGACTTAATATCTCTGTTTGTGCATTCGTACGTGTGATGTGCCATGTTTTAGGACCAGCCTTAAGTAATAAAATAACAGTCTACGTAGATGATCTGTTAATAGCAACTCCTACCTGGGAAGAACACATAGTTTTATTAAAGGAAGTGTTAGAGGCTATTGAGAGGTGACATGAAACTAAAGACTGAAAAGACAGAGTACGTTAAAGAGGAAATAGGTTTCTTGGGATATATGATAAGTGGAAAAGGTATTCTGCCTGACCCAGGCAAGCTAGCAGTCATTGAAAAATTTGAGACTCCCAGAAACAAGAAGCAGTTGAGATCGATGTTCGGTCTTTTCGGCTTCTACAGGCGTTTTGTTAGTGATCAGGCTTTTAATGCACCCTGTCTTCACCTCCCGCTGAAAAAGAATACCTCTTGGGTTTGGACAGCAGAATGCCGACAGGCGTTCGAGGTGCTTAAGCAATCTTTAATTAATAGTCCTATTTTACATCATCCTGATTTTGAAAAACCGTTCTGTATGTCTGTTGATGCTAGTGGCTATGGTATAGCTGTGGAGATATTCCAAGTAGAAATAGAGAACGAACAAGAAGTGCACAAGACTATAACTTTCGCAAGTCGATCTTTACAGGCAGCAGAGAGAAATTATGGCATCTCAGAACTGGAAGCATTGGCAATTGTATTTGGGGTACAGAAATTTGAGCAGTATCAATTAGCTCACAAGATAATTGTTTACAGTGACCATAAGGCGTTGACCTTTTTAAAGACCTGTAAGTTGAGGAATGCTCGTTTGGTAATATGGTCATTGTATCTCCAGCAGTTTGACCTTGAGGTTAGATATATTCAATGGAAAGACAATCTGGTAGCTGATGGGTTATCTAGAAGTGCAGACCTATGTGATGACGCGGGAATTATAGCAACTGACCTAAGTGAAGTACGAATGTTTGCGTTGCACGAAGTAAAGGAAGAAAGTGCGTTCAAGAGGGTGATTAAGAACTTGAGACGTGAACAGAATGCAGATGACCAGCTGAAATTAGTGAAGAGCTATTTAGGAAATGCGAACTATCCTAAGGTTTCGTAATACTATTGTCTGCATAAAGGTATGCTGTTTAGAAGGAAAAATGTAGGACTTTCAGAGTGGAAGCTGTGTTTTCCCTCACAACATGTAGACTTACTAATCGACTATGTACACCTGAGGTGTGGGCACTACGGTGCAAAGAAGTGCATTGCAAATTAAAAGAGAAGGTTGTGTTTGACAACATGTACCGCCGTGTTGCCAAGAGTCTAGCATCTTGTGTAGTGTGCTAGAAAGTCCGTGCTGCTAACACCAGAATACAAGGGGATATGCATTCAGTAGAGCCAAGTGAAACCCTAGAATTACTGGCTTGTGATTTGTTTGGCCCTCTTCCTGCTTCGAGAGGTGGGTGCACCCATGTTTTTTTTGTTGTGGATGGATTTAGTAAATATGTTAAACTATACCCAATTAAAAGAGCAAATGCAAAAGCGTTGATAGAAAAGTTCGAAAAATATTTCTTCGTAATCGTTGGCGTTTCGAAGAATTTACTGTCAGAAAATGGGCCTCAATTTACTTCTGATAGATTTAAAGAATGTCTGGATAAGGCCGGAGTGAAACATCTGAAAATATCTGCGTATTTCCCCCAAGGAAATATGAGTCAACGTATTATGAGAGAATTGAATAGGCTTTGCAGGAATTATTGTGCTCGGAAACACTCAAGTTGGGCAGAGCACATGAAGTATTTTGAGAATGTAATTAACAACTTAAGGCATGATGCAATTGGTTTTGTGCCTTGCCAATTGATGCTCGGCCAAGAACCACACAATGTGATTGCAGATATTGTAGAATTCCCTATTCTAACGCAAATATCCACAGACGAAAAGAAGTTAAGGGCTAGGGCAAATATAAGGAAAAGAACATTAGAAAGAAAGAAGCGTCATGACGCAAAAGCTGTACCCACCAGTTTTGAAATAGGTCAGTTAGTCCTTGTCAAAACCAAGGAAAAATCAAAGAAAATAAATTCAGAAACAAAGAAATTCATGTTCTTATACCAAGGACCTTTCAGGATCATAGGAAAACCACATGCCCATGCATATAGGCTAGAGTACCCTAAGAGTAAAAAGCTATTTGGTCTCAGGAACGTGATCGACCTAAAGAAATTCATAGGTAGTGAATGAATTCTGTAGGGAGGAGGTTGTTCTGTAACCTCTACACAGTGTGGCAGCTGTGCAGTCCCAGCTGTGTGAGATCTTCTTTCCTTTTCAGGTCTCACTCATTCTTCATCTTTCCTATCCACCAAAATTTCGGCTCTTACTCTCAAACACTAAAATCTTCCGGTATGACTATCAAGCCAGCATTACGCTAATGAATTCTGTAGGGAGGAGGTTGTTCTGTAACCTCTGCACAGTGTGACAGCTGTGCAGTCCCAGCTGGGTGAGATCTTCTTCCCCATTTCAGGTCTCACTCATTCTTCATCTTTCCTATCCACCAAAGTTTCGACTCCATCTTTGCAGTACAAAAATTTTCCGTCATGGCTATCAAGCCATGAGTTCTGTAACCATTCTATCCACCGATTAGTGAAGAAAATACCTAATGTGACAAACCTAACAGTGACATAAACAACAGAGAAGTATGATGTAATTAAGATACAAAGGAATCTGAGTAACAAGTATGTATCGAACCCTGGTAATATTATAAGTACAAAGTTGTTTATTGGAAATGGTCCACCAACAGTAATTTAAAAAGATATACAAATTCGTGTACAAGCAGGATCTGAAGTGGCAGTGAAACCTATTGTATGCTGTAGAGCTAACTAATTAATAGTAAAAGAGATTGCTTAGTGTTATGAAAAATATGCAGATAAGTTGTAAGAATGAACTCACCTTGTGTAGCAAGGAATGGCGGTGTAATAGAATTGAACAGTGTTTGTGGTTGAGACGTAAAGGACACGTCCTTGAAATATTTATAAGGTTGGAGCTGGCCGTTATTTGGTGTAGAGTGTGACAGGACACACCTACACGTATTGAGGTTATGAGTTGGAGGCGTGAATGCGACCATAGGTACCCTTATGTTAGATGAGACAGAGCAGCTCATGGTGTCCTATAGGTTTAAGGAATTTACCATTACGCTCAGCCATAATTACTTAATGCACTTAGTGGCAGGTCGAGAGAGACTACCTGTGGTTTCAGCTTCCAATCAAGTGGAAATGGACTGCAACGTGAGCAAACTGATCAGCTGCAATACACTATAGATATGAAATAAATGTGCTATCCTATGCGTTAAATGTTAAAAGAGTGAGTGTTAAATAAGTACATACACTGGCAACATAATTGAGTAACATAATGGCAGACGTGAAACATTATTTATAGCTCAGCATAAATACACTTCGATGAAGTAAGTACATAATTGCAGATGTGGAACTTACACAGGAGCAGAGGACCAATAAGTAAATTTAGTAGTCAACTAAACGTAGTGTGTTTTGAACACTCAGAACTGTACTATTACCACAAGTTACTCACATGTACAGAGAGGCTGAGAAGACAACTGCTAATCAAATATACTCATACTATCTCTAAGAATAAGGTAATCGAAGATGAGTCAGTTAAGTAAATAAAATACAGATTAGTCAGGGATGCACCGAGCATTGGCCCCGTGTTCCGGCACAGAAATAATAAATTGAGATTAAATAGGATTTATGATTGTATGCCTTGAGCATAAATTTTCTCTAGTACGTGACTAACGGCGTTTTGAGCCATTTGTTTACCGATTTTATGACAGTTAAGTAACCACGAGAGTAAAATTGAAAAAGTTCTGTTAACTTTGTTCCAGTAACATATTGAAAGATAAAATGTATATATCCCCATTTCATTGTGACCCACCCTTAGTTATTAAATGAACAGAGTCTGAGGCACTCTTTTTGTTTGTTCTACAGGACAAACCAGATAATGGCAGCCTGGTAGCTGCGTGAAAGCGTGGAGTGACTTGGACACAACTCACAGTGACCCCTCCCCTTTCCTCATGTAATTTAGAGTGAACGTGAAGGACGTACACCATAGCAACTTCCCCTCCTCTACCCTTGTGAATGGAAGTGAAGAACGCCAGCCAAAGTGGCTACAACCACATGTTTAAAAATGAAATTGTCATGACTTGTGAAATTTTTTTTCAGATTTAGAAAAGACTGCTAAGATATAATTATCTGTTTATGTATCATGAATAACTGTGTTATTTTCTTTGAATTTGGGTATGTAAAAATATTTACAGACAATTTAATGGATTTAAGATTTTCATAATTTTACATATATTCATGTGTTTGTCTGTCTAAGGCAATATGTAAGCCATAGTGTTTCATCGAGTTTGCTTAAATTTTGAGTGATAATGTTGCTTAAGAGGCAGTGAACATGCCAGCAATTTAAATAATTGAAGTAGGTAATAAGTTTTCTTTTAATATTTCTGTATGTTTACATTTCACTTTTAATTTTCATAGGGAGTTAAGCTCTACTCTTGCTTCCCTTTTTGTAATTATTTTTTTTTTTTTTTCATTTACATGTGCCAGCCAAGTCCGCTGTAACTAGCTCTAACGTCATAAATATTGCACAATACTTTAAAATGAAGTAAATAACCTGAAACGTTTCTAGCATGTCAGGAGTAATACAAAATCAATATGTGTTGGATATCAGTTCAATAACTTTAACCATTTTCGACATTTGGATGTTTTTCTGTAAAAACCATTGGCGCAACAGAAAAGAGCTAGAAACTTAAAAATTTATATTTAGATTCCTTTTGCATAATAATTTAGTAGAAACAGTATTCTGGATCCCACAAATTATAATTTTAGTTGAAATTCATGATTTTCTGGTTTTTGTCTTAGTAATAGATGAAGTAGGCGAATAAATGAAGCTAGGATGTTTAAATTTAAGTAGAACGGAGATCCGCTATAATCATAAAAATGTGAGAAGTTTCAACAGAATAATTATAAAACTTTAGCTATAGCGTATCTCCAAAGAGCAAGTTCAGAGCTCGTCTACTGCATGTAGTGTAATTAAATTAATTCTCTCGCCCAAAATATTTGACTTAGCCACGTCAGACTTTTATTATGATTACTTACTTGTGTGCTGATGCACAATTAAATTGAAAGCTTCATCGGCCATCAGCAAAGGAAGCAATGATTTATTCGATAACGTAAAGTGGTGCATTACTAGCCCAGCGGCTAGTCGGGAGAGCACATTTGATCAGGCGTTCCCTTAGCCATCCGCACCGCGGGTTTGTATGTAAGAAGGCTGCGCGAGAGTAGGAAGGCCCCAGTTCTCTCCAGACACTGATTAGCACACCACCTGTGCCGGGAGTCTCGTCACGTCGGTATCGTTGATATAAACAGCTCCGGACGCAGTAATAAGTTACTTGGGATACGCGTAACCGTGATATCGTGTTAATTTTGGGATGACGTTAATGATCTATCTTTAGTTTGTGTATGTCGTATTTTCACGTGCCGCCGCAGGACAGACATTCTACCATTATTAACGTGGCGTTTGATGAACATTATCATCGAATTATGGCGAGCATTCACTTAAACATTTAATTTGAACAGTTATAATGGCATCAGCGCATTAGACTCTGAACTGCTCTGGTAGTTGGATTGTGTGGATTCTTTTTGGTCTGTGACTTTCAGAATATAGTGAACATTTTAGAGAGAATGGTTTTTGATTATGAATCCCAGACAATCTCCTAATTCCTCAGAGCTATAAGCTGTAGCTATAAATGTATTTCTCAGATGAAGTAGGCACTAGGTATTCTAATTATAGGCTTCACATTCTGCTAATCACTTTCTGGTCGCCAATATTGTAGTTAGAGAGCCAGTGTTGAGAACGGCAAACAGTATAAATACAAAACATTTATTCTATTATTCCACCCGCCCCATCACACAGGCTTTTAGGAATAAAATTCACATTTGTTAAATTGTGACTTGATATTTCGAGTGTGCTTTTCTGCTTATAATTTTAAATCTGTTTTGAAAAAGTTTTTAGGAATAAATTCACATTTGTTAAAGGTAATTTCCTATCAGTTACTTCATGGCAACTACTTCCACACTCACCTAGTGTGATTAAATGTGTCATTGTTCTTGATGAATTGCCAGTAAATGAAGAAATTCTTTAAGAATAGATTTTGAAAGTGTAAAATTACGGTTCAGTCCCTACAGCCACGAGGATGGAGCGTCAAGAAACAACCCAGGAAATCACCATCGAATTAAGTGAATTCTTCTAGTCTTGCAGCAGCTTTTTTACCTGCAGCCTTTTTACCTGCCTTGGAAAGCAAGGGCATGTCAACATGTGCAGCACCCTACAGGTACCGGAAACGGCTTACACAAGGCGCGACTAATTCAGCAGGGAAGTCTGTGAAAGAAGTCAATCTGCTTAAAAGGATGTTTCTGTACAGTATGGACGTTCCTTCTAAATTATGAACGTCAGCAGGTTCTGAGATGAAGCACAAATATGAAACTGCCCAGATCTCACACAAAGATAGCTGTTGGAATGAAGTGTTGTGTGGCTACTTTCACAGCAACTTAGGAATGCAGAAAAGCGTCGGAAGAATGTGCCTTCAACGCTGGCGAAATAGTGAGAAAGAAGCCAGTTACTGAGTCTCGCCCCAGCCTAAACAAGATAGAGAATTTCCACCCTGGACTGGCAGGCGTGGTCATGAAGTGACGATCAGCCATCGGGCGGCATTGTAAATTTAGTCTGTCAGTGGCAATGTAGAGTGGAGGAAAATATTCGAGTCGTTAAGAAGAGAGATGGAAGAGGAGTAAAATGGGGGAGTCAGTCACACAGCGCGGAAGCAAGAGGACATTCATCGCCAACATCCGCTTTCCGACATCGTGATGTGGGAGCTTTGGCCACACAATCCACAACAGAAGAACTACGCAGTGATCGTATCTGGGCCTTGCCTTAGAGCCGCAGCTGCCAATGACAGCAGCCGACTCGCACCACACAGCTCCGTGGCGACGCGCCATCCCGATGCAGTCCCTGACGCCGACAGCAGTACACGACTAATGATCACGAATAGTAGTCAGATGAGTCACCTTCCCCACATCCTTCCCCTTAATAACTGCGCCGTGCCCACTCCCAGTCAAATCGGCCCTGAGATTTGTGTTCAAAAACTAGTGAAATAAATGCAGTCATTTTATGTTTTATTCTCTTATTAGCCGCCTAATCTCATAAACTTTCGAGTTCGGTTTCATTTGATTACTGATATTACTTAATTATCTCATTAGTCATCTACATGTCGATACCTGTCTGAGAGCAGAGAATCATTCTCAATTTCACAAGCTGCGACATTGTCGCGAAAAAACGGTGACCCATATGTGTAATACGTTTCCTTCAATTTACGTCTATGGTCACAAACTTTTTGTTTTCAGATTACCGGTTTCGGTCTTTAATGACAATCATCAGATCTGTTTCATAAAAACAAAGTCCTAATGTACTGCACGCATAGTGGCATCGTCAAATCTTAAATGCGGTATCAGCATCAGCATCGTCAAATACATATAAATAACATCACATGCACGAGACATGATGTCTGATGTTGGTCATTAAAGACCGAAACCGGTAATCTGTTAACAAAAAGTTTGTGACCATAGACGTAAATTCAACGAAACTTAATTCTCAATTTACTGCATTTTTGGTGCCCATCGTGAGGCGATCTTAATGGTATTCTGCACGTTATGTGACATCACCAGCTGAAACCAAGAGGAAACTACAGCAGTAATTTTCCCAATGGCATGCAGCTTTACTTTATGGTTAAATGATGATGGCGTCCTCTTGGGTAAAATATTCCGGAGGTAAAATAATCCCCCATTCGGATCTCTGGGTGGGGACTACTCAGCAGGACGTAGTTATCAGGAGAAACAAAACTGGCGTTCAACGAATTGGAAGGTGGAATGTCAGATCCCTTAATCAGGCAGGTAGATCAGAAAATTTAAAAAGGTAAATGGAGAGTTTAAAGTTAGATATAGTGGGTATTAGTGAAGTTCGGTGGCAGGAGGAACAAGACTTCTGGTCAGGTGAATACAGGGTTATAAACACAAAGTCAGGTAACGGTAATGCAGGAGTAGGTTTAATAATGAATAAAAAAAATAGGAATGGGGATAAAGTACTACGAACAGCATAGTGAACGGATTATTGTAGCCAAGATAGACACGAAGCCCACGCCTATCACAGTAGGACAAGTTTATATGTCAACTATCTCCGCAGATGATGAAGAGACTGAAGAAATCTGTGATGCAATAGAAGCAGTTATTCAGATAGTTAAGGGAAATGAAAATTTAGTAGTCATAGGGGACTGGAATTCGATAGTGGGAAAAGGAAGAGAAGGAGAAGCACTAGCTGAATATGGGCTGGGGGTAAGCAATGAAAGAGGAAGCCGCCTGGTAGAATTTTGCACAGAGCATAACTTAGTCATAGCTAACACTTGGTGTAAGAATCATGAAAGAATGTTGTATACGTGGAAGAGGCCTGGAGACGCTGGAAAGTTTCAGACAGATTATATAATGGTGGGACAGTGATTTTGGAACCACGTTTTAAGTTGTAAGACATTTTTAGGAGCAGATATGGACTCTGACCACATTTTTTTGGTTATGAACTGTAAATTAAAACTGAAGAAACTAAAAAGGTAGGAATTTAAGGAGATGGGACCTGGATAAACTGAAAGAACCAGTGGTTGTAGAGAGTTTCAGAGAGCGCATTAGGGAACGGTTGACAAGAACAGGGGAAAGAAAAACAGTAGAAGCAGAATGGATAGCTTTGAGAGTTAGAAGAAGAATGGGTAGCTTTCAGAGATGAAATAGTGAAGGCAGCAGAGGATCAAGCAGATAAAAAGACGAGGGCCAGTAGAAATCCTTGGGTAACAGAACACGTATTGAATTTAACTGATGAAAGCAGAAAATATAAAAACACAGTAAATGAAGCAGGTGAAAATGAATACAAACATCCCAAAAATGTGACCGACAGGAAGTGCAAAATGGCTAAGCGGGGATGGCTAGAGGGCAGATGTAAGGATGTAGGGGCATATATCACTAGGGGCAAGATAGATATTCCCTACAGGAAAATTAAAGAGGCATTTGGAGAATCACCTGTACGAATATCAAGAGCTCCTGTCGAAGCATACAGTATCGTATTTTGTCGTGAACGGGTTCAATGTCATGAAAATCTGCTGCCACATGGAGAAAGGACAGTTGTAAGACTCAGAATTGTGGTACCTGAAGTCCAACTTGCTCCTCTCTGTAGATGCACGGTACCGGCGAAGCGCCGGATCGGCAGTAATCACTGCAAAACGCTCTGCCATCGTCCAAGCAATGTCTCTGGGAGTTGTTTGGAACCACCACCGCGTCAGTACTGCTTCTATTGGTAAATGATTGTGTTTACTGGAAATCCTCCTGATGGTTTTCCGTACTTTCGTATAGGAAGTGGAACGGTCGATGAAGTGCAAAAATACTTGTCATTACCTTTTATTGCTCTTATTTATGATGCGTCGAGCCTTGGCTCTCGCGACCCGAAAGGCTGCAAGATTATCTGTAGTTGGCTGGTACGTAATCCACCAAAGAGCCACACGCCTGTCCCAGATGGCTAAACGGCACTTCCTGAGCAGAGGACTTTAGGACCGATAACTCAGTAGCATGATGGATCACTAGTGTTGTCCACCCATTCCAGGATGCTGTCGTGACGTTCAAACACAGCCACTTGGCTGAACAGCCACCAGTTTGCACTGCTGACCATCCATTTTCGTGGATTCTGTGCAGTTAATGCTCCGTCCAGTAGATGAGATTGAAGTGGCAAGTAGTCAGTGGAATAAAGGTCATCAGTGACTTCCCACTGGACAGATTTTTCGAGGAGAGCAGGAAGAGAGATCGATGGTTGAGAGTGGCTCAGCAGCAGCCTAGAAATGATTACGAGTATCGATGTTGAGGATGCACAGCTAGTGACACGTCATGAGGCTCTCCAAAACGCGACCGCAAGGCAAGCAGAGGTCGAGTCCAACAAGAAAAGACGGGCGTTGTAGTCTCTCACTAGGAGAAACAGTCATAGGAATTGTCCCATAAAATCTGTGAGCGCATCAGATTCTGTTGCATCTTGCGGAGGTACATAAAGTGAGCAAACAGCGATAATCTGACACACATGAATTTCAGCTGCATCTACTTGCACGTCAGTAGCCACGGGGAGAGCAGAGAAGTGGTCCGCATTATTGACAAATACAGCGACCCCACTTTGGCCCTTACCCCTGTCAGGTCATACTCGCAAGAGAACTTGTAGCCCTATAGTACATTGGCATAAGACGCTTTCCTGAAACACAAGCACAGGAGGTGTTCCAGTGCCCAAGCGTTTCAGTTCCTCCACATGTGTCCTGAACTCATTTAGATTCCGCTATAGGATGGGAGCCATCTATCACGGGGTTTGCGTTTTAATCCTGAATTTCTGCCAAGGAAGGGAGCCCGCAATGAATGGAGACTCCGTACTGGGATGGCTTGATTGGCCCAGTCCGATATCAATGTCCGTCGCCCCTGTAGAGGAGTCGAGAGACCACAACCGCTGAAAGGGTAGTGGCAGCGCTGGACGGTGGGCCAGACTGAATCTTTCGAAGGACAGAGAGTCCCACAATGTCGATAAGTACACACTTTTCTGAGGTTCTGGGAGGGGGAGGGACAGGCTTCGAAGTAACTGCAACACCACAAGGGCATTCACAGAAGCAAGTATTGGTACTGACAATAGCAACCTCTGTTTGTGTAGCAGCTTCGGCTTTCTGCGCTGGTGGTTTAAAGGATCGAAACGAAGGAGGTAGTGAAAGTAGAGGGGAGCATGGCCTTATACATTTTTTCACCTCACCATACGAGATGCGCTTCGTAGTCTTAAGCTCTTGCCTCTTCCGCTCTTCAACATACACGCTGCAGTCCCGATTCCAGACAGGGTGAACCTCAGAGCAGTTACTTAAAACGATGTTAACGAAAGACTCCTTCGCGGGCAGCCGTAGCACATTTGTCACAGGTGGCTTGTCCATGACGCTCACTAGTAGTATGACCAAAACGCTTTCATCTGGAGTAGCGCATTGCACTGGGGCATAAGGCCTTACTCTTAGGCGAACTAAACCTATCTTAACGTGCTCAAGAGGACAAAGGAGTTGGATTCTACAAGACCCCCATCCATCCTCTACGTGGTGTTTCGCACCTCTACTATATCTTCGAGAGCGGTGGTTCCCAGCTGGGAATAATTACCCGCTGAGGGGTAAAACGAAATATTCTCTTGGGAAAAAACTAAACAATTCGATTGTTTCAGTCACGAAACTAAATTATTTTCAAAATTATACTTGCTATTATCACAATTTGGTAAAACTCTAATATGAATTAAATGGCTCTGAGCACTATGGGACTTAACTGTTGGGGTCATGAGTCCCCTAGAACTTAGGACTACTTAATCCTAACTAATCTAAGGACATCACACACATCCATGCCCGAGGCAGTATTCGAACCTGCGACCGCAGCGGTCACGCGGTTCCAGACTGCAGCGCCTAGAACCACTCGGCCACTAATATGAATTACATAAGTTATCCCACCCACTACACACATATGTTATGCTTTGTCCCGTATATCGCTGATGATAAAAGTAAGACATATACGTAACGAATGATAAATATCTCAAGAAAATGTTTCTCCAAGTTGTAGATAGTACAAGCAGCAGTCGCTTCGAAACAGGTAAATGAATTAACTGACAGCGCGGTACATCAGTACCTATACAATAGCTACTATGGTGCTATACAAAGTATTATTATTATTATTATTATTACTGTTAGTGCCGGCCGGTGTGGCCGAGCGGTTCTTCTAGGCGCTTCAGTCTGGAACCCCGCTGCTGCTACGGTCGCAGGATCGAATCCTACTTCGGGCATGGATGTGTGTGATGTCCTTAGGTTAGTTAGGTTTGAGTAATTCTAGGTCTAGGGGACTGATGACCACAGACGTTAAGTCTCATAGTGCTTAGAGCCATTTGAACCATTTGATTACTGTTAGTGGCTGTGGTCAGACACGAAGCATAGCCTGAAGTCTTCCAATTTTTGCCAATTCAAAAGTAAGGAGTGTAGCAATCAAGTGATTTACGAACAGTAAGTATAATGCACACATTTCAACTTGATTGGTTTTAAATGGGGTTGCAGTGTTCAGGTCAAGTAAGTTCCGCAATGGAAAGGAATAATGCAGGAGAAGTTTTCTTTGTAACAATTTCTATCCTCACTGTGAATAGTTAGCTTTCTTATCTGTGAATGAGTCATGGGTAGCACTTGCGATGCACCACGAATTCCTTTGTCATTCATTCTAACACAAACACACACACACACACACACACACACACATTTACGCAAACTAAATATCATTCACATTTCATCATTCAAAGAGTGAAAGTGTTCCAAGAAAGGTCTTTCAATCTTCAGTTTAGTTAGGTGCTAAAGTTGCTTGATAGGGGACGGCGAGGGCAACGGACAGCATGGAACGGTGAGGGAGGGGGGGGGGGGGGGTGCTTGCTAATGTCTTATTGCACTCGGGAGTAATGGTTCAAATGTTCAAACTTGTGTGATTTAACTGCTAAGGTCATCAGTCCCTAAGCTTGCACACTACTTAACCTAAATTATCCTAAGGACAAACACACACACCCATGCCCGAGGGAGGACTCGAACCTCCGCCGGGACCAGCCGAACAGTCCATGACTGCAGCGCCCAAGACCGCTCGGCTAATCCCGCGCGGCCGGTGTAATGGTCTAAGAAAAGTTGGGGACCACTTTTCTAGAGCCTACTCATCTTTCAATTCCTCCTTGGGAATCATCAGATCCCTGCACGTCACAACGATTTTCAGTTCAAGTTCGGTGGCACATTCCCCAAGGCATTGAGCTTTCTGGAGGTTCTTAACTTGTCGGGAACTAGACGTTTCTACCAACAATGTCACATTACCCAATCGTTTGAGTAATTTTAAAGTGCCAGCAATACCCCCAAAGTCTTTTTGACTATATGAAGAGGAAACGTTCTCGAAGCTACCCTCTTTCCTTTCGACTGTTAAAAGCGCATCCTGAATACCAGTATGCGTACTGTTACTAGCGACAAAACTTTTGCAACTAATTTCTGACTCTAGAGGACTGGCTACATAAGCCCTCTTGTGTGATTGGGTGTTGTCCCCTCCAGCGGCCATCTCATTCCCCTGTTAGGAGAAGGAGGGAATTTCGAGATTCCCATGTCGGTTCCACGAGCAGCTAGGGAAAAGTCCACCTAGGCAGAGCCTCGAGTGCTTAGGTCAGCCTTATACAACTGAGGTGGGTCAGGTTCCACAGAGGTTGCACACTAATGAATGTTCGCAACAACAGCCATACAATTCATTGGCGCGCAGCACACCTTGTGACTGAAGGGTTTTTGTGGAGGATTTTACCACTCGCGATCCGGATGGTTAAGCCAAGATCCCCGTTCCCTGAAACACTGAACATTCCACCGTCGCACCGCACGGAGGCCGCTGAAGCTTGCCCAGAGCTTACGGTGGTAGGAAACTAGCGGTGTTTACCAGTCCCAGGTCAGGTACCCCGCAGTCGCCAAGCCCGTACCCAGCAACGAATGCTACATCTACATCTACATTTATACTCCGCAAGCCACCCAACAGTGTGTGGCGGAGGGCACTTTACGTGCCACTGTCATTAACTCCCTTTCCTGTTCCAGTCGCGTATGGTTCGCGGGAAGAACGACTGTCTGAAAGCCACCGTGCGTGCTCTGATCTCTCTAATTTTACATTCGTGATCTCCTCGGGAGGTATAAGCAGGGGGAAGCAATATATTCGATACCTCATCCAGAAACGCACCCTCTCGAAACCTGGCGAGCAATCTACACCGCGATGCAGAGCGCCTCTCTTGCAGAGTCTGCCACTTGAGTTTATTAAACATCTCCGTAACGCTATCACGGTTACCAAATAACCCTGTGACGAAACGCGCCGCTCTTCTTTGGATCTTCTCTATCTCCTCCGTCAAACCGATCTGGTACGGATCCCACACTGATGAGCAATACTCAAGTATAGGTCGAACGTGTGTTTTGTAAGCCACCTCCTTTGTTGATGGACTACATTTTCTAAGCACTCTCCCAATGAATCTCAACCTGGTACCCGCCTTACCAACAATTAATTTTATATGACCATTCCACTTCAAATCGTTCCGCACGCATACTCCCAGATATTTTACAGAAGTAACTGCTACCAGTGTTTGTTCCGCTACCATATAATCATACAATAAAGGATCCTTCATTCTATGTGTTCGCTATACATTACATTTGTCTATGTTAAGGGACAGTTGCCACTCCCTGCACCAAGTGCCTATCCGCTGCAGATCTTCCTGCATTTCGCTCCAATTATCTAATGCTGCAACTTCTCTGTATACTACAGCATCATCCGCGATAAGCCGCATGGAACTTCCGACACTATCTACTAGGTCAAGCCCCTAAGGGCACCACACTGTCAACCAACCGTAGATACTAAAATGTAGACTTTCACGGCCGGAAATATCATGTCCATTATAATTATCCGGGCTGTTATGCCGTGGTCGGTTGATGAATTCTGTGTCGATTCCCAACGTTTCGTCTCCGACTGCGGGAGACATCTTCAAGGGGGTCCGTACCTCGAGGGAAGGTCCAACACACCCACTGGCTCGCTACTGACTGTCGCTAAATTCCGTGTCCGCGCGTCCCGCGCCGCGGCGTGACGTCACGTGTTTTGAAAACGTCAGTGCAATTGGCCGCTGTCCGTCGCCGTCGATCGCCGTTGCCATCACCCAGTAGTGGACGGGTGGTACACATCTTCTTTAACACCGACATCCATATACCGATTAATTTCACGCCCTCCTCCTTTCGGTTGAAATTATTTGGGTGTTTAGCGATTTCGATTGCCTTCCTGTAGAGCCTTTCGTAATATACGCTTGTGGCCGCTAGTACTTGCGTCTCCTCGAAGGGAAATTGTAGAAGAGGAGAAGCGGAACGATCAGCTGTTGCGGAGCATGCTTTTCAGCCAGGGAACCACAATATTCGTTTCGAGGAGACGCAAGTACTAGCGGCCACAATCGGATATTACGAAAGGCTCTACAGGGAGGCAATCGAAATCGTTAAACACCCAAATAATTTCAACCGAAAGGAGGAGGGCGTGAAATTAATCGGTATATGGATGCCGGTGTTAAAGAAGATGTGTACCACCCGTCCACTACTGGGTGATGGCAACGGCGATCAACGGCGACGGACAGCGGCCAATTGCACTGACGTTTTCGAAACACGTGACGTCACGCCGCAGCGCGGGAGCGCGCGGACACGGAATTTAGCGGCAGTCAGTAGCGAGCCAGTGGGTGTGTTGGATCTTCCATCGAGCTACGGACCCCCTTGAAGATGTCTCCCGCAGTCAGAGACGAAACGTTGGCAATCGACACAGAATTCATCAACCGACTACGGCATAACAGCCCGGACAATTATAATGGACACAACCGTAGATACTTGGAACTGTCCAATGAACGCCGAGGCGGCTCGCTAGTGTAACGCAATGATATTCATGTAGCACTCTGTTCTGAGGTTGGGCGACAGCATCCTCAATCGCCGTTAGGACCAGCGCATGTTCTTCTCAGTGCACTTTCACACGCTGGCCGCCTGTTTCTCAAGTTGCCGCCACCTCGCAAGACACGGGGATGGGCAGCTCAGCCGACATGCAGCGTTTAAATGACTAGCTTAGTTGATAGGATTGTGACTTCGTGCAAGGCTAAGGTTTTTGATAAAAATGGAAGTGTTGTTTCTGACGGAAATGTCAGATACGAGTACTTCAGTACTCCGTAAGTAGTTTTATTCCGTGGTTCATTGGCTCACCCACTGCTTCCAGTGGTTCCTTTAGGAAAAGGCAGTGCCACAGAAGTCGCAGAGCACGCGAGGTTAATGGCTAATGGCACGGCAGGGAGGGGGCGGCGGCGGCCGCTTTTAGCCGCCGACGGCTCATCTCCGGGGTGCGTGAGGCGGGCGCCGGGCGTCGCCGATTTACGGCGTCGGGCACTCCGGCTCCGATAGAGCGGGTAAGCGCGCAGCGCACCCATCGCCGGCGCATCGTCTGCGCGCTCCCAAATGGTCTGAGCGGGCCTTCAGCGGGGAAGTCTACTTCACGGCTCCGCGCCACTTCTCCTTCTCCGTGAGCGACTGCTCAACGATGTTACGTGAATTTTGCTCCTAAAAGTGACTGTTGAACTTCCCCACTCTAGGCTAAAATCACGACTGCATTCCCTTCTCTCATTTAGCCTAGACGCCAGCTGGAGTCATGGTCCTTTTATTTGGACTGCCTGACAGAAAAAGTGAAGCACTCAGAAAGGGAGAAGGAAACGAAATGAAACTTTATAGGTTGATTTGGCACACGATGTTCTCGCAGTTATCACAAAATCCAGTTAAATGTGCAAAAGATTGACGGTATGAACCCACTTTTCACCACGACGTTGTAATCCTTCTTGCTCCGGATGCATGAACTGGTTCGTTTGGAAAGGGTGTCATAAAGCAACAGTATCCTCCCCTGACTTTAGCTAACCCTCAATTGTTGTAACTTATTGATATCCTGAATACTGGCTCTGAGACGGGGTTGGCTTTCGAGCTGGTCCTACTCATGTTCCATCAGTAACAGATCTGTGGATCTTGGTAGCCATGGAAGTATCTCACATCACCCAGACAGTTCATACGGAGAAGTGTCACGTAAGGACGAGCATTGTCCTTTTGAAAAAATGCATTGTCGCATGACAGATAACACATGGCGACTGAGGATGTCCGTGACCTACAACAGGGCGATTTAGAGTTCCCTGAAACACTATCAGCTGTGACCTGAAGACATGCCTGACGGCTCTCCACTCATCATGCCAGGAGCAATACCGCTGCGCCTCCCCAAAACACTGGAAGAACGGGACCTTTTCCGAGGTCCCCATTGTACTCGCCAGCAGCAATCATCAGGGGCAGTGCAGAATCGCGATTCATCGCTAAACATGCAACGCCTTTCATCGGTAGTCCATGCTTCCTGGTTGCAGCATCACATCAAACACAACCGTTTATATTGTGGGATAGTAATTATGAGGTCCACCTGCTGCTAGTTTCTGATTAGTGGTATGGGATGACACAGAACATTTCAGGGAATCCGTTTCCTGTTGTCGGATGGGAGTCAGTGTGATGTGAAGCGGTTACGATGTGTTGGATCTCGATGCGGTACTATCTGACCAGGCGGCGAAACGTAGGCCTACAATGAGGCGCCTTACGAATTTTCACTGTTTCGTACGAGTACGCCGACATCTGACGCTGGTAACAACACTACACATGGACAACAGTAATCCACTCTTACTTTAGACTCGTGAAAGACAGGAACCCGTTTTCGCCAGGACGAAAAGTGAGCAGGTGCTCATGAAACAAATAAAATGCGTTCTCGCAAATTCTTTGATAAACGAAGTGCGGATATCGACTCCCTTTTTATTAATGAGAGTATATCTTTTTGCCACACGAATAACAAACCTCGATTAAACATACTCGGTGATGCAACCCTTTTGTTTACCTAGCAACAAACCACTGAGTGCAGTGACTTGACATACTATCCGGAAGTTCATGCCAATCTCCAGGGATACCTGCGCCGCAGCGTTATCACACAGTGTCATGCTTGTGCCTTAGACCTTACAAAACTTTAAAGATGTTTCGTATCAAGGAAAACGTTATATGAATGGAAACCTATTTTTATCCCTGATAATTTTCAATAAATGGTCAGATATCCATGAGAACATCTGATCCATGCCAAGGAATGTTTGTTGGTTACAAAAGTATTAGAATTTAGAGGACAAAATTTAATATTTAAAATGAAAATTAAATCATTTACTTCGGGAAAAACAGACATTAAAAATATATGAAGTAAATGAACCCAAAGATTGTGAACAGAAAATGAGAAAGACATTGTTACGTACCATCTCATTTCTGTTAGTGAATCTTTTTACGAAGCGTGTTCAAAGTGAGAACCATTTCTGAGGACATTTGCACACGTGCTGCATCTCTGATAAAGTCACCGCTGTCAACATATCTGAAGTAATCTTATCCCCTCCACGTCGTTAGAACATCCCTATAGAGCAAATGCTTTACATTACCTCAGAGGAAGAAGTGTAACTGCGTCAGATTAGGCAATCGGGCTGCATACCTCTGAAAACGACTGCCGCTTTCCACCCACCGGTTTGGAAGTAAGCGGTTCAGAGCATCTTTTGCTACTGAAGGATAAAGGGCATGATATCAATCATGTTGGAATCACATTGTTTGACGAGTGTCAGGCACACATATTCAAATAATTAGTATAAAAATTAGGCTTGAAAATGCGTTACCCCGTACCACACCATTGTTTGTTCGTTGAACACCTGCCGAAGCCAATGTGGATTTTCCGTTGATCAGTAGTGCATGTTTCTGAAACTCATATTTCATTGATTCTGAACGTGACCTCATCAATAAACAATACTTTCTCCACAGAATTACTGT
This sequence comes from Schistocerca serialis cubense, assembly GCF_023864345.2. Taxonomy (NCBI): domain Eukaryota; kingdom Metazoa; phylum Arthropoda; class Insecta; order Orthoptera; family Acrididae; genus Schistocerca; species Schistocerca serialis. The sequence continues at coordinate 337,105,162 of NC_064638.1, forward strand.
CTTGGTGGAGAGTTCACTGTCAGTATTCAAAACGATGTTGAAAATGACTGTCATTTAGTTCTCTATATAGAAAAATATGGAACGGGTGATATTTATCGAAGAGATGAATACATAGAAGGCATCTCTGGCTGATACCAACCTCTCTTTATATTTGGCGAGAAGTGGTATACGCGGGTTTAACGTAGCAGATGAAAGTTCGCTACTTTGCTTCGTTGGTAGCAGTCTTCCCTCGCATGTATTTTCTTGGGCAAATTTCCGGTCGCACGAAGTCTTTTTACGGTATTGAGTGATGGGACAGCATCTACTGGGAATCGTTCTCCATACAGTTATGTTGATCTTTAAGTATTTTGGTAGCACTCGCCATACACTAAAAGTATGTCGACCAGTTGCCCGTTAGTAAATGACACTGCCCTCTTGAAAATTGTTGACAAATCGACCATGTGGATGTTTTATACACAAAACACTTCAAATGTATTGCAGCTTTCCTCATAAGAAACCGGATATACGTAGTTAGTCGTAACATCTTCGAAGGACGACACACAACAGACCTTTCCCATCAAGACAGGTTCCCATAGAGAGTAGCCTAAATATCACATATCTATTCTCTTGACAGCCCAATTTATCTTAGAGGACGTCGTAAACCTAGATATGACGGAACATTTAATGGCCGCAGCATACGACAAGAATCCCGGTGCTTAGCGTATTTATACTTCGTCATTTCGTGTTGCATCTACAGAAGAGGTATTACTGAATTTGTCTCATCGAGATCTGCAACTCTGGTGGCAAAAATAGCATAAAACTATTTGAAATAAGTTGATGCCCCATCTCCGTTATTAAAGAAGTTCTGAGAACGCATTTCTGTTTCTTTGATGAGCGCTCGGTCACTGTTCGTTTAGGTGAAAATAAGTTACAAATGTCTTTAACGGTTCAAAATTAATTTGAGGTGAAAAAGTTAGGTACATTACCTTATATACTTCTGCCAAAAGCAGCATAAAACGTAGAGAGAAACACAACACATACAGAAAAGAAAAGGAAACTATACGCACATCGCATGAAAGATATAAAAATAAAACGTATTATTTTGGAACCAAACAATAATACAAAGACGCAAAATATTATGTATTTATATCTGGCCTTGTTAGAAGGAGGTCCTCACCTCAGCAGTTCATGGAATGCATTCTTATTTGCTTTTTCACAACATTCACATACAACTGTTTAGCAGGAACAGTACTCACCTAATGACTTTAGCTCTGGAACTATCTTGTACAATGTCTGTTCAGCGATATCCTTGTCAGTCTTGTCTCTTCGCGACTGGGTTGAAGTTCTTCTGATGGTACCAACTAGTTTAGCAAATGATAATTGCTTACTTTCCGTAGTTCTAACCTGGCTTACTGGACTGACTCAGTCAGATCATCAGTTTAGTGCATAAAGCTCTCTCTCAACTTGGTGGGCAGGTTGGTAACAATATAATGTGTGCCACAAATTAATGATTCACGTTGTCGCTTCACTTCACTGTTGGCAACAGACCAGTTACCTTCTGCCATGCGCGTAGCGGCTTGTTGACATAGTGAGAAGCAGTCTGGTATCCTGGTGAGAAACGGTAACATCAGGTTCGAGCCAGTAACGGCTGCCTGGGCAGCAGTGGACTGGTTTCCATGTTAAACACTGTGCTATCCAAGCCGCACCGCCCGTGCTTCTTTATATCCCGGCACGGCTGGGATACTCGTAGTCCATGTTAGCGGGGCCAGTGTTTATGCCGTGGGGCGACCACTGTGAGCAAAGTAAAGCCCCAAAGTAGACAAGAAGTCCTGGTGAGGCAGATACGATATCAAGAAGCCAGCTAGAAGGTAACATTGTCTAACATTGAGATCCCTTTCTGTTAGTTCTAATTCCCTTATTACACAGACATCTGAAGCATGAAACACTATCTTTTCGTAAATGTGAATGAATCAGATCAGTTGCTACATCTACTGAGGTAAAAGCTATAAAATTTCTGTTATCAACATTTATGAACAATTATTAAAAATAATAACAATTTAGAATGCGAACCTTCCTAGCTCATCTGCAACACATCGCTTAATAATAATGGCTAGGAATATTAAATTAGAAATCAGTAGTTTGAATAATGCTGATCTTAACCATTTGAGCCACGAATTATTTTAATGTTTAAAACTGAGTTAAAGTAATGTTTTTGTTATAGAACTGCATCAGCTGAAATGTAATACAACGTTTGTTTTCCATTTTAATATGTAAGGGCATAAAACTGTGGTTTCTTTATGAAACCACTCTGTTAATACCAGCTTCAGTAGACTTATACATAAAAATGGCCGCCTTTTTATGTATAACAAATGAACATTTTTAATTATATCAGCAGCGTGTTAAACAGTAGTAATATTGCAAAATGAAGAGAAATGAGTATACAGTCACAAAAGCAGAATCCATTTTAGATGTTCCTTCGTTTCAAACAATAAAAAGTCCTTTCAGTTCTTCACGTTTAGTCCCAAAAAGGGACAATTTACGATATCAGTGAGGGTTGTCTAGTAACCCATTGCCCCGCACTGCTAACATCAGAGGTAACGCAGACCATATCGGCCGAACTGTGGCCAGTGTGCGGTGACATAGCATGGCACTGAGTATGCACCTCCACAACTGCTACGATCGAGACGGCGCGTCACATGCATGTCCACTAGCATGGGTGGTAGCTGTCAGTGAAGACGCAGTGTATTTTGGAAAAATAAAAGCTTGTTTGTTAATGATGTTTTACTAACGCCTTCGGGCACAGAGCAGGCTATCCTCCACCGACGCACAGCTCACTCATGCCTGATCCTGACCTCGATGACCCGACACCATCACCTATCATTTTTTTCGGTCTCTGCGCAGTTACAGTGTCCTACACACCAATCACTGTGATAGTTTACATTCACAGACCATATCGTTTCACATTCTCGGTTTCAGAGTTCATGTTCACTTTGGGATTGTATAGAAAAGTAAACATGCCGTATACGTGTACAACCAATTAACTATAACTGTTCAAAGGAATTAATAATTGGAAATATTTGTTCCACATGTTGGTGACAATATAAGCCTGGAATATTATAGCAATATAGGATTTTGGTTGATTCCTTTATTTCTCACACAAATTTTCTGCACTTTAAAAATAGGAATTTGCGTATGTACGGAGAGAATCATCCTGACAGGACAGAAGCACCTGTTGATTTTTTTTTTCATTATATGCTAACTAAATTTGGGAATTTGTTAACTCCCGCCACGCAAAACTCAAGGTATTCGTTTGAGATTTCCCCAGACATGTTTTGAAATCTATGTGTCATCTGCTGTGGACCTAAAAACTGTAAGGTGTACATTTTGTTCAATTTGTTTGGATTGCTCATCAGCCATTATTTTATTCAGGTGCTCACCAGGCATTATTTTATTCAGGCAAATGGATTTTTACTGATCAGCTTGTTTTTATACCTTTTTTTCATTTAGCCAGCAGGCAATCTGCAAAGTATTCATGAAGAAATTTTCTTATTTTTGAAATATTTTTTCGTGAGTAGTTGCAGTATATTTGACAATGTACTTACTTTTTCCGTACAGTTTGCATCTCTAGATGAACTTTTTCTGTTTCTATTGCTGTTGTATTATCATTTTAACACGACTTCACATTTCATTCTCACCTTTTTCCTGTCCACATGTACATGTTACACAAAACGGGATTTGGGCAAACACTTACATCGTCGTACTCATAGAGAGTTGCTACGCTGTTCACTGCAGTGCTAATTTTGAGTGTATGGTGAAAATTCTTTGTGACATGTCTGCTGAGGGAGAGCTTACATGATGGTTGTGTGTATGAGTGTGTCTTTGTGGTTTTAGAATGACAGAGAGAGCTAGAAAAAAGGGGGAGCTGTTTAACAGGCAGACTTTTTCGATATTGGAGGGGGTTTGAATAGCATGTTGTATATGGGGAAGTGTCTTTGTATAATTCATAGAGTAATGCAAGCAGTGTCATGTTGTGCAGTCTTGTATCTTCATTCAAAACTCTCTCTTCTTTTATCACAGCATTTTGTATGTATTCCTCCTTTATTATGAGTTTTTGATGCAGTCTCTTTCTCTTACGATCTTGAGATCAGTCACAGTGTTGTTTAGATGACGGCTTTCTTGTATAAGATGATATGCAAAACATCTGGTGTGCGCTGTCACATTTTATGGCTTTGAGGTGTTGAGAATATCTAATATTAAAATTTCAGCATCTTTGGCCTGTATATGGAAACTGGTATAAACTTAAGGTAAACTGATATTTTACACCATTGGAAAATTCATCTTTCGAGATGTTCTGAGTGTGTAGATTTCTCTGAACTATGATACTGCATTGTGTGTATTGAATGATACTTGTATTTCTTGCTCCTTCGGAATGCTTCCCATAATGGGGATGTTTTATTTGCTGCATGTTAGTATCTGCGATGCTGTGTTCTCTGTAAGGTTTCCCTAGTTCCCTGTTCTCTCTGTGTTGGTTAGGTGGTGATGTTCCTGGCATTTTGTTGTGGCCTGTAATTTATTAATGGTAAATTTTTTATTTTGTTGTTCATTTTATTCATTATTTGTGTCATGCATCGATTCTCTCTGACTCTCTCCTATATTGTCTTTAGTTTCTGCTATGGTTGAGTTTGTAAAGTGGAGTTCAGTTAAGTCTGTGTAACATCCAAGTATATATGAAACTTGAAGGTATATGTGGTGTTGGTGGTGGTTAGTGTTTAACGTCCCGTCGACAACGAGGTCATTAGAGACGGAGCGCAAGCTCGGGTTAGGGAAGGATTGGGAAGGAAATCGGCCGTGCCCTTTCAAAGGAACCATCCCGGCGTTTTAGGGAAATCACGGAAAACCTAAATCAGGATGGCCGGAGACGGGATTGAACCGTCGTCCTCCCGAATGCGAGTCCAGTGTGCTAACCACTGCGCCACCTCGCTCGGTGAAGGTATATGTGTCAGAATGTTTATGAATGGTTGTATTTGTGACTGTGGGTTTCGTGCATATTAAAAAAAATATGTTGGTGTCCATTATGTGTATGGTGATGTCCAGTATATTAAGTTAAATGTCTAATTCTGTCTCAGTGGTGAATTTTATTTCAGGGTAAACTTTGTTTGTGTCCCTAAATAGTTGTTTTATCCAGTAGACTGTTTCATATACCAAACAAAAGATGTTGTCCATGTAAGATTACCAGTATTGCCTTGAATGTATAATTTCAATAAATATTATGTTCTTAAGGTAGTTCAAAAATGTGTTTGAAAGTAAAACTCTTACGTATGTATGACATGTATGGTTAGGCCTTCTTTCAGTAAACAGAAGTCCTCGTCGAAACAGGAGTAGTTCTGTCCTGTTATAGCCTTCAGCGTGGCTTCAGTGTCACCTATTTATGCATGTCTTGTGTTCCTTTATTTATGCCATTGTTCTTTAAAAATTCTGGTGGTTTATCCCATTGGCACATTTATGTACATACATGTCATACCAAAAGATAAGGTTCCCTGATGGTAGTATATTAACGTCTTTTGTCTTTTCTATCAGTTTTTTGGTGCTTTGTAAGCTCCTAACGTTCCTGAAAGTGTCCAATTTCTGTTTTGGGACTCTTTCGTGTCATATGTATTACTTCAATTGTTGTGATGGTAATTTTGAAGATTTCAGAAGTTCCTGTATATCTCTTTCTTAACTCGTGGTGGGATCACTTTTAATGTTAATGATGTTGTTCTCTTCTATAAATTCTGCTGTTCCGTTGATGTACTCCGTTTCATTCAGAAGTGATAGTGTATTATTTTTATTTGTCTTGCTAATGATTGCTCTATATTCTGCCAGTTTTTTTGTTTAGTTTTCTAGCAATGTATTCTTGAATTACTCGTAGATCTTCAGGGAAAACGCTTGATATGGTTTTGAGAGAATTATCTTGCTCAGATTGAAAACTTCTTTTGGCTTTTTTTCCGGTGTCTACGAACAAAATTTGGGTTTCTTTATTCCACTTCATCCAAAACACAATATATTCAATTTTTTATTTACCCAGACATGTATCGACACGTATGTGAGTCTCTATTTATTTCTGTAAAATTTCGCACAAATGTAATGTTCTTTTTATACTTTAGGCTTAAACAATTAAACATGTGCATTTTATTTTGTCTCACTTCATCACCTGAAACTAATTTGTTTGTGAAAGTGGATTTTTACATGTCAACTTGTTTTTGAGCCTTTTGATCTCTTGGTATCGTGTTATTTACAAAGTAGTCGTGAAGAAATTCGATTATTTTTGAAATATATTTTCGTTAGTAGTGACTACATTTGCCACTGAACTCTTCGGTGAAATTCTTTTTCTTGTTCTTTTGCTATAGTGTATGCTGTTTTCCACGCCTTTTTTTCCATTACACTCTCAGATTTTCTTCACACATATTTTAAACGTAATGGAACTTGAGTAAACACTTATATCACTGTACTGCTGAATAAGCGCCATGTTATTATTGCTGTCCTTTTGAGGCCTGAAACAGAAAAACAACTATGAAATCCATGTGATATTTTGTAGACATGAATAAGATACACATAAGATGTGTAAGGTCTGTGCTTTCATAAGACGTCACCCAGCCGCCAATGCTCGAAAAACTACTCCAGGCAGGCTGTAGCTGCAGCAGTGCAAATCTTTTGGAGCATTGTCTCTGAACACACTACAGTACGTGCATATGCATGAGACAGCACATGGCGCCAGCCGCATAGAAAAATGGGGAATAGGGTAGAGTACCAAAGGAGCAATGTCATAAGAAAACAGGAGACACAGTCGAACGAGCTATCTGGATGGATGTGACCGCATTCCTGTGTAGCTGTGGTTGAGTCGTGCAAGCTGTTAAGAATAATGTGCTGGCCAAATTCTTTTCGTACAGCACGCCATTTTGCTGTACAGCTGCCTGCCTCGCCGGTTACTGGAAGGCATGACTTGGGGTGACATACTAAGCTGTATGAGTATGTTGTCGTATAGCGCTTTCCTGACTTTTAGCCGAAGTAGTTGTTAACAATCACCTTGATACAACTGGTTGTGTGATCGAGGAGAGAACAGAGTTATTTCGGATTTCATACATTTCTAGCTAGTGTGAGCATGACTACTGATTCTTGTATGCCTAATTCATCTTGTTATGGCTGTTTCTGAAAATCGTATGTCGTTTATTCAATGAAATCCTGCTGTAGCAATCAGGGAAAACATATGTTTTTATTTCTGTTGACGTGTCATGTGGCCAGGTATAACTGAAACATGTCCTTCGCATATTTTTTTGCTAAAAATCTTGTGTCTCCATCTGGTTTTCGCTTGCAATGATTGTGTTTGAAACCTGGCTTCCTCTGGTTGGCATAGTTCTTATAAATCTGTTCTAAATACCAAAGTCTGAATTATTTTGAAAATTAGCGAAAGTATTTAGTAATTTTGTTATGTTTCCAAACTGCTCTAATATTCGTTGAGTTTCGTAATATTGTTGGTACATTATAACTGTCCTACTCGATGGATTGTGTTGGCGTTATTTAGTGCAACTTGTCGTGTAAGAGTTCTCATAGTTACAACAAGCTTTTCTGTGGTGCTCTGGCATAGGTAAACCAACTCGCGTACCTTCTGTATTCCAACATTTTTTGCCTAGTTGTACTTATTTTGGTGTGCAACCCTCTGCAACTTTTTTATTCCAGTTATTTTAACATTTTATGGGTTTCCTTAGGTTGTGTACTTTTCTATGTTTATTGTAACACCTTGGTATTCTGAGCTGATTCACAGACTATCAGTCTGTCAGGACTTTTAAATGCTGAAATTTTAAAATTGGCCACGCTTTATTATTTCTTATTTAGATAATAAGTGTCAGCTACATGACATCATCAGATCCGACGATGGTAGTTAGCCGAAAATGTTATCAAAATAAGAAATAATAAACTGTGATAAACATTGAAAAACATTTGTGTCTTTATGCACGATTATGGATGCAGATTTACATACAGAAATCCGGTATGCTAATTTTCAAAGCAGTGACTCTTTTGTATTTGTGGGAATTCATTGTGAAAGTGTTTTCGATATTTCATTAAATGAAAATTTTGAAGAGTATTTCACTCGCAGCTCAACCCAGTTCTATTACTCCGTGTATGACACCATGTCAAAGGAATCCAACATGGTCCTAAATTCCTCTAGATTGGTTTCTCGGACACTGCTCAGTTTTTCCCCAAATCTAACAGGCAATTTAGACTGAAGTATTCGTAAAAGTCACTGTTCGAAATCAACTTACCCCAGTATTTAGTTTAATAAATATATTTTTGAAGTTTTTTTCTGAGATTACCTTGCCTTAAATTATGCCGCTCTGAATTAAACAATTCCCTGTGAAGTCCCTCTGGAGACAGATGGACCAGTATTTCACGAGGAAAGTATATTCGTAACCTTGAGAAGTATCACAAGGTTGTAATGAATTGGTGGCCCAAAGAGCAGTATCTACTTGTATGTACCTAATAACAAATCTGATTCTTTGTATGCCTGCTCACAAGAGTAAAGCCATCTCATACATATGCGGCTCGGTATTTGATTCAGTTACCAAGTAAAAATATCTTAAAGTGTCTGTGCTGTAATAGGTTTTCTTCCAAAAATGTTCATGTTAATGTTTGCGTGGCCCCGATTGTATATATTTGTTCAGTGGTAACCTGAGTCGTTGGCTCATAATGGAACTGCTTTGTTCTGCTGTAATTCGGGGTGGACTGACACGTCACGTCAGTACTATGTACAAGTGGCTGTGTATCGAGCACATTTTGTCACTTGTCAGGTGTTTCCTTTTTAACTGATTTCATGTCTTCCAAAATGGTATACACCGTTCGGTAAAATCTGTAATTACTGCTTCTCTTAAATCTTGCCACTAGGAATGAGAGAGAAGAAGGACTAATTGAGGCCTGTGATAAATTTCAGATCGTAGAAACAAATACTTTGTTCAGAAATCACAAGAGGAGGAGGTATATTTGAAAAGAATCCGAAGATACGGTAAGATTCAAGCTAGATAACATCTTGGTGAGACAGATATTCCGAAATCAGATATTAGATTTTAAGTTGTACTCAGGAGCAGATATAGACTCAGATCACAAATTAGTAACGACGAAGAGTAGACTTATGTTTAAGAGAATCGCCCGGAAAATCAGGTTGGAACGAAATGAACTGCCGAAGTACTGAGAATTGATGAGACGATAGGATTGCTCATACTGCGATAAGGAGTACAATAGTTTGCAGTTTAGTTTAAGGAATACAATAGTTTGGAGTTAATTTGAAGAGGAGTGGACATCTCTAAGTAGGGCACTCACAGATCTAGGAAAGTCAAACATAGGTACAAGGAAGATAACTCTGAAGAAACCTTGGGTACAGAAGAAATATTTTAACTGATTGATGAAAGAAGTCCTAAATTTTCCATGGAAGACAGGAATACAGTAATACAGTTGTCTTAGGAATGGAAAAAATAGGAAGTACAGGACACCCAAAACAAAATAGCGTCAGAAAAACTTCAAATCGTATAAGAAATGATTGTCGGAAGAACTGACTTAACCTATAGAAAAGTCATATCAACATTGGATGTAATTAAAAGTAAGGGTACAATCCTAACAGCACTGTTAAAAGCAGAGGAATGGGCAGATGGGTGGAAAGAGTATCTTGAAGATGTCATTGGGAGGGAGGACTCCTCTGACGTCTTCAGAGAAGAGGAAACTTAAGCCCTTGACGAAGACGTAAGGGACACAATATTAGAGTCAGAATTTAAGATAGTGCTGGAAGCCCTGACGTCAAATAAGGCAGAAGGGGCAGATAACATTCCGCAGAAATTTCTAAAATCATTCAGGGAAATGGTAACGAAACGATTAGTCAGGCAGGTGTCTAAAACCTATGAGACTGGCAACATACCACCAGACTTTAGGGAAAATTTCAGCCAGAGAATTCCGAAGACATCAAGAGCAATCAGCTCAAAAACTCATGCAACCCAAATGCTGACAAAAATAATATTCTGAACAATGGAAAAGAAAATTAAGGATCGACCGTTTTTGGAGCCATCAGTTTTCTGACTGGTTTGATGTGGCCAACCACGAATTCCTCTCCTGTCCTAACCCCTTCATCTCACAGTAGCACTTGCAACCTATGCCCTAAATTATTTGCTGGATGTATTCCCATCTTTGTCTTCCTCTACAATTTTTGCTATATGTATTGCAAATATTTATATATAGCAAATATATTTATCTCCCTCTGATACCACGGAAGTCGTTCCCTGATGTCTTAACAGATGACCTACCATCCTATTCTGCGCAGAACCTCCTCATTCCTTACTTTATCAGTCCACCTAATTTTCAACATTCCTCTGTAGCACCACATCTTAAATGCTTCGATTCTCTTCGCTTCCGGTTTTCCCACATAGCGTGTTTCACTACCATCCAATGCTGTGCTCCAGACGTACATTCTCAGAAATTTCTTCATGAAATTAAGGCCTATGTTTGACACTAGTAGTCTTTGCCAGAAATGCGCTTTTTGCCAGGGCCAGTCTGCTTTTGATATCCTCCTTGCTTCGTACGTCATTGGTTATTTTGCTACCTAGGTAACAAAATTCCTTAACTTCATCCACTTCGTGACCATCATCCTGAAGCTAAGTTTCCGCTGTTTTCATTTCTGCTACTTCTCATTACCATCGTCTTTCTCCGATTTACTCTCAATCCATATTCTATACTCATTAGACAGTTCATTCCACTCAACATATCAAGTAATTCTTCTTCACTTTCACTCAGGATAGAAATCCCAACAGCGAATCGTATCATTGATATACTTTCATTCGGAATTTTTTTTTTAAATTTCCATCATTGCTTCTTCGAATAGTATTGAATAGTATGAGTGAAAGACTACTTCCCTGTCTTACACACTTTCTAATCTGAGCACATCGTTCTTGATCATCCACTTTTATTATTCCCTCTTGGCTCTTGTACAAATTGTATATTACTCGTCTCTCCCTAAAGTTTACCCCTTTTTTCTCACAATTTCTATCACCTTGCACCATTTTACATTGTCGAGCGCTTTTTCCATATCGACAAATACTTCGAACCTGTCATGATTTTCCGTTATTCTTGCTTCCATTATCAACCGCAAAGTCAGAATTGCCTCTCTGATGCATTTACCTTTCCTAAAGCCAAACTGATCGTCATCTGACATCCCCATTTTTCTTTTACATTTTTCTGTATATTATTCTCATCAGAAACTTGGATGCATGAGCTGTAAAGTTGATTGTGCGTTAATTCTTGCACTTGACAGCTCTTGCAGGTTGCGGAATTGTGCGGACAGTAAGTCAGATAGCATGTCACCAGACTCATACATTCTACATACCAACGTGAACTGTCGTTTTCTTACGACTTACCCCAATTATTTTCGAAATTGTGATGGAATTTTATCTATCCATTCTGCCTTATTTCACCTTAAGTCCTGTAATGTAATAAAATAATATTTTATTATCATTTTGTTGCTATTAGTGGAATGTAATAAAATAAAATATGAGCCGTGACTTATAGAAAAAAGAAACACACATTAATGCAATGGCTCAGCATAAAAGAGAAATAACTAATGTAGGAATACTATTAACAGAGTAATATGTTGTTTAATTTAGCCTGACGTGTATAAGCACTCAGTAAACTAGCTCAGTTCTCAGGGTAGTTAAGTAATCGTCGATAATTAGTTGCCCTTTTCTTATTTCCCAACCCCAGAGATGTTATTCTAGGTTCGTGAGAAGTCGTGTGCTTATTGCACCAGAGAATATTTGCCGAGTCTGTTCGATGAACACTACTGTAATACGTAACTTATCGTGGTTTTGTCTCTATTCCCCAATATAAGATAACAAGAGTAGCAGCTACAAATGAAACACTATATTGGAACTGGAATCCTGTGACCATACCTTTTCTGCCTGGGATGTTATCTCGTTATATAAAGAAAATCTGTAAGTAAAATTGTTAAATTATTAGTAGCTGCCTCCGGTCTCGTGGGTTCTGGAATAAAGTTAATTGTCCTAACCGACGGCACGTCCCGTAGATGAGCTAAAAGAAAAATGTTAAAGATTTTTCTAAGATGGCGCCTAACAATGAGAATTCTTTGTTAAGGCTCTTATATACTTAAGGCAGTCTAGTCACCAGACTAACAATAGATTGACCACATACACAAAGTTCTATAACCATTATATTTTTCGGGTTTTAAGTACAACTTACATTATCAGCTGGTACAGCAAGATGAGCTTTACACTAGAAAGTCCTCTTAGGTCCGAATCCAAGCAAATAAGATAAGCGAATGACAAAGGAAAGATAGATCATGCATAGAAGAGCAAGAGTCCATGGAATAACGTGTCCATTGTAGTTCTATCTCTTCTTCCTTGTCGATTATTTATAAAACTTATTGTAATATTTAGTTTACATTTTTTAAACCCAAGTCCACCCAGGAGAAATAGTACAGTCCTCCAAATCTGTCTCAAATTCTGATTCTAATATTGGATACCATAACTCTACTAAATCGACACCCGTTTCTTCTCCTATTACACCAGACAAATCTTCCCCTCATAGAGGCTTTCAATGTACTCTTTCCACCTGTCCGCTCTCTCCTGTGCATTTAACAGTGGAATTCCGGTGGCACTCTTAATGTTACCATACTTGCTATTAATTTCACCGAAAGTTCTTTTGACTTTCCTGTATGCCGCGTCAGACCTTCCGACAAACATTTCTTTCTCGATTTCTTCACATCTTTCATGCAGCCATTTCGTCTTAGCTTCCCCACACTTCCTATTACTCAACGACTTGTATTTCTGTATTCTTCAATTTCCTTTAACGTTTTTGTACTTCCTTCTTTCATCAATCAGACGGAGTACTTTTTTTATGTTACCCATGGTTTCTTCGCACTACCTCCTTGGTACCTATTTTTTTTCTTCCCAGCTTTCGTGATTGACCTTTTTATAAAAGCCCATTCCTCTTCGACTGTACTGCCTACTGAACCACTCGCTATTGCTCTATCTATAGCTTTAGAGAACTTCAAGCATATCCCACTTCTTTGCCTACTGATTCTCTTAAGCTTCAGCCCACTCTTCAACACTACTACATCGTGATCTGAGTCTATATCTGCTCCTGGGTAAGCCTTACAATCCAGTATCTGATTTAGGAATCTCTGTCCGACCATGATGTAGTCTAACTGAAATCTTCCCACTTCACCCAGCCTTTACCAAGTATACCTCCTCCTCTTGTGATTCTTGAACAGAGTATTTGCTATAACTAGCTGAAACTTATTACAGACCTCAATGAGTCTTTCTCGTCTCTCATTCCTTGTCCCAAGTCCCTTATTTCCTGTAACCTTTTCTTCTATTCCTTCCCCTACAACTACATTCCAGGTGCCCATGACTATTTTCATCTGCCTTTATATAATGCATTACCCTTTCAATATCCTCATATACTATCTCTGTTTCTTCATCTTCAACTTGCGACATCGATTCTGATAAGAACAACCCTATCACTGAACTGTTCAGTCTATCACTCTCCCCTACCTACCTAGTTATGTCATTTCCTGCTGCTGTTGATATTACCCTTTCTCGACTGAGCCTTAACACTTCCCTTTTCAGTTTCCCTAGGTTCCCTACCACGTAAATGTTTCTGACAGTCCATGCCCCTTCTCATAGAACGTTATCGCTTCGTTGGTTATTCAATATTTTTCTCATGGTCACTTCCCCCTTGGCAGATCCCTCTCGGGGATCCAAATGGGGGCCTGTTCCGGAATCTTTTGCCAATGGAGTGATCATCATGACATTTTTTTCAATTACAGGCTACATGTCCTGTGGATACACGCTGTATGTCTTTAATTCAGTGGTTTCTGCCTTCTGCATCCTCATGCCGTTGATCATGGTTGGTTCTTCTGTATTTAGGGGCACTTTCACATGCCAAAGTCAAGATAGGGCCCTGAACCTCTGTCCGCTCCTCCGCCCTTTTTGACAAGGCCGTTGGCAGAATGAGGGTAATTCCTTATGCCAGATGTCTTAGAATGCCAAGGCTGAATATTATTTAAAATGTAAGTGGTGGCGCGTCTCGAACTCGGGATAGATGACACTTCCATTATTAACTGCCGAGCTGCCCTTAGACCACAGATCGTTTTAGGAAACGTGAAGGAACGAAACAGGCGTTTCCGACGTTGCGCTTGATAATGGAAGCAAGACTGAAGAAAAATGAAGACATACTCGTAGGATTTGTCGACCTAGAAAAATCGTTTGACAATGTAAACCTGTGCAAATGTTCGAAATTCGCTACTATATATAACCTCTACAAGTACCAAGAGGGTACAATGACATTGGAAGACCAAAATCGAATCCTCAGATTAAAAATGATGCAAGGCAGCAATGCAGTCTTTTTACCCTACATTCAATCCGTATGTCGAAGACGCAATGAGAGAAAAAAAAAGATTGGGTTTAAAACTCATGGTGAAAAGATATCAAAGACTGGATTCACTGATCATGTTACTATCTTCTGTGAAAATGAAGAAGAATGAACAGTCGTGCACAGATTCTGGACAAAGGTAATGAGATGCAGCAGAAATGAGAATAGTGAGCAACTTATCCTAAAATTTGATGAACACGAAGTCGTCGAACATAGAGAATTCTGTTATCTCACAAGCAGAGTACGCCCATGATGGACGAAGCAAGGAGGTGGAGAAGGCAATACTGGCCAAAAGAAGTCAACTGGTATCAAATAAAAGACTTAATTTGAGGGATAAATTTTTGAGAGAATGAAATTTTCACTCTGCAGTGGAGTATGAGCTGATATGAAACTTCATGGCAGATTAAAACTGTGTGCCGGATGTAGACTCGGGCTTGAGACCTTTGCCTTTCATGGACAAGTGCTCTACCGACTCTTTTCTTATTTTTTTTTTAATTGATCTCATTTTGTTCGTTTATTTTCTTGCGATTTGCTCGGGGCGGACTTCCATGTGGCATCCGTTGAAGTTCATCGTTTATCCATTCATTCTTTTTTTTTTTTTCAGAGCACAGCTAACCTTCTGAACGAACACGTTGAGGTAGCGTGCCGGCTGTGCTACACAAGCAACTCACGACCCGTCCTCACAGCTTTAATTTCGCCAGTACCTAGACTTCTACTTTCCAAACTACACAGAAGTTCTCCTCCGAGCGCTAGTTCTGCAAGTTTCGCAGGAGATCTTGTCTGAAGTTTAGAAGGTAGGAGACGAGGTATTGGCGGAATTAAAGCTCTGAGAACCTGTTAAGCGTCGTGTTTCGGTAGCTCAGTAGGAAGAGAGCTTGCCTGAGGCAGACAAAGGTCAACAGCTCGGATCTCGGTCCGGCACACAGTTTCAATCTGCCAGAAAGTTTCAATGTATAACGACATCGTGTAATAACCTCCGTAAAACTCGATGGAGTTTTAGAATGTAAAAACTGTAGGCGAAGACAGAGATTAGAATACATCTAGCAAATAATTCAAGACGGCAGGTGCTGGTACTAATCTCAGATGAAGAGGGTGGCCCAGGAGTATAATTCGTGATGGGTCGCATCCAAATTGTCAGAAGACTATTAAAAAAATTACTTTCTTTAAATTACAGACATCATCCCGGTTCCCAGAACTCATGAAGATAGACGTTGACTGCGGATATTGTTATCACAGATTCACGATCCCTATGTTCAGAGATGTCGCTAATCCCACCCAAAGATATAAACAACCATGCATGAGCAGCGCCTATTAGACGGAGAGGGTCCGACAGCCGATCAGTTCCAGTCATTCCACCAGGAAGGAGGTGTCTGTCGTTCAACCATGCCTAGGCGGTCAATACCGCGGTTCGATCGCGTCCGCATTGTTACTTTGTGCCGGGAAGGGCTCTCAACTAGGTGTCTCGGAGTGAACCAAAGCGATGTTGTTCGGACATAGAGGAGATACAGAGGGACAGGAACTGTCGATGACATTGTAAGTAGGCTGTTTATGTTTTCTTATTGGCAACGTTACGTAGCGCTCTGTATAACAATCACTGGCTGTGCTGTGTGCAGTCTGTGGCTAGTTTGCATTGTTGCCTGCCATTGTAGTGTTGGGCAGCTGGATGCGAACAGCGCGTAGCGTTGCGCAGTTGGAGGTGAGCCGCCAGCAGTGGTGGATGTGGGGAGAGAAATGGCGGAGTTTTGAAATTTGTAAGACTGGATGTCATAAACTGCTATGTATACTATGATTTTTCAACACTATTAAGGTAAATACATTGTTTGTTCTCTATTAAAATCTTTCATTTGCTAACTATGCCTATGAGTAGTTAGTGCCTTCCGTAGTTTGAATCTTTTATTTAGCTGGCAGTAGTGGCACTCACTGTATTGCAGTAGTTCGAGTAACGAAGATTTTTGTGAGGTAAGTGATTTGTGAAAGGTATAGGTTAAGGTTAGTCAGGGCCATTCTTTTGTAGGGATTTCTGAAAGTCAGATTGCGTTGCGCTAAAAAAATATTGTGTGTCAGTTTAAGGACAGTCAAGTATAATTGTTCAAAGGGGACGTTTCATATGTCGACCCTTAGCCGAGGATACCTCACTGGAATCTTCTGATTTCTTCTTGTAGTTTGTGTAATTAGTGTAGCTTTTATTTATTGCTAGCGCGTAATTGTAGAGAGAATCTCCTTTGTAGTTGCAGTCGTTCACTGTTGTACAGTAAAACAGTTGTGGCATGCATGTAGATTTGCACCAAGTATTTCGCAGCTGCTCTTGCAATATTATTTTCATCGCTATGTTAATGTGTTCTCCTATTTTTGCTCTTCAAATTGTGCTTTTCTGTGTTATCGTGTGAAATATTGTGACAATAATGGCGTGTGAAAAACGTAAAACTAGGCTCCACAGTAAATTGAGAAATAATAGTGACGACGAGCGTAGCTTACCAACAGTACTGTGTAATGAATTAACAGACATTCAAAGTAGTAATTTGGTAACTGTGCATAGGGAAATGGAGCGGGCGTCAAATAATGGTGTAGACAGTGAAACAGGTAGTGAACAGGGAAGCATTATCGATCGATCGGTCGGCAACAGCTCGCCTCAGGAATCGGGAATGACAGAACACAATATTGCAAATACTGTTGACTCAGGTTTTGGGTTCTCACCGTTTTCTCAAATGAGTCAAGACACATTTTCCGCTTGTCAAAATGTGAATGTTGCCGGTGCAAATTCACTGCCAAAAAGCACTGAGGAACATGTTTCAGACACCAGTGCATTGTTATTACAATTAATGCAACAAATGGGACAAAAGCTTCAAAAGTCAGACACAATGGGACAAAATCAGAGACGAACACAGCAAAAGCTTCAAAAGCTAGACACAATGGAACAAAATCACAGACAAACACAGCAAAAGCTTCTAAAGTCAGACACAATGGAACAGAATCTTCAAAAGTTAGACACAATGGAACAAAATCTTCGGAAGTTAGACACCACACTTGAACAAACACGTGAAGATTTAACTACTGAGTTACATAACATTGAATCGAAATGTCAAAAAGTCTGTAATGACGTAAAAATACAAATTTGTGAGCATTTTCAACCTATTTTTTCGCGGCATGAAAATGCATTACAGAATCACGAAGCAGCCATAAAAGAACTGCAAACTATTGTTCATGAAAATCATGAGACCTTACAAGCTAAAATTGACTCAGTTGCATCTACCGAATCGGTTACGCAACTTGCAAAAGCTCATGAAAACTTAAAGCACACAGTAGATACTCTGAAAATTGGTTCAGAAAGACACATGGAGGAAATTAGTTCATTGTCAGAGAAAGTAGTCGAACTTTCGGATCAGCTAAATAATTTATCTGATGAGCTGAATGACACAAGACCTGTAGCCTTCACTGACACTGAAGAGTATGAACAAATTAGAAAATTCAAACAAAATCAAAATCAAATCAATACACAGTACAAAAGAGAAATCTGGGAAGTACAAGATCAGATGGCACAAGTAATACAAGAATTACATATTTCAGAGGACACTCGCACTCCAACACAGGAAGAGGAACTTAGAAATACGGAAAAGTCACAAAATAATAACACAGGGTATTTCGGAAATTATGAAAGAAATTGGCAAGGTGCACCGAATTTTGAGATGGAACCGCCGATACGACGTAACAATGACCGATAGGCTACTCGCCGACATGATGATTTTGACTATAAGCTGTTTATTACTACACGTAAATTCAAAACATTTAAGAATTCTTGCAATGACATTCATCAACATGCATGGCTCCATCAATTCTCTCATTGTTTTCCTCCCAACTGGTCATTAGAGCACAGATTAGAATTTATGTGTGGCTACTTAGAGAATGAACCAGCTGTAAGAATGCGATCGGTCATTCACGATTGCCACAGTGAAGGAGAATTTTACCATGCCTTCCTCTCAGTATATTGGTCTCAAGCCACACAAGACCGAGTAAAACATAGCATCATAATGATGAAACATTTCGAACAATCTGAATTCTCCAGTCTTGTGAAATATTTTGAAGACATGTTGCACAAGAATCAGTACCTGTCAAACCCATACAGCCCCTCAGAACTCATCCGCATTTTCTTAATCAAATTACCTAAACATTTACGACATATTATTTTGGCAGGACGTTGCAAACACGACATTGAAGCTTTTCAGGGACTCTTACAAGAATTAGAAATTGTCACTGACAATCGCGGAACGCGAAAACAGGAACACAACAATTACAGGTCACATCCGTCGCAATTCCGCGATGAAAGAAATAATAACTGGACACGACAAGGCTATTCTCACAACACAAATCGTGACCAAAATAGACACCACCCGTATGATAACTGTTGGCAGAGTAATAACAGTTACAGAGAAAGATCGCATTTCCGTAGTAATGAATATGACAGAGACAGTCATAGAAACAGACAATATGGCAACCAGAACTATTATTATCAAGGGAGACAGAATAATTTCAGATGCAACAGTTCAGCGCGCAGTTACGATTCAGGGAGAAATTCTCCACCACGTGACCGACCAGAAAGAAACCGTGGAATCTACCGACATGACGACAGACGATATAATCATAACGACAGACCTGAATTTCATCAGAACTGGCAGGATTCAAACAGGGCAGTGCCCTCTCGACTAAGTGAATTTGTAGAAGTTAGGTCTCCAAATCCCAATAACGACACGCGCCAACAAAGAAACAGACAATGACTCGCACCGCAGGCAGCCACGTGCGCCAGCTGGGCTTCAGAAAAATAACATAAGCTAACCTTGAGATAAATTCCAGTATTCCTTACCGACGTATACCACTTGATAATTGCGTTGAAACTGAAACCCTGCATACTAGGAAGAGAGGTTTACACCATATCTCACGTGTAAAACCAATTACTGAGAGATAATCTGCCTTTTAACTTAGTCTTTGCCATAAAATCTTTCAGTTCACGTTACTGGTACTCTTCGTCGCACTTACAAACTGTTAACAAGCAACTATGTTTTAAAGTTAACTATCCATTCAAGAACCTAGGGAACTTAGACAAGTAATTACGAATGCATTGTTATAGTGAATAGACGACACAATGTTGTTATTTGTACATTCTTCCTTGTTAGTTGCACGATTACGTAACGAATATACAGCTCACATACTTAGAACATTTACCAGTACTGCTAATGAGATTTTAATGTAACATTTTGGTTTACTTGAAGAGATATTCTTTATTTAAAGTACTTTATGTGAGTTTACCAATGACTTAGTATTTGGTTTCTTTGACAGCTACACGATTATATCACGACGCTACTAATATGTGACACGATTTACATTGTTGCTTTTGCGGTGTATCTGTTTTATATCTGCACAGATTTTCTGAATTATTCTGGAAAGTAAAACATGTTTTAGTAGTAACTTTTGTGGTATAGCTACAATGAGACTGCCTTTTCCGTAGCACAACAATACGTTACAGCACAGTACTTTCTTCATCACGGCAATAACCGTAATAACTAAGATATCTATACGCAAAGCATTTCACTTTTGTTTATCATGAGGTAAGTACATTGACTTCTGCAGAACTTCGCTTTCGGAGGATGATAACTACAACACTTTCACAGAGATTATCTTACAACAAGAGCACAGTTTATCGCTACAGGACACGCATTTGAATGATTAATTTTGTGCTTAAGACATTTACTTTTAAAGATTTTTGAATTACAAAGAAAGTTTTCCGTGATACATTTCATTCCATTCCTGTAATCTGTAACACCTGAGGATATAATTACATTAATCCTCAGGGGGGTACAAGCTTAGCTAATATGGTATTTGCTCATACAACTTTACACATCGGTACCATATTTCTCTAACATAAAATCACACAGCTATCTGATTATTTAACAGAGAACCAAACATATTTTTACTACGTCAGTGACACATGTTTACGCAATTATACCGTTGGATAATTTCACACTTATGAAATTGTATTTCGTCTGTACTTTGTGAACTGTTCATATTTTTTCGGAACCATTGTGATACTACGAGAGCTCTGAATGATGTATTTGGCATGGGATTATGATTTTAAAGTACGTTTGAGGTAGATGACACTATTGAAACGAGCAGAGAATTTTTTTGTAGGTTTTGAAATTATTGGAGGAGGCTACGACGATTTGAGAATTGACTCAGATATTGCGATATTATTACAATGACGATATGTATTATGCTGTTGAGGTATGTTTATGATCAATAAGATGATGCTACCGTATATGAGGAATTTGATTATGCTACGTATTTCATATGATGAAATATTGAAGAAGTGTCAACGAATATGTATATGGATAATAAGGTAAGGAATAATGAGTAGTGGTTAGCGACTCTGATTTGTGGAAAAAGATGTTGGAAGCCAAGAATCGTACTTTAGAATTATGAAATGTGTGTACATGTGTGAATGTATCACAATGCCACTGACAATTTTTTGGACTTTGTTGTTTTCATAGGATTTTGTTTCTACACATTTGTAATGCAAATTCTCAGCCTGCGAAATTTTTTTATGTGAGACTGCCACTGTAGTGGAAACTGCTGTTGTAAATATTTTGGTAAGAAAGTTAAGTGACCACCTGCATGTAATGCATCGTGGGCACCCAGTTGCGCGACAATCGCCTGCAAAAAAAAAAAAAAAAAACCATTAATGTGTGCCTTTCAGAGGCACAGGTAGAAAAAAAAAGAGGCCATCATCCTCGCTATTGACATTTCTTTGTAGAAAGCGTCGCAAATATGACACTCTCAAACCTGAAAACATATGATTACACTTTGGAGCTCTTAATTTGTGATATTTACTAAAATGCCTAATGAAATTATGAGAAACATTTTTTACATCTATTGTCTTTCTAGTTGAGAGATGGCTCAATTTGTTTAATATCTGGTTTCTAGCTGCCCTGCAGCATTAGTTAAAATAAAATTTTATAGATGTACTAATATAAATATTTTATGCCTGCAGACCCAGTAAAGAATAACTTTATGATGTACTTAAAAAAACGAAGGAGCACAAAAAGACATTTCCCTTCACAGGAATTGCATACAGAATTTTCTTTTCAAGTACTTGGTAATTTCTTTTGTAGAATAAATTGTGATGCATCGCTCTAGTATTAAGATGTGACATAGGTATTAGACATGGCCATCTTAAGTGTAATATTTTTTCTGCTTGAGCTTTGTCATGTTTAGATATAAGTTATTACATTTGCTGATGCTGTTTGCCAGGTATAGTGCTACTAAATTTCACTTTTTATTACTCTGTTAAGCTAGTTTTACTACTGATTTATTTTTCTTGTTGCAGCACATTGGCTCATATTAGTTGTAATGTTGCATTGCTTGGTAATTTTTTTTCATTGCTGTTTGTATTAATTGTTTTGTGCTCCTGCATTGCCTCGTCCCTTAGTTTAGCATCTGCACTCAGTAGATATAAGTTAGCTTAAGAGGGGGTACGCTATATAAGAGAACGAGTTGTGATGAATTGGAAGAAGTGCATTGAGAAGTTATACAAAAAAAGTACAGAAAGCAGGTATAGATAGGACTTTTTGGGAATAATGATGAACGAAGGGAGATCTCCAAGAAAAAAAAGGTTTTGTTTGCAAAATACTGCAGTACCAAATGTTACACTGAAAACAAACCCTGCCCTTTCCCCCTGTGTTATTCTGCTATGTGTTTGTGTACTCTTGTATATTTG
This sequence comes from Schistocerca serialis cubense, assembly GCF_023864345.2. NCBI lineage: Eukaryota > Metazoa > Arthropoda > Insecta > Orthoptera > Acrididae > Schistocerca > Schistocerca serialis. Next base: position 337,127,363 of record NC_064638.1, read on the forward strand.
TGTTTTTTCTGTCTTTATGTGTTTAGCTAATAAGATTTATGTTGTAGAATTTTTCAAATACTATGTTATTTTCTTCATAAAGATGTTTAGACATTATTTATTCTGTTTTGTTTTAATGCTCATGTTGATGTTTCGAAAGTTATTCTGATCTTTAATGTATGTACTTATGTCATAATTCCTGTAACACTGATGTATATGTTTATTTCTATTCTTTTGTAAAGCCTGTATTACTACAAATGTTATCTGTATTGTTATGTTCTTTAATGATGTATTTTGTACCTTTGTTATTGTATTCTTATGTTATAAAATTGTAATTGACACCAGTTCATCGAATTAAGTAACTTGTAAGTTACATTTCACTGCACACGTTTCTGTTGGTCATAGTATATGGACAATATGTGAGAAGTAGGGACTATTAGTGTTTGCACGTGTGTTAATAATTCAGCAAGGGACTGGATAACAGCATTGCTGGTTCTAAGGACAATTCCAAAAACTTTGTGAGTGCACAAGTGGTGGTTATGGACTTGCTATATTGTCCGCAAGAGTCTTCGGTGGTGATTGCGCACCTGCACAGTCGCAGCAGATGGCTGTTGGCCATCTCTACAAGGACTACAGTGGGTCTACACCTTTGATGATCCATCAACACCATTATTTCTACAAGGACTGCAGTGGGTCTGCACCTTTGGTGGCCCACCAATACCATACTCTCTACCAAGACTATACTGGGTCTGCTCTGTGATGACCTACCTACCAATATTCTTCAAAACGTCGAATGACTCTGCTGTGGGTTTGCTCTGTTGTGGCCCATTACCTGTCTGCATGTCGAAGTCAGCACTGTCTTTCCGTTGGAAGGACAACACTACTTCTTCAAGTCTACATGGAAATCCTCTACTTCCGTGTGCATTTTCATTTACTGCTCAGACTTTGAGAAAAACACTGCAATTTTACTGTGATGAATGATCAGGACTATCTTTATGGACTGTGAGAAAATTTTAGCTTTTGACCAACATTGTATCAATAAGTGTGTGCATTTGATATCTTTGTTATTGTACTTATGAAAAATTTTATCAAATCATTATTGGCCACTGGCCAAAACAATTTGTAAAAATTTTTGTGGGGAGCATGGGGGCTATGTAAGTAGGCTGTTTATGTTTTCTTATTGGCAACGTTACGTAGCGCTCTGTATAACAATCACTGGCTGTGCTTTGTGCAGTCTGTGGCTAGTTTGCATTGTTGTCTGCCATTGTAGTGTTGGGCAGCTGGATGCGAACAGCGCGTAGCGTTGCGCAGTTGGAGGTGAGCCGCCGGCAGTGGTGGATGTGGGGAGAGAAATGGAGTTTTGAAATTTGTAAGACTGGATGTCATGAACTGCTATGTATATTACGATTTTTCAACACTATTAAGGTAAATACATTGTTTGTTCTCTATTAAAATCTTTCATTTGCTAACTATGCCTATGAGTAGTTAGTGCCTTCCGTAGTTTGAATCTTTTATTTAGCTGGCAGTAGTGCCGCTCGCTGTATTGCAGTAGTTCGAGTAACGAAAATTTTTGTGAGGTAAGTGATTTGTGAAAGGTAAAGGTTAATGTTAGTCAGGGCCATTCTTTTGTAGGGTTTTCTGAAAGTCAGATTGCGTTGCGCTAAAAAAATATTGTGTGTCAGTTTAAGCACAGTCGTGTATAATTGTTCAAAGGGGACGTTTCAACATGCCTCACTCAGGCCGCCCACGGGCTACTGCAGTGGATGACCCCTACCTATGGATTACGGCTCGGAGGAACCCTGACGTCACCATATTGAATAATGCTTTTCGTACAGCCACAGGACGTAGTGTTACGACTCAAACTGTGCCCAGTAGGCTGCATGATGCGCAACTTCACTCCCGACGTCCATGGCGAGGTCCATCTTTGCAACCACGATCCATGCAGCGCAGTACAGATGGGCCCAACAACACGCCGACTGAACCTTTCAGGATTGGCATCAAGTTCTCTTCACCGATGAGTGTCTCATATGCCTTCAACCAGACAATCGTCGGAGACGTGTTTGGAGGCAACCCGGTCAGGCTGAACGCCTTAAACACACTGACCAGCGAGTACAGCAAGGCGGAGATTCCCTGCCGTTCTGGGGTGGCATTATGTGGGGCTGACGTACGCCGCTGGTGTTCATGGAAGGCGCCGTAACGGCTGTACAGTACATGAATACCATTCTCCGACCGATAATGCAACCATATCGGCAGCATATTGGCGAGGCAGTCTTCTTCATGGACGGCAATTCGCGCTCCTATCGTGTACATCTTGTGAATGACTTCCCTCAGAATAACGACATCGCTCGACTAGAATGGCCAGCATGTTCTCCAGACACAAAACCTATCGAACATGCTTGGGATAGATTGATAAGGGCTGCTTCTGGACGACGTGACCCACCAACCACTCTGAGGAATCTATGCCGAATCGCCGTTGAGGAGTGGGACAATCTGGACCAACAGTGCCTTGATGAACTTGGCCGGCCTCTGTGGCCGAGCGGTTCTAGGCACTATAGTCTGGATCCGCGTGACCGCTAAGGTCGTAGGTTCGAATCCTTCCTCGGGCATGGATGTGTGTGATGTCCTTAGGTTAGTTAGGTTTAAGTAGTTCTAAGCTCTAGGGGACTGACGAGCTCAGAAGTTAAGTTCCATAGTGCTCAGAGGAACTGTGTCTTGATTAACTTGCGGATAATATGCCGCGACGAACACTAGTATGCATCAATGCAAGAGGACGTGCTACTGGGTATTAGAGGCACCGGGTGTACAGCAGTCTCGACTATCATCTCTGAAGGTCTCACTGTATGGTCGTACAACATGCAACATGTGGTTTTCATGAGCAGTGAAAAGGGCGGAAATTATGTTTATGTTGATCTTTTTTCCAGTTTTCTGCAAAGGTTCTGAAACTGTCGGATCCGAGGTGATGAAAAACTTTTTTTGATGTATATATTTCAGGATTTTTTGTAGTATGTAAGTAACATCGGGTCTTGACACATTCTGGCCATTTTATATAAATATTCCTCTAATACGAAATTTTAATTTCCTTGTTACCCGAGCCTTATTGATTTTCAATGGATTTATCTGGAGAAGTTTTGAGGAAAGCCAGTTTCATATACTGACATAAATTTGCTATAGAATAAATAGAATTTGACATTAGTATCTCTTACTATATATCCCTCATGCCATATCATCTCTTTTAATTCACCTTTGAAAACACTGTATCCTGCTTTGTGTGAACCCCTCTCAGAGCTTTAGGGGGCCATATTATTTACTTTCATTAACTGTGAATCCTGTTTAGATAGTTCATTAACAATTTGGTGCTCATTAATTATTTCTGCCTGAGCACCGTTTATAAACATGTTATCATCCAGGACACTCGTATTTTGCTGCACACGAGTTCGAAATCTAACGTTTCGATAGGCGAGGCTAAAAACACCCAGAAAAAGTTCGGCAGTACGCGACATCCCTTTCATTTAATGGATAGGCTAAGAAGGGCGTTGAAGTACGGTAGCTTAAACGTCTCAACGTTTCAATTTATCTGTATCTGAATCACAGACACTGTTATCATTTCACACAAACTTGGTACGAACTATTTCCATACCACTGCGTTGTTGTTGTTGATGCGGTGTTCAGTCCAGAGACTGGTTTGATGCAGCTCTCCGTGCTACTGTATCCTATGCAAGCTTCTTCATCTCTGATTAACTACTGCAACCTACATCCTTCTGAATCTGCTTAGTGTATTCATCTCCTGGTCTACCTCTACGATTTTTACTCTCCACGATACCCTCCAATGCTAAATTGATGATCCTTTGATGCCTCAGTACGTGTCCTACCAACTGGCCCCTTCTTTCAGCCAGGTTGTGCCACAATAGGATGCCCGTTATCCCACTAAAAATTATATGTATGTGTGTTTGTCGTGGTGATGGTGGGGGGAGTTGGGGGGGGGGGGGGTGATTTGGTGTGTCCATCAAAAGGAAAAAGATTATGCTTCAGTATATCATTAGGTAACTAATGTATGAGTATTAAAGAAACATAAATATACAAGGCCCTCTGGTTAGAACCACTTACCTATTCTCTTATTTCAATATTTCAAACAATTTACGGGATAGTAAGCATACTCCTTTCACATAGCCACCACGTATTTACTGTATTAAAGAAGAAAATTTCGCTGTGGTAGGTAACTTTTGGTTACTTTTGTTACCTCGTAAAATTATTTGATGAAAAAGAAACAAAAAGAGGGAAATACATTTCTGTTTAAGTCGAATTACACATATTCTTATTTCGCAGTATAGATTAAAAGGCGCTGACAGGTGCACCTGCGTGCGGCACGCGATATATTGCACCTGCCGTGTAACATAAAATCCTCTGCTTGCATAATTTACGGAGCTTCAATGAATGAATTTACGGCCGTGCAACATCATTCCCACAAGTGACACACAGCTAACGACTGTGCCAAAATGTCAAGAGTCAGCATGTTTATACCGCTGCGGTCGTTATTACTGCCCGGAACAATGGCCATATTTCACGATAGACCCGCCCGACAACGCATTAGCAGCACAGGATTTAAACGTCGTCCACCGGCGGACTATATTTCTTGCTCGTTTAAACACGCTGAACTTGTTGCCAGTGTAGCTCACGAAGACACCAAAATAACAGACCATTGCACGTTATACATAGTACCTACTGCTCACGCGAATTGCCTTCTTTATTCAGTAGGTAATGCGAGGTAACTGGCGGAACAAATATGCTGTGTAAATCGCTCCTAACTGAATGCGAGCTGTGGATTGAGAGTACACACTATTGCTTGTAAAACCTGACCCATTCTGTCGGTGTCATTGACGATAACGTTTCAAACACCCTAAGTTTCATACCTTGAAATAACTGAGTACTTTTTAACACTAGGCATCTAGTGAATTCACACGACGGGTGAGGAAGCAGCACGTTACAGGCAGCCTCCGTAGTAAGCTCTGTGCTCACCAATAAGAAATCTGCTCGCGGCAGGTCAGCATAGATTGTTGAAATACCTTGTATATCTGTAACGTCACATTTTAAATTCTTCCAGCTCCTTTCAATGTTGTGCACAATGTTATTCTTAACTGCACCACTGCTGACTGTAGTATCGTTGTTTCATTTATACATTTATACGGCCTTACTAAGACAGTTTCCTGCTTCGTTTAACAGTTCTTAAAATCCTTCTTCACAGGAGTATCATACACGTCGACATTAGTATCGGTGAAAAGCAGTAACGATGCCATTTAGTTTTCCCGAAAGGCGGTTCTTTAGGATTTCCACTTTTGCCATCCCCCTCGCTCCTTCTTTTAATATACTTTGTTTGCATTTCTCTCCGTTCTCTTCACGTTCAAAACCACTTGTTCCACTTTACGCCGCTGAAGTCGTATTTCAGACCAGCAAATGCGAAGAAGGTGAATACTGTTTGATTCTTCGTTCCATTAGAAGCATACCAATGCTCTCGTGTTAGATGCTTCCAATAATGGACACAGCAGTGAGCATTCGTGAAGATCTATGTGGACGATATCAAGCAGAACCAAAGACAAGACTATATTTCAAAGGAATAATTATTTCAGCTACTTGTATGTGTGTCCAATGGGTGATTCCACGATGTTTCGTCAATCTTTCAGGAATAATGGAGAACGGTAACTGTCCAAATTACAGGTAAGGGGCTCGATCCAGAAACGACAGAGTCGAAAGTCATAAGGGAAAATCATTCTGATAGGTCTACAGGCTGATTTTTTCCACTTTGTACAAACTCTAGGGACTGATCGATAGGAGGATAGAGAACAAAAAAGGTCTAATGAACTTATGTCCGAAAATGCATTGTTTCCATACCAGAGACCAAACTATGTTGCAGAGATTGTGGTCTAATACGCGCAGTACCATGCAGCCACAGTTGCAATATGCATCTTTTCCTCCTGGAGGGTGGTACTGTACCTCTTACGTGATGCTCTAAGGTCCTCTCCTGCCTTAGTGAATGCTAATGTTGTCTCCCATTCACTTCTCTCTCTGACTCACCTTCTAGTGGATATGATACAGCATTGTACGCATACCTTGCCGGCATGGTGTTTACTTACGGAAAGGCAAATGGCAACGGGCGGCGGGCAGCAAGGTCGTATCACGTCACCTGCCAATGCCGACAATAACCACAGTATTCAATATCTGCAACAGTGTTTCACCGTTTGTCTGAGACGGTCGTTTCAGCAAGCATGAAATCATGAAGGACGTACCCGAAATATTCAGACACCATACTTGGAGGAAAATCTGATTAACAGTGTGGAAGGCGACCGACGTGTCAGTACCAGGCAGTTGGACCACAAGTACAGGGTAAGCCATACGACCGTGTGGAACATTCTCTTTGATAACTGTTACTACCCTTATCAGTTACAGCATGTGCAGCCCTTAATAGCGACAGACTTTCCACATCGGGAGCAGTTTAGTCACTGCCTTCTTGACCAGGCAACCACGACTCCGGAATTTGTGTCATCCTTCCTGTTCACGGAGGAAGCCACCTTTACGCGAAATGGTATCATCAGTTTTCATAACAGTTATCTGTGGGATAGTATGCAGAACCCCGTATGGTACGGTGACAGCGAATCGTCGGCATCGGTACAGCCGGAATGCGTGGGCCGCGATAATTGGCGACCCTATTTTGGTACTAGCCTCCCTTCCACGTTGCCTAACAGGCCGGAGCTACCGGCGTTTCTTGCTGGTGACTTTCCCTGCCCTGCAGGAAGAAGTGTCACTGATGGTTTGAAGGGTCATGAGGCTGCATGATGATGCTCCAACCCGCTTCGCTGTCAACGTCCGGACGCATCTCAGTCGTGTCTTCCCTGGTCGATGGTTCGGACTAGAGGCTCCTGTGGCATGGCCTGCTCGTTCACAAGATCTCAACACAACCGTTTTGTGATTATGGGGCCATCTCAAAGGTAGCGTGCACATAGGGTCCATTCAAGATGTGGCGACACTGGAACAGCGTATTCATGCTGCCTTTTACACTGTTCGGATGCAGCCTGGCCAATGTGAATGTGTGTGACAGAACACGCTATGGCGCGTACAAGCATGCTTTGAGGTACATAGAAACCATTTTCAACATATACTGTAATGGTGGCTACATGGTACAGTCCATATTGGACCGGAGAATCTGTAACAATGTATGACTGAATAAATTGTCTCTAGAATGGAAACCATGCATTTCCGAAAATAAGGTCATTAAAAGTTTTTTTCTCCGTATCACCCTCCATACGGCACTATTAACACTGTAGGGTAGGCAACTTTCGAAGGTGGAGGTATGGGCCAAAACCAGAAAAAAAGTCCAGTAAAAAAGGTTTCTTAAACAACGGCCCTTAAATGCACACCTTAAGGGCATGGGCACTTGCTCAGTAGAAGAGATCTGCTTCACAGTAGTGATGAAGAACAAGTGCTCATACCTCTTAAGACATGCATTTAAAGTCCATGTTTAGAATTTTTTCTCTTTTTTCTTGGTTTGGTCCATACTACCACCTCCCATCTCTCAAAGTTATCTATCCTACAATCTTAGCAACGACAGTTCTGTCAAAGGTATCAGAACGATTTTCGCTCGTAAGTTTCGACTCGGTCGTTTCCGGACCAGGGTCCCTTGCCCCAAATTTCTACATTTACCTTTCTCTGTCATCCCTGAAAGTTTGCAAAATCATCACGAAATCACTCGCTACACACAGTGTGGCAAGCTCTGCACTGATAGGGAATTCTGAAAACAAATATGAGCCTAAAATCGGACTTCGTGAGAAATTAAAACTCAGTATTGGACCAAGATCAGGTTCCACGCCTTCAGCTTCCTTAAGGATCCTCGCTTCAACCCTTCGACCCGCCATTACGTAGCTAATACTTTCCAAACACCACAGATACTATCTTGCATTGCATGACAGACTAGTACACTGGGAGAAAGAAAATGCGGTAAGGAATGTATTACAGTTTAAGACAGTTTTCAGAACAACTAGTTCACTTGGCAGCGTACCGTACGCTGTCATGGAATTTCCTGATCTGTTAACAATGTATGGTTGCGAGATACAGTGGCTGACGAATACTGAGCCAAGACCGCAGATGGAATACACGGCGGTGACGGAGGCTATGTGATCTGAGAATTTCTCTTCTGGCACTTGTAAGATAAGCATGCCTTTTCTAATTTTTGTAGGTTATCGATACGCACGTCAGTGAGAGAGAATAACTGTTAAATAGTCTTTAGTCTTGTTTTGGCACCGTCTTTGCCTCTGTGCAGTCTGATACATTCTTAATGGTAGTGTGGCAGACGATGGATCTATTCAGTAGTGCTGTGTTCACTTGTGGCTGTCTCTGTTGGATGAAGAAAACTTCATTGTAAAGGGCAGCAAGGATGAAAATGATGTACATATTAGAAAGTAAAGAGAAATAATTGTGCATAATGTTTTTAATTCTGAAAAGAAGAAGTTTGAGGTACGATGGCAGCACTGCGCAGCTTGTTTGTAAGAGTAATTATTGTCAGCTAGTTGACTTGCTCAGAGCTGAAAGAGAGGCCACCCACTTCCCTGAATCATGCATTAAGATATCAACTGATGAAGTTGCTTGGTTTTTATAGAAGTTCTCTGTTAACACTGTACCCTTATCAAATCATTGTTCACTTTGTCAAGCATGGTATTGTTCAGACCAATGTTATATGGGAAGATCACGCGAAATTTTACTCTGTATCTGAATAGATACTTCAGTCTAATGTCGTTGTATTGGAATATTATTTCGTACGAATAGTTACTCGTCCCATCCTATTATTTGTAGAAGATTTATCATTATACTTTACCACATTGTACCATATGGTATGCAACAGTTTGAATATTGTTTGGTAATTTTATTTGAAAATAGAAATGTAGCTTAGTCGTTGCCTGCTTGCTGTTTGCTGTTGTGCTTTGGTGCTTTCCAGAAATCTGCAACAACGTTGTCAAGACACGAGGTAAGTGGAAATTTTGATTAGGACCAGATAACTGTTTTACCTCAGTTGCGCGGTTAGTATAAAGACAAATTGTACTCAGACCACTTCAGTTCATAGAGCTGATATAATTAAATTTCCCTCATCTTTATCTATGATAACGGTGGAAGCTGAAGAAATGAATTATAATTTGTGCTGTGTACAGGACTTAAACGCGGGTGTCCTTGCTTACTATGTGGTACGCTAACCATTACACCGGTACATATAAATTAGCAAAGAAATGGTCAAAAGGTGAATTTGAGATTAAATGATTTGGTAGAGTAAATGTCAGATGAAAATATAATTAGGTAGGGCAAAGATAACAAATGGTTAGCTGGGACAATGAAGTTAAATAATATAAACTTGTAAGAATGTATGAAATATGACAGTAAAGAGCAAAGACATAAAGAGTGGTATTTGTCGAATGTTTGATGAAATTGTGCGTAAAATGATTAAGAGATGCACAAAGTAAAGAATAAACTGTAACTAGATAGCAGCTGATTACTGACCATATTGAGTATAATAATATCCTGACATTTCACCGAATGCATAAAGTAATCTTTGATGCTCAACCTTGATTAATTTCTAATCCACGTTCTTCTTAATATATTTGTGTTCTCTTCATCAGTGTGTGTGACCATTATCCTCATGCATTTATTTCTTGTGTGTGATCGCTATCCTCATGTGTATCATTCTTCCTTACTTCCTACACTTTTGTGAATTTTACTGATTTTATGCATACGTATTTATTTGAATAGATTAAGAATTTAGGGTACGTCAGTATGTACACGTGTAATAATTGTTTCTTATCATACCTGCTACTGTACACTGTTTCACATGATATATTTGTTTGATGTGTTCATTATTTTTTTACGTTCTTTTATAGACATATAAATCTGTTCTTACCATTGCACTTCATGCTCAGCCCATGTAAAATCGTATTACTCCTGTGATTATAAATATAAGAAATTGTAACTGATTGACCATTCATCACAAATGATTGAGAATTGCCAGGGCATAAGAAATATGTCTAGTGATTACATTCTGAAATGTTCTTTCCTAAATGTCGTCATATTTCACCGATACAAACTGCAAATGACTTTTATAAGGAACTCTTTGAGACTACAAGATGGCTTTGGAGTTAACAATGGATCTAAGTATGCTTCAAGCAGATACTGTTACATATTTTACTGTCTGTGCATGTGTGGAGTTGCCAACTGAGAAATGCGCTTAGTTTCACTGAGTCTGTATTAACATGACTTCCCACAACAGTGACATTATCAAAACAAGCTAAAGAACTCTTCTACCTACTTCATCGTGCAAATTACTGCTGCCATTACGGCAAGATGAAAAAGAGAATGTGAGAGAGAAAAAGAGAGAGAGATATGCATGTGTATCGTAAACCCTTTTTCTCGAAAATATTTCTCTCGCAAATATTACTCACCTTCATACCTCACAGATGACGTGTCACTGATCTCATTTGTGCTAAGATTTCAGTACACGCGTGGTGCCTATTTGCTTCCACCGCCCTGAGAGGAATAGGTAAGTTGTAATAAATGTTCATGACCTGTAGTCTTCTAAAATTGTTGTTCCCTGCGCAAAAAACAGCACATGGGTTGTGAATCTATTATCTTGCGGCTGTAAGAAACTCTAAGCGAGGAACTGTTATTTTAGAAATAATTAAATTTTTTAATTAGTTTGTCTGTAAGGGATGCCACTCGCTTTTTATTAGCAGAACACGAGAAACTGCACAGTTACATTGCACTTTAGTGTCACAGATAATTTATATTCTTTAAAAAATTTGTGAACTGCTTATTTACGTAATTACAGCTTTCACATCTACAAATTAGACACTGCAAGTTAAGTCTTAACTGATTTCATGTCAGTCAACATGACCGTTCTCCGAGACTGCCGAAACGGCTGTATTTTGTACAAACCATGGATTACTAATGAAATCTTCAGACACAGACCGCTGCAGACAACATGTCTATCTTCCGACACTGCAGAACCAGCTCTGATCATATAGCCTTGCCACTTCGCCCGCCATCCAATTTAGGCGCGATCGGAAGAGCACCGAAGTGCTTCGTCTGCCTTTTGGTTAGCAGTTCTTTACTATTCTGCTGGTTATTAATACTTGTGAAATAGTGGAATGACAGTAACGCCGGCCGCTGTGACCGAGCGGTTCTAGCCTTCAGTCCGGAACCACGCTGCTGCTACGGTCGCAGGTTCTAATCCTGCCTCGGGCGTGGATATGTGTGATGTCCTTAGTTAGGTTTAAGTAGTTCTAAGTCTAGAGGACTGATGACCTCAGATGTTAAGCCCCATTGTGCTTAGAGCCATTTGAACTATTTTGATAGCACACTATTGAAGTGCAAGTAAATACGCTGTTTAGTTTCTCTAATATTAGTAACAGAAGATAATCGTTTTCGAGCGCAACTTCCGAATGCAGCAGCCAATGGCGGAGTAGGACCACAATCTAGGCGGTCTTCCTCACGATACCCGTACCGAACAAACCACCTGTCAACGGTACCTACACCACATTATATCACCTTGACACTTCTCAACTGCTCTAAGAAGAGCTTCTTGTACCTGAATATGATGGCTGCAAAGCCAGAAATATTACACCATATGTGACTCTGCTTAGAGACGTACGCCTTGTACGATATATGCGATATAGACACTGTAATCTACTTCCTGGGTGCTACAAAACCAGTGTACTTCAGAAATACTACTTACTACAGTACAAAATGTGACATTTAAAATTTCAAAATGTCTCTATGCAGAACGTTCTCATAGACATCATGAAGCATGATAACCTACCTTTTGTGAATGCAATTGATTACTTGGTTCACGTGTTCTTTACTTTTGGAAATATATTTTTCTTGTAGTTCTTTAATGCGTGTTCTTGTAAAGCTGTTTTTCTTTGTGTATTTGTAACATGTTTTATATGTTCCTATCCATTTTGTCCATATCCAGTTCCTATCTGAAATGTCCCTCGTCGAAAATTCTACCTGGAGAAGATCGAGGATATGTAAGGGGCCATGTCACGTTTGATTGTTATAAGTTATCGGCGAGTACATCAGAGAGAGCAAGTTACGTTAGTATTTAGCAATCTTTGGTCTTGTTGTGGCGCACTATGATACATTCTTAATTAAACTGTGCTAGGTGATAGACCTATTCAGTAGCGCTGTCTTGACTTGTAATTTTATCAGTTAGATGAAGGAAGATTTATTGTAAAGGACAGCAATGATGAATATGATGTATGCGTTGGAATGCGATGAGAATATAAGTTTTGAATAATGTTATTATTTCTGAAGAGAAAACGTCTGAGGTAAGACGGAAGCACTGCGCAGCTAGTTTGTCAGAATAATTATTGTCAGCTAGTTAACTTGCTCATAGCTGAGAGAGACAGACCACCCTACTTCTCTGAATCATGCGTTAAGATACCAACTGATTAAGCTGTTTGGCCTTTAGAGTAGTTCTCTGTTAACACTGTACCCTTTTCAAATCATTGCTGACTTTGTTAAGCATGGTCTTGTTCAGACCAATGTTATGTGTGAATATCAAGCGAAAGTTTACTCTGTCTTTTTGACTACATACTTCTTCCTAAAATGGTTGTCTTGGAATATCATTTCATAAGAATAGTTACTCTCCCCATCGCACTGTTTAAAGAAGGTTTATCATACACATTACCACATTGTGCCATACGGTATGAAACAACTTGATTATTGACTGGAAATTTTATTTAGAAATAGAATTCTAGCTCAGCCGCTGCCTGCTTTTTTTACTTCAGTTGCGCATTTAATATAAAGACAACTTGTACTCAGACCAGTTACAGCTCAATTCAAATAAAGTCATCATATGAGTTTATGTTGAATAACAGTTTGTGGGTGCATAGTTTTCTTAATATGTACATTTTTTATGAAACAGGAGATAAATTTTGGCTAAATTTCATAGAGAAACTTATAGTGGGGGGCTTACACATTTTATAGGATAACTCAGTAACTCCATCCACCTCCCCCTCCCACTACTTAATATGTCAGAATATACCACGTTGAAAAAGTGTCTACATTCCTCAACCCTCTAGAGTTCCTTGAATTAGGCTATGATCTCGCAGTATGCAACGTAATTGGAGAACCTTATTAAAACCTGCAAATCCGTATTTACTGATAGTGATGCCAAATACCTCACAAATAGCATCCACGTCATATGGGTTACCTAAGCTTCACAAAGAAGGTGTTCCAATAAGAACTGTAGTGTCTTCAGTTTCAGCACCTTGTCATAAATTAGCAAAAGAGTTAGATTCACTAATTGAAACAAAAACTAAATTTCAACCAAAAGTTGGAACACCCCGTTTACTTTCATTAATGAAAAACCTAGTAGATGTGCCCATGTCACCTAGATCAAAACTAGTGTCATTGATGCTAGCAGCCTGTTTTCTAATATTCCTGTTGCAACGGCAATGGAGATTTTAACAGAATGGTTACATGAACTGCAACAAATCCAGTGGAGACAGAAGATGTTAGGATGACAGCCGAAACACGCTTAAATCAGAATTACTTGAAATTCTGGCCATTAATAACCACCAATCAAAGAATCTTGGCCTGGTCCTGAATGACCAAACACAGTTACACTACTCACCCTTATTAATGTAGGAGCCAGTTGTTATTTCTTTCACCATTAGCTAGTAAGCACCAGTTTCTCCATATGTCATAGTAGCCTGCGCCATTACTCACTTGCAGAACATATCTGTTTTATACACTCACATAGTTTTAATATTTGAATATATTGTAATATTAGATTTATTTGTTCAGTGTCTCTTTAGATATTACAACATGCTTGTGTTTTGTATCGATATAGTCACAAAATATCATATTTCTTTTTAGAGCTATGAATTCTCTCTGAAGTCGTGTGGACTATCTGTTCAACATTAAGTTATCTCACGATGGCCGGCTCATAACGAACTAATAAATGTTATAGTGGAACATTAATACGTCGTATTCAAGTTATTAATATGTATTAAATGTGTTTACCTACCCTGAGAGTGAGGAATAAAATACAAGAAAGTAGTTGATAGCTTACAAGGCCCGTCAGCGTATGACAGATTTAATTTTATTAACATCGTTTTATTACTATGTATTATATTCAAATAAATATCATTCTTCAAAAAGCCGTAATATAGAAGCTACTGTATTATAATGAACTGCTACGTCTTAAAGAAAAATTAATTTACTTGATCTTTGAGTTTGACACAGATAAGACAAGTTCTGCGTTTAAAATCTGTTTTGATTTTTTGCCTAGATGCATACATCTTAAAATTTTGACCTGTCTAATTAAAAAATCTGGGAAAAAATTTGCCTATAGTTGAATATGTTTTCTTCGTGGCTGCTGTAAGGAGAGAACGGGTTAAGTACAGGATGAGTTGGCGTTCGGAGGTTACCGTTTCTCTGGTTATCAGAGAACGCAAGCAAAGTCGGATAAAACTGATAGAACTCGCGATGAAAACTCCGTTTCTCGTGGCAGCTGAAGTGCTCGCAGTCACAAAAAGATTTTCTGGAAACACTTTCAGAATGAGAAGGTTGAACAACATTGTCAGTATGATATCTTCTTACTAACAGACTGGTCGTAAAAGGAACGTCTTTAACACGCAAGCTGACGGCGAAATATTTCGCGTCGTTCGGACCGTGATAGTAGCAGATTCGTCCAGTATTGTTAATTTGCGTAGAAATCACTATTCACTGGACTGCTAAACACACTAATCGTTTTATGAAGGTCCGAGTATCCAAGATCGAATAAAAGTTCGTAGACGATATTTATCCTCTTTTTCACCATCAAATTTTTTATTCTTGGTAACTGCAATTGCAAGTTATATTCCCTTTGCATTTCAAATTACGTCTGTATGCAAGATACGTATCTGACCCCCCAAAAAACAATGTACAATCACCCACCATTCTTTATCTCTGAAATTACAAAAGGCATAGATGCTCTTTTTCACAGCAGTTGACGTCTCAATTCCGGTAGCGCATCATCGCTTGTACTCGTGGCCGGAATATTACAATAATATTACTTAAGCGTTTTAATTGTAAGTCTGTGTTGCATACGTACATTCATTAAATAAAGCAACAATTTCACTTCACATAACACACTGCAGAACAGCCAGCTCACATTACGTAGGGACATTACAGTATGCATTATGACGTCTCCGATGTTACAGAGCGCTAGGAGGCTGAAATCTTGCCAGGTTAAGTAAATGGCATACATTTGAAGTCTGAGGAATCTGTGGCGAAAGCTTAGTCCACAGAGGAGAAACCCATACAAAGGCAATACTCTGAACTGAATGCTGATGGTCCGTAGTTATCGATCAACAACAGCTGAAGAAATAGACAGTGGATTATATTTACGGAGTACTTACGTACTGAAAACACTGTGAAAATTAGCCAATGACTCTCAGAAAAGCAATGTAAGTCCTCCAGAACTGCAGATTAACCCCTACTGAAAGTACTGAATCCCACGAGGACACCACACTTTCCCGTGTTAATTTCTACCCCGCGCACTCGACAGCTTCCGCTTAACACGGCAGAAGATTATGCAAATAGGATGTTGAGTTTCCTGTAAATGGAAACATCCTCAGCCAAAGTGCTGATTACAGAATTATGTCCTGCACACACGAATAACTTGCAAATTCAAGTCGTTAGTGCACTGCAGTGTTTAACGACAACACCTAAACAATTTTAGTTGGCGGTCCTGGCATTTATAAATATTTAATAGGTTCTTTGCACAATTGAGCCCACACCTGTATAACCTCCAGCCCCAACCCCACTCCACCCAAATAATGCGCTACGTGTTCCAGTAGATAAACTTTTACAGCTGAATATCTGTACACGTATTAATACAGACAATACAGAATGCCTTAGTATTAACAGAACTTGAAACAAAAGCTTTCATATTGGCCCTTGGAACGAATTAGTTCCATAGTATGATTCCCAGAACGTTTCTAATAAGTTATTTATTTTCTAATTTGTGTCATTATTTTCTTGTAGCGATGAAGTGAGAAACATAATTCTGTGATATCAGAGTACGTTCTCAAATTTTTGGATACAAATAAGTTGTCCACAAAAATATGCACATTGTTTTTTGGTTCTCCCAAGAAATGTATGATTTGGTATGTTTGACGTTTCCACTGTTAAAGGCGATAACTAACTGCCTTGTGATCGGAGGACAAGAACTTTCACAACTGCACTGCCGGATGTGATACGAGGGTTATTTGGAAAGTAAGGAATGATCGGTCGTGAAATGTAAAACACTGTTAAAATCTGATGAAGCTTTGCACAGATGCGTTGGGCACTGTGTTTAGTACGCCCATCGATCGCATCACGTCGCTCTTTTCAGGTCTGAGCTCACAGTGAGAACGTGAAGATGGCTAGAAGTTAGTGTCTCCCGCCAAGTATGAGGACCTGGCGAAAGATTTCGCCTGAAGCTATGCAGTCCACATAACATAACTGTCATGCAGTTCGTTCTACGCGACAATTCTCGGCCGCACTCTGCAGGGGCAATGAAGATGCTCCTGCAGCGTTTTCGATGGTAAGTGTTTGATCACCCACAATACAGCCCATAATTGGCTACCCCTGAGGTTCATCTCTGCTCAAATGAACCGCTGGCTATGAAGACAATATTTTGACACAGACAACGAGCTGCAGTTCAGAGTAGAAAATTGTCGAAAAGCACTGGCGACTGTCTTCTATAACGAGAGAGTTGAACAGTTGGTACAACGCTACGACAGATGTCCAAGTCTGAGCGGCGACTGCGTAGAGAAGTAGCTGGAAGGTGTAGCTAACCGTTGTATATAAAATAGTTTTGATTTTAACTGTGGTTTCCATTTCGTGACATATCGTTCCTTACTTTCCGTGTAGCCCTCGTATCAATGGTGCTCAGTCCATCACCAAGTCGTTCCGTATAAGCCGATGTCCGATACCCAGTCGAATTTGAATAGATTTTTTTATTACGCTATCCCGGAAATCGTTGTCCATGTGAGGGCGCTGGTGTCATCTTATGTAGCTCTGTGTCTATTTACTGAAGTATATTCTGCTAAGATATCTCAGGCAACTGTAGGCTGTTGCTTTTTAGCGCGCTTTGAGCCTGCAACTTAACAGTAAGCGATGGATGACAACGGGTTTTATGTGGATGAAACAGCGGAAAGGCGGCTATGTTTGCAGGAGCAACCGAAGAACCGAAGGAAAACTAAAACACCGTGGAAGAGGGCCCCAGAAAACCTTTGACAGAGAATCGGCCTCTCCCTTTTTACTTTATGCAACAATACATCTGCTTTGTTTTTTGTTTTTTTTTTTTTATTTTGTGACATACTCATTTTCCATTAATCTGTAACGTATTTTAATTAATCACCAAGTCAGCCATTTAGATATTTAACTTTAACTGATGATCTGTCTTCTCATTATACATAACGTTTGTTTTTATCAACCGTCATGTCCAGCTGTTAAATATGTTTATGAAATTTTACTCGCATGTAGCTGAAGAGCGGCGATTTACATCCGCTGACAGCCCCCCCCCCCTCCCCCGCCCATCTAGGGCGAGGCGCCTCCGAGAAATTGCATCCTTCCATGTTAGAATGGAAGATACTGGCTACGCGAGGTATACCGTAACACCCTGTACGTGTTACGCGCAATTGTTGTGACAATCCTGCCTCTAGTAGTCGGCGCGTTGCACAAATTTTGAACACATTCAATCAACTATCTTGAGCGTTTTCAAATTGTCAGCAGTGAACAGAAAGCCATAGCTTTCCTGTTGTATATAGACCAGGCCATGCTTACAAGAGAGAGCATGTTCAACAGTAGGAATAACCATGTACGAGATGGAGAAAATTCATGTGCACTGATATGTCGATCTTATCATCGGTAGTTTGCGTCATTGTATGGACTGGTATTGTCAACGATTTTTTGACTGGAGATTACCTATTTACTGATGCACCGGACGAGATCGTGTACAAAACGTCCCTTCAACAGGACCTCCCACATTCGCAAAAGATATGTCGCTGAGAATTCGCCACCTTAAGTGGTTTCAACATGACCAGGCTCCGGCACACTTTGCACTTGATTTTAGGACGCACAGTAAAGTTCAGTTTGGACACACAATGGATTGGTCGCGGTGGTACTGTTCCATGGCCATTTCACTCACAAGACGTGACAGCAATAGACTTCTTCTGGGGGGCATGTGATGAGCGTAGTTTGAGAGAGTCTTGTTGACACTCGTACAGACCTGGTTGCCATTACAATCGCAGTTGCAGAAGCAGAACGCCAGACTCCTGAAATTCTTGAGTGTGTAGAACAGTCGATGGTGCATCGCTCCACGTTCTGCCGTGATAATGGTGGTCGAAGATTCGAACAATACCGCTGTGGGAACCGCTTTACATTTGTTACGTACTCTGCCGTGGACTGACACAGTGGAGTGAACACACTGTGATAAAGTGCATGATTTCTTGTCAAACGTTGACATTTTGAGAAACGTGCCTGTAGTACAGTTATAAGATTTATAATTAAAGTAGCGCTCAGCCACAAGTATGTTTCAAAATGTTTGTTTAACTCAAACCATTTTCGGTTTCAGATTTATAACAGACGTTGATGGGTCGTAACCAGATCTTCTGTCTTTCCTGTTGGGGTCTCGTTTTATATTCGTTACTGGTGAGGTGCACTAGGAGAAAGAAATGGATTTTCATTCAAAATTCGGCAAACCTACTTGAGATTGGTTCATTCTGATGTTCACAGGAGCATACATGCGATGATCTTTAAGTTACAAGGTCCTATTAAAGAGATTCCGTTAGAGTGCGTTGCTG
Source organism: Schistocerca serialis cubense (assembly GCF_023864345.2). Taxonomy (NCBI): domain Eukaryota; kingdom Metazoa; phylum Arthropoda; class Insecta; order Orthoptera; family Acrididae; genus Schistocerca; species Schistocerca serialis. Next base: position 337,146,208 of record NC_064638.1, read on the forward strand.
CGCGACACGGATGCGGATATGTCTAAGCATCGAGGTGTAGGCAAGCGATTAGTGTGCCCTTCGACCAGAAATGATGTGATGATCCTTATAAGACATCATGCAACGTGGAGAAAACTTATGTTGCGGATGTTTCTCTGCACCGAATTCGTCCTGCATTTGTGTTACACACTGTAAAGTTAACACATTTTTGCACACGCACTATGAAAATGCTCTTTAATTCCATGAAAACAGTTATGATATACGCCAGTTTAAGTGTTACGGCAGCGCATACACCTGACTTCATCCGAGTAGCAAAAACAACAGTTTAAAAGGTGTTAGACTAGTAAAGGTGCAAAGTTACTGATGCTGTATAGCGTTTATGGGCACAGTAAAGTAGGTCATTGGTAGAGCGGCGAAATTAATTTAAAAGTCGAAAAGGGAAGTGAAATTGTCCACAATAAATCATAATATAACAATCTACTGAATGGCTAAGATTGCACAATCAAATATTGCGTATAAACTCTGAAAGGTATATAGAATCAAAATATCTAATCATATCTAATGGGTGTCACGTAGTTGACTGATAACGTATTTGTATGCTGATAAAAAACAGCATAAGACATGAGCTTTAGATGACCAACATTGTGTAAACTACAAGACCACAATGAAACAGGTCTTTTTCCTTCTTTTGTTTTACAATGATGAAAATATGTATAAAAATCGGATTTAAAGTTGCATTCTATAATATAAATAGTATTATGATATTTGTTTACATTGATTAGCCGATACGCTGTGATATTAATTCATTGAATACAATCTACATTGAACATGGGAATTGGATAACTGACATAGAGTAATATAGAATACCCCATAAGAACTGTTTCTTGAGACAGTGATAAACTCAGTTTGAAAAACAAATTTAAAATTGTACTGGAGAGTAGTCGAATTAAATCAGATAATGCTGAGAAAGTTTGATCAGGAAATGAGACACTTAATGTAGGAAATGAGTTTTGCTATTTTGGATGCAAAATAACTGATGACTTTCCAAGTAGGGAGGATATAGAATTTAGACTAGCTATGACAAGGAAAGCGTTTCTGAAGAGGAGAAATCTCTTAACGCCGTGTATAGATTTAAGTATCAGGAAGCCTTTTCTGAAACTATTTGTATGGAGTGTGGCCATGAGTGGAAGTAAAACATGAACGATAATTAGTTTACACCAGAAGAGAATAGAAGGTTTTGAAATGTGGCGCTACAGAAGAATACTGAAAATTAGATGGGTAAATCATGTAGCTAATGAGGAGGTACTGAATAGAACTGGGGAGAAAGGAAATTGTGGCACAACTTGAGTAGAAGAAGGGATCAGTTGGTAGGACACGTCCTGAGACACCAAGGGATCACCAATGTAGTACTGGAGGGAAGCGTGGAGGGTAAAAATCGTAGAGGAAGACCAAGAAATGAATACACTAAGCAGATTCAGGAGGCTGCAGTAGTTATCCTGAGATGAAGAGGATAGAGTAGCATGGAGAACTGCATCAAACCAGTTTCTGGACTGAAGACCACAACAACAACCTTCTATAAGTAGCTATATGATATATTTTATTGATTAGCCTGTTACAGTGTAAGAGGTAAGCTGTACTTTTCTCATACACCAAGTTATGGATATTGCATAAACATGGTTTCATTACATAACAGTACACGAACTTTATACCATATCAAAATGTGGAAAAAATCGATTGGTACTTCCCCGAGCTGAATGTTAAGTATTTTTCGTTTTTACTCACTTTCTCTCTTGCTATCCTTTTTAGGCACATAGATTACAAAACGCGACAGGAATTGCAATTCCGGTAGTAAATGATGATTCATGTCACACATAATATGCCGCTCCTACAACACTTAATATTGTTCACATAAAGAAATGTATGGGACATCTTATTGGTCGTTCCAAGCACGACGTTAAACTGCCCGCCATAAAAAAATATATGTAGGAATTGTACTCAATGTAAACGTTTTCCAACACGAAATTTTTATAAGTGATAAAGATTGGCGAGACCAGTATACAGCTTTGAACACCATGATTTTTACATACTGCAGTAGCTGTCATGAGTTATTAAGTGAAATATTTTGTAGTAGTTCCGATGAGATATGTAGATTATTGAGATTATAGTTGCGCTGCACAAATTTTTGCAAATAATAGTGGCATTGATGAATTACTTGTGTGTGAAGGATTTTCTAACAGTTCGAGAAATACTTACGCGTTGTTAAAGTAATACTGTGTTGTCTGAAGGAAATTATCAGTGTCCAACGTAATATATATTTTTGTGAAGCTTTTCTTTCCATAAACAGTTGTGCAGTAATGAAGGTTCTTTTTCTTCTCAGTAGTGTTACTTCTGAAGGGTGACTGCAGAGTATTTCTCGTGTCAGGATTGATTAACGATACAGAGCAGGGAGTATTTACCATTGACTACTTACAAGATATGAGAATATTAAGAGATACGAGGTTACTATGATGATGATAGAGTAAAAATAAATATGTTGAAGATATTAGTGGTTACTGATGATGAGATTATGAGGACAATGATGATAATAGGTAGATGCAATTATTAGGAATTGCATTATGAGGGATAAGCAGATAATGATAAGGGCATATATTAGGGATCTTTTTCTTGTTTATGGTGATTTTTAGTTGCATGAATATATTTAATTAGCTTGCATGTAGTAAAAGGAAGGTGATGAACAGTTGTATAGTTGGTAGGACAACAGACGTCTGAAATAGTAGGTAACACTAACATGGTAAAAGGTAACACACTTTTTATGTGAAATTTTTTGAGTCATCAGGCACAACTGGTATGGCATACATTTCTGACATATGTATATTCTATGTTTTGAGATCATGTTTCTGGTTTGCTACATACGACATAAGAAAACATACTGTTCAAATATGCAAGTTTTTGTTTTGTAACTAACTAAACATCTTTTTTGTCCTCAGGTCTGTTATACAGGTTGAGTCACGTAAGACGTAACATCCCTTTTATTTTGTGAACAGATACACACAACGAAAACCGGCTTTCAGCAAATGTTAGAGCGTCGAGGGGCATATATTTTTGTTTGGTTAATGCTTCTAGCAAACGGAGATATTGAAGCAAGTACTTTTTTTAAAGGAGACCCTATAGTTTTTATAACTACATTCTATAGCTCCTGAGAAGACAATTATAGTGATACAGCTTTGTCAACGACGACGTCGAAAGATGTCGTACAAAAATTCAAGAAGTGTTTTAGAATGTGAGAGCAGAGTCGTCGGAATCGGCATTAGCGGTGCAAATATCGCAAAGCAGGCTCTCGTGATACGCTGTGCCAAAATGTCCACACATTTGATTGTTTACTTGTCTGATCTGCAGGCCGCTCATTTCTGCTTCAACATTCATTGCGTGCTGGCATGTACACCAGTGAGGAGAACCTGGATATACGAGTACTACTTTTATATGTGAATGTAAAAGAAATGATGTAAAATCCATACAGCGGTATTGGGCTATCTATTCGGATCGATAACGTCCGACGCGCCAGGAAAATGAATGAACTATCGAGACGCTATTGCGGACAGGCTGTTTGAATGTCAAAAAGAGGACAAGAAAGAAGACTGCAACTGACAGAGAACGCGAAGAAATTGTTCTGGGTACGACGCTAATAAATCTGCACAGTGGTACGAGACATATTGCCAAGGAATGTGGAATTAGCCAGACGAGTGTCGTTCTCATTCTGCACCGACAGAATTTCCATCCGTATCGTCTGTCACTACATCAGGCCCTCGACGACCGTGATTTCGAACGTCGTACAGAATCCTTCTCTTCAATAACTGCGGAACGACCTTACGTTTTTCAGTGTGTGCTCTTCACCGATGAAGAAACGTTTACTAACCACCCTAATTTAAATTTGCATCACATACACTACTGGACAGCCTTAAATCTGCACTGGTTTCGTCAGGTATTTAAGACGAATTTTGCTATTATTGTGAAATGATTTGTAATCTTGTTGCATAATATGACTGTCGCTCAAAATAGCTTTTGTCTTTTGTGAACTCATCCATTACAGAATCACCGATGCACCTACAAATTTTTGACACTATTTTATTGCCGTTTTGTGACGACACTGGCATCTTGCATTTTTATGATGACGTATTTGGCTTTAGTTCTGCATCTCTTGTATAATGAAACTTTTGTGAATGATTTATCTTACACTGAAAACGTTCATTTTGTTTACTCATTTACCATAACAATTTTTTGCTGCATATGCGTAGGATAACATATTTTGTTGCATAGGACTTCTGACGAAATATTTGTCGTGTTCATATGTGTAAGATAATGAATTTGACTGCATTGTTTTTCTGATAAACTATGTTTGTGAATACATATATATCGCGGCGCCTATAGTTTTATGAGAGCTCACTTCCTGTTAGAGATTATAAATGAGCTAAACGCAGTGACATAACAGAACCATGAGAAAATGGATATAGGAAGAGAGTACATTGGAAATGTAACAGAAGCAGGTACAAATGAGAAATAAATATGATTGTAATGTGGAAATATAAGTGAGTATATGCAGGTTGAATAATTATTTTATAATGTGGGTATGCTGGGGTGATGATGGAATGCGGGCAAACTGCCATGATCCTTTTGGCAGGTAAACTGAGATAAAAGATATTATGAGAACAGCCTGAGCTTTCAGAGAAAGTATAGCATACATACAACACAGAATGCGGAAAGCTCATTAGTGCAGTAGAGTAGTACAATACACTAGAATAAAACATCACACAGACTAGAATTTGACTACGAAGTGCACTCTTAATTCCCTTTCCTTTTCCTTTAGATGAGTCATAATACCTTTGTTTGTTTGTGCTTTATTTCTAGTCAGCATACCTTCTTTCTCTTACGTTGTTTGTACTTTTTCATGCATGTATTTTTACTATCAGTATTCCAATGTTTCACATGATATTTTTTAGTTTTGAGTAACTGAACATTTTCTGTAACGTACGCTCTATTATTGTGTGCACACAAATTTGGAGTAGCAATTTGGAGTAGCAGAAATGAAATTAACGATAAACTTAACGTCTAATTTGGTAACCACATTGCAGATGAAGAGAGGGAATTCTGCTACCTTGGTAACGGAAACAAGTTACGGACGAAGCATAGGCAAAGAAAGCATTCCTGGCCAAAAGAAGCCTGGTCGTATCAAACATCGGACTGAATTTGAGGAACCACAGACACTGCATGAAAGTGAATCAGGGACTGAAAGAAAACCCTAAAAGTAAAGATTCGAGTCGTTTGAGATGTTGTGCTGTATAAGGAAGTTGCAGAATAGGTGGACAAGAGGTTCTCCGTAGAATGGGAAAATCAGAGAATATACAGAAAACATTGACTACAAGAAGAGATAGGGTGATATAAATGTGAAGAAATTGGAGGATAACTTCCATGGCAATAGAGGCAGCGGTAGAGGATAAAAACTGTTGGGGAAGGCAGAGATTGTAACAGACACTACTGGCCATTAAAACTGCTACACCAAGAAGAAATGCAGATGATAAACGGGTATTCATTGGACAAATATATTATACTAGAACTCACATGTGATTACATTTTCACGCAATTTGGGTGCATAGATTCTGAAAAATCAGTACCCAGAACAATCACCTATGGCCGTAATAACGGCCTTGATACGCCTGGGTACTGAGTGAAACAGAGCTTGGATGGCGTGTACAGGTACAGCTGTCCATGCAGTTTCAACACTATACCACAGTTCATCAAGAGTAGTGACTGGCGTATTGTGACGAGCCAGTTGCTCGGCCACCATTGACCAGACGTTTTCAGTTGGTAGAGATCTGGAGCATGTGCTGGCCAGGGCAGCAGTCGAACATTTTCTGTATCCAGAAAGGCCCGTACAGGACCTCCGACACCCGGTAATGAATTATCCTGCTGAAAAGTAGGGTTTCGCAGGGATCGAATGAAGGGTGGAGCCACGGGTCGTAACACATCTGAAATGTAACGTCCATTGTTCAAACTGCCGTCAATGCGAACAAGAGGTGAACGAGACATGTAACCAATGGCACCCCGTACCACCACGCCGGGTGATACGGCAGTATGGCGATGTCGAATACACGCTTCCAATGTGCGTTCACCGCAATGTCGCCAAACACGGATGCGACCATAATGATGCTGTAAACCGAACCTGGATTCATCCGAAAAAATGACGTTCTGCCATTCGTGTACCCAGGGTCGTCGTTGAGTAAACCATCGCTGGCACTCCTGTCTGTGATGCAGCGTCAAGGGTAACCGCAGTCATGGTCTCCGATCTGAGAGTCCATGCTGCAGCAAACGTCGTCGAACTGTTCGTGCAGATGGTTGTTGTCTTGCAAACGTCCCCATCTGTTGACTTAGGGATCGAGACGTGGCTGCACGATCCGTTACAGCTATGCGGATAAGATGCCTGTCATCTCGACTGATAGTGATAGGCCGTTGGGATCCAGAACGACGTTCCGTATTACCCTCCTGAACCCACCGATTCCATGTTCTGTTAACAGTCATCGGATCTCGACCAACGCGAGCAGCAATGTCGCGACACGACAAACCGCAATCGTGACAGGCTACAATCCGACCTTTACCAAAGTCGGAAACGTGATGGTACGCATCTCTCCTCCTTACACGAGGCATCACAACAACGTTTCACCAGGTAACGCCGGTCAACTGCTGTTTGTGTGTGAGAAATCGGTTGGAAACTTTCCTCATGCCAGCACGTTGTAGGTGTCGCCACCGGCGCCAACCTTGTGTGGATGCTCTGAAAAGCTAATCATTTGCATATCACAGAATCCTCCTTCCTGTCGGTTAAATTTCGCGTCTGTAGCACGTCGTCTTCGCTGTGTAGCAATTTTAATGGCCTGTAGTGTGTCTAACGAATAACTGAGTAAGTAGAGTGAAAGCGGCACTCTGAGATGAATAAGTTGGAACGGAGAGACATCTGTCGCGGTCAGCACCAAACCAGTAACAAATTTAAAGAAAAATAAATGGGAAATTTATCGGCAGTCGCTCTTCCCGTGCGCTTGTCGCGACGGGAGCAGAAGGGGTAATTGACATGATACATGAAGAATCCTCCACTAATCCCTACAATGTGGCTAGGAGAGTTTAGACGTGGATGTAGCCAAACGGTACCTACGTAGCATTTGCTGAATGACAGCCAGTGCCCGCATCTCGTGGTCGTGCGGTAGCGTTCTCGCTTCCCACGCCCGGGTTCCCGGGTTCGATTCCCGGCGGGGTCAGGGATTTTCTCTGCCTCGTGATGGCTGGGTGTTGTGTGCTGTCCTTAGGTTAGTTAGGTTTAAGTAGTTCTAAGTTCTAGGGGACTGATGACCATAGATGTTACGTCCCATAGTGCTCAGAGCCATTTGAACCATTTTTTTGACAGCCAGTGAAGGCACAAGACCTAGATGCAAAGGAGAGAGCACGAAACGTTGAGGTCGCGGATCGCAGGACTGGGAGCGACAGACAGCTGTTGCGGCCCCTGCTCTTCGCCCTCCGCCCTGAGGCAGCCAGCAGGCAGCCGCAGGAAGCCCGCGGGACTTGCGGTGGCGGCGCAGCAGGTAGCGGGGGCGTCCAGACCGCAAGCCCGCCTCTCGGCTCAGCGCCCTCTCCCTGAGGAAAACAAAGAAGCCTGCAAACGAGCCGCAGCTACTTGACAACTACCTGCCGCCGCAGCGCTGCAGACAGCTATGCAAGAGTGCACTGGCTTCCTTATACTCAGGTAACAAGAGTCATGGAATAGCGATATGCACCTACACAGGTGGCGGTAGCATCGCGTACACTGGCTGTAAAAGGGCTTTGGCGGAGCTGTCATTTGTACTCGTGTGATCCGTGTGAAAAGTTTTCCGACGTGATTATAAAAAAATGGTTCAAACGGCTCTAAGCACTATGGGACTTAACATCTGAGGTCATCAGTCCCCTAGACTTAGAACTACTTAAACCCAACTAAAATAAGGACATCACACACATCCATGCCAGAGGCAGGATTCGAACCTGCGACAGTAGCAGCAGCGCTGTTCCGGACTGAAGCGCATAGAACCACTCGGCGAGACGTGATGATAACGGTGTGCGGACATCTGCCACGGCGGACATTTGCCACGATTTTACCTGCTCCGAAGGGTTGGGTCCCTTGTCTCCCCCTTCTCCTCCTCACTTGTCGCCCGACCCGCAGTAAAGGTACTTACTGAGCATTTCCGCTGGTTTTCTTAACAGATGACCAGAATCTCTATGGATTTTTCGCCACATTTCTAGAGAGAGTTTCGTTGTGGAAACTATTAAATGCATCTCGCATTGAAATCCGCACCAAATTTCGAGCCACAGTAAAACTTCGCCAATCTTGGAGATTTTGCCCTCGTGTAAATTATACGTGCCTTTTTTGGTGGTCCTGCAGCAGCTTTCTGTCGCGTTTTGTGTATCATGGGGGATCAGTTCCGTCTGATATTAATTTATTTGGTATGAATCTCTCGAGAGCTGTTGATACTATTTCTTGGAACTTAAGCCACTTATGGTCTTCACTTACATAGTTTGGAAGGACTGGAGACTGTCTGTTAGAAAGACGTCAACCGAATTTTTAGTTGCTTTTATAAGTATATATACTTCGCGTTTAGTTTTGGTGAATTTCTTTGTTACGGAATTGAGCATTGCTACGACTGTGTTCACTAATTCCGGTACCCGTCATGATGCTCAGGATTATTTGTGGCTAAGAGGTCAAGGGTGTTTTCGTAACCATTTACAATTTGAATGGCATTGTAAACTAATTGTTCAAAACAATTTTATAAAAAGCATTTAGAACAGTTATGGAAATTGTTTTCTATCTACAGTAGGATCTGAAAATGTATTTTTGTCAACATACGGCAGGTAGATTGAAGTCACTGCCAACTATAATTGTACGAGTAGGGTACCTATTTGCGATGAGATCCTTGAAATGTTCAGCAACTGTTTCATCTGAGAGCGGGGGTTGGTAAAAGGAGCCAGTTATTAATTTATTCCTGTTGTCGAATATAACCTCTGTCCATATTAAGTCACAGGAAGTACCTGCTTCAATGTCGCTTGTGAGCTGGAACACACATTACATTATTTTTCTTAAGTTGTGCTTCTTGTTTCTGTTGTAGTGGAGATCATTACAATTACGGCTTTTCCCTCCAAAACCTAGGATGCTTGCTCTGTGACCTTGTAAATACCAGAACTAAACAATGTAGAACAACAACGTACGGTACAAGCATAGCATTCTGTATTACTTCATTTCCTTATTTCTAACATTTTAAAATTGTACGTCGACTTTGGATGACATGTCAATCATAGATGTTCTTACCTCTGTTTATAAACGTACTTTCAGTCATGTTTTGTACATTGTCCCGCTACACTTTATTAACTAATGTTTCGCCGCGAGGGTTATCGGATTTTAGAGTAAATTAATATGGAGTATGTCGTCCTTCTTTTCAAACATTCACACACCCATTTCTTCTTTCCTTATTGTCTTTTGGGCATACAGTTGTAGTAAAGTAGGCACAAATGCAGCGATCAAAAAGAAATGGTTAGCGTACATTCGCAATCTGTTTACAGCGTTCCTTTCTTGTTGCTCTCATGGCGATGGACTGTTTCTACCGCAATCAGTAAGCGTGAAAGGAAACTAGCGTACATACAGAGGGATCTACACTCCTGGAAATTGAAATAAGAACACCGTGAATTCATTGTCCCAGGAAGGGGAAACTTTATTGACACATTCCTGGGGTCAGATACACCACATGATCACACTGACAGAACCACAGGCACATAGACACAGGCAACAGAGCATGCACAATGTCGGTACTAGTACAGTGTATATCCACCTTTCGCAGCAATGCAGGCTGCTATTCTCCCATAGAGACGATCGTAGAGATGCTGGATGTAGTCCTGTGGAACGGCTTGCCATGCCATTTCCACCTGGCGCCTCAGTTGGACCAGCGTTCGTGCTGGACGTGCAGACCGCGTGAGACGACGCTTCATCCAGTCCCAAACATGCTCAATGGGGGACAGATCCGGAGATCTTGCTGGCCAGGGTAGTTGACTTACACCTTCTAGAGCACGTTGGGTGGCACGGGATACATGCGGACGTGCATTGTCCTGTTGGAACAGCAAGTTCCCTTGCCGGTCTAGGAATGGTAGAACGATGGGTTCGATGACGGTTTGGATGTACCGTGCACTATTCAGTGTCCCCTCGATGATCACCAGTGGTGTACGGCCAGTGTAGGAGATCGCTCCCCACACCATGATGCCGGGTGTTGGCCCTGTGTGCCTCGGTCGTATGCAGTCCTGATTGTGTCGCTCACCTGCACGGCGCCAAACACGCATACGACCATCATTGGCACCAAGGCAGAAGCGACTCTCATCGCTGAAGACGACACGTCTCCATTCGTCCCTCCATTCACGCCTGTCGCGACACCACTGGAGGCGGGCTGCACGATGTTGGGGCGTGAGCGGAAGACGGCCTAACGGTGTGCGGGACCGTAGCCCAGCTTCATGGAGACGGTTGCGAATGGTCCTCGCCGATACCCCAGGAGCAACAGTGTCCCTAATTTGCTGGGAAGTGGCGGTGCGGTCCCCTACGGCACTGCGTAGGATCCTACGGTCTTGGCGTGCATCCGTGCGTCGCTGCGGTCCGGTCCCAGGTCGACGGGCACGTGCACCTTCCGCCGACCACTGGCGACAACATCGATGTACTGTGGAGACCTCACGCCCCACGTGTTGAGCAATTCGGCGGTACGTCCACCCGGCCTCCCGCATGCCCACTATACGCCCTCGCTCAAAGTCTGTCAACTGCACATACGGTTCACGTCCACGCTGTCGCGGCATGCTACCAGTGTTAAAGACTGCGATGGAACTCCGTATGCCACGGCAAACTGGCTGACACTGACGGCGGCGGTGCACAAATGCTGCGCAGCTAGCGCCATTCGACGGCCAACACCGCGGTTCCTGGTGTGTCGCTGTGCCGTGCGTGTGATCATTGCTTGTACAGCCCTCTCACAGTGTCCGGAGCAAGTATGGTGGGTCTGACACACCGGTGTCAATATGTTCTTTTTTCCATTTCCAGGAGTGTATATTTACACTTGGCAGAACTAATTACATACTGACATAATCGTCGGCATTGCTTTCGTTTCCCAAAGATATAAATATTTCGATTTAGGAAAAGAAACTCTGTATTTCGCCAAGATGTCGAAGAAGTAGGTCCCTTATGTACTGGTTGTATCGAGTAAGATATGGAGACGGTGGTTTGAAAGGGGACAGAAGAAGTACGATGAAGGGCGTCCCTTACCTGAGGGGTCGCTACCTGGCGAAGGGGCAAGTGTGGTAAATGTCCGGCGTGGCAAATGTCCGGTGTGGCAAATGTCCGACATTCGATGACAACCGCACGACGGGAATTAGCAGACTTAACACGAAATGGTAATTGGACCTATACGCATGGGACATTACATTTCGCAAATCATTAAGGAATTTAATATTTCGAGATCCACTGAGTCTAGAGTGTGCCAAGAATACCGAATTTCAGGCATTACCTCTCACCACGGACTACGCAGTGGCCGACGGGATTCACTTAACGACCGACAGCAGCGGCCTTTGCGTAGCGTTTTCAGTGCTAACAGACAAGCAACATTGCTCGAAATCACCGCAGAAATCAATGTGGGACGTACGACGAACGTGTCCATTGCGATAACTGGCAAAATTTGGCGTTAATGGTCCATGGTAGTAGCCGACCGACGTGAGTGCATTTGTTAATAGCACGACATGATCTGCACCATCTCACCTGGGCGAGCGACCGTTTCTATTGGACCTTAGACAAAATGTTCAAATGTGTGTGAATTTCTAAGGGACCAAACTGCTGAGGTCATTAGTCCCTAGACTTACATACTACTTAAACTAACTTAAACTAAATTATGCCAAGAACAACACATACACCCAAGCCCGAAAGAGGACTGGAACCTCCAGCGGGAGGGGCCACGCAATCCGTGACATGGCGCCTCAAACCACTCGGCTACTCCACGCGGCCGAACCTCAGGCTACAGGAAAACGCTACAGGAAAACCATGGCCTGGTCAGATGACTCCCAATTTCAGTCTGTACGTGCTGACGGGTTGGGTCGGAGTGTTGTGCAGATCCCATGAAGCTATGGACCCAGTTTGTCAACCAGGCACTTGTGCAAACTGCTGGTGGCTCCATAATGCTGTGAGAAGTGTTTACTGGGGCCTCTATGGTCCAGCTGAACTAATCATTGACTATAAATGGTTATGTTCGATTTACAGCCATTCATAGACTCCATGTTCCCAAACAACCATGGAATTTTTATGGATCGCAGTGCGCCATGTCACCGGCCCTCAGTTGTTCGCGATTGATCTAAATAACATTCTGGACGATTCGAGCGAATGATTTGGCCATCCACAAACGACTTGTTGCCACATCCAGTTGCCGCACTATGCAAGAAGAAAGAAGGTCCTACAGGATATTAGCAGGAGTGGTTCTAAATGGTTCAAATGGCTCTGAGAACTATGGGACTTAACATCTGAGGTCATCAGTCCCCTAGAACTTAGAAGCTAAAACCTAAATAACCTAAGGACATCACACACATCCATGCCCGAGGCAGGATTCGAACCTGCGACCGTAGCGGTCGCGCGGCTCCAGGCTGAAGCGCCTAGCACCGCTCGGCCGCACTGGCCGGCATTAGCAGGTATCCAGTGGCTTTTTGTCACCTCAGTGTGTTTAAAGTATAGCGTGGCAGATGGTATTATCTTACATACCATATAGAAACCAGTAATACTAAAATTCATAGAACACCGAGTGCAATGTCTAATACATATGATACAATTATTTATAATATCAGATTTAATTTCTGAATCCAGTCAACAGTATCTGTGGTTAGTGTCAGTAATTTCATTGTGTTCCGTACACACGAAGTTAAAATATACTCTTGATTGATGTGGAAGGCTTCAAATGTCTCGCCGCAACTGCAATATGTCAGACAAATGTTTCCACTTGGAAAGGAAGTCCCAGAATACTGTGTGGTGTCTGTGGATTCTATTTCCTGTCTTTCTCATACGTCCGAGCATACCAAAGCTGACGCTTTAGTGCGGGTAGATACTGTATGAAATCCTTTTGTGACATGGCGGTCATGTTGAAACGCGTCTGCCGATATTTAGGTGGACGCGTATCATTAGACGAAAGACTAATCCTCCAGTTGATCCTGAAACAGCGTTAGGTGTCTCTGATAACTGTATTCATTTAAAATCTCTGCGTTCGACTCTGTATCGCGTGGCCGCTGCTTTCCTCTTTGGCCGCTTTTCGGCTATTTAAGCGCACGACGCTGTGGGAAGAGGATTTGTTTTGGTTTGGTTGGTTGGCGCTCCGGTGTGCAGTCTGGTTCTCGGCAGTCGCTCTTTGCGCATGCTCTGCCTCTTTCTGTCACGTGGGCAGTGGGGCTGCGGATGGAGAGGTGCGAAAGGTCGGCGAGTGTGTACTGCGCAAGTGCGAGGTCGATGGTGTCATCTGTGCTGCTAAACGATGTGAACATGTGAAAGTGGCTTTGGAATGTATCAGCCTGCAACCGGATACGCTACAGAATCAAAAGTTAGGAATTATTCAGGTTTTTAAAGTCCTTCTGCATATATGTCTATTGAATATCGTGCTGTTTGCAGTTAACAGCTTTCCCAGTGTTTGAGCGTCCATGTTTATCTGTTTCGTATTGAGCACTGGTGCACAACTTATTGAACAGTTGATATCTGTGTGAATGAGGGTTGCCTGTTTTGGACGCACTTGAGATACGGGCAAGGAGTGTAAGTGCATGTCTGTGCACTCCGAAATTAACACAGGGTCGATTTTCTGGCTGTCTGCTGGTATTTAGGCAATGTGTTCAGAGGTAAACCAGCAGGGGCTTCATGACGAAAAATTTGTTGTGTGCTAGAGTCCTATAGTATTATAATTAATGAGTGTGTGTTTATGGAATATATATAATATAATTAATCGGCTCTGGGGCTGTGCTACGAGTTAAGTAACGAGTGCGTGATTTAGCGCTATGACCAGCTTCATATATATTTGAGTATATTATCATTTCCTGCTCTGGCAGTAATAAGCCCGTTTGCGTATATTATTAATGACAAAGTAGTGCAGATATTTAAAGTTGTTAATTCTGAATGTGATTGGCTTGTGGGTTCTTTGTAGCCGTTTTCCTGTTTTGAAATTCTTCTGATGTTTTAAGGATTGTGTTACTCTGAATACTGCCCAATTGCTGTGTGGTTTTATGTTGTTGTTTCAGTGGTATAATCAGCGGTGCGCGTCGACCGATGTAGCTAGACGTTTAACTGGGGGACGACGCCTCGGCGGCGGTCAGTTTAAATTGTAGCCGGTAGTGCGGTCGCTGTGTTCATCAGTAGACTCCAGTTCTTCGGCGAATTTAAGGATTTTATTATTTGATCGTGGTGACACCGGGGCTTCCGTCTTTCCTTCTTCACCGTTCCTATCAGCTTTCATTCAGGCTCGACCAGTGTTGTAATTTTCGCGCGCCTCTGATGCGCCAATACTTGTCACTGACATTTTGTAATACCTGAAAGATCCCTTTCATTTTACTGTGTTTTTAATATCTTATTCAGATATTGTGAGCTGTTTCTGATGTTATATCTTAAAAGATGTCCTTCTTCTATTGGAGTTTTTCTTAGTAAACCATTTATTGTCTGTATGATTCCTAAGATTTCTGTAAAGAGTGTTTTAAATTTACTTATTGTTTAGTCAGAATAGTTTCCTATTTTCATGCAGTTGTTAAATAAAATCTGTTGGAAATTGGTAATTATTGCCTCACCTTTATTGATTTGAAGTATCCTTGATATCCTCGCCCTATGTACCTCGTCACAGCCTGAACTTATAAAATCACTGATATCTGTAAGTAGATGGCCTGTTTATCTCGTCCATTTTATGTCCACCACTTTGCTCTGGTATTAAAAAACGGCGAATATTTGGTCCAGTGGATAGACAGAGAGATCGCCGGCCAGAAAAGCAAAATGTACCTAATTAAAGACTAGAGGTTGGTAGGAGGTCACATGATTCATTGTGCCGTTGAGAGCTTTGGCCGCTCCTGATGCATAGGCGGAAACCGGCCACTCTTCCTCGATGTCCGTTCCAGGACTGAAGGACATTGGTATACTTTTTATTAAACTTTACTATACAACTTAGTACCTAATAATACATCATTAGAGTTTAACAAAAATATCTGTACTTTTAAGGGAGAATTTCCAGTCAATTTTAATTTTAAAAACCAACCGCCTCAGTTGCAAAGTTTACCTAGATATACCCAGGTTTCAGTCGGGATAACCCCATCTTCTTCAGAATAAAAGTAAATACCGTTTGTCCATAGTGGACATCGTCAAGCTAAAACTAAAAGTCCATAAATTTGTAGACAAACGGTAGTTACCTTTATTCTGAAGAAGGTTGGGTTATCCCGACTGATACCTAGGTAAATCTAGTAAACTTTGCAACTGAGGCTGTTGGTTTTTAAAATTAAAATTAATATTTATACAGTTGCTGACAGGAGCCGAGAAATGTTTAAAATATTCAAGAATTTTCAGTGTACTGGTTTATTATATGATATGCTTTAGAAGCACGAGAGGGCGGGTTTTATGATGACAATAAGTAAGTAAATAAGTTTCAACAGCACTTTGAAATCTGAGTGTTAGCGTGTGAGATCAGAGATGTGTCGTTAACAGGTTTCTAGCGCCTTTTGCATTAAATTTGTTCAATCAGTGTCATTAGATTTTTCTTTTTTTGCCTGTTTTTCATTTTTTCATGGGTTCTTGTGATCGTGACCACTTGGTGTTAGGCGGACCTTTGTGATGTTCCGCAGATTTAAACATGTTTGTACAGTGTTACTTTCTGTTAAATTGCTGGCCGCTGTGGCCGAGATGTTCTAGGCGTTTCAGTCCGGAAACGCGCTGCTGCTACGCTCGCAGGTTCGAATACTGCCTCTGGCATGGATGTATGTGATGTCTTTAGATTAGTTAGGTTTAAGTAGTTCTAGGTCTAGAGGACTGATGACCTCAGATGTTAAGTTCCATAGTGCTTAAATAAGAGCCATTTGAACGTATGATCATCTCGTCACACGAATTGTAGCTGTTCAGCGCAACACGTGTCCGGGACATTGTCAAACGCTGTACTAGACCTTCGTTTAGCCGCCGAATGCAGGGTGGGAGATGATGGTGATGGTTTATTTGTGGCGTGCTCAATTGTGCGGTTATCAGCGCCCGTACAAATTCCCAAACTTCGCTCAGCCCAATCTCGCCACTTTCATGGATGATGATGAAATCGTGAGGACAACACAGACAGCCAGTCATCTCGAGGCAGCTGAAAATCCATGACCCCACCGGGAATCGAACCCGGGACCCCGTGCTCGGGAAGCGGGAACGCGACCGCGAGACCACGAGCTGCGAACGCAGAGTGGGAGAGCCGGGCAGTATCAGTGTATCTGTAGGAACGTTGATGGCTTCCAACGCATTGCACTCATCATCTGCAAGGTCGTGTTGTCTTCCTAACATTGTGCTGTGGGTATGCAATGATTACTTATTTTCGGTGAAAGGGCGAAAAGGGGGAGGGGATGGAGAAATGGGCAGCTGTGGCAAGAGTTAGGTGCCACGGGCAGCAGCGTCTTGTTGATGACAGGGGAAGCCATCAGCTACTACGGATTCAGTGGTGGATAGAACGATCGTAATGCAACGTATTACTCACTAATTCTGTACTGGAAGACAATAAACGGCGTGTGACCACGCCATTCAGAACTGCTGGCTACGAAGTCTTTCGCGACCGAGTCCTTGCATAAAAAGTACATCTTTAATCTGGCCACATGGCAATGAGGCACTGCAGTAGTTTGTTGATCATTTGAATGGTATACACCATAACATAAGATTTACAGTGGAGACGGAGAAGGGTAGGAGGTTACCCTTCTTAGATGTGCTGGTGGAGCGAAAATCAGATGGACGTCTCCGACAGTAGGACTATTTCGGACAAGGATCATCTCGGCTCCGAGATTAACCATCTCACGACGGTATTCATAAAAAAATGGATATTCTGATCGTGATATCAGATCTACTCTGGCGAAGAAACCTAAGAAGGACGCAGTTAGAACAGATCAAGAGGACCAACACATCGCGCGGCTACCATTCTGCAGTGCAACGACAAGCAAGATCGGCAGAGTCCTTAGCTGGCAGGGAATCGGACCAGTCATCCGGCCACCCAGGAAGATTAAGGAAATGTTGCGACGGGTGAAAGATAATCTCGGCCTGAGAGTACCGGGAATTTACTGTATTCCTTGAGAGTGTGGCAAGAAATGTGTGGGCTAGTCTATAAGAAGTGTTGCAGATTGCTGTGTGGAACATCAGCGTCACCTGAAACACAGGTATCTTTAAAAATCAGCGGTGGACGAGCACAGTTTGTTAAATAAACATAAGTTTTATTCGATGAAACAAGAATACTTGCTCACGCTTCAAACTATTGGGACTCTGTCATCAGGGAAGCAGTTTAAATTAGACTATGTGAAAATAATTTCTACAGAGACTCCCGATATGCACTCAGCAATGCATGGAAGCTCGCAGTTGATAAAGAAAGAGCGCAGAGGGAGACTTGTTACATTCCTCGCAGTTCTCCGCCTGTTGCGGTGGATGGCGCTGCAAGCAAAGCTGGATAAAGCGCGCAAGCAAAATGTATGGACATAGAGGCCGCCACCTCCGTATGCGCCGTTTTTACCGTGACGTCATCCAGCGAATGAGAAGCCGTCCACTGCTGATAAAAGAGGAAGCCTAACCGGTCCACGACAGTCAGTTTTACCCCTGACGAAGATGATAGAGGTAGTCATCGAAAGCTCGGGATCTTAACCAAATTTGACGCGGCAAGTAAACCGAGAACTTTTTATGGACAGAAGCCACTGCCTCACAGGTGCCCCTTTGACTCTGGAGTGTCATGCAAAAATAAGTTTCGCTATTTATAAGCTCTGAACAGCTATTGACAATAGATATTGATCACTTCTTGTTAATGAAGCCCCTTCACGCCAATACTGCATGGTGACATAAAAAGGTGTACTGTCACCTTTGCGAAAGGTTAGTTTACTATTGCGAGATTAGACCGTGAGCAACTGATGTTATCCGTATGGCCCGTTGCGATCACGGATTAATATGGTCCCACGTAGCCTGCAGTATACAGAAACGTTTGGATGTGTGGCAGAGGGATGAAAGGGTAAAAGAAGCCTCGGACAGTCTAGGCCGATGGTAGGATTGTTGACGCATTATTAGTACTATTGGCGGATTATGCTGCAAGGATGCAAGGTTAGTTAGTATGGGGAACTTGCCGTTGTTGCTGGACAAGGGCTAGCCACATCAATCTCATTCCTGTAACATCAGAGAGGTCAGTTTGGTTTTGAAATCAGCCGTTCATGATCAATGATAAAATCCACTACAGCTGTAAAAATGATTTACTTTTAAAAAGAAAAATACAACCCGGTTTCAGGACATGTGAACTACTTTCAGGTGCAGATGAAAATGTGAGTCCACAAAGGGTGCATTAATGAGGTGTTGTGGACTCACATTTTAATATGCACCTGAAGATGGGACACACATACTAAAACCAGCCTTTTCAGAAATACATAATTTTTACAGCTATAGCGGATTTTCTCAGTGATGATGAAAAACGGTTGTGGATGTCCCGTCAAGAGCAACCCGTCGTTCATGATTAATTATTGTGTGGGTTTGTTTGTGATTTACATGTTTTCTCTTTCCATATGACACGCTAGCACCGAGCTGTACAAATTTAACTGCCGGAGGCTGTCGGTACTGCTGAGAAACAGGTGCTCGCCAACGCCAGTTAGTCTTAATTTTTGTATTGCATTAAATTTGCCACAGGTGGTCAGTGTTCCCTTGGAAAGAGAGCTTTTGGTCCATTATGTTTCCACCTGTGGGTGTGATACCAACGCATATAAATACTGAAGCGGACTGTTACAGGCGAACGCAATGCAGTGTTAAGCAACGGCAGTGTCTACATGGACATCAATATCTATGATATTCACGCAACATTCCGCTCAGCGAAGAATATTTCTGATCCTGTAAGATCTATGTTTCGATTGCATACAGGATTTACACTGAATCGCCAAATACACTGGTGTAGGCATGCGTATTCAAATACAGATATATGTAAACAGGCAGAATACGGCAAAGCCTATGTAAGACAACAAGTGTCTGGCGCAGTTGTTACATCGGTTACTGCCGCTACAATGGCAAGTTATCAAGATGAAAGAGAGTTTGAACGTTGTGTTATGATCGGCGCGCGGGCGATGGGACACAGCATCTCCGAGGTAGCGAAGAAGTGGGAATTTTCCCGTACGACCATTTCACGAGTGTACGGTGAATATCAGGAATACGGTAAAACATCAAATCTCCAACTTCGCTGCGGCCGGAAAAAGAATCCTGCAATAAGGGGAACCAACGAAGACTGAAAAGAACTGTTCAACGTGACAGAAGTGCAACTCCTCCGCAAATTGCTCCAGGTTTCAATGCTGAACCACCGACAAGTGTCAACGAAACATCATCGATATGGGCTTTCGGAGCCGAAGGCATGACACTCCAGAGTCAAAGGGGCACCTGTGAGGCAGTGGCTTCTGTCCATATGGGTATGTAAACAACCTCATGAATCCACGGACCATGCATGTCAGGAGGGAACTGTTCAAGCTGGTAGAGCTCTGTAATGGTGTGGGACGAGTGCAGTTGGAGTGATATGAGACCCCTGATACATCAAGATACGACTCTGAGAGGTGATACGTACTTACGCATACTATCTAATCACTTGCATTAATTCATGTCCATATTAGAATAATTGTGGTACAAAGAGAATTTGCATTTTGATATTGCAGTGCCTTTGTTGTTAAGAAGTAAGATGCACTGTTCCTTCGGACATAGTTCTTAACAACATAGGCACTGCAGTATCATATTTACCGCCAATACCAGGCGGCGAATTGATGTTAACATGTCCGTCATATATGTGATGGTTGTCCCTATTCGCGAATGCGTATACCTGTCACGTAATTTGAACTTCGGCAGTGTCACCGTACAAAACGTACGCTAAAAATTATCTGAGAAACCTGGCAGTGCCTGGGTATTTATTTATAGCTGTGCCCGAGACTGTACACGTGGTATTTATTTTGTACTCACAAAGCTTCCTTGTATACTTTTTTTTCATATAATGTTTCAAGTAGTATGACTTGGGACATAAGCAAAGCGCTTGTTTGCTACACTGACACACAATGAATCCATGTACTGCTAGCCATGCAAATAGCAACTGGCACTAAGATCCACACCCGAATGACGCAGCCTCTGGGCTTATGCTTTAATTGTGGTCATGACGTGACATAGGCTCACCGGGAATTGTACAAGTTTGCAGCAAAATGATAAATTTTTAGGAATTAGTGGGATTCGGTATATAAATGCTGTGTTACGTGCGCCAGTTCTATGATGTTACGTTCTAAAGAAGTAACTCTAAGACTCCTTGGATAAAGGAGTCTTGGGAGCGAGATAATTCATGACACTCTCGGTCAGATTTGTGTCACGCCTCGTTTCTGGAAGGAGTTTCCAAAGAGTGAGTTAAAGCCCGTTATCGAACTGCAGCAAGGATCTTCATTGCATTTTTGAGCCCACATAGTCCTCAGTCTCCTGTTAGTATTCACAAAGACTCGACCATTGCTGGACATTTTTGTTTATAAACAAAACGAAAACAAAACGCAATGGGTAGGAGCGCAAACCAAAAAGCGAACTTAATAACTTAGTTAACGCTAGCAATAGATATAAATAAAATCTATCGAAACAAACAAACCAATGTCGCTAGGTTTTTAACGCACAAAGTGAAATCAGTAAATCCATATATCTTAGTTGTATTCGTAAAGATAATACTGAGGTGCTAAATTAAGTCTCTGACCTAAACTACCGAAAATATCTTTCTCAGTATGGCAAAGAAGCTAAGAGCCCCAATTATCGATCCTTTGGTGTACTACAAAACTAACAGCGCCATCTATTGGTTCTTCGATGTACTACGCCGTGATGATTAAACATCCGAATTACTAAGCTCAGCGTATAAAACTTTACATTAAGATAACGTCTTTTTCGTATTCCGATTTCGATGCAGTAAAATCTGTATGTTGTCCGAGGATAAGCTCAAGTTACCTACGAAGATCCCATGAAAATTCGTCAAGTAGTTTTTTGTTTAGCGGTTTCTAGCAGAAAAACATACAGACATGACAGTTTTGCATAAAAGTTCAAAACGATTTTTTTGATGGTCCTATTTTGATGAAGCAAAGTCTATACGTTGTCGAAAGCCGCACTCATGTTGCCTGTAAAACCTACACGAAAATTCTTCTGGTCGTTTTGGGGATTAGCATGTTCAAACAGACCAGCAGAATCACAACGACGGTTTTGTAGTGCTGTTATTAGTACAGATCTGTAGGTGATTTAGGGGTACACATGGTACAAATTTTGTGCACAGAACTGTCACTTCTGTCAGCAACAATGCCTCTTATCAGACGGGTCATCACGTTGAACTGACTTTACTTGACATTACGTCATTTGATGCTGTAGTTCCACGCCAAAGTTCATCAATCATAATGGCTCGCAAGTGATATCATGCCAGTTTTGCGGCAAACTGTGACCAGAGAGAACTTACCGTCCAGGGCAACAGTCGAACACGCTCTGTGTGGAAAGTCTGGAGGTTCGACAAAAATATGGGCACTCGAAAAGCACAACACATTACCACGCCTAATACGCTGTAGAAAAACCATTGGCATCCAAAACAATTTCCAGTCGCCTCGGAATGGATGAGTGCAGGTCCGATATGGTCTTCAAGAAAACGTTATATCATTCTTCCCATCCAACAGAGACTAGTTCAGATGAATATGTTGGAAGTGAACAGCGATAACGAGTCCTTCTCTCTAACCACAAAGGTTTAATAATTTTGAGACGTGGTAATTGCGGTGGCCAGGGCAGATGCGACAATTCGTCCTCGTTGTCATCAAACCAGTTCTGGACGATGCGAGCTGTGTGAACAGTAACTCTGTCATCTTGCACCACAGCACCACCATTCTGGAACAAAGATTGTAGAATGGGATGGATCTGATCAGCCAAGTGGTCACTTAACCCTTGAACGCGACCTTGCTGAATAAACACTGGGACCGTGGAATACCACGATATTGCGGCCAAAATCATCACCAATCTCCCACCAAGTTTCTAGGGACGTAGAATCTGTCAGAAGTTGGAAACAATGTAAAACAAAACTCCTCCGACCAACTGACTTCCTTGCATTGATCTATATTCCATGTTTTATCGCTTCGACACCACGTTTTTCTGTTACAAGCATTTGCATCACTAATGAATGGTCCCAGAATTCCAGCTCGCTCTCCAATTCCCTGCTTATAAAGTTCCTCTCGTGTTGTTTTACTGCTAGCATTCTTTTCATTCTGCAGTGACATTTGCAGCTTATTTTCCTTGATCGCCCTCTTTAACCACCGTCTGTCGCATCCACTCAACATACACTTTCGCCCGATTTGTGACTTCGTGGATGACATTTTCACACTTTCTCTGCGTGCAGTATAAATCTTCGATACGGTGCAGCTTGAAATATCAAACATTTCGGCTCCCTTGGTTATGAAAGCACTCACCATACCAGCGCCAACAATTCGCCCATGTTTGAATTAACTTAGCTTCGACACAATGTACTCGCAACTACCCAGAACACTATTCTGACCAGGACTGACACTTGTAACTTATTGGGGGCTTTACACACGTGCTGTTCGTGGCCAGATACAACAAATCAACTTCCAGGCTTGGTTAGCACCTGCATTTATGTTCAAGCACACATATTTCGCAGTGTTTCTATATTTTTACCAACCCCTGTAGGTTTCAGATCAGCAGTGGCAACATACTGTCCGGCGTGAGCTTCACAAAATACAACGTCACGTAGACCTCCAGCATTTCATGCAGTCAGCTGTGTAAAGTGGGGATGTCATTTTGGTCTCAATTATGTGACTGGATTTGTGATTTCCTATCAGAGAGGTCACGGTTCGTAGTAATTGACGGAAAGTCATCGAGTAAAACAGAAGTGAGTTCTGGCGTTCCTCATAGTAGTGTCATAGGCCCTTTGCTGTTCCTTATCTATATAAAGGACTTGGGGGACAATCTGAGCTGCCGTCTTAGCTTGTTTGCAGATGACGCTGTCGTTTATCGGCTAATAAAGTCATCAGAAGAGCAAAACAAATTGGAAACCGGTTTAGAAAAGATATTTGAATGGTGCGAAAATTGGCAGTTGACCCTAAATAACAAAAAGTATGAGGTCATCCACATGAGTGATGAAAGGAATTCGTTAAAATTCGGTTACACGATAAATCAGTCTCATCTAAACGGCGTAAATTCAACTAAATACTTAGGTATTACAATTACAAAAAACATAAATTGGAAGGGACATACAGAAAATGTTGTGGGGAAGGCTAACCAAAGACTACGTTTTATTGGCAGGACACTTAGAAAATTAGGAGACTGCCTACACTACGCTTGTCCGTCCTCTTTTAAATACTGCTGCACGGTGTGGGATCCGTACCAGATAAGACTGACGGAGTACGGTACATCGAAAAAGTTCAAATAAGGGCAGCACGTTTTGTATTATCGCGAAATATGGGAGAGCGTGTCACATAAATGATACAGGATTTGGGCTGGACATCATTAAAAGAAAGGCGTTTTCCGTTGCGACGGATCTTCTCACGAAATTTCAATCACCAACAAATATTTTGTTTACACCTAGCTACATAGGGAGAAAAGATCACCGCGATAAAATAAAGGAAATCAGAGCTCGTACGGAAACAATATTGGTGTTAGTTCTTTCCGCGCGCTATAGGAGATTAGAATAATAGAGAATTGTGAAGGTGGTTCGATGAACCCTCTGCCAGGCGCTTAAATATGATTTGGAGAGTATCAATGGAGATGTAGATGTAAGTTATCAATGTGCGCGTCAGGGAGAGAGCAAGTTATGTTACTGCTAAACAAACATTGGTCTTGTTGTAGCACAGTCTTTGCCTCTGCGCAATCTGATACATTCTTATTTGATGTGTGGTAGATGATAGAAGTATTCAGTGCTGTGTTAACTTGTGATTGTATCTGTTAGATGAACAAACATTTATTGTACACAACAGCAATGATGAATATGATGTACACCCTGAAAGGCGTAAAGAACATAAATTTCAAGTTTTTTATTTTTATTTATTTATTTTGAGGAGAAGTAGTTTGAAGCAAGACTGCAGCATTGCGCAGCTAGTTTGTAGGAATGATTATTGTCATTTAGCATACTTTGCTCACTTGCTCAAAGCTGAGAGAAAGACCACTCCACTTCCCCGAGTCATGCAGTAACATATCACTTGATTGAGCTGATGGATTTTATAGAAATTCTCTGTTTTTATAGAAATTCTCTGTTTCTAAATCATTGTTCACCTTGTAAAGCACAATATTGTTCAAAGCAGTGTTATGTGTGAAGGTCACGCGAAGTTTTGCCCTTCTTTTGGAATACATACTTCATTCTACAGTAATTGTCTTGGAATATCATTCCGTAGGAATAAATAATCTCCTCATCCCACTGTTCAAAGAAAGTTTACCATTACGCATTTCCGTATTGCACCATATCGTATTATTTGGAAATTTTATTTAAAAATAGTCGTGCCTGCTTGCTGCTGTGCTTCCCAGAAATCTGGAACGATGTTGACAAGACGTGGGGCAAGTGGAAATTTGATTAGGGCCAGATAATTGTTTTAATTGAGTCGCGCATTTCATATAAAGACAAGTTGTGTTCAGACCAGCTACAGCTCAATTCAAATAGTGTTCTATTTAGTCAAAGATTAGCATACGAGTTTAATTTGGATAACAGTTTGTGGGAACATAGTTTTGGTAATACATAGACTTTTTATGGAGTTTGAGCTAAATTTGGGCCAAATTTCATACGAAAACACATAGTGGAGATCTTACACTAGATACGGTACCTATTGTCCAAATGAGCTTCTGTGAGAACTAGGGGTGATAACCGGTGGCGCCCCACCATCACGCCAGATGCTGGGAACCTGTGATGGTGGTGAATGCTACTGAGACAGCGTTCGTTCTTGTCGGATCTTCTGTACACGTCCACTGAGATGGTGTACGCTGAATGTGGACTCGTGTGAAAAGAGGATGAGGAACCACTGCTCTGTTCTGTGTTGCCGTTGACGAATCACTATTGGCTGTGGCTCCAGCAATGGTCACAATCATGGTGCTCCAAAAGTAATACCACTGTCGGTGTGGATACTTCTCTTGCTGCAATTAGGTTCATATCCCGATTCAAGGAACATGGTGCATTCTGTACAGTGTTCCACGTCAGAGCGATAAATATGTCTACATTCGGAGAAGTATTTGCGGGTGGTTGTTGAGATCCTGCATGACTTAGAGTAAGGACTCTTGTCCCCATCGAATACGTATCCACATAACAGTTGTGAAATCTTGGTCCACTCGATCATAGATATTGCTGCACGATAGACCCTAGCTGCGATACGCCACGGTCCTGCGGCTGTACAATTCCGACGGTCCTGCGGCTGTACAATTCCGACACGAGGGAGTACAAGATCGTCCATGTTACAAGAGACACAGAACTATCTTCTCACAGACAAAATCATTCAAATGCGACTTCTGAACGAGTAAGTCACTGCACAATCTTTCCGTATATACTATCATCTATTGCACTGGAATACCAATCGTTTGCATATCCAGGCACGTCACCAATTTGACGTTGTTGAACGCTGCCATCTTGGTATTAAAATTTTAATGGCCAACAGTGCAAAAACCAGTTAGTTAAAGGGTATTGGGAATGCCTAGTGGTAGCCACCCTCTACACAGTACTGTGCGGCGGGTAACCTTTAGAGAGAATATTAGGCGCAGCAAGCACTCGTGCTTCTCAACGACGGGGCTTGTTGAAACTGCGTGTGTTGTCCCTTCTGTTATTCCACACAAGGATATGCTAAAACCGTCACTCTGCTTGTTCGTGCTCATTCGTTCAGAAACTCCTGTGTGCCTTTACACACTAGACATACCTCGTTTGTATCGTGAATAAGATCCTCTAAACCCTCTTTCATCGCACAGGTTGATGGAATTTTACGTAGGTTAATTATCCAGATGATCTGTAACATTTGCCTCATGAAGCTACAATTGATCCTAAATCTATTGCACTGTCGTCCGAACAAAGTAGTAAAAAATGAACTGGAAAGTAAATTACGTTTGAGTCAGTAAATTCTAATCTTCTTTTCTCTACCGTTCGTGGAGGCTCTATTTGTTCTCAGTTCTCACCATATCAGAGTACGCCAACCATTGACGATCATTTTGGTTTTTGTTGCCCAGGTGTTATAGTGTGAGGAGGCACAATGTCGCGCGGACGGCCTGACCTCCAAATCTTCGAACATGGAACAGTCACCGGTCAAGGTTGTTGTGACACTGTACTTCTTTTTCATGTGCCTCTTTCCAGGAGCGTATTCGGCAGTGATTTCATGTCTATGGATGACTATGAACGACCACGTTAATTGCACAGGTGACTCGTGGTCGTGCGGTAGCGTTCTCGCTTCCCACGCCCGGGTTCCCGGGTTCGATTCCCGGCGGGGTCAGGGATTTTCTCTGCCTCGTGATGGCTGGGTGTTGTGTTCTGTCCTTAGGTTAGTTAGGTTTAAGTAGTTCTACGTTCTAGGGGACTGATGACCATAGATGTTAAGTCCCATAGTGCTCAGAGCCATTATTTTTTTTTTTTTTTTTTGCACAGGTGAAAGTGCTCTTGAAACGATGGGATATTGGGCGAGTGGAGTGGCCTGTCTCTTCCCCTGTTTAAATCGCATCGTGTGGGATACGTTGAGGTGACGTATTGCAGGAACGTCTACATACACCAAAGACCTGCCAGCACTTGATAACGGCGCTGGTGGAGTAATGGGATGCACCACCACAAGAACTCCTTCCCAACCTTGTGAGCACGTTGCAGAACATACACTGCCGTCCATGGTGGTCACACACACCATTGAGAACCATGTGCTGCCTTTTGTAATATCAGGGGGACCATAAAAAAAAGCGGCTACTACAGTGTAGTAACTCTCTCGGAATAAAACTGTCATTTCTAATCGTGTACTTGTATTTTTCTCTCAGTTGCCTTCTGTACTATAGCAGTTCTTTCTACTTGTAGTTAAAATTTCCTCGAGCTATTAAACTTTGTCCACTGCTGACTAGGTCGCTAAAATATTTATTCCTTTTGCTGTTCAGAAGTGTTTTATTGACGAATATTCGTCAGAAGTATCAAAGTAAGAATAATGTCCTCATACAGAGTACGGAGTCGTATGCATCACCCATCAGTGGCAGAACTTAACTGGTGGGTGACGCATATGACACTGTACTCTGTGTGAAGGCTCTATTCTTATTTTCATATCTTTATGGTGGGCAGAACCCGAAACGTGTCCGAATCACTTCTGAACAGCAAACCGAATAATTATTTTCTCAATCTAATCAGTAGTGTATACAAATGTAAGCTGACATAATGGTCCCATGCCTCCTACGCTTTTTGTGGTTTGCTAAGTCCTCGAGCCATGTTACTAGGCAGTTACGTATCATGCGAAAGTTACTTTCCTCCCTAAGTTTTCCCGGGTTCGATTCCCGGCAGGGTCAGGGATTTTCTCTGCCTCGTGATGACTGGGTGTTGTGTGATGTCCTTAGGTTAGTTAGGTTTAAGTAGTTCTAAGTTCTACGGGACTGATGACCATAGATGTTAAGTCCCATAGTGCTCAGAGCCATTTTGAACCTCCCTAAGTTTTGCACGCAATTGTATGTGAAAGATAAATAAAAACTTTATCTCTTTTTCTTCTTCTTTAACTGAGCAATAATCCCGTCCAGTGCAGGGTCTGTTTTATTCAGGTTTTGGTAAATTTATTTACTTTGCGAACCGATGCCTTTTCTGCCACCGCAGTCGTCCCTTTCCTAAGGGAGGGAAACCGTTTATGCCACCTATCTGTAAATTCTGTAAACTTGGTTCTGTGTGTAATGGTACTCCAACTGTTTGTGAATCGTGTGGCGGAAATTAGGGACTAGCGTTTGCCTGACTCGCAAGCTAGCGTGCTGCGTGATAATTTATACTACCAGGTCAGATGAAAAAACTGATCATAAATGTAATTGAAAAAAACTACACTAAGATTGAATGTGGACGCACTCTGTTGAAAACAAAACTTTGTATATAGTGCTCTGTCCTGTCATTGACAGTTATTCAGCGGTTCGGCTGCCTCCAGTACCAAAAGCCCCTTTTGGCGCAGAGAGGTGGAGCTGCCATCTGCTGACGAGTGGCAGCAATTAAAATGGTGGCGGTGCGGTGGGTTCGGCCGTTGGTTAAGCAAGCGGCAGCGGCGAGCGGTGGGTGGCTGCGGTTGCGTCGCACGTGAGGCGCACATAACTCAGCGGCTCGTACAATTTACATACAGATTGCACGGTGCAGCAGACAGGGCTATTCTTAACGCTCTGCCTTCACGTCCTTATTTAGAGCCCGCAATCGCTCTCTAGCCGCGTGCGCCATGTGCGTAGGAGCGTGCGTGTCCGCGGCCGGAGGGCTCCCTTTGCCGCCACTGGTGCCCCGTGGACTTAAGACAATGACCGCGCCCCTCCTCACACGTGCAAATCACGCAACAAAATTAATTCGCTTCTTACTTTAGCCTGCACTTCTTGCAGCCGTGCGAGGCCTCCGAATGAAAGCAAACGTCTTAGGGCGCTGTAGAACAACTTTTCATCGGGCCGTCAAGCAGGAGTAATTGCGATTCCTCGCTCTGCTCCCTGTAGGAGCGCCGGCGAATGTGTTAATAGATGGCGGCGTCCGTGCGCAACAGTAGATACGACAGTCAGGGAGTGTTTATTGTTAAGTGGCCTTGCTCCGTCTTATCGGTAGCTGTTCATTACCGCTGCGCACGCCCAAGTGCTGCAGCTGTATGCCGAACGCGAATAACAGTGCTAATTCGGCCACATCCTAATCTTGGAGCACTTTGCTTTCGTCTTAATCATGTTTCATGTCACCCATTAGATGCCTCTTAAAAGGCATTCTTAGGTACCCGTCTCAAGAAATAGTCCTGTTTACGTTTTCCCTCTAAATTTATTTATTCGCATCAGAAAGACTTACACAAAACTAAAACAAGAAAGAAAAATGGAAGCGCAAAATCTAAATTTCATTACGTGAATTCAAAGGAAATTACATCGGCAACTTTAGAGAAAGGAAGCCACGTACACACAAAGTTCACGCAGTATACGTTTCTAAATGATATCAGATTACGGTTTAACATCCAGTCTCAACAAATCATCCTGTTTCCGTTCTCCTTCTAAGCCGGACGGTGTGGCCGAGCGGTTCTTGGCGCTTCAGTCTGGAACCGCGCGACCAGTACGGTCGCAGGTTTGAATCCTGCCTCGGGCATGGATGTGTGTGATGTCCATAGGTTAGTTAGGTTTATGTAGTTCTAAGTTCTAGGGGACTGATGACCTCAGATGTTGTGTCCCACTGGATGGAAACACATCACTGTGAATGAGGAGACGCAGAACACATCTTGGTCAGCATGCAGCTACTTGTGACTTGCACGCTGGATGAACTAGTCTCAGCAAATGTTCGAAAACGTAATATTGCGGAATTCTCAGCCTCAAAATCCATCTAATGTGCAGAAATATTCTGTGCATCCTGTAACGATGTTGTAAAATATATAAGTAACTGTACATGTACTGTCCTGGGTACGAAAACTATAATTACAATCCCTTTTGTTGATCTAAATCACACGAGAGGGGATACATTGCTATGCTGGAAGGAAGAAAGTTATTCCGCCAGTGATTGCGGTCTCTTAGTGGCGTCGTGGCGTTGACCAGGTTGATGATGTGTTGGCTGTGTCGTTTTACAGTCTCTAGCCTAGAGGTAAGCTGTTTCAGCTACATATTGGCGTTTCAGTTACTTCAGGTGCGTGCAGAGCGAGTTCGAGGTCTCGGTCTTGTACCCTCTTTAGGCGATCACTACATGTATCGGTCGCCTTTCGTCAATTGGATGTCTCAAACTCCAAAACTGGGCGCAGGAGCATTATTTACAGAACGGCTACATGGTCCTGTGGGAATGTTGAGGTCTAGTTTAAGAATGTCTAGGAGTGAGCGTACTGATAAGAAGAACAAGCTTTCAAGATTTTTGTCTTTAACGTGTGTTACCTCGTTACGTGACTTTGGTGTGGCGTAAGATTTAACTGTAAGCTCTTTCCGTTTCTTCATTTGTCGTACTTCAATTTGCGTCCGTAACAGCAACGACGTTCATCATTGCTGTTACTAACCAGTAAATGTGAGAAAATGGGACCAATATGTGTAATATTAGCTTTTAAGTCTTAGCGCGAAATCCAAATAACAACACCAAGTGATAGCTCCGTCTTGATTTTGGCAACACGTGCAATACACGAGCCTTGTTCCATTGATAATCCCTCGTCATGTTAGCACCAACTTAGACGCCCGTCGAGAGTGATACTAAGGTAATTTGGCTCTGCTTTTCAGCTTCATAACTCCATCCCGTATGTCTGTATGTCCCATTTCCGCAGGATTACGAGAAATAAATTTTCGATGCAATGAAAGTCAACGCACATTTTTCCTTCTATAATACGAGAACATCACAGGCAGACTAGAGTCTGAACTGCGTTCGCAGGATACTCAAACGTGTATAGCGCCGTGCCGTCAGTGTACAGTGCAACGAGAACGCTTTGATCCGGTGGTAGTTCCGATGTTTACAGACTGTACAATAGGAGACAGATTTGTAATTGCTCTTACGATTATGCCTCCACGATTATGCCTCTTACGATTATGCCTCGTCGCGCGGTTCCAGACTGAAGCGTCTAGAACCGCTCGGCCACCACAACGGCCGGCAGATCGACTTCGCTACACACGCCAGTGTCCAATATCACTACCGTTCTGGTATCGGCTCTTAAGGAAAAATGGACTACCATTCCTCCATATACTCAGACATTTCATTGAAAGTTTCTCCAGCAGAGTTCAAATCGTCATAAAGGCGAAGAGTCGACACACCCCTTATTAAGATCAGTATTTTGTGTCTGGATACTTTTTATCAGGTAGTGTAGTCTGACTGTAAACGGAAGAGCGTACTGTGTTTGTGGGAAGTGACCATTGTCGGTGAAACGCTATCACAATGCAGTTTAGCATGTTGTGATCTACGGAGATAGTGTTCTTGTACGTTGCTTGAATCGCTTTATTACTGGCTAACTTTTGTATTGTGTATCGTGTTAAGAATTTCTTCGGGAAATAAAGACACGCTGGGCCCGTTTGCACACTGTGTGCAGATGGCGCGCTACGAAAACATAGACACAAAGTTGTGAAACAACCTGCAAGGGCTCCCTGTGACGCAGTTGGATAGAGAGAGTGGGGTTCCCCCTTCACTTTTTAGTTCACAGGCAGCCTTTAGTCTTCCATACACTTATATGGATATGTTGGGGTGGGACACTACGAATGTAGTGTGTGGGCATACAAGCTGAGAATGTGGGTCTTATGGGAGGCGTGCACGAGATATTCCCTACAGTCGAACTATCCTTTGTGGCCACGGTGGCTTAGATAGAGCGTCTGCCATGTAAGCAGGAGATCCTGGGTTCGAGTCCCGGTCGGTGCACACATTTTCACCTGTCCCCGTTGATATATATCAACGGCCGTCAGCAGCTGAAGGTATTAATATAATACCAATTTCGTTTAGTCTTCCATGTCTTCGAGGACTGACTTTCCATTTCTTCAAAAAAGCATTGTTGAGCCGCAGCTACAGTGTCATCGACGTAAATGGAAGCTCTTGTGTTTGTTCCGACAGGCTGATCACCCGTCTACACCAGTCGCACAGTAGCGGGACTAGAAGATTGTCTTGAGATAGAGAATTCTGCTCTGTTTTCATCGACTTTTTCGAAAATGACAGCCGGAAAGAAAAAGACACTAGAACTGGATCGACGAGGACGTCAGAAGAAACAGCCCACAGGGCTAAGCATTCGTAGACTATGTTGCAGTCAGCTGTCGGGCCCTCCTCAGACTGGCACCGGTGCGATTGACAGCAGAAGACGCTCGGTGTCCTCAGCTGCGGCCGGCCGGGCCCGTCCCAGGTACGGGGGATAGGCACGGCGCACATGCCGGATACATGTGGTGGGGCCGCACCTGTGTTTTATTAATCTGCCGCGGGCAGATGGGTGGAGCCGGGCCCGGCCGGGCCGCACAAAGGCGACAGGGGGCAGGGCAGGCCAGGGCGACACTACCGGAACACGGCGTAACGCGATCGCCGCCGCGGCCAGCTGCCGTCTGCGTCTGGGCGGACGCCGGCGTCTGGGCCGCAGGGGGCGCTGGGGCGTGTGCGCGCGCCGCCACCTCAGCACGGCCTCGACACAGCCCCTCTGCGTGACCTGCCACTGGTTCCGAGACGGGGCTTTACCTGAAAACAGATCCACACGTTGATCAGAAATAGTTTTTGCTAAATACACTGAAGAGCCAAAGACACTGGTAACACCCGCCTCGTGTAGAGCATCCGCGAACACGCAGCAGTGCAGCAACACAACGTGGAATGGGCTCGACTGATGTCTGAAGTAGCGCAGGAGGGAATTGATACCATGAATCCTGCAGGTCTGTCCAAAAATCCATAAGAATACGAGAGGATGGAGATGTTTTTTGAACAGGACGTTGGAAGGCAGACATGACCAGTAATGTTCATGTCTGGGGAGTTTGGTGGCCAGTGGCAATGTTTAAATTCAGAACAGTGTTCCTGGAGCCACTCTATTGCGGAAGTGTTTAAACTCATAAGACTGTTCCAGGAGCTAGCCTGTAGCAATTCTGTACGTGTGGGGTGTCGCATTGTCCTGCTGGAATTGCCCCATGCCGTCGGGATGCACAATAGACATGAATGGATGCATGTGATCAAACAGGATACTTACGTATGTGTCACCTGTCTAGACGTATCAGAAGCCCCATATCACTCCAACTGCACACGCCCAGTGCCATTACAGAGCCTCCACCAGCTTGAATAGTCCCCTGCTGAGATGTACGGTCCATGTTTTCATGAGGTTGTCACCATACCCGTACACGTCCATCCGCTCGGTACAATTTGAAGCGAGACTCGTCCGTCCAGGCGACATGTTTCCAGTCATCAACAATCGGATTTCGGTGTTGATGGACCCAAGCGAAGCGTAAAGCTTTGTGTCGTGCAGTCATCAAGGGTGCATGAGGGCCTTCGGCCTCGAAAGCCCATACAGAAGACGTTTCGGTGAATGGTTCGCCCGCTGACACTTCTTGATGGCCCAGCACTGAAATCTGCAGCAGTTTTCGGAAGGGTTGAACTTCTGTTACGTTGAACGATTCTCTTCAATCGTCGTTGGTCCCAGTCTTGCAGGATCTTTTTTTCGGCCGCAGCGATGTCAGAGATTTTATGTTTTACCGGGCTCCTGATATTCACGGTATACTCGTGAAATGGTTCAAATGGCTCTGAGCACTATGGGACTTAACTTCTAAGGTCATCAGTCCCCTAGAAATAAGAACTACTTAAACCTAACTAACTTAAGGACAACACAAACATCCATGCCCGAGGCAGGATTCGAACCTGCGACCGTAGCGGTCGCGCGGTTCCACACTGTAGCGCCTAGAACCGCTCGGCCACCCAGGCCGGCCCACTCGTGAAATTGTCGTACGGGAAAATCCTCACTTCTTCGCTACCCGAAGATGATGCGTCCATCACTCGTGCGGCGACTATAACACCACGTTCAAACTCACTTAAATCTTAAACTGCCCCAGACACTTGTTGTCTTATGTAGGCTTTGCCGACCGCAATGCCGCATTCTGCCTGTTTACATATCTCTGCCAGAAGGAGAGGAGCAAATTACTCTTCACAAGATGGAAGAGTGTGTGACGTTATTTCAGTGATTGCAATACTGAATCAGAATGAGTCCTCTAACCCGAATGCATGCAATGAATCTGTTTGGAAGGATGCCATAGATTCCCAGCTGCAGTCTGGAACCGCGAGACCGCTACGGTCACAGGTTCGAATCCTGCCTCGGGCATGGATGTGTGTGATGTCCTTAGGTTAGTTAGGTTTAAGTAGTTCTAAGTTCTAGGGGACTGATGACCATAGATGTTAAGTCCGATAGTGCTCAGAGCCATTTTTTTTATTCCCAGCTACGTGGGCGACTTGAAGACTTGTTAAGTAACAGAAACCAGTATGTTGCCCTCAACGGCGAGTACTCATCAGGGACAAGGGTATCGTCGGGAGTGTCGCAGGGAAGCGTGATACGACTGCTTTCATTTGCGATATACATAAACGACTGGCGGACAGGGTAAGCAGTAGTCTGCGACTGTTTGCTGATAGTGTTGCGATGTATAAGAAGGTGTCGTTGAGTGACTGTAGGAGGACAGAAGATGTGCTTGACATAATTTTTAGTTATTGATACCGCTTGCTCAAAATGTAGAAAAATCTAAATTAATGCAGATGCGTATGGAAAAGAAATTCATAATGTTCGAAGCACTATTAAATATACAGGCGTAACGTTGCAAAGCAATATGAAATGAAATGAGTATTTAACGGCTGTAGTAGGGAATGCGAATGGTTGACTGCGGTTGTAGAATTTTAGGAAAGCGTTGTTCATCTGCAAAGGAAACCGCATATAGGACACTAGTGCAACTCATTTTTTAGTACTGTTCGAGTGTTTCCGATCCGCATCAGGTCAGATTAAAGGAAGACGCGGAAGCAAGTCAGAAGCGTCTGCTAGATCTGTTAAAGGTAGGTTCGAAGAACACACAAGTAGAACGGAGATACTCAAACGGGCATCACTCGATGGAAGGGAACGTACTTTTCGAGGAGCACTATTGACATTTGAGGCTGCCTGCAAAGCGATTCTACTGCCGCCAGCGTAAGTTTCACATTGGACCATGAAGATAAGATTAGAGACATTAGGCGTCGTACGGTGGAATATAGACAATCGTTCTTCCCTCGCTCTGTTTGCGAGTGGAGCAGAAAAGGATATGACTAGTAGTGGTACAGGTCACCCTCCTTTACGCGCCGTCAGGGGGCTTCAGATTATGTATTCAGATGCAGTAGTTCCTGACGCTACCTGGTCCACTGTTGTTGTATCCTGGATACTGGCGCTGGTATAGAGCTGACGTCAGGGTTGGTCCTACTGGGCTTTTTCTGGCTATAGTACTTCAAAATGATGCAGAAAGTTCATAGACAGATAGCATATGTGTCCACGAGTACTGTTGTCCTGAAAAATGGGATCACGATACTGTCACATGACAGGTAACGCATAAAGATTTAGAATGTCCATGACGTACCGTTTCGCCTTCATAGTTCCCTCAATCACTATCAGCCATGAGCTGAAGTTTACCCAAACCTTGACGCCAGGGGTAACATCGCTGGCCTATCCAAAACTTTGGAAAAATGAAACCTCTCCCCAGTTCTCCGCTATACTAGCCGACGATGATTATCCGGGCAATGCAAAACAGCGATCCACCGCTGAGCACAGTTCGAAGTCATTCATCAGCAGCCCACGCTTCCTGGTTACAGCATCACTCCAGACCAAAACACTGTGTTGTGGTGCTAACGGCAGTGTACGCAAGTGACGGTAATACCCTAATCTGGCTGCTACCGTCTCCGATCAATGGTGCGGGATGGCACAGAGTGTTCAGGGACGTCACTACTTGTTCTCCGATGGTAGGAGCAGATATGAAGGGGTAGCAGTGTGCTTAGTACAAAATACAGTGATGTTCCCTGGTGGTGGTCGGAGGTGGCGTATGCCTGCCGTAACTTTCCCATACAGTCCATCATGGGCCCACTGTCATATCCGAATGCCGTACAATTCTGGAAATCGCATGATTCAAGCAGAGGGCCAAATGGATACCACAATGAACACCTTTCAAGCTTCGAAGCTCAGTCATGTGTCGAGAACGCTGCGTGGCATATCTCTGAGTCCTTGTACTGATCATTCAACGTCTAACACTATTCACGTACCGTATGTAACCCCATCCCCCCCCCCCCCCCAGGACTGCTAACAACAGGAAACACGAACAATGTGCTTTGACACCATTGTCTCATTTCACCGTCGTTTTAATCCAATCACCACGATGGCTACACAAGCGATTCGTTTCTTTATACGAGGCCTGTTCAGAAAGTAAGCTCCGATTGATTGCCAAATTGAAACCACAGTGAACATCAGAAATGTTTTACTTGTAACAATTAGCTACACCTTTCAACTACTTCTCTACGTAGTCGCCGTTCTGACTTAGACTTTTGTCATAGCGTTGTACCAACTTTTCAATAGCCTCATCATAGAAGGCAGCCGCCAGTGCTTTCCGCCAATTCTCCACGCTGGCCTACACCTCGTTGTCTGTGTCAAAATGTTGTCTTCAAAGACAGCGGTTCATGTGACCAGAGATGAAACTCAGGGGGAGACAATTGCGGACTGTATTGTGGGTAATCTAACATTTCCATTTGAAAACGATGCAGGAGCATCTTCATTGCCCCTGCAGAATGCGGCTGAGAATTGTCTTGAAGAAGAAACAGCACGACAGTTATGTAATGTTAGCTGCATAGCTTCAGGCGAAATTTCTCACCAGGCCCTCGTACTTGGCGGCAGACACTATTTTCTAGACATCTTTACGCACTCACTGCGAGCTCAGAAATGAGAAGAGCGACGTGATGCTAACTGGGGTTATACTAGAGACACTACCCAACACATCTGTGCAAAGCTTTATCGGATTTTCATAGTCGTTTCCATTTCGCGACCGATCGGAGCTTACTTTTTGAACGCCCCTCGTATATTGTTGCTGAAGTAAAATGATATATTTCTGCTCGCCACGTCGCTCGTGCTCACATGGAAGCACTTATACCACTATAGGTATTTGCATTCAGACTGATGGAAACATTATTTCAGCATGCTACGATTTAAAGTTGTAGAGTGGGCTTTAACCTCCCAAACAATTACTATTTATGGTTCTAGTTTTAGCTTTCTGTTACTGTATTTTGAATAACAGTTTATTTAACATGGTGACAATTCTTGCTTTCAATATGCTTGAAAACGACAAAACATCGGAACTCCAATCACTATAAATATTTTCAAGATCCATAAGCTTTATGACGACAGTGAATTATCCAGAGAGAACTTGAAAGTACTTGAAGCTGGTGCAAAGATTGACAACTTCCTTTCAGTGTTCAGAAATATAAAACTGCCACTTCAAAAGCGCAGACGAGTATAAACTTTGATTAGAACACGAACGAGTCACAGTCTACTCGAACACTTGCGTGTGGGAGTTTGAGGGGTTCAAAATGGAAGCAGGTCTCAGACTTCGGTTCATTTGCAGGAAACTGGAAAATGCCGTCAGTCTACAAAGGACACCAGTTAGCAAAAAGGACCTCAGGAGATGTTGAATCTATATACACAAGAAACGGGGTTCGTACGGAAAATTTAGTTTCAGTCACGCGGAGAGCCCCTGTAAAACTCTGAAAAACCTGAATTTGCGGACACTTGACAGAAGCTATCCCCTCTATTCACAGTATTAAATGAAGAATCCAGGAATATTCTAAAGCACTGTATGTGTTGCTCTGTCGAGGTCAGATGAGACAAAATTCTGACATATTTCCATTTTTTAGGAAAAAATCGGTAATAAATGGTGGTATAGAAAATTGATTTGGCCATCAAGATTACACACTTTTCTAAAATAGCGAATGGCTTCGTCTTTATTGAATCATTTCCATATCTGAGTATATCGGCTATAAGAGTAACGCTTTGAATTCAATTAACAGAGTGCCCAAATTAAATGCCGAGCGAGATGACGCAGTGGTAAGATGGCATGCGCTTACACGGGAGGATGGTGGTTCATATCTCTTTCCGATCATCGAGATTTCGACATTCCGTGATTTCCGTAATCCTTCTTCCTTTTACAAGAGAAAACGTCGGCGGACCACATAAAACCACTCGGAGATCTGACGTCTAAAAAATAGTTTAGCGTATGTGGTAAAATTGCTGTGTATTGCATATTGTATATTAATGTACCTAAGTGACAGTGGGATAAATGAAATTGAAAGTAATTGGAGGAGAGGGCATTTGTGATCGTGGCGCCCATCGAAGAGTGCTTTGAGGCTAGCAGATAGGCATACTGATCTGCGAAGTTTCTGGTTCTAGACAAGCTAGCGTGTCCTAGTGATGAAGACTATTTATAGACTAAACCGACTGACTCGAATCTGAGGTGAACCTAGTCCAAATTCCTATCCAGCCATGTATAATTAGGTTTGCTGAGGCATCACTAAATAACTTGGAGTTAATACTTTGTTGATGTCTTTAAAAGGCAGTGTTGACCTCCTTCCTTCAGCCTCGTACAACTAAACTAGTGTTCCGTCTGTAACAATCTTAAAGTCGACGATACATAAAACTCTATTTCACCTTCGTTAGGTCCAACTGAATCTGCTTCTATTCCTCGATATCTAACACCAAACCTTCTTACCAATTTTGTTCCACAAGACCAATTACAGACGTAACATATACAAGCTGGATGTTGACCTAACGGCGACAGGAAGGGCATCTGCCAACCCCTAAATTAACCACGCAAATTCCGATCGTAGCCATGCCGTCCCCACGTAGATGCGGGAGAAAGGCAAAAGGAAAAGGACAAGTTAGATGTTGACCCACATGTTGAACTGATACCAAGTGGCAGCTACCAATGATAAGCTACACTGTGCCAACCACGTGTCTGAAGACAGCCGTCACGTCGCTAGTTTTGGGAATTGAGTGGCATTAGTCATGGCCAGGAAAACATCATTAGCATACGCTTTAAGAATGAATCTACGTTCGAGAATTGCCTCATTTCGGCCGGAACACAAGATTCCTAAGGTGTGCTATGTCCAGCTGAAGTGAGTCACTGGTGATTCCAGCCTTAAATCTACCAGACTACGGGGATGTTTAATTCTTATATTTGTCTCTCTGATCCAAATAGTCTATTTTCTATAGAATTACGATCAACTGGTTTAGCGGGGAGCATGAGGTGCGATAGTGAGGCTGAGTTTTACTCAAGCCAGGAACGTGTACTACTTTCCTGTGAAAATGGCAGTTGTCGTCTTGGAAGATGGGAGTGGCAATAGTATACACAAAATGAAGATGTGAAGTAAAGGGGCCACGCTCTGTCAGCTACAATGTTGATATAGAGACCCTGCTTCATGTTAAGGGTAAACTGGAATCCCGAGTTATGGTAAGAAATAGACTCCCAAAATACTAGTCTGAGCTACAAGCTCCACACACTGCATGTCTCATTTTACTGTGGGTGCACTCGACATATTAAGACGCGCAGCCTCATGGGCTGGTGCGGGCAATGATCATTTGCGACATACTAAGGTCTAAATTTTACTTCACCTCGAAACATTCGCTCAGATACTGGCTAAATACAGTTATATTCACTGAGAGCAATCATTGCTGCCGGCGTTGACAGTGGCGGCTCATGCAAAATTTACTCATGTCCTACAATGTGGAGGCCTGTAGCCTTTTGACTAGTTAGGATAGTGGCCGTAACTAAATTGAATATGTTAATTTTATATTTAAATATGTTTTATGTTTCAATATATTTAAAGTTTATAATTAATTGTTTAACATTACAAGGAATAAAATGAAATTCAAAAAATTTTATTAACAGTGGGAATCGAATCCCAGTAGGTGAACTACCAGTCAGTACGCCCGGTCTGTCGGCTACAGCGCCTTTACAACGAGTGCTTCTCTAAAATTCCTCATACTCTATGCTTGCACAATACGTTACACGCAATTTCAAGAAGAAAAAAAAATACTGACCTGACGCTGCCAGCAATGGACCACTCTTTTTGCCCAAAGCGATGACGTCACATCATAGTATGCACAGTCAAAAACAGACAGCTGTATCCCTCTCTCAGCTGATCGTAGCGCAGCTGACTATCATTTCA
Organism: Schistocerca serialis cubense; assembly: GCF_023864345.2. NCBI lineage: Eukaryota > Metazoa > Arthropoda > Insecta > Orthoptera > Acrididae > Schistocerca > Schistocerca serialis. Next base: position 337,186,275 of record NC_064638.1, read on the forward strand.
GCACTCGACACTGGCTTCTATTTATCGGGGAGAGCGCAACAAAACATGTTTGTAATTCAAAATTCCCATTACATGCAGTTCACTCTACAATAGTCGCTCGGAAACTGCTTGAGGTGGACCTCCACTCACGGAAAGCAGCAATTCCGGTTACGTTTGAAACAGATTACTATGGACAAGGTGTGACGCTTGAATCTGATCTCTGTCAGGTACGATCTGACCTCTATCACTATTGCTCTAATACTGTCTTACATGGCCACATGCGGTACACAATTCCTCGCAGGACACGTTTACTAGGCGTTGAAACACCAACAAATCGGGCAGATTCAGTCATGTCTACAGGTCGACTCATTTCATTGCGATGATTCCATTTAAGTGACCGGCAGATGTAACCCTTTTCACTGCCATGACAAGTCAGCGGTGGTGGGTCACATCACCTGGTGCCTTATCTAAACAATCGACAGCGCTCCAAAGCGACCAGTCTTCTCTTTGAAGAGGGTGAATAATATTTTGCCTTACATTTGTGTGGAGCGCTGCCTGTTTTTTATTTCAGAAATCTCTTAAGCTTACTCACTGCGCCACTTGTCACTGTAATTGCTTGATGCATAGTATCGTATTTGAGTATCATTTAGTACAAGTGATTCAGCTGAGACCCTATGGGTGGATACCGTTGTACCTCTGACATCGGACAGCAAGAGCGACGCCGGAGTGGCCGTGCGGTCTAGGCGCGTGACCGCTCCGGTCGCAGGTTCGAATCCTGCCTCGGGCATGGATGTGTGTGATGTCCTTAGGTTAGTTAGGTTTAAGTAGTTCTAAGTTCTAGGGGACTGATGAACACAGATGTTAAGTCCCATAGTGCTCAGAGCCATTTGAACCATTTTTTTTTTTTTTTAGCTTGGGCGATACCATATGATGTTTGCTGCTAACGACTCCTCCGGCGGCCGGTAAGAGGCGCCAGCAGTCTATGACAGAACAGCGTCGTCGACGTAATGTTGGAGACAAAATCCAGCTGCGGGGCACCTACAGGAGACTTCAAATCGTGCTGTGCTGAAGCCTGTACCTCACTTGCAGCATACTTCAGTGACTAGCCTGTTTATTGGATTTCAAATATACTACTTCATGTAGTGTAAATCTAAACTTTCACTACCGGAAATGTCATATTTAATAAAATATTCCGGGCTATTATGCCGTAGTCCGATGGACTCCACATTAAAACCCAAATTTTCGTCCAAACTGGGGACATTTTCATGGGGTGATCGTAGCTTCTTTCAGTGTCTGATTCATACCATGACTCGCTACTGACTGCAGCAAAATTTAGCTTGCGCGTGCTCCCGCGCTGTGACGTGACGCCACATGCCTTGAGTAACAGAGCTCAATTGGCCATTGTCATTTGCCGTCGTCAGCTGTTGCTGTCACGCTTTTTTGGAAGAGTAGCGCACATCTTCTTCAGCAGCAAGATCAGGGTGTCATTCAATTTGAGTCCTCCTTCTTCCGTATAACTGGGGGAGGTGTACTTGAGTACTACAAAAATAACAGTTAAAAAACTACTAGAACAGCACAAGAGGAACTTTAGTGCGGCAGAGTTGACAGATCAGCTGTTGCGGAACATGTTTTGCAACCAGGAAAGAACCACATTCTCTTTGATAGAACCTAAATACTGGCAGCCACAAGAGGATACCTTGAAAGACTGTACAGAGAGGCCATAGAGATTCTAAAAAAAAACTAGGAATTTCAGTAGGAAAGAATGAGGGCTTAAACTGAGTAATATCTGTAGCACGAAGCTGAAGAAGATGTATACTAGTCTTCCCTCATGGGGCCGTAACAACGGCGGACGACGGCACCCTACAACGGCCAATTCCGCTAGGGTAGTCAAAGCATGTAATGTCACATCATTGCGGGAGAGCACGCGTACGTGGAATTTTAGCGCAATCATTAGCGAGCCAGGGTGTGAACCGGACACTCAGAGAGGACTGCAAGAGCCGACAAGTAAGAGAATCATCGCACAATCAGCTTAGTAGCTCACGCATACAAGAATAATGTAAGAATAATGGAAGAGAAAATTGAGGATCTGTTAGATGAACAGTTTGGCTTTGGGAAACGTAAAGGCACCAGAGAGGCGTTTTCAGTAGATAACGGAGGCAAGATTGAAGAAAAGTCATGCGACGTTCATAGGATTCGTCGACCTGGAAAAAGCGTCCGACAGTGTCAAATAGTGCAAGATGTCTGAAATTCTGAGGAAAATAGGTGTAAGCTACTGGAAAATACGGGTAATGTGCAATACGTACAAGAAACAAGAGGGATCAATAACACTGGAAGACTAAGAAAGAATTGTTCGAATTAAAAAGGTGTATGACAGAGAGCAAGAGTGAGATTAGAATTCAAGGTGAAAGGATGTCAATGATAGGATTCGCTGATGAGACTGATGTCCTTAGAGCAAGCGAAGAAGAATTACAGGATATGCCGAAAGGAATAAACAATCTAATGACTACAGGATATGGACTGAGAATAAACCGGAAAAAAATAAGTAATGAGAAGTAGCAGAAATAACAACAACGAAAAGCTTAATATCAGAATTGACGATGACGGAGTAGACGAAATTAATGATTACTGCTGCCTTGGGAAGAAAATAACCCATGACGGAAGGAGCAAGGAGGAAATAAAGGCAGACTAGCAGAGGCAAAGAGGGCGTTCCTGGACAAAGAAGTCAACTGGCATCAAACGCAGGCCTTAGTTTCAGGAATATATTTCTGAGAATGTACGTTTGTAGCTCAACATCGAGTGATAGTAAAACGTGGCCTGTTTGAAACCCCGATCAGAACAGAATCGAAACATTTGTGATTTGGTAATACACAAGAACGAATACAAGGTAACGAATGAGGAGGTTCTCCGAAGAATCGGCGAGGAAAGGAATATACGGAAAACAGTGACAAGCAGAAGGGACAGGATGACAGAACATGTGTTAAAGATACGAGGTAATAACTTCCATGGCACAAGAGGGAGCTGCAAAGGGTAAAAACTGTATAGAAAGACAGAGATTGGAATACGTTCAGCAAGTAATTGAGAACGTAAGTTGCAAATGCTACTATGAGACGGAAAGGTTTGCATACGAGAAGAATTTGTGGCAGTTAGAAAACTGATGACTGAGAAAAGAAGAGAGGGGGGATGGAGTGTGAGGGAGTCGAACCACAGTGGGAGTAATATTGACGGCGAGGAGTAGCATTTTGAATGTGTGTGTTTGCGAGGAGTGGCCGTGCGGTTTGAGGCGCAATGTCACGGACTGTGCGGCCCCTCCACCGGAGGTTCGAGTCCTCCAAAAAATGGTTCAAATAGCTCTGAGCACTATGGGACTTAACTTCTGAGGTCGTCAGTCCCCTAGAACTTAAAACTACTTAAATCTAACTAACCCAAGAACATCACACACATCCATGCCCGAGGCAGGATGCGAACCTGCGACTGTAGCGATCGCGCGGTTCCAGACTGTAGCGCCTAGAACGGCTCTGCCACTTCGAGTCCTCCCTCGGGCATGGGTGTGTGCGTTGTTCTTAGCATAAGTTAGTTTAAGTAGTGTGTAAGTCTAGGGACCGATGACCTCAGCAGTTTGGTCCCTTAGGAATTGAAACACATCTGGACAGTTGAGTGTGCGTGTGTGAGGAAAACAGATGAGGTTATTAAAATGTGAGAGCAACAGGGGCAATTTCAAATGGAGCTGAAATTGTGGAAAAGCGGAGGCTTACACTATAACACCTTATCAAGCCAGAACACTATCCAACACCAACATTAACGCCATTTCATCCAGACGATGAAGACTTGGTATCATACTACAGACGATAGCAGCTCCACTTCCAGGCGAGTAGCATAACAGACGTTGCTAAACCGAGTGCTTTTCTGCCATCTAATAACCCCATGATACTGAGTGTTCTACAAAAATTACGTCCACTCGTTAAACCTGAGTCTTTGGGTTTGTCTGAAACCCACAGTTTGCTCTCGACACATATAGGCTTTCATTCTTTCGTTGTATGAAGTTGTCGCACCAATTAAATCGCATGTCTAACGCTATTTTGTCCAAAACTGACATAATAAGACCGTGGCTGTGTACAATTAATGTAGGGTAATTCTTACAAAAAAGAAGACTGCAACCAGCCACTGTTAATACCGCTATTTATTTACGTAAATAGCGCCGTTACCGGTTTCGAACTGGCAAGTTCATCATCAGACGGCTGTTCACATGATTTGCAAGATACACTTTACATTATCTTCCGTTTCCGATTTTTATTCTTCCATGTGGGGTACTCGTGGTCTAGGGGCGCCGGCACGGTAGCTCAGCGTGTTCGGTCAGAGGGTTTAACTACCCTCTGTAATAAAAAAACTAAGTGAACGGATCAATGAACAAACTGAACGGGTGTCATGAGACGTCCGCTCCGATCATATAAATAGAACAAAATGAGATCAACAAATTAAAAAAAAGGGTAGCGTCTTTGATTCATAATCAAAACGTCTTCGGTCCCGGGTTCGATCCCCGCCACTGCCTAAATTTTGATAAATAATCAGCATTGGCGGCCGAAGACTTCCGGCATAAGAAGTCAGCCTCATTCTGCCAACGGCCTTGTCAAAGAGGGCGCAGGAGCTGATAGAGGTTCAGGGCACTCTCTTGTCCTAGGGGTGGGAAATTGCCCCTAAAGGCGGAAGGATCAGCAATGATCAACGACATGAGGATGCAGAAGGCAATGGAAACCACTGTATTAAAGACACGTAACGTGTATCCACAGGACATGTGGCCTGTAATTGAAGAAGTGTCATGATGATCTCTCCATTGGCAAAAGATTCCGGAATAGTCCCCCATTCGGATCTCTGGGAGGGGACTGCCAAGGGGGAGGTTACCATGAGAAAAAGATTGAATAATCAACGAAAGGATAACGTTCTACGAGTCGGGGCGTGGAATGTCAGAAGCTTGAACGTGGTAGGGAAACTAGAAAATCTGAAAAAGGAAATGCAAAGGCTCAATGTAGATATAGTAGGGGTCAGTGAAGTGAAGGGGAAGGATGACAAGGATTTCTGGTCAGATGAGTATTGGGTAATATCAACAGCAGCAGAAAATGGTATAACAGGTGTAGGATTCGTTATGAATAGGAAGGTAGGGCAGAGGGTGTGTTACTGTGAACAGTTCAGTGATCGGTTTGTTCTAATCAGAATCGACAGCAGACCAACACCGACAACGATAGTTCAGGTATACATGCCGACGTCGCAAGCTGAAGATGAGAGAAGTGTATGAGGATATTGAAAGGGTAATGCAGTATGTAAAGGGGGACGAAAATCTAATAGTCATGTGTGACTGGAATGCAGTTGTAGGGGAAGGAGTAGAAGAAAAGGTTACAGGAGAATATGGGCTTGGGACAAGGAATGAAAGAGGAGAAAGACTAATTGAGTTCTGTAACAAGTTTCAGCTAGTAATAGCGAATACCCTGTTCAAGAATCACAAGAGGAGGAGGTATACTTAGAAAAGGCCGGGAGATACGGGAAGATTTCAATTAGATTACATCACGGTCAGACAGAGATTCCCAAATCAGATACTGGATTGTAAGGCGTACCCAGGAGCAAATATAGACTCAGATCACAATATAGTAGTGATGACGAGTAGGCTGAAGTTCAAGACATTAGTCAGGAAGAATCAATACGCAAAGAAGTGGGAAACGGAAGTACTAAGGAATGACGAGATACGTTTGAAGTTCTCTAACGCTAAAGATACAGCAATAAGGAATAGCGCAGTAGGCAGTACAGTTGAAGAGGAATGGACATCTCTAAAAAGGGCCATCACAGAAGTTGGGAAGGAAAACATAAGTACAAAGAAGGTAGCTGCGAAGAAACCATGGGTAACAGAAGAAATACTTTAGTTGATTGATGAAAGGAGGAAGTACAAACATGTTCCGGGAAAATCAGGAATACAGAAATACAAGTCGCTGAGGAATGAAATAAATAGGAAGTGCAGAGAAGCTAAGACGAAATGGCTGCAGGAAAAATGTGAAGACATCGAAAAAGATATGATTGTCGGAAGGACAGACTCAGCATACAGGAAAGTCAAAACAACCTTTTGTGACATTAAAAGCAACGGTGGTAACATTAAGAGTGCAACGGGAATTCCACTGTTAAATGCAGAGGAGAGAGCAGGTAAGTGGAAAGAATACATTGAAAGCCTCTACGAGGGTGATGATTTGTCTGATATGATAGAAGAAGAAACAGGAGTCGATTTAGAAGAGATAGGGGATCCAGTATTAGAATCGGAATTTAAAAGAGCTTTGGAGGACTTACGGTCAAATAAGGCAGAAGGGATAGACAACATTCCATCAGAATTTCTAAAACCATTGGGGGAAGTGGCAACAAAACGACTATTCACGTTGGTGTGTAGAATATATGAGTCTGGCGACATACCATCTGACTTTCGGAAAAGCATCATCCACACAATTCCGAAGACGGCAAGAGCTGACAAGTGCGAGAATTATCGCATAATCAGCTTAATAGCTCACGCATCGAAGCTGCTTACAAGAATAATATACAGAAGAATGGAAAAGAAAATTGAGAATGCGCTAGGTGACGATCAGTTTGGCTTTAGGAAAAGTAAGCCGTCCGGTGTGGCCGTGCGGTTCTAGGCGCTTCAGTCTGGAACCGCGTGACCGCTACGGTCGCAGTTTCGAATCCTGCCTCGGGCATGGATGTGTGTGATGTCCTTAGGTTACTTAGGTTTAAGTGGTTCTAAGTTCTAGGGTTCTGATGACCACAGATGTTAAGTCCCATAGTGCTCAGAGCCATTTGAACCATTTAGGAAAAGTAAAGGGACGAGAGAGGCAATTCTGGCGTTACGGCTAATAATGGAAGCAAGGCTAAAGACAAATCAAAACACTTTCATAGGATTTGTCGACCTGGAAAAAGCGTTCGATAATATAAAATGGTGTAAGCTGTTCGAGATTCTTAAAAAAGTACAGGTAAGCTATAGGGAGAGACGGGTCATATACAATTTGTACAACAACCAAGAGGGAATAATAAGAGTGGACGATCAAGAACGAAGTGCTCGTATTATGAAGGGTGTAAGACAAGGCTGTAGCCTTTCGCCCCTACTCTTCAATCTGTACATCGAGGAAGCAATGATGGAAATAAAAGAAAGGTTCAGGAGTGGAATTAAAATACAAGGTGAAAGGATATCAATGATACGATTCGCTGATGACATTGCTATCCTGAGTGAAAGTGAAGAAGAATTAAATGATCTGCTGAACGGAATGAACAGTCTAATGAGTACACCGCATGGTTTGAGAGTAAATCGGAGAAAGACGAAGGTAATGAGAAGTAGTAGAAATGAGAACAGCGAGAAACTAAACATCAGGATTGATGGTCACGAAGTCAATGAAGTTAAGGAATTCTGCTACCTAGGCAGTAAAATAACCAATGACGGACGGAGCAAGGAGGACATCAAAAGCAGACTCGCTATGGCAAAAAAGGCATTTCTGGCCAAGAGAAGTTTACTAATATCAAATACCGGCCTTAATTTGAGGAAGAAATTTCTGAGGCTGTACGTCTGGAGTGCAGTATTGTATGGTAGTGAAACATGGACTGTGGGAAAACCGGAACAGAAGAGAATCGAAGCATTTGAGATGTGGTGCTATAGACGAATGTTGAAAATTAGGTGGACTGATAAGGTAAGGAATGTGGAGGTTCTACGAAGAATCGGACAGGAAAGGAATATGTGGAAAACACTGATAAGGAGAAGGGACAGGATGATAGGACATCTGCTAAGACATGAGGGAATGACTTCCATGGTACTAGAGGGAGCTGTAGAGGACAAAAACTGTAGAGGAAGACAGAGATTGGAATACGTCAAGCAAATAATTGAGGACGTTGGTTGCAAGTGCTACTCTGAGATGAAGAGGTTAGCACAGGAAAGGAATTTGTGGCGGGCCGCATCAAACCAGTCAGTAGACAGATGACCAAAAAAAAAAAAAAAAAAAAGTGGAGAAATATTTTTGGTGTAATGGTGCCCTACGGTAGAAAACACTGTTACATGATTGTAACAAAAATTGTCAATTGTAAGAGGTGATGCAATAAATATTTCCACCACTGCACCAGCTTCTTCATTGATACGTAATCCAGTCATGAGGTTTTTAACATGAAGCAGCACAAACTCATTACAAACAGCTGCAGCCGTTTGGCCTTGAGTGTCCAGCCCGCAACTCCATATAGTAGTACCGATGACGTATAACAGTGCAGTGGTAAACCAGATTGTTGTCTTCCCAAGTTGATCCCGTTTTCCTGATAGCCAGCGTCATCAGTGATTTCGTCACTCTCCCGAGTAAAAATTTCTAAGGTGCCCAAACCGAAAAGAATGGAATTGATCCTATTCGATGTAACACTGTAGGAATAAAAATTCCTTAACCTCTAATATGTGAGTCCTATCACTCAGAAATACGCGGAAAAGCGTAGAACTTGTGGTAAAATGAAATCCTATAACGCAGGCGTAACTCACTAGTTAGTTGAACTGTAATGTCGTACTTCCTCACATACTTCTTTAGTGGTGGGATAATTCGTTCCCTCCACACGCATGGTGCAATTTTCCGACGGTGTAAATTGAGTTTTTGCACTTCACATGTGGGTCTTAACGGATCTCACTGGGTCTGACAGCGTTATATCTCTGAAATTACGGAGCTCATTTCGTAAATGAAGGGGCGTCCTAGCGTGGTCTAATCAAAAGGTGTAAACCATGCCACGGCAGAGCTCAGGGCGGGAATTTTCATTTGGAAATAGCAGGGGAACAATTACACGCCACGTCGTGGGTTGCTTTATCACCAGCTGTAACACGAGCAGTAGTGTCGTCTCTTCTGAATTAATATCAGTAGCGTTAATTACAATATATTTAAAATCCAGTACATCTGTAACTTGTGATGAGCAGAGTGTAAATTTAATCACAGTCCCACAGTCTGCCAGAAATATTGAATGTTGACTCCCGCCAAAGAAGCTACATGTGTTGGCTTAGAACTTAAGTCCTGGAAATTATACTTAGTCTACTTACGACATTATTGACGCTGCGCACTGTCCAACTATACTGGCGCACTCTTTCGCTGTTCTGCAATCCTGTCAGATCTGGATTAACATCTAGGATTTAGAAATACAGTTAAGGGAACCAAAAATAATCATTCTTTTGCAGGAAAAATTCACAATGCCACATCGAGACTCCAATGACATACACTCTCTTTATGTTTCCTTAAATTGACAATAATATAGAAACAAGATACGTAATGGAGCAAGCATTTTTTTAGTATGTATAACATTCGAACCCTTTTTGTCTACCGAGACGTTGAAGAAACCATAACTGTTTTAATGCAACGGTGTAGCTTCATCAATGTTCGTGAGCACTCGGAAGATCGATTCTACTTACATGTTTCGAGTTTTTAGTGAATTTTCTTGAGTAAAAAAAGGTGCTAATGCAATACTTTAGACTACAACGGCTGTCTGACAATGTAAGTTTCGTTAAGTTATGTGACATAACTGAACGGAGACGAAACTGCTCGGGGACCGCTGTCTTCGCTTTCAAATGAAAGATATTTCGCATCTTAAACGAATACTTTCGTTGCAAAACATACAGCCCTAATCATCACATGATCAGCTTCATTACATATTTATTTATTTAATCTTATCAGATAAGGGTCTTCATGCCTTCTTTTATATCGAAACATAGCAAATTTATCTTTTGAGGAGTACTTAAATGCCTTCAAAAACATACTCAGATTTTATTAGAAATCTGAGTATGAAATGAAATAAAATGATCGTATTTCCGGCCGGTGTGGCCGAGCGGTTCTAGACGCTTCAGTCTGGAACCGCGCGACCGCTACGGTCGCTGGTTCGAATCCTGCCTCGGGCATGGATGTGTGTGATGTCCTTAGGTTGGTTAGGTTTAAGTAGTTCTAAGTTCTAGGGGACTGATGACTTCAGATGTTAAGTCCCACAGTGCTTAGAGCCATTTGAGCCATTTTTTTTTTAATGATGGTATTGCATTTATTGGCCGGGATATCCGCTTCGGGGTTCGGCCGCCGTGTTGAAAGTCTTCTTAGTTGACGCCACTTCGGCGACTTGTATGTCAATGATGATGCAAATGATTAATGAAGGACAAACAACACACAGTCCCCTGCCGGGAATCGAACCCGGGCCCCATTGCGTGGTAGGCGGTAACGCTACCGCTGCGCTACAGAGGCGGACTACGTATATAGGATTGCATTTATTACAAATCTGCGTATGTATAAATGAATTTTCAGAACAGCTCACCCTCTTTCGCTGAGTGAAAGATGCCCGCGTGGGATTAGCCGAGCGGTCTGGGCGCTGCTGTCATGGGCTGTGCGGCTGGTCCCGGCGAAGGTTGGAGTCCTCCCTCGCGGATGGATGTTTGTGTTTGTCCTTAGGATAATTTAGGTTAAGTAGTGTATAAGCTTAGGGACTGATGACCTTAGCAGTTAAGTCTCATAAGATTTCACAAACATTTGAACATTTTTTTTGAGTGAAAGATGCTTTCTGTACTGTACACCAATGTTTGTAAAATGTCCAATATGCAGGAAGAATGGTCTCCATGAATCTTATATACGAGGGTGCTGAAAATCGTGAACGAGTGATGATTAATATCGCAGAGAGATGATATAACCGTGTGGCTAGCGTCGTTGTTGTTCACAAAGTGCAGTTAGCGAAAAGTCGCCAAACGAAATGGAAACGTGACAATGCGGACCAATATCAGTCGATTACGTCGCAGAACTAGTACCTGTACATGAGAGTTTGAATCTGAATTCAGCAGAACAGCCGGTCGGTGTGGCCGTGCGGTTCTAGGCGCTTCAGTCTGGAACCGCGTGACCGCTACGGTCGCAGGTTCGAATCCTGCCTCGGGTACGGATGGGTGTGACGTCCTTAGATTAGTTAGGTTTAATTAGTTCTAAGTTCTAGGCGACTAATGACCTCAGAAGTTAAGTCGCATAGTGCTCAGAACCATTTGAACCATTTTTTTTTTCAGCAGAATAGTCGTTCATTTGAGAATGTGTCACACCGCATCATTTCACCCTGTACATCTGTATCTATTATGCGCAAGCCTCCTTATGGCGGATGGCGGAGAATACGTTATGCAGTATTATCGTCCCATATCCCTTATACCAGTTCCATTCGTGAATGATTCGCGGGAAGAACGATTGTTTGTTAGCCTCTGTGTGAGCTCGACACCTCCTTAATTTTACGGGTTGACTCTTCTACGACCTTGACAGAGAACGCCTCCCTCGCAGCATGTGCTACTGGAGTTGGCTGAGCATTTCCGTGATGCTTACCACACTTAATAATTCAGCTGTAACGAAACGGGCTGTTTTTGTTTCGATCTTCTCCATTCGCTCTACCAATGCTCTCTAGTACGCATCCCGGCCTGAAGGGCACTATTCAAGAAATTGGTTAAAGAGGTTTTTGTAAGCTACCTCTTTTGTAGCCCGGCTACACTCCTTCCAATGAGTTTCTGTCTGACATCTGCCTTACTTCCGATTAGTTTTATGTGATCATTCCTTTTTAAATCGCTCCTTATGCATTCTTCTACATATTTTAAGGACATGGCTGCTTCCATTGAATGTTCTCTAGTCGTGTAGTCACACAATTATGGGTCTTTGTGACTAATTATGCATAACACATTACATTTGTTTACGTCGAAAGTCACCTGGTCAGTCCGTGCAACAAGCGTCGATTCTTTGCACGCCTTCCTGCATTTTAGTACACTTTGCTAGCGCTGCATCTTCTCTGGCTACCACAACATCATCTGCGAAAAGCCTCGTGGAAATTATGAAGTTACCACGAGCTCATTTACACAATTTTAGAAAAGTAATGTCCTAAAAATTTCATTTTACGTCTGAAGATGTCTCTCCGTTATGGATGATTTGTAGTGCCCTGTTTATTAGAAAACCTTTAATCCAGTTTCACCGTTGATCTGATATTCCGTCTGCGCCTAGTCAGTTCATTAGGAAGCAGTATGGAACTGTATCGGACCCTTTCCGTAAGTCAAGAACGCAACATCTAGCCGAGTGCCTATATCTATGGCTTTTTTGGTCTCGTGGGCGAAGAGAGCGAGTTGGATTTCATGTAGTTCATGTTTTCAGTACCAATGTAGATTCATAAAGAGGAGATTATTGGTCTCCAGAATTGTCGTAGATGCGACCACAAAACTTTTCCACAATTCTGCAGTAGACAAAGCTCTGTCTAAGGCCTTGCCTAATCGGCGGTGTGAGTCTTCCGCATCGTCCTCTACGCTCCTCGGAATATTGGACAGCATCATCATCAGCTTCGAGCGTCTGTTCGATGACTCTTCTTGGAAACGGAAATGATCTGCACCTTTTTGCAATCCCTAGGAACGCTTCACTCCTTCGGCCTCCTACGTAATACTGCTGCCATCACAGGAGCAAATTCTTTGGCATGCCCTATGAAGAATCGTATTGTTATTCCATCAGGTCCACTGGCCTTTCTTCTTGTGAGGTTCCTCCTGTTCTAAAATGTATTTTATTTTCCAAATTTTAGTTTAGTAGAGCTATGCACATTGCAGAAGTAATTCGCTGCCTTAAGCAGTGCTGCAGAAAACGATGGCAGCGAGTAGGAAGCTGTTTCACACGGAGGTAGTGGTGCTGAGAGGACCGTGGGGATGAGTGGGGAGAATTACGAGAGGCCGGAGAGCGAATCTTGTTTGGCGGTCAGTCAGTAAGAGAACCACAGGTGTTTTAGTACGACGCTCAGAGTTTTCTTTATAACGAAGTGGTATGAAGTTGTACGATGTAAGCAAAAGATTTCGGCCAATTGCAGATCTCGCCATTCGGTAATAGGATGTATCCGGAGTCTGTTCCTATGTGATAGTCGTCTTTACGATGCTACGGAAATTTATTAGCTTTTTCAGATGAATTGTTTCAGACTGTTAAATTGTTACTGTTTTACGGTGTTCGCTAATAAACGCATCGTAATGGCATCCCGGGCAGGTAGCCTGCTTGCACCTTCTGAAGAATCCAGTGAGATATGAGGACTACTGCGAGGGACACAACCTAGGAGAGATTCGGTGGAAATCTTACTCGCCGATTCATTAACATAATCCACGAAAGTTTTAGATTAACTAGCGCAGTCTCAGTTGGTAATGAATGAGCAGTTATACTGTACGTAGCTATAATGCTTTCTAAGGAATCGCGGCTAAACTCAGCGGTTTAGTACAGCGAGGAGTTTTTCAGTCGCTTGAGTAACACCAGTTGGTTTTCTGTTCTGTGGTCACATACTTTAGTATCTGTCATTCTGGCGTTCGCATGACGATTTAAAGGTTGAATCACCATAGTACGATTTTTCTCATTGAGACAATTGTTGAAAAAGTCGTTTAGTATTTCGGCTTTCTTCCTGCCATTTTCCTTTTAGATAACATTGCCCGCATCTCGTGGTCGTGCGGTAACGTTCTCGCTTCCCACGCCCAGGTTCCCGGGTTCGATTCCCGGCGGGGTCAGGGATTTTCTCTGCCTCGTGATGGCTGGGTGTTGTGTGCTGTCCTTAGCTTAGTTAGGTTTAAGTAGTTCTAAGTTCTAGGGGACTGATGACCATAGATGTTAAGTCCCATAGTGCTCAGAGCCATTTGATTTGGATAACATTGTCGTCACAGAATATCTGGACAAATGGTTTCGATGTGTCACTGATTTAACGTAAGACCAAAACTTTTTAGGAATTTCTGTCAGTTACGTAGACAGAATTTTACTTTCGAATTCTGTAAACGCATGGCTATTAAGCTGGCTTTGGCTTTGTTCAGTTTTTGTTTCTGAGATTTTGTATCGATTTAAACTTGCAGTGAGTCTCGTCCTGCTCTCGTAACACCTTTCTGACATGACTGTCGGACCAGTGCAAGTCTTTTCCATCCCCCACAACTCTGCTTGGCACAAATCTGTCTGAGGCGTCTTGTACAACACTCATGAAATTTGTCCAGTCATGCTCAGCATTCTCGATGTTGGTGACGATTATTTTGTGTTGTCTACTAAGATAATCTGAAATTTGTTTTTTTTTTTTGTTCCTCTCCCTAAGCAAAATTATCTTCCTATCTTTCTTTACCTTCCTGTTTACGGCCGTACTCAGTGATGCTGTAACGGTCTATGATTATTCGTTCCTTGTTCTGTGCTAATTGGGTCGAAATATTCTGGCTTCTTCGTGACAATGAATTGTAATACGCTGCATTCTCCAGTAGGTGCTCAAGGCAGTTTTCGGGTAGGACATTTAGAACAATTACAGATTATTCCTTGTCGCTACCACCCCCTTAATCGCTCCAGTTTTTTGATCTATAGGTGGTAAGTTGAAATCTGCACCTGATACTATAACAAAGCACGTTGCAACAATATTGAAGTATGCGTAACTGCTCTCAACCACAAGCAGTTATAGGTCATCCACAATGTTTTATTGAAGCTGAATCCCTGTAAAGGGCGTGGAGCTGTCTGTGTTGATCGCTTGTCATTGTCTATTGAGAGGTACACGTGATATGCATGCCACTGTGTCAACGTAAAAGAGCCTGCTTTACTTCTTCACCTATTGATCCCTTTTCATAGTCCCCATATAAATTTTAATAATGTCATATCTTAGAGCCACATCGGGCTGTGTTTATATTACCCTGGTAACGCTAAAATTTTTATACGAGCGGAAGGAACATTGTGGCCTTGGAGAGGTCCTCCGTGTGTAAGAGAGCCTTTATGGAAGTCGGGTTCACGATAACCGGAAACATGAAGGAGTAATGTGACTACGTATTACTAAAAACGAAAAGAAAAAAAACTCGACGAATGTGAAACGTATCTCGGCGTATCGAATATTCAAATAACTTACGGAATTTAGGTGACTAATGTCCTTGACAACCGCCGATTTGTGACAGGCATAAAAATAACTGGCTGTACATCTACTGAAATACTGATAGCACAGAAACGTCTAGAGGAGTCCTTCATGTAACAGTGGATACCAGCTGACTAATGACAGTGGTGGACTAAGGACAAATGAAACTAACATAGAAAATATGAAAAACGGAAGGGTAGTTATTGACATACTAAAATTCACAAAGACACTTCAGAAGAATGGATTGTATTGTCACTAAAAATATTCAAAAAAAGAATCATGTCAGAGGCAGAGTGGAGTAGGGAAGCATAGATTTCTGCGATATCCCAGCGTCAATAATTGTTTTGAAACTGAGGAACAAGTTCCTGAAATGCTTTGTCTGAAACACAGCATTTTATAAAAGTTAAATTGGGCTTTTGGAAAGCTGTAGCATTGTATCAGATGCCACGTAAGAATTTTAAGGATAAAATGGTCGAAATGAAGATATGTTAGACACGCGAATAAGCGACAGGATAAATGGAAGACTACTTAGGTTTCCTGGGATACATGCTTGGTACTAGAGGAAGAAGTAGAGGGGAAATATTGGACACGCAGGCTGAGGTAGGAATAAGTTAAACAGGCTATCGAAGAAGTCTGCTGTAGCACACGTCTAGTGCTGAAATGTTTTGCTTACGACTGCAAGATATGTTGGATAGCAAGCAGGCAGTGGAATTCCTTACTTAAAGTAAGGAATCTTAAATCTAACGCATAAGCTGAACGAATTGGAGTCCAGTCTTTTTTTCCTGGCAGAAATACAGTATTTTGAGCTGTTGTTTTAATATTGAAAATTATAACGGT
Source organism: Schistocerca serialis cubense (assembly GCF_023864345.2). Classification (NCBI taxonomy): domain Eukaryota; kingdom Metazoa; phylum Arthropoda; class Insecta; order Orthoptera; family Acrididae; genus Schistocerca; species Schistocerca serialis. The sequence continues at coordinate 337,201,977 of NC_064638.1, forward strand.
AACAAGTCACTCTTCAGTATTATTCCTGTACTAAACGAAGATTAGTCTACGGTACATTTTGCGTTGTCCTCGAATGGGGCCATTACCAGTTTCACAACTAACAAATCTATCTTTAGACGATGTGCACGCTTTATTGCGAGCATTCCTCTTATACATTCAGTTTAAAGTGAGACTTCTGCGGTTTCCTGAAGTGGTTAAACTTTTTTGAAGTAGTGGTACCCTACAGTAGGGGCGGATATTAGAAACAGATTGATGTTCCTCAGATCTATGGACGTACTACAACAACACATCTCCTCTCTGATGTAAACTGAATTATTTCGTGAGCTATCTACGACTGTACTTCTGTGCCGATCAAGGACGACCAATTTCTTTACTTCGAAATGATGCTTCTTGCTTACGACTGTAAATTAAACCAATCGCTTTCTTTTTTTTATTTTTAAGTATACAAATTATCGACCAAATGGCGTAGTGGTTAAGGCACTAGTTCACGGTTTTGAGAGGACCAGGGTTCAAATTGAGATTTAAGTTTCATTTGATTTCCATACTTCACTTATGTCGGAATGATTTTTTCGCTGCCCAGTCTATTCTGAGTCGTTCCTCATTCTGTACTGACGTCATAGTCGTTGGGGCGTTAAAGAACGTTGTACAAGACTGAGTTCTGAAAATGGAATAACGATATAAACACTTTCCTTTATTAGTGTGGGATGAATTTTGCTGTGGCTGTTTTGCAGTCCCCTCCTCCTTTTTCATTAATATTTTGGAATATACACCCTCGGCCTCGTATATTGATATTTTTGCTAGATGGCGTTAATAACTTGTTTGATTAGTTCCTTTGCTATCTCATCCATGAACCAAAAGCTGTAGTTAATTAAATAGCTGTGATCCAGCTACTCATCAGTTCTTATGTCGCACAATTAAGACAACAGAATTAATTTTTTTAAATGTACAGTCGCGGCATCTCTCGCGATGAAATTCATTCCTTTATCGATACCGATGTAGACTACGTGATATTATTACACGAAACAGCCCGGCTCAAACCTTAGAGTCGAACACCCCAACTTTGCCTCTTCCGTGTCAATGACGCTGATTTTTAATTCAAACACGTTCTCATTAATCCTCAACTTGCAATAAGCAGCGAAGGGACGTCATGTTTAATGTGGATTTGGAACTAAGGTACAACCCTACACCGTTCAGCTCTCGTTGCCATATGTCTGTGCTTGTAAAAAATGGTTATCCTATGTATGAATCGATCCCGGACTAGAGGTATATGTATCAACATTCCCTGGATGTTGATTACAACCTGTTCAGAAGATTCATTTCCTTGTTCGTCCACATCGATTTTGATTAACTGCCTTCACTATCCAATGCGTGCTTTTGGCTCGTTTCTATAATCAATAATATAAAATCACATAACGACCACCTGCACGAACTGGCAACATGGTAGGATGCGGAAATTACTGCAGGAAGTGACACTTTCTATTTGTCATTCTGTGCTGATGAGTGCATTCAGGGTCTACTCATAAACATGACGCAGCGTAAACTCAAACGCCGGGTTCTAGTGCACTGTCACGTTTACGTTGTTAAACCACATTTCGTCTCCTATAATTGCATAGTCAAGGGGTACTGTCATTTTTTCATGCAGTGTTTCATATGATGAATATCGATTTTTTATAAAGACCAAATTTACCTGAAGAAATGAGGGTGGTGCATAACGTCATGGAGATATTGTTGGTGTGTTGTTAATATATTTATCAGTTGTCATTTTTTACTTAACTGTTTTCGCCACGAGCTCTGAATGTTACACACTTGAAGGTTAAGAGGACTGTAGATTAGACGTGGAAAACGGAACATGAAATGGAAAAAAAGTCTAATATTAGCAAAATTTTGCTGTATTAGAATTTAACAGATGGTTACGAGCAGCGGAGGCAGCTAGGAAGATTCGCGCCATGTATGGGATAAGTGCATAGAAGAAGCCGCTTCAAAAAACTGTTTACTCGTGTCAAGCATAATCGCTACGACGTGAATTATACGCCACATTCAAGAAAACCAACGGGCTTTCATGAATGGCGTTTTTATGCATTACCGATGTGGAATACCTGATTACTAGCAGTTGCTATGAACGGCGACCGTTTAACCTCCTTGGGACACTTGGATGAAAATGAGAGAAAGGAAGCATAAGTTTAACCACCGTCAGCTATGAGGTCATTGACAAAGCAGAAGCTACGACTGGAAAGGTTAGGGAAGGAAATCGACTTTTCTTGTTCACAGAGAAGGTCCCAGCATTTGCCTTAATCGATTTATGGAAATAAAGGAAAACCTAAATCAGGATGATCAGACGGGGATTTGAATTTGTGGACGAACTGCATAACTACAAAGTAGTGATTGGCCCTAAGAAAAAGTATCTGAAGCAATGCCTAGCGTGCGTCTTCAAAACGTTACGTTATGCATAGGAAGTTCCCAGGCATTTGTCCACCGCAGTTATGATCTGTTTTAAACAACTCATGCGCCTTGTGGTCGCAACATACGGAAAGCGGCCACGGGAAATGGAATTTTTATTGCTACTCTACGAGAACGCCCGTCTACACTCTGCTGAGTTCACAAAAGAAACTGTCCAGGAGTCTGACTGGAAAACAACTCCTATCTCCCTTCTTCTTCAGATTTATTGCTGTCAAACGTTTATCTATCACGCTTCTTATCGAAAACCATCAAGAACCTTTCTTTGTGGACGATAATGGATTTTAAAAAAGGTTTATGACGTCTTTATCTCGAAACCAGTAATCATCTGCAGGTGTGGAAACTAAAAACTGCGTGACCATCGTCAGACTATTTTAGTTAATGAATGGAGGGCACATATTGCTGGTGATTCATTTCTTTCTTACAGTTTTTGTTACACTTCATAAACGAACGAGACACACTATAAAAATTATCTCTCTAACAGAGGTGAATTACAGCTTACCAGAATACCATTACGGCTAAACTCTAATTTAATAAAAGGAATAATGTTTGAAAGACGAGCCCTCCCAAAACATGAAACATTAGCAAGATGTTACAAATATTTGACCCCCATAAGGTCTGTGTCTACGTGAAGTCCTGTGTGCTACACAGGAAGCAATTTGATATTATCACAAAAACATATAGACACTGAAGTGGGAGTAGACCCAAAACGTACCCAGTTATCAAATTATTCAATGTTACAGGTTCAAATGGTTCAGATGGCTCTGAGCACTATGGGACATAACTTTTGAGGTCATCAGTCCCCTAGAACATAGAACTACTTAAACCTAACCAACCTAAGGACATCACACACATCCATGCCCGAGGCAGGATTCGAACCTGCGACCGTAGCGGCCGCGCGGCTCCAGACTGTAGTGCCTAGAACCGCTCGGCAATGTTACAGATAATCAGTTGAATTGCCTATTCAGAAAAACCAAGATCTGCGTCGGTATAAACACGAAGATATACGTTTTAACAAGAGTGCAAGGTCACAACATCTCAAATTTTTCACTTATAGATCTGTGGAGTACTAAATCGACAATTAAGGTGGTGCAGTTAATATTTCCTTAATGGTCTTCGATCTGAAAACTTATAAATCGGTAAGAGAAGGAACACACAGCCAAAAATGTTTAGGCCTCTAGCGAGATGAGAAGCTAGAGCAAAGACAGCGTTTTCTGCACAAAACGGCCACATGACTACCGAGCTAGAGAGCTGACGCTGCTGTAAGTGTGCTCTTATTGTGGTATTCTTCATCAGCAGAGGTGATTAGCAATGTGAAATATGAGATAAGTTATAGATTCTGTGTGGAATGACATGTCTGGAATGAAGTAACAAATTTGACACCACAATGTTAAGCCTTAAGCTAGAATCAGTCAGATTATTTCTCGTAAGTGCCAACGAAATATCAAGTGAATTTGGCAGGATAATTCTGAACCACACCAAGGAATAAATCGACGATCACGTTGTTCTGAAACCTACTCTGCAATGTTGCCAACTCTCCATCAGACTAGCGACAGGTAGAATATGTTTGCTCAGCTGATGTGCTGAAATGTCTAGTACTAGCAAAGGACGTCTGTCACAGACGCGGCGCAGCTGTCTGTTACCGCGTTACTGGCAGCCGAAATATCTTAAATATAGTCTAGTAATGTAACTATGATTTTGCTCTAAAGCATAGCTACGAATAATATACACTCACCAATTGTAAAATGAGCATCATAAATAAGGAGCAGGGGAAATTATTTGGATGTCTCTTTTCTCCAGCAGAAGTCGTAATAAACTCATTCATAAGAAACGATTCACTACTTTTTGTTTCCCTCCGTCACCTTTGGTTGTACTGTAAAAATTCTGAGGAGATGACACTTTTTATTCATTTGATCACTATGAACTTAAAAACGATTTTTCTCAAGAATTCTTACTTGGTACATACAGAAAGCTAAGGGTAACTTAAAGCTTCAAATCAAGGAAGCGAAGTCGAATCAAATGCAAAGAAATGGAACCGGTTAGTGTGTGCAGAGCAAATTTGAATTGTGCTTCTTCTAGCGCGAAACAAGAAGCAGCTGTCATTAGCACTCGTAAATAGAACACAAAACGCAGACAGTATTGTCTCTATTGTATGAAATACGGCTTCATTAAGCGAAATTGCCATTCAATCTGCAATAGTCAAAATAATGAACAGTGTTGTCTACTCGTAACGATCAAAATATAATGGCTGTTATTGCTTTGTCAGTGAAAGCGAAATGAGTCTGATGAATGTTCGTGAGAACATGAGGTACTCTGCAGACGGAGGAAACAAAAATATCATACAAGAGGTCTACACCTACATTTACATTGACACTCTGCACATCACATTTAAATGCCTATCAGATGATCGTGGGGTGAAGTTTGTATGCAGCGCATCGGAATTGACGATGTTTGCTCTGCAGTTAGTTCCTAATTGTTTCATGCTGGCGAAACTTCATGTGAGAATTAACATAGCGTAATTGTTAAAACTGAGTACTACGTTAAATAGTGCTCTACTTGTAGCTGAATAAATGGTTCAAATGGCTCTGAGCACTATGGGACTTAATATCTGAGGTCATCAGTCCGCTAGAACTTAGAACTATTTAAACCTATCTAACCTAAGAAATTCACAAACATCCATGCCCAAGGCAGGATCCGAAACTGCGACCGTAGCGGTCGCGCAGTTCCAGACTGAAGCGCTTAGAACCGCTCGGGCACACTGGCCGGCGTATCTGAATATGACTCAGTCGGTGACACTAACGTTAGTTTTTTGTCACCTGTTGATGACATGCAGTATGAGTCCGAACTGTTCTGAAACTAGTGTTAGCTACCTTGTGAAAGTTTCAAAGGTTCTAGCAGCTGACAATCACAGCTGGTTGCAGACATGCGGAAAAGTCTTCCTGGTTGTAAGGGATTATCTGTTCTTAGCAGTTCGTTGCTCACTACTGTAATTTGATTTGTCGCTTGCTACAGTTAGTGTATTAACATTCAGGGGCGGTCCTAGATATTTTTTTTTTTTTTTTTTTTTTTTTTTTTTTTTTTTTGCACAATCGACTTATCATTTGACGCCTCCCCGTCTCTTCCCTTTTCCCTCGTACATTCTAACTGTATAAAGTTTCGCTAATAAAGGCGATATGCATAGTACACAAATCTTGCATTTGGGTGCCAGGGGTGCGGCATGTGGCAGCTATTGATCGTGTATCGTCCTGTATAGAAATCTTAATCTGGCATCCTTCTCATCTTGCTGCCCCAGGCAGCGGCTTTTGTCCCTTGGGCCTATATCCGGCCCTGTTCACTTGTATAAAAAATCTTATCGTCTGGTACACAGACAAAATGATATCCACTGCACATCATCTGTGTGTTACAATTTCATAAATAATCACTTCACTGCTACCTGTCCTTCACTATTCAGATTTGTACTGAAAGATACCACGTCTTGTATGAAAGTTCCCAAGAGTATAATATCTTTTTCAAGAGTTGTCCCTGTTTAATACCTCTTTACTAAGGCACAATAACTTCTGAAAGATACTGGCTGCTCCTCAATGTTTTATCATACTAGATAAAAGCTTATCGTATTCTAACTACGATAGTGGCTTATTCTTAAACTATTACACATGAATTTTCACCTCTGACAATATTTGTGACATAATTCAATTTTCATTTGAAAAGGGGAGAACAAGAGATTGGTTTCGTTTGAGGTGCGGTTTTACAGATGAATGACGAAAATTAATTGGCCGATAAAGTAAGTAATGATGAGCTTTCCTTTAGAAACGATGTCGAAAGGAATATGTGGAAAATGTTAACTGAAACAGGATAACAGAACACATGTTAAGACAGTAAGAGAAAATACCCATGATACTAGAAAGAGCGAGAGGTCGAAAGCTGTATGGAGAGACAGATGTTGAAATAGATGCACTCTATAACTGAAAACGTTTAGCACAAATGGAGAGGTTGGCACAGGAGAGGAAGTCGTGGTGTTGCGTCAAATCATTCAGAGGACTGGAGGAACAAAACACTCTATTAGAGAACTATGTCCATGCTGTTGCTGTTGTTGCAGTTGTGGTCTTTAGTCCGAAGACTGATTTGATGCATTCTCTACTCTAATCCACAGAAATATGCATCCACTCGGACATTCCTGCCATACTCAAACCTCTCAATTTTTCTTACCCCCTTCCCCTCGCCTACACATTCACCGCCATCCATTACCAAATTAGGATTGCTTGATGGCTCAGGACGTGCCCTTTCAAATGATCCCTACTTTGAGTCAGCTTGTAAAACAGTTTTGTTTTCTTTCTCTCCTCATTATCCGATCTACCCTCCTAATATTAAGCATTCTTATGATGCCTCACGTTTCAAAAGCTTCTGTTTTCATCTGAACTGTTTATAGCCCACGTTTCAATTCCGTTCAAGATAACACTCCAGGCAAGTAGCTCCAGGAAAGACTTCGCAACGTTAAAATTTTTATTGGTTGTAAGCTAATTTCTCCTTTACAGAAATGGATTTCCTGCTGTGCACCCTGATTTTTCTATCCTCTCTACGTTGACCATTTTCACTTATTTTGCTGCCTAAATAACAAAACTCATCCACTGATTTTACTGTCCCGTTTCTTAATCTAATACTTTCAGCGTTACATGATTTGTCATGATGCATCCATACCGTGCAACTGCTCTTCTACGTCTTTTGTCGTAACCAGCAGAATTACAATGCCATCGGCAAAACTCAATGTTTTAATTTTTTGTCTCTTAATTTTAATTTTCTTTGAAAATTACTACTTCGTATCCTTGACTGATTCCTCAGTGTGCAGATTGAATAACGACGGGAGTTGGCCACAGCACTCCCTCAATGCATCCTCACTGTCTTCTCAACCTGCCTACTAACCTTCATGACCTTCAACTACAATCTGTTTTTTTTTGTACAAGTTGTAAATAACTTGTCGCTCCCTGTATTTTATCCCTGCTACCTTTAGAATTTCAGTGTTTCTTGCATTAAACATTTTCAAATATGTTCTCAAAATCGATGAATGCTAGAATCGTAAGTCTGTTATTTTTCGTTCTATTTTCTGAGAGAGATCAGTATTGCCTCACGTGTTCCTACATTTCTTCGGGGTCCAAAGTGATCACCCCGGAGTCCAACTTCCATATCTTTATTTTTTTCGTCGCTACTTCTGTAAGGAATTAGTATCAGCACTTTGCACCTATGGCCTATTAGATCGATGGTTCTGATCTGCCAGCAACTGCTAACGTTGGCATTCTAATTATTACGTTCTTCTTGAAATCTGCGGTCACATATTTTACGTACCCGTTGGAATAGTTTGTCATGGTATTTTCTACAAAGGATCTCAGTAATTCTGAGGGGACGTCGACAATACCAAATGCCTTGTTTCGTCTTAGGTGATTCAATACTCTGTCAATTCAGTTCATTATCTCATGTGTTATCTAAGAACTTTTTTTATCTGTCACTAAAGCTGCTGTCAGTATTAAGCATTGCAGCAACTATTCTTAACCGAAGCGATTTAGTTCCAAAAAGAATTCACTTTAATATAAACGAACAATAGACAACGTAAATAATTTATTTACCAACCATGATGGGGCAGCAGCATAGTTTCTGTTGTCATGAGGTATCGATGCAATTAGCAAACAGTAGAGCAACTTTGTCCTCGTCAGAGATTAAGTGTGGGTTATAACGACGCAACAAACAGCTGCTGTAAAAATGTGTCCATCAAAGGAGGTTTTCAGTTTGAGGCACACACAAAACAGAATAAAATAATTACAACAGCTACTCAAGAGTTGGGCCACCCAAATAATTCCCCCTAATCTTGATTTTTAGTGCTTAGGCTGTTGTCAGTGGATCTGAAGACTATTCATAGCTACGATTCGGCTTCGACCCCTAGTTACATTAAAAAAAAAATTCATGCCTGTTTTGTGTGTTTCAGAAGTGTGTAGGAGCCGCTCAAGATACATTTTTCCTACCACTAGCCAGAGACGTACCAACATCCCATAACAGTGTATGTGGCAAGACTGTGGCCTTTAACTTAGTTCCTGGAATAGCAGAGAATTGACAAAATGGTTTAAATGGCTCTATAAGATTATGGGACTTAACATCTGAGGTCATCAGTCCCCTAGACTTAGAACTACTTAAACCTAACTAACCTAAGGACATAACATAAATCCATGCCCGAGGCAGGATTCGAACCTGCGACCGTAGCAGCAGCGCGGTTCCCCACTGAAGCGCCTAGAACCGCTCGGCCACAGTGGCCGGATGGAGAATTAACCTTCTATTTTTACTTTCACACTTTCCCATCATTTTGATTAAATACTCTGAATGATTCTAACCTAAGGGATGGCATAGAGATAGAAAATTTACTTTTTTTAAAATTTGCAAATTATCTATCTTAACCATCATTAGAGCAGGTGACATTTTTCCGCTGTGTCAGGGGGAAAGTGATGACACTTCCGAGGGAAAACTGTGGTAGCTGTCGGCTGAAATCAAGCTGCAGACGAAATTATTACTTACTGTATTCTCTGAGAAAGTTACCCTCAGGCAGATCGACAAACAGCAAAGAAATCTATAGGAAACTTCTCCCTCATAAAATTTGTTTCTAAATTTATTCAGTTCACATAGACCTTAAAGTGAAAAACTTACAGATTCGAACACTTGTTATTGCTGCTTTGTCTATTTCTGCAGAGATAATTTCTACCAACATTGCTACATTTTTATACTTTTGTGGTAGTTGTGTAACGCTTGTTCATTATGACCGTGGACTGCACATAGTCACAAAAGGTTTTTCTGCCAAAACTGCATAACGTCTTCCTCATTCATGACTATTTGGGAGCGTTTGTGTTACGGGTACTTTGTTTGATTGTAGATGCCTTTGTACTTGGACTACCATGGTAAGTTGCAATTGACTAGTATTACTACAGTACATACTTCATAGCGTTTTTCTCATTACTTTACTGAATACAACAATAAACAAAAGAAATAAATTAATCGTCGACAACATAGTCTCCCACAATATCTAACATTATCGACTTGCACTGTACTTATTCACTTGTTTCATTTTCTTCATAGATTTTCGCGTCATGTTTTTTGGTCATTGAATACATTTTCTTGCTTTGTGTGCTTTTATGATTTGAAACTGTATGTAATTCGTAGGTTTACAAAGAGGTTCTGAAGTGGGGGGAGATCTCTCAGAGGAGTGCATAAAGAAGCTTGTGCCACAGATCACCATATGCATTGGACGGGTTGGCGATTCTGCGGAAAAATAGTCAACAAGTGTATCAATAACGCTTTGCATTTTTTTCAAATACACATCTTCTAAAAAAACATAAAAATCTAGTACACTCACTTTCTGAACATGCCCCTTATTACGCTGGTTTGGAGCGTACACAATGTTACTTTCGTCTCTGTGACACATTCTAAGTCCAGTATGACATATTGTGTTCTATTACTCTTCTTTCTTCCGGTTCATCTCTTTACCGGCCACTCAACTGTGCATTCAAATCTGGGTTAGGAGGCTGATTGTGTCTGTAGAGAGAGAGGCACACAGAACAAGCACTTCCTTAGTGTGACCGTAAGTCACAGAAAAGCAACTGACATTCATGCAACGACATAGCACTATGAATCAGAAACAAGATCTAGAAGATCTATCTCAACAACTGTACGCACAGAATATCTAGAGCGCTGCTTAAAGAGTATTTGCTGCGACAGGAGTACAGGCAGCAACGAACATAATTGACAAATTATGCCACAGGCAATACTACCAAAACAGACGACAATAATAGCTGGAGCAGATGGGACTACAGTGGCACAGGTGAAGACAGGCAAAAACATAGAATAAGCACCAAATGTGTAGTCACGAGAAAAAGTCTTGATTAGATAGCAATAGTAGGCTTCAAGACAAATGTAGAAATAGAGCACAGCACAGGCGGCCGTGTAAAGTAACCTAACCTAGATGCGGAATGACGCCATGTGAGATCGAGAGGCTTAAAGAATTGCTGATGTACTCGCTCTCGGAGCAGCAAGATTGGTGGACTGCTTGGTGGCTGCCCATGAGCGAGAGGTTCGATGTGTTTCTGTGGTACTCCCTTGACTGCATCGGTAATCACATTCCATAAATCAAAACTGTTTCCTGTATTTCTGTGTTCTTAGTACGAGTGCTATTCGGAAAGTAAGGTCCGATCGGTCGAGAAACGGGAATCACCATAAGAGTTTTATTTGCAAGAATTACCTACACCTTCGAGTTAATTCTCTGATACTTCCGGCTCCGACTTGACATTTGGTACGGCATGATAATGGTAGCTGGTAGCAATGAGCATGAAGAAAACAGCTGATGGTTACCTACAATGAAGTTTCACAATTCTCTGACAACCGTTAAGCTCTGCCTCATCACAAATCTAAATTTGTTGTGTCGTTTACTAACTTTTGTATACCCTCGTCTACAATGGTCTACAGTTCGTAGTCTGAGCTAAATTGCTATGTTCATAGCCTCCAGTTCATACGAGCAGAGATGAAATTCCTGGGGAGCCAATTACGGAATGTACTGTAGGTGATCAAACGCTTCCTATTGAAAACGCTACAGGAGCACGTTTAAAGCGCCTGCAGAGTGCGGCCGACAATTGGCACAAAGAAGGAAACGCATGACATTTAGGCAGTGTGGGCTCCATGACATCACACGAAATCTCTCACCACCCCCTAGTAGCTGGTGGGAGAGACTATTTCCTAGGCATCTTTACAGGCTCATGGTGCCCTCAGAAATGAAAACAGCAACCTAATGTGATCGACGGGTATACTAAAGACACTGCCCAACACATCTGCGCAAAACTTCATCTAAATTTCATGTGGTTTCCATCTCGGGCCAAATATGACCCTACACTCCAAACGTAAACTGTTTATTTTAAGCATTGCTGTTTTCTAATTAGTTTTAAATTTACAAGTACTTAAAGTTTGAATGTTGTTAAACTTTGTTGAAATAATGAGATATCAAATAAGGTTGACATTCCAGAATGAGATTTCCACTCTGCAGCGGAGTGTTTGCTGATATTAATCTTCCTGGCAGATTAAAACTGTGTGCCGGACCGAGACTCGAACTCGGGACCTTTGCCCTTCGCGGGCAAGTGCTCTACCAACTGAGCTACCCAAGCACGACTCACGCCCCGTCCTCACAGCTCTACTTCCGCCAGTATCTCGTCTCCTACCGTCCAAACTTTACAGAAGCTCTCCTGGTGGAAGTAAAGCTGTGAGGACGCGACATGAGTCGTCCTTGGGTAGGGCAGTTGGTAGAGCACTTACCCGCGAAAGGCAAAGGTCCCGAGTTCGAGTCTCAGTCCGGCACACAGTTTTAATCTGCCAGGAAATTTCAAGGTTGACATTATGTGTATGCGCAATTTAATGTAGTGAGAACACAATCTGTCTTAGCAACTAGGTGGCAGGTCATTAATGTTGTTGTTGTTGTTGTGGTCTTCAGTCCTGAGACTGGTTTGATGCAGCTCTCAATGCTACTCTATCCTGCGGAAGCTTCTTCATCTCCCAGTACCTACTGCAACCTACATCCCTCTGAATCTGCTTGGTGTATTCATCTCATGGTCTCCCTCTACGATTTTTACCCTCCACGCTGCCCTCCAACACTAAATTGGTGATCCCTTGATGCCTCAGAGCATGTCCTGCCAACCGATCCCTTCTTCTAGTCAAGTTGTGCCACAAATCTCTCTTCTCCCCAATCCTATTCAACACCTCCTCATTAGTTATGTGTAGCACCACATATCGAAAGCTTCTATTCTCTTCTTGTCCAAACTATTTATCGTCCATGTTTCACTTCCATACATGGCTACACTCCATACAAATACTTTCAGAAACGACTTCCCGACACTTAAATCTATACTCGATGTTAACAAATTTCTCTTCTTCAGAAACGCTTTCCTTCCCATTGCCAGTCTCCTCTCTACCTCGATCATCATCAGTTATTTTGCTCCCTAAATAGCAAAACTCCTTTACTTCTTTAAATGTCTCATTTCCTAATCTAATACCCTCAACATCACCCGACTTAATTCGACTGCATGCCATTATCCTCGTTTTGCTTTTGTTGGTGTTCATCTTATATCCTCCTTTGAAGACTCTATCCATTCCGTTGAACTGCTCTTCCAAGTCCTTTGCTGTCTCTGACAGAATTACAATGTCATCGGCGAACCTTAAAGTTTTTATTTCTTCTCCATGGATTTTAATACCTACTTCGAATTTTTCTTTTGTTTCCTTTACTGCTTGCTCAATATACAGATTGAATAACATCGGGGAGAGGCTACAATCCTGTCTCACTCCCTTCGCAACCACTGCTTCCCTTTCATTCCCCTCAATTCTTATAACTGCCATTTGGTTTCTATACACATTGTAAATAGGCTTTCGCTCACTATATTTTACCCTTGCCACCCTCAGAATTTGAAAGAGAGTATTCCAGTCAACATTGTCAAAAGCTTTCTCTAAGTCTACAAATGCTAGAAATGTAGGTTTGCCTTTCCTTAATCTAGTTTCTATGATAAGCCGTAGGGTCAGTATAGCCTCACGTGTTCCAGTATTTATAAGGTCATTTATAATTGGCGGCAAATAAAATAAAAAACAATAATGATAGACAAATACCACATTTTTACGAAGATGGAGGGTACGTTTGGGGATGTAAACACTTCAATGTCCGCCTGTTTGTCGGTCGGAGGCCAGTCGGCGGGTGCCAGCTGACTGGTGGTGCCGGCGGCGGCCGCTGCGGCGCGGCGTGAGCGCGTGGCCGCGCGGTCCGCGCGGTGGGGGAGGCACTTCCGCCACGTGTTCGGCTGCGGGTGGGCCCGAGTGGGAGGTTCCCTCTTCATTTTTCGGGTGTGTCCTGCGGCCGCCCCCCACCACGGCGCGCCCCCTGCGCCCCCTCCCTGCTGCGGTGGCATCGCGCCGGCGGCACGGCGCACGCGCACGGCAGGAGGGGTGGCGTCCGTCCCCACCGCCGTTGCGACTACCCCGCGCGGTGGGGCGCGCAGGGAGGGTTTCCTGCCACCACCACCGGCTCCCGGCGCCGCTACAAATATAAAAGGCGCTGACGGGGTTTGGGGCAGGCGCAAAGCCGCACAGGGGTTGGTTTGGTTTAGTTTTGCTGGGTTTGTTACTTGGGGGGGTTCTCGTCTCTCGTCTCCGCAACCACTCGTCCTGCCGCTACATAGCACCACCACCACTACTGACGCCGCCGCCGCTGCTACCACCGCTTCCTCCGCTCGCCACGACACCACTCTCGCCGGCCAGCCGCCACCGTCCGCCACGCGCGCGTCGCCGCAGCCGCCTCGACTCGGACGCCGCGCCGCTGGTGGAATGTCCGCCCCCGGCACACGAGTCGCCGCCGCCGAGACCGTCCGCCCCCGCAGCCGCGCCGCCTGGGACGCCGAGAGACGGCCAGCACGAGAGGGTGCGGCGACGCCGGCGTCGCGGCGCGCCACGTGACCGCCAGCGCCCCCGCCGACATGCCGCGCTGCCTCATGGCCAAGAAGTGGAAGGCGGCGGCGTGCGGCGCCTGGGCGCCCGCCGTAGAGCCGCAGCCGGCCGCTAGCCACGTGCTGCAGCCGCCGCCGCAGCCGCCGCCGCCCGCCGCTCCGGCCGACGACGACGAGGAGATCGACGTGGTGGGCGGGTCGCCCGCCAGCCCCACGGCGGGCGCCACCGCCCCCAGCCCGCCCCCCGGGGGCGGCCTCGGCTCGGGACACCCCCCGCCGACCGCCTCCGCCGTCGCCGCCGCCGCCGCGCTGCTCTACAACGGTGAGTACACGTGGTGGTCCACGTGACATCCTCGCTGTCGCGTTGTTTACTTCGCGTCGCCTCATGTTTTGGTGCCCTGTGATGCTCTCCTTACATCTAAATGATGATCGTCGACCACAGCGACAGAAAACAGGATAGCTTGTAAGAAATAACGAACGATCTACTGCAGCCGCAGACTAGCATCGTACATAATATGGCCAATATTAAAAATAACTATAAGAATAGTCCACAAGCGTATTGGCGAGTTTACATGCCAGTTATGATGTTCTGCTAGGGCCTATATGGTTTTTACTCATGTGTTCATTACCTAGCACCTCTTTAACGCTTCAGTATGTTATCGTAGCGAACTTACGTTGTCTGGATCAAAATGTAGCTACCCATAAATCGCATTTCTCAACTCGACAGTACGTAATTGTGGAGGTGCGAAATTTCACTGTAGCAAACTCCTTTGATGACGAACGTATACGTAATACCAGTAACGTGCTGTATTTTAGATTACTGCAACTGTATATCCCTTTTTTCTGGACGATGTTGATCATACCACTAGACAACTGGTTACCTGTTTGAAACAGCCCATGTCATGAAAGTATTAGTGAACGATCGACTGGTGCCAAACGAGTATCGCAATGGCGTGTAATATTGCCAATATTCAGATTATAAGAATCGTCCACATGCGTACTGACGAGCTTGCGGGCAGGTATACACATCCGCTAGGTCTAGACTATTTTTCATTCGTGCGTTCGTCAATTTATAAACCTGTGACCCTTCGGTGTGTTTTCGTAGCGATACTTTCCTACAATTTA
This sequence comes from Schistocerca serialis cubense, assembly GCF_023864345.2. NCBI lineage: Eukaryota > Metazoa > Arthropoda > Insecta > Orthoptera > Acrididae > Schistocerca > Schistocerca serialis. The sequence continues at coordinate 337,217,051 of NC_064638.1, forward strand.
ACTGTGCGTAAATCGTATTTTCGACGTGTCCATTACTTAATTTGCATAATTTGTGGGCTGTCATTATAAATGATATGCTTAATCTCATACGAAGTAAATTTCCTCGAACGTGAAAAGAGACAGGATACAAATGACCTCCATATCCACAGCTAGATGTCATATTTTAGGTCAATGCCAATAAACGTTCTGATTTTTGGATGACTTTTGCTTCGACACAAAAATATAAATTTACTCTACAACAGAAATGATAATGGAATTGGCTTATACCTGATACCTAGTCCTTAGATTTGCTGTTAAACTCGTTTCCGTGATCACAGGTTCTCCTAGTTTACACATGACGTAACTAGAGATATTTTCTCTCACAATCATGTGTAAAAACGCAGTAACGCGGAAGCCGAAGTTTCTCGTTTCTGCGGTCAACAGAAACTCCGTACATCCAATACGCATGGCTAATTTTCTTAAATGCTTCTCTAGTGCAGAACTGCATGTGACCAAGGTTCGTGCAAGTGTGTGTGTGAGATGACACCTATTTGATATAGCGAGACGACAACTTATCCACTGCAAGAAAGCTTTTATATGACATGAAGCTTGATAGAAATAAAAAGTGATACAGTTGCAGGAGATTTCATAAACAAGATCTTATTAGCAACGCTAAGAAATATTTCTACTCATTTACTAGTGTTTCAAGGGAAACTTATTTCCGCAGATCATGAAAATTCGTTTCAGAAGGCGCGGCATTTGCGGGCCTTATATTAAAATGTCTTCTGACATTGACATGATCATAACTGAGATAATTTTGCAAGTCCTGTGTCTATTCAAAGCCCAATGAATTTTACCTTCCGTAATATTTTATTAAATTCCACTAAGTGGCAATCTGAATGTGTTCATGTTGAGAGTGACTTGTGAACACCGTTGTCGGAACATATTTGTTGACGTCCATTGTGGGACCTTTTCTTGAATAGCTAGCAGTATATATTAATATTTAATTGGAGCTAACGACGTGTAAGGATGTTTTATTCGTTACGGAGCGTTAGAGGAGAAGTCATCACACAATTTGTGGAGTGCATTATCTGCATTCATACTCCATGCTTTGCTGAGTGCAATATAGAGTGAGAAGACCATTAAAACCGGATCACGATTCTTTCTTTTGACTCGTGGCCTGTTGATATTCTCGTTCTTGTAACATATACGCTGTGCATATTTATAATTCACGACTGGTCTACACTGTAAATGTTAAAAGAAGTGTCAGAACTAAAAGCCAAGCGTGCACAGACCATTTTTGTAAACATGAGTTTACGCGGGCTATTACAAGTGTAGATTAACACAAAATTTATTCTTTGTTGAGGTAGATGACTGACTTTTTCTTCCAATGAATAGTGCAGTAGTTTCACGAGTCAAAGGCTTGCATGTCGGTGGTAGAACCGAGTGCATAGCATCAGCTGTTGACTTCGAAAATTGGAATTAGGCTACACCTGTACACACTGTAGCAGAATATGATTTAAGCCTAACAAAAACTAGTAATATAAGTTGGGTTATTAATAGAACATTGGAAAGTGTTTGTCTACGAAAGAAATGACTTGCTAAACAGCTCCACGATCTACAGAGTAAAACTGTTGAAGTTGCCATGTTGGATCAGCTAAGAACTTAAAGCATATACGAACGACATTGTTTGTTTCACGGTAGACGAAAAAAATAAAAATCTTCAAAAATCTCGAATGACACAGACTCTGAGAATGACGTATGTCGTGAGATCCTACTGTTTCACTAACCATGTTTCAGGGCAGAACATTAGAATTTTTTAAGGCGCAAATCATTTGCTCCAGTATAGACCGTGAAAATCAGATTTTAAAACAAAAGCTTGGATACAAGCAGTCAGTGTTCAAATGGTTCAAATGGCTCTGAGCACTATGGGACTTAACATCTGTGGTCATTAGTCCCCTAGAACTTAGAACTACTTAAACCTAACTAACCTAAGGACATCACACACATCCATGCCCGAGGCAGGATTCGAACCTGCGACCGGAGCGGCCACGCGGTTCCAGACTGAAGCGCCTAGAACCGCACGGCCACACCGGCAGTCAGTGTTCACACACTGCATTCGTGATAGACATGAATAGGTTAAATGTGTGGTAAGATATAAAGCACCATCTTCCAAACACTTTGTAATAGTATACTGACTATAGGCGTAGACGATGAAATTGTAACACAGGCATGTTGAGTTTGATAACGTTTGAATCATCCTGTAGTCGAAGACTCTTTCAGCCAGCTTAATAAAAACTGGTATATGAAATTGGCATGGGCAGTCGGGAAGCTACACTTGTGTGCAGTTCCGCATCAGCTTTCTAGACTCGTAAGCGACTCTACGCGGGTGAGTGCAGTGTTTACGTAGTGTGGCTGCTCCCTACAGTAGAGAACGCAGAAGGGGAGAGGAGATTCCCGGCTATGGTGATAAATGTTTGCTGTCACCTAAGTCGGTGTCAACAAACAGGACGAGGGGCACAGCAATCTCACGGTGAAATATTGCCCTGCTGACAGGGGCCTACACGTCACAGGGATGTTTCCACTCGTTTCTGCCTAGCCATCCTCCCTCGCTTCTAGCTGTCGCTTGCAGAAACGTGGCGAAATTCTCGCGCGGTATATGCTTTTAGCCTGCTACCAGTTTCGACATGACAATGTCACTATCCCCCTCGAGAAAATCGAGTGATGAGATAGTTGAATACACAAAAACAAAATTTATCTGGCATCATTCTATTTCAATATCCGTTCTCTGAAAAATCCTTTCCAATTAGAGATTATCATATAACTATCCGCGGTGTCTTTTTGGAAGATGTATTGTCACATCTGTAGATGCCCGAGGGACAGAGCTGTTTGTCTTAGAAACTATGCGATATGAAAAGCACTCAATAATCATTAATATTTTAGACTACCAGCATTGCAGCTATAAACGATTCGAGTAAAATACTGACTTCATCAAGTTTTATAACAACATAACTCCTTTACGTTACTTGCTAACACTCTACTACCCACAAAAATTTTACAGATGTCCTGTTTTAGGGCAGACACCTTTTCCGTTTAAAGAGCTATTTCGTTCAGTAAAGACGTAGGTATAACACCTTAAAAATGAACAGAAAATGCAAACGTAATTTTAAAAATAACTGTCTACAACGTAAACATTCTCCAGTAAGGAGAATGGTAGAATGTATAATTTACAAATTGATGTATATAAATTCCATTTGATTCTCGACATAATTCATTAATTTATTTACAACCAAACATTTTTGTGTTGTATAAATGGTTCACCGATATCCAACCAATTCCTTTGCATCTGCTCCCTACAACAACATCAAAATGTCTTGACATTTCTTCACGCAATTACTATGTCTGTGTTTCCACTCCAACTTCTTAATTTTCTAACCACTAAAACTGAGTTGATAACGTGTTTCATGTATACTTCAGCATGTATACATCGTATCGTATCTTCTCAACTTAGGCGTGGAATACTGGCTTAAGCCGGTACACTTGCTTTCCAGCATCTTATTCCAATGTAAATTGATTTTTCCCGTGGGCTGAACAAGCAAATGCAGCTAATTTATTCACCATCAAGTGCCCACTTATGATCCTTCGTCACTGTTTGCAACAGCCATTCTCCAATTTTAGACGCTAACAGCTGTCGTTCTACATATTAAAATATCTCCTCTTGTTGGTTCTCTGTTTATATTTCTCTTGCTTGTCGCATTTTCTGTATACGTTGCATATGAACCGTTCACCTTTAACGAACCATTTTTTTGTTTCTGTTGTTGTTTTTAGTTCTCTCCTCATGTATGTCTCCTCAGGCCGTCGACTATTGTTCTTATCGCATTTAAAACTAGCTCTTAACAACTATCCAATTACGCGAAGGCAAGAGAAATAATACCCAAGTATTCTACTTACATTAACTTCTTTTATTTTCTATTTTCTTGCATCGAGATGTAAAGTCCTGCTCAAACCTGGTTGAATTCTGCGTAGGTATACATCACAGAACTTTAATGAACATGCTGAATTTGAACCAAACTTAAATCTATTGTGGAAGAAAATGATACATCTATCCTACCATACAATATGCATTACATATCTATAGGCCTTTTCCTCTCGTCTAACTGCAGTCCTCTATCAGTTTACTGTTCTGACGAAAGACAAGGAGTTTCTTCTCACTGGAAAAAACTCTGTTCCCCATGTATTCTGTTTTATGTTTGATTTTTAGTATGTTTTATTTGATTAACACCCACTTATGTTGATTTAGTTCCACCTGTGTGAGGTTCGTCGTTCAGCACCAATGAAGAGTAAACATTTAGTGAACAGTCTTCACATAAATATTCGCAAAGGAGCATTGCAGGACCGTTTGGCTTCCGAAAAGTGTAGATAATTTCCATTTTGTGCACGAAATCGTCAACTCAGCTGGAAAACGGTGAAGGTAACAACCCTCAATCGTGACGCGAGAATTTCATAAATGACCATTATTTATTGAATATTACACATCAGATTACAGTTTGTTTATTGCTTTTTTTGTTTATTGCTTTTGTGAAATGTCGGTTGATGTGTGTCTTTTGATACCACCATAAAAAATGTTGTTGTTGTTGTGATCTTCATTCCTGAGACTAGTTTGATGCAGCTCTCCATGCTACTCTATCCTGTGCAAGCTTCTTCATCTCCCAGCAACCTACATCATCTCTTGGTCTCCCTCTACGATTTTTATCCTCCACGCTGCCCTCCAATGCTAAATTTTTGATTCCTTGGTGCCTCAGAACGTGTCATAGTAGCCGGTTCCTTCTTCTAGTCACGTTGTGCCACAAACTTCTCTTCTCCCCAATCCTATTCAATACCTCCTCATTAGTTACGCGATCTACCCATCTAATCTTCAGCATTCTTCTGTAGCACCACAATTCTATTCTCTTCTTGTCCAAACTATTTATCATCCATGTTTCACTTCCATACATGGCTACACTCCATAGAAATACTTTCAGAAACGACATCGTGACACTTAAATCAATCCTCGATGTTAACCAATTTCTCTTCTTCAGAAACGCTTTCCTTGCCATTGCCAGTCTACATTTTATATGCTCTCTAATTCGACCATCATCAGTTATTTTGCTCTCCAAATAGCAAAACTTCTTTACTACTTTAAGTGTCTCATTTTCTAATCTAATTCCCTCAGCATCACCCGACTTAATTCGATTACATTGCATTATCCTCGTTTTGCTTTTGTTGATGTTCATCTTATATCCTCCTTTGAAGACACTGTCCATTCCGTTCAACTGCTCTTCCAGGTCCTTTGCTGTCTCTGACAGAATTACAATGTCATCGGTGAACCTCAAAGCTTTTATTTTATTTTTTTTCTCCGAATTTTTCTTTTGTTTCCTTTACTGCTTGCTCAGTATACAGATGAATAACATTGGGGAGAGGCTACAACCCTGTCTCACTCCCTTCCCAACCGCTGCTTCCCTTTCGTGCCCCTCGACTCTTATAACTGCCATCCGGTTTCTGTACAAATTGTAAATAGCTTTTCGAAAATGGTTCAAATGGCTCTGAGCACTATGGGACTCAACTTCTAAGGGCATCAGTCCCCTAGAACTTAGAACTACTTAAACCTAACTAACCTAAGGACATCACACGCATCCACGCCCGAGGGAGGATTCGAACCAGTGTGTAGCGCCTAGAACCGCTCGGCCATCCCGGCCGGCTAAATAGCTTTTCGCACCCTGTATTTAACCCCTGCCACCTTTAGAATTATATATTGGATTATTATATTGGATTATAAATTTCCCAGCACGTTTCCGAGAACCTACTACTCGTACTACCTATGCTGTGATTTAGATTCTGTTATTCCTTCTTTCTTGAGAATGATTAAAGGCACTAGACGCTCGTTGACTGCAATGCAAAGCCTAGCTCTGAGCGTGTAGTGCGGTCCACCAGCCACGTGCGCCACTTGTGTGCCCACGACGCTCACAGTGTGACTACTGGGCGCGAGTGGCTCTTGTGCGGTGCCGCTGACACTTGACTGGTGACGGTGAGGCGGCGCCGGCGAATAAACTGCAAGCGCGGCGTAGCGCAGCGTAGCGAAAGCGCCGGCGGCGCCGGCCGGGCATTAGCAGGATTGGGCGCGGCAGACGCGGCTAAATACCACTTGAGCCGCTGATTTATTGGCCAATAGCCGGCCGGCGACGGCCCCGCTCGCTTGTCTCCAGTGCCTGCAAACTCCGGCGGCACTATTTCCAAAACAGCTGACACTTTATTCGGGGTGGGAGCGATTTATTTCATAGGATTAGAGCCCTGACGGCTTTATCCGCATTAAAACGCGCTGGAAATATACACCGGCGGGGGACGCGCTTACGGGCTTGTTGGGCGTCATAACGAAGGGGGACACCGCATGGCGACGTCAATACACTTTAACGGATGACAGAGTCACTGAAAGAAACCTTTACAGGGCAGGCGCAGTAACGAGCTGCTACTAAACCGCTGCTAGAAATACGGTTTCCTTACTTCAGCAGCAAATCAGTCAAGTACACGGCTTATAACACCCTAGCAGCTAAACGGCTGATAATGACCAAATTTTCCATTCTGCACAAAGCTATCAGGAAAAAATACGAAATCTTCAGATTCTGTTGCTACTCAGTAGCATCAAAAAATGTTCAAAAGTGTGTGAAATCTTACGGGACTTAAGTGCTAAGGTCATCAGTCCCTAAGCTTACACACTACTTAACCTAAATTATCCCAGGGACAAACACACGCACCCATGCCCGAGGGAGGACTCGAACCTCCGCCGGGACCAGCCGCACAATCCATGACGGCAGCGCCCAGACCTCTCGGCTAATCCCGCGCGGCAGTAGCATCACTCGCTGCACTTTTGCTCTGCGTATTTTGCCTATCTCGCTCCGGCACTTACATCTTTAGCAACGTTTCGTTAGGCAATTCTCCAGCAAACCGAGTCAAAAGGTTACGTATATCTTGAGAGCAGAACTGGCATATTCTACCCATTCGCATGACACACACAGTGACTTGCCACTATGTCCTGAGAGGCTAGTCCCACGCCACAGCCACGTTTCCAAACTGATGACAAAGCTGGGGAATAAGCAGAGATATATTCTGGACCACAGAAACCTCCGTCAGTGCCTCAGTTTGGATTTGGAACTAATTAGAATCACTTATCGTATCTCCTCCATGCAGCGTTGCTAGTTGCTTGAATAAATAGATGTAAATACCAGACAGAGGGCTCTTGTGACATAACTTCTAAAAGAACTTTTATAAATTAATGAATGCAACTGTACTCCTTATCTGTTCACTCAAATATAGGCGTGCCGCCGTTTACCAAAGTTTGCTTCAGGCGAATGCATGCTGGTTCCTGTAAACGTGAAACTAAGTTTTCTTGATCTGATGAATCAAATCCAAAGCTACGTTCTGCGAGAATACAAAATCCGGTTAAAAATGGTCAAATGCGTGTGAAATCTTATGGGACTGAACTGCTAAGGTCATCAGTCCCTAAGCTTACACACTACTTAACCTAAATTATCCTAGGGACAAGCCCGAGGGAGGACTCGAACCTCCGCCGGGACCAACCGCACAGAGTGCGTTAGAACCTGATGGGATCCAACAGAATCAGTCTCTTACAATCCGCGTGTTTCGTGAACAAATCCGGTTAAAAATTTACAGTGCGTTACAACCTGACGAGAAACAAATCAATCTACTAGAACGCGCGCTTTTCGCGAACAAAAGAAATTTGTCTGGAAATCACACAACTTTTCCTGATCCAGCGTTAATTATTCTATTTTCTCTTCTTCCTTTACTTTCATGTCAATTGCGCACTTTATTTTCATGTCAATTGCACATAAACTACAATGATCTGGTCAGATTGTAGAAAGTGCCGCTTCTGTTCTTAATTGAAACGCTGAGACACTTGGCGATGCAGCAGCATATATAATTACTTAACTTTAGGAATCAAATGTCTTTCTCAAGTATTTCTAAGAGGAAATTACTCCTTAATAAGTTTAGTTTATCGATCGATCACTTTTATCCATAAATATCAAGTGAAAAATCTTTCTTCGTATCAAAAATAAATAATGGCTAACAATCTTATTTTGTTGAACTTCTGACATGGTGTTAATTCGGTATGGTGATGAAATGATGTCGTCACTTATTGATAAGATACCTTTTATAAACTCATGACCAATGTCACACAGCAAATCACTACATTTTGAGAAATAAAGGATTAAGTAGGGCAGCGGACAGCAACTGTTGAATCTGCTAGACGTTCCCGGCATTCTGTCTCCGTGAGATCTGTAGCAGATAAGACTTTCGGAGAAGTTTGGTCAGAAAATAAGCTTCCTGATTGCAGAAGTGTGAGTATGCTCCACTATTCAGGATTTTCAGGAATTTAATAGTCCCAAATAATTTTAGTAACGTGTTTAGGCACTTTTTTCACTGGATCTGAATTTAATGGGTTCCTCATCCACAAGCCACAGTCCGTCTCTAAAAGATGTCCCTCCAAGCGATACAACAACAATTAAATCTAACTTGACTAAGGCCATACATGAAAAATCGTGAATGTGATTTTCTGTATGCACAGTAACGAGCGTCGGTTGTTTCTATCACACGTCACGTGTATTTAGCATCAGCTTACACATTGTTAGGTCATATTTCCAACAAAGTAAGTATTTTGCAACCTTCAACGAAGTGCAAAATTCGCTTATGAACCTAGAATACCCGCAGTTAAAAGAAAGAAACTAGATCCGAAAATTCTGAATGCAAGGTATTTTAGTAGCATCTGTTTTGGCGAACATCAAATACCGATCTCCACATCATCTGCTTCTGTGCATTTCCAGTGCATTATGTCTTCCAAACTTTTGAGAGATTAAACCATAATGTCACAAATTTTTATACACTAATTCATATTTTACTAGCTTCGAGAGCGCGCTATTTCATCGTTTGGTAATAATTCGAACAAACTCTTCACATAGTTGTTATGACAGTTTATACTTCAAAACTTTGTACCTTGTTTATTTCTTGCAGAACAAAATGACTGTGTGATTAAAATTTTCACGTTAAAAGAAAAGACTTGAAAGGAAAGCTTTACAAGTCTGTGGTGGGGCCTGCCATGCTGTATAGTGCAGAAACTTGGCCAATTACAAAAGTCCAAGAGATAAAGATGGAAGTGGCAGAGATGAGAATGTTAAGGTGGATGAGTGGGGTGACAGGGAAAGGATAGACTATGGAATGAGTACATCAGGGGAACAGTGAAAGTGGGACCCATGAGGAAGAAGATCCAAGAAAGTAGGCTAAGATTGTACGGACATGTGCAGATAAGAGGGGAGTGCAACGTAGGGAGAAGAGTTGAAGAATTAGAAATCGAAGGATCAAGGAGAAGAGGAAGACCGAATTGAGATGCAAAGATAAGGTATCAGGGGACCTACGGGAGAAAGGATGGCTCAGATAAGAAGCAGTGAATAGGCATTTATGGAAGAGAAGGATCCAGCAAGGCAACGCCGACCCCACATGACTTGGAAAAAGGCTGAGATGATGATGATGATTATGATGATGATGATGTAGTGAAAAATGTTAAGTCTACACGTATCCATCACTGAAGTGCATAATGATGTGGACGGATCCAGTTTGTTGAATTTCTTATGTACATCTTTTTTTATATCAGAAGATGTTTAGTTACATGTAGTTAACAAAGTAGCTCTAAAGGTAATGATTAAAATACGTGTGATGTTCTGAAAAATAGCTTCAGGCAATCAACGGACTCAGTTACTTAAGAACTGTTAACTTATTGACAGAGAAGAGAAAGCCAGGAAACACATCTGTAATGATCAGCGAGGTACACGATCCATTCCATCATGAAGGACAGCTTAACGGTCCTCAGTGAAAAGTACTGTTTGTCTCGATCATTACTGCACCGCTCACCTATTCGGGAATCCGTTTCGTTTTATAAAGGTTTGCGTAAGTAACTCTTTTTCCAGTATGTAACGTGCCGAAAATATAAGAAGATCAAACCACTTAATTGTGTCACTGAGAAGGTAAAACTGCAAACTTAACCATTTATTTGCAATTTCGTCTCCTCTAACTTTCACCCAAACTCCTTTGACTCATACCCCTAAATTTATCTTCTCTAATTTTGTCCTAAGCTCTCTTTCATTTATCCCTTTCCTTTCACCCCGATATTGTCCTCTTTTCTCTGCCGGTAGCGACTATGGATCCAGTTTTAGTCATCGTTAACTAGGATTTAACATTTCAGTAAATTTTCACTCTGCAATGGAGTGCATGCTGACATGCAGCTTCCTGGAACATTAAAATTGTATGCCGGACTGAGACTGGAACTGGGGACCTTTGACTTTAGCGGACAAGCTTTATATCGACTGAGCGATTCAAGCGCGATTCAGCATAAGTCCTCACACTTTTTCGTCCGGCGGTGCCTTTCTCCCACCTTCCAAACTTCACTGAATTTACTGCATACCTTGCTGGATAGCACTTCTGGAAGAAAGGACAAGATGGAGAATGACTCAGCCACAGCCTAGGAATTGTTTTCAGAATTACTAGTCCTCTGCAACTGCACTATGCCAGAAGAATGAACTTCTGACGGCGTATTTCTATTGAGCAGTTAGCACCTGTCTCCTGATGTAAAAGAAACGCTGCGGAAAACAAATGTCAGGTGTAAAAACTACCTTCGTTGACGTCCAGGTATATCAGAGAGGAAGGATCAGTCGATCTGAAGCGGCAGGAGCAAGAGGAAGAGCAGTGACTTACTTGTCAGCTGGGTTTACCGGTGACGTAGAGCCTGTTGGCACAGATGCAGGCAGGGCTGGAGCCGGTAACGGGTCGTGTCGTGGCCGCTGCAAGCGCACGCAGGGGTCACCTGCCCCAGCACCCCCCCCCCCCCCCACCCCTCCCTCCCCTTACAACAAGCGTGACGGGTGTTCAGCGGGCCAGCAGCAGCTGCCGGCTAGCGAGTCCCAGCACGCGCCGCTCTGGTCATTGGCTTCAGTCTATTTGCCCTGCCCGCACCGCTGAAGCCGCGGGCATCTGCACAGAAGCGACCACACGCCCGGCTACCGTGTCTCCACGGAGAACACGGCAGTGCTTGCCTCCAGCACACACGAAAATGGATTGCTGTCATACGAAGCTCTCTGCGGAGAATGAGCTAAGCTGGTTACAATCGTGCGCCACTGCCCGTAAGAAGGAGTGTACCAGTTCGAATCTCGCTCCGGCACGCAATGTCACACACTATCCTCTGCAGGTCGCACTTACTCTGTGTTAGTCAAGTACAACTGCTGTCAAGGATTCTTGTGAACTGAGCGTACCCTTACCGACTCCCAGGTGTGGAAGTAGTTTTCATCGCCAGTATTTGCTCACCTAGCGCAAAAAAAGATCCCTATCGCCTTGCTAAAATTCTGATCAAAAGAGTTATCAATTAAAAAATAAGTTTTTCTGCTCAATGTCATAGAGATGGTATGAGGGTAGTGTACTGTTGGACTGTAATGTGGTCGTCAGCTGGGAACTTTAAGCTCTGCGGTTTACTCGTACTATTCGTGAGGAGTATGGTGTGTGATGGCACCAGATTTCATCCTCAGCTCCTTTCGCTCATTACCACCAACAATATTAACACGGTTACATTGAACACACAGCTCTCGTACTATGCAAAAGAGAGGGGTCAGAACTGTTTAGCGCATGTTGGTACCGTTGTGGGTGCTAATGGAAATGAAAACAAGTGCACACGCACTGCCAATACGAATAACCCCAGTAGGGCACAGAACTTAACTTCCCAGGAGACAGGCTATCAGCTGTCTCTGAGTCTCTGTCCACCATACAATGCAGAGCTGATTTCTACTTAATCCAGGTCACTGATTCACCGAGTGGATACGAATTATGCAGCAATACATATCCTGCTGCATCTGGCCAAATAATAGTGTTTATAATTGAAAGAAAACAGTCCTCGATCACTATTTTTAAAGAATTAACCGGGTTTCAACACTGCTAGGAGTGTCTTCCTCAGAATTTAAATCGGAGAATGGTCTATAACATGGCCACAGAATTATGACTAAAAACATATGATACAGAGTATAAGTACGGAATCATCGTGATTGACTGGCAGTTTACAGAGATCTTTCACGACCTCTGTCCCGCCTTCTTGCCACCTCTCCCTAACACCAAAATCGACTACAGTCGATTAGCAGTGGGAAGGCTCCTGGACCAGAAGAGCAAGATTCTACAGAGATAATGCGAAAGAGATTGCTCCCATCCTAGCAGCAATTTATCGAAGGACGCCAGAGCAACGAAGGGTACCTCCGGACTGGAAAATACCGAAGGTCACTGCCGTTTTTAAGAAAGATTGTAGGACAGCTGTATATCATTATAGACCTATATCGCTGACGTCGATATATTGTAGAATTATGGAGCATTTTTTATGCTCATGTCTTATGAATTTTTTGGGAAATGGAAATCTCCCCTATGAAAATCAACATGGACTCCGCAAACAGAGATGTTGCGAATGTGTGTGTGTGTGTGTGTGTGTGTGTGTGTGTGTCCACCCATCATATCTGGGCATCTCTACAGAATCGTAGCATAAAATATAAGAAACATAAAGAGAAAACGAAAGCTAAAATACAGACATTTAATGGCGAACTGATAGAACTGACATCCACAAAGTGGAGCGCCAATAGAAACGTACTCCGTTCCGCAACATCCGCCACCTTCTTTTCGGTTGCTCAGAATGGATGCCCACTTTGGCACACTAGAAAAACAGACGCGGTCCTAAACGGTTCCTGCAAGAAGCTGAGACCTTCTAGAATGGACCAGTTACGATTACTTTCGGGTATTACCCCACCAAATGTCAGAAAATCATTCCTGAGTTTGAAGTAAATGAAAAAAAAAACAGATGAATGGCCAGTATCACCCGCTACACAACCTTCAGTCCATGCCCAACCAACTGAAACTTCCATAAAATCATCATGGTAAGAGGATGCCCTTAACACGGAGGAAGCTCTATCCCGGAGCTCTGACATAGACGGGCGACATTGGAAAAAGCTGAACCTAATTCATATCGTCACAGGGCGATCAAAACAACGTATGAAAAGATGGCGTTTTAAGACACTGACAAGTTTGAGTGTAGTGTAATACAACCAGTGCAACCCTTTCTAAAATGCCGTTTAGCGGATGCACAAAGAAGAGTGTACTCAAGAGGATGTCCTGAATTATTCCAAGACAGCTGCTGCTTAGACCGAATCGATTATTTATTTCTGTATCTGACTAGCATCTTCTTATTTAAGCATACATATCTTACATTTTAAATTACGTACTTGGCTTTTTTGAGTTGCTATATACAATGTGATGTAGTTCGTATACGAGCAAATAATCTAGGGAGCAATGTCAGAAGCTCTACGAGGCAGTTTGCAGATGATACTGTTGTCTACAAAAGGTAATAACGTCAGAAGATTATATAGAACTGCAGGAAGCTTTGCAGAGGATTGACATATGGTGCAAGGATTGGCAATTGATCCTGAATATAAATAAACGTAACATATATCGCACACATACAATTACGCTAACGGTGACCAATTGCTGGAAACAATACCGCAGTCTCTAGGAATAACATCCTTACTGACTTTTGACTACGTAAGACATGGCAGGAAAATCAGATACCAGACTGACATTCAAAGGAAGGATTTTAGGGAAATGTTATTCATCCACTTACGAAACAGTTTTTCGACCGAGTTTTGACTATTGGTCATCAGTCTGGGACCTTACCAGGCTGGATTAATACAACAGATAGATATGAACCAAAGAAGAGCGGCGCATTTCGTCATCGGTTCGTTTAGTCACAGCGAGAGCTTTACGGAGATGCTCACCAAACTCCAGTGGCAGACGCTACAAGAGAGGCGTTGAGCATCACAAAGAGATTTACTGTTGAAATTCCCTGAGAGTACGTTTCGGGAAGAGTCGTACAACATTTTGCTTCCTCCCACATACATCTCGTGAAGACCAGATGGAGAAAGTTAGAGAAATTAGAGCTAATACGGAGGTCTACCGACAATCTTTCTTCCTACGCGCCTAGTAGGGAAGGCGTGATCAAAAAGTTTCATCGGAAGTACTCTCCGCCACACACCTACAGGTGGCTTGCGGAGAGTAGATGTAAGTTCGATGACACGTGCCAGTTAACAAGCTTCTTTTGGTGCGCCTCGATGGTTGGTTGGTTTGGGGGAGGAGACCAAACAGAGAGGTCGTCGGTCCCATCGGATTAGGGAAGGATGAGGAAGGAAGTCGGTCGAGCCTTTCGAAAAGAACCATCCTGGCATTTTCCTGAAGCGATTTAGAGAAATCCCGGAAAACATAAATAAGGATGGCCGAACGAGGGTTTGAACCGTCGTCCTTGCGAATGCGAGTCCAGTGTGCTAACCACGGCGCCACCTCTCTCGTTGGTGCGCCTGTTTGCGTCAGCTTTTTCGGTCTTCGCGCGAGTACGTCACAGAGAGCTGGTGAGGGTGTCCCATGCTGATCCCGCATCCCGCAGGCTGGCCGACAGCTGACACGTGCCGAGCCTGATCAGCTGCTGCCTGCTGCCGCTGCGCCCCTATTGAGCCTGGATCCCCTCGCCGGTGTCGCACCTGGACACGTGTCTCCACCCATCCCCGTTACAACAGTTTCTGATGGCATCTGTTTTCTCAACAGAGGTGATGACAATCGGTTCGCGCGGGAATGTTCAATACAAACTCTAGAGGCCAGTAATGTAATGCACTGCCTAATGATTTAGTAACCGAACGTGTCCATACAAATTATGTAGTCGAGTCCAGCAAATTGAAGACGAATGGTAGATCTAGTAGATTCCATAGAAATGGAAAGGCTGCTAAATTTTCCGCGGCTATAAATAATGTGTATATAATCATTTTTTTTCTACGTCCGGAGAAGAGTCTTTATCGATGTGTTTGCATTAATCTAGAAGCAGTATCCTTGATTTGTTATAGCAGCTATTGTATGAGTTCTGTTGTTGAAGCGCTGAGGAAGATCCCGGTCATGGTCTTGTTCAAGAAACCATCCCAGTATTCGCTTGAAGTGATACGGAGAATCTGCAGTATTCCCGAGTGCGGATGCAGTGTTGTAACAGATGCCCATTACTTCCATTTATGCAGGTATTACTGTGTGTTTCCACGACCAAACGAAATGATTTTCGGGACAGTTTGTATATCAGAGGTCATCTAGAATTTCTTTGGAATAATATTGCAAATTTCAGTCGGTGAATACGATCTCCACTTTCACTCGTCTGATTAAGTGCAGAGTCCGCACAGAGGGGTCTTCTAGCAGCCGTGTACCGTAAGTCTCTAGACGAACGGAAGGTTCCAAATGATTGGAAAAGAGCACAGGTAGTTCCAGTTTTCAAGAAGGATCGTCGAGCAGATGCGCAAAACTATAGGCCTATATCTCTGACATCGATCTGTTGTAGAATTTTAGAACACGTTTTTGCTTGCGTATTATGTCATTTCTGGAAACCCAGAATCTACTCTGTAGGAATCAACATGGATTCCTGAAACAGCGATCGTGTGAGACCCAATTCGCTTTAATTGTTCATGAAACCCAGAAAACATTAGATACAGGCTCCCAGTTAGATGCCATTTTCCTTGACTTCCGGAAGGCGTTCTATACAGTTCCGCACTGTCGCCTGATAAACAAAGTATGAGCCTACGGAATATCAGACCAGCTGAGTGGCTGGATTGAAGAGTTTTTAACAAACAGAACACAGCATGTTGTTCTCAATGGAGGAGAGACGTCTACAGATGTTTAAGTAACCTCTGGCGTGCCACAGGGGAGTGTTACGGGACCATTGCTTTTCACAATATATATAAATGACCTAGTAGATAGTGTCGGAACCGCGTCCGGCCATCCTGATTTCCCTAAATCGCTCCAGGCAAATGCCGGGATGGTTCCTTTCAAAGGGCACGGCCGACTTCCTTCCCCGTCCTTCCCTAATCCGATGAGACCGATGACCTCGCTGTTGGTCTCCTTCCACAAAAACAACCAAGTGTCGGAGGTTCCATGCGGATTTTCAAAAAATGGTTCAAATGGCTCTGAGCACTATGGGACTCAACTTCTGAGGTCATCAGTCCCCTGGAACTTGGAACTACTTAAACCGAACTAACCTAAGGAAATGACACACATCCATGCCCGAGGCAGGATTCAAACCTGCGACCGTAGCGGTCTCGCGGTTCCAGACTGTAGCGCCTAGAACCGCACGGCCATTCCGGCCGGCTGTGGCTTTTCGCGGATGATACTGTTGTATACAGAGAAGTTGCAGCATTAGAAAATTGCTGCGAAATGCAGGTAGATCTGCAGCGGATAGGCACTTGGTGCAGGGATTGGCAACTGACCCTTAACATAGACAAATTTTATGTATTGCGAATACATAGAAAGAAGATCCTTTATTGTATGATTATATGATAGCGGAACAAACACTGGTAGCAGTTACTGCTGTAAAAATCTGGGAGTATGCGTGCGGAACGATTTGAAGTGGAATGATCATATAAAAGTAATTGTTGATAAGGCGGGTGCCAGGTTGAGATTCATTGGGAGAGTCCTCGGAAAATGTAGTCCATCAACAAAGGAGTTGGCCTGCAAAACACTCTTTCGACCTATACTCGAGTATTGGTCATCAGTGTGGGATCCGTACCTGGCGGGTTGACAGAGGAGATAGAGAAGATCCAAAGAAGAGCGGCGCGTTTCGTCACAGGGTTATTTGGTAAGCGTGATAGAGTTACGGACATGTTTAGCAAACTCAAGTGGCAGGCTCTGCAAGAGAGGCGCTCTGCATCGCGGTGTAGCTTGCAGTCCAGGTTTCGAGAGGGTGCGTTTCTGGATGAGGTATCGAATATATTGCTTCCCCTTACTTATACCTACCGAGAAGATCACGAACGTAAAATTAAGAGATTCGGACGCGCACGGAGGCTTTCCGGCAGTCGTTCTTCCTGCGAGCCGTACGCGACTGGAACAAATGGCTCTGAGCACTATGGGACTCAACTGCTGAGGTCATTAGTCCCCTAGAACTTAGAACTAGTTAAACCTAACTAACCTAAGGACATCACAAACATCCATGCCCGAGGCAGGATTCGAACCTGCGACCGTAGCGGTCTTGCGGTTCCAGACTGCAGCGCCTTTAACCGCACGGCCACTTCGGCCGGCGACTGGAACAGGAAAGGGAGGTAATGATGGTGGCACGGAAAGTGCCCTCCGCCAAACACCGTTGGGTGGCTTGCGTAGTGTAGATGTAGTTGTACAAGCTACGTATGAATGGTCGACGTGCGATGGAACGGCACGCAGTGACGTCCGTGTATCGGCTGTCTTTTGGCGGCAGCACCAGCCCGCCCCGAGGGGAGGAGAGTGAAACCCCAGACGGAGTTGGCGGGCGTCGGCCCCAGACCCGGGCCACGCGACCACACAGCCGGCGGCCGGGCAGACAGACAGACAGCGGCCTGGTGGGCGGCGAGGTGGGGCGGGGCGGCCACCTGAGCAGACGGCCCGGCCGGCCCTTGGCGGAAGCTCTGTTAGGTCAGCTGCGCGCGCTTCCGCCACACCTAACGGGACGCTGCGCCCGCGCCCTGGACAATGCGGTCCACCTCTGGCAGCATCACCTTTCCGTTAGTTTCCCTCTCAGCCCTGCGACCCGTGTCAATGCAATGACGCCAAAGAAATGACAACAATCGGTGACGTTTCACACTCTATCCGTTTCTCAAGCACAATTCAAAGTGAAAATGTCTCGTATGGTTGTCCAATAATTGTTAGAGTACAGGTCGACGGCATCACCATCAAAGCGAATGGAAACTTGATAAACAACAAGCCGGAAGTTGAAAACATTTTGACTAATCGTTTTTAATGTTGTAGAGAAAATAAGATCTAAATGTTCATTAGAAGAAGCAAGGCAGTTAATGGAAGAGGCCTTACCCACACCATTTGATACAATTGAAATTCCACCCACCTATCCTTCTGAAATTAGGAAGATAATAAACTCTCTCCAGAGTAAAAGCTCACGTGGAATTGATGGCATTTCCAGCACGATAACAAAAGCTTGTTCCCAAGAAATAAGTGGGATTCTTAGCCACATATGTAATAGTTCTCTGAAGCAGGGTATTTTCCCAGATAGACTGAAGTATGCCATTGATAAAGAAAGCACTGCATAAAAAAAGGGGATACGTCTGATGACAAGAACTACCGCCCAGTCTCTCTTCTGACTGCCTTATCCAAAATTCATGAAAAAGTAATGTATTGTACAGTAGCTTCACACCTTTGTAAAAATAAAGTTTTAACAAAATGTCAGTTTGGTTTCCAAAAGGGGTTTTCAGCGGAAAACGCTATATATACTTTCACTAATGAAATATTAAATGCTCTGAGTAACCGGAAGTCACCCGTTGGGATTTCTTGTGATCTATCAAAGCCTTTCGATTGTGTAAATCATGGAATACTTCTAGATAAGCTCATGTACTGTGTATATGAATGGGACAGTGCTCAAATGGTTTAAATCATACCTAACTGGAAGAGTGCAGAAAGTTGAAATAAGCAATTCACATAATATGCAAAAAACTGGTGATTTCTCAAACTGGGAACAATCAAGAATGGGGTGCCGCAAGGTTCGGTCTTGGGTCCTCTGCTGTTCTTAATATATATTAATGACATGCCATTCTATATTCACGAAAATGCAAAGCTGGTACTTTTTGCTGATGATACAAGTATAGCTAGCACACCCAACAGACAAGAATTAACTGGTGATATTGTAAACGATGTTTTCCACAAAATCATTAAGTGGTTCTGTGCAAATGGGCTCTCATCAAACTTTGACAAAACACAGTATATACAGTTCCACACAGTAAATGGAATGACACCATTAATAAATATAGACTTCGATCAGAAATCGGTAGCTAAGATAGAATATTCTAAATTTCTAGGTGTAAGCATTGATGAGGGGTTGAACTGGAAAAAACACACTGAGGATCTACTGAAACCTTTGAGTTCAGCTACTTATGCTATTAGGGTCATTGCAGATTTTGGCGATATACATCTCAGTAAATTAGCTTACCACGCCTATTTTCATTCTCTGCTATCGTATGGCATCATATTTTGGGGTAACCCGTCATTGAGTAAAAGAGTGTTCATTGCACATTACTTAGCATACTTTGGCTATCGATCTTACAGACAAGAAGCCTCAAGGCTAGTAGTAGATGGTTCCTGATAATGCCGAAATCATGCCAACATACAGAGTAAGATGCGCATGCGTCATAGATATTACAGTCCGGAAATCAGTGCCAGCTACAGATACGATTTTTGCTTCAAACTTACGTTGCAACGTAAAGTTGCGCAGGAGTCCTGTGACAATAACGTAAACAAGTATGCCACTGCTGAATAGGTCGCTAGAATTTCTGGTCACTTTCTGTTCAAATATTCTTATTTTTTGACGCGTTCCGGGCACAGCCTATCCAAACATCAAAAAGAAATGTCTTCGTACAGAGTATGGAGCCACGTGTGTCAGCCGTCAGCATCAGAACTCAACAGCTAGAGTTGTGTTTCCATAATGTGACTCCGTACTCTGTATGAAGATTTTTTTAATGTTCTGATGATTGGCAGTGCCCGAAACGTGTCAATAAGTAAAAAACTTTTGTATAGCATTTGACCAGTTATTCTAACGCCCATTCAGCTGTGGCGTAAGTCTCCTAGAGTTTTGCTCAAAAGAAGGAAATTTTGCAAGAGATTTGTCTAAGCAGACATAGGGCCGATCCTGTGGCGGCAGATCTACAATGTCCACCAATTGGGTCATTAGTCATAAAATTGGTGGCAGTTCTCGAAATGCAATGCAGCGAAGGTTCAGAAACAAAAATTCCTTACACATCAAAGACGTGAAGTTCCTTCGAGTATCCCAGAGGGAATTCCTCACATCGGTACGTCAGTTCATCTCAGAGTCGTATAAAGTCCCAAAAGGATGAGGCAGTGCCCAGTATTTTTAACTTTTTCGCCTTTTTCACCATTTACAAAATGCAATATAACTGTATTTTGAACCATTTAATATAACACGTGCAAGTGATACATGCAACTGTGTGATCTGTAATGCTGTACAAAACTGAGAATCGCATCTGTTCTTGAAAACGGGACCTTACCTTTCATGGGCAATGACTGTCTTACATACTCCCCTTCCTACAGACAATTAAATGTACACTTTGTGATCAAAAGTATCCGGACACCACTATGTAATGAGAGATGGACCACTAGATGTCACGAGGAGCACTCTTCCCAGTTCACAGAAAGTCTTGCGTTGTCAGCAGAGAAGCAGTAATGGGTCGGTCAGAAGAGCTCACAGACTTTGAACACGTACTAGTCATTGGTTCTTACCTGACTAATAAAACAATCAGGAACAGGTCAACCCTTCTAAAGTTGCCTAAATCGACTAATCCTGTCGTGATTGAGAGCTGAAATCGAGGAGGAGCAACCACAATTAAGTGAGGCACACTCTTGTAGTAACGGACAGGGACCATCAAGCTTTGCGGAGATTGGTTGCAAAAAGTCGCATGAAATCAGCGGAAAGAATCACTTGTCAGTTCCAAGGTTCTGCCAGCAGTCCATCTAGTACAGTGACTGTGCTTAGGGAATTAAAAAAGTAGGGTACATTGGTCGAGCAGCTCTTAATAAACCATTCACTCCTGTTGTTAATGCTAAGCGGTGCTTTAGGTGGCGTAAAGAGTGACGCCACTGGACAGTGGATTGGGTACGAGTGATATAGACTGGTGGACCAAGGTACATCTCGTGGTAATACGACGGAAGAGTTTGGTTATGCGAATACGTGGAGAACATTGCCTGCCGTCATGCTTAGTGCCAGCAGTAAAGTACGGACGAGGTGCTGTTAGGCTGTGGGCGTGCTTTCAGCGTTTACATTGTGGTCTCCTCATTACGCTTAAGAAAAAGCTATATAAGGAAGGATATTAAAAAACTTCACAGTACTGTGTGTGTATTGCTTATAGTAGAGGCACAGTTAGGAAACGATGGCTACTTTTAAGAGCGTGACAAAACACACTGTCATAAAGGAGCAGCTGTGAGGCAATCGTTTGTGGACGGTAACATTTCTGAATTGCACTGGCCTGCACATAGTCTTGACCTGATCCCACTGCAACACCTCTGGATTGAATTAGTACGTCCTCTACGTTCCAGGCCCCAGCTCCTAACATCAATACGTTCTTTGGTTTCGGCTCTCGCTGAAGATTGGTATCCCATTCCTTCACAGGCTTCCAGACATCTCATTGAAAGTGTCCCCAGCAGAGTTCAAGCTGTCATGAAGTCGCTGGATGGACATTCAGCATACTTTATACGTACGGACACTTTAGATCATGTAGTGTGTATGTAGACTGTAAAACAACCCGTAACATGCGTAACTCATAGGTAAGATGAAGTTGTTCTCAAGCTGAGCATTAATTTGAGCCGTGTAGTATCTTCGTAGGCATGGTGCTATTGAGAGTGGTCTTCCCAGTATTCACTTGCCTTCTTCCGCTCTTCGAATGAAGCTACGCAGACATTTAAAGGGAGACCCTCGGTGTAACGTGGACTCCGAAGCGCAGTGAAACTCGGAGCCGGTGTATTGAAATGTACATCTCTATTTTTCTCCCACAAAGTTCTGTATAACAGAGGAAGACAAACTGTGGAGTCAACAAAGAATAAAGAGAAAACGGTTGAGGTCCCGGGGGAGAGACAGTAGTCTAGGGTGAACTATAAATGACAGTTTCTTAGTTATGCATATTGGATCTCGCAACCCTTCCATTCCTGACTCCCTTTCCTGCCTTATCCCCCGTCCCGTTTTGACTGACTCTCGTAGCCCTCCCCTTTTTGAACACACTGTCACGTTCCAAAAAACCGGTAGCTTGTTTACTGGTTTTACTGACCGTTACATAACTGGACCTAGAATTCAGTCACACATGGAGTGGTAAGTTGTATCGATACAGCAAATGTTGATGAAAAGGGTTACGGCAGTCTAATATGCCTGCCGACGGGGAAAATCTGTGGAATTATTTGAGGTGCACTATTTGATATAATGTTTGAGGGACATGGCTGTAGTAGAGCGAATATACCGATAATTATAACAGTGAAATTGAAAAGTAAGAACTTCGTTCTTATAAAGGACGCCGTTATGCAGGATGATTCCGTGATTATGTTACAAGATTTCAGGGGCGACGGAGAAAGATAAATGTATGAAATTGACGTAGGTGACAGTAGTCTGAAAACGAGAGAGTCGGAAGGTTTAAGTGAAAGAGTTCTCAAGTTCCGCCCTAGTCTCCCGCAGCACTGAAACTAAGGGCCCCAACTTACGATCCCTGACCACAACATACAGAATTCCGGCTGAATACTTCCACCTGCGGATAATTGCCCCTCTTGATGGACTTGTAACGGCAAACGTAACTTGATATCAGAGAGACCGAAAATCCTAAGTCTACGGTTCATTATAATGTACCACTTAGGTACACAGCAGCTGGTGGTCTAGTGGCTAGCGTTGCTGCCTCTGAATCACTGGGTCCTGGGTTCGATTCCCGTCCGGGTTGGGGATTTTCTCTGCCCAAGGACTAGGTGTTTGTGTTGTCCTCATCATTTCATCATCATCATTCGTGACAGTGGCTTGGTTGTACTGTGTACGAAAACTGAGCTGAGTAAAAATTGGGACTTCGTATGGACGCTGATGACCGCGCAGTTAAGCGCCCCACAAACCAAACATCATTATTAACACACTTACCTACAAAAGTCTGACAGGCTGCAACATTTACGACAGTTGTTGAAAATGGCTTCCTCCAGGCTCAGTGCAGGTATGCGATCGTCGCACGAGGTTCTGTCGTAGCCTTCTAATGCCCCTGGTCTCGTTCGAAAAGCATCGCAGGCAGCGAGAATTCTTGCATGAGATTCTCCTCAGTCTAGACAGGTGTAGCGTACACAAGATTTCCCACGTGGCCCCACAAGAAGCAGTCAAGTCGAACGAGATCAGATGAACGTGCTGGCCACGAAACAGCACTTCATCTGCCTGTCCACTTTTTAGGGAATTTCTCATCTAGTTGTTCATGAATCGCCAGTCCAATATCTGGTGGAGCTGCCTCATGTTGGAACAACAACTATTGACGAACAACATGTAGGAGACGTTTCAGGAACCTGAGTAGCATGTCTCTGATAAACAATAGTACGTTGAAGCGGGTGGGGAGGAGATACGGGCCAAGTGCTTAATCACAGACTATGTCTGCTCACACGTTGACGAATGATCTGTGTTGACGGCTCTTGCGTGGGAGTTTTCATCGGCACAGACATGACTATTGAGAAGGTTGATGTTCTGTCTCTAGTGAAACAGATTTCATCAGTCAAAAGTACATAGGTGGGAAAGTGAGGATCAGCCGTAACGCGCTGCAAGAATGATTGGGTAAACACAACACGAGGTCCGAACTCAGTAGGAATCAAAGCATGCACTTTGTATGGGTGGTAGGACTGTAGCTGGGTTTCCCGTAATACTCGCCTGACTGTACTCTTGGAACATCATTTAACGTGCAGCTGATCGAATGCTGATGGCAGAACCGGATGTCTTCTACGCGAATATTTGGTCCCGTACAACCTTTCCGTTTGTCTTCTTTCATTTGCTTGCTCACACACGAAAAATCATGTCTGCAGGATCCGTTACCGGATACAACTGCATTTGGTTAGGCCTGATCGAAGTTACTACGTCAACATGTAAGAACAGGCAGCATTCTACTATGGTACAGACGCTGTACGCCTATGTCAGTGCACAGTACGTCATCTGCATTGGGTTAATTGAGTTACTATCCCAACTTCTTAATTGGTTGTCAGGATTGCTTGGCCAACTATCTTAGCAACAACAATACCGCTACATGTATTCCACTAAAAGAGGTATCAGAACGATTTTCGCATGTACCTTTGGACTCGGTCGTTTCCGGACCAGAGTTCCTTACCATAGATTGATATATTTACCCTTCTCAGTCGTCCCTGAAAGTTTGTAAAATCATTATGGAATCACACTGTAGATGGAATAACTGAATAAACACGTTATGCCCGAATAAGTAAAGGTAAGTCCCCGTCTCCCCCCAAAAAAGCCATGGGATACCTCCTAGTACTGTGTCGGACCTCCTTTTGCCCGACGTAGTACATCAACTCGACGTGGCAACAACTCAACAAGTCGTTTAAGTCCCAGGCAGAAATACTGAGTCGTCCAAATTTGCGAAGTTGTAGCCGCAGCAGGATTCTGTTTACAAACTGACCTCTCGATTACTTCCCATCAATGTTTGATTGGATTCTTGTCGGGTGATGGTTCAAATGGCTCTGATAACTATGGGAATTAACTTCTGAGGTCATCAGTCCCCTAGAACTTAGAACTACTTAAACCTAACTAAACTAAGGACATCACACACATCCATGCCCGAGGCAGGGTTCGAACCTGCGACGGTAACGGTAGCGCGGTTCCAGACTGTAACGCTTAGAACCGATCGGACACTCCGGCCGGTCTTGTCGGGTGACCTGGGTAACCAAATCATTTGTTCGAATTTTCCGAACGTTCTCGAAATGAGTCGCGAGTAATTGTGGCCCAGTGCCCTGGCGAACTGTCATCCATAAAATATCCATAGTTTTTTAGGAACGTAAGGCCCATGCATGACTCCAGATGGTCTCCAAGTATCCGAACATTAAGAAGACCAAGTCCATTCCATGTAAACACAGTCCACACCATTATGGAGCCACCACTAGCTTACTCAGTGACTTGTTGACAACCTGGGTCCGTGGCTTCTGCGCCACACTCGAACCGCACCATTAGCTCTTACCAACTGAAATCGGTACTCGTCTGATCAGGCCATGGTTTGCCAGTCGTATAGGGTCCAACCGATATGATCATAAAGCCAGGAGATGGGATGCCGGCGATATCGGGCTGTTAGCAAACACACTCATGTCGATCGTCTGCTGCCATAGCTTATTAGTGTAAAATATCGGCGCACGTTCCTAACGGGTACGTTCGTCGTACGTCCCACATTGATTTCTGTGCTTACTTCACTCAGTGTTGCTTGTGTGTTACCACTGACAAATCTACGCAATCGACGCTGCTCTCGGTCGTTAAGTGAAGACCGTCAGCCACTGCGTTCTCCATGGTGAGAGGTAATGCCTGAAATCTGGTATACCTGTCCCACTCCTGACACTGGGGATCTTGGAATATTGAATTCCTTAACGATTTCCGAAATGGAATGTCCTACGCGTCTAGCTCTAACTACCAACCTGCGTTCAGAGTCTATTAATTCTGTCGTGCGGCAGTAATCACGTCGGAAACCTTTTGACATGAATCACCTGAGCATAGCTCAGCCAATGTATTGTCCTGTAGGCGCTACTACTGCCATTTTCATAAGTGCATACCGTTGTCCGATGACGTCTGTCACATCAGTGTATGAACACATTTTCTTATTACAGATGGTTGATCCTTCTGTTCCTCTGACCTACACTACTGGCCATTAAAATTGCTACACCACGAAGACGACGTGCTACAGACGCGAAATTTAACAGAGAGATAGAAGATGCTGTAACATGCAAATGATTAGCTTTTCAGAGCATTCACACAAGGTTGACGCCGGTGGTGACACCTACAACGTGTTGACATGAGGAAAGTTTCCAACCGATTTCTCATACACAAACAGCAGTTGACCGCCGTTGCCTGGTGAAACGTTGTTGTGATGCCTCGTGTAAGGAGGAGAGATGCGTACCCGCACGTTTCCGACTTTGATGAAAGTCGGAGTGTAGCCTATCGCGATTGCGGTTTAACGTATGGCGACATTGCTGCTCGCGTTAGTCGAGATCCAATGACTGTTAGCAGAATATGGAATCGGTGGGTTCTGGAGGGTAATATGGAACGCCGTGCCGGATCCCAACGGCCTCGTATCACTAGCAGTCGAGATGAGAGGCATCTTATCCGCATAGCTGTAACGGATCGTGCAGCCACGTCTCGCTCCCTGAGTCAACAGATGGGGACGTTTGCAGGACAACAACCATTTGCACGAACTGTTCGACGACGTTTGCAGCATCATGGACTATCAGCTCGGAGACCATGGCTGCGGTTACCCTTGACGCTGCATCACAGGCAGGAGGGCCTGCGGTAGTGTACTCAACGACGAATCTGGGTGCACGAATGGCAAAACGCCATTTTTTCGGATGGATCCAGGTTCTGTTTACAGCATCATGATGGTCGCATCCGTGTTTGGCGACATCGCGGTGAACGCACATTGGTAGCGTGTATTCGTCATAGCCATACTGGCGTATCACCCGGCATGATGGTATGGCGTGCCATTGGTTACACGTCTCGGTCACCTCTTTTTCGCATTGACGGCACTTTGAACAGTGGGCGTTACATTTCAGATGTGTTACGACCCGTGGCTCAACCCTTCATTCGATCCCTGCAAAACCCTACATTTCAGTAGGATAATGCACGACCGCATGTTGCAGGTCCTGTACGGGCCTTTCTGGATACAGAAAATGTTGGACTGCTGCCCTGGCCAGCACATTCTCCAGATCTCTCACTAAATGAAAACGTCTGGTGAATGGTGGCCGAGCAACTGGCTTGTCACAATACGCCAGTCACTACTCTTGATGAACTGTGGTATCGTGTTGAAGCTGCACGGGCAGCTGTACTTGTACAGCCCAGGCGAATCAAGGCCGTTATTACGGTCAGAGGAGGTTTTTCTGGGTACTGATTTCTCAGGATCTATGCACCCAAATTGCGTGAAAATTTAATCACCTGTCAGTTCTAATATAATATATTTGTCCAATGAATACCCGTTTATCACCTGCATTTCTTCTTGGTGTAGCAATTTTAATGGCCAGTAGTGTATGAACAGCTCTAGACGAGCCGAGAGTTTCTGTTTGCGGTACAGAGAGCGATTCACATTGAGGCGAGACCAGGTAGGTACGTCTGAGCCTGAGCGGAGAAATTCACTCTCACCGCTGCTGTTCAACAACCGCGAGGGGAGGGCTAGGGGCAGCTCCGCAGGGGAGAGCCGTGGACCGCGGCGTGTGCTGTGCCTGTGCGCTATGGCGGGCAGGTGCAGCGTAGGCCCAGCTGTCTGCCCACAGCTGTCACAGCGCGCCGACTCACCCCACCGCGCGGCGCGCCGCTCTTTATTTCACTTGCGTTCCAGTTTCGGAAATAACACAGGGGCCAGGCTGCGCGCCAAAAGGTGGAAGGGGACTGGGACGGGGGACTGGGCCGCACTCGCTTTTATCCGCCCCTCGCGCCGCCGTGGGACACGGCAGATGATACCGGGCGCCTGCTGCCTGAAACAGTTTCTGCGCAGCCGCAGCCGCCGTGTACCGCTAAACACTGTGCTGCACACCTGGAACCAGTTACTTGTCTGCCCGGTCTGGGTTGAGCATCCTTCAGTTTTTTCAGTCTTTTTTCAGTCATAGCTGTTTCCGTACTAGAGAGCGAACTTGAGTGCCTCCACAGTCAAATGGTTCAAATGGCTCTGAGCACTATGGGGCTTAAATTCTGAGGTCATCAGTCCCCTAGAACTTAGAACTACTTAAACCTAACTGACCTAAGGACATCACACACACACCCATGCCCGAGGCAGGATTCGAACCTGTGACCATAGCAGTCGCGCGGTTCCGGACTGAAGCGCCTAGAACCGCTCGGCCACCGAGGCCGGCGGACCAGACCGCTTGGTCCTACGATTTCTCCACTGGCAGTTAACGCTGCTTTCACCATCGGTCATTGTCTTACGCATGTGAAAAATGCACCTCGTTTCACATTACTCGCGAAACTGAGCTAGGTGATCCAATTTTCAGGTGCACTGTAATTTTCCATAGACGTCGAGCTTATTAGACATGGAACAATAGATTGGAATGTGTGTTGGTCAAGTATTTGGGTACAGAAATCTTCAATATCCGTTTGGGGTGACTCGGGAAACGTTCGGATATCGTGGATCGGGATATCTCGTCGAGATCGCCATTCCTCCGGAGTTCGAGTCCTGTGAACTAAACACCTATTTCGCTCAGTTTCGCAGATATTATGATGTAATAGGTGTTCCATCTCCGTCTGGACCAGAGTTCTTAATATAACTTGGCGTTGCGATCAACCTTCAATTTGATGACAGTGTAACTTTTAGCAAATGAATCTTACTGTTCTTAGGTGCCTTTGCTTCATTTATAACAAAAATGGTTCAAATGGCTCTGAGCACTATGAGATTTAACATCTGAAGTCATCAGTCCCCTAGAACTTATAATTATTTACATCTAATTAACCTAAGGACATCACACACATCCATGCCCGAGGGAGGATTCGAACCTGCGATCGTAGCGGTCGCGCGGTTCCATACTGAAGCGCCTAGAACCGCTCGGCCACACCGGCTGGCCATTTATTACACATTTCAATCTTTTATTATCTTCATAATGAACCCCAAGCTCTCCACCACCGAAGCTAATCTGGCGTTCAGCTCATGGCTACTCACCTACAAATATATGCATAGATGCTGAACTGCATACGATGCAATAGCTTTTATGCGAAAGAAGAATCGACAAACATATTAGAATTCACATACACGAACATGCGCATATACCTTCGTCAAAAATCAGTACAGATCACCACTACAACGACTGCGTCATCAAGGAGTTTGTTTGCTATCTTGCCCACCGCTAGTGGTCTCGGCGGCAGCGTTCTCGCTTCCCGAACACGGGGTCCCGGGTTCGATTCCCTACGGGTCAGGGATTTTCATCTGCCCCGAGATGACTGGGTGTTGTTGCGTCGTTTTCATCATCATCATTCATCCCCATTACGGTCGGAGGAAGACAATTGCAAATCACCTCCATTAGGACCTTGCCTAGTACGGCGGTGCGGGTCCCCCGCATCGTTCCCCTACGCTCTGTCAAGAAGCAGAGCATTTCCATTTACTATCTTAAACAAGAACAAGGCTTGCTGACAGCACGCAAAAAATAACAATATCAGAGACCCTACTTCTTCCACCTGTTACGCAGGACCGTGACATACAAAAATGTTCGTTGTTTAATTTTCTGTCCAGAATCTTAATATAATAATTCTAAAGGAAAGTAACTATAATTTTCTTTTCGAGCAGATAGGAAACGAAGGTGTGTCTAAGCTGCCAAGTGGCAACTTACTCTTTCTACAATGCCGGATGTCGCAAATAAAACACTTGGAAATACGAAAGAGGTCTGACGGAGAGACATTACTCCCCTTGCAGTTAATATTACTGATAAGGAGATAATTTCCAGCACAAGAAAATTAATTACTAGTATATTCTAGCAGTTTAGGATTCAAGAAAAGAATTTCGGGGTTCTGGTGCGTTGTATTAAACTTTTATATAAGAGTTTTATTACTGTGCAGTCTTGATAGGATTGCTAAATACATACCCGAATTAGATAGTAAAATAATACTGTACAGTGCCTCGTCAGGAGAGGCTGAAGTGAATTGCCATGGATACACGGCCGTGTTTGTCAACATTCGTCGACGTGTGTTCACATCCCGCGCAACACATTGTCAGGCAGGTGGAGGACCGTGAACTGTGAAGGCCGGGGCAATCCGCAGCTGAATGGCAAGGCAAGGCAGGCTGTAAGAAAGGGAGTGCCGTGTAGCAGGTACACAAGGCGGCCAGCTAGGAACAGGTAGCGCGCATGGCAGGGATTACGTGCTGCTCGCTTTCACTGCTCCCCCTCCAGACTCGCCAAGGACGCCTCCTTAGGGAGGCACAATAGAGAGGCGTTTAGACAGGATACAGCGGCGGCTGTGTCGAGACGCGGGCAGCCACCACCGTTAATCCCGCCGTGACAAGTGATACACCTCGAGCCCAGCCAGCAGTCCGTTTCAAGTCCATCGCAATGTCAGCAAATCACACTTCGCCCCAATGATTTATTAACAGGTTACAAGCAAACACTTTGTCTGCGTGCATCTCTCTCTCTCTCTCTCTCTCTCAGTGTGTGTGTGTGTGTGTGTGTGTGTGTGTGTGTGTGTGAGAGAGGTATATATATATATATATATATATATATATATATATATATATATATATATATATATATATACATATATATATATATCTTTCTCTCTCCGATAGGGCTTAGAGCCATTTGAAACATTTTCTCTCTGTATCTTCTCTCTCTCTCTCTCTCTCTCTCTCTCTCTCTATATATATATATATATATATATATATGCCAGCGAAACACTCACACTCCATAGAAAAGGCGACCTGGAAGGCATCCTGAAAGAGGAACGCAAAATTATCAGAAAGATTCTTGGCCCAAAAAGAACGGAAGATGGATACAGGTTACAGTCTCGGAAAACTACAGAAAAATTATCTAACCTCGCCGCAGACATCCGGAAAAGAAGACTAAAATTTTACGGTCATATCCACAGACTCCCAATACCCAGACTCTCCCACAAAATTTTAATATACATTGAAAAATTGAAAACCATACCCTGGATACAAGAAACCAAAACAGATCTAGCAAATGCACAAATAAATTCTTCAGAAGTTATTAACAGAAATGTATACAGGCAAAAAATCAATAGTTGGAAAGTACAACCCGAGAATGAAGTTTGCAAGAGACAGGGGACAAAATGGACAGAGGAAAGAAAGAGAATTTGTGGGGAAAGAATGAGAGAAGTTTGGAGAATTAAAAAATTGAATCGGAAAAGCTTTGCGTGATCCGTATGGGTCCAATCGCACATAATAATAATAATAATATATATATATATATATATATATATATATATATATATATATATATATATATAGAGAGAGAGAGAGAGAGAGAGAAGATACAGAGAGAAAATGGTTCAAATGGCTCTAAGCCCTATCGGACTTAACATCTGAGGTCATCAGTCCCCTAGACTTAGAACTACTTAAATCTAACTAAGGACATCACACACATCCATGCCGGAGGCAGGATTCGAACCTGCGTCCATAGCAGCAGCGCGATTCCGGACTGAAACGCCTAGAACCGCTCGGCCACAGCGGCCGGCAGGGAGAGAGAGAGAGAGGGGAGGGGGGAGGTGATGAAGGCAGGGCGAGAGAAAGGTAGATAGAATGTTATACGGTGATTGTCCTCAATCACTCAAACTGGAGTCTTGGTTAAAAGACGTCGTTTTCTGCTGTTCTGATATTTCAGCAACAAATATTATACAGCAGTGAGCGATAGACGACGTCTTTCGAACAGCCTGTACAGGCTGGTTCTCACCATCTCTCACAACGTCACTCTCAATAAAATCATCTCCTTGCAGAGTCAATATTACACCCGAGGGAATATTTCGCCTAGTACGTATCTGCTGGTGAAAATAATTTGGGTTTCAGTCTTACAGTGAAAATGCAGTGTTTAGGGATCTTGTTCCTGAAGACGCTCATTTTTCATCCAGACTGTGAGGTCTTCAGAAGTGAAGGGTTGTCTCTGACCAAGACAGCTTCGATTGCGTAATCGATGACCAGGCACGCAGAATGTAAGCGTGCTGAGCATTTAACTATAAGGCATGTCACAAAGGATCATAACGACGGACACGACGAATATTGTTTCTTTCCTTTCAAACATCGAAACTGAAATGTTAGTAGCACAATTCTAAAATAGGGATGATGGATCTGTCACCTGTGGAAGGGAATGACGCTCAGTGTTTTAGTATCTTTCACATAAATGTCACTAGAGACGGAACAGTAGCTGTTAGGGACGGAATTAGCCTATCATCTCTTTCGAGAATACATTCCAGCATTCGCCTAAAGTAGCTATGAAAAACCATGACACAATGTGCGGAGGGGCATATTTGAACACTTGCCCACACGTATAAGAATCTCTTCTATCTATCACTGTGCCTCGGTTTGAGCTTTCAATCTGAAGGAAGTTACTATCTAATCCTGCGGAAACGGAAAGGAACACACACATTACTAACCTATGTATTACAAAGACACATACTTACGTAGACAACGTTTTTATAATTTTCTTGCATACCCTCTGTGCTTTGTAAAAGCACAAATATGGAGGGATTGGCAGGCATATCACCGCTGCCGAACTGACGCTTGGTTTTAGTTTTTTTCAAACTTTGAGAAACATGCTGGGAATAGCTGACAGTATCTACTGTGTTTAGATAAGTAGAAAACTGCCTAAAAGATAGTGGGAGAATAGACAACGCTAAGTAACGTCCACTTCAACACGAACTTGTCATCATCATACGATGCCGAACTAGACTAGGTCACTCTGGAGACGATGAAACTTCTCATTCTTCTGATCCGTGATCTGGTCTAATTATTTATTGGGATATCTGCTGTGTAAAACGGAATCCGAACCATAGTGCCATTACGCATGTACAAAATATTATCCACAATGTTTTCTGGCATCGAGCCACAAAGCTGACAATTTTACAACAGTTCTAGTCTTAACTGGAGTAGTTGATATTTACGTAATCAGTTAATGCAGCCTTCATTCAACTTGCACGAAATACTTTTTCAATCAAAGCAAATATGAGCTCAAACAATTTGTTTGATCCTACCGTTTCATTAGTTCGGACTTTCCCGCTGTATATGTGCAGCTTACAGGAAGAGCTGAAGCACATGTATATATATCGAGAGAGAGCGAAATCAGTTGCATCGAGTTGAAGAAGAGAAGAAATGACAAGCAGACTTCCGATGCTCTGAGGTCTACGTTTTCTTGATGTGAATAGTTTAAAGTTTCTGGGTTAGCTTTTCCAGTTATTGTTTCGTGCTCGCCTCTTTCAGGACGATGAGGCCGGACGCCGAAATCACTTTTGCAGTGAAAGCTGTTGCGCCGTTTGATCAGTTTTGTAAACTTGTTGGCGCGCCAATATTGGCAGTGCGCGCCAGCTGGTCCCTGCTGGCTCAGTGCGGCGCGCACGCAATTAGGCGGCATGTTGCCATAAGCGGCCGCGCCGCAGTTTGCACAGCGGACGGCGCCAGCTGCGACAACGGCACCGCGCGGCCTAGCAGTTCTGCAACAGACCGCTGCACCGCACGACACCGCCGCTGCCACAAACTGAGTGTCAGCAAAACCTGGATGGAATTTGTTCGCCAAAACTCACTCTCACACCCCGACCGGCAAGGACAGTTGATGACTTGGTCACATCAACCTCCTTCG
The DNA here is from genome assembly GCF_023864345.2 of Schistocerca serialis cubense. Taxonomy (NCBI): domain Eukaryota; kingdom Metazoa; phylum Arthropoda; class Insecta; order Orthoptera; family Acrididae; genus Schistocerca; species Schistocerca serialis. The sequence goes on from NC_064638.1 coordinate 337,250,183, forward strand.
TCCATTACTGAAATACAGTGCTGGGAATAAAGTTATTACACCTTGGAAAGATGACGTTGATTTTGATCTGATGACAGCATATGCCACCACAGGGATATGTTCATAAAGTCGTCTGCCAACAGATAGCGTAGTGGTCACACGAACATTCTCATTCCCGTGAGCGAGGTTGTGGACATCCATGTAGCACAGACTCCCACCAGGAACACCGTATTGTAAGGGCAGCAGTGGCAGGTTGTACAGCTACTACAGCACATTTGGGGGTCTGTGAGCACACACTTGTCAACACGGACTGTTGCGCACCGTTTATTAGCAGTGCAACTAAGGGCTCGCACACCTCCTGCTCTTCTTCCACTCACGTCATAGCATCGACGTGCACGGCTCGACGAACTCTCATTCAGGATGAGAAGGTTGGATGGATGTACATATTTTTTGACGCCAGTAGTGATATCAGAACGATGAAATTTGGGTCGTGTTCTCTATCTTTGTACTCTAGTTTTTCGGTCTGTTTCTTGTTGTTTAACGTACTGAAGATAATTCTACCTGGAGATTAAACACGAAATTTTAGTTTAATACTCTAGCTGAATCACGAATTTGGAAAGAATTTTAACCAATGAAGCAACCGGGCAAGTGATTTAGAGAAGCCGTGAAAAGCAGATTTGATTACATTGGACAAACATTTCAACATGGCATAGTCTTCTCATAACTATGAACTAAGTATTACTAAGTATTACTATGAACTAAGTATTACTTTCTCCGCATCTCTCTTGCTCTACGTAGCTAATAAGTGCTCCACGAATAGCTGAGCTGTGTCCCTGAAAGGCAATACATGGAGCTATTTGTGATCTGATGACGATGATGAGGTCCCATACTCCCAGGAGCGTAGGGGACGATGCGGGATACCAGCACCGCCGACCGCCGACAGTAATGGGGATGGATGATGATGATGAAGACGATACAACAACACCCAATCATCTCGAGGCAGGGGAAATCCCTGACCCCGCCGGGAATCGAACCCGGAACCCCGTGCGCGGGAGGCGAGAACGCTATCGCAAGACCACGAGCTGCGGACATTTTTGATCTACAAGAAATTAAAAATGGAACACTGGGGTTCATCTAATACTATTTCATATTATTCCCGCCAGCCGGGGTGGCCAAGCGGTTCTAGGCGCTACAGTCTGGAACCGCACGACCGCTACGGTCGCAGGTTCGAATCCTGCATCGGGCATGGCTGTGTGTGACGTCTTTAGGTTAGTTAGGTTTAAGTAGTTCTAAGTTCTAGGGGACTGATGACCTCAGAAGTTAAGTCCCATAGTGCTCAGAGCCATTTGAACCATATTATTCCCACCTGCGATAGGATCAGAAGAGAGCGAGCAAGGAAGGTGCCTCGCTCATTATGCGCCTCACGTTCTCCTTCTACACATTGCTTTTAAAGGTGCGTTGAACCGAACGACGTCGGACGTCCGTTTTGACACGTGACGTAATGACATTGTGGCATTTGACGTAGTAGTTTGTAAATATAGGTAGAACAAAAGATTAAATATACTTATTTTGCTTTTATATTATTTTCTGGAATTGCGATTGTGATGGTAAAATGATGTGTAGCGTAACATGAGATCTGGGTTGGGTTGGAAGGCGACAGTTTGGTCAAGCCAATGAACGTACTTGATGTCATTAACTATATTGTTTTCTGTGGCAATCGGATATTCGATATCAATGAATGATATATATTTGCCATGGGTAAAAGCAGATGGGTGGGTTTATTCCACACAATGAACAACGCTTCCGTAAGATGTCGTCGCTGAATGTATTGTTTCATATTGAATCTTTCATAAAAAATGTTTTACTTCGATGGTCTAGCACATAACTTTATTTTCTGACGGAGTCACAATTATATTTTCAGATAACCGGTTTGGGCCCACTCAAACGGCCGTCCCCAGACCCAGGTGTTACAAGCACGAGGCCCCAACGCTAGCCCTTTGTATGCATCCAAACCGGTTATCTCAAAACATAACTGTCTTTTTGTCCGGAAATAAAAAAACCGTATTTACGGTTATAGCGTTCACGGCTCTTTCCAGACAAGAATATCCTAAGTTCATAATTTTCAAAGTAGCGGAGAACACCGATACTTCTTTCCACCAACCCGAAACTTATACCCCCCACTTCTGTTTCTTGAAAACGCTCACGCAAGGACGTACACACACAGGCATCGGCTTACGCACACAAACTGTGCGGCTTATCTTGACTTTACTTGAAATGCATTCGCATTTGCGAATATGAAATCACCTTCGACTCTATGTCGGAATGAGGACATCGAAAATTTGTACCGGAGGGACTCGAACCTTAACCAACTCGCCCACCGAAGCTCGAATCACGACCAGACCCAGACTTCCATATTTCGTCGTACACGTGTCACAAGCTGCACTCGTACGTCAGGTATGTTCCCCTCCAGGAAGTTTATATTAGTTGAGAGTCGAGGGCCTGATATTGGCGAATAAATACGAAAAAACACAGGCATTGCAGCGACTGCAGCCATTAAGAAACACAGGAAATGTATTCGCAGTTGTGAATACGAAACCACCTTCGTTATCCATGTCCGAAGAGAAATTGCATCGTGGTTCAGATGGCTCTGAGCACTATGGGACTTAACATCTGAGGTCATCAGTCGCCTAGAACTAAGAACTACTTAAACCTAACTAACCTAAAGACATCACACACATCCATTCCCGGGACTGGATTCGAACCTGCGACCGTAGCAGTAGCGCGGTTCCGGACTGAAGCGCCTAGAACCGCTCGGCCACTCCGGCCGGCCATTGCATCGTACTTCTTAATAACACAAGCACAGCTCTTTCGTATCTTGAGTGTACCAATAAGTACCACAACTCCGCATCTACCACAATTAGCAGCAGATCTGTGATTTTCTCTTGCCAACTTACCGCAACACGCAAGTAAGCCATGTTGTAGGAGCGTAGCAATGTAAGCTATACATACTACCACACTGTTGTTACAAAAGTTACAAAAAGGTAATTTATACTTTAAGTAACCCGACAAAAGCATAACGGGAAGGTACTTAACGAAAAGGAAATACATGATAACAGGCGCTTCAATTGCAACAGCTTTTATTCAGAAGATATTTATGAAGCTAATGACAACATTTAAGTTCGTACAAAAGACACTTCAATAACTGCAGTCAGTCCAATTTAAAAATTTGCCAGTGAGCTTTTTTTTCCGTGGACAAAAGCCGACCCTATTTAGTCGAATGTTAGAGTCTGCACGCTTCCAAAGTTACTCACTGAGCCAACTTAAACAAACGAGGATGAAAAAGGTGGCACGTTCTACAAATCGCAGAGGTCTCGTCTGTCCAGATATATGCCGGCGCTCTTCAGCGTGAAGGGTAAGTTGCGGAATTTGGATAACCTCTTATTTACTGCGGGATACATACACATACACACACACACACACACACACACACACACACACACAGGAACAGTGTAGGCTGGGAGTAAGAGCAGGCAGCCCAAAATCTCTGTGACGTTGCGCGTCTGTCTTGATGAAGAGGACCACAACCACATGGCCAGCGGCAGCCGTAGAGGAATCAGTTCTAGTGGGAGGTGAGTGGGCGGACCCGAGTCGTGGGCCGTCAGCGCACTGCTGCGACCTGCCGGAACGCTTTACGAGCGCTAAAAGGAAATGAGCCGTGCTGTGACGGCACACCGGGGCAAACTTTTATTGGGAGCGCAGGGCAGCCGTGGGGCGGCAAAGGGAAAGCACGTACACGCACGCGGTCGATAACTGCCGCCTACGGCCAGAGAGAATAAGTTATACAGTTGCCAGCGGTCATGAAAAGTTGGGCGCTCGGACGAGAGCAACGGAAGTGACCATGCTACAGATTCAACTTGTCCATGTGGTACCATGTTGGTTTCAGTGACGTATAAGGGTGAAAGAATATTATTTGGGTTCAGAGATATACAGCTGGTAGATACTTGGAAAAAGAAACAGAATCGACAAGAGCTGCTCAAAAAACAGATTTTTATTAACTACCAATTTCCGTCATCTTATCACCTTCAGGTACCATAAAAGTATTCACAGCAACCTGTACGCCAACGTCCTTAATATGGCGTCGAATAAAATAATAGCTACATAATACCTGAATATGATGAGACGATCGAAAGTGGTTAGTTGTTCGTTGTTGGTTTTGAAATTTTATTCCTAGAAGTAAAACTATTTGCTTTTCAAGCCGCCATGTTCTGGACAAGTTGACTGATCTGCAGGTCATGCTTGGGTGGAAAGCAGGGCCCTCTGCAGTCCCAAATTGGCTAAAGTTTGAGGCATGGAGTTGCGTTGCAGTCTTCGCGAGATACGCTATGTAACTACATGCGTCGTGGGTACATATTCGGGAACAGACCTATGTGGGAAAATCCAAAACTGAGACGTTGCACATCACAGGCGGATCTGCCGGTGATCGCCTCCGTAGGTTACCTCCATTACTAATTGATTATCCGTGCGAGTGTATAAGATGGCAATGCTTCTTTTCTGGGGGTTTTGTTAGCAGTTCTGAGCTCAGAAATACAGTGATGGTGTACCAGTGTATGAGTGGAGTCTGGGTAATATGCGCTTTGTTTTACGCAGAAGCTAGTTCCTCACGCATCTAAATGTTTATGACCTCATACCCCCTAAACTATGTGTCAGACAGTGATATAATTTGTCAGCTACATTCAATGGAATATGTGGGTACTGCGTGCAAATGTGTAGTGACTATAACAATATAGAAGTAACAAATTAAAATCTCATACCTGAGGCTACAGTTTTACTGCATGAACCCCTAAAAATAGTAAGGAATAATTTTTGCCTTTCTTCATTTTGCGGAGGGTGACAGTGACAGGAAGTTCAGTAAGAGTTTGATGTCGCAACCTCCAAGTGCTCTCAGTCTCAAATACTGGATAAATATGGTGGGGTATCTGTGCACCTTGAGTTACGCTACCTCTAGACATACACACAGTTTCTAACTGTAATACTTGTCTTACTACGTTAAATCTAAAGATGTGTTACATCTCTTAATGAGTAGATCATGACAACATTTTAAATATTTGATTTCGGTCATAACTATACGAAATATTCAAAACAAATTTTTATTGCCCCTGGAAGTCAGTAGACGGACAACCTGCAATTGGGACTGAACACCATAAACCGGAATACTTAGCATCCTTGCGCGACAGACATCGAATCTCCGGCATTGTCACTTACTCCAACACCGTGAGAAACTGCAGAGGAATCATGTTTAACGCTGGACCCTGACTTGTTGATCTCTTCATCACCTCTGCTCTACTTGTCGCTCAAGTGCTGCTGAAACTGATGTTTACCTGCAGGCTTCGAACAGGCATCCTTCGCGTCTAACACCAGTATTTTACAGCGCGTCGGTGAATACGGCTGTGCAGGTTGGTTGCTCAGATTTATGCTATATCATGAAAGTATCAACGTCAATAGGAAAGGTTGTAGCCACTCTGCTACGGTCTATATTCCGTTCGTTAAAATGAAGCAACAACCGTGCTACTGTGTCGTTTGATTAATAATAATAATAGCTCACTCGATGGCAGAGAAATCTCGCCTACGCCAAACGTGGTACGTGCACCAGAAGTCACGTACGAGCAGCACTTGTGGGCCCTTTATCAGTCTGTAACTGTTGCGCGCCGGCCGCATATCGCGAGGGGTGGCAGAGTGGTCCCCAGCGGACGGCCGGTGACAAATTGCTGCACGGCCGCCCTTCAGTCCCTTCAGCCCCCTCCTCCCCCTTCCCCCTACAATGACGGTGCTGCATTAGGCGCGCCGCGCCTCGGTATGGGTCGTCGAGCAAACTCGGTGGACGTGCCCTGCCTCCCGCGCCAGCATCCGCAGCCGTCCCTGTGTGTGCGACTAGCGGGAAGGGACAGCCGCATTACTGCACAGTGGCAGGTGGCATCTGGAGCTGGCTGCGAGAGAGGGAGGAACGACCTCCTGTCCGTGGCGATTCTAACGAGTCTTCCTTATAATCAGGAAACAAACCCTAAGAGCTGGAAATTCTTTTTATGTTTCTACAGAAGTAAAAGTGAAAAGGTGAGTGACAATATTTTGTACTAAAAGCTCTATGTACTAAATTGAGAAAAATATAAGTTAAAGCAGATGAGTAAGAAAAACATTATTGTAACGTTCGAACACAGTATTCGTTGTGTGCTGCTTGACACGGCCACGTCGTTCAAAATATCAGGGCTTTTTTCCAGTCGGTTGCAAAATTGAATCCACTGTGAAAATACGATGAAGCTCTGCGCTGATTTGTCGCGCCGTGTCTCTAGTACGCCCGTCGATCATGCCACGCTTTTTAGTTCTGAGGACGCAGTGAGCGCCGGCCGCTATGACCGAGCGGTTCTAGGCGCTACAGTCTGGAACCACGCGACCGCTACGGTCGCAGGTTCGATTCCTGCCTCGGGCATGGATGTGTGTAATGTCCTTAGGTTAGTTAGGTTTAAGTAGTTCTAAGTTCTAGGGGACTGATGACCTCAGAAGTTAAGTCCCATAGTGCTCAGAGCCATTTGAACCATTTTTTGAACACAGTGAGGGCTTAAATATGCCTAGAACAAGTCTCCTGCCAAGTGTGAACTGCACGTTGTCCTTCGATTTCTTCATGCAGAGGGTTCAAATGGTTCAAATGGTTCAAATGGCTCTGAGCACTATGCGACTTAACTTATAAGGTCACCAATCCCCTAGAACTTAGAACTGCTTAAACCTAACTAACCTAAGGACATCACACACATACATGCCCGAGGCAGGATTCGAACCTGCGACCGTAGCGGTCGCGCGGTTCCAGACTGTAGCGCCTAGAACCGCTCGGCCACCCCGTCCGGCGCAGAGTGTTCCACCTGATTTTATGCACACAACATGACGTGACTGTCATGCGTATCGACAACGTACGGCAATGGTGCAGGAATTTTGAAGTAGGAGAAGTTCATGACGCAGACGGTCAAGAAAGGAAGTGAATGCCAACCGACTATCTTCTTCAGCAGGTGAAACGGGCGATTCGTGAAAATTATCTACGAAGAGCAATTCAGACCAAGCGAAGAGGAATATCGTCATCAAGCATTGTCCTTTCTCCTGACGATGATCCTGCTGCTCTTGCAGCTTTTTCGATGGGAAATGTTTGGTCGTGCACTAGATAGGCCGGACTTACGGCTCCAGCTGATTGTCATGGCTTTTCACACATGTACCAGCGTAGAGAGTTGGCGGAAAGTACAGGCGGCTGCCTTTTTCTGAAGATGATATTGGAAAGTTTGCAAGACGCTATGACACATCTTTTAGTTGGAACGGCGACAATGTAGACAGTTGGATTTAAGTTGTAGCTAACGCTGCAAATAACATATTTTTGATTATCATCGTGGTTTCTATTTCACGACCAATCAGACCTCGAAAAGAAAAAGGGAAAAAGCCTTCTTATCTCAGCGTAACGTTGCAAAGTGATACGAAATGGAATGAGCACATCAGGACGGTAGCAGGGAATCAGAATGGGCGACTTCGGATTTTTAAGGAAAATTCTAGGAAAGTGTAACGCAGGTATGAAAGAGTTCGTGTCGTACGAACACTACTGCGACTCATTCTTGACTGCTCCTTAAGTGTTTGGGACTCCTACCAGGTTAGAGTAAAGGAAAATAAGGAAGCAATTCTGAGGCGTGCTGCAAGATTTGTTACCGGTAGGTTTGATAAACGCGTGAGTGTTATCAGATCAAGTGAAACTGTATGCAGAGACCTATTCAAGTCTCATAAATCTATGGTTATATATATATGCAGACTGAAGCAGCGAATGAAAATTTGTATCGGAGCCAGGATTCGAATCCAGGTCTATGCTCAATAGGCACTTGTGCTAACCACGAAACCACCCTGGCATAGTGGCTCTGCTCAGTTGTACAGACTATCCCATCTACGCCTCAGACCACTTGGTATTCCCCTTAAACACCATTACAAAACTTCTCCGCCGGCCCTTATGGCCGAGCGGTTCTAGGCGCTACAGTCCGGAACCGAGCTGCTGCTTCGGTCGCAGGTTGTTCTAGGCCACGAAATGTGCCTGATGAAAGCCCAAAGAGAAGGAGTGGTTTCCTTAAAGCATTTCATGCCACATGCTGAGCCGTATTCCTGTCGATTTTGGAGAGCAGTGTGTCTGAAATATTTTTCTCGGCCACCCATAGAAACACCGTGTGATTTCAACGCTGGGCTTCTTGGTTCTGACCCCCATCGCACACCTTTCAAAGGAACAATCCTGACCTTTGTGTTAAGTGATTTAAGTAAATGAGGGAAAGCTACAGTACGCCGGACGTTTACATTTTATATTGAGGATAAAGACTATTCTCTTACTACTTTGCTTCCAGTTTCGGTCTTAGTGCTTTAATTTATTTGTTATCGATTCCGAAGCAACAGCCGGCCGGTGTGGCAGTGCGGTTCTAGGCGCTTCATTCTGGAACCACGTGACCGCTACGGTCGCAGGTTCGAATCCTGCCTCGGGCATGGATGTGTGTGACGTCCTTAGGTTAGTTAGGTTTAAGTAGTTCTAAGTCCTAGGGGGCTGATGAGCACAGATGTTAAGTCCTATAGTGCTCAGAGCCATTTGAACCGAAGCAACAATGCCTGAAGATAAAGCCAGAGTAGTTTTGAGATCGAGAGTTAAGTCCACGCAGTGCATTCTCTGAGCCAGCTATTGGCCTTACTGTAGGTAGATACAGGGTTTCACCACCTCGGTACCAGGAATGGGAGGATGAAGACCCCATCGGCTCAGCCATCTTCCACCCCGGAGAAAAATCCCTGGTACCTATTTAGGAGGAGGCTGAGTGGGCGTGGAGCTGTTGTGGAGGGACTGAAACGAGGAAAAATCCCCACGGAACGCGCGATCTCCAGGGCTGGAGTCCACTACTCTATCCGCTAGACCACCAAAGCTACGAAATATACAGTAAATAAATTAAAACAATAAACTCAGTTGGAAAGGTGCGACAATAGTGTTTAGTGATTTTAGCTTTATGGGTATTAGGCTTTGGTGTGTAGCAAGCTTCTCTGAGAAATTCTCAAAGATTTAATTAGTTGATTTTCGGAGAATGTCAGATCGCTGTAGAAGGTCTCAGAGGCTATAAACGGTAGCTGATCATCTAACGATCAGCTGTCGTAGACCACAGCCTAACGGCCTTGGCTCTAAAATCACCAAGAATGCAAGTATTGCCGGCCTGTTTGACCGAGTGGTTCTAGGCACTTCAGTCTGGATCCGCGCGACAGCTACGGTCGCAGGTTCGAATCCTGCCTCGGGCATGGATGTGTGTGATGTCCTTGGGTTAGCTAGGTTTAAGTAGTTCTAAGTTCTAGGAAACTGATGACCTCAGATGTTAAGTCCCATAGTGCTGAGAGCCATTTGAACCAATGCAAGTATTGGCCGTGAAAGCCGGTAGACAATAATTATTGTTGTCCATAATAAAAGAGATCCTGATGCGGATCTGAAACGCCGTCCTCCTGAATGTGAGTTATTTTCTAGTAACATCCGTAGCTCCAAATTCCACCTCGCTGCGCGTCGCTGTGTCCAAGACGGGAGAAGCCACTCCAGGGCGGCGACTGTGACTACGCTGAACGGCCGTGGCGGCAGGCGAGCCGCCCGCACTCAGCAGCGGCAGCAACAACACAGGCCATTAGCTCGGCGGAGGGCGTCGGCCGCGTCACGCGACAGCCGCTATCGGGCCGCGTCGCAACACACGAACGCTTAATTGAAAGATTCAGCGCCGCCGGCACGGGGGTAATTAGTCTCGGCGCGATAAAGCGGCGACACGTGTTTAGTTCCCTGTATCTGGAAATGAGTGAGTGCCTGCGAAGCATCTTAATTGTGAGTCGCTCTAATTAATGTAAACGAATTCCGGTCTTATCTCTGTCGCAGCGCCGGCGTTTCGGAATTTTCTGTTTACACGCTAGCCGTGTTGCCTTAGCGCTTGTATGTGCATTTTAATCACGGTGGCTCTTATTCCTCTACTGTACCAAATACAAATTGAACCGGAGGACTGCAGATAACGCGAAAATACGACTAGCAGTCGTGATTCGCATATGTAATGGCCTAGCTTTATATTGTCTCTCATTGTATGTGTGTGTGTGTGTGTATGTGTGTGCGCTTCTAATTTCTGAATAATCCTTTTTATTTCTTTTACCCTCAAAATTAAAGACGAGAAGGCTTTTTCACGTACTTAGATCTCGGCTGAAGTCGTATGCATGAAAAAAGACGTGCTACGTGTTTAGTACTCTGCTGAGATCGAGTCATTTGCTTTCCAATGCGCAATATTTTTGCGCCATGTCATGGACCAAAACTACTGGTGGTATAAAGCGTCCCTCTGGTTTCAGTACCAGGTCCGATACTCTGCAGCTCACTGACAGAGTGGATATTTGTCAGACTACAAACTCAACACTCCGGATTCTCATCCACAGTCAGTCCTTTCTCTTACTTATCATTTGTATCACCTCTGACTATACGTTGTAATGTAAATGTCCGTCGTGATTTGGGGTCCATGTTAAACTGAAGGTCCCCTATAAAACAGGCGGAATTCTACAGTTCAGAGGTCGGAGGAAGAAAAAGGCATGCCACCTCGAATATGCACATGCTCATGCCTAGTAAAGCAGCCTCGCACTTGAGGACAGCTTTGCTTGTAATTAATCTGTTTTCAGTTACCCCGATGGGAAACTGAGTCACACGTGTCTATTAATTGTATAGAAGATGCTGAAAACCGCTTACTGTAGTTCTTGTAGCATTTATTAAGCTTAGTAATATTTCTTTATTTTATTTGTTCATAATTAGATATACAGGGTGATTCAAAAAGAATACCACAACTTTAAAAATGTGTATTTAATGAAAGAAACATAATATAACCTTCTGTTATACATCATTACAAAGAGTATTTAAAAAGGTTTTTTTTTCACTCAAAAACAAGTTCAGAGATGTTCAATATGGCCCCCTCCAGACACACGAGCAATATCAACCCGATACTCCAACTCGTTCCACACTCTCTGTAGCATATCAGGCGTAACAGTTTGGATAGCTGCTGTTATTTCTCGTTTCAAATCATCAATGGTGGGTGGGAGAGGTGGCCGAAACACCATATCCTTAACATACCCCCATAAGAAAAAATCGCAGGGGGTAAGATCAGGGCTTCTTGGAGGCCAGTGATGATGTGCTCTGTCACGGGCTGCCTGGCGGCCGATCCATCGCCTCGGGTAGTTGACGTTCAGGTAGTTACGGACAGATAAGTGCCAATGTGGTGGCGCTCCATCCTGCTGAAATATGAATTGTTGTGCTTCTTGTTCGAGCTGAGGGAACAGCCAATTCTCCAACATCTCCAGATACTGTAGTCCAGTTACAGTAACACCTTCGAAGGAAAAGGGACCAAAAACTTTATTGGCTGAAATGGCGAACAAATGTACAACTAAATGAAACTTTATAGCTCCCTTAATTCGCCGACAGATAGTGCTTAGCTCTGCCTTTTGTCGTTGCAAAGTTTTAAATTCCTAAAGTTGTGGTATTCTTTTTGAATCACCCTGTACTTTATTCATTCGTTCCTTTTGAACGGTACAGATGATTTACTCACTTGTGTTTGCCTTTTCGTCTAGTTGCATTCGCTTTCGGAACTTGTTACAGCTTTATCTTTAGGCACTTGGGCACAGTTGTAGACATGAAGCACATTGAAAAGTATATCCTGTCGTTCTATCATGCATCCTCTAATATGTGTTGTCTTGCCATCTAATGTACACTCTCTGATCAAAAGTGGGATGTCCTATGTAAGGCTGGATTACCCACCAGACTTCATGACAGCCGGACTCACCAGTATAAAAGGAGGCGGTCAGTAGTACGTTGACGTCAGGGCTGGTTCCGGCTTGTGAGGAAGAATGGGATGCCTGTTTTTCCTTCACATAGCCTGCGTTAATTTTCCTCGCTGAAAGTGTTGATAGCAGAGGTGAGCCGTCATAAAGGCGCAGGATGGACACACCCCACATTAGTGCCCCCTAATAGGTGATCGGATACTTTTGATCAGATAGTGAAGTAAACGGGAGACTATCAGTTTCACCTCTTTACATTAAATTTCCAGGCCATTATATCAACTGGAGCTGTAGTTTACTGTAACTAAAACGAGCCGTATGAGCACTTGGCAACATAGCCCAACGATTGTATAGAGCCGCGTTGCTCAACCTTTTTTTCCTTTGGGGCACACCACAGTATGTTTAAAACTTTCGCGACACCCGTCAGTGTGACTTCTTTCCAAGATGCAAACAAGCAAATACATAAAGTACACTAAGTGCTCAAAAGTATCCGGACACCCGGCTGAAAATGACTTACAAGTTCGTGGCACCCTCCATCGGTAATACTGGAATTCAATATCATGTTGGCCAGCAGCTTCCACTCTCGCAGGCATACGTTCAATCAAGTGCTGGAAGGTTTCTTGGGGAATGGCAGCACATTCTTCACGGAATGCTGCACTGAGGAGCGGTACCGATGTCGGTCGGTGAGGCCTGGCACGAAGTCGGCGTTCCAAAATATTCCAAAGGTGTTCTGTGGGATTCAGGTGAGGACTCTGCGCAGGCCAGTCCAGTACAGGCATGTTATTGTCGTGCAACCACTCCGCCACATGCCGTGCATTATGAACAGGTGCTCGATCGTGTTGAAAGATGCAATCGCCATTCCCGAATTGCTCTTCAACAGTGGGAAGCAAGAAGGTGGTTATAACATCAATGTAGGCCTGTGCTGTGATAGTGCCACGCAAAACAACAAGAGGTGCAAGCCCCCTCCATGAATAACACGGCCACTCCATAACACCACAGCCTCCGAATTTTACTGTTGGCACTACACACGCTGGCATACGACGTTCATCGGGCATTCACCATCGGATCGCCACATTGCGTACCATGATTCCTCACTCCACACAACGTTTTTCCACTGTTCAATCGTCCAATGTTTACTCTCATTAGACCTAGAGAGACGTCGTTCCGGCGTGATGTGTAGCTTATGAGCACCCCCTCAACCATAAAATCCAAGTTTTCTCACCTCTCGCCTACCATAATACTTGCAGTGGATGCTGATGCAGTTTGGAATTCCTGTGTGATGATCTGGATAGATGTCTGCCTATTACACATCACGACCCTCTTTCAACTGTCGGTGGTCTCTGTCAGTCAACAGTCGAGATCGGCATGTACGCTTTTGTGCTGTACGTGCCCGTTCACGTTTCCACTTCACTATCACATCGGAAACAGTCGACCTAGGGGTGTCATTATGGGACTTAACTTCTGAGGTCATCAGTCCCCTACAACTTAGAACTACTTAAACCTAACTAGCCTAAACACATCACACACATCCATGCAGGATTCGAACCTGCGACCGTAGCGGTCGCGCTGTTCCAGACTGTAGTGCCACGTTCGAAGTCCGTGAGTTCCGCGGAGCGCCCCATTCCGCTCTCTCATGATGTCTAATGACTACTGAGATCGATGATAGGGAGTACATGGCAGTAGGTGGCAAAGCACAATACGCCTAATATGAAAAATGTATGTTTTTGGGAGTGTCCGGATACTATTGATCACATAGTGTACATGCAACACGTTTCCTTAACATGGAACGACTATTAGATATAAATTTTACAATATTATTGCGTAAGACTCTTGAATAGGAACTTTTACCTGGGAAAGGTTGGAATACATTAAATATCTCACCGGAGATGTATTCGTGACGCACCAGTGTGTCGTGGCAAGGCGGCTGAGAAACGCTGGTATAGATTAATATTTGATCTGTCGTTTTTCGTGTATCTGTTTTTATTTTCTTCGTTTCTTGTAGGAGGTTACTGTAGCATGGTCAGTGTTCGTTACTTACTGACAGTTCTGTTTAATTTAGAGTTAAGGAATACATTTCGACAATGTTGTTGTTGTTGTTGTGGTCTTCAGTCCTGAGACTGGTTTGATGCAGCTCTCCATGCTACTCTATCCTGTGCAAGCTTTTTCATCTCCCAGTACTTACTGCAACCTACATCCTTCTGAATCTGCTTAGTGTATTCATCTCTTGGTCTCCCTCTACGATTTTTACCCTCCACGCTGCCCTCCAATACTAAATTGGTGATCCCTTGATGCCTCAGAACATGTCCTACCAACCGATCCCTTCTTCTGGTCAAGTTGTGCCACAAACTTCTCTTCTCCCCAATCCTATTCAATACTTCCTCATTAGTTATGTGATCTACCCATCTAATCTTCAGCATTCTTCTGTAGCACCACATTTCGAAAGCTTCTATTCTCTTCTTGTCCAAACTGTTTATCGTCCATGTTTCACTTCCATACATGGCTACACTCCATACGAATACTTTCAGAAATGACTTCCTGACACTTAAATCTATACTGGATGTTAACAAATTTCTCTTCTTCAGAAACGCTTTCCTTGCCATTGCCAGCCTACATTTTATATCCTCTCTACTTCGACCATCATCAGTTATTTTGCTCCCCAAATAGCAAAACTCCTTTACTACTTTAAGTGCCTCATTTCCTAATCTAATTCCCTCAGCATCACCCGACTTAATTAGACTACATTCCATTATCCTTGTTTTGCTTTTGTTGATGTTCATCTTATATCCTCCTTTCAAGACACTGTCCATTCCATTCAACTGCTCTTCCAAGTCCTTTGCTGTCTCTGACAGAATTACAATGTCATCGGCGAACCTCAAAGTTTTTATTTCTTCTCCATGAATTTTAATACCTACTCCGAATTTTTCTTTTGTTTCCTTTACTGCTTGCTCAATATACAAATTGAACAACATCGGGGAGAGGCGACAATGTAAGCTAGCATTAACGAATAGACAACTCCTTTTACTCTGCACCTCTTTTAAAGAAAGAAAACAGATAATGCGCAAACCATCTGCGATTTGTAGATTGACTTTGATAGATGTTTAAGTAAATACGGCCTCTGTGAGAGTTAAATATGCTACTCACGATAAACAGAAAGGCGGGTGTATAAAATTGGTTAAAAGTAGTCAGTAAAAGAACTTGTTATAAGAACAGTTCTCCCACGAAAGGACAGTAAAGAGTGAGTAAATAGAGTGAGACTGTTTAATCATGTCGAACTACAACAATCTGCACCTCCGTGAAAAGGAATTTCCACTGCGCTAAGCAGTTGTAACAAATCCGTGCGCCCCTGATATCTCGCTCTGAATAACTGCACGTAAAGGATGAGCCGGACGACCAGATAAAAAGTGGGTCCCTCGGCCCCGCAAACAGGTAGCTCGTTAGGCTATTAATGCAGTCTCGGCGGGCAGGCGGATCCCTCCGGTAGTGCGATATCATTATTATACGGTTGGCTCCGTGAAAAATGTGCCGGTGCTCTTTTCTTGGGGAGCTCCTGTTAAGATGCGGCGCGCGATAGCCGGCATGCAACCCGCCAGCGATACCAGAGCGCGCTGGCAGCCGTCCACGCCCAGCCGGCCGCGGCCTCTCTCCTCAGAAAGTAAAGCCCTGCGGCCCCTTTTACAGCTTTCCTTTTTAATTGTAATGGTTATTTCCGTATTTCAACCCCCCCTCCAGACTTTAAACTAATACAAACGTTCTTGAACGGGAGGCTCCCCTGCTTGAAGTCGATAAATGGTGCGAAACTCCAACTTGTCGGTTCAGCTTCCTTATTTAAAATGAATCATTGCAGTGCACTCTGGTTCTTGATGATAATACTGCAGCCAATTGCGTACATTAAAGCCAGAAACTATCAGCAATGTGGGAAGTTAGGTAGTCATTCACAAGTGAAATGTGAACTTTGGAGTTTTTTCGAAGAATGAAGAGCCAACACCGTGTTACTAGAGGAGGCCGAAATGCATGCGTTTTAGCTCACGCAGGGTGGCGTGAGGAGGGAAGAACTATACTGACGTTAGGTCTGGAACATGACAAGGAATTAGAATTCAGAAAGCGGACGAAATTAGTTGATACTTAAATTTAATCCATTAATGATGAACGTCGCTCTTGACGGTACATGATTCACAATATTATCTGTTCAAAATACATTCTTGAAGTAATTATAGTAACTGAATATGGCGTCTTGCTAGGTCGTAGCAAATGACCTAGCTGGAGGCTATGCTAAACTGTCATCTCTGCAAATGAGAGCGTATGTAGACAGTGAACCATCGCTAGCAAAGTCGGTTGTACAACTGGGGCGAGTGCTAGGGAGTCTCTCTAGACCTGCCGTGTGGCGGCGCTCGGTCTGCAATCACTGATAGTGGCGACACGTGGGTCCGACGTATACTAACGGACCGCGGCCGATTTCAAGGCTACCACCTAGCAAGTGTGGTGTCTGGCGGTGACACCACAAACAGACTTCCCTCAAGGACCCAGATTCAGATAAATACTCCATGGTACAAATAGCCTACTACACAACGTCACATACAACTACCAAAATTAGTCACACTAATAACCTATGAATGGAGTAGCAGAGGAAAATAAATGGATAGCCCGTCAACAGCATGGGAGGATCCTACATACTCTCGCGGTAGAATATTTGTCGTACTTTTGACATTTTTCTTAAGCTCGTTGCTTAGCATTATCGTAGATTATATGTTTTATTTATGCAGCTACCGTTGGTTTAGCCGTATCCAGCATTTAACAGTAACGTTTGCCCATTGACAACGCTTTTTGAATTGTTCAATCGGTGCCTTGCTTTATATAAAATGAGGGAAAATCGCGCCCCTTCGGACAACACTACCCATCTCCATGCATTTATGTCAAGTGCCTGTACTGTTTCGCTCAATGAAGACGAGCAGCTTCATTTGTTACCGTGAGGAATGGCCTTTAGTGAAGTACCATCTTCCAAATATCCACTGCAGGCACTTCCATTGCACCAATGTTAACTCAGAAACGGTCACGTGCTCAGCAGAGGTCTGCTGAGCTAGGCATCAGCTCCACATGTGAGTGATACCATTCGGCAATACGTTGAAGCTCACGTTTCCACTGCGACAAATGCTGTCTGATGACGGTCTAGTGACCGAAAGCGGTAACAACATTAACGTTAAATATACGCAATTGAGAATCTTCTTACATTCAGACAACTTTGTTCGCAGTGCGGACATGAGCACACTCTATCACGACAGATGCTTTCTGCCTTTCTGTTACGTCTCCACATTTATCCCTCGTTCTGCACTGATTCCACACAGCAAATTGTCACGTACACACCACTGCCACGACTTGTCTGTCTACGTAGTTGAGTGGTCAGCGGAAGACCCGGGTTCAGTTCCCGGTACTGCCAGGGTTTGTTCCTTGGTGGAGGGACTGCACTTACCCTCTTGATGCCAGTTGAGGAGCTATGTGGTGGTCGCGAAGTATAGTCACCAGGTCTGCTAACCCCACAACCGCCGGTACTGTGGCGTGCTGACCCCAACTCTTCATACCGCATCCACATGCTGGCTGGTGGATGACGCGGTAGGTCCGACACGATAGTCCCGTCTGTGGCCAGAACACCAGTGCTTGCCGATTTCAATGATTTACGTCAGTGGTGGAGCGGTGAATCACCTTGTACCAGTGTTACACCGTCTACAGCGCTCCAAAGTGACCAGTGTGTCTTTCAAGGGGGTGAGCAAATTTTTGTTCTTTGAGCTTATATACCTCGACAGCTGCCATAAACTGTCAGTTCCTCATCGGAAATAACAGTGATGGATGTGAAATTGTTTGAAATTATTGTAGGTCTCATGCCCACTTCATAAAGATTCCAGACGTTGTACTCGTAATCCAGAAAGCGTCCTAGTAAGGTCCTGAAGCTGCAGCCTTTAGAGAGGCATCCAACTTTCACAGAACGCTGCGAAAAACGTATTCGTTTACGCTACTTCCGATTTCACATATTCGTCCAATTTAATACTGGTATCGCTTCGCGTATTTAAACGATACTCGAGACTCTAGGAGCTCACAGCTAGTATTCTACTCGGACACTTTCGGAAATACGTCTACAGACCTGGACCTCGACAATTCTCAAGCCAAAACGTTGGAAATAAAAAAATTCCTTTTTTTGTCACCGATCATTCGACTGTTTTGATACTGTAACTTCATCTATTTAAATATTTTCCTAATTTTTGTACCTCTACGTAACAGCTACACCGAAAACTCTCTATAATTTATCATGCATTTTATCATTCGCACTGCTGCTATTAATTTTCCATCCATTGCTCGTCCCTAGAATCAGATCGATCGAGGTGGCGTAGTGGTTAGCACACTGGACTTGCATTCGGGAGGACGACGGTTCAATCCCGCGTCCAGCCATCCTGATTTAGGTTTTCTGTGATTTCCCTAAATCGCTCCATGCAAATGCCGGGATGGTTCCTTTGAAAGGGCACGGCCGACTTCCTTCTCCTTCCTTCCCTAATCGTCCGCAGCTCGTGGTCGTGCGGTAGCGTTCTCGCTTCCCACGCCCGGGTTCCCGGGTTCGATTCCCGGCGGGATGAGGGATTTCCTCTGCCTCGTGGTGACTGGGTGTTGTGTGCTTTCCTTAGGTTAGTTAGGTTTAAGTAGTTCTAAGTTCTAGGGGACTGATGACCATAGATGTTAAGTCCCATAGTGCTCAGAGCCATTTGAACCTTCCCTAATCCGATGAGACCGATGACCTCGCTGACTGGTCTCCCCCCCCCCCCCCCCCCCAAAAAACAATCCAACCCAGCACTAGGTGAACTATTCCTTTATAATGTAACACATATTCCTTCCTCTGATAAGGGTGTCCCATAGACTTCGTCCCACATCTGCAGTTTTTACTACTTCTTCATTCCATACTGTCCATTTAATTTGCAACGGTCTTCTTGTTCGGATTCCCGATTACTTGATACGAAGACGAGATCAAAAAAACATCAGCAACTGTCATTCTGTGTAACAACCATAATTGCAACAATCAGCAGTCATTAGAAACTAGTGAGAGGTGTTCAGAAATAACTGTGTTTGACGCATGCCGTTCAGCTAAAAATTACAAAAAAATGGCTCTGAGCCTTATGGGACTTAACATCTGAGGTCATCAGTCCCCTAGAACTTAGAACTACTTAAACCTAACCAACCGAAGAACATCACACACACCCATGCCCGAGGCAGGATTCGAACCTGCGACCGTAGCGGTCGCGCGATTCCAGACTGTAGCGCCTAGAACCGCTCGGCCACTTCGGCCGGCTAAAAATTACAGTCAGGGTCATTTTATTGCTCTATCTGTAAAAGAAGTTCTGTAATTGAGTGAGCGCGAAGTTTTTGCAAGCAAACCATTACAAAGTGGTGAACGTGCGCGGAAGAAAAGGCGGACAGTGGCAAGTGCACAGTTCAGTAGTGCGCCGGCTTCCGCCAGCGAGGGTCGTGAAATAAATCTGGCAGCAGCAGCAGGCCGCAGCGAGTCTCCATATAGGGCGATCCATCAAGCCGCCGCCGCTGCTGCTGGGCCGTTTTAAATCTCGCCGTGCGCCGGGCTGGCTGCCTCCGACGGCGCACTGCGGGTCCACGCAGCGCGACCGCCCCCGCCGTCGCCGGCGGCAATATTGCGCGAGCAATAATTCAGGCAGCCAGCTAGCTGCACGTGGCTTCCTCTGCGGCTGCGGCTGTAGCTGTAGCTGTCCAGCGTGACGCCACTGCGACAACGCTCAAGACGACTGGGGTTGGGTTGAGTTGTTTGGAAGAAGAGACCAAACAGCGAGGTCATCGGTCTCATCGGCTTAGGGAAGGACGGAGAAGGAAGTCGGCCGTGCCCCTTCAAAGGAATCATCCCGACATTTGCCTGGAGCAATTTGGGGAAATCACGGAAAACCTAAATCAAGATGGACGGACGCAAGACTACTGGGAACAGGCTCGGAAGATCGTGGTCCATCGTGTCTGAGATATGTGAGGCCGATTGCTTCTTCAACAATTTTCCAACAGAAGCTGGATGTAGTCTAGTGACCTACATCACTGTACAGCTACGGTCAGTTTTTGTAGGTGTTTGGTTACGGGAGACAATCGCATCTACTGGCCGAGAGAACAGTCTGAGACTCCAAGGGTGTGTACCAGAAACGCAATGGATTTCCGCAGCCAGATGGTACTTACACTGTGCGACACGCAGTAGAAATTGGCTTTGTTTTCAGATGTACAAAAAAAAAAAAAAAAAAAGAAAAAGAAAAAAAAAAAAAAAAGAAGAAGAAGACGCCCCAAAAGGAACTATCCGAATGAGACGGAAATCGGTAGGTGTGATGTACATGTATAGTGAATCAAAATTATTACAATTTCAGAGAAACTGGATAATTTGTTCAAGAGAAAGAGCTTCACAAATTGAGCAAGTCAGTAACGCTTTGGTCCAACTCTGGCCCTTATGCAAGCAGTTATTCGACTCAGCATCGATTGGCAGAATTGGTAAGTGGTCTCCTGAGTGATATGGTGCCAAATTCTTTCCATTTGGCCCGATCTTGCTAGAAGGCCTTGCCTATAATGCTCCAAACGTCCTCAGTTTGTGAGAGATCAGGCGAACTTGCTCCCCAGTGTGGGATTTGGCAAACACGGAGACTACCAGTAGAAACTCTAGCATGTGCGTCGGGCATTATCTTTCTGAAATGTAAGCCCAAGATGGCTTGCTATGGAGGGCAACGAAACGGGGCGTAGATTGTCATCGACTTGCCGCTGTGCTACAAGGGTACCGCGGTTGAGAATCAAAGAAATACTGCTATGAAACGAAATGGCACCATCGACCATCATTCCTGGTTGTAGGGTCATTTGGAGGGCGACAGTCAGTTCGGTATTCAGCGCTGGCCTTAAGTCTCCAGACAAGTCCTCTCTCGTCAGCGGAGCACAGTTCGAAGCGGACTCACCCAGTCAGCGAGCTTCCAGACCGACAATGGGTCTGGAGACGGCGAGAGTTTCCACAGTCTTTCTTCATGCTTACCAAACGCTGCCTAGCCATCAAGGTCACCGGATCTTTCTGCTATGGAGAGATTTTGGAGCATTATGGGCAGGGCCCTCCAACCACCTGGGGATTTTGACGATCTAAGGCTTCAATTGTACAGAATTTGGCACTATACCCTTCAAGAGGGCATCCAACAACTCTTATCAATTACTGCCAAGACGAATAACTGCTTGCCTGAAGTGGGCCAGTGCGTTATTGACTTGCTCAATTTGTGAAGCTCTTTTTCCAAATCATCCAACTTCTCTGAAACTGTAATCATTCGTTTGTCTGCACATGTACATCACATATTCTGATTTCCATCGCATTTGGATAATTCTTTCGTGGAGCGCTGATCTTTTTCGCCTTACGATGTACACAGGCACATCGGACAATGAATTACTCATCGCCAGACGAGATCATGCTAATAAAGTGTAACACACCTCTAATCTTGCTAATGGCGTCAGTTAAACGGGGAAAGCGGACTCTCTTTTACAGGTATGCAATATCTAGCTAAAGCCACTTGTTCGTTATTACTAGATCTCGTAGAGCCACCATATTTGAGGGCTGTTGATCGTTACGTTTCACCCACAGTTCCAAATAGTTCATTACATTATCTGCAGCAAAAAGATCCGTTTCAAATGTGTGTGAATTCCTAAGGGTCCAAACTGCTGATGTCATCCGTCCCTAGACTTACACTCTACTTAAACTAACTTACGCTGAGAACAATACACACACACACCCAAGACCAAGGGAGGACTCGAACCTTCGGCGGCGGCGGGGGGGGGGGGGGGGGGGGGGCAATCCGTGACATGGAGCTTCATACCATGTGGCCATTCCCCGCTGCAAGATCGGGCCAGTCGAGGTGTGCCTGAATCTCTGAATCTTTGTCAAACCAGGAACACGCACCTCTCTCTCTATAACCAATTATGTTGTCATCTCGGAATTTGAGGGTGTCCACAGCGTACCTGCATTGAGAAGCGGAACGATAGACGACGCTTCGTCACCAAGATGTTGAAATAAACATACTGGCTCATGATCACAGTAATCTAAATCAGAGAGCACAAGTAGTGGTACGAAAGACACCCCAGAAACCATATAGAACCGCCTCTGGCCTGAAACACACCCACAGCGTGATGAATAACTCTTTGATTAACAATACATTTTCGGAGTAAAAGACGTTAATGTATGCTTCTTGTAATTAAATTCATAGTCAGAACTAATAAAATGAAATAAATATTTCCCACCGTTTCGTTTCCAATTTGTCGAGGGGTAGGACACTCAGAGTTAATAAGTACTTCCGGAGTCTCAAAAGACTATTGCGCAAAAACTACAAGACATGCAGAAGACGGACACACTTCAGTGGGTAGAGAGTCTCTCCAAGTTTGTAATATTACAGGTGCTCAATGTGGGCATCGTTTTTGGTGAGGCAAACGTCAATACATATATGCAGTATTCTTTGACACGAATTCTATGGGAAGGCGCGACAACAGCACGCTCGGAAAGTCTGTTCATTGGGTTGCCTCTCTGCAGGCGCGAACTAAATCAGTGCGCCAGTAAGGAGTGCAGCAGAGCAGAGGGTTAACAATGATACTTAGAGGCAGCGCATCTTGCAGCTGCAAAACGGTAATTATAAGACTTCCGCAGACCAAGCAGGTTTCCCTTTACCAGTGAGACAATGACACATAATAAAAACATTCAACTTACTCCCACTGTTTCCATATAACCTCTCATGGGTTAGAGGCCCACCGAGTCGTCAGTACAATCGACGCCTTACATCATTTGGAAAGCGACAAAATTGTGACTCATCAAACCACACTACACGCTACCAATCATCTCGTGTGTAGTTCCTGTTATGCCCATTGGAGACATGAAGCCTTATGTGCCGCTATGGGTATTGGCTATTTGCGATCTACCTGGCTCCAAATGACAATTACTTTCGCAGTGTTCGATCAGAGACTCGTACAGGTGCAACTATGTACACTGTGTTAAAGAATATGGTGGTGGTAGCATTAGTCGGTGAGTAATACATTAAAAAACTAAAAACCCGCCTCGATTGCGGAAAAAGCACCCAGTGTTAACCTAGGTTTCGGCGTAGATAACTGCACCTTCTTCAGAACAACAATAAAACCCATAAGTGCCCAAGAAGACCTTAGTCAATGATTAAAAGAACATCATAGCTATACATTTATAAACGAAAAGGAAAACACAAACAGTACATATGTACAAAGTCAAAACCACTATTTAACTTAATGGTGTACGCTCCACCTCACACCGGCTAATGTTCGATGGGCCATGACCCGCCATAAACTGCAGCTTTTGTAGCCCGTCCTCTGTTCACAAGGACCCAACAACCAGTGTCATTTCCGAACACTTTCGTCTCTAGACAGATTTGTACAACCAGTGTTTGTGTGAGCTGATGGTGAGCCGGCACCTCTCTCCACCTTCGTTTAGGGTAGAACTGAAAATATTAGCAAATCTTCTCAGATGACTTTACAGAAGGCCTAGGTAGGCTACATGTGTCCACTTTAACAATTCTTCTTTACAGTAAACAGAACATATATAGCTCAAATGCCGGATGCTGGCTACAGTTTTGTGTCTCTGTCGCTACAAGCTTCTTTGGGCCGCAAGAAGAACGGCCGGCTGATTGCCCAAGATGAAAAGCACTGCAACACCTCATGGCAGCAGCACGCGGTTTTCTTTTCGCCGTTTCTTATTGTTTCCTCTCACCCATAGCCCAGCCCGGCTAGCCCTGCAGATTTCAGTGATTACACCGTCCATGGCCTGAAACTGTCTGCCTCTTTACTCACTTCCTTCGTTCCGAAAAAGAAATCTATTAGTACTTACAAGGTGTGACACTGATCTGCACTCCGTGTCTGGTTAGGACCTTTATTAAGAGCATACGCTATTACATGGCGGCCATTAGCACACGATTCCTTGTAGAAACTCTGTACAGTCCACTAACAAATGGGGCAGCTTCATACATGGTGTGGTCATGAGTAAGTCCAAACACAACAGTTCCTTTCTGCCATTTTGTCTCCATTTTGACCCGTCTTAGCGCTCTGATTCTGTACGACAGACTGGCGTGTACGTACCGCATCACTGTCAACACTTACGTTTCCGGTGATGGGTGACATTACAGACTGGTAGCAGTTATATACCATCAACAGCGATCCAAAGAAACCAGTATTCCCGTTTACGGGAATGACTAATATTTTGTCCAGCGGCTTTATTTCACTAGGACACAGCCTCAGCCAGCTGCGACTCTTTTTACTTTTCACGTTACATACACGAGAAAATGCTAAAAGCCGATGCGGAATTTGTAACTGACCTGTAATTAAATCAGAGGACAGCCGCAGACCACAACGTATCAACCATTGGTCTGCAACGAAAGGCCCGGCCCCCCTCCGTCTTCAGGCCACAAGTGGCCCATCGGGACCATCCGACCGCCGTGTCATCCTCATTCAGGATGCGGATAGGAGGGGCGTGTGGTCAGCACACCGCTCTCCCGGTCATTATGATGGTTTTCTGTGACCGGAGCCGCTACTATTCCGTCGAGTAGCTCCTCAATTGGCATTTTTTCGGGTTATTATCAGACGTTACTGTGGTGTGATTTGTTAAAATAACACAGATGTTCATGTCCTACCGTGGGATTACTTAAGACGCTGAGAAAATGTTGAATTTGTGACTAAACTGTGTATAGGCACTAGACACGAAAATGTTTTATCACATACGCACCCCTGCAAAAGACGTATTTATCTTTTTTTCGCTCACCGACGTAAATATTGTTTGTAGTGCCTCTTAGGTTTGTTGGGATATAATTAAAGACTTATCCATTTTATATGAGTGCTGTTCGTGTTGTTTCTGCTAGTGAAGGAAAATTCTACTAGAGTAGAGCGTTCGTATTTACAAATAATTAACTGGCAGCTGCGTAAAACACTACGCGAAAGATTGTTCGACATGCATTGTTGTACTTTAATCTCACTTCCTAGCCTAAAGACAAACATCACCTTGTAATGAGTTTGGCCAGCTGAACAATACTTTTTTCGGAGTTCTCGAACACAAATTCTTTTATAATTTTACATACTCTCGCGTGTTCCAGTTGCGTTTCTTTGATACCTTTATGAAACAGTGTCTCAGAGAATATCACCCACTCTACACATCTTTAACAGGGATTGAACATTTCAGAGGTAAACAAGCTAAATTATTTTGTGCCAAAGCGAGTGACGAAGGTGCCACGTATTGAAAACGAGAATGGCTTCGAAAGAAGTCTATTGGATTGTTGCCATTTCATTGGAGACTGTCTTGGGAAATTGTATGACTTGTACCGGCTACGCAGTTACTGGCTGCGAGCCAACGTTAGTAGCATCCGAAGAGACCCCCACGGAGTACTGAGCGTTCTAGAGCAGTTCCAGCAGTCACTTTTTAGAACTTTTAACTGACAGTAAGCTAGAGAATGTTCTCAGCTCCTTATGTCGACAGCAGTGATCAATCAAATCAACGCCGTAGCTAAGAAAGTCCTTATCTATCACGAGATTACACGTAGTTAAAGGAGACTGAGATCCTCGAAGGCCTAAGAATAACGCTGTTTATTGGATTACTGTTACCTCACTATAGACAATGTTTCGCGTGTTTACGACAGTTTTCGGTTGCCCGGGTGGTCCCAATCAGCGCTCTGGGGCCGCGGCCTCCCCTGTTGCCCGCTTCCGTGACTAACGCCAGTCAGCAGGCAACCGCATGGGCGTGCCGGGAAGACTACACCGAAAGTTCATTACCGCCGAGGACACGCGGTCGCGAATGCCCGTGGGAGCCACTCCAAATGTCGCTGCAAGCCCAGGGTGCACCGGTTCCCACTTCGATCCGGCGGCAACCCTTGCCGCTCGCTTTAGGCGGGACCCGCAGGCTCGCGCCGGCCGGGTCGCACTTTAATACGGGAAAGGGAACCCCGAAAACTAATAAATCCCTGCCACCGCGGGCCGGGGGTGGAAAAAATAAGGGCTCCGCCGCCCGCCAGGACCCTAACGATCGCGCCGCCATTTTGTAGAACGATGCGCGCCGGCGGAACATTCGGTTTGTGACGTCAGCTGCAGTGGAACCATTTGCGCCCCCTCGCCCCCGCCCGCGCCCGCGCCGCCTCCGCCGCCCCCGAGGCGGCCCCCGCCGCCGCCGCCGCTGTCCCCCGCCCCCGGCCGGCCCTACTCGGCCCGCCCCGCCCCGCCCCTCCACCCCCGCGCGCGGCGGGCGGGCGCAGCGCCAGCACGAGCCAGCAGCCGTACCAGCAGCGCCGCCAGCCACCAGCAGGATCTGCGCTGCAGTCGTCGCCAGACTCCGGGCCCAGGCAGCCGCACCACCGCCGGGGGCGGCGGAGGCGGTGGCGGCGGCGGCAGCGGCGGAGGCGGAGGCGCTGACGGCATGGTCACCCAGCAGGTGAGTACCTCCCCTGTCCTCCCGATCCGAACGAGATTACACCGACGAGCCCCCCAATATCCTGCGGTCCTTGAGCGTCCTCCATGATGGACTGCGTCTGAATGTCCTGACTCTCTTGTAGTCTCTGGTCCAATCGCGGAATTTCTTTACTTTTCTCTATGACTTTGTACTTTTCCCAGTAATTTTATTTCGAGGTAACTGAAATGTTCTTTCGACACCCATGTCACCGCAGACGGGTCATACCCTAAATGGGAAAGGGACAGGGGAGGAAACTGAGCTTTCAAAATCAATGTTCACCGATCCGTTGTAGCGAAGGCACGTGAAACGTTGTGGGCCTATTTGATAGCGCGGCAGGGCTGAGAATCCACGCCCTCCGTTTTCCCTGCACCTTCCCTCCTCCCTCCTCAAAATGGGATTACAATGTGTTACCCTCATGTCATTTCTTGGTTCGAGTTCTCACTGTTTGACGAGATTTCCTCTTTTATTAATACATATCATTAAGTGATTTAGGAGAAGAGTGCTCTGCACTTTCACTTGCTGTCGTA
Source organism: Schistocerca serialis cubense (assembly GCF_023864345.2). Lineage (NCBI taxonomy): Eukaryota > Metazoa > Arthropoda > Insecta > Orthoptera > Acrididae > Schistocerca > Schistocerca serialis. The sequence continues at coordinate 337,277,045 of NC_064638.1, forward strand.
GGCTATAATTGAACTATTTGCAATAGTTTTGGGGTAACAAAATTAAAATTTCGAGAAATAGTACAGTCGTCTAAAATCAATTCTTCAAAGGTCATCTCTAATCGATACGTCAGACAACTATTGGTACCTCGGGTATCCTTTCCTGGGTTGCCACAAAATGGAGGTCCTCACGAGATGGCGATCGGTCACTGCTGCTTCTCTCAACACCTTTTGGATACGTAGTACGAGTAACTTCCGGATGGAGACTGAATTATGTCAAGCCAGATCACAAAGATATGTCAGAAGCGGAAAAGCTGAGGGTAGTTATATGTAACCGGCAGGTCATTAATGCTTCTTCTTTTTTCTCTTTACCACTCTGTCCTTGAGTGAACCGACCGAAGTTAGTTACTTTTTTTCTTTCTTTTTTAACTGAACAGTCTGAACTCTATAATAAACAAGGCCGAATCATTCCAACAGGCATCGGCTACGAATACGCTCAGAACCAGAGAAACTGAATTTGTATGAGAGTAGATATTTTGGAAAAGAAATCATAGTTAGTTAACTATTCACATATGACTAGCTGACGTGAACAAAGGCCTCGTTCGAGAGGTTTTTTTCAGTATGAAGTAAATAAATGTTCAAATAGGAAACATTCCAACAGTGCAGACGAGAGAGCTATTTCTAGAGTACTACACAGTATTTTACTCTTATGTCATTTGTTGGCGCTCGTAGTAGGAAAAAACGGTAGCAGGGATTTGAAAACATTTTATCTCATATATGGTTTACATTAATTTGGGCTTCACAGAGTGGAAATTCATTGTTTCCCTCATCATTTCTGTAGGAAACAAGTGCTTGCGTGGGACGTAAGAAAATATTCTGGCGGGTAGCACTGACCACAAAACGTCAAAAACTTTTACCAGATAATTAAAGAAAAAAATTACTTCCTGTGTATATGTGAAAGATGTAATAATTATTTGGAGTCAAAGTGAGCGTGCACCATAAAAAAGTTTCTGTTGTTTCATGAACATGACAGATCATTGTATTTCCGTAAAATATTAGAAAAACAGCAAAAATTAGTGCTGTCTGTGAGTAAATATGAATTCAAATTCTTTATAGTTGTCACTACATGTGTAGAAGTACTTTTCGCCTCATCAAATACAAAATTATGATTCTGCTGCAACTTCAAGCCTCCTCTCGCGCACGAAGACGCATTGGCGCCACCCTCGGAGCAAATTAGTGGTGTTCCTCTCAAGAGGCAAGATAGATGGCCCTTGTTCCGCAACTAGCAATATGCTGCCTCCGACGAACTTGCTTAGTGTACTAAATTTTACTACATATTACCAAAACGGTGTAATTATATGATAATTTAAGCAAAGGAAGGCTACGTAGCCTGTGGCGTTGAAACAGCGCAGGAGTATTCTAAGAGTAGAGTAGACGTTCCATTTACACTAAAATTAGTATCAGATTTTTTCATACGACGTACCGTTCACTACAAGCGTATGAACTTGCGGTGTTGTCTACCAGCGACAAATACGGCTGAGACAGTTACCCTTCCTTGCAATTGCACATGAAGGCAGCCACTTACCTCTCGTTTGCGTAGCAGAATTAGAAACAACTGGGCGAGATCAACAGTGTCCCAATGGGCTTTTAACCACAGGAAATTAGAGACCACAAAACTTCAGTTTGGTATCATTACTTTCTCTAGCCACAAAAAGGCCCCTATAGTCGGTTTTTCTAAAAATTTTAGTTTTGCAATCAATTTTGCAACACTGAGAATTTTAAAAACTATTTAACACGACAAGTATCATTTGCTACATACACGTTTCATCACGTACCACATGAATCATTCTGTGCTTTTTACGTAAACTGTTTAGTTACTCCGGTCACTGCAACAGAGTCGTAAGTGCTGATCTTCTCTTCTAATCCGTTGTGTACAGTTGCTCTGCTGTAAAATATACAGCCGATCTCCAACAGAACAGTCTTCTACGGAACATAAAAGATGTTGGCATTGTGACGAGTTCCAAATAACTATTGAAAATGGATCCTTATTTTATGGGTTTCACAATACTGATAAAGGACAGGGGAAAATGATTACCAGAAAAATGTCAAATAAATACAATTATTTTAAATAACTTGGCTAAACAAAAATTATAGGAAAATGTGAGAACCATGCATTACCTGATGTTTCTAACCTTTTTCTTCCTCCCCTCTGTTGGCAAGTTTTATAAAAGCGCTCTAGAAAGTAGGAAGCTGAAGTACGGCACTGTAGATCAAGTTACGCTACAAACTCAGGAGCCAAGATAAAACCGTTGAACGAGCAGCTTTCCACTCTTGATAATTATCAAAAGGTCATTTACGATGGAGTTGACATTCTATATGATGCGAGAATACGCATATTGGCACGAATTAAATGACGCACATTGGTTTGTATGGAATAGCTCGCCGCTCCTGCACATTTCTATTAATAAAAACTATGTATCAGCTTTGAATCTGGAGATTTGCTAAGATCCATCTGACAACTTCAGGAAAAGGTGTACAACTGCAGTAAATATTTCAGTCATAGAGAATCGGTGGTATTTTAAAGTGAAAAATGGTCTTTACTGTATTTTAGTTATTGTACGGTGATATTACCACCAATTAGTGTAATATTTTTTCAGTTGCATTTATTTACATGTTCAGCTAAAATTCTAACAAATTCACCTCAAACTCAAAATTTAAATGCCAGTGTAACTCCGATTATTCTCGTTAGGTTGGATATTAGTACTTAACAACCATTTAAAACTGAGAACAATTTTATCTATTCTCTGAATATTACAAATTGTTCGTTAATGCAGTGGACCAAACCACAATAATTTTATGGAAGAGTAATGGCTTTCTTGAGAAATCTTCAACTTAACTACTTGCTTACGCAGCTAGAATTGTAATCGTCAACTTAGATTAAACAAATGCTTTTTACGGAAAAGTGCATTGCCCATCTAACAAAACGATGTGTTCACTTCGCTTGTGTGGAAGGAAGACGGAAAAAAGAAGTACAGCAATAGGCTAATAAGTCCCTATAGGGAACTACGCTCACGATATATGGTACCATTTATTAATAATCACATCACAAGTCTCACAACCAAACTGTCAGTTACACTCTACACTTGCTATTGTTTACTCGTTTTCAGCTTAACTGAAAGGCGTCAAAGGTAACAGAACGAATTTCAATAACTGTGAGGAAACATTGCCACGAAAACGAAGAGGACGTGTTTATTGATATAAATATTCTACTATTAATCCCGAATTAATACTCAGAGATGGGGCAGCATTAATATCATAAATTTGATCATTACAAGACTAATAGGTGGAAACCCCGTTCAGCTAGTCTGATGTAGGTCTTCCTAATGCACTCCTGTAAATCTCTGTAGAAACTGCAAAAGCAGATCAAAATCTGATCATTCCATCTGTCTTCGTCAAAATAAGTTACTGCTTTGTCTGTAATGATCTCGTAGTTGGAACTGCTCGGAAAACCAATTTGCCCCATATAGGTCTAAGGCCACCATTCATCTGAAGCCGCAAATTACTATCATATAAATACCGAGTCTTTTGGTCGGAACGTAATTCCTGGAAAAAATTATTGAGTACAGGACACTCACTTTCCGGAGTCGATTGTTTCCTCTTCCCTTTCATGATATATTGCGACTAGCATTAAATTGAAATATCTCCAGACAATTTTTCGGAGCTTCCCTGATGGGAACTATTTAACGTTCAAGGAAGTCTATCTAATGTTACTCTTGATTGTACCCATTTTTATCTTGTGTTAGTTACAAATAATTTGCAACAGTTACATTCAAGCAGTTCCCGATCAGCCAGAATCGTACATCAGTTTCATTGACATTCTGCTCTGTTTGGAGTCTTACAACGAGATTCAAAGAAGAACAAAACTCCGTTATAACATATGTCAGTCCTTTGTCTCGCGCGAAATTCTCTTCGTCTGTACAAAAATATTGCGCTCAGTGCTCTCTGTGATCCGTGGTATATTCCAGCATAAATTGTTCCCTCTCTGCCCCTTCTCTGTCTAATGAGGCACTCATGCCCTAGCACACGATACACTAATTTATCTGTTATCCTGGAAAATATTTTACACTTATTTCTTTGAAATGTACTCTCTGTGTCATACTACTTTTAAACATTTCTCGGCACCAGTTTTTGACGGTCCTGTCCTTCCCAGAGGTATCACTACCTTGGTATCACTTGTATATGCTGTTGTCCTACCTTTCCCTGAGTTATAACAGTCTCCGTATCGCTTGCATGCATTGCTGTGGCCGTAACAAGATTTCAAAATGTTTGTCACTCAATTTTTTAACCCTTTTCTTCTATACTAATCTGGTCTTTGTCTGTCTGATTTTAGTAATATTCTATAACTTGTAATTACTATATCGATATGACTAATGCTTCTTTCTCGTCTCCCATATATCCTGTCACAAAGAGTACTAACCTCATCCCATCTAAATTTGCACTTTTATATACTGTCTTCTCAAGTTCCTTCGCTGACTCTTCAATATAAGAAATAAACATGAAAATATTCCTTAACATTTACATTTCTTGTTAGTCTGCCTGTTACAAAAATGTATTAAAATGATGTGTCCGCTTTCGCTTATACTGAATTTTTGACATTAGGGATCACCACAAACGTACGCAGCAGGATGAAACAGCGAAATCATTATTGCAACACTGCTCATAGGCGCATGTACTGACTTCCCATTTGCCAGCCGCGGTGGTCTAGTGGTTCTAGGCGCGCAGTCCGGAACCGCGGGACTGCTACGGTCGCAGGTTCGAATCCTGCCTCGGGCATGGATGGGTGTGATGTCCTTAGGTTAGTTAGGTTTAAGTAGTTCTAAGTTCTAGGGGACTGATGACCACAGAAGTTAAGTCCCATAGTGATCAGAGCCATTTGAACCATTTGACTTCCCATTTTGGTTGTTCTATACGTTTTTCGTTCAATCCAGAATAGTTTCCTCAGTGTGGCCATATCCAAACGGTTTCTTAAATCTGTGAAAATATACTGAAGGGTCAGCCCAGTTATCACGCTGTTGAACGAAAGAGGGAAATCCCAGGGCAAGAATGAAGACAGAAAGTAATAAAGGAAAATAACAAAACTGAACTCATGATGCGACCGAATTGTGATGGAAGGGTATGTCTGACGAAAGCAACATTTTGATAAGGTAGGAACACGAGGATTCGCTCATAAAGCGTTTTTCAAAGTCTATAAATGTCAAAAAAATATTTTCCCGACCTACATGAAAGGGATCAGATATTCACTTTTTATCGGTAACTGGTGGAGTAATCTGTGACTTTAAGGTCACAAGAATGAGCAAAAGAAGAACACTTTAATCGGCCGCAATTTTTCCGGATTAACTCTGTATATGGCCGTAATTAGAGCCAATCCTTTATCCATTATCAGATTCTTTCGAGAAAATAATAAAAATATTTAATTTTTATTTTGTGCTTACTGGAACAGAATGCGTTCTTTTTCTCATTACTAAAACAAAAATATGGAAAATCGGAAAGTTATTCGTAAAAGCTATTTATCTCGAAACCGATTTAAATTTCGCCGTTTTATAGCGAGCGGTATAGCACAGTGCTGAAGACACTGGAATCGCATTCCGCAAGAGTGCGCTAAATACCCCCATACACATTTAGGTTTCCTGTAATTGCCTTAAACGAATTACAGTGAATGCTACGATGTGTTCCCTGAATAAAAGATCACGCCTGATTTCCTTCACCCCTTGTCGTATCCGAATTTGTTGTCCTTCTGTAATGGCCTTATCATTGACTGTAGCTTGATCTGTAATCTTCCCTTCTTGCTTTCCGTGCTTTGCAAAACCTACGGACGTAGGGTGATGTTACCTTGCTCCGGCTCGAGAAACCATGGACCCGTGAACCATGTTGCCTCACCCCTTCCACTCCAATTATAGGGAAACCTGCAACTAACAAGGAAGTAAGAGCGTGAATTTCAGATGATGACCGCAAGGTTCGTTGCATGTAAGTTTTAAAATTTTCGCTGCCCGTTGAATCTTCAGAGAAATTTCGGGCTTGCAGTTGGTCGTCGTTTACCTGAAATCATTAGTAAATGCGAAGTGTAAGTGGTTTTCTATCCACCATCTAAGATTGCACACTTGCTGGGATTATTGAAGGATAATATGGTATTGCGGAAAACTGTAAGTTAGAAAATACCCTCTCAATGTGCTACGGCTTATATAGGCCTGACCACATGACCAGTCGACGAACGTTGCACCGAAAATCAACGCTGCCCTCACCTTTTGCAGCCAACCAAGTCTGATGTTGCCGAATAATGTATCTCCATCGGACATTCAATAAAGTATAACAAAACTATAATTTGGGCCAGATAAACATCTATTTGGGATTCCTTAATTTAAAGAAATCTGTGAAAATGAGCGCTGCGGAAAATCTGATGAGCCGAGATACCGGCTACCCGTGGGATCTCTTTTGGAAGCCCATCATCACCACGATTTACTGTAATAGAAGCCGAAAGAGAACGATGATGGTCGCGGCGGACAGCAACCCTGAGGACACCAAAGTTCTACGGTTTCACCTGCGAGGGCACTACCATCCAGAATCTTTGGCCAGTACGTCTACACGTTCATGATGCAAGTGCGCTGATCAAGTGCGAAAGAGGGGACGTCTTCGTAAGTCTTCGATAACTCACCTGAGAATAAGTGGCAAGTGGCCAGTCGAAATATCGTGTAGTGCAATAAACTACAACCAGTACCAAGCCCATAATATATTGAAACAAGGTTCGTTCTAGTCAGCCGGCAGTGTCTGTTATGTTGGATAATATGAGGACAGTGCTTCTGTTTTGAGTCGTTATCAGTATCAAATGGTTCAAATGGCTCTGAGCACTATGGAACTTAACTTCTGAGGTCATCAGTCCCCTATAACTTAGAACTACTTAAACCTAACTAACCTAAGGACATCACACACATCAATGCCCGAGGCAGGATTCGAACCTGCGACCGTATCGGTCGCGCGGTTCCAGACTGTAGCGCCTAGACCCGCTCGGCCACTCTGGCCGGCTATCAGTATCATGTTTCTGTTCTCACTACCTTCTGTCAGAGTACTGACATCACGAGATGCTGTCTAGGTTCAACACGAACTTTATGAATTCAGCAGGTAGCACGAAATGACATTGACGTAATGAGTCGACACTTCACGTGCTCCCTGGGAAACTCGGCGCGCAGAGAGTAACGAGGTTGTGATTAAATATTCGTCCCCTCGTTAGCGGGTGCTCCGTGACCCGCGCAGGTATACACAGGCCGTCACCTGTGGGCGTACAGTCGCATGCAAAAGAAGCGGCTATAAATCGCAGGTGATTATGCCGCGGCGACTTGCCCGCGCGTGCCGCTGCTGCCAACTTTACGAGCAGAGGCGGCCGATGCCGGGCGAAGGCGGCTCCTAATTCCTATGCGCCACCATTAATCTCTGCGGTCAGCCGGGGTGCAGCCGTTTATTGTCTTGCGGCGGGACAGCCAAACGGCGTGTAACAAGCCTCGTTTGTCTCCCCACTTCCAAGATTCAGCCGCAGGCCACAGCCCGCATCGGATGGCGTTCATTCACACGCCTCGACGCGTTCACAATCATGCAAATGGCTAAAACCGAAATTCCCATCAGACAGCGCGTCCGGCCCTTCTGCCCTCGTCCACTCTCGGTCCCCGTCCTTTGCCACACCACCTACGTCCTCCGCACAACAAGCTGCCATCCAAAGCACTTTGAGGTCAACAGCGGAGCACTCCACAAAGGCCCTAATACCCATTATTCCTCGTAGTTGCACTTGGCGCCAGCGGTGCTGAAGATAATGCTGCCTTCGTTAAGTGAACACGAAATCCAACTTGTGTTGCGCGAGCTCCTTCTCAGAAAGGGATTGCGGACGAATTCGATAACGGTTCAGCACTTGTATCTATAAAAAGTTAGAGAGTAATCATTGCTACAAGATAACTATGCTTTAGAAATAGGCGTGTTGTTATGGTCTTCAGTCCGAAGACTGGTTTGCTGCAGCTGTCCATGCTACTCTATGCCAGCCTCTTCATCTCCGAATAACTACTGCAGCCTCCACCTTTCTGAATCTGATTATTCTTCTCCTTCTGCAATTGATGTCACCCTCCCCCCTCCCCACTTCCCATCAGTACTAAACTGGTGATCCCTGGATGTATCAGAAAGTGTCCTGTCAAACGATCCCTTCTTTTAGTCAAATTATGCCACAAAATTCTTTTCTCCCAAGTTCTATTCAGCACCTCATTAGTTACGTGAGCTACGTTTCCAAACTTTACTTTTCCTCTGCAGCGCCACATTTCGAAAGCCTGCGTTCTCTTCTTGTCTAAACTGTTTGTCGTCCGTGTTTCACTTCCAATCATGACTACTCTCCATACCAATACTTTCAGAAAATACTTCCTGACACTTAAATCCAAATTCCATGTTAAAAAGTTTCCCTTCTTCACAAACGCTTTTCTTGCCATTGTCAGTCTACATTTTATATGTTGACTACTTCGGCCATCATCAGTTATTTTGCTGCCAAAATAGCAAAACTCATCTACTTCTTTGTCTCGTTTCCTAATCTAATTCTCTTAGCATTGCCTGATTTAATTCGACTACGTTCCATTATCCTTGTTTCGCTTTTGTTGGTGTCCAACTCACATCCTGCTTTCAGGACCTTGTCCAATCCGTTCAATTACTCCTCCAAGTCCTTCGTTGTCTATTACAGAACTGCAACCTGGTTGGCTAACCTCAAAGTTTTATTTCTCCTCCCTGTACATTAATTCCTTCCTACTCCAAATTTTTCTTTGGTTTCCCTTAATGCTTTATTGTACAGGTAGTCCCTTCTCAACAACGGCATCCCTTTCATAACTCTTGGCTCTTACAACTGCAGTCTGGTTTCTGTACAACTAACATATCGCTCCCTGTATTTTACCCCTGCTGCCTTCAGAATTTCAAAGAGATTGTTCCAGTCAACATTGTCAAAAGCTTTCTCTAAGTCTACAAATGCTATAAACATGGTTTTGCCTTTCCTTATCTTCTAAGAGAAGTAGTAGTGTTAGTACTGCCTCTCTTGCGTACATTTCTCCAGAATCGAAACTGATGTTTATGGAGGTCGGATCCTACCACTTTTTCGATTCTTCTGTAAAGAATTTATGTTAGAAATCAGCCGAGACAACATCACAATTTCAGGTACACTAAGCTCTCGGTAAAGAGCTTGAAAATATCAGAGTGTAGTGGTTGCCACGCAAAAGAAGTCGTAATTTCCATTATCATCATCATCACCATCGAGTATTACATTGTTAAGATTTTTCCGTCTTTAGTGATTTCAAAAGTCATCTTTAAGTCATGATTTGCTTCAGTTTCTTCCTGCATACTCTTCACACATAATCTGAATGTGCTGTCTTAAAACAGTTCTTCTGTGCTCTAAACACTGAAAAAAAGAAAATTGGTTTCTCCGGGCTTGATTCTTCGATTTTGTTTTTCTGTAAACTCCAAAACATCACGGTTTTATAAAATATTATAACTAAGTCTAACTGGCTTCGGCGTCTAAGTTATTTTAATTTTGGTGCAAAAATGATTTAATTTTAGGGTGAATCCTCTGGAATTGTATAAACTTAACCGAGGTATTTGAAAATATTGACATGTCTCATACTTTTTTCTGTATCAAGATTTTTTTTCTCTATCGCTTCGCGGTGAATACTTCTGTCTTAGCACACTTTTGTCTTACCTTTAAGCGCAGATGTATCAAAATTACACTTTTTCGTTATTACGTACATTTCGCGGACAGATTTTTGTAATAATTAAATGCTTATCTACAAAAAGTGAGCTCATCTTCGACAGCTTTTTGTTAACTCCAGAATGAAGTTCCATTTTATAGCGGAGTGCGCGTTAAAATGAAACGTCCTGGCAGACTGAAACTGTGTGCCTGATTCAGAATCAAACCTACGATATTTGTCTTTTACGGCCAAGAGATCTAGCTACTAAACTATCCGCGCACGACTCACGATCCGACCTTACAGCTTTACTTCCGCCATTACCTCACCTCCAACCTTTTGAATTTCACAGGAGTTTTTCTGGAAGATAATCTGCAAAAACAGTCACCTAGGCTATGGCGAAACAGTCTCTCGTTACCATTCTTTCTTCCAACGATATTAGTCCCGCAATGTATACAGGAGGGCGTCTGTGAAGTCTGGGTGGTAGGAGATGAGGTTGTGGGTGGAACTAAAGCTCTGAGGGCCTAACGGAATGCTGGCCGCAACAGCTCACTATGTCTGGCGATCTGGTGTGTTCAAAGCACTTCTCAAAGTCATCGCGACACCCACAAATTAAAGGCACTTGGACCCACTGCTCGATGATTCTCCTCAAAAGGACGTACAGAATTATCAATAACACTAAAGCCTAACTAAATACCTCTATGAACCTTCCTCCAGGAAATCGATCCATCGCACTCTCCTGCAGTCGCTGCTGAAGTTATGGCGGAGTACGTTCCCATCTATTTTCAAGACCTGAACCAACTTGGTGAGTGAGCCCTACGCAGCTCTATGTTATCCATATACAGGGTGTTACAAAAAGGTACGGCCAAACTTTCAAGAAACATTCCTCACACACAAATAAAGAAAAGATGTTATGTGGACATGTGTCCGGAAACGCTTAATTTCCATGTTAGAGCTCAATTTAGTTTCGTCCACCTACGCTCAATGGAGCATGTTATCACGATTTCATACGGGATACTCTACCTGTGCTTCTAGAACATGTGCCTTTACAAGTACGACACAACATGTGGTTCATGCACGATGGAGCTTCTGCACATTTCAGTCGAAGTGTTTGTACGGTTCTCAACAACAGATTCGGTGACCGATGGATTGGTAGAGGCGGACCAATTCCATGGCCTCCACGCTCTCCTGACCTCAACCTTCTCGACTGTCATTTATTGGGGCATTTGAAAGCTCTTGTCTACGCAACCCCAGTACCAAATGTAGAGACTCTTCGTGCTGGTATTGTGGACGGCTGTGATACAATAAGCCATTCTCCAGGGCTGCAACAGCGCATCAGGGATTCCATGCGATGGAGGGTGGATGCCTGTATCCTCGCTAACGGAGGACATTTTGAACAATTCCTGCGCCAAAGTGTTTGAAGTCACGCTGGTACGTTCTGTTGCTGTGTGTTTCCATTCCATGATTAATGTGATTTGAAGAGAAGTAATAAAATGAGATCTAACATGGAATGTAAGCGTTTCCGGACACATGTCCACATAACATCTTTTCTTTCTTTGTGTGTGAGGAATGTTTCCTGAAAGTTTGGCCGTACCTTTTTTTAACACCCTGTATAATACCTTCCTTAGTCCTCTTCCACCGCACCCCCTAATGACCTAGTTCCTGGAGTCATTTTGCTTAGAGTATGGCGCTTCGTCTTCCATCACATGATAACCACCTTACGTTAGCGAGGATACGTGGCTTACGTGGTATGGTCACCAACAGCGTACATAGGCGTGAAATGTTGATCTGAGCCAACCTTGAACAGAGCCTGCTCTGCAACCGCTGTCCCAGATACCGTCGGAAATCAATCCTCTTGTCGGACAAAAAACGTCATTTAGAACTGGATGTAAAGGGAAGTGGCCCTCACCAGAAGGACGGCTTCTCAAACATCACGACATGACAGTTGTTACAAGCGGACTGAGAATTCTTTTCGCCCGCCGAAGATTAGAGCTATGTTTAGCTGGCTGGGAACTTCGTGTATCATACCCTACACATTGCACTACCTGATCATCTGAAGTCATAATTGGTACCGAATAAAAGTTCCTGCGAACGAGATAGAGACAGATCGTTCAATTGACATCTGCATTACAATGTCCACACTTTAACCCAGGACTAACAGCATCCCCGCCCCCTCCTCCGCCAACTCTATCCCATTCCCTACACTCCCCACACTTGCCAACAGCCCTCGGCAGACCTGGACGGTCATCCATCCAAGTGCTAGCGAAGCCCGACAGTGCTGAACTTCGGTTATTTGACGGGAGCCGTTGTCTCTGCGGCAAAGTCACTGGCATGTAGCTGTGTAAATAATACAATTTTTTAAACAGAATATTCGTTTAATTCCGATACCCTCAAATCACCTCAACAGGGGGTCCCGTCTACGTTGATGGAAAGACTTCAATGCGGATGGTGGGTAAGCTTTACAACAACTGATGTGGAATAACGATGAAACATCTACAATGGCAGAAGAAGCTGAAGCCTTTGAAACTGATTGTGGTGATCAAGGATAGCCTTTGAGGACAGGATGGAGAGTCATTTCGAGAACTGAATAAAAAGAAAAGATTGCTATATTGCTATGGCACATGTCTGCGAAAATCAGCGGTTACAGTTTCTAGAATCGGTCCGGCATAGAGTTTTAATCTATCAGGAAATTAAAGCTCTTTATTATATTTTATGCCTGTGATGAGTTATACTAAAATATTTGCCTATATTTGTACATCAGAAAACACTTCTAGATTCGTTACAGCTTGATTCTTCACCGAAAGATATGAGAATGACACTGGTCGAAACGTCGTTCTACATTTGATATTGCAATTCATTTGGAAACTCGAGAGTATTTCATCAGTAGTATACATCGAGAATGTCTATATTCACACATTTGTGTATTTGCTGCTCCAGTAAGCACATACGTCCACGTTTCGTTACAGTTTCTTGCTCTAGCATCTGTGATAACTGCAATATTTAGTACGCATACTCCTAGAACACTGACGAACAGAATTGTCTTCACGTCATCCATATGAAGCACCGGCGGAAAATGTTCCAATCGGAGCACAGAAAATGCGATTTTTTTCCTGTTTATTTAAAAAACGCTGAATGAAAATGGGGTACCAGCTACATTAGTCTACCTTCCTTAGTATCTTTAAAAAAAATTCCAAAATTTTGTCATGCGAACATCCGAAAAGTTTGACCCTACCTTTTTATTATCAATAGAACCCGACGTATGCGCACCGGCTTCGGATGCATACCGATTAATGTAACATGTCCTTTTACACTTTCCCAAAAGGTATCAATCGTTACGCTCTTTGCACAGTAGTTCTCTAACCGCATAAGCACAGTCTGTTAATCTAATTAAGTCTCCATCAACATACTCACAAAAAACAATAAGACGACTCTCGCAAGTTATATTGTTTATTGCCCGTATCGGCAGTGTTCTTCTTCCCTCCCACTTTTAATGAGAATCGTCTTTCGTCAACTCAATGAGGCGTGAGAATGCTGTCGCCATTTTGCTGTGTGGCTCCAGCGGCAGGGTACCCTGTTTGACCAATATCACAATGGAAACGGATGTCCATTATCATTTAAGGTAGATGAAATAAAATTCCACCCCCCCCCCCTCCCCCGATAGGATAACGTACGTTGAATCCGAGAATTATACTCAACAGCGAATTTAGAACGTAAGACTGTGGCTGTTGGGCGTAACAGGACACGATCCGATTTCCCGTTAAGGGTACCTCACAACTAGAACGGTATTGATTCCCCTTACGTAACTGAGGCATTATTTACAACGGTGTTGGTCTCAGTCTTACTTCTGAGGAAAACAATCTGAGTCCACACGCAATACTTTTATTTAATACTTCCCGTTGTATTTTCTCAAATTTTCGCCCCTCAGTGACAAAGTCGTGCGTAAGAACCGTTGAGATTTTGAATAGAAAGTGATCCTAAATGTACAAACTTGTCCGTGTGCAAAGTATTTTATTCAAATACACTCAAAATCACTGATGATTTCATGAAAATTACTTCTACGTGTTTGGTAGACTGTTTCTGTAAGTGTCTGTTTAAAATATAAACAACAAACACAATACAGGAATTTTTATTTACGACGCGTTACGGAGACCTTGCTCCATCATCAGGAGATGGATGTGTTTACTTCCGGTGCATCGCTCCTGGGAAACAAATGATGTCAAAATTTTTAACATGTCTTAAGTTAATCAGCTGGACTGCAGAAAGCATGCCGTGGATTTTTCTAGTCTTACTAATCCACCGAAGATATTTAGCCATGATGTTGGAGCAAAGCACCCGAAAAACGTCATAACTAAAAACTTAGTCTTTAGTGACTTGTTTCATTGTGGTTCTTTGTTTATGTTAGCTGTTTTCACTAAAATTAGTCATCTTCAGACCTTAGAGGTATCAGCCTGATAATCATCTGCTCTTGACATTTGACTGTAGCTGATATTGTTTACATGTTGTTAAGCTTATTTATCCATTACTGTGGTGAGGGACTGACACTCGTCGTGGACAAGACGAGGGCTGATGATTTGAATTATTTGTTACGAGTCATTCCTTACGGTAACCACCACATATGAACACCCAGGAACCAGTCTGGACTCTTTGCAGGGGCGATGCGTGTGTCAAAGCGCAGTGCAGTAAGCACCGACGTGTGAGCGGGGCCCGGGGTGAGAGCACCGTGCAGCTGTTGGCCCGGAATTTGAAATGGAGATAGCGCGGCACAGCGCGGGGGTGGCAGAACCAACTTCTCCTGCCGACTGCTCTGCAGCCGTGGGAATTTGCATTTGAGTAGGACCTTTTTTCGGATTGGGTCTCCTTTATTTTGCTCCGCTGCCAGATTATTCAAATAGGATTGTCGGCTTCTGGGGGCGGCTAAAGCACGCCTAAGCACAGTCCCCTTTGTTACGAAATTTACACACGTCTGTTCGTGTAAAGACAACTCATTCACCTTCACTGATGGAAAAGGAAACTAATTTTATACTGCCTTGAGAAAGTACGCGTGTAAGAAGAATTTGTAGCAGCGATGAGCGCCATTTCACCAAAGCTTTTCTCGCTATGTCAAAAACGAAAGGACCTGGAGACAAGGATTATGTCAGGACATAAGAATATATCAATAATGATAAATCTAGGAGGGGGTATGGCCTGTGAAATCTAGAAGAAAACATAAACAACATGGTAGAAAAAGGAAAATGCTAACGAAAATTACGGTAACACATCAAAGTGATAATTACAGCTGCGATATTTTGGCAAAAGCCTTCAGTATTGGAAAAATATATACCCCCATATCACAATGGGTCAAAAATGAAAGCATCAGGAGACAAGGATGATGTATGGACACTGAGATATAATAATATATTTAGGATGGTATGACGCCTGAAATCTAGAAGAAAGATGTGAACAATAGGAAAGAAAGGACAAATCATTGAAGACAGTTCGATGACAAACAAAGTCATATACACAGTTACGATATTTTACCAAAACATTTACTTTGCCTCTTGGGAGATGTAGCGAGAACCGAGTCCTTTTCCTACTTAAACTTGAGTTGAGGAGTAACCACATCTAACTGAGTCGACATGATCTGCTCCACCGTATCCGACAATGTTGTACTGTGAAGTTTTGAAACGCATTGGCCAGTGAACTGCTGTTATGTCGATATATCAGATGTCACTCTTATTAAAACATAAACTACTGCTACAATAATTAGAGATGCTGGGGCGAGAACCTGCTCTCGTATTCAATCATTATTCTGACAATGACCAGTAACGCTGATGGTTTGTAAATAGACGCAGATAACTGCCAATCAGGGTATGCAAATCCAACATCCAATCTAGTATTCCCTAACAAAAATGGTATAACTCAGTATCTACGTGTTGACAGTAACTGGCAGACGTACGTTAATCGACTGTCTTGCTAATGGCTACTTCGGCACAATGACGCGAAATTGGTCCATTGTTGTATGAATGTCATCACAAAAAACTTCTACCAACACTTTTCAATGCTGTACAGTGGCTTGGACTATAACAACGTTCATGCACAAATTTAAGCTAGGCACACAAGTACTATTCCGCTCAAGAAAACAAATGGCTCCCATAGTAGCTGCTAGTTAACAACAGGTACATAATTTCGAAGATACGGTGCAAAATGCTTTCAGATTCAACAGTTACTCTCCGACGACAGTGCACTGTTGATATATTAAGTCTGGAGGAAACTGATTCCAGTTCGTTCCTCTTCTTTTCGATCTGCCACAATTCTCGCAATTGATCTTTCTGATGCCATCTTGTGATCATTTCATTGGCGCATTCTCTTATTTCTTAAAGAAATACAAAAAACAGCCATTTTTTGTATAGCTTAATTTATGCCAAGGGTTTCGCGTTTTCGCCTGTCTTCAATTTGCGATAAGCATGAACAACACAACGTTCTCGTCAGCTATTCTTTGAAGGCTGCAGCTGTCTTTTACTCTGTCATTTGTAACTCCTGTTTTCACATTTATCTGCATAGCACACAAATGCTCTTAGCTTCATTGATGCAGAGCATTTCTTTCTCTGGAACTAATGGTTTGTGCGAAGATAGCGCGAGAATGTTAAAAAATTCGCTCAACGAACAAGCGCTGAAAGCTTATGTAGTTTTTGTAGGTCAATTTGAGGTAGTTTCCCGACTTGATAAACCACGTGCCCCGTATCAAACTATTCGTCTCAACATGCTACCTCAATATGCTACCTCAAATTGGCCTACTATTAGTTCTTGAGAAAAAAATGAATAGGAACTTTTTTGTGGGAAATTTAATATAGTTTAATATAATTTAATATAGTTTAATTTGGAACTGCAACACGTTTTCCCTGGATGGTGCGGTTTTCGAGTTATTAAAGCAAAACGTACAAAAGTGATATTAACGTGTCTTATCTCGGAAACCATGCGGAATTGAGCATATGTCCATATGAAGTTTTTTGTTCAGAATCACTAATATTATCTATCCCCAAAGCATGTACCTTTCCTCCTGACTCACCCTGCATTAGTATATTGTATGTGACGCAGCAGTATGTATATAAAAGCACGCACGGCACGTATTCGACTGCAGCGTTGTTTAAAAATTTCAAACTGATCGACGAAGACGTAAATTTAAGATTCTGAACAAACGAGCATTTGCATTTTTATTTACATAGAAGATTTGTTGTTGTTTAAACTTCTGTTTGCTTTTTTTCTCAACAATGACAAATGTAATACAAACGTGAGCAGTCGTACGAGTCGGTGTTTGGTATTATTCACAGTCGGTTGTTGCTGTTTCCTTCTCTGCAAGAGTCAACTTGTATTGTGGACACAGCTACGGTCTCAGAAATACATTTTCGATAAAATAGCAAGTTTTTGTTCTAAGTACCATTAATACTGAGGCACTATATTTTCTTTGTGATAATCAAAGTTCTGAAATGTAGCATTAAGTTTTTAACTAGTGAAATGTAGTCAACAAAATCCCTTTCTCACATCTTTTAAATTTTGGAATTCCAGAGGGAAGCAGAGTTTGGCACAAAGACCATGCACCATTTAATAAATAATGTTGGAAGACTTTCTCCGAGTGTGAAACATGGATCAAGTGCAGGGGCATGCAGCGGAGAACTGAGCACACAACAGCACTGAAAACGCGTTTTGTGAAAAAAATGGTACTTAGATCGTTCCTTATTTCTACTCTTCAGTTGATATATTCTCTCATTCTCTGGCAAGAGTGTTAATGACCTCCAATCAGCTACTTGTCCATTAAATCTTATAGATGGAACTTACTCGGAAAGAAGCAGTCACTAGAATTCATCACATTTCTACCGATGACTAAAAACTCTCGCACGGCTTACAATACGTATTTGTTACACACGAGGCTACAATATGATCTCTGGAGAATTAATCGTTTACTGCTTTCTTTTTATGATGAGTCTGGCGAATATTTCGAAGCCACAATATTTAAGTATACTCAGAAACATACAATAATTACAGTAGCATATGGACATCGCTATCGTTCTGAGGTACAACGGTATACCAAGGGTAGGAAACTTAGTAGCGATTGAACCATTTGTTCTACAGAGCTTTAGAGTTCTGAGATCTGTATAAATCCTAGGCAGAGGAAATCCACTGAGCTGTTTCCAGTTACGAATGTGTGGGGCGTGTGTGAATGGTGCAGCTGTGTCCCGTGCTCGCTGCTGAAGCAAATCAGCTAATGGCTGTGCTCCACACAGCTGCTTTGCAACGTTCCAGTCAACGCGATGGCCAATATTTGCGAGCAACTTATTGCATGCGAATGTTATTACATACCGGCCCAGTGCATTTGCAGTACATCGGCTGAATTTGTTTCGGTATTCTCATAAAGTTTCAGAGCTGGATTGCGTCGCTGTTGTTGTTGTTGTTGAGTAATTGCACGGACTCCGATGCCTTCCATTACTCGATGTCCATTCACTAAATAACGTAACGTATGGCCTTTAGTAGAGGGATAAAAAATGTGAAGAAATGTTAACTCTCTGAGGATGGTCACTAATTTCCGGCTTATGTTTTATCTCCTCCACGAAGCTATCACCGTCATTCAGTTTTACTCAACACTTCACTGTCCTAAACCTTGCAATACTCATGAACACGTTTTAAACGGATGTAGCCCATTATTTAATATTAGTAGCACATCCTTAGCTCAGTTTCTCATTGCATCTTCGCTCCGGCTCCATAGCATCCACGACAGTGTTTATGACATCTTTCTGTTCTTGCTTTCTTCAGTATAAGCGCTTTTTCACAACTTCTGTGGTAATTACAAACATTTTATACCGCCAATATACTGTCAAGAATTAACGCTCATCTTGTGTGTACGCGTTTTTTACTCAAGATCTCGTCGATTGTTTCGCTTCCATATAGAGACTACATCAAATGACTCTGGACGTCGATTAATGTGTTTGAGGGAGAACACAAAAGTAACTTCTACTATGATGGATTCGAACTATTGCCTCAATTTCACTGATGCGAAATTTCACGAGCTAGGTAGAACCCCTTGTATCAAGCTGGTACTTATTACACAACATTATAACTCAGGCTGTAACGAGAGCTGATTGTGGTGTTAATCCAAGTTCGTCCTCGAAATCTTCACGGTTTCTTCTCACTTGACCAAACGAACCAGCGACCAGCTACGTTATAATACAATGAATTATGTGATAGTTCCTTGGATAAGAGTGTTGAGCATGATGGAAAAGTTTCTCAATTATTCAAATCAGTCCCGGCCAACGACAGCGAAAAACTTTACGTTGCTCGACAAGATGTAATGCATGCCAGATATCTCAAGATTCGAATGATGTAACGTATAATATAAATATATTATGTACCCGGCCTTCATGCACACTGTTTCATGCACTTGACGAAACGGCCTACAGAATATGTCTCGTTTCTCTTAATTAGTATGCCGATTTCCGAGTTCATAGATCACTACAGTTTCACATCGAGATATACTCATTTCCTTCATTCTTTGAGCAATATTTACCTTCTCAATAGACACCGCGGTGCAAAACCAATAAATAACATTCGGCTAGCATACTGACATACACTAGACAATTTTTTCTTCACAATAATTCTTTACAGAACATTATTATTTGACGACATGCCCGCCTAAAGAATAAAATTTCTTATTTTGTTATACATTAAACTTTGGGAAATAGAAATATTTCGAAGCCTATTCCTCCTTGCAGTAAAATACAATAATCTTATTGTTTATAGAAAATTGCATAAGGTGAAAGTTAGTTTCTTTCTCCTTTCGTCAGAGTGCGTGTCTCCCAAGGCCGTGTTGTTGCAGTGGCAACTTTTATTCCCCAGCGTGAAGTTCTGCAGCATACCACAGAACGAAAGACGGAGCAATATGTAAATAGCTTTCTTTTTGTGAAACTTTGATGGAGAATTCTGGCCACAGAGCTTCCTTCCCTAATACAATTTGATCTTCTTAAGCAAACTTTTCTCATGAATAATAATAATCAGCATACCGTTTCAGGCGTGGTGGCAAACGTCATTATGTAAGCTGAAGATGTCGACGCTCTGTGCTCTCATTCTGACTCCGAATAAAGTCTTCCGTACTCCGTACTCTACTGCTACTCCTACAGGATAATACACGCTTCTTCAGGAGAGGTACCAAATTCACATTAACATGCCTGTCGGCAGTACTTCATTTAAGTCAGTGGGAGAGCCAGCGTTCCTGGTGCAGTAAGCTAAGCCTCACGATATCCCAACTTATTCACAGCAGTATTATTCATAGAACTCACAACTTCTCGCCAATACGGTACTGAATATATGAATACTTCTGCCTTTTACTAATATACGAGAACTATCCTGAAGAAGCTCTTTCTGCGAGTAACAACGCGCGGTAGCTCCACACGAAGACAGACTGGAAGTATTTGCAGCTTTCAACAAACAAATGACTTCTTCGTCTACATATACACTTTGCAGACCACAGTGTGGCGTAAGGCGGATGGTACCATGAACCACTACTAGGCATTCCCTTTCGTGTTCCACACGCATATGGAGCAAGGGAAACACGACTATTTGTATGCCTCCGTATGAGCCCTAATGCTATTGTATTCGCGATCTTTACGCCTAGTGTACACTGGCGACTCAATAGTGTTTCGCGAAAGAAACGTCGTCCTCCCTCCAGCCATTACCGTTTGAGATGACGAAGCATCCCCGCAACACTCGCATGTTGGTCGAACCCACCGGCAACAAATCTAGCAGCACGCTTCTCATTTTCTTTGAATTCTTCCTTTAATCCGACCTGATGGGAATCCCAAACACTCGAATGGTACTCAAGAGTGGGTCGCACGCGGTCTACTCTACAGATAAAGCAACATTTTTCTAAAACTCTCCCAAGGAACCGAAGTCGACTATTTGCCTTTTTTTCTAAAACTCTCCCAAGGAACCGAAGTCGACTATTTGTCTTCCCTACTACCGTCCGTACTTGCTCGTTACATTTCATGTCACTTTGGAAAGTTACGTCCAGATATTAAATTGACGTGACTTTTTTAAAGCAGCACACCACTAGCACTGTCTTCGGACATTATAGGATTGTTTCTCCTAGTGATCTGCAGTAACTTAGATTTTTCTGCGTTTAGAGAAACCTGACATTCATCGCACCAAATAAAAATTCTATGTAAGTCATCCTGTATCGTCCTACAATCATTCAACGACGACATTTTCCTGTATACTGCAGCGTCAAAAGGAAAGAATCGCAGATTGCTGCTCACTCTATCCGGAAGATGATTTATGTATATAGAGACCAAGAACGTTCCTATTACTACTTCCCGTCAGATGTGTAGCTGTTGCGTTTGAAACATGATACGTACCACAAAACTCCACTAGAAGTCTTTTGTCGGTGGTAACTGAACGTTTATCACGCAGGTTTTAAGTCCTTATAACAAGTGATCCTCCATCTTCAACAACCAGTGAATTCCGCAATCATCAGGAAACTCCATTGTGAACGCATAACAGACGGCTGTATATTGTTCTGCAAGATAGTGTTGCAAATGTCGATCTTCACTAAATCCTTTGTTGTTAAACATAAGCAATCTACAAACACGTGTCTCCATAGGAATTGCTTATTCAAGATCAGGTACTAAAAGTATTCACTTCCTATCACTGGTTTCTTGTCTTAAATCAGTCAGTTGAATGTCTTCTCCTGGCTCAAATGGCTCTGAGCACTATGGGACTTAACTTCTAAGGTCGTTAGTCCCCTAGAACTTAGAACTACTTAAACCTAACTAACCTAAGGACATCACACACATCCATGCCCGAGGCAGGATTCGAACCTGCGACCGTAGCGGTCGCGCGGTTCCAGACTGTAGCGCCTAGAACCCCTCGGCCATCCCTGTCGGCTGTCTTCGCCTGTCTCCACAGTATTGACCGTAAGGGCTTGGGACATCTGGGATTTCGCACTGTATAGCTTTCGATTTGTATATATAGTGGGATCTGTCGTTAATACTTTATTATCGTCTTAAGTTGCTTACATCTCCCGACGATTAAGAAGCGTTTCCTCATCTACTGGGTTACCAATAACACGACAATTATTTCCAATCTGAGACACCGACGCTTTTCCTCATATTTCCCGGAAACTCTCTGCCTTCATGCTACATAGCTGTAATCTGTTTTAGGTACTATCTAGGCGTGCTGATACGGTTGTTTTCTTCTGCTGCAATATTCAGTAAGAGCTTATTTCGTAATTTTTCCTTATTCGAGCAATCCATCCATCTTCTCTGGTCTCCTGCACAATCACATTTTCGAAACTTTTAGTCTTTCCCCATTGTGTACGTTTTGAACATGTTCATAGCTGTGCTTCAAATATTCTTTTTCATCAAACCTTATTTCTTTTGGCAGATATTATATTCTTGTTTATATTTTATGGAAAACTATTTGACCTTCCTCAGTCCTTGCTACTATGTTTTCCTTGCGGCTTCCTTGTTTAGCTGTCTGTTGTACTGAAAAATTCGTCCACCTTTGGAGGAGTTAATTATATAAGTTTGAGGTATCGCTATCCATCACATCCCTCTGATGGACACTGCATATTATGGAAGTGAAATGTTGACCGTGGAAAACGGTAGAGGGAAAACCTAGAATCATTTGAAACGTGATGTGAAAGAAATGAACTCACTGTCATATTGGAGAAAGCCAGAACACGTAATGTTTAGAAGTAGCAAGTCTATCTGGAGGCATTTGTCGTGAAATTTCAAAAATATTTCGTTATTCACAGCGAAACTAATATTAGGTCACCCCCATTTCTCCTAATTCACGTCTACAATTCCCTCATGTGGATGTCAGCGGGAAAAGAGAGCGGTTTGTGGAAAATCTGTTCATCGTTCACAAATAATAAACTTGGTACAAATTTTTAAAAAAGTCAAGCTTGTAATGTAGCTTTTATTTTATTAGAGGATTTAGATACAAATTAAAAGACAAAAACCGTTTCTCCCTAGACTTTGTGCGTTCCCGAGACGAGAGTGAGACGGAAATGATTTAACACTATTCCTCCCCGCATAGGACTAATTTTCGGCCAGGTTAATTATAAGGCAACGCCTTTAAAACTATTATTAGTGGAAGAGTCACCACGATGGTCAGTGACGGTTAGAGAAGCCCCTTGGTTCGAAGAAGGACGCCAGGAGCGCAGAGATATGTTTCTGGTGAGAAGCAGTTGGCGATTAGGACCAACCAGATAACGGCAACCTAACAGATTTGGATAATTCCTGAAGAACTTGCTAATAAAACAGACATCGCACTTTGTTTGAGATAGCAATAGAAAACAGTACCTAACCGTGCAGTCTGTTTTGTTGCTGGGACCAAGTTTGTCCATCGGAGTCACCCAACCACACTTTTGTGGAGTCCTGGAGCAGAGGCCACAGAGGACTTCGTGGATAATTGCCAGCCGGTGCAACAAGGCGAGGTGACGTGCCATAGCGCTCGACTGTCGCTCCTTAAAGCTAATATTTCTCTCTCTCTCTCGCTCATCTCAACCTTATAAGCACTTCATTAATTACATTCCTATAAATTTCATTTTAATTGATGTTTTATTTCATGTGAACTTGGCACTGCCCACTAATGCCCCATTTCCTACCCGTTTCAGTGTTTAGTACTAGATTTCTGTTGCTTTGTAAATCTTGCATCCGGAATGCATCGCATTTAAGAAGACGAATTTGAGCTCTTCCCTTTGTTATTATTGTGGTAGTGCCCTTCCTGTTCACCTACGTTGCTATGATTAATCAGTGTTCAAATTGACTGCTTGTTTCACAACAGAAAGTAGTATCGAGTCAGATGCTTCTAAAGCCACACAATGTGACATCACCTTCATTGGGTTCCATTTTTCAGCGGAAATGATGGACAGGCGAGATGCAATACCACAAGCTGTCATCAATCTGAAGATCAGTTTGAACACCACCGTCCTTTACTAAGTACACTCCAATTAAAGGCGTTAAGCTTTGCCATCCTCCGGCCTCTGAACTGAACCAGCCAGTTACAGGACAACCAACAGTTTTATTTGCACTACGAACCACGGTGAAACTCGAAATTTTTCACATCAACAAACATTGACAGATGTCCATTATAATTATCCGGGCTGTTATGCCGTGGTCGGTTGATGAATTCTGTGTCGATTCCCAACGTTTCGTCTCCGACTGCGGGAGACATCTTCACGGGGGTCCGTAGCTCGATGGAAGGTCCAACACACCCACTGGCTCGCTACTGACTGCCGCTAAATTCCGTGTCCGCGCGCTCCCACGCCGCGGCGTGACGTCACGTGTTTTCAAAACGTCAGTGCAATTGGCCGCTGTCCGTCGCCGTCGATCGCCGTTGCCATCACCCAGTAGTGGGCGGGTGGTACACATCTTCTTTAGCACTGGCATCCATATACCGTTTAATTTCACGCCCTCCTCCTTTCGGCTGAAATTATTTAGGTGTTTAGCGATTTCGATTGCCTCCCTGTAGAGCCTTTCGTAACATCCGCTTGTGGCCGCTAGTACTTACGTCTCTTCGAAACGAATATTGTGGTTCCCTGGCTGGAAAGCATGCTCCGCAACAGCTGATCGTTCCGTTTCTCCTCTTCTACAATTTCCCTTGTGCTCTTCCAAACGTTTAGAAACAGTTCTTTTAGTGGTACCCACATAAACATCACCACAGCTGCACGGGATCGTATACACCCCAGCTTTTTCCAATGGTTTGCGAGCGTCGTTGGCAGGCTTAAGGTATTCCTGTATCTTCCTGGTGGGCTTGTAAATTACGGTAATATTCCGCTTCGTCAAGATCCTCCCTATTCTTTCCGTTACATTTCCGCGGACACGGAATTTAGCGGCAGTCAGTAGCGAGCCAGTGGGTGTGTTGGACCTTCCATCGAGCTACGGACCCCTGTGAAGATGTCTCCCGCAGTCGGAGACGAAACGTTGGGAATCGACACAGAATTCATCAACCGACCACGGCATAACAGCCCGGATAATTATAATGGACATGATATTTCCGGCCGTGAAAGTCTACATTTTAGTATTGACAGATGTGTAAACATTTATAAGTGACAGATTATAATCCCAGGACTGACCAGGGACCCAAAACGAGACATTTGTATCGATGGTCTTGCACCGAAATCATAAAAAATTAAAAATAAAGAGAAGCTAAATTGTCAGAGGATCTGTCACCATGTCATAAAACTACCAGAAACGCTGATGAGTTGAGTAGAAATTTAACCAGCGAGGCAGGCTACAGGATCCATCCGCTTACAATAAGAAACATCGCTTTTAGCTGGTGGTAGATGTTGCAGGTTGTGTCTCCGCTAGGGGCTGGTGCCGGCCTGAGCTCGTACTGTTTAACATTCTGGGCCACGCGGCGGCGCGGATGGGGCGCGCGCACAGGGGAGTTTGTTCTCGACTCGCCCACCCTCCTCCTCCCCCACCCCACCCCCACCCCGGCGCCAACTTTAGGAAGGCTCACGGGGCGGCATGCGCCGTCTTCTCGGTGCTACGGCGACAAAACGCGCACCCTTAATGTTGCTCTCCTTCGTTACGACTCCACTGCGCTCCACTTTGCCATCAACTTTACGCAAGTGTATAGAGAATCTGATGTGTTGATACAGGAGTGCTCAGCTATTTGGTTGCTACATAACACGTCGACTTTACAAATAAACTGATGACTTCGTATTATTTTCAACAGTACATTATCAGTCGTTGTGTTGTGCATAGCCTACGTAGCGTACTGTGTGCAATATGTCTCTGTGTTTTCCTACCCACATACCTCCCTGCTTCTACCTCTACGATAATTATGTGAAATGTATTTAAGAAGAAGTAATATACTTCATGACTCAAAACATATGGTTCTAACATTTAATAGTCTTTGTATGATGCACAATGTACTCTTGTCCACGACGAGCTAAGCAACACCTTTTTAAAAATATCTTCTCTGCCTCCTACGTGAACGTCGCAAGGTTCCCATTCCTACGGAATAACAGTTCGGACATGCCTGTTTTAAGCGATGCACATATAGGACGAATTACACTCAGCTTTTATTCTTTCAAGAACACTGAGACATGTTCTGAAACCATACATCGATGTATGCAACGGATTCGCCCTCCTGTTCTGTGTCGCGAAATCATATGTGAACTGCATTCCGGGAACAACCACGGTGTTCTCACGAAATTCGATTGGTTCTGATACTGTTCTATAGAAAATAAAGTTCCTCACTCTTGCAGTCAGCACATCTTACACCACTAACTTCCCACGTCAGACGACTATTATGAAAAGCGAAAGTCGGTAGGGCAAGAATATTTGCTATTTATCACATGGAATGTAAGACTAATGGCTCCTACGAGAATGGTGAAAGTATTTCATACCGATCACATTTTGTCAATAGAATCATCTCGATACACACGATATGTCTAAGTGCGCCATCGTTATTGATTACTCCTGTATTTAGTTGTGTTTCTATCATTCTGTTTGTTATTAAATTCCAACTATTATTTGAATAAAATGCAACTTGCATCATTTTCGAGGGTATCTGTACTACAGAATCATAGA
The DNA here is from genome assembly GCF_023864345.2 of Schistocerca serialis cubense. Taxonomy (NCBI): domain Eukaryota; kingdom Metazoa; phylum Arthropoda; class Insecta; order Orthoptera; family Acrididae; genus Schistocerca; species Schistocerca serialis. Next base: position 337,303,341 of record NC_064638.1, read on the forward strand.
TCAACGCTTTCAAACGAAATTAGTCAGAATTTTTTTCTTCCTTTGCCTGCTGAAAAAAGCGTCAGACTCTCTTTGAATTAATAGAGGAGATTCCCAGTTAACATCTTCTACTTGTGGAATGTACGCATATGAAAAAAAGATCTTCTGACATTTTTTAACACCTTAAAAGTATTTGCTTTTTAAAAGCGAGAAAACTGCTTTTGCACTTCTTTTTGTGGTTTATTGCTTTGATTTTTCTGCTCACTGAAAAGTTTAATCAGTTTACAGTTATTGGTATGCGAACGACCGACTTTTCAGATGGTTCAAATGGCTGTGAGCACTATGGGACTTACCATCTGAGGTCATCAGTGCCCTAGAACTTAGAACTACTTAAACCTAACTAACCTAAGGACATCACCGAAGCAGGATTCGAACCTGCGACCACTTTTCTCGCTATTTATATTTGTTAGACAAATGATAAATATTTGTATCGGAATTATCGTTCTGACTAAAGCGAATTTAGGAAATCTGCTTGGTTTTCGTTACTAAGAATGATTAACAATCTAATATGTGCCCTGGTGACTGCTAAGTGGTGAGTGGAATGTGCAGTGGACGGTCGCAAAGTTTCAAAGCGGCGTAATTACTTGTCCGTAAAAGTCCTGCGGCAAGTATAGATCGATTCGGGCCTGCGGCTTTGTTGCGGGCTCAGTCAGACATGTGGCAGCGATGCGATAATGACACCGTAAAACTCTGCCCCAGAGAAACCTGGAGCGCTTAGAGAGGGCTCGACGGCGCATACTTTGCCGCTTAGCGAGTTACTGGCTGGTTATTGGCCTATAACAATATCGACGGCGAGGTTATTGCGCGTTAATCTGTCCAGCAGATTGCGTTAGGGGCGGACGCAGTGCCGACTCAGCGCAGCGGAGCGCGGCTCCCGTGCTCCGATTGACAGTAAATTAGCCAGACGCGCATCGCTTTATGCGGCCGACTCAAAGGGCTGCACGGCTGGCTACCCTGTATATGCTATACCGCTGTCTCCACGGACGCTGCGCGCAGTGGCCTACGCGTAAGGGGCACCAAACTACGATACTCTCTCGCTCGTGCCCTGCGGAATACACAATCACCCACCTCTGTCCATCATAGATTCACTAAGTATTTAATCCTAGTTAACTTACATCCTCCAACACCTTAAATCTGTCCTGCGCCAAACTGGGGAATTTATTACTTCCTGTATAAATTTTTGATCATTACCTCGAAAAAAAAAAAAAAAGTTGCAACTACGAAACTTAAAGTTTATCCTTCTTCACGTATTCACTTTTCAGTGCGATACATGTTTCCCAACGGTGGATGCTGGATCGCTTGGTGGAGACATTGGTTGTCAGAAGCAGCATATGTAAATGCACCTGTGCAGAATGAAGTTGGATGTTGTCGTGAAGGGAAAATACTACCTGCACAGCATCCCGCAGCGCTTCGTCTGGCATCTGCCAGTAAACTCGTCAGGAAATCTTCAAGCATGTTCCTGTGACGGCTTGCCTCATAACAGCATCACACCATGGTAGATCCAGAGAAACCCTCAGCGTCACCTTGCCCGATAATAGTTGGGTCTTCTTTTGCTCGAGATCGTAGTGATACACCAAACACTGGTCCACGGCGATGAAGCAGCTAAAGAATTCATCTAGACTAGACTGATACAGTGCCGCTGCTTTTGCTGTCCAGCGAGTTTTTCGAATGGGTGTGAACATTTGATGAACCCAGAATGCGGGCGCATTTAGCACGTTTAAAATTTGTAAAACGTTCAAAATTAATCTATGATTCATTTTCCATGTTTTCCTCTATTACTTCAATTGTGATACGCCAGACCAGGATCTCGACTTTCTTGATATTCCTGGTTCCTCAAATAGAGAGTGTCTGCGACTTCGTTCTTGGTTATCCAAACTTGTCTGACCACACTAGAGGTGTCTGTTCCATCTGGCCACTGTTATATGTGATGGTACATTGAAGCCAACAACTTTTACCAGCCCAGCAGGGATTATTTGCTGTCTTGCTCCCCTTCAAATGGTTCAAATGGCTCTGAGCACTATGGGACTCAACTTCTGAGGTCATTAGTCCCCTAGAACTTAGAACTAGTTAAACCTAACTAACCTAAGGACATCACACACATCCATGCCCGAGGCAGGATTCGAACCTGCGACCGTAGCTGTCTCGCGGTTCCAAACTGCAGCGCCCAGAACCGCGCGGCCACTTCGGCCGGCTGCTCCCCTTCAAATGCAGAAAACAGTATTCCACTTCATCAGAGGGTTGCGGTATTTTGGGGTCCAAGTGGTAAATTAGATAAAATGTCCTGGAACGTATAATGTCATACTATTGAACGGTATTGTGTAGAGGAGAATTCATTGCGTATCAGGACTGCAGACATGCATTTACAAATAAACAAAAAAATCTTCCTGTTGACGATTTTATTTCTTACTGCGTTGGTACACTTACTAAAAATTTTCTTTCCACGAGAGAATTTACAATAGCCACTACCTTTTATATATCTGTTTCGCACTAAACTGCGTCTTTCGTTGTTCCATGGATCTGGCAACGAACAACAGATGACTACCGTTTTGTGAAGGTAATGCTGAGCAAAAGTACAAAATAAGCTCGCTACACCAGCATTCAGAATAGATGGAGGAATTTGGAGGCGGGCACTATACAACAACAGCCCAACGCCTGCCCAGCTTACGTTTGCAAAGAGCCGAGAGAAACACAGTCTTATTATTTGGAGAGATTCAAATGGTTCAAATGGCTCTGAGCACTATGGGACAACATCTTAGGTCATCAGTCCCCTAGAACTTAGAACTACTTAAACCTAATTAACCTAAGGACATCACACACATCCATGCCCGAGGCAGGATTCGAACCTGCGACCGTAGCTGTCCCCCGGTTCCGGACTGCAGCGCCTAGAACCGCACGGCCACCGCGGCCGTCATTTGGAGAGAAATTTATTCAATATCAGCTACAAAACTCCTCCATAAACATGTTAGGATCAAAAATTTTAGAAAAATAATGGTTTATTTCACTTTTTCTGAAACGAAAAGTGGACATTTTATATATTCTTCGAAGAGTAGCAAGTTACATGGAACTAAATCCAAATTTTATACCGGTCCGTTCCCCTCCATTTCTCCATTCTGTGCAGTATTTACTATAAGAAACCTTCTGTTCGGATATCATATTGATTTTGCCCTCGATGGCTACTAGTCAGGTCATCCGCGCCTACACGCGTACAACTATGACGACTCCCGATATTCAAAATTGAAACAGTGGTTTTTTCGTTACGTAAGAGGCTTCGCAACAAGTGGAGCATATTTTTCTCAATGATGCATCTTATCTTCATTACATGAAATTTGCTTATTGATTTTTTTTTTTATTTTTTTTAGCCGACTGTTCCTCTACAAATCACCTAACGTCGGTCTATCATTATATACCGTTCTTGAACTGAGTCTTATGTTTTCTTTACCTATTATTTGTTTTATTGTCACTCGCTGTGAGTATATACCATGTTCATAGAGTAAAATGTCAGCAATTTAGATTGAAAATTATTTTTATTTATAGCCGCGTTTCCCTGTTCCACCTGCTTCATAAACATGTGAATGAACAAAAGCTATTCTTTCATTAATAACGTTCCGTTTGTAATAATCTCAGTGATTTCTTCATTTTATAAATTCCGCATATTACTTTCTTTAGTATCTTCATACATCATCTCATGCTTTTGCCTTTAGTTTGGGATTTTAGTTTTTTGTAGTTCTCCATGGTGCAATAGATCGTGTTTTTGGCATTATTTTCTGACAAAACTAGTGAGTTAGTCCATAGCTCTCCCCATTTTATGTCTATACTAAAGGTTTTCTTGTTTTCAAGTGTATTGCAAATTTTACAGAAGGTTTAGAACTTGCTCGCTGCAGTAAGGCCAAGGACACATAATTATTTCCTGAAAGAGCCAAGTACACTGCCTCCCGAAAAAAGTGAAGCAAGTAGAAGAGGAGAACGAACTGAGAGAATATGTGGTATAATTTTAGTGATTACAAAATTAAGTAAAATTTTCAAAGTCCTTGGCAGTATGAGCCCATTATCCATATGACGTTGGACCCATTCTCGGGTGGCTGCGTGAACTGATTCTGTTGGTAAGAGAGTCATAAATCCGTTGTATCCTCCCTTGCAGCAATACAGCAATATGGGCCACAACTGTTGTAACTGGTCGTTGGTATCCTGAATGCTGGAACTGGAAACAAAAGTCCGAGCTGGTCGATAGATATGGCGATCTTTCTGGCCGTTGAAGAACCTCAAGATCATGCAAACAGTTCATACAAATACATTCCATATGTGGACGAACATTGTCCTATTGAGAAATGGCACCATGATACAGACGCGTGAGCGGTAATACGTCATGACGCGAGGTACCTGTGACGTACCTTTGTGTCGTCAGAATTCCCTCAGTCACTAGCAGCCGTCACGTGAAATCATACACAATGGCTTCCCACAATGTGACACCAGGAGTGCCCCTCTAAAAATTGGCATAATGTGACCTCTCCCCAGATTGCCACCATACTGCCGATGATGGTAATATATGGTAGCGCCGAAACGCAGTCCAGTACTGAACACAAAGCGACGACATTCATCAGCAGTCCTTACTTCCTGCTCACGGCAGCCTTTCCTTTTTTAGTGTCAACGACAGCCTATCCGTAGGAGAATAATTCCTGATTGCTACTAGTTTCCCACGAATGGTGCGGGATGACAAAGAATGTTGGAAGTAATGCATTACGTGTTCGTATAGCAGGCACAATGTGAAGGGTTACGATGTGTTTGGCGCACAATACCGTGATCCTCCATTGTGATGGTCAGACCGGAAACTTGACGACGACCGTACCTAGTCTCATGTTCCCTTGCAGTCCAGTATCGAGCCAACGCCACATCTTAATGATATTGCGTGATTCGACCAGCCGGACAAATGGAGTCCCACCATAAGGCCTCTTTCGAACTTTGTCAACGCTGATAACGCTCTCTCACACGCGTACGCGACATCTATAGTCCAGTTATAGGATTGTACGGCGTATATGAAATACTTCCTACATTCTTAGAAGATACTGTGCTTGTAATAAACCAACAGTTTACATATTTCAAACTTACTTTCTTAGCCATGGTTAATACATGAACCAGTTTCTTCTTTCGCCACATACTTTCCCGCTTAGCTTCATGTTGTAAGTAACGAACACTACACTTCTCTTCTGGTCTCAACTTTTTACTTAAAGTAAATATGTGAGTAACTGAAACGAAGGTATCTCAACGCGTTGCTTTTGGGCTGTCCTAGAAACAGTTTTTTGTGCTAGTTTGGTTTGTTGTCACATATAGAGGAGTCTGATTCAACAGCTGCGTTATAAACTTCAGAAGTTTCTTCACTCGCTACTGTGAACCATCAATAACAAGCACGTAGGGTGCACACTTAAAGCATCACACTGACGAGTAGAAAAGTAACGTCACACCGCGTTACCAGTATGTCACTTGAATACCCTTGGAATTAGTCAGTAGGTAAGGCTTCGGATGAGCCAAGTCATAGTATTACAGGCTATTTACAAGGTAACTGCATCCAACAGAGAGGAGCGGGGGAGGGAAGCCCGGTCAGAGCTTCCTGTGTTCTGGCCCCCACCACAGTGGCGTGACGTCAGAGTTAGCCGGCTAATGCACATTTCGCAGGCCTAGGGCGGCCTAGGTGCTAAGTGGCCTTTGCGGCCGCATGACAGAGTACACACACTCCCGTTATTAATGGCTTTAATAACAACACTCGCGGCAAGCCGGCACTGCCTTGCTACAATAACGCCGAGGGGTCTTCGCGGCACAATAGCCTGGAGCAGTCCCCGGCCTAACCGTAACACAACTCCTCCCCCTCCCCCTCCTCCTATCCCAACCCCCTTTCCACCAACAAGATTCAGAAGGTTATTCCTTGTTCTAGTGCTTACTGTCGCCAAATTCAGAAACGAGTTCTACTGTGTGAAGTTGGTTACAAACATTAGAATTTGCTTCAGTGAACTTCGTGTCGTCATATACAGACACTGTATTTCTATTAAATGAATGACACAGAAATATTCATATAACCTTAAGCGAAAATTTTATGCACTGTAAAATATTTAATTTTTTCAGTGAGTTTTACATTTATCTATTGAGTGAAGACATTGACAAGCCCAGCATTATGAAATCACTGAACGACGCAGGGAGAAAAAACAGATTGCGAATTAACTGGTAAGCAGGTCACCTTTCCTACCGAATAGTAACCTCGTTCCATGTAAATCGAATTGGTGCAATTCTGTGCAACCTATAGAGCAAGTGGTTAAATCGCCTAAGAGGTCACTGCATCAAACAATCGAGCCGTACAGTGATGTATTACGTTCGCGAGCATCTCAACGAAATACCAAAGCTGTTCTGCCTCGCCGGCAAACCGAATCAGTTACTAACTGCTAAGTACGCTTACTGTGCTGAAATCACGTCGAACTCCTAAGTTTTTAGTACAACTGTTAGTAACGCAAATACTCTAACATGCAGCCTGATGACACAGGAACGTCAGACCACTGCGGTGACACAGAAAATAAACTCCCAGAGAAGTACAAGAGGCTAGTGAAGAACAAAGTTGCAGATATAAACAGTTTCAAGCAATACGCAGTGACGTCGGCTGCTTAACAAAAATATTTCAAATAGCTCTGAGCACTATGGGACTTAACATCTGAGGTCATCAGTCCCCTAGAACTCAGAACTACTTAAACCTAACTAACCTAAGGGCATCACACACATCCATGCCCGAGGCCGGACCGTAGCAGTCGCGCGGTTCCAGACTGAAGCGCCTAGAACCGCTCGGCCACAGCAGCATGCATATAAAGATATTTATTCATCTATGTCTTCGTTTATATTCGATATATACTATTCATGAAGAAATTGGTTCAAAATTTACTGTGTTTTAGAAAGCACAGAGACATTAGGCTGCTGGCCTACCTTTTCTTCGGTTTCTTTGATATATGTTTATTTAATTTGTTTATGTGTTTAATAACATGTATTAGAGCGTGTTCATGGTCCAGCCACAGGAGTATTTATTTAATTTCAAGTAATTTAAATGTAAATCCAGTATTTCGAATGTGTTTTTTTATGTTTGTGATTTTGCTTTGGCTTGAAGACAGCAGCAAGAAACTTTCTAAAAACCTTTCTTTCACTACATGTCACAGAGTGCATTCTAATTGTTTGTACGAAAAATGTAAATTTCTACTCGGCAACTTATCATTATAATATTGAAACAGATATAAAATACATTAAGTCTGTGTTAGAATGCATGAATTCTTGGCGAATTTAAATGACGTCATCTCGAATTATCATTCCAGTGACAGCGTTGTCATGATATATTGTTTCAGTACCATTACTGGTAATCTACAAGTGGCAGACTTGTACAATCGTTGCATTCAAGGCGATATTCATACTCTATAGTGTTTTAGACTTTACAGTCTACTCTTCTCTCCCAGACTATCACAACCGAAGAAGTATTTTAAATGGGAAATGTATGACGGTGGTGGTGAGGGAATTCGTGATCAATAGCTGAATGTCTGTGCAGTTATCAGGAACAATTGTCGGCATTATGATTCATCCTTGCAGCATATATGTACCGAGTGTAACCAATAATCTGTTTCCCTATGCTGTAGTTCTGTTAACAGTTTCAGAGAAAATGTTTAGGAACAGGCAACTTACAGATCCTGTGATGTTCGGATGCAGTCGCTACGTTCCTTCAGAATGAATTTCAATGTGGCTAGCATTTCAGAATCCTTGTGAAAGAGAAACGTACATTCAGGATTGCCAACTGCCCAACCACTGGTTGTTAAACCGCTTAGTATACTAATTTCGAATGTATTTCAAATTCGCTGCGAACAGAGCAACCTCTCAATAGCTAACCACCTGTTTGTGACCAGGGCAGTAAACAGTTAAGGACTTATTAAAATATAACTGAACTCTACCGGAGTTGTACCTTTCTCAAAACATCACTAGCATTCACTGTTTCGGATTACGGCACGCACGTTCGAAGCTACGTAAACAACACACGACAGCTGGGAAGGCAGAATTGCCGAGAGTAAACAGCAGCAGCACAATGGGGCAGTTCCAAAGCGCGCTGATCTAGCGGGCGCCCCGTGTTGTCCGAGAGCTTTCTGCCGTGAAATTAGTTTCAGTTTGTCCTGCAAAGCTTATTTGTTATGGAATTCGGCTAATGAGTGAATAAATTCTGAATGCAGTTGCGCACTGTTTCGGTGGAATCGCAGTTTGTAATATTTACATAATACTGTTCATGCTATAACACAGAATCTGAAACGGGATTAAAAATTCGATAGGAACACAATTCGCTGTTTTTTTTTTTTTTTAAGTGAGATAATCAGTCGCAACTGTAAATTATGCAAGTGTTTATTTCTGTTACTGTGCTGCTCATTTGCACTTATTTACACTTTTAAAGTCGGGGAGAAATACAGTCAATCGATTCTCGGCCAATTGTGAAGTCTACACGGGCACCTATATATTGTAAACGAACATTTTACCTCTAATCTGGATAAATTTGATGTTTCTTATTTTTTAGCTATCAGATAGCTATTATAAAATCCAGTAACTATTCGACTCGAAATAGATGTATAAGTAACCAGTCTTCCTCACTAAAGCCGGCCAGTGTGGCCGTGCGGTTCTAGGCGCTTCAGTCTGGAACCGCGTGACCGCTACGGTCGCAGGTTCGAATCCTGCCTCGGGCATGGGTGTGTGTGATGTTCTTCGGTTAGTTAGGTTTAAGTAGTTCTAAGTTCTAGGGGACTGATGACCACAGGTGTTAAGTCCCATAGTGCTCAGAGCCATTTGAACGATTTTGAATCCTCACTAAAAACTAATCTTACACACGATCAAAATTGTCGGTAAATATTGATAGAGCATTCTTGCGTGGAATATGTTTCGAAAATGAAGTCGACCTTTGTTTATCTCTGTCTACTTGCACTACCTCCTCCCGCCGTAGTGACTTAATATTACTTTACACCTTTTTCTCTCTTAGTCATAACTTTAATTTAAATTCTTAGAATTTATCGCCAAAATTCGAACTGAGATCTTAATTTTACTCGATATACTCAAAACAATAAAATTTTATTTTATAAAACGACCATTATTTTAGGTCCAACAAGAAGCACGAAAATATACGTCTTAAGAAACAATGATGAAATCCATCAGAACTTAGGAAAAATAACGGAAACAGTAAGGACGTAAGTGAGAAGTGTTGAGTGGTTACGCTGCGTGAATAACACAAGGAGAAAAAATTGCATTTTCCGATATTTATATCAAAAGAACTTGATCATAAGGTCTACCAGAAAAGTTAAAAGAAAAAAGCTCTAGAAATATACGACTTAAGAAACGAAGCAGCAGAATGAAGCGTTTCGTTACGACGAACAATTATAATATGAGAAACTGAAGAACGGTCTTACGAACAAGTAGAGAGACACTTAAATTATAAAAAGGACACTGTATGAAAAGAAAACCATTATTTAGAACGTTTTGACACTAGCATATTTTTTATATCGTTGCGGTGAGAAAGAAACAAAACAAATATTTAGGATGTGTAGTGGCCATTCCAGGGTGTCCATATTATGGCGTCAGAAGTATATACATGCCTCGAAATATGAGAGTACCGTACTGTGAAACTGGAAGCATCTTCATGTTTTTACAGCACACGCCATGGAAGCATTGGAACTTATCCTTTGTGACAGAAGGCCATGGCGCCACGTGTGAACGTAGACCGTAAAAATGCTACATATTCAAAATTACTAAGTGTTTAGAGGAGACAAAGAGAAAGAATATTTTTAAGTGACAAAAATGTCACATGAACACTATTTCCCCGTTAGGGGGTCCTTGAATATTTTCACATTATGATGTTCACAGGTTCAAACTGCCTTGAGACGAGTATTGTTTTACTGATGTTGTTGAAAATGTCATCCGTTTACATAATGCACGCATTAGCGTCGGAGATACTTAGCTCCTTGGTTATGAATCGAATGGTGGTTTTAGAGTTGCCATGAATTCGCTGTAACGCAACTTCTTCATACTGAAAGTTCGCTCATTGCGAAGTCTACCAGTTTCCCGTCGGTTAGGTCTAAAGAATCCTATTTCACGAAGGTGGCTACCGGTTCTTTGAAATGTGAAACCGTTTCGTAACGTCCTTCCTGGAAACTGTTCTGAATGCCAGCTCGACTGTCGCAACGTGCATCCCTATAAATGAGATACATGTCACCTTACTCGGTTAGAGTGTAATCAGCCACCAAAAGCCCGTAAACGTCAATTGAAACTTTCATGTAAACACAACATAAACAGTAGTAAATGTTTATTCAGGGACGTGGACAATGCTAGCAGTAACGAAAAGTGCCCTTCCTAGCAGTAAGATGTAATTCTGCTGCAAATCAGACTCCAGTGTTGCATACGAAGCAGTCAAAGCAAGTGTGAACGTTGGCCTAAGAGAATTCGTGTGTCAAAACCTTCAACATGGAGATCTAGAGGGAAAACGGTGCACCTTTGACTTTTTTTTGTCGCATAACGAAAGTGTTCCTTTTTATCTTCTTTATTAAATATACAAACCTGTATCCTCATGCTTCTTGTCAGCGAAATGTAGGGCCGCTTGCTCCGATGTTAAGGTCACAGACAGTTTTCTACACAACCCTTATGATTCAGAGCCGGTTTCATATGAACGCGAGATAGTGAACTGAAGCTGTCGCAGTAAGTTGGCCGAAGTGTGGCAGCGAAGGAAGCGGCGCGTGTGGCCAGCAGATATTCGCTAGCGGTGGTGAGTCCCCTCGACGGCATCCGGCGGCCCTGCAGAAGGGCGGGATCAGCCGACGGGCGCTGTTACTCGCGGCTCAACCGGGATTTCCAGGCGGCGCGCTGCTCAGCCAGAGATAATAAACATCCAGCGGCGCGCACAGCCCTACGGCAAACGCGGACGAGCGCTGTCTCTCCCGAGTTACGACTACCACGCACCATCTCAAAAAAACAAAGAAAGAAAGAATGAACAGCAGTCCATAAATGAAACAAGTAAGGAGTTAACACACAAATAGTTAATTGAGACTAAGCTCCACTAATGGTCTGTAAAAGAGTTAAGAAGAACTCCAACAGAGCAAAAACGGTGCGGACGTTCCCAGCGTGGTGTGATCCACTGACGAAATCGAACATCTACAGTACCCACACTAGTTCTGTGTCCTGAGTCACAAGCATCCTATCTGCCGATTGCCTATCCTATAGCTCCCAGAAGTAACAACAATTTGACTTTAAATATTTAATACAATTACTGACCGAATTTAAAAATTTAAAATGCCTTTATCACAATTTACTCATTAAGAGGTGCAAGCTTATGTTAAAGGTTTAACATGGTAAAACTTAACAACTCTATATAGGTCATGATGCGGAGATTAGGCATTATTTATCCAGTATTCGAGAATGATAGCAAGTAGCCACTTCCAGCTATCTTCGCACATGAACTCCTTCGCGAAATTATTTGATCCCCCTTCTCCCCCCCCCCCCCCCCCCCCCCCGCCACTCACCACACACACACACACAAACTGATAGAACGCAAAAAGTTTATCACTTACTACATTTTCGCTATTTATGCAGTAACAATTTCAGCGTCAAGTATGATGTTTTAATTTATTACTTCTTTACTTAATCTTATTCGCAACAGGTTTTGCAGACAGTATCCGCATATATCCCTGAAAATACGTGAAAAATTATATCACTGTAGACACATACTTTAGGAGATACGACAGCATAAAAATTGAGGTGCAAGTAAAACTACCTTTTCCTTAAAAAATTACCCACTCTATACACTACTGACCATTAAAATTGCTACGCCAAGAAGTATGCAGATGATAAACGGGCATTCATTGGAGAAATATGTTATACTAGAACTGACATGTGATTACATTTTCACGCAATTTGGGTGCATAGATCCTGAGAAATCAGTACCCAGAACAACCACTTCTGGCCGTAATAACGGCCTTGATACGCCTGGGCATTGAGTCAAACAGAGCTTAGATGGCGTGTACAGGTACAGCTGCCATGCAGCTTCAACACGATACCACAGTTCCTCAAGAGTAGTGACTGGCGTATTGTGACGAGCCAGTTGCTCGGCCACCATTGACCAGACGTTTTCAATTGGTGAGAGATCTGGAGAATGTGCTGGCCAGGGCAGAAGTCCAACATTTTCTGTATCCAGAAAGGCCCGTACAGGACCTGGATCATGCGGTCGTGCATTATTCTGCTGAAATGCAGGGATTCTCAGGGATCGAAAGAAAAGGTAGAGCCACGGGTCGTAACACGTCTGAAATGTAACGTGCACTGTTCAAAGTGCCGTCAATGCGAACAAGAGGTGACCGAGACGTGTAACCAATGGCACCCCATACCATCACGCCGGGTGATACGCCAGCATGGTGATGACGAATGCACGCTTCCAATGTGCGTTCACCGCGATGTCGCCAAACACGGATGCGACCATCATGATGCTGTAACAGAACCTGGATTCATCCGAAAAAATGACGTTTTGACATTCGTGCACACAGGTTGGTCGTTTAGTACAGCATCGCAGGCGCTCCTGTCTGTGATGCAGCGTCAAGGGTAACCGCAGCCACGGTCTCCGAACTGATAATCCATGCTGCTGCAAACGTCGTCGAACTGTTTGTGCAGATGGTTGTTGTCTTGCAAACGTCCCCCTCTGTTGACTCAGGGATCGAGACGTGGCTGTACGATCCGTTACAGCCATGCGGATAAGATGCCTGTCATCTCGACTGCTAGTGATACGAGGCCGTTGGGATGCAGCACGGCGTTCCGTATTACCCTCATGAACCCACCGATTCAATATTCTGCTAACAGTCACTGTATCTCGACCGACGGGAGCAGCAATGTCGCGATACGATAAACCGAAATCGCGATAGGCTACAATCCCACCTTTATCAAAGTCGGGTCGGCCGGAGTGGCCGAGCGGTTAAGGCGCTACAGTCTGGAACCGCACGACCGCTACGGTCGCAGGTTCGAATCCTGCCTCGGGCATGGATGTGTGTGATGTCCTTCGGTTAGTTAGGTTTAAGTCGTTCTAAGTTCTAGGGGACTTATGACCACAGCAGTTGAGTCCCATAGTGCTCAGAGCCATCAAAGTCGGAAACGTGATGGTACGCATTTCTGCTCCTTACACGAGGCAGCACAACAACGTTTCACCAGGCAACGCAGGTCAACTGCTGTTTGTGTATGAGAAATCGGTTGGAAACTTTCCTCATGTCAGTACGTTGTAGGTGTCGCCACCGGCGCCAACCTAGTGTGAATGCTCTAAAAAGTTGATCATTTGCATATCACAGCATCTTCTTCCTATCGGTTAAATTTCGCGTCTGTAGCACGACACCTTCGTGGTGTAGCAATTTTAATGGCCAGTAGTGTATTTACCACATTTCTGTCTTCATCGGAAGTCGTATTTAAACACTTCTCAGATCAAAGAGCACTTATTTCCTTACGTGCGTAGAGCACGACTGCATGATAAAAACCAATCAGACGTAGAAAGAGAAGGAAACGAATTGTTAGAAGACCTCTAAATTTCGTTAAAGTGTTTGAGCATCACCCAGATGTAAAGGACCGACTCAGTGCGTGCCCCTGGGCTGCGACAGTCGGTGAGGAAGTGCGGGGCGCCGACGGGCCGCCGCCTCCGCCGTGCTGGCTGGAGGGAGAGAGGCGGCCCCGCGGGCGCTGCAGCCGCCGGGCTATTCTAATGGCCGGCGGCGGCTGAGCGGGGCCGTGATTGATGTCGCGAGGGTGCCGCGCCACGCCGGCCCGGGGCACGCCGGCTCGATACGGCACGGCAGGGCACGGCGCCGCGCCGCGCAGCAACGCCACCAGGCCGCCCTCTCCAGCTCCCTGTCCCACGCTACAAACACTCTCACAAGCTATTTCAACCCCACCGGACAAAAAATTGCCCATCTCCTGGAGACATCGCGTTAAAATCGTACAACACCCCCTCTAGCCTGTATTATGGCCTCACTTCGGCCGATAAGACAGTGCAAGAGTTTCTTCAGGGCTGTCATACCCCGCATGTCGTACCCACTCACCGACAATTATACCCCGTAGTGCTCCCAAATTATGGGGAACTTGACTGCGACATTTTACCCGTTGTTCCAAATAATCCCATACACTACTAATGCAACACACTTTTTTCCTCTGGCAACTTCGGTTGGAAAATGCGGAATTTGGTTTGAGACTTTGTGGAATATTCCTGCTTCATGCCCTATCATTTCATGAAGTTCAGAAAGATGGCAGCGTTCAAAGTGACCCCCCTATCAAAGGTGCGTTCCGAAAAGAAAGCTCTCACTGAATTTCTTTTGGGGGGAAACGAGAGCATCACACACGTTCGTAGCCCTTTGTGGAATGTCTACGGAATCCTGACAGTGAACAAAAGCACAACGAATCGTTGGGCGAGACGTCTACTTTCACCGCAGTTAGGTAGTACTACTGTCAACATGACTTGTACATGTGATGTTATCTGTATGTATTTTACGATGCTGGTGCTGATTCCGCATTTAACATCTGACGATGCCACTGTGGCTGCAGTACATTAGGACTTTGTTTTTATGAAACAGGTCTGATGATGGTCATTAAAGACCGAAACCGGTAATCTGTTATCAAACAGCTGTGACTCCTGAGATGTTGGAATGTGCGGAGACTCTTTCGAGGTCATCGACGGATAGCAATCATATACTTCGCTACTCTTCGCTCCTGGACTTCTCTGTTGGTGGTGCTGACGCTCTTCATTGGGTTGTTCTTCCTCCTCCACCCTTCAGCCCGGATCTCGCACCTTCCGACTTCATCTGTTTGGCGCAATGAAGGTTGCACTCCGCGGGAAGCAGTACGTGGATACAGCAAGAACTTGGCTCCGACATCGACCAGCAGAGTGTTTCCATTTGGGCATACACACCCTCCCAGTAATGTGGTGTATGACCGTTGCGTTGAACGGAGATTGTGTTGAAAGATGTATTTTAGCCAAAAGAGTGCAGAATAATAAGGTGTATTGGAATCCTGGGTAAAACAAAAATGCTTTCAGAAAAAAATGTGTTCCATTACTCATTGAGCTCCGCTCGTATTGTCTACGGAATTCAGATCGTTTGAATTAGTGGGCCATTCGAGTAGCGATAGTGCACTTGAGTGTTCGTCAAGCCAGGAATGTATACGTACAGCCGTACAGCCAGTAATGTGGTGTATGACCGTTGCGTTGAACGGAGATTGTGTTGAAAGATGTATTTTAGCCAAAAGAGTGCAGAGTAATAAGGTGTATTGGAATCCTGGGTAAAACAAAAATGCTTTCAGAAAAAAATGTGTTCCATTACTCATTGAGCTCCGCTCGTATTGTCTACGGAATTCAGATCGTTTGAATTAGTGGGCCATTCGAGTAGCGATAGTGCACTTGAGTGTTCGTCAAGCCAGGAATGTATACGTACAGCCGTCTGAACACAACTGTTGTCTTCGTGGAAGACCGACTCTAAAAAAAAAAAAAAAAAAAAAAAAAAAGGGCTCTAAGCACTATGGGACTTAACATCTAAGGTCATCAGTCCCCTAGAACATAGAACTACTTAAACCTTACTAACCTAATGACATCACACACATCCATGCCCGGGGCAGGATTCGAACCTGCGACCGTAGCGGTCGCGCGGTTCCAGACTGAAGCGCCTAGAACCGCTCGGCCACAGTGCCCAGCCTCTTAATTACAGCTGAGTGTTTGGGATCCCCACCAGATCGGGTTAAAGGAAGGCACAGAAGCAGTCTTCGTGCGTGCCAGATCCTACCTTGGCCAGCGTGATCGCCGGATCTCTCCAAAATTTAGAACGTTTGGAGCACTGCGGGCAGGTCCTCCAACCATCTCGAGGTTTTGACGATCTAACGCTCCAGTTGAATAGAATTTGTTACAATATCCCCCAGAAGGATGTCCAACAACTCTGCCAACCGCTGCCAAGTGGAATAACCGCTTGTACAATATCCAGAGGTGGTCCGACGTGTTATTGACTTACTCAGTATGTGAAGCTCTTTCTCTTGGAACATTATCAAATTTAGCTGAAATTTTAATAATTTATTTGTCTGTACTTGTACATAATATCTACCGCTTTCCCTCCCATTCGCGTAAGTGCCTTTATTTATTAATTTATACTGTATTATTATCAATGACTCGAAATAGAACCATTGATATCCATATATATACAAACCCCTAGATAGTTGTAAACTGTTTTTGCAGAAGCATGGAGACCTACATGATCATTCTGCGGTTTATACTTCAGTGTTTGACAGAGGGTTCATCAAAACATTTCGAGACTATTGCTCTGCAATTCCACTCTTGGACCGCACGTCAGAAAAACGAACACTTCAATATTTCCATGAAACTGGGTTACTTCTCTTATTTTATAGCGCTAATCATTTCACCCGAGGTAGACGGGAGGCAACGAAATATATTTGATTTCTGAGGAGTATCTTGGTGGCTGAAATTTCGTGAAAAGATTACGCCGGAATGACTTTCTTTTAACAATTATCATCACAACTTGCGCATCATATCTGTCACACTTGTTCCCTTTCTCGCGATAATACAAAAGGAGCTGCCCCCCCCCCCCCCCCCCTGCAAACTTTTTCGAAGTCTTCCATAAGTCCTATGTGGTAAGGATCCCATACCGCACAGTTATGCTGCAGAAGAGTAAGGACAAGCGTAATGTTTGGCTGGTATTTTCAACAACATTTTCTATGAGATGGTTCCAGTTTAAGTTGTTCGTAATTGTAATTCCAACGTGTATAGTTGAATTGACAGTTTTTAAATTTGTGTGATTTAGCGTATAACTGAAATTCAGTGGATTCTTTTTAGTATTTATGTGGATGATCTCTCACTTTCGATTGTTTAGAGTCAGTTTTACTTTTCTCACCATACAGATGTGACGTCTATATTATTTTACAATTGGTTTTGATCTTCTGATGACATTACTAGACGGTAAACGCCTGCACCATCTGCAGACGATCTAGGATAACTGCTCAGATTGTCTCCCAAACCGTTTATGTAGATCAAGAACAGTAGATGGCCTACAACGCTTCCTTGGAGAACGGCGGATGTCACTTGTGTTTCACTCGATGACTTTCCATCAGTTACTATGGACTGTGACCTTCCTGACGGAAAGTGACGAATTCAGTCGCACAGCTGTGACGGTACTCCACAGGCATGAAATTTGATTAGAAGCAGCTGGCGAGGAACGGTGTCACAAACCTTCGGTGGTGCTAATTTCTTTCCTGTGTTCGGCCTACTTGAGGAGGGCAGCGGGATGTCGTGGGGTCGTTATACACCTGCCGCTACAAGTGCCCGAGGTAGTGCCAGCAGCATCGACTGGGTGGGGAGTTTGCGTGGGCAGGTGGCTGCGTCTGCGTCCCCCGGGAGCCGTCGCCCCAGCGATTTCCCTCTCGCCGGTTGGCGAATCGCACCCGGCAAGGGTGGAACCGGCTCGGCAGCGGGAATGCGGCAAATTTGGGTCGGCAATGGTGGCGCCACCTGACAGCCCTAATGAAAACCGGCGTCGTTTAATTAGTTCCGTGGTGGGGCGTCGAGCTAACAATTCAGATTAAGACTGGAGAGATGCAAATGCGCGCCTGCCGCGCCAAGGGCGGAGGTAGGTGAGTACGAGGGAGGGGAGGCGCCGCGTAATTCGCCCCTCGACACCTGCAGCTGCGCCACCAGCCCAGCGCCACGCGTCGCCCACCGCTGCACAGCTGCGCCCCGGGGATTTTCATATTTGCGGCCTCGGATTAAGCCTCGCGCACCGTGAGTCTGACGGTTACCAGCACAGCAGCCGTTTTGCGACGTTTCGAATAATGCTGCAAAATCTGATCAAGGTCTTGTTTCTACGGGCGGAGGACACTTTGAGAGATCTACAGTATTGTTAGAATACGCCGTATGTTCGCAAGTTGTACCTCCCAGTGGATTTCACCTTTAGCTACTCAAGTTATTACTATCAGTTAATGCTGAAAAGTACCTCCGGCGCTAGTGCATCTCATATCAGCGGTCACTGGTTTCCATAATAGGCAGACGTCGTATAGCGCCTCCCCTTCAAATCACTCTAGAATCCGGTTCGTTACGACAAGCTTGCAAATGTTCATCTCGACACAAAATTTAATCTAGACCAGTGGTCGTCAAACATCTTTCCTTACGACCCACTGTTGACATTGCTGGATGGCCTCTCGGTCCGCATAGGAATGAGCGGTGGGTGGGTGGGGGGGATGTAAAGTGGTAACTGAAAGTGAAATTCAGTTTCCAGCAAACCATGGTTATTGACAGAAGCTTACCTTGCTACAGCAAATATTTGAAGTGGAAAAGGAAATAATATATTGGAAATACATGCATTTTTCTGAAGGCTCACATAGTGACCAATTCTCCGTACCTAAGCGGGCAATGTGGCCAGTGCCATCACAACCTGATGCCATGTTCATTTTTCTGATTTCCAGGCGTATTTTCTAGGCATCTTCAAGCCCCAGCATCTGAAAGAATACCAAGTGGGTGCAATATACCGTTTTCAAATCAGACTTTTGCATGAGGCCAAATATAACAGTCTAGACACGGTTTTAAATAATAACATTTCATTAAAATTATCAGAAAGGGATATAATGGTGGATGACAGATTTGTATACAAAAAGATTTATAACTGAGTTTCATCTTTGGTACTATACTTTTTTTTGAAGTAACTACTCTTATTTGGGTGAACACCTTGGCCACTACTCCGGACCGTGGTCCACAGAGGAAGCTATTAATCTGAAATAAAAAAGAGGAACTACATTTATAGTTTAAAAGCCATTCTTTAAACGTTGATATTGTAAAACATTATTACTCTCAGGAGACAACAAGAATAATATAAATAACTTATTTTATATGAGACTAAAAAATAATGGAAAGACGTTCCTCTTTAAGTGTCTCTGACACCAATGGCGGTACACAGTGCAGCTAGTCTGACCACTTCTCGGCAGGCTGCAGCACTTTTCAGGTGAAAAGAATATGGAGTGGCCACTTTTTCCCTACTGGCCACCTCACCGCACCTTCCACTACTGACCTTAATATTAACTGGTAGCCTACATAAATGACTGTTTAATTAATTAATAACAGTTACTACAATATGAGACACGATCACAAATGTTTACTAAATGTTTTCAGTGTCACTTTTCTTTTACTCATTCCATTGCATTACAATTTGATTTCATGTTACTTGCCACAAACGTCTATCACATTTGCAGATGATCGTCTCTATAGTGCGCATTCATGCACCCATACTACTTCCATTTGACGTTTGTACCATAGCAACTGAACGGTGCTAGTTGTCCACGCTTGTGAGTTGTCAGCTCTGGAAGACAAACAATAAAATATTCCTCCCTCACTTCTATTAAACCCGCAGCGGCCGAGCTATATAGCACTCTACATCTACATGGATACCCTGCAAACCACATTTAAGTCCCTGGCGGACGGTTCATCGAACCACTTTCACAACAATTCTCGATCACTTCTCCCCATATAGGTCGGCGTCAACAAAATAGTTTCGCATTCAAAGGAGAAAGTTGATTATTGAAATTTCGTGAGAAGATTCCGCCGCAACGAAAACCGCATTTTTTAAAATTAAGTCCATCCCAATTCCTGTATCAAATCAGTGACACTCTCTCCCCTGTTTCTCGATAATATAAAACGTGCTGCATTTCTTTGAATTTTCTCTATGTACACCGTTAATCCAATCTGATAACGATGCCACAGAGCACAGCAGAACTCCAAAAGAGGACGGACAAGCGTAGTGCAGGCAGTTTCTTTTGTAGATCGGCTGCACCTACTAACTGGTCTGCCATTAAAACGCAGTCTTTGGTACACCTTCCCCACAGCATTTTCTAAGCGTTCTTTCCAATTTTAATTTTTCATAATTATAATTCCTATGTACTGAGTTGAATTTAGAACCTTTAGATTTGACTGATTTGTCGTGAAACCGAAGTTTAATGATTCCATTTATCCCTCTTATGAATGACCTCGCAGTTTTATTTACGGTCAACTGCTAATTTTGGCGTCGTACAGGTGTCTTTCCGAAATCGTTTTGCAATTCGTTTTCATCTTCTGATGACTTAACTAGACGATAAATGATAGCATCATCTGAAAACAACCGAAGAGCGCTGCTCAGATTGTCTCGTAAATAATTGATATACACAAGGAACAACAGAGGGCCTATAACTCTACCTTGGGGAACACCAGAAATTATTTCTATCTTACTGATGACTTTCCGCGAATTACAGTTAACTATGACCTCTCTAGCAGGAAATTAGGAATCTAGTCACATAACTGAGACGATATTCCATAAGTACACAATTTGACTACAAACCGTTTGTGAGGTACAGCGTCAAAAGCCTTCTGAAAACCATAAATACAAAATAAATTTGAAATCACTGGTGAGTAGCACTCAGCACTTCGTTTGAGTGAAGAGCTAATTGTGTTTCTTAAGGACGACTTTTCCTAAATCCTTCTTGAGTGTGTCAATAGACCGTTCTCGGCCGGCCGAAGTGGCCGTGCGGTTAAAGGCACTGCAGTCTGGAACCGCAAGACCGCTACGGTCGCAGGTTCGAATCCTGCCTCGGGCATGGATGTTTGTGATGTCGTTAGGTTAGTTAGGTTTAACTAGTTCTAAGTTCTAGGGGACTAATGACCTCAGCAGTTGAGTCCCATAGTGCTCAGAGCCATTTGAACCATTTTTAGACCGTTCTCTTCGAGGTAATTCGTAATATTCGAACACAATGTACGTTCCAAAATCCTGCTGAAAATCGCCGTTAATGATATGGGCCTCTAATTTAGTGGCTTACTCCTATTGCCATTCTTGAATATTGGTGTCACCTCTTCAACTTTCCAGTCTTTGCGTACGGATCTCTCGTCGAGCAAACAGTTGTATATGCTTGTTAAGTGTGGAGCTATTCCATCAGCATTCTCTGAAAGGAACGAAATTGAAATACAATCTGGATCGAATGACTTGCTTTTATTAAGCGATTTAAGTTGCTTCACTACTCCTAGGATATCTACTTCTAAGTTACTCATGGTGGTAGCTGTTCTTCATTCGGATTGTGAAATATTTACTTCGTCTTTACTCTGCCCCTCAAGTAAGCGTCAAATGTTACTTAGCTCGCGTCTGAATTCACCAACGTGAATCAAAATTACGTCCATCTTGAAATATTACAGTCTCAGTAAATATTTTTGTTTGTTGCTGTGCAAGAAAAATACTTAAGAATCTTTCAACTCTGGCTGATGGGTTTAGGTTCTCCTGTTTGTTACTAGAAGCGTATTATTATAAAATACGGCTGAGAATCGCAGGCCACACGAGAACTTGATTCGAGCGGCGTGCGGCCTACGGACCGCAGTTTGATGACCACTGATCTAGATTTACTTTCACCCACTCTCTCTGTGAAGAAAAACTGGATTGTAACGTCTTATACATGGAAGCAACTTTACCTTACGACGCCAGGCTAACAAGTAGCCAATATCTGTTCGCCTAAGTGAAATGATACAAATGGCCACTTGCATTGTCTTTCGACCAACTTCACTGCCTTCCAATTGACTTGTTTCCTAAGTACTGCCAGAAACAAGCTGTGACGACCACTTTGTTTAGACTTAGTTTATCTATAGATGAGCGTTCTTATTACTTAAAAAATATTTCCAAAGTATGACACATTTAAACTGTTTAGGTACATGACGAGAAGTCATTTCGCAAAACGAAAAAAAAATGATAAGAAATTACTTCACGTCACTTCAGTTGATGACAAACTGTCACGTATATTGTATATTTCAGACACTGTCTAAATTAACACGCTCGGATGATGTCAGGAAGAGCATTCGGCCCGAATTGCTAGCAACATTTCCAACACCCATAAAACAAATTTCGATACCGTAGAAGAAACGGGGAAAAGACAAAAAGAAAGAGAGAGAGAGAGAGAGAGAGAGAGCCCTCGGGCGCGAATGGAAAACAAGAAAATTAATCGCCTTTCTATCACATCTTTTTGAGTTACGAATATTTTTGTGTTTTGCCCATAAATTACATAAGCAAGTATATTTTCGTCAATTCCATTCAGGCTGTGTCGAGATCCTGTGGGCAAAATTAATTTCTTCGATGTTTTAGAAATCAGTTCCTGCAAATTGACAATCTAGTCACAGTGGAGACAGTACCGCAAATATCGTTCATTCAATGTACTTTGGGGAATTTTTCCTGTCGTCTTACTGACGGGTCGTAAATGTGTCGGTTTTGTGTCATGCATGAAATAATCTGTATGACACAAAACTGATATTATTTCACTCAATATAATTATTTTGCATAGTGTATTTCATACTTCCCTCTGCAGCAAGAGTTGATACGAGACTTTAATGATGTGCCCAGTAAAAGAAAGACTCGAATACTATAAAGTTAGTGTAGATGGCTTCCTCTGCAGGAAACATCTCCGGTGTCGGGACTGAAACGCCAGTGACGACGAAGTAGTGAAAAATGAAGGCGCATATACAATCTACATCGAACTCAGACACGAACTTCGAAGGCCTCCACCCGCTGCGACTTCACATAACGGCCACATTCTGAAATACAGCTCCTTAAAATGCGAGTTAGCTACTTTTCATTAAAACAAACTTGGACTTAATAACCACTCCTGATTCAGCGTAAGGGCACTTCCGAATTGTTTCCGGATTCATTCCTCATGGCATTCTCAAACTTGATAATGGTTTTAATTTACTTTTATGGATCCACTGCTTCTTGATGGCCCTCGGAGGCTCAGTATACGTTTGCTGTCGGCTTCTTAGGGTGGGTTTATTGCTGGGCGGCGGGGCGATGGAGCCGGGTTTTATGCGGCGAGCGCTCGCCGCTCCACCAGTAGTCGGCAGGGGGGGGGGGGGGGGGGGGGGTTCGTACGTAGCCCTGCCTCGTCTCACCACGCCAAGGCACTGCAGGAAGACGATGGCCCACCCCCGTCCAGGACTGAAGGTGAACAGAATCGTCGCTTCCCTACAGCATTCTGCGGCTCCTCTCGAACCGGTCAAAACTAGAGCCTTCCGTACTTCCATGTAGGTGTACAGCTTTGGTCTCATCTACAGCTACACGACGACTATATAATTTTCTCGTGTTTGTCTGAGGATTCGTAGAACTACTTTCAGAATATTTTTCCAACGTTCCACTCTCAAAAAGTACATGGGATAAAAGAACATCTAAATCTTTCGCTGCTAACGCTGGTCATTTCAGGGTAATGTTACGCTAATCTAAAAATTTTATAATTACTTTTAATATTATTTCGATAGAGAGTTGCTATATTGGTTGGTAATGGTTGGTGAGCTCTGATTAACTGTTGTATGAAATCAGTTTGCTGTTTCGCTTACGATTTACACTCGAATGGATGTGAATGTAACGTTTTACAATTCTGTGACAACACAGCTTATTTTGAGACTCTTATGAAATTTCGATAGTCACTCTTATGAAATCCGTTCCCAAAATTCTTCTGTGATCTGAAAAAAGCGCAAAATCGTTTTCGGTTTCAAAGCGTCTCCTTGAATTTTTTGGGCTGCTTGGGAGAAAGAGTGTACACGCACTGTTCGGACTGTTTTTAGTTTCTGGGTTCATGTACTGCCCCCATGACGGGTCCCAGGCCTGTTTCTGTTAAAAAAATTACTCCCCCTCTTAACTGCTGCACTGAGGCAATGTTAATGTCGAAACCATGCTTTCACTTTCATGGACATCGGTTATAAGCTTTTGTACCAACGATGCACAAAACGTATGGTAACCTAAACTGTCGATGACAGTGTTAAAGAGGGTTGAGATTGTGAACCTACGTCTCGCACTCACAGTTTAGTCAACATACTGCACAAGTTCATCAGACACATCTGAATGTCTTCCTCGACCACTTGCACCTTGCGTGCAGGAAGTGGACAAAAATATGAAAACACTACAAACACAGCACATTAGCATACATAACACGGCGCAGGAAAACCGTTGGCATTCTCTGACTGGATAAATACAGGTCCCGTATGATTTTCAAGGAAATCTTATATCTTCCCGTTGGCAGTAAAGCGACCTTACAGTGTAATGATGAGGAACATGCAATACCTCGATGTGGTTGCCCAAATCATCACCGATTGTTTCATTCTCGGGACGTAAACTTTTCCAGGATTTGGAATCAGTGTGAAACAAGACTTATCCGACCAAATAAAATTCTGTCATTGCTCTTGGTTTTGAAATTCCAGCTTGCATTGAAATTCCCTACTTCTAGAGCTACTGTACCTTCGTGTTGTTTTGGTGCTGACAACGTTCACGAGTGCGACCTTTAGTTCTGCAGTGTTTTTTCCAGCTGTCATCATCTCATTTTCCGTCACAACCCTCTTCAAGGACCATGCGTCAACATCATTCAACGTATATTCTCGTCTGGTTTGTAACTTAGCAGATGACGTTCTGCCACTTTACCTGTAGATGGTATAAATCTTCGATACGGTGCTTCTCGAAATACCAAACACTTTGGCTCCTTTGGTTACAGAAGCGCCCATCATACGAGTGCCAACAAATCGTCCACATTCGAATTCACTTAGCACCGACGTAATGCGCTCACAACTATACAGAACACTGTTCGGTTCCGACTGACAAGTGCGAAGATTTGCAGACATTAGGTGTCTCCCAACAAAAGCGCAAACTGAGGCTTGGCTAGCAACTGCGTTTATGTTCAAGCACGCATTTCTAGCGGCGTTTCCATAGTTTTGTCCAATCCTTGTTGTTGTGGTTGTTGTTGTGGTCTTCAGTCCTGAGACTGGTTTGATGCAGTTCTCCATGCTACTCTATCCCGTACAAGCTCCTTCATCTCCCAGTACTTACTGCAACCTAAATCCTTCTGAATCTGCTTAGTGTATTCATCTCTTGGTCTCCCTCTGCGATTTTTACCCACCACGCTGCCCTCCAATACTAAATTTGTGATCCCTTGATGCCACAGAACATGACCTACCAGCCGGTCCCTTCTTCTTGTCAACTTGTGCCACAAACTCCTCTTCTACCCAATTCTATTCAATACCTCCTCATTAGTTATTTGATCGACCCATCTAATCTTGAGCATTCTTCTGTAGCACCGCTTTTCGAAAGCTTCTATTCTCTTCTGGTCCAAACTATTTATCGTCCATGTTTCACTTCCATACATGGCTTCACTCCATACAAATACTTTCAGAGACGACTTCCTGACACTTAAATCTATTCCCTATGTTAACAAATTTCTCTTCTTCAGAAACGCTTTCCTTGCCATTGTCAGTTTACATTTTATATCCTCTCTACTTCGACAATCATCATTTATTTTGCTACCCAAATAGCAAAACTCCTTTACTACTTTAAGTGTCTCATTTCCTAGTCTAATTTCCTCAGCATCACCCGACTTAAATCCACTACATTCCATTATCCTCGTTTTGCGTTTGTTGATGTTCATCTTATATCCTCCTTTCAAGACACTGTCCTCCTTTCAAGACACTCTCCAATACTTCGTAATTGGCGGGTAGACGCAATAATACCATTTCAGTCACTTGGTGTGTATATACTGACGAATGAAATAGCTTACTTACACATTGTGACTTTCAAATTCTCCTTTTCCAACCATGTAACTGCCATGAAGGTGCAAGCACCTATTTATTTTAAATAGGCAGTCGGAGGTTAATTTACTAACAGCGTTCCCACAACTGACTTGGTCGAAACACTACATGCATACTTTTTGTTCCCACTGTAACACTGATAGGCATTTCCTTGGATGTAAGGAGGAGTTGACGGATCCAGTCGACAGCGGATTCGCAAGCGACTCCTGCATCCTCCGGTGCGTTGAGCCCGGGTGCTGTCGTCGCGGGGATCTGCAGAAAGAAGTGTGCTTGGCTCGGAGCAGCCGGGTCCCGCAGGAGCTGAGCAAACAGAAGACAGCCGTATTCCGGCGTCGCAGTGCTCCGTGGAGGCGGCGCAGTGTTTGCGCCGGCTTCCGCGAGTCGCCTAAATCACCGCAGCCTCCTCCTCCCTCCCCCCCACCACCAACTCCCCACATCCCTTCTCTGCGCCCCACCACCCCTCCAGGGAACGCCGAAATTAGCCGACACTCTCGTCCCGTGTGCTCCTTTCATTCTTTACCGTTTCTTTCTTCCTCTTATTTACGCTTCCACCTGGCGTCTTCTCCTTTTCAAATTAAGCCAGTGTTTATTATCATCCCCATTCCTCGTCTTCCGCAATTTTATATTCTTTTTCTTTCTTCTGTTTCACTGGAATTTATGTTTTTACGGGCACCTGTCCACTCGACCTCGACCTCCCTATTCCTGTAACTTCTTGTGTTTCTTGTCCAATTTACCTCACGCACACTCGTGTGCATATCTAAGTAAGATGTCACAGTAAAATGCTCTCAGAGCCGTTTATTACTGTCTGAAAAATAAGACATCATCTTCTGCACCATCTAAGCTGCCCGGATAGCAGACTGCGTGAAAACACGCACTTCCGCTCACAGGGTCTAGGTCTTCAAAAATGGCTCTGAGCACTATGGGACTTAACTTCGGAGGTCATCAGTCCCCTAAAACTTAGAACTACTTCTGACGCTTTCCGCCATCCCCATTACAACGAAATCTCTCTGTCGCCATGACGTCATTCTGCTACATTGCTGGCTAGCGTGCCATTCAGGGTGTCACAATATCACCTGTGTTACCACTGTACTATCAGTGATCCTTTCTGGCTGGGATTCCACCTGGCTACTGACCCATTCTGTTCTGTCTCTAGTGTTGCCAGGAAAGTGAAATTTTTCTGTCTGCACCAAGTACACTGTTCTGCAGTGCAACAGAATTGATCACAGTTGATCTGGTACACTGGTAAGCCTAAAAGTGCTTTTAGGCCGTTTTACACGCTCATTTAGGCAAATGCTGAATCTCCACCTTACAAAATATGATACGCAAATAATTTAAGTCCGATAACACACCAGAGCAATATTAACGCGAATCCCAGACACAACGTGTGTACAACTTTAGTCGCTCAGGTTAACTGACAGCTGTGGCAACAGAAAGGGCACCTGTCCACGAACACTACTGGCCATTAAATTGCTACACAAAGAAGAAATGCAGATGATAAACGGGTGTTCATTGGACAAATATATTATACTAGAACTGACATGTGATTACATTTTCAGGCAATTTGGGTGCATAGATCCTGAGAAATCAGTACCCAGAACAATCCCTTCTGGCCGTAATAACGG
Source organism: Schistocerca serialis cubense (assembly GCF_023864345.2). NCBI lineage: Eukaryota > Metazoa > Arthropoda > Insecta > Orthoptera > Acrididae > Schistocerca > Schistocerca serialis. Next base: position 337,330,653 of record NC_064638.1, read on the forward strand.
CCTTGATACGCCTGGGCATTGAGTCAAACAGAGCTTGGATGGCGTGTACAGGTACAGCTGTCCATGCAGCTTCAACTCGATACCACGGTTCATCAACAGTAGTGACAGGCGTATTGTGACGAGTCAGTTGTTCGTCCACCATTGACCAGACGTTTGCAATTGGTGAGAGATCTGGAGAATGTGCTGGCCAGGGCAGCACTCCAACATTTTCTGTATCCAGAAACGCCCGTACAGGACCTACAACATGCGGTCGTGAATTATCCTGCTGAAGTGTAGGGTTTCGCAGGGATCTAATGAAGTGTAGAGCCACAGGTCGTAACACATCTGAAATGTAACGTCCACTGTTCAAAGTGCCGTCAATGCGAACAAGAGGTGACTGAGACGTATAACCAATGGCACCCCATACCATCCCGCCGGGTGATACGCCAGTATGGCAATGACGAATACACGCTTCCAACGTGCGTTCACCGCGATGTCGCCAAACACGGATGCGACCATCATGATGCTGTAAACAGAACCTGGATTCATCCGAAAAAATGACGTTTTGCCATTCGTGCACTCAGGTTCGTCGTCGAGTACACCATCGCACGCGCTCCTGTCTGTGATGCAGCGTCAAGGGTAACCGCAGCCACGGTCTCGGAGCGGATAGTCCATGCTGCTGCAAACGTCGTCGAACTGTTCGTGCAGATGGTTGTTGTCTTGCAAACGTCCCCATCTGTTGACTTAGGGATCGAGACGTGGCTGCACGATCTGTTACAGCCATGCGGATAAGATGCTTGTCATCTCGACTGTTAGTGACACGAGGCCGTTGGGATGCAGCACGGCGTTCCGTATTACCCTCCTGAACCCACCGGTTCCATATTCTGCTAACAGTCATTGGATCTCGACCAACGCGAGCAGCAATGTCGCGATACGATAAACGGCAATCGCGATAGCCTACAATCCGACCTTTATCAAAGTCGGAAACGTGATGGTATGCATTTCTCCTCCTTACGCGAGGCATCACAACAACGTTTCACCAGGCAACGCCGGTCAACTGCTGTTTGTGTATGAGAAAACGGTTGGAAACCTTCCTCATGTGAGCACGTTGTAGGTGTCGCCACCGACGCCAACCTTGTGTGAATGCTCTGAAAAGCTAATCATTTGCATGTGTCAGCATCTTCTTCCTGTCGGTTAAATTTCGCGTCTGTAGCACGTCATCTTCGTAGTGTAGCAATTTTAATGGCCAGTAGTTAAGTAGAACTAAATTTGCCAGATAATGAAAACAGTGGAGCGCAACGACCAAATGAACGCTCGGAAAGAGAAATGAGGGATAGGAGGGGGGGGGGGTGAAAAGAAGGAGTAGCTTAGCGTGGTGTTTTCCACTCGCCAACACTTTTCAGTGGTGTGGCTTCCCTCACGTTCCTTCATTTACGTGACGGAGGGACGTAGATTCTAGGAGATGGGTTTGGGACGAGGGGCGGCAGGCAGCGGCGTTTAACGCGCAGCTGAGCCGGCGCACAGGTGCCTGCTGCCGCCGCTCCCATCAGGCCAGCGGGCCTGTCTAAACACTCGCCCTGCCCCCTGACGGCGCATTCGAGATTTCATCTCCGGTGTTGGCTCAGCGGCGCAGACCGGACTGGCGAGGGTATTCCTCCCCCTACTGGTCCGTCCAGGCACGCCACAACTTGTGTAGCGGCCAACCGGGCGCAGGACAGGAATCCTCAACTTGCGCACCGGTACCGGCCAGCCGCGCCATCCGTCCATTGTCCCAGTACCGACAGCTAACTTCGGCGCTTGCATCCATTCGGTATCTGCCATCACTGCTTTCGGCGCAGGACTGAAATTCAGTGTAGTGCAGTCTCGGCGGAAGCACTTCAGTTTGCATATAATGTAAACGGACTGCATTGCACTACGCTATGAAAATTGATATAAAATCTGGCTTCGTTGGGTAACTTCTTACAAAACAGTGCAGAAAAGGTCTGTAAATGTTTAAATAGCCAAAATCACAAAACTACCATAAGTGCTATATAAATAATTACCTTTCTGTGGCACAAAACATATTGAAATGAAATGAAAGCATATCGATGTTTTAACCGCTTAGTGTAAGTCTTTCTATTTGAAGCCACTTCGGTGATTTGCGCGACCCTGATAATGAAAAGATGATAAGGACAACGCAATATCTAGTCCCCGAGCGGAAAAAAATCTCAATCCGACCGGAAACGGAGCTCGGAATCTCCATATCCAGAAGCAGCAACGCCAGTCATTAGCCCACTTCTTTTCGTCTTCTTTCTAGTGGTCTGTTTCGGTTCAAATGGCTCTGAGCACTATGGGACTTAACTTCTGAGGTTATCAGTCCCCTAGAACTTAGAACTACTTAAACCTAACTAACCTAAGGACATCACACACATCTATGCCCGAGGCAGGATTCGAACCTGCGACCGTAGCGGTCGTGCGGTTCCAGACTGTAGCGCCTAGAACCGCTCGGCCACCCCGGCCGGCTGGTCTGTTTTCGTTGTAGTTATTTCTTCAGTGGTTCTCAACAGATATCGCATGGCACCTTTTGCATTCAGTATATGAGAACTTAGTTTTTTTTATTATTCTTATTCAGATAGTTGTCAGACCACTGACGGAACGCGCCAGCGCCCATGAGCTGCGGAAAGAAAACGTATTTCATCTACTTAACTAAAATATTCACCAAATTTTCGAGAATGCAGCTGGCTACGGCGAAATAGACACATATTTCGTCGGATTATGACGGTTAAGGGGAACGAAAGTCTACCCTTTAAAATTCATTCGGATTCCACAAACAGAAATATCGGGAAACTAACGAGCCCTGTACCTCCACGAGATCCACAACGTCGTAGATATCGCCACTCAAGCTGAATCCGTGTTCCTTGACTTCAGGAAGGCATTGTATACAATTCTGCACTGCTGTTTAGTGAAAAAAGTACTTAATTACCAATATCGTGACAGATATGTGACTGGATTCTAGACTTCCTTGCAGACAGAACTCAACAGAACAAAATCAACGGATGTAAAGGTGATATTGTAAGTACCTCAAGGAAGTGTAAAACGACCGTAGCTGTTTAGAAAAAATGGTTCAAATGGCTCTGAGCACTATAGGTCTTAACATCTATGGTCATCAGTCCCCTAGAACATAGAACTACTGAAACCCAACTAACCTAAGGACATCACACAGCACCCAGTCATCACGAGGCAGAGAAAATCCCTGACCACGCCGGGAAGGCTGTTTACAGCATACACAGTGTTCGTTTTAAGGCTACACATATATATCTCTCGAAATCGACGTATCATACGAAACAAATGTTCCTGGTGAGAAGTTAATATTAGTAAAGGAGACAACTGTCTGTGCTACAACTGGTCAATTCCTAAATATCCCTCCTGCATGAAATGAGTCAATATTGTATTTTCAGGTGGGAACCTTCCCATTTTTATTGCATATTGCATCGAGATATTTGGTTCCCTTATGGTAAAACAAAGACCCTGTATATATTATAAATGACCTAGCGGATAACGTCCGATGAGTGTAGAGAAGCGCTGGAAGACCCGCATGGGACTGACGAATAGTGCAGTTGACTCTGTAAGTGAATACGTGAAACATTTGCGCATACGTAGGAAATGAAATCGTCTAGTCTACAGTTATGCTATTGATGGCAAATTGTTTGAAAGAGTAACTACCGTAAAACATCTAGGAGTAACCAGCGAGAGCGACCTCAATTCGAATAACTACATGAAACCAATAACAAAAAAAGCAGTTGCCAGACTCTGATTTATAGGAAGGTATTTAAGGAAACATAACTCATGCACGAAAGAAGTGGTTTATAAAACATCTGTTCGATCGATTCTTGAATATTTCTCATCATTCTGGGATCCTTACCAGCAAGAACCGATAGAGGTACTCGAAGTACACTCCACCACACACCGTCAGGTGGATAGCGGAGTATGGATGTAGATGTAGATGTAGATGTAGCACTCATAGGAGAGTTGGAGATCCAACAAAGAACAGCGTGTTTCCTCACGGGACGGTTTAGTCTGCGCGAGAGCGCTACGGAGACCCTGCAAGAGAGGTGTGCATCACGGGAGATTTGCTACTGAAATTACGAGAAAGAACGTTCCGGAGAGAGTCAGTCAACGTATTATATAAGCCGCATACGTCTCGAGAAATGATCGCAACGACGAAACAAGAGACATTACAGCTAAAAAGGTCTACGGGCAACCATTCTTCCCACGTTATGCTGCGAATGGAACAGTGAAGTTGGAGTCAGTCAGAGGTGCCTGAAGTATCTTTCGCTGCACACCGTCGAGTTGCTTGCACAGGAAAGGTTCAGCTGCAGATAACATGTGTATCATTCTCAAGCCACAAACTGACCATTTTATGAAAGTGCAAACCCCGTGAAGTCACCCAGCTTTCTCCAAGCGAAGAAGCATTTCATCCGGATACCAAAGAGCACTGCACGAGAAAAGTGACCAGAAGGCCGTTTACATAAGTTCGATTAAACTCCAACTATTTGAACGTACGTTACACGCCATCTATGGTGGATCTTCAAGAGCAGAACACGTCCATATGACTTAAGCAGATGTACTACTGTGCGTTTTATTGTGTACTACGTTATGTATGCCGTAAAAATCGTCTGCGAGCGCTACATATATGGAAACCGCCACGAGCACAATGTGCTTTTTGGTTTTAAACGTTTTTATTGCCGGTCGGTGCGGCCGTGCGGTTCTAGGCGCTTCAGTCTGGAACCGCGTGACCGCCACGGTCGCAGGTTAGAATCCTGCCTCGAGCTTGGATGTGTGTAATGTCCTTAGGTTAGTTAGGTTTAAGTTCTAGGGGACTGATGACCACAGATGTTAAGTCCCATAGTGCTCAGAGCTATTTGAACCATTTTTGACGTTTTTATTTATGACAGACCTTAATACATTATGCCACGTTTTATCTACATGACAGCTTATCGCTAGTATCCAGCTCAATATTTCGTAACAAAGAGTTTGAAGACCTGAAGATAGCAGCAAACTTTGCCGAAATCGATTGTTTGTAAATAAAGAAGTATTTATGCAATCTTAGCTTTAGAAAGTGTTTTTCTAATAAACAAAGACAGCGAACGGGGGTTCTAAAGTACGTACCTAAAGACCCATGAGCACTCATTCTTCTTCGATACTGTGTAACACGTCTCTTTTATCGAAAGCTCTTGGCTTTCCATATTCAGGGGGTATGGACCAAAATAAGAAAAAATGTTCAATAGCCATAGGCTCTAAAGTGCGTACCTTAAGAGCTATGAGTACTTGTTCATCTTCGGTACTGTCAAACACGTTATGAAACAAGTTCTCACTTTAAATTGCACGTTTACTGGTCATTTTTTTCTTGTTTTGGTCGGTACTATCTCCTCCCGCAATGCGGGAAGCAAAGAGTTCTCAGTAGAAGCTATCTGTTTCAAAGTATCAAAGATGAACCAATGTTCATAGCATTTAAGGTATGCGCTTTAGAGTCAATGTTTGCCAGACTTTTTTTTCATGGTTTGGTGCAGGGAACTTGTCCCCAAAGTTTGTAAAAGTGTTTTTAAAATGCCCTATATACAGGGTGAAAAGTATTTAAACCGACAAACTCTGGGAGGTTGTAGGGGACATCAAAACAAATATTTTTCCCTAATGTCATTTTTTCCGATGAGGAGTATTTAAACCGGTAGAGAAAGATTTCTCTGGCGGCAAATTAATTAAACCAACAAACACTTCTCCATTTTTTTATGACCGAGAGACATCACATTAACACAACCCAATTCCAATTGCAGTAGATTTTAAAAAATGCCTCCACTGACACGTAAACAAAGGCTATACCGTCGGATCATGTTCTGTCTGACACGGGCAAAAACCCCAGGAGTATCCTGAAATGTTCCTGCTGCTGCTAGTATCCGGACAGCCTGATGTTCTTCTGATGCAACAGGGGTTGCGCAAACAAGGTTGCGCATCTCTCCCCACACAAGAAAGTCCAGAGGGGACATATCTGGGGATCGAGCAGGCCATGGTACAGGACCACCTCTACCAATCCACGATCCTGGGAACCGTCTGCCCAGGAATCTACGCACACGACGACTGAAATATGCCGGCGCCCCGTCATGTTGGAACCACATGCGTTGTTTGTAGGGAGCGGGACGTCTTCCAGCAATTCTGGCAACGCTCTGGCGAGAAAATTGTAATAGTGCCTACCATTTAATGGCCTAGGTAGCAGATACGACCCAATTAAACAGTCCCCATCAACACCGACCGACCCATTAACGAAGAACCGCACTTGATGAGTGCTAATGACTGTGGCATATGGGTTATCCTCACTCCAAACATGCGAATTGTGCATGTTGAAGACTCCATCACGCCCGAGCATTGCTTCATTGGTAAACAACACAGAGGATGGAAATGTAGGATGCATTTCACCCTGTTCCAGGTACCACTGCGAAAACTATGCTTCGGGTGGATAATCAACTGATTCCAGGTTGTGGACACGCTGTAAGTGAAATGGGCGTAACAATTGCTCTCGAAGGACTGATCTTACATTCGTCCCCATGTTACGTGCAATTGCACGAGTGCTGATTGAAGGATCCCGCTCCACACGCTGCAAGACAGCTTCCTCAAATTGCAGCTTTCTTACCGTGCGACGGCGTCCCTGTTCGCGTAATCTGATAAATGACCCGGTCTCACGCAGACGTTGGTACACAGCAGCAAAGGTCGTATGATTCCGGATACGGCGATTAGGATATTGTTGTTGATAAACCCGCTGTGCAGCTCGTCCGTTGTGGTGCGCTACGTAGTACGCACCAACCATATCAGTGTACTCATTCCAGGTGTATCGCTCCATTAGTAAAACTACTACACTGGTGGACAGCAGTTGCTGACAACTGAAGAGCGTAATACGGCCTCTAACAACTGAAGAGCCTAATACGGCCTCCACCGGTTTAGATAATCCTCACAGAAAAAAATGACATTAGGGAAAAATATTTGTTTTGATGATCCCTGCAACCTCCCAGAGTTTGTCGGTTTAAATACTTTTCACCCTCTAGAGCTCTGCTTCGCTGTGTCCTCGTAAGTAGTTTCAGCTCACTGGATAACCATAAGCTCTAGAGTGACGAATAAAGCTTGCTCCTTATAGCGTTTCCGAAGCTCTCACAGCGTGGAAGCCTGGATGGAGACCGGTACCAGCGCAGCATCGCTGTGTGACGTTTTACGACTAACTCGACTATTTCTTACTCCCCCGCGAGCAAATCGAGTCGCCTGAGAGTTGGAAACAGTGACGGACGCGCGCTGTGGAGCAGGCGCTGCCGCCGCGTTACGAGCGCTCCGCTCTCTGCTCGCTGATAGCCGCCCCCGCCGCTGCCGCCGCGAAAGATCAAAGTTTAGTGGCAGCAGCGGCCGTTACAGCTGCCAGCCACCCCCCAGCCTGCATAAAGCCGGGGACGGAACGCGACGGGGTGGGGACCGCCTTAAGAGGGCCCAACTCAAACAGCATCCACCGAGAGCCAGGCAAATTCTACAGATTAAACATCTCGCAGAAAAACAACGGGGCAAATTATCTTTAAGACATCTCTCTCCGTGTTTGCTACCAGTCGGAAACAACTTGTGCGTATTTGCGCATCTCCCTGTATTAGCCGGCAAGTTATTGGATTGCCCATTGTTCCCAACGGCGTATCTTAATTGGATTCGTCATCCAGGAAAGGGATGCGGTCTCGTGGGCCTGCTTTTCTTGCAGATGGACTTGGCGACCTTTCCTTTCTAGCAAAGCTCTTACATTAAATGTTACTAAAATTGTGTATATAGTTACTTCTTTCAGAGCAAGGATGTGTTACAAATAGAGTTATAAAACTACCGTAGTTTTCCGTTGTTGTTGTTGTTGTTGTGGTCTTTCAGTCCTGAGACTGGTTTGATGCAGATCTCCATGCTACTTTATCCAGTGCTAGCTTCCCCTCCTCCCAGTACCTACTGCAAACTACATCCTTATGAATCTCATTAGTGTAGTCATCTCTTGGTCTCCCACTACGATTTTTACCCTCCACGCTGCCCTCCAATACTAAACTGGTGATCCCTTGATGCCTCAGAACACGTCCTACCAACCGATCGCTTCTTTCAGTCAAGTTGTGCCACAAACTCCTATTCTCCCCAATCCTATTCATTACCTTCTCATTAGTTATGTGATCTGCCCATCCAATCTTCGGCATTCTTCTGTAGCACCACATTTCGAAAGCTTCTATTCTCTTCTTGTCCAAACTATTTATCGTCCATATTTCACTTCCATACATAGCTACACTTCATACAAATACTTTCAGAAACGACTTCCTGACACTTAAATGTTAACAAATTTGTCTTCTTCAGAAACGCTTTCCTTGCCATTGCCAGTCTCCATTTTATATCCTCTCTACTTCGACCATCATCAGTTATTTTACTCCCCAAATAGCAAAACACATTTACTACTTTAAGTGTCTCATTTCCTATACCTAATTCCTTCAGCATCACCCGACTTAATTCGACTAAATTCCATTATCCTCGTTTTACTTTTGTTGATGTTCATCTTATATCTTCCTTTCCAGACACTGTCCATTCCGTTCAACTACTCTTCCAAGTCCTTTGCTATCTCTGACAGAATTACAATATCATCGGTAAATCTCAAAGTTTTTATTTCTTCTCAATGGATTTTAATACCTACTCCGAATTTTTCTTTTGTTTCCTTTACTGCTTGCTCAATATGCAGATTGAATAACATCGGGGAGAGGCTCCAACCCTGTCTCACTCCCTTCCCAATCAATTCTTCCCTTTCATAGCATAAATAAACATATACTATGGTCAGTTATGGTCGCAGACGCGTTTTCTGTTCATTGGGTGTGCTGCATACCTATCGGGTCTCGCTAGAGTCCCCTAAAAATTGGAAGCGATGAACTGTCTAGAAACTGAGTGAGGATATATAAACGGCCAGGTAACCTACGGAGTATTTTTGTTCTACACATTTATCCTCCTGTCCGTTACTTAAGAATAAACAACATTTATAACAAAACAGAAAATCTGAATGTTTAATTCAGGTAATCACCTTGAGGTTGAAGTTCTTTTATCCGTGTTTGTTATGACAATACATATGTTTTTGGATGGGGTCCGCCATGTATACCAATACCCCCACCACAGAAACCACCAACATCATCAAACAACAATTATAAGAACACGCAGAAATTCCCAAACTCCACATAAAAGAAACAGCTAGAGTTCTAAAACTAATCACAGAGCAACACTACTTCTCATTTGAATTTTGGGCTCTATAAGGTTCCCTTTCTGTGCAGCGATCGTGGAATACAAAATTATAAAAAATTTAGCAAATGGTTGGACTGCTAACCAACATTTTTCCCAGTCACACTGAAAATGAAATATTTGAAACAATAGTAAGACCCAGAGAGTACCAGATTATATATTGGTATCGTTACGTAGATGGCATCGTATGCTTTCTACATGAAACACCCAGTCGCATCCAACAACACCACAGTGATGTAAACCAAGTCCACCCAAAAATAAAATTCACTATACAAATAGAAAACGACAAAATGTAAAATTTTCTTGATCTCGCAATATACAGACACAACAATCAACACCAATTCTCCATATTCAGGAAAGTGACCACCACCGGCACAGTCATTCACAAACATCCTAATCATCCGATTGCACGCAAACTAGCCGGCTTCCAATATATGCTACACAGACTGAACAATACTCCACTCACTGAAAACAACTATAACATTGAATTGCAGACAATCAGACAAATAACTGTAGAGAATGGATACTATATGTACACTATTGATTAATGAACCACAAAATTAAAACAAAACACACATATGAGCACACATGAACAAGAAACACTAACAACAACGAAAAAGTGGTTCACTCTCACCTACAACAACAAAGCAGCCCACAGAATAGGCAACATACTCAAAAAACCTACAGGACAGACAGCTCAACACAGAGAAAATTAAGGACAACCAACACAAACACAGACAAACACAACACATCTGATGTTTACCAACTAACATGTCAGGACTGCAAATCAGTTTATATAGGACAGCAAGCATAAACTTTAATACCAGATACACAGAACAGAAGATAAAAATTAAAAATTAACAGCTGTTATTCCACATTTGCTGAACACCTTATGGACATGAAATATAGCCCAACAGACATCAATACTGACTTGAAAATTCTCAAATGCAGCAACAACCTCCACAAAAACTAACAACTGAAGACAACTATCAAATACAAGAAGCCATAGTTGATGGAAAACAAGTAATAAATTAATACACAGCTCTCTGCAATGGAACTCTGTTTTCTTCCCTCAAAGAATTATTTGATAACGTCAACCTACAGCGCCCTCACACACTCCCAACCTCCACCTTCCCCCCCCCCCCCCCCCCCACACACACACACTCACAAAAACAAAAAAGTAACGAAAAATCCTCAAAACTTCAGATGATTGCGTGGTTGTATTTTTTACATCAGATGATCCACCTGTTACCGTTCCGAAACAAGTACCCAATAAAGGATTGTGGATGAAGCAACTGTCCTGTGCTTTTCTTCAATTTTCAAAATGTGCTTGTACCTTTGCGGCTACCCCATAAGAAGCAATCCATGTGTGATGTTCGATACGAACAGGAGTCAGTAAACAAAGTAAAATATTTCAGATTTTTGAATGTACACATTAATCAAACGTTAACTGGAAGAAGCATATAAGTGAACTGCTCAAACAATTACGCTCGGCTACTTTTGTTCTTCATGTAATTGGTAGCACTGAAAAGAGAAGATCAAACTTCTAACGTATTTTGCATATTTCCACGCAGCAACGTATTCTGGAATATTTTTTTGGTGCAATTCATCACTTAGAAAAGAAGCATTAGCACCTAAAAGTGAGCATATGTAATGACTATCTTGTAAGTGCCTCTTCGAGGAGTTAGGAATTTTATCTGCAGCTTCAGGAACAAAGAAAATCTTCGTAAGTAACCCATCTTAAATTCAGAAGGATAGTGATGTCCATAGCTACAACACTCTGTAACGAAAATAAAAAGAACAGGGAAGTGCCAGAGTTCCATACAAGCTTAATTATGTATGTAGATGGTTTCTCTAGAGGTTGTGATGAGCGAGTTTGCAAGTATCAACATATGTTACATAAATGGACGTATCTTTTGACTGCATTAACTTAGGAGCTTAAATTTTTTACACCACTGAGGACGGCACACCTTAGTATTCGACATAAATGTAAACTTGATACATTTCACCAGCTCCTGAGGAAAAAAAGGTCTTGAGACAAACCGACAACAAAGTCATGCTATAAGAGATTCTTTTTTACCAACCAGGATACGGAACCCTACCTTCATTACCCATTATTAAAGCCGCCAGTGGCTCAGAAAGAAGTTCAATAAGCATCGCCAAAAAGGTTTACTCGTTTACGCAACGGAATACGTCAGACCGTCTACAAAACGAGTTTTAAACGTACCCCTAAAATCATTTCTTCTGGACAACTGCTTTTCCATAGACGTATTTTTGTTAAAAACTGGTAACATAATTGAAAAAACCTAGATTTTAAGTGTACGCGAGTGAAGATAACTGAAATGAAAGGATCGTACGGCCCTGTTGGCCGGGAGTCCCCATTCGGGGATGTTCGGCCGCCGTATTGCAAGTCCTTTTTAGTTGACGCTACTTCGGCGACTTGCGGGTCAATGATGATGAAAATGATGATCAAGGACACACAACATCCAGTCCCTTGCCGGGAGGACGACGGTTCAATCCCGTGTCCGGCCATCCTGATTTGGGTTTTCAGTGACTTCCCTAACTCACTCGAGGCAAATGCCGGGATGGTTCCTTTGGAAGGGCACGGCCGATTTTTTTTCTCTGTCCTTCCCTAATCCGACGAAACCGATTACCTCGCTGTTTGGTCTCTTCCGCCAAACAACCCAAAATCCCTTGCCGGGAATCGAACCCGAGCCCTTCTGCGTGGTAGGCGGTAATGCTACCGCTGCGCTACGGAGTCGGACGTGAAGATAACTGACTGTTCATTAGTATTAAAAATAATTTTTCTCTGGCGGTAATGCTACCGCTACGCTACGGAGTCGGACGTGAAGATAACTGACTGTTCATTAGTATTAAAACAAATTTTTCTTGCATATCCTGTAAATTAATTCGTTCTTATTCTTTTCGATAAGAAAAATTTGTTTAGATTCCTTATGTAACATCTAATTAATTAATTAACTAAAGGAAGGTAACAAGTGTGCGTATGTTGACTGTTGCAGGATACGTCCAGGACCTGTCCTCTCTGCACTTCACGGCGTACCTGCCGCCCAAGGCGGACCGGACGGAGCTGGTGGAATGCGCCGCCCCCGGCGCGCTGTACCCCGCCACGTCGCTGCCCTCCGCCCCCGGGTCCGCCTCCGCTTCTGCAGTGCCGGTGCCGCAGCCGCAGCCGCCGCCGGCCGCCGGGGCGCCGCCGCCCTGCTACGCCGTGCTGCAGACCGCCGCCGAGGCGCGCCGCCTGCGGGACCTCGCAGCAGCCGACAGGAGGTCCTGGCTGCCCGACCACCACGCCGTCCCGCCTCCGCCTCCGCCGCCCACGACGACGCGGCAGCCTTCGCCGCCTCCGCCGCCTCTTCCGCCGCCACCTCCGCCTCCGCCGCACCAGCCGTCACCCGCGCCTCTCCCTCTCCGCAAGTCTCTAGCCATGTGCTTCACGAGCACGGGGGCTGCCTTATCTCTGCCGCCCAAGAAGAAGGACATCTATCGGCCTTATTCGCTGGACGACAGGCCGAGCCGAACCCCGGCCGAGGAGGATCTCAGCGCGGCGCACGCGATTCTCGACCTCAGCGCGTCGACCGCCATCGCGTCTGTGGCGGAGGTTGCGACGCCCCACGCACCGCCGCCACCTCCTCCTCCTCTTCCTCCTGCGCCAACCCAACCGCCGCAGCAACACCTCTCACCGCCAGCGCCGCCACCGCAGCCGTCCGCGGAGCACCTCCAGCAGCCGGTGGCCGCTGCGACGTCGGTGATACGGACGGCGACCAAGACGGTGGCCTACACGTACGAGGCGTTCTTCGTGAGCGACGGCCGGTCCAAGCGCAAGGCGGGGCTGTCGGCGCCACCGCAGACCGCAGACCCGTCGTCGCGGCAGCGCTACACGTGCAGCGAGTGCGGCAAGCAGTACGCCACGTCGTCCAACCTGTCGCGGCACAAGCAGACGCACCGCTCGCTCGACTCGCAGGCGGCGCGCAAGTGCGTGACGTGCGGCAAGGCGTACGTGAGCATGCCGGCGCTCGCCATGCACCTGCTCACGCACAAGCTGTCGCACGCGTGCGGCGTCTGCGGGAAGCTCTTCTCGCGGCCGTGGCTGCTGCAGGGCCACCTGCGCTCGCACACCGGGGAGAAGCCCTTCGGCTGCGCGCACTGCGGCAAGGCGTTCGCCGACCGCTCCAACCTGCGCGCCCACATGCAGACGCACTCGCAGGACAAGAACTTCGCCTGCTCGCGCTGCCACAAGTCGTTCGCGCTCAAATCCTACCTCAACAAGCACCTCGAGTCGGCGTGTCTGCGAGACTCTCCCGGCGGAGGCGGCGGGGGCGGCGGCGTCGTGCCGGCGCCCGACGAGGCGAGCCGGCCGGGGGCGGCGGCCGCCTGCCCCCCTCTGTCGCCTCCCACGCACCACTTCCTGGCCGCGCCGCCGCTCCCCTATTCCTGTTGATCCCGACCCACTTCGCCGAGCAGGGTTTCCGAAACGTCACGCTCCGTGAGCGCTAATACCACTAACAAAACAGAGTGATTGTCGTGTCTGTAACCACCAGCAGCGAATATGGCTGCATACGGTGCACAGATCATTCCGTGACCGACACTTAGAGGCACAGAAGGTAGAAATTGCTGCCGCACACATGTTTTAATCGAGGAAAGATTTTATTTTTACGTATGCGGCTAGCTTCGTCAAAACTGCATTGACGCAATATATTTTCAGCATGTTAATAACGCCTGCACAGAGTCGGCTAACATGATCTGTGAACTGTACGTTATACGTCTCCTCAGAGTCCTTTTCTTCTTTCCAATCATCAGATATTCTTTCATGTCAGCATACCATCTTCTTGATAAACAAGCAACAATGAAGCATACTGAAGCCACCAATTTCAGTTCTGTAATTTATGTACCAACCCGCGGCGTGAGTTTCCCCACCAACAAACACCACTAGCATAAAGTGACGATTAATCCAAGTCACTAAAAAATGTACCTATTTTCTAGTCGTGACTAGTCACTGTACTCATAGTACAACACGTTTCGGAAGCCCTGAAACAGACCTCGGCTAAATAGTCAGCAGTGTAATCTGCACACTCTTGTCTAGTCTATTTATCTCTACGGTTAAGATACGTTGAAACTACAATCAAGTTCGTTAGTCATCCTGCACGCGCCTAGAAGGGAAAGCTTCATTACGTTAGTGATGTTTGTAAATAGCCAGCGTTCCTCGGACGCTCAGTTTACGCAGTTGTTTCCTTATTCTGGCTGTCAGATATTCTTACAGTTGAATATAAATATAAATATATATACATACATAAATAGTGCACAAAATTATCAGCTCTTTTCACAAGCATTACTAGCTGTAAAATCAGCAACTTAATAGACACCATAATTTTATACCAAATTTATGAAATATCAGTCCTATTATTTGCACAGCAAATGGGAAAACGAGTTAATTTTTATGATCACGTTTATAACCATACGAAATGTTTTCCCATGCTGAATTCCTTACAGACTCTTTTCTTCAAGTAAAGCAGAAAAAGCTTCTTTTCTATACTTTTGTAAATCAAAGATTTGCTGGATGCGCATAGTACATAAAATGCCTGACATATATTTTATATTGGATTTTAAAGAAATTTAAAATTTTTACACTTAGTACAGCGACATCCCTCCCTGAAGTAGTTCAAACCGGAGGCCTTTCTGGCATTGAGAAGTACCTATTTGTTATAAGTTTATAAGTGATTAGAGGCTTAGGGATGTGCGAGACAAGTAGATCACTGACTTCTTTGTAATGCCAGATAGTGGATCATCTTTTATGTTGACGTAAAAGGTTTAGTTGAACGTTTCACGAAAGTTTCACACAAGGAACGAAGTGTTTCACATACAACGAAATGTAATTTTAAAATGTACACATTAGAAGTGTAGGCTGGCTAGGAAATACTGTTACAAATGAGTTAGTGAGAAGAGTCTAGTCACTGATGAATAACTGATGAAATGAGTCATCACTGCTAAGTCATATACACCGTTCCAGAAATAAGCCTGTTAGACTGCACTGTTAGCATTAAATATAGTTTAGAGTTTTTAAGCGAACACTGTGTATACCTAATTCAGTGAGTTTATAGTTAACTACTAGGATATGCAAACAAAATATAATTGACCCTTGGCGGGAATACCAAGTGACACAAGTCCGACCACACACAGTTTATAAGAGAGATTGATATTTATTATTATGTAATAATATATGAATTGATATAAAAAGTTTCACGAGCCTCTCTGGGCTTGGAACTCCAAGCCATTGCCAGTTAAGACATGTATCATAAATAATATATCGAAAAGTATTTTGCACAAGGTTTGAAATATAATGTATTTATAACATTAATATATGTTTGTACGAACAGTTTTAAAAATTTCCGTTCATAATACTTTTCTTTCATTTCTGGTTTTTCACTGTCGTTTTGCTTTTTGACTCGTAAATAGGCTTCATAGACTTCGGTTTCTCCTCCATACTTTAAAACATTCCAGTTAATAAGATGACTTCTTTGTGGCCAATAGCCACACGACGTAGTATTCCAGACTGCATTTCAAACAAGTATTTCATTTTCTGAAACGAATATAATACGCATAAAACACAGTAATATTTTTGCATACAACTTGTACATAAGTCGTGTGATGTAAATGAAACAACGTAGCAGATTAGTGGAGATAGCGCCGTAAAGGTAATAACAGAGCTAGGGATATAGTGCAATATAATTGTAATCCTCATGCTGGCCACCCTCGTAGTCATTGCATGTTTTGAGAAGTGTGTGTCTTTGAGTGTCAGTGTGTGCATATGTGAGTATGCTTTTTCTATTTTCCAATTAAAGTGTATACGATTTCTCGCACTCGAGTCCGGTTCAGACTTTTATTATTTGCTTGATATTGAGTGAGTATTAGCAAATCTCTAATAGTCCCCCGTCAATGAAGGCATTACAAGTTAATATGTACTATTGCAACCAGAATAAAATCACGTCGAGTAACTGCTGGATGGTTTGCATTCCGCATTTCGAATTTTTGGCTATGTGGAGTACCGGTGAGAGCAGACCCCCAGATGTACAAGAAATTACCTTCCCATAAGGTGGTTCCTGAAACGACTGAAACGTGTTTTTCGGCATAGCCTACTGCTGACTCTTCACTTGAGGGCGCTTCTTCCTTACGATCGTAAAAGCTTACGACTGTCATCGGAGTTTCAGTAACATGTCTCTCTGTATACGCCACTGAAAACTAGTTTATTCGTCGTAATTTTTTGCTGATGTCTGTAATCTATTATACATTACAGTTATGTAACTTCCTTCAAAACATGTTTCCTTCGGGAACAATTTTAAAATAAGTCGGACTGATGATATGCGGTACAATCATGTATACTGTACTGATACGCTAGCTATTTATCTGTTACTCACTCTTTCAGTTCCCAATCCATACTTCAGTCCTCTTATTTTTGACTCCACCCTTTGATAATCCGATTTCTCAACAAGCAGCCTGATGATTTTCCAGTGCTGCAGATAACATCTTTCGGTGGTGGCGATGAGCGCAAGAGCGCAAGCTTGAACAGTGAGGGTATTATGGCAGTGGAAGGACAGTCTTATCAATCGCAGAAAAGTGTAATAAAGGTTGTTACCATATTACGGAACCACTCTCTCTGCAATTGAGAACGTAACTAGGAACCTCACATCAGATGGAATTACAGATGACCCTCAGCACTGAAGAATACAAGTTTATCGTAATTCCTAGGCTCATGTATCTGGCAGAATTCACCCTTCAGTTATAAGGTCATAATGGCTGCATCAGATCATCACAACATCTGACATTTTCCATAGAGGGAATACCATGTCAGTTTCGGTACATGTTAGTTTGTTAGAGAACTCAGTTACTGCGTAGATTGTGAAAAACAACGCTTTACTAATAAGTTGCATGACGCATTTTCTTCCTCGATGATGCTCAAGTCGCGACCCCGTACAAAACCAATAAACCAATCGAAAACATTGCTCCAGTTCTTTATACAACTATATCTGTAGCATTCAGTCTTCGTGATATCGCCCTTGAACTAAAATACGAAAATTTAACTCCAGTACATTTCCTATTGTTAGGCGTTTGAAATGAACATGCGACTTGCACCAAAGTTACGCCCTGTTTTCTTGTGGGCAATCACCGAAGTTCCGTTAACGCCCTTGGAGGCCATTCCAGGAAACATTAGCGTAAATTATTACAAAAATAGTATATCTACGCGTGGTTTGCGAAAAGTGAGTTGAGCCTGAAGACACGCTCAGAAATCAGACACAAAACGAAGAGACACATCTGAGGGCCTACGAGTGACTGACACACTGAAAATGAAATGTCTTCTAGATGGCGTAGAACAAATGAAGTTCCGAAGATGTCAAAACACCTAACTTGGTGACTTCCGAAACTCCGGGAAGTCAAGCAGCTGCCGCCCGACGCCTGGAATCTAGGCTTGGCGGCGCTGCAGCCAGCGACAAGTAAGCTCTACGTATCGCCGCCCCCAGGGCCCGGCAGCGCACAGTAATTGTACTGCTGGTGTCGCAGATATGAGTTCCGTCCCCAGAGCCCGTCTCTCGAGATGTCAACCGCAGCCGCAGACGCGCCCTCCCCATCCGCCAAACAGTCCCACTTGTCGATTTCTCTTTCTCCCGCAGCATCCTCGAAATCTCTGCTAAGTCCTTTCTCTCCTCTCTCGTCCGTGTTAGACGCCGAGACGGCTCTACAGTTCTAATCTTTCCTTTTTCTCGATTGTCTTCCGTCTTACCCCATGTTTTCCTGAAATAAGACCGCGCAAACGTCTGCGACAGAGAGCGCCCACTTTGGCGTTTCCGCTGTTGCCAGGGCACTCTCACGACAGGAAATTCTGTTACGTATCAATTCTACGTTTCTTCCTGTACGCAGCTTCTTCCTTAATGTGTCTGTCTTAGGACTGACTCTCCATCGCCTCCTGTTCTGAACATCTTCCTTTATCTATCTGAATTTTCTTCCTCTTCTAATGTAATACTTAATTTCAATTCTCTTCCTATCCCCTCATTCCTTACACTTTTCGCGCTATAATTCTTGTAGCAGACAATTCGTACGTAGTACCTGTCCAAGATTATTCCCTCTCTCTGACCACTTACGATAATTTTGTTCCCGTATTTTATTACTTCTTCATTCTTATGTCTGTCAGTCCGCCTCACCTTAAGCGTTCTTCTCCACAGCCGCACTTTGAAACCTTCTAAACATCTTCCTTCTTTCTTTTTAACTGTCCGTCATTCATTGCTGTATAACACTACACTCCAGACATGTTGTTGTTGTGGTCTTCAGTTCAGAGACTGGTTTGATGCAGCTCTCCATGCTATTCTATTATGTGCAAGCTTCTTCATCTCCCCGTACCTACTGCAACCTACATCCTTTTGAATCTGTTTAGTGTATTCATTTCTTAGTCTCCCTCTACGATTTTTACCTTCCACGCTGCCCTCCAATACTAAACTGGTGATCCCTTGATGCCTCAGGATATGCCCTACCAACCGATCCCGTCTTCTAGTCAAGTTGTGCCACAAATTTCTCTTCTCTCCAATTCTATCGGATACCTCCTCAGTTATGTACCCATCTACAGCATTCTTCTATAGCACCACATTTCGAAAGCTTCTATTCTCTTCTTATTATAACATTTAGCAAATATTTTCCTCAGATCCATTTTAATTGTTCTAGATATTACTAAATGCTTCACCTTTTCAAATGCTCTCTTTCTCATACATATTCTCCACCTTATTTCTTCTGTACAGCTTCCATTCCAAGCCACAGGTACAGAAAGGATTTTACTTATTCTGTATCTTCCCTGTCTAGGAATATGTTCACTGGAGCTTCCTTCAGGCTTATTCTCATCACTTCTGTCTTTCCTATATCTTCGTTCCATAGTTCTTGCTCCTTTTTGCAGTGCTCATGAACATCTTCTGCAGCTTCACTTCTCAGCACTGCTACACCATCTGCGTATTTTGTAGTCTTTATTCTTTCTCCTCGAATTATAATGCCTCTCTCATCATCTATGGCCTTATCTATCTATTCCTCTACAAGTAATAATATTCAGTCGCGTCGGTGCAGTGAACAACCTTGCCTTAGACCCCTTCCAGTACTCATCTGCTCCGCCTCCTTATTCTCTACTGTATCCATCACTTTTTCCTTTGTCTACATGCCTTTTATTAACCACTTATCCTTCCAGTCTGTATCCCCGTCTTCTACAATTCTCAGTAGTACACTCCAATTTACTCTATTGGAAGCCTTCTCCCGGTCGATAAAAGAAATATACTCTGCCTTGCTCATTTCTATCATTATTTCTTCAATCATCCTCAGTGTGCAGCATGCAACATTTCTACACCCAACTGTTTTTCGGCACTGTCTTTTAAAATAAATTCAAAATTGTTCCAAAACCCAGGTTCACGTAGCTAATTGTGACTCACGCAGACAATACTCTTGTTTGTGCGTTTCCTCCAACAACACAGTACTGATACATTTTTAAGGTTTATTTACATATACAAACATTCAACTAGAGTCATCAAATTTTCCGTTATACACCAAGCAAAATTTACGCGTTCCTCTAAGTCTAATATGAAGTAGCAGCCTTTAACCAGAGGTTGAGATGTAGCTCTCCCCGCTAGTCTACCTTGGGCAAGAGTTTCCGTATCTGCATAACTGCTCACTCTACCTCTATTCGGACCTGCTTACTAGGTTGAAGTCATCATCTCTCTCTAAAAATTTTAGCTGACCTCCCCCCAGCCTCACACCATCGCTTTCACTCGTCTCCCGCAACAAACGAACTACGTTTTGATGATTAAGGACGTGTCCAAACAACCTACACTCTCTTTTTGTCAAGTTGTGCCAAGCAACATTTCTGTTCCCAGTTCTAATCAGTTACTGGATCTTCCCGTTTAATCTTCTGCAGCAACTCATTTCAAAAGCTTCTACCCTTTTCATCTTTCTATCTGATTATGATGCCCTTGGAATGAAAATCAGAAGCTGCCACCCAAAATGATGAAAGTGAAAACAGACTGATTCCTAGTTATTGTCATATTTCTTTAGCAGTTTTCCTGTGTACTTAGTTTTTGGAGTACGTGCAGAGCGCATCTGTATATCTGATCGAACTGAAAAACACTGTAAAAAAGAAAATGACACCAATTTCAGCCCTGCGTCTAGCAACACGAACATCAAAGTGCACAGGACTTTGTGGTGTTATTTTCGAAGATTAGTTGGTAGAGGGAAACTGACAACAGACGTAACAAATATAGACCTGCCAATACACGATCACCCTCGTCCTGCCTACTAGTTGTATCTCACAACAACAACCGAATGTCGGACAGTGTTAAGAAAAGATATTTAACTTTCTGACTGGTCCGTACTATAAAGTATAAATATTCGTCTGTTTCCTTCTCAAAATCCGTTGTGTACATAGCCACGCTGTGCAAGCGAGCCAGCTCAGATCCAGGTGAGGGTACCAATGTATATATATATATATATATATATATATATATATATATATATATATATATAAAGAAGTACGTGGAAGCGATACATAAGTTCTAAGCTCAGGCGAGGAGCTATTTCCCGTCGCACAGATATTTCCGAGATAAATGGGGGGAGTCCTTAGAATTTTTCCTGTGTTAACGTAGCAGTCCCCCGGAGCGTAATCCGAGATTACAGACACCGCAGCAACAAGAGCTCCGAGGGATAAGCTGGGACTTGTCCGCTGGGAAAGTGTGATAGCGCATGGGTGTGTGTGTGTGTGTGTGTGTGTGTGTGTGTGTGTGTGTGTAAGCTCCCGTACGTAGTTGCACGCTCCGGGCTATCCCGAAAGGAATGGCCGGAACTCCCCCTTTTTTACCCGCCCCCTACGGAAAGCGAAGTTCTTTTGTCAAGATCTAACCCGCGGCTCCAATAAAACGCAGGCTGGTGGTTTTCGGCTGGCGAGGTAGAAAAAGAAAACGGAAAGAAGCGAGGAAAGAAGGAAACCCAAGGGGCAAGGGGTAGGCCAAGCCGCCCCCACGCCGGGGGATGTTTTCGCAGCGACCACTTCTGCTGCGGCCGCATAATGGCCCCGCCGGGAATTGCCCGCAACCCCAGACCACCAGAAAATATCCCACCACCCTCTCCTGGCCTGTACTGTGTCTCACGTGGACAGGGAGCTCTTCTCCATTTTACCACCTCCTCACGCCTCACACTCATATTCATTTCGATGAAAATGTTACTGACTTCTGTTTTCTCAAAGAGATATTCTAAGGAAGGTATCGCGTTAAAAAGTCACACTCTATTGTGTGTACTGAAGTATGGAGTTACCGGTTGTTGTGGTCTTCTGTTCTAAGAAAGGTGTGGTGCAGTTTTCTATGCAATCTTTTCTCTGCAAAGCTCTTCATCTCTACATAACTACTGCACTCTACAGCCATTTGAACTTGCTTACAAGTTTTGATCTAACTCTACAATTTTTACCCTTCCCGCTCCCTCGCGCCTCGCACTCCACCAACCCACCCCCCAAACAATTCCTTCCATTACTAAATGCCTCATGATGTGGCCTATCAGCCTATATCCCTCCATTTAGTTATCTTGTGCCGACAGTTTATTTTCTGCCATACGTGATAAGTTCCTTTCCTTTAGTTGACCTCCCACCTACTCGTCTGCGTTCTTCTCTAGTGGCATATTTAGAAAGCTTCTATTGTCTTTTTCCATGTTTACAGTTCATGGTTCACTCGTACTTAAGGCAAATACTTGCTGAAATGACTTCCTAATACTTAACACATTCGTGCTGGCATGTACCAATAGTGGCTTACACTCGACTATCCCATCGGGTGGCACATACCGCCGATAGTTCAAGCTCAACAACCCCATTCGGCAGCATGTAACACCGGTAACTCTCACTCGACTATCCCATCAGGCGGCACACACCACTGGTGGTTCGTGCTCAACAATCCCATTGGGCAGCATGTACGAACAGTGACTCGCACTCGAATATCCCATCGAATGGCCCGTGTCACTAGTGGTTCGTGCCCAACAACCCCATTGGGCAGCATACAGCACTTGACTATCCCATCTGGCAACATGCACCACCGGTGGTTCACGCTCAAAAATCCCATTGGGCGGCATGTAACACCAGTGGTCCTCACTCGTCTATCTCATGGGGAGGCACTTGTCACTATTGGTTAATCCTTGACAATGCTATCGTTCGGTATGCACCATGGGTGGTCCACACTGCCCCAACTACGCTACAAGCTATACATAACATGTAATGGATTTCTTATCAACTAGGAGCTATGAAAAGCAGTGAATACAACTTTGTGTTGACCTTCAATGACAGGGCTTTCTGAACAAATGAGATACCAGTATCACATAATATGTGATTAATTTAGTGTAAAATTTTTATTATCTCTTTTTTTACGGATTTAAACCGAAGGTCAGTATATTAATGTAGCCAGGGTACTTGAATATGTGCGTCGCCCTTCATTTTGAGGAGAGGAAAAGCAGTGCCGCCAGATGAAGTAAATCATGAATACACGCGCGCCACACAGAAGGAGCACAATAGTCAGTGCCAGTGTGGACGTGTTACATTTCTGTTCAATGCTAGTAAAATCTTTTTTCACCCAACCTTTTCTTGCTGTTGCCAGTCTGTATTTTATATCCTCATTACTCAGGCCACCGTGAGTTATTTCGCTGCCTTAATGACATAACACGCCCATTAATTCTAGTATCAAATTTTCTAATGTAGTTTCTTCAGAAACTTTTACTTTTCTTTGCGTTCATCTTAAAACTTCGTTTAGAGATACTCTCCTAGTATTTTGCCATCCAAACCCTACAGTTTTTTATTTCCAGTTGAATATTCATTTACTTTTTATATATCTACATGGTTTCCTTTGCAGTTTGCTCAATACAAAGATTGAGTAATATGGGGCCAGGCTATATAGCCTTAGCATCTCTTAATATCCTTCGACTCAGTCTTCGGTCAACAGTTCGTTTTACGTATACTTTGTTGACAAACTTTCGCTCCCTGCAATTTACCAGTAACAGCTTCAAAATCGTGATGACATTTTTTATGGTACACTTACTAGAAATGACATGCGCTGTAAAAACAAAATACACTTCAGTGAGACGTAATTGAAATTTCATCAAGAGTTCCGTATATCACAGTAAGTTTGTCGATAAATAGTACCCGCCACTTTGCTCAGTATTACCTGTTACAAACTATGTAACGGTATACTGGACAGTTTACGATGTGCTATAAATATTCAGTGGTTCATGTTTCATCAAAAATCCTGTAAATTTTCCTTCTCGATTCATCCCGTCTTGCCCTTCTCATCTTTCAGCAACCAGCCAAAACAGTAAAGCCGTTACCTGGACAGTACAACTTTCCCCCATCGCTGAAGTTTCGACATTTACACAAGTAGCAGTTACTGTGACGAACCGAGTGAAAACAGAGATACCTTCATTGTGTGCCTTTCGTCACGCAATATCAAGCAAGTAGTAGGTCGACAACACCGGACTGGGGCGGATCAGACGAGTGTGTTCTCTAGTCAGGCGGGGTGTCCGCCGAAAGAATACAGTGGTGGTACCGCTGCTCCGACCAAATACTACGAAGGCTCTATCCAAACAACGCGGCAGACAGTTCGTTCTCCATTCCCCAATTCTGGAGTGGCCGTTGGTAGTGCAACATACTGTTTTTCTCATCAACATCTCAGCTGTTGAGTTCGTGAGGTCTTTTCAACGTCAATACGCTGAAGTGTTGCGAACCACGTGAAATGAGAATCTCAGTCCGTTGCAAAACTTGCCTTTTTTTTTGGAAATTGTTCGAACGGTCTTCGTGATTCCAGTTGCAATAGAGCTTCTTGTTCCAGTTCAAGGATGCCTCCCCTCAGAAAAGAGTAGTTTTTAAGTAATATGTACATACTTTCTTCGCAGAAACAGTCACGCATCTAGTCTTCACGCACCATAGTCAATTAAAGTATACATGCGTTGCACTAGCGTTACCACACCTACACCGAGATTCAACAAGAGTTTAAAATTTTACGTAGGAGTTTTACTAGTCTTTCTTGTCCCACTACTAGGTGCACACGGATCCTTCACAAAAAGCTTTGCTCTTTAAAACATTAGGAAATAAATCAAAGAAATGTTTTGACGTTTAGCAGATACCAAATACCGCGTGCCTCGAATAAAAATTGATGTATGCAAGATGGAGAGCAATAATTTTGTAGCAATAATCGTAAGCAATAAAATTGTTAAATAACTCATCATAGTTCATACATCGAAGGTTGATAGGTGAGTGTTCAGACATCGAGTTACTGTGATAACAATACTCCCTCTACTGGTAGCGTTCATTGTAGGGTTCTCACAGCAATAGCATGACAGTGGCAATATTTAAACAACCGGGTTTTCCGTTTTGAATAACATTATACACCAGTAAAAAAACGTTTACTTGATTACTACCGTCTCTTGGCTACATTTCATAGCCACCACGTGTTACCGCTTGATATTACAACTCGGATTATTATCTAGTCAAAAACGCCGCACAGCGTGTAGGTTAGGTGATTTTTAATACTCCACTTTGTTCAGATACGCTACAGTAACGGCAGAACTCTTGTTGAATTGTGGCCAAAGTACTTAACACGGTAGTAATGTGCAGTGTGTGAGTGTGTGAGTGGGATGCAAGCGAGCGAAACGTCGCACGGCGTCCACATTGTTTATGATATGTACTCTGTTTTATAGCATTTCACTGGCAGAAACTGGGGCGGCAGGAGGGCTGCGAGAAGCTCTCCCTCATACCTGGGCCACAAAAGTAGCCAAGGGACTTCCGTTCGGCTGTGTTTCCAGAAATCTCGTACTGTACGTTCGGTGATCCGAATTCACATCCATACCGCGGTTTTATTCAAAGAACAACGAGGTCTCATAGACTTTTGCTTCAAAATTAGCAGTTAACGTGCCTGTCGTATCTATAAGACTTAGTTCCGCCCTTTAGTAGCGTAACAAACAACGAATTCAAGAAATAGTACTTCGCACGTATTGTCAAAGCAATAATTTTCAAACTGAACGTTAGGAACGTTTAGGGTAGACAGAAATATTTTGTATCAGAATTCCTAGAAAATCAAGTTCGACAATGTTTTAGGAGTGACTTCTTTTACACACTGTTAAATGTTTTTAGTTGTACTATAATTGTGATTTCATCAGTACTCGAAGCAAGAATGATCGAGCAAATTAGCAATAAAAATAAACGCCATATTATTGTCATCTCACTCCAGATGGGCTTAAGGCATATGAAATCATGTTTCTCTGTCTTTCAGTTTCACGATAATAAGACACTTATAATGAAATATGGTAATATGATTTGAAGTTGTCAACCACATTGTTATCTTTGAGTACTCGTCCCAATAGGCAGGTAGACTGTTACAAACTTAACGCCGACGGGGCAAAGGTATAAAGGAAGGGCCTCACGCGGTTCTTCGTATTTCGCTTCCAGGAGAATGTCAGGTATTCACAAGCAATAATAATGTAGTCGGGCCGAGAAGAAGAAATTATAGATAGTCATTTGAAAATGATATTTATGTAAGAGACTCAAAGAAGGCCCATATAAATAAGATTATAGCAATATAGACCGAACTATATATACAAATAAATTATTTAATTCAGTAATGATTATAGAAAAATCAGTAAAAATTTAAACCATAAAAATATTAAGCGCCATATGCTTTGCAACGAAAATATAGTTTTAAAAAAGAACTTAGACGATATTCATACAGAATGGACTGATAGGGTAGGCGGCCTCTAGAGGTAAACGTTCCAAACTAAAAAAAGTAGTCTAAAGCAAAGTCAAACTGCTTCTAGCATAAGACTTAATAATATTCTTCCGTTTGAGTTACACATCGCGAGTGCCAATAGGAAAGCGAATTTTTGTTTAAGGTGAATTAGAGGAGATATATAGCTTCTTTACCTACTTTTAATCATATTCAGCAGTTGAGCGCATATTTCATATGGAAGCAGTATCACTCTTAAAAACTTCTGCACTGCCTTAATAAAATATTATATCTAATAGAGTAAGAAGAACTGCCGTCGACTTGAATCGATATTTATTGATCATCAGAGTACGTAGCCTTTAGTTTCGCTTAGGGTAAGGCTGTTAGCGCAAGCAATCGCTTTTCTTTCATGAAATACTCCTCCCGACTTGTCATAGTTTGAAAATCTACCTCTTACGAGTCCCCTTTGCTCAGTTTAGTCCCAACTACTACGTCGCATCTCTCGCCATCTCGAACCACCATAATGGTCCATTAGTCAATAATTCTCCACCCACGCTTATAGCATCCGCTACTGAAATTATTAAAACACGTAGGGCAAGTAAATGCTAAGTATACCGCTAAGCCTTTTACAATTTTGAGAAAAGAAAAGTTGTATCCCCTGCGCAAGCAGTGTTTCCTTGCGGGTTCTGGAGGCCGAATGTGATGTGTAGAGCGGAAAGACTCCTAGCGCTGTCTTGCGGTGTAAACTGTACGTAAACAGCAATGACGAGCTAGCAGCAGCTTATGCGCATCCACTCCGGACTTCATTTTCTTTTGTGAATAAGAATTTCAAAATGCTGAGACTAGCTGGCAATTATCTTTATTATTTTCTTACAAAAAAAACTGAATCGAACTAGTCAAATGATAACTGTCTAAATATTTTTGAAACTTTTTTCTTGTAAGTATATATTTCTCTCAAATGTATTTTATTGTATATTATTTAAGTGTTGTATCTTCTGTGAATGTTCACAATATTCTAGTATTCTTGTTGTATTCACTATTGTCAGATTCCTAGTCATCATTTGAGAAGACGTGTTTTTTGCAGTACAGTGTTGTTCTGTCGCGTGTTATTGTAGCGTGTATTGATTGTAAAGTCGTACGTAAGCCCTGCCTTTTCAGCGGATTCCTTTTCATTGTCGACTGAAATGTGTTTTTTTTAATCTTTTTTTTTTCATTTCGCATGTGAGTAAATTGTAAGAACTTGTTTGTGCGCCGTCGCGAGACGGCCAGTTGTGTATGTTCGAGAGAACACGAAGAGCAACCAGAAAGGAAACTGCCCTGAATAAAGTGAGCCGCAAAAGCCGCGAGGCGGGGCGGCCCAGCTCAAGTCTGCGATATCTGATATACCTAGCAAGTTGGACTCTGACCCACTACCCACAGCGGCTGATGACGGCCGCTGACCATATTGTACTGCATTTGCAAGACACTACATAGCGAATTTTGTAATATATTTTCGTAATAAATAGTGTAGA
Organism: Schistocerca serialis cubense; assembly: GCF_023864345.2. Lineage (NCBI taxonomy): Eukaryota > Metazoa > Arthropoda > Insecta > Orthoptera > Acrididae > Schistocerca > Schistocerca serialis. The sequence continues at coordinate 337,358,212 of NC_064638.1, forward strand.
AAAGACTCAGTGTTTTCTTTTGTTCCTTACCACGACTGCCAACTACAAATAGTGTTACGGATATAAGTGTAATATTGTGATCATTGTACCTCAATATGTACCCACTCCAGTGTATCAGTTGCTTTTCCTCCATGTCAAACAGTCGTCGCCGCGCGGGATTAGCCGAGCGGTCTAGGCGCTGCAGTCATGAACTGTACGGCTGGTCCCGGCGGAGGTTCGAGTCCTCCCTCGGGCATGGGTGTGTGTGTTTGTCCTTAGGATAATTTAGGTTAAGTAGTGTGTAAGCTTAGGGACTGATGACCTTAGCAGTTAAGTCCCATAAGATTAAAAAAAAAAAAAAAAAAAAAAAAACAGTCGTCCTACAAACACGTCACATAATTTACAGCCTGATGTTTTCTGCCCAGTAGTAATTCACCACTATGTGGACTACGCTTTTCAGCGAAGATTAACCGTTTTACGTCTACGCATCCACATTTCAATATGTGACATGCTGCGTAGGGGAAAATACAAGCATTAATGACCTGCTCTTGCCACACGTACTTGAAGGTACCAAGAAAACCTAAAAACATACTGCATCTAATAGCTGTAATTATCAGCCTGTAAATGAAGTAAATTCTTGTGTAATGTTGATCAGTACAATCAAAATATCTGCACTTATAACCCTCACAACATGTATTTATAGATGCACAATATTCTGCTAAGGACAGGTATACTGACATATTCTTCTGCTTCAATTTATGTCACGACAAATAATTCCACGAGACACTTTTTCCCATACACACATTTGAAGTAGGTACTTGGGATATGCTTTGCTTAAAGGCATTAAACATGTGACAGAATAATTAACCGAAAGCTAAATGTTACGTCTAAACTGCCACCATTTGTCTAGTTTATAGCAGGTCTGTTCGCAGTTGCCCAGCTGGGTTAACGGTTCTGCGCTGTGTAATATCAATTGCGTCATTATTTTCTGCCATTCTGAAGCATTCACACAGGAATGACACATTTAAAATCTACACTCATGCCATAAGAGAGTCTCAAAGCCACGATGTAGAGTGTAAATAGAAAGTACTTCGACAATTTATTGTTTTGTTTACAGAAATACTGTGTGAAACCACTAGTATTAAACAATCTTCAGTATAACAGGGGATACTTTCACCATATAGACTATTTTTTTTAATTTATGGCAGATACCAGTTCATGCCAGTATTAACTGGAGAATCACTGTTCATTGTGTCAAATAATTACATGAAATGGCTTCATTACAACACCAAGGAAATACTTCTCTCTTGCTACGTCTCTTTAAGTAACGCGACGCAGTCACTTATCAGCAATAAATCCTGAAATGCATTTCTCACTATTCAGTTTTAAGGATATCAGTAATCAGTGTTCTTTACGTTTTACAGGACTCACTTCCTTTAGCATTCACTTCTATTTGAAGAGCAACCGCAAGGTGACATTTTGTTCAGTGGATGCTGTCTTAAAATAGACCAATGAGATCACAAAGGAAAAAAAAGTTTTTGTATCGAAATGTGACTTATACCACGTAAAACATTACCTGTGTAGCAATTGAAGCTTCCGGAATCGGTCTAAATGAAGTATTCAAATCTAGTAAAAACCACACACACGGACACTGCTCGCTTCGTCTTAAGCCACGTGTTAACAACTGTTTCCATAGAAATTTTCTTAGCAAGACGCCTTTAAACTGAGCCCTTTTTTACACAAAAGACGAGTATGATAAGAACACCTAAAATGAACCTGAGAAACATATTTGCGTCGCCACCGCTGTAGTATGCGTTAGGAAAGAAAACCTTGCTTGATACCAGTCTTTTCACAAAATTATTTAGTGTGTCGGGGACCATACAATATTACAGTAAATCATCAATTGACTAATGGAACTTTCTAATTGAAACGTTTTACAAACGTTGCATTCACAACATCAAACCAAGAAAATAATCAGTATTTTAACGTTTATTAGCATTACATTTCATTGACTACTCGCATTTTGATGATTGGTGCGTTGTCCGAAATCTGTCGAAGTGAAAGCTGATAACGCAACTGAATTTTAGCGACTCATTTGCAAGAAACATGCCTATGAGAGTGGAACTTGACACAAAATTCATTGTCTCCACTAGCAAGTCAACATCGTAAATCACCTCATCTGACGAGTCTTGACGACTCAACGCAAAACTTAGTTAATGACTGCACGAGGCGCCCAGCTGCGGCCCTGTTGACCTCTTCGCCGAGTCGAAGACGCACCCGCGTCGACAGCTGGCTGAGCGGCAACTCCAGCATTTCCCCTAGGAGTAGGGGCCTGTCTGTGGCAATGGTAAGTATCAGAGTAAAGGAGGTTCGCTGTAACAGGCTTAGATTAGATTAGATTTTTTCGTTCCATAGACCCAAAAAATTTGGTGATTCTCGTGGGTATGGAACAAGTCAAAAACTATGAAAATAAAAACATAATACATTTTAATATAATACTTAGTATCCTGACCATTTGTCAGGAGACTGTCAAAATAGGTGAACACAATGCGGTAAACTGGAACATCTAATATTTAATGAATTAACACACTGTCAGAAAGAAACATTTTTGTGCACTATTAATAAATTTATCATACACAAATTAGCTAATCTTGACCGTTGTGGCCAAGTGCTATCAAAACTAATGTCTATCAGAAATCTTCAATTTTTTGGTCCTGTCCTCCTCAGTTGCGCGTAATACTACGGTATGTTGATGATTTTCACTTATGGACCGTCTGACAGCAACTGAATGAAACACAATGTTAGTGCCATACGCGTTTCGCCTTTATTTTCTGCAAGGCATCATCAGTGGCCTGTAATATGTACATATGTTAGCTATTTTATTTACATTTTTGTCACTGTGCCTATAGGTTATAAACAGTTCTGGTGGTTGGTATTTCCTATTAAGTAGTAATGTTTTGAACTGTACTTACAGGTTGCGTAGACAGTTTCTTACATATTACGCTCCTGTTGCATTTTTGGTCTTGTTCTTCTTCCTATGAGCGCCAATTTGCTGTTTTTTCTGCATTCCACAGCACTATGCACTGAACGCTTTTTTTAATGCAATGTTTTGGTTTCTGTTGCCGACTGTCAAATGTTTTTGCCAGAGATCGAATATTACTGCCAAACTTATGAGTGTAACTATCGAAGTATCTGTGGTCTGTTCGTTGTTCGTGTATGCATTTGTGTGTGTGTGTGTGTGTGTGTGTGTGTGTGTGTGTGTGATTTTGGTGTCATATTAATTTAATTTTTTTGTATTTAATTATTTATTTATTTATTTATTTTTTTTTTTTTGGGGGGGGGGGGTCGGCTGTGTGTGTGTGTGTGTGTGTGTGTGTATTTTGGTGTTATATACTTTTCTTTTATGTTATCATTTCCTTTATTAATTGTAGTAAGGAGCCTGTGCTGATGTGTGTTTGTTCATTTATCACATGTTTGTTTTCTGCTATGGCTTTCTGGATGTGGAAGTTTTCTTGCATTTGTATAAGATGTTTGTCATGGTTGCTTATTCTCATTATTTTCATTTCTTGTTCCATGTTTGTAGGATGATGGTTGTAGTGTTTTAAATGCTCTGCAAATGTGGAATGGTTTGTTTCATACTTCCAACATCTGATATGTTCTTTGTATCTTGTTTCAAAATTCCTGCATGTCATGCCTATGTATACTGCATCACAACTTTGACATTCAAGTTTATATATTCCTGATTGTTGGAATTTGTCCCTCTTGGTAGCTGGCTGGCTTAGGTGTGATTGAAGGGTTTGCCCAGGCTTATATGCTATTTTGAAGCCCTGTCTCTTTAGGATATTTGCAACTCTGTGTGTTAGTTTATGTGTGTAGGTCATGGTGTACCATCTGGTTCTTTTCTGTGTGGTGTTGTCATTGTGTGTGTTTGTTGAGTGTGTTTGTAAGTTTTCATCTTGTGAGTTCTTTTGTATTGTGGAAATGTTGTGTTTGTTTTTTATTTGTGTTTTTATTTTTTGATTGAGCCTGCGTACCACATGTGTGTCATACCCGTTGTTCCTAGCTATTTGTATGATCGTGTTCATTTCTTGTTCATAGTTTCTCTTACTGAGTGGGATTCTGTTTAATCTATGTAACATGTGTCTTAGTGCTGCAAATTTCTGGCTTTGGGGGTGGTTGGATGTGGAATGTATTATTGTGTCCGTGGCTGTTGGTTTTCTAAAGATGTTAAATGTATGTTTTCCATTTTCTTTTTTAATTGTAATGTCAAGAAAATTTATTTGATTTTCTTTTTCTTTTTCAAGTGTGAATTTTATGTTCTTATGAGCTTTGTTTATTTCTGAATGGAGTTCATCTATTTTTTCACTTGGCTCGTCTATCAAACAAATAATGTCATCCACGTATCTGTACCAATATATGATTTTGAAACTTTCATTTGTGGTTATCTTATCAAATATCTGATTTTCAAGGTGACTGATGAAAATGTTTGCTAGTGTTCCTGATATTGGGGATCCCATGGGCAGTCCATCAGTTTGTAGATAATATTCTTCCTCAAACTGAAAGTAGTTTTGTTCAGTTGTCAGTCTGAGCATATCTGTTATTTCTTTTATTGCGTCTGTGGTGAGGTTGCTGTGGGATGAGAGATTTTGTTCTATGATTTCTATTGTTTCTGTGATAGGGATGGAGGTATACATATTTTCTATATCGAATGAAATCAGTGATGCTGTGTGCGGTACCTGTATGTTCTGTATATTTTCTATTAGGTTTCCAGTGTTTATCAGTGTTCTGTTGTTTTCTACTTTATAGTGTTTTGTAACTAACTTTTGGAGGTGTTTGGCTATGCGGTATGTTGGGGCTTTCTTGAAGTTGATAACAGGTCTCATTGGCATTCCGTCTTTATGTACTTTTGGTTGACTGCGGAGTGTTGGTGCTTGAGGGTTTTTCTGCGTTAAGTAGTATTTTTGTTTGTCTGTGAGTGTGTGTTCAATGTTTTTCAGTGTTCGTTTCACATTTGCCTGGAATCGTGTAGTAGGATCTGACTTCAGTTTTTGTATTGCGTTGGTGTTTATGTATTCCTTGGTTTTTGTGATGTATTGCTCTTTATCCATGAGTACTGTTACATTTCCCTTGTCTGCTCTTGTTATTAATACATTGTTGTTTGTTAACTTTTGTTTTAACCTTTTCATAGTAGCTGCTTCTGTTTGGTTGTTCTTATTGTGTGTCTGCTGTGTTTGTTTTATTATGCCTTTTATTTCTTCTTTTACTAGTTCTCTTGTCAGTCCTATGTTTATTTCACAATTATTTTGTTGTTCTTCACGTGTAAGGATGTGTTCGGTTTCTACTATGAGATTTTCTATGTATTGATTGTTCACCTTGCTATTGGTGCAGTGTTTCAAACCTTTTTCCAAGAGCATTTTTTCGTTTTCGTGTAGTTCTGTCTCTGTTAGGTTAACTAAGCGTGGATGGAATGAGTGTTGGTGTTCATGTGGTTTCACATTTAAAATGTAAATGTATTTTTGCGTCTTTTTTACTGTTAGTTTCATTATCTTGTGTTTATGTTTGTTTTGTAAATGTTTCATTGCTATGTATGTGTTGTGCTCAGTTTTTTCTACTAGTGCCATGAAAACTGCGGCGTTTCCTACGTTTTTTGCCAATTCTAGATGAGTCTCATAGAGCATCATGTTTAGGTGCTGTTTTTTCGAATAGAGCATCTTAATTTCATGTAGTAACCAATATCGTTCTGCAAATGATTTCGACTTTTGTGCCACTGTAGAACTGTTTTTAACCTTTACATTAATGTAGCTTGGAATTAAATCGTTCTTTTTGCATGTTCTGTTGAATTTTATATGCTGTATCGTCTTATGGAGTCTCAGATGTATTTTCTTGAACCTGTTGTACACGTTGAAAAAAAAAAAAAAAAAAAAATTAAATACAAAAAAATTAAATTAAATTAATATGACACCAAAATCACACACACACACACACACACACACACACACACACACACACACAAATGCATACACGAACAACGAACAGACCACAGATACTTCGATAGTTACACTCATAAGTTTGGCAGTAATATTCGATCTCTGGCAAAAACATTTGACAGTCGGCAACAGAAACCAAAACATTGCATTAAAAAAAGCGTTCAGTGCATAGTGCTGTGGAATGCAGAAAAAACAGCAAATTGGCGCTCATAGGAAGAAGAACAAGACCAAAAATGCAACAGGAGCGTAATATGTAAGAAACTGTCTACGCAACCTGTAAGTACAGTTCAAAACATTACTACTTAATAGGAAATACCAACCACCAGAACTGTTTATAACCTATAGGCACAGTGACAAAAATGTAAATAAAATAGCTAACATATGTACATATTACAGGCCACTGATGATGCCTTGCAGAAAATAAAGGCGAAACGCGTATGGCACTAACATTGTGTTTCATTCAGTTGCTGTCAGACGGTCCATAAGTGAAAATCATCAACATACCGTAGTCTATCAGAAATTTTTACTTCAGCTGGCTTAACAGTCTCTGTTAAGATATTCATCTACAGAGAATAAGGAGTTGCCTATCAAAAAGCATGCAGCATTATCGCCAATGGAGCATGTGTGTTTACAACTTCCAAGCTTGGTTGATAACAGTCCTTTATTCATTGTTATAACTAGGAATAACACAATAAATAGCCGGCCGGAGTGGCCGAGCGGTTCTAGGCGCTACAGTCGCAGGTTCGAATCCTGCCTCGGGCATGGATGTGTGTGATGTCCTTCGGTTAGTTAGGTTTAAGTAGTTATAAGTTCTAGGGGACTGATGACCTCAGAAGTTAAGTCCCATTGTGCTCAGAGCCATTTGAGCCATTTTTTAACACAATAAATACATCACCATTATAAGGTTTATTTACACAAAACTGATACAAATAATTCTGTTACCAAGGGCCAACTTGTAGATTGTAGGGAAAAATATATAAATTGATGGTGGTTATACCAATGTCCAGGAAGAGCAAGTGAAATCCAGAATTCCGGCGAAATCGCTAGTCCATTGACATTCTACATTATCTGATCAAAAGCATCCGGACACCCCTAAAAGCATACGTTTTTCGTATTAGATGCATTGTGCTGCCATCTGCTGCCAGGTACTCCATATCAGCGGCCACAGTAGTCATTAGACTTTGTGAGACAGCAGAATGGGGCGCTCCGCGGAACTCACGGACTTCCAACGTGGTCAGGAGATTGGGAGTCACTTGTGTCGTACGATTGTAAGCGAGATTTTCACTCTCCCAAACATCCCTAGGTCTACAGTTTCCGATGTGATAGTGTAGTGGAAACGTGAAAGGACACGTACAGCACAAAAGTGTACAGGCCGACCTCGTCTCATGACTGACGGAGACAGCCGACAGTTGAACAGGGTAGTAATGTGTAATAGGCAGACATCTATCCAGACCATCACACAGGAATCCCAAACTGCATCAGGATCCAGTGCAAGTACTATGAGAGTTAGGCGGGAGGTGAGAAAACTTGAATTTCATGGTCGAGCGGCTACTCATAAGCCACACATCACGCCGGTAAATACCAAACGACTCCTCGCTTGGTGTAGGGAGCGCAAATATTGGACGTTTGAACAGTGGAAAAAGTTGTGTGCAGTGACGAACGACGGTTCACAATGTGACGATCCGATGGCAGGATGTGGATATGGCGAATTCCCGGCAAATGTTACCTGCCAACGTGTGTAGTGCCAACAGTATAATTCGGAGGAGGTGGGGTTATGGTGTGATCGTATTTTTCAATGTACGAGGCTTGCACCTCTTGTTGTTTTGCGTGGCACTGTCACAGCTCAGACCGACATTGATGTTTTAAGCACCTTTTTGCATCTCAGTGTTGAAGAGCAATTCGAGGATGGCGACTGCATCTTTGAACACGATCGTACACCTTTTCAGACAGCACGACCTGTGGCGGAGTTTTTACACGACATTAACATACTCATAATGGGCTGGCCTGCACAGAGTCCAGACCTGAATCCTACAGAACACCTTTGAGATGTTTTGGAATGGTGACTTCGTGCCAGGCCTCACCGACCAACATCAAATGGTTCAAATGGCTCTGAGCACTATGCGACTTAACATCTATGGTCATCAGTCCCCTAGAACTTAGAACTACGTAAACCTAACTAACTTAAGGACATCACACAACACCCAGTCATCACGAGGCAGAGAAAATCCCTGACCCCGCCGGGAATCGAACCCGGGAACTCGGGCGCGGGAAGCGAGAACGCTACCGCACGACCACGAGCTGCGGACACGACCGACATCGATACCTCTCCTCAGAGCAACACTCAGTGAAAAATGGGCTGCCATTCCCCAAGAAACCTTCTAGCACCTGATCGAACATATACCTGCGAGAGTGGAAGCTGTCGTGGAGGCCAAGGGTGGGTCAACACCAAACTGAATTCCAGCATAGCCGATGGAGGGCGCCACGAACTTGTAAGTCATTTTCAGCCAGGTGTCAGGATGCTTTTGATCACACAGTGTATGTAGCAGCCTCAGCCCCTATACAGCCTACGACATTAGCTTACTCCTATTTAAAAACGTTAACATTTTAGGAACCCAAACTCAGAAAAGTCTTGATAATCATAAAAACATACTACAGTGATACAAATCAGCAATAAAGACGATTTAGTAACATTAAATGAGGATCGTTTTGTGAAACGGGTCACCCACATACGGAGACGGTGGTAGTATCGCGTTTACAAAGTATGAAAGGGCAGTGCATTGCTGGAGCTATCATTCGTACTCAGGTGATTCAGGTGAAAATGTTTCCTACGTGGTTGTGGCCGCACGACGGGAATTAAGACACTTTGGAGGCGAAATGGTAGTTGGAGCTGGATAAATGGACATTCTATTTCGGATATCTTAGAGAATTCAATACCGCGAGACCTACAGTTCAAGAGCGTGTCGAGAACACCATATTTCTGGCATTATCTCTCACCACGGACAACGCAGTGGCCGACAGCCGTCACTAAACGACCGAGAGCAGCGGCGTTTGAATGAAGTTGTCAGTGCTAGCAGACAAGTCCACTGAGTGGAATAACCGCAGTAATCATTATGGGACATAAGACGAACGTACCCTTTAGGACATGGCGGCGACATGTGGCGTTAATAGGCTATGGTAGCAGACGACCGATTCGAGAGCCACTGTTAACAGCACATCATGGCGCGAAGCAGCTCTCGTGGCCTCGTGACCATGTCTGTTCGACACTAGACGACAAGTAAACCGTGACCTGGTCAGATGAGTCCCGACTTCCGTTGGTAAGAGCTAATAGTAGGACTCACGCAGACACGACGAAGCCATGGACCAAAGTTGTTAACAAGGCATTGCGCAAGCTGGTGGTGGCTCCAAAATGGTGTGGACTGCGTTTACATCGGATGAACTTGGACGTCTAGTCCAACTGAACGGATCATTGACTGTAAATCGTTGTTTTTGTTGTGGTCTTCAGTCCTGAGACTGGTTTGATGCAGCTCTCCATGCTACTGTATCCTGTGCAAGCTTCTTCATCTCCCAGTACTTACTGCAACCTACATCCTTCTGAATCTGCTTAGTGTATTCATCTCTTGGTCTCCCTCTACGATTTTTACCCTCCACGCTGCCCTCCAATGCTAAATTTGTGATCCCTTGATGCCTCAAAACATGTCCTACCAACCGGTCCCTTCTTTTTGTCAAGTTGTACCACAAACTCGTCTTCTCCCCAATTCTATTCAATACCTCCTCTTTAGTTATGTGATCTACCCATCTAATTTTCACCATTCTTCTGTAGCATCACATTTCGAAAGCTTCTATTCTCTTCTTGTCCAAACTATTTATCGTCCATGTTTCACTTCCATACATGGCTACACTCCATACAAATACTTTCAGAAACGACTTCCCGACACTTAAATCTATAGTCGATGTTAACAAATTTCTCCTCTTCAGAAACGATTTCCTTGCCATTGCCAGTCTACATTTTATATCCTATCTACTTCGACCATCATCAGTTATTTTACTCCCTAAATAGCAAAACTCCTTTACTACTTTAAGTGTCTCATTTCCTATTCTAATTCCCTCAGCATCACCCGATTTAATTTGACTACATTCCATTATCCTCGTTTTGCTTCTGTTGATGTTCATCTTATATCCTTCTTTCAAGACACTGTCCATTCCGTTCCGTTATGTTCGGCTAATTGGAAACTATTTGCAACCATTCGTTCCCAAACAACTATGTCAGCAGGCCACAGATGTTCGCGATTGGTTTGGAGCTCATTCTGGATAATTCGAGCGAATGATTTGGCCGGCGAAATCGTCCGACATGAATTCCGTCTAACATTTATGGGACGAACCGGAGACGTCAGTTCGTGCACAACTTTCTGTGCCGACAACACTTTCGCAATTGTGGATGGCTGTAGAGGCAGTATGGCTCATTTCTGCAGGGGACTTCCAACGACTTTTTGAGTTCAAGTCAGTCGAGTTTCTGTGAGATACAACAGATTACTAAGAGGAATCTCATGACTGAAGCATCAGCGTACGTCTCACTCGGTTGTGGGTGGCTGGGAACAAAATATTTCTTATCAGGAATCGCTCTAATAAACACTGTACACATTCGTAAATATTGCGGGCAACAGTGATTCTTGAGTGCCATGTTGACGCTCGCAGCACGCACACACACACATACACACACACACACACACACACACACACACACACACACACACCGGTGGTGTCATCCTCAGTTCCAAACTGATACTATATATTATTCAGTTCTGCACATCTAGGGTAGAACACCAGTGACAGTTGTAACTCATTATGAGGAAATAATAAATGGGATCGACACTTAAAATTTCTTAGGTGTCCACACTGATGAGAATTTGAACTGGAAAGGCACATTTTGTAACTATTAAAACAACGTAGTTCAGCCACATTTGCATTCAGAGTCATTGTATATCTTGGGGAGAGACAAATCAGAAAGTTGGCAAATTTTGGATGTTTTCATTCAATAATGTCATATGGAATACTGTTCTGAGGTAACTCGTCTTTTAGAAAGAAAGTCTTAATTGGTCGAAAACGCAGGCTGTACGAATAATATGTGATGTTCAGCCACGATCATCTTGTAGACGTCTATTTAAGAAGGTGGACATTCTGACTACTGCTTCGCAGTGTACTAATTCCCTCATGGCAAAAATGGCTCTGAGCACTATGGGACTCAACTGCCGAACTAGAACTAGTTAACTTAGAACTAGTTAAAGCTAACTAACCTAAGGACATCACAAACATCCATGCCCGAGGCAGGATTCGAACCTGCGACCGTAGCGGTCTTGCGGTTCCTGACTGCAGCGCCTTTAACCGCACGGCCACTTCGGCCGGCCAATTCCCTCATGAAGTTTGTAGTAAATAATCAACTAAAGATCAAAAGGAACAATGATTTACGCAATAACAATACCGAAAGGAAAAATGACATTCATCACTCCACGTTAAGGTTGTCTGTAGCACAAAAAGGGATGCACAACGCTAAGGCAAAAATTTTTGATCACTTAACCAGAATTTGACAGACAGCACAGTAAAATTTTAAAACCAACTGGAAAAATACTCCTACACAACTCCTGATATTCTGTAGAAGAATTATTATTATTTTAATGCATGAAAGGCAACGGTCTTGCCGCTGTGGATACACCGGTTCCCGTCAGGTCACCGAAGTTAAGCGCTGTCGGGCATGGCAGACACTTGGATGGGTGACCATCTGGGCCGCCATGAGCTGTTCCCATTTTTCGGGCTACACTCAGCCTCTTGAAGCCAATTGAGGTCCTACTCGACCGAAGAGTAGCGGCTCCGGTCACAGAAAACCATCTTAAGGTGCGGGAGAGCGGTGTGCTGACCACACGCCCCTCCTATCCGCATCCTCAGCTGAGGATGACACGGAGGTCGGATGGTCCCGACGGGCCACTTGTGGCCTGAAGACGGAGTGCATGTGTGAAAGCCCGCTTCTGTATATTAAAAAATAAATACACAAAATGAAATAAAAGTAAAATAAAATGAAATACACTTACAAATGTTCAGCATGTAGCCACATTTACAAGTTAATTTACATCCACATCATTACGATTTAACTGGCAAAATGTCTGCTTCGATAGCTGAGTGGTCAGCGCGGCAGAATGTCATGCAAAGGAGCCCGGTTTCGATTCCCGGCTGGGTCGGAGATTTTCTCGGCACAGAGACTGCGTGTTGTGTCGTATTCATTATCATCTCATCTCCATCGACGCACAAATCGCCGAAGTGGCATCAATTAAAAAGACTTGCACCAGGCGACAGGTCAACCCAACGGGAGGCCCTATCCACACGACATTTATATATTTAACGTGCAAAATGATCCACTGAACGCGAAACAAGCCATCTAACTAGACTAATAGCAGGCGACAATGTGTTGGACGTCCACTCGTTATCACGGAGTCCAGGCACGAGTCCTGCCCACCCCGTACAGCAAGATAGGTGGCGACTTGTGGCAGACTCGGGGACGAAGTTGAATGTTGGGGGCGCCAAAGAGTTTCTGAGCTCATCGTTCGGTGCACACGGTGCTCTGCGGCAGACGACCCATATGTATCTCCATGTTGACTTAAATTACGGTTGTAGTGAAAACGAGAGATCGTTGAAACGAGACCACGAGTCAAGATCGGAAGATTCACTACTGTTATTAAGTTAGGTCGACGGTCGAGCCTTTATGCACCATGCTGCACCATGCTCTGAACAGGCGCCGTACTTCGGACGTAGCCCGGTGAAGGCGATAACATGCAACGGAGACATTCAGGCACATTCATACCGGCTGCAAAGGGACCTGTGGCTGTTGTCGAAGGCACCGCGACAGCTGTAGATTGCTTGAACATTACTCCGAACCATCTGCATCCCCTCATGCTCGATGTCTTCCTTGACGGCGCTGGCGTCCTCCAGCAGGTTAACTACCCGAGTCACAAGGCCGGAAGCATGGTTCAAATGGTTCAAATGGCTCTGAGCACTATGGGACTTAACATCTGAGGTCATCAGCCCCCAGAACTTAGAACTATTGAAACCTAACTAACCTAAGGACATCACACACGTCCATACACGACGCAGGACGCGTAGTGAAAGCATTATTGTGGCCAAGATAGACACGAAGCCCACGCCTACTACAGTAGTACAAGTTTATATGCCAACTAGCTCTGCAGATGATGAAGAAATTGATGAAATGTATGATGAGATAAAAGAAATTATTCAGGTAGTGAAGGGAGACGAAAATTTAATAGTCATGGGTGACTGGAATTCGACAGTAGGAAAAGGAAGAGAAGGAAACGTAGTAGGTGAATATGGATTGGGGCTAAGAAATGAAAGAGGAAGCCGCCTGGTAGAATTTTTCACAGAGCATTACTTAATCATAGCTAACACTTGGTTCAAGAATCATAAAAGAAGGTTGTATACATGGAAGAACCCTGCAGATACTAAAAGGTTTCAGACAGATTATATAATGGTAAGACAGAGATTTAGGAACCAGGTTTTAAATTGTAAGACATTTCCAGGGGCAGATGCGGACTCTAACCACAATCTGTTGGTTATGAACTGTAGATTAAAACTGAAGAAACCGCAAAAAGGTGGGATTTTAAGGAGATGGGACCTGGATAAACTGAAAGAACCAGAGGTTGTACAGAGTTTCAGGGAGAGCATAAGGGAACATTTTACAGGAATGGGGGAAAGAAATACAGTAGAAGAAGAATGGATAGCTTTGAGGAATGAAATAGGGAAGGTAGCAGAGGATCAAGTAGGTAAAAAGTCGAGGGCTAGTAGAAATCCTTGGGTAACAGAAGAGATACTGAATTTAATTGATGAAACGAGAAAATACAAAAATGCAGTACGTGAAGCAGGCAAAAAGGAATACAAACGTCTCAAAAATGAGATCGACAGGAAGTGCAAAATGGCTAAGCAGGGATGGCTAGAGGACAAATGTAAGAATGTAGAGGCTTATCTCACGAGGGGTAAGATAGATACTGCCTACAGGAAAATTAAAGAGACCTTTGGAGAAAAGAGAACCACTTGTATGAATATCAAGAGCTCAGATGGAAACCCAGTTCTAAGCAAAGAATGGAAAGCAGAAAGGTGGACGGAGTATATAGAGGGTCTATACAGGGGTGATGTTCTTGAGGACAATGTCATGGAAATGGAAGAGGATGTAGATGAAGATGAAATGTGAGATATGATACTGCGTGAATTGTTTGACGGAGCACTGAAAGACCTAAGTCGAAACAAGGCCCCGGGAGTAGACAACATTCCATTAGAACTACTGACGGCCTTGGGAGCGCCAGTCCTGACAAAACTCTACCATCTGGTGAGCAAGATGTATGAGACAGGCGAAATTCCCTCAGACTTCAAGAAGAATATAATAATTCCAATCCCAAAGAAAGTAGGTGATGACAGATGTGAAAATTACCGAACTATCAGTTTAATAAGACACAGCTGCAAAAAACTAACGCTAATTCTTTACAGACGAATGAAAAAACTGGTAGAAGCCGACCTCGGGAAAGATCAGTTTGGATTCCGTAGAAATGTTGGAACACGTGAGGCAATACTGATCCTACGACATATCTTAGAAGAAAGATTAAGGAAAAGCAAACCTACGATTCTAGCATTTGTAGACTTAGAGAAAGCTTTTGACAATGTTGACTGGAATACTCTCTTTCAAATTCTGAAGGTGGCAGGGGTAAAATACAGGGAGCGAAAGGCTATTTACAATTTGTACAGAAACCAGATGGCAGTTGTAAGAGTCGAGGGGCATGAAAGGGAAGCAGTGGTTGGGAAGGGAGTGAGACAGGGTTGTAGCCTCTCCCCGATGCTATTCAATCTGTATATTGAGCAAGCAGTAAAGGAAACGAAAGAAAAGTTCGGAGTAGGTATTAAAATCCATGGAGAAAAAATAAAATTTTGAGGTTCACCGATGACATTGTAATTCTGTCAGAGACAGCAAAGGACTTGGAAGAGCAGTTGAACGGAATGGACCGTGTCTTGAAAGGAGGGTATAAGATGAACATCAACAAAAACAAAACAAGGGTAATGGAATGTAGTCGAATTAAGTTGGGTGATGCTGAGGGACTTAGATTAGGAAATGAGACACTTAAAGTATTAAAGGAGTTTTGCTATTTGGGGAGCAAAATAACTGATGATGGTCGAAGTAGAAAGGATATAAAATGTAGACTGGCAATGGCAAGGAAAGCGTTTCTGAAGAAGAGAAATTTGTTAACATCGAGTATAGATTTAAGTGTTAGGAAGTCGTTTCTGAAAGTATTTGTATGGAGTGTAGCCATGTATGGTAGTGAAACGTGGAAGATAAATAGTTTAGACAAGAAGAGAATAGAAGCTTTCGAAATGTGCTGCAGAAGAATGCTGAAGATTAGACGGGTAGATCACAAAACTAATGAGGAGGTATTGAACAGAATTGGGGGGAAGAGGAGTTTGTGGCACAACTTGACTAGAAGAAGGGATCGCTTGGTAGGACATGTTCTGAGGCATCAAGGGATCACCAATTTAGTACTGGAGGTCAGCGTGGAGAGTAAAACCCGTAGAGGGAGACCAAGAGATGAGTACACTGAGCAGATTCAGAAGGATGTAGGCTGCAGTAGGTGCTGGGAGATGAGGAAGCTTGCACAGGATAGAGTAGCATGGAGAGCTGCATCAAACCAGTCTCTGGACTGAAGACCATAACAACAACAACAACGCATTTCTCACTTTTTCGATCTTTTGTGTCAACGTCACGACTCTAATTCGTTACATACAGAAACTTTGCCATATGTCTTTCTTGCATTCGCAGCGCCTTTATAACCACCTGGCTCAACTTTAATCTTTGCCACACAGAATCACTGCTGAACTGCGCTCCAAAGGTCAGCCGATATGCTGCAAAACACATTTGTCATACTTGTTTATATATATAACATATTTGTCATGTTTGTTTATATAAAAAGTATGACAAATCTGTTATATATATATATAAGCAGCATATCGGCCGACCTTTGGAGCGCAGTTCAGCAATGATTCTGTGTGACAAAGATTAAACTTGTACCAGTTTGGTTATAATGGCGCTGTGTGTGTGTGTGTGTGTGTGTGTGTGTGTGTGTGTGTGTAGTCTGCGCGTATGTGTAAATGTGAATGAATGATCTATGTCTGGTGTAATTGTTACGTGTTGTATGAAAGCGTCTTTCTTAAACAGATAATGGTTAATTATTTTTAACACAGATGTTCTTACAATGTTTTAAACTGCTGTAAAAATGTTAGCACAGTTTTATTACAGTCAAGACTTCGGTATGCTAAGTAACTGAGTATAATTATTTCTTTTTATTGAAGTTACGTTATCGTGGAGCTACGTCAAAGTGAAAACATGTGAACATGATCTCTTTTTGTCTCAGGAGTTGAAAATTTAGGGTTAGGATGTATGTATATCTATTAGTAGCACACTCATTTGTTAATTTTAATAGCATGAAGCATATTTAGTTATAGCTTTCTCTGTAATGGTACCTGTGTGAAAAATAACGTACTCGACATTTGTGACCCAATACAGAAATATTTGCATCAGAAAAGAAAATAATGACGAAGACACTTAATTGCTTTCGCGAATGCGTAAACTGAATAAGTTATGTCAATAATATCTGTCAAAATTAGTTGTACCGATCATAATGGTGGACAATAATAGGGTAAGATCATAAATTATAAAACTTTTAATAACTGCAGGAAAGAACACAAATCTTCAATAAATAAAAGATGGTTTCAATGGTAACAAGCGATATTTAGTATTTCGAAAATGATTTCGATAAATTAAAAATTACTACACGTATTACAGACCTCGTAATACGGAACGTAGGAAGAGTGCTTCTTGCTATATCCGCGGTACTACTTGGAAAGGTACAATGTCTGCTCTTTTATCAGACAAATGAAAATTAACAGAGTATATGTTGTCTTCTTTAATCATTGCCTAGGTAGGTGATAAGGCGTGCAGATCGTCTTTGTCCTTCTCACTCGATGGCGCTTCACATGGAAAAATATTAATGTTTTTTATATGTTACAGAAAAATATTAGCAACGGCCTTGCTGCAGTGGATACATCAGTTCCCGTGAGATCACCGAAGGTAAGCGCTGTTGGGCGTGGCCGGAACTTGTATGGGTGACCATCCAGCCGCCATGCGCTGTTGCCATTTTTCGGGGGTGCACTCAGCTTCGTGATGCCAATTGAGGAGCTACTCGACCGAATAGTAGCGGCTTCGGACAAGAATACCATCATAACGACCGGGAAAGCAGTGTGCTGACCCCACGCTCCTCCTATTCGCATCCTCCTCTGAGGATGACACGGCGGTCGGATGGTCCCGGTAGCCCACTCGAGGCCCGAAGACGGAGTGCTTTTACGGAAAAATATTAGAGTCTTTTTTTTTTCAAGTATATTCACTTTTTTCGTGTTCTTCCCAAAGGCTGCAAACGATTGTCAGCATCCGGTTTTGTGCAGCTTCCAGGACTCCAGCTACGTGAAAACGAAACATTTGTACACATTATGAGACTATTGTCAATATTAATAACACCTGGAAACAAGTAAAGTTATGTATTAGTTTCTGTTATTCCAATGTGCACTTCACAATTTGCATCATATCTCACATTTCGTCGTAACATCTACGCAGTCCATATACTGCTTTCTCTTTTCTCGTAAACACGTCTCGAACATTTTTCGTGAACACTGAATACAATTCCTTTATTTAATGTCACCGAGATTTGGTCTGTTTGTCTAGTGCACAACTGTGAGTTACAAAACTCATACATTCATACAATGTAGGCTTTCACAGCCAGTGTTGTCTTCAGATGAAACTTCCGGCCTGAGAGGCCGTGGTCGATGTATAAAATTTCTACCTAACGTTTCGTCTCCATCTGCGGGAGACATCTTCTGAGGTCGTCCGGCTCCTGCGACTGAGGCTCCAGGTACTCTCGCATTTATAAAGCGCATAAATGGCACCACCATTCGTCACGTGATGCCGACGATCTTTGCAAAGCGTCATCATTCGCGATTAAGGGTAATCGATTGTCATTCTGCTGGCGTAATGCCGACATCCACCTTTTATCCCACTTTAAAACTTCCTCTTTTCTATTAAAATTATTATGGTGTTTGTGAATCTCTTTTGTTTCTCTATACATGCGCGCATGATATTGGGATGTTCGTGTTAGAATGCTTGTCTCATTAAATTTAATTTCGTGGTTTCCATCTCGAAAAACATGCTCAGCTACGGCCGATTTTTCGATGTGTCCTAAGCGGCAGTTTCTTTTATGTTCGGCTGAGCGGGTTCTTTTCGTTCTTTCACTTTCTTCAACGTTTTTTTTTTTTCACTTTCACTTTCTTTCACGTTCTTCAACACTTCTTTTCGTTCTTCAAATATATACTTGTCCACAGCTGCACGGAATTTTGTATACCCCAGGTGTTGCTAGGGGGTGTCGGGCGTCTTTCGCAGTTCTTAAATATTCATTAATCTTCTTGGTGGGTCTGAAGATTGTTTCGATCCCATACTTGGCCAGAACTTTCCCGATACTGTCCGTGACTTTATTAATGAACGGTAGGAAAACTTTTCCAGTAGCTGACCGCTGTTGCTCTGGACTTCTGTCTTCCTTTCTTCTTTGATGGAGGGCTCGATCAATTTCCTTGCTGGTATATCCGTTTTTCATGAAGGCTCACCGTAAGTGATTTAGTTCATCTTGCAGGTAAGCCGGCTCGCAGATTTTGTTGGCTCTTTCCACCAAGGTTTCCATGACACCTCTTTTTTGCCTAGGATGATGATTTGATTCCTAGTGAAGCTATTGATCCGTGCGAGTGTTCTTTCTATATACGTTGTGGCCCAGACTCCCATCCACTCGTTTAATTACCGACACATCCAGGAAATTGAGTTGACCGTTGCTCTCTTTCTCCATCATAAACTGTATCTTCGGGTTAATACTGTTCAGATGCCCCAAGAAGACATCCAGCTTTTCTTCACCATGAGTCCACACTACAAATGTGTCATCAAAATAGCGGTATCATTTAGCTGGCTTTTTACTGGCAGTCTGCAGCGCTCGCTGTTAGAAGATTTCCATAAATAAATTGGTAACAGTTGGGCTGAGAGGGCTTCCCATCGCCACCCCGTCGATCTGTTCGTAAAACTCGTTGTTGTACTAGAAATAAGTTGTCGCCAGGCAGTGTTTAAATAAAGCCACTATGTCAGTCGGAAAAATATCTGCTAGGGGAACTCGGGGAAGAAAGGGATAGCGGGGCACGATGGGAAATTGCTCTTTTCTAGACTGGACAGTGCTGCAACGTGTTGTATGGGCATGTAACTATTTCTCCAAATGGAAGGGAAGTGAGGACAGCCATTTTGATTTAGTTTGAAGTGTAAGATCTGAGTGAATTGTTGTCCGTCACGTTACCGCTTGCGTTGTTCTAATGTTTGGTGAATTTCAACGAAAGGTAAGCTGTTAACTGTTAATTGTATACCCTAAAATATCACATTTCCTTAAAGTGCATTGCATTTGTTATACTTTAGTTATTTAATGCGTTTAAATACGTCAGTTATTACACTCGATAAAAGTTGTTAACCTCAAAAGTACTCTTGGGGCGGAACGGGACGGGGCAGAATGGGATAGTGTGCCGTTCTGCCCCGTCATACTTTGAATGCAAGTAGAAAGCAAACCCAGCCTGGATGTTCATGGATGCCAGACACTTCCAACCAGCTATGTTCGCCGAACAAATCAGCTTTCCTGATATCGCCTGAGACTGTCATTCCAATCCCACTAATCTGTCAAAATACTCTGCGGAATACAAGACAAAAAGGAAAAACCGTCGTATTAACAGATTCTCCTTACAAGAATGAACTGCAGAATGCTGTCGCACCTAAAGTAGGCCTACAGAAAGGAGGAGGGTACACATATATGAACAATGTCAGGACATGGACGTCTGGTGCAATGCAACTTAAGGCAAAAATATCAAACTGTACACCCAAAAAAAAACCAAAACAGAGGACATCAAAGACCTTAAGAAAAATAAAAGGAAGAAGATGATGGAGAAGAGAGCTGAGTGTAATGTAGGGACTTCTACTGCGTTTCTAATGAGGGCTGGGTCGCATGCCAGAGGTGTTTCAAGTGGGCACACAATTCATGTGCTGGCATAGACAGTGAAGATGAAGAGGAAATACTGATTTGTGACTATTGTCGAAAGGGCTAGTAGTTAGTGGTATGGTGGTTATTAAGCATTGTACATTTTTCAGAATGGCATTAGACTATTTCCTTATTTTGAAGAATCACTTTTTAATTGTTTAAATTATACATTCCTTAGTCTGAATTGCCTTTTACACAACATTTTGTCATAGTTTAATGTGATATTCGTAATTCAAATTAAACGTTTATGCAGTAATTTAACAAAAATTAACCTTATCCCATTCTGCCCCGTTGGTGGAGCGGAACGGGAACTATGCAAGACTTTCTTTGAAAAATTGTAAAAAATGCAAAATGTATTGTTTTAAGTGATTTTAAAATAAGGTACATTAGGTTACACTACAAGGTGTTTTTTATAACTTTAAGAAGTGTTTCCTTGTGTTCCCTTATTGTATACAAATTGTTAAACATTAAGTATCCCGTTCCGCCCCGAGTTCCTCTATATATGAAAAAGCTTCGTTTACAGGCACCATGGTAAACAATTACACTACATCGAAGCTCACAAGAATATTACTTGGGATGCCGTTCATCTCCCTCAGTTTTTCAATAAAATGCGCCGAGTTTTTAATGTAACTGTCTGTTCTGCCAATGTATGGTTGCAGCAAGCAGGCGAGATATCTTGGCCACCTCTTGTGTTGGAGATCCTATAGCACTCACAATCGGTCTCAAGGGGACCTGTGGTTTATGTACCTTTGGGAGTCCATATAGTCTGGGTGGATAAGCTTCCGTTTTGCAGAGTTGTTTTTTATTATCCAAAGAAAGAGAAGATTGTTTTACCAGTTGATTTCTATTTGCCAAAATTTTGGTTGTGGGAACCTTCTGAAGCTTTTTATGCATAGTCCAAAATATTACGCCAAGTGAAACCACTTACCAGCAATTTGTTTCAAGCGGAACGGAGGGCACTGAGGGAGATCGATGCGGATAAGGGCATTATTGTACTTGAGCTGTTAAAGGAGATACTACGGTTTTGCTGAACACCGAAGATTATCACAAGAAGATTGCTGACCTTCTGGATCACATTACCTAAGTATTTGCAGGAAATAATTGTACATATTAGGATTAGTATGTTTGTAGGTTGGTTAGTACTCCCAAGTACATGGATGAGGATGATGATGATGTTTGGTTTGTGGGGTGCTCAACTGCGCGGTCATCAGCGCCCGTACAAAGTCCCAATTTTCACGCAGTCCAATTTTTTCACAGTCCAGTCTAGCCACTGTCACGATGATGGTGAGGATGAAATGATGAGGTCAACACAAGCACCCAGTTCCCGGCAGAGAAAAATCCCCAACTCGCATGGGCGTTAAACGATTTGTCTATGCTGTTAGACGTAGTCCACTTCGTGGTGCAGTTACGATAGTGCAGAAAAGATTTGGTAGTAAATTATGAGACTTGTTTGTAGGAAGACTGTTAGACTTAGAGAAAAAACAATTATGGGGAGGTTTACTATCTTTTGGTTCAAAAAATCGATTCTTTTTAAATTGCATTTTTGCATCCATAAACTTGTTTAGAATCTATCCCTGAAACGGTTTTTCCGAATACGGAACGGAAATGTTTGCTATTCGCGGTTGAACAAAAAAATGCACCTGCCTGAAATCGGCCTTTTTCACGCGCCAGTTTTTTTCTTTCGGAGGACGCGTTATTGTACCGGTGCTTGAGAGGAAACACACAAAATTCAAACGAAAGTTTGAACGCGTGTGTTTGGAAGTTAGCCCCCAAGCATTTACATTCTGGTGCGAAGACTGTGGAGATTGCGACTTTCCTGGCAGTGAACAGCTTCAACGAACGGTATTCAGCAATTCTGAAGACCATGACAACGATGGACGTCACCCTGGGACTCTATTCGACGCAATTCGCCAAGCATTCGGACGACCACCGGATTTGAGCGGCCGAAAACCGCTTGTCACCGGCCGTACGAGCGGCTCTGGCGCAGCGCAGGATGGCCCAGCTCGAGCAGAACGCCCTCTATGAGGAAGAAGAAGGACTAGTTTATGGACCCGGGATAGCAGATTGAACGTAAATTGCATAATATTGCAGTTGTAGTCAAAACTTCAAACGCGTTTTTCTCGAAATGCCTTTTTTTTATCGCGAAGTATGATAACTTCAAATCTGCCTAACCGATTGGCATGATTCTTTGCTAACTAAATTGTCTAGGAGTTGTACCACTTTTATTCCGAGCCATCAACTATACATATTTTTACTTGGCCGACGAAGTCGAAAAATCGGTGAAAAAGACCCTATTTATTTTCAAATGGCCGCCATTTTGTTCCCTATGGTCCAAATAACTTAAGTGAGGTATAACTCCTAAAGAATCTTATATACTTCACTAACGTCAGCTCAATTTTGATTTCAGACGATCCGGCTGACCTGTGACATACCACGCGTGGAAGTCTACATCGATATTTTGTTTCGTTCTGACGGCACTACGGCCTTTGATCTTCGACATTTCCGGTCGAAGAAATTCCAGTTTGCAGTGGACATATCAGTAAATACTTTGATCAAATTTGACATTGATATCTATAACACATCCCGAGAAAAAAATTATCAAAGAACTTGCTTCTTTCGGGACAAAGATAGTAAACCTCCCCTTAATGTACTGATGTGAGCACATATTACGCCAGCAGTGACAACAATATCACCACTTGTGCCCCTAGCACTCCGTATACACTTAGCATGGATTGCATCACATTCGTTCACTCTTTTCAGCACTTTCTAAAAATAAAGCTTGTTCAATAATTTTCTTATCCAGTTGTCACTCCTGTCTCTGTTGTCTTGTGACGTTTCCGACGGTGCCTGGGGCCTGTGACGTCTCCCACGACATAGCGGTTGCGACGTCTTGGCATCGCTCTTCCTGCTTGCTGTCGATTGCACCACCTGTCTTCATAATGTTTTATACGCACACCACAGGTTAATTATTCATCGGTTAATCAAATGTGAAGTGACACCGAGAATCCGTAGATGTGGCCACCTCATGTACTAAACAAGAACGAAAGTCGCATTGGATGTTTGCTTATCGAGCCCAGCTCCGGACAAGTCGTGCGTCCACTGCACGTCCCGTCACGAGCGACAGCAGTCACGCGTGGCCGTAATTGGGCATCGTTGCTGTTGCGCAGGCAGCTCTGTCACCGTTAACGACGTGTTTCATTAGTCCACGGGACGCCCGAAAAAATCGCAGCGAGCCTCTGATTAAACAGGGCTGTAACGCACAAAGTCCGGACGCGAGCCACTCTCAAATATCATTCGTTATGTTGGCGTTCGGTGTGGATCCTGTAGTGTTACTGTGTGTGTTTTTTTCCCTCCTCTCGTTTTTCGCTCTCCGTCCGAGCACTGCGTTCGGGTTACAAGAAGCGGAAAGAGACCGCGTCGGCCTGCGGTGGCTGGGGCGCCGGTGTTGTGTTGCCGGCGGTGGCTCCAGCGGGCGCCCGGGGAGTGACAGTTGGGCCGTATTAATTACTTAACTAATTAATTAATCAGGTAGGCAAATCTGACGGCTGCAGGAGGGATGAGCCGGCGGGCTGGCGGCTGACGCGGGCCCAGGCCGGACGCGCAGGGGCGCCGCGTTGCGGGGGTGGGGGTGGGGGTGGGAGTGCGTCACCGTCCCCAGGGGCGCGGGTTCGGGCCTCCCTCCCGCGGGACCGCTGCTGCCGCCGCGGCGGCCTGACAGCTCACGTCGCTAGCGTCCTGTCGACCACCTCACTAGGTATTTAAACGATGGAAAATCCAGGATGGTATGCAACAGCATTATGAAAAGGAAAGTTGCTACTCACTATTTAGCGGAGATGCTGAGTCGCAGAAAGCACAACAAAAAGACTGTCAGACTGGATGGCTGGATGATTTGGGGGAAGGGACCAACCAGCGAGGTCATAAGTCCCATCGGATTAGGGAAGGATGGGGAAGGAAGTCAGTCGTGCCTTTTGAAAGGAACCATCCCGGGATTTGCCTGAAGCGATTTAGGGAAATCACGGAAAACCTAAATCAGGATGGAGAGACGTGGGATTTGAACCGTCGTCCTCCTGAATGCAAGTCCAGTGTGCTAACCACTGCGCCACTTCGCTCGGAAAGACTGTCACATATGAAGCTTTAGGTCAGTAAGGCCTTCGTCAACAATAGGCGGCAGACACAAACACATGCGTACTCACGCAAACGCAACTCACACACAAAACTGCAGTCTCAGGCAACAGTGGTCACGCTGCCAATGTGGCCTGAGACATGTCTGCTCCAAGAAACTGTGATGTCTCATTACCCCAGCAGCACATTTATACCCTTCTCTGCAGCTACCTCATGCGTCACCTTGCGGCGTTATCGAGAAGCAGGAAAACAACGCCTTCCATGTTAAGTTCCTCAGTGGTCAACAGGAAAGGTCGCATTGGACAACGCCGCTTCAAAGGACGAGCACGATATGAGAACATATATGTGTCTCAAAAACTATTCGCCTAAATATTATGATATACATGTATTTGAAACCGTTTTTAAAGCCCATCATGTTACGCTAAAATTTAACATAGGGTTCAATTTTTGAAAAACCAAAGATGACCTCATATCTCTGTAATAAAAAATAGCACAAACATGAAATGTGATTTATTCGAGTAGCCCCTGTCCCTGCAATTCACTGTCCAAGCGGCATCTTTGTATCTATTACGGTTGGGGAGATACGAGTGGTATCATGACTTAGCTGCCTCACCGTGTATAGTGCAGAACCTGCAATCAAGAACTTGATATCCTTCTCGTTCTACGGAAGTCCGTTGTCCACCTCGGTAGTTGCGCAGTCGGCGTGGCAGATTTCCAAGCGAAGGAACCCGGGTTCGGTTCCCAGCCAAATGGGAGATATACGCTGTTCACGGTCTGATTGTTGTGTTGTCCTCAATTTCGTACCACCGTAAGTGACATTCCAATGTTGAGCTCACTGAATATCTCCAAAAAGTCAATAAACTGAAAAAATATTCTGAGGCTCGCCTTGAGGTGCGTGTAAACACGAGCGACTTTTTCATGTGTTTTTAGTGCATGCTTTGTCGTAACCTCAAGAAGTGTGTAGATGACACTTGAGCATTGCATGAGTTCAGAAAAGGAAGAGCAAGGGAGGTTCCTGTCTTTCTTAATACGTTGTGGGCCTCCTATTGACGAAGTTCTACTTCCATGTATACAAGGTGTACAGTAATTACCACCGAAAACTGACATGGATGAAAGTGCGCAATAACAGAAGGAAATACTTTTCAGTAATCATGAGTCTGCAAAAGAGCCATCTGCTACATATGTCCGAATTGTCGTTACAAGCTGCCACTGACTTTATTATCAAATATCGTCACACTTAGTAGAAATTTACTTGAAATATAAGCTTTTGTAATTAAGACCCCATATAACTGATCAAACTTCACCGATGGTGGTATACATTAACGAGAAATACAATACTATTTCAGCACATTAAATGTTACGGGTTACTGTAAACAGTTCCTCGTCTGTTTCTACTCTCTGAATCCCCTTCAATCTCTGTAACGCTTGCATCCTGCTAACAAAATAGTCCAGGAGATCCGGTACGCCCTCCTCAGCTTACAGAGGAAAAAATAAAAGGCCGTACATTTTACAGTTTTACACGTTACAGCACATTGTTCCATTTTCCTAACAAAATTTCTTTTAAGCAATATCACAAGAATAACAATAATAGTTTAATACTGGTAAAAAATTAACACAATTTGAGGAAAAGAAAACTGGAAGAACTAGTTTATTTTAGAAGAAGCTAACAGATATTACGAGAGGTGCTGCATGCAAATTCGTAAGCGTGTATGTTTCAGCTGCATTTGAGCGTAGTTGCACGCTTTACATTTCCAAAAATGAATTTACTGAAAAGAAGTTGAACACCGTGAGTACATGGACCGACGTCCCTGTACCATCATACACGTACACAGCGTCGGCGAGTACTTAAAAGAATACAGTTGCAGTTCACTGTGGCAGATGGAACGGCCGTAAGAGTGCATTAGTATACGATGTTGCGTGAGAATCCCCATATCTATACGACTAAAAGGCCAAGTTTCCCATCCGTCAGACACCCACGATGTACGCGGCATCAAATGCACTTATGTCAGACTGTAGATTACAGACTTTCCCAGAACGATTTACGCTCAAGTTGGTGAGGCCAAGGTGACTACTAAAACCAGCCAAAAAAAAAGAAGACGTTATAAATCCAGATCATTAAATCCATGAAACAGATTCAGACAAATGATGAAATGACAAATCGAATGATCACAATCACTGATCGATTACATGTACATCAAGCGAGAACATCACATTAATACGCTAATCTCTTCCGGTAAATCAACTATGTGAGAAGTTCTGAAACTACCAATGTGTTGTGGGACGGTTAGACTGTCATACAGTTATGTCCGAATAGTTACGTGATCACCATAAATTACTTTTATTAAAAAAATCCATGTTTGAATGATCGTTAGGAAGAGATCTGTACATTCAAATTTTGTTTGTGGCCCACATGGACGCGGTGGAGATGTTTATCTCTGTGTATTTGCATTGGCTCCACGTGAAGAGGGCAACATTCATGCTAAAAAGTTCTCACTCCCGCCATAAAGACGTAACACTGTTAGGCCAGCATAGCTACGCTGTAGGGTTGGTTGTGCATACAATGTTTCTAGTCATGGAGGCGCAGTACCCGAGTTGTAAAACTTCTGGAGACACCACAGACTTCCTTACTCATTCGGTACGCACACTCACACACTCATTTGCTTTGTCTCATATGTTCGATTCGTTTTTCATCAATGTGTACATAAGTGCTTCTGTCTGTCGCCATGCTAGCTGACAGCACGTTCCGACTTCCTTTACCTTGTAGTCACACGTGCGAGTTCCAAGCTTACTGTTTATTCCGTCGCAACGGGAGAATATGGCAACAACGACGCTTACGTAAGAGCACACAAGTCAGGCGTCGAAGCGACGTTCCGCTGCCCACATACGTGCTTTCAGTGTACAGGCATGCGCAACCGTCTAAGCCGCCACCTGCAACGAATCCCTACAACTCTAATCACTAGTCAACAACTCCCTTTCCACCCCTGTACAGTTTTCCCCAGAGCGAATTTTAAATTAGAACCTTGTCATCTGTTTCTTGCACAAACATGGTAGATAATCGGTCTGCTGCCATCCTGTTGTACCGTTTCTAATACGCTGTAGGCATTAGTACGTGAACTTCTATATCTTTCTAATACTGTTTCTGTCCAAATTGTATGCCGTGTGTGACAGGACAGTTTCCACTAACAATCCGTCATGGTGAATTAGTGACTACAGAAAGGTAAGGCTGCCTCAACATTCGTTCGTATTAAGGGATACATTCAAAGTAAGTTGCAATTCTACTAAGTGTCCTTGTCTGTAGCCGTCCCGCCTGCCTCACTGTAATCCTATTGATTTCACGGCTAGATATAAGGCAGCATGCTACTGGCTGTGGGCAGGAAACCAATCTAAGAGCCAGCAAGGAATGGGGTCCAATACTAAATACAGTTGTATCACTGGAAATTACACGAATGGAAACGGGACTGAGACGCATCAGATGTCGGTTATAGAGAGTGTGAAATCTTTGCAGACCATCAGGGGAAGAGTAAAGATAAATTGTATTAACTCCAGTCGGGAAATGATTCATTTTCTTACGCGACATCATCCATACCCAATATACCTGCACAGGATTAAGAGGCGGATTACAAGCGTACGTGACGGTGGTCCACACGGCATTCCGGACATATAGCCTTTAGACTGTTCCGTTTAGGTTGTTAGGTCAGGGATCAACACCAGCAGAAACAATATAGTTTACTATAAAGAAATATAGAATGAAGTTGATGCGTGAGCGAACCAAATTTCATTGATGAGTTGAAATGGTACCGCGCAAAAGCGGACTTGGCAGTGTGGAGCGTGTGGGAGAAATGCCGGATAGTTCCAGTCACCGTATTATCACCACGAGAAGCAGACGCATGAAAGCAAATTACGGTTATACAGTCGACATCTGAACGACCATGCCAACCGCCGAAACTTTCTTTGGATATGACTCAGGAGGGGTCTTGATTTTCAGCTGCAGGCATTCTACTAGACGCAGACACAAATAAAGACTCCAGCAAAGAACACTCACCTAATCTTCTTGAAATGGGTGGAAAATTACTTAAAACATGTACCTACAGTGAACTCTGCATATTCTTTTAATTCAAAGATCTGAAAGTATCACTCTTAATTATACTTTTCTGTATAGTTAGTAACAGAAAATAAAATTTCAGTAGTGGTATAATGTATATAGAATACTACCAGACACAGTGGACTCTAATAGACTTGATTATTACGAAGTCACATTTGATAAGGAACGTCTGGTGTAGTAGTTTAGGAATAGTTTGTAGTTTAGCTTTAGGAGTGGTGAAACTGGAATCATTCTGAGACATCGACTTATTAGTAGGAATAATATAGTAGTAGTAGATGAAAATTACATTTTATTGCTTTTGTTTAACATTTATGTTAAAAATTGATATGTAGATTCAACGCTAATTAATTTGTTTCGTATTTGGCGTATTTGGTGGTGAAAAAGAGTTCAAATTTGTACAATCATCTGCACGTCTGCCATTGTAAACTAGGCGGCGGGTCGTCGTAATGTAAAAAATTACTAAATAAAATGTCCCAGTTTAATCATATAGCAACAAACGCAATGAGACCAGAAATACGATGCTACCACGGTCATGCTGACTGGAGAATTTTGGTTGAGGTAGGAAATTACTTGTCTGCGACAAGGGAAGGATTTGACAGTTAGGGAACGACTACAGCAAAGATTGACTATATGGCATCTGTTGCCTAGGCTATGCTCAATTGTTATGGCCTGTTAAGGTGATATGCCGAATTATTCCATTCACAGGAACGACAGAAGTGTCGTCTGTCCATTATTTCTGCTACGATCAATTCAGGTGATCATTCTCCAGCTACGTATCTTTTTATGATTGGAAAATCCATACCATTTGTGCTTATGACTCATAATTCTGTTATTTTTCTGTAGTAGTTGGTCATGCTTATTTCCTGTACGACCTAACTGCTAAACGACCAAAAGAACTTGATTGTAAGATAGCTATTATCAAACAGATGTCAACACAACAAATATAATTATGGCTCACACACGTCCTAAGTAGGAGAACACGAAACGTTTTAAAATAATTATTTTGTCAGTCACAGTTACAAACTGTCACAGTTTTCGGTTTCTCTCAAGATTATATGTCATATATTAGAAGGGAAAATTTGTTTTAAACACTTACTAGTGAGTGGAAGCTGTTATAAAAGTGATGAATGTTTTACACTAATCGTAGCAGAATAACCAGCGGAACAGTATTTCTAACAGAAATAGAAATTAATTCCGCTTTACTGATGGTGCAGCATACGCTAAAATATTATACAATCATGAATATTGATCCAGATCGTGCGTCATATCATATGCCCTTCTGCCTCAAATATTTACATTACTGTGCTGAAATCTGCTATTTACAGAGCTCTCGACTGCTTAACGATACATTCTGTTAGCAAATTAACTGGTGTTATTTCTCTCTGGGCCCTTCGCCTGAAGCACTAATTGATTTACGAATTATGCGCTGTGCATCTGTTAAAAATTGGCAATAATGTGGTGCTGGTAGACCTAATATTTTTGTCACAAAATGAAATTTATATGTGGCAAAGGGATATCCTGATTTGAGTTTCGCTCAGAGCTACCCAAACAGGACTCTCCGTAACTTCTATCCTTATGGAGACTATCCCAGCCTATTCGGACCACCACCTCTGCCAAACCATCACTGGAAAAGGAACTCGAATCTGACAATCCAATTTCTGGGAGAAGCTCTTATTGCCGTGTCTCTATTTTAGCCACAGCTTCAGGGATTATACTGAGGTGTCACATTTATACTTGTTAGTAGTGTAAACACTATGGAGGAAATTCGTCGTGAACGTAAACATAAATACAGGTTACTAATAACTATGAATTCGGTTGAAAGAGTCTGGGATCGGATCGCCCTAATGGAAGGACTGGGGTCCCCACATAAACGCTTTAGCGTTCATCATCATTACTACATAACTTACGTTTATTAAAGTCAAACAAGTTTTAAAAACAGTCAAGAGTGAATCTGACCTAGCAGACCTTATAAAATGACTTTTAAACAGCTGCCACTAATTATGCGACACCATCCACTAACAATACACCAAAACTAAGGAACTTTAAAAACAATTAGCTACAGTTAGCAAAATTCACTGAGCAGTTTATTTCATTAAATGCCCTTTGAAAGGCTGCCATTAATAATGAACAAACTGTCACTCAGTAGAGAGCAAAAGTACAGAACCTTAAAAAGCAATTAACGATCAGAGAATAAACAGCTACAGTTAGCCAAATTTCACTGATCAGATAGTAATAAAATGGTTTTTAAACAGTTGCTAGTAATTATGAACCCACTGTCATTCAGTAGACAGCAATATACAGAATTCAAAAACAATTAACAGTCATAGAATAAGCAGCTACAATTAGCCAATATTCACTGATCAGATTTTAAGCAAATGACTATTAAACAGCTACTGCTAATTATGAATGGTACTGTACAAACCTCACCGGGCTGGTGGGGGGGGGGGGGGGGGAGGGCGGAGAGGAGAGAAGAGCGAGAGGTAAGGAGACATGTGGAAGTTACTTAACTTGGACTGAATGCCCGCCGTCCATTTAGTCATTAAGCCTGCAAGAGACCAGACTGCTTTCACTAGCGTCAAACATGCCAAATAGCCTCCAAGTCACAGTTTTCCAAAGTGTCGTGCCCATTCGCATAAATGCCTTCGCAGGGTAGACGATAACTGATGGTCAAAACCAGGCTCGGTGCCTCCGCAGGGGCCAATTCACTCTCGTGTATCATCCAGAAATCCAAATCTCTCCTGCTCTCGGCTGCCTCGTTCTGGACACCACACTCTCACTGCCCAAAATCTTCCTGCTTTAGGCTTTTGCCCCATCGATGGTGCCACTAGCTTACCTCCAAAATTATCAAGATTAAGGCTGTCGACGAAGGGGGAAATTGGTAGAACACTGGATCCGTACGGCTCAAGACCTCCCACTGATCATAAATGCTCCGCTGGGGTTCTGCACCAAAGGGCAGAAGCTAAAGTTAGAACTAGCCACCCTCCTTAAACTGACTAAAATGTACTCTAGAGATCATTACGGACCAAGATATTGACGGACTCAGAAATTTGAAGGTTTTACAGGTGCCTACAAAGAGGTGAGCCAGTTTATTACAGGGGTTGCTGCAGCCTTTGCCTTGCCTCTGTCTCTGACCTTCCCCTTGAACTCACACCTCCTACATATACACTCCTGGAAATGGAAAAAAGAACACATTGACACCGGTGTGTCAGACCCACCATACTTGCTCCGGACACTGCGAGAGGGCTGTACAAGCAATGATCACACGCACGGCACAGCGGACACACCAGGAACCGCGGTGTTGGCCGTCGAATGGCGCTAGCTGCGCAACATTTGTGCACCGCCGCCGTCAGTGTCAGCCAGTTTGCCGTGGCATACGGAGCTCCATCGCAGTCTTTAACACTGGTAGCATGCCGCGACAGCGTGGACGTGAACCGTATGTGCAGTTGACGGACTTTGGGCGAGGGCGTATAGTGGGCATGCGGGAGGCCGGGTGGACGTACCGCCGAATTGCTCAACACGTGGGGCGTGAGGTCTCCACAGTACATCGATGTTGTCGCCAGTGGTCGGCGGAAGGTGCACGTGCCCGTCGACCTGGGACCGGACCGCAGCGACGCACGGATGCACGCCAAGACCGTAGGATCCTACGCAGTGCCGTAGGGGACTGCACCGCCACTTCCCAGCAAATTAGGGACACTGTTGCTCCTGGGGTATCGGCGAGGACCATTCGCAACCGTCTCCATGAAGCTGGGCTACGGTCCCGCACACCGTTAGGCCGTCTTCCGCTCACGCCCCAACATCGTGCAGCCCGCCTCCAGTGGTGTCGCGACAGGCGTGAATGGAGGGACGAATGGAGACGTGTCGTCTTCAGCGATGAGAGTCGCTTCTGCCTTGGCGCCAATGATAGTCGTATGCGTGTTTGGCGCCGTGCAGGTGAGCGCCACAATCAGGACTGCATACGACCGAGGCACACAGGGCCAACACCCGGCATCATGGTGTGGGGAGCGATCTCCTACACTGGCCGTACACCACTGGTGATCGTCGAGGGGACACTGAATAGTGCACGGTACATCCAAACCGTCATCGAACCCATCGTTCTACCATTCCTAGACCGGCAAGGGAACTTGCTGTTCCAACAGGACAATGCACGTCCGCATGTATCCCGTGCCACCCAACGTGCTTTAGAAGGTGTAAGTCAACTACCCTGGCCAGCAAGATCTCCGGATCTGTCCCCCATTGAGCATGTTTGGGACTGGATGAAGCGTCGTCTCACGCAGTCTGCAAGTCCAGCACGAACGCTGGTCCAACTGAGGCGCCAGGTGGAAATGGCATGGCAAGCCGTTCCACAGGACTACATCCAGCATCTCTACGATCGTCTCCATGGGAGAATAGCAGCCTGCATTGCTGCGGAAGGTGGATATACACTGTACTAGTGCCGACATTGTGCATGCTCTGTTGCCTGTGTCTATGTGCCTGTGGTTCTGTCAGTGTGATCATGTGATGTATCTGACCCCAGGAATGTGTCAATAAAGTTTCCCCTTCCTGGGACAATGAATTCACGGTGTTCTTATTTCAATTTCCAGGAGTGTATGTCTACGAGCCTGACACCAATGCTTGAGCTCTCTATTATGCCTCACTCTCCCCCAGTTGGGTTGAATGGCTTGGGAGGTGACTCGCCCAGGCAGCGTCAATGGTCCAAAATATCTGAAGGGAGATTTATTTGGGTAGGGCAGGATTAATGAGGCCAGAGTTACCTTATTAGTCACATGTGGAGCAGTATTAAAAGCAAGATTCAACCACGGAATAGAAAGGTCCCAGAGCTTAGGAACCCAGCATGAAATGTTATCAGTGTGGCCTTCAAATTCCTATTCATGTGTTCAGCAAAGGACGGCTGTGAGTAGTAAGAGCACTGGTAACATGCCCAACACCATTATCGAAACATAATCTGCGAAATTCCCTAGATGTAAATGGCCGAATATTATCGCTTACGAGGTTGCTCGAGGTCCGAAGACGGCAAATATTTTGGTAATATGCTGTACAGATTGACGACTAGTAACACTGCGGCTGGGAGTAAACCAGCTAAAACGCCAACACTCGTCCACCACTACCAAGATGTAACGGTTCCTCTCCCCCCTCCCCTTCCTCTAGGTACGTGGATGGAATCCTGCATAGTCCACAAAGAGATGATCCATGGGTCTGCTCTAACGAGTAGACTCGTGAAGACGTTTGTATGAGCAAAAATTGGGGTTCTCCAAAAATGTTCAAATGTGTGTGAAATCTTATGGGACTTAACTACTAAGGTCATCAGTCCCTAAGCTTACACACAACTTAACCTAAATTCTCCTAAGGACAAACACACCCATGCCCGAGGCGGAACTCGAACCTCCGCCGGGGCCAGCCGCACAGTCCATGACTGCAGCGCCCCCTCCCCACCCCTCCTTAAAGCTCTGTATGGGGTAAGTATGGCAAACTTGCCAGTGGCCGCCATTTTGGGCCCACTGCGCCTCTGGTGATACATTGACTTCTGCAGCATATTTAGCCATGTATATTAAACAGGTGCACTCAATCGTCTGGTGCACTGCAAAAAAGTGATGATTGGCTTCAAACGGAACATGTCCGATATTTAGCAACAGAAAATCTCAACAAATTGAAGCTAAATAAGTTGTCGCAAGTATGAAACACTGTTTCTTCCCTGCTATCCTTTATTGACAGCGAAAGCACATTTTGCATTTCTTGTTGCGGTATCGAGTTTGAACACCTGTTTTCGTAATTAGCGTTAAATTGATCCTATCCAAATAGTCAGCACGACAAAGGGGAACCAATATTAGATAGCAAGTGCAAGGAAAAATCCATCGCCATTATAAAGCTCGAAATCGACTTACTTCTTGTTCCTGCTACTTGGTACTACGAAAATTCACCCAATGTCTCTTTTGTTATACGAAACAAAGCATTGTATTCAGACATATATGCGCGACACCTTTGTAAATAGAACTGATAAACGTGCCTACATGATTACGCATGCTTTATATTTTTGTCAGATCTATCCCATAAAATTTTGTCTGCAAATTGTTCTATAACGTTAGGGAATGATTACGAAAGTATAAGAGGATACAATATTTTTGTGTTCGAATAAAACTAGGCCTACGATCAGAATTAGGCCTAGGAAACATTAACAACTGTATTTGTCTTGATACACAATGGTGATTGGCTGTCACGTTGCAACTGTAATAACAGTCTCCTGGTAACGTCAATGGTTCACGAATGAAAAGTCGCAGGTTTGGTACTTAAATAGTGAACCTTTTTTTCGTTTTGAACATTATGTTGTGTGGAGCAAAGTACAATTTATTATTGTGAGCATAGTTTAAACCACACTGTACAGTCAATCAGGTCAATTTTTTTATGAGTCAAGATAACTCTGTATGGTAGCGCCCACTATTTCTCGTTTTATGTGCTAACAGAAAAGTTTTACCCCTAAAATTACTATTTTGTCTGAAACTATGCAGAGTGACGGGTGCCTTCCTGATATGAGACAGCGCATTAGTCAACTGATGTTGTCGCTCCGGGTCGGGCATGAGCTGGAGCGGAAGCA
Source organism: Schistocerca serialis cubense (assembly GCF_023864345.2). Taxonomy (NCBI): domain Eukaryota; kingdom Metazoa; phylum Arthropoda; class Insecta; order Orthoptera; family Acrididae; genus Schistocerca; species Schistocerca serialis. The sequence continues at coordinate 337,393,183 of NC_064638.1, forward strand.
TTTTTTGTGTGTGCAATACTAATACGAGATACGAGACATTTCCTAAGTATATTGCTGAGATCCACACTGCTGTGCTAGTCCTGGGGATGGGAGTGCTTGAGGGTGATGTGGTTAAGACTATACCAGAAGGCGTGAAACCTGAGGACTGGTTGCGTGTGGCGTTTTGTAAGAGACCTACCATCTTCATGAAATTAGATAACTTGGTAACCGAGATGGAAGTGTTAAGATTTCCTGATGAGCAATGAGAGGCGGGCAGTCACCTCGTTTCTCGACCTGGAGGAAATCAGCAGGAGGCCGACGGCTTTGCGCTTGGCAATGGTAAACCTAAGGTCTGTTTCAGGTGTGGTGGTAGGAAACATTTTGTGCCGTTTTGTCCAGTGAATAGGGGTCCTCGTCTGGACATCCGGCGCCATAGGATAACGGCGGGAAGAGGTGCCCGTTGTTAAGAACTGCTACAGCGCGAAATCTGATGTTTCCTTAGGTGTGTGCGCACTTGAACAACGAGCCTATACGTGATCTATTAAATTAGGGGAGTTCTGTTTCACTACTTCGTTATACTTCATATAATTGGTACTTCAAGTTTTGGGAATTTATGTGGAATTCCTCCTCTGTGCCACCCGTTTCAGAGATATTGTGTGGATAATGGAAAAGAGTTACGTCTACTATGGTAGTTTTGGGGTAAGACAGGCATACTGTATTTTGCATGACTTTTCAACTTTGTTGTTGCTACAGTTTTGTGAGTTAACTTGATACTGGGGTGTGATTTCATAGAACGTACCAGTCGGATCCTCGATTATCAAATTCGTGCCATTTATTTCAAATTTTGTCCGAATGCAATGACAGCATTGTGTTCGTGTCAACCGTTTAGTAATGTGCAGTCGGGGTCGTCTGAGTTTGCCACTGATCATTTGGAACCTAGCGCGGCTAGATAACTGTTGAGCGTGTTATCCTAATTTTCCGATGTCTTCACAAAAAATTTGGCTTCACTAGTAAGACCCGATATAAGATTCACTTGCTTGACGACATTCCTTTTCTTCAGGCGCCTTACAAATTATCACCACCCAAGATGAAGATTTTTCGTGGGCTAATTACATCCTCTTGGGTGGTGTCATTAGACCTTCGGCTTCTTCCTGCGGTTCATCCATTTTCCTTGTTCCTAAAGGACAGAGTGGCGATTATAGGGCAGTATTCGATTATGGGGCACTAAAATAAAAGGAATCGTCTTGGAATCAGTTCAGTTACCCGAACTTCACAGTTGCTTCATGTAGTTCGTTGGCGCCCGTTGGTTCTCTGTACTGAACTTCAATGAAGCCTACCATCAGATACCCTTGACGGAAGATTCGAAACCCGTAATTGCCTTTTGTATTCCTCCAAGAACATTACACATCAGGCTGCTTATCTCCCGCTGAATTAAAATATTAATTGTTTGTATGAATGAGAAGCTTTAACTGTTCTATGCGAATTGGAGAAGTTTAAGTTCTGCCTAGAACACAGGAAATTGGTGCTCGAGAGTGATAATTAGTGTTGAGTTGGATACTGGCGCACCACAGAAAACTGATAGGGTTGATCATTGGGCAGTCCACATCCCCTCATTTCGTTTTAAGGTTTGTCATATCAGAGGCCCAGGCAACAGCGTAACTGACTCGAAGTCACACGTATAAAGGCGGCGACTGCTGAGGATGGTCGCCAACTTGCCTTAGGGCGCTTTGTTGACTGAAGTTTCCGAATTATTTTGCGATCTGTAGAGGAGGTAGGAAGAACAGTACTTTCGAAATAAAAAAAGGCTTTTAAATGGCGACCATATTGACGTGTATGTTCTTAATAAAGGTATTGTGTGTCAGAAGGGGAAGGGCGACCACACAATCAAAATTTGTTTGCCTCAGGTATTGGTTCCAGCTGTATTTAGGTATTTTCATAGCACTGTGGTGGGCGGTCATGTAGGTTTCCGTAAGACCTTGGCCAAAATGTGGTTTGGCCATCTAAGTGTAAAGATATACGTCGGCTAGTGGGGGTAAAGCTCTGAATGAAGGAAAGTATGGTCATCCTATTCCTCTGCGTTAGCCGCTGTTCGCAGTTCAGGATTGGCTGAAACCGCGCTAACTGACATTAGCAGCCACTGTGGGTCCAAGCGTTACGTGTGCATCATAGGAAGTGTGTATTTTCGAAGTTTACCTAGAATAATGCCACAATGCTATGCTTCTGGCTGTTCATTTCGAGGCGAAAAGGGAGGAAATCCGTACACAATTCCTTCCGAAGGGAGAGATGCAACACGAAAGAGAATATGGCTGATGAATGTCATCAGAGCCAACAGGCAGCCCACAAGAAACTCTCACTTGTGTAAGTAAAGTTTTTATTCATTATTTCATAACAATTGTTCAAATGGCTCCAAGCACTATAGGACTTAACATCTGAGGTCATCAGTCCCCTAGACTTAGAACTACTTAAACCTAACTAACCTAAGGACATAACACACATCCATGCCCGAGGCAGGATTCGAACCAGGGACCGTAGCAGCAGCACGGTTCCGGACTGAAGCGCCTAGAACCACTCGGCCACAGCAACCGGCTATTCATTAGTTCAAATTATCTTAAGGTTTAAGATTCGCTGTGTAACAAACTTGCTGTAGTTTTATTCACTTCGTGATCGGATTTGGTGCATCATTATATATGATTCCCTAAAGCCGGTCAAGTTTGTTTTTAAAAGGTACGTCGTTTTCAGGTCTACTTTTCTGGGCAAACCTTAGTAAAAACGACACGTTTTAGTAAATCTGTTATTTACTGACTGCTATAACGGCAATTTTTTTGCAGCTAATAGGATTGTTTAATGGTAATTTGACGGATATAGAAGTTGAAGAACTACGGCATATGAAAAGCACAATTCATTCCGTATCATTAACCGTATCACAAACTGAATCTTTCAGCCTGGTCGATAGAAAGCTCGTTAATCCCCTGTAGTAGATGCAAAATCGGATTTGGCAGTCTAGCAAAAGCATTACAGGTGATCACATTTGCTAGACCCTCAGTTCGCTGTCCACTATCCTAACGGTGCGGAGTATCACCCACACATAATTTGCTTTTATTAAAGACAAACTAATTTTAAAAACTCAACAGTGAAACTGACAGAGAACACTTTAGAGAAATAATTTTAAAACTGCTGTCGCTAATTATGAGCCACACCGGCCGTTAACTTTGCATCAAAAGTACAGAATTTTAAAAACAATTTACTAATATTAGTGAAATTCACTTTACACTTTTTTAAACTTAATGACTTTAAATAGCTGCCATTAATTATGAACTCAGTGTCACTCAGTAGACACCAAAGGTACAGAATATACAGGGTGGCCCACTGATCGTGACCGGACCAAATATCTCACGAAATACGCGTCAAACGAAAAAACTACAAAGAAAAAAGTGGTCCAACTAAAACATTCGTATTTCTTTACGTACTACAGGAATATGTAATAAAAAATGGGGGTTCCTATTAAAGAAAAAAACACAGTGGATATACGTTTGACCTATGGCAGCGCCATCTAGCGGGCCAACCATAGCGCCATCTTGTTTCCCCCTTCAAGCTAGATAAGTTTCGTTCTTTGTAGTTTTTTGTTTGATGCTTATTTCGTGAGTTATTTGGCCCGGTCACTATGGATATATAAAAAATATTAACAGTCACTGAATAGTTAGGTACAGTTAACCAATATTCCGTGACCAGACTTTAAGACAATTATTTTTAAACACCTGTTATTAATTACGAACGTACGGTCATTCTATAGACAGAAAATGACAGAATTTTAAAAACAAATAACAGGCAGCTACAGTTAGTCAAGTTTTCAACCGAATGTCTTCTAAACAGCTGCTGTTAATTACGAGTGATGGTTGCATAAACCTCGGTGGGATGGGAAGGGGGGGGGGGGAGGGGAAGAGTGAGAAGAACATACACAGAAGTTATTTAATTTGGACAGAATGGCCGCGGTCTTTCCACTCCAGAATCTTCCAACAGAACTGACCACCTTCACTAGCGTCGAACCGGCCAAGTAGGCTCCAGGTCGCTGATATCTTTTTCCAAAATATCACGCCCAATCACGGAAACCGTTCTGCGGGCAGGCGATAACGTTCATCAAAACCAGGGTCGGCGTCTTCATTGGAGCCGATTCGTTCTCTCGTGTACCATCCAGAACTCCAATGCATAGCGTTGTACGAGCGTATGTTGAGCTAGAAACGCAGTTTGGATTTTCTGAGGTTTCTATGTCTATAAATGTAAAGCAACTTAGCCATATAAAGCCGAGAAAGTCAAGGCCACATTAAAGTGTTTCTCTACTCCTGCATAAGCTAGGAGCGAAAACTGGGAAGGCTGTACAACTTCCCGGCGTTGTGTACTATATGCCACTGAGCCACTGGCATATGGCTCTCTCTCTCTCTCTCTCTCTCTTTCTCTGTCTCTCTCTGTCTTTCTCTATTTCTTCAAATGGTACCATGCATCAGTCACGACTAGTTAGCATGGGGAAAAGAAACTGGGAAGGAACTGCATTAGTTGTATGTATCTTTACTGAGTTAATTTTAAATAGCTTGAACAAAGAAGAGCCATAATATAATGTAATAACACTGAGCTATGTCTACGTTGAAGCAAACCAGTGCAATGCAAGTGTAAAAGTAGCTAAGAAACAGAAAACTTTAAGTTCGGCTTGCATTTCATATTATTGGAAATGACAGCCATGGTGTGTATGGCATGCATAGACTGTTCACATAACCTCACAGGGGTACTGAATTCTCTGTCACATGTTGGTGCCATCAGAAATCTCTGCTTCTTAAATTTTGGATTTCAGTTGCCCATAAATACAAATCAAGTGAATTATGGTCTGGCAGTCTAGATGACCACGATACAGAGCTACTGCGAATGACCAGCTTTGAAAGAAATTCTCAAGGTTGTGTCGCGCTGTGGCGCAGAAGTAAATGGGAGCTACTTCTTGTGTGGGTCATATTTTCATACAACAGGCCAGGGTACCGTCTTTCAATAATTCTGGCAGAGGAGCATCCAGGAAATGCAAAATATCACTCCCCTTTAATTCTTATTGGTAGCACCTGTAGTTCTATGAGAGTAGGGGGCAAGGCAGACACAAAGCGATTTCGTTAGTGCGGGTTGCTTATATTCAGGGGCAAGTACGCATGCACCGATTGTTCTCTTTTGATTGACAGGTCCTTGACCTATTGTTCTGCTAAATGGACTATGACTTCCTGGGGATAATCTGTCTTCCTCAAAAACCTCTCCCCACCCCTCCCACTCCTCGTCGTACACCCACCTCCTCAGGAAGCCTCTAGCCCTCCCCCCTCGCTGGTACAGGTACACTTTCAAGCCTCTCACTCTATCAAATTGCTGGACTACCTAATTAAATTGACCAATTAAATAACCCCTACGCCTGTGGTAAACCCTCAACCCTGTGCTACCTTTCCCACTCCCCTACATGGAAACTGATGGCTCTGTGGTACACAGGAAGGATCTCACAATAGAAAATTCAATAACATGGTACAATGTACGAGGGTTATTCGGAAAGTAAGGAATGATCGGTCGCGAAATGGAAACCACAGTGAAAATCCGATAAAGTTTTGCACATATGTGTTGGGCGGTGTCTCTAGTATATCTGTCGATTGCGTTACGTCATTCTTTTTAGTTCTGAGCACACAGGAAGCACATAAAGATACCTAGAACAACAGTGTCTCCTGTCAAGTACAAGGGCCTGGTGAGAAATTTCGCCTGAAGCTATGCAGCCAACATTACATAACTGTCGTGCATTTTCTTCTTCAAGGCAATTCTCAGCCGAATTCTGCAGAGGCAATGAAGATGCTCTTGCATCGTTTTCAATTGAAGATCTTTGATTACCCACAATACAGCCTGTATCTGTCTCCCTCTGAGTTTATCTGTGCTCACATGAACCGCTGGCTATAAAGACAACATTTTGGTACACACAACGAGGTGTAGGCCAGTGTAGAGAATTGACGGAAAGCACTGGTGACTGCCTTCCATAACGAGGGTTATGGGAAGTTAGTACAACGCTACGACAAACGTCTATGTCGGATCAGCGACTATGGAGACAAGTAGCTGGAAGTTGCAACAAACTATTGCAAATAAAACAGTTTTGATTCACTGTGGTCCCCATTTCACGACCTATCGTACCGAATAGCCCTCGTATATTGTTTATTCATAAAAAGTTCAGTTTGCAGGGATTGGGTCTCTCTTGCTCATCATTGTCTGCTGTTTGGGAAGATGCAGGTCTTATGAAATACATTGAAAAGAAGTATTTAAATCGATCACTTTCTTTTATCCTGATCACACAAGAAATACCGTAAAGAAACAGTCATTGCATGTAATTACACGGTTAGAAAACCTTTCGAGCATGAAGCACACACCGTCCGCTGGCCTGCACCCAGTGCCAGCTCACGCCACCTGTAAAGGCTGCCTGGAGTGAGGCCGCACCAGGAACCACAAGGGGCTGTGCCACGAGCCTGTATCCAAGAATTTCCACTTGGGCCCTACGACTGATAGACCACATGTCACGCTAACCCCCGAACAAGAGCATCAGGTGGCAGCAACCCTCTGATACAAAATACGCCAGAGATTCCTGTCGAAACACGTGCTCTCTCTCTCTTTCTCCCCCTGTAGCGTCTCACTGCCAAGTCTGCACGCACTGTTGGTCGCAGTCGGACCAAACGGCAAGCAAAGCAGCGTTTACTCAGTTAACCCCTGCAGGATACCGATGCATGCGAGAATCCCGTCTGAGGCAAATGCCTGACTGAGAATGGATTCCTCCATGGCCTCTAAGATGCTATCTGTGCTGGAGAGGAAGGATCTCACGACAGGAAATTCTGTTATATAGCATAGGATGTAATGTTTATTTACAATATTCAATGCGCAGGGGCTGGATCTCACTTTTATTTGCTGGGAAAAGCTCACATCCAGCAACAAGATGTCCTAATTATATAATTACATTGCTGCAGGTTGGAGGTGTCCTCTTATTGGAAAGTTTCATGTGTGCTCTCACCTTGACATGCAGGGATCGACTGAGTTAGTGTACTGTGCCACTACAAGAGCACGTCCCATCCACCTAACCGTCGCTCTATTAGACCCTACCCATCCTAGAAAAAATTGGAAAGGAAAAGACCCACTCCATGAAGGAGAGTAAAGGTCTCACGAAACGAAATTCAAATCAATATTAATAATATATTGATACATATTCTTCATTTAATCACTTTGCAGGAGGAGCCAGGGTTTCCCCAACTTGGGTAGACATCATGACTGCAGACTGCACCCCCCCCCCCCTCGAATCCTTTTTCCCCATGACACAATGGGCGGTATAGTAGTCACCATTTTATTTTGATTCTCCCGCGTGTGCGTATATTGTGAGGGAGCCACCACGAATGTCAAAACAGCCCAGTGTCATAATTACAGATCATGTTACGAAATACCGCCGACCACTGACCGGATATCGGTATCCTTTGGTCTCACAGCCCCCAAACAAAGCATCATGTAGCAGCATTGTGTTTATGGACAAATTCCAGACTGACTTCCTGTTTATCACAAGGGGTCACTCCCTGCTTGTCTATGTGAACCAGCGTCTCCAAACACGAAGACGGAGATTTTCATCTCTCCTCAGAATCCTGTAATCCTATTAGCTAACGCTGGGAAAGCTGACGCAATTTCGATAGCAAAAATAGAGTGAAATAATCCATTTGCACTACCCTGTCAAATTAAGTTGGTTGGTTTGTTTGTGGATTTGAAGGGACCAGACTGCAAAGGTCATCGGTCTCTTTCTCCACGACCATGAAACATCCAAAGGGAATGAAAACAAGCAACGGAGAGGACAAGGTATGACACAGAACAAGAAAGACACAAACAAAGACCATAAAAAAGGAAATAAAAACACACAGATAGTTACAGTGGTTGGCCGACCATGGAAACAAAAAAAAGGAAAAATCAACCAGCAAGATACACCCAAAAAACCCCAATCAAAAACCGTAGGCCAAAGGCGAGACACGACACACAAAAGAGACAAACCCTCAGATTGAGTGATAAAAGCCTCCTGCTCGAATAAAACTCAAAACTAAGCTTGCCATGGCAGCGTCATCCGTTAAAAGAGCAGGGAGCGTATCAGGCAGCGCAAACGTCTGGGTTCTTGCAGCGCAATAAATGACTGTGCGTCAGCCAGGTGTGGCCAATGCGTAGCTGGGAGAGAACAACTGAGTCCTTGCGAGAGGCTCGCATGGAGGAGCGCCACACACCTGTAGTCTCCTTGAGAACTCGAAGTTTGTTGGGTGAAGGCAGGGTGCGCCATTCATCACCTCAGGTACCAAGGACTTTCTGCCGCAATACTGACTGGAGATCACATTCTGAAAGGCCAATCTCCAGCCTGTTAACACGTTCATTGCCAGGATGCCGACACAGCCGGGGGTCCACACAAAGACCATGGAGCAGCCGCAATGGGAAAGAGTATGGATGGACTTCTGGATAGCCACGACCAGACAAGAGCGACATAAACACCGATCGATAGCTCGAAAACCGCTCAGGGAGGCGCTACAGATGACGAAGGACTCACCTGAGCAGGAGTGGATACACTCTAGGGCGTGAGGGATGGCTACCAGCTCTGCAGTGAAAACACTGCAGCTATCCAGCAAGGAGCGTTGTTCAGATTGATCCCCAAGAGTAAAACCATAACCAGTTCGACCAGCAACCAGAGTGAAACGCTGCAAGGATGGAAAGAAAGTGTCGGCGGAGGGCCTCAGGAGGGACTGAGTCTTTTGGGCCTTGTGCTAAGTCCAGCTGAAGGCATGATTGGAGACACACCACGGGGGGCATACGTATATGGGCCCGGAAAAGAGGTGAGAGAGGGAAAAACTCAAGCCCAGAGAGAAGAGACCAGACGCTAACCGCAATCGTACAACCTGACTGGTGACGCCGTTCTGGAAGATGGACGACCGAGTTGGGGAACAGGAGACGATAATTTGGATGCCCGGGCAAGCTACAAACATGTGCAGCAAAGCGGCCAGTAGTTGTTGGCGCTGCATCCGCAGTTGCGAGTCGGATCCCACAGCGAAGTATGGGGTCAAGCAACCACAACAGACCATAAGCCATGCTCCCATAATCGAGGTGGGACTGAATCGATACACTCGTAGAAGGGTAGACCGATCGGGACCCCAGGTGCAACGAGGAGCGTTAAGATGCCGCCAGCACGTTTGTTGAAGCTGCCGAATATGAGGGAGCCAAGTGAACTGGATATCAAAAACCAATCGTAAAAACCGATGCGTCTCTACCACAGCAAGAGGTTCGCATCAACATAGAGCTGTGGCTCAGGGTGAACAGTGTGATGCTGGCAGAAATGCACGACGCACGTCTTGGCAGCCGAAAACTCGAAGCCGCGCCCATGACTGCACCTAGCAGATAGCGCCCTGCAGCTGTTGTCCAGCACCTGCAATTCGAGTGGAGCTGTAGTACAGGCGAGTCATCGGCATACATAGAAGCTGATATGGACGTTCCAACAGCTGCAGTAGGCCCATTGATAGCAACTAAAATGGTACAGACACTCAAGACAGAGCCTTGTGGGACCCCACTCTCCTGGACTATGGAGGGACTATCGGAGGGACCAATTTGCATGCGGAAGGAACGAAGCGACATAAAAATTTGAATAAAAATTGGGAGAGGGCCCCTAAGACTCCATCCACGAACCGTGGTGAGGATATGATGTCGCCATGTATTGTACACCTTCCACATGTCAAAAAAGATGGCTACCAGATCCTGACAGCAGGCAAATGTCATATGGATGCAGATTCCAGGCAGACTGGATTATTGATGGCAGAGCGGCCTTTACGGAACCCACCCTGACATGAAGCCAGAAGGCCATGAGACTCAAGTAGCCAACTCAATCTCTGGCTCATCATGCATTCGAACAACTTGCACAGAACGTTGGTGAGGCTAATGGGGCTGTAGCTGTCCACCTCCAATGGGTTTTTGCCAGATTTCAACACCAGTATGATGATGCTTTACCGCCATTGTGATGGGACCTCACCCTCAACCCAGTTACAGTTGAAAAGGTCTAGGAAGTGTCGCTGGCAGTCCACTGAGAGATGCTTGAGCATCTGATAGTGGATGCGATCAGGTCTGGGAGCTGCATCAGGGCAAGTGGCTAGGGTACTTTGGAATTTCCACTCGCTGAATGGAACATTGTATGATTTAGAGTGGCGTGTATGGAATAAAAGGCTCCGACGTTCCCACCACTCTTTCAGGGAGTGGAAGGCCAGCAGGTTATTCGTAAAGGTAGAACTCTGAGCATAATGCTCTCCTAACAGTTCTGCAATTGTGTCTGATTCAGTACAGACTGCTCCATTCAGGGAAAGCCCACGTACAATGACGGGGGTCTGCTGTCGATGGAGAGGCCTAATCCTGGTCCAAACCTGTGATGGAGAGGTATGGATGCCAATGGTGGAAACATACCTTTGCCAGTACTCCGGCTTCCATCGGCGAATAAGGCGTCGGACTCAGGCATTGAGCCCCTTAAAGGCAATGAGGTGTTCCAGTGATGGATGCTGCTTATGACGTTGGAGGGCACACCTACGATCTCTAATCGCCTCAGCGATCTCTGGTGACCACCAGGCACAGTCCTCCACAGAGGGGACCCAGAAGAACAGGGAATTGCAGATCCCACTCCAGAAATGATGCTGTTGGTTATCGTGTGAACCATCACATCAATGGCGTCATGTGAAAGAGGCTCATTAGTGGCAATGTAGGCAAATGAGTTCCAGTCAGCCTTATGCAAGGCCAATCTGGGGAGGCGCCCAAAAGAGTGACGCTGTGGCAGTGACAGAAAGATCAGAAAGTGGTCGCTACCGCACAAGTTGTCATGCACACTCCATTGGACAGATGGTAGAAGGCCAGGGCTGCAGACCGAAAGGTCGATAGCTTAGTATGTGACATGCATCACATTGAAATGTGTGGAGGCACCATTATTTAAGAGAGAAACGTCAAGCTCTGCCAACACTTGCTCAATGACAGCGCATTGGCCTGTTGCCACCAATCCACCCCACAAAGGGTTATGGGTGTTAAAGTCACCCACTAACACAAAAGGTGGAGGCTGTTGGGCTATCAGCACAGCCAATACATGCTGTGCGACATCATCATCCGGTGGAAGATAGATACTGCAGCCAGTAAGAGCCTGTGGCGTCCTCACCCTAACAGTGACAGCCCCTAAGGGTGTTAGAAGAGGGACATGCGGACACAGACTCCACCGGATATCCTTGCATAAGCTGCCTGATTCTTATAATAACCCTGATAGCCATGGAGGACGGAGGAAGGCATCGCCAGAACCTAAGTTTCCTGGAGAGTAGTGCAGAAGGAAGGGTGAAGGCTGATAAGTTTTCAGAGCTCAGCAACATGGTGGAGAAAACCGCTGCAATTCCACTGAGGAATGGCATTGCCCGCAGCCAAAAAAGGCGTGAAGGGACTGAGGAGGCAGATTACACCGCTGGGTCATCTATCGCCACTGAAGGAGAGACTGAATCGAGAACCATTGCATCTGAGGTAGAGGCAAGATCGAGGTCGTCGGGGGACGTCAAAATCTGCAAATCGTCCTCAGACGCAGAACTGGTAGTCGCAGGTGGCACAGAGGCAACCTGAACCTCTTCCTTCTTACCCAGATTTTTCTGCTACTTCTTCTTCTTCTTCTTCTTCTTCTTCTCCTCCCACTGCTCCTTAGGAGCAAGCTGGGAGGGAGTCTCAGAAGGAGGGCCAGGGACAGATGAAGAGTAGGAAGCTCTTCGATCTGCCGCCTGTGGCACCTTGAGCCACTGACTGATGGCAGCTGTCGTCCTGGAGGATGCCTTAGAAGGTAAACCTCCAAGGGACCCTTTCCACGTGAGAGAAGCTGGAGGAGGCTGGTCTGATATCCCCGTCAACTTGGTGGGAGGGTGGTCTCCCTAAGGAGGTACGTTGGGAGCACCAGAAGAAGCAGTGGTCCTCCTCACGAACATGGGGAATAGTCAGGGCAGCCCTGAGGGCCCACTTGAGGTTTACCGAAAGCAGAGACAGCTGTCACCAACAGGTGTAATGAAGTCGCAGTCGCAGCATATGATGTAGTCATTTGAACAGTTGCTCAATTTCCTCTTTGCATCTTGATAGGTGAGCCTGTCCAGGGTTACTATCTCCATTATTTGCCTCTCCTTATGAAGAACAGGGCAGTCAGATGAGCAGAGGGAGTGGTGCTTCCCACAGTTGACACAAGTGGAGGGAGGCACACACAGAGTGTTCGGGTGCAGAGGACGACCACAATCGCTACATGTGGCGCTGGAGGTACAGCGAGATGATATGTAGCCAAACTTCCAGCACTTGAAGCACTGCATAGGAGAAGGTTCAAAAATGGCTCTGAGCTCTATGGGACTTAACTTCTGAGGTCATCAGTCCCCTAGAACTTAGAACTACTTAAACCTAACTAACCTAAGGACATCACACACATGCACGCCTGAGGCAGGATTCGAACCTGCGACTGTAGTAGTTACGCGGCTCCAGACTGTATCGCATAGGAGGAGGGATGTATGGTTCCACATCACAATGGTAAACAATCACCTTGACCTTTTCAGGTAACGTGCCACCCTCAAAAGCCAAGATGAAGGCACCAGTAGTAACCCTGTGGTCTTTGGGTACCCTATGCATGCACCAGTTGAAGTGGACACCCTATTGGTCTAAGTTGGCGCGTAGCTCCTCATCTGGCTGCAGACGGAGGTTGCAATGGAAAATAATACCCTGGACCATGTTAAGGCTTTCATGGGGCGTAGTCGAAACAGAAATGTCACTCAGTTTGTCATAGGCGAACAACGCCGATGACAAGGTTGTTGGGGCCATTTGGATCAAAATCGACCTGCTCCACATTTTGGACAACACCGGCACTTCCCCTAACCTATCTTCAAGATGGTCGACAAAAAACTGGGACTTCGTTGCCTGAAAGGCCGCTTCATCAGTCCTGCTGGAAACTAGATACAGAGGCAAATACATTTCACTATATCTTGATGCCCTATGGTCCTCCCAAGGTGTGGCCAGGGAGGGAGCGATCGGGAATGATAAGTCACAGCATCAGAACCATTCCTTAGTTCGAGACTGCAAGGGTCGAGCGACCACCAGCGTGGTTCAGTTTAACCGATTTCATTGTGGTTCATCCGCCCTGATGCAACCCACTATGATCAGGGGCTCTCCCCACAGGCGCCACCCAGCATTAGCAACGGCCACCTGGCAGGATGCGCGTTGCCAGGAGTCCTTGTGCCCCTGAAAGGATGGGCACTTACTCCTTGGCATACACAGTGACTTCTGAGCTCTGGCATCAGCAGTGCAATCCCTGTGTTGTCAGGGGGCTACCGCCAAAAGGGTACATGACAACCCCACCACTATAGACTGGCTCCTGCTCCGGATTTTGGATGCCAAAATGGCCCAGAACTGTCGTGGGGGCGAAGGCTGGGATGGCGCAGGAGATGAGAAATAGGCAATCCATAAGACATTGGGTGAAAAGCCTGCTACACGAAAATAAGTAGCATGCAACATCTTGGTGTGTATGGACAAACAAGAAACACCACGTAAGGCGCCCTTCCCCAATTGGCACGCACTATCAACAGAAATTTGGAAAATGTGGAGGTCAAACCCGAAAGGGGACCATCACAGAAAAGCCGAAACGTTGGTGACTCCTGTTAGTCGCCTCTTATGACAGGCAGGAATACCGCGGGGCTATTCTACTCCTGCACCCTCAGGGGGACCTGTCAAAGTAACTGTTTAAGAATTTCCAGGAGTCAAATAGATCACTTAAAACATTCACTTCCACCTTATGATGATCTTACTTCATAATAAAATGTATTTTCAGCTTTTGACTATCACATGCAAACGTTAAGCTAATCAAGTAATGAAATTTCCGTCACAAACAGATCGTAGCACTAGATGTATCCGAGGTCTTTTACGCACCAATGTTTGAGAGCATAAACACCCTCCTCCACGATACTACACTCCTGGAAATGGAAAAAAGAACATATTGACACCGGTGTGTCAGACCGACCATACTTGCTCCGGACACTGCGAGAGGGCTGTACAAGCAATGATCACACGCACGGCACAGCGGACACACCAGGAACCGCGGTGTTGGCCGTCGAATGGCGCTAGCTGCGCAGCATTTGTGCACCGCCGCCGTCAGTGTCAGCCAGTTTGCCGTGGCATACGGAGCTCCATCGCAGTCTTTAACACTGGTAGCATGCCGCGACAGCGTGGACGTGAACCGTATGTGCAGTTGACGGACTTTGAGCGAGGGCATATAGTGAGCATGCGGGAGGCCGGGTGGACGTGCCGCCGAATTGCTCAACACGTGGGGCGTGAGGTCTCCACAGTACATCGATGTTGTCGCCAGTGGTCGGCGGAAGGTGCACGTACCCGTCGATCTGGGACCGGACCGCAGCGACGCACGGATGCACGCCAAGACCGTAGGATCCTACGCAGTGCCGTAGGGGACCGCACCGCCACTTCCCAGCAAATTAGGGACACTGTTGCTCCTGGGGTATCGGCGAGGACCATTAGCAACCGTCTCCATGAAGCTGGGCTACGGTCCCGCACACCGTTAGGCCGTCTTCCGCTCACGCCCCAACATCGTGCAGCCCGCCTCCAGTGGTGTCGCGACAGGCGTGAATGGAGGGACGAATGGAGACGTGTCGTCTTCAGCGATGAGAGTCGCTTCTGCCTTGGTGCCAATGATGGTCGTATGCGTGTTTGGCGCCGTGCAGGTGAGCGCCACAATCAGGACTGCATACGACCGAGGCACACAGGGCCACCACCCGGCATCATGGTGTGGGGAGCGATCTCCTACACTGGCCGTACACCACTGGTGATCGTCGAGGGGACACTGAGTAGTGCACGGTACATCCAAACCGTCATCGAACCCATCGCTCTACCATTCCTAGACCGGCAAGGGAACTTGCTGTTCCAACAGGACAATGCACGTCCGCATGTATCTCGTGCCACCCAACGTGCTCTAGAAGGTGTAAGTCAACTACCCTGGCCAGCAAGATCTCCGGATCTGTCCCCCATTGAGCATGTTTGGGACTGGATGAAGCGTCGTCTCACGCGGTCTGCACGTCCAGCACGAACGCTGGTCCATCTGAGGCGCCAGGTGGAAATGGCATGGCAAGCCGTTCCACAGGATTACATCCAACATCTCTACGATCGTCTCCATGGGAGAATAGCAGCCTGCATTGCTGCGAAAGGTGGATATACACTGTACTAGTGCCGACATTGTGCATGCTCTGTTGCCTGTGTCTGTGTGCCTGTGGTTCTGTCAGTGTGATCATGTGATGTATCTGACCCCAGGAATGTGTCAATAAAGTTTCCCCTTCCTGGGACAATGAATTCACGGTGTTCTTATTTCAATTTCCAGGAGTGTATTTTCTCTAAATATACCTGGTGGAAAAAAATCCTGATGATCAGACAAAATCGCGATCACGAAGCACAACGTCCGCACAGGGTAGCCCCATCCGCCTCGCTGGGAGAGAGAGACCAACACCTGCCACATGTTGCTTGCATACAACTATTGGAAACAATAAATTGATCAATCGGGAATTTGATGTCGCTTGGGTTTTTAAGAGTACTATGGATTTCCTAAACTGGATATCTCCACTACATTCGAAAGGAGGGAGGAAGGCTCTACTGCGTGATAGAATAGAGACAACAGCGAATATCAATGTAAGACAGAGTCCACTACGATGTATTGAGAAACTCTAAAAATAATCCACTTAAAGCACGTTCCAGTCCGTAGCAATAAGCTATCATGGCTAGATGTCAGAGATCACCAACAATTGGGAATCTGATAACGAAATTGGGTTTTTCAAGTGCTGTATAATTTCGAAATTGTTTCCCTCCGCATTCAGAAGGAGGAAAGCTCTACTGCGTGATAGGGCAGAGACAACAGCAAATACAACTGCAAAACCGAGCCCACTGCGCTGTATTGGGAATCGCTAAACATGACACACTTAAAAAACGACCCGGTCCATATCAGTAGCTGATGTCGGTAGATGATGGAGATCGCTGGAACACTTGCACATCCCACAGTCACATCTCAGGTGTCCATACGCAGTGCGCACGTCCATTTGTACACCGACAGCGCCGACGTTCAGGTACCGGAGGAAATTACAGCCGCGGCCACAGCCGCAGATGTTGAAGCACCTGTATGCCAGAGTGCACCATCCCCATCCATGGACGGCATCCGGGGATGACTGGAGTGATAGGAATTTGGATGATATCAATACATACAGCGCGAACGTCCATCATTTTTAATGTTCTCTTCTGTTGCGCTCACACAACCTGCTGCTTTGGTCGGTGGTATTTAATAACATGATCTGTAATTAGTACATTAGGTTGTTTTGACCTTCGTGGCGGCGCCCTAGCGATAGACACACACGTGGGAGACCCCAAACGGTGTCTACTATAACGCGCTTCATTCAATTCCCTGGGTAATTACAGTTATTATATCATGGGGAACAAGGATGTCTACCCGAGTGGGGGAAACCTGTCTCCTGCAAAGTGATCAAATAAAGAATATGTATCAATACATGTTATAATTTTAATCTGAATTTCGTGTCGTGAGAGCCTGCCTCTTCAGCGCAGAGTGAGCCTTTTTCCTTTCAATTTTTTTCTACAATGGGTTCTGAGGGAGGGGGTGAGGGATAGGTGGTTGGAGCACCCTCTGGTGGTGATACTGTGCACTGTCTCAGTCGATCCCTGCGTGTCAATGTGAGGGCACACATGAAACTTTTCCAGTAAGATGACACCTCCAGTCTGAAGCAGTGTAATTATGTAATCAGGACATTTAGTTGCTGAATGTGATCTTTTCCTGTGAAATGAAAGTGAGATCCAGCCAGTGTGAATAGAATTTTGTAAATAAACTATATACTATGCTACATAATTGAAATTTCTATCGTGAGATCCTTCCTCTCCAGCACAGACAGCAGCTTAGAGCCCATGCAGGAATCCACTCTCAGTCAGGCAATTGCCTTGAAAGGAATTCTTGAATTCATCGGTGTTCCACAGGGGTTTATCAGGTAAACGCTGCTTTGTTTGTAGTTTGGTCCGACGGCGACCAATGGTGCATGTGGGGTTGGCAGTGGGACGCTGCAGGAGGAGAAAGAGAGAGAAAGCCCACGTGTATTGACAGGAATTTCTTGGGTGTTTTTGTTCAAGGATTAGCAAGACTTCTGGTCTGTCAGTCATGAGGCCCAAGCGGATACCTCTTGGACACCGAAGTGTGGTGTGGCTGCTGACAGACACATCACTTCACAGGGCCCCCTGGTGCAGTCTGATTCTGGGCAGCCCACACGGGTGTTGTGAGCTGGGACTGAGAGCCATCCAGCGAACAGTACGCACTTCGCAACTGAAAGATTTTTAACAGTGTAATTACATGTTTTGACTATTTCATGATGGTATTCCTTGACTGATTTGGATGAAAAAACAGTGATGAATTTAATTACTTCTTTTCGATATATTTTACAAGACCTGCATCATTCCAAACAGCAGAGAATGATTACCAGGGGAGCTCCAACCCTGAAAACTAACTTTTTTACAAATAAGCAATATACTTTCTGCTACATAATTGAATTTCCTGTTATGAGATCCTTCCTCTGTGGCACAGAGCCACCAATTTCCAGGTAGGTGGGGGGCAGAGGGTTGAGTTGGGGTTTACCAGAGGGGTAGGGGCTAATTAATTGATCAATTTAATTCAGTAAATCAAATTGATAGATTGAGAGTGGGCTATTCAAATAATTTAGGTTCGAAAGTGTACCTTTATCAGTTCGCAGTGGGAGGGGAGAGGAGGAGGGGAGGGGGAGGAGGAGGGGGAGTGGTGGGGGGAATTTTCTCAGGAGGACATATTATCCCCAGGCCGTCATAACCTACATAGCAGAACAAAAGGAGAACAATAGGTTTGCCTGTGAAAGTTTTCTTGCCCCTGAATGTTGGCAACCCGCACTGTCTCCATGATGGCCTTGCCCCCATACTTATGAGATGATGACTAATAGACACACATTAGACACTGAAACAGTACTTTCAGTGATACCTTGAAACTTGCATCCTGTGCTTAATTTCTTCAGCGTCCTTCATTAAAGAGGAAATAGATTTTTCAGTAGAGCTGGTCTTGCATCTCATGATTTCTAATGACCTTCCAGAGGCTTAGCTTCTGCTCGTAGTCTCCCAACAACAACGCTTGCAAATGGGACGGAACTGGTTTGCTTATAATAATCGCACAACGGAAGTTAATGACATTCCTATTACAGTACTGTGAAATCTGGTGCTTATTTTTCGATTCTCCGTAAGAGTTTGAAGAAATTCTGTTTGTTAATCGCACTGTTAGAAGAAATTTGCCCCCCGTCGCTAAACTCTAAATGTGGCACTAATTCTTCATACTCCCACGGGCATGTATCCATTGATTAAAATGATTTCCCTGACAGGAGGCATCAGTTGACTTGCTACTTCTTCTTTTCCGTCTGAAACACCATAAACAAGGAGCATTTGGGCGTCTTCCTCGTTTGTGAAAGTTGCCATGGAGCCAATACTGTGAAATGTTGGTTAGAAACTCTTAGCTTGGTGCGTATCAGGGCAAATAGTGCAGTACTGTTGCAAATAGCATTCTTCCTTGAACAATGGAACAGCATTTCTGCTCTCATTTGTTTCCACTGAACTTATTGTTCCATATGTATGTCTGTTCCGAATGTAGGTTCTGTAGCTTTCTTTCATCCAGTCAACTGCTAACTTTTCCTTGGTTTGAAACCTATGTAAACCTCTGGTTAGATTTTCCTTTGGTGTACAGAATACGAGTTCTCTTATAACCTTTGATACTGGTAAAGCATGTAAGAACGGGAAATTCTTCACCATTACGAATCCCGGTTCTTTGACATTCATCTTAGAAGAATGATTCCGAAACAAACGATTAGACAAAAAGTTGTAACATTTTTGGAAATGTTTCACCGTTATAATATAAGGGGTAACAAAGACAAATGTTTTAATTTAGATGCTGTTTTTGTTCTGGTTTCAGTTGTAACTCCTAATTTTTTAATGTTTCTTTCAACTGCCCATTTTAAAATGAAAATCTGTTCTACCTACGAGCTTCACTTTCTGAAGTCACAATGACAGTCCTTTCAAAGCATACCCAATTTTGTTTATAAGTCTGCAATTGTTACAAATACATCCGACCCTAATTCCTAACACCTTGTGTATCTCCAGTCGTATAAAACGAGGAAATTAATTTTATTTTCCATTACCATTCAATTTTTATTTATGTCATTTTAGTTTTAATTCAGCTATATACCTTTGCTGTGTGTGTGATGTTATGGAAGACTTCACAAGTGGCTCACTTTTAAATAAATTGTCTACGCACTAGAATTTTGAACACTGTACAGGGCTATTACAAATGATTGAAGCGGTTTCATAAATTCACTGTAGCTCCATTCATTGACATATTGTCACGACACACTACAGATACATAGAAAAACTCATAAAGTTTTGTTCGGCTGAAGCCGCACTTCAGGTTTCTGCCGCCAGAGCGCTCGAGAGCGCAGTGAGACAAAATGGTGACAGGAGCCGAGAAAGCGTATGTCGTGCTTGAAACGCACTCACATCAGTCAGTCATAACAGTGCAATGACACTTCAGGACGAAGTTCAACAAAGATCCACCAACTGCTAACTCCATTCGGCGATGGTATGCGCAGTCTAAAGCTTCTGGATGCCTCTGTAAGGGGAAATCAACGGGTCGGCCTGCAGTGAGCGAAGAAACGGTTGAACGCGTGCGGGCAAGTTTCACGCGTAGCCCACGGAAGTCGACGAATGAAGCAAGCAGGGAGCTAAACGTACCACAGCCGACGGTTTGGAAAATCTTACGGAAAAGGCTAAAGCAGTAGCATTTCTTAAACAGGAGATTGGAAAACCAATGGATCGGTCGTGGTGGAGATCATGATCAACAATTCATGTCATGGCCTCCACGCTCTCCCGACTTAACCCCATGCGATTTCTTTCTGTGGGGTTATGTGAAAGATTCAGTGTTTAAACCTCCTCTACCAAGAATCGTGCCAGAACTGCGAGCTCGCATCAACGATGCTTTCGAACTCATTGATGGGGACATGCTGCGCCGAGTGTGGGAGGAACTAGATTATCGGCTTGATGTCTGCCGAATCACTGAAGGGGCACATATCGAACATTTGTGAATGCCTAAAAAAACTTTTTGAGTTTTTGTATGTATGTGCAAAGCATTGTGAAAATATTCAAATAATAAAGTTATTGTAGAGCTGTGAAATCGCTTCAATCATTTGTAATAACCCTGTGCTTCAAAACTGAATAGAACAACATACATAACATCACTGATAAAAACAGAAAACTTAGAGAATAATTTACTTCATTTTACACAAATTCAAAAATTTGGAACATGAAATGAATGACCCTAAAGTGAAATTATTTGTGAAAATTATGGAAAACTCAAACTTGAATTGCTAAATCAGGTAAACGAGCCCGTATTCTATCTGCAAGAGTGGTTTTTCTTGAATTGCAATTGATTTGAGAAACAAGGAAGAAACCTGTACTACTCCCGTGTGATTAGTTTCTACTATTCCGTTGATTACAATATTGCTGTTGGGCAAAAAGAATAATATGGAAGAAACAATTTGCCCTTCTATCTTAGCTGAAATTGATTGCGAGAAAAATCAAAGCTACACTTTTTCACAGCACAGCATTTTCTTTCTCGTAGTCAGTGTTGCCAGAAAATCTAATGAGAAACTGTTCAAGTACAATAACAAAGCTATTTTGAAGAGCGCTTATCTCCTTATCAATTAATAATGATTTTATTTATATGGACCGTTAACTCGTCTTACAAAGTGATGTTCTAAGTTTGTATGTATGTGTGTGTGTGTGTGTGTGTGTGTGTGTGTGTGTGCGTGTGTGTGTGCGCGCGCTTAGTATTTGTGGTAGCTGAGCCAAAACGTGTACGACACTCCTCAATGGAGGAAAAAGCAATAACCAAGAATCTTGCTGATGTCGATAAAGTAGTCGCAACAAAACACAATTTAAGCTAGAAACAAAGCATGGATCCCACTTCGGATTTTGTAACAGAGAATAACAAAATAAGATGTTTTCCTCACAAGTCTCTCTCTCGAGAAAGTCAAAAAATGGTTCAAATGGCTCGGAGCACTATGGGACTTAACATCTGAGGTCATCAGTCCCCTAGAACTTAGAAGTACTTAAACCTAAGTAAGTGAAGGACCTCACACACATCCACGCCCGAGGCAGGATTCGAACCTGCGACCGTAGCGGTCGCGCGGTTCCTGACTCAAGCGCCTAGAACCGCTCGCCACTCTGGCGTGCTCGAGAAAGTTCACCAAAGGAACTACTAGAGGCCGGCCGGCCCAGCGTATCCACAAAGCTGTCGAGGAAGGCCAGACCACCGTCACGCGATACTCTTGACACAGAGTTCGATGTTATCACTCCCGACGATCAGGTACTACAAACATACTAGGCGTGTGGATGCTGCAGCTGAGATGGCTGAGCCCTACAAGTCCGGGCGGCTTGACGAACTGACTTCTGGCCGGCGGTACATCGGCTTATAAGGCCGGTTGCCCGGTGGATCTTCTGGAAATATTTTCGATCGCTTGAGTGGTAGGAAAATAGTTCCCTTGCTGTGATGGCGACCTCTGGTGCCGCTGTCGATCCGCGGTGCTCTGGTAGCGGGCCCTGGCGGCCATTGGCTGAGCCACGAGGCTGTGTTTTCGTCTTCGGCAGCAGCCTGGGTCGATCGGTAGACATCTGCTTTGGTTTCATTCGCTGTGATGAAAGCATCCAGCATCTGTGTTCTGTCATTCGGGGTGCTGATATCGCAGGCGGACGGGACGGACGCTGCACTGTGTGTACGTCACACATACAGAAATCACATACAGGGTGTACATTAGTAAAACCGACAGACAGCTGGGACAGCTGAACATGTGTCCGGCAATGCGTCGCTGCTGGCGCTGACGAATGGAAGTTCCTTTGACCACGAGCCGTGTGTTACGGGCTGTGAGACTGACGCAGCGTACGATTCACAGTAATAAAACCCCTTCATTACCTTAAATATGGTGAAACTCTTCACTGGATCAACGATCAGTTCTATTTAAAGAGTTCTTAGCAATATTAATAGATCTGTCCGCTAATCTGAGATATTATTTAGCTGCACAGAAATAAGTATCGCCTACTTGCGAACAGCCTTTAACTTGCATTCTTATCATGGCTCAATGATATCACATTAATAACCAAATCAAATTCGTACATCAGACACTAAAAATGACAGTAACAACGACCGGAGATTCCTAGAACAATACGTGGGCGCTTCTCTGCAGATGGCGGACCGGACACTCGATCTTCAGAGCCCTCACGTGATCTCACGGTGATTACAAGTCAAACGTAAAAAGGAACAGATCGCAATTTTTGTAGCTGCAAAAGAGAACGTATATCAACTTTAATACATAATACATTTTCTTAAAATGTTTAGTATATGCATCTGGCCGGCTATTGCGGAAAAATTGTGTCGAGAATGAATTTACGACACTAGAATACGTGGCCTGTAAACAGCTCGTTATGCACAGAAATAACTAATGACAAAAATGTAACAGTCAGTTACACACAACTTTTTTAAAACACAAATTAACTAGGTTTCGATAGCTCTAAAACTATCTCATCAGAATGGTAAAAGTTACATGAAATCACATGACAACTTGTAAATTTTCGCCAACAGTGCCGTCGTCAAATGACATGTTCTTGTTCCATGAGTCAAGAATATAGATCATAATAAAGACAGACAGTTATCACAGAGCAAAAAAACCATAGTTGCAAGCGGCGGCACAAGTTAACTGCTGCGTATGTGCCGGTCTTAGCCGCCGCCTGCAACTACGGTTTTGTTACTCTGTGATAGATGTCTGTCTTCATTGTGACCTATGTTCTTGACTCATGGAACAAAAACATGTCGTTTTACTATAGCACTGTTGCTGAAAATATAAAATTTGTAATGTGATTTCATGTAACTTTTACCATCTGATGAAGATAGTCTTAGAGCTATCGAAACCTCATTAATGTTGTTGTTGTGGTCTTCAGTCCAGAGACTACTGGTTTGATGCAGCTGTCCATGCTACTCTATCCTGTGCAAGCTTCTTCATGTCCGAGTAACTACTGCAACCTATATCCTTCTGAATCTGCTTAGTGTATTCCTCTCTTGGTCTCCCTCTACGATTTTTAGCCTCCACGATTCCCTCCAACACTGAATTGGTGATCCCTTGGCGCCTCAGAACGTGTACTACCAATCGGTCCCTTCTATTACTCAGGTTCTGCCACAATTTTCTCTTATCACCAACTCTATTCAGTACCTTCTCATTAGTTACGTGATCTACCCGTCTACTATTTAGCATTCTTCTGTAGCACCACTCAGTATACAAATGGAGTAACATCGTGGATAGACTACAACCCTGTCTCACTCCCTTCTCAACCACTGCTTTCCTTTGATGCCCATCTACTCTTATAACTGCCATCTGGTTTCTGTACGAATTGTAAATAGCCTTTCGCTCCCTGTATTTTACCCCTGATATTAAGTCAATATTGTCAAAAGCTTTCTTCAAGTCTACAAATGCTTGAAACGTAGGTTTGCCTTCCTTAATCTAAGATAAGTCGTAGAGTCAGTATTGCCTCGCGTGCTACATCATTTCTACGAAATCCAAACTGATCTTCCCCAAGTTCGACTTCTACTAGTTTTTCCATTCGTCTGCAGAGAATTTATGTTAATATTTTGACTTGATTAATATGTTTTTTAAAAAAAGTTGTGTGCAACTGCTTGGCTGCATTTAAATTTTACGTAATTGCACAGCTGTGCGCAGACAAAAAAATGTTTAAAATATCAAGAAATAACTAACCTTTCTGGTACCAGATCATTCCAAATTAGGTCACAACGACTACAGACCATTTGTTGCCCACTGCTCAGATAAGACTGAAACCAAAAGGCAACCCTACAGTTAATTTTCCGCTTGTTTAGAAATATATTCTGATCGATACAGATAAGAACTTAAGAACCTTCAACATCGCAGCGCGTCAGCAATCGTTGGTTAATATATTAAAAACTAAAAACCCGCCTCGATTTCGAAAAAAGCATCTAGTTTTGAAAGAAATGCAGATCTTTAAGCAACTGCAACATCTTAAAGACAATATCCTCAATGACCAACTCCTACTAAGAAATAGAAAATTTTTTGAAGGTTTCGCGCTCTTACTTTGTTCTTCATACTTGTAAATCTGATGATCTGGGGATTATCACATGCGCGCGCTGATTGGCGAGCGCGGGTGGTCAAGCTGTTCATCTTCTTTCTTTTTATCCTCATTTTCCTTTTACGGTGAAGGTGATTTTAGCCCGTTGAACACCTCACACTTTATCCCTATATCTTTATTACCACGACGTCTTTAGATTACTTCCCCTCAGCCCCCCCCCCCCCCCTCCAGGCTAACTACTGGCTTTAGGTATAGTTTTTCCTCCTGTTGTCATAGGTAGCATCATATATAAGTTTCTTTACTAGCATAAGCAACCGTGTGCGGTTATTTTTAGGTTTCATCTCCTATTTAGCTCGTCTCTTGTTCTATCCATTTCATTTTTTGATATACGTTGATCCACGGGTTGGAATATATCGGCTATTTAGCCCCGACCCATGTATAAACTTTCTCGTATTCGTATGCGCATGCGCATTCAAGTAAATTCCCTTGTCTTGCACATGAGCATAGATAGCGGGTCAAGCTTGTAAGTGAGCGACCGTTTGTAGCTGCAGTTTATGGCGGGTCATGGCCCATCGAACATAGGCCGGTGTGAGGTGGAGCGTACACCATTAAGTTAAGTAGTGGTTTTGACTTTGTACATGTATACTGTTTGTGTTTTCCTTTTCTTTTTCGTTTATAAATGTATAGCTATGATGTTCTTTTGATCATTGACAAAGGTCTTCTTAGGCACTTGTGGGTTTTATTGTTGTTCTGAAGAAGGTGTAGTTATCTACGCCGAAACCTGGGTTAATACATAACACTAGGTGCTTTTTTCGCAATCGAGGCGGGTTTTTAGTTTTTAATACAGATAAGAACCATTGTTAATCCGCGCAAACAGTACAGCACTGGCGTAAGGCAGGGTAACAGAGAGCTAGCGGTCTCCGCTGACTTCCCACTTCTTTGGCGAGGTCTGGGTTCTGTTAAAGCCTTCCGGATAGTCAAGGTGGTGTTGGTTCATCGCCTGCAGGGTCGCGTAGCGCCCGCCCGCCAATCAACATTCCGCGTGCGATGGGCTCGTAAAGAGCTGATGGCGTCAGCTCAGCAGGGCCACGGCAGCCAAGAGCCAACCGTCGCCACCTCATCTCGCCCACAGTCTTCCTGGCTACACCTGCCGCAGGCACGGCGACCGCGGAACGCAATCATACTCTCAAGATTGAGGTCGAGGATCCGAGTCGCACACCAGCGAGTATTCTTCGTGTGTTTTCTGTCACTAACAGGTTTTCTCAGTTTTCTGTGTACGTTAGCCATCGGTTATTACATTACATGTCTTCTAAATGATCTACAATGTAGAATAATACGGAATATGACACATGAAACACAGGGTCGTTTCTACCGTTATGGAAGACTAGGCGGCCACCTACAGCGGAAAAAATTTAGGGGCGGCAAAAGGTGTTAAAAATTAATTGCAAATCAAAGGAAAACTGAGGACAGAGCCCCTGAAATAAGGACGTTTGGTTTCTTAATTTAATGATTAAAAACATAATAGGTGATTTGCATTGTTGTGCCGTTGGATGTTGGCGGTGGTGGTGGTTTTGGTCGTGGTGGTGTCGGTGGAAGGGGGATATAGGAGACACCGATGGTAGTAAAAGAGAGGGGCGTCATTTTTCAATTCTTGCCTAGGGCGAAAAACACCTAGCAACGGCCCTGATGAAACATATCGAATGGTCAAGATATTTGGTGAAGGATGATGGCTACATCAAGAGGCTTTGATCTTAAATTAAGAAGGAACCTATCGTCTGACGAAAAACGTTTACAACAGGAAGGTACTTAGGTTCAGAGACAATTTACGAAGCTGTAGCACGATTGTCAAAGAAAACCCCTTATGTGCTTCAGGGGCTTTGAACACAAAGGAGACAGCGAGATTTTAAAAAAGGAGTTCTGGAAAACCAGTAAAGAAATTGACCAATGGATGGTTTGACGAACAGGTATTGATAAGATTTTATGAAGGCTTGTGCAAGAGAAATGAATAACATTACCAATTAGAAAGAGAAGACTACCCTTCCAGAGAAGCACAGACAAAATGGACAACAGCCGTCTGATTAAGAGGATCTGAAATCCATCCTGAAGAGCGGCGACAGCCACCTGGTCTAAGGATGGTATTCGTCCTCCATTCGTGCTAGCTCCTTTGATCGTGTTGCGTACGAGTTGTCTTAAGTGCATCTGTTGAATGTAGCTGACTAATGGGTGTGCGTATAGCGTGGTGTCATGTTAGTGTTGCATGATGTTGAAAGAAGGAAGAAGGCCAGACTCGGTGCCGCCATATAGCCTACTGCCCTCGAATAGCATCAAAGGGGACGACCAAACTTAAAGTCTCTGTCTGGCTCACTCCCATGCGAGGTTAGTGCGGAAGAGGACGTTGATAAAACGTAGCACGTCATTTAGCCTTTCTTTTGTATTACTTTCAGATCATAATTGGGTTACCAGACGCTATTATGGGGCCAGTTGTTTCAGTGATTAACCGTCTTGCATGATGAGGTGGATATCTTAAATGTTATTGACCATGTTTGGTTTCTGATACCATTGTATTTGAGATGGCATGTTTGGAATGTGAGTCACGTGTGTGTGTGTGTGTGTGTGTGTGTGTGTGTGTGTGTGTGTGTTCTAATCGGCTACCCCATTCGAGTACTACCGCTTCCGCTAGTGACCTAGGTTACGGAGTTGGGATAAAGGTGTGAAACAAGTTCATATCTGATCTGAAACAAAAAAAAAATCAGTCATATAGAGCACAGGTATCAGAGATTCGGAGTGCAATAAGAGTCCAGAAGATGGCAAGGACATATGCAGGAGAAATGAAACAATACCTCGCCGAGTGCCTTAAGAGATGCTAACTGGATTTTAAAGGTGATCGAAGGTCTAGAACTCAAGATGGATTTGGTTTTGATTGTCGACACATATTCCACATGTGATAGTCAACACGCATTCCATATCTGATTGCCAACATATATTCCATAAAGGCTCCATTCCAACGTAAATAAAAACAGGCCACGCAGAAACCTGCGACCATTATCCTGCTTCAGGTCACTAAATAACAAGAATTCAATCAGAAACAAACTGGACATAAAATATCGTGTTAAGTGGTAACTCTACTGAACATTATTTATCCGTTTCAAATACGTTCGTTTTGATATTCTTGAAATTGTAAGTGCCCAAAACTCGTGAATAAAGAGTACGAAATGCGTATTCTTGTTGTTTATCCGCTTCAAGCAGTGATAATGGCGTGATCAGTTAAAAAAAGAAAAATACTCATTTGTGTAGCATAACGCATAACACGGGAAGAGTTATCTGCTGTTACGTCGGACACCAAGATTTCTGTTGGCCTGAACATAATGTTACCCTACATTAACTGAGTTCTCAGACATTTTTCTGTAAGTGTTGACATACACGCTGGACTGATTTGTCATCGCCACATCAATGACTTACTTTCTAATTTCTTGAATTTATTTTCTGATCTTTATTTGCAGCATGCCGTGGTGCAGCTAAAAGAGATTGATACAAATTTTACATTACATGACTTAATAGATGAAAATACTTTGCATTTGAAACAAAACTAAGCTGAACAGCATTTATACCTATAAATCAAATTATTAATGCTGGCGCTAAATTGGTAATAGGGAACCGATAATTATGCACAAAATCGTGACCGAATGTGTAAGGTGTTCTACCTTCATAATTTAAATGAACTAGTACTGCTGCTGTTAAAATTTTGTGCTGTGTAACGTATCTTGTTAAAATTAAAAGAAAACTTAACAGAATTTCTCAAAGAAACTATTATTGGCATGTGTATTCAAATAAAGAGATATATAAGCAGGCAGAATATGGTGTTGCCATCGGCAACGCCAACGGAAGACGAAAAGTGTCTTAGGCAGTTGTTAGATCGGTTACTGCTGCTACAAAGGCAGGTTATCAAGATGGAAGGTAGTTTGAACGTTGTGTTATAGTCAGCGAGCGAGCGATAAGACACAGCATCTCCGAAGTAGCTATTTTCCCGTACCATCTCTTCACGTATGTACCGCGAATATCAGGAATCCGGTAAAACATCAAATCTCCGACATCGCTGCGGCCGAAAAAGATCCTACAAGAAAGGGACCAACGACTACTGAAGAGAATCGTTCAATGGCTGAAGAGAATCGTTCAACGTGACGGAAGTGCAGTGTTGCAGATATCAATGCTGGGCCATTAACAAGTGTCAGCGTGCGAACCATTCGACGAAACATCATCAATATGGGCTTTTGGAGCCGAAGGCCCACTCATGTACCCTTGATGAATGCACACCACAAAGCTTTACGTCACACCTGGACATGTCAACACCGATATTGGACTGTTAGTGAGTGGAAACATGCTGATTGTGTTAAGGCAGCAACCAGCCACAAATTTATTTTAAGGTCCTTTATCCAAAAGGTACCGTTATGGGTTTCGAATCATTACAATTCATCGTCAGACGGTTTTCATGCTTTCATTAGAACATGTTTTGAGTTTTTTACTGATTAGTTGTTCTAAAATATAAATAATTCATAATTATAAGGACGTCACACAAATGGTTGCGTTACAGATTTGCATTGGAACGTGACTCACGTGAAATGTTGGTTTGAAGTACTTGTTTTCATAGTTTTCGTCCACCAAACGACGTTCGTAGTTTTCGCCACATTCCCATCATTGCACATATAAATTTGTATAACTGAGTGCTTCAGTTTTGTCACTGTATACATTTCCACAACATTCCTGCCGTTGCACACGTAAATTTGTATCACTGAGCACTTCAGATTTGTCACAGAACAGACTTCTAACATCCACCGCATGTTTTGATTGATACAAAGTGTTTACAAACATATGAGTGTAAAGATGCTATGATACAGGCTATCGTAACATTATAAAGATGCCCCATGTTTGGAAAAAGATCATATATTCACTTGTGTAGCTGCAACGCCTTTTACACCAGTACAGAGAGACAGTGATTTTGTGAATATGGGTAAGACAGTACATTATTTATTTACTTTTAGCATCATGAGAATTGTAGTAACATATACATTTGCTACTTGATCTGCAGATAGGTGTATGAATACTAGTTGCTTTGGAAGGTGGAAAATAATTTTTGGAAATGTTTCAGGAAAGGGGTGTTAGCCAACTCAGTTTGTTCATTAAGGATATAGTCTGGGGTGCTGTTTGTGTGTGTGTGTATTTCTATTTCTTCCAATATATTCAAAGTGGCTCCCTTTTCTGCTAGATGTAAAATTTTTAAGTTGTTCTCAAAGTTTCTCACTGAATGGTTTTCTTCAGCAACATGGGCTGCAAATGCAGATTTGTTCAAGCTGGCAAGCCTTAAAGCATCAATGTGTTCTTTGTATCTAACGTCAAAACTTCTGCCTGTCTGTCCAACGTAGAATTCTGGACATGTATCACATCTGAGCTTGTATATTCCTGTAGGGGCTCTTGGAGGTGTTTACAGCATGGATTACTTTTTGTTGTAATTTATTATTTGTGGAAAAGCTGATTGTGATATTTTTCTTTTTAAACACGTTTGCCATTTGGTATGATAGTGGGCTAATGTATGGGAGAGCAGCATATTTAGGTTTGGCTTCTGTGACACACTGATTTGGTTTGAAGTCCATGTTGTGTGGATTGCTGTAAGTGGAAACAAAAACCACACACACGGAATGTTATTTGCTGGGCAAAGTAAATGGTATGGAACATAAATTTCTGGTGGACACAGGAGCTCACGTGGCAGTAGCCAGTCTGGATGTCTTGGGCAGAAAGAGACTGCGGTCCCCACGGTGTTGGTCACGCGGAGGGAGTGACAACGATTTTCAGTGATTGTAAACAACGCTGTTCAGTTTTAAAGTGGGAACTGAGTGCATATTGAAGCACTGAAACGTGTTGGTGAGTGGTATTGTGCGATCCTGCGACTCGACTCTCTTGTTTCTGCTAGGGGCAACAGCTACAAGTTTCACACTGTCACCGCAGGGTTTACTGATGATGAAGGTGGTACCAAATAAATTGCGGACACAGGCACTAAAGATCAAATCGCATGATTTCACGTTTGCAACGCAGAAAAATAATTAATGTAGAGCAATAAAATTTCTGGAATACATTCCCAGGTAACATATTGAACATTTATGGTTCAAATGGCTCTGAGCACTATGGGACTTAACATCTGAGGTCATCAGTCCCGTAGAACTCAGAACTACGAGGCAGGATTCGAACCTGCGAACGTAGCGGTCGCGCGGTTCCAGACTGTAGCGCCTAGAACCGCTAGGCCACTCCGTGAACATTTATAACATAGTAAAATCACAAGTTAATTTAAGCGCGAGATAAGCCATGTAAATGTGAAATGCTGGTACATTAATAACCGATGTAACAGCCAGAATGTTGATTGTAAGCAGCAAATGCGCATGAATTGTGTTGTAAACGTGCCGGATGTCAGTTTGTAGGACGGAATTCCATGCCTGTTGCACTTGATCGGCCAATACAGGACGGTTAGTGGTATTTCTGGATGACGCTGAATATGTCGTCCGATGATGTCTCGTAAGTAGTCGACTGGAGACAGATAACCACGAGAGTGTTCCTACTGTCAAACTATTTTCCCGTACGACCTCTTCAGGGGTTGTTGTTGTTGTTGTGGTCTTCAGTCCTCAGACTGGTTTGATGCAGCTCTCCATGCTACTCTATCCTGTGCAAGCTTTTTCATCTCCCAGTACCTACTGCAACCTACATCCTTCTGAATCTGTTTAGTGTATTCATCTCTTGGTCTCCCTCTACGATTTTTACCCTCCACGCTGCCCTCCAATACTAAATTGGTGATCCCTTGATGGCTCAGAACATGTCCTACCAACCGATCCCTTCTTCTGGTCAAGTTGTGCCACAAACTTCTCTTCTCCCCAATCCTATTCAATACTTCCTCATTAGTTATGTGATCTACCCATCTAATCTTCAGCATTCTTCTGTAGCACCACATTTCGAAAGCTTCTATTCTCTTCTTGTCCAAACTATTTATCGTCCATGTTTCACTTCCATACATGGCTACACTCCGTACAAATACTTTCAGAAATGACTTCCTGACACTTAAATCTATACTGGATGTTAACAAATTTCTCTTCTTCAGAAACGCTTTCCTTGCCATTGCCAGCCTACATTTTATATCCTCTCTACTTTGACCATCATCAGTTATTTTGCTCCCCAAATAGCAAAACTCCTTTACTACTTTAAGTGCCTCATTTCCTAATCTAATTCCCTCAGCATCACCCGACTTAATTAGACTACATTATTATCCTTGTTTTGCTTTTGTTGATGTTCATCTTATATCCTCCTTTCAAGACACTGTCCATTCCATTCAACTGCTCTTCCAAGTCCTTTGCTGTCTCTGACAGAATTACAATGTCATCGGCGAACCTCAAAGTTTTTATTTCTTCTCCATGAATTTTAATACCTACTCCGAATTTTTATTTTGTTTCCTCTACTGCTTGCTCAATATGCAGATTGAACAACATCGGGGAGAGGCTACAACCCTGTCTTACTCCCTTCCCAACCACTGCTTCCCTTTCATGTCCCTCGACTCTTATAACTGCCATCTGGTTTCTGTATAAATTGTAAATAGCCTTTCGCTCCCTGTATTTTACCTCTGCCACCTTTATGATTTGAAAGAGAGTATTCCAGTCAACATTGTCAAAAGCTTTCTCTAAGTCTACAAATGCTAGAAACGTAGGTTTGCCTTTCCTTAATCTTTCTTCTAAGATAAGTCGTAAGGTCAGTATTGCCTCACGTGTTCCAGTGTTTCTACGGAATCCAAACTGATCTTCCCCGAGGTTGGCTTCTACTAGTTTTTCCATTCGTCTGTAAAGAATTCGTGTTAGTATTTTGCAGCTGTGACTTATTAAACTGATAGTTCGGTAATTTTCACATCTGTCAACACCTGCTTTGTTTGGGATTGAAATTATTATATTCTTCTTGAAGTCTGAGGGTATTTCGCCTGTTTCATACATCTTGCTCACCAGATGGTAGAGTTTTGTCAGGACTGGCTCTCACAAGGCCGTCAGTAGTTCCAATGGAATGTTGTCTACTCCGGGGGCCTTGTTTCGACTCAGGTCTTTCAGTGCTCTGTCAAACTCTTCACGCAGTATCATATCTCCCATTTCATCTTCATCTACATCATCTTCCATTTCCATAATATTGTCCTCAAGTACATCGCCCTTGTATAGACCCTCTATATACTCCCTCCACCTTTCTGCTTTCCCTTCTTTGCTTAGAACTGGGTTTCCATCTGAGCTCTTGATATTCATACAAGTCGTTCTCTTATCTCCAAAGGTCTCTTTAATTTTCCTGTAGGCAGTATCTATTTTACCCCTAGTGAGATAGGCCTCTACATCCTTACATTTGTCCTCTGGCCATCCCTGCTTAGCCATTTTGCACTTCCTGTCGATCTCATTTTTGAGACGTTTGTATTCCTTTTTGCCTGCTTCATTTACTGCGTTTTTGTATTTTCTCCTTTCATCAATTAAATTCAATATTTCTTCTGTTACCCAAGGATTTCTACTAGCCCTCGTCTTTTTACCTACTTGATCCTCTGCTGCCTTCGCTACTTCGTCCCTCAAAGCTACCCATTCTACTTCTACTGTATTTCTTTCCCCCATTCCTGTCAATTGTTCCCTTATGCTCTCCCTGAAACTCTGTACAACCTCTGGTTCTTTCAGTTTATCCAGGTCCCATCTCCTTAAATTCCCACCTTTTTGCAGTTTCATCAGTTTTAATCTACAGGTCATAACCAATAGATTGTGGTCAGAGTCCACATCTGTCCCTGGAAATGTCTTACAATTTAAAACCTGGTTCCTAAATCTCTGTCTTACCATTATATAATCTATCTGATACCTTTTAGTATCTCCAGGGTTCTTCCATGTATACAACCTTCTTTCATGATTCTTAAACCAAGTGTTAGTTATGATTATGTTGTGCTCTGTGCAAAATTCTACCAGGCGGCTTCCTCTTTCATTTCTTAGCCCCAATCCATATTCATCTACTATGTTTCTTTCTCTCCCTTTTCCTACACTCGAATTCCAGTCACCCATGACTATTAAATTTTCGTCTCCCTTCACAATCTAAATAATTTCTTTTATTTCATCATACATTTCTTCAGTTTCTTCGTCATCTGCAGAGCTAGTTGGCATATAAACTTGTACTACTGTAGTAGGTGTGGGCTTCGTATCTATCTTCGCCACAATAATGCGTTCACTATGCTGTTTGTAGTAGCTTCCCCGCATTCCTATTTTCTTATTCATTATTAAACCTACTCCTGCATTACCCCTATTTGATTTTGTGTTTATAACCCTGTAGTCACCTGACCAGAAGTCTTGTTCCTCCTGCCACCGAACTTCACTAATTCCCACTTTATCTAACTTTAACCTATCCATTTCCCTTTTTAAATTTTCTAACCTACCTGCCCGATTAAGGGATCTGACATTCCACGCTCCGATCCGTAGAACGCCAGTTTTCTTTCTCCTGATAACGACATCCTCTTGAGTAGTCCCCGCCCGGAGATCCGAATGGGGGACTATTTTACCTCCGGAATATTTTACCCAAGAGGACACCATCATCATTTAATCATGCAGTAAAGCTGCATGCCCTCGGGAAAAATTACGGCTGTAGTTTCCCCTTGCTTTCAGCCGTTCGCAGTACCAGCACAGCAAGACCGTTTTGGTTATTGTTACAAGGCCAAATCAGTCAATCATCCAGACTGTTGCCCTTGCAACTACTGAAAAGGCTGCTGCCCCTCTTCAGGAACCACACGTTTGTCTGGCATCTCAACAGATACCCCTCCGTTGTGGTTGCACCTACGGTACGGCTATCTGTATCGGTGAGGCATGCAAGCCTCCCCACCAACGGCAAGGTCCATGGTTCATGGGGGGGTCTTCAGGGGTAAAACATCAAATCCCCGACATACATACATATACAGATAGATTCTTCAGGGGTAAAACATCAAATCCCCGACATCGCTGCGGCCGTTAAAAGGTCCTGTAAGACAGGGACCAGCAGCGACTGAAGACAATCGTTCAACTGACA
The DNA here is from genome assembly GCF_023864345.2 of Schistocerca serialis cubense. Taxonomy (NCBI): domain Eukaryota; kingdom Metazoa; phylum Arthropoda; class Insecta; order Orthoptera; family Acrididae; genus Schistocerca; species Schistocerca serialis. The sequence continues at coordinate 337,427,569 of NC_064638.1, forward strand.
GAAACGAAACCATTCCGCAAATTTCTGCAGATTGCAATGCTGGGCCATCAACAAGTGTCAGTGTGCGAAGCGTTGAACAAAATATCATCGATCTGGGCCTTCTGAGCCGGAGGCCCACTCGTGTACCCTTGATGACTGCACGACACAAAGCTTTACGCCTTGCCTGGGCCGTCAACACCGACATTGAACTGTTGATGACTGGAAACATGTTGCCTGTTCGGACAAGCCTCGTTTCAAATGGTGTCGAGGGCATGGACGTATACGGATATGGAGACAACCTCATGAATCCATGGACCCTGCATGTCAGCAGGGGACTGTTCAAGCTTGTGGAGGCTCTGTAATGGTGTGGAGCGTGTGTTGTTGGTGTGATAAGGGACCCTTCTTATAGACACGACTCTGACAGGTACGTAAACATCCTGTCTAATCACCTGCATCCATTCATGTCCATTGTGCATTCTGACGGTGTTGGACAATTCCAGCAGGATAGTGCGACACCCCACACGTCTAGAATTGCTACATGGTAGCTCCAGGAACACTCTTCCTAGTTTAATGACTTCCGCTGGCCACCAAATTCCCGAGACATGAACATTGTTAAGCATATCTGAGATGCCTAGCTACGTGCGGTTCGGAAGAGAACTCCGTCTCCCCGTCCTCTTACGCATTTATGGACAGCCCTGCAGGATTCATGGCGTCAGTTCCCTTCAGCACTATTTCAGACATTAGTCGAGTCCATACCACGTCGTGTTATGGCTCTTCTGCTTGCTCGTGGGGCCCCTTCACTAGTTTCTTTGGTTCTTCAGTGTAAGAAAGATAGGTAGGTCGATCTTACTGATGTCGGTGATATCAAGTTCAAGCTACTCCGTCCATCTAACATTCGCTCATAGCGTTCGAATTCACAGGGCAAACGAATCGAATCTGGGAGTACAAATAACAGGTTCTTGTATACTGCTGATAAGCACCGAGCTGGACACGAACTGCTTGCGGGAAAGAAAACAGGGCTGAGCGACATAATTTATTGGTTATTTCGTGCCACTGCCAGCTAGGCTCACTGAGAGTAAGAAATTGGAAGAATTCGAAAACTACCAATCGAAACGAACTGCCGTGGGAGAACGGAAACACGCGAGTCCTGAAACGTATCGGGTAGTAACGAAACGGTACTTAGTCTCGTAACATCTTTACTCGATAACTAACACATACGATATGTAACAGCTCTAATAAGCACCAATTTCTGGTGTAGAAACATTGATTGAGAAGCCGAAACAATTTATCGCAGGTGTGTAAACGAAGAAGGATCGCAAACGCCGCGTCACTCGAATGAAACTAGGGATTGGCGGAAATGATTGGTACGATCACGTAATATGTCCTCTTTTCGACTGCACGACATTCTGTTACCTAACACTACCGTGTGTACCAACCCAACATATGAATGCAATAACTTAAAATACGCTCTTGTGCGTTAGCATTTTCTTCAGTAGCTTTTCTTCGCCAGGGAATAGCTTACCTGAACTTCGTGCCATTTAAATAACCCAGCAGAAGTGTCTGTCTTGTCGAATCCTCTTCGGTATCGGAACCATATGTTGCAGAGGGGCTAAACAGCTGTATTTCGGTGCGGCATATCCGATTTCTCCCTGTCCGCAGGTGGCGCAGACACCGGCTCGCGAGTATCCAGAAAGCCACGGGAGGGCCCGTTATCAGCAAACTGATGATGCGCCGTCCGTTTGGTAAACAAAAGGCCCATTATTTAATTAGCGTGACGTGGCCGCCGCGCGGGCCGCCGGCAGCTGTGGCGCTATCTGATGCTACGGTCTCCAGGTGGACCGGCCGTGCCCGTGTCTGCCTGTTCCTGGCGTGGGGCACGCTTCTGCTGTTCCACAGGCAACTTTTCACGGCAGTCCCCCCCCCCCCCCCCCCGGCACAGTGTCGCCACGTCACCGACTTAGGTTCTCCTTGTTGCACCTGGGCGGTCTCCCTAGATTTACTGTGCAGGGTATTTCAGGACAAACGTTCGTTCCGTCGCGGCAGTCGCTGACGGTACGCTTGGGTGGTAGAATAAGACTTGGAGGTAAGAGATTAGAATCATAACGATGGGACACGCCCTAATCGCGATGTTTGTGTAAACCTGTTGCACGTTAGACTTAGTACACTACTGGCCATTAAAACTGCTACACCAAGAAGAGCCGGCCGGAGTGGCCGTGCGGGTCTAGACGCTACAGTCTGGAGCCGAGCGACCGCTACGGTCTCAGGTTCGAATCCTGCCTCGGGCATGGATGTATGTGATGTCCTTAGGTTAGTTAGGTTTAATTAGTTCTAAGTTCTAGGCGACTGATGACCTAAGAAGTTAAGTCGCATAGTGCTCAGAGCCATTTGAGCCACACCAAGAAGAAATTCAGATGATAAACGGGTATTCATTGGACAAATATATTATACTAGAACTGACATGTGATTACATTTTCAAGCAATTTGGGAGCACAGATCCTGAGAAATCAGTATTCAGGACAACCACCTCTGGCTGTAATAAAGGCCTTGATACGCCTGGGCATTGAGTCAAACAGAGCGTGTACAGGTACAGCTGCCCATGCAAAACAATACCACAGTTTAGAGTAGTGACTGGCGTATTGTGACGAGTCAGTTGTTAGGCCACCATTGACCAGACGTTTTCAATTGATGAAAGATCTGAAGAATGAGCTGGCCAGGGCAGCAGTCTAACATTTTCTGTATCCGGAAACGCCCGTACAGGACCTGCAATATGCGGTCATGTATTATCCAGCTGAAATGCAGGGTTTCGCAGGGATCGAATGAAGGGTAGAGCCACGGGTCGTAACACATCTGAAATGTAACGTCCACTGTTCAAAGCGCACTCAGTGTGAACAAGAGGTGACCGAACGTGCAACCAATGGCACCCCATACCATCACGCCGGATGATAGGCCAGTATGGCGATGACGAATACACGCTTCCAATGTGCGTTCACCGCGATGTCGCCAAACACGGATACGACCATCATGACGCTATAAACAGAACCTAGATTAACCCGAAAAAATGACGTTTTGCCATTCGTGCACCCAGGTTCGTCGTTGAGTACACCATCGCAGGCGCTCCTGTCTGTGATGCAGCATCAAGGATAACAGCAGCCATGGTCTCCGAGCTGATAGTCCATGCTGCTGCAAACGTCGTCGAACTGTTCGTGCAGATGTTTGTTGTCTTGCAAACGTCCCCATCTGTTGACTCAGGGATCGAGAAGTGGCTGCACAATACGTTACAGCCATGAGGATAAGATGCCTGTCATTTCGATTGCTAATGATACGAGGCCGTTGGGATCCAGCACGGCGTTCTGTATTACCCTCCTGAACCCACCGGTTCCATATTCTGCTAACAGTCATTGGATCTCGACCAACGCGAGCAGCAATGTCGCGATACGATAAACCGCTATATCGATAGGCTACAATGCGACCTTTATCAAAGTCGGAAACGTGATGGTAGGCATTTCTCCTCCTTACACGAGGCATCACAACAACGTTTCACCAGGCAACGCCGGTCAACTGCTGTTTGTGTATGAAAATCTTTCCTCATGTCAGCACGTTGTAGGTGACGCCACCGGCGCCAAACGTGTGTGAATACTCTGAAAAGCTAATCATTTGCATATCACAGCATCTTCTCCCTGTCGCTTAAATTTCACCTCTGTAGCACGTCATCTTCGTGGTGTAGCAGTTTTAATGGCCAATAGTGTACAAATGGTCCGGTTTGTAATGGGACTATCACTATGGAATCCTGGAGTGCTATAGTTGGCTATACAGGCACAAATGTGTGGTATGTTACGATATGTCGTCTAATCCTGTTATATTTCATAGCTGTCAATACAGATGTATCTTTGGTTTATGTTCAAGCTGCTGCTAGTAGTAATAGTGGAGAGGCGGAGTTGTACTGTCGAAGAGATAGTCGAAATGTAACCTGTCTCCGTTGTACCCAGGGGGGATATGTTGACAAAGTATCAAGAAATGTGAAAAGTTACTTTGTGATTACTTAAAAGTGAAGAATACATATGGCCGGCCGCGGTGGCCGAGCGGTTCTAGGCGCTTCAGTCCGGAACCGCGCGCCTGCTACGGTCGCAGGTTCGAATCCTGCCTCGGGCATGGATGTGTGTGATGTCCTTAGGTTAGTTAGGTTTAAGTAGTTCTAAGTTGTAGGGGACTGATGACCTCAGATGTTAAGTCCCATAGTGCTCAGAGCCATTTGAACCATTTGAAGAATACATATGGAAGTTGATTTAGTCTGGTGTTTCATTTTGAAAAGTTACTGTCAATATCTCTTTGCATTATTTCGAGGCCACAGGTAATCGCATTGTTAGTGATTTTCTTTCAAAAAATGTTCAAATGTGTGTGAGATCTTATGGGACTTAACTGCTAAGGTCATCAGTCCCTAAGCTTACACATTACTTAACCTAAATTATCCTAAGGATAAACACACACACCCATGCCCGAGGGAGGACTCGAACCTCCGCCGGGACCAGCCGCACAGTCTATGACTGCAGCGCCCTAGACCGATCGACTAATCCCGCGTGGCTGATTTTCTTTAATTAAGGAGATTAACATATTATCTTTAAACACTTACAAGACCCAGAGAACCTATTGGCAAGATCATACCCCGATTAATGTAACAGAACAACGAGCTAGAAGAACAATAACACAACTTTAATATTAACAGTGGTTTCAACGTCCAAAAGAAAGACGAATATTGTAATTATGAACATTTCGTAACGAATAGTTTTAATGGAGTTCCTCCTAGGTTCCTTGTCCTGTATCTAACTGAAGCAACTGTAGGTCAGGTAAATTTTTTCCGACAGAATTGTATCTGAACTCTATTTTGTCAGTCATGTAACAAAACTTCGATTATAGGCGGACGGAGTCTCATAAGTGGATGAGGTTTCAAACCTGTTCCCAGTGTCCCACCTGAAACTACAGCCGTTATTTTCCTCTCTGTCTGTTTCTTCGTCAACATTTGTCGTGTTCCTGTCCAGATGTCCCACGATATCCTTCAGATATTATCGATGAGAAATTCGCTTAGTCTCTTTACTACAGAGACTGCCCACTCCCCCGACCGAACACGCTGATCTACCGTGCCAGCTATCGCAAGAACACCAGGCTCAACACCGCCATTGCGTGGTAGGAAATGATAGCGATCGACCTGCTGAATGTGGACGATTCGTAATCGGTCTCTTTCGTGCCCAGCCAAAAAAGCATCTAGTTTCACTGTTGCCCTCCTCTTTCATCTTCAAAACAAAGACAATGTTCCACTCTTAATGCCTTCATCACATGTCTACCTTCAACAGGTTAAAGAAGAAATGTATCGATCTGATACAGAGACAACGTTCATAACAATGATTTTGTTGTTCTAAGCAACAATGTTAGTCATCCATGCCGCGTCTCGTAAGCCAAGGATCTGGCCGAGGTTGGCTGCCTTTCATGCCTCAACGACACGAATAGTTGTATCGAAATTGCAGCCGCAACAGGGGCGCATCACTGGAGAGGCGATACAAAAATGTGGTTCATGAGGAGGGGTAGCACCCTCTTCAAAAGTTTCAGGGGCAGCAGTGTGGATGAATGACTAATCTCGTCTTGTAACACTAGGCAACATGACTATGATACTGCAAACGGCTCACAGCAGGGAGAAACTAGAGCCATTGTTTTTCTCGAGGGCATGCAGCTTGAATAATTTAGTTTAATTTCCGTCTAATGAAAGAAAGACAGATAATTGAACTTTTTGTGCCTTGCAGCTTTCCTGTCTTGACTTGCTTTTGACAACGTGTCTGATCTGATAGTCTTTAGCGTACACAATGGTGTTCGCCTTGTGCCTTTATTGGTAACGATGTTAATGTGACTGATCAAAAGAAGATTATTTCGACGTGAATCCAAGCTTACGCAGAGGCCCTCATTACTGGTTGTCTGTGCAGTGAACCTGAAATCGCACATATATATTCTCCTTACCTTTTATTTTACTGCGTCGCCTCTGGATAACGTCATCCGACTGCATGTCTGAATATACTCACTATGATCTGTTGTTGATAATTATTTGGGTTGACATTCATTTAATGGGATTGCAAATACGTGAGCTAAAACTGTACTCATTACTCATTTCCTTTTTTGAAAAATTCAATGTCATTATTAAATAAAAAAATTGAGAAAACTCAACAAAAGTTAAATCTTGTGGTTATTGGGTTCAACGAAAAATAATACGATATTGACTGAGATAAACTGACCTATTCTAAAAATGATTGAATATAGATTTTTAACTCCTTATAATGATTCAATTTGTAAAACTTTGGTTTGCGGATCGTTTACATAAAACAGAAAAAAAATGTAACAACGAACTTACAATATGCAGTTAGCGCTTAAATACCTTTGATGTCTTCATGACGTCGATTTTTAATAATTCATAAATAATTACCAATTACATAATTATAGTATTCTTCAAGTAATATACAGCTGGTGGCGAACAGGCTCACTGCTCTGTCTGTACACACAACTTCACTGCACAAATGTTGACTCAAGAGTGTTCTATCGACAATGTTACGCGCTTCTCGCCACGCTATGTATCAATACGCGGGATCTCACGCCAACAAAGAGCTTGGAGCGGAGATACTTCACTGTCACCATCGATAGGCAAAGAACTTCAATAAATTTTTGACAACATTTTTCTTACACACTATAATTGTTATTTACATATTTCTTAGCTTATACATATTTTTCACGGGCTGGCTGATTTTCTTTTGACATATTTCAAGCTCTATTGTACCGCTTAATAACAGCATCTTGGTCGTAAAATAATTCCGAAGATAAAACAGCTTTTCATTCGGATATCCGGGTGGGGAATACTAAGGAAGATGTCAACAGTAAAAACAAAACTGGCATTCTACATGTTGTAGCTTGCAATGTTAGATTTAGAGAGCCGGAATTTGGGGCCGACAGCAGAAGGATCCTACTGCCACTAACGTACATTTCACGTAAGTTCCACGAAGATAAAATAAGAGAAATTAGGGCTCATATGGAGGCTAACAGTCGTTTTTCCCCCGCTATATTTGCGAGTGGAACGAGAAAGGAAGTAACTAGTAGTAGTACGTGGTACCTTTCGCCGTGTACCGTACTGTTGCTTGCGAAGCTTGGTTATAGATGTAGAATAATGGTATCACATGAGTATAGGATTACAAAAATTAAATCAGTGGGAGGAGTAGGTCTAATGCAGCAGTTGGTTTAATAATGAATAAGAAAACAGGAATGAGAGTAAACTTCTATAAACAGCATGGGGAACACATTATGGTCGACAAAAAGAAACAAAGCCAGCAACCACCACAATAGACGATGATGATGATGGCTGGTGTTTCTGGACGCTGGACAGTGAGGTCATAAGCACCCTACCATCACAATAGTCTCAGTTCATACACCAATTGGCTCCGCAGATGATGAACAAATTGAAGGAATGTATGACAATATACACACATCAAAAAAAGTTTTGCACCATCCCGGTTCCCAGAACTACTGAAGATAGACTTTGACTGAGGGTATTGTATGACGGCCGGAGTGGCCGAGCGGTTTTAAGCGCTTTAGTCTGGAACCGCGCGACCTCTACGGTCGCAGGTTCGAATCCCGCCTCGGGCATGGATGTGTGTGATGTCCTTAGGTTAGTTGGGTTTAAGTAGTTCTAAGTTCTAGGGGACTGATGACCTCAGCAGTTCCATAGTGCTCAGAGCCATTTGAACCATTTTTTGAGGGTATTGTATCACAGACACAGTCCCTTTGACTGTTCAGAAATGTCACTAACACAGCCCAAAGATGTAAACAACCATGCATGAGCAGCGCCTATTAGACGGAGAGGGTCCGACAGCCGAACAGTGCGTCATTCCACCAGGATGGACATGGCTTGTGTTGTCTGTAGTTCAATCATGCCTAAACGGTCAATACCGCGGATCGATCGCGTCCGCATTGTTACTTTGTGCCAGGAAGGGCTCTCAACAAGGGAAGTGTCCAGGCGTCTCGGAGTGGACCACAGCGATGTTGTTCGGACGTGGAGGAGATACAGAGAGACAGGAACGGTCGATGACGTGACTCGCTCAGGCCGCCCAAGGGCTACTACTGCAGTGGATGACAGCTACCTACGGATTATAGCTCGGAGGAACCCTGCTTTTCGTGTAGCCACAGAACGTCATTTTGCGATTCAAACTGTGCGCCGTAGGCTACATGTTGCGTAACTTCAATCCCGACGTCCATGGCGACGTCCATCATGGCAACCACGACACCATTCAATGAGGTACAGATGGGCCCAACAACAACACACCGAATGGACCGCTCAGGATTGGCATCATCTTCTCTTCACCGTTGAGTGTCTCATATGCCTTCAACCAGACAATCGTCGGAGACGTGTTAGGAGGCAACCTAGTCAGACTGACGCCTTAGACACACTGTCCAGGGAGTGCAGCAAGGTGGTCGTTCCCTGCTGTTTTGGGTTGGCATTATGTGGGCCGACGTATAATGCTGGAGGGCACGGAAGGTGCCATAATGGCTGTGCGATACGGGAATGCCATCCTCCCACAAATAGTGCAACCATATCGGCAGCATATTGGCGAGGCATTCGTCTTCATGGACGACAATTCGCGGCCCCACCGTGCACAACTTGTGAATGACTTCCTTCAGGATAACGACATCGCTCGACTAAAGTGGTTAGCATGTTCTCCAGACATGAACCCTGTCGAACACGCCTGGGATAGATTGAAAAGGGCTGTTTATGGACGACGTGACCCACCAACCACTCTGAGGGATCTAGGCCGAATCGCCGTTGAGAAGTGGGACAATATGGACCAACAGTGCCTTGATAAACTTGTGGATAGTATGCCACGACGAATAAAGGCATGCATCAACGCAAGAGGATGTGCTATTGCTATTAGAGGTACTGGTGTGTACAGCTGTCTGGACCACCACCTCTAAAGGTATCGCTGTATGGTGGTACAACATGCAATATGTGGTTTTCATTAGGAATAAAAAGGGCGGAAATGACGTTTATGTTGATCTCTATTCCAATTTTCTGCGCAGGTTCCGGAATTCTCGGAAGCGAAGTGACGCAAAACTCTTTTTGATGTGTGTAAAATAAATTGTTGAGATAGTTAAATGAGTTGAAAATTTCATTGTTATAGACGACTGGAATTCGATAGTAAGGGAAGGAAGGGTAGCAGGAAAGCATGGATTAGAGGAAAGGGAACGGAAGCGGAAGGCGTCTAGTAGACTTTTGCATAGAACATAATTTAATTATCACTAATACTTGCTTTCTTTAAGAATAAAGACAGAAGATTATGTACGTGGAAGAGACCTACAGACAAAGGAAGCTTTCAAATAGACAAAATAATGGTAACATGGAGATTTCGAAACCAAATTTTAAACTGAAAAACATTTCCGGGGGCGGATGTGGACTCGGACCACGATTTCTTGGTCGTAAACTGCAGATTAAAACTGAATTAATTGCAAAGAGGTAGGAGACTGAAAAGATAGGACCTGGATAAGTCGAAAGAACCAGAGATTACTGCGAACTTCAGAGGGATCGTTAGGCACGACTGGCTGAAACAAAGAAAAGAAATCCAATATGAGATGACTGGGTAGATGTTAGAGATGGAATAGAGAAGGCACCAGAGAACTAAATACATCAACAGACAATGCTTTGTAAAACTCCCTAGATAGCAAAAGAGATACGTGAAGGTAGCAGAGGACAAAAAGGTAAAAAGACTCGGCCTAGTAAGAATCTCTTGGCATCAGAGCAAAATAGCCACTCGGGAATGAGTAGAGGGTAAATACAACGCTGCAGGAGCTTGCTTGACTAGGAGAAAGATACCGCCATGGAGAAAAGCAACTGTTCAAATATCAAGCTCAGATGACAAGGCGAAGGGAAACCTGAAAGGTGGAGAACATAAATAGAAAGGCTAGACCAAAGCATCTCCGCGCTCGTGGGCTCGCGGTAGCGTTCTCGCCTCCCGAGCACTGGGTCCGGGGTTCGATTCCCGGCGGGGTCAGGGATTGTCATCTGCCCCGCGATAACTGGGTGTTATTAAGTTGCCTTCATTATCATCATTCATCCCCATTACGGTCGGAAGAAAGCAACAGTAAACCACATCCATCAGGACCTTGCCTAGTACGGCGGTGCGGGTCTCTGTCAAGAAGCATGGGACTTCATTTCCATACCAGAGAAATGAACGATAAGACAATCGACGTTACTAAACGACTAACCTGAAGCGCGGTAATACGGTCTCAGTTTGCAGGTTGCCTATCTAACTGCTTCCAGGGGAAACAGAAATTTGGTTTTCAATATTTCATCTAATTATTGATCGAATCTTTTAAAAAAATGATTTCATAAGCTACTCATTAAGAAATATAATCTTATATTACAGGTTTAACACAGTAAGACAAATATCACAATTCTTAACTGTGTATGACCTTAAACAACGTAATTCTCGGCGTGAAAATACACAGAATATATTCATCCAGTATTTGGAATGAGGGTACCTCCTACGAACGTTAAACATTATTTCAAACGTTTGTGAGACTTCCTCTCTCTGGAATCCCCCTCCCAATTCCACCCCCCTCCCGTCCCACAAACAAAAAGTTATGAAATGGAAAAAGGTATGTCGCCTTAATACATTTTCGTTGACTTGCAGTAAAACTCTATTCGCAGCATATTTGTCAGACAGTATCCATACGTACCACACAGCGTAACTGCGAAATTACATTATTTTCAGGAGGGATGTCGTCATGAAGACTGAAAAGCGTCAAAAATTAGTTACTGCTTAAAATGGAGCTCAAATTACACAAACCATATTCATGCAGTGTTTGATAATGACAGCCTTGGTAATTTCGAACGAACCTGAGTTGGAACGCCCTATCCCGTCAATGTTAAACTTAGTGACTTGGCTTCCCTCTATTTCATGAACCACTGCAGTCATTGGCGTGAAATTTTTACAGGACATTAAACTGTACGTTCTGAGTCTACTGAACTACAATAATTGCATTTCAGCCATTACTTTCAGAAATGCAATTTTTTAATGACACGGTTAAAATTTTGTGTACTTTTTTGTACGTTTCCTAAACAATTATAATTATATATAACATTATGTTCTTCTTTTAGTTCAGTGGACTCAGGATACGTATGTTATTACTCACTGAAAATGTGAATACTCTACTCGAAGTGGTTTCCATGATTTAGGGAAATATGCAACAGAAAATGTAAATTTTTAGGAACGGCTTCTAAAGTTACAAAAGACTGTAACTCACTTAATATATGCTTAATTCTTTATTTTTAGTCACTCAGAAGCACCCCACACCATACTGTATATCATCCTCTTGGTCTTTTCCAAGTTTATTCTTCTTTTCTTCTTTCTGGACTACTTAGTGGCCAACTGTGCTACATACTTTGCTTTATCAATGCAAACCTTGTCCATCCGTTCAAGTTCTCTGAAGCGGTTTGTTCCAGGATTAATTCCCATATGCTGTAGCACTTTCATCCTACCAATGTTGCCATCATTAAAAGCAATACCAGCATCACTAACCCCCTCCCCCCCCCCCCCACTTTAGTGTCTTCGTTCCAACAAAAACATTTTTTGGTAAGCGAGTCGATACAAGATTATTGAACGACTCATTGGGATTTTGAGTCTGACCAGGCAGACACTTCTTCAGTAATTCAGGATTTGCCAGGTCTCTGTAAATAGGTTTTATGATATGGCTGTAAGAACTATTTGAGTACTAGGCATTGCGGTAATTGCACCATAAACCAGGTCCAGGAGGGCAAAGGTGGTGTTCTGGTTTTTCCATCAGTTGACAGTCTGCCTGCTACATTTTCAACTAATCCTCAGTATTATTTCTAATGGCCATCTCATAATACTGCTGTAGTTCATCAACCATTTTGTCTGTTATCCTGTCTCTCATGGTTTTACCATCAGAAAGTTTTTGTCTCTCAAACTTTGTTTCAGCTTCCTCAACCTGGTGCCCATCCTCTTCTGGACATGACCAACACTATTAACCTCTATAACACAGCAATCCACAGCCTTCTATATAAATAATTATCGATTTTATTAGTTATTGAAGTAATGCACGTACAAATTTTAACATTTTCAACCGGTGTAGATTATATTTCAAAAAATAAAATAAAATACTGCCCATGTGAGTTTACAAGTGATTTTTATGTGGAAAATTTCAAATTTTGTAATGAGATAAAAATCCGAAAATGTGAAAGAAAATTCCTTTCTGACTCCCCTTAAACGTAATTTCAAACTTTTTCTAAACCCTTTCTCGATTACAAGCTTAACGTCAATATCTAATACTTTAACACATATGCAACGTAATCAGATGTCTGAAGCTGTTTTATGCATGAGAGTTCGATTCTTTAAGGAATCAGTGGTTTACTGGCATTACAGATGGGGAAGAGGAAATAGATGGAGATGAGATGCGATACTGCGAGAAGAATTTGACAGAACACTGAAAGAGCTAATTCGAAATAAGACCCCTGGGGCAGACGACATTCTTTCAAAATCATTGAGATACTTGGGCTCTGCAACCACGACGTCTCGTAGGCAAGATACGCTAGACAGGCGAAGTACACTTCGACTTCAAGAGGAACGTAATAATAACAAATCCAAAGAAAGCAGGTTCTGACAGTTAAGAATATCAGGGAACTATCAGTTTAATGAGTATGGCTGAAAAGTACTGACGCGAATTATTTACAGAATAATGGATAAACTGGTAGAAGCAGATCAGTTTGGGTCCCTCGGAAATAAAGTTACACACAAGGCAACAAACACCCTGCGACTTATCTTAGAACACAGGTTAAAGAAAGGCAGATTTATGTTTACCAGTAAAATATCGATTCCTTACAGAATCACACTACCACATATAAAAGACCTTCAAACTTCTGATCACTTTACAAATGAGTTTTGTATCAAGCACTTGACGTTAAGAATATGAGTGAGAAAAAATTTAGAAAAGGTTTTAAATTGCGTTTAAAGTTTGCTGTAAGTCCCTAAATGCTCTTATTACCAAACATTGGACTGAAATAGCCAATTTTTAACAGAATTTTTGTTTAAATGGCAGGGGATACTTATATAGCCGTGAGAGCTCTTAGTACCTAACTTATTGAACCACGTTCATGTGAGTTGTAAATGCTTGTATTTGTTTTAGCTACGAAGTTATGAGTGAGACTCTTGCTGAAGTACAGGTTCTTTTAACCTGAAATGGAAATGTTGGTATTCGCTTGTATTGATATTATGTGACAACAACGGACCTTCGCATTTTTTGTTGTAATTGTCTCCGATTCTGCTAAATGAGAACCAGAGCAGATATAAGACATAACGGATACGGTGTTGTTGTATGTAGCTGTCATTGCCTGTCAGCTCGCTAAAATACATGGTTTTTCTGAAATTATAGCTCGTACATTCAACTATGTGGTTGTATTAAGACACAAAGGAATTACAGACCTTGGCTAACAGCGGGCATCGATTTAAATGGATGAGGAAAGTTGAAATGGTAACTGTTTCATCCGGACTTGTCCGAAAGAGCAGACAACGTACATATATATAATCGGAGTTCGGACTTTTTCACGTTTATTCCTCTTTCTACTTCAAATATACATATTTTGGTATTGCTGGTGTTAAATGTGAACCCACGGGTGAAACGTCATTTTAATAGTAATTATCGCAGAAAAAATTGAAAAGGAGTTCTCGTATTCAAATACATACTCCCGCAAGAAACAAGAGAGCTTTTGCTTAAATTGCTTTTACAGCCAGTTTATATATAAAGAAACACACAAAACACAATGACAAAGCAAAATTTTTCGTTCATAGTGGGCACAGTGCGATAAAAACTGAAGCGTGGAGTGATATATAGTCAAACATTACACTCACTGGAATCATAAGCTCGGATTGATTTCCTGATTTACCTGCAGGAGGATCCTTCATAACAACGCTATCTGTGAAAACAATTACATGAATGAGTAATCTGAACCAATATCACATACTCCGTTCTCATCATTAGAAACGTCAAGGACTTCATAAATCATTTGCTCCAGATGTCTCTCCTCTCCACTAAACATTTTGAACATAAAATCACCATATAAGAGGACAAAACGAAAAAACAGGACTTGAACGTCAGCTAACGCCTAAAAAACAAGGCACGGTAACAAATGTTATAAAAGCGATGAATTTTCCAGTGATCTAATAGAAATACGAACCCTGCGTATCCGATAGACGTTTGCGAGAGCCGTAAATATACGTTTGAGATCGTGGAAAATCATCATAACTGGCGTGACGTAATAATACGTCCGCCGCATATTTCCATTTCCCGCAACCGCTATAATATTACGCCAGCCACACAGTATGTGTTACAGCACACATGCGAAAATTAGTTTAGTATCATCGGTTTCTACTGTCCGAAGTAGTAAGACTAACTTAGCATTTATCTCCTAAGAAAGAAAGTTGTGATAATCGCGTCGATGAATAGGAAGGAGCGAAGAAGATAAACTATATAAGAGTCGAATATCAACTTGTTAGTTGAGGAATGTACTGCCTGAAATGAAAATCTACAATAAAAATACACTACAGTGCGAAAGAAACTGGTATAGGCATGGGTATTCAAATAGAGAGATACGTAAACAGGCGGAATACGCCGCTGCGGTCGGCAACGCCTATGTAAGACAACAAGTGTCTAGCGCAGTTGTTAGATCAGTTACTGATGCTACAATGACAGGATATCCAGGTTCAAGTGGGTTTGAACGTGATTTTATAATCGGCGCACGAGCTATGGGACACAGCATCTCCGAGGTAACGATAAATTAAGGATTTTCCCGTACGACCATTTCACAAATGTATAATGTGAATATCAGGAATCCGGTAAAACGTCAAATCTCTGGCATCGCTGCGGCCGTAGAAAGATCCTGCAAGTGCGGGACCAACGAAGACTGAAGAGAATCGTTCAAAGTGACAGAAGTGCGACACTTCCACAAACTGCTGAAGATTTCAATACTGGGCCATCAACAGGTGTCAACGATCGAACCGTTCAACGAAACATCATCGATATGGGCTGTCGGAGCTTCAGAACCACTCGTGTACCCTTGATGACTGCACACCACAAAGATTTATGCCTCACCTGGGCCCGTCGACACCAACATTGTACTACTGATATGTGGAAACATGTTGCCTGCTCGGACGAGTCTTGTTTCAAATTGTATCGAGCAGATGGACGTGTACGGGTATGGAGACAACCTCATGAATCCATGGACCCTGCATGTCAGCATGTCAGCATGTAATGGTGTGTGCCGTGTCCAGTTGGAGTGATACGGGATCCCTGATACGTCTAGATGTGACACATACTAAGCATCCTGTCTGATCACCTGCATCCACTCATGTCCATTGTGCATTCCGACAGACTCCGATGATTCAGGCAGGACAATATGACACCCCACACGTCCAGAATTGCTAGAGAGTGGCACCAGGAACACTCTTCTTAGTTTAAACACCTCCGCTGGCCACCAAACTTCCCAGACCTGTACATTATTGAGCATGGCTGGGATGCCTTGCAACGTGCTGTTCAGAAGAGTTCTCCACCCCCTAGTACTCTTACCAATTTATGGACAGCCCTGAAGGATTCATGGTGTCAGTTACCTCCAGCACTGCTTCAGACATTAGTCGAGTCTATGCCACGTTGTGTTGCGGCACTTCCGAGTGCTCGCGGGGCTCCTACACGATGTTAGGCAGGTGTACCAGTTTCTTTGGTTATTCAGTGTAACTTTACCAACTACAGTACTAATTCAAGATGTTGGTCTCAGTCACGTATATATCCGAAAGGAACTTTCATATCGAAACAGTCAATAACGATATGAGCTCGAGGAATGAGAGAGAGAGAAAGAGAGGGAGAGAGAGAGAGAGAGATAGCGACAGAGAGAGAGAGAGAGAGAGAGAGGGAGGGAGAGGGAGGGAGAGAGAGAGAAAGAAAGAGGGAAGTAGGGCTGCGGCTGGTTGCTGACGTTATTTACGAAGCGAGGTTTCCAATTTTCATGATTAATAAAAGTTTCTCCTGACAAACGGCTGCTGTTCACGGTGAGAATTAAACTGAGAGGTGACAGATTTATTCATAATTACTCTACCGAGTGGATATGCACTCAGAATAAAACTTTAGCCTACATGGTAGATAACAAGTCCTTTGTGAATAGTATCGAGTTACTATGCGGGAAGCTGCGCGTCGTCGGGTGGAAGCGATAAGGAAATGGAAAGGGGAGCGCTTCTTCTGGGATACAGAGACATCCGAAAGTCCAGTACAAAAAAACAAGAAACAGCGAACTGGCCTTGCCTCCGCAGCCAAATCAAAAGAGCGTAACGAAAGAAGTCAGTCCCATCCAACTTGAGTTTAGAATGGACAAGAGAATGCCATCACTTTTCCATCATTCGCTTCTTTAACCGCCAAAATACATCTTGCTGTGTTACTCACTTACAAAGGAATCATTATCATGTGCCGTGTTGAAGTAAATTAATATGTCACTGATGCATAGTGGTACTAACCAAAAGTGTCCGAAATTACTTTTGTACTTACATAGCACAAACATACATGACATGAGAATGTAATGATTAATAATTATAACTTTTCGATATATTTACGATTATGCATTGTTTTCCTATGACGTCCTCTTTTGACTGAAAGAGTAGATTCCTCTCTGTTTATATCCCGGTGGTTGTAACAGTCCGCTTGCAGTTAGATGGAATCAAGTTTCCTTAATTATTCTGTACAGGTATTTACGTAATTCACTGAGACTGGGTAGCCGTCCGCTCGATCTAAGTACCTGCTTGGAATTCTAATGAAAATAAAGCTTCAGTCGTTACGAAAAATATAGACGAAACGCTTAAGGTCAATAGCAAATTACGAAAACAATTAATGTCTTGGCGAAGGGTCTGAATTTGCTAAGAAATATTTTGGAAAAAGCACCGACTCTCACCCAATTCGATAAATGTACGATCTAAGCAGTCAAAAGATCGCATCTGGAACTTAGACTGTCATTTGGCAGTCCATAAAATGTCTGTGAGAATGGGAAAACTCGCAGATGACAATTAGATTCTGTTTCTTGATGTTCTGGTGAAACGGAAACCAGACGGCAAGTTGGGACACAGAGTTTACGGAAAACCTACAAACAGTGATCTATACCTACTGGGATCCATCTGCAACCAAGACTGCTTTCCTACTGAGCTGAAGCATCTCGAAAAAACATTCCGCAGAAGCAATTTATACAGGTTGCACACAGCCAACATCAGGAAGAGAAAGAGGGTCAAAACTCACTAGCGCGCATCCCGTTTGTCGTCAGAACCTCCAGAAAAGACAGCAGAACCATGCAGCGACACAATAGCAGATGTGACTTTCGCCCATCCCCTAAGAATTTGTCTTTGCTAGGTCTACATCTACATCTACATTTATACTCCGCAAGCCACCCAACGGTGTGTGGCGGAGGGCACTTTACGTGCCACTGACATTACCTCCCTTTTCTGTTCCAGTCGCGTATGGCTCGCGGGAAGAACGACTGTCTGGAAGCCTCCGTGCGCGCTCGAATCTCTCTAATTTTACATTCGTGATCTCCTCGGGAGTATAAGTAGGGGGAAGCAATAAATTCGATACCTCATTCAGAGACGCACCCTCTCGAAACCTGACGAGCAAGCTACACCGCGATGCAGAGCGCCTTTCTTCACAGTCTGCCACTTGAGTTTGTTAAACATCTCCGTAACGCTATCACGCTTATCAAAAACCCTGTGACGAAACGCGTCGCTCTTCTTTGGATCTTCTCTATCTCCTCCGTCAACCCGATCTGGTACGGATCCCACACTGATGACCAATACTCAAGTATAGGTCGAACGAGTGTTTTGTAAGCCACCTCCTTTGTTGATGGACTACATTTTCTAAGGACTCTCCCAATGAATCTCAACCTGGTACCCGCCTTACCAACAATTAATTTTATATGACCATTCCACTTCAAATCGTTCCGCACGCATACTCCCAGATATTTTACAGAAATAACTGCTACCAGTGTTTGTTCCACTATCATATAATCATACAATAAAGGATCCTTCTTTCTATGCATTCGCAATACATTACATTTGTCTATATTATGGGTCAGTTGCCACTCCCTGCACCAAGTGCCTATCCGCTGCAGATCTTCCTGCACTTCGCTACAATTTTCTAATGCTGCAACTTCTCTGTATACTACAGCATCATCCGCGAAAAGCCGCATGGAACTTGCGACACTGTCTACTAGGTCATTTATATATATTGTGAAAAGCAATGGTCCCATAACACTCCCCTGTGGCACGCCAGAGGTTACTTTAACGTCTGTAGACGTCTCTCCATGGATAACAACATGCTGTGTTCTGTTTGCTAAAAACTCTTCAATCCAGCCACACAGCTGGTCTGATATTCCGTAGGCTCTTACTTTGTTTATCAGGCGACAGTGCGAAACTGTATCGAACGCCTTCCGGAAGTCAAGGAAAATAGCATCTACCTGGGAGCCTGTATCTAATATTTTCTGGGTCTCATGAACAAATAAAGCGAGTTGGGTCTCACACGATCGCTGTTTCCGGAATCCATGTTGATTCCTACTGAGTAGATTCTGGGTTTCCAAAAACGACATGATACTCGAGCAGAAAACATGTTCTAAAATTCTACAACAGATCGACATCAGAGATATAGGTCTATAGTTTTGCGCATCTGCTCGACGACCATTCTTGAAGACTGGGACTACCTGTGCTCTTTTCGAATCATTTGGAACCTTCCGTTCCTTTAGAGACTTGCGGTACACGGCTGTTCGAAGGGGGGCAAGTTCTTTCGCGTACTCTGTGTAGAATCGAATTGGTATCCCGTTAGGTCCACTGGACTTTCCTCTGTTGAGTGATTCCAGTTGCTTTTCTATTCCTTGGACACTTATTTCGATGTCAGCCATTTTTTCGTTGTGCCAGGATTTAGAGAAGGAACTGTAGTGCGGTCTTCCTCTGTGAAACAGCTTTGGAAAAGGTTGTTAATATTTCAGCTTTACGCGTGTCATCCTCTGTTTCAATGCCATCATCATCCCGGAGTGTCTGGATGTGCTGTTTCGAGCCACTTACTGATGTAAAGTAAGACCAGAACTTCCTAGGATTTTCTGTCAAGTCGATACATAGAATTTTACTTTCGAATTCACTGAACGCTTCACGCATAGCCCTCCTTACGCTAACTTTGACATCGTTTAGCTTCTGTTTGTCTGAGAGGTTTTGGCTGCGTTTAAACTTGGAGTGAAGCTCTCTTTGCTTTCGCAGTAGTTTCCTAACTGTGTTTTTGAACCACGGTGGGTTTTGCCCCGTCCCTCACAGTTTTACTCGGCACGTACCTGTCTAAAACGCATTTTACGATTTCCTTGAACTTTTTCCATAAACACTCAACATTGTCAGCGTCGGAACAGAAATTTTCGTATTTATTTGTTAGGTAGTCTGAAATCTGCCTTCTATTACTCTTGCTAAACAAATAAACCTTCCTACCTTTTTTTATATTCGTATTAACTTCCATATTCAGGGATGATCCAACGGCCTTATGATCACTGATTCCCTGTTCTGCACTTACAGAGTCGAAAAGTTCGGGTCTGCTTCTTATCAGTAAGTCCAAGATGTTATCTCCACGAGTCGGTACGTTGTTTAATTGCTCGAGGTAATTTTCGGATAGTGCATTCAGTATAATGTCACACGATGTTCTGTCCCTACCACCTTCCTAAACATCTGAGTGACCCAGTCTATATCTGGTAAATTGAAATCTCCACCTAAGACTATAACATTCTGAGAAACTGTATGTGAAATGTATTCCAAATTTTCTCTCAGTTGTTCTGCCACTAATGCTGCTGAGTCGGGAGTTCGGTAAAAGGAGCCAATTATTAACCTAGCTCGGTTGTTGAGTGTAACCTCCACCCATAATAATTCACAGGAACTATCCACTTCTACTTCACTACAGGATAAACTACTACTAACAGCGACAAACACGCCTCCACCGGTCTCATGCAATCTATCCTTTCTAAACACCGTCTGCTCCTTTGTAAAAATTTCGGCAGAATTTATCTCTGGCTTCAGCCAGCTTTC
This sequence comes from Schistocerca serialis cubense, assembly GCF_023864345.2. Taxonomy (NCBI): domain Eukaryota; kingdom Metazoa; phylum Arthropoda; class Insecta; order Orthoptera; family Acrididae; genus Schistocerca; species Schistocerca serialis. Next base: position 337,447,713 of record NC_064638.1, read on the forward strand.
TGTACCTATAACGATTTCAGCTTCGGTGCTTTCTATCAGCGCTTGAAGTTCCGGTACTTTACCAATGCAGCTTCGACAGTTTCCAATTACAATACCGATTGCTGCTTGGTCCCCGCATGTCCTGACTTTGCCCCGCACCCTTTGAGGCTGTTGCCCTTTCTGTACTTGCCCGAGGCCATCTAACCTAAATAACAGCCCAGTCCACGCCACGCAACCCCTGCTACCCGTGTAGCCGCTTGCTGCGTGTAGTGGACGCCTGACCTATCCAGCGGAACCCGAAACCCCACCACCCTATGGCGCAAGTCGAGGAATCCGCAGCCCACACGGTCGCAGAACCGTCTCAGCCTCTGATTCAGACCCTTCACTCGGCTCTGTACCAAAGGTCCGTAGTCAGTCCTGTCGACGATGCTGCAGATGGTGAGCTCTGCTTTCATCCCGCTAGCGAGACTGGCAGTCTTCACCAAATCAGATAGCCGCCGGAAGCCAGAGAGGATTTCCTCCGATCCATAGCGACACACATCATTGGTGCCGACATGAGCGACCACCTGCAGATGGGTGCACCCTGTACCCTTCATGGCATCCGGAAAGACCCTTTCCACATCTGGAATGACTCCCCCCGGTATGCACACGGAGTGCACATTGGTTTTCTTCCCCTCTCTTGCTGCCATATCCCTAAGGGGCCCCATTACGCGCCTGACGTTGGAGCTCCCAACTACCAGTAAGCCCACCCTCTGTGACCGCCCGGATCTTGCAGACTGAGGGGCAACCTCTGGAACAGGACAAGCAGCCATGTCCGGCCGAAGATCAGTATCAGCCTGAGACAGAGCCTGAAACCGGTTCCTCAGACAAACTGGAGAGGCCTTCCGTTCAGCCCTTTGGAATGTCTTTCGCCCCCTGCCACACCTCGAGACGACCTCCCACTCAAGAATGATCTAGGCTTCCCCAAACCAAGTGGGTACCAAATCACCTATCACTGTCGGAAGGCACATATTGAACACAGACGCCACACGGAATTATAATGATGATGATGATGATTGGTTGGTGGGGCGCGGTCATCAGCACCTGTACAAAGTTCCGGTTTTTTTCACAGTCCAATCTACCCACTGTCACAAATGATGATGATGATGATGAAAAGATGAGGGCAACACAAACACCCAGCCCTCGGGCAGAGAAAATCCCCAGCACGGTCGGGAATCGAACCAGGGACCTCATGATCCAGAGGCAGCAACGCTACTCACTTGATCACGAGCTGCAGACTGCACGGAATTACGCCTGCTCGTTAATGCAATCATTAAGTTCTGCTTATCACATGAGACAGAAATTGAATGCAGAATTTAAAAAAAAAATTAGTCACCTATAGAGGGGAGGGCAGATATTTTCTAGAAACTCCTTGATGTTCGAATCCTGCCTCGGGCATGGATGTGTGTGATGTAAGTAATTCTAATTTAAAGGGGACTGATGACCTCAGACGTTAAGTCCCACAGTGCTCAGAACCATTTGAACCATTTTTGTTATTTTGAAACAGTTTGTCACGCTTGGCTACGAAAGTTTCCTATTAGTTCCTCATTTTCGCTTCCGAAACTTACAACACGAACGATGTGAATATGAATACACGTAAAAGAAAAGTTTGTTTATTTGTGTCTTGAACGTGACAGTTACTTAAAGTAAATAAAATTTCATCTGCCGCAGTGCCGTTTATTAATGGTTACCAATTCCGAAGAACTAACCCTCCAGGCATTTTGCTGTGGATAATTACAAACACACGGCAAAGGATAAGTTCCCATCGTCCAGTTATATGGGTCCAGGTTAAGCATCATGTAGCATGCTCTACGTCAAGCCACATCATCTACAATTGGAGGTCGTTATATTATCATTTACAGCGTTATTGTAATTATTTGCGGTAAAATGCCTAGAGGATTAAGCCTTCGAAACCAGGAGCTTTTACTAAAGGGTAATATGGCAGAGGTGGAATTATATTTACACGGAACAAAGTTTTCGTGACCCACAGGATATCCCTCAACAGAACAGAAATAAAAACGACTAAACTAATTTCATTGTAATTCCTCTGGGTATGTGAAGGAGTGTCGATGTTGTGACTGCTATTGCAGATAGCCATGATTAGTGCGGCATTAATTTGTAGCACCTCGTTTCCAAAACTGCTGCAAAACGTTGCTGATGTCCGTTCTTTTTGAGAAGATATGGTTAAAATATTTAAATTGATAGGAGACTCGCTTCGAGACATGAATGGGTGGTGTATGACGAGTCCTTTCACGAGTAAGAATCAACTGTAATAGCTTATCTTCCTAGTAACAAACTTTAATCAGACATGTTAAATGCCGGCCGGGTTGGCCAAGCGGTTCTAGGCGCTACAGTCTGGAATCGCGCGACCGCTAAGGTCGCAGGTTCGAATCCTGCCTCGGGCATTGATTTGTGTGATGCCCTTAGGTTAGTTAGGTTTAAGTAATTCTGAGTTCTAGGGGACTGATGACCTTAGAAGTTAAGTCCCATAGTGCTCAGAGCCATTTTGAACCATGTTAAATGTAATAACATCTCGTCAAATTACTAAATTATCTCCTACTTCTACTCGAAACCTAACTGTCGTTTTCTTGACTCAACCACTCAAATCCAAACGTGAACTATTTGCAACACTTTACTGCCTTTTTCTGGCGAGCGCATGTAAATAGGTTCTATTATTTATGCGGCGACGGCAGTTAACCTTCACAAGCGTAACGGGAAAGAGACTCATTTGTATCAGAAGGAAATAACTGTACATGATAATTGACGTGTATGTAGTTCTCAAAGAGAAAGTGTACTGGGAGCAGCACAGATTACGAACTTTCACTGTAAAGACAACCTGATAGCAAATCTTCCGCACTATGCACTTAGTAGTGTAACTTTTATAATCTATTAGACCTCAGAATCTTACTTTTGTAATCTCTGAATGCAAATCGAACTTTTATACGAATACCTGATAAGAGCAGAACTACAGTGAGTTCTGATTGTGCTGCTGTATTTACTATCCGTCTCCTCTAGTATTAGTTACCTAAAAATGCTGTTGGTCTTAATACTCACTGCATTGCTGAAGCTGAAAAATATTTGTCATGACAGCACAGTTAAAAAGGTCAGCGAATCATAGAATGGACTGTTGCAGTGCGTGTAATACATAAGCACGTGGCTGCGAGACAAAAGAAGGAAGTGTCGAAAAAACAGCCATATAGATAACTGGTGTCCCGATAATTTGCTCCATTAAAAGTATTGCTGTTTTTACAGAGTGAACTGCATGTACACGGAAGCTCGTTAATCAACACCGAAATTCATACAAAGTACACACGAAATAGACCACTTTGTAGTACGCATAAAATAATGCTGTCAAAGAATCCACTTTGCAAGATGCATAAAATAATGAATTGGACTGACTTGTTACCACATGAAAGGGAGGTAGTATGATCACGGATAGCAAAAGGCTTCATGGGTATTCTAGTCCACGTGATAACGTGACTAGACCCGTAGCTCTTTATTCACTTGAAGTGTTGAGTGCTATTGACAAGAGATTTCAGATCGATTCCGTATTTCTGGATTTTCGGAAGTCTTTTGACACTGTACCACGCAAGCGGCTCGTAGTGAAATTACGTGCTTATGGAATATCGTCTCAGTTAAGTGACTGGATATGTGCTTTCCTGTCAGAGAGGTCACAGTTCCTAGTAACTGACGGAAAATCATCGAGTAAAACAGAAGTGATTTCTGGCGTTCCTCAAGGTAGTGTTATAGGCCCTTTGCTGTTCCTTATCTATATAAACGATTTGGGAGAAAATCTGAGCAGCCGTCTTCGGTTGTTTGCAGATGACGCTGTCGCTTATCGACTAATAAAGTCATCAGAAGTTCAAAACAAACTGCAAAACGATTTATAAGAAATATCGGAATGGTGCGAAAAGTGGCAGTTGACCCTAAATAACGAAAAGTGTAAGGTTATCCACATGAGTGCTAAAAGGAACTCGTTAAACTTCGGTTACACGATAAATCAGTCTAAAAGCTGTAAATTCATCTAAATACCAAGGTATTACAATTACGAACAACTTAAATTGGAAGGAACACATAGAAAATGTTGTGGGGAAGGCTAACCAAAAATTGCGTTTTATTGGGAGGACACATAGAAAAGTACTGGGAGATGAAGAAGCTTGCACAGGATAGAGTAGCATGGAGAGCTGCATCAAACCAGTCTCAGGACTGAAGACCACAACAACAGCTTAGAAAACGTAACAGACCTACTAAGGAGACTGCCTACACAACGCTTGTCCGTCCTCTTTTAGAATACTGCTGCGCGGTGTGGGATCCTTACCAGATAGGACTGAAGGAGTACATCGAAAAAGTTAAAAGAAAGGCAGCACGTTTTGTATTATTGCGAAATATGGGAGAGAGTGTCACAGAAATGATACAGGATTTGGCCTGGAAATCATTAAAAGAAAGGCGTTTTTCGTTGCGACGGAATCTTCTCACGAAATTACGATCACCAACTTTCTCCTCCTAATGCGAAATTATTTTGTTGACACCGACCTACATAGGGAGGAACGATCACCACAATAAAATAAGGGAAATCAGAGCTCGTACGGAATGCTATAGGTGTTCATTCTTTCCGCGCGCTATAACAGGTTGGAATAATAGAGAATTGTGAAGGCGGTTCTATGAACCCTCTGCCAGGCACCTGAATGTGATTTGCAGACTATCAATGTAGATGTAGATGTAGATCCACAAAGAACCAAGTTTCAAAAAAAATGGCTCTGAGCACTATGGGACTTAACTTCTAAGGTCATCAGTCCCCTAGAACTTAGAACTACTTAAACCTAACTAACCTAAGGACATCACACACATCCATGCCCGAGGCAGGATTCGAACCTGCGACCGTAGCGGTCACGCGGTTCCAGACTGTAGCGCCTTTAACCGCTTGGCCACACCGGCCGGCAACCAAGTTTCGTTTTACATCAGAATGCGTAGTAAAACTAAAAGATCTACTGCTCTGATCGCGGCACTGAAGCAAGAAGTTCTTTTTACACGAACGCAGCGGATTAAATTCCCAGTGTGTTGCTTGCACCAAAAGCATGTAGCGCTCTCACCAAACAGACTTGCAGCAGCATGGAGGGGAACGGCAACCGTCGACCACGTGACTGAGGAGAAACATGATAGACACTTGACTAGGGCAAGGCCCCGTTCGCACTGGAACGATATGATATGCGATACTAAAAGCTGCTATAGAGGTTGCGATACGTGACGCCTTTTGATATGAGACTCGCGTTCCCACTGGAATAGTACGATATGCGACGCGCTACGCGATGCGACTCGCCAGGCAACAAGACAGCACGAGTCACGTTTCTGTTTCGGTTTCAGTTGCAACTGTGAGCCCTTCTGAAGAGTTCGTTATTGTGGCTTCCCATTATTTAAGGCTCAAAACACTGAGAAAGAAAAACGCGTACAGGGTGCACCAGTACAATGTTATAAATATCATAAATAATTCGGCTGTGGTTTGTTGCGTGGTTTCTCAACATAAAAAATTCCACAAATTGTACAGAATGAATCGGAAGTGCGAAAAAGTTTTCCTATAACCTGATAGGGCGCCCGCTTCCCGAGTTTTCCTTACGACAGTGGAAGGAGTAGACAGCCAGTCATCTGTATACAAGGCAACTGTTCGTTGCACATTTTTGACATGGTTTTCCATCTTCGGAAATATCATTTTTAACTTGTTATGTAATTTTTGGAACGATATGTTGTGTATTTTTGGCATACGCTTAAAAAAAATTTGGTAATGCCTGTATTATATGTGAGTGTGAATTTGATTTCCTGTAGGATGATCTGAAAATGGGTCTGGGAACGAAACTATTTATCGAGTGAATAAAAATAATAAAATTTGCAGCTTTGTACTGGTTTTTCGTTGTACTGATTAACGGATGTTGCTGACCCACAGCTACTCCAGCATGCTGGGAGCTCGAGAATGTGTCCAGACAGTTTTCACTTTTGGAGAAACTAGTATTAGCTACTCTGACAAAGGAAAACACACTTTTCGACTGGCTGTTTCTCCTGTTCAGGAGTTGCTCATTACAAACGTAAGTTGGTAGAAGTGTGTCAATAGCGTCAAAAATGCTAACACGAAAAGTGTTTGTTGTAACACTACCCACTATGAAGAATGAAATTTTCACTCTGCAGCAGAGTGTGCGCTGATATGAAACTTCCTGACAGATTAAAACTGTGTGCCGGACCGACACTCGAACTCAGGACCTTTGCTTTTCGCGAACAAGTGCTCTACCATCTTTTTTATTTTTTTTTATTTTTTTAATCTTTAAAGCTATTTGGTATGCATATGCTTGTCCGAAGTAATAGACACCACTGGGTCAATCCGCAGTATTATATTCATATTTGACATAAGAAATTTTCGACTTTTGCGGCAATGGGCATTTAAATAACTCTATGGCGACAGAAAAAAATTTGTGGTGGACCGGAACTCGAATTCGAATTTCCCTCTTCACGCGAGCGGTGACCTAACCGCTTTTTTTTTTGTTTGTTTGTTTGCAGGCCTTTTTTTACGTTTAAACAGGAACAATAGAAAACAAAAAACTACCTTTTTGTTGGTATTACAAAAAGGGAATAACAGTTTCTTTATATATATACATATATAAGCTGAAAGGATAACTATAAAACGGCCGCTGTGGCCGCTTCAGTACGGAACCACGCGGCTGCTACGGTCGAAGGTTAGAATCCTACCTCGGGCATGGATGTGTGTGATGTCCTTAGGTTAGTCAGCTTTACTTAGGTCTAAGTCTAGGGGACTGATGACCTCAGATGTTAAGTCCCATAGTGCTTAGAGCCATCTGAGCCATTTGATAACTATAAAACAGACTAACGTAAAATTAACATTGTGCTAGTAGTAAGCCTTAGAATGCTAATCATAAGTCAGAAATGAAAAACAGAATAAAATGACATTAAAAGGAAATACTTCAACTATGGTTCAAATTTCAATGAATATCTTTCACAAATTAAAGCAAATCCTGATTCGCACATAACATTTAAGTAAAGTTAAATTTTGGTAACAACCACTGCATTGTCATTCCACAAATAATATTTCTGTATTGCTTGAAAGCTGGTAAACTGAACATTATTCTCGCATTATATAAAGAAAGAAACACACGTTCAATCCGTCCCCCTTCCCCCTCCTCCGTTGTGTCATCCGGGTACGTCTTCTCGTAATTATAATGTATCCACCGATTCTTATATTCCGTTCATTCTTTCTTCGCGTCGATGATTTCACTTCTCCTAACCTGGACGTTGCTATGCGGGGGATATTGAAACGCACTCCATAGGAAGTTAGAGAAATACTGTCGGTATTTCGAATTGTTCACGATCTTTGGATCTCGTTGCTGTAAAAAGGTCCAGAAGTCCATTACATTCTTTGGGCCATCTCTGAACAAATAGAACACCGTCTGGCCTCGAAGCCATGTTACGGCATTCATTACGTGGGTAGTACCTCCCGTCCGTGAAGAATATAATCTCTGGTTCAACGTTGTGTTGTCCCATTCGAAGAAAGAAAGCCATCTTTTGTGTCGCCAAATGCCACGTTTCTGCCGAGGGGTCGTATACGAGGCGGTGTTCACAGTTGTCCAGAGTTTAGCACTGAGGGCACAATGGTGAATCTGTCACATAAATCGCATGGAGTCTGGATCGTGTAATATTTTTACCATTAACTGTTAGGTACCAAGTTAAGTCTCTGTGTCTAAGGAAACATGGTTTATCGATCGCCATGCTACCTGCCAATTGATGTTTGGATGCTTCCTCTCAATAGGACTGTCGTCCGGTCGTTAGTATATCACGCGCCGTTGCAGGTCTGGTTTCCGGCAGAGCCGTCTGAACGTAACTGTACTCTGTAAAAAAAGTGCATATATACTGGTGTGACTGGGAAATGTGCTGGACCGCCGCCACTGGTGCCATTCGAGAAACTGGTGCTAGTTCTTCTATTAAGATTCCTGTCAGACAAGTGTGATCCCGTCTCCACAGTTTTAACAATATGCTAATATATAGTGCGACAGCTCGATCACGAACATGCACTAGAGCAAGTCCACCCCCACTAAGAGGGAGGGTAAGGGCGTCGTATCTTACTTTAAACAGTAGGCCTGCACTCACAAAGGAACCAAATGCCGCCAGTATTCGTCGTGCTATCGTCACCGGCATTGGGAGTACCTGAACAAAATTGGGATTTCGTGATGCCAGATAGGTGTTAACATACGTGACCCGCTGGATCATGTCTAATGCCGGTCTGACTTTCCCTCTAACGCTTGTCCGGGCTGACTGTAGTAGTCTCCTATAGTTGTACGCTGCTGTGCGACGTATGTCGTTGGTAAAAACAATACCTAGGCATTTCAAGGTACCCATGAGCCGTAAGAGTACTACACATTCTTCGTTAGTCCAACACGAATATTCATCGCTACAGATTTGTCCTTATTTATACGGTTGCCAGTGGCCGTTCCATATTTGCGTAATCTATCTATAGCCACACTCATATCGTTTTCATTCCGTACTATCAGCACCAGGTCATCCGAATATGATTTGCATGAAAAGGAGTATCCTCGAATTGTCAGTCCTGTCAAGTGGTGTCATAGGCCGCAAAATAACGGGTCCAGAGCCAGTGCATATAACGTCGTTGATAAGGGACATCCTTATCTGGGCGATTTCGCTACTGCTAGAGATTTTGTCGTACGTCCATTGACGAGCACTTTGGAGAAGGCATTGCTGAGTAGCCGCGTCACAACAGCCATAAATGATCATGGAAATGGCATGTGTATCAGGACTTCTGCAAGATATTTATGGCTTGCTCTATCAAAGGCTTGATCAAAATCTATTGACGCTAGTGCTGCACGCTAGTGCTTTGCTAGGGCGATCAAATCGCGATATTCGACAAGCGCCGTCTGGATGTTGTTAACTCCGCCGAGCGAAGTTTGATTGAGTGACAGTACTTGGCGCAATACTCTTCGGACGCGTGCTGCTAATAATCTGGTGAATATTTTAAAGTCGCAGTTCAGGAGCGTGAGTGGTCGGTAGTCCCGTATCCGCGTACCACTCGAGGGTTTCTGCATCAGGATTATCAGCCCCTCCACAAAAGCCGGCGGTAAGGGCACGCCAGGAGACATTAATTCGTGGCAGACAGTAGTCCATCGTGGTGTGATCACATAGCTAAAGGTCCTGTAGAATTCTAGAGGGATGACATCTGGTCACGACGATTTGTTCACCGCTCGCCTATCAACGGTCTCCATCACTTGCTCCTCTGTAATCTCCTCCATCAGTTGTGCTTCTGCCTCTCGATCAATGATGCCGAAATCATATGTCTAACTTCGTTAATGGCCGTCATATCGGTATCCGCCGCGGTGTGAAGTTGGCTGTACTGTTCTACAAAGGCATTGCCTATTTCTTGTTGCGATGTTATGTGTCTGCCGTCACCCGTGCCCACGGCATTACTAGGGCTCTTCGTCGTCTTTTGTTTTCGTTGATGGTATGTTACATCAATGGGCGTTCTCCTGCGACCCGATCTAGTGTCCGCGCCCTGACCACCGTGCCTTCGATGGACATAATTTTGTCCTTTGCTCGTTGTACCATCTCTTGCCACTCCCGAGAAGGCATTTGTTCGGCGTATTCCCGTAGCACCGTGAAACAGAAGTCCATCGTCTGACGTCGTCGCACTACCTGCTCAAGACCATATGTATTCATTGCACGGCGCAGCGCCGGTTTTGTGCAACCCATCCACCAACTTAGAGTCGTGGAATACAACCGAAGGCGTCGTTCGCGAGATCTCCAAACATGACACTTCGACAACCTGGGTCCCGCAGGTGGGCAACGTTCATTTCCCAAGGACTGTGGCTACGCCACACTTGCTGCCGCCGGAGGGAGACTGCACACATTCATGCTGTATGGTCGGTATAGACTGTAGGCCACAGCTCTGCTTCCAAGACATCAGCTTTAAGATTGCGTGTGACAGTCGAGACGGCTAGTGGATTAACTCGTTGTTTGGGTGTATCAAGGATGGAAGCTTCCAGATGTCAACCAGAGGCATAGTCTGCACCAACATTTGTAGTTCTGGGAACGGGGTATAGCGAGGAAATTGGTCTTTCGGTGCAAGTACACAATTAAAATCGCCGCCTAAGATTACTCGGAAGAGTGGGGCAATTTCGTCTGCGAACAAGCGGGAACGCTCTCGCCTCCTGTCTGTACCGGAGGGTGCATAGATGTTGTTAAGTCGTACATCAAGTACTGTCATTGATAATCCCCGTACGGACGGTAGGTACAGAACATCCTCTGCCGTAATACCTTCTTTAGGAAGTATTGCTATGCCGCTGCCAGTTTCGGAGGGGTGGGGTATGTAGGATGCGTACCCGGATGTATACTTCTTGTAGGAGGACGATGTCGACGTCCGCTGCTTGTAGCATGTCTTTGAGTAAGGACATCTTAATCTGCGACCGTATATTATTAAGTTTGATAGAAGCAAAGGCGACCGCTGTGGCCGAGCAATTCTAGGTGCTTCAGTCTGGAACCGCGCGACCGCTACGGTCGCAGGTTCGAATCCTGCCTCGGAAATGGATGTATGTGATGTTCTTAGGTTAGTTAGGTTTAAGTAGTTCTAAGTTCTAGAGGACTGATGACCTCAGATTTTAAGTCCCTTGAACCATTTGATACAAGCAAGCTGTTATCCTTGCCTTCGTTCCGTCGCATGTATATCGGCCATGGGAGGTTACGCCGTCTGCTTTTGTACTGGCTCGTTACGTGAGCCCGTATTGCCCACCGTCGTTGGTTAAAAGTTGAGCTATAGAGGGGCGCCGCCCCCGCCTTGTCGCCTGTTGTGACTGTCGGTGAGTCCCCTTCACAGTCATGAGCCCAGTCTCCTAGGGACAAGTTTTCCGTCGGCCGGGGCTCACCAGCCCCGTCTCTCTGTGGCCCTTCTTCTAATAGCTGGCAGCGGCAGTGGACTGCTTGTTGCCGTGCGGTTGTCACATTTTTGTGGTCGCTCTTGACGTATGCTGCTGTCGAGACGGTGTTGTTCTGGATGAGGAGTCTCGGGACCCTCTGTAAGGTGGCCGTTGTTCTCGGTCGTTTCTTCGGAATGTGGGTGAGTGTCTCTGTAACCACTGCAGTCGGACACGAAGGCAGCCGTTTAGCACTATTCGACTGTCGATGACCATTTGCTCATCCGATCTCTGTACTGGTGGTATCAGTCGGTGCCGCTCGGCTGGGGCGTCGCCGCCGTCACCATGCTCGTATCGTCATCCATCGTCATCGGCTTTTCGACTGGCCTGTCCAACTGTTCGGCGCTGTCATTGTTCGGTGGAGCGTCCTTCCAGAACACATCTGCATATGTGAGAGGGGGAGACGTCGCCACAGGTGGTGCTACAGATTCACCTGTCGGTATCTGTGCAATTCTTCGTTGGAGTCACTCTGAGTGAACGTGGCCTTCCTGACCACAACCTGAGCAAGTTTTCGGCTGACCATCGTCAACGATTAATCGCTTTGCAGCCTCCAGTTGTGAGATAAGACGGAACATGTTTTGATAGCTCGATCAGTATTTGTCGCACACCATTAAGTAACCTACCGGGTACGTGGTAAATGTTGTACATTTTTCTGCTATGTGACTATGTACCAGACCATAGGGATGTTGCGCTTTAACCACGATCTCAGCTGGGACCTCAAATGGTAGCTCATATACTCTTACAGTTCTCAATCCGAGTCCACATGATAAACAGCTACCATTCCGACACGGGCGTCTGAATGTCCATCTTTATAGCCGCGTACGATCTTGTCACACACCGTGTTGTTGATCAGTTTGACGTAGACCACATTGCTTGTGACAGAGAAGTGGATGACAATCATGTCTTGAGGTTCAATTTTAATTTCTTCACGTATAAATCGTTCTACTTCAAATGCCTTCAAAAAATGACTCTGAGCACTATGCGACTTAACTTCTGAGGTCATCAGTCGCCTAGAACTTAGAACTAATTAAACCTAATTAACCTAAGGACATCGCACACATCCATGCCCGAGGCAGGATTTGAACCTGGGACCGTAGCGGTCGCTCGGCTCCAGACTGTAGCGCCTAGAACCGCACGGCCACTCCGGCCGGCTTCAATTGCCTTCGGTCGAGCAAAAGAATTGTTCAAATGTGTGTGAATTTCTAAGGGACCAAACTGCTCACACTACTTAAACTAATTTATGCTAAGAACAACACACACACACAAGCCCGAGGGAGGACTCGAACCTCCGACTGGAAGGGCCACGCAGTCCGCGACATGGCGCCTCAAACAAAGGTACATATATCACATTGTAACAACCGAAATAAAATGTTCAGACGTACCTACGTTCTGCATTTTAATTTAAGAAACCTACCTGTTACCAACTGTTCGTCTAAAATTGTGAGCCATGTGTTTGTGACTATTAGAGCGCCATCTATCACAAAGCGAAAAAAGTGGTCCAACTAAAACATTCATATTTCCTTACGTACTAGACGAATATGTAATAAAAATGAGGATTCCTACTTAAAAAAACGCAGTTGATATCCGTTTGATCTATGGCAGCGCCATCTAGCGGGCCATCATAGCGCCATCTAGTTTTCCCCTTCAAGCTAGACAAGATTCGTTCGACGCTTAATTCGTGATATATTTGTCCCGGTCATGATCAATGGACCACCCTGTACATACCCCATAGATGTTCGAGACTTTAAAGGGTTTTATTCCATCAAAAGTCTTTTCCTTTCCTCTTACATTCTATAACTGAGGAAGGAAGGAATTCCCATATCCTTTGCAAGGCAGGGCTATTATCAACAGAAGTGCAGAATATAAACCTCTCGTGCAAGCTGGCAAAGAAGTCCAGATCATTGGTGCAGGAGACAAGTTACTTTCTGTCCTGCTGCGTGTGAATTAATTTCGCCAATAAAGCAACAAGGCCCGAGTGTCTGTTCCTTCTCTAGGTTACGCCGCCTCCGCTCCTTCACTTTGCGCCCCGACAAATTCCTGAAAGGGGCATTGCCCTTTCACGCAGACGGAACAAACACTGAACAGCAGGAAGGCTCCCAGACAGCAATGAAGTCGTTGCCGGTCGAGTGCTCGATCGCAGGTGCGGCCCAGCAACAGTAGTCAGCGACGGTGGCGGCCGCAGCTGTGAAGCACGGGTTGTTTACCCCTCTCGGCCCGTCAGCTGCGACGCTCGGACGGTGCGCGGGTCTGCGCTCCGCTGTGACGGACGGGGGACCAGGTGGCGCTGGCCAGCACAGCCGGCACAGCGCGGCCCGGCCTGGCGGTGACGCGGCAGCCCTGTTTGTTGTTCCTATTTGCCCCGTGTTTGTACTTGTGATCTCGCTAGATGCAGGCGGCCTGCAGCGGCGGAGGGGGCGATTCCCTTAATTAAACTTAGTAATAAGCTGACCGGCCGGGCCCGGCGGCCGACATCTGTCTAGCGCGGCGCGTGGGAGTACGCAGCTGGTGCCCCGCGGCGCCGGCCGGGAGGTTGGCACGCCTGTCACGGCAAGGTGCTGCCGCCGTCAGGTGCCGTCTGCCCGCGGCAGCACCGCCGCTTGTCCGCTTAATTTCAATTACACGTCCGCGACAGAGCTTGAAGAAACTCATGTAATCTCCGTCCATCCTAATGAGCGGTAGCCCATCCTACTAACGAGATGAAGGGCCTGAGAATGCCAAGAGAACCATCATGCCATGACCTCGCGATAGAGATTTTTAAACCCGTTGTACCCATCCGACACATAGGGCTACTATTAATGAATCATTCTTTTTCAAACCTCTATATTTTCCTAGGTACACTCTTGTTCAGAAAAATACAGAACACCTTGAACGACTAGAGGTAGCACGCTCATATTCACAGGAAACGTACATTAGTATGTCCTGCAGAAATGATTAGTCTTTGAAGTACTTCGGCAGGCGGGTTCAAGGTCAACATCGATAACGCAGCGCAACACCACTTACCGGTAAAATATGTCTGCGGCTTTCGATGTCGCTACAGATCAGTCAAATGAGTGAGTTTGAAATGGGGCCCATGGCATGAGACAATGTGATGCATCCATACCGGAATTTGCCGTTCGTATGAGATGAAGTGTTTCGAATTGCGACCAATGTGTGCCGAATAGTTCACGGAAGTTTGTAGAACACGACGAAATTGACAGGTCACACCACCCACAGACACACACACACACACACACACACACACACACACACACACACACCAACAAGATCGACACTTCATCCGAATGGCATTGCAAGACAGATCTGTACACTGTAAGGGACGACTGTTAGTGGCCGTTTATTACGACAGGGGTTACGTGAAAATCGTCCACTTCTCTACCTACCTTTGACGAACGTGCAGAAACATGCTAGACGAAAACGGTGTATGGAACGACGTCACTGGGAACGGAATAGCATCAGATAATATATTTGGATTAATACGTGTTCTGATTGCTTGAAAATGATAGCCGCGTTTTCATTCTCAGCAGAGATGGCGAACGGCATCACAATTACTGCATTCGAACAAGACATACTGCTTCAATTCAAGGCCTTATGGTTTGGGGTGCTATTGGAAACTACCACAAAGTTGGTGCGTGTCCAGGGCACTGTGATCAGTGTAAGCTACGTGAATCACGTTCTGCGACCCATAGCCGTAAGTTTCCATACAACACCCTAGATGCCATTTTTCAGCAAGACAATGCACGAACACATGCTGCTGCTGCTGCTGCTGCTGCACGAAAACGTGGCTTCTTGGTGCCACAGGATGTGAGCCTTTTTCCCTGGTCTAACATATCACCAGACTCGTCGCCAATCGAAAATATGTGGGATATGGTGACACGACGGGTGACCTAATGCCAACCAACCCAGATGAACTTTGGAATCAGTTGAATTCATTCTGGGTGACTAAATTACAGGACGTCATTCGCGCCTCATATGCATAGCTTCCATGACGCATGGAACATGTTATCAGGTTCAAAATGGTTCAAATGGCTCTGAGCACTACGGGACTTAACATCTGAGATCATCAGTCTCCTACAACTTAGAACTACTTAAACCTAACTAACCTAAGGACATCACACACATCCATGCTTGAGGCAAGATTCGAACCTGCGACCGTAGCGGTCGCGACAAGTTATCAGGACCCAAGGAAGACAGTGTGCCTACTAGGCAACAGGATACGTGCTGAACCATGGTGACTGAAATGGTAATCATTTTTGTAGGACATACTAATGTACATCTCCTGTAAATACGAACGTCCTATCTCTAATCGTTCAAGGTGTTCTGTTTTTTCTGAACGTTAGTGTATTATATGTACGAGGGCTATTCGGAAAATAAAGTCCGATTTGGCTCTGAGCACTATGGGACTTAACATCTATGGTCATCAGTTCCCTAGAAATTAGAACTACTTAAACCTAACTAACCTAAGGACATCACACAACACCCAGTCATCACGAGGCAGAGAAAATTCCTGAACCCGCCGGGAATCGAACCCGGGAAACCGGGCGTAGGAAACGAGAACGCTACCGCACGACCACGAGCTGCGGACAAAGTCCAATTTGGCACGAAATGGAAGCCACAGTGAAAATACGATGAAATTTAGCACAGATGCGTTGCGCAGTGTCTCTAGTATGTCCGTCGATAGCGTCATATGGCTCTTATCAGTTCTGGAATGAAAGAGAGCACATAAACTGATTTTTCCATGTGGCCACCTACTACCTAAAGCTATACAATCGAAAACAGCTGCGGATGACGCAACGTTTGCCGCTGTTTTGGTATTGTTCAGCAAGAGTCCTGAGCGCAGTAATAGATGTATCTCAAAGGAAATTGTTGTCAACACATCAATGGCAGTCTGCAAATGTTACAATATCTCGTCCAGGTCGACACAGACCTTCGGGTTTAGTATGAAGAGTAGGTGACACGGAAGCTCTTTTCCGCTATCACTTACTGTTTACGGATGAAGCTATTCTCTATGTGAACGGAGAAGAAAATAAACAGAATGACCGATATCTCTCAGACATAAATAAAAGCTCATAAATTGGTGAAAAGTCGCATTATCTTATGATTATACGACTTCAGAACAATCACTGGAAGTGTCACATCCATGAAACATCAGGAGTTTGCGCACAGAACGATTTAAAGTGGAACGACCAAATGTAATTTAACAGAAGGTGAGGCAGATGCCAAACTGAGAGTCGTTGGAAGATTCCTCAGGAAATGTAATCCGCCCACAAAGGAGGTAGCTTACGGAAACCTCCTTCGATCTATATTTGAATATTTCTCGTCATTCTGGGATCCTTACAATGTAGGTTTTATAGAGGTGATAGGAAATATCCATAGAAGAGCAGCAAGTGTCGTTACAGGTTTATATAGTAAGCATGAAAACGTCACGGTGATGCTCAGCCGACCCCTGTGGCAGACGGGGCAAGAGAGGCATTCTGCATCGCGGTGTGCTTCACTCTTAAAGTTTCGGGACCGTAAGTCCCTAGGAGAGTCATCCAGTATATTGCTTCCTCCTCCTGAAAAGACTGAAGGTGAAATTAGTGAGGTTCGAGCTCACAGGGAACTTAACAGCAATCGTGCTCCCTGCAACCCATTCGCGACTGGAACAGGAAAATGGGGAAGAGAGAGTGCTACACGAAGTACCCTCCGCCTCACGCCGTAAGCTACCTTGCAGACAAATAGATTTGGATGCAGCAAATGTCAACCCCCTCTGGAAGGGTCCATCGAAGGTAGTCGGCGTATCAAAAGTAATGGTCGTGTTGGAATGTCGTTGGGCTCTTGTTCATTCAGAATGCACCGACAGCAGCACGTTATGTATAATTGTTAAGTGACAATGAGCTGCCATAGCTGCTGCCTGCGGGCGGAACCTTTCGGATTTTCTTTCAGCGGAATGGTGCGATGCCCAGTACGGGCTAGCTGTTCGGGCATGGATATACAGTTTTCGTAGGGGTTCAGTAGAGCGGAAACAACGTTACCTGGATTTAGATTCGTTATTTTTCAGTCTGTAGGAACATTGAAAACATGTATAAGGAACTGTGTTTGCTGTGAAGATGACAAAACCTCGCATTCATCAGCGACCAGACCATTGGTGCTTGTTCTCTCATTCCTGTAGATGTGTTGGTTAAAATCCATGAGGAATGGGGGAAGCGGGTAACAATACATCGAGAACATCCTGTAGACATTCTGTGTTATCACTTGCATTGTATTGTTCTGTACTGAAGGCAACTCGAGAATGAAAGACGCAAATGTTTTTTAGCTTACTATTGGCTACAACGGAACAAAAGAGAATCGAAGCGTTCGAGATGTGGTGCTGCAGAAGATATAGAGAATTAGATGGACTATAAAATCAAGACTGAGGAGGTTCTACGCAGAATCGGCGAGGAAAGGAACATATGGAAAACCCTGACAAGAAGGGACAGGATGATAAGGCATGTGTTAATCAGAGAATAACCTCCACGGCAGTAGAGGCGGCAGATGCAGAGGGTAAAAAGTGCAGGGATACGGAGATTGGAATACACCCAGCAGATAATTGAGGTAGGTTGTAAGTGCTTGTCTGAGATGAAAAGGTTAGCATAGGGTAGGAATCCGTGGCGGGCGGCATCCAGCCAGTCAGAAGACTGATGACTCGTAAGTGCGTAGTGTGAGGGTGCGGCGGAGCCTTCGACATACACCAGTGGATATCAGGGCGATCAGCAGCCATTGGCCTGGCCGATAGATCACCCTCCGCGGGCTCACAAGCATTTACTCAAAAAGTTGTCATGCATTCAGCTTACCTACAGACAAAACTATATGAAAAAACCTCCATCAGGAAAATAAGGGATTAATGTAGAGGTAGATGGATTCTTCTAGCAACCACTGACGTTATACATTACAGTCGTCAGTTATTTTATTGGATGATGCGAATTCAGTTCACATAGTAATGATTATAATTCAAGTTATGTATCAAGTATGGTAACAGACTGCCACGTATCAGTAAGAACCAAATTGTCAGTATTTCGTAAATTGAAGGTGGACGGGAGATAAAGGGTAGGAACTAAAGGTATCAGCCGCATCGGGACTCTATGTAGAATCAACAGACAAGTGAAAATTTGCGCCAGACCGCAGCTCGAACCCTGGAACTGCTGCTTACTGGGTAGTTGCGTTAACCACAGCACCTTATTATTTGACTACAAGCATTACATTAGAGATGTAAATACTTACAGTAATCTCAGTTATATTCATTTCCAAATGTAATTCAGGATCCTCCTTGAGAAAATCAGTGGGGCAAGATATTCCCAATGGAACTTCAACAGACTGAATGAAGAAAAGAATCCTTGAATTATAACTGCTTGCTAACATCTGTGTGTATGACACAGCTCTCAATATTCTTTTCTTATGAGTATCATCCAACTTTGCAGATATTCAATAATGTCAGAATGCATCCAAATCAGTTCTAATGTCTCTGATTTTGCTGTCAGCTACTGTGTAGTATTTATTTGGCATACTTTCACTTTCTATTCCTGCCACATAATCCACTCCGATTTCAGAGGCACTATGGCCTACTCTATCGGATGGTCGTTTTCCCATATACAAATTTGATATACTTGTGTGGCAACATTTCAAAATTAAACTCAGATAATATAGAGATGCAAATACTCTTCCAGCTGTAAATCTATAAACAAGAGGACGTTTTGGTCATTAATCAAATGAATATGGCATACCACACATTATCATCAAAATTCACCAAATTTAAAGCTATTTACACAGCTTCTTGCCATATCACCATGTATTTTCAGTGCCTGCTCTTTAGGGAACAATGCAAATTTATGTCACGTGTAGTGGAGGAAAATCATACGGAATTTCAGCAATGATGTAAATACTACGGTGAGTAGTGACTGGGAACTGTAGAATATACACCGATCACATGTCATAGCTCCACATCTGTTACAGCACTGTGACACAGACAAAAGGAAGTCTTCCTTGCTCCATTTAACCAAATATGTACTTAAGGCATTCATTACATGAGCACGCGCACTGAAGATTGTGGATTCATTCCCCATCTAGGCGTATCAATTATTGAATGTGTGGTATCTGTTCTATCGGACATGTGCAGGTAGCATACTGAAAAGCCGTGCTTAAGACGGGGATGACTATCTCCAGCCACTGGATCCAACTTTCGGCGCCGATCCTCAAGGCGTCCGGTAAGCCAGCTCGGCCACCCTCCCGCGACTTCAATCCCGGAGGTTGACAGCGATGCCCCGCGCCGCCATCCATTACAGCTGCCACCGCCTTCAGGAGGCGAGGTGGTGTGGGGTGGGGGCATCTGAAATTAATCGCCGTGGCGTGCGCCCCCGCTGGTAAAAACCTGCGGCGTACCCATTGTGGCCGCGTCAAGACGCCCGGCCCGTCCCGGCCCCCAGATTAATGGGTGGGGGCGGAGGCGGGAGCGGGCTGCGGGACTGGTCGCCACTGCCGCCTCCGCCGCCGCCACCGCAGCCGCAGCCGCAGCCGTTTCATTACACACTCGTCATCCTCCCCCGCGCCGCCTCAGATGGCCGTAATTAAAGTAACGCGTATTATTCACCAGCCGCGACCGCCGCGCGTCGAGTCTTCATCGCCGGCGTGGCGTGCGGCCCCGCAGGGCTTTGATGTCGTGCTGGCTGGCGCTGTTTATCAGCCGCAGCTGCGAGCTCGCATCACTTGCAGGGCCGCCGCGAGCCTTTTGTTACGCCGCGCGCTGTCCTCCGACAAACGAAGCCCCGTCCGGCGCAGTTGTTTTGTGCTGGGTCCCGTTCGTCTATTGTCTGAGCCGAATCATAAGGACAGGGAAACGACGGGCGCTGTAGAGTACTAATTGGAAAAGCATACGAGCTTGTTGCTCTGGTGTCGACGACAGTGAATCCCTGTACCAGCTTAAAGAAACATCCTCGGAGTTCCATTTGTGAACTGTCTATTGACTAAGCCGTCGACGAAACGTTAAATCGAAATATTCCACAATCCGTCTGTTGACGACTATTGTGTAACACTTAATAGTCCAGCACTGTGTGTGCAATGATTATCTCCACTTATTTCCTATCTGAAGCAGCTTCTCAGTTGTGTGATACTACGCACAAACCTCTTCATTTTTGGCGTTTGAGACAAATGACTTGCCCAGCGAGGGCTTTCTTTCCCTCCCTTTTTTTTTATTTATTTTTTTCTGAGTCAACACTCTTCTAACTTTTTTGGCACATCCCGCCACGAATATCTCTCCTGTGCTGACTTCTTCATCTCAGAGTAGCATTTGCAACCTACGACCTCAATTATTTGCTGGATGTATCCCAATCTCTGTCTTCCTCTACAGTTTTTACCCTCAGCAGACCCCTCTAGTGCATAGAAACTATTCCCTGATATCTTAACACATGCCCTATCACGCGGTTCCTTCTTTTTGTCAGTGTTTTCAACATGTTCGTTTCTTAGCGGAGAGCCTCCATCAGTCCACCTAATTTTCAATATTCATCTCACATGTTTCTATCCTCTTCCGCTCTGGTTTTCCCACAATACGTGTCTCACCGCCACACGATGCTGCGCTACAAATGCATTTTTTCAAAAGTTTCTTGCTCAAATTAAGGCCTATGTTTGATATTAGCAAACTTCCCTTGGTCAGAAATGCCCCTTTCGGCAGTGTTACTCTACTTTCAATGTTCTCCTTGCTCCATCCGAAGTAGGTTATTCAACCTCTTACACTGGCGCGATTTCGCCTCCTTAACGCAGAAGCTTTTGACTCCGGATTTTCCAATTTCATGCTTAGGACTTTACCAACACTATAAATGGATCAGTTCACAACACATGTATATAAAATGACATCTTTCAGTTTAAAATTGCAATTCAACATAAATATGGATACATTTTGCACAAAATGTTGTAAAACGTTATTGAGAGACGAATGGAACTACGAGTGACATGAACTATTGGTGTTTCAGAATCGTTCTTGTTGCCCGTAAAACTATGAATATAAGATCGAAATACACGGTCCAGTCACCTTAATGTGACTACTGCCTGTGTTCGACGCAATATGCAATAGCCACTTACAGACGATACGGGTCATCGCTAGCAGCCGGCCGGAGTGGCCGAGCGGTTCTAGTCGCTACAGTCTGGAACCGCGCGACCGCTACGGTCACAGGTTCGAATCCTGCCTTGGGCATGGATGTGTGTGATGTCCTTGGGTTAGTTAGGTTTAAGTAGTTCTAAGTCCTAGGGGACTGATGACCTCAGAAGTTAAGTCCCATAGTGCTCAGAGGCATTTTGAAGTGGGTTATTTTGCTGCCTAGTTGAGAGAATTCCTTAGCTTCGTCTACTTCTGATCCCCAGTGCTAGCGTTAAGTTCCTCGCTGTTCTCTTTCTTCGATTTACTTTCAGTCCCTATTCTGTACTCATTAGACTGTTTATTCCATTCAGGACATCGTGTAATTCTTCTTCCCTTCCACTCAGGATAGCAATGTCTTCAGCGAATCGTATCATTGACATCCTTTCACCTTGAATTTTAATTCCATTTCTGAACCTTTCTTTTACTTGCATCATTGCTTCTTCGATGTACAGGTTGAACAGCAGGGACGAAAGACTACATCGCTGTCCTACACCCTTTTAATCCGAGCACTTCGTTCTTGATCGTCCACTCTTATTACTCCCTCTGGCTCTTGTATATACTCTATATTACCCGTCTCTCCCTACAGCTTACCCCTATTTTTCCCAGAATTTCGAACATCTTGCACCATTTTACATTGTCCAACGCTATTCCCGGGTCGACAAATCCTATGAAGGTGTCTTTATTTTTCTTTAGTCTTGCTTCCATTATCAACCGCAACATCAGAATAGCCTCTCTGGCGGCATTACCTCTCCTAAAGCCAAACTGATCGTCATCTAACACATCCTCAATATTATTTTTCATTCTTCTGTATATTATTCTTGTAAGTAACTTTGATGCATGAGCTGTTAAGCTGATTGTGTGATAATTCTGGCACTTGACAGCTTTTGTATTCTTCGGAATTGTGTGGATGATATTTTTTCGAAAGTCAGATGGGTTGTCGCCAGTCTCATACATTCTACACACCAACGTTTTCTTGCCACTTACCCCAACGATTTTAAAAATTCTAATGGAATCGTATCTATCCATTCTGCCTTATTTGATCTCAACTCCTCCAAAGCTCTCTTAAATTCTGATTCTAATACTGGTTGTTCTATCTCTCCTAAATCGATTCGTGTTTCTTCGTCTATCACATTTAACAAATCTTCCCCGTCATACAGGCATTCAGCGAACTCTTTCCATGTATCTGTTCTCTCCTCACATTTAACAGTGGAATTCCCGTTGCACTCCCAACGTTACCACCATTGCTTTAATTTTAACCAAAGGCTGTTTTGACTTTCCTGTATACTGAGTCAGTACTTCCGACAATTATTTCTCTTTAGATTTCATCAGTTTTTCCATGCAGCCATTTCGTCTTAGCTTCGTCTTAGCTTCCCTGCATTTCCTGTTTATTTCATTCCTAAGTGACTTGTGTTTCTGTATTCTTGAACAATTTTGTACTTTCTTCTTTCATCGATTAACTGAAGTATTTCTTCTGTTACCCATAGTTTCTTCACATTTACCTTGTTTGGACGTATGTTTCTCTTCACAGCTTCTGTGATTGCCCTTTTTAGAGTTGCCCATTCCTCTTCAACTGTACTGCCTACTGATCTATTCCTTATTGCTGTATCTTTAGCACTGGAGAACTTCAAGGGTATCTCGTCATTCCTTAGGATTTCTGTATTCCACTTTATTGCGTATTGATTCTTCCTGACTAATGTCAAACTTCAGCCTACTCTTCACTACTACTGGATTGTGATCTGAGTCTATATCTGCTCCTGGGTACGCCTTGCAATGCAGTAACTGATTTCGGAATCTCTGCCTGACTATGATGTAATTAAACTGAAATCTTCCCGTATTACCCTGCCTTTTCCAATTATACCTCCTCTTGTGATTCTTGAGCAGAGTACTCGCTATGACTTGCTGAAATTTATTACAAAACTAATTAGTCTTTCTTCTATCTCATTCATTGTCCCAAGCCCATATTCTGCTGTAACAGTTTCTTCTTCTGCTTGCCATACTACTGCATTCCAGTTCCCAATAACTATCAGATTTTACGTACTCTATTACCCTTCTAATATCCTCGTATATTTTCTCTATCTCTCCATTTCAGCTTGCGACGTCGGCATGTATACCTGCATTATCGTAGTCGGTGATGGTTTGCTGCCGATTGTGATAAGAATAACAATATAATGAACTATTCACAGTAACAGTCTCTGCCCTACCTTCCCGTATATAACGAATCCTACCCCCGTTATATCATTTTCTGCTGCAGTTAATATTACCCTATACTCATCTGACAGAAGTCTTTGTCTTCTTTCCATTCCACTTCATGGACACCTATTGCTTCTAGATTGAGCCTCTCCATTTCCCTTTTAAGGTTTTGTAGCTTCCTTAGCGCATTCAAGAGTCTGACTTTCCACGCCCCTCCTCGCAAAACGTTATCCTTTCGTTGTTTATTCGATCTTTTTCTCATGGTCACTTTTCCACTTGGCAGTCCCCTCCCGGAGATCCGAATGGGGTCTATTCCGGAATCTTTGGCCAATGGAGAGATCATCATGACACTTTTTCAGCTCTTTTCACTACAAAACCCTGTTTTTCAGCATAGTCTCTGTTCAGAGCGACGGCGTTGCGTCATCTTACTGGGAAGGCTTATATTCCCCATGATACCACCCTGTTGGTTGGCGTTGTAGCCAGCGTCTTGCTGGATCAATAACGTCTCCATCATCCACGCACTGCTTCTCGTGGAGTGCATTCTTCATTGGGCTAAACAGATGGAAGTCGGAAGTTGTGACATCTGGGCTGTAGGGTAGATAAGGGAGAATAATCCGATGAAGTTTTGTGAGCTCCTCTCGAGTGAACAGACTTGTGTGAGGCCTTACGTTTTCATCGAAAAGGTGAAGCTCTTTTGCATTTTTATGGCGACGAACAAGCTGAAGACGTTTCTTCAATTCCTGAGGGTAGCACATGGAAGATCGGACAGGCATACACGACGTTGTTGCGATGACAGATGCCTCGACTAACGATTCATCGTGCTTTTGTTCACTGTCAGGCCTCTGTAGGCGTTCTGCATGAATATCTGCGTTGGTTCTTGTTTTCCGGCAAAAGAAACTCAACGACTGCTCTCTACCTGTAAAGCACTTCCGTTACAGACGCCATTTTGAAGATTACATATAGCGCTGCCACCTATCGGAACGTGGCGAAACTACAGGGGTTGAAACAGGAATATTCCACGCTGTCTCACAATTCCACCTTTTTTCAACCGAAATAGGCCAAGAAAAAAGTGGGTTGCATTACTTATTGAACGTACCTCTTATACAAATTATTAGAAGAAACTATTACTAAAGGAACGAAAATGGTTTGAATTTTGCTTCAGTTTGCATTTTCAGTTGAAGGAAAATAAGAATACTCACACATTACTGGAGTATAGTGTGTCAGTAATTGAGCCGTGCGTGGCTCGTGTTCCCACCATCATGCATTTTACACCCTGGTTTTAACATTTCCACCTCACTACGTTAATGTTAATTACTACTGTCACTGAGTTGCTGCTTTGCCTGACCGTGAGCGGCGTTAGCAGCGCGTTTCGATACATCCCCTCTCGTAGTATCTTTGCTTGACTGATATTACTTCGCGGTCGTTGTCTGTCGTAAAGAGTTCGGGTGAGGAGTTCGGGTCTGCCAGTCAGTTGGAACGCGTCTGGAGCGCAGTCCGGACCTGCCAGTCGAGGAGTTGCAATGCGGCAGCAGTGAGGTCTGCGTCGACATGGCTCGCCCGACCATTGCCGCCACGCATCACTCGAGCCGCGCCATGGTCTTGTTGGATCATCGGTCGGACGCATTTTGCCTCGCCGATCGTTCATGAGTCGGCTGTGTGCGTGTGCGTCGACTCCCTATTTGTCTTCATGCGTGCTTAGTTACTGTTGGGTGTCGTTCAGGTCTTCGTGCAAGTGTTTGTCAGATTGTGTGTGTAGTAGGCGTTATTTCCACTGACGACTATTTTGTATGTTGTCGGCATTCTGAGCGGAGTCGGTCGCTTGTTGCGGCGCGGTTGGCGGGGTCTGCTGCCGTACCATGCGCAGTGTCGGAGCGTGTGTAGAGCTGTCCGATTGCTACGAGCTTCGTGGTTCAGCGACCCAGGACGTCAAAGTTGAGTAGTGGTTTCAACTACCCGAGCCACGTCCATTCATGGTGCGGTGGTTCGTCTCGGTGGTTTGCTGTTGGGGAGGTTTTCCTGTAAGCAACGCAGTGTGTTTCTATTGCTGAAATTTAGCCGCCATGTGATGCAATTAACTATATTGATTGACTACAGTTCAAGAATACCGGCGGAATTTTTTGCCTTGTGACCGTTAGTATTTAGGTTCCTGCTCTGGCCACTAACGTAATTTCAGGCAGCGTCCTTTCCTCACCTGTTGTCGCTGTCTAATATGTTGTGTAGTTTTGACAGCTAATACATATTTCATTGTGTATAATCACGTTCGTAACTTTTGTGTTTGAGTTCTCATGTACCGATTGGTGGCAAGCTAGTCGTTTGTCGGTCGGGCCGTGGCTGTCTCTTGGTTGAGTTCCGACGGATCAAGTGTAGTTGGACTCACCACCTGTCTCACTTAAGTGAACGAGGGCAGACTGACCCCTGCAGGCTTCTGAGTGCCGTTGTCTTTATTGTCTTTCTCATCGGTGTTTAATTGTCTGTTTTCAGCTACTTAAAATTTAAGGCTTATGGTTATATTTTTTAAAAATTTTGGAAAATTAATTGTGGGATTTCAGCCTTGGAACTTTGTTCTTAAAATTATCTTTCAAGCTTAAACATTGCGGCCTTCTACCTTTAAAATATTATGGTAACATATTTTAAAAATTTGAAACTTAATTTTGGCCTTCAGCCATTTCCATTGACCTTGCATACGTTTATTCTATCTACTTTGCCTGGAGGCTTTCGACCTAGCTGTTTTTTTAATTATTTTATTTGCTATTTTTAACTGCATTTTTATCTTGTTGATTTTTAAGATTTCTTGTTTGGAGGCCTTCAGCCGTGAAAGAGTTGCATTTGGTAAAGGTTCAGCTATGTGCCGTTTTGGTTGTAAATGTCTTATTAAATTACAATAAATTACAATTACAAGGTGAAACTGACCCCAACCTTATTTGGCCCTTTCCACAATCCAAATTACCTGTTCTGCCCAGCGTGTTCAGCGGGCGTTTCAGTAAATACTGCACAAATAATTTTCTATGAATATTAGCTGCAGGTGTACTCACAGTGGTTGAAGTAACTGCTCCAAAAATTAAAAACAATTAGACATACAGAATTGTAAGTGTGCCAAAGTATTTGCAACAAGTGTTCTTAACCATGGAGCCAAAATTTTAAATTGTCTACGATGAATAGAGTCACAAGCTATGAACGTAAATACATTAATTAATATCAGAATGCAAATTATAATGAAAATGGATTTATCAATAGTAACAACTGCTGAACCAGTAAATTGCATGTTTATGATAGATTGTAAATATCAGTAATCATTCGTGAGAAAAATTCTATATGGGTAAATGTGTAGACTCACAACAGCAATAAAATATATGTTTCTGGAATATTTAAAATGGGGATGCTCTATTCTTTTTCATTCATTTCTGTAACGCATAGATTTTCGCCTTGGAAACTAGTGAGGAATATGCTGTTGTGTAAATATATCACAATTTTTATCCATATCATATGATTGATAACATAATACAGCCAACAGTCATCTGAAATCATCGACAACTGGCCAATGAAGGTACACAAAACCTAACGTAACGTCAATGGTGCGGCATTTGGAGCAAAAACTCTTCACTTTTCGCATCTATAAATTTCTTTTTACACCCATTGTCTCTAAAACAAATCAGCTTCAGAACTGAAAAATATCTTAATGTTGACAATGAGGAGTATTTTCTTAATTAATTGAATTTTACAAGTTTATGAATTCAAATAATGATTTTACAGCTATTTAAGTTTCTTAAGCCAAAGTGTGTAAAGTAATTATATCAACTGACTCTACCTCGTACTTCCTTACGACACGGAAAATAAATTACGGGATTTATTACCTCTTTTAAAACAAGTAAAACCGTTGGTTTGAATAACTTCGCGAATGGGGATGTGAAATACAGATCGACTATTACAAATGAAACTATGGACACGAGACCTAATTTTGAAGACAAAAATTTGACAAATCTATAAGGAGACCCTATACGCAGAGATCACTGTCAATTGAGCAGCTTGTATCATGGAGGTGTCTATGCTCCCAGTTATTGATTAAAGAAAGGCAGAGTTTCACGACATGAGCGTCTATGATGATTATTTATTGATTCTAAATATGTGCAAAGAGGAGGTGTGTGCATATGACAGAACGTAAACGAAAGTATTCGCACCTCTGCTAATAAGCAAAACGATAATCAAGGAACGAATGTGGTTAGTAAATGGTATGCAAGTTACGGAATTTATTCGAATGCAGGTCGCTTTGAGAACACTGTACATTGCATTTGAAAACTAGTGTGCTTCTATTGGCCTGAAAACTACTTGGGGTTCTGCTTCAGAATACGTTCCCGTTATCTGACTGGTTACGTTACTTTATCTGACGTGGCGTACTGTCCAGAAAAGTACTGTAGCGGAATTACAGCTTAACACAAATCACGGGCAAGTTCCATTTGTTGAATGTAGAAGCGATCACAGTTCATGGCGAGATGCTATACAAGCAATATGGTTCTGAGCACTATGGGACTTATCATCGGAGGACATCAGTCCCCTAGAACTTAGAACTACTTAAACCTAACTAACCTAAGGACATTACACACTTCCATGCCCGAGGCAGGATTCGAAGCTGCGACCGTAGCGGTTGCACGGTTCCAGACTGAAGCGCCTAGAACCGCTCGACCACTCTGGCCGGCTATACAAGCAATAGTTTAATATATATAATATCAGTGTTGCTACAGAAGAGCGCTGAAGGTTAGATGGGTAGATCACATAACTGATGAGGAGGTATTGGAGAGAAGAGAAATTTGTGGCACAACTTGACTAGAAGAAGGGATCGGTTGGTAGGACATATTATGAGTCATCAAGGGATCACCAATTTAGTGTTGGAGGACGGCGCGGAGGGTAAAAATCGTAGAGGAAGACCAAGAGATGAATACACTAAACAGAATCAGAAGGATGTAGGTTGCAGTAGGTACTGGTAGTTGAAGGAGCTTGCACAGGATAGAGTAGCATGTAGAGCTGCATCAAACCAGTCTCTGGACTGAAGACCACAACAACAACAACAACAATATCAGTGTTATTATCTCTACAACTAATCAACGGTGCAACACATACTACTCCCCAGCTATGCACTTGTATGAAGACAAATGCCTGAAACATTTGATGGGATGAGATTACCACATGATTTTGATATACAGCATTGCTTAGAAGTAGATTTTTAATATACTGAAAATGTACTTTGCACCAAAAAATACCGCCCTTGCATATTAGTGCAAGAAGTACAGTGTTCCAAATAGACTGATTCTTGCTTGTGTACCACGAAAGAGTAGTGTGTAGTTAACTTGAGTGAGAAGAATGTATGAATCACCAGCTTGTCCGAAGTATAACTCACAGTGAATTACCGTTCTAGTAACCTGCTTGGATGAAATCACGTCTACAAATTATTACTGAGAGGTCTACTAATAAAAATAACACACTGAATTTGGCAGCTAAGTTTGTGGAAATTTGTGGTAAGCTTCGATGGAACCAAACCGCTGAGGTCGTCGGTCCCTAGACTTACATACTACTTAATCTAACTAAAACTAACTTACGCTATGGACAACACACAAACCCATGCCCGAGAGAGGAGTCGGATCTCCGATGGGGGGAGCCGCGCGTATAGTGCAAGACGCCTGAGACCGCGCGGCTCTTAAGTTTGTTAAAGTGTAAGATAGTTTATCTTTCACGAACATACCAAGAAATATTAGGTATACCCAGTTTTTAGTGTAGGAATTTGTGATAAACGGTCTCGTTGGAGAACGCTCAAGGAGAGATTTTTCCGGTCTCTTCAATTCTAACTAGATAACAGACAAGGTCTGTTACTGCTGTAAGATTCAGAGAGTTTTCCCATCACGAAGCACAGTGGACTGAAACAGCTGATTATTAGTTTGTGTTCAGATAATTGCCACGACGTGAAGAATTGGAAAACAGAACGTTACTCCGTAGACGGCAAGCGGACGACAAGATTCGAATTTTAATAACTTGAAATGAGATACTATCCGACAAGAGACTGAATGATTGGAAATCCAGCAATAGACACACATGCAAATAATTTAATAATCTGCAGTGTAAAATGTCTGAACACGGACGACTATTTAATTTTTTTTCAAATTAGACACGATAACCAGTTTGGTCCTAGTAATGACGCTAAAATTATTAAGGCAGTGAATACCTGTAAAACAATGTTTTTGTTGAACCATCGTCCTCACTTGAGCAGCAACAAAAGAAGATAATGATAACAGTGGACATACATGAAAGGATGTTTACAGTGTGTGCTTTCCGTGTCCTGTGTGTTGTGGGGGGGGGGGGGGGGAGGCGGGGGTGGTGGTGTATACATCCATCTGTACCTTTCTCAAACATTTCAGACACACTCTCTAGGGTACAAAGTGGGCGGTGCTTTATATTGGGAACGGCAATGATAGTTTAACGTTGCTGACAGCTGAATATATTTTCTTCCTCTCGCCTTTACCATTACCTCCTCGCCATTGTGTTATGTCGAGCAGTGCCTTTAGATTACATCGGTACTTTACATTATGCACTGAATTCTTCTCGTTATAAATCAACGAAGACAAACGTGTTCACAAACTTGACGAAGTGTTACGAAAGACGGGTACGATTAACTTAGTCAAGGAAATCTGCATTGCCTTCGCAATTAAGGCCAAAAGGTTTATGTTTAATTTCCTGTCGACGATGAGGTCACTAGCGTACACACTCAAATTGAGAAAGAATGAGAAAATAAATTGGTTGTGTTGTTTTCAAAGGAACCGAAGTGTACGCTGAGCACGAAATTCATAAATCTGGATGGTCGGAGGAAGATTGGAAGTGCCGTCCTCACAGATGCCATCCAGTCTTTTAACGGCTATGCTATCATTTAACGGAACAGTGTTACTTTACATTCACGTAATGTTTTGTACAGTCTGAAATGATTCATTAATTTTTATGTAATGATGACTGTACAGAGACTGACAGCAATAAATTGTAAAAGTACAATCGGATTATGGAAGGCACATTTATTTTATTGCTCTATAGTTTATAATATAAAACAATCTATCTCTGAAGTCTGAGGTCGTTTTAGGGCATGAGAATTTTTATTACAAAAGGCACAAAATTCTGACAAAGAAATGACGAACCGATTAGGCCTTAGGTCGGTTAAGCTATTACCATTATCATTCCATTTTGTGACCACCTTCCTGCAAAGGAAACTGTGCAAAGGCAGACACAGTCAACAGCGTCGAGAAAAGACTAACAGGGCGGAAAGCGGTAGACGTGATGTTCATTTACAGACCAACAAATGTGAACAATATCAGAAAAATCGAATGATTTATTCACGAGAAATAGCTTTCACAAATGGAGCAAGTCAGTAACGCGTTAGTCTGCCTCTGGACCTAATGCAAGCGGTTATTCGGCTTGATATTGACAGAATTGTTGGATGTTCACCTGAGGAATATCGTGCCAAATTCTGTCCAATTGGCGCGTTAGATTGTTAAAATCCCGAAATGATTGGAGAGCCTAGCCAATAATGCTTCAAACGTTCTCATCTGGGGAGAGATCATGTGACCTTTTGGGCAAGGTAGCGATAAACTTGTACGAAGACAAGCAGTAGAAACTCTCACCGTTGGTGCGGGCGAGATTTATCTTGTTGAATCCGCGGCACCCTTACAGCACAGCAGTACGCCCTGTTTTGTTGCCCTTCACGGCAAGCCATCCTGGGCTTACATTTCAACAAAATTAATGACTACCAGCAAGCGGCGATAGTTTCTATTGCTTGTCTTCGTGCTTGCCTAAATCGACGCTGACCAGGGAAGTCTCTGGATCTCTTCCCAACTGAGAACGTTTGGAGGGCCTCCAACCAGCTCGAGATTTTGACGATCTGACATTCCATTTACAGTGAATTTGGCACGACATCCCTCACGAATACATCCAATAACTCTCTAAATCAATGCCAAGCCGAATAAGTAATTGCTTAATGGCCAGAGGTGGACCAACGCAATACTGTCTCGCTCATTTGTGAAGCTCTTTCTCTTGAATACATCATCCAGCTTTTCTGAAATTGTAATCATTTATTTGCCTGTACATGTACATCACATCTACAAGTCTACCGATTTCAGTCCCATTCGGATAATAACATAGTGATTATATACTTATACCACAGACAGAATGAACTGTCGAGAGAGTCGTTTTGGTGTCTCATCAAGACATTAAATTTTGGTGCTAACAATTTACGGAAAAAGGCGCGTCCGCTTAATAATAAGTGGCCTCATGCAAAATGAAGACATGAAAGCAAGACCTCTTCATGCTGAAATATAGTTTTACAAGAATTATGCCACGTTACTTTAAGAACGTTGTTTTTCAAAGGAACACATTATGGAGTCCAGTCCGCCTAATTAATAAGAGACGTGAAGAGTTTGCAGAAGTATTTTTGCAACACCGTCTCATATTCACTGCTTCTGACAAAACAAGCTACAGACAACGTAATGTATGATTCATGGATCGAAAAGCCAGACTGTGCTTAAGTAGATAGTGGTGAAAAGTGATTTTGGTTTAATGTATTGAGAGCTAATTTAAACCAGCTTGTCCTTTTATTCAAAGTATCTCCAGTTACTATACGTAAATTCTATCTTAAAAACTCTGTGTATTGTGTGGAAACGTAACAACAGTGAATGAATTTTGATGTTGTTTATTAAAGTAACAAAGTGAAGAAACACGTCTTTCATGGGACGCATTGTTACCGTACTTGATTAAATTGCATGTGTAGAGTTGTTGTTGTGGTCTTCAGTCCTGAGACTGGTTTGATGCAGCTCTCCATGCTACTCTATCCAGTGCAAGCTTCTTCATCTCCCAGTACCTACTGCAGCCTACATCCTTCTGAATTTGCTTAGTGTATTCATCTCTTGGTCTCCCTCTACGATTTTTACCCTCCACGCTGCCCTCCAATACTAAATTGGTGATCCCACGATGTCTAAGAACATGTCCTACCAACCGATCTCTTCTTCTAGTCAAGTTGTGCCACAAGCTCCTCTTCTCCCCAATTCCATTCAATACCTCCTCATTAGTTATGTGATCTACCCATCTAATCTTCAGCATTCTTCTGTAGCATCACATTCCGAAAGCTTCTATTCTCTTCTTGTCTAAAGTATTTATCGTCCACGTTTCACTTCCATACATGGCTACACTCCATACAAATCACTTTCAGAAACGACTTCCTTACATTTAAATCTACACACAATGTTAACTAATTTTTCTTCTTCAGAAACGCTTTCCTTGCCATTGCCAGTCTACATTTTATATCCTCTCTACTTCGACCATCGTCAGTTATTTTTCTCCCCAAATAGCAAAATTTCTTTTCTACTTTAAGTGTCTCATTTCCTAATCTAATTCCCTCAGCATCACCCGAGTTAACTCGACTACATTCCATTATCCTCGTTTTGCTTTTGTTGATGTTCATCTTATACCCACCTTTCAAGACACTGTCCATTCCGTTCAGCTGCTCTTCCAAGTCCTTTGCTGTCTCTGACAGAATTACAATGTCATCGGCGAACCTCAAAGTTTTTATTTCTTCTCCATGGATTTTAATACCTACTCCGAACTTTTCTTTTGTTTCCTTTATTGCTTGCTCAATATACAGATGGAATAACATTGGGGATAGGCTACAACCCTGTCTCACTCCCTTCCCAACCACTGTTTCCCTTTCATGCCCCTCGACTCTTATAACTGCCATCTGCTTTCTGTACAAATTGTAAATAGCCTTTCGATCCCTGTATTTTACCCCTGCCACCTTCAGACTTTGAAAGAGAGTATTCCAATCAACCTTGTCAAAAGCTTTCTCTAAGTCTACAAATGCTAGAAACGTAGGTTTGCCTTTCCTTAATCTATCTTCTAAGATAAGTCGTAGGGTAAGTATTGCCTCACGTGTTCCAACATTTCTACGGAATCCAAACTGATCTTCCCCGAGGTCGGCTTCTACCAGTTTTTCCATTCGTCTGTAAAGAATTCGCGTTAGTATTTTGCAGCTACAACTTATTAAACTGATAGTTCGGTAATTTTCACACCTGTCAACACCTGCTTTCTTTGGGATTGGAATTATTATATTCTTCTTGAAGTCTGAGGGTATTTCGCCTGTCTCATACATCTTGCTCACCAGATGGTAGAGTTTTGTCAGGACTGGCTCTCCCAAGACTGTCAGTAGCTCTAATGGAATGTTGTCTACTCCGGGGGCCTTGTTTCGACTCAGGTCTTTCAGTGCTCTGTCAAACTCTTTACGCAGTATCATATCTCCCATTTCATTTTCATCTACATCCTCTTCCATTTCCATAATATTGTCCTGAAGTACGTCGCCCTTGTATAGACCCTCTATATATTCCTTCCACCTTTCTGCTTTCCCTTCTTTGCTTAGAACTGGGTTTCCATCAAAGCTCTTGATATTCATGCAAGTGGTTCTCTTCTCTCCAAAGGTCTCTTTAATTTTCCTGTAAGCAGTACCTATTTTACCCCTAGTGAGATAAGCCTCTACATCCTTACATTTGTTCTCTAGCCATGCCTGATTAGCCATTTTGCACTTCCTGTCGATCTCATTTTTGAGACGTTTGTATTACTTTTTGCCTGCTTCATTTACTGCATTTTTATATTTTCTCCTTTCATCAATTAAATTCAATATTTCTTCTGTTACCCAAGGGTTTCTACTAGCCCTCGTCTTTCTACCTATTTGATCCTCTGCTGCCTTCACTATTTCATCCCTCAATGCTACCCATTCTTCTTCTGTTGTATTTCTTTCCCCCATTCCTGTCAATTGTTCCCTTATGCTCTCCCTGAAACTCTCTACAACCTCCGGTTCTTTCAGTTTATCCAGGTCCCATCTCCTTAAATTCCCACCTTTTTGCTGTTTCTTCAGTTTTAATCTACAGTTCATAACCAATAGATTGGGGTCAGAGTCCACATCTGCCCCTGGAAATGTCTTACAATTTAAAATCTGGTTCCTAAATCTCTCTCTTACCGTTATATAATCTACCTGATACCTACTAGTACTTTATGTAAATTCTATATTAAAATTACTGTGTATTATGTGTAAACGTAACAACAGTAAATGCCTTTTTTATGTTGTTTATTAAAGTAAGAAAGGGAAGAAACACGACTTTGATGGGTCGCATTGTTACCGTACTTGGTTAAATTGCATGTGTAGTGTCTCGAGATTAAAGTAACTACAATCTAAATGACACACGCTAAATTCATTTTAGTTTCGCAAATTTAGTAAAGCTTAAAAAGGAAATCATTAAAAAACTTGGTGGTCTCATTTTGGTAAAAAAAGCAATGCTCTTCAGGAATTGTAAATTCACTAACTGATCTATGTTGACTGAGCAGATGAACAGATTTACCCGTACTTCCGATCCCTGTCCCTTCGGAACGCGGCGATCCGTATAAGCAAGTAGAATGATTGAAATTCACGAGGAAAATTCTCAAGGTGAATTAGCATTGGTTGCTGACCCAGTGGTGAGTGCTGTCACTGTGCATCAATCGGCAACATTAAAAACTAAATTAAACTCCTCCCCAAGAGGCCATGAACGCCCATCGGTAGAGACCAGCCGCCGTGTCATCCTCAGCCCACAGGCGTCATTGGATGCGGGTGCGGAGGAGCATATGGTCAGCATACCGCTCTCCAGCCGTACGTCAATTTACGGGATCGGAGCCGCCACTTCTGAATCAGATAGCTCCTCAGTTTGTTTCACAAGGGCTGAGTGCACGCCGTTTGCCAACAGCGCACAGCAGACCGTATGACCAGCCATCAAAGTGCTAGCCTAACCCAACAACGCTTAACTTCGGTGATCTGACGGGATCCAGTGCAGTGAAAACATTACCAGAACGATAATTACAGTTAATAGTGAAGCGAAGAGCGTACTTTGTTTCTGGATACAACGAATCTCTAGTTTTCCCGCTAAACGGTTCGTAAGAAATACGAGAACCTAACTGATATCCAGACAGGTACAGACATGGTTGACATTACTAAGAGAGTTAAGTTTATTCTAAAATAGTCTTCAAATTGTTAACATTATTGTTTTTAGTAGCGAGTCCGAAGTTATGCATAACGATATACAGTACATCCACAGTTCTAGCAGTGTCACATAGCCTAACAGACGCGATTTCACTATCTCGTAATAAAAGAAAATAAGAGAACATTATAATTGTGAATGGAATGGCGCATGTAGGGTCGTAATAACACAGTTCGATTTTCGTTCGCATCATGAAGTGAGTAGTGCTGCTATTCGGCACATCACTTTACGTACCGTTATTACACCTCGACGTGCTTAAGAATTTATTTGAGATGAGTAGTACCGTTTCTGCTTTAAAATCACACGTAATGTTCAATATAGGACAAAATCTTAAAATAAGACGCCTGGAAAACCAATTTCGCTCTCCTTTCTGTTTGGTGTTATGTAGCTTTACCGAACACTCCTACGAGAATCTCGTTTGCTGAGAGTTTCCTTTGTCGCTGCTGCTCTAATCTAAAGCCGTAACACCATTTCACGGGCGCCTAACAATAACAAGTAATTTGTTCACGTTCGCTCAGACTTCCACACGCAACGTTCCATTACTGCAGCACGCAAGCCTTTATATCAATCAACCTGATTCGTGAATTGCTTCTCAGGCAAACTAATCTTGCTCATTTATTAATTTCAGAAAAGCGATAAAGTCTGGAAAACGTACTGTTTGCACCCGCATGAAGCAAATGACTGTCGACAAACGTTACGGGGTACGCGATTACGACAAGCTATCAGAGGTAGTCCGAATTTAAACAAATGAAACAGCACGCTGTTTCGAAATACAAGCAGAGTAAAGCAATACAGCTGTATCACGAGAACTGTGGAAAAGCGCATGAGGTAATGAAGGCTGTGACACCTGAGACCGACTTCGTGCCAGTATCCATATTTGCGTATATATATATATATATATATATATATATATATATATGTGTGTGTGTGTGTGTGTGTGTGTGTGTGTGTGTGTGTGTGTGTGTGTGTGTGTCTGTCTGTGTGTCTGTGTGCGTGCTGGGAACGGATGTCGGTCGGCAGCGCAAATCGTTATTTTCCTACTAACGGCAATATTTATGGTTTCTAGACGACAGCTGTAGTGAGAATTTCATATGGGTGGAACAAGCAAGGTAGCGTGGTTTAAGGGAGCCTAATGGCCAATGTCTGTAATTTTCTGTTAGTGTAAGTAGTTTCCAGGAGAACCTGTGAGTTATTAGTGGTGTTACTGAGACCTAGCAAAGTTTTATCAACTACCTGAGCCAGAACATGAAGCCAAGAGTTGTTAGGATATTAATCTAACAGTGAAACTCCGAATCTAAATTTAATGCAAGAGTATCACTCTTAATTTATTGGGTTATCGCGTAAGTCGCAGCGTTTTTTCCGGAAGTTCATAACAGATACGTTAATCTTCGATAATACAGGGTGGTCCATTGATTGTGACCGGGCCAAATATCTGACGAAATAAGCGTCAAACGAAAAAACTACAAAAAACGAAACTTGTCTAGCTTGAAATGGGAAACCAGATGGCGCTATGGTTTGCCCGCTTGTTGACTACTCGCTGTTGAGAGGAATGTCGTTACACGTACTGCCAAATGCATTGAGGTTGGCGGACATCATTTTGAGCATTTATTGCATTAATGTGGTATTTACAGGTAATTACGCTGTAACAGCATGCGTTCTCAGAAATAATAAGCTCACAAAGGTTCATGTATCACATTGGAACAACTGAAATAAAATGTTCAAACGTAGCTACGTTCTGTATTTTAATTTAAGAAACCTATCTGCTACTAGCTGTTCGTCTAAAATTGTGAGCAATATGTTTGTGACTACTACCATCTATCACAAGACGAAAAAAATGGTCCAAATAAAGCATCCATATTTCTTTACGTACTACACGAATATGTAACAAAAATGGGTGTTCCTATTTTAAAGAAACGCAGTTGTTATCCGTTAGACCTATGGTAGCGCCATCTAGCGGGCTAACCATACCGCCATCTGGTTTCCCCCTTCAAGCTAGACGAGTTTCGTTCTTTGTAGTGTTTTCCTTTGATGCTTATTTCGTGAGATATTTAGCCCGGTCACTATCAACGGACCACCCTGTATGTTCTCCCTCATTATTTACAACAGTCTGCCAACGCTTGAGTAACTTTTCGATTCCGCGACTTTAGAAATTATGTGGCTTTGAGGCGAATAACTCGTCGTGCTATGTTCTGAGTGCATTTTCATCCGAAAATGAAATTCCTTAAAGATTGTTCTATGAACAGCGGATAGATGAAAATCTGAGGGCGAAATATCAGGTGAATAAGGTGAGTGAAGAATAGCTTCCCAAGCCAACTGCTGTATAGTGTTTCTTGTGAGTGCAGCAGAATGTTGACCGGCGTTATCGTGGAGCAGTATCACTTCACGTAGTCATCCTAATCGTTGTTCCTGGATTGCGTCTACAAGACATCTCAGTTGCTGACAAGTGTTGTAAGTAGGCTGTTTATGTTTTCTTTATGTAAGTAGGCTGTTTATGTTTTCTTATCGGCAACGTTACGTAGCGCTCGGTATGAAAATCACTGGCTGTGCTGTGTGCAGTCTGTAGCTAGTTTGCATTGTTGTCTGCCATTGTAGTGTTGGGCAGCGGCAGCCGGATGTGAACAGCGCATAGCGTTGCGCAGTTGGAGGTGAGCCGCCAGCAGTGGTGGATGTGGGGAGAGAGATGGCGGAGTTTTGTAATTTGTCATGAACTGCTATATATATTATGACTATCAAGGTAAATACATTGTTTGTTCTCTATTAATATCTTTCATTTGCTAACTATCCCTATCAGTAGTTAGTGCCTTCCGTAGTTTGAATCTTGTATTTAGCTGGCAGTAGTGGCGCTCGCTGTACTGCAGTAGTTCGAGTAATGAAGATTTTTGTGAGGTAAGAGATTTCTGAAAGGTATAGTTTAATGTTACTTAGGGCCATTCTTTTGCAGGGATTTTTGAAAGTCAGATTGCGTTGTGCTAAAAATATTGTATGTCATTTTAAGCACAGTCTTGTATAAATTGTTCTAAGGGGACGTTTCATATGTCGACCCTTAGCCGAGGATACCTCACGGGAATCTTCTGATTTTTTCTTGTAGTTTGTGTAATTAGTGTAGATTTTGTTTATTGCTGGCGCGTAATTGTAGAGAGAATCTCCTTTGTAGTTGCAGTCTTTCATTGTTGTACAGTAAAACAGGTGTGGCATGCATGCAGATTTGCACCAAGTATTTCGCAGCTGCGCTTGCAATTAAGTAGACATTATATCCATTGCTATGTTATTTTATTTTGCTCTTCAAATTGTGCTTTTCTGTGTTATCGTGTGAAATATTGTGACAATTATGGCGCGTGAAAAACGTAATACTAGGCTCCAAAGTAAACTGAGAAATAATAGTGACGACGAGCGTAGCTTGCCAGCACCACTGTGTGATGACTTAACAGCCGTTCAAAGTAGTAATTTGGTAACTGTGCATAGGGAAATGGAGCGGGCGTCAAATAATGGTGTAGACAGTGAAACAGGTAGTGAACAGGGAAGCATTATCGATCGATCGGTCGGCAACAGCTCGCCTCAGGAATCGGGAATGACAGAACACAATATTGCAAATACTGTAGACTCAGGTTTTGGGTTCTCACCGTTTTCTCAAATGAGTCAAGACACATTTTCCGCTTGTCAAAATGTGAATGTTGCCGGTGCAAATTCACTGCCGAAAAGCACTGAGGAACATGTTTCAGACACCAATGCATTGTTATTACAATTAATACAACAAATGGGACAAACACAGCAAAAGCTTCAAAAGTTAGACACAATGGAACAAAATCAGAGACAAACACAGCAAAAGCTTCAAAAGTTAGACACAATGGAACAACACCAGAGACAAACACAGCAACAGTTAGACGCAATGGAACAAAATCTTCACACCACGCTTGAACAAACACGTGAAGATTTAACTACTGAGTTACATAACATCGAATCGAAATGTCAAAAAGTCTGTAATGACGTAAAAACACAAATTTGTGAGCATTTCCAACCTATTTTGTCGCGTCATGAAAATGCATTACGGAATTATGAAGCAGCCATAAAAGAACTGCAAACTATTGTTCATGAAAATCACAACACCTTGCAAGCTAAAATTGACTCAGTTGCATCTACCGATTCGGTTACGGAACTGGCAAAAACTCAAGAAAACTTAAAGGACACAGTAGATACGACTTCAACACAAATGGACACTCTGAAACTTGGTTCAGAAAAACACACTGAGGAAATAAGTACACTATCGGAGAAAGTAGCCGAACTTTCGGATCAGTTCACTAACTTATCTGCAAGGGTAGATGATGACCTGAATGACACAAGACCTGTAGCCATCACTGACACAGAAGAGTATGAACAAATTAAGAAATTCATACAAAATCAGAATCAAATTAATACGCAATACAAAAGAGAAATCCGGGAAGTTCAAGATCAGTTGGCACAAGTAATACAAAGATTTCATATTTCAGAGGACACTCGCGCTCCAACACGGGAAGAGGAACTTAGAAATACGGAAAAGCCACAAAATAATAACACAGGGCATTTCGGAAATTATGAAAGAAACTGGCAAGGTGCACCGAATTTTGAGATGGAACCGCCGACACGACGTAACAATGACCGATATGCGACTCGTCGACATGATGACTTTGACTGTAAGCTGTTCATTACTACACGTAAATTCAAAACACTTAAGAATTCTGGCAACGACATTCATCCACAAGCGTGGCTCCATCAATTCTCTCATTGTTTTCCTCCCAACTGGTCATTGGAGCACAGGTTAGAATTTATGTGTGGCTACTTGGAGAATGAACCAGCTGTAAGAATCCGATCGGTCATTCACGATTGCCACAATGTAGGAGATTTTTACAATGCCTTCCTCTCAGCATATTGGTCTCAAGCCACACAAGACCGAGTAAAACATGGCATCATAATGATGAAACTTTTCGAACAATCTGAATTTTCCAGTCTTGTGAAATATTTTGAAGACATGTTGCACAAGAATCAGTACCTGTCAAACCCATACAGCCCCTCAGAACTCATCCGCATTTGCTTAAACAAATTGCCTGAACATTTATGACATATTATTTTGGCAGGACGTTGCAAAGACGACATTGAAGCTTTTCAGGGACTGTTACAAGAACTGGAAATTGACACTGACTATCGCGGAACGCGAAAACAGGAATACAACAATTACAGGTCACATCTGTCACAATTCCGCGATGAAAGAAATAATAACTGGACGCGACAAGGCTATTCTCACCACACAAATCGTGACCAAAACAGACACCACCCGTATGACAATCGGTGGCAGAGCAGTAATAATTACAGGGAAAGATCACCTCTCCACAGTAATGACTATCACAGAGACAATCAGAGAATCAGACAATATAGGAACCAAAACAATTATTATTACGGGAGACAGAATAACTTTAGACACAACGGTCCAGCGTGCAGTTACGATTCCGGGAGAAATTCTCCACCACATGACCGACAAACAAGAAACTATGTAAACTACCGACATAACGACAGACCTGAATTTTATCAGAACTGGCGGGATTCAAACAGAGCAGGGCACTTTCGACAATGTGAATTTGTAGAAGTTAGGTCTCCAAATCCCAATAACGACGCGCGCCAACAAAGGAACAGACAATGACTCGCACCACAGGCAGCCACGTGCGCCGGCTGGCTCAGAGAAAAATAACATAGACGTTAACCTTGAGAAAAATTTTAGCATTCCTTACCGGCGTATAAAACATGACAATTTCTTTGCAGTTGAAAGTCTGCGTACTAGGAAGAGTAAAGGTTTACACCACATGTCACATGTAAAACCGTTTATTGAATGATAATCTGCTGTTTAACTTAGTCTTTGCCATAAAACTTTTCACTTTACATTACTAGTATGCTTTGTCAGACTTAGAATCTGTTGATATGCAACAATGTTTGAAGTTAAATATCCAGTCAAGAACCAAGAGAACTTATTTACACAGAAATTACGAATGCATTGTTATTGCGAACAGACGACACAGTGTTATTGTATGTGTACATTCTTGCTTGTTAGTTGCACGTTTACGTAACGACTATAAGGCTCTCATACTTAGAACATTTACCAGTACTGCTAATGAGATTTTAATGCAACATTTTGGTTTACTTGCAAATATATTATGGATTCAAGGTGCTTTCTGAGAGATACCAGGTGACACAGTGGTTAGTTTATTTG
This sequence comes from Schistocerca serialis cubense, assembly GCF_023864345.2. Classification (NCBI taxonomy): domain Eukaryota; kingdom Metazoa; phylum Arthropoda; class Insecta; order Orthoptera; family Acrididae; genus Schistocerca; species Schistocerca serialis. Next base: position 337,489,338 of record NC_064638.1, read on the forward strand.
ACAGCTACGCGACTACATCACGACGCTACTAATGTGTGACACAATTTACCTTGTTGCTTTTGCGGTGTATCTGTTTTATATCTGCACAGTTTTTCTGAATTCTTCTGGAAAGTAAAACATGTTTTAGTAGTAACTTTTGTGGTATAGCAAAAATGAGACAGCCTTTTTCGTGGCACAACAATACGTTACTGTACAGTACTTTCTTCATCACGCCAATAAACACAATAACTACAATATCTATTCGCAAAGCATTTCACTTTCGTTTATGATGAGGTAAGTACATTGACTTCAGCAGAACTTTGCTTACAGAGGACGATAACTACGACACTTCCACAGAATTATCTTACAGCAAGACGCACATTTAGCGCTACAGGACACGCATTTGAGTGATCAATTTTGTACTTAAACCATTTATTTTTAAAGGTTTTTGAATTACAAAGAAAGTTTTCCATGATACATTTTATTCCATTGCAATAATCTGTAACACCTGAGGGTATAATTACATTAATCCTCAGGGGTGTACACGCTTACTTTGTGTACCATGTGTTTGGCAAGCACAAGGAGCCCTAGCTAATATGGTATTTGCTTGTACAACTTTACACATCGGTACCATATTTCTCTAACACACAAATTACACAGCTATCTCATTACCTAACTGACAGAGGAACAAACATTCTTTTTACTACATCAGTGACAGATGTTTACGTAATTACACAGTTGGATAACTTCACACTTACGAAATTGTATTTTGTCTGTACTTTGTAAACTGTTCATATTTTTTCGGAACCATTGTGATACTATGAGAGCTTTGAATGATGTATTTGGTATGGGATCATGATTTTTAAAGTATGTTTGAGGCAGATGACACTTTTGACATGAGCAGAGAATTTTTTTTAGGTTTTGACACTATTGGAGGAAGCTACAACGATTTTGAGATTTGGCTGAGGTTTTATGATGTTATTATTACGATGATGATGTGTAATATGCTGATGCGGTATGTTTATGATCAGTAAGCTGATGCTATATGAGGAATTTGATTATGCTATGTATTTATTATGATGAAATATTGAAGAAGTGTCGACAAATATGTATATTTGTAATAAGGTAAGGAATAATGAGTAGTGTTTAGGGATCTGATTTGTGGAAAAGGATGTTGGAAACCAAGAATCGTACTTTAAGAGTTATGAAATGTGTGTAAATACGTGAATATATCACAATGCTGGCGAAAATTTTTTGGACGCTGTTATATTTACAGGATTTTGTTTCTACACATTTGTAACCCAAATTCTTGACCTGTGAAATATTTTTATATGAGACTGTCACTGTAGCGGAAACTGGTGTCGTAAATATTTCGGTAAGAAAGTTAAGTGACCTTCACGTAATGTGTCGTGGACGCCCAGCTGTGCCACCTGCCTGGAGAAAAAGCCATTAGGCAGAGAAAAAAAGAGAGAGACCATTAACCTCGCTATTGACATTCCTTTGTAGAAAGCATCGCAAATACGACACGCTCATTACTTGGAAACATATCATACTTTGAGCTACTTACTGAAATGGTTATGAATTGATGGGAAATATTCGTACATCTGCACACCTGATTATGACAAGTGTCTTTCTATGAGAATTGAGAGAATATGAAATGCTTCATGACTACTGAATGATATTCTTATGCTTTAATTTGTACATAGTTGCTTATTTCATTTGATATCTAGTTTCTAGCTGCACTGCAGCATTGGTTAAAATAAAATTTTATAGATGTACTACTATAAATATTTTCTGTCTACAGATCGAGTAAATAATAATTTTTTTCAAAAAAATGAGGGAGCACAAAAAGACATTTACTTTCACAGGAACTCCATTCATAATTTTCTTTTCAACTACTTGGTAATATCTTTTGTAGAATTAGTTTTGTGGTGCACCACTTTAATGACATAGCTATTAAGATGTGAACAGACATTTCCCTTATCTGTGTTGTTGTCTTTAGTGTACTATTTTTTCTGCTTGAGCTTTGTCATGTTTAGGTTTATAGCATTTGCTGCTGCTGCTTGCCAGGCATAGTGTTACTGAATTTGACTTTGTATTACTGGATTAAGCCAGTTTTACTACTGATTTGACTCTCGCAGTCCAATTTCAGTAATTAGTGAAAGAGCCTTTAGCAAATGCAACAAATCGAATGATTGCCCCACACTTCCGTTACGTAAGATTAAATTACAAGGTGCAATCGTTGGAAAAAGTGTAGATGCACGCCAACAAACCAACTTAGAATTCTTTTGTCAAAGCCACAATTTCTCTATGAACTTTCTTATCGTTCCATTATTGTCAACAGAAATTATATTGGGTGTAGACTTTTTGAATGAATACAAAGCAATCTTAAACTTTCACGATGGTGAAATAAGTTTAGAGAAACAAGGTGAGTCAATAGCTTTGAAATTTGAAGATTGGCTCTCAAACCATGACGAGGAAAGTAATCGGCTTTAGCTCCTGTTAGACAAAAGTTCGGAATTTTCGACGGAACTTGACACTAACAATCACTCTACAAGTATTGACAGAGACGATATCGAGCGCGTATTTGATACTAATGAGTTAATTCAGAATAACATTCAGACAATTGAGAATTGTAATGACACTGATAGGCAGGACCTTTTTGAGATTTTACAAGCGCATTCCACAGTTTTTACTCACAAAACAGGAACAATCAAAGGATTTAAATACCAATTTCGTGTTCGTGAGCATATTAAATTTTGTGTTAGACCATACGTAATTCCGGCACATTATAGGGACCGTGTTAGAACAGAAATACAATCTATGGTTGACGAGGGCATTATTGAGCCTGCAGTTAGCTCATACAACAATCCATTACATGTCGTTGAGAAGAAAAATGGATCGATCAGGCTTGTCCTGGATTCGAGACAAATCAATACTATCATCATTCCTGAAACAGACAGGCCGCAAACGTTTTAATGGTGTAAAAATGTTGTCTTCTATTGATCTCAGATCCAGCTTTTATCAGATAGAACTTCATCCAGAATGTAGAAAATACACAGCTTTTCTTTCTTTCGACGATTGTTATCGGTTTCGGAAACTTCCTTTTGGTTTGAACATTTCTTCGGCAGCATTTGCTAAAGGCTCTTTCACTAATTACTGAAATTGGACTGCGAGAGTCAAGTACTGCCATAAATTTTACGTCATTTACTGTAATGTGAATTACAGGATATGCAATGTTGTTATGTTTTACATCCTGTTCCTGGAGTAAGATGATCCTAATGTCTTCCATTTTTACGTAATTACTAGCCACGGCAGCTACGTCGTCAACTTCATAAGTACGTTTTGTGGCTGCCAGCGGTGTGAGTCATTGCCTATTGTCTCTTTATTGGCGCTCGCCGTTATTGGGATTTGGAGATCTAACTTCTACAAATTCACCTTGTCGTGAGGGCCCTGCCCTGTTTGAATCCCGCTAGTTCTGATGAAATTCAGGTCTATCGTTTTGTCGGTAGTTTACATAGTTTCGTTTTTGTCAGTCATGTGGTGGAGAATTTCTCCCGGAATCGTAACTACGCGGTGGACAGTTGCGTCTGACTTTATTCTGTCTCCCTTGATAATAATTGTTTTGGTCTCCATATTGTCTGTTTCTCTGATTGTCTCTGTGATAGTCATTACCGCGGAGAGGTGATCTTTCCCTGTAATTCTTACTACTGTGCCAACAGTTGTCATACGGGTGGTGTCTGTTTTGGTCACGATTTACCATGTAAGAATAGCCGTCGTGTCCAGTTATTATGTCTGTCATCGCGGAATTGTGACGGATGTGACCTGTAATTGTTGTGCTCCTGTTTTCGCGTTCCGCGATTGTCAGTGTCAATTTCCAATTCTTGTAACAGTCCCTGAAAAGCTTCAATGTCGTCTTTGCAACGTCCTGCCAAAATAATATGTCGTAAATGTTCAGGCAATTTGATTAAGCAAATGCAGATGAGTTCTGAGGGGCTGTATGGGTTTGAAAGATACTGATTCTTATGTAACATGTCTTCGAAATATTTGGCAAGACTGGAAAATTCAGATTGTTCGAAATGTTTCATCATTATGATGCTATGTTTTTCTCGGTCTTGTGTTGCTTGACACCAATATGCTGAGAGGAAGGCATGATAAAATTCTCCTTCACTGTGACAATCGTGAATGACCGATCGCATTCTTACAGCTGGTTCATTCTCTAAATAGCCACACATAAATTCTAATCTGTGCTCTAATGACCAGTGGGGAGGAAAACAATGAGAGAATTGATGAAGCCATGCTTGTGGATGAATGTAGTTGCCAGAATTCTTAATTTTTGTGAATGTATGTATAGTAATAAACAGCTTATAGTCAAAATCATCATGTCGGCGATTCGCACATCTGTCATTGTTACTTCTTTTCGGCGGTTCCATCTCAAAATTCGGTGTACCTTGCCAATTACTTTCATAGCTTCCGAAGTGCCCTGTGTTATTATTTTGTCGCTGTTCCGTATTTCTATGTCCCTCTTCCCGTACTGGAGCGCGAGTGTCCTCTGAGATATGTAATTCTTGTATTACCTGTGTCAACTGATCTTGTACTTCCCGGATTTTTCTTTGGTGTTGCGTATAGATTTGATTTTGATTTTGTTTGAATTTTCTAATTTGTTCATACTCTTCTGTGTCAGTGAAGGCTACAGGTCTTGTGTCATTCAGATCATCATCTACCTTTGTAGATAAGTTAGTGAACTGATCCGAAAGTTCGGCTACTTTCTCCGATAGTGAACTGATTTCCTCAGTGGGTTTTTCTGAACCAAGTTTCAGAGTGTCCATTTGTGTTGAAATCGCATCTACTGTGTCCTTTAAGTTTTCCTGAGTTTCTGCAAGTTGCGTAACCGAATCGGTAGATGCAACTGAGTCAATTTTAGCTTGCAAGGTGTCGTGATTTTCGTGAACAATAGTTTGCAGTTCTTTTATGGCTGCTTCGTGATTCTGCAATGCATTTTCATGACGTAAAAAAATAGGTTGAAAATGCTCACAAATTTGTGTTTTACGTCATTACAGACTTTTTGACATTTCCATCCAACGTTGTGTAACTCAGTAGTTAAATCTTCACGTGTTTGTTCAAGCGTGGTCTCTAACTTCCGAAGATTTTGTTCCATTGTGTCTAACTTCTGAAGCCTTTGCTGTGATTGTCTCTGATTTTGTTCCATTTGTTGCATTAATTGCAATAATAATGTATTAGTGTCTGGAATCTGTTTCTCTATGCTTTTTGGCAGTGCATTTTCACTGGCAACATTCACATTTTGACAAGCAGAAAATGTGTCTTGACTCATTTGAGAAATCGGTGAGGACCCAAAACCTGAGTCTATAGTATTTGCAATATTGTGTTCTGTTATTTCGGATTCCTGAGGCGAGCTGTTGCCGACCGATCGATCGATAATGTTTCCCTGTTTACTACTTGTTTCACTGTCTACACCATTATTTGCCGCCCGCTCCATTTCCCTATGCACAATTACCAAATTACTACTTTGAATGTCTGTTAATTCATTATAAGTGGTGCTGATAAGCTACGCTCGTCGTCAGTTTACTTTGTAGCCTAGTGTTACGTTTTTCACACGCCATTATTGTCACAATATTTCACACGCTGACACAGAAAAGCACAATTTGAAGAGCAAAAATAAGAGAACACATTAAAATAGCACTGAAAATAGTATCTAGTTAATTGCAAGCGCAGCTGCGAAATACTTGGTGCAAATATACATGCATGCCACCACTGTTTTACTGTACAACAGTGAAAGACTGCAACTACAACGGAGATTCTCTCTACAATTACGCCTAGCAATAAACAAAAGCTACACTAATTACACAAACTACAAGAAAAAATCAGAAGATTCCAGTGAGGTATCCTCGGCTAAGGGGCGACATATGAAACGTCCCCTTAGAAAAATTAATGAATTATTGTGCTGATAAACCTCTTACATTATTTGCTTTTCAAACAGCTCAGCAAAACTCAACGTACTCAGACATTACTCTCTTTACTTATTCTGATCAACACTAAACTGACACACAATATTTTTAGCACAACGCAATATGACTTTTAATAATCCCCACAAAAGAATGGCCCTGACTAACGATAAACTATACCTTTCATGAATCACTTACCTCACGAAAATCTTCGTTACTCGAACTACTGCAATACAGCGAGCGCCACTACTGCTAGCTTAATAGTGTTCAAAAGTCATAATACGTATAGCAGTTCATGACATCCAGTCTTACAAATGTACTGTCTCTGATGCGCAAAACTATGGACCTATATCTCTGACGTCGATCTGTTGTAGAATTTTAGAACATGTTTTTTGCTCGAGTATCATGTCGTTTTTGGAAACCCAGAATCTACTGTGTAGGAATCAACATGCATTCCGGAAACAGCGATCGTGTGAGACCCAACTCGCTTTATTTGTTCATGACACTCAGAAAATATTAGATACAGGTTCCCAGGTAGATGCTATTTTTCTTGACTTCCGGAAGGCGTTCGATACAGTTCCGCACTGTCGCCTGATAAACAAAGTAAGAGCCTACGGAATATCAGACCAGCTGTGTGGCTGGATTGAAGAATTTTTAGCAAACAGAACACAGCATGTTGTTATCAATGGAGAGATGTCTACAGACGTTAAAGTAACCTCTGGCGTGCCACAGGGGAGTGTTATGGGACCATTGCTTTTCACAATATATATATAAATGACCTAGTAGATGGTGTCGGAAGTTCCATGCGGCTTTTCGCGGATGATGCTGTAGTATACAGAGAAGTTGCAGCATTAGAAAATTGTAGCGAAATGCAGGAAGATCTGCAGCGGATAGGCACTTGGTGCAGGGAGTGGCAACTGTCCCTTAACACAGACAAATGTAGTGTATTGCGAATACATAGAAAGAAGGATCCTTTATTGTATGATTATATGATAGCGGAACAAACACTGGTAGCAGTTACTTCTGTAAAATATCTGGGAGTATGCGTGCGGAACGATTTGAAGTGGAATGATCATATAAAATTAATTGTTGGTACGGCGGGTACCAGGTTGAGATTCATTGGGAGAGTGCTTAGAAAATGTAGTCCATCAACAAAGGAGGTGGCTTACAAAACACTCGTTCCACCTATACTTGAGTATTGCTCATCAGTGTGGGATCCGTACCAGATCGGTTTGACGGAGGAGATAGAGAAGATCCAAAGAAGAGCGGCGCGTTTCGTCACAGGGTTATTTGGTAACCGTGATAGCGTTACGGATGGGATCCGTACCAGATCGGTTTGACGGAGGAGACAGAGAAGATCCAAAGAAGAGCGGCGCGTTTCGTCACAGGGTTATTTGGTAACCGTGATAGCGTTACGGAGATGTTTAATAAACTCAAGTGGCAGACTCTGCAAGAGAGGCGCTCTGCATCGCGGTGTAGCTTGCTCGCCAGGTTTCGAGAGGGTGCGTTTCTGGATGAGGTATCGAATATATTGCTTCCCCCTACTTATACCTCCTGAGGAGATCACAAATGTAAAATTAGAGATTAAAGCGCGCACAGAGGCTTTCAAACAGTCGTTCTTCCCGTGAACCATACGCGACTGGAACAGGAAAGGGAGGTAATGACAGTGGCTCGTAAAGTGCCCTCCGCCACACACCGTTGGGTGGCTTGCGGAGTATAAATGTAGATGTAGATGTAGACACACGTCCAGATCATCCGCTCTCAAAAATACGGCAGCTCACTTCCCCACATCCACCACTGCTGGCGGCTCACCTCCAACTGCGCAACTCTACGCGCTGTTAATAGCCAACTGCCCAACACTACAATAGCGAATGTTACAACAATGCTAACCAGCCACAGACTGCACACAACAGAGCCAGTGATTTTCATGCAGAGCGCTACATGGCGTTGACAATATAAAAACCTAACCAGCCTACTTAACAGGATGATCACAACAGTCTTGCCAAGAAGCTTTAATATCTTCATAAATAGGTGTTAAATGTTTTTGTAATGTCAGTATAGCCTGATGATGAGGGATCACCTCGAAACATGTCACTAAATTAATAATTTAGCTGTTAACAAATTTTGTGGGTGGTAGCGGTATTTGAAAACCTTTTCATGTTCCTTTCTTTTCCTTATGTTGGCATAAAGACGCCTTTTCTCACCGCTAGGAACGATAGATAACAGGAATTGTTGGTGTTGTTCACGCACATAAGGCCACACGCAGATTTTTGTGATTTTGGCTCAGAGCATGCGGCACTCAGACACTGGGTTTTTCAACCTTCCTCATGGCACGGAAATACCACACGATGGGGAAATGAACACAGTTCATAACATTTTTCAGTTCTCGAGTAACATACGTGGATAATTGTCGACTCATTCGTTTAAATGATCTTGATCAAACCCTGAAGGTCTTGCTGATGTTGGAGAGTAATGTCAAAGAGATCCTCCTTAAAACGAGAAAAGCATTTTCTTGCTTGCTCTGTTCAATGGCATTATCCCCACACAAGGCGCAAATGTTTCAGGTTGCCTGCTCTTCTATCAACCCTCAACTGAACTCAAACAGGAGAATATGTAGGAAATATTTCGATTTCTCCTCTTGGCACTTCATTTCCTAGCGTTCAAAACTCGACTCACTATCTCCAAATAACAAAATGACAATATGTAAACTCGAATAGGAACAGTGAAATACAAGTACTCTACTGGCCATTAAAATTACTACACCAAGAAGAAATGCAGATGATAAACGGTATTCATCGGACAAATATATTATACTAGAACTGACGTGTGATTACATTTTCACGCAATTTGGGTGTATAGATCATGAGAAATCAGTACCCAGAACAAGCACCTCTGGCCGTAATAATGGCCTTGATACGCCTGGTCATTGAGTCAAACAGAGCTTGGATGGCATGTGCAGGTACAGCTGCCCATGCAGCTTCAACACGATACCACTGTTCATCAAGAGTAGTGACTGGTGTATTGTGACGAGCCAGTTGCTCGGCCACCATTGACCAGAAGTTTTCAGTTGGTGAGAGATCTGGAGAATGTGCTGGCCAGGGCAGCAGTCGAACACTTTCGGTATCCAGAAAGGCCCGTACAGGACCTGCAACATGCGATCGTGAATTATCCTGCTGAAATGTAAGGTTTCACCGGGATCGAATGAAAGGTAGAGCCACGGTTCGTGACACAACTGAAATGTAACGTCCCTGGTTCAAAGTGTCGTCAATGCGAACAAGAGGTGACCGAGACGTGTAATCAATGGCACCCCATACCATCACGCCGGATGATATGCCAGTATGGCGATGACGAATACACGCTTCCAATGTGCGTTCACCGCGATGTCACCAAACACGGATGCGACCATCTTGATGCTGTAAACAGAACCTGGATTCATACAAAAAAATGCTCGGAATTCTGTGTGCTGGCTAGAGGTCTCACAGGTGTAGTAGGCTCAAGCACAAAAAACTTTTGCGCGTGATTTTGTGATATAGCTTGGTTCAAAATTGTTCTGAGCACTATGGGACTTAACATCTGAGGTCATCAGTCCCCTAGAACTTAGAACTACTTAAACCTAACTAACCTAATGGCATCACACACATCAATGCCCGAGGCAGGATTCGAACCTGCGGTCGCAGCGGTCGGGCGGTTCCAGACTGTAGCGCCTAGAACCGCTCGGCCACCTTGGCCGGCCACTGTAGGATGTTTGTTGACGGAGCCACAACCTCACCTCTGGTTGTAGCACTTCATCAGTACCCATGTGAAGTCCTCGGAAGTGTTCTTTAAGGTTTGGCTACGGATGAAAAGCAGGTGGGACCAAGCTGGGACTGCTTGGGGCATTATCGATACCAGTGAACTCAAGGCGACGGATTGTTGCAGATGTCGCAGCGCTCGTGTGTGGTCTGCCACTGTCATGCTGAAGGAGAGCATGCTCCATGTGTGAACACACTCTACGAATTCGTCTTTCAGGTTTCTGAGCGTCTCCCAGGAACTTTCAGGGTTTATGTTGGTGTCTTCAGCCATCGATTCCAAATTCACCACACCTTTAACATCCCCGTAGACTGTGAGCCTGTACATGGCACGGTTTTGAAATTTTTTGGCGTCGGCGATCCTTTGTGGCGGATCTCGATTCACTGATACTGTCTTGTCTTCGGGATCAAAATGATGAATCCGACTTTCTTCACCTATCACAATTTTGTTTAGGAACCCATCATCATCCTCACGCTCAAAAACGCAAAAGTAATTGTTGACAGATGTACAGTCTCTTGGGTTTCGTACCAGGAGTGAGCATTCGAGACACCCACCGTGCAGTGCACACAGTTTCCTGCAGTGATATGCCACACCTAACTCAGAGCTGTGTCTGCCTTATCCGACGGATTTCTCTAATGAGTTAATCAACCCGATTCAGATGAGTCTCGTCAGTTTCCGTAAGTGATCGTCCACTCCGAGCTCTGTGACACACGTTGAGTTTAACACCCACGTTTCCTTCATTACGAGCACGAACTGCAAAATATTGCACATTACTGCTCTCGATACAATCACCTCCGTACACAGGTTTCATTTTTCTGTGGAGATACTTTTTCCTAATGTTGGCCGGCCGGTGTGGCCGTGCGGTTAAAGGCGCTTCAGCCTGGAACCGCGTGACCGCTACGGTCGCAGGTTCGAATCCTGCCTCGGGCATGGATGTGTGTGATGTCCTTAGGTTAGTTAGGTTTAATTAGTTCTAAGTTCTAGGCGACTGATGACCTCAGAAGTTAGCTCGCATAGTGCTCAGAGCCAACCTAATGTTGGAAAATCGATTACTGGATCCCGTTTCTCACGCTAAGACGTACACTATGTGATCAAAAGTATCTGGACACCCCCGAAAACATACTTTTCTCATATTACGTGCATTGTGTTGCCACCTATTGCCAGGTACTCCGTATCAGCAACGTCAGTAGTCATTAGACGTCGTGAGACAACAGAATGGAGCGCTCAGCGAAACTCACGAACTTCGAACGAGCTCAGTGATTGGGTGTCACTTGTGTCATACGTATGTACGCGAGATTTCCACACTCCTAAACATCCCTATGTCCACTGTTTCCGATGTGTTAGTAAAGTGGAAACGTGAAGGACACGTACAACACAAAAGTGTACAGGCCAAGCTCGTCTGTTAACTGACAGAGACCGTCGACAGTTGAAGAGGGTCGTAATGTGTAACAGGCAGACATCAGCACAGACCATCACACAGGAATTCCAAACTGCATCGGGATACACTGCAAGTACAACGACAGTTAGGCTGGAGGTGAGAAAACTTGGATTTCGCTGTCGAGAGGCTGCTCATAAGCCACACATCACGCCGGTAAATGCCAAACGACGCCTCGCCTGGTGTAAGGAGGGCATACATGGGACGACTGAACAGTGGAAAAATGTTGTGTGGAGTGACGAATCACGATAGACAATGTGGCGATCCGATGGCAGGGTGTGGGTATGGCGAATGCCCGGTGAACGTCATATGCCACCGTGTGTAGTGTCAACAGTAAAATTCGGAGGCGGTGGTGTTATCGTGTGATCGTGTTTTTCATAGAAGGGGCTTGCACAGTACAGGCCCACACTGATGTATTAAGCAACTTCTTGCTTCCCACTGTTGAAGAGTAATTCGGGGATGGTGATTGCATCTTTCAACACGATCGAGCACCTGTTCATAATGCACGGCCTGTGGCGGAGTGGTCACACGACAATAACATCCCTATAATGGACTGGCCTGCACAGAGTCCTGATCTGAATGCTATAGAACACGTTTGGGATGTTTCCAGAATGATATTTTCACTCTGCAGCGGAGTGTGCGCTGATTTGAAACTTCCTGGCAGATTAAAACTGTGTGCCGGACCGAGACTCGAACTCGGGACCTTTGCCTTTCTCGGGCAAGTGCACCACCTGCTGAGCTACCCAAGCGCGACTCACTCCCCGTCCTCACAGCTTCACTTCTGGCAGGAGTTTACATACAAGCGTGTGGTGGCCAATATCGTTCAAAAAAACTGTTCTAGTTCGAAACTGATCTCCTTACCGCAGGGCCGGCCAGAAATTCTGCACGCGTGCGGTGCTCCTGCACATGTGCAACTTCCGGGTCACAGCGTGCACGCCGCAGCCGTCAGCGTTCATGTAGTGCATGTTTCTACGCACAGATGTCGCTTTATCCACTTGCTGGGGTACTCTGTACCGGCGCATTCTAGTGCTCTTTCCACAGCTTGCAAGCCAACCATGGGAAGGTATTTCGCGTATTAAACATTTAAAATACTGTCACAGACTACTCTTTGAGACGTCTACTTTTATGTTAACAGTTTAACCCAGCAAGACAAGTAATACAGTTAACAACCGTGAGTCTTTATTAAGGCAGCTTGACGCGTCATGTTTTTGATCTAGTATTTAAGAAAGAGAGCATTTAGCGACTTCCAACGAACCTTATTCATGATTTCAAATAACGTTAAACTAATGCATGGTTTCCTTTAATTAATTCTCGGTGCCCTCAGTTACACCCACATAATTTCTGTCTCACTGACCTCTGAACAGAATGATAACCGCAGACCTCTCGATGATCACCTGTTATTTCAATACCATTATTGCTATATCTTTCATCAGTTACGTCTGAAATCTGCATAATAACCGACAATTAGATGAATGTTATGTTTTATCGACTTCAGCTGAGCGTAGCCCTTCACACATTTAAAAAAAACCTCAATGTAAGTAAACATTGGAACAATCGGTTTAATGACCAACTTTCCTGATGATAATGTAACATGGAACATGATGAGGCAATATTGCATAGTTAGTAAACAATAATTTTTAATTATCAAAGAAATAAATCCAAACACGTTTATCACTGGTCATGAGAAATGATAATCGAGTTGTTGTGTCTCATCCATTTCTTAAGGACCTTTAATTTTGCTTGCCGTTCTTCACTGTTGAGTAAACTACACTCGTCTTTGTGATGTGTATTGTAGTGTCTTTCAATTCAAAACTTACGCTGGCCGCCTATTATTCGGCGGCACAGCAAACACTGTGAGTTTTCGCCAACGGCTACAAAAAAGAATTGCAGTTCCCAGTCATTTTTAAACGACTGAGAAAATAGATCTCCCGTCCTTCGCTTTTTCACAGTACCTACCATTTCTCAGTACTTCTCTGTTAAGGTTACGGTTACCAGGGGTAAACGAGACTGGGTATGTTGCGCTCTTGCTTGTACCACATAAACAGGGAGGGAAGTGGAACCGCCGCCGTTCATTTAGGACACATGTCTAATAACAGATGTCGCTGTCGCTCGCTGTCGCACACGTGCGCACATGTGCAGAACTTCCGCACGTCTGCACACTGTGCAGCGCTTGGCCGGCCCTGTTACCGCTTCCTAAATCATGGAGCTGCGTTAACGGTTCAAATGGCTCTGAGCACTATGGGACTTAACATCTGAGGTCGTTCCCTAGAACTTACAACTACATAAACGTAACTAACATAAGGACATCACACACATCCATGCCCGAGGCAGGATTCGAACCTGCGACCGTAGCGGTAGCGCGGTTCCAGACTGAAGTTCCTAGAACCGCTCGACTACACATGCCGGCTGAGCTGCCTTAATGTAGATGTTAAATGGATAACGAAAGCACGGTAATTTCGTATCTTAAACGATCCATCAGCATCTACTATCCCAACACGTCTGCAACCTCCTCTGTACTCTCACCGACACCCTAGGATACACTTTTCTCGGATGTGGCCAGACAAAGCCGCGTAAAAAAAGGTGACAGCGGTAACGATGTATTTGTGGTCCACATTCAGCCTCGGAACGGACGTTCTGTAATGAAATAACCGTAGAGATGTGAGTTTATGAGCGCAGCACAAATTGCGTGTGTCGGCAGACCTGTTGCCAGCACGAGTTGTGAGCGCCGTGAATCGCATTAAGAAGCCGTGGTGGGCGGCAGGGCTTACATATGCCGCCATAAAGCTGGCAGCCGCATTACGCGCCGATTGTGTTTGCGGGCGCGGCGCGGCTGGCAGCTGTGCCGGCTCTCCCATCTGCTTCCCGCGCTTTCTGCAGGTGGAAGCCGGATCCCGTCTCGCGACGCGGCGCGATGCGGCACTGCGGCTCCACAGCACGGATGCTGGCTGGGGTAGTCGGGGCAGGCCGCAACCAAAGGCACTGCCGCGGCAGCACACAGCTGTAGCACGTGACCCATACACACCATTTGCTACTAACTCATTGAGAACCTAGGATAGAAGATACTCCCACAGTCATCATAATTTTATTTTTGTACGGAGCCACAGGCATACAAAACTTTTTGAAAGATATAAACGCCATTTAATTGTACCGGATATTCAAAAAAATAGTATAAATTTGAAAACGTAATAAACCACGGAATAATGTAGATAGAGAGGTTAAAATTGACACACATGCTTGGAATGACATGGGGTTTTATTAGAACCAAGAAAAAACAAAGTTCACAAAATGTCCGACAGATGGCGCTGGACAGCAAAACGTCAGTGACTGCGCATGATAATCTTGTTTAAAAGGAGCTGTAATGAGAGAGAGAATCAGATCCGCCATCAGTCGCAGCATGTTGACGTTACCTGAAAAGCAGCATTTAGTGAAGCTGTATTATCAGAATGAGGAATGTGCTAGTTCAGCGTTACGATCCTATCGCCATAGGAAGGGGATTCGAACGGGTAAAGGCCTGTTGACAAATGCAGCTGTGGCGAGAATGATTTCGAAGATCGAAGCCACGGGTTGTTTAGACGATAGACCCCGTATTGGACGACCGAGCACAAGGCGTAATGCTGCTGAGACAGTTCAGGAAGAAATGGAGACTGTAGCGGGTTCGTCTATGCACGAGGAAGTCAGCGCTCTTGCAGTCGCACGTCGCACCGGTATTCCATACACTACTGTTTGGTTGGCACTGAGGGGTACCCTCCGATGCTATCTGTACAAAATCCATCGGCATCATGAACTGTTACGTGGCGATTTAGTGAAGCGGAGGGCATTTGCGGTGTGGGCGTTTCAAAAGACAGCGGAAGATGACGATTTGTTGAGTAACGTGTTATGGACCGACGAAGCTCATTTCACGCTCCGAGGGTCTGTCAACGCCCACAACTGCAGAATCTGGACTACCGAAAATCCTAGAACTGTCGCGGAAATTCCATTGCACGACGAGATAGTCACGGTATGGGTTGGATTTATCACATCTACCGTTATCGGGCCTTTTTTCTTCGAGGAAATGCGTGATTCTGGTTTTGTAACTGCTACCGTGACGGGTGAGAGGTACGCCGATATGTTACAGAATCGCATCATCCCCAGCCTCGCTGATAAACACCTGCTGGAACGTACGATGTTTATGCAGGATGGCGCTCCACCCCATACTGCTAGACGCGTGAAAGATCTCTTGCGCGCGTCGTTTGGTGATGATCGTGTGCTCAGCCGCCACTTTTGTCATGCTTGGCCTCCCAGGTCCCCAGACCTCAGTCCGTACGATTATTGGCTTTAGTGTTACCTGAAGTCGCAAGTGTATCGTGATCGACCGACATCTCTAGGGATGCTGAAAGACAACATCCGACGCCAATATCTCAGCATAACTCCGGACATGCTTTACAGTGCTGTTCACAACATTATTATTCGACTACAGCTATTGTTGAGGAATGATGGTGGACATATTGAGCATTTCCTGTAAATAACATCATCTTTGCTTTGTCTTACTTTGTTATGCCAATTATTGCTATTCTGATCAGATGAAGCGCCATCTGTCGGACACTTTTTGAACATTTGAATTTTTTTGGTTCTAATAAAACCCCATGTCATTCCAAGCATGTGTGTCAATTTGTACCTCTCTATCTACATTATTCCGTGATTTATTCAGTTTTCAAATTTATACCTACTTTTTGATCACTCGGTACATCATATTTTATTACACAATCTAAATTTCGGCTTCCTGCCGTTATCAAGTGATCCAACAATTAAAGCAGAAGCAGAAGTATCAGATCAATAGAACAGCAAACAGTGAAATTAATGTATGGGCTGCTTGATTTGTTCTCTTATTTACGTCTTAATCATCATTATAACTGGGTAGAACACAACTCGTCAGCAAATGGTTTATCTTTGGTTATATAAACAAATTTTATCGCAAGCAAATGCCAGAACTTTTGTGCAACAGGATAATTTACTGGCAGTTACCATGACTTCTTCACTTTACATGTTTGTGGAATTAAATAGGTGACAAAAATCACATGTTTTAAACTTTGCTACCCTGTGTCCAATCAGCCTCTCATATAAATATAAATAAGTGAACATAAGTGAAACTTATGTGAACATATGGTTTGAGGCCTGCACGGTAATATCCGCGTATCTTCTTCTTCGTATTCTTCCTTGCCTTTTTCCGCATTCTCAACAGAGTCAGCATTATTGTCTGCGATTATCCATATTAACCGTGGCCGGATAGCTTTGTTGACTCTACCACTCCACCACTCCTGGAACGGAATTTCTGTACCCCATGTGTATACATCTAAAGTAAAGTAAAGTAAAGTAAAGTGACGACGTTTTCTAAATGTTGGCGTAGCATGGATCTTAGACGGCACATAGATACCAGCCCGGTGTTCACCTAATCCTAGATGGAAGTGGGAAACCGTCTGAAACATACGTACAGGAACGCCAACTCACAAGCTCTCTTTGCGTGGCAGATTTGGTGCGGGTCAGGCTCTCTGTCCAGAAAGTAGTGCATAACCGCGCTTGGCTATCAGGAGTGAGGGAAGGGTGGCTGGAGGAAGGGGAGGGGAGGGGGTACTATTTGCGAATATCTGTGATAATAATTAATTTTTGGTTTAAAGGACAGTACGAGCATTGCGATTTTCGTCCATCTGCATAGATCTATAATGAAGTAATGAATCGAGAATTCTCTGTGACGATATGTTGTTGTTGCGGTCTTCAGCCCAGAGACTGGTTTGATGCAGCTCTCCATGCTATTCTATCCAGTGCAAGCTTCTTCATCTCCGAGTAACTACAGCAACCTACATCCTTCTGAATTTGCTTAGTGTATTCATGCCTTGGTCTCCCTCTATGATTTTTACCCTCCGAAATTCCCTCCAATACTAAATTGATGATCCCTTGATGCCTCAGAACTTATCCTGCCAACCGATCCCTTCTTCTGATCAAGTTGCGGCACAAAATCCTCTTCTTATCAATTCTTTTCAATACCTCCTCATTAGTTACGTGATCTGCCCATTTAATCTTCAGCATTTTTCTGTAGCACCACATTTCGAAAGCTTCTATTCTCTTTTTGTCTAAACTATTTATCGTCCACGTTTAACTTCCATACATGGGTACACTCCATACAAATACTTTCAGAAAAGACTTCCTGGCATTTAAATCTATACCCGATGTTAACAAATTTCCCTTTTTCAGAAATGCTTTCGTTGCCCCTGACAGTCGACATTTTATATCCTCTCTACTTCGACCATCATCAGTTATCTTGCTCCACAAATAGCAAACCTCATCTACTACTTTAAGTGTCTCATTCCCTAATCTAATTCCCTCAGTATCACCTAATTTAATTCAACTACGTTCCATTATATTCGTTTTGCTTTTGTTGGTGTTCATCTTATATCCACCTTTCAAGACACTGTCCATCCCGTTCAACTGCTCTTCTAAGTCTTTTGCTGTCTCTGATATGGTTTCTGTACAGATTGGAAATAGTCTTTCGCTTCTTGTATATGACCCCTAACACGTTCAGAATTTGAAAAGAGTATTCCAGTCAATATTGTCAAAAGCTTTCTCTAAGTCCACAAATGCTAACAACGCAGGTTTCCCATTCCTTAATCTATCTTTTAAGGTAAGTCGTAGGGCCAGTATTGCGTCGCGTGTTGCAACGTTTCTACAGAATCCAAACTGATCTTCCCCGAGGTCGGCTTCTAACAGTTTTTCGATTCGTCTGTAAAGAATTCGTGTTAGTATTTTGCAGCCGTGACTTATCAAACTGATATTGCAATCAAGACGGATTATAAGTAACATTGTGAAACCACTGATTGCAGTTATCCCATCAGACATTAATTTGTTTTTACAAAGTTTGGTAATTTTCACATCTGTCAACACCTGCTCTCTTTGGGAAAGGAATTATCATATTCTTCTTGAAATCTGAGAGTACTTCTCCATACATCCTGCTTACCAGATGGTAGAGTTTTGTCGTGGCCGGCTCTCCAAAGGCTATTAGTAGTTATCATCGAATGTTCTCTGCTCCCGGGGTCCTGTTTCGACTTAGGTCTTTCAGTGCCGTGTAAATTCTTCACATAGTATCATATCTCCCATTTCATTTTCATCTACGTCTTCCATTTCCATAACATTGCCCACAAATACATCTACCTTGTTTAGGCCCTCTATATACTCCTTTTACTTTTCAGATTTCCCTTCTTTCTTAGGACTCGTTTTCCATTTGAGCTCTTGATAATCATTCAGGTGGCTCTCTCTCCTCCAAAGGTCTCATTAATTTCCCTGTGGGCAGTATCTGTCTTACCCTTAGTGATATATGCCTCTACATCCTTATATTTGTCCTCTAGCCATCCCTGGTTACCCATTTTGCACTTCCTATCGATCTCATTTTTGAGACGTTTGTATTCTTTTCGCCTGCTTCGTTTATTGCATTTTTATGTTTTCTTCTTTCATCAATTAAACTCATTATCTCTCCTGTTACCCAAGGATTTCTGCTAGACCTCGTCCTTTTACCTACTTGATCCTCGCTGCCTTTCCCAATTCATCTCTTACAGCTAGCCTTTCTTCTTCTACTGTACTTCTTTCTCCCATCTTGTCAATCGTTCCCTATTGCTCTTTCGGTTTATCCAGGTCCCATCTCCCTAAATTCCCATCCTTTCGCAATTTCTTCAGTTTTAACCTACAGTTGAAATCCAATAAATTGTGATCAGAGTCCACATCTGCCCCTGGAAATTTCTTACAATTTAAAACTTGGTTCTTAAACCTGTGTCATGCCCTTATATAATCTATCTGAAACCTTCCAGTGTCTCCAGGCCACTTCCACGTATACAACGTTCTTTCATGATTCTTTAACCAAGCTATGATTAAGCTATGCTCTCAAAATTCTACCAGGCAGCTTCCTCTTTCATTTCTTACACCCATTCCACATTCACCTACTACGTTTCCTTCTCTTCCTTTTCCTACTATGGAATTCCAATCAGCCACGACTATTAAATTTTCGTCACCCTTCACTATCTGAATAATTTCTTTTATTGCATCATACATTTCTTCTATTTCTTCATCATCTGCGGAGCTAGTCGGCATATAAACATTTACTATGGTGGGCGTGGGCTTCGTGTCTATCTTGGCTACAATAATGCGTTCACTATGCTGTTCGTAGTACCTTACCCGCGCTCCTATTTTTTAATTCATTATTAAACCTGCTCCTGAGTCACCCTTTTTTGGTTTTGTATGTATAACCTGATCAGAAGTCTTGCTCCTCCCGCCACCGAACTTCACTAAATCCCACTATATCTAGCTTTATCTTATCCATTTCCCTTTTCAAATTTTCTATCCTACCTGTCCAATTAAGGGATCTGACATTCCACGCTCCGATCCGTAGAACACCAGTTTTCTTTTTCCTGATAACGACGTCCTCCTGAGTAGTTCCCGCCCGGGTATCCAAATGGGGGACTATTTTACCTCCGGAATATTTTACCCAAGAGGATCGCATCATCATTTAACCATACAGTAAAGCTGCATGCTCTCGGGAAAAATTACGGCTGTAATTTCCCCTTGCTTTCAGACTTTCGCAGTACCAGCATAGCAATGCCGTTTTGGTTAATTTTACAAGGCCAGATCAGTCAATCATTCAGACTGTTGCTCCTGCAAGTAATGAAAAGGTTGCTGCCCCTCCTCAGGAACCACACGTTTGTCTGGTCTCTCAACAGATACTCCTCCGTTGTGGTTGCAACTACGGTGCGGCTATCTGTATCGCTGAGGCACGCAGGCCTCCCTACCAACGGCGAGGTTCATGATTCATGGGAGGGGATGCTATTATACAGCACGCAGATTGCCAGTCAGATCGCCTCACTCGGGCACAGTCTCCGCATTGACTCCTTGTCGCGGGGTGCGTGGCCGAAGCTGTGATATCGCGGTGTCGGAAGCTGGATGTAGGTGGTGGATAGAACAGTCCGCTTCCACGGTGTCTCGACGACTGTCCCTTTGTCTCTCATTACTCTGCTAAGCTGACCGACTATTCGAATTTTTCCTTCTATCGGCATTGTCTTTGGCGGACTAAATTTGCCATTACTGATGGACGTTTAATGATTACGCCTCCCAGTGCAGGGTGGAACTTCCTATCTTGCGTGTGACTCGGAAATTAGCATCTTCCTGATGTTTTCATTGTCAAGGCTGTTACCACCATTGGTCGCACATTTTTTCCTGTGAAAGCTGCCACAGAATAATTTTTGTAGCCACTGTCTTTGCGTGAGGCCTGGACAGTCTCTGTTTGTGCTTAGTCTAAGAATGTGGTTGCGTTTGTGATTTATAAGCAACCTCCTTACTGTCCAGCAAATATTTTTTTTTTTTTATCAATCTGTCTTATGCCGCAGTTCCCTAGCTTCGCACGTCTTCCAATGTGAATTCTTGGTATTCGTTCCCAGGTATCACAATAACAATAATAATAATTATTATTACTATTATTATATTAGAAAGGATAACATCTTCGACTTGTATTTTAATTCAATGTGTCTGTTCACCACGATCGCGATTTCGGCCTATTACGCCATTCTTAAGTTAGGCGTTGCATATCGCCCCTTTTAATACGACTCTGCTGGCCGAAGTGGCCGAGCGGTTCTAGGCGCTAAAAGTCCGGAACCGCGCTGCTGCTACGCTAGCAGGTTCGAATTCTGCCTCGGGCATGGATGTGTGTGATGTCCTTAGGTTAGTTAGGTTTAGGTAGTTCTAAGTTCTAGGGGACTGATGACCTCAGATGTTAAGTCCCATAGTGCTCAGAGCCATTTTTGAACCTGCCTCGCTCACGGATGTGTGTGATGTCCTTAGGTTAGTTGGGATTAAGTACTTCAAAGTCTAGGGGACTTACGACGTCAGATGTTAAATCCCACAGTGTGGAGAGCCACTTGAACCAATTTTTAATAGGACTCTATTCTTGTGTCAACAATGTTTAAATTGTTCGTGTAAATAATGCAAGAGTCTTGTTGGCATTGTTGGCTGGGATATCCCAAGGAGTGAGTTCAGCTGCCTGTCAGAAAGGGCGTTGTTCCTCCGCGCACAAAGGAACCTTTTCTTAAAGGTATTTAACAGTTGTGTAGTGTAGTATAACTGAGTGTAATGGATGCGTGTACAATATAGTGTTATGTTTGTATTTATGGTGATGACGAGAGAATAACACCTAGGGTACTGCCGTTCTTAACGTCCTCATGTGAAGGATTTATCACCATCAACAGTGTCACATGCCTTTATTTCACGAGACACGCGGCGATGTTTTTGAACTTAACGCAGGACATTGGCGCAGAGTTTAGTGATTACAAACCTCTCCTTTTTTCGCCGGCCAGATACTGGCAGCGAAAATTTCAACCATCACTCCGATTGGAACTAGTTTACCACCGAGCCGAGCACTACCCCAAAGATGTGCATTATCGAGCTGCGCTGCAGAGGCGGGCTAATTTCAAACAATGTTATATTGTAGCCGAGAGTGAATGTTGTTATGCATTGGAACCAAATTTAATTGCGTAAAAATTTATTTGTTTATTTAGTGTAACCAGAGAAGGGCCTTAAGGCAACAGTACTACATAAGAGGTTGGACAAGCGTAATGTAAGCAGTCTCTTTAGTAAACCTGTTCCATTTTCTTAGTATTCTGCCGATTTAAGTTAGTCATAATGCTAATCCGCAAGTATTTATTTGAATTTACAGTCTTTGAGTTGTGTATTTTAGCTCGCAACCAAAATAAAGCGGATTGCTTTCAGTACTCATGTGAATGACTTCACAATTTTTATTATTTACATTCAACTGCCACTTTTTACACTGTACAGATATCTTGCCTTAATCATTTTTCAATTTGTTTACATCATTTGATGACTTTCTAAGTCGATAAATAGCGGCATTATCTGTAAACAATCGAATGGGGCTGCTCTGATTGTCTCCTAAGTCGTTTAGGTATATCAGGAACAGTAGAGAGCCGGCCGAAGTGCCCGAGCGGTTCTAGGAGCTACAGTCTGGAACCGTTTGACCGCTACGGTGGCAGGTTCGATTCCTGCCTCGGGCATGGATGTGTGTGATGTCCTTAGGTTAGTTAGGTTTACGTAGTTCTAAGTTGTAGGGGACTTATGAACTCAGCAGTTGAGTCCCATAGTGCTCAGAACCATTTGAACCATTTGAACAGTAGAGGGCCTACAGCACTTTCTTGGGGAACGCCAGATATTACTTCCTCTTACTCGATAACTTTTCGGCAGTTTCTACGGACTGTGACCTCTCTGACAGAATATCACGAATCCAGTCACATAACTGAGACGACACTCCATAGTCACGCAATTTAATTAGAAGTCTTTTGTGAGGAACGATGTCAAAAACCTTCTATAAAACTAATAATGTGACGACCGCTGTTGATAGCACTCATTACTTCGTGAGGATAAAGAGCTAGTTGTGTTTCAGAAGAATGATATTTTCTGAATCTGTGGTGGCTGTTTGACAAGAAATCGTTTTCTTGAGATAAAACGACGTTCTTTTATGAGGGTCACTCCAAAAGAAATGCACACTATTTTTGCAAAAATACAGTTTTCATTCTGCATGTGTGAAACTTTTACAGTGTGTAGATACATCCTTAACACTTGTTTTCAACCTTAGTTCAACCTCTTCCCGTGAGTGGCGCCGTCATAGCATGTCTTCAGGATGGTTGCTACATTCGACGTTTGTCAGAAGCCACGTGCTGTCATAGAATTCCTGTGCTGTAAAAACGAGACGATGGGAAACATCCACAAGAGGTTGAAAAAGGTGTATGGAGATGCTGCTGTCGATCGCAGTACAGTTAGTCGGTGGGCAAGCAGGTTACGTGATGAAAGCGGGCATGGCAATATTGAGGATTGTCCTCGCAGCGGCAGGCCTCGTACTGCACACACTCCAGACAATGTGCAGAGAGTTTACGAATTGGTGACTGCTGACAGAAGCATCACAGTGAACGCATTATCACGCTACGTTGGGATAGGGGAAGGAAGTTTTTGCAGAATACTGAAAGTGTTGGCGTTAAAAAAGGTTTGTGCCAGGTGAGTTCCCAGGATGTTGAAAATGGCTCACAAAGAAACAAGAAAAATGGTATGCAGTGAACATTTGGAACAGTACGAGAATGGTGGAGATGAATTTCTTGGAAGAATTGTGACAGGTGATGAAACATGGCTCCATCATTTTTCACCAGGGACGAAGAGACAATCAAAGGAGTGGCATCATGCAAATTCACCCAAGAAAAAAAAAATTAAAAAACACACCTTCTCTTGGAAAAGTTATGGCTACTGTGTGCCGCGCGGGATTAGCCGAGCGGTCTAGGGCGCTGCAGTCTTGGACTGTGCGGCTGGTCCCGGCGGAGGTTCGAGTCCTCCCTCAGGCATGGGTGTGCGTGTTTGTCCTTAGGATGATTTAGGTTGTGTGTAAGCTTAGGGACTGATGACCTTAGCAGTTAAGTCCCATAAGATTTCAGACACAAAATGGCTCTGAGCACTATGGGACTTAACTTCTAAGGTCATCAGTCCCCTAGAACTTTAAACTAATTAAACCTAGCTAACGTAAGGACATCACAAACATCCATGCCCGAGGCAGGATTCGAACCTGCGACCGTAGCCGTCACGCGACTCCAGACTGTAGCGCCCAGAACCGCTCGGCCACTCCGGCCGGCATTTCAGACACATTTGAACATTTTGGCTACGGTGTTTTTCGATTCCGAAGGACTCTTGCTTGTGGACATCATGCCAAGTGGAACCACCATAAATTCTGACACATATGTGACGACACTGAAGAAACTGAGTCGTGTTCGACCAATTCGGCAAAAGCAGGATGTTTTGCTGTTGCAATGCACGGCCACATGTCAGTCAAAAAACCACGGAAGCGATCACAAAACTCGGATGGACAACACTGAAACACCCGTCTCACAGTCCTGACCTGGCTGTATGTGACTATCTTCTCTTTGGGAAACTGAAAGACTCTCTTCGTGGAACAAGGTTTGAAGATGATGACTCCCTTGTGGACGCTGCCAAACAGTGGCTCTAACAGGTTGATTCAGAATTTTACCGTGGAGGTATACAGGCGCTGGTTCCAAGATGGCGTAAGGCAGTTGAGAGGGATGTAAATAATGTGGAGAAATGAAAATATTGTTCCTAAAGGATGTATCTACACACTTTAAAACTTTCAAACATGTAGAATAAAAGATGGATTAAAAAAAAATAGTGTACATTTCTTTTGGAGTGACCCTCATGTCTCCAGTCAGTGTATTTCACTTACACTGAAGTTACTCTGAAAGGGGGCGCAGTCAGCTGCCATCACTACGGTATTTACCTGTAGCGCATCACGCGGACCGGAAAGCAACAGTGTAAACCGGTGCTCCCCCTTTTTTTGTAGCGGAACGCGGGGCAGTCAAAAGAAAGTAAAATCGCGGGCTGCACGTGTTAGTGACGCGTAGCCGAGAGGCCCTATTGCGGACGCGGCGCCGGCTGCCCTACCCCTGCCTCTCCCCTCGGTACCTCTACTCGTCGCGTAACAATAATAAGTGGCGCGCATACTGAGCGGCGCCGGCTGGGCTGGGGGCGCGCATCTGCCCCGCGGCCGCGGCTGCCGGATCATTAGCACCTGGCCTCTCTGCCGCCTCCCTGATCAACCCGACAATGGCTTCCCCTCCGGTCCGCGGCCCGGCCTGGCGAGTGCGCGCGTGCTGCCGTACACGCCGGCACACTGCCGCTGCGTGCCACTTTTTGCGAGTCTCGACCGGAATGCCGAAGGCTGTTACACGACGCGACAAGCCGCTACTGCTGCAGCGTCGGGCGCCCGGGGAGGGACTCGCAGAAACCCGAGAGGACGCCAGCTGGGGGAAGGCGCGGTCACTGATCTCTCCGAAAGGGTTCCTCCGCGGCCCAGGTCGTTCAACCTCTGGCCAGACAAACAGTGACAACTCAAGTTCCTGCAGGCGTTTCTTGCCTTTGTACCGGTACCCCTTTCGGTGCACACAGGAAGTGCAGATCGTATTTCTATTGTTAAGTGTGTTGTGCTACTTACAATTTTTATGCTGGTGGTTCAGAGCAGTCAAAGGAAGAAAGCTCTGTGTTCGATTGGAACAGTGTTCAGGCCCATGCTGAAACCTAGGTCGTAAAGGGTTCTTATTTATTTTGGCCACCCGATTAACTTTTTGTACAGAAGAAAACCAAAAAAGTGCTGGTTTAGTTGTCATGGGAACATTAACAAACATAATCGCCTTTTTCTGTAACTTCGTTCGATTTTATAGAACCAAGATACGGGAACAATTTTCTGCTGGGTTCCAGGACAAATTGGGATCCGGGGAAATGAACTCGCTGAGGCGGCTGCCGAGAAGGCTTGCTGCCTTCGATTTCCTGCTCGCTTCTAGTCTCTCTGCAGGTTGTTACTACATTTGTGACACAAAAGAAGGTGTCTTGGTTTCCTGCTCGGTGGCTGGAAGTAGTGAGTAACAATCTGCCTTCATTGACGGTTTCCGTGCAATCATAACTTACCTTCTTCCGACCACGACGAGCTGCAGTACAAGCCCGTACTAGACTTAGAGTGGGATATTGACCATTTACAAATGGATTTCTCTTACATGGTAAGATGCCCCCAGCGTGTCAAAGGTGTGGAACAAAGCTACTGAAATGAGATATTTTAACTAAGTCTAAAAAAGTTTTCTAAATCCAAAATCGCATAAACATTTCTCTATTTTGAAACACCTGCTTCGACTGGCTTTGCTGTCATCTTCGGGTCTTAAAAAAAATTTTAGGAACGTGGTGTAGGGCCCCAACTTACAAAGACCATGTTTTCTAACAACGAGCCGGCCTAAGTGGCCGAGCGGTTCTGGGAGCTACAGTCTGGAACCGCGCGACCGCTACGGTCGCAGGTTCGAATCCTGCTTCGGGCATGGATGTGTGTGTCGTCCTTAGGTTAGTTAGGTTTAAGTAGTTCTAAGTTCTAGGGGACGGATGACCTCTGATGTTAAGTCCCATAGTGCTCAGAGTCATTTGAACCATTTTTCTAACAACGATTTTGAATACTTGAAGATGGCAGCAAAGCCTGGCGAAACCGGTGTTTGAAAATATAGAAATATTTATGCGTTCTTCGCTTTAGAAAATAAAACAGATCGCTCCTTCACATTTCTCAACATCAGAAAATTCAGATTAGTTGTGTTTCATATGACGTCCTGAGGACAGATCTTGGTCCCCCACAGGACCTGCCCTCTGTTTTGTTCGTGTATGGTTCGTATTTTAAGATTTTGTGTGGTGTCAGGACTTCTTCCCAAAATATTGGTGTGAGATTTTAATGGCTCGCAGAGTGGCTCGGTCACCCATTACTTCTAAATTATCAACCAGCCACAGCCATCTACGCCTTTTTAAACTGTGCCTGTAGGTCTACTGTTTTGTATCGTTGATTTTACATACCGTAATTCTGTTGTGTTTTGTCTGACATTTATGTTTGGCCTTTTATAAATCTCACAATGCGACGGTCGTATTTTCAATACTTGTGTGGGGGACAGTTTCGTTCTGAAGTTTATTGTTATTTTTAATAGATTTTTTCACCACCCTCGTCTGTATTTATTTCATGCATCAGCAATGATTACCTCGCAGTTTAGCGCCATAAACCACTAATTTCCGCCATTAACACGAAGATACGAACGACAGCACTTCTCTTTTAATTAGCAATTCGTGTTTCTATCCGATAAATGGCTATCAATCCTCTTGACCTGTTGAAAAACGTATCACAGTGTACCACGTAAACGTGAAGCTATTAAAAACGTAACACTAGACTGAATTTGACTCTCCTGCACTAGCGCACGTTATCAGTATCCGGAGTAACATAACTCGTCATCTTGCTGGAGCTGACTGACAAGGAATGAAAGCATAATAAAAGAAACGTAGTGATACAGAAGTTTTTAATCAAGGGCGGCCTTTCCTGCACGTATCGTATCGTTTCAAACAGTTATACGGTGGCTGTGATGATACAGCGGATAGTGCACATGACTCCGACTCTTGAGGTGCCGGGTTCAATCCTGGTCATCGGCAGGAATTCTTCCTCGTTCCAGTCTTTCGAGGACAGCGCTGGGTCTACTCAGCTTGCTCTCAAACGAGTACCGGGGGTCTTTTCCGCTGGTAAAAGGCGGCCAGGACGATGCGCTCACCACTCACTCCCTCCATGCCGCGGCGAAGAAAGGTTGTTCGGCCGCTGTGGCCGAGCGTTTCTAGGCGCTTCAGTCCGTAACCGCGCTGCTGCTACAGTCCCAGGTTCGAATCCTGCCTCGGGCATGTATGTGTGTCATGTCCTTAGGTTAGTTAGGTTTAAGTAGTTCTAAGTTCTAGGGGACTGATGACCTCAGATGTTAAGTCCCATGCTTAGAGCCATTTGAACCATTTGAAAGGCTGTTCTCTACCCACTGTCAGGGCGATAGCCCGGTCACGGACTTGCGAAACAGACTTTACCTTTCCCTCCTGCGAACCGCGATGTATTTTTCTTGTGTACTAAAAAGACTGTGTTGGCTAGAATTTATTGGAGAGTGTATGTAATGTTGGTAACAATGCCTACATGTATGAGATGTTAAACATTGAGACTTGGTATATCTAACGTTGGTAACAGTGCCTACATGTATGAAATGTTACATACTGTCATCGTTGTTGCGGTAGTGTTAAGTTGTAAGGGTTGTTGAACTCTCTAGTGTGAGCTGTGTGAAGCTCATTATGCACTTGAAAATCTATAATTTATTAAGTAATACAACATTGAAATACGTACACAGTTTTCGCATTAGATATTTATTACATTACATGCTATTTCTTCCCAAAAGTACGTCTCAAAATTTAGTTGTAAGTTATCATTTTTCGGCTAAATCTGCTGTAGTGTGGTAGCACAGTGTGAAGTTCATATTGATGACTTGTGCAGATTGGAAAATTTATAGTTTGGTAAATATTCAATATCGAAAAGTGCACCGAAGAGCCGAAGAAACTGGCACACCTGCCTAAGATCGTGCAGGGCCCCGCGCAACACCCAACACGACGTGGCATGGACTCGAATAATGTCTGAAGTAATGCTGGAGGGAATTGACACCATGAATCTGTAAGAGTACGAGGGGGTGGAGATCTCTTCTGAACAGCAGGTTGCAAGGCATCCCAGATATGTTCAATAATCTTCAAGTCTGGGGAGTTTGGTGACCAGCGGACGTGTTTCAACTCAGAAGAATGTTCCTGGAGCCACTCTGTGGTAATCGTGGACGTGTGGGGTGTCGCATTGTCTTGCTGGAATTGCCCAAGTCCGTCGGAATACACAAAGGATATAGATGCAGATGATCATAGAGGATGGTAACGTTTGTTTCACCTGTCAGAGTTGTATCTGCACGTATCAGGGGTCCCAAATTACTCCAACTGCACACGCCCCCCACCATTACAGAGCCGCCACCAGTTTGAATAGTTCCCTCCTGACATGCAGGACCCATGGATTCATGAGGTTGTCTCCATATCCGCTCACGTCCATCCGCTCGATACAAATTGAACAGAGACTCCTCCGTCCAGGCAACATTCAGAACAGTCCACTGCCGGTGTTGACGGACCAAAGGCGAGACATAAAGCTTTGTGTGTGCAGTCATCAAGGATACATGAGTGGGTCTTCGGCTCCAAAAGCCCATATCTATGATGCTTCGTTGAATGGTTCTCACGCTGACACGTCCAGCGTTCAAACCTGCAGCAATCTGCGGAAGGGTTGCACTTTTGTCACGTTGAACGATTCCCTCAGTCGTCGTTGGTCCCGTTCTGGTAGGATCTTTTTCCGGCCACAGCGATGTCGGAGATTTGATGTTATACTGGATTCCTGATATTCACGGTACGCTCTTGAAATGGTCGTACGAGAAAATCCCCTTTTCAGCGCTACCTCGAAGACGCTATGTCCCATCGCTCGTGCACCGACTCTAAGTCCACGTTCAAGCTCATTTAAATCTTGACAACCTGCCATTGTAGCAGCAGTAACCTATCTAACAAGTGCCTCAGACACTTTTTGTCTTATATAGGCGTCGTATTCTGCCAGTTTGAGTATCTCTGTATTTGAATACGCTTACCTATACCAGTTTCTTTGGTGGTTCAGTGTACATTGTATGTAAATTACAACTACTTCCTTTCAGTGTAGTCCTATATTTCATTTTATATGTCAGTAACAATGAGTAAATGAGTCAGAATAGATGAAGATACACACACACACACACACACACACACACACACACACACACACATATATATATATATATATATATATATATATATATATATATATATATATATAGGGTGTTTCAAAAATGACCGGTATACTTGAAACGGCAATAAAACCTAAACGAGCAGCGATAGAAATACACCGTTTGTTGCAATATGCTTGGGACAACAGTACATTTTCAGGCAGACAAACTTTCGAAATTACAGTAGTTACAATTTTCAACAACAGATGGCGCTGAGGTCTGGGAAACTCTATAGTACGATATTTTCCACATATCCACCATGCGTAGCAATAATATGGCGTAGTCTTTGAATTAAATTACCCGAAACCTTTGACAACGTGTCTGGCGGAATGGCTTCACATGCAGATGAGATGTACTGCTTCAGCTGTTCAATTGTTTCTGGATTCTGGCGGTACACCTGGTCTTTCAAGTGTCCCCACAGAGAGAAATCACAGGGGTTCATGTCTGGCGAATAGGGAGGCCAATCCACGCCGCCTCCTGTATGTTTCGGATAGCCCAAAGCAATCACACGATCATCGAAATATTCATTCAGGAAATTAAAGACGTCGGCCTTGCGATGTGGCCGGCCACCATCTTGCATAAACCACGAGGTGTTCGCAGTGTCGTCTAAGACAGTTTGTACCGCCACAAATTCACGAAGAATGTCCAGATAGCGTGATGCAGTAATCGTTTCGGATCTGAAAAATGGGCCAATGATTCCTTTGGAAGAAATGGCGGCCCAGACCAGTACTTTTTGAGGATGCAGGGACGATGGGACTGCAACATGGGGCTTTTCGGTTCCCCATATGCGCCAGTTCTGTTTATTGACGAAACCGTCCAGGTAAAAATAAGCTTCGTCAGTAAACCAAATGCTGCCCACATGCATATCGCCGTCATCAATCCTGTGCACTATATCGTTAGCGAATGTCTCTCGTGCAGCAATGGTAGCAGCGCTGAGGGGTTGCTGCGTTTGAATTTTGTATGGATAGAGGTGTAAACTCTGGCGCATGAGACGATACGTGGACGTTGCCGTCATTTGGACCGCAGTGGCAACACGGCGAACGGAAGCGCGAAGCCGCTGTTGGATCACCTGCTGCACTAGCTGCGCGTTGCCCTCTGTGGTTGCCGTACGCGGTCGCCCTACCTTTCCAGCACGTTCATCCGTCACGTTCCCAGTCCGTTGAAATTTTTCAAACAGATCCTTTATTGTATCGCTTTTCGGTCCTTTGGTTACATTAAACCTCCGTTGAAAACTTCGTCTTGTTGCAACAACACTGTGTTCTAGGTGGTGGAATTCCAACACCAGAAAAATTCTCTGTTCTAAGGAATAAACCATGTTGTCTACAGCACACTTGCACATTGTGAACAGCACACGCTTACAGCAGAAAGATGACGTACAGAATGGCGCACCCACAGACTGCGTTGTCTTCTATATCTTTCACATCACTTGCAGCGCCATCTGTTGTTGAAAATTGTAACTACTGCAATTTCGAAAGTTTGTCCGCCTGAAAATGTACTGTTGTCCCAAGCATATTGCAACAAACGGTGTATTTCTATCGCTGCTCTTTTAGTTTTTATTGCCGTTTCAAATATACCGGTCATTTTTGAAACACCCTGTATATATATATATATATATATATATATATATATATATATATATATATATATATATATATATATATATTACAGACAAGTTGAACCAGGGAGACGATTCATTTGGAGGCCCAGATTCTGATGAAGATTCCGATTTTGTCGAAATACATGAACCATCAGGAACAGAAGAGAGTGGAGTAGACGATGATGACAGTCATGATTGTTCTTCCAGCTCAGATATCCTTCTAAGTCGGGAAGAACTAAATCCTGATATTTAGTTTCTCACCCGTCAGGAACAGAAGGACAAACAAGGTGTATTTCATGTCCAACTGAAGAATGTGAATTATTATTGAGAACTGAAATGCTGGACATGATTGTCGCGTGAACGAAGAAACTCACATGTTCGTCTAGCGGAAACCCTCCGCATTACCATAGCGGTACAAATATTGTAGAACTAAAAGCAGTCATTGGTCTCTTGCATCTTTGCGGTGTAAACAAGGCTGATCACACAAATTTAGAAGAAGTTTGGTCTCCTAAATTTGACAATGTACTGTTTTGCGCTACAGTGCAACAAACGCGATTTGAGAATCTGACTAGTTGTCTAAGATTTTATGACAAAGCATCCGGTAAGAAAAGGAAACTAGCGGACAAATCTGTACCCATAGGCACATCTGGACTAAATTTATTGATAACTGCAAATCGCTGTACACTGCTTTCGAATACTGTTCAAGAGACGAGCAGCTAATGGGTTTCTGTGGCAACTGCCTTTTCAGAATACATATATCTTCAAAGCCGGACAAGCACGGACTTAAGATTGTGATGCTGAATGATGCCAAGACTTATTACATGCTAAACGCTATTCCATATTTGGCAAGGTAGTAACAGAAAAAAGTGACGCTGCCCCATATTATTATGTGAGAAAGTTATCAGAATCCATTCATGGCACTAAAAGAAGCCTGACGGTTGACAAACGGTTCTCGTAAATTCCTCTTTGTCAGTCAGTGATTGAAAACTTCGGTTTGAAAATGTTGGGAGTTTTAAGAACTATTAAGCCTAAAACACAACAATCATTTTTACATTCTCAAAATATCAGGACAACACAATTTGCCTTTGGTGTCAAGAGACGCTACTGTCATACGTCCCAGAGAAGAATAAAGTTCTTGCTGCCTATGATGTACTACTCCAACGACATCGACGAAACAAGACAACCTGAAATGATAAATTAGTACAATAAAACAAATAGTGGTGCTGACACTTTTGATCAACTGTGCAAAACTTACACCACTGCAAGTGCAACAAGAAGATGGCATGCGAGGATTTTCTGAGGCATCTTGGATCAAAGTAGGATAAACGCAATGGTTCTTATTACTCTTTCCAGTATTGAAGTGGAGAGGCCACGAAGAAAATTTTTTCATGAGCTGGCATAGAACTTAGTTACGCCACACCTAAGGGCTGGATTGAATAAACCTACACTACGAAGGAATGTGAAAAGAACTTTTGAAGAAGTATTGGAAACAGACACTGTGATCCCTGACAGATCAGAACCTGTAACCAGCAAAGTGAGTTGTTCACTATGTTCAAGAAAAAGATACAGAAAAACAGAATGTGCTACCAGATTTGTAAAACGGCGATCTGTGATAAACATACAGCACTAATTTGTCCCGAGTCGGCTCACTGCCAATACAAATAGTGACTGATATTAGTTCAGAGTTCTTCGCTTCATTCTAATATACATTAGATTTAGCCCTCTTATATTTTTCCACAAATATACTACAATAACAAATAATTTCCGAAACACCATATGCCAAAAATACTGTAAAATTCAAATAATCCTTCATATGATATTACATTATATTACTATATACATTCAGGTTCAAACACTTGTCGAATATATACATGGAATAAAACAAGTATAAAACTAATGTTCAGTATGGTGTTGAAGTGTGACATGTACCAAATTCGTAAACATACTATGTTGCTCACTTTAATAGCTAAATAAAGTCAAGGAACACACTCTTTTGGATTACACACATTCAAATATAAGAAAGCTAAACACTGAAAAACACAAAACATTATTTACAGTATTAAATGTTAAGCACATATTGTAAATACCATGTGTCACTCATTATTGTAATAATAAAAAATCCATTATAAGAAACTACGTAGTTATCTACAGTCTCCCATACACTCATGAAAGTCCAGTGCATATACTAATTAGGTTACAGCACTTGATATACGATAATATTTTACTGGGACCCAGTGAATCCCTCTGTGGGGTTCAAGGCTATTCAAATCAGGTGTGAGGTGCGAGGGTAGAATACCTGTTTTCTTCACTGGTGTATCTGGAACTCACACAACCCTTAAAATTCAGACGGTTGACTGAATGGCTGCTGTGCATTTTCTTTGTGTTCCCATTTGTTTACGGAGGGTTTGCACTCTGCGTCAGGTGAACGTTTATTAATTGCGAATTCCGTATAAGAAGTGTGAACTGTATTAATCAGATGGTGAAGTGTATTGTATTGGGATTTTGTTCCTCTTATACACAGAAGCTGACCGATTACATGGGCTACTGATGCAATTTATGTGTTTTGGGTGACAACTAAAAAAATATGCAATGGTAAAACCAACTTTGAAAGAGTTTGCACTGTTGACTCTATTAACTGTGTTTTACCCTAACTGGACATTAAACTCCCGTCGTAGCACCCTTAATCGATTGCTGAACTTTCAGCATGTCAAAAACTATCGAACAGTCGTCTCCGAGCGCAGAACTTCAACAGCCAGAATTTTAATTTGATGTTTTTGCATGGAAGATAGATGTAGTGCCAATCTCTGACTTAGTCTAACCAGCACGATTAACTGAATGCTCTAACTGTTCGGATACTATTTTGCACGTTCCTTGATTTCTTTGTAGTAAATATCTTGATGTCATCCTAGTATTGTTATTTAACTAGAATTAGTCTTTATACCTCACTGATCCTGAATAGGTTATTTGAGATTAATCAGAATCAATTAAATAATTTTTTGAGTAGCGTCTGAAGTGAGTCAGCCATAGCAGGGTTATTTAGATCGCAACATCAACATGACAAAAAAGAGAGTGAGCATCCAGTGTCATATAATGGCAGCCCTGCTTTGATCTTGAAGAAATATGAATCTTCTGATCAAGGTTAGGTCATAAATCTACCAACCCAGTTTTGTAGATACCTGGTTAATAGACAAGCTGCTCAGTATTATAAAATTTAAATATTTGGAATTTTTACTAGTTTTGTGCAATTTTGCAACAAGGTCTTAACTTCCCACAGCAGAATAAGAAATGTAAATGCACTCTGCTGTGCCATAACCAGTATTTCATTTTCAGAATTTTTTTGAGAGTTCTAACTCCGTTTAATTAATTTCCTTATTACTGTTTTTTTCAATGTGCTGTTGTTGTGGGACTACGTGTATTAGGATAGGACTTTGCTCAGTGTATGGACAGTGTAATGTATCGACAACCATTAGACACAGTCCAATGATTTGGTTAACTCATAGGAATTTTAGATATTTATGGTTGGCTCTGAGCACTATGGGACTTAACATCTGAGGTCATCAGTCCCCTAGAACGTAGAACTACTTAAACCTAATTAACCTAAGGACATCTTACACATCCATGCCCGAGGCAGGATTCGAACCTGAGACCGTAGTGGTCGCGCGTTTCCAGACTGAAGCGCCTAGAACCGCTCGGCCACATCGACCGGCTGATATTTATGTAAATTGATTTAATGCATGTATGTGCAAACAATAGACTACGGTGATCATGTTAACTCGGAGTGAAGCTCGTAAAGACAAGGAAACAGAGTAGCACAGTATGCAGAAAACCGAGTAGACAGGGAAGATATAGTGGAGGATACAGACAGAGAATTGCATCATCCTGACAACACAGAGTGTGGTAAGGTAATGGATTACAGTAGATAGTGAGGAACAAACTTGAAAGCATGCAGAAGCAGTAGTTACTTTGCGCAACTATCTGGAAAGGTAGATCGGTAGTCCGAATGTTGCAAAGAAGGTGTTACAGCGGGCCTGCGTCATGTGCGTCTGAGGTAGTCTGACGGGCAGATACGTATGGCAGACGTTTAACAGAGAAAGAATATAACCGCGTAAAGGAGAGTCTCACCAGTCAGTTTGGACGAAGGGAGAGAGACACGAGGGAGATAGCAAGGTAACGAGATGTCAAGCATATTCGATTATTTGGAAGAACTTGGTGAAGAACTAGATAAAACAGAAATAGAAATGCGAGAGCAGATTAAGAAAGTAGGACAGGAGACAGGAAGAAAAACAGAGCATCTTGAAAACCAGATGTTGATGTTCTGAACAGTATTAAAGCAAGATGTTTCAGATGCACAAAGGCAAGCGAAGGAAATGAGAATCATAGCACAAGGCGCAACGTGTATCATGAAAGAAAGTCGAGCAGAAACCAGAACGCCTGTGAAGTCAGGAAAGACTGTTCGCAGTAAGATCCACAGCAGGATAAAGAAACTGGAACAGGAAAAAGCGCTATCTTTAGACCACTAATGGCTGAAGATCATGAAGCGAGGTACCGGAACATTGAGAAGGAATCAGAGCAGAGGCTGGTCAAACTTCTTGAAAGAAAGAGTCCACCGTCGGTTCAGGTACGCATACGCAGAATTAGGACAGGAGCTTCTATCTTATTCCTGAAAGATGCTATTAACAAGTGGAGCAACAGAATTGAGATCATAAGTGCGACTTTTCGAAGGTGCAATTGACCCAGGCTTGCCCTTCTTGAACGGAAATCTCGGTCAATATCATGCTGCTCTGGTAGATTATTTTCCGGTTTATGAAGATATCGATAACACAGACTCGTCAGTGGGGTCTCCGTTTCAAATTCTTACTCAATTCAGTATGTTCAGAATAGAGTGACGTGAAAAACTGCAGACCGACAACTGTTTCCATCCACTCTTACAGGCCTGCGTACAGTTGTCTCTCAGGAATGGATCTGCTGTCTGTATAACCATAATGAGACGTCCAGCTTGACCCGCAGGACAGCACAGGTAGTTTAAATTGTGGAAAGGGGCCAAAATAAGGGGCTGTCATTTACACTCGAACATACAACTTTATTATTTGATCAAACATTACAAGAGCCAAAAAAAATTTCTTTTTAAAACAGACAGCTTTAATCTTTGGAACTTAATTACCAGCTGAAAGCCACTTTAATTAAAAAACGGCCAATAACTTAAAGCGCAAGCATAATCATAAATTTAAAAGGCAAAGCCTCATCTTAAAACAGTTCTTTAGTTAGGCTGAAGGTCCAAAGAATCAGACACTTCAGGAGCAGACAAGTTAAATTCTTAACTCCATAACATTATTTTTTTAATTACCAAAGGTCTTACGTCAAACAGTTCTTTAAATTAGGCTGAAGGCCTAAATAATCTTGCGCCTTAAGGGCAAAGCAACCTTAATTTTTAAAAAAAAAGATCGGCTAGAAGCCATACAAGTACAAACAACAAGAACAAATGAAAAAAACGGCAGTACACCCAAGGGCGCTCAGATGTTCGAGGGTCGGCCTGGAATTCAAACACTAACGCTCGCTTAGGTGAGACAGGCAGTCGGGGCAATCATTCACGATCGACTACAACCCAACCAACCGACAGTCAACGGACCCACCGACAAGATAACTTCCACTTCACCTGACCAGGGCGCAGCAGGGAGTTCAACGGAACAACGTAGAAGATATTGGCGCCCACAACCAATCATGCATGCAGCTGTCAAACTACACAATGTGCTGGACAGCAACAACACGATGAGGAAACTAAACTGCCTAAAATTTACGTCAACGGCCAGGGCAGGTAACTGGAACGTTAACGGCCACAAGACAGAAGATTCCGCTGGAGCACTTCAATTCAAATAACCAAATACAGTGAAACTCCACCGGAGGGTGGCTAGAATTTCCCAACTTGAAAACTACGTTGTTGCCCGCGGCAATATCCTAACAGCCGACAACGAACTCCAAACGACACAATGTGAACAGTCTTGACTTGCTGGTAGATTAAATCAAAACTCAACTTTCGAGTCCAGGGTCGGTGAGCCACGGACCTCGTAGCAATGGAAACAGCCCCACACACTCTGACACAGCCTAGAGACCGCCAGCGGGCCCGGCCCAACTACGCACCGTGGAGATTTCCTCGTTTCTCCATGCCAACCGAACAACTGCCAGGCCCGGAAACGGCGAAAGGACCAAGTATACGTCGGCCGATGAGACGACCAACCGAACGACCAACCAGCGGTCGTCGGTCGTATCGCTCCAATCTCCCGCCGTCGGACCGTTAGTGCGTGTCGCCAGCGGTCGGCGAGTACTGGCTGTCGGCGCCTCAACGGCGCTTCGTCCCCCGACTTCACTGTTGCCGCGTCCCGCCTGCACTGCTGGTCCGTCCCAAACTGACTGCCAGACACACGACGATCCGGCAGTACTATCGGTCGCCCCAGAGACGGTACAACGGTGCACTTATCGATACGCGCTACTGCTGCCGCTCACGGGCAAGTAAGGCAGGAAGTTAGTGACGCCAGTAAATGGAATAAGAAAACGACGCGGCAGTAGAGTAATAGAAGATGAGAAACAATAAATGGGATTAACGAGAGACGTGCTCGGCTAACATAAAACCTCCTCAAAGAGTGGTGCCAGGAATGTACGGAAGTTACAGATGACTACACGTTTACCATCGGCCGAAGAAAGTTCCTGTTTTTATTAATTTTCCTTGATATGTACAATTGATTTCATAATTATAGTTAATTTTTTTGTACGCTGCTGTTTGTGAAATGTCTGAAGATTAAACTTTTATATTCTTCTGTAAAAATTCCGATATATTTTCAATGTATTGAGAAAATTGTAGGTAACTACATGGAACATAGACTCGTTATAAGTTAATAGTGGCAAATCGCTTATAGGTTTGAGCATCACTGATTCTCAGTGACAATATACGATTGCATAGTAGGTTGGTTGGTTGGTTTGGGGAAGGAGACCAGACAGCGTGGTCATCGGTCTCATCGGATTAGGGAAGGATGGGGAAGGAAGTCGGCCGTGCCCTTTCAGAGGAACCATCCCGGCATTTGCCTGAAGTGATTTAGGGAAATCACGGAAAACCTAAATCAGGATGGCCGGATGCGGGATTGAACCGTCGTCCTTCCGAATGCGAGTCCAGTGTCTAACCACTGCGCCACCTCGCTCGATTGTATAGTAGACAAGGTTTCAAATAGTCTCCAGAAAGACGGATAAGAATGTTGTCATTGCTCCCTATTATTGTTTCTCCGGTATTAATTTCAGCAGCTAGGTTTTAATTACACCCAGACGTGACTGACAATAATTCAACTGTAATCATACAATATTTCAATATTTTATCGTAACAGAAACTCTTAGGAATATAGCAACTAAAAACATTCTTATTATTTCAATTTTTCATATATACAGTTATAGATACCGCTATGAATCGTGCAGTAGCACCAACGTATCTCCTATATACAGCGATCTTCATGTGTTGTTGTGTTAGCCAATGCTGTATCAACGTTATAAATCTAATGTGGTACATTAACATCTTTCTGTTGAAGATTCCAGTGGAAAGAAGGAATTTGTGATGATCGTCTTCCAAGGAAGGAACAAAAAATAAACCTACCGTCACGTTGGCAGATATTTCGCTAGGAAGAGAGAAATAATAAACCAGTTGCAGAATAGAAAAGGTCCTATTGAAAGCCTTGTTAAATATAACAATCCAGTTAAAAAAAATGGTTCAAATGGCTCTGAGCACTATGGGACTCAACTTCTAAGGTCATCAGTCCCCTAGAACTTAGAACTACTTAAACCTAACTAACCTAAGGACATCACACACATCCATGCCCGAGGCAGGATTCGAACCTGCGACCGTAGCGGTCGCGCGGTTCCAGACTGTAGCGCCTAGAGCCACTCGGCCACCCCGACCGGCTAACAATCCA
Source organism: Schistocerca serialis cubense (assembly GCF_023864345.2). Taxonomy (NCBI): domain Eukaryota; kingdom Metazoa; phylum Arthropoda; class Insecta; order Orthoptera; family Acrididae; genus Schistocerca; species Schistocerca serialis. The sequence goes on from NC_064638.1 coordinate 337,528,316, forward strand.
GTGTTCGACTTAAATGATTTATGGAGAACAAGGAAAAGCTATACCAGGACAAAGATCTTGGGCTATTCTCAATACTAGTGCAGTAGCTTCCTCGAATTTTTGCAGGGAGTATATCAGTAACGAGAATAATTACAATAAAATAGCCTCGAGTTGAGATCCCATGATCCAGACATTGTCACCCATCCATTGCATCATTTTCTGCCAATGACGTCAGTTTGGAGGCGTATATTCTGTATGCTGAACACCAGATTTTTCTGGGTGTCACTGTCGGTTTTGATGTAGCAGAGCTGTTTCCTGCCTTTCCAGTAGCTCCTCAATGGCTCTCACGCGATGTAGTGCACACCATTAACAGAAACGTTTGAGAATCAAAGCTTTGACCTCCACATGCAGATAGCGGAGCTACCGAGGTGACTGCATTTACAATGCTCCGTCTCTGTAATTCAATCTGAACGTTTTCAGGTGATGGTGCTCCATAATTAGTAAATATTTGAAAAATATTTGTGTGAATAATTTTATCAGAATCTCCAAGTGGTAAGATGACATATTTGAAATTCGATGTGTGATTTAATGGCGTGGATACATTTGTCTTTATGAAGATGGTAATCAAAAACAACGCCACTCGGCTACAGATTGCATTCAGCGTGTGGACAGAAATCGCTTGGCGGTGGTCTTAGTACGCAGTGGGGCGTAGGATGGAAAGGGTGGCTATCTCGAGGCCAGTGGCAGACAAACAGCAGGTAGGTGCAGCTGCGAAGGGGTGGAGAGCAATGACCCAGAGGGGCAGCCACCCCTGTACCGCCCACCTGGTCAGCTGCCGCGGGCCAGACCTGTTGTACCTGCGTAAACACCAGACGGCGCTACCACCTTAATACCTGGCGGCCTTTCGTTCAGAAGGCTGCACACGTGAGTCACCGCACGATATACAATATTGCTCCACATGAAATTAAATTACGTCTTCTTTACTTTATCACCAGCTCCTTTAGCCATTTTGTATTCGAAAATAAAGTTAGACATCCAGCTTAGACATGCATCACTGTGCGACGTGACGAAGTTCAAATGGTTCAAATGGCTCTGAGCACTATGGGACCTAACTGATGAGGTCATCTGTCACCTAGAACTTAGAACTACTTAAACCTAACTAACCTAAGGACATCACGCACATCTATGCACGAGGAAGGATTCGAACCTGCGACCGTAGCGGTCGCGCTGTTCCAGACTGTAGCGTCTAGAACCGCTCGGCCACTCCAGCCGGCAGGTGACGAAGTGTTTAGCACACTAGACTCGCTCTCGGGAGGTCAGCGGTTCAAATGCCCGTCCTGCCATCTTGATTTAGTTTTTCCGTGATTTCCTTAGCTCGGTTAAAGTGAAAGTTTGCGGGGTCAGGGATTTTCTCTGCCTCCTGATGACTGGGTGTTGCGTGATGTCCTTAGGTTAGTTAGGTTTAAGTAGTTCTGAGTTCTAGGGGACTGATGACCATAGATGTTAAGTCCCATAGTGCTCAGAGCCATTTGAACTATCTGAAGGTGAAAGTTTGGATGTTTACTTCCCCAATGCGTGCCTCTTACGACCTCATTTCGACGTCACGATATATCCTCATCTTTCTACCTTCCTTCCTTTAATGTGTATCAGCTACGAGAGATGGAGTGAATACCTGAGTTTCCAGTGAGTAAGCCGGCCGTTGTGACCGAGCGGTTCTAGGCGCTTCAGTCTGGAACAGCGCGGCTGCTACGGTCGCAGATTCGAATCCTGCCTCGGGCATGGATGTGTGTGATGTTCTTAGGTTAGTTAGGTTTAAGTAGTTCTAAGTCTAGGGGACTGATGACCTCACATATTAAGTCCCATAGTGCTTAGAGCCATTTTGAACCAGTGAGTAATAGTGTGGCAGTTTCCTCTGATTTTCGTGAATTGTAATATCCGAAAGAATAAGGAATTAATCTACATGGTGAACAGGTTACGACGTCAGCAAGGAAATGTAAGGGAAGAATAAAATGCAGTAGGGATGAAACAGCCATGAGAGTAATTCAGCATCTTTCTTATAATACACACTAAAAATATTGGTGGAAATTTACAGTTATAAAAGAAATTTTGATCAAGACATCCGCGATTTTTATTCATTTTGTAATAATCCGGTGTTCCAAATGTGGGAGTGAAATGATTTGTGATGCAGGTGATATTTTTGAATCTACTATGATTCCATGATTGGTGAATGCACGGTGTTCGATTCCACAACAGCTGCTCATGGGGAAGGACGGCATACCACTAAATGCGAAAGAGATATTCCTGGAAATCTCCATATTTGGTAGTCGTCAGGTGATCTAGCACACCTCTCAAAGCTCTAAGGCGTCTGTCCCTAGAGAATTACAGTGTCAGGGTGGAACAATTAAACCAAAAATGGCAGGCAATGTGGACCTGCCCCTTTGTAGAAGAAAATTTCCCGTGGCCATAAGTCGAACATGGAAATTCGGATAACAACGTGTTACTGTGAGAATATGACAATTGCGCAAAGCAATGCAAAGGAGATTTAATGGAGCCCAGAACTTTATAAAGACACACTGCAATAGCTGGAAAATTTAGAACGGTCTAATCAGTGAAAGTAACCAAGGGAACACAAGAGCAAGGATGGAAAAACACTTTGCGACACAGGGGAGTTGTGTTGGAACCTTGGAGAAGAATATCAGAAGTGTGCTGTTCCGTTGGGGGTCTTGGGGAAGTGAAGGTACCTCACAGGCCGCTGCTGCTTACCCATGGCAGGCTTGCCGATAACTGCCTTTACTAGTTACACTGATGACATCGAAAGCTGATACTGGTCTTGAGCAATGTATTTATTAATTTTATACTGCCTTACGCGTTTAGGCCTTACACAATTCTCTACGGCTCTGCAAGACAAATACATTAAAACATTCGTACAGTTATATACAACAAACACCGTAAAAACGAGGTTGGAAGAACTCAAAGAAAAAACAGTGATAAAATACTTAAAATTCACAATCTAGCGGTTCAATAAAATAATAAGCTGCAACAGATGCATTTTATAAAAGCATTAAAATCAAATGTCATCAAGGAATGTAGACCAGATAGTTTGTATCCATGTTTGACAAATTCAGTTTAGTCTACCTAAGAATGTATTATGGATATTTTGTTGAGTTCTACCTCTCTCCGTTTTTCTACTATGTGCATTTTATGTATTTTGTCACTGTTTTGCCAAGGAGTGCGTGCTTCTTCTGTTTTTAGGATGTACGTTTTATGTAAATGTACCATTGTTCGTGCATTTCTCTTGTAGAGACATTGAGAACAGTCTTTGAGAATGGCGTAAGGCCGAAAAAACAGTATATAATTACGACTAATACAAGCTTTTGAATACATTAAAAATGGCCACAACATCTCACAAGAAATTAACGCATTTTGCTGCTTATACTAACGTCAGTTAGCCTGGCATACTGACTCCTATTAGACAGGCGTATGTGTCTCGATGTTAGGATAATTGGTCCCAATTTCTTCTTCAATTATTTGTTTGTACAGCTTGCTTGCCCACTGGACCTTTTATGTGTACAATGTTTGAGTTGTTTGATGTAGATAATCACTGATTTGACAACGATGTATGCGTCAGCGGATTAAATCGATAATCCCGCCACATATATAGAAAATGCGTTCATCACATAAAGGATATTGAATTGCTATACTTACATTCCATTCGAAAATTATGTCTATTATTAACTTCAGTATGAGGTGTGACCACCACGAAGACGGAACTGCTCTTCTATGGAAGCAGAGACCCTCGAAATATGATCTCGATGAAGTTCTTGCCGTGCCTAAAGAACATCCAGGGTCAGTTCATAATTACTGATGAGTGGAGGCCGCTATGAATGTATAGCTTTTCAAATTGCAGTCCAAACTGCTCTGTCTGAAATATAAAGGGACTTGAAAGGTCAGTCAAGGTTCTGTACAATACTCAAGACGTCCGTGGTGTGAACTGCAGTCTGGGATCTTGCGTAACTCTGCTGGAATATGTCACTGGGCATCCACGAAAATGATGACAACAGTGTTTGCAATTCTTGCCGCATACTGCCGAGCATTCACTCTCCCTTCAGAAATCACCAAATCAAGTCTGTTATCCAAAAGCCTAAACTGTGATCCTTGGAACTGGAGAAGTATGGGTTTCGAGAATCGCTGCTTGCTGTCGTCTACGAATGCTTTGGCGTCGATCCGACGGTCACGAGCAGGAGCAAGACTCACTGCTGAACATCACACAGGGACACTCAGAGTGGCTGCAGATTCTGACTCTACATCTTCCAAGTCAGTGTGGTCTATGGTGCGGTGGCAGGAGTAAACGACGCACGGAAACTCGAGATGTGAACCCACCTTTCAGCAATCTACTCCCTACGGTCCATGATGATACTTCGCCTGAGACCTTCGTTGACATTTCAGCTGTTGTAGTCCACCTATTTGTGAGATTCAGTCGGCCAATCCGACAGTCTTCTCGTGGTATTGTCTTACTGAGAGCAAGGCCCAGTGTTGTGTTGAGCCAATCTCGTCACCACATTGTTTGTAGACAGCCTGTTGTCTGTGCGACCTGTAGATATGACACCCCCATGTCCCTCATCCCAGTGGACCTTCTCATAACCCCAACGGTCGCTATACGGGGACGTTTATTAATTAGCTGAGGCGTTTTCTATAAAATCATGTCCCTCCCCCCCCCCTCCCCCTCGCTTGGTGAGATTTGGTGAGATGTGCTGCCTCCCCTCCCCCACACGTGATGTTTACTATGTAATCGGGTACAAATACGTTATTTGTTGTGTTTTAAACATGGATTAAAGGAGTTTAATAAAACCATGATTTTTTTATAAAGTGCATTATCACGTGATTAACAGTTTATTTTAAACATGCCGATCTTAAGTAGTATTCGGGCGGACAGATAGACACAGACAAAGGAACAAAATGGCTCCACGAAAACAGTATTAAGGGGCTCCGGAACGCCCTATACTTGCAATGTTAAAATAACGCTTATAAATTACATCTTTCCTCACAAAGTATTTGAGGTAGGAAGTTGAACTTTTTGCAGATTATTTATTGGAATATGGGCTACAACTTAACACAGGGATTTTACAAAATTTTAGTTCAGTTATTAAAGATGATTTTTTTTCAATTGTAATGAAAATTCACAACACTTTTTTGCAATTTTTTATTTATATATTCAAAAATATACAGTTTTTTGGAAAAAGGCTGTGTTAAATTATGCAGAAGGTACTGTGTAACATTTACTGAAAGTTTGAAACAAATATGTTTGGAAGATCCTTAGAAAACATGTAATTAGTATGAGAAAATAAAAGTTTTGGGAATCGAGCGACAAAGATTGGATTAACTTTTTAGTGCATTCCAGGTCCATAAGATGGATTATCTTCATCCTCTGCAAACTCCTCCTCCAGCTTCCTCTTGTTCCTCCTCCTGTTTACTCTTGCTTGTATTTCTAGACTCTTTACAGCCCTGTCTGCAGCCAGAAGGCGTTCCTTGTCTAAATCAAGCTTCGCTCGTTGTTGTGTTCGTAGATTTTGCTACCATTTTCTTCAGTTGCAGTTACTGCAACACTGTTCCAAAAGGTGGTCATGTATGAACACTTATCACATTTCAGTTGTATTTCACTAGCAAGTCCTACGTGCTTTATTATGGAGAGTTCCAGACCAACTTCACTACAATGAATACATCTTACACAGTTTGAAAAAATTCCTTTGAGAACCGACATATCAAATATTTCATTCACATCCGATTCGCCCATAAAACATTCATAGTTTTCACTCATTGAACCAAGCTTCTTCTGTGAAGTATTTTCTTTCCCACTTTGACTGCTATGGGCAGGTGTACTTGAGAGGTTAGGTTCACTCACTTGGTTATCGTCTTTATTGTTTACAGTAATAACACATACCTTTGGCTTTCCAACATTTCTCCTTTTCTTAAAAGCCTTCAGAGGATTTCTAATAACTTTACTTTTACTCATTATTATACTTCAACAAAACAGAGACTCAAGAAACAGAATTAATTACGAATATTTTCGAGATAACGACAGAGTAAATAAACATGAAACAATCGACAATCACACCAGCGATATATATTGAACCATGACAGGTTAGCCACAACACATACTTTATCTCACATCACTAACATGTACCTGATGAACACGGACGTTAATAATAACACCATTTGACAGCAGTTTAACAGCGCCACTGTGGGTCACGCCCATGTAGAACACATTTCAAAAAAAAATTAAAAATAGTTGTAGTCTTCGGAATTGAATAAATTATATATCTATTAAAAGGTAATAGTCTGCAGATTCAGAAAACGCAAAAAAGTAAAAATTGAACTTTTCATGATTTTGAGCCTTTCCGGAGCCCCTTAAGCGTTTTGACGGATCCCAAAAAAATGATTTCTTATTGGTATATTACTATGTATACGTTAAATGTCACTGAACCTTTACTTACTTTGCAGATAAATGACAACATTGTTTGTATATATATTTGAATCTTGCGATTATATAGCCTCGTCGTTGGTCAGCTTGGCTTCTTTCACAGAAACAATTAACTTCTAGCACGCATGTGTGTTTTCACTTATCGGTATGCTGCTTAACATATGCATTGTAATAGCTCTGACACAAATTCGTGTTGAACACAACAACATGGGCCTTGTATGCGTTGCAAAATGTCAAGACTGATTCAGTTACACGCACTGGTTTCACCCTCCGTGGCTGAGGACACCCTTACTGAAATCTAACATTTGCGTGACACTCATTTAAAATCGGAGAATCTCAAGTATGCACAACTGTAAACATTTCAGTGCATTGAGAGAGGCCATAAAGGCCATAAAAATTGGTGGGCACTTCAATACTGCCTAGGCTAGTGCTTAATTAAATGAAATGTTATTCAAAATGGTTCAAATGGCTCTGAGCACTAAGAGACTTAACTTCTAAGGTCATCAGTCCCCTAGAACCTAGAACTACTTAAACCTAACTAACTTAAGGACATCACACACATCCATGCCCGAGGCAGGATTCGAACCTGCGACCGTAGCGGTCGCGCGGTTCCAGACTGTAGCGCCTAGAACCGCTCGGCCATCCCGGCCGGCAAATGTTATTCCTTACAATAATGTATATTCACCTTATTAAAAAGCTGACGTGGGTTTTCATTGCTCCCGGCCCCCTCCCCCTCAAGTGAGATTTGGTGTGATTTTGCAGGACTCCTCCTCCTAACTCTGAGCTCGCGTGATTAACAGATGTCCCGTAATCTGTACGTTCACGTCTTCTGGACATGCTCAGTTGCGGTCCCCACCTGATGTTCTTCATGTATCGTTAGGCACTGGGAGCTGCTCTCTTCTACACACACCATTATTTACATATGGTAATCGCTTTTTATCTGTACAGAAAATACGTTGTAATAAGGGTGAGACTTTTAATAAGATATTCCACTGGCATGGAAATACTGGGACGACGGCTTGGCAACATTCGGTGAACATTCATGTTGAACACAATAACAAGGTTCTTATGCTCGCAGCGGAATGTCGCGACTGCCTCACTTAAACGCATTGATTTCAAAGGACGCGCTACGGACGCGAAATTCAACCGACAGGAAGAAGACGCTGTGGTATGCAAAAGATTAGCTTTTCAGAGCATTCACACAAGGCTGCCGCCGGTGGCCACATCTACAACGTGCTGACACGAGGAATGCTTCCAACCGATTTCTCATACACAAACAGCAGTTGACCGGCGTTGCCTGGCGAAACGTTGTTGTGATGACTCTTATAATGAGGAGAAATGCGTACCATCATGCTTCCGACTCTGATAAAGGTCGGATTGTAGCTTATCGCGATTGCGGTTTATCGTATCGCGACATTGCTGCTCGCGTTGGTCGAGATCTAATGACTGTTAGCAAAATATGGAATCGGTGGGTTCAGGAGAGTAATACGGAACGCCGTGCTGAAACCCAACGGCCTCGTATCACTAGCAGTCGAGATGACAGGCATCCGCATGGCTGTAACGGATCGTGCAGCCGCGTCTCGATCCCTGAGCCAACAGATGGGGATGTTTGCAAGACAACAACCATCTGCACGAACAGTTCGACGACGTTTGCAGCAGCATGGATTATCAGCTCGGAGACCATGAGTGCGATTACCCTTGACTCTGTATCACAGACAGGAGCGCCTACGATAGTGTACTCAACGACAAACCTGGGTGCACGAATGGCAAAACGTCATTTTTTCGGATGAATCCAGGTTCTGTTTACAGAATCATGAAGGTCGCATCCATGTTTGGGGACATCGCGGTGAATGCACGTTGCAAGCGTGTATTCGTCATCGCCATACTGGCGTATCACCCAGCGTGATGGTATAGGGTGGCATTGGTTACACATCTCGGTCAGCTCTTGTTCGCATTGACGGCACTTTGAACAGTGGAGTTTACATTTCAGATGTGTTACGACCCGCGGCACTACCCTTCATTCGATCCCTGCGGAACCCTACATTTCAGCAGGATAATGCACGAGCGCATGTTGCAGGTCCTGTACGGGCCTTTCTCTACACAGAAAATGTTCGACTGCTGCCCTGGTCAGCACATTCTCCAGATCTCTCACCAATTGAAAACGTCTGGGTAATGGTGGCCGAGCCACTGGCTTCTCACAATACGCCAGTCACTATTCTTGATGAACTGTGGTATCGTGATGAAGCTGCATGGGCAGCTGTACCTGTACACGCCATCCAAGCTCTGTTTGACTCAATGCCCAGGTGTATCAAGGCCGTTATTACGGCCAGAGGTGGTTGTTCTGGGTACTGATATCTCAGGATCTATGCACCCAAATTGCGTAAAAATGTATAATCACATGATCGTTCTAGTATAATATATTTGTCCAATGAATTCCCCGTTTATCATCAGCATTTCTTCTCGGTGTAGCAATTTTAATGGCCAGTAGTGTAGTAACTGCATGGCGATGGTTCAGACGAGCAGTTGGGCTACGCAGTTGGTCGTGGCCGGACGCACGGCTGTCACCAGTGCGGACGCTGCAGGGACGGACGGCAGAGCGAGTGCCGCGCTGCGGGCCGGCTCCATCTGGCCGGCGCATTAGCGGCGTCGCCGGCCGTTACGGCGCCCATCGGCCGTCACTCACGGCCCGCCGCGCCCTGCACGCACCGCACTTCCCTCGCCGTTTTTTTCTGATTACTGCTGTTTTTAAAGCAGCTCTCTGTTCGCTTCTGCGCTCGCTCCTGCATCCCCCATTGTTCGGTGCTTTCAGCGGGGTCATGCAATTTGCCTTCCCTGCGCTTGGCACAGTTCTCTCACTAACGCCAATGTCGAACGTCTCGGTTCAATTCTGAAAGGTCAGATTTTTTTCCTACAGTGTCTAATTTTAATTTGTACCCGAAGATTTGTCAGAACAGGCTAAAATCCGGTTCATTTCCTACTTTTTAGTCGTCATTTTAGCAGCATCAGGTCTTTTAACGGAATATTATATCACTTGTATTCGGGAGCAACGATGTTTTAAATCTTTCCGCAACTTGCTACTCGGTGTTTTTTACGATTTCGTACCTCAGTCGATGAAAAAGGAAAGCCTTCTAAGATCGCTCTGTCTGCTGTCCGACTGTAAAGATCCCTTCTCCTCAGGAGTAAGCAGAGGTATCAAGTTGATATTTATGTCTGGTAGTAAGTTGTACGGTTACTTGGCAGTGTACAAAAAATTGAAATTTGTGGTAAGGACTTATGGGACCAAATTGCTGAGGCCATTGGTCCCTAAGATTACGTGCTACTTAATCTAACTTGAACTAACTTACGCCAAGGACAACACACACACACACACACACCCATGCCCGAAGGAGGACTCGAACCTCCGACAGGTGGAGCCACGAGGACCGTGACAAGGCCCCTAAGACCGCGCGTCTACCCCACGCGGCTGGCGGTGTACAAAATTTATACTTCTCAGTCAGTGCACTCAAAAGATACTGCCATTTACGCCACAAATTTCGATACCTGCAAACTCATTCATCAAAACCTAAAGGGTACCTCGTTGACCTACAGTTCGCAAGAAGCAAGGTTTCACAGTACAAATAAACGAAAAAATTCTGTTAATTTGTAGTTATGTCACATAAATTTTTTTCCATTGTTATCAGTTTGTGTGCCGGTATGTAACGACCCGTTTTTATCGGGTACGGGTAGAAGCAAACAATTTAAATTTATGTCAAATACTAAAGACTACGGTATCCTGGCACTGTAAACAATAATTTAAGCTTCTAAATTAATTCAGTGATAAGATCGGTTCTTTACGTCACGTATTTTGATACTCACAAATTACAGACGAACTACCCACATACATGTCGGGTCTGGTGGTCTACCGTAAAGCACCTGACTGGAAACCGAGAGGTCGTGAAACCGAATCTCCGTCGGCCCACCTACTTTTCAGTCTTCGTTTTAACCTACCACCCACTTCTCAACGATGTGAGGAGTCTCCAGAAATAACGCATGGTTCGTATTCAACGTTAAACTGCAGATCCCCTTTTCTCCTTTGGATAACTTATGTAGGGACACACAAGTTGCTAAAGCGCCTTCCAAATAGAAAGACTTGCACTAGGCTATTGAGTAACAGGAAATTATTTTTGTTATCATCTATTTACACAATTAAGTTTGCACGGAACCTCCAGAGCGCAAGTCCTATACACTTTTTACCGGCTTAACTTTCTTCCTTGACTCGTTTTAGGTTGATTGGAATTGTTCCCTGTTTTCTCTCTTAAGTCGATTGCTTTCGGACTGCCCTAAGTTATTCTGTTGTTAGTCTTCAGTTCGAAAGCCTGGTTTGTACAAGTCTCCGCACGAATCAGTCTAGTGCAAGTCTCTTCATCTAGGGACTGTTACTGCAACCTACATTCATTCAGACCTACTCACAGTATTCAGATCAGGTCTCCCTCTACAAATTTTACCCAGACAGTTCCCTCCGTTACTAAATATACTATTACTTGGTATCTCACGAAGTATTCTATCAATCGATCCCTTTTTAAGTTGTGTCACATATTTCTGTTCTCTCCAGTTCGATTCAGAACCATCTCATTAGTTATCACATGTTCCCCTCTTAATCTTAAGTATTCTATGGTAGCAGCTGTAAGTAGATCGCCTAAAGCCCTGCTCTGGAAACTGTTGTTCCTTCAGTACTACATACATATTGCATTTACATTAACATGTAATGCCCGTTATTTACGAGGGTGTGCTACAAAGTAATGCCTCCGAGATTTTTCTTCAGCTCTTAATATTGGTTGAGGTATTACATGTCAAGAATATTACTTGGCTGATCGTTCTGCTTCGCTGACACAAGTTGCAATCCTCTCCCGCGAGAGCGTTCCGAATTGCAGTATGTAACATGGCGGTATGTAACGCAACTATGGAGGTGCGTGAGAAACAGCGTTCCGTAATCGATTTTCTAAACAAAGAAGAATTCGTCCACACACGGAACCTCTCATTTAGCGTGACAATACCAGACCACACACCACCACTGCCACATAGGCAACAAATCGACGCCTTGGATTCACTGTCACCCACCATCCTCCATACATTTCCGACGTGGCTCCACGCGATTTTTATCTGCTTCCAAAACTTAAAGAACACCTTAGAGGACTTCACTTCGACAGAGATGAAGCGGTGCCAGCAAATGTGAGGTTGTGGTTCCGTCAACAAAGTCTAACGTTCTACAGTGACGGTATCAACAACCTGTTTTCCCATGGAAGAAAAGTATCGCCGGTGTGACTATGTTGCGAAATAAATAAGTAGACATGAAGAACAAAGAAGCAGAATGTTTAAAAAGTTTGTTTTATTGAAAGGCTTAACAGTTTCGATATAAAAAATTCGAAAGCATTACTTTGCAGCGCTCCCTCGCACCCATAATGATGTGCATTTGGCCTCTAGGTAACACAATCTGACACGAGACAATACAGTGTGTCCACAATGAGACTCCAACATTTTAATATCCTATATCTTTCTCATTTCAGATGGTGGATCTGTGAATCCTGAAGGGGCAGACAGAGCAACTCAACAAGTTTGTGGTGTGCATATTTGATACGCCAAGTGGCTGTAGTGGAGCTGCAATCAATTGTTTTAACAAAATTGAGGATATGAAGGAGCGTTCATAAGTGGTCTGGTGGTATGCAGAGACAAAATCGGCGACCCAAGTGCAAAGAAACTTTCGTCGAGTTTACAACAAAGCGCCCCCGTCGTTCAGGCCTATAAAGAAGTGATGTGATCAGTTTTTGGCTACTGGGAGTGTTGCGAAAGAGCATGGTCGTGGTAAGCCTGGGATCAGCGAACATCATGTGGAACAAGTGCGGCAGTCATTCGAACAAAGTCCACAGAAGTCAGTGCGACAGGCAGCACGAGAACTTCGTATGAAACGTTCAACAGTGCAGAAAGTGCTTCATCAGGGATTACGTTTGTACGCGTATAAAGTGCAGGTTGTGCAAGAAATCAAGCCTGATGATCGACCAAAGCGAGAAGAATTTGTATGTGTCATGTTAAATCGCATTGCCGCGGACGAGACATTTTTATCACGCGTGATGTTTACTGACGAGGCAACCTTTCACGTGTCAGGGGCTCTCAATCGTCACAATGAGCGCATCTGGGGGTCCTAATATCCAAATGCACCTAGGGAACACATGCGCGACAGTCCGAAAGTTAATGTGTGGTATGGTTTGATGATAAATCGTATTGTTGGGCCGTTTTTCTTTCAGGAGCCGACTATGGATGGAGCCATCTACCTCGACATATTGGAACAATTTGCTGTGCCACAGTTAACAGACCTGCAGCCAAATGTGATGTTTCAACAGGACGATGCAGCACCCCATTGGAGCCTTGTCCGAAAATTTTTAAATGACACATTCGCGCAACGATGGATTGGCCTTGGAGGTCCAGTTCCTTGACCGTCACGCTCAGCCGACGTAACCCCCCTCGATTTTTTCTTGTGGCGTTACGTGAAAGACCGGATATACGCTACACCAGTAAAGGACCTGCAAGACTTGAAACAGCGCATAAGAATTATCATCAACTCTGTCACAGAACAGATGCTACGCAACACATGGCGCGAAATCTATTACAGACTTGATATTCTTCGCGCTACCCGTGACGACCATGTCCAAGTGTACTGAACCGTCCACCTCTGTGTGAAAACGTGATGAGCTGCTGTATGATTTCCCTGTATTTGTTCGTCAATAAAGTGTGTTTCCACTCAGATTTTATGAGTTCAAATGTTGGAATCTCATTGTGGACACCCTGTATGTCCATCTGTTACTAAATGTCGAGAGCAGCCGTCGCTACTACAGCTGAGCGAAGCGTTGAAGCGGGCGGAGGAGGTCTTTCAATCTCCCCTCCCTCCACTACCGCCCCCCCCACCACTCTCTCCCGTGACCCCCCGCCTCCCGCCCCACGCGGCACATCTGTAAGGTGTGGCGAGAGCATAGGTCATCTAAATATCCAACTGCAGCTGTAATCCCTGGTGCGGCAACGGGCAAACTGCCCTTACTCTCAGTCTCTTCTTTCGCTGTGACAAACAAATGGTTCAAATGGCTCTGAGCACTATGGGACTTAACATCTGTGGTCATCATTCCCCTAGAACTTAGAACTACTTAAACCTAACTAACCTAAGGACATCACACACATCCATGCCCGAGGCAGGATTCGAACCTGCGGCCGTAGCGGTCACGCGGTTCCAGACTGAAGCGCCTAGAACCGCACGGCCACACCGGCCGGCTGTGACAAACAAACTTTAAATAATCTCGCCAGGACAAATATTCATTATCAAGTTGACGCAGCACACTGATCGCTGTTTGGCGCTGTAGATGCAGAAATGGCACCAGTGGCTGTGAGACTCTCCACTGCAGACGTAAGTCATGAGTGAAGTGGTGAGTATGTGTCGGTCGGTTGTATGTAACTAACACAGTAAGATGGGTTGACGGGGAGACGTTCCAGAATGGCATTAAGGAGATGTCGCGTTTGGATGTGTCCATGCCGACACCGAAAATTAAGCTGCCAAATTTGTTGGTGTATAAACTTGCACTGTCCACTGTCCATTGTCTACAACGACTGGTGTACCAGTTGCCCCCATGTCTCACGATGTAAGATCGTAATCGGCAAGGACCAATGATGACCTTAGCAATGACGGGCCGCTTCAAACACGACAAGAATTGCAGCTTTTGGTGTATGCAGGTCCATTTCAATCAATTTCTGTGGGAACAATGTGAAGGGAAGTGCAAACAATGAATATCTGGAGTCTGGCACCTCGGAAAATGCGATGTGCAAAGCCTTACGTTTTTACTGTATCTAACAACCTCGAATCGCAAATAACCGGCAGGCATGTAGTGCGATGCGCCGGGTCGCAAAGTCGGAAGTGGTTCTATGATGTTTTGGACATGTTTCTCGTGCCATCACTTGATCCCATTGATTCATATTAACGTGAACACGAACCAGGACGTTCATTTCAACGTTCTCGGTGACCAGTGTTGTCGTTTGTTTTACATCTTTATGATAAGTGAACTAGGGATGTGACAACGGCGATGTTCACAGGGCAGCAGGCATAAATTCGAGTATAAAGGCACCCTGCCACACAGCAAACGGCCCATTATATCACTCTATTTGGAACAGCGGGTCAAACGTAGCAGTCAATATCCCAGCTATTTGTAGCTTTACGGGATTTAATCACCAGTGACTGGTTTCAGCTGGATGTGTCATACGTCAAGATGCTTGCGGACTTCATTCCTCACCGACGTAAGAGCATTTTAAGGGCAACAGGTGGTGTTACGCGGCGTCTATTGGGGTCACCTCTATTGGCGTGATGCCTCCTGTAGGATGACTAATTTTTCATCAAGTGTGCTTATTTGAACGCGTTGTGGTGTAAAACGTTAGACACTACGCGAAGACGAAATAACTGCTCGTGAGATACTGTGATATGCGATATCCATAAGTCGTATACCGTAACACAATTTCCCCGACAAAAGATACTGATATTTTATCAATTTTTCTTCACAACATAGATCACAATTTTTCATTCTACAGTAGACTGTATATTCTGATTAAATTTCTTGACAACTTGAAACTGTTTGCCAATCCAGTGCTCGAAGCCAGATCTTGTGCTACGCCCATTGTCCTCTTTCGTGCCTGCAATTACGTTGCGGAATTACGTCTATGCCGCAGAGCACACATTCCAGGTCTTGGTGACGTCCACTATACAGCAAAGTGACCTCAGTACATCTCCATCCACGAGGAGACTGTTAAAAGGCGAGTTGCCAACTTTACCTTAACTCACGAAACAAGGCAAAAACTTTAAACTTCGACACAGAAGATCAGTATTCAAGAGTAATCAAATTTCTCTGAGAAAAGTTCTCACACCCGATCGCGGGACAGAGTCATACTACGTTAAAACTTGCCACGAGACCTCCAGCCACCTTAATGTAATGTTCTCGGCAGTTTCAGCAAAAAAAACTCTAGGAAACAGTGTTCAAAGACGTGACTGTCCGAAAGCCACACAAAAATCTAACATTTCAGTTTCAGCTTAAAAATGGTATTTACTTAAACACACTCTCGGTTTAATTTCCGCCGCACCCTCACCCCCCCCCCCAAAAAAAAAAATCATCCTGTTACTCTTAATTTTACTATGTCACATACGTCTGCGATTGGAATGATAACAACAATATGTTTCAATTCAATAAAAAAAAAAATTATCTGCGCTCAGTACAACTTCAGTCCAAAGCATTTGAGTATTTCAAAAGGATTCGTCTGGGAATTTCTGGAGTACATGTGTCATGCAACTGATTGAGCCGGCCTCGGTTGCCTAGCGGTTCTAGGCGCTTCAGTCCGGAACCGCGTGACTGCTACGGCGCAAGTTAGAATCCTGCTTCGGGCATGGATCTGTGTGATGTCATTAGGTTAGTAAGGTTTAAGTAGTTCTGAGCTCTAGGAGACTGATGACCTCAGATGTTAGGTCCCATAGTGCTCACAGGCATTTGAACCATTTGCAACTGATTGAAGACCTGTAATAGCACCAAACTCTCACAACTTTGACAACGTCACAATTCACATGAAGTGTAATCGAAGTGCACATTGACCATTATCAGTATTTCACTTAGTGTTGCGGTTGTGTACACTGATCAGAAGACTGTGGTTGTTAGAGACTGTTAATGACAGGAATGCTGTTTCTTTCATTCGTTTCTCCTTACCTTCAAGAAGCCAATCTTCCTGTTTTCTCTCTCTCTCTCTGTCTCTCTCTCTCTCTCTCTCTCTCCTAGTGAAGGATCTTTCTTTCTCTTTCTGCCTTGTCAGTCATCCCTGTGAGCTCACAAGGCCAAGTTTTTTTTTCTTTCAAAACTTGAAAGTTAGCTCAGAAATACACATACGTATAAAAACTTCTACTGAAGTATATTTTGAGTGAAAAGCCATGACCACTATGACATGCATGGTGCCCCCTCCCCTCACGGATCTACACTTTAGTCGCGGAGTAAATTTCTTCGACCAAAACCTCCTCGAGATATTAGTTCCCATTTTAACATAATCCCACCGCCGATTAAAAACAGTTGTTTGGATTAAGTTACCTAATATTCACTTGCGAAAGTCACAATTCTGGACCACAAATTTCTAGAGTAAAAATTCCTGTAAAATCAGTCGCACAATTGTACAAAATCCACGGTTCGTCAGCCCGGCGCAAAACTGGCAATAACAACAAGAGTCGTGCTACGGTGAACTTGTATTTTTCCCTCTACTAGGTTCCGCGACCCATTCCCCTACCCCATGAGCTCCGTGTAACTCTTGGTTCTGTTAAACATTTATTCTTGTCAGCCAGTCTCTGAACATGAATTGCAAGAGGATCAGACAGCTATACTAATGTTCCTAGCTAGATGAAATGAAAACTTATAGAACTCGCTGAAAGAAAGTGATTGCACAGTTAGCACAGAATAAAGTCTAAGAATAAACAAAACACAGACGAAACAGATGAGAAATAGCATAAACGAGAACGAAACTCCTTTAACGTCAAATCTGAGGATGACACAATAGTGGAAGAAATCAAAGATTTCACCTGTCCACGAAGTAAGATCATGCGCAGTGATCGAACAAGGAAAGCTATAAAAAGTAGGTTTGCACAGATGAAGATAACTTTATTCCGATGAAAAAGATTTGCTGAATTCGGTTACTGAAATGCATAAGGAGGTCAGTAGTGCATTTCTGGGGCACATCATTGTAAGGAAGCAAAAAAGCACCATCTGAATTCCTAAGGAAAAAAGTTGAAGCCTTTGAAATGTGGTGAATGAAGAAGTTTACAGAAGACAAATATAGGACACGTTAGTGAGGCTTTTGCTACGACATCAGCGAATAGTTCACTTGGCGTTGGGACTAGCGGTAGAGGGAAAATCCAGTAGGAGGGAAACGACCAGGATGCGCAAAATAGCCTATAGTGAGTGTTAGATGTAGCAGTTAAGTTGAGAAGAAAAAATTACATGAAATGTAGGAACAAACAGAGCCCAACATCAAACCAATAGAATGACATTTCTTTAAAAAAAAAAAAATTAACCAATCAGTGTAAGTATCTGTACAATGATTGGTATGTTTCTCAACCAAGTTCATTCTCATGTATTCACGTTCTTGTAATGCTTACAAACATTTTGCACTCGGACTTCAGTCTGGCACTATCGCACTAAATGAATTTTGCAGAAATAACGACCCGAAATTCTCAAAACCCATTGAATATCCCGTGCAGCTGACAAAGAGAATGTCCCAACTGTCGTGCAGTCTGGAACGTCGTCCGAAGACCGCAGAGTACGCTTAGACTCGTCTAATGACTGCAGTAGTCTCTCGCTCCATGCATATGTACGAAAAAATACCCTCCAAACTGAGACTGGGATCGACTGATTTCTCCTCCGACATTCCGTGCCTGTCGGTTTAGGAAAGATACGTGCAACGTTTGTCTTTCACCAGCTTTGCTTTAACCAAGTGAGCTATTTAGCCATTAATGTGCCTCTGTCGCAGTTTCCCTACACCAATACTTCAACTTTCCGAACACATTACAAGTTCTATGGCGTGCTGCTGATTAACTAGTTCGCATAGTAGTCTTGGAAGAAAGTAGAATTTCAGGAACAAATTATCAGTAACCAATTTTAAGAAATACGAAGATTACTGATATTTGGTTACACAGTGGATTACTAATGTGGACGCCCATTCGTTACATGAGAGGGGTTTGCGTGAACGCTATCACTGGCCGACGCCAACGTTCTTGATAAGCGGGCCACCACATTCCCTCGTTGTAAGTAATGTCCTGGTCTGTACACGCCATCAAATCATTTGTTCAATTATTCAAACACGAAAAATTCTCTAGAAAAATGGCTTCGATTACGCAAGAGAGCCACTAGAATTAAATAAATAGAAGAAAACTGATCAGTCTTAATCGGAGACAAGAACGGATATCGCATAACATAGTCTGAGCATGGTAGTAAAAAAGCTCCACATTTCTCTTCCTTCTTTTTCTTTCCGTTTAATTATTTATAGTCCTTCATTGGAGCCCCGATAACGACTCGTCTTCGTAGGAAGGTCAGTTGCAGTAATGCAGTAATGCAGCTACTCACTTCAAAACTTATTTATATATTCGAGTCAGTTTATGTAGGTGAGGCAAACAGACTATATGAAGATGGTATCTGTTCTTTCGGACATGCCCGGGTTCGAGGCCCGGTCAGGGCACACATTTTCAACTGTCCCCGTTGATTTATATTAACGCCTGTCACCAGCTTAGTGTCTTGATTTAATTATCATTGCAAATAGACTGGTGTGCAATCTTAAGGACGGAAGTGACTTTCGCATGATGTGTCATTGCCAAATAACATGTTGTCGTTGTGGTCTTCAGTCTTCAGACTGGTTTGATGCAGCTCTCCATGCTACTCTATACTGTGCAGGCTTCTTCATTTCCAAGTAACTACTGCACCCTACGTGCTTCTGAATCCACTTAGTGAATTAATCTCTTGGTTTGCCTCTACGATTTTTACCCTCCACGCTGCCCTCCAATACTAAATTGGTGATCCCTTGATGCCTCAGAACATGTCCTGCCAACTGGTCCCCTCTTCTAGATAAGTTGTGTCCCAAATTCCTCTTCTCCCCAATTCTGTTCAGTACCTCTTCTTTATATATATTAAGATGATATCTGATCTTTCGGACATGTCCGAAAGAACAGGTACCATTGGCGACCGTGCACCTCGTTAGATTGAAATTACAATTAAATCAATAAAATGAAACGAATATCCTTAGCTGCATACAGGCATTGATTTATGTCAACGGGCACAGTTAAAAATGTGTGCCCCGATCGGGACTCGAACCCGGGATCTCCTGGTGAAATGACAAACGCTCTATTCATCTGAGCCATTGAGGACACAGAGGATAAAGCGACTGCAGGGACTTATCTCTGGCATGCCTCCCGTGAGGCCCACATTCTCAACTTATTGTCCCGCATTATATTCGTAGTGCCCCTGCCCATTACACCCATTACTCGCGACTTTATCGATTCCCTTAAGAGTTCGGGCAATGTGTGTGCATCCGCACAGAAGATGGTCAAATGGCCGGTGAGCCTTAACTATATATATGAAGACATTTTCTTTGGGACATGTCCGAAAAAAACAGATACCATCTGCTCATTACAGAAAATACTGTAAACCGAGATTTCGATGCAACACTCTTTTGGTGTCACATCTGTGTGCATGTGCAAGTCCCGCATGCTTTCTCCCGAGTACTTGTATTGTATTGTATTGTATTGTATGTTAACCGGGGATCTAGAAACGACGGAGAGGCTCCGTCCCCGCCGCAGCCGCAGTGGTTCACAACCACACGACGCCTACGGCAGACCACTTCACCCCTCCGCCGTCCCACACCGAACCCAGGGAACGTCTCACACCAGACGAGTATAACCTCTATGTTTGCGTGGTAGAGTAATGGTGGTGTACGCGTACGCGGAGAACTTGTTTGCGCAGCGACCGCCGACATAGTGTCACTGAGGCGGAATAAGGGGAACCAGTCCGCATTCGCCGAGGCAGATGGAAAACGGCCTAAAAACCATCCACAGACTGGCCGGTTCACCGGACCTCGACACAAGTCCGCCGGGCGGATTCGTGCCGTGGACCAGGCGCTCCCTCCCGCCCGGAAAGCTGTACGTTAGACTGCACGGCCAACCGGGCGGGCCCCGAGTACTTAGTTATGTAATTACGTTTGAATTCAGTGACCAGTTGAATACAATACAAAATGGTGCTCACCAAGAAACAGCGCATGTTCACTGTCGAGTGTTATGTGAAGCAAAATTCGTAGAAAACGTATGCGGAACTCTTTGCACAAAGATTTAAGACTGAAAGTGTTTTGTCAAAACTTCCAGCTAAGACCTCCGGCGAAGTCTGTAATCAACTTATTGGTGAAATGGAGAGAAACATCTCGGTAGTGAATTAAAAACGTAAATATACGAGAAGAGTTCGAACACGAAAAAGCATTGTTGAAGTGAAGGAAAGTGTGTAAAATCCGAAGAAACTTCTGCGCCGTTGATGTGTGCAGGTGGTAATAAGAGATCATCATGTCAAAACGTTATCAAAAAGGACTAGTATCTTTATCCTTACAAATTTATGGCTGTGAATAGTTTAAAGCGTATTGAGCTCTGCCGTTGGTTTCTGAGTCAAGTGGAATCACGATGTTTGGATCGTTGGTTTTTCCTTTCTTCACATGAGCTGGGGACGCGTGAGCACGCCAGTCCTCTGTGACCTAAGCTCTGGTCGTGCAGTACCGCGCAGCGTGGGGGTGAATGTTTGCCACAGAGCACAGGGACCTTGGCTTAACTGCTCGGATCGCGAGGATTCTACGGATGTCTATCAATCCCCAGGTATTATTCGCCGAAGAGACCCGTGGCCGTTGAGATGGAGCCTGCTGCACCATAGTTGTACAAGACTTACCCAGGCAAAGGGAGCTCTTTCTGGGTGGATGCTAACTTCCCTGCTTGTGGAACTTCCTTGAATCCTAAATCTCCTTTATCACTCCCAGTGGTTCTGATGATTCGTTGGACAGTTTTAACATCTAAACTCCAAAAAGATCACGAATGGCTAGTCCACATTAGACGTCTGTGAATGTAAGAGAAAACATTAATAGCATAGGCCACATCTTCTATTACGTACTGTATTTATTGTTTAAAGCATAGGTAACATACAGTTGAAAAATTGACACCCATCTATATCCATAATGTTTCAGAGGGACTTGCAGGGCGACTTAAATCTATCAACAGGCTGGCCAGTGGTACACTCTCGATCGAGACATTGAAAGCTATCCAGGAGAACAAGTCGTTAATTGACAAATTTCTTGGAGAATATACTATCAACAGTGAGTTGCACAATGAGATAAATCGTTGCAGAGGGTTTGTAACTTAATTGGACATTATGGACATCTATCCCAAAGAGCTCCAGTAGGCATGGAAAAGCATAAGTGTCACTGAAGAGCAGAATTTCATGAAAAGGATTGATGGTGAAGTAGCCATCCTTTACCCTGACCTTCAGATTACCGAATTTGCCTGAATATATTGCGACAGGCTATCTCCGCCTTCATATGAGGTCCTATGTGTGTAACCCAATGCGCTGCTTTGGGTGTCAGCGCTTCGGTCATACCAACATTGTTTGTGATGATCAGCTACGTGCGGAAGATGAGACGCCGCTGCTAGCGAACAAGGTATTCATTGTACTGCCCCACCCACGTGTGGTAATTGCTCCAAAGTCCATTCAATCAGCCGGCCGTGGTGGTCGAGCAGTTCCAGACGCTTCAGTCCGGAATCGCGCGACTGCTACGGTCGCAGGTTCAAATCCTGCCTCGGGCATGGATGTGTGTGATGTTCTTAGGTTAGTTAGGTTTAAGTAGTTCTAAGTTCTAGGGGACTGATGACCTCAGATGTTAAATTCCACAGTGCTCAGAGCCATTTGAACTACTTTCTTTCATTCAGTCTCACACAAGAGAAGCCAGGAGATTCAAGTTTCCTAACGTATCTCGTGCTGTGACGCAAAGATGGAGTTTAAGGCCGCACAGCCACCCAGTTTCGTGAAGTCGTTTGCCTCAGCATTGTAGCTCCTACACAGAAGAACAGAGCTGACACTCAGATTTTGACAGCTGAACAGCGCACTTGAACCTTCGACCGTAAATGAAGCTTCAAGCCTGCAACACGCCACAGAAATAATTGCAGATTCTCATATCGGAAAGGATAACAGACCATCGCGGCAGACGGAAACGCAAAGTCCAAGCTGCGGACGAAGCCATCTGACCATCCTGTCTGATACGTCATTCGATGACCATATCTGTGATGGTATGGGTGCAATTTTAGTGGAATCTGAATGGGTTTAGAACACATGTAGAACTACGTCTGTTAGTTTATGGGTAGAGCAATGCGTATCTTTCTTGAGGAGACCATTTTAAACCATCTGAAACCCCTGAGAAACGGATTTCAGCCTCAAAAAAAAAAAAAAAAGAAAACGCTTTTAGTGTAGAGAGAGCTAAAAGAGGAGTGGCCGTCTTCGCAAACAACGCCTACCACTCATCGCCACTCTCCATGACAACCAGGCTACAAGCAGTCGCTGTATCGGTGCGTGTGGATCATAGGCTGACAATCTGTTCACTCTAACTACCACCACGGAAGGTACTAGAGAAGTGGCTCTTAGTGAACTTACTCAGCTCCCACAATCTTTCCTCCCGCTGTGATGTTTTTAACGCACACAATGTTCTTTGGGACTTTGCAATCACCTCCCCAAATGGCAGAGCAATTGAGAGTCTTTTCATGTCACCATTCGCATGTTTATTGAACGTGGGGCAGAGGACGAACTTCAGTAATGCAACAGAATCGTTCGTTGCTATCGTCACTCCTTATACCCTGCAGCTTTCGCACATACCGGTCGGTAGGACGTGGTCAATGACTTGCACTCAAGTGATCACATCCCGACCTGGATTCACGTGCAAGAGAGTGTGGTGTCGGAACGCCGGCCTGGGGTGGCCGAGCGGTTCTAGGCGCTTCAGTCTGGAACCGCGTGATCGCCACGGTCGCAGGTTCGAATCCTGCCTCGTGCATGGATGTGTGTGATGTCCTTAGGTTAGTTAGGTTTAAGTAGTTTTACGTTACAAGGGACTGATGACCTCAGAAGTTAAGTCCCATAGTGCTCAGAGCCATTTGAACCATTTGGTGTCGGAAAGAAAGCCGCCACGGTAGGAACTCAGCAGGGGAGACTTAGAGTGAACACCGAGACAGCGCCCAGAAATGGGTGGATCATATTACAAAACCGATCCAAGACGCCGCAGTCTTCAGACCAGCTGAAAAAGCAGTCTGTTTCGTGGTGGAGCGACGAATGCCCCTCCGCAATCAGGACCACGTGGTCGGCTCTACGTAGGTTCAAGTTCCAGCCAACTGCAGAGAATCTCGTAGCCTTTCGCGTAGTGGGAGGGAAATATCACCGAATTAATACACAGAAAGAAAAGAAACCTTGGCAACAGTTTCTGACCACCATAAACCCTCTAAAGTACAACCGAATACGCGACTATCAGGAAGATTTATAGGAGAAGAGGGAGATGCCCAGCATCTGCTGTAATGGGGAATGGAGGTCTACAGAACAACCCACGAGACATTGTCAAGACTCTGGCGATCTATTTTAACCCAGTTACCACTACTGATATTTAGGATTCAGATTTCCAACGAT
Source organism: Schistocerca serialis cubense (assembly GCF_023864345.2). NCBI lineage: Eukaryota > Metazoa > Arthropoda > Insecta > Orthoptera > Acrididae > Schistocerca > Schistocerca serialis. The sequence goes on from NC_064638.1 coordinate 337,552,037, forward strand.
ACAGAGCGGCTGTTGAGAGAAGCAATTGGGGGCTTCAGTTCCGCCACTGATAAAGAATGCAACTGACCCTCCTCCACGTGGGAGATGGATTCTACGTTATATGCATTTCGTGACAAATCATCCGGACGTGACGGGTCCATTGCAGTATGTTACGACTCCTCACAGGCCAGAGGAAAGAAATTCTCCTCGGTCTTTTTAACATATTTGGGAGGAAGGAAACTTTCCTGACACATAGTGAGAGGCGATTTTAGTTCCCTTTTTAAAGTGTGCGAAGGACTGCGCGTATCCGAGTAGTTACCGTAGCTTCGCCTTCACTAGCTGGGTGAGAAATACCTTGCAGCAGATGGCCAACTGCCGCCTTGTCTCGACTTTAGAATCCAGACAACTTCTTGGTTGCTTTCAATGTAGGTTCTACATCTACATCTACACGACTACTCTGCAATTCACATTTAAGTGCTTGGCAGAGGGTTCATCGAACCACAATCATACTATCTCTATCATTCCACTCCCGAACAGCGCGCGGGAAAAACGAACACCTAAACCTTTTTGTTCGAGCTCTGATTTCTCTTATTTTATTTTGATGATCATTCCTACCTATGTAGGTTGGGTTCAACAAAATATTTTCGCATTCGGAAGAGAAAGTTGGTGAGTGAAATTTCGTAAATAGATCTCGCCGCGATGAGAAACGTCTTCGCTTTAATGAGTTCCATCCCAACTCGCATATCATATCTGCCACACTCTCTCCCCTATTACGTGGTAATACAAAACGAGTTGCCCTTTTTTTGCACCCTTTCGATGTCCTCCGTCAATCCCACTTGGTAAGGACCCCACACCGCGCAGAAATATTCTAACAGAGGACGAACGAGTGTAGTGTAAGCTGTCTCTTTAGTGGACTTGTTGCATCTTCTAAGTGTCCTGGCTATGAAACGCAACCTTTGGCTCGCCTTCCCCACAATATTATCTAAGTGGTCTTTCCAACTGAAGTTGTTCGTAATTTTAACACCCAGGTACTTAGTTGAATTGACAGCGTTGAGAATTGTACTATTTATCGAGTAATCGAATTCCAACGGATTTCTTTTGGAACTCATGTGGATCACCTCACAATTTTCGTTATTCAGCGTCAACTGCCACTTGCCACACCATACAGCAATCTTTTCTAAATCGCTTTGCAACTGATACTGGTCTTCGGATGACCTTACTAGACGGTAAATTACAGCATCATCTGCGAACAACCTAAGAGAACTGCTCAGATTGTCACCCACGTCATTTACATAGATCAGGAACAGCAGAGGTCCCAGGACGCTTCCCTGGGGAACACCTGATATCACTTCAGTTTTACTCGATGATTTGCCGTCTATTATTACGAACTGCACCTTCCTGACAGGAAATCACGAATCCTGTCGCACAACTGAGACGATACCCCATAGGCCCGCAGCTTGATTAGAAGTCGCTTGTGAGGAACGGTGTCAAAAGCTTTCCGGAAATCCAGAAATACGGAATCAACCTGAGATCCACTGTCGATAGCGGACATTACTTCGTGCGTTGCACAAGAACGATGTTTTCTGAAACCATGCTGATTACGTATCAATAGGTCGTTCCCTTCGAGGTGATTCATAATGTTTGAATACAGTATGTGCTCCAAAACCCTACTGCAAACCGACGTCAATGATATAGGTCTGTAGTTCGATGGATTACTCCTACTACCCTTCTTAAACACTGATGCGACCTGCGCAATTTTCCAATCTGTAGGTACAGATGTATCGGTGAGCGAGCGGTTGTATATGATTGCTAAGTAGGGAGCTATTGTATCAGCGTATTCTGAAAGGAACCTAATCGGTATACAATCTGGACCTGAAGACTTGCCCGTATCAAGCGATTTGAGTTGCTTCGCAACTCCTAAGGTATCTACTTCTAAGAAACTCATGCTAGCAGCTGTTCGTATTTCAAATTCTGGAATATCCCATTCGTCTTCCCTGGTGAAGTAATTTCGGAAAACTGCGTTCAATAACTCCGCATTAGCGGCACAGTCGTCGGTAACCGTACCATCGGCACTGCGCAGCGAAGGTATTGACTGCGTCTTGCCGCTTGTGTACGTTACATACGACTAGAATTTCTTCGGATTTTCTACCAAATTTCGAGACAATGTTTCGTTGTGGAACCTATTAAAGGCATCTCGCATTGAAGTCCGTGCCAAATTTCGTGCGTCTGTAAATTTTAGCCAATCTTCGGAATTTCGCGTTCTTCTGAACTTCGCATGCTTTTTCCGTTGCCTCTGCAACAGCGTTCGGGCCTGTTTTGTGTACCATGGGGGATCAGTTCCATCTCTTACCAATTTATGAGGTATGAATCTCTCAATTGATGTTGCTACTATATCTTTGAATTGCATAGTCAGTTCGGAAGGAATGGAGATTGTCTCTTAGGAAGGCTTCTAGTGACACTTTATCCGCTTTTTTAAATAAAATTATTTTGCGCTTGTTTCTGGTGGATTTGAAAGAACGGTATTGAGCCTAGCTACAACGACCTTGTGATCACTAATCCCTGTATCAGTCATGATGCTCTCTATTAGCTCTGGATTGTTTGTGGCTAAGAGGTCAAGTGTGTTTTCGAAACCATTTACAATCCGCGTAGGTTCGTGGACTAACTGCTCGAAATAATTTTCGGAGAAAGCATTTAGGACAATCTCGGAAGATATTTTCTGCCTACCACCGGTTTTGAACATGTATTTTTGCCAACATATCGAGGGAAGGTTGAAGTCCCCACCAACTATAACCGTATGAGTGGGGTATTTATTTGTTACGAGACTCAAATTTACTCTGAACTGTTCAGCAACTATATCATCGGAGTCTGGGGGTCGGTAGAACGAGCCAATTATTAACTTAGTTCGCCTGTTAAGTATAACCTCCACCCATACTAATTCGCACAGAGTATCTACTTCTACTTCACTACAAGATAAACCACTACTGACAGACACAATCACTCCACCACCAATTCTGCCTAATCTATCTTTCCTGAACACCGTTTGAGACTTCGTAAAAATTTCTGCAGAACTTATTTCAGGCTTTAGCCAGCTTTCTGTACCTATAACGATTTCAGCTTCTGTGCTTTCTATTAGCGCTTGTAGCTCAGGGACTTTCCCAGCACAACTACAACAATTTACAACTACAATTCCGCCTGTTCCTTGATCCAAGCACGTCCTGTATTTGCCATACACCCTTTGAGATTGCAGCCCACCCCGTACTTTTCCGAGGCCTTCTAACCTAAAAATCCGTCCAGTCCACGCCACACAGCCTCCGCTACCCGTGTAGCCGCCAGCTGAGTGTAGTGAACTCCTGACCTATTCAGCGGAACCCGAAACCCCACCACCCTATGGCGCAAGTCAAGGAATCTGCAGCCAACACGGTCGCAAAACCGTCTGAGCCTCTGATTCTGACACTCCACCCGGCTCTGGACCAAAGGTCCGCAGTCGGTTCTGTCAACGATGCTGCAGATGGTGAGCTCTGCCTTCATCTCGTAAGCAAGACCGGCGGCCTTCACCAAATCAGATAGCCGCTGGAATCCAGAGAGAACTTCCTCAGATCCAAAGCGACACACGTCATTAGTGCCGACATGTGCCACCACCTGCAGCTGGCTGCACCCTGTGCTCTTCATGTCATCAGGTTCAGGAGATATAGCATTACCTTTGATAACCTGGCCTCCTTGTGCTGTTTTAGAAACAGAGTCAGCAACGTCTTCTCTCTTTGCTTTGATCGGATGAATGTTGTCTGTGAAAGTGCTGTTTTAAGTGTGACTGTCTTTTTCATAGCTGTTAATAGTATCACATCGTTTGTTAAACGTCCTGTCCAGTGTTGCTTGTTTGTTGAGGACTTCGCTATTTTTTTATTTCCTTCTGTAATCTTGCAGCAATAGCTCATCGTTTGAAAATGACTATTCGATGGCTGCGTACAACCGGAGCAGTTTTATTTCTCCACCGAGAAGTTTGTGTTTTTTAACCGGTCACGTTCTATGTTAAGCTTACCTGAGATGTGGACAGGGGACACTTCTAATTTTAACAACACAAGAAGGTTCTGGTCCACACATTTGATGCTAAACTTATGTTGTTTCCACACTTTAGTTAGACTTGAAAAGACCGTCCCTGAGAGCACCCAGCATGTTAAAATGTCTTGCCCACAACTCCCAGGAGCTTGGACTCTTCTGCTCCAGTTTTGCAGAGTCGTGGTGCAATTTCGGCTTGATTAAGGGTGCACGGTACATAGGTCTACAAGACCCTCTAAATGTTGGGCGCTGTGGACCATCAAGGAATTCGGCTGGCCTTTGGAGCCGAGCCCTGAGGCTAGTGATCCGCCGCTACGCATCAGGACGGCTCCTCATGGTGAGACAGGCTTAGAAAACATTTGACCACGCCAAACACATCTGCATACCGTACCATGACTCGGTCGCCAATAGAGAGGCATTTTCACAATCCACAACGAGCGACGAGGCTTTGAGTGATTCGCGTGAAGGGTTGCTTTTTAGAGATAGGTGTCATTAGCTTTAATGTTTTACGCCAAGGTTGGAGCAGCTCTCCACTTTGGCTCCTACAGAGGCCCAGAGTCTAAAGAGAGATTGCATTCCAGATTTTATGTTCCCATCTCTGTTTTGAAACTAGTGTACACTGATGGCTCCAAAGAAGGGGGGATTCACTTGGCTTTTCGGTAGTGTTTCCTGACTGTATATTCAGGATTCGCCTTCCCTGTGAATGCACCGTTTACCAAAAAGCTCCATGCGATCCTGGAAGCACTGGAAGAGATGAAGCGTCTTCAGGGCAAACAGTTTCTCCTCTGTCCTGGTTTCTTTAGTGCCATACAATCACTGCGGCAAATGTACCCAGCATAGAATCTGGTCCAGGTAATACAAGGCCAATTGTAACATCGCAGCGATGTGGCACGAATAAATATGTACACTGTCGATGCACTCTCACAGGTTCCGTCTCATCTTGTGAAAAAAGCAAACCAAATCTCTTAATGTATTGTTTTATTTAAAACGTCGTTTCGGCCACTGTCGTCATCAAATCAAAACTTAGAACTTGTAATACAGTAATCAATGCACTCTTGAGCAGGCCGTCAAATCCGTTGGCCATGCGGAACTGACGAACTGACTTTTCCAAGCGACTTACAAGGGGACCAAGCCAAATCATTATCACCGATTGTGTCCAAATTTATGATACATGCAGTATATGGCCAGAAATGAAAGTGACAGAGGTGTAAGCTCGAGATAGCATTTAGAAAACATAGCAGTTCTGGCACGGCTGGAGCTAGTAGTTAGCCATTTCTGTCCGCGTAGTTCCCGGGCAGCGGTTGGCGCGGAAGAATGTGTACAGAACGGTAATCGGAAAGCCACAGGGTCGACTCCGCAATGCAAACTTATTGTATTTTCGCTTATTACGTTGTTTAACCGAAATAATGCTCAATATATTGTATCAAACAATGGAAAATCCAGGATGGAATGTAACAATATCTGAGAAGGCAAGTTGCTACTCACCATATAGTGGAGATGCTGAGTGGCGATAGGCACAATAAAAAGGTTATATTGTAAGTATTTATATTTTCATACAAGGCATGAGAAGGAAAATTTGAGACGGCAACAAAATTTCCAAGGAATGGTTGTACCTGACAGCGTCCACTAGGACTCTGCAAACAACTTTGCAAAAAGGGATTGTAATTAAAGTGTAATTTTATAACGTATGCAAAATTGCGAGAAAATTACTATTTCCCCAGTTTTTAGTATGAATATCATCCCAAGCACGTGAAAATCGTCAACTGCAAAATAATAAACGTGTATAACTTTGTGTACTAAATTCACGTGTAAGCCTTGCAATACCTTCCTGAAAACTTACCTACAATTAAAAATTTCCTTTGCGTTTCCTTTTGATGGCTTTAGTGAAAATAACTACAATATGTCACATTATATCAGTTTATTTGCAGTGAGAGTAATATAAAAGCTGAAAACAAAAAAAAAAGTTTTCCGTACAGTGAATGAATCAACCGCCCGACCCTCCGATTATTGGTCAGCACGCTTTCCATTTTTTTAATGTATATGAAAAATGAGTACTGTTGATAAAATATAAACTTAAAAAATTTAACGAGGCTCGATCTAGCGAGTCAGCGATTACGGAGCTTGAACGCTAACCACTTTTTATTTTTCCAGTAGCAGCAGGAAAGACCAGACACAGTCAGCCTCGGGGTGGATGGAGACAAGGTAGGCAGGGGTCAAATCTCGAGGCCTGGCTACGATGCCTCAAAAAATGGTTCAAATGGAACTTAACATCTGAGGTCATCAGTCCCCTAGACTTAGAACTACTTAAACCTAACTGACCTAAGGACATCACACACATCCACGACCGAGGCAGGATTCGAACCTGCGACCGTAGCTGTTGCGCGGTTCCGGACTGAAGCGCCTAGAAACGCTCGGCCACCGCGGCCGACCATGATGCCTCCGCACCCGCTTATCAGTGTGCTGGTCCCTCACGTGGTACTGCCCTTTTTATTTTTTTTATTTCTTTGAAACCTTACAACGTACTACTGAAAAAAGAAAGAAGCAAAATCGGAGTTAATCCCCCACGACTTTCGCCACTGAAAAAGGAAAATGAAGCATTTACAGTGGTGATGCAACAATTTTTTTGCTTTTTGTTTGTTTTTTGATAATTAAGAAAAAAAAGGCAAACGGGCCACAAAAATCAAATGCACTGTGTAACATTACACCCGAAAAGGAACCATGACGAACATACTACGAGGATCAGTTAGTTAACCCACCAGTCTTTTTTTTTTTTTTTTTTTTTTTACCAAATGCAAGGTAGAATTCTACGCATACAAATCCTTGACAATTAAATAGTAGATAGCATTTTCGTAAAATGCGCACGATAGCGTGGCATCCTTTGACCGTCCAATTGGCCGTAAACATATACTGGCAAAATGCACAAGGGTCCGGGTCTACCAGCTCTCCCCCCAATGAAAGTAATGCCCGACAAGCCACACAACTTCTTCGTGCCCAGAACAGGGATGCAGGAGAATCTCACCGGAGATTGTCGTTTCCATCGTCCCGCCAAGGAAGGCCAATTGACGGAGGAGCCACGTCCAATGCCAGCGTCCACAGACGACCAACCGAACAGGTAATATATCTGCTTTATGGCAACGGCTGCATACGTCTGTCTCGATAAGGCCAATGCGAAAAATCGAGGGTTCGTGGGGACAAGTTTAAGAACGACTTGGTACAATGAGGACGCCACTTGCCTCGGAAAAGTGGGTAACCTGACCAGAGAACCTTCCAACCCGTCTCTGGCGGCAGGGACTACACAGAGGAAACACCATCTGCAAACGCCCAGCAACATAACAGCGATTCTGCAGAGAGATGCGATGGGAACAGAATATCAGTTCCCAAACAACTGACATCAATAAAACATTCCCGAAATGCTTTAATTTGTTATTTATGCTATCGAGATCTACGGGAGTGGTTAAGTACGCAGCCGGAAACAGACGAAAAAGCGAGCTCTAATGATTGGGGGACGCGAAGCCACCTTAAAATAGTGCGTCCGAAAAAATAAAGCAGAAGTCTTGGCCCGAACATCAGGGAGGTCCATACCTCCCTGTAGCGCAACTTTACGCCAGCAGAGGAAAGGTTCAGTTGATGAAAGGACGAGGCCACAATTCTCAAACATGATTGACTTTACGAGTATAACTCTCTGAGTAAGTTTCATTCCTTGGTACCTATTTAAAAAAAAATATTAGTCTAATTAAATACAGAAATCTCTAAAACAAATTCAAGCTGACAAGTAAATGACTTCAGAGTTAACTTCCGCACCGGCCGGGATAGCCGAGTGGTTCTAGGCGCTACAGTCTCTAACCGCGCAACCGCTAGGTCGCAGGTTCGAATCCTGCGTCGGGTATGGATGTGTGTGACGTCCTTAGGTTAGTTAGACATAAGTAGTTCTAAGTTCCAGGGGACTGACGACCTGAGCAGTTAAGCCCCATAGTGCTGAGATCCATTTGAAGTTAACTTCCGCAATAGTTCAACACAGGATCATCAAACAACATTACACAAACTCGTGGTTTTAAAATTAAGCCACCACTCACGCAACTACAAATGCATCAAGAGATAATGGTTGTAATTGCAGGCGTATACTTAAAGCAGGATTACACACCTTTCCGTTCATTACACATGAACTGCCGCTCTTGGTACGAGCCCTTTTACTCTCCAACAGTGAACGGGCCCATCACTGATACGATGTCGTTGTACACACGGGAGAGAACACCAAGTAACAAGACAAGCTCCTAAAAGACACAAACAGATGGTGTTCATTCAACAAGCCTCAAAAACACATTCATACGTGTTTCAGGTAATACAGGCCAGATACTAATGACAATTTAAGCTATGACCTGGAAAACTTCAAGCAACCAATTGTTCCAGAAAATAAAATTAAAAAAAATTAACCACACATGATAAACCATCAAAACACGGGCATTTCACTACTAAGGAAATCGTTCAGGACTGGCAGTTGGCAATGCCCATAGCACAGATTGAAGTAGCTGATGTGAATTTCGAATGAGGCAACAAGAGGGAGCAATACATTAAATTCCGTTGTTACCACAGTTCATGGGCTGAAATTTTGCTCTCGTAATTAAAAAAAAGAAAAAAAAACAAAGAAAGCCTATCCATGGTTCCAAATCCGTCTTGAGCAGAAACAAGGCAGTCCACTCAAAGTCCCGTCAACCAATGAACGTCAGAATGACCAACACCAGTGCCAACAGTCTCAGTTCTACGCGTTGCCACCTTATACCGTCGCCCAGCGTGCTTCCAAACACAGTGAAACGTCCCCTTAGAAAAATTAATGAAATACTGTGCTGAAAAACCTCTTACGTTATTTGATTTTCAAACAGCTGAGCAATACTGAACGTATTCAGACATTTCTCTCTTTACTTATTCTGATCAGCAATAAACTGACACACAATATTTTTAGCGCAACGCAATCTGACTTTCAATAATCCCTACAAAAGAAAGGCCCTGACTAACAGTAACCTATACCTTTCATGAATCACTTACCTAACAAAAATATTCGTTACTCGAACTACTGCAATGCAGCGAGTGCCAATACTGCCAGCTAAATAAAAGATTCTAACTACTGAAGGCACTAACTACTGATAGGCAAAGTTAGCAAATGAAAGATTTTCATAAAGAACAAACAATGTATTTACGTTAATAATGTTCAAAAGTAATTATATATATGATCAGTTCATGATATGCAGTATTACAAATTTACTCTTTCTGATGGACACACGTCCAGATCGTCCGCTCTCAAAATTCTGCCATCACTCTCCCTGCATCCACCACTGCTGGCGGCTCACCTCCAACTGCGCAACGCTACGCGCTGTTCACATCCAACCGCCCAACAAATGGCTCTGAGCACTACGGGACTTAACATCTGAGGTCATCAGTCCCCTTGAACTTAGAACTACTTAAACCTAACTACCCTAAGGGCAGCACACAACACCCAGTCATCACGAGGCAGAGAAAATCCAACCGCCCAACACTGCAATAGCAAATATTCCAACAATGCAAACTAGCCATAGACTGCACACAGCACAGAGATTTTCATACAGAGCGCTACGTGGCGTTACCAACATAAAAACCTAAACAGCCTACTTCCAACAGTGCATGCGCGACTCACATTTGCTAGTGGCTCGGTGTTCACTCTCTCTTCCCGTGCCTCGCCTCAGGCGGGCGCTATACAGGGTGTTACAAAAAGGTACGGCCAAACTTTGAGGAAACATTCCTCACACACAAAGAAAGAAAAGATGTTATATGGACATGTGTCCGGAAACGCTTAATTTCCATGTTAGAGCTCATTTTAGTTTCGTCAGTATGTACTGTACTTCCTCGATTCACCGCCAGTTGGCCAAATTGAAAGAAGGTAATTTTGACTTCGGTGCTTGTGTTGATATGCGACTCATTGCTCTACAGTACTAGCCTCAAGCACTTCAGTACGTAGCATCAACAGGTTAGTGTTCATCATGAACGTGGTTTTGCAGACAGTGAAATGTTTACAAATGCGGAGTTGGCAGATGCCCATTTGGTGTATGGATTAGCACGGGGAAATAGCCGTGGCGCGGTACGTTTGTATCGAGACAGATTTCCAGAACGAAGGTGTCCCGACAGGAAGACGTTCGAAGCAATTGATCGGCGTCTTAGGGAGCACGGAAAATTCCAGCCTATGACTCGCGACTGGGGAAGACCTAGAACGACGAGGACACCTGCAATGGACGAGGCAATTCTTCGTGCAGTTGACGATAACCCTAATGTCAGCGTCAGAGAAGTTGCTGCTGTACAAGGTAACTTTGACCACGTCACTGTGTGGAGAGTGCTACGGGAGAACCAGTTGTTTCCGTACCATGTACAGCGTGTGCAGGCACTATCAGCAGCTGATTGGCCTCCACGGGTACACTTCTGCGAATGGTTCATCCAACAATGTGTCAATCCTCATTTCAGAGCAAATGTTCTCTTTACGGATGAGGCTTCATTGCAGCGTGATCAAATTGTAAATTTTCACAATGAACATGTGTGGGCTGACGAGAATCCGCACGCAATTATGCAATGACGTCATCAACACAGATTTTCTGAGAACGTTTGGGCAGGCATTGTTGGTTATGTCTTGATTGGGCCGCATGTTCTTCCACCTACGCTCAATGGAGCACCTTATCATGATTTCATACGGGATACTCTGCCTGTGCTGCTAGAACATGTGCCTTTACAAGTACGACACAACATGTGGTTGATGCACGATTGAGCTCCATTCGGTGAGCGATGGATTGGTAGAGGCGGACCAATTCCATGGCCTCCACGCTCTCCTGACCTCAACCCTCGTGACTTTCATTTATGGGGGCATTTGAAAGCTCTTGTCTACGCAACCCCGGTACCAAATGTAGAGACTCTTCGTGCTCGTATTGTGGACGGCTGTGATACAATACGCCATTCTTCAGGGCTGCATCAGCGACGAGGAGTGGGCGCGGTCCCTGTGCTAGTGCCTCGTCTCCGGTGAACTGGTACCGACAGTTGGACGCAACCTGAAATTTTTTTTTTCCCAAACACGCACTGGAATAGAATGAGCTGAACAACAAGTGGCTGTAGGGTTTGTGCTGTGTATCGGCTCCTTGTTAAAAGTCGAACAGGCGGGACACAGCCCACTAGCACCATTGAAGACGGGGGATAATGGCCTCGCGAAAGCCGCAGTGGATGCCGCCTCGCAGCGCAGGCTGCAGGCGCGCCACGCCTCGCGGCAGCTGTCGCTCTCATTTCCCATCACGGCGCTTTAAAATGTATAGAAAACAGAGAGTGCGTACAAAAAGGCGGCATGATGGGAGTGCGCTGCTGCGGCGCGGCGCGGGCGGAAGGAAGCGGGCAGGCCCGGCGTTATTTTATGCTGATGAGGGCAGCTGGGCTGGGCTGGCTGCAGCGCGCGCCTCGCGGTAACCAGAGCCAGCCCAGCCCAGCCAGGCGGCGCGGCGGGGCCCGGATTATTTAATTTGCCATCTGTTGAGCAGCCGCACGCGCCACGGTTGCGCGCCGCGTCTCGGTGCGCTGCGCGGCGCTGCACGCACTGCCTGCTCTCACAATGCGGCCGTCCATCCAGAAGGGGGCACTCGTACAAAAAGCTCTACACCCCTCCCCTCCCCACCTCCCTCCTACCTACTCCCTTTCCCCCTCCTGCGCCCCCGGCATCTGCTGCCGCCGCAAGAGCTGCACAGTCTACTCTACTTGCAGCCCGGCAGCTGAAAGCGAAACGCCCTGGTCCCCCGTCTTCCCCTGTTCTGGCCTTCTCATTACATTCCACTCGGCCGCCTCAAGCCGAATGAGGGGCGGTTTGAATGAAGACGCAACTTCATTCACATACTACACGAGCCGCCGCTGCGTCGTAGCAGATTGTTGCTGTATGGCCGGCCGAGGTGGCCGAGCGGTTCTAGGCGCTACAGTCTGGAGCCACGCGACCGCTACCATCGCAGGTTCGACTCCTGCCTCGGGCATGGATGTGTGTGATGTCCTTATGTTAGTTAGGTTTAAGTAGTTCTAAATTCTAGGGGACTGATGACCTCAGAAGTTAAGTCCCATAGTGCCCAGAGTCAGCCAGCCTTAAGGTGCTATCCGATCAGACTCGTGAGAACAGGTAAAAAGCTTCTCTCTCCAGGGGAGTGTGTGCTGCCTCAAACTTCTTGAGATGAAAACTGTATGACGCACCAAGACTGGAACCCAGGATCTTGCCTTAAAGCTGAAAGGCCGGATTACGAGTACTGACTCAATAGCCCATTAAGTAAGAGCATTGTCCGCTGAAGGTATTCCTCCATACTCGAGTCCTGTTCCAACAAATTATTCTGTTTTGTCAGAAACACTCGGTGCAGACAGAAGTAAGAATGATTTCAGGTGTGCCGCAGGGGAGTGTCGTAGGACCGTTGCTATTCACAACATACATAAATGACCTTGTGGATAACATCGGAAGTTCACTGAGGCTTTTTACAGATAATGCTGTAGTATATCGAGACGTTGTAACAATGGAAAATTGTACTGAAATGCACGAGAATCTGCAACGAATTGACGCATGGTGCAGGAAATGGCAATTGAATCTCAATGTAGACAAGTGTAATGTGCTGCGAATACACAGAAAGAGAGATCCTTTATCATTTAGCTACAATATAGCAGGTCAGCAACTGGAAGCAGTTAATTCCATAAATTATCTGGCTGTAGGCATTAGGAGTGATTTGAAATGGAATGATCATATAAAGTCACCGAGGAGTCAAGCAGTATATTGCTCCCTCCTACGTATATCTCGCGAAGAGACCATGAGGATAAAATCAGAGAGATTAGAGCCCACATAGAGGCATACCGACAATCTTTCTTTCCAAGAACAATACGAGACTGGAATAGAAGTGAGAACCGATAGAGGTACTCAAAGTACCGTCCGCCACACACCGTCAGGTAGCTTGCGGGGTATGGATGTAGATGTACAAGGATTTATTCTGGTAACAAGTCTCTACCTCTGGTGAGCCCATTTTTACTTGACGTCCTGCCTTACAGTAGTGTTAGTACCGCAAAGTGAGCGAGAGAGCGCCTGTGAAGTCTGAGTTACTTGTAAGGCTGTGAAGCGGGTCATGAGGCGTGCCTGGATAGCTTAACCGGTGGAGTAATTGCCCGTGAAGGGCCAAGGTTCCAGATTATGAGTCCCGGTACGGCACACAGTACTGATATGTCACGAAATTTCAGAAAACGCACACTCCGCTGCACACTTAAAACTCATCGTGAGTCAAGTGTGTTTCAGTGTAAACTCGTAATTTTTATAATTTCCATGAAAAAGTGTTGTGTTGCCATCGACGTCGAGAGTATTTGAGATAGTTCATGAGGTCATGAGGTCAGTTAGACAAGGCTTCTGATAGGTGGAAACTAGGTACCGGTAGTTTTGAAGCTGTGAGGACGGATCGTCAATTGTCCGTGGATAGCACTGTTGGTAAGAGCATTTCTTCCAACTGAAAAGTTATCAAGTTCGAGTCCCGATCCAGCCTACAGCTTTCAACAAAACGAGAAGATTTGGGCTGCCTAAGGACATATCCTAATCTTAAACACAATGACATGAATCGATGGAAACAAAATTATGTCAAAGAATCCACACGAGTTGAAGAAATATTACTCCCGTGAAAAAAAAGAACCCTTGTATCACTCGCGAAACTTTAAAATAGAAGACGTTAGAGAAGAGGCGAATCTCGCCAACTGGATTGCAGAAAAACTTTCGCCGTGGTATCACAAAGTCGATCAATACCGAACATGTTACTGTGCGAAGTATCTTCTCAGAACTCTGATAATCCTTTCTTTGACTGATAGAAACAAGGTCGTTACACTCGACGGCCAGTGTTCAACGAAAAGATAATAAAATTGTCTGAGCCCCACGAAAGTGTAATAGAACAGTTGGTTTTCCAACGAACTCAGATCAGCTGTGAGGGTCGCTGGCTTTTATTTTGTCAATAGATTACAACTGGTTAACCGTCGGGACAGTATTTCTTCCCCGTTTTCTGAATGGACTAGAGGAATTACCCGTTTCGGTCGTAGTTAGAAGTTTGATTTGCTGCACCTTTCCAGATTTGTGTCCCGTGCAAGCCTTGTCATCGCTGCATCACGACGGCACTACTTCTACTTGAAACTTGAATCTGCTTATTTCACCGAAGCCTTGGGCTCTGTCGACAAGTCAAAATCCACCACTCCCCAGCTCCCCCCTCACAGACACACATTTCCTTCCTTTACTAGACTGAATATTTCTTGATCTACCGACCCCTTCGTTTAGTCAAACTGTTCCACAAATTTATTTCCGTCGCACCTCTTCATCAGTTATCCAGTCTACTCATATACTGTCAGGATTCCTCTGCAGCGACACATTTAAGAAGGTTATGTTCTCTTCTTGTCGGTACCGTTGATCGTTCACATTTCAGATGCTACACTTCACATACTTACTTTCAGCTTTCAGAAAGCCATTTCTAACTCTTAAACTTGCAATAAATGTTAAACATCTTTCCATAAACGATTTTCTTGCTATTGCCACAATGCATTTTGTATCCTTCCTACTTCAACCATCGTTATTTTACTGACCAAGTACCAAACCTATTTTACAGCACTTAGTGTCTTTTTTCTAACATAATTCCCTCAGCAACAGCAGATTTAATTGTATGACATGTCACTGGTCTAATGATCTTTCTCGGCTAGCCGAATGTATATGAGACTCACGGGTTTCCAGCAGACCGAGTTCTTGGCGTGAAGTTTTCTGTCGAACTGTCGAAACGGCTTCTTTCTACATATGCTGCAGCGCAACAGACCACACTCTCCCCTCGTCCCAGAGCGGGAGGGAGTAGGAAATGGAAAGGGGGGGGGGGGGGGGAGGAAGAGAGCCATGGTCAGTCAGAATCCACTTCGCATACAGATGTCGCTTGGCTGAGAGCGCTCGCAGCATATTGTGGCCAGCAACAAGCACCAAGCAAAACACTTGATAGGCAGGCGAACGAATCTGACGTGCTGTAATCAGCGCTGCTGAGCACAGCGTTGCATCTGCTTGATGAACGGCAGCCTGCACACACAGTGGATGCTACAGACGCGTGCGTAGCGCCACTCGATCCTCGCTCCAGACACCCAAATCTTTAATGCTTTGCGATGTTCGGAACATTGGTATGACACTATATTTCTTAAGGATCCCGGCGATCTTTGTCGTTACTGGTCCCACTTGTGGTAGAAACGCCAATCGCTTGTTCTCATCCTTTATTACTTCGCAGCTGCACATCGTATGCATTGTCTCCTTGTTTTGTATGTCACTGTCGCCATTCTTCTGGAAGACTCTCCTCAGGAGTTTCGAATCGGTTGAGAGGCCTTTCTGGTCGCTTATGACCTGAGCACTGAGAACAGGGGTTCTCAGAACAGTGCTATGTATCGAAATTTCCTCAAAATAATCCATACATAGCCTGGCTGTTCTTGGTGCCAGGATGGCTCGCATCGCCACACCGACCACCTGATCGCAAAAACGGCCTCCGCCTTCGAAGTGAGTGGTAGTGGGAGGGTGTTGATAAGCTGTCGATATCTGTAGCTTCATATGTTGTGTCAGTAATGTCAACAGATCTTTCAGGGGCACTCAAATTAATAACGGCTCACCACCGGATCATCCTTTATGCGTCGGATGTCCTTCGGCAGTTTCACAAACTGATACATCTCCACGTGATGGACACAGTACCTCAACTAAAGCCATCAATAATTTTCCCAGATATTTGTCCATTTCATATATCGATGAGCTAACGTCGAACGTCGAGACATTCTCTCCTGGTGAACTTCCGGTGTTCAAGCGGAGCTGTCGCTTTCAGCGGCAAGTCAGAAGTCTCCTGGAGTGCAACGATCTTTTTCGACACAGCTGATGCTACATCCTTAGTGAGTTCTTTGTGTGCTAGGTCCTGCAGTAGCATGGAAATACAATACGCTGCAAGTAATTACCCACCCGCATTTCTGTTTTCTTATTTATTATTATACCTGTCCATCTGTTACTACTATTTTATTTTGTTTTATAGACCTGTACTGAACAAACCAGACGTACTGTTCTTCCTGCCACTGCAATTCTCTAATTCCCATTATACCTATTTCTCTTTAGAAGTTCTCTAACGTATCACTACCGTGATCTAGGGATAGCGTCTTTGACTACGAATATTTGTTTAAGTTCCTTCGGATATAAGGAGTCTTCCTCGTTGTGCAAACGGCCTTGTCAGAGAGGGTGGAAGAGGGTAAAAAGGTTCGAGGCACCCTCTTGTCCTTGGAAACTTCCCCTAGAAGGCGGAGGGATCTGCAGTGATCAACGGTATGAGGGTGCAGAAGGCAATGGAAAGCACTGCGTTGAAGACACTTAGCTTCAACTGTTTCTTTCGATGAGAACTTTTATTTTCGGAAATGATATTATACAACACTGATGAATTATTGCGTTTATAATTACAGTAAAACAGACAAGTTTCACATCATTTCGATTTTGGTGCCTTTCAACATGTGTGTATCTCTGTGACACTAAAATACAGTTCAAAATGTTCACTTTAAGATAAAGGAGAAAAACACAGAATATGGAATTCTTTGACTGAGACAGAATTTTTCTTAGTGTTTTACACACGTCGTACCATGTTGTGTACCTTTATTCAGAAAAAAACCACTTCTGGCGGATGCCACGCTGATTCATTCAACCAGATCCACCATTCTCTTAGTAAGGTTACACTATCTCTAGCGACGTCCATGTCAAACAGATGTTAAACTCTAATGATACTTAAATTCATAGGCAAACCATAATGACATCTGCTAAAAGCCTGCTGCTCCACCTTTGCAACCCAGTACTGCCGCGGCTCTACGTGGCATGATTCGAAGAATCCTTGGCAAGTTTCCTGAGGTATGTGGCACCAGATTATGCAATTGCCGTGAATTAGGGGCCACTATATTGTGTTCCACTGCGTTACTCACGCGAATTCGATGGAAAAGACTTAAACGTGAGTTCATTATCATGCTCCCCAAACAACTGTATTGTTACACAGTTATTTGCTCGAAGATGCCGTCGCCGTCGGGAACGACATAAGCATGAAGGAATACAGCTGATTTCCAATAAGGTTCACGTAGTTAACAAGAAGTTAACTGAGAAGAAGCCGTGGGTAACAGCAGGAAAACTTCAGCTGTTCGACGGAAGAAGGAAGTACAAAAATATTCATGGAAATTCAGGAATACAGAAATACAAGTCGCTAAGGAAGGAAATAAATAGGAAGTGCAGACTACCTAAGACGAAATGGCTACTAGAAAAATGTGAAGAAATCGGAAAAGAAATGATAGTCGGAAGGACTGACTCAGCATACAGGAAAGTCAAAACAACCTTCGGTGCCAAAAAAAGCAAGGATGATAACATTAAGAGTACAACGGGAATTCCACTGTTCAATGCAGAGGAGAGAGTGGATACGTGCAAAGAGTACACTGAAGGCCTCTACGAGGGGGAAGGTTTGTCAGACGTGATAGAAGAAAAGACAGGAATCGATTTAGAAGAGGTAGGGGATCCAGTATTAGAATTTAAGAGAGCTTTGGAAGACTTAAGATAAAATAAGGGAGAAGCGGTAGACAACATTCCATCAGAATTTTTAAAATCTTTGGGAGAAGTTGGAACAAAACGACTATTCACGGTGGCGTGTAGAATGTGCGAGCCTGGGAACATTTCATCTGACTTTCGGAAAAATATCATCCACACAATTAGGAAGATTGCAAGAGCTGACAAGTGCGAGTATTATCGCACAATCAACTTAACAGCTCATGAGTCTAAGTTGCTGACGAGAGTAATATACGGAAGAATGGAAAATAAAATTGAGGATGCGTTGGGTGATCACCAGTTTGACTTTAGAATAGGTAAAGGCACCAGAGAGGCAATTCTGATGTCGTGGTTGATAATACAAGCAAGACTAAAGAAAAATCAAGACACGTTCATTGGATTTGTCGACCTTGTGAAAGCGTTCAACAATGTAAGGGATAAGCTATAGGGAGAGACGGGTAATATACAATATGTACAAGAGTGAAGAAGGAATAATAAGAGTAGACAACAAACAAGGAAGTGCTCGTATTGAAACGGATGTAACACAGGGATTTAGTATTTCCCCACTACTGACAATCTGTACATCAAAGAAGCAATGACGGAAATAAAAGGAAGCTTCAAGAGTGGAATTAAAATTCACGGTGAAAGGATATCAATGACACGATTCGCTGATGACATTGCTATCCTGTGTGAAAGTGAAGAAGAATTACATGATATACTGAATGGAATTAACAATCTGATGAGTACAGAATATCGACTAATAGAAAATCGAAGAAAGACGAAAGTAATGAGAAGTATCAGAAACGAGAACAACGAGAAGCTTAACATCACGCGGTAGATGAATTTAACGAATTCTGCTACCTGGGCAGCAAAATAATCAGTGACGGACGGAGCAAGGAGGACATCAAAAGCAGACTAGCCCTGGCAAAAAAGGCATTTCTGGCTAAGAGATGTCTACTAGTATCAGACACTGGTCTTAGTTTGAGAAAGAAATTTCTGAGAATGTAAATCTGGAGCACAGCATTGTATGGTAGTGAAACATGGACTGGGGGGAAAACCGGAACAGAAGAGATATGGTGCCACAGGCGAATATTGAAAATTACGTGGACTGAGAAGATAAGCAGTGAGGAGGTTCTGCGCAGAATCGGAGAGGAAAGGAGTAAGTGGGAACACTGACAAGGAGAAGAGACACGATGATAGCACACCTGTTAAGACATGAGGTAATGACTTCCATAGTACTAGGGGAAGCTGTAGAGGACAAAAACTGTAGAGGAAGAAAGAGACTGGAATACATACAGCACGTAATTGAGGACGTAGGTTGCAAGTGCTACTCTGAGATAAAGAGTGTGGCACAGGAGAGTGCTCAGTGGCGGGCCGCATCAAAGCAGTCAGAAGACTGATGACCCAAAAAAAAAAGGTCAGAGCTGTCATAGTGTCTTAGATTACTACCACAGCTTCCTTGGAAGCACAGGTGAATATCCTTCAGAGCATAATACTGTCCCCGTTGGCCTATGTCCGTAGCGGGGTGCATGTTTCGAACTGCTGTTCGCCTGGATGAGACGTATGTGGACTCGAACACCAGCCTGGTGTACGAAGAACGTGATTCGTCCAAACCAGGTGACACGTTTCCATTGGCTCACGGTCAAATCTAGATGATCCCGTGCCCAACGGTATCGTAATTAAAGATGCTATTGTCTCAACGTGGTGACACGTAAATGTTGCCTGGTATGGAGCCCCACGCTCAAAAGGTGCGCGGAACTGTTTTCTCTCTGTCGTCAGATCTGCCATGGATCTTCGCATAACCTGTTTTACAGAGCGGACAGGTATTCCGACGTCCACTTTCTGTGTTGACGCGTGGACGTTTTAACACCTGTTCAGCCGCTCGTAATTCTTAAAGTTCTTCAACCACTTCCGCAGATGGTCGCGATAGTTGCACGTGAGGAGCAGACAACTCTCGCGGCTTCCGGGATGCCCGCTCGCAGGCGCCGATCCATACTAATCTGCTCATTTTTAATTCTTCCGGCTTACCCGCCGAGGTGTTGCCATGTTGACCAATCGGATTTCTGGCGGTTATTCGCGTCTTTCTTGAACGATACTTCAACTGCGTGGCTCTCAGTCTTCTTCATGTTATGTCTGATACCAGTTCCAGTGTGGAACAAGTCCGGTATTTATGCCTATGTTGTGCTAGGCGCTCCGTCTGCGGCCAGTGCCGATTCAGGCGCCCTGTCCGTAGTATGCGCCGACCAGTCGCACCGACTGTAGTGCTTTCTTGTAGCCGCGGCAGTTCTCAACGCTGTGCACGTACTTTGTTGACATTATCCGTTGTCATTATTGCTGTATGAAGTTCTGAATGTCGTCCGAGTCTTTCTAAACATTTTATTTTCCAACTGTCTTCATTTAAACCCTCCTGTGATCTAGAACGTACTGTTAACATGGCGCGTCGTATAAGGCCTTTTGTCCGAGGTCCGTGCCCACAAGGAGAGGCTACAGTGTTGTTTCCAGGCCGCTGGTGTTCAAATTGCCGCTCGAGACTCAGTAGAACGTCCTCAGGTCCTGGGTCCGTTGGCTGAGGCACCATTTAACGTGCGTCCTTCGTTACATGTTCTGGGCAGTTTTCTTTAACTCTATCTTCATACTTGTGTCCCCTGGGGTCTTGACGTTTCATTCGTGACGTCTTCAGAAGATCGAGTGGCGGGTTCCAGGTAGAGCTCAGCTGGAAACCTGTATCGTGGATAATGAGATTCTCCGTGACTTTATTCTCAATAGATTCTTGGATAACGTTGTCCCAAAATCTCGATTTTTGTATTAGAATCTTGGCCTCCTTATAGTTCATAGAATGACTTAGCTCTAAACAGTGCTCGGCAATCGCTGACTTGGTTGCCTGAGTCAGTATGGTGTGTCTTTGCTATTCCTTGCACCTGATGCCAACGGTCCTAGTCGTCTGGCCGAAGTATGCCATAACACACTCACACAGCATGTGGTAAACATCCGGTTTCCGCAGACCCCGGTCATATTTCACACTCCCTAGCAGAGCCATAATCTTGGTGACTGGAAGTAATATGTCTTGATGTGATTTAGGAGAATTCTGCTGATTTTGGCAGATAACGGCCCGACATACGGCAAATATGCAACCTTCTTAGTTTCTTCTTATACCTCTTCAGGAAGCTCTGGCAGGTAAATAAGCCGCCGTGCCTTTTGAAATCTCGAGAAGAGTATCCATTTTTGTACAATACAGATTGTTGGTGTTCTATCTCCGTCGCCAAATTATCAGTATCTGACAGAGTTCTTGCCCGGTGAACCAGAGTTAACTACACCAGTTTTCTGTGGCGGATGGTGGCAACTGCTGGCTTGTAGGTACAAGTCGGTGTGAGTGGGTCTGCGGTACACACTGCGGCTGAAGGCACTACCAACCTTCCTCTTTAGTAGTACATCCTCATCCAGTTCCATGGTGAATTTAATGATACGGTGGCGTGAGTTTAGCTGGTCCAAGAAAACATCGAGATTTTCCCTCCCGTGGGGTCATATAACATAGGTATCGTCCAAGTACCTAAAAAATCACATCCTTTGAACTGGGGCCGATGTAAGTTCCTCCTCTTCAAATCTTTCCACAAAGAGAGTGGCCACCACTGGTGAGAGACGGCTGCCCATTGTGACCCCGTTCATTTGCTCGTATAATTGACCCTCATATAGTAAGTACGTCGAGGTCAATATGTACCTGAAAAGCTCCAATAACTCCAGAAGACGCGAATAACCGGCAGAAACTCGATTGTTCAACATGACAATCTGCTCATTGTTGAAGTCGCTGTGTAAGGAGATTTTCTCATTCAAGGCTCGTACCATTTCTAAAATTGAATGTCCTGCATGTTTTTATTTTAATTGTGAAAGAGATTTTTCACAGAAAAACAGTCAATAATTCACCATTTCCTCTGTACCTAAATGCATATTGGAATTGATTATTATACTTGTATTATCTAAAAAAAAGCAATTATGCTTGAGCTATATTCAGTGGAACATGATTTAAATACATGTGAAACAACGGTGAACGTAATATTTAACCTTGTAAAACGCGATTAGTGAATTCCCAACAGCCATTAAAAATATCTGCTGTTTACAATTGTTTATGAAGCACATCTTTCTGCATTCTTTTTGTTAAATATAGAGAATATTTTCTGCAAGACCTCAGTCAGCATTGTTCCCGCCACCAGAACTACAGCTCACAGATTCAAACAGTATAAAGTGAATGTTGTGAGAGAAAGACTCTCAGACACTAGGAGTCAAGTATGTGACTTGCATGTCCTTATAGTTACTAATCTGGATTCGGAAACACAATGAAACAAAAACTTAGTAGTAATAACTAATATAGGTATCTGAATAATGTAGTGTCGGGTGAAGCAACAATAAGCTCACAAAAATTGACGTTTTAACGCTTCTATTCGACGTCGAGAGTAGAGGTTATGCCATTACCTGGAAATTTATGTGCTCATTGAACTAAATGACCGACAGTGGACAGAATGTAGTGTCTAGTAAACTGCACTATAGGTATGGCCTTAATGGAGCACGGCTGGCGTTACCTTGTTGTGAACGTAGCAATGAGCGTGATCTGTGGCTGCGAAATGTGGAGCTGGTACTGGCATAAGCTTAACAGACAAAGTATTGGTCAGACGCTTAAAAACTGCTCCGGTTGATTTGGAGAGATGTTGATGACGTAGAACTGGTAGCACTTCGTCAGGCGACCCACCACCGTCGACGTAAGTCATGGCAGTAAGTGTTGTAGGTGCAATCTGCTGCATGGTATCAGCGCAGTAAGATGTGACGACATGGAACGTGGCACAATGGCATGAAAGGACCTGCCCATCAACGTAACGAGAATGATGTTGTCCGATACGTTGGTATATCAGTGGGTATCCCTGGCAGCGACGTAACATGAATTAAGCTGCCCGATGTGTTAGTGTACCAAGGAGTCCAAGTAAAGCAACGTGAGAACAATGAGACGATCATAATTCTCAGCGACCAGAGACGCATGTCACGTGTTGTCAATGACAGTCGCTCACTAAGTGCACAGGAATTGTTGCTTTGAGATAAATCAGGTCCACCTCAACCTGTTTCTGAGAAAACTGTGAAGAGAACTATGTGCAATGGACATTTGGGATAGGGTACCTTGCAAAAGGCCGTTGCTCACAGCGGCAGATAAGAGCTGCACTTCCGTCGTAGTGCAGGACAGTAGCAGCTGGAAGACGTATAGTACGGTTTGAGGAGCCGCGATTGTCATCCTTTTCAAATGCTGCAAGTTGCAGAGGGCACCGATGGCCCAGTGAGGCGTTCATGTGTGGACGGAGCAATTCAAGCCAGACGTAATATTGCGATCCCTAGCGGATTTTTCAGGCCTTGACTTGTGTCCATTCAGATTTCCGCGAACATGAACCAGGACGCAAATTTGAACTTTCTCGATGATAAGGCGCTGCGCACTATACTTCATCTCCATGATGAATGTCCTGTGGACATTCTCGTTTTCCAGTCTGACAACAGCCGCGTATGTACTGCTGTATGCTTACGTCATGGACGAATAACAGAGCACCGCAGGAGGGGGGGCAAACAGGGTATCTGCCAAGGCGGCAACGGCATTTCAGGAGCTTCCAAATACATATTCTTGGAGAAAAAAACCTTTTTTCACAAAGCGCTTAGCACCCAACACACGTTGGTCTACCGATTATTAATATGGTTTTGAAATTCATCTCTTCTGTTTTTTGAACATTTTTGAACACATTCTAAGTTGATTCTGAACGAATCGTAAGTTGATTTTTGAATGCGGGCATAGTGTACGTTATGTCTCTGCCAGGGGAATCACCATTGCGTCAAGAAATAAAAAACTTTCTCACAGACAAAACTGGACGGGGCTATTGGAGACGAGCCTAAACCCGAACGGTTGAATGCTAATCGCTGTTTGTTTGTGTATTTGATTGAGTGTGTAAATGATCAGCGTTGTTTTAATTATTAGCGAAATCCACAGATTCAGACTAGAAAATGTTCAAATGTATGTGAAATCTTATGGGACTTAACTGTAACGTCATCAGTCCCTAAGCTTACACACTACGTAACCTAAATTATCCTAGGGACAAACACACACACCCATGCCCGAGGGAGGACTCGAACCTCCGCCGGGACCAGCCGCACAGTCCATGACTGCAGCGCCTGATTCAGACTAACAAAGTGGAAATAAACGACTAACAGGATTATCAGGTAAGAAAGATTACGTATCAGCGTTCTCTGAATATCCATGAAAATAAAATTTTGAAAGATAAATTTTGCCAGAGCGCTGCACTACTAAGGGTCAGTTGTACAGCCTCGGTTAGCAGCCGCTTAAGTTCTATTCTCGGAAGAGCGAGGAAAACGCGTTGTACGAACACGTAATAACACCTAATCGGAGAATAAACGCGGGATAACTGTACTGGTGACTTCGGCAGGATTAGTAAAGTTAACCGGAGAATAGATTTTGGCAATGGCAGGAATAGTTACAGAATTAGTGATGACAAGATTGTGTCTTAGAACGAGGAAGAAGAAGAAACAGGGGCGTCACACAAATTATATGGGAGAATATAACTGTTACAAATATATATAAAAATTTGGTACTACCACTTTTCGATCTCATGTTTGAGAAACTGAAGCGTATGAATGAAATGTGAAACTATTTCCTAACATAAAACCTTCTGCTTGTAGGCATTTCATATTGGTACTTCGTGAATTTATTCCGTCGTGTGATTCATGTAAATGAGATAGATAAAAATGACCATGTGTGCCAGAACAGTCTAGCTTCTTTGGCGTATGTTATAATTGCTGCAATATTAGAAAGGCCTATTTCGTTTTATCTAGCAGACAGTGAGAAAACAGACGTAATCAAATCGAGAAACCACACCAGTCTTGGGTAGTATTCGTATTAAAAGCTTTTTCAGTATTAGACGACATTTTGATTTTTCATGTAGCAAAACGTTTGACGAACTTCGATAAAGTAATAGATTCTTTCGCAGAAAGTACACCGTGTAAAGTTGTAGCAAGATTAGAGAGAAAAAAATTCTGGGACCCAAGGATTGAAGAAATGTGTACTGTCTCGCTTGTCTCTTGTCTTTACTACTTCGATCTTTCACATATTTGATTTTATGTCACACAAAAGAGAAAGTTATTAGCTACTAGGGAATAAAGATTGCAAATTTTCTGAAGAGTTCTAATTCTTCCGGTCACAAATAGTTCCACCTAGTATCAAGGTGTTTTTTAAGGGGGTAGGATGTCAAACCGGCCGACAGGGAACAGGAGAGGTACCATAGGAAATTTTAATTTCCACTGTCCCGAATTTACGTTTGATGGCTTCTATTACAAAATATACACTTCCGAATACCACAGAGCGAAATACAGTGACGTGCGTTAGAAGAATGGTGTGTGAAGAGGCGTGGCATTGCCCTTTGGCACACGTACCACCAAATAACACGTCTTACATTTCCTCGAACATCTATGTTTTATATATCAAACTCTTCGAAATACATGCGCTACAAAAAGAACGTATTTTTGAAGAATCTTTTCTTTTTTCAATTTTTGCCGTCCTTTGTAAAACGCTCGAAAGGGTGGCGGGGTGTAGGAAGGGCCACCACTATGAAGTTTTTGTCCCGTTTCGATATCGTAGATCCGGGACTGCTCATAGACTATTACGAACTTTGCAGTCAACATCCTCGCAATTGCTAGCTGTAAGAAGTTTAATAATCAATCTGGCTACGGAATACCCGTAGAAATTTTTGGATTCACTTCCTCGCCGCATGAGGCTCTCATTAAAGCCAGAGTTGACGTGACACATTGTTTGAGGGAAGTCACCTGAGGGTGACGAATTTCTTGTGCAGAGTGTTGATATACCGGGTGATCAAAAAGTCAGTATAGATTTGAAAACTTAGTAAACCACGGAATAATGTAGATAGACAGGTAAAAAGTGACAGACATGATTGGAATGACATGGGGTTTTATTAGAACCAATATGTCCGACAGATGGCGCAGTACAGCAAAACTGCTACCGTGACGGGTGAGAGGTACGCCGATATGTTACAGAATCGCACATCCCCAGCCCGGCTGATAAACACCTGCTGGAACGTACGATGTTTATCCAGGATGGCGCTCCACCCCATATTGCTAGACACGTGAAAGATCTCTTGCGCGCGTCATTTGGTGATGATCATGTGCTCAGCCGCCACTTTCGTCATGCTTAGCCTCCCAGGTCCCCAGAACTCATCCGTGCGGTTATTGGCTTTGGGGTTACCTTAAGTTGCAAGTGTATCGTGATCGACCGACATCTCTAGGGATACTGAAAGACAACATCCGACGCCAATGCCTCACCATAACTCCGGACATGCGTTACGGTGCTGTTCACAACATTTTTCCTCGACTACAGCTTGTAAGAGGTCTATGATTAAGGAATTTGTTGCTGGCGCACTCGAGCAGATGTAATTTCGATGAATTACTCACGTGCTGCCTGCGATATGTAAGCTATAAGAGAATTTCAGACCAGAGAGCAGTGTTGTCAGGAGTAGGAACTGTGTAGGAGTTGTAGTAGTAGTAGCGAGCAGTCAGGTGTATCGTATTGGCTGGGCCGTCATGTGGAGCGATGGCGGAGCCAGAGCGTTGTAGTATAAGGTAAAAGCAGCCTCGCGCATATGTAGTACTGTTATATCAAGTCCCATGTAAATGTTTTTATGAAGAAATCTCTTAACATTAATCTTTCTTATAAAAATTAACTTTTGACAATCATTCAACTCAATTTAAAGATTTTACTAATTTGTCCAACCCATGGTCATCCTGATTATTGTAAAGAAAAATCAGTTGTTTCTTTTTATACATGACAAATCTATCGGCCAGCATTGCACTGAGCTGTGCCAGAAAAATTTCTTATAGGCTCAGATATATACGCGTTATCCGGCGACCTAATTGAGGTAAGATTTTTCAGTTTATTCAGAATGAATTTTTAGGGTCATGACGCAGCACTGCTGACGTCCAAAATTTACCAGTTTAAATTCACAGTCAATTATTGAAAGGTTATTAGTGAGTCGCAATTTTATTGAGAGATTAGTCACAGTCTATTATTGGTAGATTACGGAATTTTTTATTGGGAGGTTACGCTGAATGGGAATGAGATATAATTATGTTTTTTACTGTTGGGAGGTAATTTTTTTGCTGTTGGGAGGTTATTATCCATTATTTATCTGGTGGGAAGTTACAAGCTATTGTTGAGGAATGATGGTGGACATATTGAGCATTTCCTGTAAAGAACATCACCTTTGCTTTGTCTTACTTTGTTATGATAATTATTGCTATTCTGATCAGATGAAGCGCCATCTGTCGGACATTTTTTGAACGTTTGTATTTTTTTGGTTCTAATAAAACCCCATGTCATTCCAAGGATGTGTGTCAATTTGTACCTCCCTATCTACATTATTCCGTGATTTATTCAGTTTTCAAATTTATACTGACTTTTTGATCATCCGGTAGTTGTGGAAATATTACGAAATGCAAGTGTGAATCCGTGGCTACTGTGCTGCAGTACATCTACTTGCTTACATCTACTTGCTCCTGTGGAAAGTCACATTCAATTTTGCGGCACGTGTAGTATGAGGAGACCATGAATGCGGGGATAATCGTTCAGGTCACTCGTCCCTCGTCGGGACGGTGCGGCCGGCGGCACCTGTTCTGCAGTGCTGCCGGCAGCAGCGCGGCCAGGAACCTGAATGCAGCGGTCTTCCGCGTCCGTCCGGCTGGCCGACAGGATGCTGCCGAATAAAGCCCACCACTGGGCCTAATGCCGCCCATTTGCATACCGCCGCTGCGCTCAATGGCCGATTGTGGAGGTCGGGGACGTCTGGACGGGCATCCGCGAGTGAGGAGGGCGTGAGGAGGGCCGGCCGCTGGATGCTGGGGCAGCAAGCAGGAAGAAGGAAGGAAGGAAGCGCCGTCTGCGGCTGCGCGCCCAGCCGGCGGAAGGGGAAGGGAAAGCGAAAGGGGAAGGGGGCAAAAACGAGTAGTGTTATACCTGTCCGCAGGCAGCTGCCGCCGGCGAACTTGTCCAAAAGAGGGTAAGCTAAGCCAGACGCTAAAAAACGGGCCGCAGCATCGGGCCGGAACTGTTGCGTCGCAGCTGCCCGGAGCTACCGGCCTGTCTGGCTCCATTTAGCGCGCGCCCATGCAGCTCGCCTTGTTTCTGTTCATAGCCGCCTCTCTCCCACTGAAATGAATGTGTGAAATCAGCAAAAGGCAAAATTAAGTGGTGTGGCATTTTTCCCTTTGAGGAACTAGAAATTCTATATGGGATTATTGGTCTAGGGTTATTCGGCCACTCAGTCCAAGTATTCTTATTTGATGTCACTTCCGCGATTTGACCGTCGTTTTGATAAAGACGCAGTGATTAGGACAATATAAACTCTCTGTCCCCAGACGAAGAAAGTCTCCAACCCGCTCGAGCTTCGAAAGAAAGACCCCGCGAGAGAAGCAGCGACGATAATCACGCGATCACAACCTGCGGAGTGTTGGCCTTCAGACTCCAGCCGACCATTGTGGCCTAGCGGTTCTAGGCGCTTCAGTCTGGAACCGCGTGACCGCTGCGGTCGCAGGTTCGAATCCTACCTCGGGCATGGATGTGTGTGTTGTCCTTAAGTTAGTTAGGTTTAAGTAGTTCTGAGTTCTAGGGGACTGATGACCTCAGATGTTAAGTCCCATAGTGCTCAGAGCGATTTGAACCATTTTTTCAGAACCCACTTCTATGAAAAGATTTTCTTTCCTCAAGCGGTTGACAACTTTTCGTTCTCGAAACAGCACAGTTTTTGTACCAGAGCCACAGAGATTGGGAATGGAGTGGAATGACTTTTAATTTATATTTTGTTCCTGATTGGTCTTGCTATGTTAAAAAGAATCGTATGTCCCTAGATGTAAAACTGTGGGTGCCAAGATTTTTATAAAGGCGAAGAATGGACAATACCTACAATGTGTGCCAGTGTATCAGACGGACCAATGAGTAAACTTCGATTGAAAATATAGAGTTCGAAAAAAAAATGGTTCAAATGGCTCTGAGCACTATGGGACTTAACTGCTGAGGTCATCAGTCTCCTAGAACTCAGAACTACTTAAACCTAACTAACCTAAGGACGTCACACACATCTATGTCCGAGGCAGGATTCGGACCTGCGACCGTAGTGGTCGCCCGGATCCAGACTGTAGCCCCTAGAACCGCTCGGCCAGCCAGGCTGACTATAGACTTCGACAAGCTACATACGTGTTTTTTAATTTTTTTTATCTCTCACATATCACTCCCTAACAATTGGGCCCACTTAACATGTAGTGACTAGCTCAGATTTCATATACCCGCCTCCGCAGCCTTGCTCTCTAACGCGCGATTGGGTGGTGGCTCGTAGGTTGCCAGTTGGAAGCCTGTTGGAGGTGGCCAGCAAGGGCAGGAAGCATACAGTTCCTGATCACGAAACTATTCTCTAACATCATGGCTTACTTTCCAAAGACTACCGTGGAGCAAAAAAGAAAGACATAGTCTCGTATGGCACTATTGGTTGAGAGACCCCAAGAAGAAGGTTTAGCCGCCTAATCGTTCACTCGCGGTTTTTGAGGGTAGTGAGCGATGATGACTGTAATGGGTGAGTATAGTGTTATGTTTATGTTTTGTGATGATGAGGCACGGAAGAGGGTAAAATCTAGTGCCAGCGCATTGGTTATGTTATCTCGAACAGCATCAAGCGATCCACTGAACGTTCCCATCCGAGAAATGTATCACCGACAACAAGAAGACATGCGTTCACTACACAAGACACTGCGGAGAAGTTCGGAGTGTAATCCAGGATATTGCTACGAAGTCTGTTGACCAGGAACCTTACAGCAACAGAGTCCCGTCAGCGACCAAATACTAGTGCTGAGCATGTCTTCCACCGCCAGCATTAAGAACCGGTTACATCTGCATCAAGTTACACCACTCAGGTGTAGTTAGCGACCTCCGATGTTGAAATGGGTTTTCACGTTGTGAGATCACGTGTCACTGCTCATTATGATCGATACCTCGGACCCCCAGCGGCTTCCTCCCCCCCCCCCCCCCCGCCCCCCACCCCGTCAGTTACATCAAATTTTATGACAAATACAGGGTGGGGTAATAAAAGTGCCCAGAGAACAGAGTTCCAGAGTACAAAAACACAGCAGAGGAAAGGAAAACAAAAAGTCAAATCAGAGGAAAGAAAATACCGTACTGACATGACTGTAGAAGATGTTGAAAGTGACCACCGTTCATCTCTTGGCACTTTTCAGTCCTGGTCAGCAAGTTGCTGAAGACGTATCGAAGCTAGATTGCTGGAATTACTGCAGTCTCTTCCGAAATGTTCTGCAGCAGTTCTTGAAGACTATGAAGGTTGTTGCGATACATCATGACTTGAGGACTCCCACGCAAAGTAGTCGCACACTAACAGATCACGTGACTTGGGTGGCGACCAGGCTGACCTCTGCTAATAAATTTGTCAGGTCTGAGGATTGTGTAACTGCTCCAAGGTTCGGCCGGCTGTATGGGCAGTTACTCCATCATGTAACAAGTTAGTTTAGGTCTTTTCCTCCTCTGCTAATGCTGCTACACGTCCGGGGCATTTTTATTTGCTCCACCCTACATATATACTAGTAACCACGGTGGCATACAGTATGCTAATTCAGATGAGTCGGACGCGGAGTGTTTGTCGAATCCCTCCAGCTTTCAACAGGCAGGCAGAGCGGCCTCTTTTCTATCTAAACATTTTCTGCCATTATTTTCGTCTTAATAAGATGGTAAAATTTGTTTTCTTCTTCCAAAACATATCTTATGTATCAATGTTACGACTGTACTGGGCATTACATGGTGAAGTTTGAATAGTTTGGCTCCAGCCCCCATGTGCTATGGCACGAAAATATACATACTTGTTACACTTAATTGAGTGGCCCAGAGATGTAGCTGGTCTCAATGCTTGGCTACGTTTTCGTCATAAGGTGCCGGCTCACACCTGTCGTATACTCAATTTTTAAGTTGAAATAAAATACATAAAAAACAATGCAGGCAGGTATTGCGGTGAAATTTAAAATATTGAGTCACTAACATTGATTTACAATTTGAAGAAGAAGTTTATATTTCTTCAGTATATTCACTAAAAACTCAAAATGCAGTCTGAGGGGCTTTACGTAAAGGCGGCCGTTAACAGCTGATGCTACAACACTTCACTATGGAATTAATATGTCGCGATCACGGCACTCGACAGTCTGTTCACAATTCACAAAATACACTCCTCCCTGCTGTCCTAAACCACTGTATTGCGCTCCACTTGATCGCTTTCGAACGTGGCTACCAACCCACTACTACCCCCAGATGCGCGCCACGTCCGGCTCTTAGAGTCGCTCAGAACCAACTCCTTCAAAGATGACCGCGCTATGCACCTTCGAAACAACTGCCTAACTCAAAACAGTGTTTGAGAAAAAGAATTACGTATATTCTAAAACTAAACACAAAATCACATATGATACATTGAAAAATATGGAAAATTTCCGGGCAATGACAATTTAAAGTCAAATTTTCTGCATGTGCTACCGTTTTCTTCACAAATAACGTTCAAGAATCATGAAAGAAGGTTGTATACCTGGAAGAATCCTGGAGATACTAAAAGGTATCAGATAGATTACATAATGGTAAGACAGAGATTTAGAAACCAGGTTTTAAATTGTAAGACATTTCCAGGGGCAGATGTGGATTCTGACCACAATCTATTGGTTATGAACTGCAGATTGAAACTGAAGAAACTGCAAAAAGGCGGGAATTTAAGGAGATGGGACCTGGATAAACGGAAAGAACCAGAGGTTGTACAGAGTTTCAGGGAGAGCATAAGGGAACAATTGACAGGAATGGGGGAAAGAAATACAGTAGAAGAAGAATGGGTAGCTCTGAGGGATGAAGTAGTGAAGGCAGCAGAGGATCAAGTAGGTAAAAAGACGAGGGCTAATAGAAATCCTTGGGTAACAGAAGAAATATTGAATTTAATTGATGAAAGGAGAAAATATAAAAATGCAGTAAATGAAGCAGGCAAAAAGGAATACAAACGTCTCAAAAATGAGATCGACAGGAAGTGCAAAATGGCTAAGCAGGGATGGCTAGAGGACAAATGTAAGGATGTAGAGGCTTGTCTCACTAGGGGTAAGATAGATACTGCCTACAGGAAAATTAAAGAGACCTTTGGAGAGAAGAGAACCACTGGTATGAATATCAAGAGCTCAGATGGAAACCCAGTTCTAAGCAAAGAAGGGAAGGCAGAAAGGTGGAAGGAGTATATAGAGGGTTTATACAAGGGCGATGTACTTGAGGACAATATTATGGAAATGGAAGAGGATGTAGATGAAGATGAAATGGGAGATAAGATACTGCGTGAAGAGTTTGACAGAGCACTGAAAGACCTAAGTCGAAACAAGGCCCCGGGAGTAGACAACACTCCATTAGAACTACTGATGGCTTTGGGAGAGCCAGTCATGACAAAACTCTACCATCTGGTGAGCAAGATGTATGAGACAGGCGAAATACCCACAGACTTCAAGAAGAATATAATAATTCCAATCCCAAAGGAAGCAGGTGTTGACAGATGTGAAAATTACCGAACTATCAGTTTAATAAGTCACAGCTGCAAAATACTAACGCGAATTCTTTACAGACGAATGGAAAAACTGGTAGAAGCCGACCTCGGGGAAGATCAGTTTGGATTCCGTAGAAATGTTGGAACACGTGAGGCAATACTAACCTTACGACTTATCTTAGAAGAAAGATTAAGAAAATGCAAACCTACGTTTCTAGCATTTGTAGACTTAGAGAAAGCTTTTGACAATGTTGACTGGAATACTCTCTTTCAGATTCTAAAGGTGGCAGGGGTAAAATACAGGGAGCGAAAGGCTATTTACAATTTGTACAGAAACCAGATGGCAGTTATAAGGGTCGAGGGGCATGAAAGGGAAGCAGTGGTTGGGAAAGGAGTGAGACAGGGTTGTAGCCTCTCCCCGATGTTATTCAATCTGTATATTGAGCAAGCAGTAAAGGAAACAAAAGAAAAATTCGGAGTAGGTATTAAAATCCATGGAGAAGAAATAAAAACTTTGAGGTTCGCCGATGACATTGTAATTCTGTCAGAGACAGCAAAGGACTTGGAAGAGCAGTTGAACGGAATGGACAGTGTCTTGAAAGGAGGATATAAGATGAACATCAACAAAAGGAAAACGGGGATAATGGAATGTAGTCAAATTAAGTCGGGTGATGCTGAGGGGATTAGATTAGGAAATGAGACACTTAAAGTAGTAAAGGAGTTTTGCTATTTAGGGAGTAAAATAACTGATGATGGTCGAAGTAGAGGGGATATAAAATGTAGACTGGCAATGGCAAGGAAATCGTTTCTGAAGAAGAGAAATTTGTTAACATCAAGTATAGATTTAAGTGTCAGGAAGTCGTTTCTGAAAGTATTTGTATGGAGTGTAGCCATGTATGGAAGTGAAACATGGATGATAACCAGTTTGGACAAGAAGAGAATAGAAGCTTTCGAAATGTGGTGCTACAGATGAATGCTGAAGATAAGGTGGGTAGATCACGTAACTAATGAGGAGGTATTGAATAGGATTGGGGAGAAGAGAAGTTTGTGGCACAACTTGACTAGAAGAAGGGATCGGTTGGTATGACATGTTTTGAGGCATCAAGGGATCACAAATTTAGCATTGGAGGGCAGCATGGAGGGTAAAAATCGTAGAGGGAGACCAAGAGATGAATACACTAAGCAGATTCAGAAGGATGTAGGTTGCAGTAGGTACTGGGAGATGAAGAAGCTTGCACAGGATAGAGTAGCATGGAGAGTTGCATCAAACCAGTCTCAGGACTGAACACCACAACAACAACGTTCTTGTGGCGTGATATTGCTTTTCTCGGATTTTTGACACTAAAAATAAATAAACAAATAAAAATACATACTTCATTACTCATCTACCTCTTTAAACTTTAGAATTCTGCCGCTACTTTCGTTCCATTAAATTTATTTATTACCAAAAACACAGGTTTTCTCAGTCGAAACCCATATTCCGACCTCTCATTCAAAAATGGTACACACTATTCTAAATCGGCTACGATTGCTCGATGCAGCTCTACTAGTCGCGTCCGTAGACATTTTGCTTATACTAATAGGCCAAAGCGTTGCCGAGATATTAGCTTTTCAACTTTCATAAATTTACAAGTTTTAAGACAGCAATAACTTTTAAACTATTACATATTTTTGTGCCGCGTCTAGATAATTTAGTTTTGCATATTTTTCTGTCCTTGAGTGCCAACTCGCACCTCTGTGTCACTCTTATTTCTGTTTTTATCAACTTTTCTCTGGAATATAAATTTCTCCAAGCGCGAAAAGACGACCATACGCGCCCCTGCCAAGCGCTCGGTTTTTTCCAAGGCCGCCTTTTAACGCTAGACGTTCGCCACAGCCTCGTATCAACCGCCAGCCATGTGCTCTGCGGCAGGAAACTGCTGCTCTAAACTCCCGCCGCAATTTGTACGCTCACAATGTTTTTCTAATTAACAAGCAGTTACGTAAAGAAAAAGAAATAACTGCATTGAGAGAAGCTGCAGAAAAAGATGACGGGACCATTGCTACAGCATTTTGGTTGATTTTAGTAGCGAACGAACCATCTTTGTTACCACGAAGGTGGGTCACTCTGTAATGTTAGTAAACAGATGAATAATAAATGTTATTCGAGTAGTCTACGTGCAGGTACTTGTATCCTCTTCTTTCATTATCATTGTCATCAACAAGACAACCATGTCACTGAAACTCCAAGGTACTCAACATTTACATTAAGCTCTTTGCTATTCAATAGATGTTAAGTGGGCCCAATTATGAGGGAGTGTCATGCGAGAGATAAAAAAATTAAAAAACACTTAAGTAGCTTGTCTAACTCTAAATTTTCTCGAAGTTTGCTCATTGGTCCATCTGAAATACTGACACACATTGTGGGTATTGTCCATTTTTCGCCTTCATAAAAATCTCGACTCCCACAGTTTTACATCTAGGGGACGTAGATTTTTTTAACATTGCAAGATGAATAAGGAACAAATTATAAAGTCATTCCACTACAATCCAAATCTCTGTGGCACTAGTACAGCAACCGTGGTGTTGTAGAGAGTATTCAGTGGTGGTTGCGGTTAAGATGGATTTTGGTTCTTCATTTGCCACGCGTTTCGTCTGTATTGAAAGGCATCTTCAGACAGTCTCGGAAAATTTTCCAAACTCAGTACAAATATAATGGCCATAGATAAAAAATCTAAAGCAAGAAAACCACGTAAGAATTCTTTAATCCTACAGCAATAAAAGTTACAGGTCTTAAATTGCGTTTAGAGGGGGATGGATCGGGGAGGGAGGGGAGGGGGAGGGGGTGACGGTAACTAAAGCGTGTGCTACCTTAGTACGAAATACAAAATTTAACACGTACAGAGCTACAAGTAAAGAACCGATCTCATGAAATGAAGAGTCAGACGCAAAAAATTACACTTAGGAAAGCGTAGGACACTAAATTCGGAACAACGCTGGTGGTCGGAATTTGTACCTAAAACAAGAACGACATTAGGTCAGATAGAAGATTATTAGCAACAGCCATAAAAGAGAAACAGGCAAAAGCCTACCTAGTGAAGGTTTCAATAATGTGGCAACACATCAAACGCCAATAATGGTAATAAAAGAGAACCCTCGTATGGTGAGATCAAATGTGACTTATTTCGTGAGATGATTATTTACCCATAGTTCGGTAAGTGTTAAATATATTTTATACTATGGTAGCTAGCATACTCTTTAGTTACCATTACACCCTCAACCCCGCTCCGAAACACAATTTAGGACCTCTAACTTTTATGTTGTAGGGTTAAATAATTCTTACGCGGTTTTGTTGTTTCAGAATTTTTGTGTATGACCATTACATTTGTACTGAGTTTTGTAATTTTCCTAGATTTTCTGAAGATGCCATTCAATACAGGCGAAATAAGTGGCAAATGAAGAACTAATAAATCCATCTTTACTGCAACCATGACTGAATTCTCTCTATAAATTATGTACATCATTACCGACACAACACTCCACTGCACAGCCAGTCGTCACACCATCGATACGCTGTAACTACTGCTTTGCCGCCTTTGGCGGCCTTATTCCCATAAATCAAATATCAGCAATATCGTAAATACCGACCGTGAAAGCCTACATTGTATGATTCTTTTTTATGTTTGACCTTGTCGTAATGGAAAGGAATCCAACGTTCCGAACACTGTTACAAGCGGCTATCATGTGAATCGTCAAACGTTTGAGCATTTAGTGCCATGATACAATCATATATCCACGTAACTGAAACTTTCACTCCTTTCTTCATAATCCATACGTCGTACGTTCCTACGTCGGGACATGAAATAATAACCCTTTACTGCCTAATAGCTCGCCCGAGTAAACAACAGTTACCATACCAGAACATGGTACAGAAAAAGAAACGGTCGAATGGCATTGCTGGCTGGGAAATGCCGAGGGACTGATCCAGCCATATAATCGGAAAGGGGATTTCTTCTCTCGTATATTACGGCTGTTTCTTCAGTGTATCACTAAATGTAACGGCGTGTAATGGGTGTGTGTATGATGTTGTGTCATGTTTGAGACGGTAGAGGTTGAAACAGTGCCGAACGTAGCCTACTTCTCTCGGACAGCATTAAAGGGGCCGCCGAGCTGTGTTACATGCCCTCTCTTCATGAACGGTAAGGAGAGGTTCGGAATTTTATCCAGGTTACTGGAGCAAAGTCTCACCATCAGGAACTCGACGCCAGCAGCTCTCCTCCCATGCAGGCCGAATTTCTTCCGCCACAAAGATTCGAAAAGGCTACCTCCGAGTTGGGCGCCACAACGAAGGCGCACCTCAGAGATATCGGTTACGGAGGCCGGTAGAACATCATAAATAACTCAGTACAAAGAGCAAGTCTATGAATCTTGAAAAGATTTGGAAATAATCGTAACAGCACACGTAATATACAGAAACAAGTATCATTCCGGGGGCCTATGACGGGAGTGGTAACAATAAAAAATCTCCCATAAGTGCGGCTTCTGTTCCATTGGACCCTGAACGCCAGTTACCCCTCATTGACATTCAGAGCTATGTAACAGGATTAGAGGGTTTGTGTAGTTGCCGGTGTTCGTGAAAACAGTGACTCGTTATCTGATAAGGAGTACGTTTGGAAAGTACAAGTAGGAGAAATGTGGGTGAAGGTTACTCACAGTTTCTCTAACACCTTACTTTGCTGAGTTGTACGATGATAGATATGATAGTGTTCGGCAATAAATTTGCGAAAACATTATGTCGATGACGATTTTCTCCTTTGTCGAACTGTCGATTTTCCACGTTCTCTGGTCTGTTAACGAAATTCCGGCTAACGAAAGTTGCCAAAACTGAATTATCGTGGAAGAAAGGATGGAATGAAGGAACGAACAGTGGAATTTGACGACCGGTCGACAACGAGACGGCGGTCAGCTTCGAAATGTTTAACGATGGAGAATGAAATCGGCAGTGGACCTCCCACGTGATGACCGGATGCAAGATACATACGACAGGCAGGCATTACACGTGTAAACAATTGCCTCTTGTTGGCATTGGTCAATTTGTGTCAGTGAATACAGTCCAAAGAACAGTTTATTAAGATGGAGTCTTCGGCGGGAAATCGAGAGCCACTAGAGTGAGTGTTACAAAGGACATTAAAGACAGGAATCATCGCATTCAACTGTCTTTACGGAGAGGCCTGCCAGAATAACGACGGTTGTCTTGGTACATCGGTCGAGCTTTTACCTCCATCTCGAAGAGTGGACAATGGCCATGTCTCGAACTCTACAAAAAAGTAACACATAAACGGTTGAGACATAAAAAAAATCAATAAAAGTGTTAACGATATTTGCAAACATATCGCGGAAACGCCTTACTTCCCGTGTTACTTCTAAGTAAGGATGTCGCGATAGAGAAAAGCATCCGGCCACCGAAACAGACTAATATTGAAGTAGAATGAACGAGTACTCATCATTAACTGACCAAGAAACATCAGAGCCAACATCAAGAAACACGTGTTTCACCTTCACAGTTTGATACGTTATTATTTTTTCTTTGTTATTATTAACTGTCTCGCACTGATGTGTAGATACCATGCGACAAGCTAGCAATATTGCAGTATAGCTGCAACTGAATGATGTAGAGTATTTGAAGTGGAACTGTCTTTTAAATCTCAGAGTTGAATCTTTTCGCACATGGGAGACTGTTACTTTGTACGAAAATGAGGATCTTTGGAAACGGAAGGAACGCCATTTGAGATGGAGTACAAACTCGGATCGGACAACAACAGCTCGGAATATCGGCCGTGGCCTGAATATCGGCCGTGACCTTTTGAAAGGACCATGACAGCATTCTGGACACATCGTGGAAACCCTAATCCTTGACTGCTAAACAGAGAATCGAATCTCGCTCGTTCTGAATGCATGTCCACTGCCTTAAGTACATCACCACTTTACTCCGAGGTTGAATCACTTGCAGTAGCAATAAGATTACTCTACACATAACATAAACAGAGCACAATACTTGCAACAAGCCGGCCGGTGTGGCCGAGCGGTTCTAGGCGCTTCAGTCTGGAACCGAGCGACCACTACACAAGAATTTCCGACTAAACCAACTGTTTCCAATATTCGAGCTTTTTTGGCCTCCTGTAGTCTCAGATATTTGTACAGTGGTAGGAGAAAGTGCCCTGAACGATTTTCTAGGAATACTGACCGGTGGGAGCTGAGTGTAGGAGGGGGGCTGTGCTTGAAGGTCACTTTTTTATCTTTTTCTTCAATAACTCGGAAACTACAATCCCCTGCGAAAACATAATTTAACGACATTAAATTTGCTACAAAAAGTCCTGTTCATTTTTTCTGTAAGACTAATGGTTTGCGTGTAGCAAGGGAGAGAATATGAAAATCTCGGACGTCGTTTATGAAGGCCACCTATAGCATTGGTGGTTGCTTGAAACGACTCGGTAGGGGCAGCTGAATCACCTTGTACAGCTATTTCATCAGGGCGCATGCTGCTACGAACGTTATGAGCAACGCGCTACAGGTGCAGAATGGTGATTCGACGGTGTCTTTCTTCCACTTTCTAGACAGTAAAGCTCAGGCGTTTACGAAACAGGGAGGCTAGGAACGGCATGGGGTCGCTTAGGCAGTCTTCACCCGTTCCAGTCCCTTCCACGTGCGTGAAGGCACAGGATCTCCACAGAATTAAACAACCTTGAAAGGAGTCTTGAGGGAGCACCGGCCGTCATCAGGCTGCTACTAATTTACGGAACAAGATCAGATAAGGGAGCAGAGGAAATTGAAGAAAAGCGAGGCGCGTGGGCTGCGGCAGGTGCCGGTCGCGTCAGCTGTGGGGGCGGTGGCAGGGGGCGGGGGCGGCTCATCTGCCTACGGCTTGTTGCAGATGCAGCCGCTGCAACTGGTGGCGCGCGCCTCGCGACGCCTTTTTTTGTACCACCCTGGGGCAGCCCAGCCAGCGCACAAAAAACGGGGTCTGCCTGCCCCTGCCACACGTTGGCGAGTTGACATAAGACCGGTGCTTGCCTTTTAATGGACTAAGGTGGCTCCCACCTCGTTTTATCCCCCACTGAGATGAAGACGTGAGCAGCACCAAAAGAACACCGACGAGCAACAGTTTCTTCTGGTGACAGCCGATTGCGGTCCGCTATGCTGCGCTACCCTCCGGCTACTTGAGGAATGAGTAATGCTTATTTTAGTGGGCGGCGAGCTTTGTAGTCCCTGACAACCGTGCCGTGTGCCGGTCCGTCTGGAACAGGTGCAACCCGTGTTCCCCCTGTCATTAATTTCCCGGTCCGTTGAGCGCGATATATGGCTTTCGAACAGAATAAATATATTTCCTAGTGTCACGCTCCACAACGACGCCGAGGCACCCCTTGCTCCCCGAACGAAAATCTTACGTGGAAAAAACCAGGTGCACGATTATTAATGAAAGGTGGAAGTGACACTCCGCGAACTTGACCGTTGATGTCGAAGTGCTGCGTTTTATTGAGCCTCAGGAGCGAAGTAACCTTTCGTAAATTTGTTTATCAATTCTAAGATAACTACACTAGATTATTAAAATTTATTAAAAATTAAAGTATCAAGTGCACCAACTGCAAGAGTATAAATAGAGAGTATTACAATTAGTTTATTTCCATAGTGTGATCTGCTCGGGCCATGACTAGTTGATTTTTAGTTACCTTTAACAAAACACTTCTGTAACATATAAACGTTAAAAATGGAGCACAATATTATGACTGTTATATAAATGAAAATTCTCACGTTCATTTTTCCTGGGCTGTAGACGTCACTCCGAGTACATTGGCAAGTGAATTGTTGCTGGAATTCTGTAATGTATTTCTTTTTCCAAGCGGTAAAAGATGTAAATGTCACATTGGCATTCTTAGCTGGGATATTCCATGGGTTAGGTTCACCTGACAGTCGAAAAGGGCATTATTTATCCCCACATACTGGCTCCTTTCCTTGTGGATATATGAAGGGCTTATTTCAATAGTGGTAAAGTCCATTTTCGTTCATATTGAGATACAGAGTCTTAAAGTTAAATGGGCGCTGAAAAATCTGCAGTTAAGATACGAGAAATATTCAAGCATATGCCTTCTTGCTAGAGATGAACCTTTCTTTCTGTTTGTTTGCCTCATTAATTTTAGGAGCATTATAGACTGAAAAGTGGAGGTAATGGACTTGTACCACTATTGCATTAGCCCTTCATATGTGAGAGTTACGTCGTATGTGTATTGGTGGACTGTAGGTGAGTGAATGGGTATCTGTATATTGTAGTGTTTTGTTTATGTTGCATAATGATGAAAGAAAAAGGATGAAACCAGGTGCTGGCACACAGCTTCTCCCCTCGAATAGCAACAGGGGGTTCGCCGAGCTTACCACAACCGGAAAAGTTTGTAACTTAATCCAGGACATTGGTGCAAAGATTGTTGATCAGGAATTTCCCATTCACCTTGCCCAACAGATAATGCCAGTGAAAATTTCACCCACCACGATGATTCGAAACGGCTTACCCCATAGTCGACTTTTTTTAAGGTTTCCGTACCTCAGTCGGTAACATTTCAACTATTATGGGATCACTTTTGTTGTCCGTCTGTCTGCCCGTCTGCTAAGACATAATTTTATCAAGAACTTTGGTATTAATGTCACATATTAAGGTTCATAGTTATTTAGCGGTATAAAAGGTTTAAATTTCTGTGTCAGTGCAATCAAAACTCATTCATCAGAACCTATAGATGAATTATCTATAGGCACAATTAAGTTTGTGTGGCTCCCTCAGGGAGTGACTCCTACTTGCACCGGTTCGATATTTTTCAACCAATCATCACAACTACGGACGGGAGTTACCAAGCGATGCGTAATCCTGAAGTTACTCATACTGCATGCTCGGAACACAACATCACTGAATCATAGACGTTAAAGTACTTTTGTGCAGATGCTGGCTGCAGCTGCAGGTTAGCAACACGGACTAAAACGCACCTCTGGAGAAAATGGCAATGACTTCTATTAACGCAGAAACAGACGCTAGAGCGACCTCCAAACAATACCTCACGCGCCTCAAATCACGCCTTGCAGCAACGTGTCTTTCCTGAAGCCTGATAGTGTGATGTCCCACACTAGGACGATCTCTCCCCTGGTATTTTGAAAAAAAGAAATGCTGTCGAAGTGGCCAGCATGTATTCTTCGGCTCAATTGGGTTCAAATGGCTCTGAGCACTATGGGACTTAACATCTGAGGTCATCAGTCCCCTAGACTTAGAACCACTTAAACTTAACTAACCTAAGGACATCAGACATATCCATGCCCGAGGCAGGATTCGAACCTGCGACCGTAGCAGCAGCGCGTTTCCGGACTGAAGCTCCAAGAACCGCTCGGCCACTCCGGCCAGCTCTTCGGCTCGCCAACAGAGTTATTTGTTAACAGTTATTTTCTATTAATTCCAAAAACAAATCGCAAAATTTTTACATCTTCTTATTAAGTTCAAAAAGAATGCGAGGCTTCTTACTGTAAAAAGTGTGTTCTTGTTGTGGTCTTTAGTCCTAAGACTAGCCTGATGCAGCTCTCCCTGCTACTCTGTCATGTGCAAGCTTCTTCATTCAAAGTGTATCAAAGTTAAAAGCGAGGGAGTAAGAAATCAGTTTATGCGTAAATGATATAATCACATAACAGAGTACAAACAATTTTTCTATCACATCCAGCCATACTGTACGGTACAGTGAAAGTAATAAGCAAAACAAGTTTCGTCGTGTTTCCAGGGCTCTCGGGTGTCCAGCCGGATGGGATTGTTGAAGTCCCACGATATTTCGGCGAATAACCTTTCCGCCTTCATCAGGTGGTTCTGATGGAATGGTCTGTTTGCTGCAATGAGCTGACAGACCATTCCACAACAAACATACGAATGTTACTCTGAGTGTATCCACACACAAATCTAACGAAATCCCACTAGCGCGCAGGCAACCAACAAGTAAGTGCAGCGAAAAGGAAAATTACCAAAAAATCCTAAGTTAATATGAAAGTCTCCTCCTGCGCTACTAGCACGATCGCAGTAGGCTGCGACCTCTCATGCCGCGCGGCTTCTCTCCGCCGCACGCTGCGTCCGACCACTTCCGACTCCACTCGACAACTGCTCGCTCGCTACTACTCGCGATAACAATATCTCAGACTCAGAGTTTGTGTATGCACACAGCAGAATCATAGACTTCCAACTTTCAAGGCATATTTGTGATTACTAATTTAAAAGCGACATCGTATAAAACGCACAGCATAACTGTATTCCCATTATCTTACGATGTAACTTCCTAAAGAGCAGACTTTCAGAATAATAATAACAGAGAATAAAACTAACCCTTCAGCATACACCTGGAACCTAAAATAGGAAAAGAATATTTTGCGGCTCGTACAGGTTGTCGTATGACTAACATCTTGGCTGTTGAAAGATATATTCCGCTAAATACAAAACGTTTATGGTGAAAAAAAAAAATGGCTCTGAGCGCTATGGAACTCAACTGCTGTGGTCATCAGTCCCCTAGAACTTAGAACTACTTAAACCTAACTAACCTAAGGACATCACACACACCCATGCCCGAGGCAGGATTCGAACCTGCGACCGTAGCAGCAGCGCGGCTCCGGACTGGAGCGCCTAGAACCAAACGGCCACCGCGGCCGGCGTTTATAGTGAAAATGCAGCAAAAGTAGAGAAGTGGAAGACTAGTAGTCTGCGTTCCGTAGTAATAATGTGGCTGGTAATGACTGTGATTCTCGTTGCATTTTTTGAAGTGGTTCCTTTCGGTGACACACCGGCTATCTGTTCGTGAGTAGATCAGTGCTCTACTATGTCATTCTAAGGCTACTGATCGGCGTTATAACACAGATAGAATTTTTTTCAGTAAGTACGTAACCGCAAGATGTTCTACATTTCCGATTTCAGTAACTTTGTGTTTTCGAAGCACTGTTAGGAGTATTGGGAGGCGAGATTACTAATACGCCAAGTTTTGTTACCCTCCTATGTATCTCAGTTCGGCCTGAAACGACATTCGAACGAGGATAATGATATGGAAGAACGTCACCTATGCCACGGCAGGTCGCTTGTCGTTTCAGTATAATGAGGGCATTATGGCTGCGCGCACACGGAAAGAAGTACGTGTATTCAAAATGGTTCAAACAGAGCTATAGGACGTAACATCAGAGGTCCATCAGTTCCCTAGACTTAGAACTTCTTAAACCTAACTAACCTAAGGACATCACACACATCCATGCCCGAGGCAGGATTCGAACCTGCGACCGTAGCAGCAGCGCGGTTCCGTACT
This sequence comes from Schistocerca serialis cubense, assembly GCF_023864345.2. Classification (NCBI taxonomy): domain Eukaryota; kingdom Metazoa; phylum Arthropoda; class Insecta; order Orthoptera; family Acrididae; genus Schistocerca; species Schistocerca serialis. Next base: position 337,595,647 of record NC_064638.1, read on the forward strand.
GCAGCGCCTAGAACCGCTAGGCCACAGCGGCCGGCGTATGTGCGTTGATTGATGCATTTACAGAAGAACAGTGCCAGTACGACGTCAGTAGTACAAATTAGTAAAACAAACGTTATCATGTGGAGGCTCTAAGTAGTGTGTTTGACAAAGTGAAAAACTAGTTTACACTGGTACTTTCCATAATCCGTGCGTAAATCACGGCTGTTGCTGCCACATGTCACTGAAGTGCGGTGCGTTCTCCTGAGATCACGTCGCTGTACACGTAGCGTATGAACAGGCCGGATGCTTTCTAAGTGGTCAGCAGCACGGCGGAGATTCCACCTTTGCGTTGCTCATTGACTACCACATCCCGTGGGAAGGCAGCTAAAGGAATTACATTCCTCGTAGCTTCTATTGAAATCCGCAATTTGTATCTACAGAGTGGTCAGAAACAATCCGAAAATCTTGTAAGGGTGTTGCAGAGTAGTTTCTGCTGAGAAATAATTGTAAAGAAAAAAATTCGATACATAGCGCCGTTTCCGATTTAACTGGCATTGAAGTTCGCCGATCAGGCCGTTGCGCGCGCAGATACAAGAGGCCCGCCAGATAGCGCCTAATTTCTAAGCTTTTAGGTGCCGGAACGCGCCTCTTCAATCATACAAAGCATCTCCCACTCCCCTCCCCCCCTCCCCTCAAACAATAAAAATCACAAGTTTCTATTTTTGAATCTTGTGATTAAACTTACAATGTACGATCGCAACTTCGGAAAGATGCTCAACCTATCTTGGGTGTACTGTACACACACACACACACACACACACACACACACACACATACACACACACACACACACACACACACACACACACACACAGGTAGCGCATGCACACAGACGCACATGCTCACAGTACCTAGCGTCGTAACCCTGCCCATCGCATCACGTTGTCTCGCTGACTAGTATCGGCGTAACTGTACTATTTTAAATCTACTGTACCGATTTGTTCCGGTGAGTTAAAAAAATTACCTGGGAAGTGCCGGAACGCCGTTCTGGCACATTTCAGCCGAAATTACGCAGTAACAGAGACAATGTCGCCGAACGTGTTCTTCGATTGTTTCCCAAAAACCGAACAAGAGAGCGATACAAAAATTGGACATGCGAAGTTAGTAAGGAATTAACCCTGTGCAGTCTCGAGCGCTATCATATACGCTATGAGAACAAGTGACACGGTATCCATTGGGCCACTTGAATGTGCGTGTGCAACAGCCTCTTCGTCTGACTTCTGTGTTAATTTACTCTGTAACGGCGCAATGTATCGAATTTTTTTCTTAACGTCATAGAATGAAGGCTTTCACGGCAGGCGTTGTCATTACTTAACACTTCCGGGCTGAGATGCTGTGGTCCATACATAAAACTCTCCCCTGACGTTTCGCCTTCGACTGCGGAAGGCATCCTCCGAGGACAAGCGGCGAACTGCAACGAGAGCGCGAGTGAGCGCCGTATATATAAGCCATCCAGAGGGTGCCGCTGTCAATCACGTGATGTCGGCTGTGCTATGATCTCTGATATTGCCAACTCTCTCAATTGAAATTAACCCATTGTCACGCTGTTGCTGCAATGTTGACATCCATATTTTCTCCAGCTTAATGCCTTCATCTTTTCTATTAAAATTATTCCAATGTTTGGCAATCTCAATAGCCTCTATACATTCGTGCATAATAATGCGACGTCTTTGCTATGACGGTCGTCTCACTAAACTTTATTTCATAATCACCTTCCTGAAACACATTATCCGCTACAGCCGATTTATCAATATGTCAGAGGCGGTAGATCCTTTCATGTTCACCTAGACGGGCGTTGACACTACTTTTGGTTGTGCCTATATAGACCTTTCCACAACTGAACGGAATTTTATAGACACCTGGTGTAGCTAGAGGATGTCGTTTATCTTTTGAGCATCTTAAATATTATTTTATTTTTGTGGTGGATCTGAAAACAGTTTCCACATCGTACTTGCTTAAAATTTTTCCAATGCGATCAGTGACCTTACTGATAAATGGTAAGAACACTTTCCCTTTGGGTTGGTGTCGATCCTCGTCCGTCTTGCTTGTCAGTCTAGGGCGTAGTCCACGATCTATCTCTCTGTTGGAATACGCACTCCGCTTGAAGGTCGCTCTAAGGTGTTCAATCTCATCATCTAAGTGAGCTGGTTCACTTATTTTGTGCGCCCTGTCTATTAATGTTTTAATGGCCCCTCTTTTATGTCTTTCGTAGTGGTTAGAATCTTTCTGCAGGTAAAGATCAGTGTGTGTGTCTTTTCTGAGAACCTTATGACCCAATGATCCATTTGATTACAGTCACATCTAAGAAGTTCAGGTGACCATCCATTTCCTATTCCATAGTGAATTGAATTCTTGGATTAATACCATTCAGACGTAACACGAAGGCATCCAGTTCTTTTTCCCCATGGGTCCATATAACAAATGTATCGTCTACACAACGATACCATCTGGCTGGTCTTTCTCTAGCTGTTTGCAGCGTCCGTTGTTCATGAACAAGTTAGCCACAGCTGGACTAAGAGTTCGCGGCTTGTCCTCGGAGGATGCCTTCCGTAGTCGAAGGCGAAACGTCAGGGGAGAGATTTATGTATTGACCATGGCATCTCAGCCCGGAGGTGTTAAATGCTGATTTTTTATTAACAGTTATCTCTCAGCACAACCTACCCTGCAACAACCTTACAAGCTTTCCAGGCTGTACCTGACCACCCTGTTCATGTTCCACTTCTCATTCTCTAATCAGGTAGATTTCGACGCCAGACTGTAATGTTCCTTCCATAATCCGTGGGTTCAAGCTGAACAGTATAAGTAACTCATGTTCAAAAAGTATAATCCATCGGCTCGCATGCAAATAATTTCTATACGTACTGACACTAGCCACTAGAAAATAAATGTTATCTGTTCTTCTGGCAGTGTTTCCAAGTAAATAGGTGCTGTGAAGAGATGCAGCTTAATATTGGGACGCTGTTACCTACAGTTTAGCTTAAAGTTTCAACATGATCTAAAACACGTGGTTAACTTGAATATATGTAAAACATATACTCGTATGCAAACATCATATTTATAACTCAATTCCTTTCCTGTGCTAACCTCTTCATCTCAGAGTAGCAACCTACGCCCTCAACCCTCAATTATTTACTTGACGTATTCCAATCTCTGTCTTCCTCTACAGTTTTTGCCCTCTACAGCTCCCTCTAGTACCATGGAAGTCATTCCCTCGTGTCTTAGCAGATGTCCTAGCATCCTGTCCCTTCTCCTTATCAGTGTTTTCCACATATTCCTTTCCTCTCCGATTCTGCGTAGAACCTCCTCATTCCTTACCTTATCAGTCCACCTAATTTTCAACATTCGTCTATAGCACCACATCTCAAATGCTTCGATTCTCTTCTCTTCCGGTTTTCCCACAGTCCATGTTTCACTACCATACAATGCTGTACTCCAGACGTACATCCTCAGAAATTTCTTCCTCAAATTAAGGCCGGTATTTGATATTAGTAGACTTCTCTTGGCCAGAAATGCCTTTTTTGCCATAGCGAGTCTGCTTTTGATGTCCTCCTTGCTCCGTCCGTCATTGGTTATTTTACTGCCTAGGTAGCAGAATTCCTTAACTTCATTGACTTCGTGACCATCAATCCTGATGTTAAGTTTCTCGCTGTTCTCATTTCTACTACTTCTCATTACCTTCGTCTTTCTCCGATTTACTCTCAAACCATACTGTGTACTCATTAGACTGTTCATTCCATTCAGCAGATCATTTAATTCTTCTTCACTTTCACTCAGGATAGCAATGTCATCAGCGAATCGTATCATTGATATCCTTTCACCTTGTATTTTAATTCCACTCCTGATCCTTTCTTTTATTTCCATCATTGCTTCCTCGATGTACAGATTGAAGAGTAGGGGCGAAAGGCTACAGCCTTGTCTTACACCCTTCTTAATACGACCACTTCGTTCTTGATCGTCCACTCTTATTATTCCCTCTTGGTTGTTGTACATATTGTATATGACCCGTCTCTCCCTATAGCTTACCCCTACTTATTTCAGAATCTCGAACAGCTTGCACCATTTTATATTTCCAGGTCGACAAATCCTATGAAAGTGTCTTGATTTTTCTTTAGCCTTGCTTCCATTATTAGCCGTAACGTCAGAAATGCCTCTCTCGTCCCTTTACTTTTCCTAAAGCCAAATTGATCGTCACCTAGCGCATTCTCAATTTTCTTTTCCATTCTCCTGTATATTATTCTTGTAAGCAGCTTCGATGCATGAGCTGTTAAGCTGATTGTGCGATAATTCTCGCACTTGTCAGCTCTTGCCGTCTTCGGAATTGTGTGGATGATGCTTTTCCGAAAGTCAGATGGTATGTCGCCAGACTCATATATTCTACACACCAACGTGAATAGTCGTTTTGTTGCCACTTCCCCCAATGATTTTAGAAACTCTGATGGAATGTTATCCATCCCTTCTGCCTTATTTGACCGTAAGTCCTCCAAAGCTCTTTTAAATTCCGATTCTAACACTGGATCCCCTATCTCTTCTAAATCGACTCCTGTTTCTTCTTCTATCATATCAGACAAATCTTCACCCTCATAGAGGCTTTCAATGTATTCTTTCCACCTATCTGCTCTCTCCTCTGCATTTAAGAGTTGGAATTGCGTTGCACTCTTAATGTTACCACCGTTGCTTTTAATGTCACCAAAGGTTGTTTTGACTTTCCTGTATGCTGAGTCTGTCCTTGCAACAATCATATCTTTTTCGATGTCTTCACATTTTTCCTGCAGCCATTTCGTCTTAGCTTCCCTGCACTTCCTATTTATTTCATTCCTCAGCGACTTGTATTTCTGTATTCCTGATTTTCCCGGAACATGTTTGTACTTCCTCCTTTCATCAATCAACTGAAGTAATTCTTCTGTTACCCATGGTTTCTTCGCAGCTACCTTCTTTGTACCTATGTTTTCCTTCCCAATTTCTGGCCGGCCGCGGTGGTCTCGCGGTTCTAGGCGCTCAGTCCGGAACCGCGCGACTGCTACGGTCGCAGGTTCGAATCCTGCCTCGGGCATGGATGTGTGTGATGTCCTTAGGTTAGTTAGGTTTAAGTAATTCTAAGTTCTAGGGGACTGATGAACACAGATGTTAAGTCCCATAGTGCTCAGAGCCATTTGAACCATTTTTGAAACTTCCCAACTTCTGTGAAGGCCCTTTTTAGAGATGTCCATTCCTCTTCAACTGTACTGCCTACTGCGCTATTCCTTATTGCTGTATCTATAGCGTTAGAGAACTTCATTCCTTAGTACTTCCGTATCCCACTTCTTTGCGTATTGATTCTTCCTGACTAATGTCTTGAACTTCAGCCTATTCTTCATCACTACTATATTGTGATCTGAGTTTATATCTGTTCCTGGGTATGCCTTACAATCCAGTATCTGATTTCGGAATCTCTGTCTGACCATGATGTAATCTAATTGAAATCTTCCCGTATCTCCCGGCCTTTTCCAAGTATACCTTCTCCTCTTGTGATTCTTGAACAGGGTATTCGCTATTACTAGCTGAAACTTGTTACAGAACTCAATTAGTCTTTCTCCTCTTTCATTCCTTGTCCCAAGCCCATATTCTCCTGTAACCTTTTCTTCTACTCCTTCCCCTACAACTGCATTCCAGTCGCCCATGACTATTAGATTTTCGTCCCCCTTTACATACTGCGTTACCCTTTCAAAATCCTCATACACTTTCTCTATCTGTTCATCTTCAGCTTGCGACGTCGGCATGTATACCTGAACTATCGTTGTCGGTGTTGGTCTGCTGTCGATTCTGATTAGAACAACCCGGTCACTGAACTGTTCACAGTAACACACCCTCTGCCCTACCTTCCTATTCATAACGAATCCTACACCTGTTATACATTTTCTGCTGCTGTTGATATTACCCGATACTCATCTGACCAGAAATCCTTGTCTTCCTTCCACTTCACTTCACTGACCCCTACTATATCTAGATTGAGCCTTTGCATTTCCCTTTTCATATTTTCTAGTTTCCCTACCACGTTCAAGCTTCTGACATTCCACGCCCCGACTCGTAGAACGTTATCCTTTCGTTGATTATTCAATCTTTTTCTCATGGTAACCTCCCCATTGGCAGTCCCCTCCCGGAGATCCGAATGGGGGACTATTCCGGAATCTTTTGCCAATGGAGAGATCATCATGACACTTCTTCAATTACAGGCCACATGTCCTGTGCATACACGTTACGTGTCTTTAATGCAGTGGTTTCCATTGCCTTCCGCATCCTCATGTCGTTGATCATTGCTGATTCTTCCGCCTTCAGGGGCAATTTCCCACCCCTAGGACAAGAGAGTGCCCTGAACCTCTATCCGCTACTCCGCCCTCTTTGACAAGGCCGTTGGCAGAATGAGGCTGACTTCTTATGCCGGAAGTCTTCGGCCGCCAATGCTGATTATTTATCAAAATTTAGGCAGTGGCGGGGATAGAACCCGGGACCGAAGACGTTTTGATTATGAATCAAAGACGCTACCCCTTTTTTTAATTTTTTTTTACCACTCCTCCGCTGTTTTTTTTATTGAAGCCGCTACTATTTTTTTATTTTATTTTTTTTTCAAAAGAAAACAAAGACTCCAATTATACTGGTTTCTCCTTCCAGTAAACAAAAATGAGTCTCCTTCGTCTTGTTGGCGAAGAAGCAATCTTTTGAAAAAAAAAAAAAGTTTCTGAAAGCCAAAATCAAATTTCTTTTTCCTTTAAGAACAAATTATGAGGAATAAATAAGGAGACTTTCTTTTTTTAAAAAAAAATTAAAGTCGTCGTGCGACTTGTAGTTAAAGACCAGTTCTTACAGAAGCTCCTGAAGTGTCTCCGCCTACAGCATGCCAGCTCGTCCAAACGTGTCTTCTCATGGCGTAGGCGTGGGTTCTGGGTAGCGGATCTATTCAGTTCCGTTCGGTATATACTGTTTTCAGCTTCTCAAGGCTTGGACGTTCCAGCTACTAGGTGGGTCACCGAAAGTGCCCCGTAAGAAATTGGAAAAATATTGCTTATAGCGTGGGTTGCGTATCAGGACGCAGTGTCGTTCGTTGAGATATGTCCAATATCCTAGCGTAGACTTGTCGCCAGAAGTAAAAAGATAGCGGATCGTGTGGCCTCAGATCCAAATCACAGAATGAGTTTTGGCGGAGGGGTAGAAAGTCTTATTGGGGTACAAAAGCATGTGGACGTCGATCTGAGCCGGTGTCTGGGGAGTAAGAAACGCCAAAATTCGCCGCGCTAGTGTCCAGACGTCGAACGCTGTGCCACAGTGGAAGCGGTGAACATCCGTGTCATCCACTCCACAGTGGGTGCAGAGGGATGAATCGGCGAGATGGATGCGGTGCAGACGATCTCGGTTAACTTGTTTGCCATTCACGGTGATGTACCACGCTGATTGAACGTCTGATTCAAGAAAACGCGCATGGATCGCCTTCCATATGTGTCGCCACACGTACTGTGGATACTTGCGTTCGATGGGGTTGGACGGGCGGTACTGTTGTAACAAGTCGGAGACTGTTTTCGTGAGGTACAAACGTGTAAGTGGTAAGGACCGGTAGATATAACTGAACTCCAGGAAAAATCGTTGGATGTAATAAAAGGGGGTTGGAATGGTCGATACCAGTACTGGGGCGGACAAGGAGGCCGGTGCAAAGTTGTGAAGCAGGAGGCTAGTAAGGCTCTGCGGGCAACGATGCCAAAGTTTTAGTTGGGAGCTGACGTATAGGGCCTTGACACGAGTCGGCACGTGGATGAGTCCCACCCGGCCGCGATCTCGTGGCAGTGCAAGGGATTCATACTGCACCTTGAATAACATCCCCGAGCTGACGAAGGAGCCGAAAGCCATCAACAGTCGTCGCGCCAGGAGATTTGGGACTGGTAGTACTTGAGCCACGTGTGGTATACGGGAAGCATGATACATGTTCACGTATTGCGCGCGTTGGATAACGTCGAGAGCTCGTAGCCGGTGATCTGCGAGATTTGCTCTGATTGTCTGTAGCAAGCGTCTACCATTGATAGTCGCTGAGCGGCGCAGGTCTGCTGTGAAATCAAGTCCAAGATACCGTATGGTGGCGGCGACACTAAGGGGGGCAGCGCATCTCTCCGGCAAGCCCTCACCAATGAGCAGGACCTTGGATTTTGACACGTTGAGGCAGCTCCCCGACGCTTCGCCGTAAGTCGCCACCCATGTCAGTGCTGCTCGTACTTCATCTTCACTGCGCAGATATAGTACAATGTCGTCTGCGTAGGCTGTACAACAAAAACGGTGGCCGTGCACAGCCATACCTTCCAAACGTTGGCGCATGCCCTGGAGCAGGGGTTCCAAGGCGAAAGCATACAAAATCGTGAAAAGAGGGCAGCCTTGCCGCACAGATCGTGCGATGACCAGGGGCGGTGTTAGGCGACCATTGTACATGATTTTAGAGGTTGCACTACTCAACAGGCGCATAACCACTGTTACAATACCGCCAGGAAAACCCATATGCTGAAGAACTGTCCGTAAATAGAAGTGGTCAACACGGTCGAAAGCCTGGCTAAAGTCCAGTGAAGCCAAGGCGCCACGGAGGCGCTGATAATGCGCTAATGCTATCATGTCTCTGTAACGGCAAAGGGCCGTACGGATGTTGTTGTCGCCTCCTATGGAAGTCTGGTCGCAGGATGTGACGTAACGTGCGACCTTCTTGAGTCGCGATGCCAGTAGCCGTGTGAATATTTTCATGTCGCTGTTGAGCAAAGTAATTGGTCAATAGTCCTGGACCCTCGATAACCCGCGCGGTTTATGTACGGGGATAATCATGCCTTCTAGAAAGGCGCTAGGGACCACTGTCATCGGTGACATCAGCTCTTGTGCGATTGCCGTCCACGTGGAAGCCAACAAATAGTGAAAACTTTTATAAAATTCGATGGGTATACCGTCAGGTCCAGGAGATCTGTTATCGGAACCCGCCTTGATAGCATCTACCACTTCATCTGTGGTTACGTCGTCTTGGAGGTCATACACTGCATCCTCCGGCAGAGTGTTCGTAGTAAGCTGAGCGACTTCTGTGATCAGTGTTGCAGAATGCGGTACGGCTGCGTATAGCCCGGCAAAATGAGCATGGAGAGTACGACCGATGCTTTGTTGGGTGTCGTGCCGGCGCCCTTCCACATCAGTGAGGACTTGGATCAGAGCTCGTCGTCGTCGTTGTCTTTCCTGAAGGAGGTGGTACACCGACGGACGTTCTTGAGGGATTCGATTAGAAGCTCGAGAACGGTCTACAGTGTCTTCCAAGCGACGCCGCATGATCAACGAGATCTGCGCCTCCATGCGATGAACCATCGACTGCCGGGCTGGCGAGAAAGGCATCGTCGTACAGTCACGTAGTATGGTGTAGTAGAAGTGCAGGGTATTAGTTTGCCACACCTTTAATTCCTTCCCATAACTCATCAGAGTCTTCCTGAGGGTCGGCTTTGCACAGGAGAGCCACCATGATAAGGTGGAGTCAGAGGCTTCTCGACGATGGTGGCAGCGTGCCCACGCTTCTTCGACCATACGGCGACAGTCTGAGGAGGTCAGGTGAGCGACATTGAGTTTCCACAGACCACGACTATGCCACTCTTGCTGTCGGACGAGAGTGACGTCACAGAGGTACGCACCATGGTCTGAAAAGGCCAAGGGCCAGACTTCCGCATGACGTGTGCCATCAGCAAGGGAGCGAGTAACGTAGATGCGATCTATGCGGCTTGACGAGTGAGAGGTGTAGAATGTATAGCCCGGTTGAATTCCGTGGAGCTTCTTCCATGTGTCAACAAGTCGGAGACGGTCGATGACCACTGAGAGAGATGCACATGGGGAATGTCGCGGGAGTTGGTCCGCGGGCTCTTGTGTCGAGTTAAAATCCCCACCGGGTACCAAATCGTCCTGCGGACCGGTGAAGAGTGGTGTGACGCTTTCGGCAAAAAAAAGTTTGTCGGTCATGACGGCGGCCAGTGCCGGACGGAGCGTAGATATTAATAATACGCACGCCGAACAGTGTGAGGGCCATACCTCGCTCAGTGGGGAGGTAGATGACGTCCTCTGCAGGGAGTCCGTGGCGTAGCAGGATGGCGACGCCGCTACCGGTGTCGGATGCGGGGGAACCATGGGCGTTGTATCCGGTGGGAACTAGGAAGTCAGCCACAAACACCTCTTGTAAGAGTGCTATATCCACATCCGCAGAATAAATAGTGTCTCTGATCATGGCCAGTTTATGGGTGGCACGAATGGTGGCAAGATTCATCGTGGCGATACGATATTGCTGTGTACGGCCATCCTCAGTATTTGCAGAAAGTGCGGTAGAAGAAGCCGGCAGGTGGAGACCCGCCGGTGGTCCCGCAGTGGTGATAATTACTGGCGGGGCGCCAGCCCCAGTGTCGCCGAGGTGGACTCCTGTGCAGACACGCTGGCAGTCTGTTCTGCTTCTTCTTCAACGTCATCGGCCCAGGAAGCTGACGACGTGGACATGTGACGGTCACGTACTTCCGGAACGGGTGTCGTGGATTCCGCAGCATGAGTGGCAGGAGGACCGCCGTCATCATTCGTTGACAACGGCGAAGTCACGTCCCGAGCCGGGAGAGGAGGCGTCACAGGAGGGGCGCCAGTTGCTGCTGCATCGCGTGACTGGACGCAATGTGGGAGATCACCATCAGACAACAGGTCGACATCTCGCGGGGCCGTCTGAGAAAGGGCGTCATCGGAAGGCATTCGTCGTCGTTTCCTGTGTTTGCGAGGCGACCACTGTTTTCTGATGTGGCCTTCTGAATCAGAATGTGGTCGCCCGTCGTCTGACGCCGAACCCGTCTGGACAGAGGCAGACGTCGGCACGACACCGAGGTCGACGTCCATGGTTCCAACAGGAACATCGGTTTCGGTCAGCAACCCGGACGGTCCTGAAGCGAGCACTGTAGGCGACGCCGTGCGTGTGTCGTCGGCGCGTTGTGCTGTGGCGGGTGGCGTTGACGATGCTGCTGGCGCAATCGAGATTGGTACGACGGGCACCTGTGCAACCTTGGCGTAGGTGATGGGTAAGGACGTGCCGTCGAAGCCTGGGTCTCTTCACGTGACGGCGTCTGTATTAAACGGCGGTGTAAGCATTCGGAACGTACATGTCCCTCCTGGCCACATCCTGCGCACGTTCGTGGCTGTCCATCGTACATGACGATGGCCCTCACACCGCCAATCAGCAGGTACGATGGGACATGTTTCGTCAGCTCAATTTTTATTTGCCGGACGCCATTTAATACGGGGTAGGTCGTAAATGTTTGCCACTTCTCCGCGACGTGACCCAAGACGGTGCCATATGGTTGGAAAGCGGCAATGACCACATCCTGAGGCACTTCGAACGGGAGCTCAAACACCCGCAATGTCCGGAGACCGAATCCAGCATGGGCGACTGTCACAGCAGCCAGCTCTGGGTCGTGGATGTTCGGCCTGAAACGTTACTTTGATCATTGCACGGCGGTACGAGTGCGCCATGGTGTACGTTAGTACTGGACTCGATAGACACAAATACCGCGACGCGGAAGTAAACACCGCCGAGAGCGGAGCGTCGGACGGCGCGCGGAGCAGCTCCGCACGCTAGCACGGCTGCGAGCCGACTGTCCCCTAGACCACGGTGTTACTCGCGTATAAATTGAGATTAGTGACTGAATAGCAGAAAATACTAGTGGTTAAACGGGAACTCTTCGTAGTACGTAAGTTCTTCCACTGGTAAGTGGCTCGTCGTGAGTTTTTCTGTGATGTTTTTCAATTTTATTTGAATGAAAATAACAATAGTTTCATGTCACCCTACGTACTTCAGATAACTCCGAAAGGTATTGAAGAGGTGAGCAAATGCTTTTCACACACACACACACACACACACACATACACACACACACACACACACACACACACACACACACACACACACACACACACGCACACGCACACACACATATCCTGCTGGATTAATAACCAAACTGAACTGTATTCGGAACTTCGACAGAGTCGGCATCATAGTATTTGTTTCACATGGTAATGAAAGAGAATGGCGATAGGTTAAAGTATACGGAATGTAAGAACGGTGACAGGCATGATGCCTGCAACAGTCACACCAATGTACATACGCTGCCGTCTGCTTGGTCTCAAGTCATGGTGACCTACTCACTTTTCGCCTTATGTCACCGATTAATGCAGCCACCAAGATTAGGGTGCTACTGGAATCTCCGTTTAATTTATTGCTGCTTTCAGAAAGCAGCAGATGTCAATATTACCCGCATTGACGAAAGAACCCTCGTTTGGTTTCGGCATCACTCGACTGCACATTTCGGTATCCACATATACTGGGCAATTTCGAAGTTTTTCCAAGTATTTCAGTAAAAGGGATCAGTTGTTTCTGGGGGCTTGTTACAGAGTAACTGCATTTCGTTTGATTTCTTACCTCGTTATTTCAGCTTTGTTTCGGTATTAGCCGGCCGCGGTGGTCTCGCGGTTCTAGGCGCGCAGTCCGGAACCGTGCGACTGCTACGGTCGCAGGTTCGAATCCTGCCTCGGGCATGGATGTGTGTGATGTCCTTAGGTTAGTTAGGTTTAAGTAGTTCTAAGTTCTAGGGGACTGATGACCAGAGCTGTTAAGTTCCATAGTGCTCAGAGCCAAGGACCAAGGTTTCGGTATTGCACTGAAAATATTTGTACAACAGTATAACCTTCGACGGTATGCACGGTTTATCTTGCCTCGAAAGTACTTGTTGCTGTCGACAGCAATGCCCTTTTACTCTCCGCCTTCAGGCTTGAAATAAGGACCGCTCGTTTCTGTCGATGCCTTGTTTTTCAGACACTATTAGTTGTACATTAAAAGTGATAAACAGCGGAATGGATATGTTTACTGATGATGAGTTTGCCGATATACACCTCATACTCGTACAGGGCTCACTGAGAGCAGTAGATGAGCGGCACAATGACGCTGTGCTGACCTGTTCCCTCAGCGCCGGCGACCTCATCACGGTACTTAATACTATATACTATGTACGTAGTACTGTGTACATAGGCACCAACGAGAAATCGCATCTGTGTTTTGTGTTGCAATTTTTGTGACAACATATTAAAGACGTTTCCCTGTTGTGACGGTATGTTCACAGAAACAAAGCTAATTGTAACAACAAACCGAATAAGTCGTAATTCCATATTTACTCGGTAACAATCCACCGGAGCCACGGATCTATTGCCACACACAATCAGACACGAAGGCCGAACAGTCTCATAAATTTTGTCACTGGAGTCCTGGTTCATCCTGAATATCGCGTAGGTCACTCACGATGGATGGGAGAGGGAGCTTTATTCCTTCCGCGCTGCCGCAGCCTAATTTCTCTGACTTATACTCATGATTCCCAAGAGAGCCGTACAATGGAGTTGTTGTTGTTGTTGTTGTTATCTTCAGTCCTGAGACTGGTTTGATGCAGCTCTCCATGCTACTCTATCCTGTGCAAGCTTCTTGATCTCACAGTACTTACTGCAACCTACATCCTTCTGAATCTGCTTAGTGTATTCATCTCTTGGTCTCCCCTCTTGGTTTACCCTCCACGCTGCCCCCCAATGCTAAATTTGTGATCCTTGATGTCTCAGAACATGTCCTACCAACCGGTCCCTTCTTCTTGTCAAGATGTGCCACAAACTGCTCTTCTCCCCAGTTCTATTCAATACCTCCTCATTAGTTATGTGATCTATCCATCTAATCTTCAGCATTCTTCTGAAGCACCATATTTCGAAAGCTTCTATTCTCTTCTTGTCTAAACTATTTATCACCCACGTTTCACTTCCATACATGGCTACACTCCATGCAAATACTTTCAGAAACGGCTTCCTGACACTTAAATCTATACTCGATGTTAACAAAGTCTTTCTTCCTCAGAGACGCTTTCCTTGCCGTAGCCAGTCTACATTTTATATCCTCTCTACTTCCACCATCATCAGTTATTTTACTCCCCAAATAGCAAAACTCCTCTACTACTTTGTACCTTATTTCCTAATCTAATTCCCTCAGCATCACCCCACTTAATTCGACTACATTCCATTATCCTCGTTTTGCTTTTGTTGATGTTCATCTTATATCCTCCTTTCAAGGCACTGTCCATTCCGTTCAACTGCTCTTCCAAGTCCTTTGCTGTCTCTGACAGAATTACAATGTCATCGGCGAACCTCAAAGTTTTTATTTCTTCTCCTTGGATTTTAATACCTATTCCGAATTTTTCTTTTGTTTCCTTTACTGCTTGCTCAATATACAGACTGAATAACATCGGGGAGAGGCTACAACCCTGTCTCACTCCCTTCCCAACCGCTGCTTCCCTTTCATGTCGCTCGACTCTTATAACTGCCATCTGGTTTCTGTACAAATTGTAAATAGCCTTTCGCTCCCTGTATTTTACCCCTGCCACCTTTAGAATTTGAAAAAGAGTATTCCAGTCAACATTGTCAAAAGCTTTCTCTAAGTCTACAAATCCTAGAAACGTAGGTTTGCCTTTCCTTAATCTCTCTTCTAAGATAAGTCGTAGGGTCAGTATTGCCACACGTGTTCCAACATTTCTACGGAATCCAAACTGATCTTCCCCAAGGTCGGCTTCTAACAGTTTTTCCATTCGTCTGTAAACAACTCGCATTAGTATTTTGCAGCTGTGACTTATTAAACCGATAGTTCGGTAATTTTCACATCTGTACAGGTAGCGGATGGCAATAATTTTCGGTGGTTTCAAGGCCAGAGTCCCAGAAACGTCACTTTGTACTCATGTGGTGTGCAGCGGAGCACAGTACCGCGATTATTAAATTCCCTGTCAAATTTCCAACAAAGGAATCGATAGGTGCGGGGGCGCAATTTCATCATTGCGAACGTGAGAGCGGACAGGCGGGGCATCACGTGGACAGGAAGCGGGCGCAGCTGTTGCAGGGCGCACGGCCAGGGGGAGGCACGGGACTCCCGGAACATCAGCTGGCGCCGGAACCCTTCTGGCCTGCAGGGACGGCACAGAGATGTCTGCGCTGACATTCAGCAACCACTACAACGGTGTACTCCGCGACTGCGCCCAAAAGCGACTTCTGCTATGGAGACATGAACATTCTGCTAAAAACGAATAAATAAAAATAAAAAAAAACTTGTAATGCGTTGTCTACATTCCCACCTAAGAGGATGCAAGCTGACATTGTGTGAACAACGGGTTTAGTTCTTGTCTTTTCTGTTGGCGACTCAAGACGTAAATTTCGTCGCCATTGCTGACACGTATATTAGTTACAGACAACAGGATAATGCTCCTAGTTCATACATAAACTTACTAATGGAAGATAAACTGATTCTTACTCTCTCGCTTGTACGAGCATCTAACAGAAAGTGTTTTGGAAGCAGCAAGAGAAGTCCCCGGACAGGATAAGAAGGAGAAATACGTAGAACAGTTTTGCCAGTGAATTGAAAGACTTGATTCAGAATAAGAAACAAGCGAAATGGCTAAGTGCACCTCTTCATTCGAAGCACATAGACGGCCACGAATGTCTTTCTTCAGGGCTCCAATCGTATGGAAACCGTACGTGGAGAGACAGGTAGTATGTGGAATGGCTTCCCAGCGAAACTACTGCATCGTACTCAAAACAACTTTGGCAACATGTGAGTGGTCACTATTCTGTAACAAAATGATGCCGTTCATCAACATTCTTGGGCGTCTGGACTTGATAGCGCGCTTTAGTTTTTTACAAAGTGTCCCGATCTCTCCCCTTGAGAATTCCATATCTTTAGAGCCCTGAAGAAAGAAATTCGTGGTCGTCGATTTGCTTCGGAAGGAGAGCTGCATCCCTGGGTAAAGTCATGGTCCCGCAGGCAAAGGCAAGCGTTTTTCCATGAAGACACTGACCATCTTGCCCCTTTTGCAAAAATAAACAGTTTACTTTTTTTCCATCTTCTTCGCTTTCATTTGACTTCCCCTTACATGTCAAGATCAGGTAACAGTTTGAACCGAATGTCGGGATGGAAAGTAATGTACACTAGGACATGTTTTCTAGGAACACAGATGGGTCAATAGGAGGCTATTTAAAAAATGAGAAACAACGACGAGCGAAAGAACTTTATAAAAAAATTCCCGCTCAAGAATGGATCGGAGATTATTCACGTTATTGCAGTAAAATAGGTTGGATTACTATTTAGGAGAAGAGGATGGTAAGATCTTAGAAAATAGCGACATAGAAATAACGGAGGAGGATGTGAAAGCATTGCTGTCTAAAGCAAAAGTAAATAAAGCCCTAGGACCAGTAGATACGCGTATGAGACTTTTGAAGTATGGAGGAAGAAATCTACGGGATATTTTTGCGAAAATAGAGGTGGGAGAACATCCATCCACGGAACGGAATTTGTCACATATCTCCTGGGGATATAAAAAAGGCGACAAGACGGCATGCACAAATTACAAAGGAATGAGTTTTAGCCCTGAACAGCGAAGGTTTTCTCCACCATTCTGAGTAAGAATATAGAAAAGGGTGTGTCAGCTTTAAACGAAGAGCAAAGTGGTTTTAGTAAACGACGATCATGTCTTGAAGGCATTCACTGTGTCAGACAGTTGTTGGAAAATGTAGAAATAAAAATAAAAGCATATACATGACCTTTGTGTAGCTGCCTAAAGCGGATGATATTGTCCCTAGAATAAAATTATGGGAAGCAGTGAAAAAGGCTTATATGAAAGAAAAATGTATTAATTTAGTTAAAAAGCTATACAAAAATACAAAAGTAATCATTAAAAGAGGAAATATGTTTACCCGAAGTATCTTCGTTCACAAAAAAACAAGGTTGTGAAGCATTTATTTGGAACAAGTACTGAAGACTTGGTACAGGAAATGCTCAGGCATGGGAATTAAGATTAGTGCCGAAACTCCTCACTCTGTTTTACTTGCGGAAGACCAAGTAATGTTCTCTCAAGATGAAGAGGACACTGAGTACATGCTCAGAAAGCTTAAAGAGGATTAAAGCAAATGGGATGTGGCAATAATTCTGGACGAGACATAGTGTATGTGTATGGAGCAGGAGCAGAAATAAAATCCTACAGTAGCTACAAATATGTGCGAACAATAATAGGTAACTCCAGTATATGTGACAAGGATATTAGTTACAGAATAGCACTGGGGAAGACAGATACTAAAGACTTGCATGGGATGATACTGAATAATAATATTCAGCAGGACACTAAGAAAAGAAAATTTCGCAGCGTACTGGAGAACATAGTTCTATATGGAGCTGAGATGCGCCCTCAAACAAGGAAAGTCAGGGAGAAGATTAGAGCAATGGAAACAGACAATACAAGCAATTAATGAGGCGAGATACAATACAAAATGAGGAGGTATGAATAAAAATGCATCTGAAAGATACCCAGCTGTTGTAAAGGCAGGAAAATGTATTGAACTTACGCGCTGGAAACCTCAACACGAAATCTCAGCAGTGGAATGGAGGAACATACTGTTCTGCGTCCTTCCGACAGCATTATAATGCTGCTGGTAGGTCCGAACTAAAAACTTTAGTCTGTGAGAACCTGTCGTTTAATTTGCAACATGAAGCATTGGGGAAGACAGATGCTAAAGACTTGCATGGGATGATACTGAATAATAATATTCAGCAGGACACTAAGAAAAGAAAATTTCGCAGTGTACTGGAGAACATAGTTCTATATGGAGCTGAGATGTCAGTATGATCGTTGTCCCTAATAGGTTAAGGGTCGAGACCCGAGCCGGCACACTATTTGAATTTGTGATGAATTTTCCTAATATCAGCTGCATATTTACACATTCATTCTGCGAACACAAAGAAATTTGTATCCCCAGCAGCTGTAAATTATATCGTCAGTACAAAAACCAAGTGAGAGAGGATCGCTTCAATACATTTTTGTTACAAACGACGATCTGTTCCTAATTGGCTCCGTGTCAGCTCAAAAGCAATATTAAGAGGTTCGATACTGTAGTGCCCGTGTTTTTCAGAAGTGCGATACAATATTCCTTCGGACATGCATTGCATTGTACTTCTGAACAGCACGGGCAGTGCAACATTGTATTTATCCGCTCTATGGGAATATATATAATGGATGTACGAGTGCAGGCTGTAGACACATGTCTGACGACATATGGAAGTTTGGGCCTGGCTGTGGAGTGTGCTTGGATGCCGTAATAGTAAGGCGACCGCTCGCGATAAGAGGTAAATCAGGGTTGGAGTCACTGTCCCGTACAAATTTGCATTGCCGTCATTCTATTACACAGCTCATGGTTGTCCATTTTCCACCACTGCGAACACATTTTAAATATAAGGAGGTATACTGCAGGCACCTTTACAGTCTGGACAACAGTGTGTAAGGTGCAATGAACGACGTACAAAATCAGTAACAGCAGAAATGAATTTCTTCATTAAGCACGTCATCCAAAGAACAATCTTCTACAGTTTCTGGATACATCTTCGCTGATTGCGTTTGCTTAGCTTTAACAGAAAGTGCTATATGTCCTGTCAAGAAGGACGTTAATATATTAAAATTTCTTTCTGAAGAACCGAGATTCGATCCATCCTCTGATAATCTTAATTTATCAACAGCCCTTTTCATACATGAAAAGCCCCTTTCCTACGTGATACTGTTTAGATTTTATTTTCAAAAAACTCTTTATTTTGTCTTATTTCCTATTAACTAACTTCGGTCCCCTTGGGTAATATCAATAGATATAAGACTAAAATTATGTTATTTCTTTACAGAACGGCATGATCCACACGACATTGTGGCAGGAGCAACTTGTAATCGTGGCTCTAAGAAAGGTCGTAAATTTAATGCGAAATCTAGTTTCAGAGGCAGTGCAAAATAACGCCTTATAACAAACATAAAAGTGATACTTGATACGGCTTGGTTGTCTGTTTGCTAACATGACGGCATTACAAGTAAAGTTGTTAGGTTAACTGAAGACCAGTTGAAGCATAACAAAAATATTAGGCAAGAAAGGTTCTATGTGAACAAAGTTCTGCGAGATATAAACGATTAGCTAGAACTATGTGATATGATCACCTAGAAAGCGGATGAAGAAAATGCTCTACATCAACTATTTGACTTTAACAGTCATAAACTATTTGATTTTAAGGCGCTGACCACGCACTGTATGTGTGTGTGTGTGTGTGTGTGTGTGTGTGTGTTGTGGAAGATTTATGCTGGTATGCTACAAAGACCTTATATGGGCTGTAATTCGTTTGTGCTACACGTAGTATTTCATTCCTGGGATTGTCGCGCCCGTGATCTGCGCTCATACTTTATGTGTCTACCCTACATTTTTATTAAGGATACCATTCCGAACTGTTCTTTCCAGAATGCTGAGTGGATCTGACGTGTTGTAAGCATGTTCTCCTAAAATAGTAATTTCATTGTGGTTGACATTTTCCACAGCAGCTATGTCTATCAATGTAGTAGTTATGAAGAAAACTCCTTTTTGCATGCTGTATGTTAATTTTATTTACATACCCCGACGCGTTTCGCCTTTTTAACAAGGTGTGCTTAGTAGGTTTCTTGGAATATTGAATGATTTTTGGTTTTCGCAATTATTGTTTTTAGATTTAAAACAGTTCGCCTAAATATTTGACAATAAAATGGAAAGGTATTTGTAGCAGAACGTTTAATTCTGTGCTTGAAGGTGTAATCTCCCCACGGAAAATTACCCTCTACCACGCAATAATTAATAATGGTCAACCAAATCATCCACATGTATTTACGTTTGAAAAGTATCTGATCAGATTTTCTAGTAATATATGCGCCGACAGCTCGTCGACGCCAAGGTATTTTTCTAGTACGTTTATTCTTTGGAACAACAGAGGTACAGAAATGTATGCTCCATGGTTATTATAGAGAGAGAGAGGAACAGCTTCGGAAGTATCGGTTGGAAGATTGTCGAATTGCTAAAGGAGATTTATTTACTCTTCTTCGCGCTAAAGCGAGCTAGGAAAGTTTGTGCCGCTAGCGTGATAGATAAAGAGAAAGAAAAACCTGTAAAAGAAAATTACATGAGACTTGGAACCAACAGAAAATTGAACATGTACGGAAATGGATTCAATATACAATTTTCCTCAGAAATAAGGTTTGTGACCATTTTATTCTAGAGTGAATGACGAATGAGTTGTCTGTCTGAACCATTGATGATTGTCTGGGCCCTGTAATTAATTGGGAAGTTTCAGCTGTGACGAAGAGAGCCTGCAATCTCTGAGTTTTTTGAAATCGTCCAAAAAGGCTTTGTCCACATCTGAAATTTTAGATCTGTCGTAAACTGAACGAATTGTTCAAACGATCGATTTTCCCAACTGAATGCAGCGCTTAATAATAATAACAAATGTAAAGATCTTTTCTAGCAAGCCAGCCGCTGAATATTAAGACGAAGGGCTCCACCAGAGATTCTACTAGGCTGATTTCACGTAAGTAATATATTTAAACTGTACACAGATAAAGGACAGAGAGAGAGAGAGAGAGAGAGAGAGTGAGAGAATCCTCCATTAGCATAATTGTTTCTCTGTCTTTTCACGGATCAGCCTAACTAGAAAACACGAAGCCCTGACTTTATTGTACCGATTTATGTGTGAGAGGGAAAGATCGATAAAGGCGACAGATACACTTCTGTACAGACAAAACATTACACCAAGTTAGCGGCAAGCTACATTCACATAGACTTTCATCATTTACAAAAGCAGAGTAGAATTCATTATAATGGCCAATCCGTGACAGGACACGTTTTTGGACGTTGTTAAAATAATTTTGTTCTCTGTTTCATGTGAACTACGACGAGACAACTTAACTTGGAAAAGAGAAGAAATACTTGCAGGCAAATTAAGTGGATCTACAAATAAAAGCAACACGCCGGTACGGGACTACAAGTCCCACCGCCACACCTTCACCAGCCCATGTTAGGCAAATTTTTTCTGCCTGACTCATGTAGTACTATCACCGTGAGAGGGTGGTACGGGACTACAAGTCCCACCGCCACACCTCCAAAGTGAATTGCAGTGACGCAGTCATTGCCCTGTGGAAATTTACTGCCCACCAACACAGTTAGACCGCAATACACCGGTGATGCTGTATTGTAACATATCACCCCGGACTACAAGTCCATTTTTAAAAAAAAAAAAAAAAAAAAAAAAGCGTGAGAGGGTGGTACGGGGCTACAAGTCCCACCGCCACACCCCCAAAGTGAACTGTAGTGACGCAGTCACTGCCCTGTGGAAACCCACTGCCCACCAACACAGCTAGACCGCAATAGACCGGTGATGCTGTATTGTAACATATCACCCCGGGGAAAAAAAAAGCAGGAAAATGGCCAGATCTATAATTTTGGACTACAAGTCCTACCGCCACACCTCCAAAGTGAACTGCAGTGACGCAGTCACTGCCCTGTGGAAACCCACTGCCCCACCAACACAGTTAGACCGGTGATGCTGTATTGTAACATATCACCCCGGGGGAAAAAAAAAGCAGAAAAATGGCCAGATCTATAATTTTTTTATTATAGCTTGCTAGTATTGAGGAAGTAGACGTAGACTTGAACAATTACTAATTGTGTTCATGCCAGACGTAGTTTGATTGACCTGCCCTAGTTGCATTTACCTGCATAAGTACTATAAGAAAGTAGCCACAGAAGTATTCTTGTGTGAAGGGAGATATATACATATTGACTGTAGAACATTTATATGGTTTTAACTAGGGCAATGTTTAAGATGAGTCAAGCAGAGCAGAGCAACACGCAACAGTCTTCAGCTGTGAGCACGGATAATAGTGATGTAGTAAGAAGTGTTGTAGAACCGATCGCTACAGATAGTGCAATAGAACGCCCGGTAGACACGGCTGGAGATGTAACAGCAAGTATGCAACATGGATTAGATCCATTAGTAATTATCATGAGACAGATGCAGATGATAACCGAGAGCATGAATAATATGAAAACCGACATTAATGCGAAGTTAGCCTCAGTTACCGAGGGGCAAAATGATTTGAATGCGAAATTAGCCTCAGTTACTGAGGGGCAGGAAAATCTGAAAGCTGAGATTAAGCAGCAGTTACATGACAGTTTTTCCGAATTAGAGCAGCGGATAGTGGCGAAGACAAAGGAACTTAAAGATCAGGCCGAAGAGACGGAACGAAAATTAACTGCACAAATAGGATTGGTTAAAGCTCAATGTGAGGAATCTACTCAACGCGTACGTGTAGAAATGAAGGAGTATGTGGCTATTAAGATAGATATCGTACGGGAACAGGTGGAAATGGTTCCGCAATTAGTACAAAAGCAAGATGCCATGTCATGTGCAATTGCGCAACTTCCTGAATTGGCACGTACGCAGACGAACCTAAAGGAAAGTGTTGAACATCTGACCGAACCTCAAGACGTTATAGACCACCAAATTAATGTATTAACGGGTAAATTATCCGAAATCACATTAGAAAACAAAAGGCTAATGTGTGAAAACGTTGAGCAAAATGTTAAAGCAGCATTCCAGAGTCTATGCGGCAAACAGGAAGAGAATTTGTTTGCGAAAGGACTTGAGGAAGTGAGACAGCAGTTAGGTGCTGATTTCGAGCATTGGAAACAAACGATAGAAGAGTCGATACGCGTTTCACAACAAGGCTCAGAACAAATGAATACCGGCCAGCAGCAGAAGTTGGCAGCGTCTGTAGAGCCAGTTACTGCACATTCGCACACGATACCGACTTGTGTGAGTAACTCGAATATTAAATTGCCACGAGCTAGTTGTTCGCGTGAAGTTTTATCTGACGGAGATTACGAAAGCCTTTGCCATGCCGAAGAAAAAATGATAAAGCATCGGCAATTCCAGATTTTTAACACTGACAAAAGGGGGGTCCATCCGATTGTTTTTATCCGAAGTTTTAGAGGAGTGCTACCCAGAAATTGGTCGGAGTGGCAGAAAATCAGTTTCGTGACTGGGTATATACAAGGTTCGGGGGCGATCTGGGCCTCGGACATGACTTCTGTTTGCTCGACATATGACGATATTGAGAAAGCGTTTTTAGCAAAATTCTGGTCAGAAGGGGTACAGGAACGCCTAAGGCAGGAGGTGCTCTACCCAGAGCCTTTCTCTTTTTCAAAAGGAAGCCTTAGGAAGTATTTTGAAAAATATATAAACGAAACTAGATATTGGGACAGACCTATGCCTTTGCCAGACATAATAAACATACTTAAGGCAAGATTACGAACTAACATCCGGAATCAATTAATTTACGGGAACGATAAAGACTTGGAGTCGTTTCTCACGACGTTAGATCATATAGACATTATAGAAGAGAACAACCAGAAAGCCCGTAACAACAGATTCCAATATAGGGAGATAGAACCTCCGCCAAATGGTAGGCAAGGGAACGCACAGAGATCGATAAATAGTGGAGAAACCCCTCAAAATCTCAATAATAATACCGGCAATAATCTTGCTAGGGGCTATCCAAGGAACAACAGGAATGGGAAACGATACAATCCCGTATGGGGGAACGAAAGGAATTTCAGACCGCAAGCCTGGAACAATAACAGTAATAGAAAGTGGAATCAACCGGGGGGAATAGATTCAAATAACCAACATCAGTGGGGACGGACATCTACGAATCAACCGGTAATTACCGAAGTGACGGACGATGTCAACCACCAGGCGAATCAAAATCCAACAAACTTGTAAGGACCCACTCGTGCCGCGGAGGAGCGGTCAACAATTGGTTGAGGGGCAACAGGATATGTGTACCCATGCTAACGTATAATGATGGACGATTACTGGCAGATGAATTGACCGAGGACTTAGAACTCCAAGATGAGGATAAGGAACAGGTGGCAGTAGCCGAAGTGCAAGTCATTTTGGAGACTG
This sequence comes from Schistocerca serialis cubense, assembly GCF_023864345.2. Lineage (NCBI taxonomy): Eukaryota > Metazoa > Arthropoda > Insecta > Orthoptera > Acrididae > Schistocerca > Schistocerca serialis. Next base: position 337,619,591 of record NC_064638.1, read on the forward strand.
TACCTATAGTGGCGGTTTTGAACACAGCTGCAACCACGAATGTGATTTCGGAGGCTCTATTCAACAAGATCAGTCAATTTTTCCAGTTCAAAATTGCAGAATAATAGGCGCCGTTGGGGCTAGATCGGCTAATGTAAAAGTGCAGTCACTACTTAGTGTAGAAGTCGGAAATGTAGCAATATTAAGCACATTCCTTCTTGTAAAAAATTTGGTGGTAGACTGCATTATAGGAGTCGACAGCCTACGTCAATACGGATGCAGAATAGATTTTAAAACAGGAAAAATTTGGTTAAATGTAAAAACAAGAAATTGAGTTGGACTTGTTGAAAAAGGAAAGCCTTACCAGAAAATATAATAGTGGGATCAGTGTGCAAGTAATCAGGACTGCACAAAATTCTAAACAGCACGTAAATAATGAGTTCCAAGTCAAAGGAGACTTCGGTCAATTAGTGTATGAGAAGTTGAATGAATCCGACTGCATTATTGAAGAGCAGAAGAAGCAGCTCAAAGAATTATTATTAGTGTATGAAAACGTGTTTGACGAAAGGCCAGGAGTTATTAAGGGATACATATGCCATCTCTACGTTAAGCCACACGAAACGTATTGTAGAACTTTCTATCCTGTTCCCTGGAGGTTAAAGGCTAAAGTTCAAAAAGAAATAGATCGCATGTTGAAATGGGGTTTGATCGAACCCTCTACAAGCCCGTACTGCTCCCCATTGTTGGTCGTGCCAAAAGCAAATGGAACTGTGAGACTGGTACTCGACGCCAGGGAAATAAATAAAATCATAATTCCAGTGAGAACACATCCGGAAAACATAGACGAACTGATACAACGGTTCCAGGATGTCCAATATTTGACGAGCATCGATTTGCGGAGTTCGTATTGGCAGGTCAAGCTGGATGAGTTATCAAGGAAATATACAGCTTTCATTTATGCCGGAAGAAGTTACCAATTTACTGTAGTTCCTTTCGGACTCAACATTAGTGCTGGAATCTTTATAGCAGCTCTAGATTATGCTCTAGGCCCAGAACTAAGAAGCAGTATAAGAGTATTTGTTGATGATATGCTTATTGCATCGAAGACCTGGGAGGAGCATATTACCTTACTGAGTCGGGTGTTGGACGTGTTCAAAACCATGGGAATAACTGCTAACCTACAGAAATCCCATTTTGCACTAAACAGAATCAAGTTCCTGGGGCATATAGTTGACGCAAAGGGAATTTTACCGACCAAGGAGAAGCTAATTGCGATTAGTAAGTTTCCAACACCGAGAAATAGGAGGCAATTAAAAGGGTTTATTGGTCTTGCCTCATTTTTTAGAAGATTTATAACGAATCAGGCCATGAATGCAGCAGCTCTAAATAGTTTGCTGAAGAAGGATGTGCGCTGGCTCTGGACATTAGAGTGTCAAGAAGCATTTGAAGAGATAAAGAAGCAATTAGTAAATGCACCGCTTTTGTACCATCCGGACATGCAAGAGGAATTCTACTTGTCAATAGATTCGTCAAATGTGGGTCTTGGAGTGTGCCTTTTCCAAGTACGCAAGATAAATGGACAGCTTACCTTTTGTCCTATTGCGTTTGCTAGTCGTGTTTTGTCCAACTGTGAACGAACGTACACGACGACAGAATTATAGGCTCTTGTGGTCGTCTGGGGATTTAAAAAATTTCATTATTATTTATATGGGTCGAAGACTATCGTATATTGCGATCACCAATCATTAACGTTTTTACAAACGTGTAAACTGTTACACCCCAGGCTGGCTAGATGGACGCTCGCTCTGCAACAATACCAGTTTAAGATCGTACATGTCTCAGGGCAGCAAAACATTATTGCTGACGCAGGGTTTAACAAAAGAGATTGAAGTAAATAATTCCTCAGAATTCCCTGTATTGCTGCTGCAGGAAAATCCATTTAAGACGTACTACGTCAATTTGTGTGTGCATATGGCCCAGTTACAGAAAAAGGATGCTCAATGGGGAAGTGTCATTCAAAAGTTACAACAGCAACCTTCGGATCAGATGGCAAACTATTACAAGCTGGTAAATGGCGTATTATTTTTCCGCTGTGGAAGGCCAAACAAAGTCCGTTGGTGTGTTTGTATACCTGAGGCACAAATAGAGAAACTTGTATGGTTCACTCATTTAACCTGGGGACATTTCGGTGCGACAAAATGTGCAGACAAAATAAGTGGGTACTGTTATTTTCCCAACATAAAGCGCAGAGTGCATGAGGTCTTAAAGAGATGCATAAAATGCCAAAAAACAAAGCCGGATTCAAAAGGGACTAAGCACCCATTATGCTCAATATTAGTACAAGAACCAAAAGAATTAATTTCATGCGATCTGTGTGGACCGTTACCTACTTCAAGAGGTGGTGTTAAATATGTGTTGGCATTTCTCGATGTGTGTACGAAATACGTAAAGCTATACCCGATAAAGGCGGCTACAGCCAAAGTAATTGTATTAAGATTGATAAGGGATTATCTTCCACATGTTGGTACACCTAAGGCGATCATAACAGACAATGCTAAAATATTCACGGGACTCCGATGGAAGCAGACTTTGTCTCAAGTCGGTGTGAAACATAGACTAACATCATTTTACCACCCACAAGGCAATTTGGTTGAGAGGATTTTTAGAGAATTCAATCGATTTATGAGGACGTATTGCCATAATAAGCAAACTGCGTGGGCAAATTATGTGGAAGAGTTTGAGCAGATATACAATAACATGCCCCACTCCTCAACTGGATATACACCTTGTGAATTGATGTTCGGAGCAAAAGAGGAAAACTTCTGGACTGACCATACCCCAAAACTCAGGAAACTGAGATGCTTTGGGAAGAAAAAATAAGACAAGCTATCATAAATATGACGAAAAAGGCTGATCAAAGAAAACAACGATATGACAAATTAATCAAAAGGGTACAGACATACCATGTCGGAGAGAAGGTACTAGTTAAACGACATACCAAATCATCCGTAATAAAGAAAAGTATAAAGAAATGGGAGTTACTATATACTGGACCATACATTATCCTACAAATTCCGAATCCGGGGGCTTATTTGTTAGCATACCCGGGATCGAACAAAATAAAAGGGTTATTTTCTCATAACGACTTAAAAAAGTATAATGAAGATTAGAAGATAGGGAGGAATGGTGTTCCGAGTGACAGAAATGAACGCTCGTAAAAAACATAACAATAAACTGTGTGTGTAGTGATAGAAACCTTTAAATTGAAATAGTTAATCAGTGACATAGAGTATAGAAATAGTGACTAACTATTATTATCGAGTGTTGTAAAGAAGATAGTGGAGATAGGCTTCACCTGTGGTTTGGGTGAACATAGAACTTTAGCATTGCTAATGTCATCAAGAATGATTAAGGATCTAACTGACCTTCAAGAAGAATGAAATGTTTCCCGCAAATGACGCGGAATAATCAAAAGAGGTTCCGAGTGAATATTCATATATAATCTCATGTGAACGCTTACATGTGTAAACGTGTGAGGGGATGTGTTGTGGTAGTGAATCGTGAGTGACGGTTAACGCCGCAAAGATAATTTCCCGCGCAAAACAGTTGACGTCGGCGCGAGAATTAAAATCGATATAGACGATACAGATATGCTTTGTAAGAGACTCGCACCAAACGCGAGGAGAAACTGATCCATGTTGAACTCTAAAAGGAATAGGTGTTATAATTAGAAGTTAAGAGTTTTTAATTTATTAATGAATGATTAAAGAAAGTAATATTCATAGATTCAGTAGTAATTTAATGGTTCGTGTTCGTTTGGTAATTTTGTGTGAAAAATCCATTTCCATATATGAGCATGGATGAACACCGTATGAATCAGAGAGTAATTGAAAGAAGCGAATCCGCATTCCTCAATGCTAATAACTTTTACATTTCAGCACTCAAGCGAAGAAATATATGTATTTAGAATAAAAAGTTTTGAGTATAGCTAAATTATATGACTTATCAAGGAAATATGGATGATGTCTTGGTATAAAATGAACTACACTTTCCATTATTCGATGATTTGAATCCAAAATCTATAGTAAGTTACATGAATCCTTTAAATTACGAAGAACAAATCAGTGATAGAAAATGTGTTAGAACTTTTGGACTTATAAGCACAAGTGGGGAGGCAAAGTCAAAAGGAGTATTCAAAAGGGAGTAAATCGGATGATGCTTTTGGCAACGTCATTAGTTAATGGTTGAATTCCTTGAAGTACGTCGTAACAAAAAGGATCCATGAAGCCATAAGGATTTTGCTTTCAAAAAGGAGAATCTTGGACGGTGCAACCTAATCAGTTCTCTTACAGGAAGAGTTTTCCTTTTGGTCATTGCTAATTCTTTTGGAATGAATGTTGCATGTGAATTCGAGTATCCCTGTTCCTTCTACTCTTCCCATTGTGGGCAGCGTAGAATATCAACTACAGAGGGGGCCGCGTAGAAGACCGACTACAAATGTGGACGTCGGGGACATGCAAGACCCGGGGGAGTTTAGCACCGCAAGATATTGTACCAGGAGCAAGATTGTAAAACGAGAATTCACGTTATTTATTGTAAAACGTTTTTTTTTTTTGCTAGAGGCACAAACCACTCTTCTCCAAATCGTGATACAAATTGATCCCTGTCTTTCCTTTAGAGATCTATTTCAAAATTATATATTTTTTTCCTCTATAGGCTTTCCTATCTTCTATGTACCGTAGGCTGGGGGTCTAGGCTTAAGAGGTTTTCCAAGGTTTCCCTGCTTAAGAAAGTTCCCGAATGGGTAGACCCTGACATCAGTTCATGAAAGATCATCCTCCTTGGTTGTGCACAGCAAATATAACACCTAGATGCACGTAAAAGCAATACAGCCGCGGTACCGGTCTCTTCTTTTCTTCTGTCTTCAACATTTCTTTTCTTCGTCTGTCTCAAATATAATATTCTTTTTCAGTCGGAGGATTGACAATCATCACTTCCGGGTTATCCACGCTAATAGATAGCTCGCGAAGTGTGTTCGGTGAATCAAAATTGAGCTCACAAACTTCGCTCGCTGCGAGGGGCATTGTAATCTCCCCACGGAAAATTACCTTCTACCACGCAATAATTAATAATGGTCAACCAAATCATCCACATGTACACTCCTGGAAATCGAAATAAGAACACCGTGAATTCATTGTCCCAGGAAGGGGAAACTTTATTGACACATTCCTGGGGTCAGATACATCACAAGATCACACTGACAGACCCACAGGGACATAGACACAGGCAACAGAGCATGCACAATGTCAGCACTAGTACAGTGTATATCCACCTTTCGCAGCAATGCAGGCTGCTATTCTCCCATGGAGACGATCGTAGAGATGCTGGATGTAGTCCTGTGGAATGGCTTGCCATGCCATTTCCACCTGGCGCCTCAGTTGGACCAGCGTTCGTGCTGGACGTGCAGACCGCGTGAGACGACGCTTCATCCAGTCCCAAACATGCTCAATGGGGGACAGATCCGGAGATCTTGCTGGCCAGGGTAGTTGACTTACACCTTCTAGAGCACGTTGGGTGGCACGGGATACATGCGGACATGCACTGTCCTGTTGGAACAGCAAGTTCCCTTGCCGGTCTAAGAATGGTAGAACGATGGGTTCGATGACGGTTTGGATGTACCGTGCACTATTCAGTGGCCCCTCGACGATCACCAGTGGTGTACGGCCAGTGTAGGAGATCACTCCCCACACCATGATGCCGGGTGTTGGCCCTGTGTGCCTCGGTCGTATGCAGTCCTGATTGTGGCGCTCACCTGCACGGCACCAAACACGCATACGACCATCATTGGCACCAAGGCAGAAGCGACTCTCATCGCTGAAGACGACACGTCTCCATTCGTCCCTCCATTCACGCCTGTCGCGACACCACTGGAGGCGGGCTGCACGAAGTTGTGGCGTGAGCGGAAGACGGCCTAATGGTGTGCGGGACCGTAGCCCAGCTTCATGGAGACGGTTGCGAATGGTCCTCGCCGATACCCCAGGACCAACAGTGTCCCTAATTTGCTGGGAAGTGGCGGTGCGATCCCCTACGGCACTGCGTAGGATCCTGCGGTCTTGGCGTGCATCCGTGCGTCGCTGCGGTCCGGTCCCAGGTCGACGGGCACGTGCACCTTCCGCCGACCACTGGCAACAACATCGATGTACTGTGGAGACCTCACGCCCCACGTGTTGAGCAATTCGGCGGTACGTCCACCCAGCCTCCCGCATGCCCACTATATGCCCTCGCTCAAAGTCCGTCAACTGCACATACGGTTCACGTCCACGCTGTCGCGGCATGCTACCAGTGTTAAAGACTGCGATGGAGCTCCGTATGCCACGGCAAACTGGCTGACACTGACGGCGGCGGTGCACAAATGCTGCGCAGCTAGCGCCATTCGACGGCCAACACCGCGGTTCCTGGTGTGTCCGCTGTGCCGTGCGTGTGATCATTGATTGTACAGCCCTCTCGCAGTGTCCGGAGCAAGTATGGTGGGTCTGACACACCGGTGTCAATGTGTTCTTTTTTCCATTTCCAGGAGTGTATTTACGTTTGAAAAGTATCTGATCAGATTTCCTAGCAATATATGCGCCGACAGCTCGTCGACGCCAAGGTATTTTTCTAGTACGTTTATTCTTTGGAACAACAGAGGTACAGAAATGTATGCTCCATGGTTATTATAGAGAGAGAGAGGAACAGCTTCGGAAGTATCGGTTGGAAGATTGTCGGATTGCTAAAGGAGATTTATTTACTCTTCTTCGCGCTAAAGCGAGCTAGGAAAGTTTGTGCCGCTAGCGTGATAGATAAAGAGAAAGAAAAACCTGTAAAAGAAAATTACATGAGACTTGGAACCAACAGAAAACGGAACATGTACGGAAATGGATTCAATATACGATTTTCCTCAGAAATAAGGTTTGTGACCATTTTATTCTAGAGTGAATGACGAATGAGTTCTCTGTCTGAACCATTAATGATTGTCTGGGCCCTGTAATTAATTGGGAAGTTTCAGCTGTGACGAAGAGAGCCTGCAATCTCTGAGTTTTTTGAAATCGTCCAAAAAGGCTTCGTCCACATCTGAAATTTTAGATCTGTCGTAAACTGAACGAATTGTTCAAACGATCGATTTTCCCAACTGAATGCAGCGCTTAATAATAATAACAAATGTAAAGATCTTTTCTAGCAAGCCAGCCGCTGAATATTAAGACGAAGGGCTCCACCAGAGATTCTACTAGGCTGATTTCACGTAAATAATATATTTAAACTGTACACAGATAAAGGACAGAGAGAGAGAGAGAGAGTGAGAGAATCCTCCATTAGCATAATTGTTTCTCTGTCTTTTCACGGATCAGCCTAACTAGAAAACACGAAGCCCTGACTTTATTGTACCGATTTATGTGTGAGAGGGAAAGAGCGATAAAGGCGACAGATACACTTCTGTACAGACAAAACATTGCACCAAGTTAGCGGCAAGCTGCATTCACATAGACTTTCATCATTTACAAAAGCAGAGTAGAATTCATTATAAAGGTTAAGCAGTTTCTACACGCGAGGGAAAACTACATGGTCATCAAGGAATCTGTCCAAACGCCCTAGTGTTCCGAAAACGTCGGGGCGTTAAATCCTGTCTATTCTTTTTCCTACTTTAAAATTTTTTGTTGGTATAATGCAACCTTTAACAACTTCTGGATAGTTTATTGGCAGAGTAAGAGAATTCTGTTACGTTAAAGAACGTCTTCGTAGTTCTGGAATTCTGGGTGGAGTACGACGCCTAATGAATTTCATACACACGCATTACCGTTTGTTACAGTATTTTTACTCATGATTTTCTTAGTTGTCACCAAGTAAACAACAACTGCATTGCAAACTCAAATCCCAGTATTAACATTCTTCTGATATTTCCGTGTGATAATCTGTGTTTACGATGCTGGAGAGGTTTTCATTTCACACCAAACAACGGGAAATGGCATCAGTTCATTGTGAAGTATTGGGTTACATTAAAGAATATCTTCGTGGTTCTGGAATTCTGGGTGGAGTTCGAAAACCGAATAAATTTCATACGCACGCGTTACCGGATGTTACTGTATTTTCACTCATGACTTTCTCATTGAACAGATATCATTAATTTCATCTCGAAACTGTCGCGTTAATTATAAGGCTTGACAACGGTTTTACACAACTGAGCATGTACAATCACGTAAACCTTGCAATAAATTGCAACTCTTCATTTTACAGTTTTACAGTTTGAGAAATAGTCTCCACGGAACGATTGTAAAGAAGATGATTACATACTACGCGAGTTTTGTGATGTATTTTGAAAGTAGTAAAAAAAACCAGACAATCGAGTTGCTTTTATGAAATGTCTTCCTCAGGTTGCTAAACTCACTAAACAGTATATCGTCATCTTTTAGAAGAGCTACATGCACTGCAGACGTATCGACATAACGAATTAAGACTTAATTATCAGACTTAATGGGCAAGCTACTTAATATGTTCCATGTTTCAGTGCCAGTCGATACCTGCCGCTCCAAGCTGACGGTTAAGATGACACGGAAACGTATAGCTACCGCAGATGAAACAGTCAGTCGTAAATAAAAAAACCCAAAGAGAAAGAATTCAGTTTAAATCGTAATGGAACGAATCGCTGGACAAAGATAGACGTATACTGACCACAAAACAAGTTGTGTCTTTAATGTTGTCTCATCCAGACGACATATGAAGACAGTGGGTTGTGAGCGTAATTTCACAGGTTTATAACCCTGCTGGTGCTTTGTTGGGCGTTTGCATATTACTTTCACTTGACTTTGTTACCATTCAGGAAGTGATTCAGGAAGCATCGCAGTTTTTAAATTGGCGACAACCCCATATATTATTATTATGGTTCATATGGCTCTGAGCACTATGGGACTTAACATCTATGGTCATCAGTCCCCTAGAACTTAGAACTACTTAAACCTAACTAACCTAAGGACATCACACAACACCCAGCCATCACGAGGCAGAGAAAATCCCTGACCCCGCCGGGAATCGAACCCGGGAACCCGGGCGTGGGAAGCGAGAACGCTACCGCACGACCACGAGATGCGGGCATATATTATTATTATTATTATTATTATTATTATTATTATTATTACATGCGGTTAGACTCTATGGATCACGCAAAGCTTCTTGATTTTTTTCCTTTTTTTCCAAACTGCTCTCATTTTTTCTGCATGGGCTCTCTTCCTTTCCTCTGTCCATTTTATTCCTGCTTTCTTCGGAGCTGCGTTCTCTGACTTAACTTCCCATCTGTCAGCTTTCAGCTTAAATACTTTTCTGTCCAAAATATCTGAATAATCTATCTGAGCTTTTTGTAGTTCCGTTTTGATCTCTTGTATCCAGGGTATAGTTTTAAGTCCTTCTATATATTTAAGAATTTTGTGCGTAAGTGTTGTTCTGGGAAGCCTAGACACGTGCCCATATAATTTTAATCGCCTTTTTCTAATGTCTGCTACAAGCTTGGACAATTTCTCAGTTGTTTGACGGGATTGTAGTCTGTAGCCCTCTTCCGATTTCTTTGGCCCTAGTATCCTTCTGATGATTTTACGTTATTGCTTTAATAAGTTTTTTCTAGGTCACCTTCTTTGTGGACTGTCAGGATTTCACTGGCATACAGAAGTTCAGGTTTTAATACGGTATTACAGTGCCTAAATTTAGTGTTTTTGGACAAGCATTTCTTATTGTACACCTTGTGGGTTTTTCTCTCGTCTCGTAGGCTCAAGGGCTTCGCCTAAGTATTTGAAATACGGGACTCCATTGATATGACCGTATTTTGTAGTCAAGTTTTGGGTGTCAGTTTTTGTAGTGATGAACTCAGACTCCAGGAAAGATATTTGCAGACCAACTTTCTCTGCACATCCTTTAAGGATTAAAAAAAAAAAAAAATCTGTTGGCTGCCATGACAGATTTAAACAAATGGGTTATGTAAAGCAAAAATTAGCAATGAGAGTTGACAAACATTGTTTGGCTCAAATGGTTCAAATGGCTCTGAGCAGTATGGGACTTAACATCTGAGGTCATCAGTCCCCTAGAACTTAGAACTACTTTAACCTAACTAACCTAAGGACATCACACACATCCATGCCCGAGGCAGAATTCGAACCTGCGACCGTAGTAGCAGCCTGGTTCCGGATGATGCGCCTAGAACCGCTCGGCCATCCCGGTCGGCAAACGTTGCTTGTTTAGTGTATTTTCAGCGAGGAGCGCTTTAGGTTTCTTCGGTGTTAAGCATTAAAAAATTCAACCCAATGACGTAGTGTCCCCACACTCACAATGGAGAGCTGTGCGCGGAAATCTCTCTCTCTCTTTCCAAGAATTTATCCCGACTTGCGGAGTCTGCTGGTTAATCGGATGTGGCATGTTAATTCTGAAGGGTTGGCAGGATGCCCTTCCTGTCGCCACCCCGCAGCCCCCGGGAATGAACCAGAGTACCCCAACTGTCTGCGTCTAGTGTACCCCATGGAATAGTGCGAATGAGTTCGGATGTCTGCGAGTCGTGTAACTGAGACAGAACGTGGGGACCAGCCTGGTATTCACCTAGCAGGATGTGGAAAAGGCCTAAAAACCACATCCAGGCTGGCTGGCACACCGGCCCTCGTCGTTAATCCACCGGGCGGATTCGATCCGGGGCCGGCGAGCTGTGCGCGGAAATATTGCCATTTAGTTTTCAAGTTGACATGGTATACATCATAATTTGCTTTTTCTTGAAGCTTGCTTCCGTATCACTTCCAGCGTTTCTGTTAGTTAAGTTTGTAAACATAAGCGAATAAAATAGATTCATTTCACGTGACACTGTCTGCTTACAACTGACTATAATCATTATTTCGTCTTCAAACTTCCTTGACTTTCTGAACATCAACAGAAAATCTTCACACTCACACTGAGTATTCCATCAGCTGGTAATCGGAATTTCTCTTTCTCGACCTCATTTTATCGACCACGGAAACACTACAGTCACATATCATCAAAATATATCCATCTCTTAAGAAAGCATAATACGAACTAGTTACACACTAACTCCAATTTTGTCCATAAACCTTACGCTAAAAATAAATGTAAAACGCCTCTGCTGTTTTAGTCACTGTGGTAGCTTTAGTCGATAGAGAATACCAAAATCTTGAACTTAAATATTCCAACCGATACACAAATTACCATAATTATACATAACGGGAACATGGAATTCATATGCTGATTTAGAAGTGTTATAACTGGAGACCGGATTACATACATCACAAAAACCTTAAAATATGCATGAAAATGCTTAAAAAATGCATGAAAGTTTCGAAATATGCAAGATCAAATAATAAAAAAAGATGGTAGTTACTGCGTGCATTATATCTCAAAGTCAAACCTGTGCATATCAATTACGAGGAAGTGCGCCGGCCACGCGAAAAATCGGTACATTTAGCACGCTGATATCACTTTCTGAATACTTTCTGGTAGAGGTTAGGAAGGGGCTCTTTCTGGGGACGCATACGGTGTTTCAAGATTTGTTCCTTCTTTGCTATTGTTGTCAGTAACAACTGGATGCGACACGAGTGAGTCACAGCGAAACAATCAATATGTACAGGACCAACTTCGAGATGTATCACATGCAGAGAGGCATGCTCAAAAACTCCGTAATATTTTATTTAAAAAGCAACATACAATCACGAATGTTTTGAACAGCATCAACTTTTAATTAATACTATCATTACAATTTATTTTACATTTTTCTACTATTGTAAGCATACACAACCAAGTACTATTTCAAATGTTCGGTCGTAAGATTGTGTCTTCGATCACTCAAAACATTTTAATAAGCAGAAAAGGATCGTTCTACATCAACTGACGTAACTGGGCAGTACTTGAATTAGGGTGTAGCGTTGGCACTTATTGTTTCTGGTAAAAGTTCACCCGTCCCATTAATAAAACTATGAATTTGTGACAAGGGTTCAAAGCCTGGGTTATTATTTAAAATGTTCTCAAACGTTTCTTTAAGTTTCCTTGGGAATACCTCCGGCAATGAAAAGTTCACTAGAATAATTTTATTCGATACTGAATAGATTCATTTCACGCCAAAACTTGAGCTTCAAGCTTTTTAACAGTTTCAGGTATACGGGAAAAGTGAGTACTACACAGCAATGTCTTTTTTAATGCGGGAATCGTTAAAAGCTTGCACTGGCAAACTGCCAAAGCCTCTGCACTATCGAATTCGTTTACAACCTCTCTAATGGCCTCGAAATGTTCATTGGAAAACAACAGAGCTTCGACCCACGTTCCCCAACGTGTTCCCACTGGTACGGGAGGCAAAGTCACATTTTCTTTGTAGGTCTTGATGCGAGCAGGAGCCTTTACAAACACTTCCTTTGTACGTGAAATCAGTTTATTTATATTCACAATCGTGGAACGTATCTTTTCAGCAAGGCGATGTACTCCATGAGCAAAGAACTTCACTTGAATCAAATTGGGATAAAACACTCAGAGGACTTTTCCTGCTTTTATCATATAGGCAGCAGCCTGAAATAAACACAAACACCCTTTCATCTGCAGAAGATTCTGGAAATATTTTTGTAATACCTTCATTCACAAATCTGGCGATCGTGGAATGATTTACTTTTTCAAGTTCTTTGCAGGCTGCTAAATAGGAAGAAGAAGGCTCTTCTTTTAAAGCACCAACAATTAAATTTGCAATGTAAAGGCCACAAGTGTCTGCAGTTCCGTCAGTTGAAATCCAGATAATGCTGTCCTTGTGTTCATTGCGTATTTCTTCCAGGACATTTACATAAATTGTCAGTTTGTAATTTTTATTAACCGCGCGGGAATAACCAAGCGGTCTAGTCGCTACAGTCACGGACTGTGCGGCTGGTCCCGGCGGAGGTTCGAGTCCTCCCTCGGGCATGGGTGTGTGTGTTTGACCTTAGGATAATTTAGGTTAAGTAGTGTGCAAGCTTAGGGACTGATGATCTTGGCAGTTAAGTCCCATAAGATTTCACACACATTTAAACATTTTTGTAATTTTTACGCAATATTAATTCAAATGGTATATTCTGATTTAAGCACTATTTGGGCAGGAAGCCTTTGAGGATGGGGTTTTTAAGTTTTTGAAGAGGAATATTGTTCGCAATGAATGCTTCACATAGATCCATGTTAAACCGACTTTTTTGGTTACCTTTGGACAAATTCCTGCTACTGCAACTTGCTGTTGTCAGAAGTTGTTGTCGTGGTCCTTTCTTCAACATTCCTCAATATGGAGAAGACTCGTCTTCACATGCTGGTGTATTTGAATTTTATTTATTTATTTATTTATTTATTTGCACGAAACGTCTTTCTCGCAAGCTGGACAGTATAAAACAATTGCGTGATACGTAAATGTTCCAGGATGGTCAGCTATCCACGAAATGACGTTTCTTTCTTCGGGCGGCATGATGCACGACACGTTACACACTACACGTCGTAAACAAGTTGAGTTGAATACAAGTGAATAGAAAGCTAAACTGAAACAGTAGAGTGCGACTAAAAGCTTGTGTAGTTTAATTTAATTGTTGCCGACGCGTACAGCGGAGGGGATTAACCGGGGGCGCGGGCGCAGCATTGACTCTGTCGGCCTGTTCCTGTTCCTCTTCTGTAATGATTTCGCTAGGCAGTCGCCTCTCGGTTAGCGACTGCATGCAGTTTTAGGTGGTGGTTTATCTGTGAAACATCAGAACTAGATCGAGGTAGAGACGACCCGTCAAAATTTTTTAAAATATTGTACACACAGAGTTAAAATATGCATCGTCACTAATTTTCAGTTATAATGTGCAATAACCGGTGAAAAGGAATAAAATATGCAAATTCATATGCAACATGCAAATGCATATAATCCGGCCTCTAGTTATAACCCTCTGAAGCTCCTCCCAGAATATTTCAGGAAACATATAAAAAGGTGGATAATGTACCTTATGCACTGATTTCGCTGCCACCAGACACGAGGCAAAAGCCTTCTTTTAAACGTTGTTATGGAGATAAAATATAATCATCTCAGTATTAATGAACAGAAGATACTTTCATGATGATTACAGCACAAACATTCAGGAATGATGGAGAAATGCAATTTTATCACTTTCAGTCGAGGTTGTCTGGTCTGGAATAGGCTGAATTAAAGGTTATTAAGAAAACTTCTTCTTAGATAAATCTGATAGCGGAATGCGAGAACCTACGAAGCTTTGCTTGTAGGAAGTGATATTGCGCGTTGGGGAGCAGACAAAACCGTCCAACTACGAAACACACGTTAACCGGGCCCAGAGGGTAAGTGGACGACGATGTCTTCCCCAGGGAATATGGACGGTACACGAGGGGAGGGCTCACATCCCGAGAATGTAGTGGTGCTAGCGGTGTCATCTTATCTACCTCCAAAACGTGACGAAAAAATTTACAAATGTAATCCGAGGAACGGACGAAAATGGATTACAGCTGTCATCAGTTACGTCAAACCACAATCACGATACAAAACTTGACGAATTTTTTCCAATCAGGAAAAAGCTTGTCTTTCTATGAAGAAAACTCTAAGTGTTGAACATTTTCATTATAATCTAGTCAGTCTATGGGTAATTTATGATTTATTTAAAAGCTCAATGCCACGTAGGCATGACAAATATACAGGATGATTATACTTAAAGTTAAACTTGCAAAACGCTGTAGAAATAGCACCACTGGTCAGAATGATGTCAAATTGCAACTGAATGTTATCGGAGAAGTGGGAAAACGTATCGCAGAAGAAAAAAATAGTGTGAAAATTGATCAATAGATGGCGCTGTATGTGCCAGAATACGTACATGAAAATACCTTTCGTGCGCACGACCCACTGCGACGCAGCATATGAAAGTTGGTGTATTTGGACGGGTTACTCCTGTAACCGAAATATCAGATCTGAAGATGGTTCTAGAGGAACCGAAACCAGTCATATGAATAAACATTTTGCAATCAAGACGGATTATAAATAATAGAGCAAAGCACATTGGTTGGGAGGGGAGGGAGAGCAAAAGAAGGAAGTAAGAAACTGTGACTACACTGCCCAGAGCACCCCCTCCTCCACAGAACCCGACCCCGGACTCGCGTCTGGTGCTGAATGTCCACCGGCGAGGTGGGATGTCCAGACAGATCTCCATTTGCGGGATGTCAGCTGCTGGCCGTCCGGCAGTGGAGCGCGGGTGTCGCAGACGGCAGGCAGGTGGCGGAGCGTGGTGTGTGCAGCAGCTGGTGAGTCACCTGTGCTGTGCGGCCGCAGCTTTATGACGTGTCGACGGGACAGCGCGCCACCCTGCGCCCGCCATAATGAGCCGCCATTACCCGAGGAGGTCTCGCCTTAACAACTCTTTCAGCCGTGACACGCTGGTTTACGACTCGCTCACAAGACGAGGCTACCAGCCGTTTAACACACAGGTAGTAAATAACGAGCAGGCGGGTGGCAGCGGTAAGGCTGCGGACACTGGAATCCTTAAAGAGCAATCTCCCCCCCACCCCCACCTCTCGAGCGATGCTGTTCTCCCATAAACACAGTCCTCTTTTTTGTGCTCGCTGCGCTACGCACGTGGGCCGCTGTGGCCGGCAGGTCCCCGCTCCTCATTTTCGTGTTAACCCGCGCATTACACCGTAATTTATAGCGCACATAATCGGACAAGTGGCGTAGTCTGCCTGCTCCATTACATCACTACGCGCAATAGCTTAAATCAATATCGCCGGGCCACGGTCGGAAATTAACTGCGACCATATTATTCCGTTGATCGGATAACGTTATTGAAAACAGCTTACGATACAACTGCAGCAGACTAATAATGATGATTGTGTGGGCTTTCGGCAGCAGTGTGGGACGTTAAACTCTGACCTTCCTGCCTCCTTTTGAAAGGAGCACAATAGGACGGACGAACTAACGGAGCGTGCTCTATACTGGCGCATGTATTAGGTGAGCCGGAAAGTAGCGTCGATTCTGCACGTATCGACATTCTCTTGTCATTCATCAACTCCGTGTGTACTTAATAGACGTGACAAGGACATCATTTTAAGGTTAGAGTGAGTTGCTTTCTCGTAATAATTAAAACTTTTTTTTTTTTGTATATATCGGTACAATGACCAGCCAAGTGCCATAAGCGGTACATATCTGACAGTCTATGATTCTTGAGTTTCACAGGGGTTGTTAGTAACGCAACAATTGTTACCAAAAACATCTGCGGTGTTTATTCAAGTGCATTAGACGTTCGCAAAGGCCAAGGTGGTATTCTAAGTTTAAATCTAGGAATTTCGACCTTCCCGACTCGTATCGATCAGGATGACCGACAGCTTCAGATAGTGCCAGGTCAGAGTTGAAGAGGTAGCAAATCCGTGTCAGACGACTGAAGAACTTTCAAACAGTCTTAACCAGCATTGGTCGACCATTCAAGAACATCAGTGGCAGATCAGTAGACACAAACAAACCTAAACGATCCGCCACCTGCAACTTTTCGCCACGGAATACGGCTAAGATGGGCTTACACCCCAAAAAGGCGCTTTTGTGTGTTTAGTGGAGTATTCGAGGGTCGTTCATTTTGAAGGTCTCGAATCTGCACACACTATAATTGCATACCTTTACTGTCAACTGCTGGATCGAGTAAATCAATATTTAATTGAAAAGAGCCCAGCGATTGTCAACAGAAAAGGCGTTATTCAGCAACACGATAATGTAAGGCCGCACTGCACAAGTCGAACCCTGAAAAAATTAATGAATTGCTGTAGGAGCTATCGTCTCGCCAACCATACTCGCCCGATATTGTGCCATTCGATCGTCACAACATTTCCTAAATGGCAAAAAATATGAAACTTTGGATGATAGCCGAAATGTCAGTCCGGAACCGCGAGACTGCTACGGTCGCAGGTTCGAATCCTGCTTCGGGCATGGATGTGTGTGATGTCCTTAGGTTAGTTAGGTTTAAGTAGTTCTAAGTTCTAGGGGACTGATGACCACAGATGTTATGTCCCATAGTGCTCAGAGCCATTTGAACCATTTGAACCAAAATGTCATCTTCAGCTATTTTGCTCAAAAACCAACTGATTTTTAGCAATCTGGCATTGAAATTTTGCACATTAGATGGGAAAAGGTTGTTGATAACAAAAGTAGTTACATCACTGATTATAAATAAAAACTAGTTAACAATTTATCCGTTTGAATTTAATGACTAAAAACGACATTACTTTTCCTAATACTTAGAGTATCGGCCCTCAAGCAACACATTATATCAATTTCATGGCAACGTGTTTGTGTGAAACTGAATTCACCTCTTCAGGTGTTGGAAAAAAATAGCCTCAGAAATAATAGGATGTCTAAAGTGACAATTTACGTAAGTTAATTGTGTACCTATTCATGTAGAACCGCTAGCGTCTAAGCAACCTCTCATCCTCACTGACTATGAAAAGACTGATGACTTTCCATGTTTGCACGACATTTTCCGAAACAGAATACAGTTTAATTACCACCGTTGTATCTTCTGATGTCCTTGGCTAGATTTGAGGAGTTCAGTGTCAAGTTATTACTGCCCGTCAATACTTGCGGGGGCGAGTAAGCTTAAAGACCAACGAAACCTTCACTACTAGTCGCAAAAACAGTCCTTATAGAAAACAGCAACCTGATACTCTGACAAATGTGTGAAAATCTCTGGATAAGTACGTACTCGGTGAGTCTCCCCCCCCCCCCCCCTCCCGCACACGCACACACACTCTTCTCCCCACCCGCTCAAGCACACAGAGAGAGATACGCAAGCATATATAAAATCTCTACGTTTCAATATTTTATAATAGTCTACAAATAACTACAGAAAAAGCATTACTGAAATAATAGTTTAAACTTTATCACAGATTCGCTAGGGAAAAACACCAACCACTCTCATGCCAGTTGAAATCTAGTGCGCAGTAATTTAGAAAGTAGTTCAGACATGTAGTAAGTATAATTATGCCTTGTTTACATAAGACGTTAACAACTTATTACAAAATCATTCATATCATTCAAAGTTTATTAGTCATGAGAAAAATGAATTTTGTATCGTCGTGCCTAGGCGTTATGGCCCAATATAGATACATTGGACGGGGAGCTTATGTGAACAAACTGATTCCTCAATTAGTTAAATAATAATGTGATACTGCATGCAATTCACGGGGTCATCTGAAATGAAACAGGCTAATGCGTTTGGTTCTTATCCCTCATATTCCTCTAACTTCCAAAAGCCAGTGGAATTCCACAAGGGATGTATTTACTTCAGAATCTGAAGCGCTGTGACTACCAGCAACTTCTCAAAAAAGATTGCGGCGAGCTGGAATGCTTACGAAGGAGACTTAAAATGGTGATGATGAGCATCTTAACGGTATATATTTTGTGGCTTAATTTCACATTACGTAAAACTGCATACCATATCTACAAGAAAACTGTGGAGAGCACTCTACAGTTTCAGATACCTTTTCACGAAACGCCTGGAACTCAACCGATCTACGTAGTACCTGAGGGGCCTTTTTATGACAGAATCGCTTAATTCTGAAGAATTACACATATGCGTAAATAAATGTATCAGCACACTCAACGAAGAACCTTATTTTGAGGCGAATGATGTCTCTTGTGATATTTCCATGTGGTTTAAGTAGAGTGATTTGTAATATTTTAATCATTAGATTAAGTGCATAACTGGAAACAGCAAGCATTTTATGAAAGGTGTCCTGCCACAGATATTCGTCTAAATACTTTTGGTTTCATTTTCTCCTTATGACTATAAAGTCCTTCACATAAGTTTGTAGCGGGTGTTTCCCAAGCATAGGGGACCATCACTCAGATCGCCCAAGTGATGCGCCGAATGCTGGCAAAGAACACAGCCATACGCTAAGCTCCGAGCCTTGTCCACCTAATCACCCAGCTCGATGTCGATGAACGCAGGAAACGAGTTTTGTACGAAAGGCGTATACGTTCAGCACATGAAAAGAAAGCCAACAGAGCAACGTCTTTATTGAAATGATTTTCGAATGTCCCTGGGATAATCTGGTTGTAAATTCTGACATTAACAATGTTTAAAAATATGGTGGTAGAATAAGTTACGTCGATGAAGTAAGCTGCAGAACCTTGCCAGAGATAATGAAGGAAGGAGATTAGCATTTAACGTCCCGTCGACGACGAGGTAATTAGCGACAGAGCGCAAGTTCAGATAAACGCTTCTACTTCCGTAGTCTTAACTTGGTTCTCTCTCGCTTTGTTCATGATAGGAAAGGTATACGTTTTACGCAAACCCTTTGATTCAACTATTGCACTAGGGACGTTCAGAATAATTTCATAACTCACAAGCTGCGAACTAACCGCGAATACTAACAGTGATCCAGGTACTGTCAAAAGTTTTGTATTTCAGTGTTTGATCACAATGTAATGTCCTTTGACGATGACGGGTTTCAGTCAGTAATGGCGATCTGTACATCTAGAATATAAAAAACATACAACTAGTGGGCAGTCTATCTACCTTTTTTTTTCTTAATTGAATTACGATTCCCCCCCCCCCCCCCCCCAGAAGGGCTGGCAGCAGCGTAATATAACTCTCTGCAGCCTACAGAAGAGTTAAAAACATAATAAGGAGATAACAAAACAATAAAAACCGGCGATAAAACGGCGAAGTGAAAGTTTAAAATCAAATTGTTGGTGATGCTGATTAAAATACATAGTAATTAGACAGGCACAATTAAAAAACTTGGCGACAGTCTGGATTCTGTTGGCAAAGGGTTAAACACCGAGAGACAGTATGTTGTCTGTCCACAACAGTTAAAAAGGGGACGCACAACACTGAACACTCATGTAAACACTGCAAGATACACTAGACGCCAAGGCAGATGGGGGGGAGGAGGGGGGAGGACCCAGACAGATGATGGGGAAAAAGGGGGGAGGAGAGGAAAAGCAAACAGGGGGGTAGCTGATGGAGGGAGAGGACACAAAAAAAGGGAAGGCAGGGTGGACGTGAGTCGGAGTGGAGAAGGCAGTGAGGGGAAAGCAAAAGAACTCTGGGGAAAGAATGGAGTCAAACAGAAGGTTGGTGGGGAGAAAACAGTATGGAAGGGGGGAAATGGAGCCCATGTAAAGGGACAGTGGGAGGGAGGGGGAGGTGAGGATTAGAGTTGATAGGAGGTATAAATGGAGGGAGAGAGGGCATCATCCAGGAGGAGGAGTTGACAGAAGCCACCTTAGGAAAGGAGATGAAGGGTGTAGAGATGTAGGGTAGGGGGGGGGGGGACACAACGGTGAAGGCACAGCAGCAGGTGGGGGTTGGAGAGAAGAGGAGCAACCAGGGGATGGGGGGAGGGATCTAGTTGGTAGGAGATACAGACTCGGATATATTTGAGGAAAAGGAGAAGATGGGGGAAAGGATCAGGTCATAGAGGATCCGCATGGGGAACAGGAGGTGTATATGGAAGCTGAGTCAGAGTGCATGGGGCTCAAGGATCTGGAGGGACTTATAGAATTTAGCCAGCCAGTGTGGCTGTGTGGTTCTAGGCACTTCAGTCTGGAACCGTGTGACCGCCACGGTTGCAGGTTCAAATCCTGCCTCGGGCATGGATGTGTGTGATGTCCTTAGGTTAGTTAGGTTTAAGTAGCTCTAAGTTCTAGGGGACTGATGACCTTAGATGTTAGGTCCCATAGTGCTCAGAGCCTTTATAGAATTTAGGGGGGGGGGGGAGGGGACTGATATCCAGGCAGGACTGGCATAACAGAGGATGGGTTGGATTAGGGATCTGTAGGTCCAGCCAGAGATGAGTTTAAGGAGGCAGAGGTGGTTGTGGGCTTTGGATTGGGTAGAGTGGAGATGTGGGATCTGGGTGAGGTGAGGGTCAATGGTGAGTCCAACGTACGTAAGGGTGGGGGAGAGGCAGACAGGAAGGGTGCAGATGGTAAGCTAAGAATCAAGGAGCGAGTGGTATGACCTATGATGATTGCCTGGGTCTTGTACGGATTGTTTTTGAGGAGCCACTGTTTGCACCAAGTGGCAAAAAGGTCGAAGTGATTCTGGAGAAGGCAATGGGATTGTCAAAGGGTAGGAGCGAGGGCAAGAAAGGCATGTCATCGGCATACTGCAGGAGGTGGTTTGGACAGGGGGGGTGGGTTGGGGTTGGGTCCTATTTGCTGTGCACAGGAGGTAGAGGAGAGGGGAGAGGACAGAGCACTGGGGCACACTCATGGAGGGGTAGAAGGTGCAGGAATCGGCGTTATGGAAGGTAGCATAGAAGGGGCAGCAGGAGAGGAAGGAGGCAATCAGACATAGTTGACAGGAAGGGCAAAGGTCTGGAGTTTAAACAGGAGATGGGGATGCCAAATGCAGTTGTAGGCCTTTTCGAGGTCTAGAGAGCCAAAAATGGCGGTATCACGGGAGTTAAGCTGGAGGAGACGGGTGAGGTGTAGGAGTTGGTCGTCAATAGAGAAGAAAGGTCGAAAGCAACATTGTGTGTTGGGGAGGAGGAGGTTGGTAGAGGTAGTGATGGATGCACCGGGTAAGGATGGATTCCAAGAGCTTGCTCTACACTGAGGTGAGACATATATGGCGATAGGAGGAGGCATCAGATGGAGGCTTGTTAGGTTTGAGGAACATAAGGATATGGGAGGTTTTCCAGAGGTCAGGGTAGAAGCTAGTGTCAAGGATTACGTTGTAGAGGGCGGCAAGGACTGTAAGGAAGAAAGGACCGCAGTGTTTGAGATGGCAGTGGGTAACGTGGTCATGGCAAGGGGCGGTGTTGCGGTCAGTGCGGAGTGTGAGGCTGATGTCATGTGTAGTGATGGGAATGATAAGTTCTGATGGTGGTGTGTGGCCAAAGTACTGGAAGCTAGGAGCAATGGGAGGTGCGGATGTATCTGTATGTTCGATGACGTCAGAGGAAGAGGGAATAATCAAACTGGAGTAATCAGGAATGGAAAAGATCGAAGTTGTAAGATTTACTTGCGATACACTTTTTATTCACGGAAGTCTTCAGAACCACTCGTCGTAGTTAAAATAAATAAAAATCACCTCTGCCACAAGGTTCTTTATTAAAGATTACCGATTTCAAAAGATTTATCCTTCATTTTGTAACCATATGGCGCAGGTGCGGTTACCAATCTCCATGGCACTGAAAGCTTATAACCAATCTCGTTCCATGTGACTATAACTGAAGATGGTCATTTGGTTGAAGTTGAAGGATTTATCTTCGAAGCCGCGCGGGATTAGCCGAGCGGTCTTACGCGCATCAGTCATGGACTGTGCGGCTGGTCCCGGCGGATGTTCGAGTCCTCCCTCGGGCATGGGTGTGTGTTTGTCCTTAAGATTATTTAGATTAAGTAGTGTGTAACCTTAGGGACTGATGACTTTAGCAGCTAAGTCCCATAAGATTTCACACACATTTGGACATTTTTTTAATCTTCGAAAACTGACAGCTTTTAATATTCAACATTGTGGGACAAGGTATTTTTATTTCTTGCGTTTCATAACGGACACGATCATATCACGAATGAAAAAACCTAACTCGTAGTAGTCGCTTAACTTGCAAATAAGAGCACCGGACAAAAAATTCCGATTGGTACTGCTGCATATCGCAAGGTGAGGATGTAGGAGAGATGTAAATCTATTAATTTTGCCGTCTGGTAATTTACGAGTATTTAAGTACCGTTACTACTGTACAAAAAAAGCCTCTCGGTTCTAGGTAGCATGTAGAGTCTGTGAGCGATGTCTGTATTACTTTTTATTCCAAAGAAAGTTAGATGCGCATTTAGTTGATTGCGCACAGTTCAAGCAAGTCAGCAGTCTCATCCCTAGTAATAAAAATCAATTTATAAAACTTACCAAATTCAGCAACAAACTTAAGATGCCTTTTGTGATTTATGCTGATGCGGAATGCATATTAAACGAGTTAATATTTGCAAACCTTAGCAGTAAATCTGGTTTTCGTCCCGATATGGTACACACCCGTGGCCCCAAAGGTGGCCTTCACCTCATTAACGTACACAAAAAATGTGTAACCCTGCTTCTACATCGCATCAGGAATGAAGTTCGTACCCGGCGTGCCAGTATCATCACAAACCTCATCAAGCTGTGAAACACTCATAGCCTTGATTCACCCATTGATATCACCGGCATTCCGTTTTATTAGCGACATGTATTGTACTACATGGAAATGAGCTACACAACATCGTTGATACTTGAAGTCTGCCCAACAGGAAAGTTTATGACCTTCTCATGACAACAAACCACAGAAATCGTTTCAAAGAGGAACGTCCACATGCAAACTGAAGTTTAGTTTGGCGGAATGTGCACAGCGACATCTTACCGTCATGCGTAATAGCCAACTGATATCTAACAGTAAACGATAAAGTAGCAACGAATGAATAGCTACATAAGATAGGCCTTCACCCGACGCCAGTAGTAGGGTAGTATGGTTACGACTCTGCTTTTGATAAAGAATTCATACGCAAATTAATTAAATTGATGAATTAATCACCTGCGCCCCCGCCCACCCTCTTCGCTGATCACGCCCACCCCCGCCCTCGGATGACGTCACGTGTTTTTCTCAGCCTGCGTGTGGACCACTCCACCCTCCCCACTCGCTCCTTCCCCCAACCTACCCTATTGGCGGGAATTTCGAATTCTGGTGGAAATTTCGAATTTTGGCGGCAGTTTCTTTGTGGCAGGGCTGTGCTGACTACACACCCCAGCCTCCACCCAGGAATTGGCAGGAAATTAAAATTGGTGGTATCCTTTCCGGGACTCGAACCTCGATCCTCCTGGATGGAAAGACCAAGTGCACACCCCTCCCCACCCCCTCCTAACACAATTATACCACCAGCGGTGCTTCGAACTGACGAGAAATTCAAAATGGCGGTTCCGTTACCGGGACTCGAACCCTAATTGTTCTGGATGGAAAGCCCAAGTGCACCCCCCATAACACACTTATACCACCAGAGGTGCTTGAAATTGGTAGTAGCCTATAGGAACGCAGCATTCGATCACAACGGGGATATAAGGCGGGTCCAGCACCTCTGCAGCCTCAGTTGCAGTCAGTCACCCAGAATGAAGCGCCAGTCGAGATCGTCCAGGGCCGTCCAGCTACAGCAGCAGCAAAATACGAAGAAGATGCGGAAGAGTAAATACCCCCTGCTTAATCTCCGTGTTAACTGCCGTGTGAGGGCCTTTATGCTTCAATCATCGTTTCGTTTTTCTTCCTTGCTCATCAGCGGATGCGACATCTTCCTGCCCGTCGGGGTCTGCAAGAGCGGCGTGTGCCAGCCCGTCGGGTTCCGCAGCATTGGCACCACCCTGGGATCTTGTCGCGCACCTGGTCAGCTTGATGGCGCAAGACAATCAGCTATTATTGTCCGTTGAAGACACCCAGCCAGCCCCTGACTCGTTGAAGAACACCAGGGCCCTAATCAGCATGGCGCAGGTCGGTACTGGCATCCATCATACGTGTCATCGCAGAATATTCCAGTGATACTGCATGGACAGAGTGAGGACGTAACGGATGAGAGGATACCAGTCAAGCCCTGTGCACCACTACTCTTCTCTTCAATCAATAATTTAACGGCTAGTGGTTCGAAACATTTACATATTGCCACAGAAGTAACCACAGACAGAGAGTGGCGTATTGTGATAAAGATCGAGAAAGCAGCTAAAAGTATTGAAGTGCGGTTTGCGGAGGTGGAATGGGATGAAACCTGTCGTGCAAAAGCAAACATCAAGCAGCAGTTGACCGCTGACTATCACCCGAGGCGTCTTCCTCCGAATGTTTACTGTGCTTCTCCATCTCTATCCACTACGACAGTTTATAATGACTCTGCACTCCGTGTGAAATCAGGTGACACATCTGTTTACCTACAGCACTCCACCGTTAAAACCTTTTTCAACCTACTGATGGTGCTATCCATTGTGTTGGAAAGACTGAACAGATGGCTGCCTTGTATTAAAACTGTGTATAAAGACATTTCAGAGTATCTAAGTATAAACAGCATGCATGTAGACGACTTCGAACAGGGGTAAGTATGGTGCCGGGGAAAACTAATGTACTGCCAGTAAGTTTGAGAGTAACAAATGCTGAATTCTGTGCTTACAAGAAGGCTTTATTTTCTATATTCTGTACTGGCATTAAGATAAATAAAGAACCAGTTGATGTAGTGCATCCTGTGTATGCTTACGTAATTTAAAAAATGTATACAACCATGTATTTGTTTCTTATTTCTTACCTCTTATTGAAAGTACTAAAGCTATTGCCCCAGTATTTTCACTGGAAACATGCAACAGCAGAAACTTACGTCATTTAACTAAATTCTCCGTGAAAGCACATTGCACGGCAGTACCTGAAATGGTCTGTATCATGGAAATGGCATAGTGTTCATTATTTTCTATAAAAACCCATTGCACGAAGAACCTGACGTATCATGGCAGGTGGGTGAAGCATCGAGACTTGGTCGTAGGAGAGTGGAGCTTTGACGGTGCGCAAGAAGAGCGGAAGAAGAAGAATGGCGTACTGCTTCTCGACAACATACGTGCAATAATTGTAGATCCATCCCACGGCGGCAAGGCAAATGTTCTCCTGTCGCTACTAACGCATCCGGATGGAGTCCACTTTGAGCATGTATGTGTATTTTCAAAAACACTGTTTCAGCCGAAATACCAACTATTGCAGGAGATACTGAAGGATGTAGATGGTGTGACGTACACCACATTCAGTAAGAGCAGTGATATGCCTCCACCGGAAAAAGTAAAGCCAAACACAGTGTTCATATTTGATGATGTTGCTGTGGAAAACCAAGGTCAAACTATATTTCTGCTTCGGTCGTCATATGACTGTTGATGTATTTTATCTGGATCAGACATATTCCAGAACCACAAAGCAGCTGGTGAGGGATAATACAACCCTAATAACAGGACCATCTGAATTTAAAACACGTTTACCAGGCTCATATAGGAACCGACACGTCGTTCAATGATTTTGTAAAGATATGTGTAGATTGCAGGAGCCAATGGCATATGGGTTTGTCATTATTGATAAACAAGAAAACAGAATGATGGCAGGTACAGACAGAACTTCCAGGATATGTATAGAATATGTATAGCCACGCAAAGAGGTGAGTATATCAGTATACGCATCAACATGAATAAATTCGCACGCATGCAGGGAGCTAAGTTTGATAGGACGGTTGAACATAGGCAAAACATTCGCTTGTACATGGACGTGAAAATTCAAACTCTCGAACATAAAGTTGGAGACGTACGCAAGAAACTAGAGACGTATATCAAACCCTTCTGAGACTGAACAGTACACTGAATGATCGGCTTAATGCAATCGAGAGGAAAGTAAACGGCTTAACTGAAGGGGGAATAGCTGTCATTAAGAACGGGACATTGTACGAAAGGGTTAACGCAATCGATAAGAAAATAGGCAAATTAACTGAAGGGAAAATAGTTGTTACCGGGAAGGGGGAGCAGCATAAGAAGAAGAAGAGCGGATATATAAAAGCTCAGGCTGCATTGAAGTCCGATTAGTATAAACTGAGATGTCGACTAAGCACAAAGTCTGTTGTGATATCGGTTCGTAAGATTTGGGAGCACACGTTCTTCGAATCATTAATTGGAAATATCAGAACTGATCTGCCCATGGTAGTCTACTTGGGTTAATTTGGCCCAGAAGTTAAGCTGTGCTTGCCCTCCGAATCGCTTTTTGCCACCCACACTTCCTACTGTTAGTCTTCTGTAGACGATTCCCCACGCAGTAACAGTCACAACATATTTGTTGCTGTTAATTCAGGATATTTCCAAATAAAAAAATTCGGTGCCATCCTCTCTCACATTTTTCTACTCCACGAGGAACCGGGACGGCCAATGCACAGTTCGCCAAGTTCCAGTACTAAAGTACTGTTGCTTTCAACCTTCCTCCATACGCAACTAGTGGGTTTTAACACGTTTCTCATTGATGTAGTTCTCCACCTCCAGTCAATCTTCTGTGGAAGAACTGGAAGCAGTTTTCGCTCACTGGGCACTGCAGTTTGCAGAGTGTAGAACTCTTCTCTTGCCTCTGATGACACATTTCTTAAATCCATTAACAACGTCCTCACTTTCACTCCTACGCTGGAAAGAAAAGAAAGATGTTTTATAATCATCTTGTGGTGTTGCAGTTCTTTTTTAGTGAATGGAAATCGCATTCAACAATGAATCTTTACAGAAATGGGTTAAAATATATTATTAGACATTAGCATGTTCATCTATCTTTTTTGCCAACTACTCTGTCATCAAGAGAGTACACATTTCAAAATAATTGTGACCAAATGCGGACCTGTTAGGAATTACTCTAATAGAATTACAACTAAAACTAACGTCCCCTTTCCTGGAGTTTCTGGGAACACGTCGGTGTGATTCGTTGCAAACTCTCTAATTCTAGCAATGCTAAGCAGGCTCTTGCCGGTGTACGCCGCAGGTCTGATGAAAGACTGTGTAATCGGGTGTAATAGTACTTCTTGAAAATTTTCAGCATCGCAGGACTTCACCACATTCAGCATCATTATTCAGCACTCGCTCCTGACGACCGACATCCTTTTCGGAAATGTAGCAGAAGATGTGGACCAGCAATCGAATTGTCACTCATTTTCAGAAATCACAATGAAAATATCGCAGCAAAACAGAGACAGCGACAGCACAGCTCAGCAAAAAAGTGACGAAGCATACGGCAAAGCAGACGACAATTCATTCAACACTGGCTAATGGTAGGCTGTATAGTTGGAAAAGACGATCTCCAAATTACTACGGACGAAGTCTGGCGACTGCCACTGATCTGAACTTGGGAGCCGGTGTGCCAAGCCATAGTTCCCATATAGTAATTTCCTCTGCGCTTATATATTTTCCTTAGCGGACGGCATTCAGTCTCCCGACGCGTGGTGTTCATAATGTTTAGGTCATGAGTGTACAGAGATGTTGCGGTACCGTCGCAGTGTCGGTATCACTCAGATGAGTAGTACTGAAGTCGTTCTGCGACACTACTCATTTGAGTTCTCCAAAAGTATCAATACCTACCCACATTGACATATTTATAATTTTTTTTGTGCAGAAGTATTAATCCTGAGTGGATGTTTTATACGATATTCTCCTCGATTGCTTATTAAATGTAGCCTATTAAAATACATGACATTCTTATTACTTCTTTATTAACGATAAACTCTATACAAAAAAAGTCATCTTCTGGGAGATTTTGCAAAAAGAGGATTTGCTGTAAATATTTGGGAAACAACTTACTTCTACACTAATGTAGAGATGGAAACACACAACCAACTTACAGTTTTGTTGAAGCCTTTTGAATATGTTACAAGAGAAGTATCTGGAAAAAAGTATGTTACAATGCTGAAATAGCTTGGATTATAGAAATAAATAAAGTACTAAATTTAGAAGGCTTTCGGTGCAGAAGAAATCAGGAACAACATGAACAAAAGAAAGAAAATAATAACATGAGGAGGAAAACAAGGAGTACTGGAAAAACAGGAAACAACAACATCTAAACAAGAGGAACTGGAGTTGTTGCGTGGATAACCAAGAAGAAGTGCTCGATTAAAGAAGGTGTAAGACAGGGATGTAGTGTTTTGGCCCCACTGATCAACATATAAATCGAGGAAGCAATAATGGAAATAACAGGAAGATTCAGGAGTGGAATTAAAATTCAAGGTGAAGGGATATCAATGATACGATACGCTGTTAACATCGGTATCCTACTGAAAGAGAAGAATAACTACATGATCTGCTGAATGAAATGAACAGTCTAATGAGTACAGAATATGGATTGAGAGTAAATCGAAGAAACACAAATGTAATGCGAAGTAGCAGAAATGAGAACAGCGACAAACTTAACATCAGGATTGATAGACACGAGGTTGATGAAGTTAAGGAATTCTACAACCTAGGCAGTAAAATAACCGATGAGCACGGAGCAAGGAGGACATTAAAAGCAGACTAGCATCGGCAAAAAGTGCATTCCTGGCCAAGAGAAGTCTACTAGTATCAAACACAGCCCGTGATTTGAAGAAGAATGTGCGTCTGGAGTACGGGATTGTATGACAGTGAAACGTGGACTGCGGGAAAACCGGAACAGAAGAGAATCGAAGCATTTGAGATATGGTGCTACAGACGAATGTTGAAAGTTGTTGTTGTTGTTGTCTTCAGTCTTGAGACTGGTTTGATGTAGCTCTCCATGCTACTCTATCCTGTGCAACCTTCTTCATCTTCCAGTACCTACTGCAACCTACATCCTTCTGAATCTGCTTAGTGTATTCATATCTTGGTCTCCCTTTACAACTTTTACCCTCCACGCTGCCCTCCAATACTAAATTGGTGATCCCTTGATGCCTCAGAACTTGTCCTACCAAGCAATCCCTTCTTCTAGGCAAGCTGTGCTACAAATTTCTCTTCTCCCCAATTCTATTCAGTACCTCCTCATTGGTTATGTGATTTACTCATCTAATCTTCAGCATTCTTTTGTAGCTCCACATTTCGAAAGCTTCTATTCTCTTCTTGTCTAAACTATTTATCGTCCACGTTTCACTTCCATACACGGCTACACACCATACAAATACTTTCAGAAACTACTTCCGAACGCTTAAATCTAGACGTTAACAAATTTCTCTTCTTCAGAAACGCTTTCCATGCCATAGCCAGTCTACAATTTATATCCTCTCTATTTCGACCATCATCACTTATTTTGCTCCCCTAATAGTAAAACTCATTCACTACTTTAAGCGTCTCATTACCTAATCTAATTTCCTCAGCATCACCCGACTTAATTCGACTACATTCCATTATCCTCGTTTTGCTTTTGTTGATGTTCATCTTCTATCCTCCATTCAAGACATTGTCCATTCCGTTCAACTGCTCTTCCAAGTCCTTTGCAGTGTCTGACAGAATTACAACGTCATCCGCGAACCTCAAAGTTTTTATTTCTGCTCCATGGATTTTAATTCCTACTCCGAATTTTTCTTTTGTTTCCTTTACTGCTTGCTCAATATACAGATTGAATAACATCGGGGATAGGCTACAACCCTGTCTCACTCCCTTCCCAACCACTGCTTCCCTTTCATACCCCTCAACTCTTATAACCGCCATCTGGTTTCTGTACAAATTGTAAATAGCCTTTCGCTCCATGTATTTTACCCCTGCCACCCTCAGAATTTGGAAGGGCTGGCTCGGCCGAGGCTATCAGTAGTTCGAATGGAATTTTGTCTACTCCCGGGGCCTTGTTTCGACTTAGGTCTTTCAGTGCTCTGTCAAACTCTTCACGCAGTATCATATCTCCCATTTCATCTTCATCTACCTCCTCTTCCATTTTCATAGTACTGTTCTCAAGAACATCGCCCTTGTAAAGACCCTCTACATATTCACTCCACCTTTTTGCTTTCCCTCCTTTGCTTAGAACTGGGTTTCCATCTGAGCTCTTGATATTCATGCAAGTGGTTCTCTTTTCTCCAAAGCTCTCTTTAATTTTCCTGTACCCAGTATCTATCTGATCCCTAGTGTTGAAAGTTAGGTGGACTAATAAGGGAAGGAATGAGGAGGTTGTGTGCAGAATCGGAGAGGAAAGGATGTGGTAAAGACAAGATGTGTTAAGACATACGGTTGCCATGGTACTAGAGGGAGCTGTAGAGGGCAAAAACTGTAGAGGGAGACAAAGGTTGGTTTATATCCAGCAAATAATCTATGGCGTAGGTTGAAGAGCTACTCTGGGATGAAGAGGTTGGCACAGGAGAGGAATTCATGGCGGGCCGCAAAAACCAGACAGAAGACAGATTACCCAAAAAAAAAGTGAGTCCGGTGGGTCGATACGAAAATTAAAAAAAGAAATACGACTTTGGGCCGCCGGCTTACTGGTCCCCAACGGGGCACGTTCACGGAGACCTGCGTGATCGGCAGCAGGTGGCGGCTCCCGGCCCCGTCGCCAGCGCCAGAATATTAAGGCGACAGCCGGCGAGGCGAGGCAGCGGCGCCGGATTCCGGCCGAGATGAGCCCGCCCGAGCCTCCCCTGTCTTCCCGCGCCCCCTCGCTGCCATCTCGCAGTTTCTCACACGGCGCGCCGACTGCACAAGTTGGCTGCCTCCGCGGATTCGCAAAGTTTTCGCCGGGGAGCCGCCGCCTCCCATTTATCTGGGCTGTCACGTCTCCTGCCGGCTGGCGGCAAACAAGACGCGTCATTACAAAAAGCCGGCCCGGGGCTTATCTGCCGGCTGCGCTGTCTCGCAGGCTTATCAGCGTCGCTTTGTCTCCCCCGCGGTGCGCAAGTAAACTGGCTTACCGGCCGTATCACCTTGTTACACCGGAAACAACGTGTCTCGCAAGGTGACTAACGCGGAAGACGTTTCCTAAACGTGGCGAGGAGCTTTTTCCCCCAAAACTGGGACAAAAGCGAAGCTTTTTTTTTTCTTTTAAAACTCGTAACGCAGTCGCTACTCACATGAACTGTACCGTCAGAGAAACGCCGCAGACAAAACTGTTGGGCGGAAAACTGTTGCTTATTTTCTTGGATATGTTTTTGGGAATCAGTCCGTAAAATGAAGCGATGATGAGAAGATATCCAATGACATCATACTCATAACAAAGTGCAAATGGTTCAAATGGCTCTGAGAACTATGGGACTTAACTTCTGACTTCTGACGTCATCAGTCCCCTAGAACTTACAACTACTTAAACCTAACTAACCTAAGGACATCACACACATCCGTGCCCGAAGCAGGATTCGAACCTGCAGTCGTAGCGGTCGCGGTGTTCCATACTGTAGCGCTCGGCCACCGGATTTTCTAGACCGTATTAGGTATGGTAATGAACTATGTTTTTTCTGTTCCATATTTTTGTCTGCCCCCTACATTAAAACATCCCAGTCAAGAACAAACTTTACTTAAGGGTTTTTCCTTTTTTTCTCTCCAACTTTACTCATTACACTGAACAGGCCATAAATTGTTTACTAGTTGGGAACATAGCACAACAGGAGTAAAAGAAAAAAAATACGTCTCACCAAATAATATGAACTATCATATGCTGCGAGACCTCGTCAACATGCGTTTTGACGATGACGTGTCGTCAGCCGAACAGCTTGCGCAACAAATCTTGCTACAGTCAGGGCACATTGCTTTTACTTTCACTCCTATTTACGATGTACAGTGGACTTTGGAATTAACATTTCCTAGTGTCTTAGAAACGAACGCACTATCCTTGCATGTTTACCTTGAACAGTTGTAAGACTTTTCCTAATAAGTGCAGTTAAATGCAGGGCTATGATTCGCGGATTCAGTTTGTGGTGTAAACAGATATTCTTCAGGCTCGCACAACCTGCCGTGCCGTTGCCTGGTTCTGCTTGGAGCCAGCAAGTCTGCAACCATCCGTGGTGCGTTTCACAAAGAACGACTGAGGCACCCAAATCTTTGACACCCAAGTAGTTGCCTGTCCGATACTTTCTACTTTAGAAACATCGTTCGCACAATTTTTGACAGCAGTCACAGCACCTGAATTTCGAACTAGTTATCTAATTTGTGTCCGCAACTCGTGGTCGTGCGGTAGCGTTCTCGCTTCCCGCGCCTGGGTTCCCGGGTTCGATTCCCGGCGGGGCCAGAGATTTTCTCTGCCTCGTGATGACTGGATGTTGAGTGATGTCCTTAGGTTAGTTAGGTTTAAGTAGTTCTGAGTTCTAGGGGACTGATGACCAGAGATGTTCAGTCCCATAGTGCTCAGAGCCATTTGAATCTAATTTGTGTTCGTTCCATTCCATTAGGCTGTCGAGAGGATGATCAGCAAGAAATACAATTGCACTGCTTTTTTACAGTGGACGTATTGTGGACGCTCAACGTATGGGACACCGCAACCACCGGCTCGTGGACAAACTGGGCATTCCACGTTTCGCGCTTTCATGGAGTACCGTTACTGTGAGTACTTCGATTCGGAGAAACTGCTACTGTGAGAATCAAGTGACGAGGGCACCAACGTACTGATGACAGAGGTCACCAGACACTATGCAACAATACCACATACCAATTCAAAGCTGAGCAAAACAACGCTGAAGAATTCATATCAACAAAAAATACCTCATTCTATCTGTACCGATGCCACCACTTCCCATAGTTACCTCTTCTTCCCGTACGCCAAGGGGAAATGGATAAGAAGACTGCAGGATCCGCGTCATTTGACGCCGCGAACACGGGAAAAGCTTGCCTGTACGTCAGAGAGAACAAGGCGATGCATCCCGCTTGACAACAGGGCATAGTTCAGCCCGAGACATACACTGAGGCATCAAAGAAACTGGTACAGGCTTGCGTATTCAAATACAGAATTATGTAAACAGGCAGAATACAGTGCAGCGGTCGGCACCGCCTGTGTAAGACTACAAGTGTCTGGCGCAGTTGTCAGATCTGTTACTGCTGCTACACTGGAGGGTTATCAAGATTCTTGTGAATTTGAACGTTATGTTATTGTCGGCGCACGAGCGATGGGACTCAGCATCTCCGATGTAGCGTTGAAGTAGGGATTTTCCCGTACGACCATTTCACGACTGTACCGTGAAAATGAGGAATCCGGTAGAACATTAAATCTCCGACATCGCTGAGGCCGGAAAAAGAATAACGGAACCAACGACGACTGAAGAGAGTCGTTCAGCGTGGAAGAAGTGCATCCCTTCCTCAAATTAGTACATATTTCAATGCTGGGCCATCAACATCGTCGATATGGGCTTTCGGAATCGAAGGTCCACTCGTGTACCCTTGATGACTGTGCGACACTACCCCTCACCTAGGCCCATCAACACCGACATTGGACTGTTGATGACTGGAAACATGTTGCTTGGTCGGACGAGTCTGGCTTCAAATTGTATCGAGCGGATGGATGTGTACGGGTATGGAGACAACCTCATGAATCCATGGACCCTGCATGTCAGCAGGGGCTGTTCAAGTTGGTGGAGGCTCTGTAATGGTGTGGGGCGTGTGCAGTTGGAGTGATAGGTGGACTCTGATAAGTCTGGTTACGACCCTGACAGATGACGCGTACGAAAGCATTATGACTGATCATCTGCATCCATTTATGTCCACTGTGCACTCCGACGGACTTTGGCAGTTCCAGCAAGACAATGCGACACCCCACAAGTCCAGAATTGCTGCACAGTGGCTCCAGGAGCAATCTTCTGAGATTAAACACTTCCGCTGGCCACCAGACTTCCAGATATGAACGTTATTGAACATATCTGGGATGCCTTACAACGTGCTGTTCAGAAGAGATCGGGCATTCCCTCGTTCTCTTACAGATTTATAGACACCCACGCAGGATCCATGGTGTCACTACCCTCCAGTACTACATCAGACATTAGTCGAGTCCATGCGTCGTCGTGTTGTGGCACTTCTGCGGGCTTGGGGGGACCCTACAGGATATTTGGCGGGTGTACTAGTTTCTCAGGAGTTTAGGTGCGCTCGTATGAAGGATGAAACGGTTAACGTAATAATTTGATATGGTGTCCCACTGACATAAAGCACAGGAACCCACCATCCAACTACTTACATCCGTTTGTTAGCCTACAGCATCAGTTTGTAATCAGCACCTGCAGCAAGGCAATTGCTCCTGAATAGTGCCACAGTGGTTTGAGGATCACTTGAGAGAGAGACAAGGACTCTTAAGTGTCTTCTTCTGTCGGCTTTTCTCAATACCAGTAATAAAATCACTCCTAGAAAGCATCACGCGAGATGTGCGCGGCTTCAACCATTTCCGCACTATCTCCGTGATCTGTGGAAAGCAGTTGAGCGAAGTGGCATAAGGATAGCTTTCCAATGCTTCCAGTGTCTAGTGGATTCCATACATCCGTCATCATAAGTGTAACAAGGGCTGTTACTGACGACCACGTAGGTGTCTGTAACTCAGTCACTCGTGAGATTCTCGTTGTTGGCACTCTGCCTCTGCCAGACACTAATATGTGATTTGCAGAGTATCCATGTAGAAATAGATATTTAGAACAGTACGGTATTTCTCTTGGATTCCCAGCCACGAGACAGTGATGGGGTACTCCGAAGTTCCGACCAGCATCAAATACATCATCTTCTGGTGAAGAGTTCGCCAGGAGAGGATGAGTATGACATACGTCAAAACGTTGCAACATCTCAGTACCGCCATCTCGCTGAAAAACTGAGAGGTTTTCATTGCTACTATATCACCAGTTTCTACTCACGCATATTTTGTATTTTGTATTTTGACGAATAAGACTGAAATGAGCGATAAAATGTGAGATACCATAGCAAAAGAACATGAATTATGATTTCGGGGTTTGCAGTTAACATATTTCAGTGTTGATAACAGTGTTATCAGGAGAAAGAAAACTGGCGTTCTACGGATCGGAGCGTGGAATGTCAGATCCCTTAATCGGGCAGGTAGGTTAGAAAATTTAAAAAGGGAAATGGATAGGTTAAAGTTAGATATAGTGGGAATTAGTGAAGTTCGGTGGCAGGAGGAACAAGACTTTTGGTCAGGTGATTACAGGGTTATAAATACAAAATCAAATAGGGGTAATGCAGGAGTAGGTTTAATAATGAATAAAAAAATAGGAGTGCGGGTTAGCTACTACAAACAGCATAGTGAACGCATTATTGTGGCCAAGATAGACACAAAGCCCATGCCTACTACAGTAGTACAAGTTTATATGCCAACTAGCTCTGCAGATGATGAAGAAATTGATGAAATGTATGACGAGATAAAAGAAATTATTCAGGTAGTGAAGGGAGACGAAAATTTAATAGTCATGGGTGACTGGAATTCGTCAGTAGGAAAAGGGAGAGAAGGAAACATAGTAGGTGAATATGGATTGGGGGGAAGAAATGAAAGAGGAAGCCGCCTTGTAGAATTTTGCACA
This sequence comes from Schistocerca serialis cubense, assembly GCF_023864345.2. Lineage (NCBI taxonomy): Eukaryota > Metazoa > Arthropoda > Insecta > Orthoptera > Acrididae > Schistocerca > Schistocerca serialis. The sequence goes on from NC_064638.1 coordinate 337,655,508, forward strand.
GAGCATAACTTAATCATAGCTAACACTTGGTTCAAGAATCATAAAAGAAGGTTGTATACCGCAAGAATCCTGGAGATAGTAAAAGGTATCAGGTAGATTATATAATGGTAAGACAGAGATTTAGGAACCAGGTTTTAAAGTGTAAGACATTTCCAGGGGCAGATGTGGATTCTGACCACAATATATTGGTTATGAACTGCAGATTGAAACTGAAGAAACTGCAAAAAGGTGGGAATTTAAGGAGATGGGACCTGGATAAACTGAAAGAACCAGAGGTTGTAGAGAGTTTCAGGGAGAGCATAAGGGAACAATTGACAGGAATGGGGGAAAGAAACACAGTAGATGAAGAATGGGTAGGTCTGAGGGATGAAGTAGTGAAGGCAGCAGAGGATCAAGTAGGTAAAAAGACGAGGGCTAATAGAAATCCTTGGGTAACAGAAGAAATATTGAATTTAATTGATGAAAGGAGAAAATATAAAAATGCAGTAAATGAAGCAGGCAAAAAGGAATACAAAAGTCTCAAAAATGAGATTGAGAGGAAGTGCAAAATGGCTAACCAGGGATGGCTAGGGGACAAATGTAAGGATGTAGAGGCTTGTCTCACTAGGGGTAAGATAGATACTGCCTACAGGAAAATTAAAGAGACCTTTGGAGAGAAGAGAACCACTTGTATGAATATCAAGAGCTCAGATGGCAACCAAGTTCTAAGCAAAGAAGGGAAGGCAGAAAGGTGGAAGGAGTATATAGAGGGTTTATACAAGGGCGATGTACTTGAGGACAATATTATGGAAATGGAAGAGGATGTAGATGAAGATGAAATGGGAGATAAGATACTGCGTGAAGAGTTTGACAGAGCACTGAAAGACCTGAGTCGAAACAAGGCCCCGGGAGTAGACAACATTCCATTAGAACTACTGATGGCCTTGGGAGAGCCAGTCATGACAAAACTCTACCATCTGGTGAGCAAGATGTATGAGACAGGCGAAATACCCACAGACTTCAAGAAGAATATAATAAATCCAATCCCAAAGAAAGCAGGTGTTGACAGATGTGAAAATTACCGAACTATCAGTTTAATAAGTCACAGCTGCAAAATACTAACGCGAATTCTTTACAGACGAATGGAAAAACTAGTCGAAGCGGACCTCGGGGAAGATCAGTTTGGATTCCGTAGAAATGTTGGAACACGTGAGGCAATACTAACCTTACGACTTATCTTAGAAGAAAGATTAAGAAAAGGCAAACCTACGTTTCTAGCATTTGTAGACTTAGAGAAAGCTTTTGACAACGTTAACTGGAATAGTCTCTTTCAAATTCTGAAGGTGGCAGGGGTAAAATACAGGGAGCGAAAGGCTATTTACAATTTGTACACAAACCAGATGGCAGTTATAAGAGTCGAGGGGCATGAAAGGGAAGCAGTGGTTGGGAAAGGAGTGAGACAGGGTTGTAGCCTCTCCCCGATGTTATTCAATCTGTATATTGAGCAAGCAGTAAAGGAAACAAAAGAAAAATTCGGAGTAGGTATTAAAATTCATGGAGGAGAAGTAAAAACTTTGAGGTTTGCCGATGACATTGTAATTCTGTCAGAGACAGCAAAGGACTTGGAAGAGCAGTTGAACGGAATGGACAGTGTCTTGAAAGGAGGATATAAGATGAACATCAATAAAAGCAAAACCAGGATAATGGAATGTAGTCAAATTAAATCGGGTGATGCTGAGGGGATTAGATTAGGTAATGAGACACTTAAAGTAGTAAAGGAGTTTTGCTATTTAGGGAGTACAATAACTGATGATGGTCGATGTAGAGAGGATATAAAATGTAGACTGGCAATGGCAAGGAAATCGTTTCTGAAGAAGAGAAATTTGCTAACATCGAGTATAGATTTAATTGTCAGGAAGTCGTTTCTGAAAGTATTTGTATGGAGTGTAGCCATGTATGGAAGTGAAACATGGACGATAACCAGTTTGGACAAGAAGAGAATAGAAGCTTTCGAAATGTGGTGCTACAGAAGAATGCTGAAGATAAGGTGGGTAGATCACGTAACTAATGAGGAGGTATTGAATAGGATTGGGGAGAAGAGAAGTTTGTGGCACAACTTGACTAGAAGAAGGGATCGGTTGGTAGGACATGTTTTGAGGCATCAAGGGATCACAAATTTAGCATTGGAGGGCAGCGTGGAGGGTAAAAATCGTAGAGGGAGACCAAGAGATCAATACACTAAGCAGATTCAGAAGGATGTAGGTTGCAGTAGGTACTGGGAGATGAAGAAGCTTGCACAGGATAGAGTAGCATGGAGAGCTGCATCAAACCAGTCTCAGGACTGAAGACCACAACAACAACAACAACAGATTAAACAGGGTTTCATTTGGAAAATGATGTGGAATGTATTATTGGACTCTATTAGGAAGCTTGTACAATTTGTAGCTAGTACGAAAAGAATGAACTGAGCCTTTAGTATTGAAGTCGATAGGATAAACTATAAACGGTGAGATGAGTAAATTCAGAGATGATTTTATGAAGAATGGAGGAGAGGAGATTAAAACTTCTCTGGTACAGGATATGGTATTGGAGGGGATCCAAGAAAGGGTGCCAACCTATAGACATAGGCGCAGCATCACACTAGGTTTCTGAAGGATGAAGAGTACAGTAGCGTGTTGGGATTTATGTTTGAAGGAGCTAAGGCCACGAGAAGATCTAGATATCTGAAGGGACATAGGAAATTAATCAGTTGGTAGTAATGGGTAGTGAAATCAGATAATGAAAGCGAGACGGTATGTGAGGTACAATGACTCAGAGGGAGAGAGAAACTCGTCCACTGTTTACAATGTTAGGGGTTGGACGAGAAAGGGTCTTTTAAGTGTGCGCAGTAGTTTCGAGATTTAGTCACCATGGTCGACCGTGAAAGTACAGTGCTCACTTTTTCTGTTGTAGGACTTCCTTTCAATGGTTAGAAAATAGGAGGTTCGAAATTTTTCTTAGGGTGTTAGTACCAGGCACATTCATTTCATAATGAGATTAGACAGCGTAATCAAGAGATTCGTGGCCTAGGTATTTTATATCAGATAGGCATATTATATCTTCGTTCCAACCGGCGCCTACTGCTGTTCAATATACGTTGAAGTGCAAAGTAAGCGCGTAGGTGGATGCCAAACATTGCCTGTAGACTGTTAAGCATTTCTGCTTTTATTCGTCCCGAACTAAAAGCAAAATGTGACGGTGGAAACATTATCTACAATCTGGTAGTCGAGAGGCAACACACAACACGCTACAGCGCGCGTGGACTGCATCAACACAGTGGAAGGGGTGTTCAGCGCGCCGGTGTAGTTGAAGGGGCGGCCGTCAGAATGCGCCACAGGCGCCTTGCGGCGCTGCGGAGGCAGTACGGTACGGCGCGGCAGGGCGCGGACTAACTATAAATTCAAGCGCGTTAGCCTGCACATTTCTGGCGTGTACAGCTACGAGCAAAGAGCCATGAATTATTCGCACTAATTTACGAGTCTCCATTAGCCGGGCCCGCCCTGCTCCTTCTGCGAGCACACACGCGCCGCCCGCTAACTCAACTGCAGAACTAGGCGCGCTGCCTCACCCGCCCCTACCTCACGCCACCGCCAACGCATGCAGAACCACTCCGGCCCGCTCTCGCTGGCCCTCGCACTGCGAACAGAGCGCGAGCGCAACACGCCACACGTGCCCTCCTGCCTGTTGCTACACTAGCACTCACACTGCAGACTTCATAACTCTCGCTTACCCTTCTTCTCACATCTGTTTAATATGGGGGAGTACTCAGCACTCACTGAAAGTCCTTAAAGTTGTGTGCAGGATATGCTATTTCTTTTCTTTCACATTGCAAGTATTAGTACGTCCATAGTTGTACGAAAATATAAACTTAGGTGTAGGACTTCTGCATCTACAAAAAAAATGTTAAAATGTGTGTGAAATCTTATGGGACTTAACTGCTAAGGTCATCAGTCCCTAAGCTTACACACTACTTAACCTAAATTATCCTAAGGACAAACACACACACCCATGCCCGAGGGAGGACTCGAACCTCCGCCGGGATCAGCTGCACAGCCCGTCTGCATCTACATCTAAATATACTTACATACCCTGCAAACTTCCGTGCATTTCTTGGCGGTGATTGCTTTCTACCACTGCTTGTCATTCTTTTCACAGTTCCAATCGGTAACAGAGAGAGGGAGAAACGATTCCTTGTGCGCCTTCGTACAACTCTTTATCTCCCGTATTTTTCCCTTGCGGACCTTTACGCAAGACGATCGCTGGAGGAAGTGGAATGTTTTGCAGGCTGTCGCACACGTTGGTTCCATAAAGCGTCTCAGTGGCGTTTCGCAAGAAGGTCCTTTTCTTCACTGCTAAAATCTCATCTAACCTCACGGTGTATTTCCCTAATTAATCGACAAACCGACCAGTAACTGATCTGCAATTATATCTGTAATCTACAAGGCATCTTACAATAAGTAAATAAGGGTATCTTTATACCAATGTCACTTCCCAACTTGTCTGCTCTAGTCGTGAAGAGTGCACAGGAAGAAGGACCATCATAAGACTTTTGTAAGTTCCAACCACTCTAATTTTATCGTCGTGGGCTTTTCGCGGATATTTGTTGGAAGAAACGATTGTTGGCTGACTTCCAGGAGCATATGCTCATGGAATTCCATCCAGCAGTAAATCACACAGTTTTCGCTAACACTTCCCGGAGCGTATGCGCACAGAATTCCAGCTGTAAATCACACCGTGATGCGCAGCGCCTCTCTTTTATTAGAGACTGCCACTGCAGATGGCTGAGCACCTCCATGGCGTTAAGGCATTTTGATGATTTTCACTTTGGACCCGTCTACTTATAATGCAAGGAAACACAATTTTTGTACCATACGCCTATCATCTTTATTCTCTGCAAGGCGTCTTCAGAAGCGAATTTCGTGGACGTTGACCTTCATGCAATTCTTCTGTTCCTTTGTTATCGCTGTTCTAGTCCTCCCCCGGTAGCTGAGTGGTCAGAGCGACAAAATGCCCACCCTAAAGGCCCGGGTTTGATTCCCGGGTGGGTCGGAGATTTTCTCCGCTCAGGGACTGGGTGTTGTGTTGTCCTAATCATCATCATTTCACCCCCATCGACGCACAAGCCGCAGGAGTGGCGTCAAATCGAAATACTTGCACCCGGCGAACTGTCTACCCGACAGGACGCCCTAGTCACACGACATTTACATTTTTATCGCTGTTCTGCTTCTTATTACCCCATTTGAAATTTCGTTTTCAGATTTCACAGCAATAAGAACTGAACATTCGTCTTGATGCTTGCATCTCATTCAGCTAGAATTAGACGGTCCCAAAGTAAAAATCATCACCATACCATAATATTACATGCAACTGAGAACTACAGGACTACAAAAATTGAAAATGTATCACCGTGACGCTATCGTGTTTATTAACTGGCCCTGAGACGAGACGCGCTGCTCTTCGTTAGATTTTCCCTATTCCTTCTTTCAGCCTTTTCTGGGCTGGGTCCCAGATTGACGCCCAATGTTCATGGATACTTGGAATGAATCCCAGTTTGGTTTCTACGTTTCTTAAGACCAATTTTACGTGGATGATCCACTTTACATCAGTCCATATGAATACTGTCTAATATTTAATGAGTGTGATAGTATCTAGTGAATGTCCGGTAATCGTGTAACCAAACAATAACGGGAGCAAGCAAGTAATAACGGGTCTTTTCGCGTTTTTAGAAAGGATAGTAACATTGAAATGAAATCTGCTGGCGGCATGTATCAGCGAGAGTCCGCTTCTCGGGAGACCGGCCGCCTACAGCAAGTCTTTTTATTTCACGCTTCTTCGGCAGACAAAACACACACACACGCGAGCGCGCGCGCGAGAGAGAGAGAGAGAGAGAGAGAGAGAGAGAGAGAGCGAGCGTCCAGACCGAGCGAAGGAAACCCCCAAACCGGCCGGGAACTCTAACCACAGTCTCACGACTTGCTGACGGGATGGCAGTAGTATTTTAATATTTTCATTTATTTTTTACTGGGTCATTAGCCTCGTGTCTGGTTTAATGTGGCACACCACGAATTTGTCTACTGTGCCAGACTTTTCATCTCAGAGTAGAAAAGTCATCAGAAACACAATATCTCAAATACTGCAACCTTCTCCTGTTCCGGTTTTCCCACAGTTTATGTTTCAGTAACACACGACGCTGAGATCCAAACAGAAACTTCTTGGGAGATTAAAACTGTGTGCCGGACCGAGACTCGAACTCGGGACCCTTGCCTTTCGCGGGCAAGTGCTCTACCAACTGAGCTACCCAAGCACGACCCACGACCCGTCCTCACAATTTCACTTCCGCCAGTACAATTTCACTTCACTTCCTTCCAAACTTCATACAAGATACTGGCAGAAGTGAAATTATGAGGACGGGTTGTGAGTCGTGCTTGGGTAGCTCAATTGGTGGAGCACGTGCCCGCGAAAGGAAAAGGTCCAGAGATCGAGTTTCGGTCCGGCACACAGATTTAATCTGCCAGGAAGTTTCAATATCAGCGCACACTCCGCTGCAGAGTGAAAATTTCATTCTGGATACATTCTCAGAAATTTCTTCCTCAGATTAAGGTCTATGTTTTATTCTAGTACACGTCTATTGGCCAGAAATGACTTTTTTCCCACTTTATTTTTATGTCCTCCTCACTCCATACATCATGAGTAATTCTGCTGCCAAGGTAGCAGAATTCCGTAACTTCGTCTACTTCATAATCCCCTGTTCTGGTGTAAAGTTTCTCGTTGTTCTCATTTCTGCTAATTTTCTTTACTTCCGTTTTTCTTCGATTTCCTCTCAGGCCATATTCTGTTCCCACGAGGCCAGTGGTCGTCAAATTGCGGTCTGCGGGTCGCATGCGGTCCGAATCAAGTACAGTTGCAGTCAGCCGTTCTCAACCGCATTTTGTAATAATATTGTTATAGAGTAAAGTCAAGCGCCGGCACGCCAGTCGCGAACGATAGGTGTAAGTAGGCTGTTTATGTTTTCTTATTGACAACGTTACGTAGCGCTCAATATGAAAATCACTGGCTGTGCTGTGTGCAGTCTGTGGCTAGTTTACATTGTTGTCTGCCATTGTAGTGTTGGGCAGCGGCAGCTGGATGTGAACAGCGCGTAGCGTTGCGCAGTTGGAGGTGAGCCGCCAGCAGTGGTGGATGTGGGGAGAGAGATGGCGGAGGTTTTGCAATTTGTCATGAACTGATATATATTATGACTTGTGATGATATTAAGGTAAATACATTGTTTGTTCTCTATTAATATCTTTCATTTGCTAACTATCCCTATCAGTAGTTAGTGCCTTCCATAGTTTGAATCTTTTATTTAGCTGTCAGTAGTGGCGCTCGTTGTATTGCAGTAGCTTGAGCAGCGAAGATTTTTGTGAGGTAAGTGATTTGTGAAAGGTATAGTTTAATGTTAGTCAGGGCCATTCTTTTGTAGGGAATTTTGAAAGTCAGATTGCGTTGCGCTAACAAAGTATTGTGTGTCAGGTTAAGGACAGTCGTGTACAATTGTTCAAAGGACGTTTCATAGGGAAGATAACGCTGTGAGAAGGAGGTCAGCCAATCGCACGCTGACTGCCCTCCTTCCCCGGACGACTACGTGACAGCAGCGGCCCTTAAGCCGTCGGCACACGGACCGTGCATCCGAACGTTGAGCGTTGAGCGTTGAGCGTGCCGAGTTTCTGACGTCACAGCATGGAATAGCACGCTCGGGAGTCTTTCCGAACGTGCAGAGCAATATCGGGCATGTCAGATATTCTCAGCGTGCGTCTGAGCGTTGACCAATGACATGGCACAACGCCACCTACGTCACACGCACGCCGTCTCCCTTCAGTACAGAGTTGTGACGCGCCATATTGTCATTCATTTCAAGCCTATACGTATATATGCCGTTCCGAGCACCAGCAAATTGAGAATCACTGCAAAACTCATTGTTAACTGTGTGATTCGTTCCAATAAAATAATGAGAAACATCATATTCGCGGCAAAATAATTATTGTAACTTGCGTATAATGAGAGTAGGCTATTTGAAGGCAGCGACACACTAAAGATCCACCCAAAACGCATTGTTCTTGGTACAATGTGTTATAATTAAATTTCAGTTAGTAAAATATCTACGATTAAAGTTTCTAGCAAGAGGTAAGGTACTATCATTAGGTGCAGCAGACGGGATGTTGGTATAGCGTAATGAATAGCATCATTGTGTACTAATGAGGTTTTCTTTGTGGAGGTTTTCTTTGTTGGGGCGGTGGTTCGAGTCCTGACACGACAATTTTTTTTTTCTAACATTCGTGTTTTTATTAGGTTCTGATACTTTATTATTAGTTTAATATAAGTATAGACTGTAATGTTTGATTTTATGTAAATACAAGTTCACCTTTTTTTGAGGGGTGACTTTGAACGATTGGCTTAATCTAAAGGACAGCTTACGCTACTTGTATAAAGGTATTTTTTCTCCTTTTTCTTTTACGTTTCGTAATTGACATGTTGCAAAGATTCTGCTACTGGGTACGAACAGTGATCAAGTAAGACTGACCTTGGGGTTTTACTAAAATGTGAGAATGATGAAATAATGTTTATCTTATGCGGAAAGTATTCCAATTTTGTAACGCACTGCTTGTAATGGAACTTTTATAAGCCTGTGTCCTTATTGATTGGACATGGTACTTTCCTTTTCGTGGACGATGGAAGAAATGTGCATTTTAATACAGCTAACGTGGGAATTTTACTCACCCGCTGAGTAAACAGTGTGATTAACGAACTAGAAACATCCCTCAACTGTCGCTTGAGTGCGTTGCGATCGCGTATACCACGTTTGGGTCCACGTACCGTATGCACAAGTCGCATCATTCCTGAGCGTTCAACAGCACGTTGAACTGGGCACGCCCAACGTTAACGTTCGGCAGCAAGGTCCGTGTGCCGACGGCTTTAGGTGAAGAGGACGTAAGCGCTGCGCCCGGCTGGTGGGAGCCCACTTGGATACCAGTGTCAACGTTAGGCACTTCGATAGCACCTTTAACGTTAACCATTTCCATAGCAGTTCAGAAAAGATTTTGTCAGTTAGAGATCAGCAATCACTGCAAAGACTGATTATTTTGTGTCGCCCTTTGCTTGCGACACGTCTTGAAAAGTCAAGAACTGTAATTTTCTTGTTTTAATAAAACTCGTTAATACGACTTGTTTGTTTGTTTGGTAGTTTTCCTGCTCAGAAATACACAAAAACACTTTTTTTTTTGAGTCATCAGTCTTCTGACTTCTGACGCGGCCCGCTACGAATTCGTCTTCTGTGCCAGCCTCTTCATCTCAGAGTAGCACTTGCAAGCTGCCTTCTCAACTATTTGCTGGATGTATTCCAATCTCTTCCTCTACAGTTTTTGCCCTCCACAACTCCCTCTAGTACCATGGAAGTCATTCTGTCATATCTTAACAGATGTCTGTCATTCTGTTCCTTCTCCTTGTCAGTGTTTTCCACACATTCCTCTCCTCTAGGATTCTGCGCAAAACCTCCTCGTTCCTTACCTTACCATCCACCAAATTTTTAACATTCGTCTATAGCATCACATTTCTAATGCTTCGATTCTCTTCTGTTCGGTTTGCCCACAGTCCACTTACAGAGACAATAACACTTAAACACGTGCTTAAATTTGACTGAGCTTGGTGAATTCGGCAGTTATCTAAGTAAAGTTGGTGGCATACCTCAGGGTACAGCCCGGCCACTGCGAGGTTAGAGGATGTGAGAGAGGGAGTGTTTTATTGTTTGTCTATCGGTACTGAAAACACACGGGTGTCTCTCCTCATACCGATCAGCTGCTGTGGTATAAATTTCAAATGGTACTACCATGAATTCGTGAATGCGCGTTGTAGAGGCGGTCATCTTCAAAGGAGGTAGTTATTCGTAGCAAGTTACATGATATTAAATTAAGGCTGTTGTAATACAACATGATGAGCAGAAGCAAAATGTCAGTCAAAACGTGCCGGCTGTGGTGGCCAAGCGGTTCTAGGCGCTTCAGTCTGGAACCGCGGGACAGCTACGGTCTCAGGTTCGAATCCTGCCTCGGGCATGGGTGTGTGTGATGATCTTAGGTTAGTCAGGTTTAAGTAGTTCTAAGTTCTAAGGAACTGATGATCTCAGATGTTCAAATGGTTCAAATGGCTCTGAGCACTATGGGACTCAACTGCTGAGGTCATTAGTCCCCAAGAACTTAGAACTAGTTAAACCTAACTAACCTAAGGACATTACAAACATCCATGCCCGAGGCAGGATTCGAACCTGCGACCGTAGCGGTCTTGCGGTTCCAGACTGCAGCGCCTTTAACCGCACGGCCACTTCGGCCGGCGATCTCAGATGTTAAGTCCCATAGTGCTCGGAGCCATTTGATTTTGAACATTCAAAATGTGTAGTAAACATTTATGATCGCGTCCTATATTATGTAACGGATTTATAAATAATTCCAGTTACCGTTATTTATCAATTACTCATCCGCTGACTAAGACAACACAATAACACTCCTCAAACAATTAAAGTGTCAGCAATACGGGATCTCTGACGGAGGCAGTAATCGGAAACAGAGAACAGTCGATACGGAGTTTTCAGAATGGAGCCAACTTTAAACGATCAGTACATGGTAGCCAGGTACTTGCTATGACTAGTCTACTGGAGGCTCATAAAATAGTAATTTATGTAGTTAACCGAATAATAATCAGATCGGTATATATGCGGTCTGAGATGATGCCTCACGTTGTCAGTATTGGCTCTTGAGTGAAAAAGTATTACGGCCACTGCATTAGACTGTTAAATCCATTCAATATGTCCTGTGATAACTCTTCTCTTTCACTAGGAATAGTAATGTCGTCAGTGAATCTTATAATTGATATCGTTACACCTTTTAAGTTTAATCCCTTTACCGTCACTGTTTCTGCGATGTATAGACTGAATAGTAGGAGCGAAAGACCACATCTTATCTTACGCCCTTTTTAATTCGAGCACTTCAGTCCTTTCTCCTAGTATCCCCTCTTGGTTCTGGTACATTAACCGTCTCGCCCTACAGCTCACCCCTACTTTTCTCAGAATTTCGAACATCTTGCACCATTTTACATTGTCAAATGCTTTTCTAGGTTGACAAATCGTATGGTGTTTTTTTATGAGGTGATAATTAGAACTTTATTTGTACGTCTGAAGATTTCTTTTAGTAATGCTGCGCTCTGTTTGCTAGGAACTCTTCCAGTCGCAAAGGTGCTCTGGGTTTGCTTATTGTATTTTGTTGATTGGGCAACAGTGTACGACTCTGAATGGCTTCGATGTCTCCCTTGAATCCTGGTAGAGATTCCAAACACACGAGCAGTATTCAAACCTGGGTAGCTAAAGCAGTTTGTACGCGACCTCATTTCTAGATGTGGTACTCTCCCAGTAAACCGTAGTCGGCCATTCGCGTCCTGTACAACTGAGCTTCCTTGTTCGGCGTCTTACACAATAAAGCTTGTCACATGTATTGGTTTTTATCGGGTGAAAGCAAGTCGACTCGAAATGTGGACGGACCACAATGCTGAGTGCTGAGTGGACGGGAACATCCATTTCGTAAGCTGATTTATTATGGAGATTTCGTCGGAAGACGGTGTCATGTTTGTGACAGAAATTCTAGGGATCGTTGCATTTGGCTTCGCACTTTGGTTAATTAGACCTCGTAATGTTACGCCGCGGACCATACGGATAACAGAGAGGTCGACGAGGTATTATTCTGCCATTGGTTGTGAGAACTTCAGCTGCAACGCAGTGCTTCTCTTATGAGGACGCAAAATAGTCCTACCGTGCAGAGACTCCTTGGAGGAAAAGAACGGTTTAGCACACTGGACTCGCATTCGGGAGGACAACAGTTCAAAATCAGCGTCCGGCGATCCTGATGTAGGTTTCCCGTAATTTCCCTAAATCGCTTCAGACAAATGCCGCGATGGTTCCTCTGACAGGCCACGGCCGATTTTCTTCCCCATCCTTCCGTAATCCGTTGGGACTGATGACCTCGATGTTTGATCCCCTCCCTCCAAATCAACTAACCAACCAACACAGGATTAAAACAATGGCTTGTTAAGATAAGTTAGTGCTGCCATTTGGACAGACTCGATCGCGTTAGTCAATGGCTATCTTTTTTTTCTTTTTTTATCCTTTGATGCCTTCGTACTATGTATGCGTGGACCATATGTGGCTTAGATTCACAGATATAGTATCGACGGTAGCTGAAAGTTTTATACCAAATAAATTAATAAGAGACGGAGGAAATTCCCCGTGGTGCACCAAACACGTCAGGTCGAAACACTATTGCAGATGTAACCAAAAAGCATGCTATTGTGCAAGAACTTAAAATGTCCGAGATTACCTGTGTGTTACACAAAATCGAAATGTAGTACAGACTTCATTGAGGAATGCTTTTAATAGTTTCCACAACGAGACTGTCTCCATTTATGGAAAAACATGTAAAGTGCACCAGTGACAAGACACAAACAGTCCACTGGTACTGTTCGCGATGACTCTGCCACTGAAGCATAGTTACTACATACGGTTTAGCAAAATTCCTTCATGAACATGTTGCAAATATTTCAGTGTTCACATCAAGACCAGCTACCAACATTAATAATCTAGAAGTAGGTACCCGCGATACAAAGAACCAGATTAAGTCACGAAATAAAGCAAATCGTCCGCTCCCGCTTGCATACCTTCTAGGCCTCTTTCCGCCTATGCTGATGTAATAGTTACATATGTACCAATTATATTCAACCGATCGCTCAACGAAAGATCCGTACCTAAGGACAAGTAGCACAGGTAACAAAAACACACAGAAAAGGAATTTGAAGTAACCCGCTAATTTGTAGACCCCTCTCACTGACATCAGTTTGCAGCAGGATTTTATAGCATATGCTGTATTCGAACTTTATGAAATACCTCGAGCAAAACGATATGTTAACACACAGTCAGTATGGATGCAGAGAATACCGTTCTTGTGAAAATCGACTGGCTCTTTATTCACAAGAAATAATGAATGCTATCGATAGGGGAACTAAAATTCATTCCTTATTTCTAGAGTTCCAAAAACATTTGGCACCTTTTCTGACAAGCTACAACCAACAAAATTACATGCCCTTGAAGTATCGTCGCAGTCGTGCGACTGGTTTCATAATTTTCTGTAGTAACTGACGGAAAGTCATCGAATGAAACAGTAATAATAGCTGACGTGTCCCAAGGAAATATTATAAACATCCACTGTTCCCAATCTATACAAACTATCTAGGAGACAATATGACACTTCCATGCAGGGTCTATTAAAGAAATCAGAAGTCAAAACCAATTGCAATATTACTAAGACACGAAATCTGTCCGAAGCGAAAAGTAGCAGCTAGCTCTAAACAATTAAAACTGTGAGGCCCTACACATGACAAGCAAAATTAATCCGTAAAGTTCCGGTTACACGATTAATCACATTTAAAAGACTGTTGACTGAACTAAATAAGTAGGGTTTATAATTAAGAACAGCTTAATTTTGAACCAACACGCGAAAAATGTTGTGAGTAAGGCGATTCAAAGACTCTTTTATTGTCTGCATTCTTAGAAGATGAAACAAAAGTATTAAAGAGACCGCCTACGTTACGTTTCTCTGTCCTCTTCTGGAGTATTGCTGCGTGGCATGGGATCCTTACCACATAGGATTGATGGAGGGCATCAAAAAGTTCAAATTGGGCAGCCCATTTCGTATTATCACGAAACAGGGGAGAGAGTGCCGCGAAAATGATACACGAAATGGGTTGGCAACAAAGACGTGTTTCGTTGTGGCAGATTCGTCACCATGGAATATCAATCTTTCTCCTGTAACTGCGAAAATATTCTGCTGGGTCCCTCCTACGTAGGGAGAAATGGCCATTGTAATAAAATATGAGAAGTCAGAGCTCGCACGGAAAAATTTAGGTTTTCGTTTTTCCCGCATGCTTTTCGAGACTGGAACGGTAGTGAAATAGTCTAAGAATGCTTCGATGGATCCTCTGTGTAACACTTAGGTGTGAATTGCAGAGTAGTCATGTGGATGCAGATGTCTGTCAACAAATCACTGCCGCGCGGTATTAGCCGAGCGGTCTTAGGTGCTGCAGTCATGGACTGTGCGGCTGGTTCCGGCGGAGGTTCGAGTCCTCCCTCGGGCATGGGTGTTTGTCGTTGGGATAATTCAGGTTAAGTAGTGTGTAAGCTTAGGGACTGATGACCTTAGCAGTTAAGTCCCATAAGATTTCACACACAATTTTTGAACAAATCGCCGAGCAGGAAGCACATGGTTTTATATTTGTATGAAGTGCTGAGAAGTGCTTTCACAGGCTATCTGATGAGATAGGCACTATGGGAGCGACTGCTGACGTTTGCACATACTAATGCAGTCTGAGTGCCATTTGTAAGTTAATCGGTTCCTGCAGAACAACACATATGTGGGAGAATAGAAGATTGATAGCAATTGTCAATCGCTGTTCAGTAACTTATTTAACAATCAGAATTGCTTTTTTTCTAACACATGCAGAGAGAAATACCATCTTTAAATGAAATGTAAAAAAGTAAAGTTGTCTACAACTCGAAGATGTTTTACTTGGTGTGGTCCTGTTGGTTGTCGTATATCCCTGTTTTCCTCCGATCTTTTAACAAACTTGTTGGTTCCAGTTGCAGGAGAACTTATAGTTTAATGCGGACTCCAAACCACAGGGAAATCTGGTATTTTAACATACGCTGATTAGCCAGAACATTACGACCACATAAGAACCGGTATGTCCACCTTTGGCACGGATAACAGCGGCGACTCGACGAGGCATGGAAGGAGTGAGGCCTCAGTACGTCGATGGAGAAAGTTGGCACCACATCTAATTACTGTAAATTCTGGGGAGGGGCCGAGGAGCTCTGACACCATATTTAATCACCTCCCAGATGTTTTCAATAGAGTTCATATTTGGCGAGTCGGGGGACCATCGCATCAATTCGACGTCGCCACTCTGTTCCTCAAACCACTCCATCACACTCCTGGACTTGTGACATGCGCATTATCTTTATGAAAACTGTCACTGCCGTCGGGATACATAATCGTCATGAAGGGATTTAAGTGGTCTACAACCAGTGTACGGTACTCGTTGGCCGTCATGGTTCCTTCCACGAGCTCCATGGATGCCCGCATGAATGTACAGCAGAGTATAATGGAGCTACCGCCAGCTTGTCTCCATCCCGCAGTGCAGGTGGTAAGGGGCTGCTCCCCTGGAAGACGAAAGTTTCCCCCCCCCCCCCCCCCACCCCAATCGGCATGATGAAGAAGATATCGGGATTCATCAGACAATGCAATGCTCTGTTACTGCGACAACGTCCAGTGTCGATGGTCACGTGTCCGTTTTAGTCGTAGTTGCTGATGTCGTGGTGTTAACGTTGGCACATGCATAAGTCGTCAGATGCGGAGGCCCATCTTAGGAGTGTTCGGTTTACTGTGTATTCAGACACACTTGTGCTGTGCTTAGCATTAACGTATGATGTAAGTTCCGCCACAGTTCGCCGCCTGTCCTGTTTTACCAGTCTGCCCAGCCTACGACGTCCGGCATTTGTAGTGAGGTGTGGCCGCTCAACCCTACGATGTCTGGACGTGGTTTAACCTTGGTTTCGCCACATGTTTAAGGCACTCACCGCAGCACTCCTCGAATACCCGACAAGTCGTGCAATTTGCGAAGTGCGCGTGTTGAGCCTCCAGGCCATCACACTCAGCCCACGGGCGAACTCAGATGCCGCGCATTCCCCATTCTACATACAGACAGGACGCTCACTGATACTGTGCACCGTGCGTGTGTCTGACTGGCAGTCATTTCTCACCAGATGACGCTGCTATCGCCTGCACAGGTTTATGTCGATAGTGGGTAGGTGTTCAAAATGTTCTAGCTGATCAGTGTGTACAAATCTTGACGAAAAGAAAATTAGCAATAAGTGCCAGAAAAAAATCTCGAACTGGGGACTGAATCTCACGCTATAGAACTAACAGTCTGACACTTTTCTAACTCACTACCATGTCACACTTTTAGCAACAGAGTATGTCACTACTGAAATATTCCCATGTATCTCATAACATACGCGCGTACTTTATAGGAAATTTATGAAATTCAATATTTAAAAAAAATATAAGTTCAGTGAAAATAATCACATATGGAGAACTTACCAAGAAACTTGTACATTCATCGCTTTGTAACTCGCACAAGAGAGCTCATGTTTATTACTGTACAAAGACCTACGTCCTATCCTATAAAGCGACAACAAGTAGCTACAAGATTTTCTACTGTACTTGTACGCGATTTTTCTCAGAACATAGGGAACAGCACTCGAGTTTGCTTAATGACAGTCGATATGCCTAGGAGAGAATCGGATGATTCACTAGTGGAGACACGGAGCAAAGACAATAGCTGTATCGAACTGGCTGCACCGAGGTAAATACTTATACTTAATGATTCCTTTGACCTGTGTCGATAAAAATGTATATTGATTTTGGTGAAAAAGATTTTATTTTGTTAAGTCCATTTCAGAAGAGAGTAGTTAATAAACAGATGTTGAATGGAAACAGTAAGACTGCCTAACCTGTTAAAACTTTCAACAAATTTTTCAATTGCGGCGAAATTATCACTTCGTAGTGATGGAGAGTAAAATATATGCAGGCTGATGAAATCAGAAATGTTCTTTCCTCAGTTACTTCATTTCATTAAATTAATCAGTCCTGTAAGGATGTATCTTGTGTTGGTGAAAACTGAAACAGTAAGAAAGTGCCTTGTATCTTTACCATAAATGGCTACGCCGGAAAGCCTTGAAAGAGATACTCCCATCAATGTTCGCCATTTGACGGACAGTCATAATCTTACGCAGTGAGGCTAATTAGATTACTTTTCGTTCCCATCGATCCTCTGAGACTTGGAAGATGTCAGAAAACAGGAATACACCATAAATATTTACAAAATAATAAGAGATATGCTAATGTACCTTCCACACCTCCCAAATGAAGTTGTGCATATGGAAGTGGAATCGGTCAAATATATATATATATATATATTCACATTTAAAGGGATATAAAACTCGTCGCCAAATACGCAATGTTCAACGCACTTAGGTGCAAACGATAACTTTTGGGCTGCTGTAGTTATGCATCATCTAACAAAAAAAGAATACAACACTTACTAACAATGATCGCATTACTGCACAAAATTTGAAGTCAGATTGGACGAGATATTCACATTATGTAATATTATTAGTAACATACACCCATCAATCGGTTCTGTTAAGAAATTAATAAATTAATAAATGGAGAAGATGGAGTTGGCTAACAATAAATTCTTTAGACTCTTCTCAAACTCTAATCTTGCTTCCATTATCAATCGGAACGTCAGCATTGCCTTTTTGGCCTTTACCTTTCCTGAAGCCTCAAATTTTCTTTTCCATTCGTCGGTACATTATTCTTGTCAGAAACTTCGATGCATGAGCCGTTAAGCTGATTGTGCGATAATTCTCGTATATGTCAGCTCTTGCAGTCTTCGGTATTGCGTGGATGATATTTTTCTGAAAGCCAGATGGCATTTCGCCAGACTCATACATTCCATACACCAATAATTTTCTTGCCACTTCCCCGAATGATTTACGAAATTCTAATGGTGTGTTATCCATCCCTTCTGCCTTATTTGATACCGAGTCCTCCGAAGCTCTCTTAAATTTTAATACTGGATCCCTTATCTCCTCTAAATCGACTCCTGTTTCTTCTTCTATCGGATCTGACAAATCGTATCCCTCATAGAGGCCTTCAGTATACTCTTTGCACCTGTCCGCTCTCTGCTCTGCATTTAACAGTGAGCTTTCCACTGCTCTCGCAGTGTTACCACCCTCGGTTTTAATTTCACCGAAGGCTGTTTTGACTTTTTATATGCTGAGTCAGCCCTTCCGACAACCATTTCTTTTGCGACTTCTTCACATTTTTCAAGCACCCGTTTCATCTTAGCTTCCCTGCACTTCCTATTTATTTCATTCCTCAGCGACATGTATTTCTGCATTCCTCATCTTCCCTGAACATTTTTGTACTTCCCCCTCTCATCGATCAACTGAAGTTTTTTTTCTGTAACCCATGGTTTCTTCACAGCTGCCTTCTTTGTACCTATGTTTTTTTTTCAGTTTGTATGATTTACCGTTTTAGATATGTTGATTTCTCTTCAACTATACTCCCTACTGAGCTATTTCCTATTGCTGTATATTTGGTCTTAAAGAACTTGAAGCGTATGACCTCTTCCCTTAGTACTTCCATATTCCACTTCTTTCTGTATTGATTCTTCCTGGCTAATCTCTTAAACTTCAGCCTAACCTTCATCACTACTAGATTGTGATCTGAGTCTGTATCTGCTCCTGGGTACGCCTTACAATCCAGTATCTGACTTCGGAATCTCTGCTAACCATGACGTAATCTAATAGAAATCTTCCCCTTTCATAAGAGGAGGAGGCATAGTTGGAAAAGGCCTATCACAAGGCCTTTTTCAACTATACCTTCTCCTCTCATGATTCTTGAACAGAGTATTTGCTGTTACTAGTTGAAATGTATTACAAAACTCAGTTAGTCTTTGTTCTCTCTAATTCCTTGACGCTAGCCCATATTTTCCCGTAATCTTTTGTTCTACTCCTTCCTCTAAAACTGCATTCCAGTCCCCCATGACTGTTAGATTTTCATCTCCCTTTACATACTGTATTGCCCGTTCAGTACCCTCATATGCTGTCTCTCTCTCTTCATCTTCAGCTTGCGACTTCGGCATGCGTACCTGAACTGTCATTGTCGGTGTTGGTTTTGCTGTCGATTCTGATAAGAACAACCCTATCACTGAATTTATCATAGTAACGCACTCACCGTTCTACCGTTCTACTCATACTTTCGGTATACCATTTTCTCATGCTGTTGATACGAGGGTTGTTTTTTTAAGTAAGGGCCGTTTTTATTTAAAAAAAAAGATACAAATACTTTTGTAAAAAAACTTTTATTTTCTGATTCTACACACTTTTACCTAGTTTTCTATATAGTTGCCTTGTTTATTTAAGCACTTGTCATACCGTTCAACTAAGTTTTTAATTCCCTCTTCAAAGAATTCGGCCGCCTGCTCCGACAGCCAAGAGTTCACGGCCGCTTTCACTTCATCGTCGTCATTGAAGCGCTGCCCGCCAAGATGGTGTTTCAGGTACCGGAAAAGGTGAAAATCGCTAGGAGCAAGGTCTGAGCTGTGTGGTGCATGGTCCAAAACTTCCCAGCCAAATCAAATCCCGAGTCTTTTGAGAGGTGTGAGGCCTAGCGTTATCGTGCAGGAGCAAAACTCCTTTTGTCAGCATGCCGCGCCTTTTGTTTTGAATTGCTCTGCGGAGCTTCTTTAGAGTTGCACGGTAGGCATCTCAGTTGATTGTCGTTCCTCGAGCCATAAAGTCCACTAGCAAAACACCGCGCCGGTCCCAGAACATAGTTACCATAATCTTGCGCTTTGACAGCGTCTGTTTGGCTTTGACCTTGACGGGTGAGGTTGTGTGTCGCCATTCCATCGATTGTCGCTTGCTTTCGGGAGTGATATGGGATACCAATGTTTCATCTCCAGTGACAATTTGACTCAACATGTCATCCCCTTCTTCCTCGTAACGAATCGAAAAGTCCAATGAAGTGGCAAATCTCTTCCCTTTGTGGCCCTCTGTGAGGAGTCTGGGTATCCACCGAGAACACAGTTTCTTAAAGTTTAGGTTTTCAGACACAATTTTGTACAAAACCGATCTTGAAACTTGTGGAAATTCCAAAGAAAGAGTGGAAACTGTGAATCTTCTGTCCTCACGAATCTTTGTTTCGACTGCAGCCACCAAATCATCAGTGATCACAGAGGGCCGGCCTGAGCGTTCTTCGTCATGGACGTTTCGACGGCCATTTTTAAACTCTCTAACCCATTGACGCTCTTCACCTTCACTCATTGCATCGAAGCCATAAACTTCTGTTAACTGACGATGAATTTCTGCAGCTGATAGGCTTCTCGCTGTCAAAAAACGTATCACTGACTTGCATCAGTGTGAACGGGAAGGATGCCGGCACGTAGCGCGGTGGCTTGTTGCGGCGTCCGCGCGAACTACAGGACTATACGCGCGAACGGCCCTTACTTAAAAAACAACCCTCGTATTACCCTTTACACTTCTGACGGGAAATCCTGGTCTTCATTCCACTTCACTTCCCTGACTACTACTATATCTAGATTGAGCCCTTGCATTTCCATTTTAGTTTTCTTACTTCCCTAGCACATTCAAGATTCTGACATTCCACTCCCGATTCAATGTTATCCTTTCGTTAGTTGTTAAATCTTTTCTCATAGTCACCTTCGCCTTGGCAGCCCATCCCAGAGATCCGAAGGGGGAATATTTCAGAATGGGGGGATTATCATGACACTTTTTCAATTACATTCCACATGTCCTATGGATAAGTGTTATGTGTCCTTAATTCAATGGTTTCCATTGCATTCTGTATCCTCATGCCGTTGATCATTGCTGAGTATTCCGTACTTCCCCACGACGAGAGAGTGCCTTGACCTTCTGTCCGTTCCTCCACCCCTCTTTGATAAGGCTGTTGGCAGAATGGGGGCCACCACTTATGCCGGAAGTCTTCTGGCGGCCGCCAGTGCTGATTACTAAACAAAAATGAAGTGGTGGCGGGTTTTGAATCTGGGCCCGATTATTGACCAAAGACGCGACCCCTAGACCGCGGATACATTATTGTCAGCAAACTGTTATGGAATGTTATTGAAAATGCATGTTTGTACTTCGTCTTTAATGATCTCTACGCTGAACTTCAGTCCCCAATCTTCTTCTCTTGGAAAGTAACGTGAGGATGGATTTATAAGTGTGGTATAGAAGACTATTTTTGTGAAAACAGAAGTTCATTTCGTGAACGTCATTACATTTTCAATTTAGATCTTCAACGGAAGTCTCTTCCCTCCAAGATATTTCTGTATGTCATAATACAAAATGTACATGAGGCAAAAAGGGAAAAAGGGAGACTGAGAAGGCCAAGATACAGCATTTTTTGCTTTGCAAATCTAGGAATGCAAGTACTCGCAATATCTCACACTTTTGAGTATTTCGACCATAAGGGACGGCATTATAAGGAACTGTTGATAAATTCAATTAAAACTGTTTCTGCGTTAGTCACTTCTTTATTTTCCTACTACAATTTTCGATGGTTCACACCATCGACTTCAGGTTTTACGTGGTTGGTATTGGTAAAGAGCACGGAGGTCTTTTTACATTAGCAGACCAAGAGCATTGTAGGCATTCTGCGCCTTTCGCGAAGCATAAAAACTATTTATTTAGACAAGGCAATTTAAAGGTTGGGAAACATGAATTTCCGACAGTGATCGTACTTATAGGACGGTAGAGATGTAAAAGGTCTGCACACTCTTGCCTCACGTATGTCCCCTTCACTGCACAGTATATTTACATTGTCACTTCGAAGATGTTGTACATTTACATGTATGTTTGCTTACCCTGGATACAGAGATCAAATGGTTTCTACATAGATATTTTTTCTTTTTTAAAAATATGAATAGGCTACAGGGAATATTGACATGTTCACAACTCAGTTATTATACACTGAAGCGCCAAAGAAACTGGTACAGGAATGCATATTCAAACACAGAGATATGTAAATAGGCACAAGACGGCGCTGCGGCCGGCAAGGCCTATATAAGACAAAAAATGTCTGGCGCAGTTGTTAGATCGGCTACTGCTGCTACAATGGAAGGTTATCAAGATTTAAGTGAGTTTGAACGTGGTGTTGCAGTCGGCGCACGAGCGATGGGACACAGCATCTCCGAGGTAGCGATAAAGTGGGGATTTTCCCGGACGGCCATTTCACGAACGTGCCGTGAATATCAGGAATGAGGTAAAACATCAAATCTCCGACATCGCTGAGGCCGGAAAAAGATCCTGAAGAACGGGACCAACGGCCACAGAAGAGAATCGTTCAGCGTGACAGAAGTGGAACCCTTCCGCAAATTGCTGCAGTTGTCAATGCTGGGACATCAACAAGTGTCAGCGTTCGAACGATTCAACGAAACTTCATCGTTATGGGCTTTCGGAGTCGAAGGCCCACTCGTGTGCTCTTGATGACTACACGAAACAAAGCTTGACGCCTCGCCTGGGTCGTCAACACCGACACTGAACTATTGATGACTCGAAACATATTGCTTGGTCGGACGAATCTCATTTCAGACCGTATCGAGCGGATAGACGTGTACGGATATGGAGACAACCTCATGAATCCATGGACCCTGGATGTCAGTAGGGGACTGTACAAGCTGGTGGACGCTCTGTAATGGTGTGGGACGTGTGTAGTTGGATATGGGACCCCTGATAGATCTAGATACGATTCTGACAGGTGACACGTACGTAAGCATTTTTTTCTGATCACCTGCATTCTGATGGACTTGTGAGATTACAGCAGGGCAATGCGAAACCTCACACGTCCAAAATTGCTACCGAGTGGCTCCACGAATACTCTTTTGAGTTTAAATACTTCCGCTGGCCACCAAACTCCCCAGTCATGAACATTATTGAGCATATCTTGGATGACTTGCAACGTGCTCTTCATAAGAGGTCTCCACCCTCTCGTACTCTTAAGGATTTATGGACAGCCCTGCAAGATTCATGGTGTCACTTCCCTCCAGTACCATTTCAGACATTAGTGGAGTCCATGTCACGTCGTGTTGCGGCACTTCTGGGTGCTCGCGGGGGCCCTGCAACGATTTAGGCAGGTGTACCAGTCTCCTTGGCTCTTAAGTGTATTGGGTAGTTTTAGGTGTATTTTATTTTATTTTTGTAAATATGAATGTGCCGCGACACCAGATACAAAAATAATGATTAAATTGTTATTTACACACGTATGTCTTCCTTTTGTTTAAAAAAAGTGAATTGGCTGCTCTTGAATATAGATATTGCACACTTAAATTATTATATTAATTTATTATTTATAAAGAGATTATAACGGACCATGCATGTGTGTTTTAGGTTGAACTTACCAGAGGATGATTGGGAGTGCCTAAATCAATTCTGTGCATTGAAACTGTAAATTACGAGACTGCTTTAAGTATTTTGTCAAAGCTTTTGAAAAAATTGGTTAACCCTGTTTCACTTTTATCGTTGAGTAGATGTTCCCCAAATTTGTTTCTGTGTGTATAGATCCTTAGTTCTTCATATAGAGACATTCTTTTGTTTAGTGTATGTAGGATTTCAAGGTTGCTTTCTACTTTGTCAAATGGTTATCCTGTATCTTTTATGTGGGTGGGTGTTCTAGATTTGTATGGTATGTTGTATCGAAAGGAACTGATGTGTTCTTAGAATCTGGTGAGGAAAGTATGACCTGTTTGACCTAACCACTGAGCTGGGCATTCACTATATAAGATTTTATATTCGCCGGAGGATGAAAATTTATCTCGACTGCTCTTTAAGTTATAAGGAAGTCAATGGCAAATTTTATTGTTTGTGTGAAATGCAATTCTTATAGTGTGTCGCTTGAAGATATTGGAAATTTATTGGGAGATGTTATCGAGGAAAGATATGCATGTTGTTAATGCATTTTATTGGTTCTTGGTGGCCATGCTCTTCATTTTTTTAACTAAATCTTCTGTTGGTGTGGATTTATACCCATTAGTTGTAGCTATTTATTTTATGATTTTTATTTCATTCTGGGAGCTCTCATCGCATCACACAAATCTGCAGTAGGCTCCCACATAAATGATATAGGACGTCCATCTGACAATGCAGGAAGTACCTTGAAATACTACATACACTCAACAAAGGACGCAGAATGTCTCTAAATGAAGAGCTAGAGAGCCATATACCAGAGAGAAAATTGGGGGACATCTACTCAACGATAATAGTGAAACAGGCTCAACCAACTTTGTTCAAAAGCTTTGACAAAACAATTAAAGCATTCTCATAATTTACAGTTTCAGTACACAACTGATGCAACCACCCTCATTCATCCTCCATAAGTTCAACCTACAATACGTATGCAAGATCACTTACAATCTTTTTAAATATAAGAAATTAATATAATGATTTAAACATGCAGACATCTAAATTCAAGTGCAGCCCATTCACATTTTTTGAAACAAAAAAACCATTTAATCATTATTTTTGCATCCAATGCTGCACCACATTCACATAAACAAAAACAAAATTAAATTAAATGTATTTATAACTACCTAACACAGGGTGGCCCACTCAAACCTCCCTGATTTTAAGGACCCAGGAGAGAAAAACCACAGTAGATACGACAGTGAAAAATGCACCACATTGTAGAGCATCTCAAAGAATTTGTATTCCCGTGTCAGAAGTGCCAAGTATCGTCGCCAGAGTGCAGCCTGGTCGCATGAACTGAAAATGGAGACTCCACAACAGCGCCCACAAGCAGTAGTTTGGTTTGCAGAAACAAAATTGCCGATTACTGTGCAAAGAAATTTGCGTCGTGTTTATGAATGTGATCACCTGACGTGAAAACAATTAAGGTTTGGTATAAGAAGTTTCTGGCGACAGGAAGTGTCATTGAACATGTTTGAAACATCTGGTGCTGGCTAATGCACAACAGGATTGTTGGACCGTTCTTCCTTGCGGAACAAACACTGAATGGGTCAAGTGAATGGACGTGTTGGAGCAGTTTGTGTACCCTCAGATACAATACTTGCAACGCAACATCACTTTTCTACAAGATGGAGCTCCGACGCATTGGTCAACGGCTGTTCGCAACTTCCTGGGTATGAAATTTCCCAATCGCTGGATCTGACGCGGAGGACCCATTGCCTGGTCACCACGTTCACCCGACATTACGCCGCTTGATTTCTTCATGTGGGGAATCGTGAAGGACAGCGTATATGTGACCAAAGTGGACATCGTGGCGACGTCGTATCACTAATGCGATTGCAACAATAACGGGGGAATATAACAAAGAACTTGGCAAGAAATTCTTCGTCCTAAAAATGGTTCAAATGTAGACGGGTACTGATGATGAATAAATAAATTCTTTGAGATGCTCTACAATGTGGTGCATTTATCATTGCCGTATCTACTGTGTTTTTTTCCCTGGGTCTTTGAAATCAGGGAGGTTTGAGTGGGACGCCGTGTGTAACAACTGGGCTGTACACATGTCAATATTCTCGTGTTGCCCATACATATTTTAAAAAAAGAAAATCATATTTATGTAGAAACCTGTAACCTCCCCACAAAAATTTTAAAAAATGACAACATTTAATAGAAATGGACCCAAGAAGCATAACCTCCCTAGCAATTAAATTTAATGACAGTAAAAAATGAGAATCGCAATCTGACCCAAGTATAAGTTCCTCACAAAAATAATGAAAAACAATTCAGTGCTAATGAAACTTCAGTGACAATGAAAATTCAATTAAACCGAAATATCGGTCTTTGGCCCTTGTGCAAAAATCACAATTAATTTCTTACCTCATTGAAACTGCTTGTAAAATTTCTGCTCTTATTGTTAGCCACGGCTTGGAGGAACTGCATTGCAAATAATATTTTTTTTTTTAATTTAACTGAAACTTTTCTTTAAGGGAAATAAAGGAAATCGTAATTAAAATGATTTTTTTGTTAAAAATTGCTTTGAAATCAAAATTATTATTGGGACATTTGTTGGAAATTAATTACAATAAATAAACTTTACATTATCTGATGATTACCTTAATTAACAATATACCTCATTCAGCATCTTGACCAGAATGCCATGTCGATGCTCGCCGACTGCGTCCCGCTCGCGACCGTAACAGGACTAGACCACTACTGCCGACAGACTACATCACACAACTGCACTGGGCTGCTGCTACTGACCGACTGCTCTGCATGACGACTACTAGCGCACTGCTTGCAACACTCGCGCGGTCAAGCGCAGACTAACCACGATAATAGGCTCTCTGGTCAAAGATTTTAACGTGCCTCACCATCGCTGCTACGTTACATACGTGTTTCATAACCCTCCACTGGGGGGGCAAAAATTTGGCAGCGATGGTGAGTCATTTGGACTTGCCATCACAAGAAATTTTTACAATTTACAGAATATTCAAATTTAGTACATAAATTAAATGTGGTGCACACGCACCGAGTACAAAATATATCAGACAAAGACAAAATGTGAGTACAAAACATATTAGCAAATCAGAAAAATGTATATACAAATTATTTGACAGATAACAGAGTGCACACGCACTGAAAAAATTCTTTAGCATTTTCAGAACAAATAAACAGAATGTCAGAAAATCATGTTGATAAGTGACATGAGTGCACATGCACTGCAGTTCAGAACATATCAGCAAATGACGAAATGTATATACAATGAGTAAGAAATGACATAAGTGCATACGCACTGAAGTATTGAACATACAGAATGAGTAGAAATCATATTGAAAAATGAGAAAAGTGCACAGGCACTGAAGTTCAGTAGAAAACATATTAACACATAACATAAGTGCACATGCACTGTAGTTCAGAACATATCATCAAAATAAAAATGTATATACAATATAAAAGACAAGAGTCCACATATACTGTACTTCAGAACAAATCGAAAAAATGTCTTTAGCATTTTCGCAATAAATAAACATAATGGCAAAATCATGTCGACAAGTGACATAAGTGTACTCGCACTGGAGTTCAGCGAATCGAAAAAAAATGTATAACCCATGAACATAAATGATGTTAGCAAAAAATGATTTTCACTATGTGACAAGAATTAGGATAGGAAATGGAAGGATTGCATCATGGTTGTAGCACTTTAAATTGCACACAGCTGTTCTGAAAGTCCATATCTTTCCACAGAAGTACAACACCAAGTGACACAACTTGAAGTTCTTTTCCCATCAGAATTTATCAGTGTAGCCAAGACACTGAACTGTCGTAGTAATGTTCCATGTTCTCATTTTGGCAGTACACTAGGTACACCAAACAGTGGGACCATAATAATGTCTTCATCGCTCACGGTGGTGGACAGCATGTCGTGTCAACACCACGCTCTTACAAGGCACACCAACGTAGAATTAGTGCAAAACCAAAGATAGTGCTCCATGATCACTAGGATAGACAGAACAAATGGACATTGCAGTAATTCAGGGTAGTTAGCTCATAAGGTAAAGGACATTAGTAGTTTGCGGCATTCATAGCCCAGTTATTGAACATTTCTGTACCAAGTATGTAGTATTACAGAAAAATGTTCATTAATTGTTTTACATAGAATCAGTAACCTTCTTTTCCTAGTTACAAAGCATTATTAAATAATCGCATTCTTTTCCAGTTACAAAGTATAGCATAGTTAATTAATCATTTGTCATTCCAATATAGTATTAATCATTAGCCTTCTCCTAATTACAAGCATTATTAAACAATCACATTCCTTTTCCAGTTACAAAGTATGGCATAGTTAATTAATCATTTGTCATTCCAATACAGTAAGAATCATTAGCTTTTTCCTAATTACAAAGCATTATTAAACAATCACATTCTTTTCCAGTTACAAAGTATAGCATAGTTAATTAATCATTTGTCATTCCAATATAGTATTAATCATTAGCCTTCTCCTAATTACAAAGCATTATGAAACAATCTTTCCCAGTTACAAAGTATGGCATCGCATTCTTTTCCAGTTACAAAGTATAGCATAGTTAATTAATTATGTGTCATTCCAATATAGTAATAATCATTAGCCTTCTCCTAATTACAAAGCATTATGAAACAATCTTTTCCAGTTACAAAGTATGGCATAGTTAATTAATCATACAAAGTATGGCATAGTTAATGAATCATTTGTCATTCCAATATAGTATTAATCATTAGCCTTCTCCTAATTACAAAGCATTATGAAACAATCGCATTCTTTTTCAATTACAAAACATAGCATAACTAATTAATCATTTGTCATTCCAATAGTAATAATCATTAGCTTTTTCCTAATTACAAAGCATTATTAAACAATCGCATTCTTTTCCAATTACAAAGCATAGCATAATTAATTAATCATTTGTCATTCCAATACAGCAAGAATCATTAGCCTTCTCCTAATTACAAAGTATTATTAAACAATCACATTCCTTTCCAATTACAAAGCATAGCATAATTAATTAATCATTTTCCAAGTGACATATTATTCATTGCTGTTCAGCATTACTCAGAACTTTCTCAAACTGGTATCACTATTTGGGACTGTTAATACATTTTTTTGCTAGCAATGCATTGCGTTGGGATCGATAATTAATTGCTGAGGCATAACACTATTTGCTTTTGACCTATTGCTGCAAATGAGGATAGGTAACGTCATTTGTCGTGAGTCAGCTGTAGCAAGGTTATGTAACAAGGCAGTATATGTGATCACATTTATAAATGATAGACACAAATGGGTAAAAAAATAAAAATGCAAGTACTAGAACAGGTATAATAAGTAACAGGTTTAGTAAGTATCATGAAAAGCTTCTCCTGAAAAAAAATTACAAAACGGATTATTGACCTGAAAGAAGAAACGCACACTATGCTGAAAAGTAGTGAACTTCGAATTAACAGGTAGTGAAATGTGTATAAAAATGTGTTCCATAGCTGTCCTTTCCAAAACTTTCCGTCATCCTACTATGCAATATAACACCTGCTGTCAAAGCAAACTGCAACAAATACTTAAATAACTACGTAGCATAAATACGTAACTTCAACATTATCCTCATCTGTAAAGAAAAAACTTCATTATCAATCACTTCATTATCCATATTATCATAACTTCATTATTATCATCACCTGTAAAGAAAAACTTCATTATTCATAATACCATATCCTTCATCATTATTCATCAGCATTCATTATCATCTGCAAAAAAAAATCACTTCATTACTCATTATACAACTATTCCTTATCTCTAGCATATTTCATCACTAAAACTAAGATGTGTAGTTCTGTCTGACAGCCTGCATCAATCACCTTGTATTCTGAAAGAAAAAATTAGTTAAGACTGCTATTCTACGATGAGTATAGTATATTCTTGTTAATGCTTGTTAATCCTGATCCATTTACTCTTCCTCATAAAGTTATTGCATCTTCTTTCGTTTATTCCGTAGGTGAAATTCCCATTTCTGTTGAATTTATTTCTTACACGCATCATTTCTTTCTGAAATTGATGAACAGAGATTAATGTCTTGCATTTAAATCATATACCCACTAAATAATGACTGGTTTATGATAACATAATTAACCATACAGCATAACATGACAGAAAACGTAATGTGTCAAAGACATTGACAGTGTTCAGATGCAAAAATGTACACAGAATAATACAATGCAGCAGCAAAAAGAAAAATGTAAAACAGTCACGATGTTGAGATATCATAGGGCAAAAAAAATGTCAAAGTCAACTGGTGTGTTATATCTTAACTATTTCACAGTGCATACAAACAAAACTGGAGTACAATCATATACACAAAAAAAAAAATGGAAAATGTGCACGGTCTGATGTGTAACGACAAGAAAAGCGACCTGCTAACCTTACCTTGCCGGGCACTTGCCAAGAAAAAATACGATGATCATCAGTAATTAGTCAGGTGAATATAATTGCATTAGTAAATGGCATCATAGTGTGTTGAATCATACAGTGTCTTCATTCAATAAAGGGTTTAATATTTGACCAATGGCGGTTGCCTTTCGATTTTCTGGTTCTCAAAGTTTCGACGTGTACAACATTGGGGTGAGGGATGCTGCGAATCCGATATGGACCTGCGTATAGAAGTTCAAATTTACTGCACTTACCTTTTAATTTACTGGATAAATAGTGTGTACGTACTAATATTTTCTGTCCAATGTGAAAGTCTCGGCGTCTACAAACCTGTTTTTGTTGTCTTCTCCGGCGCTCTGCGGCACGTTTGATGTTGTTCAGCGCAATGTCAATTATTTCGTGGTGTCTTAGTCGACGACATTTAGGGAAGTTTACTAATTCTTTAATTTTGTTTGGTGGTTCAACGTTTTTCAATATAACAGACGGAGATAGCATAGTGGATTCATTTGGAATGGAATTAATTACATCTTGGAATGAGAGTATGTGTGTATCCCAATCAATATGTCTTTTGTGGCAGTATATTCGGCACAGCTTACCAATTTCTTTCATTAACCGTTCACAAGGGTTCGAAGAAGCATGGTACTTGGATATACAGATCGGAGAAATGTTTCTGGCTCGTAACATGCGTGTCCATATGCTAGAATGAAATTGAGATCCATTGTCAGAAATTACTCTCATCACATGCCCTACATGAAATAGAAAATGTTTTACAAATGCTTTCGAAACAGTTTTAGCAGTAGCTTTGCGTAACGGAGTGAAAGTAACAAATTTCGAAGTGAGTTCAACAGCGACAAAGATGTAGCAAAAACCTCTGTTAGTTCTCGGAATTGGACCAAAACTGTCTACTGCGGCCATATGTCTTAATTTAACAGGTATAATGGGATATAATGGAGGAATATGTGAAGTTGTGTCTGATTTACCTTTCTGGCAAATTTTACAAGACGCTAAAACTCGTCGTATACGTTTCTCCATGTTGGTAAAATAACAGTTCTGTCTCAGTATAAGAAAACATTTTCGTGCTCAGTAATGTGCGTAACTTAAATGAGTGTACCAGATTAATTTGTTAACCAGTTCGTCAGGAATGCATAATAACCAATTGTTGCTGTCAGGATGAGAGCGGCGAAACAGAATGTCATTGCGTACAGTGTAATGGTTTCTAATCGTAACATTATTCTTATCTTCCCAAAGGTGTTTAATTTCTTTCCACACGTTGTCTTTGTTTTGTTCTTGTGCTATGTCCTGTAATGACGACGAAATAAAGTTTTCAAATGCAACTTGCTGAATGTACATGACACTGAAATTTGCTTTGCAGAAGTTGGTTGCTACGTCTTGCTGATTGTTGCTCAGAGAACGCGATAGTGCGTCTGCTATAACATTTTGTGTGCCGGGAATGTGAACTATTGTAAAATTAAATTCCTGTAAATAAAGTTTCCATCTGCTTAATCTGTCGTGAGTGAATTTAGACGAAAGTAAAAATTGTATCGCTCTGTGGTCTGTGTAGACGGTGGTATGTCTGCCATAAAGAAAGTGCCGAAATCTCGTAAAAGCCCATACAACACATAATGTTTCAAGTTCTGGAACAGAATAATTTCGTTCAGCAGGTGACAGAATGCGGCTGGCAAATGCGATGTTTTTAATTACTGTAGAGCCATCTTCTTCAATTTCCTGGAAAATATGTACGCCTAAAGCGGTGTTGGAACTGTCGGTGGCAATGGAAAAATTTCTGGTAAGATCTGGGTGCGATAAAAGTGGTGCATTCAACAGAGCATGTTCCAAATAACATTCTCGTGAGCAAAATTCTGCGTGTCAAAAGTAATGTTTGCGTTACTGTAATATGCAATCTGTGCTGTATCTGGTTAAAATCTATCGTACGTGTTATTATTTACGGGACAATGTTGTGGCATATCCACTATATGAACTGTTCTGTTATTTCTTACTGACGTGTTACGCTATGGATGACACCTATTGTCTGTTTCATTCATGATTATTTGTTGTTGTTGATTATTTTGTTGCTGGTAAGACCGACTGTTATTAAACGTATGTTGGTAATTATGCTCATTGTTTTTACGTCTGTCGTGAAAGTCATTCCTATACGGTGCATTGCGATAGGAATTGAAATACTGTCTTCTCTGTACGTAGTTGTTTCCTTGCTGCCGTGCGTTACTATTTGTTGGATCTGGGACTATACGTGCACGCGGCGGAACATTAAAGCCTGGTTGACCTTGTGCATTACATTGTTGGTTACGTATGTTAACCGGTTGACTTTCATGCTGTTGCGGTGGAAAACTTCTATTGTTACCAAAATGTGCTTCCTGTTGCTGAAAATTTTGACGATATTGATAATCTGAATTTTGTCTGTGATTTAAGTTCTGGTAGTTGTCATTACGGGAGTGCCTAATAAAATTGTCACATTCGGTAAAGATTTGTCATATCCGGTTTTCATTACATATTCTTAATCCTAGATAGAGCAATAGTTAAAGAGCAGTTTTGATAGATATAAAGGATAGTAGAAGAGAAGGCAGCAGTGCAGAAAACTAAAGATGAAACAGCACTACTACAGCTCGGGGCCCTATGCTCGCTACGGCACATATTCATTAAAGCGTAATGAATCCCCTGAGGTCAATTACGCACTGCAAATAAATTTTAGCTTTTGCGTTGCACGCAATAGCGGTAAAAATTCAAAAGCAAATAGTTGTATCCATGTTAATTCTAGTTTCTGCATTATAGGCAATGCTGATGAAAATACAATAGCAAATTGTCGCATCAGGTTCAAAGCTAGTTTCTGCATTTCAGGTGATAGCGGTGAAAGTACAAAAATAAATTGTCGTATACAGCTCAAAGAGTGTACCTGTGTTCTGTCATTATTAAATTCTTTACATTTTCTGGCGGATAAAAATTGCTCGTAATCTACGTTCTCGTCATTGAATTTGAAAACACGTTCGGGTTTGTGTGTGAATCTGTTTGTCTGTGTCATTTCGGATTTCAAGTTACATAGCTTTTCAGATTTTAAATCGCGTGGCTTTTCGGATTTTACGTCTCGTAGTCTCTGTAAATTGCTCACATTATGCGCGCTGCGTGACTCTGACAAATGCTCGCAACGTGGCGGGTTCTGTGACGTATTGGTGACTGAAATAATTGTTAATTCTGTTACTTTAATACTTTCGTCAATTTGGTTGTTGTGTCGTTCACTTTTATTAACAACTTCCGTATTCACAGTGTGTGAAACTTCCAGTGACTTCAAATTAAACTCGTCGCGTATCTGTACTGCGTTTTTAGGGCATTGTTCAGTGACTGCATTAATTTCGTGTATCTGTGTTGCGTTTGCTGAACGTTGTTCAGTGACTGCTTTAACTTCGTCTTTATGTAATTCTGTTGTGCTTACACGTGTACTATTTAATTCTTGTGCAACAGTGCCAACTTTTTCATTACTGTTATTAGCACAAGTCTTAGTATTCACACGTAATTGTCCTCTATTATCATAATAATGCGCGGCAATGGCTTCAATCTGTTCATTAAGCTGTTTATTCCGTTCACTAAGTTGTTTGATTTTTTTATTAATGTTGTCTTGTTCTTCATTCGATTGTTTATTCCTTTCATCAATTAATTCACGTTGTTTGCGCTCGTTTCTCAGTATTTCAGTCATTAGTTGTAATACTGCCACAATTTGATCCAATGTAACTTTCTCTACTCTATTATCTGTGCTGTTTGATTGCGTACCTACAATTGTCACGTTTTGTGCGACCATTTGGTCATTCTGTAATTTGCAAAAAGGTTTATCAGTCGGATGTACACTGTCAGACACTATTTCAGAATTAAATAAATCCGTCGTACTTTGTGTATCCTGTTCATTTTCATTAGACAAATTTGTATGTAAATTTAGTAAACCGGTTGTGTTAGACTGGGCAGCGCTCATTACAAGAGAGCGTCCTGCGTCATCAATTGTCGTCAAATTAACAGACGAGACAATTGAGTTCGTTTGTTCATTATCAAGGTAAAATTCATCACTAGTGGTTGGAATGCACTGATTGTTAGTGAATGCAGGATTGTCATCATTACACTGCGTGTCACATGTCCTATCGGTAAAGTTGTTTGGGTCACTAATTTCATTCATAATACCTCGCGATACACTATTCACAGTCTTTCGCGGCATTTTTACAATAGTCAAAATTTTTCACAAAATAAATAAGCACAATGCAAAAACAACACACAAATACAACAGAGCAACGAATTGCCGTTGACCTGTAGAAAGAAAGTCACAAGATTAGTAAAAGCGTAGCGCCAAATCCTAATTATACTTAAGCAAATAAGAGCAGATATCTGACTGTTTTTCAAAAGACTCTCAACGAAATACGATCCTGGACTAGGTGTCGCCAAGTGTAACCTCCCCACAAAAATTTTATAAATGACAATATTATTTAAGAATGCTAATGGACATTGCGCTAAGTGTAACCTTTCCACCGAAATTTAAATGACAATATTTAATAGTAATGGGAGCCAAGCGTAACCTCCCTAGCAATTAAATTTAATGACAATAAAAAATGAGAATCGCAATCTGACCCAAGTATAAGTTCCTCACAAAAATAATGAAAAACAATTCAGTGCTAATGAAACTTCAGTGACAATGAAAATTCAATTAAACCGAAATATCGGTCTTTGGCCCTTGTGCAAAAATCACAATTAATTTCTTACCTCATTGAAACTGCTTGTCAAATTTCCGCTCTTATTGTTAGCCACAGCTTGGAGGAACTGCATTGCAAATAATATTTTTTTTTTTAATTTAACTGAAACTTTTCTTTAAGGGAAATAAAGGAAATCGTAATTAAAATGATTTTTTTGTTAAAAATTGCTTTGAAATCAAAATTATTATTGGGGCATTTGTTGGAAATTAATTACAATAAATAAACTTTACATTATCTGATGATTACCTTAATTAACAATATACCTCATTCAGCATCTTGACCAGAATGCCATGTCGACGCTCGCCGACTGCGTCCCGCTCGCGACCGTGACAGGACTAGACCACTACTGCCGACAGACTACATCACACAACTGCACTGGGCTGCTACTACTGACCGACTGCTCTGCATGACGACTACTAGCGTACTGCTTGTAACACTCGCGCGGTCAAGCGCAGACTAACCACGATAATAGGCTCTCTGGTCAAAGATTTTAACGTGCCTCACCATCGCTGCTACGTTACATACGTGTTTCAAACCATGTAACCTTTGATCTCTGTATCCAGTGCAAAGGAACGTATAAGTAAATGTACAACAATTTCGAAAGGACAATCTAAATATAATGGGCAGTGAAGCGGACGTACATCAGACAAGAGTTTGCAGACCTTTTACAACCGTACCGTTCTGTAAGAACAATTCACTGTCGGAAATTCATGTTTTTCAGCCTCTAAATTGGATCTTCTAAACGAACAATTTTTATCATTAGCGAAAGACGTAAATTAACCTCCACTGCTCTTAGTCTGCTATTCTGAAGAGAAATCTGTACTCTTCACCAACACGAGCCACGTAAATAAACAATTCTCTGCCTGAAGACGGTGGTGTGAAACATCGAAACGTGTAGTGGCAAAATAAACAAGTGGGTCACGCAAGAAGTGTTTTATTTATAAGAACGTTTTTGTCCATGTGAGTCTTCGTGGCTTCTTCCTTGGCTAATAAGTAAACATTCCAGAAACGACGCTTGCTGCGAGAAGCTGCTGTTTTACTCTTTTGGTAGTAGCAATAGTAATACCATGTGGGCCTACCCATTCCGACAAAACTGATCAAATTCTGAAGGATATTTTCTCGCACTTTGTCAATTAGAGTCAATAAATACGCCACCTTTTGAGCAGTCAGCTGTTCCATGGCCTAAAATTTATTCAGTTTTTAAAAAACCCATTCATATGATATATCTACAATCTGAATAATCTCTTCGGCCTTCTTCATCTTAGCACACCATTGACAATCTTTTAAAGGAAGTGCAGCGCTTTTCAAGGTGTACTCATGTGGGGCTTGCTGATGCCAGACGCTCCTGCGTCACGATGTCTGAGCAGATAGTGCAAACGGTGCAGTGACGGAAATGGCTCATCGTCTGCTCAGCACCTCACAAACACAGAACCCATCTTGGTCATTGCAATCCCCATTTTAATATGGCAGTTTACTGCGGCCAATTCCTACTAATCTCAATGATGGGCATGGCAGGATGTTTCCCTGGTGTAACTTCTGTTTTGGTGGTATTACGTTTATTTCTGTCCTGCCAGCCTGAATCTTCTCTTCTGCCCTTGGAAAAACTAAGGGGGCGGTACTTGAGATGAAGCTTTACCTGCTGGGTACTCGTTAACCAACAGGTTCACACCCATGAAGTGGGAGTCCGCCATCAGAGTTGACTTCGATTCTTTCGGATTTCAGTGTTAGTATCCTATGTTGGCTAGTGCCCTTCAGGTCATAACTAGGATTTTTGGACATTAGAAGGACAATTTTCGCTAACTACAACATGAAGCAATATCAATAGTTTCTTCAGCAAAAAACTCAGTCAGTCAAGCTGAATGTTTCCAATCTGAAATTACTCCTAGTGTGTCAGTGTTTAGTCAGGACTGAAGACAGAGGGAAACGTCTCGCCAATGACCCTGTAGATGAGCCTCCCCAAGCCACTAGAGTTGCAGAACAGACTTGCGTCTATTTGCATTGGAGGTTTTTATCGATAACGCGCAGTGCCGCAGCCAGTCCAAGGGACTTGACGATATTTACGCCTCAAGAGGACACGGGGACAGAAGAGTCCCGGATATTCTGACAAACTTTTTTTTTGTTGGTCATCAGTCTACTGACTGGTTTGATGCGGCCCGCCAAGAATTCCTTTCCTGTGCTAACCTCTTCATCTCACAGTAGCACATGCAACCTACGTCCTCAATTATTTGCTTGACGTATTCCAATCTCTGTCTTCCCCTACAGTTTTTGCCCTCTACAGCTCCCTCTAGTACCATGGAAGTCATTCCCTCATGTCTTAGCAGATGTCCTATCATCCTGTCCCTTCTCCTTATCAGTGTTTCCCACATATTCCTTTCCTCTCCGATTCTGCGTAGAACCTCCTCATTCCTTACCTTATCAGTCCACCTAATTTTCAACATTCGTCTATAGCACCACATCTCAAATGCTTCGATTCTCTTCTGTTCCGGTTTTCCCACAGTCCATGTTTCACTACCATACAATGCTGTACTCCAGACGTACATCCTCAGAAATTTCTTCTTCAAATTAAGGCCGGTATTTGATATTAGTAGACTTCTCTTGGCCAGAAATGCCTTTTTTGCCATAGCGAGTCTGCTTTTGATGTCCTCCTTGCTCCGTCCGTCATTGGTTATTTTAGTGCCTAGGTAGCAGAATTCCTTAACTTCATTGACTTCGTGACCATCAATCCTGACGTTAAGTTTCTCGCTGTTCTCATTTCTACTACTTCTCATTACCTTCGTCTTTCTCCGATTTACTTTCAAACCATACTGCGTACTCATTAGACTGTTCATTCCGTTCAACAGATCATTTAATTCTTCTTCACTTTCACTCAGAATAGCAATGTCATCAGCGAATCGTATCATTGATATCCTTTCACCTTGTAATTTAATTCCACTCCTGAACCTTTCTTTTATTTCCATCATTGCTTCCTCGATGTACAGATTGAAGAGTAGGGGCGAAAGGCTACAGCCTTGTCTTACACCCTTCTTAATACGAGCACTTCGTTCTTGATCGTCCACTCTTATTATTGCCTCTTGGTTGTTGTACATATTGTATATGACCCGTCTCTCCCTATAGCTTACCCCTACTTTTTTCAGAATCTCGAACAGCTTGCACCATTTTATATTGTCGAACGCTTTTTCCAGGTCGACAAATCCTATGAAAGTGTCATGATTTTTCTTTAGCCTTGCTTCCATTATTAGCCGTAACGTCAGAATTGCCTCTCTCGTCCCTTTACTTTTCCTAAAGCCAAACTGATAGTCACCTAGCGCATTCCCAATTTTCTTTTCCATTCTTCTGTATATTATTCTTGTAAGCAGCTTCGATGCATGAGCTGTTAAGCTGATTGTGCCGTAATTCTCGCACTTGTCAGCTCTTGCCGTCTTCGGAATTGTGTGCATTTAAAATACACATTTGTGACACGCGTGCAGTTATTTTAGCATGCCAAAAGAGAATGATATCAAATAGAAACAACTGCAAAAACGTAATTCAGTTATTTGCTGGTTCTATGCAGGAGCTCTTCATTCCTTATCTTACAAGTCCAATCAATTTTCAGTCTCCTCCTGTAGCTCGACATCCTCAACTCTTCAATTCTCGTCTTGTCCAGTTTTTCTACAATCCGTGATTTACTACGAAACAATGCTGTTCTGCGAACGTGCATTCTCAGAAATTTCTTCCTCGAATGTAAGCCTGTCGCTGGGGATTTTCGTTGTTTACAACGTCGCTAACGCTGAATATTTTCTCTACTGTTATGCAAGGTGAACATATCCAGAAACAAATTGTTAATGTGGCCAAGAATGGATCGGTTACAGAGTAGAAATGTCGCATTGCATGCCGACTGCTGTCTTACGTTCTTGACGCAGGCCCCAATACCTGGCAAATAGATTGCTGCTTTCCGTTATACATTTGCGACGGAAACAAGCGCAGGCACGAGTTGCGACAGTCGAGAAACCGCGCGTAGAGCGAGCGCCTTTTATCGGCACTCCGAGAGGACGCATTTTATGCGTGCTCTGGTCGCATTTTCGAGGCGCCGCTGAGCGCTTGTTTTACAGTAGCGGGGCCTGCTCGCAATATTGACGCAAAACTGGCGGTCATCAATTATTCAGCGTTAGCGGCGCTGTTAACAACGAAAATCTGCAGCGACAGCGTCAGCAACAGCAGCAGCAGCCGCAGTGGTGCGGCCTGCCGGCAGGGCTGCCAACCTCCGCGGTGCGAGCCAACATTTGCTCGCAACGGCCAACACGCACCGCCCCACAGCCACTCTGCGATATTGTTTGCGTGCTCGCGAGCGCGCAAACTTGCGCACTGTGCATTTATCACGCTCCAATAGCTTATTGTTGGGTGCGGCGATAAATTTCGGGTGCCAAGCGAAGCAGTGCTCTTTCGGCGTTAACGTCGTTGTCTGCGTAAACGCTGGCGGCCTTGCTGGGGGCCGCATGATGGATTAACTTCCGCCTGCGCACTACCGCCGTACAACGCGTGAGCTTTTAACACTGCTTCAGGGATTACGGCCAAATTAGAGAGATACAAGTATTATCACCTTTACGTACGCGATTTTAGGTCCATAAAACATCACTTTGCACATCCTAACGTATTTTATCGTTCGTAGAGCAGTAATTATACGACGTCCCGACGAATGGTTTGTCAGTGACGCGCATGGAAAGAAATAGAGTACACGGATTACAAAAAGGAAATACAAGGTACAATTACAACCATCGTAGCTCGAAGGTGGTTGCAAAGGGTGTTAAGAAGAAACGTTTGGGAAGAGCATTCAAACAACAAGGAATCCAAATATTCTATTGAGCAACGCAACTTGATTCATGATAATGGATTCCATGTTAACCTGTAGGTCCACCATGTTCCTCTGGTTCAAAATGGTTCAAATGGTTCTGAGCACTATGGGACTTAACTTCTAAGGTCATCAGTCCCCTAGAACGTAGAACTAATTAAACCTAACTAACCTAAGGACATCACACGCATCCATGCCCGAGGCAGGATTCGAACCTGCGACCTTAGCGGTCGCACGGTCCGGACTGTAGCGCCTAGAACCGCTCGACCACCCCGGCCGGCTGCTCCTCTGGGTAAACCAGCTCATCAGTCGGAGAAACTAATCGCTTACCACGTACAATAGTACAGTACTGTGGTCGTGAAATCAACCGGTCAGTTGACCACAGCTTCACCTCTTTTATTCTTTACCCAAACATGTTTCGTACCTAAGTGCCATCTTCAGTATGTCCCATTTTATTTCTGCAAAAAAAAAAACTATATTAAAGTCTTTGATGTGCTTTCTCTTTTAATTCAGAAAAACTATAATATATGCATTCTTATTTTGTTGTTTCTGCTCCTCTGAAACTATATTTGATTCTAAAGATTGGATGTTAAAGGTTTTCATTTTTTATGACTTGGCAGCATGCCATCCGCAAAACAGTCGGAGAAACACACAATGTGATCAAAAGTATCCGGACACCTGGCTGAAAATGACTTACAAGGTCGTGGCGGCCTCCATTGGTAATGCTGGAATTCAGTATGGTGTTGGCCCACCCTCAGCCGTTATGACATCTTCCACTCTCGCAGGCATGCGTTCAATCAGGTGCTGGAAAGTTCCTTGGGGAACGGCAGCTCTTTCTTCACGGAGTGCTGCACTGAGGAGAGGTATCGATGTCGGTCGCTGAGGCCTCGCGCGAAGTCGGCGTGCCGAAACATCCCAAACGTGTTCTGTAGGATTCCGGTCAGGACTCGGTGCAAGCCAGTCCATTACAGGGATGTTATTTTCATGTAACCACTCCGCCACAGGCTGAGCATTATGAACAGATGCTTAATGGTGTTGAAAGGTGCAGTCGCCATCCCTGAATTGCTCTTCAGCAGTTGGAAGCAAGAAGGTGCTTAAAAAATCAATATAGGCCTATGCTGTGATAGTGCCACGCAAAACAATAAGAAATGCAAGCCCCCTCCATGAGAAACATGGCCACACCATAACAACACAGCTTCCGAATTTTACTTTTGGCAGTACACACGCTGGCAGATGACGTTCACCGGGCTATATCCACACCCAGTCATCGGATCGCCACAATGTGTACCGTGATTCGTCACACAATATAACGTTTTTCCACTGATCAATCGTCCCATGTTTACGCTCCTTATATCAAGCGAGGCGTCGTTTGGCATTTACCGGCGTGATGTGTGGCTTTTGAGCAGCCGCTCGACCATGAAATCCATGTTTCTTCACCTCTCACCTAACTGTCATATTACTTGAAGTGGATCCTGATGCAGTTTGGAATTCCT
The DNA here is from genome assembly GCF_023864345.2 of Schistocerca serialis cubense. Classification (NCBI taxonomy): domain Eukaryota; kingdom Metazoa; phylum Arthropoda; class Insecta; order Orthoptera; family Acrididae; genus Schistocerca; species Schistocerca serialis. Next base: position 337,696,210 of record NC_064638.1, read on the forward strand.
GTTTGATGGTCTGGGTATATAATTGCTAATACGCATTATGACCCTCTTCAACTGTCGGCGGTCTCTGTCAAGTCAACAGACGAGGTCGGCCTGTACGTTATTGTGCTGTACGTGTCCCTTCACCTTTCCATTTCACTACCACATCGGAAACAGCGCCTAGGGATGTTTAGGAGTGTGAAAATCTCGCGTACAGACGTATGACACAAGTGACACCTAATCACCTTGCCACGTTCGAAGTCCGTGAGTTCCGCGGAGCGCCCCTTTCTTGTCTCCCATGATGTCTGATGACTACTGAGGTCGGTGATATGGAGTACCTGGCAGTAGGTGGCAGCACAATGCACCTGATATGAAAAACGTATGTTTTCGGGGGTGTCCGGATACTTTGGACCACATAGTTTATGTTTCTTTGTTTAAAGAGTACTTAATTATGTTTCCAGTCTTTTCCCAAGGGTCGCAGAAGTGGTTGTTTTCTTCTTATATTTTCCATCGCACTGAACTTCCTTGATGTTTTTGTTTACGGTGTTTATTGGTTATTATACCTTTATCGCTTAAGCCCAGAGAAATGACGACAATACCCAGTGAGACATACGAAGTGGTCTTCAAAAAAGACCATCTAATCGAGAGCAGTTTTGTGGTTTCAGTTCAGATTATGTTCTTCTTCTGCATTTCATACACTATTGTTTGTGAAAATTGTAACACCTGAAAGCAATAGACTGAATCATTCCATAATTAGTGGTCGTGTAAAACAGTGAAACCTTGATAAGTGGGTTATATTAAAGGGAGATGGCGAGCATGTAAGCCTAGCAACGCCCTCTTAGGTGTGGCGAGTCAGTCGGTGCAGAGTCGTCGAATGAATTGGACACGTACAAGCAAGTACTGATACACCTCGTCGACGTCAGAGGGTGCAATAGAAACGTGAATGTCCTACGATTAACTGGTTTTTCGTACTCTAACATTGCACCTCGTAGAGGACGCGCTCCTTCGACGTTATTATCTTATTATGTAGAAAATAGATATTTCTAATACGAATCTGAGAGTAAATAACTTTACTGACACTTTCGCTGTGATATCTGAGCCTGCTTAGCCGCACACAGACGGATGATTCGTGGCTGAATCGTTGATGAAACACGCCTCATTTCTTTATCGATGGACATGATTTAATTTCAGTTAACTCGAGAGACCCAGTTCACACAGATATGTATACGTGGAACCAGTGTGTGGAACCAATATACGGGAACACAGCGCCGCAATGAAACCACAGCGCCCGCATCTCGTGGTAGTGCGGTAGCGTTCTCGCTTCCCACGCCGGGGTTCCCGGGTTCGATTCCCGGCGGGGTCAGGGATTTTCTCTGCCTCGTGATGGCTGGGTGTTGTGTGCTGTCCTTAGGTTAGTTAGGTTTAAGTAGTTCTAAGTTCTAGGGGACTGATGACCGTAGATGTTAAGTCCCATAGTGCTCAGAGCCATTTGAACCATTTGAGACCACAGCGCGGTATGACCGCCAACTTGTCGGTTTGGACGTACCTGATAGAAGAGCTTCGTCCACAGTGTTGGCTCGAAAATAGAGTGCTGCAACTGCAACGGGTTTGCATCGACGATTACACTCCGTCTAGTGAGGGGTTGAGTGGTTGTACGCATGCAATTACGTCAGCTCCCAGTGACCAGATTCCACCAAACTTAGGTGTCACGTGGTCAGCGTCACTGACAAGCTGAGTGACAAAATGTAGCGCTTCTGGACGAGTTCGCCTCAAACTGTCCTACGCTGATGGCTGTTGTACACGTGTGCTGCTGTGGTGATCGCAATCGGGCAGACAGCATTGTTGACCGGTATAGGGGAGAAGCGTCATGTGTGATGGTTAAGGGCACCATTGGCTGTAACAGGGAATGTCGCCTCATACGGTTGAGAGCGCTTTCAACCACAAATGCTATATTAAGGAGGTTTTTTTAAGTCCAATGCAATGCTCCTCCTATAGGCAGCTCCACAGAGCATATATGAGCGTAACAATCGTCACAAGTGACGATGAACGGGCGAGGAACGTGCAAGACTTTTTCAAAGAACGACGGATACTACTGCTTACCTGTTCTGCACGCGGCCCATCGAACAAACCACGAGGTAGAGTGTTCCCCAGCAGCATGCCCACGCCCTCTTTGACGTCTAGAAGGATTAGGGGGCGTAGGAGCTGCACATTGTACAGAATTCTCACGATCAAAATCCATGTGCAGTTCTGTAAATCTAACATTTTAATTTCAGTCAGTGTCGAAAAGCCAGATCACACAAATATTTAGCTGAAAATGGTAACAGCTGTCTCCCTCCAGATAGCTGGGTATAAACTTTGACTTCAGTGCTCTGATTTCAAATCCGCCAGTTCCTCTTGTGGGGTTAAACGTGTATTGTCCGGAAGATGTTTAGAATTCATGAATGGATCTCGAACCCAGTCAAAATCTTCAACACTCTCCCTAGAATATTTTTTGAAATATATGTAGCAAGAGTACTAAATGTTCTCTAATTGAATCTATCAACGCCTTATTACAGTTAACAATGGGCATTCAGTTGGGAACATCTCACATGATCTATTTCAACTGTCAGTATTCAAAAATTTAATTTATTTATAAATCCTTAAATATTGTCGATACATTAGAATATTTTCTTTCCTACCTTTCATTTTTCTGTTTAGTTTTTTAAGTGTACGAAAATGAAAAATATTCCGGCTTAGGTACCCATTCATCGTCTACAAATACATCCGCATTCTCAGGCCCCTCAACTGTAAAAAATGCAAGTACCTCATCTCCAAGTTCAAACATTCGTGATAACGCTTCACCTCGAGAAACATCGTAATTCTGTATGTAGCAGAAATGGAGTGTACTGACATTCCATTTCTTGACGTAAACATTAAAAAGCTGCATATTTAGGGACAGCGATTTGATGAACTTCACGGCTTTTACTATTTCGTCCACCATAATTTTCAGAGCAGATGCCAAAGACTTAGAACAATGGGTACTCAGTGAACGAGACAATGGCCAGTACGTAGATTGGTATTTACTTCTCGTACTTTACACATGAATCCTTTTTAAAGAAATGGCTCTGAAGACTATGGGACTTAACATCTGTGGTCATCAGTCCCCTAGAACTTAAAACTACTTAAACCTAACTAACCTAAGGACATTACACACATCCATGCCCGAGGCAGGATTCGAACCTGCGACTGTAGCGGTCACGCGGTTCCAGATTGAAGCGCCTAGAACCGCACGGCCACACCGGCCGGCTGAATCCTTTCACTCGGCCATTCGTAGAAGCGGCTCCGTCTGTGCAGACATTAACAAAATCTTCCCATGTTAATTAATTGTGAATCAAAAATTGGCACACGAAATATTTCTTCGCCAGTTGCTCGTTCTTTCTTTGAAAAAAATAAAATAAAATAAATAAAATAAAATAAAATAAAAAATAAAATAAAAATTACTTGCAATTACATTACCATCAACATACGTTATATAGCAAAGAATTTCTGCTTGAGGGCCAGTATTGGTCTACTCGTCGATGAGAACTTAGGACTGCTCTTTGTTTTCTTCTTCAAAATGTCCTTGATGTCACTGGACATGTCACTAACTCGGTGGTCGATTTTGTTAGCAGAGAGGAATTTTTGTAATTTCATGAGCAGCTTCTGGACCAAGGACTATTTCCATTATTTCCTCACACGCGGGCATTAACAACGTTTCTGCTATTGTGTGTGGTTTTTTGGCCTCTACGATAAGTTCGGCTGACTTTTCTTGTAGTTTTTGCAAAACATATAACGACGTAGTAATTTTTTTATTGTGTTCGAGCAACCGACGAAAATAATCCACATATTTACTTAACTGAGAGGAATGTTTTGTTGACAAATGGCATTTCGGTTTACTGTGAGCCGTAACAGTACTGTTGAATTTTTCAGCACACACCGGAGATTTCGCATGTTTTTGTCACCGTAACCAAAAGAACCCGTATGGTAAATAACTATCACTGCATTGCCTTTGAACTACTATCTGTTTCCATTTTTTTTTTTTCGGCCTCCATGTTTCTACTACTTGCACTCCAGGACGGACGACTCCATACAATGAACTTACGCATATCGAAAAAAACATTCATAATACTGTAGTAGAAAATGTTGGCGCAGCTATCACAACATTCGCACTACCGTAGAGCCCAGCTGTGATAAAAATTAAAACTGTAACTAAACTACTCGAAGATGTAAATAGCCAGGAGGACAGAAAAATAATATTGTTGAACTGAAATACCATATTGTTTTCTGACGATTATTGGGTCCTTTGATACGAACAAAAAAAAAATGACTCTGAGCACTATGGGACTTAAGTTCTGAGGTCATCAGACTTAGAACTACTTAAACCTAAGTAACCTAAGAACATCACACACATGCGTGCCCGAGGCAGGATTCGAACCTGCGACTGTAGCGGTAGCGCAGTTCTAGACTGTAGCGCCTAGAACCGCTCGGCCACCCCGGCCGGCACACGAACAAAAAGAGCAATAAAATTTAAGAAGCGGATACACACTGGAACAGATATCGAAACAACAAGACCATAAAAATGGTAAGAAAGACACAACTTTGATTATCCCTGGAATTTTAGGGAGATGCACCTACAACCAGCCGTACAGAAGATATGTGGTGTTACGTAGCACTCTCACTCTAGAGGCGTACACGGTGAAGTGGTACAGGCGGGAAAACAATTATCTTGGGAAACGCAAAGTGTAATAACAATACGGCGTAAATAAATTTAATTTAATTTATATGAAAAAATAACAGTTATCAGCATGAACCAAATAACTAAAGAAAAAATAAACACCTTACTACTTAAAATCGAAGGAAATAAATTTACTTAATTTATTTGAAATCACATAAGTTTGTGATATGTCTCAAATCGAAATCCCTTAATTTCTTACAATGTGCAAATGTTGTCCTCACACTCTTTTAGTCAACAGTCGAGATTTCCTATTCATCGTTGTAACGTCACAGCTCGAAGACAGTAGTTCTGTCCTCAATTTGTTCCTTTTTCTCTAAAGCTACAAGCAGCCTCATTTGTAAGCCCCTCAAGAAGAATCTCAGACTGACATATCTGGCGGTCTGCTAAGCAAAGGTGTGCCATTAAATCTTGAGATAACAGTTACCGAACACTCTTGTCCAGTTGCTTTCAGTGCGTGAGGGGGGCATCGTTCTGTAGAAACCAATTGTCGTGAAGTTGTGGAGAACTGTGAAGTGCAGATGGTTTCGGGACAGTCACCGTTATGGACTTTCTTGTCCCGACATCCAGACAAGACCCAATTTTGTCCCGATTTTTCAAACTGCTGTTAAGAGCCGTTACAGAAGTAATGCCATCGGTAGCCTCTTATTTATGTCACAGACAGCGTTGCATAATGTCTATCCTGTATCGACGATTCGAGCACCTTCTAGGTCTAGCGCCATCGCTACAGAAAATAGCAGATTTCTCCTGATGTATGGGGCTGGAACTATTTAAGCAGCGACACGTGGAAGAATCTGTCAGTTCCCATTTGGATAGCGATATGGTAAGACGATTCTTTCCAAACGTAATGTGAACAACAAGGGAAATTTGTAATGTTTGAAGTGTTTACTGCGGATAGAGCGTGATGTGCGTAGTAACGTGTGCTCGATGATTAAAGTGTTATTATGGACTGTGTACCGTCTAATAAACTTATCACAGCCTACGAAAATACCTAAGGATGGGAAGAGATAGTGTCACTTTCCGGATGACTACTTGCTTTAGTCAAGACAGGATGTACGGATCAGGAAGCGTTGTGTGAGATTTGTAGCTGTTTCATCTCAGTAACTCACGGAGGTAAGGCAGATGTCAAGCGTCACATTTCTACGAAGAATCATAAAAACAGATCTGCGGTAGTATCTGCATTAAAGCCTGTCTCTACGTCCATGTTAAAGAAGATGCTCAGGAAGAATTGCTCGTTGCTGCTGCAGAACTAACGAAAGCTTATAAATATAAACGTAGGCTTCTGCGGCCATTGTCACGTTCAATAAAATTTTTCTGGGTTTGTGATCGCATTGTCAATGTATAAAACTTATAAAGCTGTCAAGCATCATCAATCTTTCAGTTTTCTTGACTGTACCGTAAAACTGCATGTCGCAATGTATCCTGACTCCAAAGTCGCCGCAAAGCAGTCCAGCCAGGATCAAAGCTAAAGCGATTGTTAAAAATATTCTCGCGCCATAAAAGAATTGCAAGAAATTTCATAGTATGGCGCACCGACGCATCGATCCGCAAGGCTGAAAAGACGTTTCCTTTAGGTGTTCAATACTCTACTGAAACTGACGGAATCTAGCAGAAACTACTGAAGTTTGATCGCTGAATAACAAAACATCGGAGACAACTGGAAAGTTTTCTCATTCATCGCAACTGCAAATTCCGTTAGATAAATTAATCGCTTTCTTTGGAGGCAATAGCAATACCCACTTCGGAGGGCTTCGTCTACGCGGGCAGCGGAATGTGTTTCACCAAATTAAAAAAACTAGGGCAAAATGCCGAACGAATTGACTGCCCTTCCTATATTCTCCATAACACTGTATCAAACGCGGCTGCAGTCTTAAATGTCGATAATCGCCATAAAAATATTTAATTATCTTACTCAAAAACACGGTGGCTGTCGTTAATGCACGCAACTGAGAAAATTCTTAAGCTCTGGATTCCATCAAAACAATTTTTGGACGCCGGAGATAGGCCACCAAAAAAATTTCTGATTTTTTTTCAGTAGTCCGATCAATGAAATTTACTTCATGTTTCAGCAGTCAAACTTGGCTTCGTTTGAATAAAGTATAGAAGCGTGGAGAATAATAAAGTCTCTATAAGTAAAATAAGCAATATATTGATCGCTACTCGAAGATGTCTGAATGAAAGGCCGACTGTCGATTATATTGGCATGTAAACCAAGGTGAATCTGAACAAATTAAAGAATAAGACAGCTAACCATAAAACAATTAATTTTATTTCGAAATATGAGAAAGAGAAAATGGCTTTCTGTATCAAAGCATTTGATTACTTAGGGAAATGAGATACTTCTTCTAACAAATATCAAATATTTCATTGGATGCCAACGGCCTTGCCGTAGTGGTAACACCGGTTCCCGTCAGATCACCGAAGTTAAAAGCTGTAGGGCTGGATTGGTGACCCTGCGGTCTTCCGAGCGCTGTTGGCAAGCGGAGTGCACTCAGCCCTTGTGAGGCAAACAGAGGAGCTACTTGATTGAGAAGTTGCGGTTCCGGGCTCATAAACTGACATACGGCCGGGAGAGCGGTGTGCTGACCACATGCCCCTCCATATCCGCATCCAGTGACGCCTGTGGGCTGAGGATGACACGGCGACCGGTCGGTTCGTTGGGCCTTCCAAGGCCTTTTCGGACGGAGTTAAATTATTTGATTGGATGATGCTGCTTGTAACCATAGAATGGGTGATGACTCACAACACTATTGTATACCTGACTAAAACGATGCGGAGATTTCAAGCGACAACTGTTTTCAGGAAAATATGTGTCTGAAGATTTCTTTTAGAAACCAAGCGTGACTCGGAAGAATCGAAGTCTAAACACCTACTCCCGCGACAACGCCATTGTTGAAAAAGTATTGCCGGCCGATGTGACCAAGCGGTTCTAGGCGCTTGGTCTCCCTCTAGGATTTCCCGCCCCTTCCCTCCCGCAACGCTTCCCTCCAGTACTAAATCAGTGATATCCTGATACCTCAAAATATGACCTGCCAACAGATCTCTTCTTGTAGCCAAGTTGTGTTCCAAATTTCTCTTCTCCAAAATTCTATTCAGTACCTTCTCATTAGTTACGTGATCTACCCAACTAATCTTCAGCATTCTTCCGTAGCACCACGTTCCAAAGCTTCTATTTTTTTCTTGTCTAAACTGTTTATCGTCCATGTTTCACACTTTCATAGATGGTTACACTTCACACAAATACACTTCTGGAAATTGAAATAAGAACACCGTGAATTCATTGTCCCAGGAAGGGGAAACTTTATTGACACATTCCTGGGGTCAGATGCATCACATGATCACACTGACACAGCCACATAGACACAGGCAACAGAGCATGCAGAATGTCGGCACTAGTACAGTGTATATCCACCTTTCGCAGCAATGCAGGCTGCTATTCTCCCATGGAGACGATCGTAGAGATGCTGGATGTAGTCCTGTGGAACGGCTTGCCATGCCATTTCCACCTGGCGCCTCAGTTGGACCAGCGTTCGTGCTGGACGTGCAGACCGCGTGAGACGACGCTTCATCCAGTCCCAAACATGCTCAATGGGGGACAGATCAGGAGATCTTGCTGGCCAGGGTAGTTGACTTACACATTCTAGAGCGCGTTGGGTGGCACGGGATACATGCGGACGTGCATTGTCCTGTTGGAACAGCAAGTTCCCTTGCCGGTCTAGGAATGGTAGAACGATGGGTTCGATGACGGTTTGGATGTACCGTGCACTATTCAGTGTCCCCTCGACGATCACCAGTGGTGTACGGCCAGTGTAGGAGATCGCTCCCCACACCATGATGCCGGGTGTTGGCCCTGTGTGCCTCGGTCGTATGCAGTCCTGATTGTGGCGCTCACCTGCACGGCGCCAAACACGCATACGACCATCATTGGCACCAAGGCAGAAGCGACTCTCATCGCTGAAGACGACACGTCTCCATTCGTCCCTCCATTCACGCCTGTCGCGACACCACTGGAGGCGGGCTGCACGATGTTGGGGCGTGAGCGGAAGACGGCCTAACGGTGTGCGGGACCGTAGCCCAGCTTCATGGAGACGGTTGCGAATGGTCCTCGCCGATACCCCAGGAGCAACAGTGTCCCTAATTTGCTGAGAAGTGGCGGTGCGGTCCCCTACGGCACTGCGTAGGATCCTACGGTCTTGGCGTGCATCCGTTCGTCGCTGCGGTCCGGTCCCAGGTCGACGGGCACGAGCACCTTCCGCCGACCACTGGCGACAACATCGATGTACTGTGGAGACCTCACGCCCCACGTGTTGAGCAATTCGGCGGTACGTCCAACCGGCCTCCCGCATCCCCACTATACGCCCTCGCTCAAAGTCCGTCAACTGCACATACGGTTCACGTCCACGCTGTCGCGGCATGCTACCAGTGTTAAAGACTGCGATGGAGCTCCGTATGCCACGGCAAACTGTCTGACACTGACGGCGGCGGTGCACAAATGCTGCGCAGCTAGCGCCATTCGACGGCCAACACCGCGGTTCCTGGTGTGTCCGCTGTGCCGTGCGTGTGATCATTGCTTGTACAGCCCTCTCGCAGTGTCCGGAGCAAGTATGGTGGGTCTGACACACCGGTGTCAATGTGTTCTTTTTTCCATTTCCAGGAGTGTAGTTTTAGAAAAGAGTTCTAGGCGCTTCAGTCTGGAGCCGCGCGACCGCTACGGTCGCAGGTTCGAATCCTGCCTCGAACATTGATGTGTGTCATGTCTTTAGGTTAGTTAGGTTTAAGTAGTTCTACGTTCTAGGGGACTTATGACCTCAGATGTTAAGTCCCATAGTCAGAGCCATTTGAACCATTTTTGAAAGAGTATTTTCGCTATGTCGGAAGAAGTCGACTGCTGCCAGGGACTGTGGAATCAATATTACAGTGCCAGTTTAACTGCAAGCAGAGTTCCATGGAATTTTGTACAGAAGTCAAAGGAAAAAAGACTCGCTGAAAAGGGTGAAATCTCCCGAAAAATATGATGCACCAACTAGTTCAACCGCAAGTTCCATGCATTTGTGTTCTAAATAAAGAGTACAGTCCCGTATCAGAATGTGCCGATTAGGTCCCATCTAGATGTGGCAAACTTATGTGCAGAGGTTCCATGTACCTTTTCGTTGTAAGTGTCGTGACTACCCCTGATTTTCAAAAAGTAATATACCCTGTGACCTCGTAAGAAGAAACTGCACACCCTACCTTCACAATAACTATGTTGGAGTAGATACATTCCTAGTAATATGTGAGATTAAAGTAAGATTTATCTCGAAGTTTTGTTGTGTTGGCCAGCCTGAGTGGCCGTGCGGTTCTAGGCGCTACAGTCTGGAACCGAGCGACCGCTACGGTCGCAGGTTCGAATCCTGCCTCGGGCATGGATGTGTGTGATGTTCTTAGGTTAGTTAGGTTTAATTTGTTCTAAGTTCTAGGCGACTGATGACCTCAGAAGTTAAGTCGCATAGTGCTCTGAGCCATTTGAACCATTTTGTTGTGTTGTCTTCAGTCCAAAGACTGGTTTCAAGCAGCTCGTCGTACCACTTATCCTGCGCAAGCCTCTTCATCTCCGAGTAACTATTGGAACCTACATCCTTCTGAATCTGCTTACTGTATTCATCTCTTGGTCTCCCTCTAGGATTTCCCGCCCCTTCCCTCCCGCAACGCTTCCCTCCAGTACTAAATCGGTGATATCCTGATATCTCAAAATATGACCTGCCAACAGATCTCTTCTTGTAGCCAAGTTGTGTTACAAATTTCTCTTCTCCAAAATTCTATTCAGTACCTTCTCATTAGTTACGTGATCTACCCAACTAATCTTCAGCATTCTTCCGTAGCACCACGTTCCAAAGCTTCTATTTTTTTCTTGTCTAAACTGTTTATCGTCCATGTTCCACTTTCATAGATGGTTACACTTCACACAAATAGTTTCAGAAAAGAGTTCCTGAAACTGAAATCTATATTCGATCTTAACAAATGTCTCTTCTTCAGAAATGCTTTTATTGCCATTGCCAGTCTACATTTCATATCCTCTCTACTTCAGTCATCATCAGTTATTTTGTTACCTTAATAGCAAAACTCATCTACTACTTTAAGTGTCTCATTTCCTAATCTTATTCCCTTAGCATCACCTGATTTAATTAGACTACGTTGCACTATCCCTGTTTTTCTTTAGTTTATGATCATCTTGTATCCTCCTTTCAGGCGGCCGCTGTGGCTGAGCGGTTCTAGGCGCTTCAGTCCGGAGCCGCGGTGCTGCTACTGTCGCAGGTCCGAATCCTGCACCGTGCGGGGTAGCCGCGCGGTCTGGGGCGCCTTGTCACAGTCGGTGCGGCTTCCCCCGTTTGAGGTTTGAGTCCTCTCTCGGGCATTGGTGTGTGTGTTGTCCATAGGCTAAGTTAGTTTAAGTAGTGTGTAGGCTTAGGGACCGATGACCTCAGTAGTTTGGCCCCGTAACACCTTACTACAAATTTCCAATTTTCGAATCCTGCCTCGGACATGGATGTGTTTGATGTCCTTAGGTTAGTTAGGATTAAGTAGTTCTAAGTCTAGAGGACTGATGGCCTCAGATGATAAGTCCCATAGCGCACAGACCCATTTTTATCCTCCTTTCAAGACACTGTCCATTTCGTCCAAGTGCTCTTCCAAGTCCTTTGCTGTCTCTGATCTGGATTCTGTACAAATCGTAAATAGCCTTTCGCTCCCTGTATTTTACCTCTGATACCTTCACAGTTTGAAAGAGAGTATTCCAGTCAACACTGTCGAAAGCTTTATCAAAGTCTAGAAACGCTAGAAACGTAGGTTTGTCTATCCTTAATCTATCTTCTAAGATAAGTCATAGGATAAGTATTGAATCGCGGGTTCCAACATTTCTACAGAATCCAAACTGATCTTCCCCGAGGTCAGTTTCTAATAGTTTTTCCATTCGTCTCTAAAAAATTCGTGTTATTACTTTGCAGCTGTGACTAATCAAACTGATGGTATGGTAATTTTCACACTTGTCAACACCTGCTTTGTTTGGGAGTGGAATTATTATATTCTTCTTGAAGTCTGAGGGTATTTGTCCTGTCTCATACTTCTTGCTCACCAGATGGTAGAGTTTTGTCATGGCCGGCTCTCCCAAGGCTATCAGTAATTCTAATGGAATGTTGTCTACTCCCTGGGTCTTGTTTCAGTGCTCTGTAAAATTCTTCACATAGTATCATATCTCCCATTTCATTATCATCTACGTCCTCTTCCATTTCCGTAACATTGCTCACAAGTACATATCCCCTGCATAGTCCCTCTACATACTGCTTCCATTTTTCTCCTTTCCATTCTTTGCTTAGAACTGGTTCTCAATCTGAGCTCTTAATATTCATATAGGTGGTTCTCTTTTCTCCAAAGGTCTCTTTCCCTGTAAGCAGTATCTGACTTACCCCTAGTGATATATGCCTCTACATCCTTACATTTGTTACCTGTTTAGCCATTCTGTACTTCCTATCGATCTCATTTTTGAGACGTTGGTATTCTTTTTCGCTTGCGTCGTTTACTGCATTTTTATGTTTTTCCTTTCATCAGTTAAAGTCCGTATCTCTTATGTTACCCAAGGATTTCTACTAGGCCTCGTTATTTTATCTATTTGATCCTCTGCTGCCTTCACTACTTCATTCCTGAAAGGTACCCATTCTTCTTCTACTGTATTTCTTCCCCTCATTCTTGTCAATCGTTCCCTAATGCTCTCTCTGAAACTCCCGACAACCTCTGGTTCTTTCAGTTTATCCAGGTCCCATCTCCTTAAATTCCACCTTTTCGCAGTTTCTTTAGTTTTAACCTACAGTTCATAACCAATAAATTGTGGTCCGAGTCCACACCTGCCCCTGGAAATGTCTTACAATTTAAAACCTGGTTCCTAAACCTCTGTCTTACCTTTATGTGATCTATCTGAAACATTCCAAAGTCTCCAGGTCTGTTCTACGTATACAACCAACTTTTAGCTATGATTAAGTTATGCTCTGTGCAGCCGCGCTGAGTGGCCGCGCGGTTTGGGGCGCCATGTCACGCACTGCGCGGCCCCTCCCGCCGGAGGTTCGAGTCCTCCCTCTGGCATGGGTATGTGTGTTGTTCTTAGTTTAAGTTAAATTAAGTACTGTCTAAGTCTAGGGACCTATGACCTAAGCAGTTTGGACTCTTAGGAATTCAGGAATTCACACACATTTGAACATTTGCTCTGTGCAAAATTCTACCAATTGGCTTCCTCTTTCTTTCCTTACTCCCACTCCATATTCAGCTACTTTCCTTCTCTTCCTTTTCCTACTATCGAATTCCAGTCCCCTAGGATTATTAAATTTTCATCTCCCTTCACTATCTGAATAATTTCTTTTATCGCGTTATACATTTCTTCAGCCTCTTCATCATCTGCGGAGCTAGTTGGCATGTATATGTACTACTGTGGTAGGTGTGGGTTTTGTCTCTATCTTGACTACAATGATGCGTTCACTACGCTGTTCATAGTAGCGTATCAGCGTTCCTGTTTTTTATTCATTATTGAACCTACTGCTGCATTTCCCCTACTTGATTTTGCATTTGTAACCCTGTATTCACCCAACTAGAGGTCCTGCTCCTCCTGCCACCCAACTTTACTAATTTCAACAACACCTAACTTTAATCTATCCATATCCCTTTCTAAATTTTCTAACCTACGTGCCCGATTAAGGGAGTTGAGATTCTACGCTCCTATCCGTAGAACGACAGTAGTCCCCGCCCGGAGATCCGAATGGGGGACTATTTTACCTACGGAACATTTCACCCAAGACGACGCCATCACCCTTTAACCATACAGTAAAACTGCATACCCTCGGGAAAAATTCGGCTGTAGTTTCCGCTTGGTTTCAGCAGTACCAGCACAGCAAGGCCGTTCTGCTTAATTTTATAAGGCCAAATCAGTCAGTCATCCAGACAGTTGCCCCTGCAACTACTGAAAAGGCTGCTGCCTCTCTCTAGGAAATACACGTTTGTCTGGCCTCTCAAAGGACACCTCTCCATTGCGGTTGCACCTACGGTACGGCTATCTGTATCGCTGAGCACGCAAGTCTCCCCACCAACGGCAAGGTCCATGGTTCATCGGGGGAAGTAACTGGGGGTAACTTTCTTAATTACGAACTGATTGCACTTGGCTGAATCCGCAATTATCTGTGGCTCATGTTATCTTATTTTATAAGTCTACCAACCCGATTGCGGTTTCGTGACGAGTTTCTAATATTTCCTTATACATATCTAAGTTTACCATCCTGAATTAACTTTGGAAATCATCGAAGGAAGTTTGCTGCTGCTATCGGAAGGAATGATTGGTAACAATAGAGCCAAATTACTCTCAGCAGTGTTACTAACTTGGAAGTTGATATGGGTGTTCATTCAGGGTTTGATGAAAAAGAAAGAATTACATCTGTAATTTCAGCGTTACAGCTAGCACAATACTGTCCGGAAATTTAGTATCTACAGTTTTTAGATGCTTCTGACGCAACTATTAGATACTATCGTAACCAGATATCTACGCAGTCTACTCATATAACTATACGATTATTCTGATTTAGTACATCTGTAGTTGGCAATTTAATACACATCATGTTAACAATGTATGAAGACTTCTCCAGAAATTGATGCAGAAGATTTCTGCGGTGTCACAGGGCAACAACTAATCAGTTATGTCCTTCAATCTAGACATAAATGTATTGCGTTGGCTAAGAACGACGCGGTCAGGGGCATGTTAAATATTCGTTAGTCACGTTATTATTACAGAACTGACGTCGTCCAGCATGAAGACCACCAGACAACCGTGAACAACCAACATTTCTCAATAGCTACCTTTCTCCGAGATCGCAACCGCTAGATGTGTTTAGGACGGTCTGGTTATTCTGACAAACATGATACATACTTTCCTGTCAATCAACTTTGTCAAATCTATGTCTAAGCCATTTTTTGTGTGACAACAATGCTGTACACTACAAATTAGGTAACTTTGCTAAAGAATCAAAAATACAATGAAACAAAAAGCTCTCGACACAGAAGAAGTAGGCCTAAGCATGTTGTGTAGCACAAAATTATCACTTGCAAAGCACCATCACTTATCCTGTAACTACTTAGCATGTTTTCTTGCACCCTGCTACAGGGGAATAGAGGAAGGAAGCTCTACCTTGCAGTTAAACGTCCGCGGCGCAGTGTGAACAGAGATCTGTTCTGATCTGCCTCTTTCATAGAGGTTAGCCACTCGATACCATTTTGTGCATCATGCCTAGTACCTTAGCGGGCAGTTAAAGGAAATGAGGTGCACAAGATGGACCAAAATATAGAATAACCGCCGGAAATGCATTTCCTGCAGGTTGCGCTGTTGTATTTTAGCACCAACGGCACCTGTGCAGTGTCCTCAACACGTTGCAAGTACCAGTCGTGGCCAGAAGAGCGTTATGTGTAGATGTGAGTGCATTACGACGGAGTTCAGTGAATTCGACGTGGGTACATTGTTGGTGCTCACATGGTATATGTTTCCGTAACAAAGGCAGCCGAAGTGTGTGGTGTTTCAAGAGTCAGCTGTCGAAGATTTATACCGTATACAGGGAAAGAAAAAAAAATCTGCTAAGACACAATTCGGACGACAGTGTGTATTGATTGATCGCCACAGACGGTCATTGAAGGAGATGGTGGCGAAAAATAAGAGGACGGCAGCTGCAAAATTCACTGCAGAACTGATTGTAGCAGGGCGAGCTTCAGTTCCAAAACCACTCGTCAACAGGAAAACGTGGTGCCGAAGCCATAAAGCCTGGACTACGGAGCAATAGCAGGATGTTATTTGATCGGTTGAGTCTTGTTTCACAGTGTTTCCAACATTTGGCCGAGTTTATGCCCCAAGAGTGAGACATGGCAGAGGTTTCGGTGATGATTTGCGCAGCTATATCGTGGTGCTCCATGGGAACATGTTTTCTCTGCAAGGTCGCTTTACTGCCAACGAATACCATTCCGGCTGATCTGTCCGTCCTATGGTATGATGGTTATTGTATGAAGGCTTTCACGACCGGATGACATATCTTCTGGTAAACCTTGCGGGATGTAAGGTCGTGGTCCATGAAACTCTTCAGCTCCTAACGTTTCGTCCAGTGCTTCGCTGGACATCTTCAGAGGGGTGTTTCTCCTCCGGTGAGTCTTGCCGACTCGGCGAAGCACTGGACGAAACGTTAGGAGCTGAAGAGTTTCATGGACCACGACCTTACATCCCGCAAGGTTTACCAGAAGATATGATGGTTATTCCCAAAAAATGATAATATATTCCATGACGAGAGCGTCCCGATTGACGCATCTTGCTCCTCGGTACGAGAGGGCCGCGGTTCATCATCTCAATATTATTGTGGTCTACTTTGGAGAGATGATAGCGTGATCGTTATCTGACTTCATTCACCATCGGTTACCTGAGCTTTCCACTGGGCTAAGATTCCCTTGAAAGGCACACAGAACCTGTATTCATCCATTAGCAGACAAATGGAAGCCGTTTTGAATGCTAATGCTTTTCCTACACTGTATTAGACATGGCACTGTGTTATGTTTGTGGTGTTTCCATATTTTTGCCAATGCCCAGTACATACCTGAAGTACTTCACTACTCATTGTCGCACATGCGATCTGAATACAGCACAGTGAAACGAAGCACATCTATCTTCTATAGCCACCACTGTACTGCCACGATTTTTAATTGTATAGGTTGGTCAGAAAATAATATCGGTAGTCAGAAATTTTCTGACTTTTCCCGTTCTGAAGACTACATAATCGGTGGCCCAGGATAAACTGTGCAAATAACTGAAGAAAGATAAAATTTAAACGACATAATGAAGTAGCTACAAATCAGAACTTCGTTTTCTCGGTGATTTCTACCACAAACATTTCATATAGAGCGATCGGCTGAGAGCCGCCGAGAGCTACGACACGAGCGAAATGCCGATGATAGCTACAATGCAGCCCGAAGGAGTTGGTTTGCAATCCTATCCCAATTAGGGCCAGATCTATTTGCAAACACAAACAGCGATATCATGTAATATTGCGGTCGGAAAAGTTCACGATAGTTGCACCCGTACTGTGTGACCGGTGACGTGTGCGCAGCATACCACTCATTGGATTTAAATCCAGCGTTTTCCAAATAAATTACTGCCAATTTCGAACAGCTTTCTGTGGATTTGCTGATCACTAAAGGATCAAACGTTGCACGCGAAGAGGAGACCTACGTGGCTTGAAAGTGAGCTTGAAGAGTGCCAACCAAGCGATGGGGCACACTCAGTGAACACACTTCCAGTTTTCTGTGGTCTACGTTCAACAGTAATTTACTTTACTTCGTAGGAAGGGAAACGCTCTCAACGTGCATGGAGTTGTAGAGTGAGGGCTGTTTGACACTAAAGGAACTCTTCACGATTTCAGTAAGTCAAGAATTCGGAACCTTACATGGTTCCCTTGCACAATATCACGATAGTTTTCACTCTTCCTTAAAAAAAAATCGTTAAGCAAATACACTGCGTGACAAAAATAGCGAAGCACCTAGAAGAGGAGGAGAAAATGAAATGAAATTTCAGTGGTTAAAAGGATATGTGTGTGTGTGTGTGTGTGTGTGTGTGTGTGTGTGTGTGTGTGTGTGTGTGTTTGTGACTGTGTGTGCTTGTGTGTGTTTGGCTTTTCTTTCAGTAATTACAAAATGGAGACTAATTTACAAAGAACTTAGTAGCATATGCCGACACGTCAGTATGATGTTGCAACCCTTCTGGCGTGGATGTTTGCACTGTTTCGGCTGGAAAGAATGTCATAAAGCTGTGTTATCCTCTCCCCAGGCAGGCTGGCCAGCTCCTGCTGAAAGTGGTGCTTGATATCCTGAATACTGGCACTCGGTCCCAGTTGCCGTCTGTCAGGGACAGCCCAGGTGGTCTTGTTGGCCGTGGGAGTACCTCAATATCTTGCAGACAGTTCACAGAGGCGCGTAACATGTATGGGCGAGCATTGTCCTAATGGAAAAAACCACCACTATGCTGTCGCATGAGAGGTAACACACGAGGATGCAGGATGTCCGTGACATACCGTTCCCTCAACCACTACCAACCGAGACGTGAAGCCATACAGGTGATTCACTACACATCGCTGTGCCCCTCCAAAATATTAGAAGAATGAGACCTTTTGCCAGCTCGCCGAGGATGGTAATCCGCGGCATTGCAGAACAGCGATTCATAGAGTAACACAATGCGAGGCCATTTATCAGCACCCCATGCTTGCTGGTTACGGTACCACTCGAAACGCAGCCGTTTGTGTTGTAATGTTGACGACAACCTACATATGGGACGGTAATTCCCTAGGCCGGCCGCTGCTTATCTCCGACGAAGGTTACGGGATGACAGAAAGTTGAAGGAGTCCAATACTCTTCTTGGATGGCAGGCGTGAATGTGAATAGTTTACAAGACACTTGGCAGAAGAAAACGACGATCCTCCCATGTGGTGGTCAGACGAGGTCGACCGGAATATTGACAAAAAGTATGCCCGCCCTCAGGTTTGCATGCAGTCCAGCATCTGGCCACTGTGACACCCAAACGCCTCACGGATCTGGATATTGTGCGATTCTACCAGATGACCAAATGGAGACCCACAAAAAGGCCTATTTCAGACAGCAAAAGCGCTGCATCACACGAGTATACAGCACAGTGATCACTCGGTACCTAATGCTCTTCACATCCCTTAAGAGCTCTATCTGGCACGGTAACAACACTAAATAAACTAAAAACTCCAATCATTTACGTACTCGCCGATGGCGGGTACGTGTGCATAGTTACATTATGATCCGACCATGTCTTCAGGGTACTACACACATTTTATGTCAGGCACTACATACAGGGTGTTTCAAAAATGACCGGTATATTTGAAACGGCAATAAAAACTAAACGAGCAGCGATAGAAATACACCGTTTGTTGCAATATGCTTGGGACAACAGTACATTTTCAGGCAGACAAACTTTCGAAATTACAGTAGTTACAATTTTCAACAACAGATGGCGCTGCGGTCTGGGAAACTCTCTAGTACGATATTTTCCACATATCCACCATGCGTAGCAATAATATGGCGTAGTCTCTGAATGAAATTACCCGAAACCTTTGGCAACGTATCTGGCGGAATGGCTTCACATGCAGATGAGATGTACTGCTTCAGCTGTTCAATTGGTTCTGGATTCTGGCGGTACACCTGGTCTTTCAAGTGTCCCCACAGAAAGAAGTCACAGGGGTTCATGTCTGGCGAATAGGGAGGCCAATCCACGCCGCCTCCTGTATGTTTCGGATAGCCCAAAGCAATCACACGATCATCGAAATATTCATTCAGGAAATTAAAGACGTCGGCCGTGCGATGTGGCCGGGCACCACGAGGTGTTCGCAGTGTCGTCTAAGGCAGTTTGTACCGCCACAAATTCACGAAGAATGTCCAGATAGCGTGATGCAGTAATCGTTTCGGATCTGAAAAATGGGCTAATGATTCCTTTGGAAGAAATGGCGGCCCAGACCAGTACTTTTTGAGGATGCAGGGACGATGGGACTGCAACATGGGGCTTTTTGGTTCCCCATAAGCGCCAGTTCTGTTTATTGACGAAGCCGTCCAGGTAAAAATAAGCTTCGTCAGTAAACCAAATGCTGCCCACACGCATATCGCCGTCATCAATCATGTGCTCTATATCGTTAGCGAATGTCTCTCGTGCAGCAATGGTAGTGGCGCTGAGGGGTTGCCGCGTTTGAATTTTGTATGGATAGAGGTGTAAACTCTGGCGCATGACACGATACGTGGACGTTGGCGTCATTTGGACCGCAGCTGCAACACGGCGAACGCAAACCCGAGGCCGCTGTTAGATCACCTGCTGCACTAGCTGCGCGTTGCCCTCTGTGGTTGCCGTACGCGGTCGCCCTACCTTTCCAGCACGTTCATCCGTCACGTTCCCAGTCCGCTGAAATTTTTCAAACAGATCCTTTATTGTATCGCTTTTCGGTCCTTTGGTTACATTAAACCTCCGTTGAAAACTTCGTCTTGTTGCAACAACACTGTGTTCTAGGCGGTGGAATTCCAACACCAGAAAAATCCTCTGTTCTAAGGAATAAACCATGTTGTCTACAGCACACTTGCACGTTGTGAACAGCACACGCTTACAGCAGAAAGATGACGTACAGAATGGCGCACCCACAGACCGCGTTGTCTTCTATATCTTTCACAACACTTGCAGCGCCATCTGTTGTTGAAAATTGTAACTACTGTAATTTCGAAAGTTTGTCCGCCTGAAAATGTACTGTTGTCCCAAGCATATTGCAACAAACGGTATATTTCTATCGCTGCTCGTTTAGTTTTTATTGCCGTTTCAAATATACCAGTCATTTTTGAAACACCCTGTATATGCTTCCACTGTCTACTGACCGATAAACTCCATGCGACAACCGTGTTACCAAAATATTCAGATGAGTGTTGCTGATTGTTTACAGCTTATTTCGAGCTGCTGTTTTTTTTTTTTTTTTTTTTTTTTTTTTTTTTTTTTTTTTTTTTTTTTTTTTTTTTTTTTTTGTTCTCTCTAGCAGGTAATAATCTGTCTCGAAAACTGTAAATCCCAATATTATCACCATTAGCTACAGTTGCTTACAGGTTTTCAGTTTAAGAATGTTTAGAAATCTCTGTTTATATAAGGTTTTTCGATCCCTAATGCCCGCATCTCGTGGTCGTGCGGTAGCGTTCTCGCTTCCCGCGCCCGGGTTCCCGGGTTCGATTCCCGGCGGGGTCAGGGATTTTCTCTGCCTCGTGATGGCTGGGTGTTGTGTGCTGTCCTTAGGTTAGTTAGGTTTAAGTAGTTCTAAGTTCTAGGGGACTGATGACCATAGATGTTAAGTCCCATAGTGCTCAGAGCCATTTGAACCATTTTTTAGATCCCTAATGCCGCACATCCTGTTGGAGCACCAAAATATCTCTTTTTTAAAAAAGTTCACAAGATATTTGTGTCCACTGCGATTGTGTGTGTTCACAGGTTCAATTTTGATACTCCCTTCCCGGCAGTGATCCATAAATAAACTGTAAGGAACACAAGATTACGTTCGTAAAACTGCATTAGTTCGCCTTCAGATGATGGCTTATACTTGCTATTTTTTTGGAGGTCTTGGTGTAAGGGCTAACGTCATGGAAGTATTTTGAATGGTAAAGTAGTTTATTATGTAAATGCAGGGGGCCTATTCATTCGGAATGTCCAAAAGAATACACAGCACGCGGAATTCGCAGCTGTGATATATATTATGTAAGCTAAAGGTAGAGGGGGAAGAGAGTAAAGGGACTGTCGATGTTAGCTGCATCGAGACTTTTTGCGGAATCAGTGGCGACGAGTGAAAATGAGTGACAGACCGGGATTCTTTTTGGTCTCATTTTGTTCGGTATATTTCGTTCTATTTGTCCGGAGCAGACGTCCCATGACGCTTGTTCAAGTTCATCGTTGGTCCAGTAACCTTATTTTTTTATTATAGATGGCAGCTAGCCCTCAGACTGAACACGCTGACCTACCGTGCCGGCGATTCGGACCCAGGATCTTCTGTTCACTAGAAGTTGTGTGAATCACTGCACAACTCGGACGGAGTGTTCATCACAACTGCGCGAACTATCTCTGGACCCCACTCGACCGACCCACTTTCCCATCGAGCGCCGCCTGTCTGCAGTCCCCGCCCATGTCTTCCATGCTCGCTACTGTGAGATTCCCGCAAGAGGTCGAACGTAATTGTACACCCGCACTGAAAGTGGTGATTTATTGACCGTCGAGGCCAATCAGTTAGACGAACGCGTGGTAACTATTGTTTTGGACATGTCCCAACGCAGCTGATATCATTAGTTCCTTACCTTTCTTTTCCTCCCCCCGCACCCCTTCATCTCGAATTTACATGAAGTATTTTATGCAAAACACAAAAAAATTATAGGATATGCTATTAATATGTTGTTGATATAGAAGTCCATAATAGAACTTTCCTTTCAGAATACATGGTAAACTGTTACGCTGTTTAATGATTAAAATTATATTATACTAGTTTCATGACAAACACTTTTGTGGCTAGTGAAAATTAGCACAATGAACGCAGTTTGTTGTTATTATTTAACAAAGAGTAGGTTAGTGAGACTAAAATCTTTCATTTTAAAAAAATGGTTCAAATGGCTCTGAGCACTATGGGACTCAACTGCTGTGGTCATCAGTCCCCTAGAACTTAGAACTACTTAAACCTAACTAACCTAAGGACATCACACACATCCATGCCCGAGGCAGGATTCGAACCTGCGACCGTAGCAGTCGCACGGTTCCGGACTGCGCGCCTAGAACCGCGAGACCACCGCGGCCGGCAATCTTTCATTTTACATGTTGTTATTACGTACCAATGAAACGAAATAATACAGTAAATAATCAATAATTACTTCATACTTTATAAGTTACGCAAGTAATACATACCTATTACTAGAACAGCACAGAGCCTATTATGAAGCAGTAAGGAAATGGAGATACTCACAAATGTCGTTATGAGTTGTGTTTTCAGCAATACCAAAGGCAAAACCTATCGATAACCGTAACACATGTTTTAAACACTTATTTAGAATACCAAGAGGAGGAACAGGAGAGGTCAGATGATAGCTCTCCTCCATCCCAGATAGAAAACAATAATCTTCGCCAACTGAACTCACATTCTTCCCCGCCAAATAGACAGTGTGGAGTGCTGCCCACTCGTAGCGTATAGGGTGCCTAAGGCATGCTGCGTTCTCGGAATGCTGTGCAACAACTCAAGCAAGTAGCATTAGTAGTATTATTTCAACAAAGCAGATCGACAAAACTTAACTTTTAATTACAACAAGTGGTCGCAAGCGATGGGCGACATGCAAATAGTAATGTTCTTCGCTATAGACAATGTCCAAACAATGAATATGGATTACTGTTCTGCGAGTGCCTATCTACCACTGTGCGAATATTGTCCCAATACTGAGCGAGTACTGAGCCGATACTGAGCGGCCGAGGCTGTCGGGAGCGGCGCTTATATCCTCCTCTTGTAGAGGCCGCTCCCGTCGTGGTGCGGTCCTAATCAGCGCAGCATTCGCCGACGTCGTTTTACCGCCTTCTCGCCCCTTGCGTTCTTCATCTTCGTTCCGGCGCTTGTGGTTACGCCAGACAGACGTTTAAATTTAGTATCAGTTCGAATAACGCCAAAATATGTAGAAAAAATGTCTTGACTTCCGTCTATGACCACAAACTTCTTAAGACCCCAGACTACTACATTTGGTCAACAATGACATCTTCAGATCTGCAGAAAAACGTGGGAGAAACACAAATACACCTAGTGATTGTCTACAGCTTAAAACAATAAACTAGGCCACAATGAAAAGCATTACTTACATACACGTGAAAATTATGAGCTTCAAATTTGGCGAGGCATGACTGGTTAAAAAAAAAAATATCCTAATGCAATGCAGCCATACTGGCTTCGTCGAAAGATAAATAGAAAATCATCTCAGCTTCGACACACATAAATGAAATACCGTGTAAACCGGTCATTCTGTTAACAGCGGTCCTGTTCAAAACAAAACTGTCGTACACTAGCAACAAAATATTTGTATGGGAGTACAGTAGCGACATTAACAAACTGATTCTAGTACATACGATATTTCACTTATGTGTGACGATGCTGAGCTGATAATGTGTTTATCTTTTGACGACACAGTTAAGGCTTCATTACATTGGGACAGGTTTTTAAAACAGGTAAGCCTCGTCATATTTAAAGCGCATAATTTTTAGAAGTATGTCAGTAATAATTTTCATTATAGCCTATCTTATTGTTTTAAGCTGCAGACAAACCACTAATTGTATTTGTGTTCTTCCCATATTTTGCTGCAGATCTGAAGCTGGTCAATGATGACCGAAACCGGTAGTCTGAGGACTTAATAAGCCTGTAATCATAGATGGAAAGAAAGAAAATTATTCTACTCTTTCTGGATCACTGTTTGATTCGAGCCCATCTCATAGCTTGCCAAAACACGCAACTGATACTGAATAGTAGCAAGTGTACCCAGAACGTCATGAAACCTGAAAAGTATGCCATGAAGTACAGCAAAAACACATACATCAAAAAAAGTATTGCGTCACCTCGGTTCCTAGAGTTCTGGAAGCTGTACAGAAAACTGGAATAGAGATCAAAATACACATCATTTCCGCCCTTTTCATTGCTCATGAAAACCACACACTGCATGTTGTACCACCATACAGCGAGACCTTAAGAAGCGGTGGTCCAGATTGCTGTACGCATAGGTACCTCTAATACCCAGAAGCACGTCCTCTTGCATTGAGCATGCCTGTATTCGTCGTGGCATACTGTTCACAAGTTCATCAAGGTACTGTTGGTCCAGACTGTCCCACTCCTCAACGGCGATTCGGCATAGATCCCTCAGAAAGGTTGCTCGGTCACGTCATCCATAAACAGCCATTTTTAATCGATTCCAGGCATGTACGATAGGGTTCATGTCTGGAGTACATGCTGGCCACTCTAGTCGAGCGATGTCGTTATCCTCAAGGATGTCTTCACAAGATGTGCACGATGGGGGCGTGAATTGTCGTCCATGAAGACGAAAGCCTCGCCAATATGCTTCCGTTATGGTTGCACTATCAGTCGGAGGATGGCATTCACGTATCACACAGCCGTTACGGCGCCTGTAATGACCACCAGCGGCATACGTCGCCCCACATAATGCCACTCCAAATGCCAAACCCCACCTTCCTGGACAGTATGTCCAAGGCATTCAGCCTGATTGGGTTGCCTCAAACACGTCTCCGACGATTGTCTGGTTGAAGGCATATCTGATACTCATCGGTGATGAGAACGTGATGCCAATTCTGAGCGGTCCACTCGGCATGTAGTTGGGCCCATCTGTACCTCGCTGCATCGTGTCGTGGTTGCAAAGATGGACCTCGCTATGGACGTCGGGAGTGATGTAGCGCATCTTGCAGCCTATTGCGCACTGTTTGAGTATTGTGGCTGCACGAAAAGCGCTATTCAACATGGTGACGTTGTTGTCAGGGTTCCTCCGAGCCACAATCTGTAGAAAGCGGTCACCCACTGCAGTAGTAGCCCTTTGGCGGCCTGAGTGATGCATTTAATCTATAGTTCCTGTCTCTCTGTATCTCCTCTCTGTCCGAACAACATCGCTTTGGTTCACTCCGAGAGGTCTGGACACTTCCCTTGTTGAGAGCCCTTCCTGGCACAAAGTAACAATGCGGACGCGATCGAACCGCGGTATTGACCGTCTAGGCATAGTTGAACTACAGACAACACGAGCCGTGTACCCCCTTCCTGGTGGAATGAATGGAACTGGTCGGCTGTCGAAACCCCTCTGTCTAATAGGCGCTGCTCATGCATGGTTGTTTACATGTTTGGATGTAAAAGGGACTGTGTCTGTGATACAGTATCCACAGTCAACGTCTTTCAGTAGTTCTGGGAACCGAGATGATGCAAAAACACCTCCTCTGCCCCTCCTACCTCGGATCCTGGGCACGCTCTTATAGCACATACATCACTGTGAACATCTCCGCAAAACAATACGACATACAGGACCCTTCAAAGCGACGAGCTTTTAACACAAGTTTGAGGGACCGCAATATTTTTTACTATGAAAAAATTATATGTTAAACCGTATGAGGGGAAAATAAAAACATATTTTTGCATCTCATCAGATTGCACTACAGCGGTTCAGTTACCTGCTACAGTGTCATCATTTGCGCTACTGTTTCCGCAACCATGGGTCTGTTGTAGAGTCCGTGCGGCTCTCGTATTACGCTACTGGCCTCTATGGTCACTCGACCCGGTTTTTTTCTCTTCTCCAGTGATCCGTGAAAAACTGCTTTTTTGTGGCTCCCCTTCCAACAACTGTGGATAAACTGCGACTCCGCACAGAAACAGAGGAGAACGTACTTAACTTAGTACGTGCTCGCAAACGTATGAGACGAGTTCGACAGTCATCCGGATGTTTGTCATGCGTCTGGTGACGGGCACCTTGAACATTATTAATAATTAAAGCCGCGAGGGGTAGCCACGCGGTCTGAGGCGCCTTGCCACGGTCCGTGCGGCTCTCTCCGTCCGAGGTTCGAGTCCTCCCTCGGGCTTGGGTGTGTGTATTGTCCATAGCGTAAGTTAGTTTAAGTTAGATTAAGTAGTGCGTAGGCTTACGGACCGATGACCTCAGCAGTTTGGTCCCTTAAGATCTTACAACAAATTACCATTAAATTTTTAGTAATTGAAACTCTGATCATAGACATAGGTATAAAAAGCAGTCCCAGATTTTGTTTGCATGTGTGTAACGGACGTACCATTGTTACATCTAATGTTTCTATAGAGACAGGAACTTAATAGGCCTGTGTGTAAGTCAAAATTTACTGCAAGCGTCTCTCTTTATTCGTGTACAAAACATAGCCTCGTGAAGTCGGGAGAACATTTTACAAAAATCTTGTAGAATAAGGTATATCGCTGATTTTTGGGGGAAAGATCAGTTACTATCTTTTACTGTGTGTTGTTCAGCTTCAAATTCTTGAAAGATTATTCGATATTGTTCATTGTTTTCTTCTTTTCATCATTCTAATACACATCTTTCTAGTTGTGCAGACTTTTCATGCTGTTCGGCGTTTATGATGTAGTGAGGACTGGAACTGCTGAATTACTTCATTGCCAAATTCGCCGCGGTCCTCTATCTCCGTCAGTCGTAATCGGCGCTGTACTGCAAAAAAAAATTCTTTCAGTGATACTATAAGACGGTCTAATAATGTGTAAACTGTGCCACAGCTTGCAAAAAAATTATTGTGTTCGTACATAAACGTAACATAAACAAGTTTGACACACATTTCACCGACTTCGACACACCAATCAACGAATTAGAAAACTGACTGCACTGTATTGACACTGACAGCATGCGAATGTCCGCCTCCGTAGCACAGCGGTAGCGTTACCGCCTACCACACAAGGGAGACCGATTTCGATTCCCGACTGCGGACTGGGTGTTGTGTGTCTTTCATCATCATTGACACGCAAGTCTCCGAACTGACGTCAACTAAAATGACTTGCAATTGGCGGTCGAACCATGAAGGGGATATCTAGCCCAATAAATGACAGATGGTCATTTCATTTCAGCAAGCAAATACAAGCGGTGACACTGGAACTGTTGCATCCATTGTTAACTTTGTTGGACTTAATGGAAAAATGTAAGCCAATAAATGTGCGTGAGATAGCGATTGCAGAAAACAGGTACATTTGTTCTACCGAGAAGCGATATCTTTTCTCCGTACGTAACTTTTCTATCTTGTTAAATGAACAAATGTTCATGAAAGTGCATCTTAGACCGTAGGTACTTGTTGCCCGTGTACACCCCTATATGGGCCGTCTTAGGGTTTGAAATCAACATCAAGGTTACGTGTCGGAGGGCAAGGAGCTGCGTTTCTGTCATTCAGCACTGTGGGAAGTGGAGCCGACATTTAAAGTTTTTCTTATTTATAACTGAAATTACGAATGTTTATAACAACTCAACGACTTCTTGTATTAGTATTACAGATGTAGTAGTACATGTAACGTAACTTCTCCAAAATTATCAAAGATAATGTGATGGTTATCTTTTTCGTTTGACGAGGTGGTAGAGTAACAAACAGTTTGAAACAATGCACTGCAATGACGGTTCTTTCTTTTTACAAGCGACAGAGCAATAGTTCTTCAATGAATTTCTGTATGTGTTGTATTAAGAATTATTTAGTTAACCAGTTGCAAGGGAGTAGAAGACAATATACTGTATCAGTTTGGCAGGAATCATTTAGTTTTCTGACGTTCCTCAACAATACATGTGAAATGTTTTTTATTGTGTCTTTTTTAAGAAATAATAACGATTTATATTCGTAATGCATAGTTTATAAACGATATAAACGTTGATGTTTTTGACTTTTGCTTAGTCCAGTACAGATATTGACAAATATCATGATAAGAAGTATAATATATTAAAAAACGTTCATTTTACAGAAGACTATTGTAGTGAGTTCGATATTAATACTGTCGTTTCAGAAGCTCAGCCATTCATCAAGTTTTAGATCAGAGGGACAGCACAGTTTTACGGGATAGGTGTAATCCTTAACCCTTGACATTCAATTAATAATACTTAGACACAAATAAACATTCTCAAATGGAAGTTCAATCACATCTGCTTGCTAACAATATCACTCCTTCGCCTTACGTTACAAATTCACTGATTTTATCTGGAAAAATGTTCTCGAAATCTCTTTTTGTGTTCTCAAAAAACTTGACCTGTGAAACGGAATATTACTTCCTTGCACATACCTCTGGGTGCAACCAAACGCCTCAGAAGATTTCATGACAGCAATAGAGAAACCTATATTGAAAATACAACTATTAAGCGAAACTGAACAGTATTCCAGGAGGCGTCTGTAAATGGATGTGATCGAGATGTTGGTTTCAGGACTACCAGGCTTTTTTACGAAACCAAGATAAAATACTCAGAGGTTAAAATTCCCAACACAACACAACAAAGCATTGTGTTTTACTTTACTGACACCTCTGCTCGCTTTTCAGCCTCGTTAATAATATCTTCCCTTCTTTCCTGCCGAGAAAACGAGGAATCTGAGACAAGTAATTATGCTCTAGCAACGGAGAAAGCGAGGTTCGTAGGCCTAGAAACCGACTACGCAATTCGTTGACTTTATTGATTTCTTTTATGAGCGTCAAAAACATCTAAAAGGGTTTAAGATTTTAGAAAGCATTCTGTGATTGGAGCACAGCGATCAGTATTAAATGCTAAAAATCAAATAAGCAGTGATATCCGTACCTCGTTAGTAGGATCTTCCCTTCTTTCCTGTCGAGAAAACGATGAAACTGCGGGCACCTAAATGAATTACTCATCTTTATCATTACTTCAGTTTCTAACGTAGCCATTGGTAAAGCGTTTCTCTCAGCTCGCCACTTGTCCCTCATCAAGCTGAAAATTCGTTCTGGATCAGGGTCGAAATGATGTATAGGATACACGAAACAGAGAACTTTGAAGAATTTGTCACAGTTTTCATAATGACGAAAAGATTTCATTCACTTATCACCAGATTTTAGCCTAAAAAAGTCTCGTCTTCTTCCTCAAAAATATGTTCAATTGCACACGTTCTTCGAGCATCAAATACTCGTCTACACGAAATTCATGTCTAGAAGTCACCTCTATCAAATCTATGAATGAAAATGGCTTCAAAACCTTGTACACGCTCGTTTGTCAAAATAGTCTATACTACGCTGCTAGTAATCGGTCACTTCTCTTCTGAATTATTTGACGAGGTCATCATTTACTGACTTCAAGACGTCCAAGGATGCCACAGAGGACGGAAACTGCAGAACGCTACTTAGCTGTTCTTGCAAAGAATCACTAAGGACTCTCATGATCAATATCCGACTAGTTTTTCGAAAACAACGGCTGGCAAGTCAGACGTTTCTATCTACATATAAAAGCAGAATTCTAAATTTCAGTAATTTTTACAAGTTTTCCCCTCAGTTTTTATTGTCCATTTTTGTGTGACGGGGATTTTTACTTATCCCGACGAGGTTTAATCGAAAGTCGGGTTTTCAGCTGGAAGTTCGGGACAATCCCACCTAAATCGGGTTACCAGACAACCCTAGTTGGCTTCTATATAATGATCTCATGTGCGGTCTGCGTCATTTGTTGTCTATGAATTTAAAACATTTTGTCAGGATCACAGCATTAATCGTGATAACCGATTTTTCGTGTTCTAAAGTTCATAATGCAAGGTGCTGGTAAGTTTCACATCGCATTGAGTGGAACATGCCTGAAGCTGTACTCGCCTTCGGAAGGATCGGCGGCGGGCGTGTTGCGTTCGGCTGCGCTGCAGCCGTCAGGTCGGGGGTGGCTTAATTATTGACGCGGCCGACGGCGCTGGCATTGTTGAGCAGAGTCAACACCAGCGGCCAGCCGCCCGCCTGAATGGCGGCGCGGCTCCCCCGGCGTCGCGGGGCAAAGTGTTTCTGAAATATTAACGAGAGCCGGCGAATCTTGCCGGATGCGGGGAGGGGGGAGGCAGGAGGCGCTTAAAGCGGAAACGGCCGAGCCGCCGGCTGTGACACATGATACGTGTCGGGGGGCGCCCTCGCCGGCCCGCCGTTTAATAATTGCAACACGCCGGCCGCCGCGGCGCTAATTTCCCTCCGGGGTGGCCGCGCCTCGCCTCGCCTCGCCTAGCCCGGCTTGGCCTGTTTCTGCAGGCGTCCCCCCCTCCCCCCCTCCACCGCTCTACCTCGCTAATTGCACCCAGCAAATGATTTCACAAGTTATTTTCCTGAAGGTTCTAATGAGTGCTGGCACCACAATGCAAGATAGTACAGTAAAACGTTAGCGAAATTCTGCCCAAGGTCGGTAATGTTTCCAGCAGCCATCCATTACCACTGTTCTTTTTTTAAAAAAAACGCAAGCACCTGCGTGGATGTGTGTGATGTCCGTAGGTTCGTGACGTTTAAATAGTTCTAACCTATAGGGGACTATAGTACTCAGAGCCATTTGAACCAATTCGTCTATGAATCCTAACGCCACTGCGCCCTCCGATG
This sequence comes from Schistocerca serialis cubense, assembly GCF_023864345.2. Lineage (NCBI taxonomy): Eukaryota > Metazoa > Arthropoda > Insecta > Orthoptera > Acrididae > Schistocerca > Schistocerca serialis. Next base: position 337,726,618 of record NC_064638.1, read on the forward strand.
TGCTTCATCTGACAGGTTAAGCTTCATACGAGGGTGAACAGGTAACGGTGCAGTGGGCGTGAACCTCTAGGCGAAAGGCTAATAAAGGTAATGGTCGAACGGCTGTTCCCGTGCTTCTCATCAACATTTACTGAAATTAGGAGAGAGCCAGAAAGGGCAACTCAGCACCTCTCCTGCTGATTTCTTGCAACGTCCGGACTTGCACAGGGTTGGGAGAAACCCGTTTTTGCGATCTCCATTCTTGCATGAGTTCCTCAGAGAAAAACAGCTAAGTCGGAAATGAAGTCCAGCGTGAACTCATTATGCTGCCTTGGGGGACTCGTACGATTCGTGGAGCAGGCTATGCCAGTAACCGGGTGCAGACGGTTACAAGCCGTGATTCAAGTCGACGCCAGTGATGCTTGTTGCCTGGATTCAGAGCCCATCATCGGTTCGTTCTGGGGACTTCATAAAGTGGTTAAACCACCTGCGGAGTGTAGGCACAGCTCGCAATATCATTATTCTCACGAATGCGACCCAATGATTTGGAGGCGGCTGAAGAGCTTCAGACGGTCTACACATTTCGTGAAGATATTGAGTGTAGATTTCTTGATCCCCGCTATCTGGTGAAAAATTGTAGGAGCAGCCGTAACAGATATGGTATGGGGTATGCTCTGAAGAAGCTGTTCATGTAGAAGACCAAGTGGCCGGCCGAAGTGGCCGTGCGGTTCTAGGCGCTGCAGTCTGGAGCCGCGAGACCGCTACGGTCGCAGGTTCAAATCCTGCCTCGGGCATGGATGTGTGTGATGTCCTTAGGTTAGTTAGGTTTAACTAGTTCTAAGTTCTAGGGGACTAATGACCTCAGAAGTTGAGTCCCAAAGTGCTCAGAGCCATTTGAACCATTTGAAGACGAAGTGTCTTATATTTGCGAGCGTTTCTTTTAGTTACAGCGCTGTATGCACTGGACGGTTTCGATGTAGTTGAACACTGACCCCGTTGAGGATCAGCTGTAGTTCGTATGAAGGGGAAAAGCAATACCGTAAGTCAGAAAGAAATTTTGTGGCTACTTTAACTGCAGAAGGATTCACACTAAGGTTCCAACATGTGTGACACTGGTTCTGATCTACCTTCCTACCACAGTTGCGCAAGGATGCTCCGCGAGTGTTTTGGGGATAAGTGTTAAACTTGCGGCCTGGCCTGCAAGGTGGAAAGATACTATCTCATGCACGCAGAGGTCTGGAGAGTGCAGCAGTACGGGCAGTGATGTAATCAGACAATGATCTCAATGTCGGTTCCACTACACTCCCCGTAAAAGAAACATTAACGATAACGTAACTTAGTGTATGGATTCAAGGTGTCACTACTTGTTAGCAAAGAGTAATTTAAAAGGTTATTTTTCATTATTAATATATATTTTTATTCTCAGTATGACACAGCAGTCATAATTATAATACATACAGGATGCTAAAACATTTATATACTGGGTATTCCCAAACTTTTAATATCAATTCCTAACACCACAATTCTTTAATAGTAAACTGCTCATTAACCGTATCTGGGGGTCGTTGGCTTACAAACAAATTAAAAACAATTGGGGCCATAAACATCAACTGAAATAAGTGAACAATTAAAATAACCAAATAATGGATGGGTGGTCGGTAAAGAGGAATCAAAAGGAACTACACAATTAAAACAATTCAACAACTTCGGAGTTCTACATTGGCTGAACAATTCTTTTCGTTAAATCGGTTATCTCGCGTTTCTGCTTAAATTAGGTCCGACAATAATGAATATGTTTAACTACAGGAGAGACAAGATGACTGCAGTTCTGAGTGGAAATTGAATATCAGTTTCCGGAGTGGCGCTCGTATTTACGTTTGATCAGCGGCTGCAATTGCTGCCATCGGCGTTCTGTGGCCCTGAGAATCTGTTCTGATACTTTCTTCACTGTTAAATATCATGCTGGTACATTTCCTACATCTTCGGCGAAGCCGAGACTTCTAGTTGTTCCCTAGATAAGTTAATGAGCATGGTACGTGCTATTTGGCTAGAATAGCGCGTACGTCATTTCCATCAAATCGCTGTGCGATTCTCGGTACTAGGAGACTTGGCACTTTAACTCCTTACGAGTTAAGACGAGCCTGTGAAAAACTGTTCACATAATTACTCTCGCAATCGTCTCAGCACGGCACGAGTCGTCTTACTTGAAGACTCGATGATTTTCTGCAAGAGAAGAGAGAATTTTTCTGCCGGCATTTTTATATCAAAGCTGGTGGCCACGATTTTTCTTTCTAGTCTATCAGGGCATTCGTACCTGTTGTAAATCCACCCAGTAGAGCTTCCGTAGCCGATCAAAGGCGTCGTTTCTTTCGTAGGGCAGAGTTCTGCTACGCAACACTAAGACAAACAGCTTTTATCCACACAGGTCTTAATACACGTGACCACAGTGAGTCACCAATGTTTTGAGCTGGTTTTTACGGGCGTTTATCTGCCATCTCCAGCCGTGTTCCTGCAAAAAGACTTTCCAGAGGTTCCTCAGTAAAAGCTATTTGTCTTCCAGGGCCAGAGCGGTTTTTACGTGCAGCCTGCACAGTGGCTACAGCGTCGCATTGTGTCCACTGGGTCTTCCACTGTGAAGGTTTTGGCCGAACATGGGACAGGTGTTGCCATTGTAAAATTCTCCTTTCCTCAGAACTGCATCTCGTAGTTCAGGTTTGGGAAATTTCTTGCAAGTAATTCCTAGTGTGAGGGTTATTGGTTTATATTCACAAGTTGTCGGCTTGTTTATTCTATTTGTATATCGATAAAATTCGTACATTTTCACATAACTATGTAACGTGACATATTGATTTAACTGGAATTGTTTCAGGAATTCAATGGAATATGTGTTATTTGTCTCGGAGTTACTTTCACTTATTAACGGCAACCACAGAAATATTCTATTAGGAACACGAAATTAAAAATAAATCACAGTGGAATATTAAATTCAGATAGAACATAGTCACCAAAAGACAGGCCTGACACCAGTGGTGGCAGCGTACTTACTGGAATAAAAACTGTAATGTCTGATGAGATAAAAGCAGAGCAGAATGTGAGAAAATCTGTAGATAAGCACCAAAAGTGAACCAAAAATATTACCTGGTTGTTACTATCATCCACACACTTCGAGAGAGACTGGAATATATTCCCCTTCTTTTTGCTTGTGTCTTTGCACTGCATCGAAGCCAAAGGTCAATGTGGTTATTTATACACGTGGCATGGTTAGTTTAAAGGGTGGCCTGATGCTGCACCAGGCGCAACTCTGGATATCATCAGAAGTGGCCCAGGGAAGTATGATAGGATCGCTCTTATTCCATAAATACATTAATCATCTGACAGACTGAGTGAGCAGAAATCTGCAACTGTTTGCTGATGATGCTGTAGCATACAGAAAAGTGTCAACACAGAATGACTGTAGGAAGAAAGCGGATGACTAAGACAGAATGTCTATTTTCTGTGTTCACTGGCAGATTTCTTTGAATTTAGAAAAATGTAAGTAAATGCAGATGAGTAGGAAAAATAATCCATTAATTTTCGAATAGAGTATTGGTGGAGTGCTTCTTGACAGTCACGACGATTAGATATCTAGGCGTAATGTTGCAAAGCAATACGAAATGAAACTAGCACGTAAGGTGGCTAGTAGAGAATGATGATTATGATGATGGTGATGATGATATCTGGTTTGTGGGGCACTTAACTTCGTGGTTATCAGCACCCTCTACAAATTCCCAATCTTTTCAGTATCCATTCTCGCCACTTTCCCGAGAGAAGGCGGAGACAATCTCCGACCCGGCCAGGAATCGAACCCAGGATCCCATGAACCAAGGGCAACACGATAGTAGGAAAGGCGAATGGTAGACCTCAGTTTAATGGGAGAATTTTAGAAAAGTGTAGCTCATACGCAAAATATCTCACGTTTAGAACAGTAGTGCAATCCATTTTTGAGTACTGCTCCAGTATTTTACATCCCAACCAGGTCGGATTAAAGGAAGACATCGAAGCAATTCAGAGGCATGCTGTTAGATATGTTGCCGGCAGATTCGATCAACACGCAAGTATCATGGAGCTGCTTCGTGAACTAAAACGGGAATCCCAAGAGCACAAACGACATTGTTCTCGAAAAACGATGTTGAGAAGTTTAGAAATCAGGCTTTTGCTTGCGACTCACTACAAAACAGTTCTACTGCCACCAACTCACATCTCGCGAAGACAAGATAAGAGAAATTAGGGCCCGTACGGAGGCATACAGACAGTCGTTTCTCCCTTGCTCCATTTGCGAGTCGAACAGGAAAGGGAATAATTAAAAGAAGTGCAAATTTCCCTCTGCCATGCATCGTATGGCTGATTGTAGAGTATGTCCGTAGACGTCGCTGTAGCTTCGTGTCATGCAGTTCACAAAAAAGATCCATCACAGTGGACTTTAATGAGGAACGCAGTTAAGAGAGTGTCGGGCGTACCTCAAGACACCCTAACTGCTACTTACACAAAGCAGATAATGTCTGTACCCTGTACGAGGCTGCTCGCAGAGCTGTGTACAGCAAGCTGACATCGTCAGAAACTTGTGAGGAAATGCAGAGAGACTTACAAATGATCAGTGTCTGGGGTCAATAATGATACCTGACTATAAACATTATTAAACATAGTTTAAAGCACGTAAACAGAAAAATGATCCGGTATCGTCTGACTACCCGACAGAAAAACTGTCACTGGAACCAGTCAAGACTTACAAATATCTAGAAATTTCCATCTGGAGCGTTTTAAAGGGCAACTATCAGTTAAATTTAAAACTGAAGAAATTGGGAAAAAAGTAGGAAATTAAGGAGATGAGACCTGGATAAGTAGAGAGAACCATACGTTGCTGAAAGTTTCAGAGGCAGCATTGGGCAAGAGTTGAAAGAACAGGGGAAGGAATACGGTAGAAGACAAATGGGTAGCTTTAGGAAATAAAACAGTGAAGGCAGCGGAGGATTAAATAGGTAAAAAGACAAGGTCCATTAGACATCCTTAGATTACATAAGAGATATTGAATTTAGTTGACGAAAGGAGAAAATTTAAAAATGCAGCAAATGAAGCAGGCGAAAGGGGTTACAAACATTTAAAACATGAGATAGACAGGAAGTGCAAAATTGCTAAGCAGGAATGGCTAGAGGACAAATGTAAGGATTTAGAAGCATATTTCACTATGATAAAGGTACATACCGCCTACAGAAAAACTAAGGAGACCTTTGGGGAAAAGAGAAGCAGCTGTATGAAAATCATGAGCTCAGATGGTAAACCAGTCCTAAGGAAAGAAGGGAAAGCTGAAAGGTGAGGACTTTACACCTTAGGAGGTCATTAGAGACAGAGAAGACGCTCGAATTAGCGAAGGATGGGACAGGAGATCTGCCCTGCCCTTTCAAATGAACCATCACGATATTTGCCCACGACACTTCGAGAACATTTTTCCGCACAGGCGACTTATCATTTGCCGCTCTCCATCTCCCTTCCTTTCACTCGCACACTTTCACCAGCGCCAATTTTCGCTACTGATTGTGAAACACACTGAGAAGATACCTTGCGCTCTCACCTGGGCGCCTGAAGCGGTCGCTATTAATTGTGTTATGTCATGTACAGGAACCTTACAGTTGCGTCTTATCTGGCGCCCCTCTCAGCTTTGCGCTCCCAAGCGAGAGTTTGTGTCGCATTAGCCTTAAATGGGGCCTGTATTTGCCTCAAATTATTTAGGAAATCACATATAACCTTGCATCGTACGGGAGTATAATGTATACCAAACATCCTTCCTCGCAAATAATACCCCCAGTACTGTTTGCATTAATTTTGAATAATAATTTCTGTTAACAAAACTCTTATTCGCAATAAATGGTTTACTACCTACGGCAATGATAATAAATTTAATTATGGTATGTAATCAAATAACAAATTTGTTAATTAAAAACAGGATGAGCAATGTTACTAACCTAAGACATTAAAACACCAATCAAATTAACTTCTTAAACTTACTACCCTACCATAGACACAATAGAAACTCTATTCCTTATCGCGGCCCTTTCCCTAACTGACGTTGGTCGATACTGGTCACGCAAGTCGTTGTTCTACTGAAGCTCTACCTAGACGGACACAGAGAGCTCAAGCAAAAAGCTAGTGGAACACGTACTCATTTTCAATTACAGTGCCCTACTTTGCCAGCTGTTTGCTCTAATATTACAGTAATTCAGTGTGAAGTTCACGACGGTCGTCCCTGGCACATGCGTGATGTCGTCTTTCCCCTGTGAAATCTGGACTTTATCTAAAACCGTGGACGTGAGTTCCGTACGAAAAACTCATGACTGCAAGTTGCTCAACTGCAGAGTCCGTCACGAGTCGATACACAATCTATTTGCACAAATGCCAGGAGTAGTTGGTGGACTGAAGTGCGTGCCAGCAAAGGAACACTTAATGTTGCATTCGAACGCCACAACTGAGCACAAATCTGTTTTCTCTTCTCAGAGCAACAGATGATTCTGATTTTGCGAAGATGTATGCATTGACTCTGAACAATCGGAGACGGATCACTGGTCGCAATGCCAGCAATATCTCCAAACCTATGTCTAGGCCTCCACTCACCGACCAGACCCTCCGTGTCTGCCCAGCACCACACCAGACACTAGGATCCCTCCTTGTTACTGCCAGACTTTGCAGTTCCTCTCACATGTATCCCTACGCGTTTTCGGCCAGTCAAGACTCTGATTTTTGCGCGGTTCTCTCACCTTTCATGGGAGCGCCGTATTTGTGTCCCGTTCGAACCGTTGTATAGCCACAACGGCGAGAAGCAGTCTCTCTCTGTCACGAATGCTCTCTCTCTCTCTCTCTCTCTCTCACTGAAGTCTGGCATTTCGTTTATCTGAAAAGCTGGATTTGCGTCCTCTTCTCAATACGAGTCTTAGCATTGTGTCGTTCACTGGCTGCCTAAAAGAAGACGGCGTTGAATAATATGTGCCGCTTCATCAGAAAAAGTATCTTTCACTGCCGAATCGATTGCTTTCCAGCTTCCTCATATGTAACTCGATTGGACCTACCCAACTCAAGATCGAAGATTGCTCACATGACAACATATTCATCTGCAAAGTGCTCCTGCTTGTTGTTTTATCGTCAAAGTATAGAAATGGTTAACAGAAAATTTGTCAATGAACAGAAATAATAATATGTGTGAAATCTTATGGGACTTAACTGCTAAGGTCATCAGTCCCTAAGCTTACACACTACTTAATCCAAATTACCCTAAGGACAAACACACACACCCATGCCCGAGGGAGGACTCGAACCTCCGCCGGGACCAGCCGCACAGTCCATGACTGCAGCGCCTTAGAGCGCGCGGCTAATCCCGCACGGCGAACAGAAATAATAGCTTCCTTCTGATGTTTCTGAGTTTACCACGGTCAAGTATAAGCTTTCATAAGAGCACCGAGGGATGAAGCCCCTGAACGTGCTCATAAGATATTAAATTATTTTAGCTCTACAAGTACTCAACTTTAAAAATAAATATTAATATATTATAAACATCTTCAGTCGCTTTCTGGCCTGGTACTTTTATGAAATTTTGTTCTTTACCTCGTTTAACTCAGTAATACGGACCAATCCGCAAACAGAGCACCTGAGACGTAGAAACAAGCAAGAACTGTACGACGTGATGAAAAAATCGAACATAGTGGAGGAAATGAAAAAGCGGAAAGTCTGCCAGAGCACGTTACCAGGGGGGCAGATACTTGCCAGGCCAAAGCTGTACTTACGGGGAAACCAACTGGAAGACCAAGGAGGAGATAGGAAGCTGAATTGCAGAATGACCTTCGGCAGTTGTATGTTTATGAGAACTGGATCCAAACTGCACACGATAGGCATCTGGGAACAAAATAAGGTCGGCGGATGATTATCAGGTTATGTGATCGTCGATATGTATGTGTATGCACGTGTGTGGAATAGGAGATAACAAGCAGTTGTGAATAAAATACGAATGGTTTCCCCGAAAAGGAAAAATAAAGAAATGTCTTTAATTTAAGTAATCTGTAGGTTATCTGCAGACTGTGCTTTGAGTTGGCTCTCTTTCCGATGCTGAAAATGGTCCAAAGCAAAATCGACTTTGTGGAAACGTCATAGCTTTTTCACACTGGAATAGATTTTGAAGAGCAGCAAAGAATCAACAAGAAAAATAATTTTGCTTATTGAAATTACAAAACCCAGAAATATTCTGTATAAAGAGTCTGAACTCGGAGGGTATGCAGAACACTGTACCAGCATTGAACGAATATGAGTGAAAAGGCCCAGCAACAACCTATACTGAGGGGGTGGATAGGTTAGTGTTACGCCAAACTCAAGAGAGTAAACATCCATGAGACAGAGTGGAAATACGAAAGCACTAGGTCTCATCAACGTTTAGAGGCGCAATATTGGTGTGTGAGTTTAAATGTCGCAGAGTGATTAGTTGCTGGGTGATGTGTGTATCACATCATGACAGACATGTACATGGAATGCTCCACCAACATGGTCGTATACAATGACGACTGAGTACTGGAAAATGCAATGTAATGTGATCATACTATTGAATGAAATTCTTCCTGCGTACGTGGCGGTAGAAGACTGTACCATTTCGTCCACGGTGTTGGCTCGACACTGTAGCCGTGGAGCCGGCCGGAGTGGCCGTACGGTTCTAGGCGCTACAGTCTGGAACCGAGCAACCGCTACGGTCGCAGGTTCGAATCCTGCCTCGGGCGTGGATGTGTGTGATGCCCTTAGGTTAGTTAGGTTTAATTAGTTCTAAGTTCTAGACGACTGATGAACTCAGAAGTTAAGTCGCATAGTGCTCAGAGCAATTTTTGTAGCCATGGAGTGAGTGTGTCAATGGCTAGGATCTGTCGGACGCGCACTGGACTGTTCATACCAAGTGATCATACTGTGGCACAAAATTCGTCTATGCGCCAGTAGCAGACTGTAGCATTTCGTGCACGGTTGCCTTACACTGCCATCCTGCAATAGATGTGGTGGACCTTACTGCGTCGACGGCTGGATCCAGTCGGATGTGCACTGGACCGCTGGCATACACTTCATTGCGTTGGATTCTATGCTCGAGGGTCGGCAAGAGTGTCCCAGACTGCACGCAAGCACGATTTGTGAGCTGCGTGCAGGCCGAGGCTCGGCATTTCTCGGCTTTGCTCTGTAGTTCTCGGACATTTCATTTAGCATCAAGTTGCGGCATTTTTCGGTGGGCACGACTTTGTATCATCAGAATTGTTGTGTCAGCGCTGTTTACCATTCGCTGTTTGTTCGTGTCGGCCGCTGTGGCCTAGCGGTTCTAGGCGCTTCAGTCCGGAACCTCGCTGCTGCTACTGTCGCAGGTTCGAATCCTCCCTCTGGCATGGATGTGTGTGCTGTCCTTAGGTTAGTTATGTTTAAGTAGTTCAAAGTCTAGGGGACTGATGACCTCAGTTGTTAAGTCCCATAGTGCTTAGAGCCATTTGAACCATTTTTTGTTTGTTCGTGGGGTCCAGTGGTTGTTTGCACAAATAGAGGCGTTCTTGCGATCTATCTTCACAAGCCTTTGACAGAGAAGGACAAAAATTCTCAATAACTACTATACGACATACAGGCATTCTAGCGATTTGTTGTTACAAGCCTTTAAAATAGAAGGATAAAAATTCTCAATACCTATTGTACGATACACAGTCCCATCATCGATCCCATACAGAGAGAATTTAAACATTTAGGTGACGAAGGAACAGCAATAATTTACAACGATCGACAGAGAGGATTCATTGTCCTATAAACCAAGAACCACTTCTTGCTACATTTGCAGGCATGGAGCACGTGATGAAACTGGTGGTACAAACAGTAAAGTTACTGAAGTACAATCATTATTCCCCTGTAAATCATAAGTTTTCAATTGAACGAAGAGTATGGAGACTTATACACTCTAGGACCAAGAAACGACGCATCACGAAGAAGTCATCCCAATGGGACAGAAGTCGGTAGATATGATGTAATTGTACAGACAAACAAATGAGCAGAATTTCAGAAAAAATGGGTGATTTATTCAAAAGAAAGAGATTCACAAATTGAGCTAGTCAGTAACACGTTGGTCCACCCCTGGTCCTTATGCAAGCAGCTATTCGGCTTGACATCGATTGACAGAGCTGTTTAATGTCCTCCTGAAGGATACGGTGGCAAATTCTGTCGAAATGGAATGTTAGACCGTCAAAATCCCGAGCTGGTAGGGGGCCTACCCTTAACGCTCCAAACGTTCTCAGTTGGGGAGAGATATCGCAACCCTACTGGCCGATGTAGAATTTGGCGATCACGAAGACAAGCACCAGATTCCTTGCACGTGCGGGCGAGCATTACCGTGCTGAAATGTTATCCCAAGGATGAGTTGCTATGGAGGGCAGCAGAACGGATCGTAGAATATCATAGACGTATCGCTGTGCTGTATGGGTGCCTCAGATGACAACCAAACGGGTCGTATTATGAAACGAAATGGCACCCCAAAACACCACTTTTGGCTGACAGGCCGTATGGCTGGCGACAATCAGGTTGGTATCGTACTGCTGTCCGGCGAGTCTCCACATTGGTGCTCAGTGCGAAGCGGGACTCGTCACTGAAGACCATTCTACTTCAGTGACTAGGATTCCAAGCTGAATTTGCGCGACACCACTGAAAAACAACTTATTCGTGTACAGATGGCAATGGAAGTCAGCGCAAGGGACGCAGCGAGCTCAGCTCTGTTTTCTGTGAACCGCCTACTATTAATCCCTGTGCTTATTGAAGCACCAGTTGCACATCCGATCGATGATAATGATGAATCTGGGACTCTGAGTGCGTGGCTGGTCCCGGAGGAGGTTCGAGTCCTCCCTCGGGCATGGGTGTGTGTGTTTGTCCTTAGGATAATTTAGGTTAAGTAGTATGTAAGCTTAGTGACTGATGACCTTAGCAGTTAAGTCCCATAAGGTTTCACACACACACACACACAATGAGTGCCTCTCTGCCGATTTCTAGGTTCTCACGTTCTGTCAATCAGCCATGGTTCACCCATTCCTGCCGACATCGTCGAATAGTAAATCGCTCCTATTCAAACGTTGAGTGCAGCACGGATTCAGAAAGTATCGTTCTTGTGAAACACAACTAGCTCTCTATACTCGTGAAGTAATAAGTGCTATCGACAGGGGATGTCAAATTGATTCTATATTTTTAGATTTCCAGAAGGCTTTCGACACCGTTCTTCACAAGCGTCTTCTAACCAAACTGCGTGCCTACGGAGTATCGCCCTAGTTGTGCGACTCGATTAGTGATTTCCTGTCAGAAAGGTCACAGTTCATAGTAACAGACGGAAAGTCATCGAGTAAAACAGAAGTAATATCCGGCGTTCCCCAAGGAAGTGTTATAAGCCCTCTATTGTTCTCCAATCTGAGTAGCCATCTTACATTGTTTGCAGATGATGCTGTCATTTACCGTCTTGTTAATTCATCAGATGATCACAACGACTTGCAAAATGATTTAGATAAGATATCTGTATGGTGCGAAAAGTGACAATTGACCCTGAACAAAGAAAAGTGCGAAGTTATTCACATGAGTACTAAAAGAAATCAGCTAAATTTCGATAACGCGGTAAGTCACACAAATGTGAAGGCTGTAAATTCATCTAAATACATAGGGATTACAATTACAAATAACCTAAATTGGAACGATCACATAGTTAATACTGTGGGTAGAGCAAACCAAAGACTGCGATTCATTGGCAGAACACTTAGATGGTGCAACAGATCTACTAAAGAGATTGCTTACACCACGCTTGTCCGCCCTATTCTGGAGTATTGCTGTGCGGTGTGGGATCCGCATCGGGTGGGACTTTCGGATGACATCGAGAAAGTACAAAGAAGGGCAGTTCGTTTTGTATTATCGAAAAATAGTGGAGTTACAGGTACCCGTGGTCTAGGGGTGGCGTCTTTGATTCATAATCAAAACGTCTTCGGACCCGGGTTCGATCCCCGCCAATGCCTAAATTTTGACAAATAATCAGCATTGGCGGCCGAAGACTTCCGGCATAAGAAGTCAGCCTCATTCTGCCAACGGCCTTGGCAAAGAGGGCGGAGGAGCGGATAGAGATTCAGGGCACTCTCTTGTCCTAGGGGTGGGAAATTGCCCCTAAAGGCGGAAGAATCAGCAATGATCAACGACATGAGGGTGCAGAAGGCAATGGTAACCACTGCATTAAAGACACGTAACGTGTATCCACAGGACATGTGGCCTGTAATTGAAGAAGTGTCATGATGATCTCTCCAATGACAAAAGATTCCGGGATAGTCCCCCATTCGGATCTCCGGGAGGGGACTGCCAAGGGGGAGATAACCATGAGAAAAAGAGTGAATAATCGACGAAAGGATAACGTTCTACGAGTCGGGGCGTGGAATGTCAGAAGCTTGAATGTGGTAGGGAAACTAGAAAATCTGAAAAGGGAAATGCAAAGGCTCAATATAGATATAGTAGGGGTCAGTGAAGTGAAGTGGAAGGAAGACAAGGATTTCTGGTCAGATGAGTATCGGGAAATATCAATAGCAGCAGAAAATGGTATAACACGTGTAGGATTCGTTATGAATTGGAAGGTAGGGCAGAGGGTGTGTAACTGTGAACAGTTCAGTGTCCGGGTTGTTCTAATCAGAATCGACAACAGACCAACACCGACAACGATAGTTCAGGTATACATGCCGACGTCGCAAGCTGAAGATGATCAGATAGAGAAAGTGTATGAGGATATTGAAAGGGTAATGCGGTATGTAAAGGGGGACGAAAATCTAATAGTCATGGGCGACTGGAATGCAGTTGTAGGGGAAGGAGTAGAAGAAAAGGTTACAGGAGAATATGGGCTTGGGACAAGGAATGAAAGACTAATTGAGTTCTGTAACAAGTTTCAGCTAGTAATAGCGAATACCCTGTTCAAGAATCACAAGAGGAGGAGGTATACTTGGAAAAGGCCGGGAGATACGGGAAGATTTCAATTAGAGTACATCATGGTCAGACAGAGATTCCGAAATCAGATACTGGATTGTAAGGCGTACCCAGGAGCAGATATAGACTCAGATCATAATATAGTAGTGATGAAGAGTAGGCTGAAGTTCAAGACATTAGTCAGGAAGAATCAATACGCAAAGAAGTGGGATACGGAGGTACTGAGAAATGACGAGATACGTTTGAAGTTCTCTAACGCTATAGATACAGCAATAAGGAATAGCGCAGTAGGCAGTACAGTTGAAGAGGAATGGACATCTCTCAAAAGGGCTATCACAGAAGTTGGGAAGGAAAATATAGGTATAAAGAAGGTAGCTGCGAAGAAACCATGGGTAATAGAAGAAATACTTCAGTTGATTGATGAAAGGAGGAAGTACAAACACGTTCCGGGAAAATCAGGAATACAGAAATACAAATCACTGAGGAATGAAATAAATAGGAAGTGCAGGGAAGCTAAGACGAAATGGCTGCAGGAAAAATGTGAAGATATCGAAAAAGATATGATTGTCGGAAGGACAGTCTCAGCATACAGTAAAGTCAAAAGAACCTTTGGTGACATTAAAAGCAACGGTGGTAACATGAAGAGTGTAACGGGAATTCCACTATTAAATGCAGAGGAGAGAGCAGATAGGTGGAAAGAATAAATTGAAAGCCTCTATGAGGGTGAAGATTTGTCTGATATGATAGAAGAAGAAACAGGAGTCGATTTAGAAGAGATAGGGGATCCAGTATTAGAATCGGAATTTAAAAGAGCTTTGGAGGACTTACCGTCAAATAAGGCAGAAGGGATAGATAACATTCTATCAGAATTTCTAAAATTATTGGGGGAAGTGGCAACAAAACGACTATTCACGTTGGTGTGTAGAATATATGAGTCTGGCGATATACCATCTGACTTTCGGAAAAGCATCATCCACACAATTCCGAAGACGGCAAGAGCTGACAAGTGCGAGAATTATCGCACAATCAGCTTAACAGCTCATGCATCGACGCTGCTTACAAGAATAATATACAGAAGAATGGAAAAGAAAATTGAGAATGCGCTAGGTGACGATCAGTTTGGCTTTAGGAAAAGTAAAGGGACGAGAGAGGCAATTCTGACGTTACGGCCAATAATGGAAGCAAGGCTAAAGACAAATCAAGACACTTTCATAGGATTTGTCGACCTGGAGAAAGAGTTCGACAATATAAAATGGTGCAAGCTGTTCGAGATTCTGAAAAAAGTAGGGGTAAGCTATAGGGAGGGACGGGTCATATACAATATGTACAACAACCAAGAGGGAATAATAAGAGTGGACGATCAAGATGAAGTGCTCGTATTAGGAAGGATGTAAGACAAGGCTGTAGCCTTTCGCCCCTACTCTTCAATCTGTACATCGAGGAAGCAATGATGGAAATAAAAGAAAGGTTCAGGAGTGGAATTAAAATACGAGGTGAAAGGATATCAATGATACGATTCGCTGATGACATTGCTATCCTGAGTGAAAGTGAAGAAGAATTAAATGATCCTCTGAACGGAATGAACAGTCTAATGAGTACACAGTATGGTTTGAGAGTAAATCGGAGAAAGACGAAGGTAATAAGAAATAGTAGAAATGAGAACAGCGAGAAACTTAACATCAGGATTGATGGTCACGAAGTCAATAAAGTTAAGGAATTCTGCTACCTAGGCAGTAAAATAACCAATGACGGACGGAGCAAGGAGGATATCAAAAGCAGACTCGCTATGGCAAAAAAGGCATTTCTGGCCAAGAGAAGTCTACTAATATCAAATACCGGCCTTAATTTGAGGAAGAGATTTCTGAGGATGTACGTCTGGAGTACAGCATTGTATGGTAGTGAAACATGGACTGTAGGAAAACCGGAACAGAAGAAAATCGAAGCATTTGAGATGTGGTGCTATAGACGAATGTTGAAAATTAGGTGGACCGATAAGGTAAGGAATGAGGAGGTTCTACGCAGAATCGGAGAGGAAAGGAATATGTGGAAAACACTGGTAAGGAGAAGGAACAGGATGATAGGACATCTGCTAAGACATGAGAGAATGACTTCCATGGTACTAGAGGGAGCTGTAGAGAGCAAAAACTGTAGAGGAAGACAGAAATTGGAATACGTCGAGCAAATAATTGAGGACGTAGGTTGCAAGTGCTACTGTGAGATGAAGAGGTTAGCACAGGAAAGGAATTCGTGGCGGGCCGCATCAAACCAGTCAGTAGACTGACGACCAAAAAAAAAAAAAAAAAAAGTGGAGTTAGTGTCACAGACATGATACGTGAATTGGAGTGGCAATCATTAAAACAAAGGCGTATTTCGTTTCGACGGGGTCTTCTCATGAAATTTCAATCATCAGTTTTCTCCTCCGATTGCAGAAACATTATGTTTGGCACCCACCTACATAGGGAAAAATTATCATCACGATAAAATAAATCAAATCAGGTCTCGCACAGAAAAATTGAAGTGCTGGTTTTTCCCGCGTGACAGCTTCAATGTGGTTCATTGAACCCTCTGCCAGGCACTTTATTGTGAATAGCAGAGTAATCAGGTAGATGTAGATGTAGAGGTAGATGAAGATTACTCCAACCAGTTTCTTTGAGCCCAACTATACGTCCTCTCTCAAATGCTGAAATCTGCGTATATTCTTCACGCTCATGTCTGCGAAGCATAGTTGCTGTCCAACTGAGTACACGGAATGAAATTCGCAAAGTCTTTATGCCCTGGTATGACGACTTCCCCTGCTCAATATCCTTGCCAGCTGTGCCGTTAAATTGCGGTGCAGCGCCGCCAAAGCTTGCAGTTTTGCATTTACCGTCGCTGTGTGTCTGAATTAAATTTATGACCAATTCGCATAACTCCTTCACAGTGCTATGGTCCTTAGCTTTTTCTTTCTAGGAGTGTTTATTACTGCGAAGTACGTTGCTTACGTCAAGCGGCATGCTTGGAACGATTTTTCAATTTAAAACTACCTATTGTTGAATGCACGAAGAAAAAGGGAGCAGCAACGAAAATTAGATTACCGGAAAGGACTGCAGATTCCGCATACAGTGCGGCTGCATTGCCATTTAGATGTGGCGCTTCTGCAATTTTCATCTCTTCCCCCTCTTGATACTCAGAGAGCGGGGGATGGTTGTGACGGAACTGTACAGCCAGGCAAGAGAGGTATGGCATATGAACCAGGGTACAGTCGTGTGCCAAGTTCTTGGACGTCTCTGCCCCAACGTCGCAGATAGCAAAAGACAAGTTGTCAGTGGGTTAGTTATTTAAAAAATTTACTTTTGCTTCAACCTGTCCAACACAAATAGAGTACATGTTGCGAGACTACTACGTGTTTAGTAATCTGGCAGCTTGCACAGCTGAGTGGCGTAAACAACAAATGGCTAATATGATGGCTTCGGTGACAATGGGTACAATATGCAGTCTGGACTGGTATACTATCTGAACAACAGTAGCCACATCTGGGCCGTCTAAGAGACATAGCTACCACCTTTCCTTCAGGCTACTCCACATGCCACTGTGCAATCTTTCTGTGAACTACGACGACTACCACGTTTGTCTTGTTACATCTTTGCATAACACATCTTTCATCAAACGCGTCTAGCTTATGAAAATTCAGGAGCTTGTTCTTCACGGCATTCGAGAAACTTCCACTGTAAATTCTCCAGGAAGCAATCCAAGCTATCTTACAAACGGGTGACCTAACAACTCTGTCATCTGCAGGAACTATGATGATGTCGGTGTGGCTTGGAAACAGTTCTTTACGCTACCTAAACTCTCTTGAACGGCATATGATAAAAGTTGTAAAGAACAGTACCATCTTTTTAAATGGCACTAAGAAACTTTTTGCGGTGTAGGATTTCGCAACAGAGATCATCCACAGTTTAGTAATACCACGCCCTATTTGCATTCTATCATGTATGTAATCCGTGCTATGAAGATATTTCAGTTAAAATTAACCTTCTTGGTGCTGCAGTTACTTTTGTATTCGTTTGTGCACCAGCCGGACGCGTCGAGGTCATTAGGGTTCAAAACGGTTCAAATGGCTCTGAGCACTATAGGACTTAACATCTGAGGTCATCAGTCCCCTAGGACTTAGAACTACTTAAACCTAACTAACCTAAGGACATCACACACACCCATGCCCGAGGCAGGATTCGAACTTGCGACCGTAGCAGTCGCGCGGTTCCGGACTGAAGCGCCTACAACCGCTCGGCCACCGCGGCCGGCTATCATTAGAGTTTAGAATCAGTATTAACAATAATTTTTTTGTTCCATTGGTACGTTTGTTCACCTTCACGATGGTCAAGAATTCATCAGACTCTAAGTATCCAATCAGGCTGGGTTTCAAGGTAATTAAAATGTTACAGGAATACAATACCAACGGAGACATGAGTCTCGTCTGTTAATAAAATGGTTCAAATGGCTCTGAGCACTATGGGACTTAACATCGGAGGTCATCAGTCCCCTAGAACTTAGAACTACTTAAACCTAACTAACGTAAGGACATCACACACATCCATGCCCGAGGAAGGATTCGAACCTGCGACCGTAACGGCCGCGCGGTTCCAGACTGAAGCGCTCAGAACCGCTCGGTCACACCGGCCGGTTGCCTGTCAATACGTCTCTCATAAAGGTGCAATTGAAATGGGATACAAAAACAACGCTAAGCTGCTTTGCGGAATGTCTTGAATGTGGAAACTGAATCACCGTAGTACGCACCGTGTCGGTACAAGTTACGGGTACGATAAATGCATTTGGCAGGTGTGAGTCAGTGGCGTTAAAGACGGATGGCCAACAACCGGGCCCCGGTATTTCGTGGCAGTCCCGACAGAGGCGACAGCGAAAGAGCTGGGGGTGTTGCGCTTCGGGGCGGGCCCGGTCAACACGGGGGCAAATAAACCTGCCGGCGACCGGGAGCCCTCAAACACATTAGCCGGACGCCGTCGGCAAACAGCAGCCCGCAGCGCCAGTATGCACGGCGCAGAGCTGCTGCTGATTCTCTGTGCAGGGACACAGAGCGCAGGCCGCCCGTCAGTAAACGAACAACGTTTTTCCTATGTAATGGCGCGACTACAGCGGCAACAGTAAAAGACTGCAATGATTACTAATTTATTCATGAGAAGTATAGCAGAAAACATGGAAAAATATAGCACCTACATCAAGGGATCGAAGATTTTCGGACGCACAGTGCCGTTCATAGACGCAAACTAATACACTACTGGCCACTAAAACAGCTACACCACGAAGACGACGTGCTACAGACGCGAAATTTAGTCGACCGGAAGAAAATGCTGTGATGTGCAAATGATTAGCTTTTCAGAGCATTCACAGAAGGTTGGCGCCTGTGGCGACACCTACAACGTGCTGACATGAGGAAAGTTTCCAACCGATTTCTCGTTCACAAACAGCAGTTAACCGGCGTTGCCTGGTGAAACGTTCTTGTGATGTCTCGTGTAAGGAGGAGAAATGCGTACCCTCACGTTTCCGACTTTGATAAAGGTTAGATTGTAGCCTATCGCGACTGCGGTTTATCGTATCGCGACCTTGCTGCTCGCGTTGGTCGAGATACAATGAGTGTTAGCAGAATATGGAATCGGTAGGTTCAGGAGGGTAGTACGGAACGTCGTGCTGGATCCCAATGGCCTCGTATAACTAGCAGTCGAGATGAGAGGCGTCTTATCCGCATGGCTGTAACGGATCGTGCAGCCACGTCTCGATCCCTGAGTCAACAGATGGGGACGTTTGCAAGACAGCAACCATCTGCACGAACAGTTCGACGACGTTTGCAGCAGCATGAACTATCATCTCGGAGACCATGGCTGCGGTTGACGCTGCATCACAGACGGGAGCACCTGCGATGGTGAACTCAACGAGGAACCTGGGTGCACGAATGGCAAAACGTCATTTTTTCGGATGAATCCAGGTTCTGTTTACAGCATCATGATGGTCGCATCCGTGTTTGGCGACATCGCGGTGAGCGCACATTGGAAGCGTGTATTCGTCATCGCCATACTGGCGTACCGTCCGGCGTTATGGTATGGGGTGCCATTGCTTACACGTCTCGGTCACCTCTTGTTCGCATTGACAGCACTTTGAACAGTGGACATTACGTTTCAGATTGTTACGACCAGTGGCTCTACCCTTCATTCGATCCCAGCGAAACCCTACATTTCACCAGAATAATGCACGACCGCATGTTGCAGGTCCTCTACGGGCCTTTCTGGATTCAGAAAATGTTCGACTGCTGTCCTGGCCAGCACATTCTCCAGATCTCTCGCCAATTGAAAACGTCTCGACAATGGTGGCCGAGCAACTGGCTCGTCACAATACACCAGTCACTACTCTTGATGTACTGTGGTATCGTGTTGAAGCTGCATGGGCAGCTGTTTCTGTACACGCCATCCAAGCTCTGAGTCAATGCCAGGCGTATCAAGGCCGTTATTACGGCCAGAGGTGGTTGTTCTGGATACTGATTTCTCAGGATCTATGCACCCAAATTGCGTGAAAATGTAATCACATGTCAGTTCTAGTATAATATATTTGTCCAGTGAATACCCGTTTATCATCTGCATTTCTTCTTGGTGTAGCAATTTGAAAAGCCAGTAGTGTAGCATGTAGGAATAATTATCGTAACTGTTACAACATATAATTTTCGGTGGAGGTGTTTCACTAGGTATTCATATTCTTTGGACCAACTCGACTTTCCTGCCGAAAGCGTGACAATGTGGTCTAGTTGTCACAGCCAGACAATTCACTCATGTCTTACTAGTGACTGGTCAGTCAAGTATACGTCGTGCATGCTCTTTTCACTTATCTTGCGTCTTCTAAAGCTGCGTCTTTGCACAAAAATTATTACACCGTCATAGGTCCGATGAGGGCACTCGCCTTGACTGTCATTACGCTTGCCACAAGTTTAATGGAGCTGCTTGACCACTGCCAACGCATACTTCATTACTTTTTAGTGGTGTCATGAATCTCTTTACGTATGACAGTATCTATCAATGTGCAATGTATAACCACAAGCACTTTGAAAGTAATGAGACTCAACTAAAGTAGAAAGAAAAATCACTCTCGTAGTATGTACGTCTTTCTCCGTGCATGTTCACTGTCAAACTGACGTCATCGCTTCGTGTCAGCTCGTTCTGAAATCTGTTCTAAAAAGCTAGGCAGTCAGAAGCTAGAAAAGGCAATGCTTCCTTATAAGAGTATGCCCTGGACAGCCAACGGAAGATGAGGAAAACTATTCCTCCGTCATTTGACGGGACGGACCAAATAGAGTTCGTCCTATATTGTATACCATTAATTTCCATGTAACGCAATATTTTACTGGAATAACTGTACCCCTTAAACCAACATCACATTGGAAACTTGGCAAATTTCAACATAGGGTCAATTAGCGAAAACATTGCAGCGTGACTTGTGCCATTTCTCATAAACGGTTGAGGAAACAAATCTAGCAAATGCAAAGTGTTGCACGGAATTTACATTTTGGTTATGAACTACATAATAAGCCCAGTCCTCCATAATCGGCGGTTGGTCGTGATTCTGGTGCGAATCCACGTAGATCGATTTTCGTGCACTAGTAAACGTGAAGAACAACGCTAGGTCTTTCACCTTTATGGCATGGTGTGGTGCTAATCCATTTAAATCGGGTTGCGTGCGCTAGTAAACGTTAGGAGCAACGACTCGTCTTCCACCTTTACAGCATTGCTTATTAAGTATACAAAGACAGTTACCCAGTTAATAGCGTGCGCTAATAAGCGTGAAGAACAACGCTATTTTATTCACTTCGCAGCATGGTTTTACATGCATGCAAAGACAATCGCCTACTTGGTATCACACAGCATGGTTTTACATGCATGCAAAGACAATCGCCTACTTAGTATCACACATCATACCTTTCAAAGCGTTCTTCGTGATATGTAGGTTCATAAACTTATTACTAACTGCGAGAGTCCCTTCTTCGATTTCTCTTACAAGTAATTTTATACCATGTGGACCATTCTTGTTCCCATACTTATCATCTCTTTCTACAATACACAATTACTCCTTCGAAAGTTCGGCTTCCTGTCTCGAACGATTATCGTTCCTGTACAGTTTATCATCCTATTTAAATGTTCCTTCACGCGATTCAGCCATATTTCATTGTATCGTGGGTCGGAAATCAGATATGTAATTGAGGATGTCAAATTAAACACCGTTCAGCGGTCAAATTTCCAACCTTATTTTATTTGGCACCAGTTTTAGCGTTTTACTACGCTATCTTCAGCCCCTGACCGACAGGTAGGAACAATCTATCTCGGTTGTGATAAAACCAGGGGTCAGCAATACTGGTATTAGTAGGTACATGCAACAGAGATCACTTCAACCATCACCTGTGTCGGCAGATGATAGCTGAAGTGATCACTGTGCCTGTTTGGAATTGGAACTTTTTTTTTTTTTTTTTTTTTGTCATCAGTCTACTGACTGGTTTGAAGCGGCCCGCCACGAATTCCTTTCCTGTGCTAACCTCTTCATCTCAGAGTAGCACTTGCAACCTACGTCCTCAATTATTTGCTTGACGTATTCCAATCTCTGTCTTCCTCTACAGTTTTTGCCCTCTACAACTCCCTCTAGTACCATGGAAGTCATTCCCTCATGTCTTAGCAGATGTCCTATCATCCTGTCCCTTCTCCTTATCAGTGTTTTCCACATATTCCTTTCCTCTCCGATTCTGCGTAGAACCTCCTCATTCCTTACCTTATCAGTCCACCTAATTTTCAACATTCGTCTATAGCACCACATCTCAAATGCTTCGATTCTCTTCTGTTCCGGTTTTCCCACAGTCCATGTTTCACTACCATACAATGCTGTACTCCAGACGTACATCCTCAGAAATTTCTTCTTCAAATTAAGGCCGGTATTTGATATTAGTAGACTTCTCTTGGCCAGAAATGCCTTTTTTGCCATAGCGAGTCTGCTTTTGATGTCCTCCTTGCTTCGTCCGTCATTGATTATTTTACTGCCTAGGTAGCAGAATTCCTTAACTTCATTGACTTCGTGACCATCAATCCTGATGTTAAGTTTCTCGCTGTTCTCATTTCTACTACTTCTCATTACCTTCGTCTTTCTCCGATTTACTCTCAAACCATACTGTGTACTCATTAGACTGTTCATTCCATTCAGCAGATCATTTAATTCTTCTTCACTTTCACTCAGGATAGCAATGTCATTAGCGAATCGTATCATTGATATCCTTTCACCTTGTATTTTAATTCCACTCCTGAACCTTTCTTTTATTTCCATCATTGCTTCCTCGATGTACAAATAGAAGAGTAGGGGCGAAAGGCTACAGCCTTGTCTTACACCCTTCTTAATATGAGCACTTCGTTCTTGATCGTCCATTCTTATTATTCCCTGTTGGTTGTTGTACATATTGTATATGACCCGTCTCTCTCTATAGCTTACCCCCACTTTTTTCAGAATCTCGAACAGCTTGCACCATTTTATATTGTCGAACGCTTTTTCCAGGTCGACAAATCCTATGAAAGTGTCTTGATTTTTCTTTAGCCTTGCTTCCATTATTAGCCGTAACGTCAGAATTGCCTCTCTCGTCCCTTTACCTTTCCTAAAGCCAAACTGATCGTCACCTAGCGCATTCTCAATTTTCTTTTCCATTCTTCTGTATATTATTCTTGTAAGCAGTTTCGATGCATGAGCTGTTAAGCCGATTGTGCGATAATTCTCGCACTTGTCAGCTCTTGCCGTCTTCGGAATTGTGTGGATGATGCTTTTCCGAAAGTCAGATGGTATGTCGCCAGACTCATATATTCTACACACTAACGTGAATAGTCGTTTTGTTGCCACTTCCCCCAACGATTTTAGAAATTCTGATGGAATGTTATCTATCCCTTCTGCCTTATTTGACAAAGTCCTCCAAAGCTCTTTTAAATTCCGATTCTAATACTGGATCCCCCATCTCTTCTAAATCGACTCCTGTTTCTTCTTCTATCACATCAGACAAATTTTCACCCTCATAGAGGCATTCAATGTATTCTTTCCACCTATCTGCTCTCTCCTCTGCATTTAACAGTGGAATTCCCGTTGCACTCTTAATGTTACAACCGTTGCTTTTAATGTCACCAAAGGTTCTTTTGACATTCCTGTATGCTGTGTATGTCCTTCCGACAATCACATCTTTTTCGATATCTTCACATTTTTCCTGCAGCCATTTCGTCTTAGCTTCCCTGCACTTCTTATTTATTTCATTCCTCAGCGACTTGTATTTCTGTATTCCTGATTTTCCCGGAACATGTTTGTACTTCCTCCTTTCATCAATCAACTGAAGTATTTCTTCTGTTACCCATGGTTTCTTCGCAGCTACCTTCTTTGTACCCATGTTTTCCTTCCCAACTTCTGTGATGGCCCTTTTTAGAGATGTCCGTTCCTCTTCAACTGTACTGCCTACTGCGCTATTCCTTATTGCTGTATCTATAGCGTTAGAGAACTTCAAACGTATCTCGTCATTCCTTAGTACTTCCGTATCCCACTTATTTGCGTATTGATTCTTCCTGACTAATGTCTTGAACTTCAGCCTACTCTTCATCACTACTATATTGTGATCTGAGTCTATATCTGCTCCTGGGTACGCCTTACAATCCAGTATCTGATTTCGGAATCTCTGTCTGACCATGATGTAATCTAATTGAAATCTTCCCGTATCTCCCGGCCTTTTCCAAGTATACCTCCTCCTCTTGTGATTCTTGAACAGGGTATTCGCTATTACTAGCTGAAACTTGTTACAGAACTCAAGTTTTCTCCTCTTTCATTCCTTGTCCCAAGCCCATATTCACCTGTAACTTTTTCTTTACTCCTTCCCCTACAACTGCATTCCAGTCGCCCATGACTACTAGATTTCGTGCCCCTTCACATACTGCATTACCCTTTCAATATCCTCATACACTTTCTCTATCTGTTCATCTTCAGCTTGCGACGTCGGCATGTATACCTGAACTATCGTTGTCGGTGTTGGTCTGCTGTCGATTCTGATTAGAACAACCCGGTCACTGAACTGTTCACAGTAACACACCCTCTGCCATACCTTCCTATTCATAACGAATCCTACACCTGTTATACCATTTTCTGCTGCTGTTGATATTACCCGATACTCATCTGACAAGAAATCCTTGTCTTTCTTCCACTTCACTTCACTGACCCCTACTATATCTAGATTGAGCCTTTGCATTTCCCTTTTCAGATTTTCTAGTTTCCCTACCACGTTGAAGCTTCTGACATTCCACGCCCCGACTCGTAGAACGTTATCCTTTCCTTGATTATTCACTCTTTTTCTCATGGTAGCCTCCCCCTTGGCAGTCCCCTCCCGGAGATCCGAATGGGGGACTATTCCGGAATCTTTTGCCAATGGAGAGATCATCATGACTCTTCTTCAATTACAGGCCACATGTCCTGTGGATACACGTTACGTGTCTTTAATGCAGTGGTTTCCATTGCCTTCTGCATCCTCATGTCGTTGATCATTGCTGATTCTTCCGCCTTTAGGGGCAATTTCCCACCCCTAGGACAAGAGAGTGCCCTGAACCTCTATCCGCTCCTCCGCCCTCTTTGCCAAGGCCGTTGGCAGAATGAGGCTGACTTCTTATGCCGGAAGTCTTCGGCTGCCAATGCTGATTATTTATCAGAATTTAGGCAGTGGCGTGGATCGAACCCGGGACCGAAGACGTTTTGATTATGAATCAAAGACGCTACCCCTAGACCACGGGTATTATTTGGAATTATTACATTCTTCTTAAGGTCTGTGGGTCAAATACCTTGCACGCCAGATGGAATACTTTTGTCATGGCTGGCTCTTCCAAGTATATCAGTATTTCATGATAGTGATGAGTGACTGCAAATCTTTAATTTTCTCAAACACGTTTTTTACGGTATTTCACTACTGTTCACATGACGAGATGACATTCTACAGCCTGTATCACTTGTCCTGACTGGAGGATAGGAATTGCAGCTGTTGCACTTACTGTGTTCACCTCAAGTGCTCACAAAACTCTGATGGAGAAGGTAAATATGTATATTTTTTCAGTCTGTACAACATCAACAAACGCACAAATTTAGGATGTGAATTCAAATTGTGTAATTTACTTGTCCTGTAATCGTATGAATTATTTTGATTCTGTTGTTTAGTGAGAAGTTGATACTAGATTTCCCAGCTTTTAATATCTCTAGAGTGTTATCATTAAGATGTCGGCTTATTTCAGGGGATACTGTTCAATATATAAGTTTTGTTGTTTTGTTTCTGATACAGTTTCCTTTTGTCTACGGTAGGCTTATACTCTTGTGATACATTAGTATGTAAATAGATTTTTTTTCAAGAGCTTGTCTAAAAGGATATCTGTACAAAATACATTTTAAATCTGTGGTTTGAGATACAGGGTATTCTAAAGTATCGTGATCCACTCTCACTTGCCTTCTTAAAACTAAGTGAATTTCTAAATTTCTTTTATTAATGTCTCGTTCGTGAAACTCTTAGAAAACAGTTATTATATCATTTATGTACATATGGAGTCTTCAAAATAGGTTGCTTTTCTGAACCATGATAAAAAAAGTGTTCTCTAAGACATATTCAAAAAGAAGCTGGGGTGGTACTTAAAGCACTTGTGCAGCAGTATGAATTAAAAGAGATATGTCGATTTTAGAATTTTAGCGGACCAAAACTTATATATTTTAGCTGCTGCTCGTGTTTTCTAGAGTACATTTATCTGGAGAATTTCTCTAAAATAATTGTAAATACATTGTTTGGTTGTGATATTCAAGTGTTTCAGCGGAATCAAATGATCGGTTTGTTCAAGTGTCTACAAGGGGCATGGACTTCTATGATAGTTTTACATAGAGACTGCAGACCGCATTATATATGAAGCAGTTGTTGACAGGAAGGAGCGTAAGATATTAGGCTTAGTTTGACGTTTGTTGCTTTTTACAGTTCCATCGATGTGTAATTTCAATGAGTGTCTGGAATAAGTAATCAAATGACAGCCACAGATACGCAAATAATAATCTCCATGTAGTATACGATCTCACAGAGCTATCCACGTCAGTTGCTACCTTCCAATTGTAAGTAGGTAAAATGACGTTCCCAGCCACAGTGGCAAAAATGCTTGGATTCAGTATAGTAAGTAATATAGTAAGTACTAGACTGGGAGAGGAAGCTCAGTCCTTGAAGAAAAATCACACATCACATACATTATTTCTCAAGTCAACATCCCTTTTTCTCCACACATACTAATCGTGCAGGGTTGTGTAGTGAGAGGTTTCTTAACCGGCTTCTGACAATGCATACCTACTTTACTCTAAACCTAACCATTTGTGAAGTGTTTTAACGTAAGATAGACTTGTAGCTAACATAGGCCAAAGGGCATCGTTGATGCCCATCTTGATATCTACAGTATTTTATGAAGCTGACTTATTAATCACGAATAAAAGACTGAATTTTCATATTACCTTGTTACAAATATCGTTTAATTTGTTTTAAAGTACTTATTAACTGGATTATTTATATAAAGCATTGTCATAGGTAATAACGGTGATCACTGGGGTAGTCCATTATCTCTGCCCGTCGTACAACTTGACTTTTCTAAACAAATACACTTTCCGAAATGACAAACATATTTGTTATTGTCGTCTTGAAGTGTTATTTACCTGTTGCTATTAGGGCCTAACGTGCTTACTGTAATTTTGTTCAAAATTAAGTACACACAAGGATGTATCAAAAATCCATGATTATCATTTCAAGTCGTTCGGTTAATTTTTAAAGATGTTCTCTCTTTACTTCCACAACGACCTCATCCCAACGACCACACGTATTCAAACACTGTCATTATTTAAAACTATAAAACTGCGAAAGTCTTGCACTGACATGAGTAATCAGAGAGAGAAAATGAAATAAAACATGCAACTGAGGGCGAGCGAGACAGATAGTAATGACGGGACACGGCAGCAGAACATGACACAATATGTTAGCGTCGGCATAGCAGCGATCGTAATTAGGAGCTGCCATTGTGATTTCGGATGGTTTGACTGTCGTAATTAGTGAGCAACAAGATAATTATCTGTTTCTACGATTAACTAACCATCTTCCACTGACCGTTCTTTTTATTTAAATTCATTTAAGGTTTGTCAGTAGGATCCCTAAACTGTAGGACGACCAAGTTTTCCGAAGACTGACTGCCCAGAAACGATAACACCTTGACGGCGGAGAACCTCAGGTCCCACTGCGGCAGAGCTCCTGCTTTGGTGTTATGTACAACCTCTGGTTCTGAAGAAGACAGCCGACTAAACCCAACCGTACTCGTTTGCATGGTTTTGGGCAAATTACTTAGTTAATTAAGTTTGCCAGACACTGACTCATTCTGACAAAATTACAGACCAATAGCGTTAACATCGGTTTGTTGCAGGATTCTCGAACATATTCTCAGTTCGAATATAATGAATTTCCTTGAGACAGAGAAGTTGCCGTCCATGCATCAGCACGGCTTTAGAAAGCATCGAACCTGCGAAACGCAACTCGCCCTTTTTTCACATGATATCTTGCGAACCATGGATGAAGGGTATCAGACGGATGCCATATTCCTTGACTTCTGGAAAGCGTTTGACTCGGTGCCCCACTGCATACTCCTAACCAAGGTACGAGCATATTGGATTGGTTCCCAAGTATGTGAGTGGCTCGAAGACTTCTTAAGTAATAGAACCCAGTACGTTGTCCTCGATGGTGAGTGTTCATCGGAGGTGAGGGTATCATCTGGAGTGCCCCAGGGAAGTGTAGTAGGTCCGCTGTTGTTTTATATCTACATAAATGATCTTTTGGATAGGGTGGATAGCAATGTGCGGCTCTTTGCTGATGATGCTGTGGTGCACGGGAAGGTGTCGTCGTTGAGTGACTGTAGGAGGATACAAGATGACTTGGACAGGATTTGTGATTGGTGTAAAGAATGGCAGCTAACTCTAAATATAGATAAATGTAAATTAATGCAGATGAATAGGAAAAAGAATCCCGTAATGTTTGAATACTGCATTAGTAGTGTAGCGCTTGACACAGTCACGTCGATTAAATATTTGGGCGTAACATTGCAGAGCGATATGAAGTGGGACAAGTATGTAATAGCAGTTGTGGGGAAGGCGGATAGTCGTCTTCCGTTCGTTGGTAGAATTTTGGGAAGATGTAGTTCATCTGTGAAAGAGACCGCTTATAAAACACTAATACGACCTATTCTTGAGTACTGCTCGAGCGTTTGGGATCCCTATCAGGTCGGATTGAGGGAGGACATAGAAGCAATTCAGAGGCGGGCTGCTAGATGTGTTACTGGTAGCTTTGATCATCACGCGAGTATTACGGAAATGCTTCAGGAACTCAGGTGGGTGTCTCTAGAGGAGAGGAGGCGTTCTTTTCGTGAATCGCTACCTAGGAAATTTAGATAACCAGCATTGGAGGCTGACTGCAGTACAATTTTACTGCCGCCAACTTACATTTCGCGGAAAGACCACAAAGATAAGATAAGAGAGATTAGGGCTCTTACAGAGGCATATAGGCAGTCATTTTTCCCTCGTTCTGTTTGGGAGTGGAACAGGGAGAGAAGATGCTAGTTGTGGTACGAGGTACCCTCCGCCGCACACCGTATGGTGGATTGCGGTGTATGTATGTATGTAGATGTAGATGTAGATGTAGACAGCTGCAACGGCGTCTGCAGCTCCTCTTTGGTCTATTAATACGCAAAAGACTTTTTCAGACCTCACACAGAGGGTTCGCTTACAAAGGAAAATGCCACGTTGGTAAAACTTACTAATTTCTGATTTAGTTGCAGTTATGACCAGAAAAAATGTGAAGAATACCTCTATACTAAAGCATCATTAATGTCTGATATCTCTTTTTCGCCCTTACAAACCACATACAATCACGAATCAAAATAAAGTCAAAATTAATATGCTATCGTTGTTGGCTACAGGCCTCGTTAATCTCCAGTTAAGCTGATTCTTATATGGGAATAAATTTTTCTCCCTGCTCTCGCAGATACTGACGGACGGTTCGTCAGATAACGCCACTCGCAGGCAGGCACACGTAGAGTGTCGACAGCGGCCCTGCCTACTGCAGGTGGCGCTGGTCTGGGTGCCCGTGCCGACCGCTTCCGCCCCAGTCCACGGAGACTTAAGCGCCACTTAATGCTGAAAACTTCGTTAATCATTAATTTTCAGCGTCCTTCGCTCCACCTTCCCCGGAGCCTTTCCCCCGCCCTTGGCGAGGTCCGGGGGGAGCTCCGTCTGCCACGGGGACGAAACTTTTTAAACATTCATTCGAGCCAACATGCGCTACTACGGTGCTCTTTCTTCGCAACTTAACAATTTCCTGCGAGGGGAATGATCGCATAGATCATGCGAGCAGCCTGGAGGGAGTAAGGGTAAAGCGAGCTGGAGGATAGAGAGAGAGAGAGAGAGAGAGAGAGAGAGAGAGAGAGAGAGAGATACAACGAGCTGTTGCCAGATGCTTTTAAAATTTAAAACTTAAGTGCAAGTTAGATTAAACACGGGACGCAACGGCCAGCCCGAGGAGCAGGTAGCGGTAATTTATTCGGAAAACAAGGGCTGCCCACTAAATCATCACCGCAGCAGTTCCCTCGGCCTTGCAGTATTATGAAGCCTTACACCGAGCGAAGTCGTCAATGAGAATCTCCTCACTTTGAATGTCTCGCTCACAACATTCTGCCAAGAAAAAGACAGGGACAAACCGTAACACACAGTGAACGTTCCACTTCTGCCTCTGAAATGTCAGTTATGCTTCCTCAAACGAAATTTGGTAAATTAACATTCTTAAGGGCAAGTACAACTAGAAGCAATAAAGTGTTTCTGTTTTGCATATGCTCGGTTCTTACATCCATTCTACATTATTATCAGCAAGGATTATATATGCCCCAATATTTTATGGCAACGGCCTTGCCGCAGTGGATACACCGGTTCCCGTGAGATCATAGAAGTTAAGCGCTGTCGGGCGTGGTCGGCACTTGGATGGGTGACCATCCAGGGCGTCATGCGCTGTTGCCATTTTTCGGGGTGCACTCAGCCTCGTGATGCTAATTGTGGAGCAACTCGACCGAATAGTAGCGGCTTCGGTCAAGAATACAATCATAACGACCGGGAGAGCGGTGTGCTGACCCCACGCCCCTCCTATCCGCATCCTCCACTGAGGATGACACGGCGGTCGGATGGTCCCGGCAGGCCACTTGTGGCCTGAAGACGGAATGTGCTTCAATATTTTATTCTGTCCAATACGTGCTCCAGACATATCTCATCCATTTTCTATGAGCACCCAGAACAAGGGTAAAGGTTATCTTCACAAACCGAGAACCATAGAGAACCATAGTTATGCTACAGCACAAAAACAGACGTATCAGTTCTATATCGTTTCAAGAAAGTCAGAATATGCAATGGCTACTAACTAGTACTAAGTGTACGCAGAGCTATTTGTTGTGATATCCCGTAATTATTTCGTCGCTTTTCTTCTTGCAAGTCAAAAAGCGGATGGTTCTAGTATCCAAAAGCTTCCACTAGCATTCCGCCATTTAATACGCGATGCTTTCACTTGTGTTACCAGCCGGTATCAAAAACTACGAAAACATTAGTATATAAAGTAGTCGCTTGTGACGTCCTGTCAGAAGCGATACGTTCCTTTCCGAGCATTTGTATTAAAAATTATTGCACTGAGTCAAATCACCTTAAGCGTAAACAAATTTGTCATTTAAAAGTCGTGCACAGGACGAGTTATTGCTGGCACTTTAGCGCTAGGTAGCAGTGGCTGGTGTAACAGATGGTCTCTGTGGGAAAGAAAGTTGATGAGCCTACGACATGAACATAATCGTGTCTAAAAACGTTAACATTTTAGGAACCCAAAACTCAGGCTGTGACCGACCGTTTCTAGGCACTTCAGGCCAGAACCGCGCTGCTGCTAAGGTCATAGGTTCGAATCCAGCCTCGGGCATGGATGTGTGTGATGTCCTTAGGTTAGTTAGGTTTAAGTAGTTCTAAGTCTAGGGGACTGATGACCACAGATGTTAAGTCCCATAGTGCTTAGACACATTTGAACCAAAACTCAGAAATGTCTTGGAGATCACAAAAACATGCTACAGTGGTACAAATCAACAATAAATATGATTTAGTAATATTAAATGGGGATCGTTCTGTAAAACGGGTCACCCACGAGAGTTTCCGAACTTATAACGATATCAAACTTATTGAATGGAGAGGCGGCCTCCACAGATAGCTCACATAAGAAGCAATGCAGCTGTAGTGGAAGAATTCATTAAATTGTTTAAGTTTAGACAGTTTGACCATCATTTACATCTCTAACTGTTTCCTCCTACGCGGAATATTAAGCCTTTATCTTCCTTCATCTTTACAGTGACCAAAGATATTACAGACAAGGATCCCTAGAAACTGAATAATGGATTTTCGTCCGATTTTTCACAGCCAAACCCTGAGTGGGAAATAGACAAACGGCGTATCAAATGGACCATTGTGAGGTCTGGTCTTAATTCTTTAAAAGTAATCTGCGCAGTTAAGAAAAACTTAATTAGTGATTTGAGGCAAATCGGAATATTTCACTGTCAGTCACTTAAACAAAGTGTTAAAATGTTCAGCTCTTCAAGGATAGGTACTCTGCCTATACAAAGTTGTACTGGTGTAGAAATTACGGAATCTTTCTTTCCTGTTGGAAAAATAAACTACATATCAGATTACAGCAAAAATTGGAACTTCTCTGGTTCCTCTTGATCTATAATCTTATACGCTTAATAATAATATAACATTCCGCCCCCTTAGCTAAGCGTTCTGCACGTGTGACTGCCTTGCAGAGGGCCTGAGTTCGATTCCCGGCCGGATGGGGGATTTTCAACCGCTAAGGAACTAGATGTTGTGTAGTCTTCGCCATCATTTCATCATCCACGACCACACAAATCGCCCAGTGTGGTGTCCACTTGAACAGACTGGAAAATCGTCGGCCGAGCTGCCTCAGATGAGGACTCCCGGCCGTTTGTACCATATGATCATTTGATCTCAATAATACAGTACAGATGGATATTCAAATATATTGTTCTTTATGATTTCTCAGCGAAATCTGAAAGTAAAAAAGTTTTGAAAAATGAACGCTCACATGTTTCGTAATATGATTTGTCTAAATGTAAGATATGAAAAATAGAAATATTTGACATACCTCGTTTGGTGTACATTATTTCGAGCATCATTCAAACGTGCGTCAAATGTTCTCCAATCTGTTTTATTTCTTAATTTTAAATAAATCATTCCACAAAATATTTGACCGTTTTGTTAACTTTTTTATGCTCCCCACTAAGTATGAACAGCGTATTTTTATTTCTGGGTGATTGTTTCTGTTTAAACTCCATTCTTCTCCGGATACTACAATATTCATAAGTACGAAATGTAATGACACATCTCCCAGGTTCAATTTTGTCACAAAAAGCAGTACACCCAGTGCCACGTTACGCAAGTCATTATAACGTTGCTACCAAAAGATATTCAAGATTAACGTTACACACATTCGTTGTTTAAGAATCAATCTCAGACTTGGAGAGTAGGGGCTGTCAGTGTTCCCCCAGAAAGATTTTTGACGTGCACTCGGAAATGGTAATAAACAAATGCGAGCTGCGATATGGATGGGTGCCGACATTAGCTGAGTGCCGGGCCTGCGGTCTTCTTTCGCATCTGACTTCCTTTGGCGGGCGCAGCCTTTCTGTCTCTCTCTCTCTCTCGCTGTCTCTCTCTGCTCCCTGAATTATAACTGCTGCTCAGGGAGCTATTAGCCAAATGACGTCTGTGCTTCACTTTCCTCCCTCCTCATCCCGCTGCCCAAACCACGCTCCCTCTACCCCTCTGACTCTGCAACTACGCAGATGGTCGGCGTGGTACGCGCCGACCCTTCTTCTGTCATGACGAACGCCTCAGCAACTCGCCATAGAGACAGAGAAGCGACAAAAACTGTAGTTGCACTCACTTTATTGGGTAGCTTCCGATGATTACGTATGGACATATTTCGAGGCTTGGTGGCAACTATTATTGCTGCTGACTACCATGGTATCGATAAGCCGTTCTTTTCTCTCTACCATACCGGCTCAAACATAAGTCACGTAGGCTCCTCTGGTCGTTCGACTATCTTAGCGGCAGCTTAAGTAATTGAATGTTTTTCCAGTTTACGGTAGTGTTGTTTTAGGTCAGTTCGTTGATACACATGTCCACCTACAATTTACCAATACCTATTAGGAATATTCTCATAAAATAATACATTTCCTCACAGTCGTTTAATGAACAAAGTAAGAGCATATGGACTATCAGATCAATTGTGTGATTGGATTGAAGAGTTCCTAGATAACAGAACGCAGCATGTCATTCTCAATGGAGAGAAGTCTTCCGAAGTAAGAGTGATTTCAGGTGTGCCGCAGGGGAGTGTCGTAGGACCGTTGCTAGTCACAGTATACATAAATGACCTTGTGGATGGCATCGGAAGTTCACTGAGGCTTTTTGCGGATGATGCTATGGTATATCAAGAGGTTGTAACAATGGAAAATTGTACTGAAATGCAAGAGGATCCGCAGCGAATTGATGCACGGTGCAGGGAATGGTAATTGAATCTCAATGTAGACAAGTGTAATGTGCTGCGAATACATAGAAAGATAGATCCCTTATCATTTAGCTACAAAATAGCAGGTCAGCAACTGGAAGCAGTTAATTCCATAAATTATCTGGGTCTACGCATTAGGAGCGATTTAAAATGGAATGATCATATAAAGTTGATCGTTGGTAAAGCAGATGGCAGACTGAGATTCATTGGAAGAATCCCAGGGAAATGCAATCCGAAAACAAAGGAAGTAGGTTACAGTACACTTGTTCGCCCACTGCTTGAATACTGCTCAGCAGTGTGGGATCCGTACCAGATAGGGTTGATAGAAGAGATAGAGAAGATCCAACGGAGAGCAGCGCGCTTCGTTACAGCATCATTTAGTAATCGCGACAGCGTTACGGAGATGATAGACAAACTCCAGTGGAAGACTCTGCAGGAGAGACGCTCAGTAGCTCGGTATGGGCTTTTGTTGAAGTTTCGAGAACATACATTCACCGAAGAGTCAAGCAGTATATTGTTCCCTCCTACGTATATCTCGCGAAGAGACGATGAGGGTAAAATCAGAGAGATTAGAGCCTACATAGAAGCATTCCGAGAATCCTTCTTTCCACGAACAATACGAGATTGGAATAGAAGGGAGAACCGATAGAGGTACTCAAGGTACCCTCCACCACACATCGTCAGGTGGCTTGCGGAGTATGGATGTAGATGTAGATGTTATTAACACTTCTTCATCGAGTATTGGATCTAAGGATCAACACAAATCCTACTTTCTCGCAATAGTGTCAAAAACGTAAAAGTTTAGCTTCCGACCCTCTGCCTCTACAATTTTCCTGACTATTCATGCCCTGACAATATCCAAAATAAACAATAGTAGCCGTAGTACTTCTCATGTATTTTTATTCAAACTAAACGAAAATTCAGCTAAATTTAGAAGAAAGGAAGGAATGTTAGGGTTTAAGGTCTTACGACATCGAGGCCATTAGAGACACAGCTTCTCATGTGTTTTTATACAAACTAAACGAAAATTAAGCTAAATTTAGAAGAAAGGAAGGAATATTTGGGTCCCGTCGACATTTAGACCATTAGAGACAGAGCACAAGCTCGGATTGTTTTAAAGATGGGGACGGGAAACGGCCATGCCCTTTCAAAGAAACTATCCAGCATTCGCTGGAGTGATTTGAGGAAATTACGATAAACCTAAACCTGAGCGAAATTTCGTTTGATAGTAAATGAAACTCTAAGTTCAAGTGATTGAAAATTGTGCATAACGATCGTATTTACAATTGTATTGTTAAGAGTATCATACGTAACGGATCGGATATCACACTACTCGTCACAGACGACGTATTAGCCTGTTTATCTGAAAATAGCTTTCCTTTTTTTCCCCTTGTATGATAATGTTATGCAAAATTAAAAATTGGTGGCACCTCATTTTGCTTTATCTTTTTTCCAACGCTAGAAGTGTCATTATGTAAATACTCAGGCGAAAAATGTTTGCTGCATGTCTTTTTACTGTCTTCTGCGTAGACAACGTTTCCTTTTCCAAAAAAAGCTAAATATTTCTGTGCACATCATTAATGCGAAATCTGTTCTTGTCAGTACTGAAGATTATGTAAACAGAAGTTGTGAACTTTTATCGGGAACGGAAATAAAATAAAGACAATATAATGAATATTTAATACATTTCCATGTATTCCTTTTCTCATTCTTTTCGTAATATTTATAAACTTACAGTATGCTCTAATAGGAGACAATTAGCATCTTCTTGATAACGATAGCACTTCTTAACTTCAACCTACAGTTTAATTACTTGACCTCTAAAACTGTTTCAGCACTCTTAAAGCAAAAAAACCTTGGAATTATTTCTGGTCATATGTAAGGTCCAGTCTCTCGTGGACTCGTTCTGAAACACAAGACGACATGCAGGAAGCAGGAATATTAAATACTGCAATAAAATAAACCTACGCGTGCGGATACTGTCACACCAATGTCTGACCGCCACAGAGACTCATAAATGAGAGATATGATATTAACACCCCGGTATTGTAAAATAAGACTACTTAAGGTGAGCAAGGCTCTAGGCCTTGAAGTAACTGCATTTACTTTTTATGATGAATATATTGCGAAATTGTTTCCTTCCGTAACCCACAATAATCGAGAACATCCTGTGAATCAAATGGTCCCGCTTGGTACAGGACACGGGTAATTGCTCTTTACAAGACCGGATGCACAGAATTACAGACCAGTGTCGCTGACAGCCGTCTGTGGCAGGATCCTGGCATTCTCACAGCTCAAACATTATGATCTTCTAGGAGGAAAGCAAGCTTCCCCCAAACAGTCGGGACAAGTTCAGGAAAAATCATTCGTGTGAAACACATCTTTTAGTATTCATTCATGCAGATCTAATTTTCTACAACAAATGCTTTAGCCAGAATAAACGGTATAAAGAATGACGAGGACTTGGTCGAAAATATAGATCAGCAAAAGGCAGCCTGTTTCAAATAAATCCATATATTGACGTTTCAAATAATTTAAAAGCGAGACAGTCTTAATACACACTTGTAACGAAATCAATCCACAATTCTGGATAACTTTGCGCATACCCGTCTTGCTATAGGACAAGAAAAATCTATGCAAAAACTCTTAGAAACAAACGATAACTCGCGCAGTTCCTGATGAGTGGTGTTTGGAGAGTTTAGATGAACTCTAGGAGGTGGATAGCATGAAAGAAAGTGGTTAGCACTGACGAGTTACAGATACGAACGCAGATACAGGGGCATCACGACAGAGCACACCACGTCAACATACATGAAACTGCGGTGCCAGCGGCTCACGGCGCAAGATGCGTAATCGCATTATAAACAGTTTGCAATATCACAATAGCTATGATCATTAACGAATTGGTAGGCAATTCATCATGAAGCTCGCGAAAGGAAGCTATAAGTTGTGCAAGAATCAGAGTTTATTACCTAATAGTTTCTTTAAAATCATTTGAGAAAAACTGCAGATCGGCAGCCTTGCGCGGCTTGCTTGTCACGTAGTCAAGCGAGTTTGACAATGTTCCACGTTTGGCACATGTTGCCAACCGTGCCAACTACTACTCCCTCCGCTCCAAAGCCATAGCTAATTTTAAACGAGCTACATTCATCACATTAATACAGGATTTTCAGAAACAGTCTGAAAAGCTTGTACGGTTGTTGAAAGAGAGGTGGGCCCGAGAAAAAACTGTTAAGAAAAAAATTCCATGCGTTGTGTCTTCGTTTCCGAGTTAATTAGCATTGAAGTTAGCTAATCAGTCCGTCGCGTGCGCAGATTCAAGTAGCCCGCCAGAGAGTGCGGCAGGAGGTGAGGCTAACAGCATTTACCGGCTTCCGGCAGGTCGTCGGCGACAGACGCGCGCCCTGCAGTCTTTCTGAAACGATTTTACAGAAACTTTTTTTTTTTTGGTCATCAGTCTACTGACTGGTTTGATGCTGCCCGTCACGAATTCCTTTCCTGTGCTAACCTCTTCATCTCACAGTAGCACTTGCAACCTACGTCCTCAATTAGTTGCTTGACGTATTCCAATCTCTGTCTTCCCCTACAGTTTTTGCCCTCTACAGCTCCCTCTAGTACCATGGAAGCCGTTCCCTCATGTCTTAGCAGATGTCCTATCATCCTGTCCCTTCTCCTTATCAGTGTTTTCCACATATTCCTTTCCTCTCCGATACTGCGTAGAACCTCCTCATTCCTTACCTTATCGGTCCACCTAATTTTCAACATTCGTCTATAGCACCACATCTCAAATGCTTCGATTCTCTTCAGTTCCGGTTTTCCCACAGTCCATGTTTCACTACCATACAATGCTGTACTCCAGACGTACATCCTCAGAAATTTCTTCCTCAAATTAAGGCCAGTATTTGACATTGGTAGACTTCTCTTGGCCAGAAATGCCTTTTTTGCCATAGCGAGTCTGCTTTTGATGTCCTCCTTGCTCCGTCCGTCATTGGTTATCTTACTGCCTACGTAGCAGAATTCCTTAACTTCATTGACTTCGTGACCATCAATCCTGATGTTAAGTTTCTCGCTGTTCTCATTTCTACTACTTCTCATTACCTTCGTCTTTCTCCGATTTACTCTCAAACCATACTGTGTACTCATTAGACTTTCCATTCCGTTCAGCAGATCATTTAATTTTTCTTCACTTTCATTTAAGATAGCAATGTCATCAGCGAATCGTATCATTGATATCCTTTCACCTTGTATTTTATTTCCACTCCTGAACCTTTCTTTTATTTCCATCATTGCTTCCTCGATGTACAGAAACTATCCCGTACAAAAAAAAAAGAAAAAATTATTTTAGCGCTACTCATAGCATAGCGTCAGGAGGTGTAGGCACTCCTTCCGCGGGCCTGTCGCTAGGCGGCTCTGCATTCGCGGGGAACGTTCCAGTAGTGTACACTGAAGCACCTAAGAAAATTGTATGGGCATGCGATTCAAATACTGAGATATGTAAACAGGCAGAATACGGCGCTGCGGTCGGCAATAAAGCAACAAGTATCCGGCGCAGTTGTGAGATCGTCTACTACTTTTACAGTGGCAGGTTATCAAGATATCAGTGACTTTGAACGTGGTGTTATAGTCGGCGCAAAAGCGATGGTACACAGCACCTTCTAGGCACCAATGAAGTGGGGATTTTCCCGTACGACCATTTCACGAGTGTGCCTTGAATATCAGAAATCCGGTAAAACATCAAAGCTCCGACATCGCTGCAGCCGGAAAAAGGCCCTGCAACAACGGGACCAACGACGACTACAGCGAATCCTTCAAGGGGGCAGAAGTGCAACCCTCCTGCAAATTGCTGTAGGTTTCAATGCTGAGCCATCAACAAGTGTCAGCGTGCGGAACCTTCAAGGTGGCAGAAGTGCAACCCTCCTGCAAATTGCTGTAGATTTCAATGCTGAGCCATCAACAAGTGTCAGCGTGCGGAATATTCAACGAAACTTCATCGATATGAGCTTTCGGAATGTTCAGCCCGGTGGAGGCTCTGTAATGGTGTAGGGCGTGCGCAGTTGGAGTGATATGCGACTACTGACGCGTCTAGATACGATTCTGACAGGTGACACACGCGTAAGCATACTGTCTGATCACCTGCATCCATTCACGTACATTGTGCTTCTGACGAACTTTAGGGCAATTCCAGCAGGCAGTTCTTCTCACAGCCCACACGTCCAGAATTGCTACAGAGTGACTCCAGGAACACTCTTCTGAGTTTAAACACATGCGCTGGTCACCAGACTCCCAGACATTAACATTATTTAGCATATCTGGGATGCCTTGCAAGTTACTGGAGACAGCTCCACCTCCCTGTACTCTTACCGATTTATGGACAGCTCTAAACCATTCATGGTGTCAGTTCCATCCAGCACTATTCCAGAGATTAGTCGAGACCATGTCACATCGTGTTGTGGCACTTCTGCGTTCTCGCGGGGGCCCTGCACTATATTAGGTAGGTGTACCAGTTTCTTTGGCTCTTTAGTGTTTATACTAGTCGGATCTCACACAATTTTAAAATGGTGTATCTGTAAGATTAAGACAAGATAAGTGAACTATGCAATCTGTATTGAAAATGTAAAACGCAGACGTCCTTCAAAGCAATTATGAAGGATCGGCTCACGTAAAGGAAGCAAATAAAATGTACTGACGAAGATCGAAAAACAGCTTAACATGCACAATAACATCTATAGGGGCACATATCAATCAATAATACAGGCTAAAATATACGAGATAAAAGATAACATAAGCTCACCTAATATGTAGCCGTTAATTATCAGAAACTTTTTAAAGCTTGCGTAATGACTTCGCAGTCTTCGCTGACGAGAGCTCTTTGCTTATTACTTTCACGCGAAAGAAAAAGTGGCACTTCATCAAGTGGAAAATTAATCTACCAGCAAGTGTAAGTTTACGTTCCACACATCCTAAACCACCTGTTCCTAAAACAGTTTTGTCAGTGCTGTCTAAACAGGCATAAAGTATATCACCAAATAGATTTGAGATGGAAGACAGTTTCTATTTAAGAACTACTTCAGCCTGTAAAGAATGTTTAAAACGGATTCGGACGGGTAAGTCAAATAACAAAGGCCATTTATTGAGCAGAAGTTCTTTATGGCAGTGAAGGTTGCAGCTGTTGTGTCGTTGTCAGACGGCATTTCACTCACAAGGTTTGAGCACACTTCACACAGCTACTCTGTTTATTAAGCTGTTTGACAAAGTAACCTGCTATGTCATAAACTACACATCGTCTTGGAATGTTGTCTCTATATGCAATAGGAAGATCATTTTCCCAATCAGATATCATTATTTGTCATTAATTTTGTCCTCAGCAGATCAGTTAATGCATTTGTTTCGTACCTCCATTTCTTTAGCACATAAACGCATCCGATTAACAAATGAAATAAAGGATTGTTCTGAATCCGTCCCAAAGTCAGAAAGCATGGATGCGTGTGATGTCCTTAAGTTAGTTATGTTTAAGTAGTTCTAATTTCTAGGGGACTGATGACCTCAGATGTTACGTCCCACAGTGCTCAGAGCCATTTGAACCAATAGTTCACTGCCGCTGAAATTCTCAAGACTATTTTTTTTGGAAAACTTTAATTGCATTTGCTGTTGAATTGCTGTATAAATGAAAAGCCAATTTTTGGTTCAGTCTTTGGAAAGACGTAGGGTCAACAAGGGAAGAAGTCAATTTTGAACAATTTGTAAGGAGTGCAAATTCATGAG
Organism: Schistocerca serialis cubense; assembly: GCF_023864345.2. Classification (NCBI taxonomy): domain Eukaryota; kingdom Metazoa; phylum Arthropoda; class Insecta; order Orthoptera; family Acrididae; genus Schistocerca; species Schistocerca serialis. The sequence goes on from NC_064638.1 coordinate 337,767,083, forward strand.
AAGAGTCTAAAGTCTGTATCTGTCTATAGAAATTCTGTTTCTTGACTTATGTACAACAAAATGGCTCTGAGCACTATGAGACTTAACTTCTGAGGTCATCAGTTTCCAAGAACTTAGAACTACTTAAACCTAACTAACCTAAGGACATCACAAACGTCCATGCCCGAGGCAGGATTCGACCCTGCGACCGTAGCGGTCGCGCGGCTCCAGACTGTAGCGCCTAGAACCGTTCGGCCACCCCAGCCGGCTTATGTACAACAGTCTACCTACTTTCATGGTGAAAATAGTCCGAAAAGACCCAACTTTTTCTGCCTTGATTACCCGGATTTTGGATACTACATTCAACATTTCCTGGTTTGCCAGCAATTCCTAAATTAATCCAAGTCTTTCTATGTGATTGACTTCCATCACTTGTGAAACCTATCATTCTTGTCCCAACCTGTTCTAACTGTATGAATATCTGTATCTATATTTTAGCTAGGATGTCACCACACGTTACATTTTTGCTGGCATAAACGGCAGCTGGTTGGGCCCAGCTATAAAGGAGAGGAATAAACATGAATACCAAAGCATGGTTAACCAAAGTATTCTTTTTTCTCCTCTGGAGTTAAATCACCTAAGTCTACAAAGTCATCCAGTTTGAGTGAGGAAGAATTATTCCGAATGTCTTCCCTTAATTTAACTTCACAGAGAATTACAATATGGCCGAGCGGTTCTAGACGCTTCAGTCCGGAACTGCACTGCTGCTACGGTCGCAGATTCGAATTCTGCCTCGGGCATGGATTGTGTGATGTCCTTAGGTTAGGTAGGTTTAAGTAGTTCTAAGTCTAGGGGACAGATGACCTCAGATGTTGAGTCCTATAGTGCTTAGAGCCATTTGAACCATTTTTTAATTACAACACCCAAACGTTTATTTCTGTCCTGTCCGTTTTTAAATACTTCTCTGACAGCATTTATGGCACGTCTATTGACATCATATGAGCATTTAAATTCCTTGCAGAGATTTCTCAAATTATCTTCTGAAGGTAGAGGAAGTAAGTCGTACTTTCGACGATGCCTGTAGCGTTCTGGTGATTTAATTTTGAGAAGCAAACTTCCTAGGAAAAACTCGTCGCTATATCGAATACCAGTTGATTTGTTTGGCACTTCATAAGAATAGTGTCTATGACTAACTTCCGTTTTTCACCCAGGAAATTCGACTTACTACAAGGACATGATTTGCATTGCGTTACAGCAGAAACTTTCTTTTCTAACAAAATTACTCTCTCCCTCTCTTTCCGCAGCTGATTCTGTGTTCTCAATAACATCATTTTAACGTTTTTGACTTTGCGTTTGAGACTGTCGATAATTTTTGTGGCATCAGCCTCACTATATGCTACTTGGGAAGCGTTATGTAGTGTAACTGGCGTACAAATTGCTCAACGTCGGTACATAATGCGACTCCTTGGAGGAGATTTGCGTGCTTTCAAGTGAGTTGTTAAATAGCTTGACAAGTTTGGAAAAAATACAAGGCACTGATCCTGGCTTTAAACTCCATTTCTCGGTATTTCTACCCTGTTTCCTTCCATAGCACATCAGTCCATTTTACCAAACAAATCATCATTGAAATGTCTGTCACATACATATGATTTAGTTGTTAACTGATTATCTTTCCTCGGAATAGCCGTAGCCCATTTAGCAAAATCAGTGGCCATCTTTTGGGGGTCTAAAAAGGTGCCTACCTGTTGAAGATGATTTGTCGTGTCCTGATCGACAAACGGAAGCAAAACAGCACTGCGTAGTCACTAACGCAGTTTTCTTTGTTGGATAGCAATAATTCAATACGACACAGAAATTATCAGTAAATGCGTAAAAAGTCTACTGACACATACGTAAATATTAATTCACTGTTACTTTTTAATAAAAAAGTTCTTTAACAATACGAAACACAAGTAAACATGGCAACAGTTCTTCATCTGTCTTACGAAACGCACTGTTGGGAATCTACTGCAGCCAACCTCAAGCGACCGCTGCGCAGTCTGTCGGAGGGCGCAGCAACTAGTGTTATAGAAGATACGACAGAAACAGAAGCAAGCGCTAGGGCGTAGGACGTAAATGTGTCACGATAGGAACTCTAGATATTTATTGCGCCAAAAATTAATGTTATATTCATGTCGTAATAATGAAGAACGTAATGCATTATATTTTGATAGACATAATGAAAATCAGTAGTTCTAAATACACAGCATGAGTGACGCAACAGAGGCCACATAATTTGCGTCACTGGTCAAAGCCAACTGGCTATTTCGAAAACTCCTCTTTACCTAAAAGATGACGGATGATTAAAAATTTTATGTCACACTTTGTATCTTGGGGACATTCCCTTTGAGCTAGACCGCAAATACGTAATTGTGCCGTTAAGAATTTACGAATAATAATAAATTTGTAAATTAACTGTTGCCTACGTATTAGTCGGGATGTTAGTGGGGCTTACCTTTCTGGGCGTCGTATATCACACGTTTGAAGTACCATTGTAGATCCCATGAACATAGATTCTAGCAGTTTACTAGTGTCAATGCTGGCAAACATACATACATATACATACGAGTGTGGCCACAGTAACACCACAAACTCTTTGTATGAAACGGTATTCTGAAACTAAACATTGTGACTACGAGAGCGAAGCAACTGCGCATCTAACGTATTTTGTTTTCATGAACATCAATGCTCTTCATTTGTTCCAAGTGAGATGTAGCACAAAATAAATTCAATAATTTAGCGAAACGTTTTCGAGATTATCACCTCCGCATGAGATAAAGAGATGATAGTATAGATTATTTTAACGCTTTTTTATTTACACATCCTAATGCAAGATTATTACGCCTCGAAATTCGATATGCTTTTTATTCGGACAAATGACAGTTAAATGAACATTACTAGTGGACAGAATGGAAATTAAAACCGGAACTCAGTTTACGACAGTTAATGTTGGAACTACTTGACGCACATCCCATGAGTGATCTACACTGACTGCTCTGTTAACGAAAATGAATTAGGGCCGAATTAATTGACGCCTCGCCTTAGGGGCGGCCAGAGATTTATCGTTCTTCGGTAATCCCTGTCAGCCTCCCGGCCCCGTCCTCCACACACACACATACGCACGCACACACACACACACACACACACACACACACACACACACACACACACACACACACAACACACGTCATTCGTTTTCAATTTTCGACGCTTATAGCTTTATGACTTCTTATTGTTGCTCCAAAAATAAGATTTCATAATTATGACGGAAAATGTAACTAATAATGGAACTACTTAAAAGAAACATATCATCGACTCTGCACTTAAGAGCTTTCTTTATATTGTGGTAGAAAGGAGTATCTGAGCAAGCCAAGGCACAAGCACCATTCGTGGTGACACGTTTCAAATGGCTCTGAGCACTATGGGACTTAACTTCCGAGGTCATCAGTCCCCTAGAACTGCATAACCTAACTAACCTAAGGACATCACACACATCCATGCCCGAGGCAGGATTCGAACCTTCGACCTAGCGGTCGCGCGGTTCCAGACTGTAGCGCCTAGAACCGCTCGGCAATCCCGGCCGGCCTTGACACGTTTCAGACGGAAAGGTAATAAGCAGAAGGGAAACGTAATAACCATTTTTATCTAGTAATGCTAGAAAACAAATCAGACTGACGTATTTTATTCGCAGAAAGAAAAGAACTAGATGTATTTTAATCTGAAATAACAAACATAAACATTAACCTACAAATGATAGCTAACACGCGCGACCATGACAATTGCTGAGAAAAGAAATGTCAACTTATACACGTATCGATGGGTAAAATAACTATGTAGTTGTTGGTTTCGGTGACATTAACCGACCAGTCAAGGAACATAGAATAACAGTCACCCTACAACTGAATTCAACAATTAACCAAACGGTATGCTGTCGACAGTGCTGCTGGGTGGTGGATTACCACCCACGTCCATGTGTGTGTGTGTGTGTGTGTGTGTGTGTGTGTTACAAGAGGACAGAGACAAAGTCTAACCGAAACAAGAGGCTATCACAGTCTCTGGACGCCCCTTTCTTCTCGGCGCTCAGTGGCTGGGCCCACGTGGTCGATGTATGAATCCGACCCTGGAAGTAGCCACTCTATGTTCTCGGTTGTAGGGAGCAAGTGACATAGCTTCTCACGTTTAAATATTTTAATTCGTAAGTAAGCACTAGATTTGTTAGAAGTTACATACAAATCATTTCGAATTAATAATCGATAATATTTGTGGATGAAACTATCAAAACGTATTAATTTATGTCTATAGTACCACAATTTCCTTACATAACGTCATCAATAATCGGTTCTTTTCGACCTTCCTGTTGCACATCTCTTTGAGATGAAACTGTAACATACTCATTTTTGCAAATTCAAGTTTCTTGTGTCATGGTTAAATTGTAATTTGAAATGTCAAACAATGACGATGACTTCTCTTGAGTACAAATCCTTGTTATCGGTAAAATGTTTTTTATTCCAGTCTTTGATCACAATATGAATTTTTTAGACGATGATCGGTTTCAGTCCGTAATGACCATCCTCAGCTCTTTTTTACACCACGTCCTAAAGTGATAAGGCCATAATGGCATCGTCAAAACATATAAATATAATCAGCATAGCATCGTGATATAGATCTAAAATAAGGTGTAGAATACGCCGCATCGTCCACAGTCATTATTGCAACTGGCTTGTTATCGGTATCCGACACAGCATCTCCATGGCACGAAATTGCAACTCACAAGCCACAGTGAAATTGAAAGGCGGATCAGCAGCGGTACCCGATCCCATGTTGCACATTTTCAGCTGACACACTACTTACAAGAGAGCACTCGAGTGACGAGTGTAATCTGACGACAGTGTACCTGCTGCTGCACGAGGAGCACGGGAGAAGACGTTTGCAGAGTGAGGGCGTGGCGTCAGCCGGCAGCGACGGCGGCGGCGTGTCAGGGCAGACTCCGTGTCCGAGATAAGAGCCGCTCTGCTGCAGACATTAATTAGCCGCCTCCACCGCCGCCCCCCGGCCTGAGGGCAGGGCCGCCTCCGCCTCTACCGATAAGGCCGCGCCGGGGAGCCAGGGGGAAAATCTCTGAGGGCCGCAGTCGCTATCGTCCCCGGCCTTCGCGCTCCGCGAGCTAGCACCGCTGTTGCTGTTCTTCCCCTGTCACATTAACCTAGCTCTGCAACTCTTATCTTCTACGCTATGTGAATTAAATGTAATCTGGACTGCGTGCGACGTACAACTCAGTGATGTACAAAATGTCATTCTCGCTCAATTTTCGTCCACCTTGTTTGCCAAATCAATGTTTTTGTATCGCATGAATCTATGTTGTTGTTGTTGTGGTCAGTCCTGAGACTGGTTTGATGCAGCTCTCCATGCTACTCTATCCTGTGCAAGCTTCTTCGTCTCCCAGTACCTACTGCAATCTACATCCTTCTGAATCTGCTTAGTGTATTCATCTCTTGGTCTCCCTCTACGATTTTTACCGTCCACGCTGCCCTCCAATACTAAATTGGTGATCCCTTGTTGCCTCAGAACATGTCCTACCAACCGATCCCTTCTTCTGGTCAAGTTGTGCCACAAACTTCTCTTCTCCCCAATCCTATTCAATACTTCCTCATTAGTTATGTGATCTACCCATCTAATCTTCAGCATTCTTCTGTAGCACCACATTTCGAATGCTTCTCTTCTCTTCTTGTCCAAACTATTTATCGTCTATGTTTCACTTCCATACATGGCTACACTCCATACAAATGCTTTCAGAAATGACTTCCTGACACTTAAATCTATACTCGATGTTAACAAATTTTTCTTCTTCAGAAAAGCTTTCCTTGCCATTGCCAGTCTACATTTTATATCCTCTCTACTTCGACCATCAACAGTTATTTTGCTCCCCAAATAGCAAAACTCCTTTACTACTTTAAGTGTCTCATTTCCTAATCTAATTCCCTCAGCACGTACCGAATTTTGGCTTTCACCTGTGATCTAATGACATTTTGGCCTGTGAACTCACAAGTGTGCAAACTGAGACAGCACTGAACATTGACAGCAGTTAGTTTCCTTCTTCTTTGGAATGTGGCTTAGTGGTGATAGACTGGCCAGTAGCATATTACGAGGGCTAGGTAAACTTGAAAGGTGGCAGTTTGGTCACAGTCTGACGTACAAGTGTAAGTTAATCAACTTCAGAAGGGGAGCGGGGAGCGGAGGGAGCAAGTCTTGCTCCCTACAGTGCTGGCACCGTAAACTCCGTTTCGTGCTTCCGCGAAAGCAAAAGTCACTCACGGGTTTCGGCGAATTGTTGTTCGGAAACACCACTGAAATCATGTTACGTACTGGCATGTTTAACAGAGATCTGAACCGCAGTACTTAACATACACTTATCGCAAGGAAAGGGAAAAGTACGAAATACTGTGTAGTACAACAAAATGACACAGCAGACAACAATGCTGTCTCACACTGTATTGTCAGACAGCTAATGCTGGCTGAACCCAGAAACAAATGACTATATGCCAAAATCTTTGAACTTTGACATGACAGGCCAACTTACAGTTAACGCAACGTCCACAATCGTAACGCTCATTCGTGTAAAAGTTTTTGTCGTCCGTTAGTTGAAGACACTTTACCGCCCTTACCGGAAACAAGCCATTCGTCACTTAACGTCATATGTGCCACGCGGTTAATGTATTCGCTGGCACTCTTTTTCTATGTAATTTACGATACAGTTATTATGTTTTTGGTTCGCAAACTTCCGTGAAATATAAAGCGACCTGACTAATAGTAAAATAAACGTAAACATTGCCAAAACTAAAAAATTAAATGACATAAGCTACAATGTCTTCGTAAGAAAATACTCTCAAAAGTGTATGTAACTGCAGCTTATCCCACTGAAGGCAAAAGAATAGAAACACACCACTTCATCCACAAGAAGTACGAGGGGCGTTCAGAAAGTAAGCTCCGATCGGTCGCGAAATGGAAACGACTATGAAAATCCGATAAAGCTTTGCACAGATGTGTTGGGTAGTGTCTCTAGTACAACCCCAGTTAGCATCACGTCGCTCTTCTCATTTCTGAGCTCGCAGTGAGTGCGTAAAGATGTCTAGAAAATAGTGTCTGCCGCCAAGTACGAGGGCCTGGTGAGAAATTTCGCCTGAAGCTATGCAGCTAACATTACATAACTGTCGTGCTGTTTCGTCTTCACGACAATTCTCAGCCGCATTCTGCAGGGGCAATGAAGATGCTCCTGCATCGTTTTCAAATGGAAATGTTAGATTACCCACAATACAGTCCGCAATTGTCTCCCCCTGAGTTTCATCTCTGGTCACATGAACCGCTGTCTTTGAAGACAACATTTTGACACAGACAACGAGGTGTAGGCCAGCGTGGAGAATTGGCGGAAAGCACTGGCGGCTGCCTTCTATAATGAGGCTATTGAAAAGTTGGTACAACGCTATGACAAAAGTCTAAGTCAGAACGGCGACTACGTAGAGAAGTAGCTGAAAGGTGTAGCTAATTGTTACAAGTAAAACATTTCTGATGTTCACTGTGGTTTCAATTTGGCAATCAATCGGAGCTTACTTTCTGAACAGGCCTCGTATATATTTCTGTTGCTGATCGCTCTTACTGGCACTTCTCTGACACACAATAAATTTGCATGAAATTTAAAGATTTGGTCTTGTTGCACTTCACTGTACTCTAATTTACGAGTATTTCTTAGTATAATCACTTCTTCATCAAAAGAGGGCTATGCTTAGAAACTCTGACGACGGTTGCTCTGATGTAGCAATTGATTTTTTTCGAGTCGAAATACAGTTTTATTGTTTTTGGCTTTTTATTATCACGATAGCGTGTAATTTTCTCTTCAGCTACAGTTACGATGGCTCATTTGGTACGTTATATAATGTAGGTACTGCGTCCGACACCAGTTTCTTATTTTCTGCATCCATAATCTGATTTGTTTCGAAGTGTAGTGAACGAAACTTCACCTTATTGTACAGATATATGAAAACTTTCTACTATTATCATGCTGTTTGCTCTCTATGTACATTCTCAAATTAAGGCCTATTTTTGACACTAGTAGAATTCTCTTGGCCAGGAATGCCCTTTTTGTCCTCTTGGCTCTTATAAATATTGTATATTACACGTCTCTCCCTGTAGCTTACCCCTATTTCTCTCAGAATTTCGAATTTCTTGCATCATTGTCGAACGCTTTTTCCAGGTCAAAAAATCCTTTGAATATACCTTGATTTTCGTTTAGTCTTGCTTCCATTATCAATTGTAACATCAGAATTGCCGTTCTGGCGCCGTTTCCTTTCCTAAAGGCGAACTGATCGTTATCTAACGAATATCTGATTTTCTTTTCCATTCTTCCGTATATTATTCTTGTGAGCAACTTGGATCCATGAGCTGTTAAGCTGATTGTGCGATAATTCTCGCACTTGTCAGCTCTAGCAGTCTTCGGAAATGTGTGCATGATATTTTTCCTAAAATCGGATTGTATGTCGGCATACTCATATATTCTACACACAAACGTGAATAGTCGCATTGTTGTCCTTCCCCCAATGATTTTAGATTATGATGGACTTTTATCTACCCCTTCTGCCTTATATGATCGTATGTCGTCCTAATCTCTTAAATTCTCATTCTATTTCTGGATCCCCTATCTCTTCTAAATCGACTCCTGTTTCTCCTTCTATCACATCAGACAAATCTACCACTCCTAGATACCTTCAGTGTACTCTCTTCACCCATCCCCTCTGTCCTCTGCATTTTACAATGGATTTCTCGTTGCACTTTTAATGTTCCCAATTTTGCTTTTAATTTCACCGAAGGTTATTTAGATTTCCCTATGTGCTGAATCAGTCCTTGCTACAATCATTTCTTTTTCGATTTCTTCACGTTTATTATGCAGCCATTTCGTCTTAGCTTCCCTGCACTTCCTATTTACATCATTCGTCAGCGACTTGTATTTCTGTATGCCTGAATTTCCCTGAATATGTTTTTACTTCCGTCGATCAACTGAAGTATTCCTACTATTACTCATGGTTGCTTTGCAGTTCCCATCTTTGCACCTATACTTTTATTTCCAACTTTTGTGATTGCCATTTTTGAAGATATCTATTCCTCTTTCACTGTACTACCTACTGGGCTATTTCTTATTATTGGATCTATAGCCTTAGAAAACTTCAAAAGTATCTCGTCATTCTTTACTACTTACATATCCCACTTCTTTGTGTACTGATTCTTGCTGGCTAATTTCTTAAGCTTCAGCGTACTCTTCATCACTACTGCATTGTGAACTGAGTTTATATACGCTCCTGGGTACGCCTTACAATCCAGTATGTGATTTCTGAATCGTGTCTCACCACGATGTAATCTAACTGAAATCTTCCCGTATCGCCAAGCCTTTTCCAAATATACCTTTTCCTCTTATGATTCCTGAATAAAGTATTCGCTATTACTAGCTAAAATTTATTACAGAACTCAATTATTATTTCTCCTCTCTCATTCCTTGTCCCAAGCTCATATTATCCCGTAACCAATTTTTCTGCTCCTTCCCCTACAACCACAGAGATTTTCATCTCCCTTTAGGCGTTGTACTACCCTTTCAATGCCCTCATATACTTTATCTATCTCTTCATCTTCATCTTGTGATGTCGGCATGTATACCTGAACTATCGTTATCCGTGTTGGTTTGCAATCGATTCTGATAAGAACAACACTATCACTGAATGTTCACAGTAACACACTCTCTGCCCTACCTTCCTATTCATAACGAATCCTACTTCCATTATACCATTTTCTGCTGCTCTTGATGTTATCCTATACTCAGCTGACCAGAAATCCTTGTCTTCTTTCCGTTTCACTTCACTGACCTCTACTGTATCAAGACTGAGCCTTACCAATTCCCTTTTCAGATTTTCTTGTTACCCTACCACGTGCAAGCTTCTGACATTCCGACATTCCATCCCCCCCCCCCCCCCCCCCACTCGTAGGACGTTATCGTTGGTTGTTCAATCTTTTTCTCATTGTCACCTCCCCTTTGCGAGTCCCCTCCAGAAGATCCGAATGGGGGATTATTCCGGAATATTTTGCCATTGCAAACATCATTATGACACTTTTTCAGTAACAGGCCGCAAGTCATCTGTTATGTATTTTTAATGCAGAGGTTTCCATTGCCTTCTGCATCCTCATGCCACTGATCACTGCTGATTCTTCCGCCTTTAGGGGCAGTTTCCTTCCCTAAGGACAAGAGAGTGCCCTGAATCTGTGTCCACTCCGCGACCCACTTTGACAAGGCCGTTGGCAGAATGAGAGTGATTTCTTATACCGGAAGTCTTCGACCGACAATGGCAATTATTAATCAAAATTTTAGTGATGGCAGGTTACGAACGCGAGACCAAGGACATTTGTGATTACTAACCAAAGACAACACTCTTAGAAGACGGATCTAGGGTATCACATGTTGCTACGCGTTGTTTATCTTTTTATTTGCTCATTTTTATGTTTGAGGAGAGCACACGGCTGGCTAGTAATGGAGAAAAGTTTCATTTGCCTTGGTGGAAATGAGCTAGCTGAGTGGCCCCATAGGGGTTTCGGCATGTCCTCAAGAGGTCTGTCGCAAAGATTCCGGTGGAAGGAGGCCTGACTCATGGGTGCTGCGTCTGCAGTAAGCTCTCGCCCATTTCGGCTACGAAGGCAGTTTTCTCGTTTGAAACTGGATGCCGACTAGCCCTAAGAGAATTATCATATGTGATGAATTCACCTTCCAGTAGCCAGAACGCAGATGATAATAGTATGGCGCCACTGTCTTACCGCGGGGAAACTCCTTCCTTTCCCTCCAAAAGCTGGTTACCAAATCTTGTGAATCTTGTCCGACACCGTGCTTTGGTGATTTGTGCAGGGTTCTACAATTCTGCGGAAAAGAAAGTGAAATTCTCGCTGGTCCCTGTGGCAATGCCTGGAGATCGTCCCCTATTTACTGAATTTTTGAGAGCTAGAGACTGTTAGCAGGAGACGACGATTCCGATCCGGGAACCGCGAGTGGAGAGTCGTTTGAACATGTCCTGACAGAGGTGGTAGCTATTCTCGACCGCTGTCTCAGCCATTTTGCGTTTTTTGCTCACTTTTGTATGGGTCACACGTTCGCTTATCTAAGCAGCTCACAATTTTGCTTGATTACAAGTCTTCCTTCGTGAGCCTTGTACTCGACTACTTTGTGTTTGCGAGCTGTGCAAATCACCAAAGTTCGCTCTGGTTCCCAAGCAGTCTTCCAATTATATTTAACTCACCCTTCAATGTGTTAGGGGGACGGCCGCGGTGGCCGAGCGGTTCTAGGCGCTTCAGTCCGGAACCGCGCCACTGCTACGGTCGCAGGTTCGAATCCTGCCTCGGGCATGGATGTGTGTGATGTCCTTAGGTTAGTTAGGTTTAAGTAGTTCTAAGTTCTAGGGGACTGATGAGCTCAGATGTTAAGTCTCTTATTGCTCAGAGCCATTTGAACCAATTGTTAGGGGTACATTAAGTGCTAGAGAGGCACCGTGAGACACAAGAGCACAAAAATTTGTTGTAGCGAACATTTGAAGTCCCATTATTGGTTTCTTGCGCATTGCTCGGCAGTTACAGCATTTCTTGCTCAAAATGCTTTTTATTAATTGTATTTTTGGGGGTTTATTGTGTTTAATATGTTGGGTGTGAAGTTATATGTATTTTTCGTGTGATATCTCTCGTGAGTTTAGAACGTTTATTTGCACAAATTTAATTTTGTACATTAAAACTTGCTCAAAACGGAATCATCTGGAACTAAAATAATTTTCCACTTTGGATAAGTTTCCGGATTACACAAAACTCACTGGGCTACATAAAATTTGTCATGTATCATGCACAAAAGTACAGTAAAATTTTTAAATTATGGATATAATATATTCACTCCAGCACAGTAGATGTTTGTTTAGTGTATATTGGACAATAAAACACTGTATTACTACACTAATTGATAAATAGTTAAATCTGTTGGTGAAGTGAAAGTGGAGTGAGTTGACAGAAAGTCATCACTTCGAATGTAATCATCTGTACTACATGAAATGTTTCGCATTTTCATTAATTCAGCAACTGCTGCTGCATTTTCTTGAACTTTGATGGCCACAAAATCGTCTTCTTCTTGACCCCCAAAGCCCACTTTCTTGAAGCATTTGGTGACAGTTTCGGGCTTTATTTCCTTTACTGCCAAACCAAACCAATTTACTGCATCCAGGACAGAAACTGACCGTGCAAGAGCAAACGCACTTCCGGCTTCTTCAACACTAAAATAAGAGATAGCATCAGTAATCACCTATAATGACACTTGCATGTGTAAATAACCCTATGGTCGTGGGTTGTGTGAGGCTGGTCGAACCTGGAGGGAACCAAGACAATTTTACGTTTCATAACGTTACTTTCGGGTGGCAGATTGCACTGTCTAGGAAAAGGAGAAGTTGGTTATTTCCTTTTTTCATTTTGGCATTGAAAGAACACAGCCATTCTTCCATAAGACCACTTACCATCCATGCCTTTTCATTGCTTCGCCATGTGACTGGAAGCTTCTGATGCCTATGTTTCCTGATCAACTTGGTTTTGCCGCCTTTCCAATCACCAGTGGCTTCTCCGTTTCACCTAACATGTTTCCACACAGCAATACAGTGAGTCTTTCCTTGGACATTTTTCCACCGGTACACCTTTTACCTCGAATTGCTAGAGATTTTGAAGGCAGCACGCGATAAAACAGGCTATCGGCACTGAACACATCTTTCTGGTCATAATTCACAATTAAGTCGGACAGTATGGTCTTCCACTCTATTGCTACACTTCCCTGCACATTCTCAGCTTCCCCATGTACTTCATTTCACACTATGTAGTGCCTAGCTTTCAAACTGTCCAGCCATTCTGTGGATGCCTTACACTCCGTAATTCCAAGCTCTTTAGCGACTTTCAGAGCCTCACTCCTCAACATGGATACAGATAAAGGTAAGCTTATATCCACCTCTTTCACTGCGCACATTGCAGCGTAATGTTGGTAGATGCGCAACAATGTTCCTGTATGTGCCGGTGTGCGTCAATAATGAGGAAAACGAGAAAGCCGACTAACAGAGCGCTGACGAACGAACTGTTCCCTTTGATGTACTGTACCGACATTGAGCGTAACTTATCCGTTGTTGAGCAGAACGGCGCATTTTAGGTCCACACCAGCAACGGCGCGCTCCGCTGGATCAGCTTTTGCGCCTTTAACAGAGGTGTTAAAAGTAAAGTAGACCAGTAGAGAATTTCGGAGCAGAGTCTTCCGAAAGAGGGATAGCAGCAGCGGGTACATTGTCAGGGACGCAGGAAAATAGACAGTGAATTTACAGTTGCTTGCGAAATAGAATTGAACGAAACGCAGAGCAGTTCAATTGCAACCATTATGGTGGACGTTCTATCCTGGCTAAAACAAATCCTACTGCAAGCCGAATGAGGCAGAAAAATAGCTTAGCAAATAGATAGAAAAGCCGAACGAATAGAAAATAAATGCAAGAAGGAGACGGAAAAGCTGAAGAAGACAGGAAAGAAGCGAGAGGTCAGAAATAGAAGAGTTAGAAATAAAGGTGTATTCTAAATTCGAATGGCAACGGCCTTGCCACAGTGGATACACCGGTTCCCGTGAGATCACCGAAGTTAAGCGCTGTCGGGCGTGGCCGGCACTTGGATGGGTGACCATCCAGCCGCCATGCGCTGTTGCCATTTTTCGGGGTGCACTCAGCCTCGTGATGCCAATTGAGGAGCTACTCGACCGAATAGTAGCGGCTCCGGTCAAAGAAAACCATTATAACGACCGGGAGAGCGGTGTGCTGACCACACGCCCCTCCTATCCACTGAGGATGATACGGCGGTCGGATGGTCCCGATGGGCCGCTTGCGGCCTGAAGGCGGAGTGCTAAATTCGAATCCAAAGACGAAACTTAGAAGTGGTTTCGGAAACGATGAAAACCGGTGTATTCTGTCTGGCAGAGGCCGAAGTTAGCTTGAAAAAGGAAGAGGAACCCAATACCTCACTTTCAAAAAGGGTGCAGGAGGTTGAAGGTGTTATCATACTTCTTTCGCGAAGTGTACAGTTTCTGGAGAACTGATCAGTATCAGTCTGCACTGAACCTGTACAATCTACAGCGAAGGAAGTGTTTATCTCCTTCAAAAATGAGATAATCGACTGAGAAATGAGGTGGAGCGACCGTGAATAATGGAGATACTATTACTAGTATTCGAGAGTAGTATGAGGATCGAAAATGAGAGCAATAGAGGCGAAAGTTTGCTGCCCAAGCTAGCGCCGTAATCTGTTTCTGAACGGTCTGCGGTTAGAGGCACGGATTCCGTGAACGAAAATGACAAAATGTTTGATGAAAAACAGTTTTTCTCTCTGAACAAATTACAGACTTACACGGTAGGTGGAAACATGCATGTGAAAACACGGATGACTCAGTTTAGAAATAACCTACCGACCTCATGGCTGGAATGGAGAAAATCAGAATTCACGAGTAGCCATTCAAGTGGCGAAGCTATTGTGAAGGTGTTGTCAATAATCAAAAACTGTGCAACCATTGCCGGATTCGAATCAGAAATTATGAAACTATACTGGCCTACTGCTGTGCAAAATAGAGTACGCTTGAGCAATAAGCTTAATTTTCTTACTAAATTCTGGACAAGTACTTCTATTAATTCTAGAATCAGAAGTAGCTATAATTCAAGCTTATGCTTCTCAATCGTAAGAAGTTTATATTCTAGAGAAGGTAATTAAAACTCAGCCGCTGGCAGCAACACGGTTTCAATCCTAGTTAGTGTACTTCGGTGAAATTCTGAAGATAAATCAACAACTGGACAAGCAATATAGAAACGGAAAACTAATTCAGTCGTTTGTTATTACCATGACGATGGAGCACAAAAGAACTCTCGTTTTTGTGTAGAAAAATGACTTGGAGGCTATCACATTAACATTAAAAGATCTGTATGAGATTGAGAGGGAAGAAAAGGCGGCGAGTGTTACGATACTTTCGAGAGGCAGCAATGTGGAAACTTGTGTGCTTAAGAGAGCGCAATTGTAAACGTGGGAGAGAGCGGTAACGGCAAACGGAGCCATAATCCAGAAAATACTTGGCTTAGTCCGCACCCGAGGTAGTCTGACGACAAAGAACCACAAGGGGACGAAATATCGGTGCTTCGAAAAGAGAACTAAGGTGGTGAAGTAGTAGAGTTACGAAACTGGAATTTGGTTTTCTTTACTTGTTCTGTTAACGGTAGCACTAGGGTATTTACGTATAAGTCGCGGTGCGATTTATTCTTAACTGAAAATAGTTAGTGTGTTGTAATAAGTGTTTTGTTCCTGAATGTTCCTTTGCAGCTTTGACCGCATTACATTTAATTAGTTGTCTGCGTAAGGCGTTAGAATAAACGCTCCTCCCAGTGAGATCGCTATAGATGTGTCAGAGAGCACACGTGATTTGCTTTTGCATCCACTTGGGAGAACGTTTGTTTTATTCGTGAGTGTATACATGTTTTCGACATTTTGTAGATTATGATGTGCAGCAGTGGGGTCCGAGAACCATCGGCAAAGCCTAATGAGATGTATTCATTCGTCTGTTCTCTTTCAGTCGCATTGCGCATACTACGCGAATAAATGTTTCCTCACAGTTTGCCTTTGTTTTGTACGGTGCCTCACGTTTGTATCGTTTGTTGAATGATTTATATGTCACAAGCTGCGACACGGTTGCGAATAAAACAGTGATCCGAATATACACTGTGTGATCAACAGTATCCGGACACCTGACTGAAACTGACTTACAAATTCGTGGCGCTCTCCATCGGTAATGCTGGAATTCAGTATGGTGTTTGCCCACCCTTAGTCTTGATGACAGCTTCCATTCTCGCAGGCACACTTTTAGCCGGGTGCTGGAAGGTTTCTTGGGGAATGGAGGCCCATTATTCACGAAGTGCAGCACTGAGGAGAGGTATCAATGTCGGTCGGTGAGGCCTGGCACAAAGTCGGCGCTCCAAAACATCCCAAAGGTGTTCTATGGAATTCAGGTCAGGACTCTGTGCAGGCCATTCCATTACAGGGATGTTATTGTCGTGTAACCACTCCGTCGCAGGCCGTGCATTATGAAAAGGTGCTCAATACTGTTGAAAGATGCAATCGCCATCCCCGAATTGCTCTTGAACATTGGGAAGCAAGAAGATGCTTAAAACATCAATGTAGACCTGTGCTGTGATAGTGCCACGCCAAACAGAAAGGGGTACAAACCCATACATGAAAAACACGACCACGCCGTAACACCACCGCCTCGGAATTTTACTGTTGGCACTATACACGCTGGCATATGACGGTGACCGAGAATTCGCCTTACCCATACCCTGCCATCAGATCGCCACATGGTGTGTAAGTAGGCTGTTTAGGTTTTTATGTTGCTAACGCCACGTACCGCTGTGTATGAAAATCACTGGCTGTGCTGTGTGCCGTCTGTGGATGGTTGGCATTGTTGAAATATTCTCTATTGTAGTGTTGAGCAGTTGGATGTGAACAGCGCGTAGCGTTGTGCAGTTGGAGGTGAGCCGCCAGCAGTGGTGGGTGTGGGGAGAGAGATGGCAGAATTTTGAGAGCGGACGATCTGGACGTGCGTCCATCAGAAAGAGTAAATTTGTAATACTGCATATCATGAACTGATATATATATATGATGACTTTTGAACATAATTAAGGTAAATACGTTGTTTGTTCTCTATCAAAATCTTTCATTTGCTAACTATGCCTATCAGTAGTTAGTGCCTTCAGTAGTTAGGATCTTTTATTTAGCTAGCAGTATTGGCGCTCGTTGTATTACAGTAGTTCGAGTAACGAAGATTTTTGTCAGGTAAGTGATTCATGAAAGGTATAGGTTATTGTTAGTCAGGGCCATTCTTTTGTAGGGATTATTGAAAGTCAGATTGCGTTGCGCTAAAAATGTTGCGTGTCAGTTTAGTGTAGATCAGAAAAAGTAAAGAGCGAAATGTCTGAGTACCTTCAGTTCTGCTCAGCTGTTTGAAAATCAAATGACGTAAGAGGTTTATCAGCACAGTAATTCATGAATTCTTCTAAGGGGTCGCTTCAGGTGTACCGTGATTCGTCACTCCACCGACGTTTTTCCACTGTTCAATCGTCCAATGTTTACGCTCCTTACACCAAGCGAGGCGTCGTTTGGCATTTACCGGCGTGATGTGTGGCTAATGAGTAGCCACTCGCCCATGAAATCCAAGTTTTCTCACCTCCTGCCTAACTGTCATAGTACTTGCAGTTTGGAATTCCTGTTTGATGGTCTGGATAGATGTCTACCTATTACACATTACGACCTTCTTCAACTGTCGGTGGTCTCTGTCAGTCAACAGACGAAGTCGGCCTGCCCTCTTTTGTGCTGTACGTGTCCCTTCACGTTTCCGCTACACTATCACATCGGAAACAGTGGAGCTAGGGGTGTTTAGGAGTGTGGGAATCTCGCGTACAGACGTATGACACAAGTGACACCCAATCACCTGACCACGTTCGAAGTCCGCGAGTTCCGCGGTGCGTCCCATTCTGCTCTCTCACGATGTCTAATGACCACTGAGGTCACTGATATGGAGTACCTGGCAATATGCGGCAGCACAATGCACCTTGTATGAAAAACGTACGTTTTTGGGTGTGTCCGGATATTTTTGATCACATTGTGTAAAGTAAATTGCCTTTATATTAGTACATGTTCTTGTTGAACAGATCCAAAGATGGTCATTATAGACCGAAACCGGTAGTCTGATGACAAAAAAATTTGTGACCACAGACGTAAAGGAAATTTGATCCGTGTGTGATTCGGTGTAATACTTTTTTTGTTGGATGTCGGATTTATATTATAAATGACAGACTTTTGGTGTCTGCCTCTTGAAAATGAGTTTAGTGGGGTGTGAATTTATGCATTAGACTTGAGTTTATGTTGCTGTTGTATGTCATGTGAGACTATGACACAAAAAAAGGTTCAAATGGCTCTGAGCACTATGGGACTCAACTGCTGTGGTTATCAGTCCCCTAGAACTTAGAACTACTTAAACCTAACTAACCTAAGGACATCACACACATCCATGCCCGAGGCAGGATTCGAACCTGCGACCGTAGCAGTCGCACGGTTCCGGACTGCGCGCCTAGAGACTATGACACACACGGCTAACAACGTAGGAGAGATTTGGGCGGCGATTTGCGCCTCGGGGAACCAGCTGAGATGACATGACTTTTTGTCATCCGGTGGTTATAGCCATTTGAGCACTGAGCGTGCTTGATGTTTGTTGTTGTGTGCATCAGCTATCTGTATCACACAGGCTATTCTGTTCCTTATTGAGTCAGAAGTATAAGATAAATCCATCTTACTAGTACCAGCCGCACAGCCTGGTTTAACAGTAAGGGAGCCAAATGTATAAGGATTTTTGGGGAAACGAGAACTTTTATTTCTCTTGTAATTGTGAAACAATCTAACATTCAATTTGCGCAATGTTTCGTTGCGGTAACCGTTTTTGCCTTTCTTAAAGAGAACTGACTTAAAAAGTAGTATAACAAAATTGTTAGCACGATCCCGCTAATCATGTACTCGTGTTAAGAAATAAATCGTTGCGTTCTATTTACGGCGTTGCGGTGCATTATGTTGATGAAGTATTTTTCTCTGTGAACAGTTCGAATGTTTTACAGCTAGCCGCGTCGCAATGTGAGCAGAAGTGAACCTAGAGTAGATGGCAGGGGAGACTGACCCTTCCTCTTTTGCCATAATGACACCCACATACCTTGTTATAGTTCCGGAAGCCGTTGTTTGGCCCTTGGGTTGTGTAACCCGTCAGGTCGAAGCACAACAGATGCTTTTGTCGGCTCAGACAGACAGTAGATTGAGTGTTGCTGCGACAATTCCTCTTCAGAGAAGGTCACTTTGTTACGACTAATAATGTCTGAGCTGTGCCTCAGAATTTTGTATTGTCAGCCCACACACGCTCTCATATTTGTACGATAACCTTTTGGCAAGTACATCACACTACGTTGATTTGCAACGTGACGCATAAATAAATTCAATGTACATGTCACATCTTATAACGAAGGCATAAATTCTCACGGTATGATTTATGCGTAAAATTTTAATTAAAACCATGTGTCTTGCCAAATGAGGCAGATACCATTTAATTTTTCTTGTAACTTGCTCATTTTTTATTTCGTTACAGTTTTGTGAACACTAACATATGGTAGTGACATTTCTTTATATTAATAAATTTTTTGTAATACACATGAACCACTGTCCTTGTGGGTATTTGTCAGAGTTCTTAAGGTGTTTCATGAGAAGAGATCTCAATAGAGAGAGAGACAACAATTACGGTGTATCACTTTTTATGGAAGGAAAATAGTTTATAAGTAAAAAATTCATTTGACTTCACATGGCGATGATGAGCACACGTTACTGATACCAAGTGGACAAAGGTCCCTGTTTTCTGGTTAAAGCTGAACAACACTTTTTTGTATGTGCTAATCGAGAGGTACCGTAGTTACCTTCTTTTTTTTATTGCCATTTTTATCAAACCGGCGACGATGCCTTGCTATATTTTTAATTTAAATTGATGTAAGACTGTCACAAGGCTCATGTTATAAGATTTGCGGTTCTGGGTTGAAGCATGTAATTTTCGTATCATGCCAATGTTCAGTGAGCATTGAGGACAGCGGTCATAAGAGCTTTGTTCTTTTCAAAAGGAGAAGCGATTGGGTGGTGTGACATTGCCATCACATGTCACTATAGTAAGTTTATCTTGCTGATTGTTGATTATGTTTGAGGACAGCTCAAGGCTGTCTAACTGTGGAGGAAGGTTTCAGTTTGCATTGTTGGAAAGCAAGAGGTCTTAGTGCCTTTCATAGCAGTTCCGCCATGACCACAGGTCTGCCACAAAGGCTCTGGTGGAAGCAGACCGGACTGCATTTCGCAGAAGCTTCTATACCAAGTCATTGGCCGTCCATTTCAATTACGAATACTGTTTTCTCCTTTCAAAGGAGTTGCCGCCAAGCTCCCAGAAAATTGCAATATGTGGCGAATTCACATCCCGGTACAAGAACACAGAAGAGAACGTTATGGTACTGATAACCTACCCCGTGGGAATTCTCGTTGTCTTTTCTCCAAAATCTGGTTAACAGATCACGTGAATCTTGTCCGACATCGTGCCTTGGCATGAAGGACTGTACCAATGAGCGGAACCTGGCTAGGCGTCAGTGCCAACCTTCTCCATACTAAAATGCGTGCAGTGAGCGAAAAATGGGAAATTCATGGAGGGTTCCCCTGTTTTCTGGAAAAGAAAGTGAGATTCTCGCTGGGCATTGTGGCAATGGTTGGTGATCGCCCAGCTCACTTCCCCAGAGTGGATTTTTCGAGAGCTGGGGTGTTAGGAGACAACGTTTCCGTTTCGGGATCTGCCGTGGATCGGTCGTCTGGATCTGTCCAGACGTCGGTGACGGTCATTCTCGGCCACCATTTTGAATTCGGTGTTGACTTGTGCCTTGGCGTAATTGTTCGGTGAGTTATAAATAAGTATCTCAGTTAGCGGTCAGTTTTATATGAACAGCTCACAATTTGCAGGAATTGCAGCGCATCTTAGATTGGTTGATTACTTACCATCTTTAGCGAGTCTTGAACCCGATTACTTTGCATTTGCTGGCTGTGAACGTCACGAAAGTTAGATGACGTTTCAAAGGCTCACATCCTTGTTTTGTTCCTCAAGACATCTACATCCCGGCGAAGTCTGTCGGTGTAAGTCTGAAACACCCTGTGTACCCCGTGCTCCTAAGTACCCTACGTGGAGTGTGCTGAAAGATCTTTAGAGGAGTTGGGTGTTTCCTGCTTTCTACCTCATAGTGCACTAATTTAATTAGCATTTTTATTTGGTCTTTAGACGAAATCGCCCATGTATAGCTTCTCTGGGAGAGCACGTATCTGTACACTGAGCGAGCATATAGAAATTTTGGTACAGTTGAATCAGCTGAAGCTAATACTCAGCTCGCTTCACGGATTCAGGTGGCTGCCTACAGCAACAGTAGGTTACAGATTGCCAGTAACAGTAGCTGCCAAGTGCTGCTGGGCTTGCCACTGATTTGAATTCTCAACTACCATTAAGTTTTTGAGGCCAGAACTTCACGCACGGGACTTTTCACGCAGGACGTGCAGAACGTTTGCAGCGTGCTCGAGGTGAGACCCGAGGCTGTTAGCGCGGCTCACACCGGCCGGCTAATATTGACACGTACGCCCTGCC
Source organism: Schistocerca serialis cubense (assembly GCF_023864345.2). Taxonomy (NCBI): domain Eukaryota; kingdom Metazoa; phylum Arthropoda; class Insecta; order Orthoptera; family Acrididae; genus Schistocerca; species Schistocerca serialis. Next base: position 337,788,447 of record NC_064638.1, read on the forward strand.
AGACCGTGTCAGGCGTCGTCGAACAATTAGGCGCGCACGGTGGACTGCCGGCCCCGGCCCTGCGCTATTTACCCCGCTGCGCGGACGACCCCAGCCGCCAGCCACAGCCCTTTGATCTCGCGGGCCAGCGGCTAGCTGCGCATCCGACCGCTGCCATCCCCCAACCCCCCACCCCCACCATAACCCCCGCTGTCTCCGGATTAGCCCATTAAGCCCCGGTAATTACATCACTTATGTGCCTTAAACTTCGACAGGTCAAATTTCCTGCAAACGGGTTCTTATTTGTCGACGATGAATTGTCTCTCCTTCAAAGTGATTCATAATCTATTATCGTAATTGACAATCTGGTCATTCGTGTTTCGAGGCGGCGGTTATTGTTTCAATAATGCTTTCGGCATACCCTACGTGGGATATGAAAATGCAGTCGTTTCTCGGCGTTATACATCCACTTCCGTCTGGTTACCATACGTTGACAATGGTAGAATTTGTAAAGCTGTCTTCATTTCAGTGCAGAGTTGTCAAATTTGTGCTACATTTACCTAGGGTAACCCGATACATCGAGACCATCGCTGTTATGGACCTCCCTTCCCGACATCCCTACAAAACTGGATTTTGTCCCGATTTTGTAAAATACTGTCACGAGCTTGGCTCAAGTACTGGAGTAACGCCATCTGTTAGTGCAGTATGTAAATGCAGCCTGAGTTAGTTTTATTTATGTCAACAAGCTCAACGGTCTCAGCGCTTCCATCAAACCTACCTAGACCAATTTACCACTTGGTTTAACCAAGGCTCCTCCAGATCAATCCTTCAAAAACCCAGGCAATCATCACAGGATGTACCATCCCCTCCTTCTGGCTCCATGGTTTCTACCTCACCATTTATGACTGTTACGGCAAGAAAAAGGAATAAAGGTGAGATAGTGTTAATACTTTCATCCTTCTTTACCTCCTGTGCATTACTGCAGATGACGTGTCACTGAGCACATTTGCACTGTGCATGCAGTACACGGGAGGTGCCTAGTTGTTTCCACTGCCCTGTGTGGAATACCTAAGTTCTTGTACACTTCACTAACCTGCTGTCTTCGTGATGATGATGTCCCCAGCGCAGAAAACAGCACGCAGGTCGTAGATTCTTTTTCTTGAGGCTGAAATTAACTTCGCAAGGAACTGCTGCTACGAATAAACTATAACTCATTTGGGATGCCACTCGCGTTTTTATTGATATAGACACGAGAAACTGTTCTTGATCACAACGTACTGAACATATCTTTCCACAGTCATCACATCTGGCTAAAATAACATGAAATACATCCTGTCACAAACAACATGTCTGTCTACTGGAACCGTCAGAACTGGAGAATAAAATTACATGAATCAATACTACTATTACAGACAACATGTCTGTACCTAGCGACGGTCGGAACTGTAGAAAATAAAAGTGCATGAAACAAATACTGCTATAACAGACAGCATGTCTGTATACTGGAACGGTCAGAACTGGAGAGCCGGACTGCCCGGGACACTTCGCGCGCCAAGCCAGCAAGGCGTGACCCGAACGCCACCGAAGTGCATCGGCAGTAATCTCGTCAGTCTTTTGTTTTAGTAATACTTTGATTTTAATAATTTTGAAATGACTGTCGAGAGATGTTTATTTAAAAAATTGAAGTAATTTGGATGACGGGTTTAATTAATAATAGCAACTAAAGTTTAACGTTTTGGCGCCCTACCGCCGAACACAGCAGCCAATTACAGAGCAGCAGCATCATGCAGGCGGTCTTTCTCACGGGAATGGTACCGAATCTAACAACTGTCACCGGTACCTCATCCCACATTGCGTCATCTCTATGCTTCTTGCTTCTCCACTGCCCTGGGAATAGCTTCCTGGAACCTAATATGATGGCTGAATAAGCCAGAAATATTACACTGTTCTATCCAACATACTCTCACCTTGAAATGCCGTGGTCTCACCTTCGATCATCACCTCACCTGGACTCCACATTTCCTTAGCATCCAACACAAAGCCCACAATAGACACCACGTCCTGAAACTCTCATCTGGACACACATGGGGACTGCATCCTTCCACCATCCTTCATACCCACAAATCCTTGTTCCATCCCATCCTTTGTCGTGCCAGTGTCACCTGGATCCCCACCCTTCTGAAATTCTATAAAGCCCTCCAGATCCTTGAATGCAGTGTTCTCTGTCTTGCTTTCTGTACACGTCTGCTGTCCCCCATGAAGGTCCTCTATGACATCTTCCCTTTCCCACATCTCATCCTTTTCCTTGAACAGATCTGTATCCTGTACACCATGTGCAGTCTCGTGTCGGTGTCAGACGAGATGCGACAAATGTAGTGGGCCTCATTGTGTACCACGCCTAACCTTTTGCTATTTGTGCTCCTGTGGTGGGTACCCACAGATCGATCCTGTCCTGAATATCATAGACGACAAAGGGCTCAGGATCTAGCTACGTTGCCGGCCGGGGTGTCCGAGCGGTTCTAGGCGCTACAGTCTGGAGCCGCGTGGCCGCTACGGTCGCAGGTTCGAATCCTGCCTCGGGCATGGGTGTGTGTGATGTCCTTAGGTTAGTTAGGTTTAAGTAGTTCTAAGTTCTAGCGGACTGATGACCTCAGAAGTAAAGTCCCACAGTGCTCACAGCTATTATTATCTAGCTACGTTTAATAACATAGACTTCAGGGATGCTCTGAAAATTGCTCATAAGCCAACCTTTGCTTACGTCACATGGGGACAACAAGTTTTCTATTTTGGGTCGATAGTTCCTGCTCAAATAAACAACAGCACTCCGGATCACCAAAACAAAGATCTTTTTTTTTTTGTATCCCGCCTGGTAGGCGGCGCGTGGGTCTGCTCCTGTAAATTGAAGGGTAGGCCGAATGTAGGAAGTGAGTAGGAGCAGGAAAAGGTGAAATTCTCGGTACAACTTTTTACGTAACAGCACATTTAATAGAGAATATTAGTCAATGACATACGTAACTCACAAAAGTTACACAGGCAAAATCTGTAGTGGCTCGCCCACTACGAAATAGAAACAATGTTGCTTGGCCGTCTACTCGGAATCAAATGTGGAGCGGCGCTCGTAGAGGTGCACAGCGTCGGCTAGAGGGCGCTGTCGTCTGTGTCGGTGTCGCAGTGCCAACCTACGAACTTGCACCTACGTTGTAGCATCATAGCTATCGATATCACACTTTTCTCGCTGCTACCCCCGACAAGCTGACATAGTTATACGCGCACAAGTGAGATTGGTGATAAACGTGTGGATGAGCCTCTTCAAACATTGCTCACCAACCTTATCGATGGCAAACGAAAGTAGATGAACCCCTTAATGTATATGAGTGGTCTCAATAACGAAACTGCTGTACACCACGCAACATGCAGTCATTCTTGTAAGTAAGAATCCACATGTCCTGGTGCTCACAGGGTAACTACTTCGCAAGTACCAAATCAGTTACAGTCTCTAGTTCACAATGAACTAATCGACGAGTTAATAAATGCTATAGAGATTGTCGTTCAGAACAAGCGACGAAACAGTACTGTGAACGATAACGATATCAAGCTACTCGTAATAGATGTCTTTCTCTCCCATCCTAAATTATGATGCATATAAAAGCACTGCATTGGAACGCAATATCAGTTAATCCCAACAGAGAAGCTTGCAAAGAGAACTATTCATCAGTCAGCCTGATACAGTCCTGTTATGCGAAACATGGTTCAAGTCTCAGTAGGCTATTCAAAAAATGGCTCTGAGCACTATGGGACTCAACTGCTGAGGTCATTAGTCCCCTAGAACTTAGAACTAGTTAAACCTAACTAACCTAAGGACATCACAAACATCCATGCCCGAGGCAGGATTCGAACCTGCGACCGTAGCGGTCTTGCGGTTCCAGACTGCAGCGCCTTTAACCGCACGGCCACTTCGGCCGGCGTAGGCTATTCGCTTTAATAATTATTTCCTAAGGGAGAACAGTCTCGATGGGAAAGGTGGCATCGCTACGTTAGTAACAAATACGCTGCTGCGTAAGATTCAAGTTAAATGCCAGAAACAATTAAATCGAATTTGTTGCTGTGCAAATACAAGCTGCCCACAGAACCCATTACAGTAGTTTCTGTGTATAAATTTCCACAATATAGAATCGTGGCTGGCATGTTATAGGCGCTTCAGTCTGGAAACGCGCGACCGCTACGGTCGCAGGTTCGAATCCTGCCTCGGGCGTGGATGTGTGTGATGTCCTTAGGTTAGTTTGGTTTAAGTAGTTCTAAGTTCTAGGGGAATGATGACGTCAGATATTGTCCCATAGCGCTCAGAGCCATTTGAATCATAGAATCGTGGAAGATGACTCGAAACGCCTAATAAATCCGCTTCTGGCTCCATTTATAATAGTAGCGACCTGATTTCGCATCATGTTGTGTGGGGAGGATAGCAATGGCAAGTATTTGATGGATGTTATCGAAGACAATAATCTAGTGACAGTCAACGATGGAACTCCCACTATGGTGTCTACTGCCTTCCGTAGAAGTTCTGCAATAGATATAACGCTTTGCACCCCTTGTTTTACTGAACTTCCCAACAGGCACGTTAAGACTGACTAAGTGGGATCAGATCATCTCCCAATAGATTTCTTCATTAACATAAACGTTGATACTAAACAAATATTTTATGCAAATAGTAAGTGGAAAATTGCAGAAGCCATCTGGGACAAATATGGGGACACAGTTCTAAGACCTCTAGAAATTGTACAGAACAACTGGCGGGAAAAAGAAGCACACCAGATTTTACTAAATGCTATAGAAGCCGCAGCAGATATCATCATTCCTAAGAAATAAGCGATTACTGTTATAAGGCAACATTCTCCTCTCTCGTGGAATCACGAATGCTCGAGAGAAGTTGCAAAACGCCATCTTACTCTAAAAACCTATCACCAAAATCCTGATTAGGATAATTACTTGGAAATGAGTAAAGTAAGTGAGCTGTAAACAAATTTCTGGAAAAAAACGAAAAACTGATTCCGATAGTGTTCTTCACTGAATAATGCAACCAGTATGTCCAATATGTGGTATAGAATACAGGCTTTAAGAAACAGCTGTCTGCCATCGACTCATCCTACTACAACATGTTGGACAGAGGGACATATCGATACGCTCGCTCCTCCAACGGTCCCAATCCGACATTATGCACCTTCAGCTGAAGAGGACAATCGTCGTATTGTATCTAAAGAAGAACTAAATGATGGTATTAAAACATCGTGTGATAGCTGTGGTATTGACCCCATACATTATCCTATGCATGAGAATCTGCCCATGGAAGCAGAAGATTTGCTATTGTTCATTTCTAATCAGTATTTGTTGAAACAGGACCTATTGTAAACGAGGAAGACGCAGGTTATGACTGCAGTTCTGAAAAATTGGAAAGATCTAAATATCTCCTCTATCAACCGATAGTGTTGTCGTCTTATATTGCAAAAACGCTGGAACGAATGGTCAAAATTAGTGGATGAACTAACCTCTCGATTATGTCCCATAAATGTTCGATGGGATTCATGTGGCTTGAAAAGTGTAATTTAATGCTGACAACCTGTATTTGGTTGCTATGGACATCATCTCAGCCTTTCATACGAAAAAACTGGCGTCGCCGCTTTTCTTGACGTTAAGGCAGCTTATGATCACATGCAGATACCGATTCTTTTGAACAAACTGACGGATCTTGGTGTTCCTTCGAGGCTGATATATGGCATCAGTTGCCTGGTCGCTCAAAGAAAAGTCTATATAAGATTTAAAGGAAACATGCTCGATCCGTTTCTTTTCTCTCAGGGCCTGCCCCACGATGCAATTTTGAGCCCTTCTTGTATACTCTGTATACGTATGGTTTACAAAGAATAATCACTCTCCCGACAAAATTTTTACAATATGCAGACGATGTTTCTGTTTGTTCAACTGCAGACTCATAAATTTGGGCTAAAACGGTGTTACTGACTTCTACAGAACACATCGATGAATGGCTGTCTAACAATGGAGAGATCGGCTGAGAAATCGGTGATCGTACCTTTTTATAAATCGAATACTGCTTGCATTGTTGATCATGCCACATACTGAAAGTATACTTTCCAGATAAAATCTCATACTCTTTTCCTCGGTATCATATCTGACTCTTATCTCAGCTGGGCGTCTCACAAACAATCTATTGTTGATATATGCGAGTAAGGAAAAATTTAATTCGCTCCCTCACTCGTGTACGGTGAGGGGCACATCACAGTATTCCACTCATGATGTATCGAGGGATTATTCGACCTAGACTGGACTATGGTTGCATGCTGTATCAGAAACCGCCTAAGACTTTTTTTTTTTTTTTTTGAGTCATCAGTCTTCTGACTGGTTTGATGCAGCCCGCCACGAATTTCTTTCCTGTAACATGTAACAACCTTTTCAACTCAGAGTAGCACTTGCAACTTACGTCCCTAATTATTTGTTTCACGTACACCAATCGCCGGCCGGAGTGGCCGTGCGGTTCTAGGCGCTACAGTCTGGAGCCGAGCGACCGCTACGGTCGCAGGTTCGAATCCTGCCTCGGGCATGGATGTGTGTGATGTCCTTGGGTTAGTTAGGTTTAATTAGTTCTAAGTTCTAGGCGACTGATGACCTCAGACGTTAAGTCGCATAGTGCTCAGAGCCATTTGAACCATTTTTTTGTTCACCGATCTCTGACTTTCTCTACAGTTTTCGCCCTATACAGCTCCCTCTAGAATCTGGAAGTCATTTCCTGATCTCTTAATAGATGTCCTATCATCGGTCCCTTCTTCCTGTCAGTGTTTTCCACATATTCCTTTCCTCTCCGATTCTGAGCAGAACCTCCTTATTCCTTACCTTATCACATCATCTAATTTTTAACTTTCGTCTCTAGTAAAATGGTTCAAATGGCTCTAAGCACTATGGGACCTAACATACGAGGTCATCAGTCCCCTAGACTTAGAACTGCTTAAACCTAACCTAAGGACATCACACACATCCACGCCCGAGGCAGGAATCGACCCTGCGAACGTAGCAGCCGCGTGGTTTCGGACTGAAGCGCCTAGAACCGCTCGGTCACAACGGCCGGCCGTCTCTAGCACCATGTGTCAAATGCTTCGATTCTCTTCTGTCCAGGTTTCCCCACCGTCCATGTTTCACTACCATACAATGCTGTGCTGCAAACGTACATTCTCAGAAATTTCTTCCTTAAATTAAGGCCTATGTTTGATACTGTTAGACTTCTCTTAGCCAGGAATGCCGTTTTCCCCAGTGCTAGTCTGCTTTTCATGTCCTTGCTCGGTCCGTCAGCGGTTAGTTTACTGTCTAGGTAGCAGAATTCCTTGACTTCATGTACTTCGTGACCATCAATCCTGATGTTAAGTTTCTCGCTGTTCTCATTTCTGCATCTTCTCATTACTTTCGTTTTCCTTCGATTTATTCTCAATCCATATTCAGTACTCATCAGATAGTTCATACTATTCAGCAGATCCTGTAATTCTTCTTTACTCTCAGGATAGCAATGTTATCAGCGAATCGTATTATTGATACCCTTTCTCACTGAATTTTAATCACACTCTGAACCTTTCTTTTATTTCCATCATTGCTCCTTCGACATACAAACTGAGCATTAGGGTAAAAGACTACATTCCGTCTTACAACCTTTTTAATCCGATCACTTCGTTCTTGGTGGTCCACTCTTATTGTTCCCTCTTGGCTCTTGTACACGCTATATATTACCCGTCTCTCCCCATAGCTCACCCCTATTTTTCTCAGAATTTCGAACATCTTGCACCGTTGTACATTGTATTTAAATTTGCTGGTTTTATTAAAATAGACAAAGTAAAGCAATTATAATTGCCTAGATCGCGTTGACTATAAAACATTAAAATGTGGTGACTAATTTCACTTTAGTAAGCAGCCGTCTTCAGGTCAGTCATGGTAAAATATGTGTCAGAATACAACGAATTGAAAACCTTGTATTGTGTATACAGCTGGGAACTATGTAAGCTATGTTTTGTCTTAAAAATAATTTCCCGCAGAGTGGAAAGTCGCGTCCTATGGCAGATGACAACGAGTGGGACAGCAGAGGCTGAACCACAGCACATAACAAAGGATGCAGTGACCGTGAATAGCCTCAAGCATTTAGTTTAAGGTCTTCTTCAGATGGTCACCAGCAGAGTCACATGCCCTCTCCACGCAGGCTTTATACTGACAGTCTCTCACCATTCCTGCTGCCCTTTTTTGTATTCGTTTAGTATCCTCTATTGTCTTATTTGGTACAGGTCCCACACACTTGAAGGTTGGCACTTCCTTTACAACTTCGCTGCTTTTACCTCGTATTCTACTAATCCATCGACGTCTACGATCTGCTTTACCTACAACCGAGTCTAAATGACGGGTCCATTTCTCTACAATCTGTTACTTCCAGATCTTTGTGAGAGCTGACCGATTCCTACTGCGACTCATTGATACTATTAAGTACAAAACTTTACCTTACAAAACATTTTAGCAGACAGCCAATCCTTGCACCACTCTGAATCTTGTCAATGTCTTACTAAACGTTTGTGCGGCATTTTTCAGGCAGTACTTCGTTACAGGTAACTGCACCATTTGGCAAAATCAGAGGATACACCTTAATATTGTCTGCTAGATGGTTAATACAGGGTGTCCCGAACCTTTTAGGTCAAATTGGAACGGATGGTAGTAGGTTCACACCCGATTATATTGAGATAGGGAACAATGCTCGGAAATGCTTATTTATTGTGTAATGGGCATAAGCAGCGCACACCACATAGCAAGAATGTTGATCATAGTAATTGTTCAAAACGATGATCGCCAATCTCAATGCATTTCTTGCAACGGCAAGCGCAGTTACGCTCCACTCTCGCAAACATTCCGGCTGTGTGTTGTCCACTGGAACAGTCAGCGGGTAATAAACAGCGTACACCCCTGACCACCAAACAGACATGCTATACACAACTTTCCTCAGAGCACGCATGTCATGGGACTACGAAATGTATCGCACCGGCGCGTTAACCCGTGCGGCGCGGGAGCGGTCTGAGGCGCTGCAGTCACGGACTGTGCGGCTGGTCCCGGCGGAGGTTCGAGTCCTCCTTCGGGCATGGGTGTGTGTGTTTGTCCTTAGGATAGTTTGGGTTAAGTAGTGTGTAAGCTTAGGGACTGATGACCTTTGCAGTTAAGTCCCATAAGATTTCACACACATTTGAACATTTGAACAGAACTGCATGAGTCGTTGCCATGCATGCATCGAAAATGGCGGTCGTCACTTTGAACAGTTACTATGAGCTACGCTGTTATCACGCGTGTACGCTGTGTATGTCCATAACACAATAATTACGCATCCCTATCTCAATATAATCGGTTGTGGACTCTTTGTCACCTGTTTCAATTTGACTCAAAATGTTTGAGACACCCTGTGTCCACAGCTCGTGGTCGTGCGGTACCGTTCTCGCTTCCCGCGCCCGGGTTCCCGGGTTCGATTCCCGACGGGGTCAGGGATTTTCTCTGCCTCATGATGACTGGGTGTTGTGTGATGTACTTAGGTTAGTTAGGTTTAAGTAGTTGTAGGTTCTAGGGGACTGATGACCATAGATGTTAAGTCCCATAGTGCTCAGAGCCATTTGAACCAAGACACCCTGTACATGGATACCAAGGGTCCCAACACACTTCCCGGCTACAGATGAAGTTTCTTCTACATCTGTCGATGACTTTCTCTCCATGGTGCGTTCTCCCTGCCAAGAAATGATCGATTCAGTCACAAGTTAACCCAATAAATGCTGCATGATATTTCAGATCGTCTTGCTAGGAAACCTAGTAAATACATAGTGGAAATGGATGTATCCTATTTGCACTTTCTTTCGTTCTCAAATTTACATATTCTTTTTGAGGACAAGAAACAGTTGTATTTCTAACGTTCCTTGGTTTGATTCTGTGCAGACGACGGAGAGAATAATCGCATTTTTATTGTGTCGCAAATCAAAAGCAGCAGGGAAACGTGTGAAAAAGCAATATAGAATATTGTTCAGTTCTGTACATGCCCACTGTCAAATTCAATCTCTAGCAGATTACTGTATTTTTAGCGTTAGTTTTGGAATTCCTCCCAGTCTAGTTGTTATGAGGTCAGTAAAGAGAAACATGTGGCATCGTGATATTTTTTGCAGCAGGAAGTTTGATTGCACTTAGCAACACGTTAAAACTGGTGCAGAAAGCAGCAGGTGGAACGAGTGCAAGGCGGAGCCAGGTAGTGGGCGGGAAGCAGGCAGTGAGAAGCTGGGAAGCCGCGGCGGCTGAGTCAGGCGGGCGTCGCCGTGCCTGGGGCTGCCTGCTGTTTGCTGAGCGATGTTTGCTTTCGGGCCGGCAGCTGCGCCACTCCTCCAGAGATGGAGCCACTGGCGGCGCCTGCGCAGCCAGGAATGCTCCGACACTGTGCGTCGCCTTTCAACCAGTGTACGTTCTGAAGGAACGTTTCGCCGACCAGCAAGATTGCATTTGTCTTTACAGATAAACTATTCACAGTAAATATTGGTGCATTGAGTCCACCGAGTTACTGTGTCATAATCTGTGTTTTGAAACTAGCTTCAAGCAGGTAACTTCCTTGAGGAAGTTCGTGGTCGTTACCTTCGTGAAACACCCTGAAAAGGCAGAAATGATGGGATAACAATATGCAGAACTACACATGACGGTGGTATCACATATACAAGTCATAAAGCGGCAATGCATTGTTCGAGTTGTCCTTTGTACACAGATGATTCATGTGAAAAATCTTCCGGCATGACTATGGCCGCAAGACAGAAATTAACAGAATTTGAACGCAAAATGGTAGTTGCTAATAGATGCACGGGAGAATCTAATATTCCGTGATCCACAGTGTTAAGAGTGTGCAGCGAATACCAGATTTCAGTCACCGTCACGGCAACACAGTGGCCGATGGTCTTCACTTAACGACCAAGAGCAGCTGCTTTTGCATAAAATTGCCCATGCTAACAGACAAGCAAAACTGCGTGAAATAGCCACTTTTGCATAAAACTGTCCATGCTAACAGACAAGCAAAACTGAGTGAAATAGCCACAGAAATCAATGTCGGACGTACGACGAGCGTATCTGTTAGGGCAGTGCGGCAAATTTTGGCGTTAAAGAGCTATGGTAGCAACAAACCCGAGAGCCTTTGCTAACAGCATGGCTTCGCTTGTAGCGTCTCTCCTCGGCTCGTGGATCTTGAACGACTGGAAAACCGTGGCCTGATCAGATGAGTCCCGATTTCAGTTGGTAAGAGCTGATGGTCGGGTTCGAGTGTGGCGCTGACCCCACGAAGCCATGGATCCAGGCTACAAACAAGGCACTGTGCATGTTGGTGGTCACTCCACAATGGTGTGGGCTGTGTTTACATGGAATGGACAGCATCGTCTGGTCCAATCGCACCAATCGTTGACTGGAAATGGTTATGTTCGGCTACTTGGAGACCATTTGCAGCCATTCATGGACGTCACGTTCCCAAACAACGACGGAAATTTTATGGATGACAATACGTCACGTCACCAGGCCACAATTGTTGATGATTGGTTTGAAGAACATTCTGAACAATTCGAAAGAGCAGTGTGGCCACCTAGATGAACCGACATGAATCCCATCGAACATTTATGGGACATAATCGAGAGGTTAGTTCATCCACAAATTCCTGCATGGCAACACTATCGCAATTATGGACGGCTATAGAGGCAGCATGATTCAATATTTATGCAGGGGACCTGCAACAACTAGTTGAGTTCATGCCACGTCGGTTTGATGAATTAAGCCGGGAAAAAGGAGGTCCGACACGATATTGGGAGGTATTTAATGACTTTTGCCCCCTCAGTGTACAGTTTCCGACCGTCAGACTTTGCGCCAGTATCCTGTGGTATATACCAAATCCCTGCGCAGTGTCTCATGAAATGAAGGCATATGACACGATTGAAGATGACAGATTCGTTTATAGCCGCGACCCCTTTTGTACTGTTCGAGAAGGGAGGTCTGCATGACACGCGCGAAACCACGCCATATACACACACCCATCTACGCTTACACAATACAGATACAGTGTATATGCCATTCTCATACACCACATGGAAAGGTGAATGTGGTTAATCAGTTTTTGGACTATAGTTGTATAGTTAGGTATTCTGTCTTTGTGGTATTGTGAAGTTGAACTCGTGATTAGGGAAACATTTAAACTCATATTTAAGATCGCAAGTAGTATCGTAACTGTTGAAAAGTGATCAGCAATGCAAAAGTTAATCAGAAATTTAACATTAAACTGCGTACTGCAACGCCCATGACAAAGTACAGTCTGTTCTGCTAAATTTAAGAAAACTGTCCTGTTAGCAATAATACAAGCAATCTGACTGAGGGAGAAATATGAAACATAAATAACTACGAAAATGCTCTGTATAAAACTATGTAACTATAGAAATATTAATTGTACGACACGTAAATTATAAATGGCTCACCTATTGGCGCAGTAAGAAATGCAGTGTGCTGCTATCTTTAAATCACTGCAGCAGCTGCCACTGCTATGATATTTAAAAAATAAAAATTCAAACTACCAGAAACGCGATGTGCAGTGTGTGACTTTAGAGCCATCCTCAAAACTTCTGTGCTAATAAATCTTATTACTGCAGTGATCATTTTCAATTAAAGTTCCCGCAGCTTCCCCCGTCGGAAGTTTGAGTCCTGCCTCGGGCATGGGCGTGTGTGTTGTCCATAGCGTAATTTAAAGTTGGATTAAGTAGTGCATAAGCTTAGGGACCGATGACCTAAGCAGTTTGGTCCCATAAAATCTTACCACAAATTTACAATTTTTAAAGAAAAAAAAATTAAAGTTCTAAAACTGTACGTCACTAAGACAAAATATCTTAACACACGAAATATCAAAAATTCACTTTACATTAATAGTGAAAAAACCTGAACAAATTGTCTTTACTTTCATACAAACATGCATGCTGTCCATCTTTGAAGAAAAATCAATAGATCATACATTGGTATATTATTATAAAAATCTCAAATTCTAAATCCCTGACCAAATTAATGTCTACGCTTGAGTGTACTGCAAATGCGCTATTGCAATAACTTTTGAAGTCTGCTGACTGAATTTACAACATATCTCTCCGTCAATGAAAAATAATGTAAGGAAACTATTGCCGGCACACAGCTTGGCCAAAACGCATGTTATGCTACTCCATCACAAGATTCACTTCTCTCTCTCTCTCTCTCTCTCTCTCTCTCTCTCTCTTCTCTCTCCAAAACTGCGTTCCACTCACGAGCAAAGGTTCTACTGAGTCTCGCAGCTCAACCTCTTTGGCAGAGATGCCCTCTGTTACTCAGTTGCTATTGAAGCTTTACTTTTCCATGTGACATCCAAAATGTTACCTACCATAACTACAATTTCCTGTATAAAACAAAACCCTTACAAAGGGGCCGTTGTGTGCGTAGCAAGAGAACTCTTTCCGGTGTCATCTGCAAAGCCCGACGGTGTCTCCCAGCCAACGATAACTGCCTTTTTCTTTGCTGCATAACTCAAAATTTACTTGAGACTAAACGACTAGTATGGTGCTATCAATGAACACTGACTTTCAAAAATGTCACAACGTAATTAATTATAAGTCGCTTGTTTTTACTTCCTGGTTGGTCTAAGTGACATACTTATAACGCATCTGTACACGAAAAGCAGTAAAAGAAGAATGTAATTCTGAGATCAGTATGAATACTAAACAATTGATAATACGAGGTGAAGTGCTGAAGAGGTACGTACAAAGAGTATCTAAGCTTTACGCTATGTTTCTCGCGCTCTCTTCATCGACGGGAACCTACATCCTAGTGAACTGTGACACAGGGAACGGTACGAGTGGAAAGCAATAAATAATAAATCAGAGCGCATGGGCCAAATTAAAATATAAGGAAAATGATCAGTGCTCAGTCCGCGAGTACGCGCTACTTAATATCTACTATAACATCTTAGTATTTAACACAACATTCCAAAATCCTGCCGTTCAAAATAATTTTTGCCTTACAGTACCAAGGAGAGCACAAAACAATAGACAGCCGTACCTCTAGTAACTATACAATGTGGGAGGAATGACAAGAAAAATAAAATACAAGATTTTATTAGCTCAGGACACAATATCCAAAATTAAACCAACTAGAGCAAACACAACAAGCCACAACACTAATAAAAGTACAAGCAGTGATCAAGAGAAATAGTAAACCGATAATCAAGGGGCACTGCGACAGGCTACACAACGCTGCCCACAGAACAAAATAACTGAGACGAGTAATTCAACCAAAGCCGGCAATCGCAAAATGAGGCAAGCAAAACAGTTCATTATAACTGACGATAATATAAGATGCACACTAAAGGTTTAATTCGTACAGAACCTTCTCCTACTAAAAATTATTTCAGATAACGGCGCTAGGCCTTGCAGCGGCCTCGCCATTATCACAATTTAGTAAATAGCACAACTTAAGCTGAAACACAACCGGACACAGGCATGTCCAGAACCGGAATTTTCTCTTCTTGTGCATTGTCGTCCGAGAGACGTCTGTTGATGAGGAATGTTCCTTTTGCCTGTGCTAATGTGATTTTTATGTCCTCCTTGTACAACATAATTTCTGCACCATGTGTATTAGGCCTAGATAGTTCCAAAATTTGATGTCAAGTTTCTCGCAAATCTCATTTCTGCCACTCCGCATTGCTTTTATCTGTCTTTCGAGTACTCCCAGTCCATATCTGTGCCATTCATTCCACGTATCACGTGCTGTGATGCTTCCTCACATCTACTCAGGATAGTAACGTCATCAGTGAATTTTGTCATTGATATCCTTTCACCTTGAATCGAAACCCATAGCTGAACTTTTTATTTTCCAATACTGTACATTTGAAGTACAGGGTCAATAGTGTCAAACAAAGACTACATCCCAGCCTCACAAGCTTATAATCAGAACTCTTTTCGTTTGGTTTTCCACTCTTGTTTTTCTCTCTTACTTCTTCTATATTTTGTGTATTTTTCGTCTTTCTCTCTAGCGTACACATTTTTCTGTCGATTTGAAATATCTTGCTCTGTTTTACGTTTTCGAACATTTTTCCTGTGTCGGCAAATTTTAAGAAGATATCTCGATTTTTTAAGTCTTGCTCCGTTATCGAGTGCAACGTCAGGACCACTTCTCTGGTGCCTTTTTCTTTTACTAAAGAAAAGTTGCTCATCGTATAGCAAACATTCAACCTTCTTTTCCATCCTTCTTTGTATAGATAAGAAACAAAAAGGAGGGGGACGCTACCGGCTCGAATCCAGCAGCTGCTTCTTTGTTAATTGCGAAAAAAGAAGGTTCACGGAGAGTTGGTCGACCACCAGGGCTCCTTGAAGTGTAGGATGAAGATCGAATTGGTTTGCTACTGTCCGGACTGCACCTGCAACGTTGGAGATGAAACAGCCAACTACAACTGCAGTCCGCACCAACGAAATACCTAATATGGGGTCAATTTCATTTTTGTATGAGGTCTTAATTCAATGATCATAAAGAATCCGCCTCGACTGCAAATAGAAACCGGATGTTGACCTAGGTTTCGGCGCGGATAAGCACGCCTTCTTCGAACACACTGAAACTACAAACTATCTAAAGAGGCATGGTCCAACATTAATTCAGAACTCCCAAAAGTGCAAAAAGACTCGCATAAAATCTAAAATAAACGGTACGTGTGTACCATGTAAAGGTAAAGTAAACTGAGAGCCCGCGGCCCACCTAACGCTGGCTGGGGTGAGGAAGCACGCTTCTGACGGTTGAGCTAAGTACAGCCATTGACATGGCACACACGTACCGTTTATTTTACATTTTATGCGAGTCTTTTGCACTTTTTGGCGTTCTGTATTAATGTTGGACCATGCCTCTTTAGGCAGTTTGTAGTTTTAATGTGTTCCGAAGAAGTCGTGGTTATCCGCGCAGAAACCTAGGACAGCATCCGGTTTCTATTTGCAATCGAGGCGGATTCTTTATAATCATTAAATTATTCACGATTGCTGATGCGCTGCAATGTTAAATGTTCAAATGTGTGTGAAATCTTATGGGACTTAACTGCTAAGGTCATCAGTCCCTAAGCTTACACACTACTTAACCTAAATTATCCAAGGACAAACACACACACACACACCCATGCCCGAGGGAAGACTCGAACCTCCGCCGGGACCAGCCGCACAGTCCATGACTGCAGAACCTAAGACCGATCGGCTAATCCCGCTCGGCTGCAATGTTAAAAGTTCACAGGATCTTAATCCCTTGCTTTTTACATCAACATCTTCAGCTACACTCTATGAAGCACTGTAAGGTACGTGACAGTAGTTACTTTTTACTGTAACGTATCTTCCCGTTCCATTCATGGGTGGAGCATGGGAAGAATGGTAGCTCGTACGTCCCAACGCGAGTTGTTGTTTGAGTGGCCATTGCGAAATTAGCAGTTCAGTGCTCTCCGCAATCTGCCGGCGCTAAGCGCTGTATTCCACCCGCCTTATAACTTTGTTGCCGCACGTACACTGTCATCAGTGCATTAGGTCAGGGGCAGCTGAACGTTCAGGGTTCCTGTGCGATATCGTGTGTTACATCATTTGGTTTTAGTCTTTCGGGCAACGGTGCACTGACGTGTGTTTGGTAGTGAGCGAAATGGAGGAGCGAGAGTCCACGTATAGTGCTAGTCCGGTCGGTGTGCTTAAAGTTAAAAAAGAACACGAAAACATTCTAAAATCATCATATCGAACGTACTAGAGAAGCCTGGAACAATGTCAATTTTGCGGAAGTTCATAAGATGACAACAAAATGTTGTATTAGTTCCACAAGTCGACTCTGTTCCGTATTAACAGTGTAGTATTATCGGCAGAATCTCTAGATGTTAGCACATGTTCTCTTTCTCCAAGAAGGAGATTTTAATGAAAACATAAGTTACAGAATTTGATGATTATGGCAAAAAGTTAGTGTGTACTTCGATTCTCCGACAGCCGAAAGTCTCCGACGGCTAGAAAAATACGGAGTGACCCATTAGCTTGTTTAGCTTACCTTTTTACATTAAGGTGTATGATGCACGTTAGTTTTTGATACTAAAGGAGGTAGTTTAATTCTGTCTTATGTAATTTTTAATGAAGGTAATTTTTATTTACTTGATTTACCCTATCAAGGTAACCATCTTCGTGAAAAGATTAATTTTCGTGGCACAGTTACCTCCGCTCTCTGTCTTGTTCGCTCACTTTGTTTTTAATTCAGAAAGTATAATTATGGAGAAAAGGTTTTAGTGGAATGCAGAGACACTGCAGCATCTAGGATGAAGTTTTGTGTAAAATGCACTTAATGTGCACTGAGGACAATGGTCTTGTAGTGTAATTCGATAAAACTTGGATTTCACACACCATACGGAAAAACATATTTTGCTAGACTTCGACGGAAATATTGGCCTGAAAGTACCTGCAGTTGCTGTGGTATAGCGTATATCGGCGATCAGGCTCATGGATGCTGTGACGAATGATCAGTAAGAGCTGCAAATAATTTTTTAAATCCTGGCGGTGGTACGCAAGTATTCGCATGGTGTCGCCCACCCAGTCTCTCGTAAGTAAAACGCGTTGAGATGTGACACGAGTCCATAACGAAGTCTCAGACGTTACCAAGATTAATTTAATAGTTTTCTTAACAATTTTCTCCCAAATTATTCAGCAGCGACATTTTTAATTACACAGGCGGAACAGTTTCACACCTCTTAAGGTATTTTATTTTTTTATCTCGGAATACTTTGATGTTTCCACGATGAAATACGTATTACATGCATTTATAAGATTCGAAAAAGTTCATGTATTATTTTCAGTTCAAATATGTCAGTGGTTCTGTTTCTTTCTACGGTTTGAATAAACAAAATGTTTCTTACAAAAATTTTGTAACGGTAGCTTTTGTTCTTTTCTTAGCATGTGACAAGAATTTTCTTTTGGAAAGTACCCCATCGTATACTAGACTAAAAACGGGAATGTCTAATATTTTTTCGACATTTTTACTAACATTTGAAATTATCACTAACTGGCAGTATTGTAGGATGGTGAGATTAACCTGACGGGCCTATTTTTTTGACTGCCCCTAAACTTTTATCTGTTATGTAATCGCTCATAAAAATTGTAATTTCCGCCCTAACTTGGTTCTAAGAGTTTGCTAAGCAGGTTTTCACGTTTTAGACGACGTATTTATCGAATGACTCTCAACTGAGGTTTTTGAACATTTCAGCGTCACCAAAATGTCACTACTCGTTCCGTTGGTCTGTATACGCCCGACGTCGTGGTTTACTTCGACCAGCTATTCATGCCACAAACAGGGTGGGGCAAATAAAAATGACCCGGGCGAGTGGACACGATTGGACCTGAATGCTTGCATATAACTACACCCTGTGACGCGCAAACCGCCTGTATGCCCGCTACAGGATCCACATTGGTTCAGAGAATAACGCGGCTGTGTCAGTGTGAGTAGAACAGTGCAGAGTTGTTGGTGGTTCTCACATTGGAGCAGCGGTTGTTCGTTGTGGAAAGTTATGTGACAGTAAAGTCGTGGGAACGGTGTGGACAGTTGTTAGGTGAGAAGTTTAATGGTGTCAAAGTGGCAGCAAAGAGTACCATGCAACGCTTAGTCGGAAAATAGCGTCGGACAGGATCTGGTTTTTACAAGTCAAAAAACACTTTGAGACGTCATACACTAGGAAATATGGCTGCAGTTCACCAGGAAAGCCTCCAGAGTCCTTTCAAATCAACGCGACGCCTGTCGCAAGGGACCGGCACATCGCGTCGATCATGTGGAAGAATACTCCACCAGAACCTGCACATGCATCCTTACCGAGTGAGTGTCCGTTGTTCACGCATTGAAACCAGCAGATGCGTCTCAGCGGTTCCAGTTTAGTTGAGTGGCTGTTCACTGACACAACAACGAGTGGCTTAGACATAGATCTTTATGTCTGATGAAGCTTCATTTCATCTGAGTGGTTATTTCAACTCACAGAATCACAGGTTCTGGACAGCGAAGAATACGCATAACTTCCACGAAACACCATTGCATGATCATTGTTGGACGTTTGTTGTATAGTGTCTGCACCCCACATTATTGGCCCCATCTTCTTTCATCAGAAGCTGACTTCGGCCCGCTATATTGGCAACATTTTGAAACCATTTGTGACAGCATTAACGGAGGAGGAAACGACCTACAGTTGCTTCCAACACGATGGAACAACTGCCCGTGCAGCCGGCCGAACCTTGGAGCACACTTACACGATCTTCAAGCCTGACAGAGTTTTAGCAATCAGTCTCGTCGCTGCCCCAGGTCACCTGATCTGTCAGTGTGTGATTACTTCGTGTGCGGAGCCCTCAAGTCTAAGGCGTGTCGCAACAACCCTCATAGTCTTCAAGAACTGCAGCACAACATTTCGGATGAGGTTGCAGAAATTCTACCAGTCCAGATCCGATACGTCTTTAGCAACTTGCTGACCAGACCTGGTATAGTCAGAATCTTCTGCTGTGTTTCTTTGTACCCTGGAACTCTGTTCTCCGAGCCACTTTTATTTAGCCCACCTTATACACTCCTGGAAATGGAAAAAAGAACACATCGACACCAGTGTGTCAGACCCACCATACTTGCTCCGGACACTGCGAGAGGGCTGTACACGCAATGATCACACGCACGGCACAGCGGACACATCAGGAACCGCGGTGTTGGCCGTCGAATGGCGCTAGCTGCGCAGCATTTGTGCACCGCCGCCGTCAGTGTCAGCCAGTTTGCCGTGGCATACGGAGCTCCATCGCAGTCTTTAACACTGGTAGCATGCCGCGACAGCGTGGACGTGAACCGTATGTGCAGTTGACGGACTTTGAGCGAGGGCGTATAGTGGGCATGCGGGAGGCCGGGTGGACGTACCGCCGAATTGCTCAACACGTGGGGCGTGAGGTCTCCACAGTACATCGATGTTGTCGCCAGTGGTCGGCGGAAGGTGCACGTGCCCGTCGACCTGGGACCGGACCGCAGCGACGCACGGATGCACGCCAAGACCGTAGGATCCTACGCAGTGCCGTAGGGGACCGCACCGCCACTTCCCAGCAAATTAGGGACACTGTTGCTCCTGGGGTATCGGCGAGGACCATTCGCAACCGTCTCCATGAAGCTGGGCTACGGTCCCGCACACCGTTAGGCCGTCTTCCGCTCACGCCCCAACATCGTGCAGCCCGCCTCCAGTGGTGTCGCGACAGGCGTGAATGGAGGGACGAATGGAGACGTGTCGTCTTCAGCGATGAGAGTCGCTTCTGCCTTGGTGCCAATAATGGTCGTATGCGTGTTTGGCGCCGTGCAGGTGAGCGCCACAATCAGGACTGCATACGACCGAGGCACACAGGGCCAACACCCGGCATCATGGTGTGGGGAGCGATCTCCTACACTGGCCGTACACCACTGGTGATCGTCGAGGGGACACTGAATAGTGTACCCGTCATCGAACCCATCGTTCTACCATTCCTAGACCGTCAAGGGAACTTGCTGTTCCAACAGGACAATGCACGTCCGCATGTATCCCGTGCCACCCAACGTGCTCTAGAAGGTGTAAGTCAACTACCCTGGCCAGCAAGATCTCCGGATCTGTCCCCCATTGAGCATGTTTGGGACTGGATGAAGCGTCGTCTCACGCGGTCTGCACGTCCAGCACGAACGCTGGTCCAACTGAGGCGCCAGGTGGAAATGGCATGGCAAGCCGTTCCACAGGACTACATCCAGCATCTCTACGATCGTCTCCATGGGAGAATAGCAGCCTGCATTGCTGCGAAAGGTGGATATACACTGTACTAGTGCCGACATTGTGCATGCTCTGTTGCCTGTGTCTATGTGCCTGTGGTTCTGTCAGTGTGATCATGTGATGTATCTGACCCCAGGAATGTGTCAATAATGTTTCCCCTTCCTGGGACAATGAATTCACGGTGTTCTTATTTCAATTTCCAGGAGTGTATTTGTGCAATATTATAGTATGGAGTGTTTTATAAACAATATCTTCTGTATACAGGATTCAGTTTCCCACAATCTAAATCCGCGGTATGATTAACCCATAACTTATGTCATGTGATCGTACTAGTTCATACCTTCCCTCATAGCAAAAGCCAGGTGTTTATATGAAATGAATGTTTCTAGTTGCGACTTAAGAATCACGTAATTTAGTTGGAGCCATTTACATTTTAGGTTTTGTGTAACCGACAACTTTAAGTTACTTTACATTAAATGATAACTCCAGACTTGACACCACACAGATATTTCATTAAGATCTGCCTGTATTTTATTGCAGTTTTTATGGTATAACCTTTTGTCATAGATAACTGTTTCATAAAGAGGCATCCGAGCTTATTATGCACATCAGGTAATATGCGATTAGGAATTTGGTTGACAGCAATTTTTGCTTGTGGCTGAATTAAACAGCAGCATCCTGGAAGCTAGTATGCGTCAGACGATGTTAAATATATTATAACTGCAACTGCATCTTGTTCTGTCCGTTTCCTTCTTTCTAGTTTCCTCAGAAAGAGGAGAGAAGCAGAGTAATGTTCAACGTCCCGTCGACAACAAAGTCATTAGAGACGGAGAACAAGTTACAGTAGGGTGAAGATGGAAAGCTGCCGTGACAATTCGAAAAAACCATACCGGCATCTCCATTAAGCGATTTAGGGAAATCACGGAGAACCTAAATCAAGATGGCCGGACTCGGGTTTGAACCGGCCTCCTCCCGTATGCGACTCCCACATAGAAAATACTAATGAGAAATAAGCTCTGTGAATATAAGTACGAAATTCCGGATACCACTTTCGTACGATTGTGAGCAATAGTTGAAACTGGTCGAGCTGGCATGGACGGCTTTGCCGTATAGGCTAGCTGTATGATGGTCACCTAGCGCACCGACTTACGTGCGGAGAAGCGCCAAGCTTAAGGTAAAAATAGAGAAACTTTCAACAAATTAATGTTTCTGTCCCTCTACGTTGTCAACAGTTATCCTCCTGACTTGCATACTACTGTAATCTCTAAAAAAAGTTTTGAAGCATGACTCGCTGATTTTCGGTCCCTCTGATCGGAAATATGCTCCTCAGTATTTTTTACGCACAGGAAACAGTTAGTTACGTTTGAGTGTCATAAGTATATAAAGGTGCCGCAAAACATTTTCTGAGTAGTTTAGTCTCACGGACACGCAAACACAAGCCCTCCCCATACCACCGTCACCACTAGAAAAATAGTGCTTCATTATCGAAGCGATTGTTCTCTTGTCGAGATATAAGCAGATTGCTCAATTTAATACATTTAACTCGCTTTTGTTTCATTTCCGCAGTACATTTATTTGTTATCAACACAACTTCGTTACTAGTACAGATCTACTTTAGAGTGTAAAATGTATTTATTTTCTTTTTTGGATCATTTAATCTATGCTGCTGCTGTATAGATATGAAGTCTCAAATTGATGAAAACCATCCGAATGCGTTATTTTAAACAGAATGTACCATTTCATGTGGATATTCTTCATCATGGTACGCTACTGCAAGTTGTATAATCTCCTCGACCCAAAGCATGATGAAGAAATCGAAACATCTTTTTTGATAAGGGTTATAATGAAGTTCAAGAAGGATTTCAAGAAGTAGTAGAGACACATTGAGGAGGCGAAGTTGAATTTCGGCAGGAATATTTATAAAAAGGGAAGACCACATGGCACACGATGAGGATAAACTTGACTAAAAGAACAGTTTCTGTACTGCAAGGAACAAAGAGACAAAATAGGAGAGAGTTCCGCCACCACTGTGAGTACGTATCAGGGTGCATCACATTGTTAGAATATTACCTCCTTCTTTAGGTGCGGTGACAGCGGTGATAAGCCTTTAAAATGCTGGAATTGCTTTAAAAATGACT
Organism: Schistocerca serialis cubense; assembly: GCF_023864345.2. Classification (NCBI taxonomy): domain Eukaryota; kingdom Metazoa; phylum Arthropoda; class Insecta; order Orthoptera; family Acrididae; genus Schistocerca; species Schistocerca serialis. The sequence continues at coordinate 337,811,436 of NC_064638.1, forward strand.
AAATTTTGTTCTTCATAGTTCTGTATAGAAATAAGCACACGGGGAGTCTCAAAGTTTCAATCAGCGTGAGGAGAAGGAAATCCAATACATATTATTGAACTGAAAACCTTCATCGATCTTTCATTTTTAGCTGATGTTAACGAAAATAATTGACACAGCCTAGAAAATCTGTGGGAAAATGATGTGGACAGCATTGAAAACTTTTGCACGGTAATGAACGTAAAACGTTTCTAATTCGACAGTTGTGCAACTTCCGATGAAATGAGACAATTGCACAACAGCCATCGGGAAATATTTTTTATGTTTGTACTGAACTGTCAGAAGTTCTACATCCTCAGAGAAAATGGAACAGTTGAAATGAAGGTGAAAGAACTCCATCGAAGGTGCAACTTTCGCCAACATATACTCAGCAAACTAAATTACCACGGTATTGAGACATATGCTCTCGTTGATTCACTGGTCTTTTAGCTGTGTAATTTGGTAAGACACATTGGGTTTCAACCATGGAAGCATCTTCGGGCGTTTTTCCGTGATAGTATGAATCCTTTTATCAGCCAGGTCGAAATGTGACGGCAGGCAATGAGTTTACCAATATTGTTTTGATAGAAAAGTTAGGAAGATAAAATATTTCTTTTGTTTTGAAGGTGAAGAAAGAAAAGTCTGAATTCCTCTGAAGTTTACTACCACTATAAAGCAAGGGCTGTAAAGAGCTCACTTTGTTGTATTCTAGTTTTCTATGTTTCTAGAAAAGGACGTGCGTGAATCTGGCGATACAGTAGCGTGAGAAAATACTATAGATGGTGACACAGAAAGTAGACGGACGCTATTCATTGTTGGCACATAGTTAAATTTTTTGCTAAGGTTAATGAGAGTGGAATAATACACAAGTACCTAACTTTGCCAACAACGAAAACTTTTGCAGTAGATTATCTCGTGCTATAAGTTTGACTCATTTGTCCGAATAAATATGGACACCTCAGGAATTCATGCGGGTTTGATGATCAAAGTGTGAAGACGAAGCAACAGACGAATGCAAAAATGAAGAAAGTAGGATTAGGGTCAAGAGGAAAAGAGAAGTAAAGACTGGTAAAATATACGAAAAGTTTTATACAAGTCACCCGATCTCATTGAGGAGAACACCACGCTGGACAAAACTTTGATTTATAGCGAGACCACGAACCTACAGCACTTATTAAGAATACGATAGACGTGTGACCTATGGTGTGACGTATGGCAGCCGAGCCATGTACACTGGGCGCAGTTTCCGTTCGGGTGCATTTATGGTAGATGTAAAAAAGGAGGAAGAGCAGAAGAAAGGAGGAGGAGGGATGACGAGTAAGAGGGAGAAGGAAAAGAAGTAGTAGACGAAGGTGAAAGTAATGGTTTGGAAGGCACTAAAACGAAGAGGGGGCGCTTATTTATGAAAGGGAACCATGAGGAGATTCAGGTTCGACGTGTTGACCAACAGTTCCATATTATCTATCTTTCCCTGGGTAGTACAGACTTCATTCTTACTCTCAGCTATTAGCCGTAGTCACTTTTACTACACAATGTGAATCAAGGCAACCAAAGTCTAAATAAAATATTTTGTTTGTTAGCAATAATTTATCCATGTTGCTGGTTGTTGTGCTCTTTGATTGTGGATTATATTATTTTAATGGATACAGCGACCAACCATTTGTTACGTGTTTGCAGGGATACACAAACGTAACTGCAATTACTGTTGAGAGATATGCGTTGGCCAAACAGGGAAATATTTCAGAGTAGGATTCCGGAAACACATGGATGCTCTTCGTTGAAAAAAAAAAAAAAAAAGGCTTATGTAAATCCACATTTGCCCTACATGTAACTGCAGGTCAACATCAGGTGACAGACCTAGTTCATAACTTACAAAATTAAAGAATGAACGTACGTGAAAAAATCGAAATGTATTCCCACAAATGTGCATCCCCAAGTGATATCCTAAATTACAGAACAGGACTACCAAACAAAGTTTTTTCAAACAATTTCCATAATTTTCTCATATAACGACGCACTAAGTGAAACCATAAAATACCGTCATCCATTGTGAGCCCATCAGTGCATAAAATAGTTCCACATGATGAAAATCTCTTGTTGTGTCTTTATTGTTTATAAATTTCATTCTAGCTATGAAGAAAACAGCGTGTAATATTACTCTTCTACGTAAAATACACTAATTATTTTTATTTTCATAATATTTCATATAACTTAATTCAACCATATAGACTACTCAGCAGATTCACGCTAAACAATTTCAGTTCTTTTTAGCTATGCAGAACCTGTAAACAAAATACAACCTTTGACCATAGATGTCTTTTTCGGATGGAAACAGAGATGTCAGTCGACAATATTGCGGCTACTGAGCTGTTTTTTTTACCCAAAATAGATGTAAAAAAGTGTTAGTGTCATATCCATAAACGCGAAAATCGAAATAACAAGCAGAGTAGAAAATAAATATACCTAAGAAAGTGGTAAACCGTGAATATACAACTCGAGAAGTGTAGTAGCTAAACAAAATTGTTATTTTACACAGGGCAGCTGCAGCATCCAATTTGCTGCTAATGTTGTAACTATGTACTGATTGAAGACTCAAACATGTATTACGTTAATTGACGCTTGGCGAAAGCCCGAAACGTTTATTGGCTTAAATAAAAATACAATATAACGAAGTGTCTCGTAGCTGTATTTATTACATTAATGTAATCTGTGTCTGTTGTTTTGCTTTTTAGAGCCTTGACTTGATCGAACGATACCGTCAAAAAGGAATCACGTTGTTGTTGGGTGCAGTGCTGCTCTGAAATGTGTGTTGTTCCTCATTTAGAATTGTTTCCGACAACCAGCAATAATAGGTTGCACTGTTTCGGATACCCGAAATTTGGCGTCAGTTTATGCTAGATATTCTGAATTTTATTCCAGATGTCATCTTTCTATTGTTTTAGAGTCAAAGACGTTGGCCCATTGATGGTTTGGCATAATGCAGAGCCGCAACAATGGAAGTGGCTGCAAATAGTTCAAAAAAATGTGGGATCTATCCTTGTGATCCTTGGTTTCGTCGTCTATGGATTTTCATCCTCAGCAATCTGCAGCAAAGTCCACAAAAGCCATAGCAGGGCCATTGTCGACTGCAGTTAATGGAATGCAAGAAAGAGCGATCTATACTTTCGAAATCAACTAACTTCCTGGACTTCCACCATCATACCCAAAACCAAGAGCAGGTAAAGCAGTAGCGTTGACGGTATCTCCTTTTCAAAAGGCTTTGGAACAGTCGATGGCTAAAGAAAAAAATAGAGCAAGTACCAAGGTTGCAGAGAACATACCATCTTCAACAAAAATGACTGCAGGAGCTTCATTCGATGCATCTGGCAGACGTTCAACATCTGAGGCTACCAAAAGGAAGCTCTTGGTAGGAAAGAGCCAAAAAGTCATGAAGCAGCAGAATAATGGTGAGGAAAACTTTTATTCAAGAGTTGATGAAACCATGTTGAAAGACTCATGAACTGAATATGTAGAGGACAAGCAGTACATTTACGGGGACCTACTGTGATCAGCTGATACCCCTAAAGAGGGCTGGATTAAATGTTTATTTGACACTACAGCAGTGAAGCCATAGTCACAGTGTATAAAATTTGTTTTCTTTAAAAAAGAGGGCCACATTACCGGTTTCGACGAACTACGTCGTCATTTTCAAATGTGAAACATCAGTTGGAGAATATATAATGGGAATTGTGACCATACATCTGACAACAATTACGACAAATAATGTGATCAGGCAACCGAGGCAATAGTGGCACAACCAATTCACTACTTGTGCCACCATTGCCTCGGTTGCCTATTCTTATTATTTTTCGTATTTGTTGTCAGATGTATAGTCACACTTCCCATTATACAGGGTGGTCCATTGATAGTGACTGGGCCAAATATCTCACGAAATAAACATCAAAGGAAAAAACTACAAAGAACGAAACTCGTCTAGCTTGAAGGGGGAAACCAGATGGCGCTATGGTTGGCCTGCTAGATGGCGCTGCCATAGGTCAAACGTATATCAACTGCGTTTTAAAAAAAATAGGAACCCCCATTCGTGTAGTACGTAAGGAAATATGAATGTTTTAGTTGGAGCACTTTTTTCGCTTTGTGATAGGTGGCGCAGATTTTTTTTTGGTATGGCTGAAACGTTTGCAGACTAACCGACTGTTATGTAGCATTCTTTACTTTTCAGAGTAACATTTGGTGCTAATAAACTTTTGTTATTAATTAATCAAATTTTAGTGTTTATTTACAACCCGTAATTAGGAAACTCGATATTAAAAAAGTGGTTCAAATGGCTCTGAGCACTCGGGGACTTAACATCTGTCGTCATCAGTCGCCTAGAACTTGTTGTTGTTGTTGTGGTCTTCAGTCCTGAGACTGGTTTGATGCAGCTCTCCATGCTACTCTATCCTGTGCAAGCCTTTTCATCTCCCAGTACCTACTGCAACCTACACCCTTCTGAATCTGCTTAGTGTATTCATCTCTTGGTCTCCCTCTTCGATTTTTACCCTCCACGCTGCCCTCCAATACTAAATTGGTGATCCCTTGATGCCTCAGAACATGTCCTACCAACCGATCCCTTCTTCTGGTCAAGTTGTGCCACAAACTTCTCTTCTCCCCAATCCTATTCAATACTTCCTCATTAGATATGTGATCTACCAATCTAATCTTCAGCATTCTTCTGTAGCACCACATTTCGAAAGCTTCTATTCTCTTCTTGTCCAAACTATTTATCGTCCATGTTTCACTTCCATACATGGCTACACTCCATACAAATACTTTCAGAAATGACTTCCTGACCATTAAATCTATACTCGATGTTAACAAATTTCTCTTCTTCAGAAACGCTTTCCTTGCCATTGCCAGTCTGCATTTTATATCCTCTCTAATTCGACCATCATCAGTTATTTTGCTCCCCAAATAGCAAAACTCCTTTACTACTTTAAGTGTCTCATTTCCTAATCTAATTCCCTCAGCATCACCCGACTTAATTAGACTAGATTCCATTATCCTTGTTTTGCTTTTGTTGATGTTCATCTTATATCCTCCTTTCAAGACACTGTCCATTCCATTCAACTGCTCTTCCAAGTCCTTTGCTGTCTCTGACAGAATTACAATGTCATCGGCGAACCTCAAAGTTTTTATTTCTTCTCCATGAATTTTAATATCTACTCCGAATTTTTCTTTTGTTTCCTTTACTGCTTGCTCAATATACAGATTGAACAACATCGGGGAGAGGCTACAACCCTGTCTTACTCCCTTCCCAACCACTGCTTCCCTTTCATGTCCCTCGACTCTTATAACCGCCATCTGGTTTCTGTACAAGTTGTAAATAGCCTTTCGCTCCCTGTATTTTACCCCTGCCACCTTTAGAATTTGAAAGAGAGTATTCCAGTCAACATTGTCAAAAGCTTTCTCTAAGTCTACAAATGCTAGAAGCGTAGGTTTGCCTTTCCTTAATCTTTCTTCTAAGATAAGTCGTAAGGTCAGTATTGCCTCACGTGTTCCAGTGTTTCTACGGAATCCAAACTGATCTTCCCCGAGGTTGGCCTCTACTAGTTTTTCCATTCGTCTGTAAAGAATTCGTGTTAGTATTTTGCAGCTGTGACTTATTAAACTGATAGTTCGGTAATTTTCACATCTGTCAACACCTGCTTTGTTTGGGATTGGAATTATTATATTCCTCTTGAAGTCTGAGGGTATTTCGCCTGTTTCATACATCTTGCTCACCAGATGGTAGAGTTTTGTCAGGACTGGCTCTCCCAAGGCCGTCAGTAGTTCCAATGGAATGTTGTCTACTCCGGGGGCCTTGTTTTGACTCAGGGCTTTCAGTGCTCTGTCAAACTCTTCTCGCAGTATCATATCTCCCATTTCATCTTCATCTACATCCTCTTCCATTTCCATAATATTGTCCTCAAGTACATCGCCCTTGTATAGACCCTCTTTATACTCCTTCCACCTTTCTGCTTTCCCTTCTTTGCTTAGAACTGAGTTTCCATCTGAGCTCTTGATATTCATACAAGTCGTTCTCTTATCTCCAAAGGTCTCTTTCATTTTCCTGTAGGCAGTATCTATCTTACCCCTAGTGAGATAAGCCTCTACATCCTTACATTTGTCCTCTAGCCATCCCTGCTTAGCCATTTTGCACTTCCTGTCGATCTCATTTTTGAGACGTTTGTATTCCTTTTTGCCTGCTTCATTTACTGCATTTTTATATTTTCTCCTTTCATCAATTAAATTCAATATTTCTTCTGTTACCCAAGGATTTCTACTAGCCCTCGTCTTTTTACCTACTTGATCCTCTGCTGCCTTCGCTACTTCATTCCTCAAAGCTACCCATTCTTCTTCTACTGTATTTCTTTCCCTCATTCCTGTCAATTGTTCCCTTATGCTCTCCCTGAAACTCTGTACAACCTCTGGCTCTTTCAGTTTATCCTGGTCCTTATCTCCTCAAATTCCCACCTGGAACTTAGAACTACTTAAACCTAAGTAACGTAAGGACATCACACACATCCATGCCCGAGGCAGGATTCGAACCTGCGACCGTAGAGGTCATGCGGCTCCAGACTGAAGCGCCTAAACCGCACGGCCGCACCGGCCGGCAACTCGATATTAAAAACCATATTTTCTTTAGCTGATTACAAGTTTTTATACTTTGCTCAGGTATTATAGAATGAGAAAATACTCGATAGTTTTTTTGCAATGGTAGTATGTAAATATAATACAGCACATTAGACTGCTGATTTACTGGTGATTTTAAATTTAAAACGGTACCCGATAATAGGACACTTCTCTACAGTCTCGGGGAGGGAGGAGAGGAGAGGGGGAGGGCGTCTCGTAGTCGAACTTTCTCTTTGGCTCCCGATACCACAGAAACGCCGCTGCCTGTGTCTGCTGATCTCCCTTCCACTTTGCGTGCCACGCTCCTCCATAAGAGGAGAAGAAAAACAGCAGGCTGACTTCACACACGAGAGGGAAACACTTGGCTTCCGTTTCTGAAAAGAGCAGCAAAAGAGGTCGTGACGCGCCGCCGGACTCACATCGCGGCCGACAGAGGCGCCCACCGCGGCCGGTGGCCCGGGCGGCCTGCCGCCCCAGCCTCCTCCTGCTCCTCCGCCTGACCCTGATTAGACGGCGCGATTAATTGCTGCAGTCTTTTGTCTCGCGGCGGTTAATTGGAAAGCGGCGCGGCTGCAGCTGCCGCCTCGGCGCTGGCGGCGTCCACCGGTCCGGGAGCGCCACGCGGCCGCGGCTGGGGAAGGGAGCGCCCGGGACTTTGAGCGGCGGCCACGCGGAACGCCTCGCTCCGGCGGTTATCTCGCGACGAGCCAGACGGATATGGCGGCTAGCGCCAGCACTCACCGCCATTAAATTCGCTGCCACAGCAGCGCTCTCTGTCAAAGGATCTGGAGAACGTACTGCAAGAGCAGCTAGTAGCTCCATTAAGAATCAGAGACACAGTTAACGACTGATTCCGACTATACCTAGCAGGTAGGGCACAAAGAGCAGAAGTTACGATAAGCTCAAATAAAGTTCAGTTCTTACTACAACACTCACCAGACACTAAATACACTCTAAGAAAAAGATAATAATAATAATATGGTCAAATCTGTTTGAAACCTTATGGGACTTATCTGCTAAGGTCATTAGTCCGTAAGCTTACCCACTACTTAACTAAATTATCGCCGGACGGTGTAGCCGAGCGGTTCTAGGCGCTTCAGTCCGGAACCGCGCGACCATTACGATCGCAGGTTCGAATCCTGCCTCGGCCATGGATGCGTGTGATCTTCTTAGGTTAGTTAGGTTTCAATAGTTCTAAGTTCTAGGGAACTGATGACCTCAGATCTTAATTCCCATAGTGCTCAGAGCCAGAGCCTAAATTATCCTAACAACAAACACACACACTCATGCCCGAGGGAGGACTCGAACCTCCGCCGGGACCAACCGCACAATCCATGACTGCAGCGCCTCAGACCGCTCGGCTAATCCCGCGCGGCTAAAAAAAAAAAGAAAAAAAAAAACAATGTACAACAAAGGAATTATCGGAATGGGACCGAAATCGAGAGATACGATGCACGTGTACAAACAAATTATTACATTTTCGGAAAATTGGGATGATTTATTCAAGAGAAAGAACTTCACAAGCCGAGAAAGTCAGTTACGCGGTGGTCCACCTATGGTGGATGGTTGGATTACAGTGCCAATAATACTCAACACGTACTCAGTTGGGGAGAGAGCTTGTAAGAGGTCCATGACTAAGGAATTTAGTGCTAGCGCACTGGAGCAGATGTAATTTCGATGGATTGCGCACGCGCTGCCTGCGATATGTAAGTTATAAGAGAATCGCAGACCAGAGAGCGGTGTTGGCTGCAGTAAGAGCAGTGTCTGTAGGAGTAAGTAGTTGCTAGCAGTCGTGTGTACGGAGTTGGCTGGGCCGGTCGCGGGGAGCGAAGGTGGTGCCTGAGCTATGTAATATAAGGTAAAAGCAGTTGCGCGCATATATAGTTTGTTACAACAAAATTCGTACTATTGTTATATCAAGTCCCATGTAAATGTTTCAAAAAATCTTTTAATAATAATCCTTTTTATAAAAATCAACTTTTTGATAATCATTCATCTGAATTTAAAGAATTTACTAATTTCTGCAATCCATGGTCATCTCGATTATCGTAAAGGAAAATCAGTCGTTTCCTTTTACACATGACAAATCTAGCGGCCAGCATTGCACTGGGCTGTGCCAGAAAAATTTCTTATAGAAGCAGACATACGCGTTATCCGGCGACTTCATTGAGATAAGAATTTTCAATTTATTCAGAATGATCTTTCAGGGCCATGACGCAGCACTACTGACGTCCAAAATTTACCGGTTTAAATTGATAGTCAGTTATTGAAAGGTTATAAGTGACCCACAATTTTATTGAGAGGTTAGTCACGTTATTATTGCGAGCTTACGGATAATAAACTGTTGGGAGGTTACACTGAATGTGAATGATATAAATATTTTTACTGTTGGGAGATTACAAACTGGTGACCTTGCTGGACAGGATAGGGGTTTTCAAGGACGAAGACAAGCAGTACAAACTGTCGCCACATGTGAGTCGGTATTATCTAGTTGAAATGTAAGTCGAGGATGGTTTTCCGTGGAGAGCAACTAAAAGAAGCGGAGAATATTTTCGACGTACGGTTGTGCTATAATGGTACCATCGATGATAGCCAAAGGGATCGTGCTATGAAATGACATGGTAAACCAGGTGACCATTCGTGGCTGTTGAGTTGTGTGGCAGGCGGCACTCAGGTTGGTATCCAACCACAGTCTGCGGCGGCTCCAGACATACCTTTGCTGGTCATCTGGGCCCAGTGTGAAGTGGGACTGATCAGTGAAGACGATTCTACTCCGGTCAAAGAGACACCACGGACTGCGCGGGGACACCGACCTGCCTGGCGTCCGCTAACCAGCAGTGATGGTCTGGGACCCCTTGGTCATCCACGGTACCCTTGCAACACAGCGGTACGTCGATGATATTTTATGCTCCGTTTTGTTTCCATTGGTGGTAAGCCATCCTGCGCTTACATTTCAGCAACATAGTGTCCTTCCGCACACGACGAGACTTTCCACTGCTTGTCTTCGTGCTTACCAAGTCCTACGTTGGTCAGCAGGCTCGAAAGATCTGTCCTCTACTGAGAACATCTGGAAGATTATGGGTAGAGCCCTAGGACTATTTCGGGATTTGGCAAATCTATCACGTCAGTCGCGCCAAATTTGGCACGATATCTCTCAGGAGGATGTCCAACAAATCATTTAATCAATGTCAAGCTAAATAACTGTTGCGTAACTGTTTGAGGTGGACCAATGCTTAGTCGACTTGCACAATTATTGACGCTCTTTCCTGAATAGATCATCAGATCTTTCTGATATTGTAATCTGTTTATATGCGCATGAGATGCCTGGGCTAGCAGGACAGAGCGGATTAGGTTGTGGAAATGGGCCAAAATGAGTTCCTGTCAGTTGCAAACAACATACAAACTTTATTTATCAACACATAATATTACAACAAGGATGCAAAACACTCAAAACTTTAATCGACCTCCTTTGACTGGCTTTATATCGGCTGAAGGCCGCATTCAAAATCCAAGACAGAAGGCTTAAGCAAAATTGAAATACAAGGTTCTTCTGGAGGTTTCACCCAAGAATATTTTCAAAATCTTCAATCTATTCGGCTGAAGACCTTAGCAATTTAATTTTAATGGAACTAGGCTGGAGGTCCCATGAAATTATTTTAAAACATTTCATGCAAATTGGGCTGAAGGCCTCATTCAAAAGCATAACAGTCTTATGCCTTAAGAGATATTAAAACTCGGCTGAAGGCCGCTCACCAACAAATAATTTAACAGCTTAAGCCCTAGAAAGAAGAGTTTCAGTTTTAAAGGGCAGAAGGCTGTATCTTAAAATATTTCATATACAGTAAAGAATAACAATCTCAAGCCTTAAGGGCAAGACAAGAACATTAATTTAAGAGATATTGATACTCAGCTGAAAGCCATACATCAACCAAATATCAAAAATCCAAACAGGGAAATTATTACATAACACATAAGGAATGGCTCTCAGAAGTTTCCAAGGGTCGGCCTGGGGTTGTAACGCTAGTGCCCGTTTAGGTGAGACAGACAGCCTGTCCAACAACTTCTTGATGTGGCGGAAACTCAATCGACAGAAAGCCGACCGACCAATCAACCAAATCAGTTCCGCTCCATGCAACCAGCAAAACGACCACAAGATTTCAGTACACAACACACAGAATATTGGCGTCCACAACAACCAACAACACCTCAGCTGTCGAACTAAAAGCCGCGCTGGACAGCAACAACATGACGAGGAAAAGTACACTGCCTAAAATTACGTCAACGACCAGGGCAGGTAACCGGAACGTCAACGGCCACAAGGCAGAAGATACTGCTGGTGAACTTCCATAAAAGGGAATAAATTAAGTTAAATTTCACAGGAAGGCGGCTGGAATCTTAGCTGACTTAAATACACACACGTCGTGGCTTGCAGGAGTGTCTCAAAAGCGCCAACCAGGATCAAACGAAGAAATGTAAACAGTTGAGGTTCGATACTAAGTGAGGATTCACCTTTAAATCCATGATCGGTGGGCGACGGACTTCGTAGCACTCGCAAGCAGTACCTCACACTCCAACCGCGCTTGCACGCCGCCAGAGGCTCCAGCCCAACTCCGCGCGACGGGGACTTGCTTGCTGCTCCACGCCTACCGACCGACTGGACTGCTGGTGCGTTCCCGACTGCTTCTCCGTCGCGACTGCACTGCTGGTGCGTCTCCGACTCACTCACTACTCGACACACGACGGCCCGGAAATACTATCAGTCGCTCCAGAGATGGTACGACAGCGTGCTACTGCTGCCACTCACGGGCAAGTAAGGCAGGAAGTTAGTGACGCCATTAAATTGAACAAGAAAACGAGTCGGCACTACTGTATTAGAAGATGATAAACAATTAATGGGGTGGACATGAGCAGCGCACGGCTCAGTATATGTAGAACACATCTACCGATTTTCGTCCTATTCGGAAAATTCTTTGCGGTATTTCGTTTTTGTGTCTTCAAGGGCACATTGATAATGGAATTCCGCAGGATAGCTTATTAGTACCTATCGTGTTTCCACTATACATAAATAACTTCCCCAGGTCTCACAGATGAATCAGTCAGGAGCTTTGAAGTTGAGTGAACTGTGTCCAGAGCTGAAACCTAGAATGTTTGAGATCTCGCTGTTGTTTGCGTGTTGCTGCTCCCAGGGTCAGTGAGACCAACCGCAACAAATGGAGTCTGTCAAGTTGGCGGAAACTATTAGCTGCCTTCTGCTCCTTGATTTTAGTTTGGATTTAGTATTATTCTTATTAGTGAAGTGCAACCAGATGTATTTTCTGCCTTGTGGCCGCTAATGCCCCAGTTACCTGCGCTGGAGGTTAGCGTACTTTTCCGGCAGTGTACCTTTCCTCCTTGTGCTGATGCTATCCGACACGACATGTAGTTCAACAGCCTCTTGAATTGTACTGTACATATGTTTTTGGGAGGGCTACCTTGGTTCTAGTCTTTCCTACGGCCCTGGGTGTGTTTCTGAACACGTGGTGCTGTCTGTCTCTTCACCCTTGCCCAAAAATATTCCATCGTTGTACCGGTGATCGGGCGTTAGGCGGATTGGTTAGTCGGTCGGTCCGCACTTAGGCTACCCCTAGCGTGAGTTGCCATCCTGTTACGGGAGTACAACTCTTGGCTGCCTGTCTCACCGCTTGCACAGCTGTAGTCACCTTCCTCAGGTTGATCCAGGGAGCACTGTCTGTGGATCACTCCGTCTTACTTGGACAAGTTGTCATACTTGTTTAGAATTTACCCTAATGTTTTAACAAGTTATTGCCTTCCCCGCTTGTAATTCCGGCCTTCAGCCGTTAATTGTTTGTAACAGTGCTTGTGGCCTTCAGACGACAATTTATTTTCAGTTTTCTTTTAATAAGGTGTGCAGCCGTCACTATAGCCTGTTCCAGTTCGTTAAGATTGTTTTAAAAAGGTTTTAGTATTTTAACATACAACTACCTTCCTTACTTGTAATTCGGGTGCCGGCCCGTGTGGCCGAGTGGTTCTAGGCGCTTCAGTCTGGAACCGCGCTGCTGCTACGGTCGCAGGTTCGAATCCTGCCTCGGGCATGGATGTGTGTGATGTGCTTAGGTTAGTTAGGTTTAAGTAGTTCTAAGTTCTAGGGGACTGATGATCTCAGATGTTAAGTCCCATAGTGCTTAGAGCCATTTGAACCATTTTTGTAATTCAGGCCTTTAGCCGTTGAGTATTCTAAAATGGCTTGAGGCATTCAGCCCACCAATAATTTTCAACCTTTTTAATCACGCCTTCAGCCGTTGATTTTTTGTAACATTGCTTGTGGCCATCAGCCGAAAATAACTTGGAATTCTTCTAATAAGGCTTTCAGCCGCCAGTGTTGTAAAATGATTGTTGAGAGTCTTGTTTCTTAAAAATGAAGTGTATGTGTTTTCTATGCAACCAACGGTAACTGATTAGGCCCCGTCCATACCTTTCCTGCTTTCCCTAAGTCCCACGTCTCAACGAGAGTGTAAAAAAGTAGTATCAATGTCACGGCCGCATTTTCAGATGACTGGTAGTCACTGGTTAAATTCTGTTTTCGACAGAAACAGTACTAGTAAATTGCTACAGTAATAAGACACTTGCGGGGATGACAAAATTAGGGTTAAAGCAAAGTGGATTATTATTGTATTGAACCAAGTGTGATGTAGCTGGAACAAAGTTTCACCTGCCTGCTGTGACTGCAGGTACCGCAATAAGTGCAAAAACTTGACCATTCTTGTATTGGCCAGAGAAGCCCTTTAGCATGTTACCCAAGCAAGAATTAGCCTTCCTGTGTAGTAGTTTAGATCCCGCTTTACTGTGGTCAATAGATGATTTAGTCACCGCAAAAAAGGACAAATTTAGGTGGATTAAATGTTACAGCATTTTCGGAAATGTCAAGAGAAGCATAAACAAAATATCGTAACAGTGTATCAACCACTTGTGTTATGGCAATACTAGATTTAATTTGTGCCATCTACTTTTGGTTCAGAAAGAGAAAAAATCGTGCAGAGGGAACAACTTATTTTGAAATTCTCTTGGACAGTATTTGTGCTAGTAAGTAAGAGATTTTTAGCATAAAATGTAAAAAGAAGTAAGCTAGAAAAATAATGTTAATCTAGGACAAGATTTCTTGTGATGAAAGGAACGAAAGGTTCAAAGTAAATGGAAATATGTGAGGTAGTTAACCAAACAGATGGAAAAAGGGTAAAATTCGGGGCTAATTTTATTAAAGTGGAAGGGAATGTTAGGCGACAAAACTAGATGGGAACATGAGAGTAAGAAGGTACTAACAGCAAGGGTTACCCCGTCAGCTGCAAGTGTTGCCAGCCACCAATCAGGAAGCGTAAGTGGTCTCGCGGTTCTAGGCGCGCAGTCCGGAACCGTGAGACTGCTACGGTCGCAGGTTCGAATCCTGCCTCGGGCATGGATGTGTGTGATGTCCTTAGGTTAGTTAGGTTTAAGTAGTTCCAAGTTCTAGGGGACTTATGACCACAGCAGTTGAGTCCCATAGTGCTCAGAGCCAGGAAGCGTAAACATTTCAACGCTGTTACCGGGTCAGGCAAAACAGCCACCTTGCCACTCGCTAACATTTCAGCCAGCTGAAAATGATTAGAACAGTAAAGTTACCTTTGTAACGTTATACAAGAGAGACTAGGTGGGACACAACAACTAGCGAGTGTAGACCTTGTAATAAATTCTATATGCAGATGTAGTGCAACTGAAGATTACTGAAGACTCTAGAATAGCAGAATCAGTTCAACCATTACGACTGACGTCATAGAACAAATCCTCTTCTCGGCGACGTAAACACGTAATCCCCCTTGCTTTTGGCACTCGATCAGTACGATCGATGGCATTCATATCGTTCGCACTCAGTTCTCTGGTTATGGTATGCTAACACCTCGTATGTGAGATTCTTCTAGTGCTGGTCTTGCACTTTTTGCCCTCCGAGACGATCAGTGATCGGAAGCCACCTCTGAGTCCAGCATCCATTTCTGACGCCTGCGCAGCAGCCAGCGCTGATGGATAGACCGAGGCTGTACCAGCAACTCAACTCTGGTCCAGTGCCGAAGCTGCCGCAACCTCTAAGGTCTCACGGGTCTGAAGATCCACCGCACCAGCGGACCAGGTTCAGCATTCAGCATAACTACACGGCATCCGACATGTCGGTTCACCTGAGGGGACAACATGGGCAGTGATGACGGAGGGATCGAGAACTCCTCGCAACGGCGTGTGTATCAAAACACGGACTTCTTGGCCACCAACATCTCTAAAAGCAGAGCTACCCACAGGGTAGTGCTACGTCGCCAGCAGGCACCAAAACCGCCACATCCGGGTGTCATCGACTTCCTCTCCCAGTTGGTACAGCACCCTCTGCAGCCGTGAGTTCGCTGTTCGATTCATCGGATTCTTCTCCGGATTATGTAGCTGTTAGTCGGCACAGAAAAGCTGCAGCGACTTTCTTTTCAGTAATATATGGCATAATTTTTAATATTATTTTATTGCATCTAATGACGCCGCACAGGTCCTCGGTCCTCATCCTGACGAATTAGTAGGGGTTTCCAGTGGGTGGACCCTACTCTTACGTCACTGGTAGAAATCTGAGATTGTGTATCTTGTTTCATTACTTCTCCCGGCTTCTGGGCTTTTCTATGTTGTGTGGCTAAAGCCGTTATATCACCACGTTTAGCTATCAACTCTGTTGATAGTAAGTCAAATTTGCAGTAAGTATATGTGTGTGGCCACTGGAATGAACTTTGCTGGCTAAGTTTTGTAAAGGTTCTGTAGTAAAACTGGTACATAATGTTTGCTTGAAGGCATGGTACAACATCTTGTCATTCAAATCTTAGCTCAGATACTCTTTCTTACTACTTCTTTTTCCATAATGACTCTCATCTCTCGGAAAAGAGTCAGTCAGCATGCTCGCTAACGAAGTCTGCATATGGTTTCTTTCTGGGCAAAGAAGTCGCGCAGAAGAAGTTTTCTTTGTTTGAACGGGACTCAAACGCCCCTAAGCTTACACTAGAAGCTTAAATGAAGCAAAGCAAGAAATGGATTATATCATTCTTCATATTAAAAGAAAGAATTGGTCATTCCTTTGTAAAAATACCATAAAATAGTCTGATGTTGAGTAATAAATTTAAATTTTAGGGAGTGATGCTGGTTTCAGGCGCCACTCTCTAGTGTGAATGATGGAGTGACGTGCCGGTGGAGCCCAATGACCGACTGGTCGAGAGAAATGTTTTATTAGACATCAGTTACACACCTCGTCGTCCCCAGTGCAAGGGAGATACGCTCCACACCGGCACTGCAGTCCGGCACTGGCCAATGGATTTCTGGCTTCCGTCCTTGTGTGGATGTCTGCACATCTGCGCGCTGAGACGCTGACGTCCAGTCCGCAGCAATCCAGAGGCCGCTCAGTTGGCCAAGTCCATGACGTCAGTGGCGCTCTCCTTCTTGTTCTGTGACTGTGTTCCGCTGCAGAACACTCGTGCTGGAGTGACACAGGCCCAGCTCACATTCACCAAAGTGTCGAGGGGAACTGCCATGCACAGGACCTGACTCTCCGCCTCCTGGCAGGAGTACGGTGGCGCCAGGCATGGATAGCAAGTCGGAGACACCAGTTCTACAGGGTGGACTCTGTGCAGTAGGCAGTTATCCCAACCCTTTTCCGAATCCATAGCTGCAGCTGTCGGTTCCCAGTCGTTTCTTGAGCTAGCGTAGACCTGATGTGGTGCTAGCAGACTCTGAATGCATCTGCCTAAGAAATTCAAATGGTTCAAATGGCTGTAACCACTATGGGATTTAACATCTGCGATCATCAGTCTCCTAGACTTAGAACTACTCAAACCTAACACACACATCCATGCCCGAGGTAGGATTCGAACCTGAGACCGTAGAAGCGCAGTTCCGGACCGAAGCGCCTAGAACCGCTCGGCCACATTGGCGGGCTAGCTCTTGTTCCATGGTCATGAACTCTGCTGTTTGTCAGCTGATAATGACTGTTGCTCTTCTTGATGTGCATAGCGGATTCGGAGACGGGATAACTGTACTGGTTGATTGTACCATTACATTCCACAAATTCACAGAAATCAAATTTGGCACGTAGTGTAAAATAGGTGGCCGGCTATAGTCCGATAAGGTTACGACGCATACTCGTGAAAAGACCGCTCTCGTCTATAATTTGAGTGCGCTGAGTGCCGAAAAGGGCCGTCAGCTGAGCGCCCCCCTCCGCTGCCCTGTCACGTCCCCCGGCTGCGCCCCGCGTCGCGTGTTTTGAGTGGCCATCAGCGGCCGGCAGCCGGTGGCGCTGCCTGCCCGGCGCCGCGACGCGCCGGCCCGGGTGACGCCGCTAACAAGCGCCAGTAATGACGGCCGCTGACTGGGCGCCAATTACCGCCGCCCGCCGCAAGTGGGCGCCACGCGCGCCGCCCTGCCCTGCACTGCCCTGCCTGCCCTGGACGGGGGTTCCCCTCCGCCCGGACACTCTTGACGAGGCGGCCGCGCACAGTTCCCACGTGCCGCGAGCACGCAGCCTCCAGCACCCCTCGTCTTACATGCATCCTTAAGCCGTCGGCACACGGACCGTGCATCCGAGCGTTGAGCGTGCCGAGTTTCTGACGTCATAGCGTGGAATAGCACGTTCGGGAGTCTTTCCGAACATGCAGAGCAGTATCTGGCATGTCAGATATTCTGAGCGTGCGTCTGAGCGTTGACCAATGAGACGGCACAATGCCACCTACGTCACACGCACGCCGTCTCCCTTCAGTACATAGTTGCGAGACGCCATGTTGGCATTCATTTCAAGTCTATATGTATATATGCCGTTTCTGAGCACCAGCAAATTGAGAATCACTGGAAAACCCGTTGTTAACTGTGTGATTCGTACCAATAAAAAAAATGAGAAACATCATATTCGTGGCAAAAGAATTATTGTAACTTGCGTATTGTCAGAGTAGGCTATTTGAAGGCAGCGACACACTGAAGATCCACCCAAAACGCATTGTTCTTGGTACAATTTGTTATAATTAAATTTCAGTTAGTAACATAATTATCTACAATTAACATTTTTGAGAAGGCGTAATACAGTATGATTAGACATCAGGGAATTGTTGTTAGCTTAGTGTAAAGAGTAGCGTCTCTGTCTATTCATGAGTTTTTGTTGGAGCGGTGGTTCGCGTCATACCACTTCCAAATTTTTTTTCCTAACATTCGCGATTTTAGTAGGTTTTGATACTTTATTATTAGTTTAATATAAGTATATGCTATAATATTTGATGTTATGTAAATATAAGTTCACCTTTTTTGAGGGGTGACTTCGTTCGATTGGCTTAATCTACAGGGCAGCTTGCGCTACTTGTATAAAGATATTTTGCTCCTTTTTCTTTTACGCTTCGTAATTCACATGTTGCAAAGATTCTGCTACTGGGTAGGAACAGTGATCAAGTAAGACTAATCTTGGGGCTTTTACTAAAATGTGGGAATGATGAAATAATGTTTATCTTATGCGGAGAAGTATTCCAAATTTGTACCGCATTGTTTCTAACGGAACTTCTATAAGTCTGTGTCCTTATTGATTGGACGTGGTACTTTCCTTTTCGTGGACGATGGAGGAAATGTGCGTTTTAATAGAACTAACGTGGGAATTTTGCGCGCACCCGTTGAGTAAACAGTGTGATTTACGAACTGGAAACATCCCTCAACTGCCGCTGGAGTGCGTTGCGATCGCGTATACCACGTTGGGACCCACGTACCGTATGAACAAGTCGCATCGTTCCTGAGCGTTCAGCAGCACGTTGAACTTGGCACGCTCAACGTTAACGTTCGACAGCACGGTCCGTGTGCCGACGGCTTTATGTAGTTTTCGTGGAACTCACTACCGTAATCCAGTTACCTCGCGAACCAAATGTACATCTATAACCAATAGGCAAGGTGCATCAAAATTAATAGCGAAACTGACTCTAGTGAAAGACACGAAAATAGAAGCGAAATCGTTGCAGTAAACATGGGATCACAGACGAGCCGTTACGAGTTTGTGGGTGCCAGCTGCCACTGTGTCTACATCTACTTTTAGATGACTACTCCACAGTTCATTCGCGAGTGCTTGACAGAGTGTTCGGAGGACACCCATCAAGTACTACCTGACTGTTGCACTCTCCAATAGAATGAGGGAAAAATGATCACCTAAACCTTTCTACTTCGCAAATCACACCAAAATTTATTAAACCTCGATCTCAATAATTCTCTATTATTTCAGTCTCGAACAGCGCGCGAAAAAGCGAACACTTGTATCTTTCCGTGCGAGTTCTGATTTCCCTAATTTTGTTATGATGATCGTTTCTCCCTATGTAAGTCGGCGTCATCTGACTTGGGAGGTCGGCAAAAGGATCCAATTGCTGTTTTATTCGTGTTTCCAGGAATAATCGCTGACCATGCTAACTCACAGGAACGATCAATTTCGCTACAAGATAAACTACTTCGCAACACCGGTAGGTTCTTCGCAAAAATTTCGGCTCAACTTACACTGAAGCGCCAAATAAGTTGGTAAAGGCATGCGTATTCATATATAGGGATATGTAAACATGCAGAAGACGGCACTGCGGTCAGCAACGCTTCTTTAAGACAACAAGTGTCTGGCGTACTTATTAGATCGGTTACTGTTGCTACAATGTCAAGTTATCAAGATTTAAGTGAGATTGAACGTGGTGTGATAGGCGGTGCACGAGCGATGGGGCACAGCATCTCCGAGGTAGCGATGAAGTGGGGATTTTCCCGTACGACCATTTCACGAGTGTACCGTGAATATCAGGAATCCGATAAAATATCAAATTTCCGACATCGCTGCAACCGGAAAAAGATCCTGCAAGAACGGGACAAACGACGACTGAAGGGAATCATTCAACGTGACAGAGGTGAAACTCTTCGGCGAATTGCTGCTGATTTCAATGGTGGGCCATCTACATGTGTCAGCGTGCTAACCATTCAACGAAACATCATCGAAGCCCCACTCGTGTACATTTCATGGCTTCACAACACAAAGCTTTACTCCTCGCCTGTCTCCGTCAGCTCCGACATTGGACTGTTGATGCCTGCAAACATGTTGTTTGGTCGGATGAGTCTCATTTCAAATTGGGTCACGCGGATGGGCGTGTATGGATATGGGAACAACCTCGTGAATCCATGGACCCTGCATGTCAGCAGGAGACTGTTCGAGCTGGTGGAGGCTCTGTAATTGTGTGTAAAATGTGCAGTTGGAGTTATGGGACCCCTGATACGTTTAGTCACAACTCTGACAGGTGGCTAGTACGTAAGCATCCTGTCTGATCACCTGCATCGGTTTATATCCACTGTGCACTGCGACGAACTTGGACAATTCCAGCAGGACAATGAGACACCCCACACTTCCAGAACTGCTGCAGAGTGGGTCCAGAAACACTCTTCTGAGTTCAGACACATCCGCTGGCCACCAAACTCCACAAACTGAACATTATTGAGCATATCTGGGTTACCTTGCAATGCGCTGTTCAGAAGAGATCTCCACTCTTCGTACTCTTACGTATTTGTGGACATCCCTGCAGGATTCATTGTGTTCTCTCCAGCACTACTTCCGACATTAGTCGAGTCTACGTCACCTCGTGTTACGGCACTTCTGCGTGCTCGAAGGAACGCTACCTGATATTAGCCAGGTGTATCAGGGTTTGGCTGCTCTGTGTATTTCCGGATTTAGCCAGCTTTCAGCGCCTGCAATGATTTGGGCATCAGTGTTTTCCACAGGAAATCAGATTTATCTTATTTCACTGCGAAGGTAATTTGTCCCTATGTAGATGGTAGTCAATAAAATCTTTTTGCATCCGAAGGAGAAAGTCAGTGATTGAAATTTTGCGGAGCCGGCAGGAGCGGCCGTGCAGTTCTGGGCGCTACAGTCTGGAACCGAGCGACCGCTACGGTCGCAGGTTCGAATCCTGCCTCGGGCATGGTTGTGTGTGATGTCCTTAGGTTAGTTAGGTTTAATTAGTTCTAAGTTCTAGGCGACTAATGACCTCAGAAGTTGAGTAGCATAGTGCTCAGAGCCATTTTAAATTTTGCGAAAAAATCTCACCGCAACGAAAACGCCGTGTTTTAATGATTGCCACCTCAATTCGCTTATCATTTCTGTTACTCTCTCGTCCCGTTTCGCGATAAAACAAAAAGATCTGCCCTTCTTTGATCTTTTTGGACGTTTACCATCATTCTTATCTTGTAAGGGTCCCACACCCTGCAACAGTACTCCAGGAGAGGGAGGACAAGCGTAGTGTGAGCAGTGTCTTTAATACATTTGATGTATATTGTTTCTATAAATAACACACAGTCTTCGATTCGCCTTCCCCTGAACATATTCTGCGTAAAATAAAATCTGGCGCGCAACCCCGTGACCGGACCGTCAGCTCGGCTGCAGGCAGAGTCCAGCTTTCTGCTCGTTGCTACACAAGCGGGCCAAGATACGGCGCGTCTCTCGCACCAGCCTTCTATTACCTAGGGACGGCGGTTTTCGCTGAAACAATCGGTTTTCGTTTACATCAGTTTATTCCACGCCAGTTTATCAAGAATCTTAAAACCTCTCAAAACAACCAGTTAGTCGAAGAAAGGCTGAAAAATTTTCACACTCTCATCTTCACCAAACATAGAATCAAAATACTAAATTAAATAGGCAAACGAAAGGAAGCATTGTCCGTCCACCGTTCGCTGCTTTTCTCGAGATGTGAGAAATGGCTGAATACTGCAATCACTATTTCCTGTTGATTCAAATTTGTTGAAACTCTACTCAAAAATCGTACCATTATTTGGATATTACGAATTGTCAATGCTAAAAGTGAAACTGAGGTTAAAGAACTCTGTTTTTCGTGTTGACTTGTCCATTGTCAAGGGCTTCAAGCAGACAAAGCTATATCATGTAGACAAAGGCAACGGATTAGCTACTTTCTATTTTTACTGTACATTGTGAATGAACTTTACGTAATATATATCAAAAATGTTGACTCTCACGGCCGGAAATATCATGTCCATTATAATTATCCGGGCTGTTATGCCGTGGTCGGTTGATGAATTCTGTGTCGATTCCCAACGTTTCGTCTCGACTTCGGGAGGAGGAGGTAGACTATAAATTACATTTCCTCGATGTGCTTGTTTTTAGAAACGAAAATGGTAGTTTCGGCCACTCAGTATACCGCAAACTCACGCACACGGACCGTTATTTGCACCGGGATTCGAACCACCACCCACAACAGAAGCGGAGTGTTATCAAGGCGTTAGCGGACAGAGCTAGAAATGAAACTGCCAGGAAGTTTCATATCAGCGCACACTCCGCTGCAGAGTGAAAATCTCATTCTGGAGAGCTAGAAATATTTGTGAACCTGAGTTGCTCGACGCTGAGGTGGATCATCTCCACAATGCACTAATGAAGAACGGATATTCGTCCGCCGAAATAAAACGCGCATTGAGGCAGCCACGCAGAAATCATACTGACGTACAGGCTACTGCAAAATCTAAAGTTTTACTGCCGTTTGTTAAAAATGTAACGGAAAGAATAGGGAGGATCTTGACGAAGCGGAATATTACCGTAATTTACAAGCCCACCAGGAAGATACAGGAATACCTTAAGCCTGTCAAGGACGCTCGCAAACCATTGGAAAAAGCTGGAGTGTATAGGATCCCATGCAGCTGTGGTGATGTTTATGTGGGTACCACTAAAAGAACGGTTTCTAAGCGTTTGGAAGAGCACAAGGGAAATTGTAGAAGAGGAGAAGGGGAACGATCAGCTGTTACGGAGCATGCTTTCCAGCCAGGGAACCACAATATTCGTTTCGAGGAGACGCAAGTACTAGCGGCCACAAGCGGATATTACGAAAGGCTCTACAGGGAGGCAATCGAAATCGCTAAACACCCAAATAATTTCAACCGAAAGGAGGAGGGCGTGAAATTAAACGGTGTATGGATGCCGGTGTTCAAGAATATGTGTACCACCCGTCCACTACTGGGTCATGGCAACGGCGATCGACGGCGACGGACAGCGGCCAATTGCACTGACGTTTTCAAAACACGTGACGTCACGCCGTGGCGTGGGAGCTTGCGGACACAGAATTTAGCGGCAGTCAGTAGCGAGCCAGTGGGTGTGTTGGACCTTCCACCGAGCTACGGACCTCCTTGAAGATGTCTCCCGCAGTCGGAGACGAAACATTGGGAATCGACACAGAATTCATCAACCGACCACGGCATAACAGCCCGGATAATTATAATGGACGTAATATACACTCCTGGAAATGGAAAAAAGAACACATTGACACCGGTGTGTCAGACCCACCATTCTTGCTCCGGACACTGCGAGAGGGCTGTACAAGCAATGATCACACGCACGGCACAGCGGACACACCAGGAACCGCGGTGTTGGCCGTCGAATGGCGCTAGCTGCGCAGCATTTGTGCACCGCCGCCGTCACTGTCAGCCAGTTTGCCGTGGCATACGGAGCTCCATCGCAGTCTTTAACACTGGTAGCATGCCGCGACAGCGTGGACGTGAGCCGTATGTGCAGTTGACGGACTTTGAGCGAGGGCGTATAATGGGCATGCGGGAGGCCGGGTGGACGTACCGCCGAATTGCTCAACACGTGGGGCGTGAGGTCTCCACAGTACATCGATGTTGTCGCCAGTGGTCGGCGGAAGGTGCACGTGCCCGTCGACCTGGGACCGGACCGCAGCGACGCACGGATGCACGCCCAGACCGTAGGATTCTACGCAGTGCCGTAGGGGACCGCACCGCCACTTCCCAGCAAATTAGGGACACTGTTGCTCCTGGGGTATCGGCGAGGACCATTCGCAACCATCTCCATGAAGCTGGGCTACGGTCCCGCACACCGTTAGGCCGTCTTCCGCTCACGCCCCAACATCGTGCAGCCCGCCTCCAGTGGTGTCGCGACAGGCGTGAATGGAGGGACGAATGGAGACGTGTCGTCTTCAGCGATGGGAGTCGCTTCTGCCTTGGTGCCAATGATGGTCGTATGCGTGTTTGGCGCCGTGCAGGTGAGCGCCACAATCAGGACTGCATACGACCGAGGCACACAGGGCCAACACCCGGCATCATGGTGTGGGGAGCGATCTCCTACACTGGCCGTACACCACTGGTGATCGTCGAGGGGACACTGAATAGTGCACGGTACATCCAAACCTTCATCGAACCCATCGTTCTACAATTCCTAGACCGGCAAGGGAACTTTCTGTTCCAACAGGACAATGCACGTCCGCATGTATCCCGTGCCACACAACGTGCTCTAGAAGGTGTAAGTCAACTACCGTGGCCAGCAAGATATCCGGATCTGAGCATGTTTGGGACTGGATGAAGCGTCGTCTCACGCGGTCTGCACGTCCAGCACGAACGCTGGTCCAACTGAGGCGCCAGGTGGAAATGGCATGGCAAGCCGTTTCACAGGACGACATCCAGCATCTCTACGATCGTCTCCATGGGAGAATAGCAGCCTGCATTGCTGCGAAAGGTGGATATACACTGTACTAGTGCCGACATTGTGCATGCTCTGTTGCCTGTGTCTATGTGCCTGTGGTTCTGTCAGTGTGATCATGTGATGTATCTGACCCCAGGAATGTGTCAATAAAGTTTCCCCTTCCTGGGACAATGAATTCACGGTGTTCTTATTTCAATTTCCAGGAGTGTATATATCACACTACGGGTTCTGCCGAAGGAACATACATCACGCAATCTGATAACTGATTCTACTCAATGGGCCATGAATCCAGTGCGGATGCAAAATAACATTCGACCTCCTGCGAGTAGCTATCAAGGAGAACATGGACGGAGACTGTGATTGGTGGCCCTCGGTAGGTGTCTGGGTCGGTCGGAAGGCGGACCAAGATAGTCCGCTCAGTTGCGATAAACAGTGTCCGGATGGAGCAGTGGTTCATGCAACTGGCTAGTAAACAGGAGAATCTGGGATCGGGTTGTGGCCCGGCACACATTTCTACTCGACGCCACTAATTCCAGATAACGTCCCCGATGTAGCTGACATCAGTCTTTTCTTATTTTTCCTTTCTTCTCCTCCCTCCATCTTCAATTTACGTAATATGAATGAACTGTTTCTGTGGAATAATTTCCTTCCTCTGCCATTGTTTCATAGAAATACTGGCCTCTAATCTTCTCTATCAAGTGAAACACTGCACTTCATTGCTACGTCGCTTCGTAAAAATATTCCCAGAGTAAGGTTGGTGTCACCTGCAATACGATAGATGTTTGACGACGACAGTGAGAAACTATCGTCCATATCAGGTGCGGGCAGGGCTTGCACACTATAAGCACACGACACACGGCAACAAGGACATTATTGTCTGTGCAGTCCTGTACCGTATCTTATGCGTTGTGTTTGTTGCTCGTTTCTGTGGGCATTCGTATTAAAATAGCACTGATAGCGTTTTCAGTTTCTTGTTATTACGAAATATTTCAAATCAATGTAGGTTTCAGGAATAATTGTTACTCTTTATTAATAAAGGTTATTTTAAAACGAAAATTTTAGCACTGGAGCTATGACTATGCGATAGTTTCGTTTTTTACTCGGTTATTAGTAAAAAATAAAAAAGACATCTGTTATAACAGTTGTTGTTGTCGTCCTCAGTCCAGAGACTGGTTTGATGCAGCTCTCCATGCTACTCTATCCTGCACAAGTTTTTTTATCTCCAAGTAACTACTGAGCCCTACATCCTTCTGAATCAGCTTAGTGTATTCATTTCTTGGCCTCCCTCTGCGGTTTTTACCCTCCACACTGCCCTCCAGCATTAAATTGGTGATCCCTTGACGCCTCAGAAAATGTTGTACCAACCGGTCCCTTCTTGTAGTCAAGTTGTGCCACAAATTCCTCTTCTTCCCAATTCTATTCAGTACCTCCACATTAGTTACGTTATCCACCCATCTAATCTTCAGCATTCTTCTGTAGCACCACATTTCGAAAGCTTCTATTTTCTCCTTGTCTAAACTATTTATCGTCCATGTTTCACATCCATACATGGATACACTCCATACAAATACTCTTTTCTTGCCATTGCCAATCTACATTTTATATCATCTCTACTTCGACCAACATCAGTTATTTTGCTCCCCAAATAGCAAAACTCATCCACTACTTTAAGAGTCTCATTTCCTAATCTGATTACCTCTGCATCACCTGATTTAATGCGATTACATTCTATTATTATCGTTTTGATGTGGCTGATGTTCATCTTATACCCTCCTTTCAAGACATTGTCCATTCCGTTCAACTGCTCTTCCAGGTCTTTTGCTGTCTCTGACGAAGTAGATGTGTCATTGGCAAAGCTCAAAGTTTTTCTTTCTTTACTATGTATTATAATTTCTACTCCAAATTTTTCTTTTGTTTCCTTTACTGCATGCTCTGTATATAGATTGAATAACATCGGGGACAGGCTGCAACCCTGCCTCACTCCCTTACCAAACACTGCTTCCCTTGCATGCCCCTCGAGTCTTATAACTGCCATCTGGTTTCCGTACGAATTGTAAATAGCCTTTCGCTCCCTGTATTTGACCCCTGCCACCTTCAGAATTTGAAAGAGAGTATTCCAGTCAACATTGTCAAATGCTTTCTCTAAGTCTACAAATGCTAGAAACGTAGGTTTGCCTTTCCTTAGTCTACCTTCTAAGATAAGCCTCAAGTGTTCCAACATCTCTACAGACTCCAAACTGATATTCCCTCAGGTCAGGTTCTACCAGTTTTTCCAGACTCCAAACTGATATTCCCTCAGGTCAGCTTCTACCAGTTTTTCCATTCGTCTGTAAAGAATTCGTGTTAATATTTTGCTGCTGTTACTTATTAATCTGATAGTTCGGTAATTTTCACATCTGTCAACACGTGCTTTGTTTGGGATGGGAATTATTATATTTTTCTTGAAGTCTGTCTTACCAGATGGTAGAGTTTTGTCATAGCTGGCTCTCCCAAGTCTATCAGTAATTCTAATGGAATGTTGCCTACTCCCGGGGTCTTATTTCGACTTAGGTCTTTCAGTGCTGTGTCAAATTAGTCACGCAGTATCGTATCTCCCGTTTCATCTTCAACTACGTCCTCTTCCATTTCCACAATATTGCCAAGTACATCACACTTGTATAGATCTTCTATATACTCCTTCCACTTTTCTGCTTTCCCTTCGTTCCTTAGCACTCGTTTTTCATCTGAGCTCTTGATATTCATACAAGTGGTTCTCTTTCCTCCAAAGGTTTCTTTAATTTTCGTGTATGCAGTATCTATGTCACCCCTATTGATATATGCCTCTACATCCTTACATTTGTCCTCTAACTGTGTTGTCACCGCCAGACACCACTCTTGCTAGGTGGTAGCCTTTAAATCAGTCGCGGTCCGTTAGTATATGTCGGACCCGCGTGTGGTCACTATCAGCGATTGCAGACCGAGCGCCGCCACACGGCAGGTCTAGAGTGACTTCCTAGCACTCGACCCCAGTTGTGCAACCGACTCTGCTAGCGATGGTTCACTGACAAAATACGCTCTCATTTGCCGAGACGATAGTTAGCATAGCCTTCAGCTACGTCATTTGCTACGACCTAGCAAGGCGCCATTACCTGTTACTATTGATATTATGAATAATACCTCACGCCAGCCTGCGTGAGCTAAAACGTGTGTCGTTCGGCTTCCTCTTGTAACCCGGTGTTGCCTCTCCTGCCAACCCACAACACTAACATTCTCTGTTTAGCAGTTTTGCACTTCTTGTCGATCTCATTTTTGAGACGTTTCTACTCGTTTTGCCTGCTTCATTTGCTGCATTTTTATATTTTCTCCTTTCATCAGTTAAATTCAATATCTCTTCTGTTACCCAAGGATTTCTACTAGCCATCGCCTTTCTATCTACTTGATCCTCTGCTGCCTTCACTATTTCATCTCTCAAAGCAACCCATTCTTCTGCTACTGTATTTCTTCCCCCCATTCATGTCAATCGTTCCCTAATGTTCTCTCTGTAAATCTCTACAAACTCTGGTTCTTTCGGTTCATCCTGGTCCCATCGTCTTAAATTCCCACTTTTTGCAGTTTTTCAGTTTTAACCTTCATTTCGTAACCAATAGATTGCGGTCAGAGTCCACATCAGTCTATGGAAATGTCTTACAATTTAAAACCTGATTCCTAAATCTCTGTCTTACCATTATATAATCTATCTGAAACCTTCCAGTGTCTCCTGTCCTCTTCCACGTTTACAACCTTCCTTGATGATTCTTAAACTAAGTGTTAGCTAAGATTAAGTTATGCTCTGTGCAAAATTCTACCAGGCGGCTTCCTCTTTCATTTCTTACCCCCATTCCATACCATATTCACCCGTTACTCTTCCTTCTCTTCCTTTTCCTACTATCGAATTCCAGTCAACCATGACTATTAAATTTTCGTCTCCCTTCACTATCTGAATAATCTGTTTTATCTCATCATACATCTCTTCAATCTCTCCGTCATCTGAGGAGCTAGTTGGCTTGTACCACTGTGGCAGGCGTGGACTTCGTGTCTATCTCGGCTACAACAATGCGATCACAATGCTGTTGGTAGTAGCTTATCCCACGCTCCTGTTTTTCTTTATTCATTATTAAACTCACTCCTGCGTTACACCTATTTGATTTTGTATTTATAACCCTTTATTCAACAGACCAGAAGTCTTGTTCCTCCTGCCACCGAACTTCACAAGTTGCCACTGTATCTAACTTTAACCTATCCATTTCCCTTTTTAAATTTTCTAACCTACCTATCCGGTTAAGTCCTCTCGCAGAGTCCATGAAGGCCGAAGGGTACCGAATGGCCGCAGTGTCACTCTCAGCTCACGGACGTCACTGGATGCGGATATGGAGGGGCACGTGGTCAACAAACCGCTCTCCCGGTCGTAGGTCAGTTTCCGAGACCGGAGCCGCTATTTCTCAATCAATTAGCTCCTCAGTTTGCCTCACGAGGGCTGAGTGCACGCACCCTCCCCCCCCCCCCCCCTACCAACAGCGCTCGACAGTCGGGATGGTCGCCCATCCAAGTGTTATCCCAGCCAGACAGCACTTATCTTCGGTGATCTGACGGGAACCAGCTTTACCACTGCGGCAAGACCATTGGCTATCCGGTTAAGGGATCTGACGTTCCAACCTCCGATCCGTATAACGCCAGTTTTGTTTCTCCTGATAACGACATCCTGCTAAGTAGTCTCCTCCCAGAGAACCGAATGGGGGCTATTTCTCCTCCGGAATATTTTATCCAAGAGGACGCCATCATCATTTAACCATACAGCGAAGCTGGATGCCCTCGGGAAAAATGACGGCTGTAGTTTCCCCCTGCTTTCAGCACTTCGCAGTACCAGCACAGCAAGGCCGTTTTGGTTAATGTTACAAGGCCAGATCAGTCAATCATCCATACTGATGCACCTGTAAGTACTGAAAAGGCTGCTGCCCCTCTTCAGGAGCCACACGTTTGTCTGGCCTCTGAACAGATACCCCTCGGTTGTGGTTGCACCTGCGATACGGCTATCTGTATCGCTGAGGCACGCAACGGCAAGGTCAGTGGTTCATGGACAGAGACTAAACGAATACCGAAAAATACCGATTATTCAGAACTAAAATACTGGTACCCGTGTTAAGCGGTCGCTTTCTCCCATCCCTACTTTTACCCCGGGGAAAGATCCACGGCACTCATTTAACAGCAGGATGAGTGGCCCTGGAGCCATCCTGGAGGTACTGGGAGGAGTAAAAGTCCCCCACCCCCCTTATCCAGGATGTAGCCCCGGATCTCCAAGGCCGGAGTCTAGCGTTATACCAAACAGACAACCACAGCGATTACATCGAGTGAGATGGTTCCAATTTTGGTGTTATCACTAGGTATTTAATAGAATCGAAAAGCTTTAAATGGAGTGATTTATCTTGTAACCAAAATTTAAGTGATATTGATTTTAGTACTCATCTGGAGAATGCCGGACGTTTTACTGCTTATGGTCAATTCTCACATTTCACTCCATGCAGTATATCTTGTGTAAATCATTTCGAAATTCGGTTTGATCTTCTGACGACTTTAATAGACATTAAATTGCAGCATCGAACCCAGACAATCTAATATGGCTGCTCAGATTGTCTCCTGAAACTTTTATATTGATTCGGTACACCCCCTTGAGTAACCCCATATATCACTTTTGATGACGTAGATCACTTGAAATAACGCATCCAGTAGCGCAATTGACACGATACTTCGTAGGCATGCCATCTGGTTAGAAGTCACTTGTGAGGAACGCTGTCAAAACTCTTTTGAAAAATGGAAATATAGGATCAATCTGAGATCCTTCGTTTATTCCCGTGAATAAATGATTAGTTCTCATTCACATGAACCACATTCCTTGAATCCGTGTTGAAAATGTGTCGATGGATCATTTCCTTCGAGATATTTCAGTACGTGAGGATACAGTACATGTTTCAAACTCCAGCTGCAAATCAGTGACAGTTATACGGTCTATAATTCAGCGGATTACTTCTATTGAATTTCTTGTGCATTGGTGGTAGGGAACTTTTGATGAGCGGCTGGTTGTATATAACTGTTAAAACTGGAGCTTTTTCATCAGCATACTCTGACAAGAATCTAACTTTTATACAGCCTCGACTGAAAGAGTTGCGTTTATTGACTTGTTTCTCTACACCGAGTGTATCTACTTCCAGATTTCTAATGTAGGCAACAGTTCTTGATTAGAAATCTGTAATATTTAATGCATCTTCTTTGGCGAAGGAATAACGGGAACTCATGTTTAGGAACTCCGCTTTAATGGTGCTGTCATGGTATCGATTGTGTCTTGCTGCTTTGTACTTTTGATACAACCAGAATTATTATAAGTGTCTGACATTGATGTGCGTGCTAAATTTAGAGCTTCTTTAAACCATTACCAATCTCCTTTTGGAATATTAGCCTAGTCTTGACATATATTTGAAATGACATGTTGTTGCAACGACAGAACAAAAATACCGTCAAGAAACGAAAACACTTCTGCAAGCCGGAATCTAACTGGCTCAAATTCCACCCAAGGCCTATCTTAATAGGAAATACAATATTATTTCAATACGTTATTATCTACAGTTTATTGAACGCAATGCGTCTTTTAAACGCGGTGTTCCCTGTGTCCCCTCACATTTGCATGCAATGCTGCGCTCGCCTCTGCTGTGAGGCACGAAATCTTTTAAACACCCGCGGATCATATCGTAAAGCGTGACAAGACAGCACAACTTGCTGCCCTAGTACTTAAACCATATCGTCGTGAACGATGTAGACTGCACGTTTGAGATCACAGATAGAAAAATCCAGAGGACTGAATGCAGGTTATCTCGGAGGCCAAAGGAGCAGGCCCAACTCGATATATTCATTTGGACCTTATAACGGAGTTAGATGTCGTCTTACAACAACAGCAAAATGTACCGGTGCCACATCGTTCAACTTACCATATTCTCCAACATCGCGCTAGGGTAACATCATCAAGCAATCCTGTAAGATCCATAAGCAGGAACAGAATCCATCCACGTTTTCGTGGAAGAGAATGAGTGCCCAATGAGACGATCACCATTCGAGGAGAAACGCTGGTCGTGTGAACAAACTGTCTATATGTATCAACGTCGTAACAGTCTCACCACAAACGTCTCGTTCGCAGACCCTTGTTTATAGAATGTTTTTGCTTGATGCTGTGGTATATTTCCGCCCCTTCCAGTTTTCACTGTTAATTATGATACACTTTGTGATTTCCATATCGATAAGTTTTCAGGTGAAATTTCGCCCTCTCTTAATAACGGGCTCAGGACAAGGTCACATGCGCTGAATTTTCTATCATGCACTCCAGAACTCGATGAGCTTCGTCAGTTAATGCGCAGATCAAGGAAAACGTACCACAGAAGTTACATACCTCAACAATGGAGGTACTTTATGAACATTTATAGTAAGAACAGGTACAGTTATAAACAGAAAGTAAAAGAGCTGAGACGGAAGAGCTGGGAGAAATTTGTTAATGATACTATTTGCTTAGATTCTTGGGAGATATCACACAGGATAGACACTGGAAAAAACTGGAAACCCACTGTTTACTCTAAGCAATGAAAATTAAAATCTTAAGTACTCGAAAGACTGGCAAGGTACTGCGAAATGTTCGTGGGAACGTTATTACCAGGTGATGATCTTGACGAAGATACTCCAGATCAGACACGAATTAGAGGAGCCGACTACGAACTGTACATTAACGACTTAAATGTATAGCCACGCTCCGTGTTGGAAAATACTAAGAAATTAAATTCGTTCAAGAAAGGCAAGCCCCTGGGCTGGACGGAATACTAGATGAGGTACTGCACTGTTTAGCTTCAAAATTGGCTCCTGTATTTACGAAATTATATGTTGCTTCTCATGAGCAACAAAAACTTCCTAAGTGCTGACTCAAACCAACTTAGCAATATTGAATAAAAGACTCGATAACGTGCCAACTCTTCCTAAATCATACCGTCCATTCTGCCTTTTGCACACAATTGCAAAAACATTAGAAAAGTTATTATGTGGAATTCTGGCTAGCAATCATGTGATACAAGACCTAAACGGATGGTGATTCGGCTTCTGGAAGGCAGATGAAAATGTCCATTCGACGGCGTGTAAATATGTTTGTGGGGTCACGTTAGACATTGCAGGGGCCTTCGACAACC
Source organism: Schistocerca serialis cubense (assembly GCF_023864345.2). Lineage (NCBI taxonomy): Eukaryota > Metazoa > Arthropoda > Insecta > Orthoptera > Acrididae > Schistocerca > Schistocerca serialis. The sequence continues at coordinate 337,843,848 of NC_064638.1, forward strand.
TGTGGCGCCCTTCTCCTGCTTGCGCAAAATAGAGTGTCTGCGGCTGCTACACGATTGTCCGAGGGCCCACTGTGTCGAGCGATTCGCGGTGCTTACCGCCCAGGGATGTTCGGTCATTATGTGGGCACCCAATGGTTGACCTAAGGATCTGTATGCCGCCCAGTGCTCTGGGACGTTAATATGGAGCAGCTGCTGAACAACTTGCAGCATGAGACAGTTATCCTTGGGACGATGACCTATGCGAATGACTTGCTTGTCTTGGTGCATGCTAATTTTAGGAAACAGCTTTTAGCAAAGTCCTTGGTCGCTATGAAATGCCTAATGAACTACTGCTGGATGATCGGCTAAATCTAGCTTTGTAATGTTTAAGTGTAAGATTTTAAGAGGCCCAAGTATCAAAATATCCGAGAACCAATTAAGCGCCAAATTTCAACAAGATATTTAAGCTAAAATCAACAGTAGAGATAGCAGTAGTATTTGCTTATTTACCGGCTTCGGCTTATGTTAAAGTCACCTTCAGAATTTTTGGCCTCCTATGGCTGACGTTGGCGGATGTTTGGTTTTCTCGGTGTACGATCGTGGTATCACGGGAAAACCAAGGAGCCGCCACCACCAGCAGAAGGAAGCCAAAAATTCTGAAGGTGACTTTAACATAAGCCGAAATCGGTAAGTAAACAAGTATTACTGCGATCTCGACTGTTGATCTTAACCTAAATATAGCACCAGATCGCTGCACTCTATAGACAAAGTTGTCTAAATTTACGTTCAACGAAATGTCCGGGTGACTATCTCGACGAGAAGCTAAGTTTGGAGTCGCATATTAAACAAGTAAACATTAAAACGTTAACACTGTACAACAAATTCATAAGTACTGGACAAAGGAGATTTTCTCTCCCTAGTAATGTAACAAAAAATATAGCATAAGTTTGCTTGCCTCAGTTGTGGGTTACGGCGCAAGTGTCTAGGTACACGGGCTACGCCGACCATGGCAGTACAGAATGTGCAAAGAAACGTAGTCATACCGTCAACAGTAGCATTCGCAAGCACATCTCCCAAAGGCCTTTTTATGATTATGGGGCTATTCTGTGTTCAAATAGTTCAAATGGTTCTGAGCACTATGGGACTTAACTGCTATGGTCATCAGTCCCCTAGAACTTAGAACTACTTAAACCTAACTAACCTTAGGGCATCATACACATCTATGCCCGAGGCAGGATTCGAACCTGCGACTGTAGCGGTCGTGCGGTTCCAGACTAAAGCGCCTAGAACCGCTCGGCCACTCCGGCCGGCACTATTCTGTGTGATTATCAGATAACGCGCTTCCATATATTGGCTTAAAAGGCACGAATTTATGAAGGTAGATTATGGGGTGGGTCTATCAAAATATAAGGGACTTTAAGCAGTTAATCAAAGAGACTTGAGGAAGGGACTGAGAAATTTTGGAACAGCACGTTTAATTTTCTGACATTAAAATTAAAATACCTGCAGCCTCCTCGTTTCAAATTAATTTATTTACGAAATCAGTTTCGGTTTTCCATTATACCATCTTCAGGGGCCCTTGACCAACGTATGTTGGGAGGAACCCAGTCTCGTGTGCAGTCATAACGGGAGTCAGTATTAAACAAGCAGTGTCTGTAGATCTCTGTATGTTTATCAAACGACGATTCAGTTGTAGGGAAGAAGAGATACGCGGTGGAGACGAGTGACCTCGAGGTCACATGGAGAGGCAGACACCTGCCTGCAGCCTGGCGCGCTCTTGCTGAGTCCTTTGAGTGAATGTCGCTTTTTAGCATTAGCTCTGTCTTCACTCTGAACAACTCAAAATTTGTGAGGGCTACTCCAGAACTTCTGTTTTTCTTCACTATTTCCACTTACTTTTATCACTGATGCTTTCTTTAGCTTGCATCTGTGAGATGCACAGATTTGGAAGGCCAGTTGCAATTCCGCAGCATATCGTTTGAAGCGTCAACCAGTTATTAACAGTACATTCTATACCTGTGCGAGATTGACTCAAGCAATCATTTATTGTACTTCTGCACACGTCAACAGGCGTTCAGTTGAGGACTTAAATTTCTTAAACTTAATTTTGTTTCGAAAATGCATAATATTTTTTGTGCTTCAAATAAGCTATCATTTTAGATACACCTAAGTGAATAGATATTCACATTTTGTGAAATCAGTTAATTGCACATTATCCAATAGTGATACTAATTTGTGGAAATAAACTAAAGTTAATGCTTAGGATCCTATTCCGTTTCTTCTCCTACAATAGTTCAGATTAGTCGACACTCATTAAAATACACTGAAGAGCCAAAGACACCGATATAGACATACTTATTCAAATACGGAGATATGTAAACAGGCAGGATACGTCGTTGCGGTCATCAATGCCTATATATAGTTGTTAGATCGGCTACTGCTGCTACAATGGCACATTATCAAGATTTAAGTGAGTTTCAACATGGTGATATAGTAGACGCACGAGCAATGAATTGGGGACTTTCCCGTACGACCATTTCACGAGGGTATCATGAATTTCAGGAAACCAGTAAAACATCAAATCTCCGACATCGCTAAGGGCGGAAAAAGATCCTGTATGAATGGGACCAACGACGACTGAAGAGAATCGACCAACCTGACAGAAGTGCAACCCTTCCGTAAATTGGTGCTGATTTCAATGCTGGGCCATCTACTGTACAAGTGTCAGCGTGCGAACCGTTCAACCGTTCAACGAAACATCTTCGGTATAGGCTTTCAGAGCTGAAGGCTCACTAGTATACCCTTGATGACTGCACGACACTAGGCTTTACGTCTCACCTGGGCTCGTCAACACCGACACAGAACTGTTGATGACTGGAAACATGATGCTGGTCGGACGAGTCTCTTTCCAAATTGTATCGAACGGATGGACGTATACGGGTAAGGAGATAACTTCATGAATCCAGGGACCCTGTATGTCAGCGGGGGACTGTACAAGCTGGTGGAGGTTCTATAATGACGTGGGACGAGTGTAGTTGGGGTTATGGGACCCCTGATACGTCTAGATACAACTCTGACAGGTGACACGTACCTAAGCATCACCTGCATCCATTCATTTACATTGTGCGTTCCAGCGGACTTGGGCAATTCCAGCAGGACAACTCGACACCCCACAAGTTGAAATTGGTACAGAGTGGCTTTAGGAACATTCTTCTGCGTTAAACACTTCCGCTGGTCACCGAGCTCCACAGACATGAACATTATTGAGCTTATCTGGGATGCCTCGCAACTTGCTGTTCAGAAAAGATCTCCATGCCCTCTTACGGATTTATAGACAGTCCTGCAGGATTCATGGTGTCAGTTCCCTCCAGCACTATTTCAGACATTAATCGAGTCCATCCATGTCGTATTGCGGCACTTCTGAGTGCTCGCCGGCGCCCTACACCATATTAGGCAGATGTACCAGTTTCTTTGGCTCTTCGGTGTATTAATAAGGCTGATTTTTTTTGCATAGCTGAATTGTGCTCCCGCCGTGGCGGCATTTCATTGTAATACAGGCGCCAGTATTTGGAACATATAATATATGCAGTATGAAATTTACTTCATTTGCATAACTAGTGGTTAAGTATAATTGTCCTAATTTGTATTTACCACAGAGAATTTCAGTTAACTGCTGCAACTAGCAATTTGTCGTTCAAGTGGTTGATTGGTTGATTTGGGGGGGAGGGAGGGGGGACCAAACTGCGAGGTCATCGGTCTCATCGGATTAAGGAAGGATGGGGAAGGAAGTCGGCCGTGCCCTTTCAAAGGAACCATCCCGGCATTTGCCTGAAGCGATTTAGGTAAAACACGGAAAACCTAAATCAGGCTGGCTGGATGCGGGATTGAAACTTCGTCCTCCCTAATGCGAGTCCAGTGAAAGACTTTAGTAGCTTACATAACGTCTCTGTGTTGAGTTCGTGAATGTGGTAGACAGTTTGCACACTCCACTGCCGAGTTCCAGCACGTCCAGCTCACACACTCTTGAACTGTGAGGCAAACATTTCAAACTTTGTTCTCGTCTGAAGTTTCATAGGACGTATTTGAATATATGACGATTTTATCTGGAGTAACTTACGACTTTTTAAACGATTTGTCTACTCAAATAGGCGTTGGAAACAGAAGTAAACATGTGGTATAACATCAAATAAAATAAACGGCGAACAGACTGAGCTAATGAGGCCGAACTACAAACAGCCACAACACGCATGCCTCACGCGTGTGATTTCCCGAATTCGTAATCTCGAAACAATGCAACTGCAGAGCGAATCGCAGTCAGTCACGGAACGATTCTATTAACTCTGATTGCAGATTAGAACTGAGCATGTAAACAGCCATTGAGGCCGTACGTGACTGTATAACTGCCGCTGAATAGGAGTCTGGTGCTCGAGTGCCACTGAAGTGGTGTTAGCGGCTGCGCAAACCTGTTAGCAGGAAACAAGAATGGCAAACAGCGTCCGTCACGTGGCCAGGTCCTGCAGGAACGGTGGACGTCGCTGAAGTATCCTGAGCGTATAATCTCTTTAATCACAAAGAGATTATATTCAGTGTTCGAAAATGTAGCTGTCGTACTGTATAATAAATATCGCATAAAATCCGTCTTCAGTCACATTATAGATATGTTTTTTTCAAATGTTGTTCTTGTTCCGTACGTCATCTGTAAGTGATGCTTACAGTTGTAGCGTACTTTTGCACTAGGTTTTCGTCATTTCTGTCTCTGTTAAGAAAATATTTTTAGATTATTACACTTTTCGTATGATTTGAAAGTAGACGCCGGCCGCTGTGGCCGACCTGTTCTAGGCGCTTCAGTCCGGAACCACGCTGCTGCTGCGGTCGCAAGTTCGAATCCTGCCTCGGGGTTGGATGTGTGTGATGTCCTTAGCTTAGTTAGGTTTAAGTTGTTCTAAGTCTAGGGGACTGATGACCTCAGATGTTAAGTCCCATAGTGCTCAGAGCCATTTGAACCATTTGAAAGTAGACTTGCATTTACATGAATGTACTGAAAATATTTGCAGCTATATTTTCTAGCATGCATAATCACAGAGTATGTAAATTATCTCTCTCTTTGTCTCTCTCTCTCTCTCTCTCTCTCTCTCTTTCTCTCTCTCTCTCTCACTCACACACACACACACACACACACACACACACACAGAGTGAGAGAGAGAGAGAAAGAAGAGAGAGAGAGAAGAGAGAAAATACAAAGATTTTTCTCTCATTTTTAAATGTTGAGGTAAGATGTTTCTCTCCGCATGTTAAAAGAAGTTTCTCTTTATGTACTGCCGTTAGTCCTGCATCTCACTGTACCAGGTACTTGATTTTTTGTGAGATTCGAGCTTATTTTTCTGTAAGTATGTACTTAGGTACTTTTATAGGCCGGGTTTTCCAGATGTTCCAGAAATCGACATTCTTTCGTTTGCCTTTTGTGTGTAAGAACTTAAGCGTTTTATCATTTACTGTTTTTCTTAAGTGTACGTGGGGGTTACATCGTTTTAACTGAGTAATCAAAAGGAATAAGATGAAAATAGAATATTTTAAGTACTTTTTAGCTCATTTGCAAAATAAGATTGTAGAATACTTGACTACAGTTTAGCGTAAGAGTAATGGGTCCACAGAGTTCGAAATGTATTATGCATTGTTAAAAAAATTTATTGTTGTGATTGCAGGTGGATGCTATACAGCACTTAATGGACAGGCATAGTCGTGGCTGTAACAGAGAAATATCTCACAAAATTTTCTCCCCAGCAGTGAGAAGCATTGCTTACTACTTCTGATATGCCATTAACAATACTGGCGCTACCTTGCAGTTAAGTGTAGAGTCCTGCAGTAGTAGTTAACTTAATTCCTTCTCCAATACTTACTATACTTTCTTGAAAACCATTTTCAGAACAGCCTGACATTTCTTTGCAAACAGATCCACGGTCTAATAGGAGAGGATACGTTTTGGAAATCCACTGAAAGTGGAAATTAACCTTTATGTGAAATGTCTTTTCCGCATCTTCCGCTGCTGTCAAACAGAAGTGATTTAAAACATTATCGACTTCAAAAGAACCATTAATCTATCTTCATGTGCACTATGTTTATTTCGCAACTGAAGCAATGAATTTGATTTCTTGTCTATTTACGACTGTTTTTCAATAAGCCTCTACATCTACTTTTCATCCTAATGTAATAAAAATATAGCTCTTCTAAGCAGAAACTGTCTACTTACAGCTGCCAACTTCAGAAATAACAAACGGCTCGGGAAATTATGCTTCTGCAAATGTGAATTGAAAACATAATAACGAAAGCGTGTAGCTTATACACAATGTCAAATATTCTTCATAGTACTTTGTTTCGCCGGCCGGGTTGGCCGAGCGGTTCTAGACTCTACAGTCTGGAACCGCGCGATCGCTACCGTCGCAGGTTCGAATCCTGCCTCGGGTATGTTTGTGTGTGATGTCTTTAGGTTAGTTAGGTTTAAGTAGTTCTAAGTTCTAGGGGACTGATGACCTCAGAAGTTGAGTCCTATAGAGCCATTTGCACCATTTTGAACTGTGTTTAGGCATTGCGAGACTTCCATTATGAGCTATTGCTCATCGTGCACCTCCACGTCATTGTTGACTTACACTGCTTAGCCAAATCACTAGGGTCATCAGTTTAACAGAGTGTTGGTCTACCATTGGTAAGCAATGCAACAGGTGTATTAGAAGGAATTAACTTAGCACGTCCTTGGTAAGTTTTCGGAGGTATGTGGCACCAGATGTCTACGGGCAGGTCACGTCATTCCCTTAAATTGTGGGCTGATGATTTGTGGGCGCAGAGCTGCCTCCCGGTAGCACCCCGTTTGCTTGCATCGGGTTCCGATCAGGTGTATCTGGTGACCAAGAGAGTAACCTGAGTTTATGATCAAAGTCCTCAAACACCTGGTATTGTGACGTAGACAAACTACTGAGAGACGCGATCGCCGACGGGGAAGACTTCAACCATGAAGAGATGAGAGAGATCCGCAATAATGTTCAACAGTCTACAGATATCATGGTGCTTCGAATACTACCACAGATCCCATAGAAACCCAAGCGTACGTCTCCTATAGCGTAATACACTGAAGTGAAAAACACATGGGACATCTGCTAATATCGTGTCGGACCTCGTTTTGCCCGCCGTAGTGCAGCAGCTCGACGTGGCATGGACTCAACAAGTCGCAGGAAATCCGCTGCAGAGATATTGAGCCATGCAACCCCTATAGCCGTCCATGAGATCTCAGTGGACGCCTTAGGACACGACAACGACTTAACGGGCGGGAGGAAGCTGCAGACCGGGTTAACGGAAAGCATGTTGCTTCACAGCAGTTGATAATCCCATATTTAACAATATACACTTAAAACATCAATAACATACAAATCAGTAGTAACCGTCTGATTTCAGAGCGACAAACCAGAAACACCGAACTTATAATAAAGTAGGCCTGAAGGAACAGGACGTTTAACATGTGACTTTTCTACAATTACAAAAAGAACATTACCATAAGAATATGAGAACCACTCACTAGGTAGTAAACTTCAAACAAGGAAGATGACCCTTATTTAGAAGAATTATACAAGTTTAAGATTACGATTAAAATAACTTGAAGATGGTTTTAGCGCTAACGACTTAGAAATTGACGAATAATTCCTTTTTTTCAGTTTACACAAATCTGCAGGAGCTTTTTCACATTCGCAACTTTTCAAACAGGAAGGTAACAATATTAAAAATTTTACAAGTTCAGCATCTGACACTCTGAAGCTCCTTAGGCGTTAGCACTTTCTCAAATAGGAACGGTAGCAAGATGTACATGTTCAGCATTTCTCCACTCTGGAGAATCTATATGTCATAAACAATTTTTCAAATAGGAAAGGCAAGAACATTTAAAAATTTACAGGTCCATGTCTACGATAAAAGATTGTGAGCACCCTTTGAGCGCTAACAATTTAGGAACAGAAAGGTAACAACGATTTTAAAATTAACACTTTCACCAATCCTCAATTGAAGGATTGAAAGATCTTAAAAGCAAAACAAATTTTAAGGCAGCAATAACAAGGCAAGGCCGGGCTGGCGGAACGAGGCTTGGGGTAGCGGACACTTTGATTTAAACTTATGTCCGTGTGGTGTCACCGCCAGACACCACACTTGCTAGGTGGTAGCCTTTAAATCGGCGGCGGTCCGTTAGTATACGTCGGACCCGCGTGTCGCCACTATCAGTGATTGCAGACCGAGCGCCGCCACACGGCAGGTCTAGAGAGACTTCCTAGCACTCGCCCCCAGTTGTACAACCGACTTTGCTAGCGATGGTTCACTGACAAAATACGCTCTTATTTGCCGAGACGATAGTTAGCATAGCCTTCAGCTACGTCATTTGCTACGACCTAGCAACGCGCCATTACCATTTACTATTGATACTGTGAAAAATGTACCGTCAAGAGCGACGTTCACCATTTATGGATTAAAGTTAAGTATTCCACCAGCTACGTTCGTTTTTTCTAAATTCTAATTTCCTTGTCCTGTTCCAGACCTCACGCCAGCCTGCGCGAGCTAAAACGCGTGCCTTTCGGCTTCCTCTAGTAAAACGGTGTTGGCTCTCCTGCCAACCACAAGAGTCCGAATGTCATAAAGATTAACACCTTACAGACAGGCATGCCGCAGCATGCGAGGAGGGCGCGTGCCTCCGTAACTACCCCAAGAAGGGACACAGCCGACGTAGACTAGCTACGCTCGGTGAATCGGTGGGTAGTGGATAGTACGTTGGGGCCAACGGCTCCAATGGTATGAAAAACTTGGGAAGCCGAGGGCGAACAAATATACATACCACCCCACTCCAAACACCGACCAAAATCTAAGTGTTACAATAACTGCATGATTAAAACAATTGTGGTTAACCAGTTAATCGTTTAACAGTAACAATCAAACAAAACAGCCAATTTTATTAAGCAGCCAATTGTTAATAAAACTTCACAAAACTAACTTAAGAAGTAACTAGAAATGGTTGAGTACTGATACCTGTGGAGGAGACTGCAGTAGTAATAAAATATACAGTAGTAAACGATTTTAAGAGAATTGCTGCGTCTCACCATACCTTCCAACGTGAGCACAGCAAACGAGCCAACATTCATCGGGCCACTAGCGTTTGCTTATCACGGTAGTGCCCGATGCATTAGTCAGGCAAGCGAGAACTTGCCACTTTAAAGGTTATGCTCTAGAACATATTACAATCTATTTACTTTCACATCCAAGCAATAATGACAAGGATCACTGAAATTATGAACAACTTGCAATAAGATGGAAAATACAGTTTAAGTGCACTCAAATATATCATCCATATAGGGAGTCAACACAGCTAGGGGACGAATTTAGTAGCTTCTGTACGGAGTAACGGAGAACAGCAGGCAAACCAGCCTAACGGGAGCAAGTCCAGCACAGGAGCCCATGTACCACAATCCTTAAACAAAAGTAATTTACCCAAAAATAAGATAGGATGGGCGGTTGCCAGAGAAAATCAACGTGATCACGACCCCCACATCAGCAGACAGTCATCCCCAAATCCTGATTGTCAATCGGGGGCAACAGCGTAGAGGCCAACACACCAACACGGCCTTGTTCCAGTAACCGCCCATTTGGACGAGCAACCGCCGATCAGGCCCCACCGTCCGTCAAAAAGCTGCGTCCAAATCCCTCTAACCCAAAAAACGAACTACTAGAAGACCGAAGCGCCACCTTGTGGCGTGACAGGAAAATGGAATTTGCCAGTAAGCAAAGATATAACAGCTCGGGAAACGAGCGGACGCGACTGAATCCATAATTGCGAAAGTGTTACCGTGGCAGAATTTTGTGCATGATCTGAACTCTCGATTATGTGCCGTAAATGGTCGGTGGGACTCTAGTCGGGGGGTCTGGGTGGCACTACCATTCGCTCATATTGTCTGAATATCTCTTCAAAGATCTCACGAACAATTGTAGCCCGGTGACTTGGCACATCGTCATCTATGGAAATTCGATCGTTCTTTGGGATCATGAAGACTATGTGTGATTGCAAATGGTCCCCAAGTAACCGAATACAGCCATCTCCAGTCGACGATCGGTTTAGTTGGACCAGAGGAGCCAGTCCATTCTATGTAAACATAGCCCATACCATTATGGACTTTCCTCATACTTTGCATGTTAATTCCTGCCTTAATTTCACGTAGTGTTGCTTGTCTGTTAGCAAAGACAACTCTGCGCAAACGCCGCTGCTCTCGGTCGTTAGATGAAGACCGCTGGCAACTGCGTTGTCCGTGGCGAGTGGCAATGCCTGAAATTCTGCGTATCAGGGATCCTACAGTTTGTTGGTAGGTTTGTGGAGGTATGCAGCATTAGATGTCAACGCACAGGTCATGTAATTCAAGCAAATAATGCCCGCTGATTTGCGTACACTGTGATGACGCAATCCTTAGTTACATAGAATTTCACCGAGCGAGGTGGCGCAGTGGTTAGCACACTGGACTCGCATTCGGGAGGACGACGGTTCAATCCCGTCTCCGGCCATCCTGATTTAGGTTTTCCGTGATTTCCCTAAATCGTTTCAGGCAAATGCCGGGATGGTTCCTTTGAAAGGGCACGGCCGATTTCCTTCCCAATCCTTCCCTAACCCGAGCTTGCGCTCCGTCTCTAATGACCTCGTTGTCGACGGGACGTTAAACACTAACTACCACCACCACCACATAGAATTTCCATCAAGCAAATTTGGTCACCGAGAGTTCATAGTAATGCTCCCCAAACCACTGTAGCAGGGTTCTGACTCCGAGACACGTACAGTTACATGATGAAAAACGGTTCGCCGTCGCAGATGATATAAATCGTGAAGGGATGCAACTGGTTCACAACTGTTCGCGTGTCTTCGATTACCGGCATATGTTCTATGCAAGCGGAGGAGAATGTCTCCGGTAGCATAGTACTGCTCTCACCAGCTCGACGACGGCGTTTGTGGAGACGGCCATCGGTCTAGTGTGGCAAATATGTGTTTCACGCACAGATCAGACACGTTTCCATTGATCTTTCTCTCTTTCCATGGTACTGGATCACGACAATTTGAACTTTGTCAAAGTTGCTGTGTCAGTGTCGTTCCCCATGTGACTACCGCTTCGTCTTGCCTCACCTTACTGACTTTTCTATGTGTCAGTTGCCTGCTACGCCATCAGGCGGCTTTCAGTCGGACGCTGGGCAGTGGTCATGGCTTCGCCATTGTATTTTCGGTTAGCTCATTACTCTAATTTCGTTAATTATCTATTCAGCAAGCGTTCACTACATATGGGAACCGTAATCCTCTATGTTATTTTGACAAGAATCAGTTAACTGTACGTACAATCTAACACAAAGAAACGACGCAACACAAAGGAATTATGCGAATGGGACGGAAATCGATAGATGTGATGTACATATACTAACAAATGATGATAATTTCAGAAATTTTGGACGATTTATTCGATTAAACAGCTTCACAAACTGAGGAAGTCAATAATGCGTTGGTCCATCTCAGGCCCTTGTGCAAGCAGTTATTCGTCTTGGCACTGATTGATAGGATACTTGGATTTCCTCCTGAGGGATATTTGCCAAATTCTCTGTAATTAGCGAGTTAGATCATCAGAATACCACTATGATTGGAGGTCCTTGCCCTTAATGCTGCGAACGATCTCAATTAGGGAGAAATCTGGCGACCTCGCTGGCCAAGATATGGTTTGTTAAGCAGGAAGACAAGCAGTCAAAACTGTCGCCGTGTGCTGGCAGACATTATTTTGCTGGTTTGCCATGGAGGGCAACAAAACGTTGCGAAAAATATCGTCGACTTACCGCTGTGCTGCAAAGGTGCCACGGATGACAACCAAACGGGTCCTGCTATGAAACGAAACTGGGCACTAGACCATCACTCCCGGTTGTTTGGCCGAATAGCCGACCACAGTCGTGTTGTTATCCCATCATTTTTGGTCATCGGGGCTCAGTTAGAAGCAGGGTTCACAAAGGAAATTCAGTTTTAGCCCATGCAATGAGACAAGAGCAAATATTCCCGACAACACTATAAAGGGGGTTGTTGGTGTATGCTGGTCTGTGGTAGTCGGAGCAAGGCACGCCGTGAGCTCAGACCTTTTTTTGAGCCGCGTATTAATGATTCTTGTGGTCAGTGCCAGTTGCACATCGGATCGATGATTACGATGAAGCAGGGGCTCGGAGTGTCTCTCTAAATGGTTCAAATGGCTCTGAGCACTATGGGACTCAACTGCTGAGGTCATTAGTCCTCTAGAACTTAGAACTAGTTAAACCTAACTAACCTAAGGACATCACAAACATCCATGCCCGAGGCAGGATTCGAACCTGCGACCGTAGCGGTCTTGCGGTTCCAGACTGCAGCGCCTTTAACCGCAAGGCCACTTCGGCCGGCGAGTGTCTCTCTGATGATTGCCCGGTCCCCACGTGTTCGACCATGGTTCACCCATTCCTGCCAGTATCGTCGAGTAGTGGGATTACTCTTATTCAAATGTCGAGCAGTTCGCCAATTTACGGCCAGAGTGGCCGAGCGGTTCTAGGCGCTACAGTCTGGAACCACGCGACCGCTACGGTCGCAGGTTCGAATCCTGCCTCGGGCATGGATGTGTGTGATTTCCTGAGGTTAGTTAGGTTTAAGTAGTTCTATGTTCTAGGGGACTGATGACCTCAGAAGTTAAGTCCCATAGTGCTCAGAGCCATTTGGTTCGCCATTTACTCCAAGCGGCTACTTTGAGCCCAACTACACGGGCTCTCACAAATATTGACATCTGCGTATCTTTTTGACAGGCCTGTCTATGAGGCATAGTTATTGTACACTGATTATGCGGAATGAAATTCGCAATGACTTTGTGGCCATGTCCCCTGTTTCCTATTCTTGACAGTTGCGCGGTGAAATTGCGTTGCTGCGTCACACATTCATCCATCGGTCGCCACGGTCGCCAAAGTTTACAGTTTAGCATTTTCCCTCGATACCTGTATGATTTCTCCAATCAGCATAACTCTTTCATTGTGCGTCGTTTCCTTTTGTCTTAGGGTGTATATTGTACGAATTTTTTCCCCTCACATCACCTTGAATAAGTTAGCTCAAATTAAATGGACAGTCAGAGTTTCTCAAATAATTGAGGCTACACGTACAGCATTTTTCGCAATAGTCCATCTAGAACCTTCTATTGCGTTACTGAAATAATGCCTCAAAATAGTCTCCAGGCCAAGGCAAGCTTTGGATACCTGTTCATAAAGCGGGAAAATGTTTGTAACCTCTGACTGCCGTCCAACCCTTACCCCGATTATGTGTGTCTTCCTTATTATGGATTTCTGCTAAGTACGCAACAGATGCGTGCCGCGCCGATGGCGGACGCACGCGCCGTGGATCTGCGGTGCCGACAGCTGTCGCATATAGCGCGGTCGCCGTGTCACCCATCTTAGGGTTTCTCTGACACGTCGCATGAAAAATAGTGCATGGGATGCAATCCTTTGTTACTAACTGCCTGTCGCCACGTTACAACCTTTAGATATAAAGGCTTGCATCATTCGACGAATTACTGTTTCCTGGAGAACTCACCACAAAGAACAAAACGGAATGAGAACGTAGAAATTACAAGAGACACTTTTTATGCATCCCAGTACTTGCAATGTGTAGATAGGTATTAACAGCGGAGGAAAGCTACCTCTGAATCGCTGGAACAGAGACTGAATCTAGGATACATAATTATTTCGTGACGTATTTATTCGATTTTATTGTGTTATTACTCACTACATGTCAAGAATTACGCTGGGTGAAACGAAACTCCACAAAATTGAGTAGGTAGTTGAACGTTTTTTTCTACTTCGGTGTAAGATACCCGCCCATGGTCGCTAGATGCTCGCAACAGTGGGATGATTTGATTACGACTTACTACATTTCTTCTTTTTCTGCTTTTGTATTTTCTCATTTCTGACTACATCTGGTAGCCGACGGCCAGAAACAGTTCCTGATACCCCCTCCCCTCTGTACAGGACCTGCGTCTATATTGAATCTGTGCTCAAGTGTGGGAACGTTTCTTTGATTGTTTGTCATGTGAACATTGCTACAATCCCGTTATTTATCTAGCTGCGGTCACAGGTTCGAATCCTGCCTCGGGCATGGATGTGTGTGATGTCCTTAGGTTAGTTAGGTTTAAGTAGTTCTAAGTTCTATGGGGCCTGATGACCTCAGCAGTTAAGTCCCATAGTGCTCATTTATCTAGCTGGATGTGGGAAACCACATAAAACCCACATCAAAGCTGGCCGTCTGATCAGCCCTCGTCGTTAGCCCGCGAGGCGAATTATATCTGGGGGATGCTCGTCTCCCCTTATCCCGTGTTAACGAGCTCCGTTATACAGGTGGATCTATAATTTAATTCGGTTTGTTCCCCAAATCACCCTTCATTCTGTGAAAAGCCTGACATGTGCAACCAGCAAAACGTACAACGAAAAATGCAGAGTAATGCAGCAACACGTAGGTGCAAGAGTACTGTTGACGTGAAACTTCCTGGCAGATTAAAACTGTGTGCTGGACCGAGACTTGACCTCGGGACCTTTGCCTTAGTCGGGCAAGTGCTCTACCGACTGCGCTACCCAATCACGACTCACGACACTTCCTCACGGAAGTAATTCCGCCAGTACTTCGTCTCCTATATTCCAAACTTCACAGAAGCTCTCCTGCGAACCTAGTAGAACTAGCACTCCTGGAAGAAAGGATATTGCGGAGACACAGGTTAGCCACAGCCTGGGGGATGCTTCCAGAATTAAATTTTCACTCTGCAACGGAGAGGAGCTGATATGAAACTTCCTGGCAGATTAAAAATGTGTGCCGGGCAGAGACTCGAACTCGGGACCTTGCCTGTAGTGGTCTGTCGACTGATTCCTAGAGGAATTAAACATGTGAGGAGGGGTCGTGGGTCGTTCTTGGGTTGCTCAGTCGTTAAAGCACTAGTCCGCGAAAGGCAAAGGTCCCAAGTTCGAGTCTCGGGCCGGCACACAGCTATTATCCGCCAGGAAGTTTCATATCAGCGGACACTCTGCTGCAGAGTGAAAATTTCATTCCGGATAGTATTTACGTGGTTACCATCTATCGTGGGAACAGCTCAGCGTTGCTTCATCTTGCAGCTCTTCTACTTCATTCAGTGAACCCACAGACGAGATGCTATCGGCCAACGCTTCACCGGTACAGCTGCCCATACGTGGTACGTATTGTAACGCACCCCACCGCAAAGGAAGAGAGTGTAATAAAATTAATCCTTTAATGTTAATCACAGATTCGAGCTCACAATAAAATTTAGGATAAACTGGTGTCAAACTGAGAAAGGTGTGTTAATTATTTAACAAGTCGTGAATTTTAATTACTCATTTAATACTACTAAAATACTTCCTAAGTATGTACCCACTACGGAGGGAGGAAGCAGGATAATTTTGGAATTTTCCGTTTGATTGATACAGAAACAGCACAAGATGGCGAAAAGTAGCTTGGGTTCCTGTCTGTTACTTCGAATCGTCGTTGAGACACACAGTTCTCCTGTGTTCTGGGAATACGCTTCTATTCGGGCCAGCAAACTTGAAGGCAGGAAGAATAGTAGGTACTGTTGCACCTTCTATCTCTGTTAGGTTGGCTACAAGAACCTTTTCGTATAACTCGGACGTGCACTGTAGTTCATCGACCGAGTCTTTAAGTAACTTGGAGAGCAAATCTCCGCCCCGTTCCGTAGCAGTTTCTGGAGGTGACGACATCGCGATATTGATCGTGCAGCATTTTCCGACGCTTAGTGGCAAGTGTTGTCTGACATTACCTTGGAAGAGCCCTGTGTTAATCATCAACGGGTTGCTCGTGAGGATTAGAATTACGAAGCACGCCTCCACTACGATGGTTGCGAATGCCCTGTCGCTACGTTTGCATCGCGAAATACTGGCGCTGCAAATCGACATGTAGCGGGGTAAGCTCTACTGTCCGTCCCCTGTTGCTGTGAACGTATTCGTGACATATGGATAGCTTATTTCGCTATACTGATTCATTTTAATTCATTTTTACGCTATGTCTAGGGACTGATCTTTCTCCTGAAGACATTATTGTTTATGTGAACATTTTGTTCTTTAGATTTCTGCTATAGCAAGTCCATTGATCGCCCAGGGCTGCACTATTGTGAGTCATAATTAGGAAAATTGTGACGCGGCTACCTTTCATTCACGTATTCCATTTCTAAACAAATGCACTGCCGGACTATACTGACTTTCATTGGCCTGTAGCTTCCCTGCTCTCCCCTTTTGTTAAACTATTCGTTACTAGGCGACGAAACACCTACTGTAAGAAACGAAGTCCGACGGCTGGGACAGAAGACCGGCAGGTGAGTGATCTGAGAGGGAATAGCCATAGTTGGTACATCTCCGAAGGACATTTCGTCCATCTTTCGATAATCTTTATTAATTCAAATTTTGGACGAGAAACGACAGAGACCTCAGCTACACACCCAACAGACTAACAAGGGAACCTCCCCATCGCACCCCCCTCAGATTTAGTTATAAGTTGGCACAGTGGATAGGCCTTGAAAAACTGAACACAGATCAATTGAGAAAACAGGAAGAAGTTGTGTGGAACTATGGAAAAAATAAGTAAAATATACAAACTGAGTTGTCCATGCAAGATAGGCAACGTCAAGGACAATTGGAGTCAAGAGGCGCCGTGGTCCCGTGGTTAGCGTGAGCAGCTGCGGAACGAGAGGTCCCTGGTTAAAGTTTTCCTTCGAGCAAAAAGTTTAATTTTTTATTTTCAGACAATTATCAAAGTTCAGGCGCTCACACATAATCAACTTCGCCCTCCAAAATTCCAGGACCAGATTTGCTTGGACATATGCAGGATTTGACGGTCTACACACGGAAAAATTTGAAAACGTAAAAAACATATGTTTTGACAGAGCACAGGGAAAAGTGTGTGAGTGTGAGACTTTTGGATTCATTTGTTGCAGTTTATGTGACAAACTCTTATGTTTTCGTCACTTTTTTGGGAGTTATTATCACTTCCACAAGAAAACCTAAATCGGGCAAGGTAGAAGAATCTTTTAACCCATTCGCCAAGTGTACAAGTTAGGTGGGTCGACAACATATTCCTGTCATGTGACGCACATGCCGTCACCAGTGTCGTATAGAATATATCAGACGTGTTTTCCTGTGGAGGAATCGGTTGACCTATGACCTTGCGATCAAAAGTTTTCGGTTCCCATTGGAGAGGCACGTCCTTTCGTCTACTAATCGCACGGTTTTGCGGTGCGGCCGCGAAACACAGACACTAAATTTATTACAGTGAACAGAGACGTCAATGAACGAAGGGATAGATCATAACTTTGCTAAAATAAAGAAAAACTTTTGGCTTGCGGGGAGACTTGAACCAAGGACTTCTCGTTCCGTAGCTGCTCACGCTAACCACGGGACCACGGCGCTCCTTATCTCAAAACGTCCTTGATGTTGCCTGTCTTCCACATGGACTGCTCAGTTTGTATATTTTGCTTATTTTTTTATAGTTCCACACAACTTCTTCCTGTTTCCTCGATTGATCTGTGTTCGGTTTTTCAAGGCCTATCCACTGTCCCAACTTACAACTAAATCTGAGGGGGGTGCGATGGGGAGGTTCCCTTGTAAGTATCACTGCTAATATAAAATTAAGTTTGCCAGAAAAACAAATCGGAGACAGTACCGAACAGATCTGAGTGCCGCGAGAAAAGAAACAAGTATGTTCACAAACATTTTGAGCGCAATACAGACAAACACAAATTGCGGAAATAAAATAAAACTAAGTTCGATTAACCTGTAACCAGCCGTCGGAGAGTATGGGTTCATACTACCAAAATTCTTTGAAAAATATACCTTCGAGTTTCTTAAGGTACAGTACATTACAGGGAAAGCAACAACGACAGATATAATGGTGAATCTCATATCGCCTTGACTTTAAACAAAAAGAAACGATTTCATTTACATAATTTCTACTAGGAAATCGCTGATGATATACGTAAAATAATTTTTTTGGCACTTAGCTCTGAATGACACTCTAGGAATGAAGTGCGTAGAAATTTTGCAAAGTTCTGGATGTGCTTAGAAGTCTATTGTCACTGTTGAAGTGTGGAAAAACTTTTTCTGAGATTCTCAACTTCAATTTCTCGCCAGTTTAAAGCTAAAAGTTCATAATTTTGAGTTTGTGAAAAATTTATTGTTTAGGTGTTATTACGGGAGATTACACTTTGTTTTCGGTTTACGGTAATAACGTACCAAATGTGTTTCCTTTTGTTCTAAGGACATTCGTACTCCGATTTAATACACTATACGTGTCAGGAAATACATATACTACTGACGGTGAGCTGCATACAATCCCTATACGGTATATCAATTCATCTTCGGCTGTGAGATACAACTGATACTGTTTTGGATGCTACCTCGTAGAAATTATTCAATGATATTTACGTCTGGCTTACTCTCTCCAAATTCCTGAATGTGGGAACGTAATATGTAACGGACAGCCAACCACTAAGAAAAAGTTATCTAGGCGTACTATACGCAAAACTGTTCGTTCCCAGTAATTCCATGGACAAGAAATTATTTACAGTTCAAAAATGATAAATCATGTACTGATAAAATGAAAAAATACGTTGAATTCGAATCTAAGGAGCGATTAAAAAGTTTCCGTTAGAAGGCCACGCTAAATCCAGCACGAAGCTAAACTAAGCTCCGCCCGGACAGGCCATGAAGGCCCAACGAAACCGACCGGCCGCCGTGTCATCCTCAGCCCACAAGCGTCACGAGACACGGATATGGAGGAGCATGTCGTCAGCACACCACTCTCCCGGCCGTATGTCAGTTTCCGAGACCGGAACCGCTACTTCTCAATCAAGTAGCTCTAGTTTACCTCACAAGGGCCGAGTGTTGTTGAGTGCTATTGACGTGGGATTTCAAATTGATTCGGTATTTCTAGATTTCCAGAAGGCTTTTGTCACTGTACCACACAAGCGGTTTGTAGTAAAAGTGCTTGATTATGGAATATCGTCTCAGTTATGTGACTGGATTCGTGATTTGCTAGCAGAGAAGTCACAGTTCGTTGCAACTGACGGAAAGTCATAGAGCAAAACAGAAGTGACTGGTGTTCCCCAAGGTAGTGTTATAGGCCCTTTGCTCTTCCTTACCGATATAAACGATTTAAGAGACAATCCGAGCAGCTGTCTTAGGTTATTTACAGATGACGCTGTCCTTTATCGACTACTAAAGTCATCACAAGAGAAAAAAATTGCAAAGCGATTTAGGAAAGATATCTGTATGGTGCGAAAACTGGTAATTGACCCTACATAACGAAAAGTGTAAGGTCATCCACATGAGTGCTAAAAGGAACCCATTAAACTTCGGTTGCACGATAAATCAGCCAAATCTAAAGGCCGTAAATTCAACTAAATACTTGGAACTACTATTACGAACAACTTAAATTGGAAGGAATCCACCGAAAATGTGGGGAAGGCTAATCAGAGACTGCGTTTTATTGGCAAGACACTCAGAAAATGTAACAGATCTACTAAAGAGACTGCCTACACTACGCTTGTCCGTTCTGTTTTAGAATACTGCTGCGTCCAAGATTGGATTGTCGGAGTACATCGAGAAAGTTGAAAGAAGGGCAGCACGTTTTGTATTATGACAAAGTAGGGGAGAGAATGTCGCTGAAATGATACAGGATTTGGGGTGGACATCATTAAAACAAAGGCGTTTTTAGTTGCGATAGAATCTTCCCACTAAATTTCAGCCACCAACTTTCTCCTCCGAAAGCGAAAATATTTTTTTGACGCCGAACTACGTCGTGAGAAACGATACCATTAATAAAATAAGGGAAATCAAAACTCTCAAGGGAAGATATAGGTGATAGTTCCTTGCGCGCGCTGTACGAGACTGGAGTAATAGAGAATTATTGTGAAGGTGGTTCGATGAACCCTCTGCCAGGCACTTAAAGGAGATTTTCGGAGTATCCCTGAGATGTAGATGTAGACATTCGGTGCTTATACCCCTGCATCGAAGTCTCGCCGTGTTGCGTATACGCTTCAGCAACGCCTTCCAACGGAAGCGTTTTGTCTGCCCCCTTACAGAAAGTATAAGAACAAGACTTTCTAAATAACAGTGTTAACAAATAGTTATTTCATATGGATAGCTAGGAGGACTGTTGATATTTTCAAAAATATCAGGCCTCCGATACACCAATATTTTAAAATATATCATTTCCAGGAGTCGATACATATTGAGGAGAAATATCGATATCGATAAATAGGCGGAATAGGGATCGACGTATCTAGCTATAAAATTATTGGTTACACATTGTAAATATACTTCTGGCTTTAGAGCTGTGTATATAAGTATTGATTTATTATTAGATAATCTGTACATCAACAAACTAGCAGCCTAGCCAAACAGCTAGCGACTTGGAAAGAGTAGTGAGTAAATGACTATTTAAACAAAGGAAATATGTAAGTGCAAATGATTAACACTGATAATTATGACTGTCTGAAAATCGGAAGACAAGAGAACCGAAGCATTCGAGATGTGGTGCTATAGAAGAATGTTGAAACTCAGGTGGGCTGATGCGGTCAGAAATGAGGAGAATCTCCGGAGATTCAGCAGGAAAGGAATATACGGAAAACCCTGACAAGAAGAGAGGGAACATGTATTAAGACATCACAGAAGAACTTGTTTGGCACTAGAGGAGGCGGCGGTTTGTAAGAACTGTGGAAGAAGAGAGAGGCTGGTGTGTACAATGTAATATTTCTGGCTAAGTCAGCCATCATATTAGGCTCCAAGAAGCTGTTCCCAGAGCAGTGCAGATGCAAGAAGTATATAGATGGCGAAATGTGGTGTGAGGTACCGGTAACAGATGTTAGATTCGGTACCATTCCCGTGAGAAAGACTGCCTGCATAATGCTACTGCTCTGTGATTGGCTACTGTGTTCGGAGCAAGGGCACCAAAACGTTAAAGTATAGTTATTATTATTAGCTAAACTACTCATTGGAATGACTTCACTTTTTAATATAAATATCTCTCAATAGCATAGTATCAGTCAGTCATTTTAGAATTATTAAAAACAATTTAAATCAAAAACAAAAGACTGACGAAATTACAGACGAAGCAGTTCGGAAGAGTTCGGGTCACGCCTTTTCGGGTATGGCGTGCGAAGTGTTTCGGGCTGTTCGTCACTCTGGATTAGGCAGTCGAGAAGAACAGACATGTTGTCTGTCGTAGGATGTGTTTGCAGTTTTTATTTAAGTTCCTGTTCGTCACTCTGGATTAGGCAGTCGAGATGCACAGTCATGTTGTCTGTGGCAGGATGTGTTTGCCAGTATTCAGTATCAAAAAGATTCACTCCGGTAGTCATGAGGCACAGACATGTGCCACAAGTAGTGTAATGATACATTTTCGTAAACATTGTCTTTGATCATGTACTTTGCTGTATCAGAAGGTGTTGTATTTAGATCATTTAGTCTTCTCGCGTGGCTATATTAAAATACGCGTGTGGCATCCCAATGAAGTGATACACTGTTTCAGAACAGAACCTCGCTAAAAGTCAGTTTCAACCTCAAGATACAGAACCTACGACCTCCGTCCTGTTTTCTGCGCTGGTGTGCGTACTGTAAGACCATCAGTACACACACCATCAGATTATTGGACTTGTCGCTCTAACGAAGTAGGCGAGTGTGAGCAATATGTCTCGTGGTCTTATTGTGGCGTGTTTATCTTCTGCCATTAGGTCAGACGACAGAAACTCCACTTGCACGCTTAGAGTAGCAGATTGACGGTGACCAACTTTAAACAGAAGTTGATTAATTTTCACGCACATTTATTAAAATAATAACAAGAATAAAATTACTTAACTTGGTTCAGGATGCTATTTTTACAATTGACAATCTGAAGTTCCTTTGGTATTGGTACGTTAATCTTATTCTCACATATATCTCTGATACTTGACAAAAGTGTCTATACATTTATCTTCACGGCTATGTACAGGAATATGGTAATCTTATTAGGCGCAGACTAAAACTTGACCATAGACTGGTACGGACAAATGTAGAACTCGTACAGATGGATACAGACTAATGCAGACTGGTACAGACTGGTGCATACAAATGCAGATTGACTAATCGGAGGCCTGTACACTCGTTATAATACCTTGCGCGTTCATGTATCACTGCGCGAGTGTGATCCACGAGGAGAAAATGTTCTACGTTAGTAGCAATCTTATTGGCTGCGTTACATATTAATACGCGGATCGGCGGAAGCAGAATTTGGTCCGTCTCTATGGCAGCGCCATCTCGTAGTGCGGAGACGGACGAGCGCTGCGCCTGCGCTGTTGTGCTTGGCGGGGCGCGCTCTAGTGGGAAAGTTGTGTACGCGCTGACTACGTGGAACTATGTACACAACACGCCTCGCGTGTACTGCATGCACAGAACAAATGTGCTCAGTGACAGGTCATCTGTAGTAATGCACAGGAGGTAGAGGAGGATGATCATTAGTAACACCAACAATCAATTCAGTCTTCCTTTCTCGCTGTAACAAAGCAAATAATTGAGGGTATAGGATGCAAGTGCTGTGCTGAGGTGAAAAGACTGCTGCAGCCAAGCCCTGTATACAACATAAATTTGGATGAAATCGGTGGTGAAGAGTAGGTACGGTCACCTCGTGAGACGGAAAAGGACTTGCAGTTCGGCAGCTGTATTGGATCTTTTCATTAATGATGGATGGATATGGCATATGTGAAGAAAGCAGTAGAGTTCTCGCCGAAGCGAGCCCATAGATCGTTTTAGCTTGGCGTCTCCTCGGCGTGACTAGTTTTTGTCTGTTGTGCTCTAAAGCGAACCAGCTATGTCTAGTAAAAATGTAGTAGCGAGATACGTGGCGCGGAAGACTCGTACGAACGGGGCGTGCGTGCGTTCAGCGCGCCGGAGGAAGCTGTCCGGGGAATCGCTACAAGGGCGGCACGTGTTTCGGTGTCGGGTGACCGCAGGAAGAAGCCGGCCCGATCGCGGGGACAATGCAGCGGCGCGGAAGTGCCGGCGGCGCCCGCGGCTCGCCCGGCTCGCCTTACAGCGCCGCCGCCGGACGGCTCTGCCCGCCCGCCTACCATTCAACACGTCCGCCCGGCGAGGCATTCGACAAGTGTCGCTCTGAGTCAGCAGCGCTAACAACCCTCTCCGGCGGGCGGGCGCGCCTGCATATTCAACGGCTCTGCCCGCCCCGGGCGCTGCCGCTGCCGCTGCCGCCGCCGCCGCAGCAGGACGGCAATTCTGCAACCGCGGCACGGCGCTGACGTCTTCTCACACGCAGAGCAGGTAGCGGCGGTTTCAGTCGCGCACCGCCGGCAGCAGGAATTTGCGTAAAATTACCCACCCGGCTCTCTCTCGCGACGCAGTATCGGCACCTTCTAAGGAGGTGAAGGGCTAGGGAGAGAGATTTAGCATGCGGAGGCAGAACACTCTGACGAGAAGTTCACGCAAGCGAATTTGAATATTCCAAAAAAAGCTTCAAGAAGCAGGAGGAAAGCTGATGGTGATGATTGAGAGCATGAACTTTGTTCCAGTACATATGACTTCTCGGAATAGAAATTTGTTAACATCGAGTATAGATTTAAGTGCCAGGAAGTCGTTTCTGAAAGTATTTGTATGGAGTGTAGCCATGTATGGAAGTGAAACATGGACGATAAATAGTTTGGACAAGAAGAGATTAGAAACTTTCGAAAAGTGGTGCTACAGAAGAATGCTGAAGATTAGATGGGTAGATCACATAACTAATGAGGAGGCATTGAATAGAATTGGAGAGAAGAGAAATTTGTGGCACAATTTGACTAGAAGAAGGGATCGGTTGGTAGGGCATATACTGAGGCATCAAGGGATCACCAATTTAGTACTGGAGGGCAGCGTGGAGGGTAAAAATCGTAGAGGGAGACCAAGAGATGAGTACACTAAGCAGACCACAACAACAACAACAACAACAACATGACTTCTCACGGTTGTGCTCGTCAGCGCAGCGTCTTAAGTTTCAGCCATTAACTTTGGTTTCACTACAACGAATAATCGTCTGTACAGTACGTCAAGTCCATTGTCATACGAAGTAATTATGATCCTAAGTGTACTAGTAATTTCTGAGAGGCCGGCCCTGTGGCCGAGCGGTTCTAGGCGTTTGAGTCTGGATCCGCGCGACCGCTACGGTCGCAGGTTCGAATCCTGCCTCGGGCATGGGTGTGTGTGATGTCCTTAGGTTAGTTAGGTTTAAATAGTTCTAAGTTCTAGGGGACTGATGACCTCAGATGTTAAGTCCCATAGTGCTCAGAGCCATTTGAACCATTTTTTTTTTTTAATTTCTGAGAACATTTGTCGTAGAGAAACAGCGGTCTAGCTAAGAGTACTTTACAGTGGACACAAACAGTCTCGACCGCAAAAACATTTATTTAGATGGCAACCGATTTCGGTTAGTTTTTGACCATCCTCGGACCCTCATACCGTTATGGTAGGCGGTGGTGGACAAAGGAGCGAGTGTTGTAACTCCACGAGCAGTTGACGTTCGTGGAGTTACAACAACCGCTCCTACAGCAAATTCCGCTGTTTTTCAACCGAAACTGGCCGAGGAGAAGTGGTTATTGAACGCCCTTGAATCTTACATTTCAGCTGGTAGATTCTGAGTTTCTCTAGATTTTTTCTGTTGCTTTTGGAACATGTATTTGAATTTAATTGTCAGTTTCGTGAGCTATTTTGATGTTTGATTTTCTGAAAATACCAGATATTCTTTGTGTGTATTTGTGGTTGTATATGATTCTATACCATCTTCCTTTTTCGTTTTGTTTCTTAAACTTCATTGTTCTTGTTCTTCTGTGTTGCATGTGAATTGTGTGCGATTCTGTTGTGGTGTCGGTGGTAGCTGTAAGTTTGCTGTTTCCGTCTCTTGGTTTTATTGTTAGCTTTGTTACTTAGTTTTCTTTATATCTACTGATTGTGGTTATTCGTGCTGCGGTATTAATTACGTTTTGGTAGTTACCTGTGTTTAATGGTAATGGGGTTAGCCTGTGGAGCATGTGTCTAAGTGTATCTTTTTTGCTTGGGTTCCATTGATATGATGTCTGAATTATTATTGTATCTGTTGTAATGGATTTTCAGTATATGACGAATGTGAGTTGGTAGTCCCAAATCTTTATGGCAGTGTCCAGGAAACTTTGCTGTCTGTTTCGTTAAATATGACCAGTTCTATGTCGTTTATAAATATGTTTTCTACTGTTCCAGACACTTAGGGTCCCGTTGGTAATCCTTCACTTTGTAAGTGAAAGTCATTACTGAACTATAACTGGTTCTGTTCCGTTATTAGCTCCAACAGCTTGACTGTTTGTTTGATCTACTCATGTGGAAAAATACTGTGTCTGTAAAGATTTTCTTCTGTGATGGATATTGTTTGTGGCATTGAAGTATTGGAATATACAGTATATTAATTATATCAATGAGATGAGGGTAGTTGCTTCTTCAATCTGTATGTGTTTTACGTATTCAGTCAATTCTGTAGCGTTTCTTCCACATCCTGTTACTTACTGGCACAATAAATCTTTTGAAATTACAAACCTTTTTATACTGTCGCGACCATACTGTCACAGTAACAGAATGCATTTATTGACACAATTACCATACATCTATCTTTTTGTGAATCCATTCAAATCCCCGAGATGAAGCACAAGGAACATTGCTGGAATGAACCAGAGCGTCGTTTACGACTCAGATCAATTTTTCCAATAAGTTTTCACCATGCTTTAATACAAAAATTTGCTTTGTATGGCATAACAGTGTATAGTGGTATTCGTTCTCCAAGATTAAACTCTGGCATACTAAGAGACGTGGGCCGTACACGTAATTAGTTACGTGAGTGATGTCTGTGGAAAGAGGCGATAGCCGTCGATACTTATACACATAATTTATTGAATGCTAGTTGAAGAGAAAACAAAGTATACCATGGGAATTTTCTAACACAGGCATATGTAAGCTTCTTTGTGGCGAAAGGGTCTAGAACTCGTCGCCGGGCTGCCGTCCAGAACAAGACGAATGAGTATTAAGAAAACGTCTGAAATTAGTTTTGAATAACTAAGATTTAACGCTCATAGTTATCTTTTTTATCGGAAGCCAATTGGAAAAGAAGGTCTTTGGAATAATGCCTACTCTTCTGTGTGATACATAAGGGTGTCTGGTATCAGTACTGCTTCATTTTCCGTTTCGGATTCACTAAAACGCAGCTGCTGTTCCTCATGTAGTAAAGTAAAAGAATATCCATGACGCTTACATTAAAAAACGTCATATTCTCCATGACAACTGACTGAACAAAGAAATTGTTCCTAGCTTTTCCGGTCGGACAGATCAACATCAGGTATCACAAAATGTCAGTCCAGCATATTTCACGAACATAATAATACGTCATCAGTGATGAAATGTACCATGTTGGGTTCTGTTAAGACAAGTCAGTAAAATATCATACTTGCGTCATAGATCTGATAGTTAAAGTTTAAAGTTGAATGGCATTAGCGGCTGGGAGATCCCTAAGGGCAGGTTCAGCCGCCTAACTGCAGACGTTTTCCCTATCCTTCGCGGCGGAAACGCGCCCGCAGGCACCTTTCCTTCGCGAAGCGATAGTGTTGTGTTGGGAAGTGTTTCTGTTAAGTGCAGGTGACTGTTAATGTGTGTGTGTGAGTGTGTGTGTTTGTGTGTGTGTATGTGTTATGAGAGTGTATGGAATATGACGTTATGTCCACGTTGTATTTTACACGTGATTAATTGTGCTGATTGCAATTTTTTGAACGTGGTATTGATCTATGCGATCGAGATTACTAGTAAATATATTTTTGTTAATCGGGAGCTTACCTTAAAGGAATATGATGCTTTTCAAATTTTTGCCAACTGAGTGTCACGGCCCATATAAAATATATTACTTTGTTTCTCGTACAAACTGTCCAGAGGAGTCGCCCTTCCCTTGATGTAAATTTTTCGCTTCAGCAGTGAAGCATTAAGACGAGGAGCTCGCATGTGAGCCTCTTCACCTTGTCAATGGGGTCCTTTGAGCAGCGCGGAGCTGCACTGACTCGAAATTGCAGAGGTGAGGGAGGTGTCCGCAGGGACGCATCTTAAAACTGCAAGGCCAGCGCGTGCTGCTTGCCGTCCCCCTCACCCCCCTACGGCCCTACCTCACCCTCCCTAGCCCCTCTCACGCGGGGCGGCCTGTAATCAGAGCGAGCATTGTGCTCCCTGTTTGGCCGGCCCGCGCTCATTTGAATAATGCCGATGACGTCGGAATTAGCCCGACTCCGGGGCCAGCTGACCACAGCCTGACTCACCAACTACCCCCCCCCCCACCTCCTCCCCCCGGAATGAGACGATGAGCGCCACACCCCACGGCTCTGCACTGCTCCTCATCTCGTCTAACAGCGCGCTGCCAACGGCCCTCCCGAGGACAACGTCAGTTTTATTCCCGATGGAAAGGATGGAGGGAATGTTCGAAATGCGCACCAGAATTTAAAATCATTTGGAGTGACGCATGGAGAGTTAGGAAAAATTACACAGGAGACTATATGATCACACACAAACGGCCAGAAATTGGACTAATGCTTGCCTGAAGCTCTCCCTTCGTGATGGAACCAAAGCTCCTGATCATTACGATTATAAAGTGTTCTGGAAATTTGTCTGTGTTGAAACATTTATTGAGTCAAAAACACACTACCTGCTTAATGGCACATCATACCCTATTGGATAGGAAATTAACACAACCTTTCAGAGGTTTCCAATGCAGTCAAGATTTATCGTTGCAATAGTACATATGGAGTCCATGAAATTGTTACTTACACACAAGTGATTTTGAGGTAACAGTTATCGAACCATCCATATTTGTGAGTGACGTAGCCCTCACGGCGACAATGGAAGAGCTGACTCTGGTATCCAGTCGATCGTACAGCTGGCAAGTTCTGCTGTCCTTGGATACGTTACGCAACGCCTGCTCAACCTGTTCACGTAGTTCTGTAGAAGTTATTGGTTGACGAGTCGCACGTGACATTTCTCGTCCTATCATATCCCACAGGTGCTCTACTGGAGACAAGTCCACAGATCGTGCTCACCAGGGAAATTGCTGTTCGTGTCGGAGAGCACGTTGAGTTTCACAGGCAGTGTGTGGGCGAGCTTTATGTTGTTGGACAACACATCACCTTCCTTTTGCAAGAATGGCAAAATAACAGGTCCAACAACATTTTGCACCTATCGAGCGCTGATTACATCTACATCTACATCTACATTTATACTCCGCAAGCCACCCAACGATGTGTGGCGGAGGGCACTTTACGTGCCACTGCCATTGCCTCCCTTTCCTGTTCCAGTCGCGTATGGTTCGCGGGAAGAACGATTGCCGGAAAGCCTCCGTGCGCGCTCGAATCTCTCTAATTTTACATTCGTGATCTCCTCGGGAGGTATAAGTTGGGGGAAGCAATATATTCGATACCTCATCCAGAAACGCACCCTCTCGAGACCTGGACAGCAAGCTACACCGCGATGCAGAGCGCCTCTCTTGAAGAGTCTGCCACTTGAGTTTACTAAACATCTCCGTAACGCTATCACACTTACCAAATAACCCAGTGACGAAACGCGCGCTCTTCTTTGGATCTTCTCTATCGCCTCTGTCAACCCGATTTGGTACGGATCCCACACTGATGAGCAATACTCAAGTATAGGCCGAACGAGTGTTTTGTAAGCCACCTCCTTTGTTGATGGACTACATTTTCTACGGACTCTCCCAATGAATCTCAACCTGGGACCCGCCTTACCAACAATTAGTTTTATATGATCATTCCACTTCAAATCGTTCCGTACGCATACTTCCAGATATTTTACAGAAGTAACTGCTACCAGTGTTTGTTCCGCTATCATGTTCCACAATAAAGGGTCCTTCTTTCTATGTATTCGCAATACATTACATTTGTCTATGTTAAGGGTCAGTTGCTACCCCCAGCACCAAGTGCCTATCCGCTGCAGATCTTCCTGCATCTCGCTGCAATTTTCTAATGCTGCAACTTCTCTGTATACTACAGCATCATCCGCGGAAAGCCGCATGGAACTGCCGACACTATCTACTAGGTCATTTATATATATTGTGAAAAGCAATGGTCCCATAAAACTCCCCTGCGTTACGCCAGAGGTTACTTTAACGTCTGTAGACGTCTCTCCATTGAGAACAACATGCTGTGTTCTGTTTGCTAAGAACTCTTCAATCCAGCCACACAGCTGGTCTGATATTCCGTAGGCTCTTACTTTGTTTATCAGGCGACAGTGCGGAACTGTATCGAACGCCTTCCGGAAGTCAAGGAAAACGGCATCTACCTGTGAGACTGTATCTAATATTTTCTGAGTCTCATGAACAAATAAAGTGAGTTGGGTCTCACACGATCGCTGTTCCCGGAATCCATGTTGATTCCTACAGAGTAGATTCTGGGTTTCCGGAAATGACATGATACGCGAGCAAAAAACATGTTCTAAAATTCAACAACAGATCGATGTCAGAGATATAGGCCTATAGTTATGCGCATCTGCTCGACGAGCCTTCTTGAAAACTGGGACTACCTGTGCTCTTTTCCAATCATTTGGAACCTTCCGTTCTTCTAGAGAGTAGGGTCCCTTGTAGAAACACCAAAGGCGAAGTTGTAGTTTAACGCATCCCAGAGCATAAGGCCGGGTGTGGGGACAATGTGACTTGGACGAACGCACGCTACGAGACAGCGCTCATCAGATCTACGTCGTGCGTGCAAATGACCATTAGTTGCCCCCTGACAGAATTAGCTTTTATCGCTGAAGAACATGGTGCACCATCCCATCTTTCAAGTGATCCTCTGACGGCACCAGTCGAGCCGTAGACGTCGATCTATAGCGTTAGAGGAAGACGCGTACAGGTGTGGGTGCCCGTGGCCCCGCTGATTACAATCGGTTCGAAAGAGTTCGTGATGACACGTCTGGGCTCGAGAGCACTCTTACTTATGCTGTAGTAGCTGTACGACCTGCAACTCAATCCCTGACAATACGACGATACTGGCAGGTGTTTGTGCTGCGTGGAGGTCCAGGATCTCGTCTACGTAGCACGTCCACCTTGTGTGGCAATTCTCCGAATCGATCATTCCGACACTGGGAAGGCCATAGTTCAACCATTTCCAAACTCATTCATTTGGCCGTAGGAAGCACGAGTGCGTCTCCGCGGCATGATTGCCTGGTTGCTTCATGCTTTGGCGCCATACTACGCCTACTGGGTGTCAGCATTCCCTATTAAAGGATGGGCACAGACGTCATTCTGGTACCTACGCCACTCACTACTCCATCTGTTGGCGGACGACGTTGAAACCATTACCAGTACATCTGCTATCCCCCAGGTGCCATCATCGGATCAAAATCGACGTCGTCTTTTCAGGTGTACTAATTTGTTTCCGGCTTTGTATATGATAGGTGGAAAATGGCTCTGAGCACTATGCGACTTAACTTCTGAGGTCATCAGTCGCCTAGAACTTAGAACTAATTAAACGTAACTAACTTAAGGACATCACACACATCCATGCCCGAGGCAGGATTCGAACATGCGACCGTAGCGGTCGCTCGGTTCCAGACTGTAGCTCCTAGAGCCGCACGGCCACTCATGCCGGCTATGATAGGTAGAGCTATCATCTACAACTCGTGCTGCACGTCCTTACGCAAGTGTTCTGACACTTAACCTATGTGAACAGACGCTTACATCAATGTCATCTTGAGTACTACTAACAAAAATGTATGTAACCAACTAAAGTAATCAGTACGAGGCCTCTGATACACCTCTTTCAGTTACTTCATTAAGGCAGTTTGCAAACAGATAGGAGCCTCCCTACCAGAAATGACCATGCTCACATAAAAAATTCAGTAATAAAAAGGAACAGATCTTTTAAACAGAAGCAGCATTAGAACAAATATACTAAAAGTGGACGAAACCTGATACGTTTCTTACGAAATGAGCATTATGTCTCCAGTATGTAATCTTAGATTAACTAAGAAATATAAAGTTTTGAGTGGAATACCATAGCACGACGAGTCCTGAGATATTAATAAAAGCCAGCCAATGTGCACCTATCAGATTTAAAGTTTTCGCGCTGTCTAAATGCTTCACCAACAAAAATCCACCTCTTTCCTGATTGGTCGTTTAATTTGACATGCAATGCAGAAACATGAGAAAGCAGGAGGTGACACTCATATATACTACAAATGCACCTTTTATCTAATGGAAGATGTAGACATAAAATGGAAAAATTTGTATCACTGCAGATGAGTGTATAGCTCACTTGTTTCGAAAATGAACATCTCCTCTACAAAAAAAACAACATGGATTTCTCAAACAGAGATCCTGAGAAACTGAGCTCGCTCTGTTCCTCCATGAGATCCACAGCGCAGTGGACAACGGCGAACAGGTTGATGCCGTGTTCCTGGAATTCAGTAATGCATTCGACACCGTTCCGCATTCCATTTAACGAAAAAAAAAAAAAAACGAGCTTACGGAGTATCAGAGCAGACTAGCGATTGCATTCATGACTGTCTTGCAGATAGAACTCAACATGTCGCTCTCAACGGAACAAAATCGACTGATGTACACGTAATCTCCGGAGTACCACAAGGAAGTGTGATAGGACCATTGCTGCTTACATTAGGTATAAACGATCTTCTAGAAAACGTCGGATGTTCTTTAAGGCTATTCGCAGATGATGCAGTTGGTTATACCAAAGCAGCAACGCAGAACGACCTACAGAGAACTGATGATTGGTGCAGGCTCTGCCAGTTAATCCCGAACGTAAATAAATGTAATATATTGCGTATACATAGGAAAAAAATCCACTACTGTACAGCTGTACTATTAATGACAGACAGGTGGAGACAGGGCCTGCTGCAAAATATCTGGGCGTAAGTATCCAGAACGACCTTAAGTGGAATGACCACAAAAAACAGATAGTGGGAAAAGCAGACACCAGACTCAGATTCACCGGAAGAATCTTAAGGAAATGAAACTCATCCATGAAGGAAGTGGCTTATAAGGTGCTTGTTCGGCGGATTCTTGAGTATTGTTCATCTATCTGGGATCCTTATCAGGTATGACTGATAGAGGAGATAGAGAAGATACAACGAAGAGCAGCGTGTTTCGTCAAGGGATCGTTTAGCTGGCGAGAGAGCATTACGTAGATGCAAAACAAACTCCACTGGCAGACATCACCAGAGGGTCGTTGTGCATCATGGAGACATTTACTATTGAAATTTCGGTACTGAACTTTTCAGGAAGAGTCGGACAACACATTACTTCACATACTTCTCCCGTATTGACCACGAGGAGAAAATTTGAGAAATTAGAGCCAATACAGAGGCTTACCGACAATCATTCTTTCCATGCACTATTCGCGAGTGGAATAGGCTTGGGAGGGGGGGGGGGAGGATCAGATAGTGTTACCGAAAGTACCCTATACCACACACCATTAGTTTTTTTGCGATGTATGATGTAGATGAAATGATACAAGAGTGAAAGCAATGTCAAAAGAAAAGTGTTTGTATAGGCATAATATTTTTTATAAAAAAAAAACGTTTAATAGAGGTAGTTAGTTTCAAGTTAATCGTTTTAAATTATTGAAAGTATGATTTAAAGCGCTAAGGAAATGAGTTACACGAGATAAGTAATAACAATGGGGAGTCGTAAATGTAGCTTCAGCAAAAGAACTAAATATTTATTACGGAAGTCTCTTTGATACAAATGTAGGAGAGGAGAGCTTTCTAACAGTTATAATTTCGGATGAAGGAACATTTATCTGTGTTAAATGTTGCGTCGTCATTCTGCTTTGCCGGCTCATAAACTACAAGTGTAACCGTAATTAAGAGTTACGTATGTAGTTGTCAACGTGAAATTGTCACTTGTACAGCGAGGCAGCAGTGACTTATTTCGATTTCTCGTCGACTGAATTATCAGTAGTCGGCAGAAAACCAAATGTGCTTCACATTTATGTTTACAGTTCACAGCATGGGTTCGGTGGCAAAAACAATCCACTTTCTAACGTTGCACTACTGTTCGAACAGCGTTGCTTTTCAATTATTGCCGGCCGGAGTGGCCGAGCGGTTCTAGGGGCTTCAGGCTGGAACCGCGCGACCGCTACGGTCGCAGGTTCGAGTCCTGCTTCGTGCTTGGGTGTGTGTGATGTCCATAGGTTAGTTAGCTTTAAGTAGTTCTAAGTTCTAGGGGACTGATGACCTCAGATGTTTAGTCCCATAGTGCTCAGAGCCATTTGAACCTTTTTAAGTCTAGGGGACTGATGACCTCAGATGTTAAGTCCCATAGTGCTTTGAGCCATTTGAACCATTTTTCGAACAAAGTTACAAGAAAAGCAATGACAATGGTTGAAGTTCCCGTGGTAGCCCAAAATTTGCAAGACAAATTTTTCACTTCTTTTCTGGATAGAAAAAGAATATATTTGGGGGCCGGCCGTGGCGGCCGAGTGGTTCTAGGCGCTTCAGTCCGGAACCGCGCGACTGCTACGGTCGCAGGTCCCAATCCTGCCTCGGGCATGGATGTGTGTGATGTCCTTAGGTTAGTTAGGTTTAAGTAGTTCTAAGTTCTAGGGGACTGATGACCTCAGATGTTAAGTGCCATAGTGCTCAGTGCAATTTGAATTTGAATTTATTTGGGGGGTGAGGCACTTTGTATATTTTTCACATACAATTATGTTAGCATGTGGAAGTCTAATTGAGAAGCAGATAGGGACGTGGACGTACAATTTTTTTTTTGCTTTATTTGCGTGCTTAATAATATTGCATTTAAGAGTAGCGCAGTAAAAACTGATCATACCTTCACACGCGAATGAAAATTGTGGCAATGTAGTTGTAAAAGTAATTTGATAACAGAACAGGCGATAAATTAGTTGGGTATAAAAAAGTTAACTCGAGTTGATGGATAGTGCGAGAAAGAAATGGGAGCGCCAGCTTTAGCAGCCAGCCCCCTCCGTCTACCGGGCTCAGCCCGCCCGCTACCCAGGCACCGCCGCAGCCGCCTCGGCCGCTCCCCGCACCTTGCCGGCGCCAGGCCACAGACTGACAGCCGTGATAAATGCCGCCACACCGCAAGGCTGCGTTTATATTTATACAGCGGTCAGACCTATCAAAAGTTAATCTCTCCCATATATCCACTGGCTGTTGACTGCCGAGACCTTTCCGGGAGCCGACACCGCTGAAAACATCGATCAAAATTATCACGGCCTTCGGCAGTGGTGCTACACAGGTAGCACCTAGTGAAGTTCGCCTTTTGCTTCTGTTTCCATGAAGAAGGTGAAATATGATGGCAGAGACACATTTGTAGCTGACGTGTTGCCAAGTCCAAAAAAGGGGATTTCTGCAATGAGCGAACCAGAAAGTTTAGCTGGTTTACGGTGTCATAGGACAGAGTGTCACTTGTGTGTTTGAAAGTTTCTTGTTGTGGTCCTCATATCTCACCATCTGGCCTTGATAGTCCAACGAGTAGAACAGTAGACTTCTGTCCTGGAGATCCCGGTTTCAGTACCAGATACTGGGGTGGATTTTTCCTCGTTCCAGTACCTCCAGGACGACCAGAGACAGATCCATTCAACTTGCTATCAAATGAATGAAGTAGATCTTTACCTCGGTCAAATTGTAAGTAGCGTGTTTGTGTGTTGGCAGCGCTATAGACTGTGTTAATATCGCGGACAGAGCTCTGCGCCTCGGCAAAATAGTTCAAAATGGTTCAAATGCCTCTGAGCACTGTGGGACTTAACATCTGTGGTCATCAGTCCCCTAGAACTTAGAACTACTGAAACCTAACTAACCTAAGGATATCAGACACATCCATGCCCGAGGGAGGATTCGAACCTGCGACCGTAGCGGTCACGCGGTTCCAGACTGAAGCGCCTAGAACCGCACGGCCACACCAGCCGGCCCTCGGCAAGAGATTCTGTGTTTGGAAGGACTAGCAGGTAGTGAGTGGATAGGGAAGTGGATGGAAATGATCTTCTTAGTGGAGACTCTGTGTTGGTATGATTTGTATTGTAAAGTGAGACGCAAGGAGATGTAAAACGAGGATGGATGTTGCTGGTAATGTTTGGGTTGTGGAATTATTGACAACCACATTATTTTTGGAACTGGATGTGACATGATTAAGGTAAAATCTGCTAAATCCATTGTTTCCTCTTCAACAAAATCTTCCTTTTCTAACCATCTAACAATCTTCCTTTTCTAACCATATGCCTCCTAGTAGTTAGAGCCTATAGTAGTTATAATATTTATATTTAGCTGGTTGGATTTGTTGCTTGCTGTAGTTGCTGTAATTCGGGTTATGAAGATTTTCTGTGAGGTAAGTGACTTATGAAAAAGTGTGCGTTATTGTTAGGATTCCTTCCAATTCAGGACCATTCTTTTGAGTTAATTATTTGAATCATGTTGTCATTTTAGAGCAGTCAGATTGCGCTGCGCTTGTATCTTGTGGGTAGTAAATGAATAGGTTAACTTGAGTCGTCCTAGTCAGGGAAGTTCTGTAGGTCAGTGTTGTAATGATAAAAATAAGTACGCATTCAGTAGTTTCAGTACAGGCTAAGAAGTTTCACCCACTCAGTTATTTCAGTAGACAAAAAAACAAACAACGTTCAAAAATGTTCAAATGTGTGTGAAATATTGTGGGACTTAACTGCTAAGGTCATCAGTCCCTAAGCTTACACACTACTTAACCCAAATTATCCTAAGGACAAACACACACACCCATGCGCGAGGGAGGACTCCAACCTCCGATACCACCTCCCAGTGTCATAGCGGGAATAGGCTGCATTCTTCCTGTAGTCAGGCCAATATCATGATCACGGGCTGGCGGCACAGATAGAGATACACCTCGCCAGCGAATGGTCAGGATTACACTGCAACGCATTGCAGGTGTTCCCCTGCAGCAAACACGTCTGTCTGCTATGCTTAACAAATGCTTTATACGGAGATGGTATAACAGCATCATTAGCTGGTAAGTCCTCTAGGATTTCAGCCTCCTATTTCGAAAAGATTTTTCTTATTCGTACTCACTGAGCCGTGGCGGCTTCAGTGAGGGCGCGCGCGTGATCCTACTCGTGCCACTTGTGCGCGCGTTCCATCGACTCCGGCATTCGTCGTATCGTCTTTGCCGGGCTGTGTGTTCCCTCTGGGCTGTGTGGTGCTGAGCGGTGTGTCGGACACGGAGATCGACGGGTGTGGCTGAGTACTCAGCGTCCTGGCGATTGCAGAGAGTGTACACTGTTTTCCTGCGGAGTTGACAGTTGCTATCGGCGAGTTTAGTGGGCAAGAAGCAGCTCTCATCGCGTGCAATCTGGTT
The DNA here is from genome assembly GCF_023864345.2 of Schistocerca serialis cubense. NCBI lineage: Eukaryota > Metazoa > Arthropoda > Insecta > Orthoptera > Acrididae > Schistocerca > Schistocerca serialis. The sequence goes on from NC_064638.1 coordinate 337,880,305, forward strand.
ACGACTTGCATCAGCGAACTGTGGTGCGCCAAATATCCCGAGACGTAGTGAACAACTTGTTAGCAGCCACGAGCAGCAGGCCAGTACTATCCGGTGCATACCTGGAGTCCTGAAGCTATTGGCCACCTTGATATTTGTATGAAATTATCTGTATGACTGTTTAGTAAGTAAATTGCGTAAAGATTTTTAATTCTCCCCAGTGTGAGCTGGCCAGAAATCCAGTTTCTTAATGCGTTTCGGTGACTCTTTGGGGCTGTATGCCTCAATCTAGAAGTATCTGTAAGAACCAGGCTAGTAGTTGCAATGTTCATCTTGTACTTGAAATCATAGTTTGTTATTATTGAGTATTCGATACTACTAATAGTAATTTCTGTTTGTTGTAGACTTCATGGCCCTTCCTGGGGGGAATCATTGGATTTGGCTACGCACGTGTGGGTCATTTGTGTGTGTGTGTGTATGTGTGTGTGTGTGTGCTTGTATTTGAACACTCTCTTACTCCGTGTTGAGGAGCCCTTCGGGTTATAAGTGTACTGTTTAACCGACCATTAGCCATTTGGTGCGTAACACAATTACAGTGTCTATTGGCCACTAAGAAGTCCAAGTACAGGTATATTTTGATTTTTAAATTTTGTTTCAATCATTATGTAATTATTCTTTTAAATTGCTGTGTACATTGCTTCTTGTTGTTGCTGGGTTGGCTAACTTGCAATGATATGAGCGGACCGCTCCCATACTGAAGCTTTAGTAGTTCAGTTTTCAATTGGCCATTTAAGTATTACTGTGTAAATTTTTATCAAATTTGCTTTGCTGTTTGTTGTTTTGTATATGTTGACAGCCTTGTTTCGGCAGCGGTTGACACGTTGCTGTTCTGCTGTTCCGTGACAGGGACGCGCTTTCCTTCCGCTCCGGCGGCCTTCCCGCCATCACACGAAGCCTGAGTGTTGACAGGTCACACGCGATTTTTCCCATCTCCAGTTTCAGCGTCAAGTTGAGTACTTTGTTGTTATTCTTTTGGTATCGTGCCACAGCCGGGGCGTCGCCAGATTAGGAAGTAACTGAGTCAGTATTTCTATTACTGTAAAGCCCTTGTGGGCATGTGATGAAAGTCTTTGGGCAAACTGAGTGCTGAGTTTCTAGATTTCTTTAAAAAAATAAGAGGTTAAATGTAATGATCATTTTAATACTATTTTAGGGGCCCGGTAGTTCATCTAAGTACTTAACGTGATTTATGTGGACAGGGTTGTGACCAATAAGTGAAGTACTAGTGTTGCTTCGGTCTTGCATGTAGATAGTCTTTGGGCAGCTTGGCCGTATCCTGTCCATACAAGAGCAGAATAACTAGTGGAGATATATATGCATTTTAATGTCTTTATTTAATGTTTGTTGAATGTACACTCTTGGAAACTGAAATAAGAACACCGTGAATTCATTGGCCCAGGAAGGGGAAACTTTATTGACACATTCCTGTGGTCAGATACATCACATGATCACACTGACAGACCCACAGGCACATAGACACAGGCAACAGAGCATGCACAATGTCGGCACTAGTACAGTGTATATCCACCTTTCGCAGCAATGCAGGCTGCTATTCTCCCATGGAGACGATCGTAGAGATGCTGGATGTAGTCCTGTGGAACAGCTTGCCATGCCATTTCCACCTGGCGCCTCAGTTGGACCAGCGTTCGTGCTGGACGTGCAGACCACGTGAGACGACGCTTCATCCAGTCCCAAACATGCTCAATGGGGGACAGATCCGGAGATCTTGCTGGCCAGGGTAGTTGACTTACACCTTCTAGAGCACGTTGGGTGGCACGGGATACATGCGGACGTGCATTGTCCTGTTGGAACAGCAAGTTCCCTTGCCGGTCTAGGAATGGTAGAACGATGGGTTCGATGACGGTTTGGATGTACCGTGCACTATTCAGTGTCCCCTCGACGATCACCAGTGATGTACGGCCAGTGTAGGAGATCGCTCCCCACACCATGATGCCGGGTGTTGGCCCTGTGTGCCTCGGTCGTATGCAGTCCTGATTGTGGCGCTCACCTGCACGGCGCCAAACACGCATACGACCATCATTGGCACCAAGGCAGAAGCGACTCTCATCGCTGAAGACGACACGTCTCCATTCGTCCCTCCATTCACGCCTGTCGCGACACCACTGGAGGCGGGTTGCACGATGTTGGGGCGTGAGCGGAAGACGGCCTAACGGTGTGCGGGACCGTAGCCCAGCTTCATGGAGACGGTTGCGAATGGTCCTCGCCGATACCCCAGGAGCAACAGTGTCCCTAATTTGCTGGGAAGTGGCGGTGCGGTCCCCTACGGCACTGCGTAGGATTCTACGGTCTTGGCGTGCATCCGTGCGTCGCTGCGGTCCGGTCCCAGGTCGACGGGCACGTGCACCTTCCGCCGACCACTGGCGACAACATCGATGTACTGTGGAGACCTCACGCCCCACGTGTTGAGCAATTCGGCGGTACGTCCACCCGGCCTCCCGCATGCCCACTATACGCCCTCGCTCAAAGTCCGTCAACTGCACATACGGTTCACGTCCACGCTGTCGCGGCATGCTACCAGTGTTAAAGACTGCGATGGAGCTCCGTATGCCACGGCAAACTGGCTGACACTGACGGGGCCGGTGCACAAATGCTGCGCAGCTAGCGCCATTCGACGGCCAACACCGCGGTTCCTGGTGTGTCCGCTGTGCCGTGCGTGTGATCATTGCTTGTACAGCCCTCTCGCAGTGTCCGGAGCAAGTATGGTGGGTCTGACACACCGGTGTCAATGTGTTCTTTTTTCCATTTCCGGGAGTGTATATTCAAGTCCTGTTGTGGGATTAGCCGAAAAAAAATGGCTCTGAGCGTATGGGACTTAACATCTGTGGTCATCAGTCCCCTAGAACTTAGAACTACTTAAACCTAACTAACCTAAGGACATCACACACATCCATGCACGAGGCAGGATTCGACCCTGCGACCGTAGCGGTCACGGGGTTCCAGGCTGAAGCGCCTAGAACCGCACGGCCACACCGGCCGGCTGGATTAACCCACATTTGTGATCTAGCTTGGGAGAGGGGGGGGGGCAGATTGCTGCTTCAGATTTATTCAGTTAATTAACTGTTTGTAATAGGACCACCATGGTGTTGCAGAGTTGACAGTTTGGAGTACTACTTGTAATTTTATATGCAATTCAAATGTTCTTATACACTATGAATTTAATTTAAAAGTCTTAACTATTTGTATGTATTTCGCAAGAATCTTGGTAACTGTCAGCTGGTTCATGATACATTTTTTATTGAATAAAAATGTTTGTTTCGTAATTATCAATGACGCATCAAGTTCGGCCTCCTTCCACGTGTTTTCCTTAAATTAATCCTGATCCTTGTTCTTGGTCACACTCATTAGGCACCTCTCTTTTTCAGGCTGTGAATGACGTGAGTAAAGTGTAACTGTTAAGCGACGATGGCGAGTTGCTTGAAGAGGGTGGGGAAGGGGGTGGGTGAACGGAGAGGAGAGGTAATTTATTGCCGTATTTCTTTAGACCTGTCACCCAATATTCGAGGTCGGTTCGCATTTACAATACGAATACCACAGATCTTAAATCGAAATTTTGAATTTCAATGTAGAATTTCGATATATTCCACGTAGTTCTCCAAACCCTAACCTTAATGTGCGAGGGGCATTCAGTAAGTAATGCAACAAATTTTATTTCAGAAAGCACTTCAGTTTTTTTAAGAAATTCCAGTATACAATATTATTTCCCCTCTACAAAACACTGTCTTTCAACATAATCTCCTTTCAGTGCGCCGGCCTTACATCACCTTACAGGGAGGCTGTTTGCCCTCACTGTGCCACTCTACTGGTCGACGTCGGAGCCGCTGTCTTGCTGCATTAATAACCACCCCATCATCCATGTACTGCTTCTCCCGGAGTGCATTCTTCATTGGGCCAAACAGATTTGCCGAAAAGTGGGAGATCCGAGCAGTAGGGTGCATGAGGAACAACAGTCCAATGAAGTTTGTGTGCTCCTTCTGGGTGCACAGGTTTGTGTGAGGCCTTGAATTTACATGGAAGAGGACAGGTTCGTTTGCATTTTTGTGGCAACTAACACACTGCAGGTGTTAAAGATGTGTGTGGACGATCTGCACGACCCAGTTGCGATAATCACAGACGCCTCGCCCAACGACTCACCGTGCTTTGTTTCAGTGACAGGTCTCCGTAGACACCCTGCAAGCGCCTATGAATACATGCGATGCTCTGGTTTTCCGCCAAAAGCAACTCAATCACAGTTATCTGTTTGGCGCGCACCTCCGTTACAGACGCCATTTTGGAAGCTATCTACAGCGCAGCTGCCTTCAGAAATTCATGAAGCTATAGAGACCAATGAAAGTTCGCATTTTTTCAACCGAAATTGACGGAGAAAAAAATGTGTTCATTACTTATTGAATGTTTCTCGTATACTGTGCTTCCTAATATGGTTCCCGATGTGCGATTTCACAGTTTTTATTAGGAGCTTGGGACGTCACGTTTCGGTCTTCCGAAAGAATATATTGTTTTCTAGAACGTTTTGGCCACTGGCAAATATTTGGAGTTGCAGCCCCATAGTTTTTGTTGTTTCGTGAGAGTTTATTGTTTAAGAGAAATTGTGTCTATTTGATACAGCACAGTTAGCCTGGCTAACTGGCTTACTGGATGGGATCAGATAGATTATATAATGGTAAGACAGAGATTTAGGAACCAGGTTTTAAATTGTAAGACATTTCCAGGGGCAGATGTGGACTCTGACCACAATCTATTGGTTATGAACTGTATATTAAAACCGAAGAAACTGAACAAAGGTGCGAATTTAAGGAGACGGGACCTGGATAAACTGTCTAAACCAGAGATTGTACAGAGTTTCAGGGAGAGCATAAGGGAACAATTGACAGGAATGGGGGAAAGAAATACAGTAGAAGAAGAATGGGTAGCTTTGAGGGATGAAGTAGTGAAGGCAGCAGAGGATCAAGTAGGTAAAATGACAAGGGCTAGTAGAAATCCTTGCATAACAAAAGAGATTGTGAATTTACCTGATGTAAGGAGAAAATATGAAAATGCAGTAAATGAAGCAGGGAAAAAGGAATAGAAACGTCTCAAAAATGAGATGGACAGGAAGTGCAAAATGGCTAAGCAGGGATGGCTAGAGGAAAAATATAAGGATGTAGAGGCTTATCTCACTAGAGGTAAGATAGATACTGCCTACAGGAAAATTAAACAGACCTTTGGAGAAAAGAGAACGTACGAACATCGAGAGCTCAGATGGAAACCCAGTTCTAAGCAAAGAACGGAAAGCAGAAAGGTGGAAGGAGTATATAGAGGGTCTATACAAGGGCGATGTACTTGAGGACAATATTATAGAAAAGGAAGAGAATGTAGATGAAGATGAAATGGGAGATATGATACTGCGTGAAGAGTTTGACAGAGCACTGAAAGACCTAAGCCAAAACAATGCCCCGGGAGTAGACAACATTCCATTAGAACTACTGACAGCCTTGGGAGAGCCAGACTTGCCAAAACTCTACCATCTGGTGAGCTAGACAGGCGAAATACTCTCAGACTTCAAGAAGAATATAATAATTCCAATCCCAAAGAAAGCAGGTGTCGACAGATGTGAAAATTACCGAACTATCAGTTTAATAATTCACGGTTGCAAAATACTAACGCGAATTCTTTACAGACGAATGGAAAAACTAGTAGAAGCCGACCTTAGGGAAGATCAGTTTGGATTCCGTAGAAGTAATGGAACACGTGAGGCAATACTGACCCTACGACTTATCTTAAAAATAGATTAAAGAAAGGCAAACGTACGTTTCTAGCATTTGTAGACTTAGAGAAGCACTTTTGACAATGCTGACTGGAATACTCTCTTTCAAATTTTGAAGCTAGCAGGGGTAAAATACAGGGAGCGAAAGGCTATTTACAATTTGTACGGAAACCAGATGTGAGCTATACGTGTCGAGTGGCATGGAAGGTAAGCAGTGTTTGGGAAGGGAATTAGACAGGGTTGTAGCCTATCCCCATGTTATTCAATCTGTATATTGAGCAAGCAGTAAAGGAAACCAAAGAAAAATTCGGAGTAGGAATTAAAATCCATGGAGAAAAAATAAAAACTTTGAGGTTCGCCGATGAAATGGTAATTCTTTCAGAGACAGCAAAGAACTTGGAAGAGCAGTTGAACGGAATGGAGAGTGCCTTGGAAGGAGGATATAAGATGAACATCAACAAAAGCAGAACGAGGATAATGGAATGTAGTCGAATTAAATCGGGTAGCGCTGGGGGAATTAGATTAAGAAATGAGACACTTAAAGTAGTAAATGAGTTTTGCTATTTGGGGAGCAAAATATCTGATGAAGGTCGAAGTAGAGAGGATATAAAATGTAGACTGGCATCGGCAAGGAAAGCGTTTCTGACGAAGGGAAATTTGTTAACATCGGGTATAGATTTAAGTGTCAGGAAGTCGTTTCTGAAAGTATTTGTATGGAGTGTAGCCATGTATGGAAGTGAAAAATAGTTTGGACAGGAAGAGAATAGAAGCTTTCGAAATGTGGTGCTACAGAAGAATGCTGAAGATTACATGGGTACATCACATAACTAATGAGGAAGTATTGAATAGGACTGGGGAGAAGAGGAGTTTGTGGCACAACTTGACTAGAAGAAGGGATCGGTTGGTTGGACATGTTCTGAGGCATCAAGCGATCACCAATTTAGTATTGGAGGGCAGCGTTGAGGGTAAAAATCGTAGAGGGAGACCAAGAGATGAGTACACTAAACAGATTCAGAAGGATGTAGGTTGCAGTAGGTACTGGGACATGAAGAAGCTTGCACAGTATAGAGTAGCATGGAGAGCTGCATCAAACCAGTCTCAGGATTGAAGACCACAACAACAACAACAACAACAACAACAGTTAGCCTGGCCATAAAAGTAGCTTCTCGTCCAGTTCTGTTGTGTTTTCAGTCTGTGACGAACATATTTTAAAAAAACTAACTACGATCCTGTTTGTCTACATACAGCAGTCTGCACTTCCGGACAGTATTTTCCCCTCGCAGTATAGAACTCAGATAACTTTCATGTTGCAGCATAACAATCTGTACGAGTTCAAGTTGAAAGGTAACACTGTTTGGACTATATAAAAAGGATGCAAAATCTAGTTTAGTGACAACATTTATTTTCCCAAAACAAAGACAGACATAAATTATGCTTAACAAGTTTTGATTGTAAACTATAAACAACTAACAGTTGGTTTAAAACCGCAGTGAACAAGGATCCTGGGTGGCAGAAGTGGGTCAAGTACTCAGGCCTGAAAAATGTGGATAACGCAATCTGAATTGATCTGACCCTGAGCAGACTTTGATTGATAATCTACAGAAGTTTCTCAATATAGGTGCAGCTGAGAGCAAGTGGCGATTGAGATCTGTATGCTCTGACAAGGCTGGAGCGGCAGTACGTTACCCTTCTTGCTTCGTGCAGCGATGTAACTTGTAGCTGGCGAGATGTGTGCGGCGGAGATGAGACGTGAGGCGGCACCTGTGAATCGATCGCGGCCACGAAAGAAATGCAAAAATCTCACGGTCTAGCGATCAGGCAGACGGATCGCAATTTACTCTCTATCAGAGCTCTAAAATCATATCAGATTTCAGTGTGTGATACATCCATTCGCTGGTCGTAGCAAGGACCAATTTGGCTCACTTTGGCGCACAAGGATACCAAACGCCAAGACTGGTAAACCAAAAACGAATAAGTGTGCCCTCGGCAAACGAGTAGTCCGAGATAACATCGGAAGTTCACTGAGGCTTTTTGCGGATGGTGCTGTAGCATATCGAGAGGTTGTAACAATGGAAAATTGTACTGAAATGCAGGAGGATCCGCAACGAATTGACGCATGGTGCAGGGAATGGCAATTGAATCTCAATGTAGACAAGTTTAATGTGCTGCGAATACATAGAAAGAAAGATCCTTTAGCATTTAGCTACAATATAGCAGGTCAGGAACTGGAAGCAGTTAACTCCATAAATTATCTGGGAGTAGGCCTTAGGAGTGATTTAAAATGGAATGACCATATAAAGTTGATCGTCGGTAAAGCAGATGCCAGACTGAGATTCATTGGAAGAATCCTAAGGAAATGCAATCCGAAAACAAAGGAAGTGGGTTACAGTACACTTGTGCGCCCACTGCTTGAATATTGCTTACCAGTGTGGGATCCGTACCAGATAGGGTTGATAGAAGAGATGGAGAAGATCCAACGGAGAGCAGCGCGCTTCGTTACAGGATCATTTACTAATCGCGAAAGCGTTACGGAGATTCGGAGATGATAGATAAACTCCAGTGGAAGACTCTGGAAGGGAGACACTCAGTAGCTCGGTACGGGCTTTTGTTGAAGTTTCGAGAACATACCTTCATCGAGGAGTCAAGCAGTATATTGCTCCCTCCTACGTATATCTCGCGAAGAGACCATGAGGATAAAATCAGAGAGATTAGAGCCCACACAGACGCATACCGACAATCTTTCTTTCCACGAACAATACGTGACTGGAATAGGAGGGAGAACTTCTTTCCACGAACAATACGTGACTGGAATAGGAGGGAGAACTGATAGAGGTACTCAAAGTACCCTCCGCCACACACCGTCAGGTGGCTTGCGGAGTATGGATATAGATGTAGATGTAGACGTTTGAAGGCACGCTGTCGGTACAGTAAGAACTTCCTCTCCAGTCTAAACTACTCGCAATTGAAGTAGGTCTCTGGACAGGTCCCAAGCACCAACCACACATGCCAGACCATCGACCAGAATTCCTGTTATCAGACCTAAGTGCAGTACCCGATTGCCTCGGACCTCCCCAGAAAAAAAAATCCGTTTTCCCGGGAAGTGCACATACGAAACCACCTTCTCGCCGTCTTGAGCCAATCATAGGGCTCTAGAGGCGGTAAATCTCCCCTCCCACACGACAGCACAAACTCCTCTCGAACCAGGGCAAGAGTTAAGAAACCTGCGTCTCTGGAAAAAGAAGAAACAGCAAATTTCTGGCTTTTTAAAGTTTTCATGGAGGGTGAAGATGTTTTTATCCGAAGTCGCTTCGGTTCCTGTGGCAACAAGCAAACATATATAATCTTAAATATCTTTATCTAAATCGCCGGCGCCTTGGAGCATGTTAGTCCTACGTGAGACGTGTAATAAAGACTCTATCTCTAAACGTTTGTCAGACGCCAGAGTTTCTTATACAACCGAGGTGGCCAACAGAAGTGGGTCACAGGTGTATTTGCAGTATCACACGGAAACTTGTGAATTTTTATCACGCATGGCTCTGCACTGTGTAGACACGTCCCTTCAGTCCATCGCCCCCAGCCCAGCCTTTAGCTCGTGCCAATGCAGGTATAGCAGCATTGTTCTGCTGGAGACCTGTCTCAATGAGAGGCTACACCTTCTGCCCTGTACTTCTGGGGATCGGTCCGGCTAGATTTACTGACGGATGGGCTCACCGCCAATTGCTTTCAACTCCAAACATCGAGCTAAGAACCATAAAAATACCTCATGCTCTTAGCACCCTACCAGGTCTGCTCAGGCCATTAACTTTCTAAGCCTCGCTCAAGGTGCGTCAGGTTATAACAAAATTCTTAGTAGTTTTTCGTATACGAAAAAATTGGTGAGAGTAACTTGTCCCCCCTCAAAGTATGCAGCCACGTGGTCAGAGAATGTTTGCTCGTTTCTATTCTCATTTCGTAGCATTCCGAGGCGACGAACATTCAGTAGCATTTCACTGACAAGTGGAGCATCCTTCAGTAGACGGTCAGCTAAGATCACGACCCAGGCATCTTGCATTAATGGGTTTTTCTCTTCCTCTGTCTCATTTACTCCCTGGCGTCAGTTATTTAATATTATGGGATGAAATACTGCAAGTGTAGGTCTTGTGTCCTTTCGAGCTCTAATTTGCATGTGTTAAGCCGCAACATGTCCGGAAGCCTTGCACATTACACAGTTTGTTGATTTAAAACCAGTGTTTGTCGTCGCTTCAGTGTTTAACGCATTCATATAGTGAACATAATCGTACCTCTGTGCTGTAAATATACATTTCTATTCGGTCTAATCTGTGCTCTCAAACATATTTCTGATTGTTGTTATGATGCCTACTCTATATAACTGTGCTCCTTATAATTAACAAATTATATTACGCGATGGGGAAAAATGCCTGTGACAAACAATTGAACGCCATGCCTAGGCGCCAAGATTGTAAACAATCCGGTAATGGGTGACTTGCGGTGGACTCTGTAGTCACAGGAACTGGTTAGTCCTCTTATACACCACTGCACCATACCACAGCAACTACATTACCCAGTGTAGATGTTACCTAGCTGAAATGCTAAAATAGGCTTTGCGGCTTAAAACAGGTCAATCGCACATGCTGTAGTAACTAGGACTTTTACACCTCTTGCCAACCAAATACTGATGTTCCAGACTTTTCCCAGTGCCAGGAAACGAACCTATCACTTCTACATCGTGCAACACAGCACTAAGGTACATTGGAGACTTTTCATTGTTTCAGCAGTTCACAAAGGAAAATAACGATGATAAAGTGATGCAAGCAGAGGCAAGTCGGCCAGGAGGGCGTCCCCTATGTAAAGCACCCTGCCCTGGGCCTTGTCAATTTCATTAATCGTTGTTTTTTCTAGTTTTACGAATTAGTAGGTTGCAATTAAACAAGAACAAATAAAAATAAACAACAAAATATAACTGACCTTAGAGACAAAATTTCTGCAGCCTGAGCAAGATTGTCATTAATTTCTAGTTGCTTTTCAGTAGACTGCAGGACAGGAATCACGTAGCACCCTGCAGACAAGAAACACCGTAGTATCGTCACATTCAGCAAGTGCCTCTCAGGTGATGAATCCTCAGCAAGTTCTTTGGTCCTGAATCTAATAATCAGTGCAGTGCATGCCGTGACCTTCAGTTGAGTTCATATACCCCGTAGTTTCTTCCCCTTAATATTTTCACATAGAAAAAGGTGTAATTAGATGAATGACGAACACTAGCTTCACTTAGCGAAGGTTTATTCAGCACTTGCACACACAAAAGCGCTGAGCGAACTGCCTCCGGACAGAACTTATATAGTATATATACGGCTACAGAACATTCCAGTACAATGAATCTTGACATTTGTGGATACTTCTAGAATATACTCGAACCGTATAAATGAATTAAAATTGTGCAGTGCAAGTCAGTTTTGAACTTATCACAGCCCAGGCAACAGTTTAGTACCATAACCATTACACCACGGTGCTACTCAGCTTCTTCTGCGACAATATTCTCAGGTCGCCGTAGCTAGAAATCAATGGTTGCAACAGGCTTTATGCTCCTCAGGAAGGTTGTTTCTTGGTCTGAAATAGCGAGGTGGCGCAGTGGTAGGAGCACTGACTCGAACTCTGGTGGGACGGGTTTCGAATCCCCGTCTAGTCATCCTCATTTATCATTTTCAGCAGTGCTAGTCTTACAGGAGACCTGTGAAGCTTGGAAGGCAGTAGGTGAGGTACCAGCGGAAGTAAAGTGGCTGGGACGGGTCGTGAGCAGTACTTGGCTAGCGCAGATAACAAATTTATAAACAAAGTTTTGGAGTTGAATTGGAAAAAGTCGGTAGACCACAAGAAAAAAATTAAAAATAAATTAAACAAAGATCTCCGTAAACGGTGCATTGCTGGATCGAGACCAGCTCAACTTTCTTTTAATTTATATTAAAAATAAACTACAACAAAAAAGAGAAAAAAAGTCGGTAGAGCACTTGCCCGCAAATGGCGAAGGTTCCGAGTTCGTGTCTAGGGCTCTCACCCACTTTTAACCTGCCAGAAGGTTTCATTCTCACTTAGTCTTTCTGTGTTTACTTTAAACAAACGTAGAAGAATGTAGATGTGATTTCTTTGGGATACGGCTGATATCCGTTCTCATCCTCCACCCATTCGAACTCCATCTCTAATGACGTCGCCGTTGACTGAAGTTAATGAATGTTCTTCCTTTTTTTTTTTTTTTGACATGAGACTGAGAGAATGGAAGTTACAGTTACACAAGATACCGGGTCATCAAGAAGTCAGTATAAATTTGAAAACTCAATAAATCACGGAATAATGTAAATAGCGAGGTACAAATCGACACACATGCTTGGAATGACATGGGGTTTTATTAGAACCAAAAAATACAAACGTTCAAAAAATGTCCGACAGATGGTGCTTCATCCGATCAGAATAGCAATAATTAGCATAACAAAGTAAGACAACGCAAAGATGATGTTCTTCACAGGAAATGCTCAATGTGTCCACCATCGGTCGGCCGAAGTGGCCTTGCGGTTCTAGGCGCTACAGTTTGGAACCGAGAGACAGCTACGGTTGCAGGTTCGAATCCTGCCTCGGGCATGGATGTGTGTGATGTCCTTAGGTTAGTTAGGTTTAATTAGTTCAAAGTTCTAGGCGACTGATGACCTCAGAAGTTAAGTCGCATAGTGCTCAGAGCCATTTGAACCATTTTTTTGTCCACCGTCATTCCTCAACAACAGCTGTAGTCGAAGAATAATGTTGTGAACAGCACTGTAAAGCATGTCCGGAGTTATGGTGAGGCATTGTTGTCTTTCAGCATCCCTAGAGTTGTCGGTCCATCACGATACACTTGCGACTTCAGGTCACCCCAAAGCCAATAATCGCACGTACTGAGGTCTGTGGACCTGGGATGCCAAGCATGACGAAAGTGGCGGCTGAGCACACGATCATCACCAAACGACACGCGCAAGAGATCTTTCACGCGTCTGGCAATATGGGGTGGAGCGCCATCCTGCATAAACATCGTACATTCCAGCAGGTGTTTATCAGCCAGGCTGGGGATGAAGGGATTCTGTAACACGATTGTCATGTGCAGTTACTGACGGTTTGCTGTCCAGCGCCATCTGTCGGACATTTTGTGAACTTTGTTTTTTTCGGTTCTAATAAAACCCCATGTCATTCCAAGCATGTGTGTCAATTTTCACATCTGTATCTATTCCGTGGTTTATTAAGTTTTCAAATTTATACTGACTTTTTGATCACCCGGTATATCTTCTCGATTTCTACCGTTGGTCTTGGTTTGACGTCAGAACTTCGATCAGTCATTTTACTAGTGTGAATTTCAGGCACCCTGTTAGGTGCTCCCTGACTCATTCCGCCCGTTGCTGAACTGGCTAATGGTAGCGGAATTCCTCTAGACGTGGACTGCGTACTCTAATCCAGACCTGATTCGTAACGTTTTCCCTCACGTGTGATCCACTTGCCACACTTCACACGAATGCAACGTTGCTGAAGGCAACAGCCGGCGCTCTGGGTGAACACAGTGTAGCGGATGCGTGTGCGGGCCTCCGCGTTTGACGATCCCACGGTGGGGCGCGGACACGCGCGGACAGGTGCGGCCGGGTTCGGCTGCGGCTGCGGCTGCGGCCGCGGCAGATTGCGAGCCGCGCTCGAGTTTCAGCTGCTTCCCGCGCCAGCATCCGCTTCCGCCGCGCGCCGCGCGACACGTCACCATTTTTAACGGGCTTCCGCCGCCCGCAGCAGGTGGACTGCCGGAGCGCGCCATCTGCGGCGCTGGCACTGCGCTGGCCGCAGGACGCCTCGAGCCGCCCTCAGGGGTCCATACATGGTCCACCAGTGTTTTGCGTGTTGTGACGAGGAATGTATTGGATAGGTGCAGCTTGTAACAAAGAGCTGCGAGTCGGAGCCAATCAGAAACACAGATAATTTGAAACAATGTGTTGTAGAAATAATTACGGAGAAGCATTTGGACTTTTTCCCACGTGAATTAAAATAAGGTCAACTTATTTAGAACTGTGTTATTTTTCATACAGGTAATAGCTACAGGCGGAAGTGAAGCTGTGCGAACGGATCGTGAGTCGTACTTGAGTAACTCCGGTAGAGCATTTTCCTCCGAAAGGCAGAGTTCACGAGTTCTAGTCTCTCTCCAGCACACAGTATTCATCTGTCAGGAGCCGGCCGGATGCTATAGTTCAAAACAAAAATAACTTTGATTTATTCGTCCATTAAGTTCACAGTCTGCGCTGTACATCGAAAACAGTCCACCAAACAGTCCACTCACCAACACACGTTACTCAACTGTCCGCACTTCCCTATTTTCAGGTTCCTTTGTGACATGGTAGTACACAACATGAAGCACTTTAATATATTTATATTTTAACTTCACAGACGGCATTGCATCCTTATACAACACAGTCCAAAGCTGCTGCTATAAACACGTCATTCCGCCACTCACGCATGACAATAATCTCTCTCATGCGACTGCCATACTTCCGAGTAGCCGGTCGGAGTGGCCGAGCGGTTCTAGGCGCTTCAGTCCGGAACCGCGCGACTGCTACGATCGCAGGTTCGAAACCTGCCTCGGGCATGGATGTGTGTGTTGTCCTCAGGTTAGTTAGGTTTAAGTAGTTCTAAGTTCCAGGGGACCGATGATCTGAGATGTTAAGTCTCATAGTGCTCAGAGCCACTTTTTTTCATCTGTCAGGATTTTTCATATCAGCACACACCCCGTTGCAAAGTGATAATTTCATTCTGCAAACGTCCCCCAGGCTGCGGCTAAACCATATCTCGGCAAGATCCTTTTCTCCAGTCATCCGATTTTCGCAGTAGGAAACACAGGACATTCAATAGCAATAAATTTAATTTCTCTATTTATTGCTGGGACAAATACTTCTTTGAGGTATAGAAGGTAGGAGACGAGTTACCGGCGGAAGTAAAGCTGCGAAGACGGGTCGTGGGCTGTGCTTGGATAGCTCAGTTGGTAGAGCACTTCCTATTTCCAGGCATGCTGCCACAAGATGGTAGGTCCGCAACTGTTCATTACTGCGGTGTCAGTCCATCAGATGCAACAGACACATAGACTAAAATCAGTGAGGGTACTTGTTGCCCAGTATATACTTTGTTGTACAGAAACTGTTCACGCCCTTTGGCACCATATTGAATCAATAATTATGATTAATACCAATGTGCATTGTTTGAGAATCGGAGTGTCAGCCTGAAACCGGTAACCACTACAGCTCAATTTTAATCAGTGCAACTGAGACTGACGAAAAACAAAAAGCCAATCTGCTCGGTGCAGCACTTGCTGGCGAAAGACAAAGGTCACGAGTTCGAGTCTGTCTTACACACAAAATTAATCTAGTTTAGAACTGATTCTTGAGTTTCTCCCGGCGTATTTGATAATCAAAATATCCACGGGTATGCTGCCGGTCTATAGTGCCCAACGGGCACTATAGACACTATAGACCGGCAGCATACCCGTGGATATTTTGATTAGTTTAGAACTGTTGGTATTGCGCATCACTTTTTCGAACAGTTAGTAATTTTAAGGGTTTCCAAAAGCCTGAGTCTACAGTAGTCGTATAAACCTTAACAAAACATTCATGTTGCGATTCTTACAATGAAAGACAGTCAGAAAAGTCTCCGTAAGTCCATCTTTATACACGTGATGCTTTGATGCTTGAAGTGATCACTGTCTCAAAAATCTATGGATACCTGTCACTGAATGCTGTCCCCTATTTTGACTGGACCACTCAGGGGGCCTGAAGATTTAATATATCACCGAAGCTGGTTGCTCAATAAAATAACAATTTGGAAATTTAGACGGCTGAAATGTGTTTTGATTTGGCATTCTCTAACCAGCAGAGTGGCTGGACCTTCACTGTAAAATAGTATGTCTCTATATCTTTCTATTATGTTACGGTGCAGCCTTAATCGGTGTTTCGTACTAATGTTTTGATAATGTTAAGTATATTCTTTCGTTTTTGACATTGGCACTTCTGTTCATTGTAGTAAAGGCATACTGAGCTTGTAAAGACTCGCTACACTATAATACAGTAACCCGTCACCCTGCACTATGTTTCTGCCTAAAAAATTACTTTACCAACGTGAAAAACGATGGGGTCGAGGAAAGAATTATTAGAACAATCAACTTGTTCACAACATTCGGCAATCACTGATTTTCCCGTTATTCGTATTTGTAAAAAAACTGTGACTGTTGAACGATTTGTGTCGAATGGCTAGATGCTGGCTGTGAATGGTTGTTTTACAGGCTCCCCACAACCGCATTCGGAGTTGAAATCTACTAACATAGAAATGTTGGCTCGAATTGATTAGCTGAAAAAGCACTGAATTGGCAATTAAAAACAGTTTAGGGCTAAATATCTCAGACCGTCACTGCCAGACCGAGCACTTCCCATCTAGTCCTCGCATTGCTAAAATCAATAGAAATGTTTACCCGGTGGCGTCGCGTCCTCGCTTGTGGTATGGCTGACGGCTCAGCCCCCACCTTACAGGTGTGTCGCGTTACCGTGATAATCTCCGGGACTGTCACAATTGAATCCTTGAGAAAAAACTGGAGCACAGCAAATATAAATGTCTTAGGAATGAAGTAAATAGGAAGCACACGACAGACAAGGCGAAGTCGCTACAGGAAAAATGTGAAGAAATCGAAAAAGAAATGATACTCGGGAGGTCTGACTTAGCATATGACAAAGTAAAAACAACTCTCGGTGAAATTAAAAGCAGGGCGGTAACATTAAGAGTGCAGTTTAGGATTTACCCAGTAACGAGACGGAAGAATAAATAAGAGTGGACATGGATGACGTAGGCGATCCAGAATTAGATTCAAAATTTAAAAGAACTCTTGAAAAAGTGAAACAACGTGGAAGGAATAAATAACGTTCCATCGGAATTTCTAAAATCATTGGGGTAACTAGGAGCCGAAGGACTATTCACATTTGTGTGTAGAATCTATGAAGCTGCCGACGTACCATCAGACTCTGGAAAAAATGTCATCCACACAATTTCGAAAAGAGCAAGGGCGGAGAAGTGCGTAAACTATCGCAAAGTCGGCTTAACAGCTAATGCATCCAGGTTACTGACAAGAATAGTATACAGAAGAATGAAAAAGAAAATTGAGGATCTGATAGACGACGATCCGTTTCGCTTTAGGAAAGGTAGAGGCACCAGAGAGGCGATTCTCACGTTGCGTTTGATAATGGAAGCAGGCTCAAGAAAATGAAGACACGTTCACAGGATTTATCGACCTAGAATAAGCATTCGATATCGTGAAATGGTACTGAATGATTTCGCAGGACAGAGCTGATCAGGTTATGGTTGTGGAAAGGGACCAAAATCAGTTACTGTCAGTTGCACTAAACACACAAACTTTATTTTCCTAAAAGCACTTAATCATACATGCCCTTAAAAGGAGCCGGCCGGGATAGCCGATCGGTTCTAGGCGCTACAGTCGGGAAACGCGCGACCGCTACGGTCACAGGTTCGAATCCTGCCTCGGGCTTGGATGTGTGTGATGTCCTTAGGTTAGTTAGGTTTAAGAAATTCTAAGTTCTAGGGGACTGATGACCTCAGAAGTTAAGTCCCATAGTGCTCAGAGCCATTTTTGAACCTTAAAAGGATTCAAAACACTTCGGCTGAAAGCGCGAACACAAGTTATTACAGTTGCTTTAAGGAATACACGCGGCTGAAGGCCTTACTTAAAAAAGAGAATCTTACGTAAACACTCGGCTGAAGGCCACACACTGGACATAGAAGAACTGGGGCTTAAGGCCTGGATAACAAGAATTTCCAATAGAGAAGAAAATTTAAAAAGTTTTTAAACAAATGAATTTTCAAATTTTAATTTAAGACGGCTGAAGGCCTTATCTTACAAATATTTGACATGAAAGCTCGGCTGAAGACCACATACTGAATATAGAACAACTCACGGATTACGGCCTGCATGACAAGGATTTGCGATAGAGCAAAATTCCCCTTATTTTTTCTTTGAAAAAAAAAATAGTTCAAACAAGAACCTTCAAAGTTTTAACTTAAGACGGCTGAAGGCCTTATTTTAAAAATCAAAACCAACTAAATTAATAGGCGGCTGAAGGCCTCGCACCGTAATTGAGACAAAAATCACAACCTAGAAACCAACAGAACAATGGTGCTCAGAAGTGTTCCAAGGGTCGGCCTGAGGAGGTGACTCTAACGTACGGTTAGGTGAGATAGGCAGCCAAGAATAAGATGAAGTAATCAGAAGGCAACCCGACCCAGGGACGACTGAAGGACCGACCAACAACCTAATTAATTCCGCTGCGCCGACCAACGGCACGACAGCGGATATTGCCAGCCGAGGACGAAGATACCAGCAGCTCTACGTCTTCAGAATTTGCGTCTAAAAACAGCGAAGGCACAATAACAACTCAAAAATATGAACAACACTAAGGCTGTCGAACTACACGCGGTACGGACAGCAACAACACGGCGAGGAAAAACACACTACGGAACACTACGCTAATGACATCGCCGCGGAGACTTCCACTCTGCTCTGTCCCAACCGACCGGATTTCCTACTCCACTACGCAGACAAATGGTTCAAAAGGCTCTGAGCACTATGCGACTTAACTTCTGAGGTCCTCAGTCCCCTAGAACTACTTAAACATAACTAACCTAAGAACAGCACACACATCCATGCCCGAGGCTGGATTCGAACCTGAGACCGTAGAAGTCGCGCGGTTCCAGACTATAGTGCCTAGAACCAGTCGGCCACAACGGCCGGCCACTACGCAGACAGTTCAGTTGAATTTACACAAGCTAGACACAGTTCCACGAAAACACTTCCACAAGAACTCGAACTATCGTAAAAGCAATCACTGTGGAACAACCAGGAGGAATGACAAGTCGACACACACAGAGAACGCGAAGCGGTCGGTGACCAAATACACGTCGTCCGATGAGACGACCGACCGAACGACCAACCAAGGTCTTCCCCCACTCAAGACATGTGTGTCGGCAACGGTGGGACGAGTCATGGCTGCCCGGACCTCACTGCTGCTCCGTCCCGACTGCCTTCGGACGCACGACGACCCGGAGACACTGGCTCGGACCCAACCACGCAGAGGGAACACTTGCCCATTGGCTACCCTACATCTCTGCACAAGAAAGGAACCTGACCCGTGTCCGGCAAGATGACCAACTGACGAGGCCCAGAAACTACACGTCGCCCAATGAAACGACCGACCGAACGACCAACCAACGGTTGGTCCCGCTCCAGTCTCCTTCCGTCGGACACTGCTTGTGTGTCGCAAGCGGTCGGTGAGTACTGGCTGACGGACCTCATTGGCGCTACGTCCCGACTGAACTCCCGACACACGACGAGCCGGAAATACTAGCGGTCGCTTCAAAGATAATACGACAGTGCTCGTAACGATAGGCGCTGCTGCTGTCGCTCAAGGGCAGGCAAGCCAGCAACTTAGTGACGCCAGTAAATCGAATAAGAAACAAGGCGACAGTTCCGTAAAGAGAAGCTGTCAAGCAAGAAACGGTATGAACACGAGCCGCGCACGGCTCAGGTACATGGCGTTCGAAGTTCTGAGAAGAGGAGAAGTAAGCTATAGGGAAAGACGGGTAGTAAGCAATACATACAAGAGCCAAGAGGGAACAATAATACTGCAAGACCAAAAACGAAAAGCACGGATTAAAATGTGTGTGAGACAGAGATGCAGTCTTTCGTCCTACTGTTCAATGTACACATCGAAGAAACAGTGACGAAAATAACAGGAAGGTACAGGGCGAAAAGATTTCAATGATAAGATTCGCTAATGACATTGCCATCCTCAGTGCAAGTGAAGAAGAATTACAGAATTTGCTGCGTAGAATGAACAGTCTAATGAGTACAGACTGAGAAGAAACCAAAGAAAGACGAAAGTAATGAAAAGTCGCGGAAATAAGAACAGCGAGAAACTTGACATCAGAATTGGGGTTCACCAAATAGAGGAAGTTAAAAATTTTGCTACCTAAACTGAAAAATAATCCATGATGGACAGGGCAAAGAGGACATAAAAAGCAGACTAGCACTAGCAAAGAGGCACTCATGGCCAATACAAGTCTACAAGTATGAAACATAGGCCTTCATTTGAGGGAGAATTTCTAAGAATCTATGTTTGGAACAGAGCATATAATGGTAGTGAATCATGGACAGTGGGGAAACTGGAAAAGAAGAGAATCCAGGCCTTTGAGCTTAGTTGTTACATAAACATGCTGAAAATTAAGTGGACATAAGATAAAGAATGACGAGGTTCTCCTCTGAATCGGCGAGGAAAGGAAAATTTGGAAAACACTGACAAGATGAAGTGTAGGATTACAGGACACCTGTTACCCCATGGTGCTAGAGAGAACTGTAGAAGCAAGAAATGTAGTTGAAGTTAGAGAGTGGAACACGCTCAGCAAATAATTGAGGACGCTGGTTGCAAGTGCTACTCTGATACGAAGAGGTAGGCGCAGTGGAGGAATTCGTGATGGCCGCATCAAACAAGTCACGTTTTTATACCGTTTGACAATGCCAATATAGGCTATAAATTAATTTTGCCTCTTTTATTAGCGTCAAGGAGACAGCTCATTCTGGTGATGATCATAACGATCCAAATTGGTCATTGAATGACACAAATAATTACGATCTGAGATTGTGTTGGTCTGTACATATTTTCGCTGTTTTCTTCGAGGTGTTCATTTCAGTCCTCATCAATTATTATTCTTGTTTACAATAAATTATGAATACGAATTTCGTCCTCATATTTTCCTAACTTAAATTCTTACGGTCTTCTTATTTTCGCCACAGTAATTAGAACCGTACCGTATCGCATTTGATCTTATTTGACTTGTCTGCTAAGAAAGCAGCACTTTGTGGAGCAGGGCTATAGCGCGAGCTGGAAATGGCCAGCTGAAATGTCTCCACTAGGCTCCTGAAACTAACTGGATGGAAGGCTTGAATGTGAAAATCACTTCAGGCAGCAGTTTGGGACTCGATTAAGGAGAGTGGGCCGACTGTTCTAGCAAGGTCTAAAAGGCAAATCTTGTGCTCTCTCGGGCGGAGACGGTGATTAAATGTCTATTTAGAAGGTCGGTAATTAGTGATCAACCAAATTATTTTTTAATTACGGAAACCCTGCAAGAATGCGATGAGTGCTCTGGAAAATCCAAGTGTGATGGTTTTGTATGCTCTTTATTTGTTGACTTTGAACTATTATACTGTTTGCTCCTTGTGAAGACAATCGGCCGAAGCTGTTAGGAGCCAACAGCAGGCGGAGTAAGAACTATATTGAAGAGCCAAAGAAACAGGTACATCTGCCTAATATCAGGCAGGACCCCTGCGAGCACGCAGAAGTACCGCATCATGACGTGGCATGGGCTCGACTAATGCCTGAAGTAGCGCTGGAGGGCGCTGACACCATGAATCCTGCAGGAGTGTCCACAAATCCGTAAGAGTACGAGAGGGTGGAGATTTCTTCTGAACAGCACGTTGAAAAGCATCCCACATATCTCAATAATGTTCGTGTCTGGAGAGAATGGTAGCCATTGGAAGTGTTTAAACTCTGAAGAGTGTTCCTCGAGCCAATCTGTAGCAATTCTGGACGTGTAGGGTGTCTCGTTGTCCTGCTGGAATTGCCCAAGTCCGTCGGAATGCACAATGGACATGAATGGATGCAGGTGATCAGACAGGATGCTTACGTACGTGCCACCTGTCAGAGTTGTATCTAGACGTATCAGTGGTCCCATATCATTCCAATTGCACATGCCCCGCACCATTACAGAGCCTCCACCAGCATGAATAGTCCCTTTCTGACACCCAGGGTCAATAGATTCAAGAGGTTGTCTCCGTACCCGTACACGTCCATCCGCTCGATACAATTTGAAACGAGACTCGTCCGACCAGGCAACGTTTCCAGTCAACAACAGTCCAATGTCGGTGTTGACGTGCATAGGCGAGGCGTAAAGCTTCATATCGTGCAGTCATCAAGGGTACACGAGTGGGCCTTTGGTTCCAAAAGCCTATATCGATTATGTTTCAGTGAATGGTTCACACGCCGATACTTGTGAATGCGGATCATTGAAATCTGCAGCAATTTGCGGAAGGGTTGCACTTCTGTCACGTTGAAGGAGCTCTTCAGTCTCATTGGTCCCGTTCTTGTAGGAGATTTAACGTTTTACCGGATTCCTGATATTCACGGTATACTCGTGAAACGGTCGTACGGGAAAACCCCCACATCATCGCTACACCGGAAATGCTAAGTCCCATCGCTTGTGCGCCGATTATAACACCGTGTTGAAACTCACTTAAATCTTGATAACCTGCGATTGTAGCAGCAATAACCGATCTACCACCTGCGCCAGACTCTTGTTGTCTTACATAGACGTTGCCGACCGCAGCGCCGTCTTCTGCCTGTTTACATATCTTTGAATTTCAATACGTATGCCTACACCAGTTTCTTTGGCGCTTCAGTGTATTAGCGGTGTGAATTTTCGAGTCCAGTGGCTGAACATAGGAAAGCTTTCGAAAGCAGACTGGCACATAGCAGTGATAACTGATTTTGTAGTATTAAAGCAGTATGAATCCGAAGATTGTTCTGAACACCACAGTGCATTACTAGGCATGGCCCTCTTGGAGGTGGAATGCTGCCCCCTTCCTCTGTGCTTCTACCTGACTTACCCAGCCAATTATAGGGGTCCTACAGTTTAACGTGGATTCCGAAGCACGATGTAACTCGGTATTTTCACATCAACTAACATTGCCAGAAGTGAAAGAAGTGATAAGTGACTGGTAACAATCCTTCGAATAACCAGGGATCGAACCCGTGACCTTAGGATTTGTAGCTGCCTTCTTTTTCCTCTAACCACCGAGTTGGAGTTGTGGCAACTTCAGCACTATGACGACGGTAAAAATGAGGCTGGCGACCCTTAGACAAATTTTTAATAGAGTAGCATTGCGAGGAATCAATTCAGATTAGTCTACAGCTTTCAAATCTGTATTTCACAGATACTTCTCCAGTTCTTGAATTCCGTTTTCATTTATTACCTCTGTAGTTTTCGAGTTGTTCTCATTTGTCATGCACACTCATATTAAACATGAGGGCCATGAACTGAGAGTTAACTACAGTATTTGCACTATGATTGAGCACTCTCGATTAATCTATAAAAATATTATCAGCAGCAGTGCAGCTTCCCAAAACTCGTGTTTTCAGATTGTATGACGGCAGTTAGATTACATGCATTGGCAAGGGACTTACGTACAGCTCTAGAATGGGTATACTATAGATAAGGTGAATTAAAATCTTCACCTAATGTTATCTCGATACTGTTTCGAAGCTAAAATGTTTAACAGTGCATCAAGTTGTTTTATGAATAAGTAAAAATTGCCACGTAAACCCCATATATTCCACTTTGACTTTGAATAACTTCTTACAAAGTTCCCCGTCCATCTCGCAGCCGTATTAATCAAAATGACGAGCGATTCTACCAAGCCGTTTTGGGTATGTAAATAAGTAACGAGGGGAGCGCTAATATACGATTTTCATGTCCAGCGTATGGAACGCGATGGTGCAAAATCTGCAATTGTACTATTACTTGGGATCAAATGAAAGCACCAGTTGCTCTTATGTTTCTATTTTTGATTACCAAGACCGATTAGGGCCATTAAATCAATTTTCCATTAAATCAATTTTCCAGTGGTTTTAGGTCTATCATCGCGGCATTACACAGAACTGGCCTGATGGCCAAAACCGGTCTTGATAATCGAAAAGGTAATGTAAGTGCAACTTTTTATGTCATTTTATCCCAAAAACTTTCTCAGATTGTTGTTGTTAGATAATGGAAAGGACACCTACACTATTTGTAAGTTCTCGTTCCTTCTGTTTGTCACGAGATGTGTACAAGTGAATGAAATATTATGAGGTGATATAGATCTCAATATATATTTTCTTTCAAATTCTCAGTCTCTTTAATACAATGGCTCCACAGAGTAATGCAATGGTTACAGAATAGATAAATCACAACTACATCGCGTGTAGCCTCGAGTGAGAACCCGACGATATTCTGTGGTCGCGATAAATATTCGTCTCATGCTGTCACGTTGCCGTCTTACACCTATGTACCGAAACATTACAATCACCTGATAAATTGCATGTTTTTCCGTCTTTGGAACGAAATATATCACTGATTCTGTGTATCGGGATTCGACAGCTTGTTGGTAGATTTGTGGAGGTATGTGGCATTACATACCTACGCCCAAGGCATGTAATTCAAGTAGGTAACGAGCCACTGATTTGTGTACACAGTGGTGGTGCGCGATACCCTCCCAGATGGGTTCCGCAGGATTTACATCAGGCAAATTTGTTCTCCGAGACATCAACGTCAGTTCACCATAATGCTCCTCAAACCACTGTAGCATGCTTCTAGCTCCGAGACAGGGACAATTATACTGCTGAAAGATGACATCAAGTGAAGAGATGCAAGTGATTCAGGTCCCGTGCAAGCGCAGAGGCATGTCTCCCAAAGCATACTACTGCTCCCACCAGCCTACGTCAGCGGCTCGCTGCTCATTTCGAGCCGCCGTTCACTTCGATGAGTGCGTTTGTGGAGACGGCCATTGACCTATTATGGAAAAAATGTGCATCGCCCGAAGAGCCGATACGTTTCCATTGATCGACGGTCGAGTCCCGATCGTCCCGTGTCTACTGCAATAGAAACTGACAATGTCGTTGGGCCAACATGTGAACACACAGGAATCGTCTACTGCGGATCTCCATGTTCAACTATGCACTCCGTGCATTGTGCTCCGAAACACTTGTGCGTGCACCAGCACTGTGCTCTTTCGGAAGAGAAGCCACAAGGCACCACCTATCCTACTTTACAGACCAGACAAGCCTCCGACCCCTATGTTCTGTGAAGAGACGTGGAGGTTCAAACATTTAGAGCCTAGTGGTAGTTTTACTGTCATTCTACCTCTTTCCGTGGATATCACAACAGTTTAGCACTTGAACATTCGACCAGCTTCTCCGTTTTCGAGATACATAAGATACAGCACGTGCCCACAGCACTACCAGGCGGCATCCAACGTCGCAGTGGTCAGCGGTCATTTTTGTTCTGGCTGGTCCATTCATGTCTGTATTAACATTGTTTTCTGTATTGCCCTCCAAAGACGCCTGCAATCGATTGATTTACGTTTTGACAGTGGTTGGCCGTTGCATGCGCGAAGGACCTGTCATGTAATCACTTTACGCGTCCTTTTTATGTATTATTTCCTTTTCGATGCCGCCCAAGCTTTCTTTTACTCGACACTAGACTTCTTTTGCTTTTTTTTTATTGCTGTGAACGAGACATTTCCTGTGAATTTCGATTTCTGTAATTCCGAGCACATTTACTGCTCATACGAGACCGAAACGTCCCCTTAGAAAAATTAATGCATTACTGTGCTGATAAACCTCTACGTTATTTGATTTTCAAACAGCTGAGCAAAACTGAACGTACTCAGACATTACTCTCTTTACTTATTCTGATCAACGCTAAACTGACATACAATATTTTTAGCGCAACGCAATCTGACTTTCAAAAATCCCTACAAAAGAATGGCCCTGACGAACAATAACCTATACCTTTCATGAATTACTTACCTCACAAAAATCTTCGTTACTCGACTACTGCAATACAGCGAGCACCAATGCTGCCAAATAAAAGATTCTAACTACTAAAGGCACTAACCACTGATAGGCATAGTTAGCAAATGAAAGATTTTTTTTTAGAGAACAAACAATGTATTTACCTTAATAGTGTTCAAAAGTCATTATATATATATATATATATATATATATATATATATATATATATATATATATATATATATCAGTTCATGATATCCAGTATTACAAATTTGCTCTTTCTGGCGGACACACGTCCAGATCGTCCGCTCTTAAAATTCTGCCATCTCTCTCCTCACATCCACCACTGTTGGCGGCTCACCTCCAACTGCGCAACGCTACGCGCCCAGTACTACAATAGCGAATATTACAACAATGCCAACCAGCCACAGACTGCACACAGCACAGCCAGTGATTTTCATACAGAGCGCTACGTGGCGTTACCAATATAAAAGCCTAAACAGCCTACTTATAAGACGACAACTTTGATTTTTTGGTAATTTTCAATTTAATAGCTACTTTCATATATATCTGGGAAATATTTTAATTGTCTCTTTTTGGGTCCTAGTAGAACTCCGCACGTTCTTCACAGTGAGACGCGGATCAATGTCCTAACTAAGAGCGTGTCCACGCTACATCGGTACGCATGCGACGATGCCGTCGCACGTAAAACAAATACTGTGCGGCAGACACATAAATACAGACATGATCTGTCGACTGTGGGATCAAGCACTGTTTACGCGTTGTCTGCCTGATTGTTAAGTAAAACTGACAGTATTTTGTCACACAAGGAAGTTCGACCGGGTGCCACAGTAACTGGCGTATAAAAGTTCTCATGTAAAAAAAAAATAACAAAACGTACAAGAAGCAAGTGTTTCGAATTTTTCAGTAGACTGGTGCGATGTACGAGGTACTGCGTGTTGGTGACAGAGTTTGCCAGGTTGCGTGTGTAGGGTCCCGGTGCACATGCCGCCAGGCCCCGCCTCCGTGCCCGGGACTGTGACGGCGGCATCGGACGCAGCAGGTGAGCTGCCGTGGGACTCTGTAGGGTCGTGGGTGCCCAGAGGCACGGACGCGGTTCCCACGGCGACCGCCATGCGGGCACTTGCTGCAGTTTCCGGACAGGCTGCACTTGCCGGGGATCGGTGTGCAGACAGCGAATCCGCCGTGCGTTGCTGCCCCAACCGTTCCGCACTTCTGCTCTATCTGCAGCTGAAGCCGTCTCGCCGTGGCAATTAGCATGGGCCACTGAAACACGACAGTGCTAAACTCAACTCTTTTGTTTCCTGCTGGAAACACACCGGATCTAATTAATAGTGTGCAACAGCTAATCTTCTTCTAAGAGCAGTCTATCTTACATCGCTAGAGCATCGACGGATACTATATATATTGGCCACGACATCTTGGTAGATGATTGTTGAAGTGTCTGCGTGTTTATGGGTTGCATTTTTTCACATGACTTGTCAAGCCAATGGCAGCACGGCATCTCTTGCCGCAATTGTCACAAGTATATCTGGCTGCTGAGGCAGGAGCAGTGGTAGCATTGCGAAGCTTTTTCTGCCTTAATCTAACAAGCCTTTATCATGCTTCGACATTCCAGATGATATATCATCACGCCACTCTGGTCTCATGCTAGCTCGTGCCTCCCATCTGTTTGTGTCGATTCCAAAGCTCTCCATATCTCGTTTACAGGAGTCCTTGAACCTCAATACAGGACGTCCTACAGGTCTTTTGGCTAAAGAGATCTCTCCAAGCATCACTTCACGTGGTAATCTGTCAGGATCCATACGGTGGACGTGTCCCAGCCAGCGGAGTCGCCTCTGCTTCAAGATAGCTGAAATACTAAGCGGTAGGGAAAAAGCGCAAGTCGTACCTATTTTTGAGATGGATCGTTGGACGGATGTACATAATTATACACCTATATTGCTGACGTCAATTTGTAGTAGGACTGTAGAATTTGTATTATACTCATGCATTATACCGTTTCTGGACAACTCTGTTCGTCCAGAAGATCCAGTGCACCTCTAAAGTGCTTTTTCTAAATAAACTATTTTCATCATTAGCAAAAGACGCAAAATAATCTACACTGCCCTTGGTCTGCGATCGTGGAAAGACATCTGTACTCTTCACCAACATTAGCCATGCAAATAAACAACTCTCCACCTGAAGACGACGGTGTGAATCGTCGAAACGGGTAATGGCTTAATAAACAAGTGAAACACACACTACACACTTGCCGGTTCAGCCAACACATGTGCACCCGTTATTTTGATGAGAACTCCTACGAATGAAAATTTTTGGCCCTGTAACAGTTTCAAAACAATTTTTTCATTGCTTCAAGCCGCGTAGAGTGGCCGCGAGGTTAGAGGCACCTTGTCACGGATTGCGCGGTCCCTCCCGCCGGAGGTTCGAGTCGTCCCTCGGGCATGGGTGTGTGTGTTGTTCTTACCATAAGTTAGTTTAAGTAATATGCAAGTCTAGGGTTCGATGACCTTAGCAGTTTGGTCCGTTAGGAAGTCACACACATTTTAACATTTTAACATTGCTTCAAGGAATTCTTGAAGTTACGTCGCGTAATTCTAAATATAGTAGGAGTGTGCAAAAATAGAAATTTTTCGGGGTATCTTCGATTTACATCTTCGGTTTTGCTGGTTACTTTGAGCAACAACAGACTGCTTTTAGTGAGATTATTCTTTGAGCCTTCTATCGACTCCGATGAGAGAAACGAAAGAAACTGCAGATTCATGAGGATGTCAAGGGGAATAACGATACCTTTAGTTTGAAGTTCTTCAATACACGATAAAAACGTTACATATATTTGCAAATAGTGAATGTGGCTCGGTCTTTTTTTGTTTTCAGAACGGGCACGAAATGCTGCATCTGTAGTCCAGTCACATTCGACGTTGTTGAAACTAATACACTGCGATCGATATCTATGTATCCGATCTCTTTGTGTCAAAGCGGCACTGACAACACAAACGACATCAGGAGGCCTAGTACCTGCAGCAGTACATTTTCTACGGTGTGTTAAGAATTCTACATAAATAAGGGCACTGCGATTTTCAATATATTCTTGAACAGTGGAGAAAATCTTAGTCACCAGTTTACCACTCCTGAAAACCACTTTGAAAATAAGTCGTGGTTGTTATTTTCTATAAGTTCTCTATATGTATATCGATATCCCAGTCGATTTGCCAACTTTTATGCAAAAGCCTTACACAGTGAACATTTTCCTGTACCAGGACCGTGTGAAATAAAAATGCGCCATCGACTTAATTATTTCGATATCTGCCCCACTGTCTCATTTATTGCTGTGTATGTTGTTTTCTAGCCACGCTGTTAATCGATTACTTACAGATTTCTGACGTGACCAGTTTGTTCAGCTATGAGAAGTAATCTGTTTCTTTTGGTTGTCATCCAGCATCCAGCTGTCTAGAAGCAAGAGGGAGACGAGAGCAGCAGCTGGTTCGAGCAAACAGGCCAGCCAGCTTCCTGCGATACCGCCGGACGAGACACAGCGCTTCACTGTCGGCGCGCACCGCGCGGACGCTCTGCAAACAGGCTCCCGTACGACGCTTCGCGAGAATTCCGATCGGGGCTCTGATTCGCTGCTGTTTCAAGGACACCGGCCACATTTCCGCAGCTCTTATGTAATCGAAAAGCGCTCAAGAGCGAACTGGGTAGAATGGCTTCCTATAGTGACTGAAGATGGTTCAAATGGCTCTGAGCACTATGGGACTTAACTCTGAGGTGATCAGTCCCCTTAGAACTTAGAATTAAACTTAACTAACCTAAGGACGTCACACACATCCATGCCTGAGGCAGGATTCGAACATGCGACCGTAGCGGTCGCGCGTTTCCAGACTGAAGCGCCTAGAACCGCTCGACCACATCGGCCGGCAGTGACTGAAGAGTTCATACTTCAGGGAGACCTGATACGATCTCTTTAACAGCTAAGTGAGACAGGCGGCAGACAGCCGCCACAGCTTAAGGTGGTTCGATACGCCGTGAACGTTAGTACGAGAAAGGGCGGGATGATTCTTGGTGGAGGAAGTGGTTTTGTCGCTGGTACGAAACCCTCACAAAGTAATTAATTACTTTGGTGTGTTTATTGTAACCTGTATTAATATTAAGGCGCAACTCGTATTTTCATGCTCGGAAATCAAATGAGCCAAGAAATTAACAGCGGGTTTTATAAAGGGGATGCTTTCCAGACTCCATATTGCATTTAATAGGGCTATTATACTGACTTCTCCAATGGCCTTGCCGCAGTGGTAACACCGGTTGTCGTCAGATGGCCGAAGTTAAGCACTGTCGGGTTGGGCTAGTACTTGGTTGGGTGACCATCCAGTCGGGCCGGCCAGGATGGCCGAGCGGTTCTAGGCGCTACAGTCTGGAACCGCTACGGTCGCAGGTTCGAATCCTACCTCGTGCATGGGTGTCGGTGATGTCCTTAGGTTAGTTAGGCTTAAGTAGTTCTAAGTTCTAGAGGACTGATGACCTCAGAAGTTAAGTCCGATAGTGCTCAGAGCCATTTGAACCATCCCGTCGGCTGGCGCTGTTGGCAAGTGGGGTGCACTCAGCCTTTGAGAAGCAAACTGAGGAGCTACTTGCCTGAGAAGTAGTGGCTCCGGTTTCGTAAACTGACAATCGTTTTGAATCTCAAATGCGTTCATTTCATAAGTGTAGACAGTATTACAATGGCTTGGAGTCGACTGCCACCTTTACAAAATGTGCAACGCACTGTGACGATAACGTAGTAATTTCCTTTTAAACAATTTGAAATTGCTTGTTATGACTAACCGTTACCATACAGTGTGCTGAGAGTATTATCAGCAAGTGTGACTGGTGCTCCGCGACTTGCCGTAGAGTGTGGCAACCATTTGTCGACAGCGTACTCCATTTTGAGATCAGGAAAGAGTTAATTTCGGCTGATGTGTTATGCACCAGCGTTACAGTAGGTGAGGCCCACGATTCTCTTGCTGTTAAAATTTTTGCTAGTGCGAAAGAACTACAAACTTTATGCAACGTGATTACGCAATTGATGGTCCCAAGTATTAAAAACTAACAATGTTCCCCTTCTTATTTATAATTTTTGTGTGCCACAATCACGTGATAAAATTTATTCCATTCTGTTTTGGTACGGTACGACAGTACAGCAGACTTGCATTGTAACTGATATTAAAAAGTAGTCCTAGGTTGCAAACTGCTTTTCATTGGTTCAGAATACACTGTATGAGCGCTGTTCGGCCGCAGGATTTTGCACCTGGGCCATGTTTACGATTTATAAGCGTGGTCTTATCCCAAACCGTTGCGAATGATGACCCACATCGTACGAGATAACCTGATGATACCTTGCCCGGGTGAAAAGTGTCGTTTTCGAACCACTAAAGAGCACTGTGCAGAGTAAGACTTTTTTAAATATTAACGCTCACATGAGCTCTTCACAATGTTGAAATCGGTATCGACCAGCAGTTGGTCACCTTCAGACTTCCAACAGATAAAAAGAGGACAGAAAGAATCATTACAGAGCATATAAACACCTCCACGTAATTATAAAATCGAATGAAATCATACTTAAAGGCACATGCTAATAGCATTTCCCGTTACTTTGTCAGCAATACTGCTGGCAACTATAAGCAGAGGTAGAGGTTTTGTAAGCAGACTGAAATCCACTATTGATTCACTCGCGAAAAGTCACAATTAATGAACCGACCGGGCTGTTATGCTGTGGTCCAATGGATTTCACATTTAATCCTAGCATTGAGTTTAAATGCAAAATCCATTCGACCACGGCATAGTAGCCCGGAACAATTTATTAATCGTGACATTCCTGGCCGTGAAAATTTACATTTTTCATGCACTTTTCAAACTTAAGTGTTCAGAATAAGGGGTGCGGGGAGCGCTTCATAGGGACATATGTATGCATTAAAAAAGAAAATTATTGTACAGGATTAATGATTAAGAAGACCAAAATGTTGTAGGAAAAAATGAAAAATACTTACATGCACTAATGTTCGTTAGCAACAATGAATATGAGGTGCATTCTGTCATCTAGGCATTTGTGATGATACGTGGCTATTAGGCGACCACTTCGTTAGCTTACCGGGTTGGAAAGGACGACACACAGAAGTCAAATATAGCGACTTCCCGCTACGAACTATATGTAATGAGATATCAGGAAGGTGGTGAAACGAAAGTCAGTTGAGTTAGCCCCTCTAGATGTAGGAATAGGCATCAGATCTACGAAGAATCGCTCATTTCATTTTAATGTGTCTTAAAATATATAAGAAATAAAGCAACGTAAGTCAATCAGTCTCAAGTACAGTATGTAATTTTTTCCAGATGTCCCCATTCTCTGCGAGAGTTTCGCAGCCGTCGGTGGGAAACTCACAAGCCCAGCGACGGTTGTCATTTCCCACTTTCTTCAGCATCACCTGATTTAGTTATGCTACATTTCATTGCCATTGTTTTACTTTTGTTGATGTTTATTTTATAACGTCTTTCCAAGACAGTATCCGTTCCTTTCAGCTAATCTTCCGAGTCCTTCGCAGTTTGTGATAGGATTACAATGTCATGAAGTGTTAGTGCGACGCAGAGTTTCATCACCCAATTGTACCCTCACAGTGTGTCAAGCTCCACCAAAACCCATCAACTCAGTGGCAGTAGACGAGTTGTTTACTACAGATGTGTTCTGATGCTCCAACTAAAAAAAACGAATATGGTGGAACACCTGCGGGGCACTGCATAAAACGAGATGAAAAATTATTTGCGGTATGGTAATGAGGAAGGTAGGTACATGGAACCAGACATGTCAAAAAAAAATGGTTCGAATGGCTCTGAGCACTATGGGACTTAACATCTATGGTCATCAGTCCCCTAGAACTTAGAACTACTTAAACCTAACTAACCTAAGGACAGCACACAACACCCAGCCATCACGAGGCAGAGAAAATCCCTGACCCCGCCGGGAATCGAACCCGGGAACCCGGGCGTGGGAAGCGAGAACGCTACCGCACGACCACGAGATGCGGGCCCAGACGTGTCCTAGAACACTAGCGACCACTACGATAATTTTGAAGCATTAGTCTGTTTCTTTCGTGTCAGAACTCGTTTAGCATTTTCTCAGATGGAATGCCAAAGTATGTCTTCAGAAACTTAAGGTCTACGCCCCTTGAGTTGATCCAGTTTCATTAGACTTCGCACAGCGTAAGGATTCGAAAACAGTCGCTCACTAATACAGGCTGAACTACGAGAAATTGACGACTTAGCTCTACTGAACAGCCAGCATTTTAGATGGATGAAATTTTAAATCCAAACCTAAAACTTTTCTGAAAGACTCACGGCTCATTTGAAGACTATGTGTATTTTGACGTGCTGCTCGTCTCGAACTGTTGACGATTTTCTCTCTCAAAAGAGTTATGTGTTCAGGTGTCATCCCATTTTTATTGGGACCTATTTTCTTAAGAACGATTCCTGTTTTTCTGGAAGATATAACTCATCTTACAAACGTATTTCGACTTTGAGATGTGCGATGAAAATGATGATGCAATATCCGCTGTGTTGGGAACACAGAGTCAATGTTAGGAAAAATCTTTCGTAAGCGAACAAGCGATGCTCTAATTTTATCTGTACCGTTGCTAATGAAATGGCGGACGCTCCCCAAGTGAATAACTACGTCTCATTTCCAAAAAAATGCTTCAAATGGCTCTAATCACTATGGGACCTAACATCTGAGGTCATCAGTTGCCTAGACTTAGAACTACTTAAACCTAACTAACCTAAGGACATCACACACATCCATGCCTGATGCAGGATTCGAACCTGCGACCATAGCAGCAGCGCGGTTCCGGTCTGACGCACCCAGAACCGCTCGGTCACAGCGGCCGGCGTCTTATTTCCCTCTTACCACTCACAGAGGTGTTTTTTTTTTTTTGTATTATCAGTCGTCTCATTGATTTGCAGGGGCCCGACACTCTCTCCTGTGCCAACCTCTTCATCTCAGCGTAGTACCTGCAACCTATGTCCTCAATTTTTTTCTGAATGTATGTCTTCCCCTACACTTTTCACCCTCTATAGCTTCTTCTCGTACCATGGAGGTTAATCTCTGATGTCTCAACACGTGTCCTATCACCGTCCCCCTTCTTCTTGTCAGTGTTTTCCATATGTTCCTTTCCTCATCTGCTCTTCAGAGAACCTCCTCATCTTTGATCTTATCAGTACACCTAATTTTCAGAATTTTTCTGCAGCACCACATTTCAGACGTTTCTATTCCCTTCTGTTCCGGTTTCCCCACTGTCCATGATTCCTTGCCAAGCAATGTTCTGTTCCAAACGTACATTCTCAGAAATTTCTTCCTCAAATTAAGACCTTTGTCCGAGACAGGTAGACCCTTCTTGGGCAGGAATGCTCTTTTTGCCTGCTTTTAGGGCCACACGCCTCAACCGGTATAAACAGAATCTTTCAGAGGGTCGCTATGTTGTCCGTCCGTTTGTCTGTCCGTTAAGACCCCTTTTTGTCTTTTCGCACTGTAAAAGAATTAAGGTTCTAAGTCAATTCAATCAAAAGGTACGGTCACTTATGCCATATTTGTTGATACAAACTCACTCACTGCTATCTAATAGAGTACTTCCTCTTGACGTAGAATCATGAAATTTGGCAAGAAGCAATTTTTCACAGTACAATTACGGGAAATAATCCGAAAATTGTTAATATGTTATTATTCATAGGAAAAAAAATTATTTTGTAAAGTGTTATTCGATTTAAAACTTGAAATTAAAACACTCTCGAAGATCTTGGAATCTCTGGGACCGATGTCTTTCGAGTTTCATTATCGATAGCACGAAAAAGTTGTCGGGATCCAGGAATGGATGAACTGTCTATACACATACTTAAGTTTGTACGGAACGCTCAGAGCACGAGTCCTTGCTTCGACCGTCATGGGTTGTTTTCATTCCAAGATAGCAAAATCCCTTAAATTCGTCTGCTTCGTCATCAGCCATCTGATGTTATATTTCTCGCTATTCTCATTTCTGCTACCTCTCATTACTTTCGTCTTCGTACGGTTTACTCTCACTCCATATGCTGCACTAATCAGACTGTTTATTCCACTCAAAAAATCCTGTAATTCTTCGCACTTTCAACGAGGACAGCAATGTCATTAGCGAATCTTATCATTAATATCCATCCACCCTGATTTTTAACCGAAGTTTTGAACCTTTCATTTATTTCTGTCATTACCTCTTCGACGCATAGATTGAAGAGCAGGCGCGAAAGATTACGTTCTTGCCTTATCCTCTTTTTAATTCGAGCACTTTATTTTGGTCCTGCAGTCTTATTGTTTCCTGCTAGTTCTTGTTCATGTTGTATATTACACGTCATTCCCTACAGCTTACCTCTATTTTTTTCAAAATTTCTGACATCTTGCGCCATTTTACATTGTCAGACGCTGTTACTAGGTCGCGATTCCAATGAGCGTGTCTTGATTTTTCTTCTGTCTTGCTTCCATTATCAAAAGCAGCTTGAGAACTGTCTTTGTGGTGCCTTTAACTTTCCTGAAGCCAAAATGATCGTCATCTAACAGGTACTCAGGTTTCTTTTG
The DNA here is from genome assembly GCF_023864345.2 of Schistocerca serialis cubense. NCBI lineage: Eukaryota > Metazoa > Arthropoda > Insecta > Orthoptera > Acrididae > Schistocerca > Schistocerca serialis. Next base: position 337,915,445 of record NC_064638.1, read on the forward strand.
CATTCTTCTGCATATTGTTCTCGTCATCAGCTTGGATGCATGATATATTAAGCAAGGTTTTGCGATAGTTCTCGCACGTGTCCGCTCTTGAAGTCTTCGACATTGTGATAATATTATTCCGAAAGTCTGATGGTGAGTCGTCAGTCTCACAGATTTTACACAGCAGGCTGAGTAGTCGTTTGAATGTCACTTCCTCAATGATTTTAGAAATTCCGAAGGAATTTTATCATCCTTTCTGCCTTATTCGAGCTTAAGTATTCCAAAACTCTTTTAAAGTCTGATACTAATACTGGATCCCCTATCTCTTCTATATCGACTTCTCTTTCTTCTCCTATCACGTCATCACGTAAGTCCTCCCACTCGTAGAGGCCTTCCCTGTATTCTTTTCACCTATCAACTCTCTCCACTGCATTTAACAGTGGAATTCGCATTGCCTTGTTAACGTTACCATCCATGCTTTCAGTTTCATGGAAAGTTGTTTTTACTCCCCTATACGCTGAGTCAATCTTTTACACAATCATTTCTTTTCCGATTTCTTCACATATTTCATGCAGCCATTTTGCCGTAACTTCCTTGCACTTTCTGTTAATTTCATTTCTAAGTGACTTGTATTTCTGTATTCCTAAATTTCCCTGAACACTTTTTGACTTCCTTCTTTCATCGATCAACTGAAGTACCTCTTCTTCTGCTATCCAAGGTTTCTTCAAAGTTCTGTTTCTTGCACCTGTGTTTGTCTGTTCAACATCTGTGATTGCCCTTTTCAGAGATGTCCACTCCTTTTCCGGTGAACAGCTTACCCTGGTATTCCTCATTGCAATATCCACATCCATAGCGAATTTTAAGGTCTGTCATCATTCCCCAGTACTTCAGCATCCCTCCACAGTGATTCTTCGTAACGATTCTCTTAAACTTATTTCTGCTGCTTATCTTTACTGACTTGTGATCTGAGTCTGTTTCTGCATCTGGGTACGCCTTGCAGTCCAGTGTCTGATTTCTGAATCTCGGTCTGAACATGATATAATCCAGCAGGAATCTTCCCGCGTCTCCTGGGTCTTTTCGAAGTAAACCTCCTTCTCTTGTGATGCTTGAATACAGAATTCGCTATTACCCTTTGAAATTTGTTGGAGAACTCAATTAGTCCTACTCCTTTCTCGTTCCTACTATTAAGTCCATATTCTCGGGTAACCCTTTCTTCTATTCGTTCCCCTACAACCGCATTTCAATCACTCTAGCAATAAACTCTTAGTTTCTCTATCTCTCCATCTTCTGCTTGCGACTTTGGCTTGTATAAACTATCGTTTCGGCCTTTGTGTGCTATCTAATCTGACTTTCCCATTCATGACGAATCCTACTACCATTATACCATTTTCCGCTGCTGTTGGTGTTACCATATATTTGTCTGAACAGAAGGCCTTCTCTTCTTTCCATTTTTCTCTCAGATGTACTACTACTTCTGAAAACGACCATTCTACATCTACATCGATAGTCTGCAAACCACCTTCATGTACCAATGTCATTTCTCTGTCCCCTGTTCCAGTCGCTAACTGTCGGCGGGAAAACCGATTGACTGTAAGTCCCCGTGTAGGATCGAATCTCTCAGATTTTATCTTCATGGTCTTTCCGTGAGATATACGTAAGAGGAAGTAACACAACTGATACCTCTTCTAGGAACGTACGCTCTCGGAACTTTAACAGTAAATCACAGGGTGACGCAGTACGTCTCCGCTGCAGCGTCTGCCATTGGAGTTGGCTGATAATCTATGTAACGCTGCTCTTCTTTGGACCTTCTCTACTTCCTGTAAGTCCTGTCTGGTACGGATCCCATACTGAGGAGCAGTTTTCAAGTACTGGTCGAACGAGAGTTTTGTAAGTTATCTCCTTTGTTACTGGACTACATTTCCTGAGGATTCTTCCGGGATGTCTTAGTCTGGCATCTCCCTTTACAGCGATTAGTTTTGTGTGGTCGTTCCAATTTAAATAGCTCCATACTCGTACTCCTAGATATTTTATACAATTAAAACTTCCAGTGATTGTTCAGAAATAGTGTAATCATGTAACAAAGGGTCTTACTGTCTATTTATCTGCAGTACGTTACGTCGTTCACGCTGAGGATAAATTGTCAGTCCCCGCACCAATCGTCGATGCATTGCATATCTTCCCGGATTTCGCTACAGTTTCCTAGCATTCCGACTTCTCTGTGTACATCATCCGCAGAAAAACGTAATGGATCTTCCTATTTTGTTTATTAAGTCATTTGTACACTGAAGCGCCAGACAAACTGTTGTAGGAATGCATATTCCAATACAGAGGTATGTAAACAGGTAGAAGACTGCGCTGCGGTCGGCACGCCTGTATTAGACCAAAAGTGTCTGGCGCAGTTGTTAGATCGGTTACTGCTGCTACAATTGCAGGTTATCAAGATTTAAGTCAGTTTGAACATGGTGTTTTAGTCGGTGCACGAGCGATGGGATGCAGCATATTCGAGTGGCGATGATGTGGGGAATTACCCGTATGACCGTACCCTGAATATAAGGAATCTAGTAAAACATCAAATCTCCGACATCGCTGCGACCGAAAAAAAGATCCTGCAAGAACGGGACGCTGAAGAGAATCGTTCAACGTGACAGAAGTGCAACCCTTCCGCAAATTTTTGCGGATTTCAGTGATGGGCATCAACAACTGTCAGCGTGCGAACCATTGAACGAAAAATCATCGATATGGGCTTTAGGAGCACGGCACAAAGCTTTACGCCTAGCCTGGACCCGTCAACACCGACATTGGACTGTTGGTGGTTGGTAACATGTTGCCTGGTCGGACGAGTCTCGCTTCAAACTGTATCGAGTGGATGGACGTGTACGGGTATGGAGAAAACCTCATGAATCCATGGACCCTGGATGTCAGCACAGGACAGTTCAAGCTGGTGGATGCTCTGTAATGGTGTGGGGCGTGTGCAATTGGAGTCACATGGCACCCGTCATACGTCTAGGTACGACTCTGACATGCATCCATTCATGTCGATTGTGCATTCCGACGAACTTGGGCAATTCCAGCAGGCAATACGACACCCCACACGTCCAGAATTGCTACAGAGTGGCTCGAGGAACACTCTTCTGAGTTTAAACACTTCCGCTGGCCACAGAACTCTACAGACATGAACGTTATTGAACTTGTCTGGGATGTCTTGAGACGTGATGACCAGAACAGATCTCGACCCCGTCGCACTCTTACGGATCTATGGACAGCCCTGCACAACCCACGGTGTCAGTTTCCTCCAGCACTATTTCAGACATTAGTCGAGTCCATGCCACGTCGTGTTGCTGCACTTCTGCGTGCCCGCGGGGGACCTAAACGATATTAGGCAAGTGTACCAGTTTCTTTGGCCCTTCAGTGTATTTAGTGTTGAAAGCAATGAAGCTATAGCACTTCCTTTGGGTACGCCAGAAATTGGTTGTACGTCTGAAGACTTCTCTCCATTGAGAGTGACATGCCGCGTACTGTTTCCTGGAAACTCTTCAATCCAGCCACACTGATGGTCTGATATTCCGTACGCTCATATTTTGTTCATAAGGCGGCAGTGCGGAAGTGCATCGAATGCGTTATGGATGTTGTGCCGTATGTTGCCCTGTATGTCACACACAGATTCCTTATCAATTTGTTCAGCCTGTCCTGTCTTGTGCCATAATAGTACAAACACTGGTCAAAAACTCGATTAGAGATAATCTCATTTCCTTTTGAACGTTGGGCTCCATAAGGTTGCCTTCTTGTGCAGCGACCGTTGAATATAAAATTATAAAGAATGTAGCAACCAGTCACGGAAACATAATTTATTTATGTTGTTGCAAATCGATTTCGACTGATATCAGTCATCATCGGTGCATTTTTCTAACCAATACATGCCATAAGTAGAAGTACTGTCTTTGGCAGATTTCTGTCATGACTTTTACTTGTGGCATGTGTCGGTTAGAAAAATGCACCGATGATGACTGATATCAGTCGAAATCGATTTGCAACAACATAAATAAATTATGTTTCCGCGACTGGTTGCTACATTCTTTATAATTTTATATTCAACGGTCGCTTTCCTCTATATTTGACTATTTTTCTCGAAAGTCACGACTATGTATGATAGAAAACAACTCAAAATACTTTTCTCAATTATTTTTATCAGCGTCCTCGACATATTTAGGTTCTCTCCCTCATCGTCATGTGGATTCCGTTAGTGTTTATATATGTGTTTTAGCTGGATGCAGTCGGTTGTTGGCGTTTTCTTTCTTCTTCGTATTGGCGCTTCAAAGGTTTATACTATATGGGACAACTATATACACTCCTGGAAATTGAAATAAGAACACCGTGAATTCATTGTCCCAGGAAGGGGAAACTTTATTGACACATTCCTGGGGTCAGATACATCACATGATCACACTGACAGAACCACAGGCACATAGACACAGGCAACAGAGCATGCACAATGTCGCCACTAGTACAGTGTATATCCACCTTTCGCAGCAATGCAGGCTGCTATTCTCCCATGGAGTCGATCGTAGAGATGCTGGATGTAGTCCTGTGGAACGGCTTGCCATGCCATTTCCACCTGGCGCCTCAGTTGGACCAGCGTTCGTGCTGGACGTGCAGACCGCGTGAGACGACGCTTCATCCAGTCCCAAACATGCTCAATGGGGGACAGATCCGGAGATCTAGCTGGCCAGGGTAGTTGACTTACACCTTCTAGAGCACGTTGGGTGGCACGGGATACATGCGGACGTGCATTGTCCTGTTGGAACAGCAAGTTCCCTTGCCGGTCTAGGAATGGTAGAACGATGGGTTCGATGACGGTTTGGATGTACCGTGCACTATTCAGTGTCCCCTCGACGATCACCAGTGGTGTACGGCCACTGTAGGAGATCGCTCCCCACACCATGATGCCGGGTGTTGGCCCTGTGTGCCTCGGTCGTATGCAGTCCTGATTGTGGCGCTCACCTGCACGGCGCCAAACACGCATACGACCATCATTGGCACCAAGGCAGAAGCGACTCTCATCGCTGAAGACGACACGTCTCCATTCGTCCCTCCATTCACGCCTGTCGCGACACCACTGGAGGCGGGCTGCACGATGTTGGGGCGTGAGCGGAAGACGGCCTAACGGTGTGCGGGACCGTAGCCCAGCTTCATGGAGACGGTTGCGAATGGTCCTCGCCGATACCCCAGGAGCAACAGTGTTCCTAATTTGCTGGGAAGTGGCGGTGCGGTCCCTTACGGCACTGCGTAGGATCCTACAGTCTTAGCGTGCATCCGTGCGTCGCTGCGGTCCGGTCCCAGGTCGCCGGGCACGTGCACCTTCCGCCGACCACTGGCGACAACATCGATGTACTGTGGAGACCTCACGCCCCACGTGTTGAGCAATTCGGCGGTACGTTCACCCGGCCTCCCGCATGCCCACTATACGCCCTCGCTCAAAGTCCGTCAACTGCACATACGGTTCACGTCCACGCTGTCGCGGCATGCTACCAGTGTTAAAGACTGCGATGGAGCTCCGTATGCCACGGCAAACTGGCTGACACTGACGGCGGCGGTGCACAAATGCTGCGCAGCTAGCGCCATTCGACGGCCATCACCGCGGTTCCTGGTGTGTCCGCTGTGCCGTGCGTGTGATCATTGCTTGTACAGCCCTCTCGCAGTGTCCGGAGCAAGTATGGTGGGTCTGACACACCGGTGTCAATGTGTTCTTTTTTCCATTTCCAGGAGTGTACTTTGGGTAGATTAGAGTGATCGGTTATAAGAAATTTTATCGCTGTTTATAACTCACTATATAATTTGGCTTCCATGTCGTTTCTGAATAAAGTGAGACGCACAATAACTACGTTACTGCACAAAACATCTGTAGTAGACGGCTCGCTGTAATACGCTGAAAGACACTTTTAAAAAACATCTAGATCTATTATAGGGGACAGAAGGCATTATCCAGCACATTCATCTCTGCCCAACACCCGTCACAAGCCACGAAGTTTCTTATGACTGCAGGATCACCGCTTTTCAACACCGTAATCGTGCAAAGGGATCGACTGGACCGGTACACAGTGCCAAACGCCGATGAAACGCTTCAGATACGTCAGTGACCACGTGTGGTTGTGCAATCCATTTGCCATTGGGTAGAAATCACGGACCAGAAAAATAATATATCTGCAACTGCACCGCACCCTTAAGTCCTTTATCCGCATCCATAGCCTCAGTTCTTTTATCCGCATCCACATTAACGGATTGCAAAATATTGTTAATCACTGTAGCGAGTTCCGTACCCTAACGGTAGATGTCCGCTCGACCGGTTTGAGTTTTGGTCTGCTGAAGTCGGTCCTCGTAATTTACATACATTTTCAACTAACACAGAAGCCGACTATGTCCACAATGTAATATAACATATTAATGACACATTCCTTAAGTTAAAATTCTGTCGTATTCTCTTAAACGGATATTATGAATACTGAAACTTCCTGGTAGATTAAAACTATGTGCCGGGCCGAGCCTCGAACTCGAGACCTTTGCCTTTCGCGGGCAAGTGCTCTACCAGCTGAGCTATCCAAACACGACTCACGCCCCGTCCTCACAGCCGTACTTCTGCCAGTACCTCGTCTCCTACCCGCCAAACTTTACAGAAGCTCTCCTGCGAACCTTGCAGATCTAACACTCCTGAAAGAAAGGATATTGCGGAGACATGGCTTAGCCACAGCCTGGGGGATGTTTCCAGAATGAAATTTTCACTCTGCAACGGAGTGTGCCCTGATATGAAACTTCTGCAGAATATATCCTTAACATAGGGAGCCAAATTGAGGTCGTGTCTCAAGTTTTTATCACATATTACAGGCTCTTAAATGATAATAACGTAGTTTATTTATAAAATGTACGTTAATGCACCACAATGTCAAATCAAGCTAACTGTAGCTCTTAGGACATTTAGGGCTGCAGTGTGTATTGTATTTCACAGCAACGTTCATAGCATCGTCACTCCTATCATCGTCAGACACTTACTAACGCCTTTTCTCTCCCTTGCCATCTGTATCGTTTGGTTGTAGTTGCTGCAGTTCATTCCACTGATAATAATTAGTAATATAGATGTTTTAATCCTGCCTCATAATTTTTTTCCCCATGATTTCACCTTCAAGATGGTTTTATGTTGCTACTGTGTCGAATTGGGCATCCAATTAATTAATTTTTTTCTCCGTATCATGTTAATCAATGTCCTTCTCTCTTTAATTCTTTTTCAGTATTTTTCCTTTGGATTTTCCTTCAGTGCAAGACGTTTTAGTGGCTCTTCTCCAAGTCTACGTCTCTAATGCTTCTATTTTAAAAAATTTTTTTTTGGTTTCCCCAGTCCCCTCTTCATAGCCGTTGCTTACAGTGCTTTTGTCTCTGTATTCAGGGGGTTTTTTGTTACTAAAATAGTTTTATTTGTGGAGGCTTATACAGACATTCAAATTACCCTTTTAGTATCTATTATACTACTGTTGTCATCTCTGATTATACTTCCCAAGTAGCGAAATTCATTTACTTGCATTGGTATTTCATATTCCATTTTAACGTTCGTCCTTACTTGCCTAATAGAGTTAGTTATCTGCCACCGTTATTCTAATCCTATTTGTGTTGTTGTACAAGGCATCAGAAGAATTTTTGGACTTGTGGTTCATGTCCTTTGCAGAATCTGCTGACACTGTTATATTTTCATAATAAAGGAAAGGAACACAGCAATCAGTCGCAATACCACTGGTTGTTTATTATTCTTGCACATTCAGATTTCGGCTATTTATGGCTGAAATCTGGATATGCAAGAACAATGAAAGGCCATTGGGACTGCGACTTGCGACTGATGGCCGCGTTATTGTCCTCCCTGGTAAGAGCCTACAGTCACTGTGCACAACGATACCTTATGGGATCAAAATTGGTTATCACATTTTAAAAAATCGAATAAATTGTGTTTTTACCATCAGTTTTGAACACCGTTTTGCCGATTATCGAACTTGCAATTTCTATAAATAAATATCGCGAGAGGACAGCTTTGTTAGATACATCCACGTACCCTACCCTCTTTCTTAAATGGTACAGTCACATTAATGCGACTACAGCTTATCTTCGACGTCAACATGCAAAAGCTACTCACAGAGAGCAGGTGGCACCACTAGCAGTGGAAGGTATGTAAAGCGTCTCTGAGTACCCAGAAAACAGCGCAGTCGTTGTCGTAATACGAAAACAGAGTGATTTGTCTGACGTCCAGAGGGCATCTTCACTGCCTTTCGTGCTTCGGGTAGAAACTGATGGCCTTTCGCCGTGGTTAAAGTATTAAAGTATACCATAGATAGCGAAATGACGCTGTCCAAAACCGGCGCCGATGGAAATGTGGTATACCGCCTACCGTATATGACAGGGGTAGGCGACGGCTGCGGAGATGTGTACGTGCGAATAGACGTTGAACTCTTCAGTGACTGACAACCCACATAAACCAAGGGGCTACCCATAGTGCCCGCTCAACGAACGTTGAGCGTATGTTTCTACGTGTGGGCCTCCGTAGCAAGCACCTGATTCGTGCATCCATATTGCCTGCTATTATTCAACGAAAGCTCCAACTTCCATGCCATTACCGCAACTGGACGCCTACTGAGTATCGACATGTGGGCTTTCCAGGAGAATCACGTTTCATTCTCCAGCGAACTGAAAGGAAACACGCTACAACACCCATCGGAAGGGTCCAGGCTGGAGAGCACTCCATGGATGGTCTCGACATTCTGGAAGGCACAATGGATCAACTCAAATTTACATCTATCATTGGGCACCATGTCCACCCCTACATGCATTTTGTTATTCCTCGTTACGATGCTATATACCATCAGGACAATACAACGCGACACACATCTCGAGTGTATGTGCGTGGTTCGAAGAGCGACGGGGTGAGTCTGGCAAACCAATTTCCCTGGATTGAAACCCAATCGAGAATCTGTCTCTAGAGGAACGGAGGGTTCCAAATGATTGGGAAAGAGCACAGGTAGTCCCAGTCTTCAAGAAGGGTCGTCGAGCAGATGCGCAAAACTATAGACCTATATCTCTGACGTCGATCTCTTGTAGAATTTTAGAACATGTTTTTTGCTCGCGTATCATGTCATTTCTGGAAACCCAGAATCTACTATGTAGGAATCAACATGGATTCCGGAAACAGCGATCGTGTGAGACCCAACTCACTTTATTTGTTCATGAGACCCAGAAAATATTAGATACAGGCTCCCAGGTAGATGCTATTTTTCTTGACTTCCGGAAGGCGTTCGATACAGTTCCGCACTGTCGCCTGATAAACAAAGTAAGAGCCTACGGAATATCAGACCAGCTGTGTGGCTGGATTGAAGAGTTTTTAGCAAACAGAACACAGCATGTTGTTATCAATAGAGAGACGTCTACAGACGTTAAAGTAACCTCTGGCGTGCCACAGGGGAGTGTTATGGGACCATTGCTTTTCACAATATATATAAATGACCTAGTAGATAGTGTCGGAAGTTCCATGCGGCTTTTCGCGGATGATGCTGTAGTATACAGAGAAGTTGCAGCATTAGAAAATTGTAGCGAAATGCAGGAAGATCTGCAGCGGATAGGCACTTGGTGCAGGGAGTGGCAACTGACCCTTAACATAGACAAATGTAATGTATTGCGAATACATAGAAAGAAGGATCCTTTATTGTATGATTATATGATAGCGGAACAAACACTGCTAGCAGTTACTTCTGTAAAATATCTGGGAGTATGCGTGCGGAACGATTTGAAGTGGAATGATCATATAAAATTAATTGTTGGTAAGGCGGGTACCAGGTTGAGATTCATTGGGAGAGTGCTTAGAAAATGTAGTCCATCAACAAAGGAGGTGGCTTACAAAACACTCGTTCGACCTATACTTGAGTATTGCTCATCAGTGTGGGATCCGTACCAGATCGGTCTGACGGAGGAGATAGAGAAGATCCAAAGAAGAGCGGCGCGTTTCGTCACAGGGTTATTTGGTAACCGTGATAGCGTTACGGAGATGTTTAATAAACTCAAGTGGCAGACTCTGCAAGAGAGGCGCTCTGCATCGCGGTGTAGCTTGCTCGCCAGGTTTCGAGAGGGTGGGTTTCTGGATGAGGTATCGAATATATTGCTTCCCCCTACTTGTACCTCCCGAGGAGATCACGAATGTAAAATTACAGAGATTAGAGCGCGCACGGAGGCTTTCAGACAGTCGTTCTTCCCGCGAACCATACGCGACTGGAACAGGAAAGGGATGTAATGACAGTAGCACGTAAAGTGCCCTCCGCCACACACCGTTGGGTGGCTTGCGGAGTATCAATGTAGATGTAGATGTAGATGTAGAACCACCTCGATCTCGCTATTGGCACCGTGGAGCCTCACCCGAGAAACCTAGCGCATCTGTTCACGGCAGTGGAGTCGGCACGGCTTCACATCCCGGTCGCTGCCTTCTATTAAAAAAAAATAATAATAATAATAAAAAGAACCTCACTGACTCTCCTCGCACGTCTGGCATCGGCCCTTGCATCAAAAGATGGTTCTTCAGTATTCTGGTAGGTGCTCACATTGATGTGACTGGACAGTGTAGTGCCAGTGATATCTATGTACTCTGATTTGCGTATAGACTGCAAAATCAATCTTACATCTGTCTATTGTATTCCAGTTTTTTAAATTTTCCAAACAGTATCTTCCATTCCACTGCAATTGCGTAGAATATTATTTACGACATACGTAACACATAAACAGGTGTCACAGCGTGAAGTGGAGATACCAGTGGATTAAGTGACTTAAAACAGCCTCCAGGTAGCTTTGTTCCACCTTTTATGTGCGTAAGTGCCCTCCGTTACAACAAATGGAACAGAAATAATTTCGAACAAGGCAACTGCTGATACGACGGAAATGGGACGTGAGTGTTATTATTCTCAGATAGATACACAAGGACAAGACGTCGTCTTTAGCAGTTCCAGGCACCAACCGAAGCATCTAGCCTCTTCACGACAGTGTGCATTTAAGCCAATATTGATGCGCTCGGTTCCAAGTGGGTAATAATACTGACTTAACCTATAATAGTTATTATTCGCTTGTTAAGTAAGAACAGAAGAGCGTATTACTGGCAATTGCCTCTAACTTCTAATCAGAAAGTAATTATTATTTGCGGATATCTGCAAATACCCACGCACGTGTCAGCTTTGGCGCAGACTTTGATCCGAAAAGTTAATATTACTGCTGATACCGGCATCGCTCAGGAAACCTTCAGGCGGGCTTTGCAGTTATTCTTGTTTGCGAGAAATCTGGATGAGGTTGATTTCGCTATTGTATATAAAAAGTTTCGCCGATGACATTGTAGTTCTGTCAGAGACAGCAAAGGACCTGGAAGAGCAGCTGAACGGAATGGACAGTGTCTTGAAAGTAGGATATAAGATGAACATCAACAGAAGAAAAACAAGGATAATGGAATGTAGTCGAATTAAATCGGGTGATACTGCGGGAATAAGATAAGAAAACGAGACATTTAATATAGTACATGAGTTTTGCTATTTGGAGAGCAAAATAACTGATGATGGTCGAAGTAGAGAGGATACAAAATGTAGACTGGCAATGGCAGCGAAAGCGTTTCTGAAGAAGATAAATTTTGTTAACATCGAGTATAGATTTAAGTGTCAGGAAGTCGTTTCTGAAAGTATTTGTATGGAGTGTAGCCATTTATGAAAGTGAAACGTGGACGATAAATAGTTCGGGCAAGAAGAGAATAGAAGCTTTCGAAATGTGGTGCTACAGAAGAATGCTGAAGATTAGATGCGTAGATCACATAACTAATCAGGAGGCACTGAATAGAATTGGAGAGAAGAGAAATTTGTGGCACAACTTGACTAGAAGAAGGGATTGGTTGGTAGGGCATATGCTGAGGCATCAAGGTATCACCAATTTAGTATTGGAGGGCAGCGTGGAGGGTAAAAATCGCAGAGGGAGACCAGGAGATGAGTACACTAAACAGATTCAGAAGGATGTAGGTTGCAGTAGGTAGTGGGAGATGAGGAAGCTTGCACAGTATAGAGTAGCATGGAGAGCTGCATCAAACCAGTCTCTGGACTAACGACCACAACAACAACATATAAAAAGCTGTCAAATGCCTTCGTTTGTTTGAATGCAGAATTACCACTAGGAAGACTATTAATTATCCTGTCGCACTCTTAGAAGTATTTGAAACCTACACGAATAACAGACTTCTTAAGTGCCCTCAAAGCTACCCAACTTGAATCGTACAGGAAAAACCTTGGTTGTGTTTGTCTCGAACGTGTTTTTGACCAATCTCTGTGAATTGTAGAGGCAGGATAAGGTTGGCTTCACCGTGCTATATCCTACACACAAATTATACAAAATTAGTCACGACCCTTAATTATTCTTTATTCGTCAGGATGAATCATTGTGTTGACGAGCATCCTACTGGGCTGGAACTGTAGAAAAAACCAAGCAGCACGATATTCTCGAATAAATACACACTGCAAACACATTTCACATTTTTCTGCATATGCTTAGCTTCTGAATATATTGTTACGACCTATAGACGAGGTACAAACTGACCTAATCCTATGTTCTTTTTTACAATGTATACTTCAATGTAATGCACTTTTTTTGGCTTTAACTAAAACTCTGCACCCACTGCTGACATTCAGAAGAAACAGACACTGCGCATTTGAGGATATGAGGCCAGTGATGATTAAAGACATTTGTCGTATCCACCTACAAGACACTGGCCTAAAATATTCTCTGACTTGCCGATCTTCTAATTACAGTGAAACATAACTGAATGGTTTAACCTGCAACTGAGTTGCAGCGTGGGGAAGATAGGATACGGCCGCCCTCCTAATCGCTTTAGCGTGCTGTATCGCCGCTGTTACGCCTTAACTTAATGGCACTGCAATTGGCCATAACGTGACTTTTGCTGATTTTCCATTCTAGACATATATAGGTGTGGGAATGGGGAATGTCTTCGAAAAGATTGTTCTTTCTGCCCTGTCCTTCCACTGTGGAATGCATACATCGACAGAAAAGTCAATGTGTATGCTGGCTTCAGATCATGTAAACATCGGACGTGTCCTTGGTAAACGTATTGCTTTACATATTCCCAGAGGCAAAAGTCACATTGGTACGGATTAGATGGTCTTGCAGGCCATGCATCTGGAAAACCTCTGCAGATAATATGTTCGTGGGAGATCTTTGACTATGACGTTTTGCCCCTCTTGAATGAAAACAGTGATTACCGCACAGTTACGATCTTTCAAAGCAGAAGCCACATGCTGTGCAAGGAGGTTTCGATATTGTGCAGACGTCACGGCAGGTCCGATAGGCCCTCTGCGTGTATTCTGTATAAAGCATAACGGACTGAAAATTAGGTCCTTGCGAATCAACACCATGCAGTCACATACGGAGAGTGCAATGGCTCTCTGTACACAACACGCGGTTTAGCAGTACCCCACATTCGGCAATCCTGTGTATTCACCCTGTATGGTGAAATGTACCTCGTCACTCTATAGAATATTGCCCTGCCACGTGTCGAGTCCGCAGCTCGTGGTCTAGTGGCTAGCGTTGCTGCCTCTGTATCACGGGGTACCGTGTTCGATTCCCGGCCGGGTTGGGAAATTTCTCTGCCTACGGACTGGGAGTTTGTGTTGTCCTCATCATTTCATCATCATCATCATCATCATCATCATCATCATCATGCGTGATGTGGCTATACTGGACTTCTTAAAACATTGGAGTGTGAAAAAATTGGGACTTTGTACGGGTGCTAATGACCGCGCAGTTGAGCGCCCCACAAACCAAACATTATTACATCGGACGTGTCGTCAACTTTGATGCGTGCCAGAAACCGATGAGCAAATCCAGAACTTTGCTGCGGGTCTTGAGGTTTCAGTTGCTGCAACGTCTGGATCTTGTATGAGTACTAGTGTTAAATGAGACGCGAAGCTTTCTGTACTGTTGACAGTGGAATGGACAATTCTGGAGACACTACACAAGCGCTAACACTACATGGAGCACGTCCTGCATGATCAGTTTAAGCATGAGCAACCCCGTCAATAACTTCCACTGGAATACGACGCCTTCCTGTTCCAGCTACCACATCGTGCTCACGAGTCTTCTTAAATTCCATCCTCTCCATGCCATTTATTGTCATCGGGCTTCTCCTAAGACCCGTCAGCCAGCGGTACTCTCTGAAGGCAACACTGTAACTGCTGCCTTACACATAAAACAGAGCACGGCCATACTGTTCACTCACGTCACGATGTGTCAAATGACAACGTGGATGTCATACCATCGTATAACGTGCAGCGCCGGATTTGTAGCTGCTGGCCACAATTGGAACTAATGTTCTGTCTGGCATAAATCTTTCCCGTATAAACGCATTAGCATATCTACCAAGTTTCGCTGGCATGCGATAATTACAACCTACACTGGACCCCAGTCAGTAGCTGCACTTCAATTATAACCACTGCTTCTAAGGCCCACGTTGTTATGTTTACATTTCTTCCTGTCGTGTCCCAAGTCCGACAACTGCTATCTGACAGCTGCGAAAACAGACAGTTTCAAAATATCCTAACGTTATACAAGGTGCGCGAATTTTTAGGAGCGAGAGGAATGTGTCTCCAGAAGCCACTCACGCTGCCTTATCTGCCACAAAGTCTGGCAGCAGATGCCTTTCACAGTAAACAGAATAGAGCGGCGGCGCAGGCTTTATGCTCCAGATGAGCCTCTTTGTAGCGGAGGGAGCGCTGAAGCCGGAATTCTTCAACAGATGGCATTATCGACCGCGACAGTGACGGCGCGGCGGTGAATCCCCAGCGCGGGGACGCCGACGCCGACGCCGCACCGGCGAGTGCGCCTCAATGTTCGCCTAACGACGTCATTAGCGCCACGCTGCGGCTGCGGCCAACGTGCAACAAGTCCCGCCGGGAAACGAGCGCAACTCTCAATAGTGGCCTAACGGTCCGCCTCCAGCGTAGCAGACCGGGAGCCGGAGGCGAATTCTCAGGTACGCCTTGCTATCTCACACGCACCATGTGCAGCTTTTGCAGAAACGCCGGTCCCCCATTTGAAAGCTGTCTGTTATTATTGTCAACTACCAAGTGTTTAAGATTTTACGCGTCTGTTATTCCCTAGCAGCCTTCTTCTGTAATATCTGCGGCCACTAATCGTGTATCTGTGTAATCATTACTGCTACGCTGGTTTACCTGGACTATCCTCTCTGAGGCAAGTGGGTACAGCCAATGAAATTTTAAGCTGGCTGTAGAGACGGCATGTTTGGTTCAAATGGTTCAAATGGCTCTGAGCACTATGGGACTTACCATCTGAGGTCATCAGTCCCTTAGAATGTAGAACTACTTAAACCTGACTAACCTGAGGACATTACACACATCCATGCCCGAGGCAGGATTCGAACCTGCGACCGTAGCAGTCGCGCGGTTCCGGACTGAAGCCCCTAGAACCGCTCGGCCACCGTTTCTGGCAGAGACGGCATGGTCTGCAAATTTGAAACACATAGTCCTTTTCTTGTTCATTCCTCATGGTTCTGTTCTGCGGTACGATACGAAATGAACCTGCCACGAAACATATTCAGAAGCAAATAGATTGATGAGTAACTGTAGCCAGAGTTTGTGTCAGTGATAATAATAACAGAACTGTGAACTGCGTTTGCTCTGCAAACGAGCGGTGTAAATTCGGATATTAGCGCAAGGTATGTTCAAAACATGTTGATCTTGTTCGAATCGAGCCATGATGACTTACTGTGAGGAACTTTTGCATCCACCTGGGCCGCTATCGCGAATATCCTAAACCGTGAATCGATTTGTAACCGACATGCGCAGAGAAGTCCCCATTCAGCGGTCATTTTCCTGCGTTTTGATGGTTTCAAGAATAATTTGCCAGGAAGTTTCATATCAGCGCATACTCCGCTGCAGAGTGAAAATCTCATTCTGGTATGTAACACTAGTTCTGAAGCACTGCGTAACCAGCTGCCTCATTTCAGAAACAATTCCAAATCTTCAGTCTTGGATTATTAATTTGCACCTGTGGACCTTGACAAATCCTACATCACTGTGTCATGGCCTCTGGATGAATAAATAAATGAATAAACAAATTAAATGAAATTAAACACCCATTGATGCGGTGCCTAGCAGCAATAAGAGAGATTAGACTACTGCTTTCAGTACGACAGTTACTCCGATGAGAACCATTTCTCATATTGTACAAACAGTAACGAAAGAACGGAATCATTTAATTATTCATTGTTTTCAGGTTCCAGAAGATAAGGAACTATTATGCTATGTGTTCATACTAAGTTCGTCCGCTCCCGGTAGCTGAATGGTCGCCGGCGCGGTAGCTCACCGTGTTCGGTCAGAGGGCTGCGTGCTCTCTGTAATAAAAGAACTGAGTCGAGGAACCCATGATCAATTTGAACGGATGTCTTGTGACGTCCGCCCCGACCAAACGCAACTAACTATATCGAACAAAATGAGGAAAAAAAAAAAAAGGGTCATCGTGACGGATTGTGAATCCTCTGGGCCCGGGTTCGATTCCCGGCTGGGTCGGGGAATTTTCTCCACCCAGAGACTGGATGTTGTGCTGTCCTCATCATCATCCTATCATCCTCATCGACTGCAGGTCGCCGAAGTGGCGTCAAATTGAAAGACTGGCGCCCGGCGAACGTCCTCCCCGACGGGGGGCCCAAGCCATACGATTAAATAAATAAATACTAAGTTCGATGGATATCCTGTGTTATCAATTCTTTACAGCAAAGTATCTGGATTTATAGTTGATAGCTCAGATATCAGGTTTTACTTATAGCTGAAATCTATAAAATGTTCGCCGGCCGAAGTGGCCGTGCGGTTAAAGGCGCTGCAGTCTGGAACCGCAAGACCGCTAGGGTCGCAGGTTCGAATCCTGCCTCGGGCATGGATGTTTGTGATGTCCTTAGGTTAGTTAGGTTGAACTAGTTCTAAGTTCTAGGGGACTAATGAGCAGTTGAGTCCCATAGTGCTCAGAGCCATTTTATAAAATGTTCGTGGAATCAAATGTTAGATTCATTGGTGTGAAGTTCGCCCTTCAAACACTAGTAAATTATTTCAGATGGCAAACTACATCCGTTGTGCTTAGTTTGTGTCTGTATTAGGTTATTCCTGAAGAGCAGTCAGATCGCGTCATGATATTCTTTTTCGGTCACTGTTCAGCAGTAAAGTGGGTAGCTTTCATCAGCGAAATGTAATGTTGTTGCTGAAATTTCCTTCCTCTTCCGAGGTCTTTTATTACTGCGTGGCCTATGTGATAAAACTCCTTTTGACATCCCCCCTTCTTGCTTTATGTCCAGAAGTGGAAGGAATCTTTGTGTATTTTCATTCATCCCATCTTCTGTTTCAAAAATATCAAGCTCGGTCCAAACACTGTTCCTTTCAAATCTATCCAACCTATCGTAGCCTTTGCTGAATCTTAGAAACCTAATTTCTGTTGCTTGTCTCTTACCAAGATATTTAATATTTGCCAACTGTGTTCTTACTAAAATTTCATTCGTCTTTTTATTATCATTTTCCTAAATAATTTTGTTCCGATTGTTCAACATATGGCCTGGTAGTATGCGGTCAATATCATCACTTTTGTGTCATAAGCTGTGCACCGCCAAGGTATTGGAAGCGAGACACTTGTTCGATAGATCTATTACCTGGTCTCCACGGCGGGTCTGTTGGCCTGGTGGTAAACAGCAGTGTCTGTTAATCGAGATGCCGCGATATTGAATCTCTGTGGAACTACAGAAATTTTCTGTTTACTTTTAGTCTGACCTTCATCTCTCAATCATGTGAAGAGCCACTAAGGACGGTACGTGCATCGGATTCCAATATAAGTTGAAGGTTCACTTCCTCACAACTGGAGCTGATCAGGAATATGCAAGGCGCCGAAGTGGCGACCGTTTAGCAGACCTTCACTCGGCCACTGAGCCACAAGCAATTGTTACAATGGGAGCGATGCACCTGATCTACATGGGCTCTAAAAATGCTTCGAAACCGTCTCCACTGGTTTAACATACTCGAAACCAAACGTAATTTTCCAGCAATTTGACAACTAGTTAGCGTATCTACACTTTATTAAAGATAGGATATTTTCGACCAAACAGCTAGCTTATGAAAACCTGTTTGATACACTAACAGAATAATACCGTCTTCACCATCAGTTTCTGCACCAGCTGATGAAGCTGTATGTGAAATAAAGAAAAAAAGGAAAGATATAAATAATAGATTCCAAATGAAACTGAGAAACAAACAGAATGTGAAAAATCTACCAGAAAAACAAAAAAAATAGAAAAGGATAATAGTACCAGTGGAACCAACTCTAAGAAGACAAGCCATAAAAATACATCAAAATCTCACACACAGATGCTCGCTTAACCTAGCAGCAAGATCCATTGCAGGAATAGCACTGTTGAGAACTTCAGTTCAGTGAAGATTTTCGTATAAAGAACTTCGAGCCTGCAAGTACTCACACAAGACCCAATAGACATTCGTAAAATATACACTAAGTAACTTAAATGTATCAGTGGAAAGATAGTTCCTCTGTTGGTGCTTTTTTCATCATTGTGCATATTTTATTTGTGGCCCCTTAAAATAGTACGCATATTGTTTCTTCTGTCGTTTTGTCCCGCTTTATTTTATTCCAGAGCGATCGTCGTTCCTCTGTCTGTTGTTCAACTCGCGTGAAATTGGTGCTTTAACTCTTCTGTGACCTTATATTATTTGTGGCAGTCATTATAATATATATAGATTTTGATGTACTACCATTATTTCATATTCCTTGAACTATTGTATTTTTTTCTTCTTTTCTTTTATTAGTTTTCTGTCGATTACACTACTTGTTTCAAAGATTATTTAATTCCTTGTTTTAAAGATGTTTCATATTTTTATCTCTTCGTATTTTGGTATGCGTTTCCCACTGTGCCGTTGCAATTTGTATTATCTGGTACTGTATCTACGTAGCCTTTTTGTCCCCTTCTCTTTGTACGTTCCTTGTCATGTTCTTGTCTAATTCGTGCACTATCTTCCTGTTGCATCAGTTAATTGATGCTGTAGTGATGATCAAGCTAGCTCTTTAATTGAAGGTGTTCTGCATAATCTGCATGCCATGTGTCTGATGGCAGCCAACGTTTGAGGAAATGGGTGGCTTTGTCTCATGTGTATTATCACTTCTGTAGCCGTTTCTTTTCTGAGTATATCGAGGTTGTGGATTTATATGTCCATTATGAACTGTACATTGGGTGTACACCATTTATCTGCATGTTTATTTGTTAAAAATGGTTCAAATGGCTCTGAGCACTATGGGACTCAACTGCTGTGGTCATAAGTCCCCGAGAACTTAGAACTACTTAAACCTAACTAACCTAAGGACATCACACACATCCATGCCCGAGGCGGGATTCGAACCTGCGACCGTAGTGGTCGTGCGGTTCCAGACTGTAGCGAGTTTAACCGCTCGGCCACTCCGGCCGGCCATTAGGTTTATTTGTTACTGTGATTCATCTTTGATATCATGTACTTATCAATACCAGTGTATGAATATACTTTTATGCTTCTATCATTTCGACAAAAATTCTATTTTCAGTGTAGGTTATTAAAATATTTGAACCAGTACATATTGAATAGCATTTCCGTCTGGCTTGCCTTTCTTCTGAACGTAGAATAAACCATTAAATTCAAAATGTGTTAGGTTTGTGAGTTGTTATATCAGTTCCGTGTTAGTGTTTCCAATTTATGGAACAGATGTTTCTCTATTATTTTGTTATATCCTTGAGTGGAATTGAAGTATATATTTACTTTATATTAGAGGAGGCAATATAAGTTTTTGAGCTCATAGGATTGTCTCTCATTTTTTGATTGAACTAACGAGCTTTTAAACTTTTGTCATCTGTCCTGTAATGTTCAACAAACTGCTACAGCGTGAACGTCACCAATTGGTGTGTGGAAGCATTCAGGTTAATAACTGGTAATATGGGATGACTACTGTAATGCATTTTTATGGCTTTCCTTCTTAGAATTGACTCCACTGGTACCTTTTATACTTACTATTTTTGTGTTTTCCTGATAGATTTTTCACATTCTGGTTGTTTTTCAGTTTCAATTGGAACCTATTATTTATATCTTTTCTACCTAATTACTTTTTATTTTTTATTTTTTGAATGGTGCTCTATGACGTACTACGATCTGAATATTACTGAGTATACTCTATTGAGGCAAATACCTCGCTTTCTTGAAATCTCGATCTAACTACTTCGAAAATAGCGCGTGCAGGCGTCCTACTTTGGTTAATATATACAGAATTCATCATCGAGACAATATTTTAATATTTTTTTCATAGATAAATTTGTTTTCCTGTATAATTTGCCTATGATCAATTTAAAGAACAATTTATCTTCATAAATCAGTTGTAAAAGATCATCTTGTCACTCTGTAGGCAGTATCGGTATCACTCTAACTCAAACAGTCGACCTTTTTTCATATCCTGTCTGATATCGTTTAGCTGTGCTCTTCTACAATGACAATTCTAGGGAGCTGTCTCTGTTTGTTTATTTCATACTGTTATTCGGGTGCATAGTTAGTTATTGCGGGACCAGTTGATGTGAAGCTGTAAAACTGTTCTTAGTGGTTTCTGGATTTGGAGAGCGGTTTTATGTGTGATAATGAGAATTATTGTCCTGGAAATATCCTTGTGTTGCCATTTAACTCCTTCATCACATTAAATTGTACACTCTCCGGTGGTAGCTTTCCCTGAAACTTGATGGAAATTCACTTGTTATTTCTGAATAGTCTTGTTAACGTATCTCAGTTCGTATGTGTGCTAAAGTTAATTGAGTTCTGTTAGCAGCTACTTTGTTTACGTTTTGATTTTTTGCTGCCAGAGATTATATTATCTGGTCGATTTTCTTATTTATTGGTTGCACTCAAAACGTTGCGTCACAATGTTATTCCATAGAATCTATGGAACATATCTTATATAATATTGTCGTTACAAGAGGATGGTATAAGACTGATGTGGTATGATGATTTCATAATTCCTTCAATACTGGCAGTTGTCATACCAATGGAAAATAGTAGGAGAGCAAATATTTATGTGTTAACTGTCACTCATCTTCTGCAGGACATCTGCCACTCTTTGTTCCATACCTCCCTTGCTGGTTTCAGACTGTTTGGAGAAGATCACTAGGTGGGGTTGTGCAATTACTTTTTCCATTATAAGTGGCATACTTAGTTAAAACATGTACATTTTGTTTCCTTTCAGGACGTGATAAACCTTCATGCAAACGAATGTGAGCTGCTTTTGAAGATTTTGGAATAAAGTCAGTACTTGCTGTATGTTATATGCAGCAGGATGATTGCTTATTATGACGGGTGAATGCCTCGAGAGAATAAGAACTGATCTAGAATATTATTATCAGTTCTTCCGATTGATAAGAATGACATATATCCCGCAAGCTGGCTGTCCATTTTTCTGCACTGCAAGCCAGATCGAGCATGTCACTGACTGATGAGTGCATAACTGGCACGGACTGCTGCAAGCGGCGGTGTTACCGCAATTCGGAACGGCACGTCAGGTTTATCCAAAGGGACAACTGCCAAAGGGCATCACGTCGGAGACTGCTGTATTTCCTATTTTTTCCTAATTGTTTATTTTTCATTTGACGCTTTCACGCAATAACGTCAAATAAAAGAAAAGAACACAAACTCATTTTGTAAATTATTGTGTACTCTACAACACATCCACATTTCTGTCTCCTTTGCGGCAAATTTGTGAGAAATTGTCCAGCGACTTATTTCTTACGTGACACTTTTGTACACTCGTTTTGTAAGTAAGATTTTATGTCAAAATATTTTCATGAGCTTTACGTATTGGAACCTTAAGGAAATTCGCGTATGCAATCCTTTATTATGGATGACGGGCTACTTTTTCATGTTCATGTTATAAGTGTGCCATACACTGTAAGATAATTAAAGTCTTAAAATTGTATGAATTTTATGCGCCACGATCCACGTTGTTGCGTGTCGCTTTCATTGGTAAACGGTTTCAGTCTGGGTGGGTATCGTGCCGTTAAGGGTCTGTATTTTGAACGTGGCAGGGAAACTACAAAATCTGAAAAGGGAAATGCAAAGGCTCAATCTACATACACTGGGAGTCAGTGAAGTGAAATGGAAAGATAACAACGATTTCTCTTCAGATGAGTGTAGGATAATATCAACAGCAGGTGAAAATGGCATAACGGAGTAGGATTCTTATGGAAGGAAGTTAGGGGATAGAGTGTGTTCCTGTAACAGTTCAGTGATAGGGTTGTTCTTATTAGAATCGAAGCAAACCAACAACGACGTTCAGGTATACATGCCGATGTCGCAAGCTGAAGTGAAGAGATAAAGAAAATATATGAGAATATTTAAAGGATAATATAGTATATAAATGGAGATGAAAATTTAATAGTCATGGGGGACTGGAATGCAGTTGTAAGGGAAGGAGTAGAAGAAAAGGTTACAGGAGAATATGGACTTCGGACAAGGAATGAGAGAGGAGAATCACTAATTGAGCACTCTGATAAATTTCAGCTGGTAATGGCGAATACTCTGTGCAAGTATCACAAGAGGAGGAGGTCTACTTGGGAAAAGCATGGTGATCCGGGAAGATTTAGTTAGATTACTTCATGGTCAGACAGAGATTCCGAAATAAGATACTGGATTGTAAGGCGTATCCAGGAACAGATATAGATTCAGATCACAATATAGTAGTGATGAAGAGTAGTCTGAAGTCTAAGAGATTAGTCAGGAGAATCAATACGCAAATAAGTGGGGTACGGAAGTACTAAAGAATGACGAGATACGATTGAAGTTCTCTAAGGCTATAGATGCAGCAATAAGGAATAGCTCAGCAGGCAGTACAGTTGAATAGAAATGGACATCTCTAAAAAGGGCAATCGATGAAGTTGTAAAGAAAGACACAGTACAAAGAAGAACCCACTGGTAAAAGAAGAAATACATCAGCTGATCGATGAAAGAAGGAAGTACAAAAATGTTCAGGGAAATTCAGGACTACAGAAATACGAGTCGCTTAGGAATGAAACAAACAGGAAGTTCAGGGAAGCTGAGACGAAATGGCTACGTGAAAAAGATGAAGAAATTGAGAACGAAATTACTGTGGGAAGGACTGACTCGACATACAGAAAAGTTAAAACAACCTTCGATGAATTTAAAAAATAAATGATCGTAACATTAAGAGTGCAACGGGAATGGTTCAAATGGCTCTGAGCACTATGGGACTCAACTGCTGAGGTCATTAGTCCCCTAGAACTTAGAACTAGTTAAACCTAACTAACCTAAGGACATCACACACATCCATGCCCGAGGCAGGATTCGAACCTGCGACCGTAGTGGTCTTGCGGTTCCAGACTGAAGCGCCTTTAACCGCACGGCCACTTCGGCCGGCACAACGAGAATTCCACTGTTAAATGCAAAGGAGAGACCGTAAAAATGGAAGGAGCACATCGAAGGCCTCTATGAGGGGGAAGATATATCTGACGTGATAAAGAAGAAAAAAGAGTCGATTTAGAAGACGTAGGGGATCCGGTACTAGAATCAGAATCTAAGAGAGCTTTGGAGGACTTAACGCCAGATAAGGGAGAAGGGATGGATAACCTTCCATCAGAATTTATAAAGTCATTGGGGGAAGCAGCAACAAAACGACTCTTCACGTTGATGTTTAGAGTATGAGTTTGGCGACTTACCATCTGACTTTTAAAAAAAAATATCATCCACACAATTTCGAAGACTGCAAGAGCTGACAAGTGCAAGAATTACCGCACAGTTAGCTTAACAGCCCATACATCCAAGTTAGTGACAAGAATAACATACAAAAGAATGGAAAGAAAATTGAGGATAAATGGCGATCAGTTTGGCTTTAGGAATGGTAAAGGCACCAGAGAGGCAATTCTGACGTTATGGCTGATAATGGAAAAAAGACTAAAGAAAAATAAGTACACGTTCATAGGATCTGTGGACTGGGAAAAAACATTCGACAATGTAAAATTATGCAAGAAGTAGGAAATTCTGATAAAAAAATAGGGCTAAGCTATAGGGAGAGACGTGCAATATACAATATGACAAGATCCAAGAGGGAATAAGAAGAGTGGACGACTAAGAAAGAAGTGCTCGGATTAAAAGTGGTACAAGACAGGGATGTAATCTTTCGGCCATACTGTTCAATCTGTACATCGAAGAAGCAATGATGGAAATAAAAGAAAGGTTCAAGATTGGATTTAAAAGTCAAGGTGAAAGTATGTCAACGATACTATTCGCAGATGACACAGCTATCCTGAGTTAAAGTGAAGACGAATTACATGATCTGTGAATGGAATGAACGATCTAATGAGTACACAATATGGATTGAGAGTAAATCAACGAAAGGAGAAAATAATGAGAAGTAGCAGAAATGAGAACAGAGAGAAACTTAACATGAAGACTGATAGTCACAGCGTAAATGAAGGAATTCTGCTACCTAGGCAGGAAAATAACCAAAGACGGACGGAGCAAAGAGGACAACAGAAGTAGACTTGCACTAGCAAGAAGGGCATTCCTGGCCCAGAGAAGTCTACTAGTGTCAAAGATAGGCCTTAATCTGAGGAAGAAATTTCTGAGAATGTGCGTTTGCAGCACAGCATTGTATAATAGTGAAACATGGACTGTTGGAAAACCGGAACAGAAGAGAATCGAAGCGTTTGCAGCGCAGCATTGTATAATAGTGAAACATGGACTGTTGGAAAACCGGAACAGAAGAGAATCGAAGCATTTGAGATGTGGTGCTACACACGGATGTTGAAAATTAGGTGGACTGATAAGTAAGGAATGAGGATGTTCTGCGCAGAATCGGAGAGGAAAGGAATATTTGGAAAAGACTGATAAGTAGAAGGGACAGGATGATAGGATATCTGTTAAGACATCAGGGAATGACTTCCATGGTATCAGAGGGTGGTGTAGAGGGCAGAAACTGTAAAGGAAAACAGAGATTGGAATACATCCAGCAAATAATTGAGGACATAGGCTGGAAGTATTACTCTGAAATGAAGAGGTTGGCACAGGAGAGGAATTTGTGATGGGCCGCATCAAATCAATCAGAAGTCTGATGATTAAAAAAAAATTACGTTTCACCGTTCTACTGATCTGTCGAATCACATCCCTTGCAGTATCCCACATAGGGCCGGTGGTTTTAATTTGGTTGGAGTAAAGCTTAGAGCTTATCGCTACCAAGTCGATCTGACGCCTTCTTGTGTTATTTTCATCCCTAAATTTTCCCACACGATTTTCCAGTTATGCTGCGGTAGCTGCAGTTCTCATTGATCAGGAATTGGAATTGATTTGAGAGGTATGGCATATTTTACGAACTTCTTCTTCTTTTAGGACGTTCTTTGGTAATTTTTATTGAGATAACAGTTTTGACGGAAGTTTAGTGATTGTGGGATACTGGCGACATTAACCGTCACTGATTCTACTGTCGAGCAACATTTGAAAAACAGTACATCAGTTGGTGAATGTGGTTCCTTTTCCGTTACACGCTTTGTTCTGTTGACGGGTAGTGCAGCAAATTTTGCACGCAAATTCCTTAGATCCATTCCACCCTCGTTTACACAGAGTACGCGAAGGAACTTGCCCCCCTTCTTGCAGCGGTGTACCGTAGGTCTCTAGAAGAGCGTAGCGTTCCAAAAGATTGGAAAAGGGCACAGGTCATCCCCGTTTTCAAGAAGGGACGTCGAACAGATGTGCAGAACTATAGACCTATATCTCTAACGTCGATCAGTTGTAGGTTTTTGGAACACGTATTATGTTCGAGTATAATGACTTTTCTGGAGACTAGAAATCTATTCTGTAGGAGTCACCGTCAGATGGCTTGCTGAGTGTAGATAGAGATGTAGAAGCTGAGGGTGCAAGTCTACAGAGAAACCTTAAAGATTTTGCCCTTCCGTAGAATATCGCTTGCTGCAAAGCCCTCTCTTTTTTCTTGGGAGGGGGAACGACCTAAGCTGAGCATCACGCTTTTTCAAATATTTGTGTGTTGGTTAGGTTGACCTTTTCGGCCATAGCTAAATTTCTACCCACCTGGATCTTTACTACCGCTCTTGTGTTAGTAATGTCGTGGACCAGCTGAGAACCTCAGTTCTTTGCTGACCATTTGCCACAGTGACGCCTAACACTTGGTGTTGATTTTTGGCTGTTAAGAGGGAGATTGCCTTCGGGTCCGAGGAAACGTCAGCTCTCGATCAGTGTCCGTTGGTGCAGCCATCAGCATCAGTCAGCATCTTTCATCAAGACATCTTGTCATACGGTCCCACATTTAGCACTGATAGGGGCGGCGGTCGAACTGGGACCCTAATAGCCGTTTAACGAGTGCTGTCACCAGACTCCACCAGCCAGAAGTCGCGGGTTGGACATTGTTCCCTGGACACCACTTTTGCTGCAAGCCGCTGGCGGGCCAGTTAGCGACGCCTTTCATCCGCCGTGTGACCGCGAAGCACGGCTGCGTCAGCAGTCAGCTGCTGGCTGCCTAGCGAGGACGCTCCAATCTGTGTCGCGCTTCGCCGGGGATCTTCAAAGGGCACCGACGCCGAGGACTACCCCTATCTGGACTTGGATCATCCCTGTACCACAAACAGGTCTAATAAGTGTGTATGGTTCCAACAAAAGCATTGCTAAATTTTCTCCTGCTTCTCACTGACGAACCCCATGCCCTTGGTGAGGAGATCAGAGCGACCATCCTTGCAGTCCTGCGCTTCCTCCGACACGTCACCTTGGCTGCACAGCTGCACACTACTTAAATCTGCCGAACCCGTTACAGAATGATGGTGTCCGAGGGACGCATACGCTTATTTTTTTTCTCATTTCACTAGAATCCCAATCTGTGTTTATCATCCTCTGACGCTTCTCCATCAATAGTGTTGGGTTCCGATAAGGCCTCCGTCTGTATATTGAGTCTTCCACTGAAAGATGTCGCACTTGTAGCTAGCATCGCAGCAATGTAATTTCTGAACCGTCCTGCTGCTAATCGCAAACTTCGTCAGGAGTGGACGCTTGTTCAGATAATATTTTGAATTAAAATACGCCAGTTACGATTAGAATCTTCAGTGAAAGGTTATCTTCTACAAACTGTGTTCTGCGTGACGTCGTATATGGAGCAAGACTTGTTGACGTCATATACTGTGCAAGACTCCGTTGATCTGTAACAATAGGTTGTCGCTTGGCATGGATCCTATAGTGCCAAAGCGAACTCCGAGTGATTTGTATTAGCACTTATAAAGACGGCGTTTGATTGGATACTAAGCCAAATCAATGTACAGACATGCACAACTGAAGTGGGTCGTATTTAAGCTTGGTGTAGTCTTAGTCTCGACTATTTTGACTGCTCCTTAGATGAATCCCATTATGGAATGTTGTATACTTATTTACTTTTCGCAAATTCAGTAACGTGTAATACACTGGTTGCTAGGTTGTGTTTATTTTGCCGGAAAACAGTATAATCAGATAATAATAAAGTAGAAACAATATAAAGAATACAGAACGTAAACAAAAGCAACATGCATAACGTTAGACAAAAATGTTCTTCGTTTATCCCAACTTATCGGTTATACACACTCTTTCGAACAGCTGATTAATGAGCTCGGATGTGACTACCTCTGGCAGCAATACAGGCCTGACAAGCGACGGTACATGCTATGAATGATGCCATAAATCTCGTGTTGAGACAATGACTCCCATTCTTCCTGCAGCGCTCTTCACAAGTCTTAGGGGGCAGTTGGTGGATGCTGAAGTGATGCAACCCGAGTCTCTAGTGCACCCCAGACGCGCTCTGTGGGATTCAAATAGGGAGAGCGAGCAGGCCACGCCATGCGTGCAATTTCTGACGTTTCCAAGAAAACATCAACTGCGTCGAGCATTATAGTCCAGCAATAGGAAGTCTTGGCCCAGAACACATTGCAACAACTGCACATGAGCTCCTAAGATCTCGTCCAGGTACCTGACAGCAGTTAAACCTTGCCGATTTAACCGTACACTTTCATGAAGAGGTGTTCGAATGGTCAAAATAATCCCTGCCCACACCATTAGGGATCATCCTCGATATCAGCCTCTTTCCACAATGGTTGGGTCCCGAAATCGCGTTCCGAGTTTCCTTCAGGTGCGAATCCGTCGAGAACCACTGTCCAGACTAAATAGGGACTCCTGTGTGAAAAGAACATTGGCCCACTGTTCGAACGTCCAGGTGGCATGTTGCCAACATCACTGTAGACGTTCCCTTCTGTGAAGACGCGTCAGAAGTACATTACAGCAGGTCTCTGACAATAAAGACCACTCTGCCGAAGCCTTCTGTACGCCGTTTGCGTCACTACAACACGTCCAGTGGATGCTGTGAGGTCAGATGACAATTACCGTGCAGAACTAAGGCGTTACCGTCGAGCCCTTACAGCCAAATAACAGTTCTCTCTTTCTGATGTTACACGGGGTCGACCCCGCCCTAGTCTTCAGGATACAGTTTCGATCTCCTCTACAACATGTTACCATATCCGACAGCAACAGAACGATTCACATTAAGCCACCGGGCCACATCAGTTTGCGACTGCCCTGCTTCCATTCTTCGTATGGCCCTCCACCGCAGAGAGCGTGGTAGGCGTCTTCTCTGTGACATACTGCGCCGTCTTAGACTGTGTACACAGCGATAGTGGGTGTGGGAGTACCCGGCAAACACTTTTCGTTTTGTTAGGTGTCCTGTCGTCATTGCTGGCGTGGTTGTCCATTGACCAGAATGTCATATTCGGTACAGGACACGACTGTACTTACGTCTCTTGACAGTTTGTATGATTACATCGTGAACTAGATACGGGACATGGAAATACTGGTTTGTTGCTTTAATTTTGGACACCAGTGTATGTCCTAACTCATCGTAGAATCTTTGTGACGAAAAGACGTATTTAACTACCATCTGGGCCTGAAAGTAATGTGGTCCTATAATTCAAAACCCGATTTAGGCGGCTGCTGACAGTAAATATAACCGTTTGAATTTTTGCATCAGGATTCTTAATCACTATGCCATTTGGTCTTAGAATAATTTAGCCATCACAAGATATGTTTATATAAACCTTCTACCAGAATTTTCCTCCTCGTTAAAATACCAACATCATAAGTATGCCGTAGATCATTTGGACTTAGTGTAGGTGGATTGAAATTGTGTTAAGCAGGTATGATGGCAAGACTGAGTGTTGCGGTGGACATTTGCTTATTCTCCAGAGGCTTGCTTGATTACTTTGGGTTTGTCATGATCCGTGTTCTACCAGAGAATACTTATACCATGTTGTTCACAAAGCCGACTATAGTATGGCGTCTTAAACAATTGAAAACCATTAGGTTGCAAAACTTGTATCTGTAGATTTTCCTTATCTCTGTTTATAGATTCCTCTTGGCCAGAAATGAATCCTAATTCAATGAGATTGAGAAGTTTTGAAATGGGTGAACAGCAATTCAAACCATTTACCACGATATCGAGTGATCACCCTTCTCCTCTCCCCAACAGAAGGATCCAGGTCGTTGAAACTGTTAGAACGCAATGCGGCGCTCTCCTTGTCGGTCGGCCAGTACGCGGTCCGTATATCGCAGTGATTCACGCTCCAAGCTATTTCGTTCGATGAGGCAACATTATAACTTTCTTCCAAACACAGCAGATATCTGTAATAAAGATTCTCACGGCTGTGTTGCTCTAGCTATTTCTGCTGTGCCACCAGATTGCTTTCGAATAAACACTGTATCCATTGCCATTTTCGCGTCGTCTTGTACCGGTACTTTTATTGACCTGGAGAAATGATAAGGAAATTGTTTCCCGGTGTTCAGCTACAATCGCATGTTGTCGTTTGTCCTAGACATTACCTCCTTCTTACAAAACAACGTTACTCGAGCGGACTCTCGCCGTCGGATAGTAAACTCTAATGACAGTGGTGAAATGAAGCAGAAGGGTTTAGTCGATTGCCGTTAAAGCTTCTACGTGGGAAGCTCCGGAGCGTGCGGCGCAATTGCCGCTACTCCGCTCTTTAGGACACACAATCTGCCCTGAGTGCACTTTCCACCCAAAGTCGATGTCCTCCACCCTTATAAATATTAAAAGGGCTGTGGTGGTCTCTTGGAGGAAAGGAAGTTTCAAATTCCATGGCTGTTGTAAATGGTGCGCTCCAGATCTGAAACGCAGTTGCGTTGCGCCCACAATTTCGTCACAGGCTGTGAGGTAGCACTCGTTTCTTCAAGCACAGACTAATTAGGAATATACTGGAAGATAAAAATAGTAACAAGTTTGTTTGAATGGCCATCCTCCGCAGCAAGCATAGAAATATTTAACCGCCATTTGTCGCTGCAGTGTAATTTATTTCTCCCAGACGCGTTTCATCTTTTCTTTTTTACTTTAAGTCATCTGCAGTGGGATAGTTTGTGGGCATCTGCATTTTCTCTCATCTGGTCTATAGGTCACACTATCACTTCATTTTCGAAACATTATCACATTTTTATATTCCGATTTTTTTCTTCACGCTGTTCACCATGTTTACTTTTCTTTTGTGGTGTACTATTACTCTTCTGCCACTAGATACTGATATTTGTTCTAAAACTGTGGTGAACAGAGTGGAGAAAACGTCTGGAATATAAACACGTGCTTATGTTTCGGAAATGAAGCGGCAGTGCGACCTCCAGACCAGATGAGAGGAAATGCAGATGCGAACAAAATTTCCCACTGAAGGTGCCTTAGATTAAAGGGAAAAAAAAAGGCGAAACGCTTCTGGGAGAAATAAATTACAGTGCTCAGTGCAGCAAGAAAACAAATGTAGCACTAACTTATTCCACATTCGGAAGGATTTACAATGATCTAAACGTACAGTTTCTCCCATCATGCAATACAAAGCAAAGGTAGAAGTAAATTAAGGTTGCCATTTCGATGATCTTATGTTTTACCTCAAAGAGACAAATTACAGAACCAAGAGGTAGTGAAAAAATGAGGGGAGGAAAGCATAACTGTACTAAAAGTACAGACTGTAACATGACAGGTCTTTAAAAATGTAAACATCCGAAACACATAACATGGTAGTAGTAATGTAGTCAAAGGGTAATATTTAATATAACAGCAGTACTTTTAGTGATTATGTTGGGCGTGGTAGATATGTAGAGAGGAAACGATTACCCCTGACGGTGTTGTACACAATCAGAAGAATGTAAAGTAAACATTATTCAGTTCCAGGAAATTTACACGATTTAAGGTTCTTCTGGTATTGCTAAAAGCCAAGATGTATTTTTAAATAAGGCATAGAGGGAATTCTTCCTCTCCTTTTCGAATATCTGGAGCCATTCTTCGACTGTATTTACTTCAATGGAAGATGAGAAACATATTGTTAAAAAACTTAGAGCTAAAATATAATGTGTGTCCTTCCAGTACTTTAACCTGATACTCTCCCACAGTCAGATATGATATTTTTATTTGTTCGGATCTGCATTTCCCATTTGTTCTTACTATTTGATTATATTAATATTAATTAACAGTATTCCAGAGAGTACCGGTATCAGGTGTACTATATTGCAGCTACCTGCTGCAGTAGAGTAAATCTTCTGCTTTCCATTTCCTTTTGGATGGTGTTGATATTTGCGTACATGGCTGAAGTCATGTACTACAAAGAAATTCCATTAGAAGTTTCAGGATTACATGGAAAAAGCGGTATAAACAATACGACCTTCCGAACCAGATTATGATCAACGTCAATATCATTTCCACGCTCCAGAAAATCTGGTACTGCTCTACATGGATTTCCTTTTCTATAATACTGTGGCTATTCGCCGTTGTTGTTCACATATTTGGCGCCTGTGAATGTCTTTAATATGTAGGTACTTGAAGATCTGCCTCTCTAATTCATCATGAAACTTCCTCTTAGTCTCTTAGAAGCGAACATTTCAATCAAACTATACTCGAGAGTGGACGTGGAGACTTATTATTTTCAACTGCCGTACCGTTATAATGATATTCCTCAACCATGTCCATCACACGACTTTCCATCCTAGTTATTATCTTAATTCCCTATTTTACCCGTGTTTGTATTTATCAACCAATTCTGTTGCTAGGATGCAACTCTTATCTAGTCCAAGATTTGTTGTTGCGTGAAATCTATATTCTAACGTAGGTGCAAGCTGCATTGTACGTAGAAAGATGGAAATGATATACTGCCTGGAATAGTTACTAAACTATGAGAATTTTGTTACCGATCTCTCGGTACGAAAATAAAATAGGGAATAAATAGAAAAAGGTAAAACCATAATCATGGGATATTTTTAGCTTAAAGGTTTCTTTATGTGATAAGGGAAGAAGAAGAACTGCAACTTGAGGGAACCGAGCTCGTGGGAAAAAATCAAGTTGGAAGACCCTCCCAGTCTGCAGTTGCCTGGTTTCTCTGCCTTGAACATAGCACATAGCACTTACTTGTAGCGGCTGTTGCGCAACACTTATAGACATGTCGCGACGGTAGGATACAAGAACTTATCAATATTTTATTATCACATACAATTCTTTATACAGGGTTATTACAAATGATTGAAGCGATTTCACAGCTCTACTATAACTTTATTATTTGAGATATTTTCACAATGCTTTGCACACACATACAAAAACTGAAAAAGTTTTTTTAGGCATTCACAAATGTTCGATATGTACCCCTTTAGTGATTCGGCAGACATCAAGCCGATAATAAAGTTCCTCCCACACTCGGCGCAGCATGTCCACATCAATGAGTTCGAAAGCATCGTTGATGCGAGCTCCCAGTTCTGGCACGTTTCTTGGTAGAGGAGGTTTAAACACTGAATCTTTCACATAACCTCACAGAAAGAAATCGCAGGGGGTTAAGTCGGGAGATCGTGGAGGCCATGACATGAATTGCTGATCATGATCTCCACCACGACCGATCCATCGGTTTTCCAATCTCCTGTTTAAGAAATGCCGAACATCATGATGGAAGTGCTGTGGAGCACCATCCTGTTGAAAGATGAAGTCGGCACTGTCGGTCTCCAGTTGTGGCATGAGCCAATTTTCTAGCATCTCCAGATACACGTGTCCTGAAACGTTTTTTTCGCAGAAAAAAAAGGGGCCGTAAACTTTAAACCGTGAGATTGCACAAAACACGTTAACTTTTGGTGAATTGCGAATTTGCTGCACGAATGCGTGAGGATTCTCTACCGCCCAGATTCGCACATTGTGTCTGTTCACTTCACCATTAAGAAAAAATGTTGCTTCATCACTGAAAACAAGTTTCGCACTGAACGCATCCTCTTCCATGAGCTGTTGCAACCGCGCCGAAAATTCAAAGCGTTTGACTTTGTCATCGGGTGTCAGGGCTTGTAGCAATTGTATACGGTAAGGCTTCTGCTTTAGCCTTTTCCGTAAGATTTTCCAAACCGTCGCCCGTGGTACGTTTAGCTCCCTGATTGCTTTATTCGTCGACTTCCGCGGGCTACGCGTGAAACTTGCCCGCACGCGTTCAACCGTTTCTTCACTCACTGCAGGCCGACCCGTTGATTTCCCCTTACAGAGGCATCCAGAAGCTTTAAACTGCGCATACCATCGCCGAATGGAGTTAGTAGTTGGTAGATCTTTGTTGAACTTCGTCCTGAAGTGTCGTTGCACTGCTATGACTGACTGATGTGAGTGCATTTCAAGCACGACATACGCTTTCTCGGCTCCTGTCGCCATTTTGTCTCACTGCGCTGTCGAGCGCTCTGGCTTCAGCCGAACAAAACTTAATGAGTTTTTCTACGTATCTGTAGTGTGTCGTGACCATATGTCAATAAATGGAGCTACAGTGAATTTATGAAATCGCTTCAATCATTTGTAATAGCCCTGTATTTTTGATAACATTATTATTGCTCATCATAAAAAAACTAACCATACTGAACGCAACTGAAAAATTCGTCTCTGCCATCTCGCTTTCGTTATTTGCACTGCTGACCATTAAACCTGCAACACCAGTAAGGTGAAATTCAGCAAAGGTAAAATTGGCATGAAGAGTATTACACACTAGCTTATGGAATAATTAACATATTAAGACAAACATATAATGTAGCTAGGAGTAATGTCATACACATTTTGCATATCAGGAAAGATTATGCAGTTCGTCTCTCATTCGTAAGACGTATTTCAATGTTTTTCTCCGTGAGAATATCGTGTTATTCCTCGTGTAATAATACACAACTGGCCATTAAAATTGCTACGCCAAGAAGAAATGCAGATGACAAACTGGTATTTATTGGACAAATATACTATACTACAACTGACATGTGATTACATTTTCACGCAATTTGGGTGTATAGATCCTGAGAAATCAGTACCCAGAACAACCACCTCTGGCCGTAATAACGGCCTTGATGCGCCTGGGCATTGAGTCAAACAGAGCTTGGATGGCGTGTACAGGTACAGCTGCCCATGCAGCTTCAACACGATAACACAATTCATCAAGATTAGTGACAGGGTATTGTGACGAGCCAGTTGCTCGGTCACCATTGACCAGACATTTTCAATTGGTGAGAGATCTGAAGAATGTGCTGGCCAGGGCAGCAGTCGAACATTTTCTGTATCCAGAAAGGCCCATACAGGACCTGCAACATGCGGTCGTGCATTATCCTGCTGAAATGTAGGGTTTCGCAGGGATCGAATGAAGGGTAGAGCCACGGGTCGTAACACGTCTGAAATGTTACGTCCACTGTTCAAAGTGCTGTCATTGCGAACAAGAGGTGACGGAGACGTGTAACCAATGGCGCCGCATACCAACACGCCGGGTGATACACAAGTATGGCGATGACGAATACACGCTTCCAATGTGCGTTCACCGCGATGTCGCCAAACACGGATGCGACCATCATGATGCTGTACACAGAACCTGGATTCATCCGAAAAAATGACGTTTTGCCATTCGTGCACCCAGGTTCGTCGTTCACCATCGCAGGCGCTCCTGTGTGTGATGCAGCGTCAAGGGTCACCGCAGCCATGGTCTCGGAGCTGATAGTCCATGCTGCTGCAAACGTCGTCGAACTGTTCTTGTAGATGGTTGTTGTCTTGCAAACGTCCCCATCTGTTGTCTCAGGGATCGAGACGTGGCTGCACGATCCGGTACAGCCATGCGGATGAGATATCATCTCGACTGCTAGTGATACGAGGCCGTTGGGATCCAGCACAGCGTTCCGTATTACCGTCCTGCACCCATCGATTCCATGTTCTGCTAACAGTCATTGGATCTCGACCAACGCGAGCAGCAATGTCGCGATACGATAAACCGCAATCGCGATAGACTACAACTCGACCTTAATCAAAGTCGGAAACGTGATGGTACGCATTTCCCCTCCTTAAACGAGGCATCACAATTACGTTTCACCAGGCAACGCCGGTCAACTGCTGTTTGTGTGTGAGAAATCAGTTGGAAACTTTCCCCATGTCAGCACGTGGTATGTGTCGCCACCGGCGGCAACCTTGTGCCAATGCTCTGAAAAGCTAATCATTTGCATATCACAGCATATTCTTCCTGTGGGTTAAATTTCGCAGCTGTAGCACGTCATCTTCGTGGTGTAGCAATTTTAATGGGCAGTAGTGTAGAAACCAGCAGCCTGTGTCGGAAACTGATAACGACAGATTCGGGAATTACAGAGAATGTGGTTGATCATCCCGCTATATTTCTGCTCTCGTAGGTAGGGGTCCCACGGCTGACATGAGAATATGGACTCAACGGATGCAAGAGGGCACCATGTGCTCCCAAGCAACCATGCAACTAGCGCCCAAATGACAGATATTTTTACTGGGCCGTGCAGGGTCGTACAGCTACGCAATATACCTTGTACGAGAAATGAGATTGTTTGCATCAAGATCTGTATTCACATAGACAGTGCGAAGACGTTTGGATCACCAGGCTTGGCAGCTAGGCTATAGTGGCCATCATGAAAATAGGTACCTCAAGGTCATCTCATTGTCTTACAGCACTGACAGTTAGCGGTAATCTTAGATGTTACTAAAAATGCCGAAAAAATATTAGAGATATTTATTTTTAGTATAGAATATGATGCAGTACTTTCCAAAAGAAAGTTTTTGGCAACTACTACAACTGCTAAGATGGTCTTGTAAGCCGAAAACCGGTTAACACAACTGTAAACAAAAGCAAACTAGTACTTTTCATTTATAATTGCTACTATAAAGACTAAAAACTAATATCATAAGAAATTTTGAAAAAAAGAATAACTTTATACTTCAACTTGTTGATAAAACGAAACCACCGATATATTTGGACTGAAAAAATATATGAACATTCTGAAAGTTTTTTGATGCCAGCGTTACACATTTTATCATGAAATCATGAAAAAATTCCATGCAAAAAAATAAAATACCGTAAGAGTTGTGAAACTGTTCCACCTCTGTAACGGAAAATGTTATCACTGATGAATTTGCGTTCTGTTGGAGCCTGTAGAAACTTCCAGCGAGGAAGTTGTTAAGAAAGCTAAAAAATTAGATTTGGTAACATCTGAGACGTCATTATTGTAAGATGTCACCTATGAACACATTTTGTTCGCGAGAGACGTCGTGCACTGCCGTGCGCGAGTACATGCTTGCCGTTGCCGGTATTTTTGTTAGGACGGCTCTCCTTAATCCCAACGAGAATATCCCCTAACTGGAAAATTTTTTATCTGCAGTTCTTACTGACCGTTGGCCACTGCACCCATCACCCAAATCGGTGATAGACCATAGAAATGTAACTGCAGGTGTTTTCAGGCCACTACTTCCATTAAAGTCGAGCAAAATGTATTTGTGCATATGGTTCTGTCAAACACAACTTTTTTCGACGTATATTATAAGACTGTTTTCCTTGCCAAGCAATCAGTGTATAGAACACAAAACTTCGTTCTTGCAGCTGCATTTTTTCTGTATTCCTTTAACAATTTTTGTCCACCATTACCCTTTCTGAGTCATAAACGAAGTGAGTGGAGAACACAAGAACATATGTCTCTCAACCAGAATAATCTTTTTTTTTTTTTTTCACTGCGATCGCCCTGTGGCCGGCCGGAGTGGCCGAGCGGTTCTAGGCGCTACAATCTGGAACCGCACGACCGCTACGGTTGCAGGTTCGAATCCTAGCTCGGGCAACGAGTGCAAGAATTATCAGCAGCAGGTTTCCCTCTACGGGAAAGATTTTGTAGGTGGCTTTTGCACCATCTCATCACAATTGTTACCAGTCCTCTTTACCGACAAATCAACCTTCACCAGAACTGGCATCATCAAATTGCTTAATCGTCTTCTGTGGACTATAGACAATCCTCAGGGAATAGTTTAGGCATGTCATTAGCACTGGTTCAGCATCAATATGTGGGCAGGGATTCTTGGCGACAATCTCGGCCTCTTCACGACGTGAATACCCGGCCATTCTGCTGCTTACAGTACGCTGCGTGAGTCACTCAGCCTGCAGCACACAAGGAATACAAGGCACATGGTCAGAAGAAATTTCATTCGTCAGTGCCATCTACTGTGGCAACGATGCATTTCCGGACTCATGTTCTTCGGACCTTTTTTCCTCTATTTACAGTCAGGAATCCGTTCCTGCAGTTTGTCTGTTTTATTACTGTTCACTCTGTAAATTTAATTATTTGCTACGCTTCCTGGTGTTGCAGATCTAATGACCAGCAGCGTTTTTTCCTTGAAAATTAAGGATACTTAAGTCCTACCATACACCTTAACAGTTACGTACAGCTTACGTTTACGGCACTTCGAAACTTTCAGAATAAAATCAAACTGGAGTTATACACAATGAAAAGGTGAAATGAGCGGGGATGTGGGAGTCATAAGGGAGTGAACGCGTTCTTGAAAGAAAAAGATTCCGCAACTTTATTTAACGCAAACAGTTTAGTAAACGATACTTTAGATTATTCAGTTAAGCAAATGTAAATGATTATTAAACTGTATAAAATACATCAAATACTGTTAACACGAAAAAGGCGCCAAAAATGTATGATTGTCTAACACCCAAACAAATCTTTAAAAGCCCTAGTAAGTAAAGTTCCAGCTTAACATGAAAATTTATCTAAAAAACCAATGATTTAAACATACAATTTAACATCAAAATTATTTAAAAGGGTGACAATGATTGGATCAAAAGTTGCTATTAACAAAATGTTTCGCAGGTACCAGTAAAAAGATAGTTTAACGCCATAAAGCCTTTAAAAACAACAAAGATCTAATTATATAACGTAACATCAAAAATTTATTTTAATGGCACCAGTAATAAAATAGTCTAGCATCAAAAACCTTTAAATTTCTGCAGACCAAATTAAACAATGTAGTATTAAAATTTATTTTACGAGCGTCAATAATTAGAACAAACACTGTACCGGTCCATGGATTTAAACTTAATACAACCGCTACTTCCAATGACGTATGTTAAATTACAACTCAGATTTTATGCCGAGTAAGAACACCTAGCTCTCGACCTCAAAACTTTGCCTAGAAGCTGACATTAACATTCGATATCGCTCGCAAAGGTCGTCCCACTAGTTTTATTTTAGTTTCTCGTTGTGCACAGTGTCAGCCATATTGTGTATGATATGTGCACGTATCCTGTATTACAATAACTGATCTATAAGACCAGGAATATGTTTTTTTTTTTACGACGACATGTCACAGACAGGTCAGACATATTTTATCATTTCAGCATGCACTGTAGAATGGGTACAAAACCGAAATCATGACTGTGTAAAATAAGTGAACAATTAACAGTTAATTGGCGGAAATTCCTTCCAAAAAATTCTATGCGACTTTCGTCCCAGACGAAAGAAAAATTACTGAATTGTATTAGGCAGTATTATGGTCGGTATGGTTGGCAAAGGTGAATTTACAGGGATATGAGGTTGGTACGAATTAAGGCAGGCAGGAACACAGAGCAAGTCAGCACTGAATGGCTGCAAAAGCTGGAATGGTGCCTACAATATGCATTCGTACACATATTATGTGTATTCCTGTACAGAGGAGATATTTTTTGAAAGACGCTTGCCTCGTGTCGGCGGATAAATACATTATTGTAGTGACTGTGTTGTTCAGAATACG
The DNA here is from genome assembly GCF_023864345.2 of Schistocerca serialis cubense. Classification (NCBI taxonomy): domain Eukaryota; kingdom Metazoa; phylum Arthropoda; class Insecta; order Orthoptera; family Acrididae; genus Schistocerca; species Schistocerca serialis. The sequence continues at coordinate 337,954,661 of NC_064638.1, forward strand.
ATGCAGGCGTGCCTGAAGGAACATTACATAATACTTCTGAACAACACAGGCACTGCAATATCGTACACATCAGATCGGTCCAAACACTACTTTTTGCCAGCTTGACTATTAGATGTGCTTTAGGCATGACGAATAATTACGAGTTTGAAGTTTTCATCATAAACGCGACGAATCCCTAAGATTGTTGATGAACTACGGACGTTACCGCTCTTTGGTCAAAACGGAATTTTACTTTTTGAGCATTATGATAGTCACTACCGAAATGAAATGTCAAGAATCCGAGACTGTTTATTGTTACCTGTTATACAATAATTTCCATAAAGTCGCAAAATCTAAGACGCGATCTGAACGAGAAGGAGACGAACCGCATTCGCGCTTCTGTCAAGCAACCGCTTACTACAGTACGTGTTTTTTCAATCGTGTTTCTAGCCAGCGGAACTCTACGTGACAGTGACTTCATCACGAGATCGCAGAACCCGACCGGTGCTGACGTTGGCGGCGTTCCCTGTAAATCACTGTGCCGGCGACGCCTGACAGGCTGTTTCCTTTGGCCACGCCTGGGAACAGTGGTTTTACGTGCCAGCCCACAAGCACATTTCTGTGACTGACCACTGGTCTTATGCAGCTGTCAAATTGCTACCACACGCTAAATCAGTCTCAGTGGCTCATGTCCCACCTCTGAGAATCCACCCACACGTCATAGTGCCAATTGCCGATGAAGAACCACGTATCGAAAAATAAAATTGAGAAAATTTCATCTGAAGTGGATTGAAAGTTAATGGTAGATAATGGCCGTCGACACTAGTGCTTCAGTTTGACACTTAAGTTAATTTCTTTTCTGCATAGTGTGAAAGTTTGTATATAAAACACTAAGCTTTATTTTGTCTACTTTGGAATATTATTTGATGTTTAAATGAAAGTATTTTATGATAGGATGGAAAGAATTATTAAAATATACTGTTGTTGCAAATTCTCTGATCGCAGCCACTTATTTAAGGAACTTTCATTTTGCGTAAACTATTATTTATTTACAAGTGCACCTATTTCGCTTTTGTAGCGGTTTTTGTGCTTCAGAATAACGACGTGGCTTTAGCTGTTTACGTACATAAACTAAATCTTCATACTAGTAAACCAGATTCTGAAATGATAGTTTCACGCTTTACCTTGAAGTCAACCAACGAATATTGTTAACTAAAGCATTTCACACAAAGAAATGAAAACTCCTTATCATCTACTGAAACGAAACTGAATGGTGACGTTTCCGATAACTTAAATGATAAGAGTGATAAGATAGTTTGTGATATTATCAAAAGAGCAACACTTCAACAACATTCTGACTTCAACAAAGTACCCAACACGTTAAGATAACAACTGTGGTACTTCGCACCTTTCTAACTAGCATTATTTACGGATGAAGCATAGGCTATTTGATTTGAATTACTGAGCTGAGATTTCATGAACGGAGACAGCTAAAGATAGTCTACATACCAGATGCGTTAAAATTACAACTACAATGATATAATTGTTTTGTTTAGTATTTGCTTTGGAGACAGCTAAAGATAGTCTACATACCAGATGCGTTAAAATTACAACTACAATGATATAATTGTTTTGTTTAGTATTTGCTTTATATACTGTGATCAGCCAGAAAATTGTGACCATTCACGTAATAGCCGATATGTCTGCTTTCGCATTATGTCCGCTTTTGGCACGGAAAACAGCGGGGACGCGACGCGGCATGGAAACAGTGACGCCTTGGTAGGTTGCTTTAGTGAGCTGGCACCACATCTGCACACACATCTCATTTAATTCCCGTGAATTCCGAGGTAGGGGCGATGGGCTCTGACGCCACGTTAAGTCACATCCAAGATGTGTTTGATCGGATTTAGATCTGGTGAGTTGGCGGCCAGCACATCAACTGGATCTCGCCACTGCGTTTCTCGAACCACTCCATCACACTCTGGGCCTTGCGTCATGGCGCATTATCTTGCTGAAAAATGCCACCAGCGTCGGGAAACACGATCATCATGAAGGGGTGTACATGGTCTGCAACCAACGTAAGATATTCCTTGGCCGTCACGGTGCCTTGCCCAAGCTCCACTGGGCCCTTGGATGGCCATGTGTATGTTCTTCAGAGCATAATGGAGCCACCACCAGCTTGTCTCCCTCCCGCAGTAAATGTGTCAAGGAGCAATTACCTTGGAAGACGACGGATTCGCATTCTCCCATCGGCATGATGAATAAGGTATCGGGATTTATCACACCACGCGATCCTCTGCCACTGCGGCAACGTCCAGTGCCGATGGTCGCGTGTCCATTTCGGTGTTCGAAATCGTGGTGTTAAGAAACTTTATAGAAGTTCTGCAAGGTTCGCAAGAGAGCTTCTGTAAAGTTTGGAAGGTAGGAGACGATATACTGGCAGAAGTAGAGCTGTGAGGACGGGCCGTGAGTCGTGCTTGGGTAGCTCAGATGGTAGAGGACTTGCCCGCGAAAGGCAAAGGTCCCGAGTTCGAGTCTCGGTCCGGCATACAGTTTTAATCTGCCAGGATGTTCCATATCAGCGTACACTCCGCTGCTCATTCTCGTGGTGTTAACATTGGCACATGCATGGCTCGTCGGCTGCGGAGGCGCGTGTTCGCTGCACTGTGTGTTGAGACACACTTGTACTCTGCCCAACATTAAAATTCACGGCCTGTCCTGTTTTACCAGTATGTCCAGGCTACGACGTCCGACATTCGTAATGAGGGTGGCCGTCCAACCCCACGACATCTGGACGCGGTTTCACCCTGGTTTCGCCACGTGTTGAAGACACTCGCCACACCACTCCTCCAACATCTGACAAGTTGTGGAGAGCCTCCGAGCCATCATAATATGCCGTCGGTAAAACTCACACAGACAGCGTGCCTTCCCCATTCTACAGACGTACAGCAGTCTCACTGATGCTACATGCACCGTGTTTGTGTCCGACTAGCAGTCATTTCTCGCCGGGTTACGCTGTTATAGGCTAGACGGTTAATATCGATAGCAGGTCGGTGATCATAACGTTATGGCTTATCAGTGTATGTATAAAGTGGTTGCACTGAATTAGTGATCTGAGTTTCAGGATATAAATAACATTTTCGCTTACTTCGAAACGATGCTTTGTTTACACACTAAGCACATATGTAGATAATTCTTAAGGAAGTTGTATGTAGTAGAGGCATTTTCTAGTTTTCTCATAACGGAATAAAATTTGAGTTTTTCTCTTGAGTTTGCAATGTATTTTAGGAGAGGGAGTTGGAAAATACGTTTCCCCTGTCGTCTGTGGGCAGAGAGTTGTGTGATATGGGCAAAAGACGGTGAACGGGCACGTGCAAGACACCGATACACCACTGGGTAGAGGTCGACCGCAATCAAGCAGATGGCGCTGTCGCAGTGCCTGCGCTAAGTGGAGACCAGCCGTTCAGTCCTTTCCTAGATCTGTGCAGAGAAGGTGCGTTTTGGAGTCGTGGTCACAGGCGGAAGTGACCTGTTATCCGCTATGAATGGGCACGTGGAGTATCAAAAATGGCTCTGAGCGCTATGGGACTTAACATCTATGGTCATCAGTCCCCTAGAACTTAGAACTACTTAAACCTAACTAACCTAGGGACAGCACACAACACCCAGCCATCACGAGGCAGAGAAAATCCCTGACCCCGCCGGGAATCGAACCCGGGAACCCGGGCGTGGGAAGCGAGAACGCTACCGCACGACCACGAGATGCGGGCGTGGAGTATCAGGCACAGAAATTCATAACCGCCTTGTTGAGGTGTATGGGTCAGGTGTGATGTCGAGGCAAATGATGCGGAGGTAGTGCCAGCAATTCAGTAATGGACGTCAGGAAGTGCAGGACATACCGAGACCTGGACGGACGCGCACGGCCACTACAGATGCAAATGTCAGGAAGGTGGATGACATGATTAAAGCGAACCGGCGTATCACCATCGATGGAGTAGCGGCAGAACTTGGAGTCGGACATGAGCGAGCTCACAAGATCATCCACGACATTGTTCGATGCAGAAAGGTGTCAGCAAGATGGGTGCCCCGCCATCTGACCCCGACACACATGGAAGAACGCATGGCTTTCAGTCTGGGACAACTCGTGCGTTACCATGAATCTGGCAATGACATTCTGTTTCGGATTGTGAGGTGGAATGAAACGTGGGTCCACCATTATACGCCCGATTCGAAGGCCTCATCCATGGAGTGGCAACATCCGTCATCACCTGTACGAAAGAAGTTTAAAAGCACTTCATCTGCAGGTAAAGTGCTACTCACCGTTTTCTGGGACGCCAAAGGAGTTTAGCTGCTGGACTTTCTGGAGGATGCGACAATCAATGCTGCGCGGAACTGTGCCACTCTGTCGAAATTGAAAGAGGCGATTCGGAAAAAGCGGCCTCCCCTCTCAGATCTGGCGTTCTGGTGTTGGATGACAATGCAGGACCACACACGGCGACGGCAATGCAAAACCATATTGCAACTCTGGGTTGGGAGCGCCTACACCATCCGCCTTACAGTCCGGATCTCGCACCAAGTGACTCTCGGCCAAGAAGACTCTCGGCGGAAGGCACTTTGGCAGTAATGCTGACGTCAAACAAGCCGCTCAACGCTTTTTCTGTATGCAACGCCCTGATTTTTTCCTGGAAGGCTTTTAGAAGCTTATGAAGCGGTATGACAGATATCTCAATCTACATGGAAATTATGAAGAAAAATAAAGATGTGTCTTATCTTTAATGTCTCATTCTCTTTTTTTTCCTTTTACACATAACTTTGACCACAGTCGACAGGTAAACTTATTTTCCAACTCCCTCTCGTAATTTACTTGGCACCAGAGTTCTTAACGCCACCGATCTAACATACAAATGTACCTTATAATATAATTATGTTTGCATATGTAATTATGACGGCGTTGGGAGAGCCAGTCCTGACAAAACTCTACCATCTGGTGAGCAAGATGTATGAGAAAGGGGAAATACCCTCATACTTCAAGAAGAATATAATAATTCCAATCCCAAAGAAAGCAGGTGTTGACAGATGTGAAAATTACCGAACTATCAGTTTAATAAGTCACAGCTGCAAAATACTAACGCGAATTCTTTATACACGGATGGAAAAACTGGTAGAAGCCGACCTCGGAGAAGATCAGTTTGGATTCCATAGAAATATTGCAACACGTGAGGTAATACTGACTCTACGACTTATCTTAGAAGAAAGATTAAGGAAAGGCAAACCTACGTTTGTAGCATTTGTAGACTTTGGGAAAACTTTTGACAATGTTGACTGGAATACTCTCTTTCAAATTCTAAAGGTGGCAGGGGTAAAATACAGGGAGCGAAAGGCTATTTACAATTTGTACAGAATCCAGATGGCAGTTATAAGAGTCGAGCGGCATGAAAGGGAAGCATTGGTTGGGAAGGGAGTGAGACAGGGCTGTAGCCTCTCCCCGATGTTATTCAACCTCTATATTGAGCAAGCAGTAAAGGAAACAAAAGAAAATTCGGAGTAGGTATTACAATCCGTGGAGAAGAAATAAAAACTTTGAGGTTTACCGATGACATTGTAATTCTGTCAGAGACAGCAAATGACTTGGAAGAGCAGTTGAACGGAATGGACAGTGTCTTGAAAGGAGAATATAAGATGAACATCAACAAAAGCAAAACGAGGATAATGGAATGTAGTCGAATTAAGTCGGGTGGTGCCGAGGGAATTAGATTAGGAAATGAGACACTTAAAGTAGTAAAGGAGTTTTGCTATTTGGGGAGCAAAATAACTGATGATGGTCGAAGTAGAGAGGATATAAAATGTAGACTGGCAATGGCAAGGAAAGTGTTTCTGAAGAAGAGAAATTTGTTAACGTCGAGCACAGATTTAAGTGTCAGGAAGTCGTTTCTGAAAGCATTTGTATGGAGTGTAGCCCTGTATGGAAGTGAAACATGGACAAGAAGAGAATAGAAGCTTTCGAAATGTGCTACAGAAGAATGCTGAAGATTAGATGGGCAGATCACATAACTAATATGGAGGTACTGAATAGAACTGGGGAGAAGAGGATATTGTGGCACAACTTGATAAGAAGAAGGGACCGGATGGTAGAACATGTTCTGAGGCATCAAGGGATCACAAATTTAGCGTTGGAGGGCAGCGTGGAGGGTAAAAATCGTAGAGGGAGACCAAGAGATGAGAGTACACTAAGCAGATTCAGAAGGATGTAGGTTGCAGTAAGTACTGGGAGATGAAGAAGCTTGCACAGGATAGAGTAACATGGAGAGCTGCATCAAACCAATCTCAGGACTGAAGACAACAACAACAACTACATGCATTATTAGAACATAGATTTCAAATAGAATGGCGAGACGATGTTGAAATTGTAAAGTTCGAACGAATGATAGATTTCAGTTAGAATTTCGAGCCGATATTAACATTGTAAATACCGATCGACCGTTAATACAATGTAATGAAATTGCGAAACAGAATGGATCGTAAAAATGGATGCATATATTTAGCTCTGGGTTGACATTACTGTAATTGATATTGGTAAAATAGGACGTATTTGAGTAGAAACTTCGCGACTGAAAGAAACTGCAGTCAACAGAGCGTAAATTACGTGTCGACTATTACTTCCAAAGTGCAGCATTAATGTTGCACTTTATGTCTTTAAACTTCATTCCCAGCGTGACGTTGCCGTCAAGAGTCCAGAGGTAGCGTTAAATTACCTGCAGATTCTTCGGAAAAAATAAAATTCCCATCGAATTAACAGAATAACTGGCAAGAATACGCTCATGAATAGTTTATTTAGAGACACTTACCTAGAATCGAGTAACTTCTTCTTTCTCTCTGATGTCAGTAGGTGCTCATCGTAGCGCTGGCTCCGTGTACAACGCTAACGCTGGCAGCCGAAATGATGCATGATAGCTCTACCGCCGTCTACCTCTATAGAATGTTGCTCAAAGCCAGGCGCTAATCCAGGGTTCGCTTTGGAAAAGCAACCATTATTATTCTCTGCTTCCGCTCAAATATAACTTCCTGTCACGCTTAATTGGAATATGCCTGTAATTTTAGTAACAACAACATTAAAATGTATAAAACATTTTAATGTAATAATAATAATACTAATAATAATTTGTTTACGTCGTTGCTTAGTACATCGCTTTAGTATAAGGTCCAAAAAATTGGAACTCATAGAAACATTGCTTGTTAAAAGCATACGTCAGAAAATTTGAGAAGTTGATGTATCCCACAGTTATTTTAAGAACTACGATAACAACAGACTCTCACAAATCCATATAATATTGAAGTGTGTAACGTCCCCTTAGAAAAATTATAAATTACTGTGCTGATGAACCTCTTACGTTATTTGATTTTCAAACAGCTGAGCAAAACTGAACGTACTCAGACGTTTTTCTGTTTACTTATTCTGACCATCACTAAACTGACACACAAAATTTTTTATTAGCGCAGCGCAATCTGACTTTCAATACTCCCTACAAAAAAATGACCCTAACTAACCATAACCTATACCTTTCATGAATCACTTGCTTCACAAAAATCTTCGTTACAGCGACTGCCAATACTGCCAGCTAAATGAAAGATTCTAGCTACTGAAGGCAGTAACTACTGATAGGCATAGTTAGCAAATGAAAGATTTTGATAGAGAACAAACAATGTAGTTAACTTAATAGTGCTCAAAAGTCATAATAAATATATATATATCAGTTCATGACATCCAGTCTTACAAATTTCCTTTTTCTGAGGGACACACGTCCAGATCGTCTGCTCTCAAAACTCTGCCTTCTCTCTCCCCACATCCACCACTGCTTGCGGCTCACCTCCAACTGTGCAACGCTACGCGCTGTTCCAATCCAACTGCCCAACACTACAATCGTGAATATTCCAACAATGTCAACCAGCCACAGACTGCACACAGCACAGTCAGTGATTTTCATACAGAGCGCTAGGTGACGTTACCAACAAAAAAACCTAAACAACCTACTTACAAGTGCTTACCCACAGTCATTAGGATTTTACTAACCACAACGACTTAAGTCTCCAGACCATCTGTTACGCCCCAGAATAGTATCCCCAGCAGACACTAACAATTCGTCCAGGTTCTACCTTCGTGGCTCCCAGAAGCCCAACTGCCTGTGTTAGTGACCAGTAGACTGCCAGCTGGGGGAAATGCTGATCGAGTTGCGGCGAAGATGGAAGCTATCGCTGTACAGGAGAACAACCGAGTGCCCAAGTCTGCGAGCGAAGCAAAATGACGCCGTGTAAGCCAAGAGATACCGTCATACTAGTGACAAAGCAGAGTTTCGAAGAAAGGCTACGTACAACGCAATTTTATTCAGGTGTCGAGCCAGCAAAAAAAAAAAAAAAAAAAAAAAAAAAAAAGGTTCAAATGGCTCTGAGCACTACGGGACTTAACATCTGAGGTCATCAGTCCCCTAGAACTTAGAACTACTTACACCTAACTAACCTGAAGACGTCACTCACATCCAAGCCCGAGGCAGGATTCTAACCTGTGACTGTAGCAATCGCGCCTAGAACCGCTCGGCCACCGGTTGAGCCAGCAGAAGATAACATTTGAAAGATGAAGTTGCGGAAGTCTGAAGTCACTAGGAGAGTTTACAGCGAAGTAAAAACCGGGACACATGATGCGATAGCCGTCACCACCGCCACAGAGCGCACAGGAAGCGCTAATATAAATACCCCAGCCTTCTTATCAAATGTGAGTGCCGGTTTCTGTTGCTGACGGCCGACTGCCCAATGTGTAGTCTCAGCTCGGGTGACAGATGGATCTATACAGTGAGAGAGGAGACTATGTAGGTCGAACTTTAGCACGCCTAGCTGTATTCAGTCGTCTAAGGAGCCGCGAGTCCTGTTATCAGCTTTCGAGGCAGCACTGCTGGGGCACGAAGGGCACTGCTGAAGCACTGATCTGACCGGAATGCTGTCAGTCATCCGCCTTCAAGAAATTGACCACCACTGCAGCTCATCCCATTCCTGTGGCAGACACCAACGCTGTTGACTCCTATCTATTAAGCAGAGGTTGAGAGCCAATGAATGCTTCAGGCGGACCTGGGTCGATATTCCTGAGTGTAAATCTTCCACGTTCGCGGGAACAGTTTGGAGATCGATTCGTAGAGCTAGAGGCTGCTGGTTCCGTGTTGCTGCGTCGGCCGCATTGCTGCGTGTCGGCTGCTTGCCGGCTTTCCTTCACTGACGAGGCACTGTTCCACCAGTCTGACTACGGCTCAGCACTTCGGAAGACAATTCTCCATTACTTAGTAATATATGCGTTTTGTCGGTGAAGTTTCTTTGGCACTGTCGAGCGCAGTCAAGAAGTTACCACAGCATCCCGCCCGATTCACTCCTGGCGACTGTGGGAATTTGGGACTGGATCTCTATATATCGCTAAGTGAGAGTGAAAATGAGGAGAATGTTATTTATTTCTGTCGATCCCGCCTACACTCGGTAAAGTCACTCATATTTTACTTTTATTGGTGGAGGATCTTTTCATTTCTCTCTTCTCTTACTCATCTTCCTGTGGTTGCCTGTTTTCACATACCGTGTCGGATTTATTGTTGTATACCTTCAGCCGGCTTTATCACTGGCGGTAAAAATGGATGAAATGGCTCCAGTCACTATGGGACATAACATCTGAAGTCATCAGTCCCCTAGACATAGAACTACTGCATGGGGGCTTAATTATTTTAAATTTGAAAATAATTTTTAATTTTGGTGGCTGTATGTCCGATTACGCTGTGTCTCGTAAACGGTTGGCCCTGACTAGTATTATTACGCAATCTGACTGCATGGAACAACAACAAAGAATGAAATGAAATTTTCCGTTAACACAATTAATTAATTAAGTCCCCAGCAACTATAAAACCTACGAAACCGAAGCACAAGTGTAATTGTTCTGTGTGTGGGAGTGTGACTCAACGTACACATCTGGCACGGTTCTTCTTCAACAAGACAAGAAATTTTAAATACCATTTATACTGGAGTAACTAAAAAAGAGAAATACTATAATTTCGTAAGGAAAGCAGAATTACACTCTAATACAAGAACACAAGCCAGATGCTTTGTTGACTGAACCTGTAATGACGCATTATTTAAGACATTGAGATAATAAAAAGAAATGGAAATTTTTTTTTTCTTTTACCTTCATATATTGACGAAAAGCACTCTAATCATTACAATATTTCCACACCGACTCGTTACTATCACATCTCAACAAGAACTTTTCAGTATCACATCTCAGCAAGCACTATCTGCTACGAGTTCTCAACAAGCACTGACTACTACGAGTTCTCCCCAAGCACTGCCAGTGGAGGCGGCTGATTAATACTCTTTGGCGCAATCTCTGGCGCTGTGGCTCAGTGTAGCCACCTTTCATATGCCCTTCCTCCACGGGCTAGAATTTGATGGTATTTTTGCCAGCATTGGTGGTGAAAATACCACCAAATTCGTCCACAAAAATACAGACAAAAATAAAAGATAATATTAATACCTAAATATCACATAATTAGTTAAAATTTTGGCTTTGCACTGACCTTTCAATAACCTAATATATAAAATACAGTAAGCAATACAAATTCTTTCATACATGTGACTTTACATAATAGTTCACACAATACACAAAAAATCAGTTTATACAAATGTTCACATAAAATGCTTTGAATGATTAGTTCCAGCAGTAGCACCCAGCAATGGTCAACAGGAGCAAACACCAACAAGTGACATCATTCAGCCGAAGCAGTTCCATTAGTGGCACCCAGCATTGTTGAACAGGTGCAGAAACCAACAAGCGACATTATTTCAGTACAAGCAGTCCATCAGTGGCACCCAGCAATGTTGAGCAGGTGTAGACAGCAATAAGTCACATTATTTCAGTAAAAAACAGTCCATCAGTGGCACCCAGTAATGTTGAGCAGGTGCAGACACCAACAAGTGACATCACTCAGCAGAAACAGTTCCATTAGTGGCACCCAGCATTGTTGAACAAGTGCAGACACCAACAAGTGACTTCATTTCAGTAGAAGCAGTTCCATTAGTGGCACCCAGTAATGTTGACAGGTGCAGACACCAACAAGTGACTTCATTTCAGTAGAAGCAGTTCCATTAGTGGCACTCAGCAATGTTGAGCAGGTGCAGACACCAACAAGTGACATAATTTCAATAGAAGCAGTTCCATCAGTGGCACCCAGCAATGTTGAACAGGTGCAGACACCAACAAGTGACATCATTTCAGTAGAAGCAGTCCATCAGTGGCACCCAGCATTGTTGAACAGGTGCAGACACCTACAAGTGACATCATTTCAGTAGAAGCAGTCCATCAGTGGCACCCAGCAATGTTGAGTAGGTGCAGACACCAACAAGTGACATTATTTCAGTAGAAGCAGTCCATCAGTGGCACCCAGCACTGTTGCGTAGGTGCAGACACCAACAAGTGACAGTATTTCAGTAGAAGCAGTCCATCAGTGGCACCCAGTAATGTTGAGCGGGTCCAGAGAGCAGTCCATAATATTCACTATCACTGATCACACTGTTCATCAGAGTTTATTAGCAGAAATTAAACATGTCCTAGTGGCACCAATCATGTAGAAAAAGTACAAGTAACAGTCCATAATATTCACTATCCTAATCACACAGTTCATCAGCAGAAATTAATCATTTCTAAGTGGCACCCACTATGTTGAAGAAGTGCAGGTAACAGTCCATAATATTCACTATCAGTAATCAGACAGTTCAGGCATGAACAATAGTTTGAATCCACATACAAATGCTTTTACACTAAACATACATATCATAACAAACACACAAATGATGTCAGATAATTGTCATATTAACTATTACAAATACACAAATACCAGTAAACCTATAATATTTATGGGTGTCAGTGCAAGCCACTACAAACAAATAAAATAATATTTAGGAGATAGGTGGGTAGGATTAGGAAAGGAAAACACACAAAACACACTCACTCATCTTTCATCCACATTAAGTACTACTGTGTAATTGAATAGTGTTAACTGTGTAAATGCAATTCTGTCAAAATTTGATGTTCATCATGTGTATCAAGTAGTAGTGGCAGCAATGTATAACAGTCAATAATAGTTAAGTCAACGTCATAGTCATCATGTCAAGACCAATGTTTGCCAAGCCAGATCAAAATGTACGGTTGCTGAACAACTGTCAGTGAGCCAAGATATGCAATTACTTCCTCTCTTCAAAAAAAAGTATATACTGCTTAGTGATTTAACAAAGTGTGTGTATAGACTATCTTCCTTCCACTTTAGTGCTCTAGTCTGCTATCTTCATCCTCCTTGTTCCATATAGACCAACAAAAAAAAAAATATGCACCTCACTTACTTTACCTCTTATCCAACAAAACTCCAATAATCATCAGCATCACATAATCTCAATACTTCAATAATACCTCTTACGTCGATACATATAAATCTTATCATCAATATCATTTACCTTACCTCTTGTCCACAAAAACTCCAATAATCATCAACTTCATATAATCTCAATACCTCAATAATACCTCTTCAATACGTCGATACATATAAACCTTATTACCAATATCATTTCACTTCCATGACAACTCTTTCCTCTAGTCAGTCCCCTCGAACAAGTACAGATAAAATCCTAATGCAAACCTCATCATCCTATACAATCCGAGGACACATTGTCAACACACAACCTCTGTGTAATCCATCTGACCCAAATCTTCTACTCATTATGAATTATAAACAAAAGAAATGCATACATGACCTCTAACAGATTTTAGTTCGAATAACTCTCAGTAATTAAGTACGATTACGGAGTGTGAATGATCATAATATTTCACAGTGTGTACACCACTTCAAGAATCATGGCAAACAGAAGCAAACATGTGGAGTATTTCTTGTGTCAAGTGTCACTTCCTATTTCAATTGATCACGAAAAATGCAGTGTAATAACTGTCAATGGTCTAAACCTAGTTTTGGTATGTCATGTCGTTAGCTTACTTCCTATTAGCATAAATTTATACAGCTTCCACAAAACCTCCAGCTCATGTGACTTCTATGAAGTTTCTTGTACTAATGTCGTTTATGTCGAATTATAGCAGTTCATTTTCCTATCTTAAAAATATAAGGCACTGAGCATAAGCAAAACATGCAATAGCGAGTAGATATACCAGTAGAGAACAGAATGTCAACAAGTGGATGCCGCACAATTCTTACAACGAGGCTCTGCCAAGCGAACAATCTATAATTAATACAATAATGTGACCTAAACTCTATGTTCATACAGAGTATATCAGCATTTCTATATACCAAATTAAAGAGTAGTTATGACAACAAAACAGAAATGTGTAAATATGCAATCCATAAGCAAGGCAGCAAATATGTTATCTAACATAATAAACAGGTCATTAGCATCATATCAGCATAAGCAAATAAATGTTAATATGTAATCTTAATAAGTAAACATGAAGGCGCAAGCAGATAAATCACAAAGTATAACTTACATACCTAACCACATCAGCACAATTAATCAGGTGACAATTATAATTTAAATAAATAAGCACAGCAGGCACATAATTAAAAAAATATGACATCAGTGAAAAAGCAGTGCAGCCAAGCGATGCATAATATATACAAATAACAACCCTGTTCATTAATAAAACATTGACAAAAATCAGCAAATGTACGCAAGCACATCGCTTCACAAGTAAATTCATAGAACATGAAATTAGCACAAAGTATGAATCACGTAATCACGAGCAGCAAATTACGTCTAAAGTACGTACCTAAGTGGAAATTTGTTACCTGAAAAATAAACTCAATTAATAGTTACCTTTTTAGTTTATTAGTTTCTTCTTGGAAATTACATTCTTTCCGAAATTTTCTCGATAGCAAGTCCTCTTAACGTCGGAGACACACAGAATTTACCTGAAGTTCTTAAATATTTTATAGAACCGTATCCTGAAAAATACTGAACGTCAATAACATAGTTCATTAAGTCACTATAGCTTTATACTGAATTTAGTCGGAGAAATTAGACTGTGTATTTGTTTACGGCTGTCAGTGCATTCGCACTGAGCGCTCGATCAGCTGTAGGCGCGTGACGTAGGAAGCAATTGTTTGCGGTCAACGACTGCCTTGTGCGGCGCGCAGACTTGACTGTTGCTTTGAGCTTATGCCGCCGCCAAAACACAGCGCGGTATCCTTGTATTCTCTGCATGTTTACGTAAACTGTTGGTTTCTCGAAAGTATGTCATTCCACAAAAATTTTGACTTTAGATATATGATGTATTCCCTTAGAGCGTCGAGATTTAAGAGTTTCTACTTCAACAGTGTTATCATGTATAATTTTGCGAATTCTATATGGACCGTTATAAAGCAGAAAAAATTTGCGACACAAGCCTTTTCCTGTATGAGACAAACGATGAGACTTAATTAACACCTTTTTGCCAACTGAAAAAGTTTTTAAACGACCAGGACGTTTAGCTGATTTCTCTCTTCTAGCAGCCGCAGATGCAATATTTTCTAGAGCCAGGTTGACAACTTCAGAATGCCGCAGTTTCCGTGTAGGCGGAAAAGGAACGATTTCAGAAATGCGATTTGTCGGTGCTTTGTTTTTTAATATCAGTATCGGCGGTAAAGAAGTTGAGTCATTAGGAAGTTCATTCAGAATGTTTTGAAAAATATGAAGATACTGATCCCACGTTCTGTGATTCTAATGACAATAAAGACGACACAATTTATTGATTTCCTTCATCCATCTCTCTGAAGCGTTAGATTGAGGGTGAAAAAGTGAAATGAAAATTGGTTTAATCTTACGACGCCGTAGAGTACGAAGCCAAATTTTAGAACGAAACTGTGATCCATTATCTGATATAACCTTATCAACATGACCAACTTCTTTAAGAAAATGTTTGATGAAAGCATTAGATACTGAACGAGCTGTTGCTTTGCGTAACGGTGTTAAACACACATATTTTGATGTCAACTCCACTGCTACGAAAATGTACGCAAAACCATTAGTAGAACGAACCACTGGACCGAACAAATCAACTGCAGCCATGTCCTTTAATTTCGCTGGAATGATAGGAAACAACGGTGCTCTGTGAGAAATTGTTGGCGGCTTAGCCTTTTGACATAATTTGCATTTGGCCAGAACAGATCGAATACGTTTTTCCATATTACTGAAGTAGCAATTTTCTCGTAATTTATGAAAGCATTTTCTAGGTCCAAAGTGTGCATAACTGAAATGCGTATACCAAATCAGCTTATTAACCCACTCATCAGGAATACAAACTAACCAAACAGAGTTGTCGACCGATTTTCGTTTAAAAAGAATGTCATTGCGAACTGAATAGCATCTAGTTTCTCTGGATCAGGAGGAATACCTTCTGTAGAAAGAATGTGACCAAGAAATTTCACCTGAGAACGACCAAATTCAGATCTTTCCAATTTCACTGTAATGCCAACTCTTGCAAAAATACGTAATACTGAATCCAAAATTTTGTTGTGCTCACTCCAAGAACGTTTAGCAATAAGAATATCGTCAACATATGAAGTAATATTGTCACGAAGATAAACAGGTAAAATTTCGTTTAAGCTACGAATGAATGCTGCAGAAAATATAGTAAGTCCAAACGGTAATTTCCGAAGTCACTTTTGGGTAAATTAGTCATATCAGGTTATTGTTTACTTACTCTCTAGATAGATTGATAGTCGAAGAGTTGTTTTGACAGATGCAAAGAATAGTAAAAGAGTAGGTAGCGGTACAGAAAACTAAAAGAGAAATAGCACCACTACAGCTCGGGGCCCTATGCACGCTACTGCACATATTCACTTAGTGTAGTGAATCCCCTGAGGACTTTAATAGCCTCACATAATTTCCAGTTTGTGACTTAGTGGCCAATTTGGTGGAAGTGCGTACATAAATTGATCTAACTATGAACATGGATGTATGTCATTCTTAGAATTGCGGAAGATCTTAAATTTCCGAACAGTGAAAAAGTGATTATAGTCAAAGTTTCCGCCTCGTGGCGACAAAGACCTACCGCGTCTGTCCCAGTCCCAACGTTGATTATTGTCAAGTTCACGCGCCTCGCGCTCTCTTATTGCATCCCGTAAATGAAATAAATTACTTTCTTCAAACCCCTCTGCTAAACTAAGACTTGTCAATTTATCTGAGATCTCCTCAACTCTTTCCGATGAGTCACTTAATTGTCCTTTCTGTTTATTTACGTCTTCCGTAAGTGTCGCGACTCGGGTTTCAGTATTGACACATTTGGTAGTTAACTGTTCATATTGTTGTGTTATGTTATTTAATCTGTCATTTGATACGGACTCCTCGATTCTCTCAAGTATTTCTTCCTTATCGTGTGCACATTGTAAATTTAACTCTGAAAATTTCTGTACTATCACGCGATCTTTTTCTTCCTGTTCCCTGCCCTGTTCCTCTTGTCTGATTTCTGTTGAAATTAAGCTATTATTGTGTGTCTTCAAAATCGGTTGTACTTCTTCTCTAATTTCTTTATTTGATTCGTCTTTCATGTATTTGAAACATGTCCCTGTTCGTGAGCCTAACTGTGTTTCCATTGTTCCCATATCAGTTTCTAATTCAGATCGTATCTGTGATCCCACTGCTTTCATCTCGATTTTAATTGTTCCTATTTCTGTTTCAATTGTTCCTATTTTTGAGCATAACCGTGTTGTCATTGCTTTCATCTCTGTTTTAATTGTTCCTATTTGTGTTTTAATCGTTCCTATCTCTGTTTTAAATTCAGATCGTAACTGTGATCCCACATTTAATATAGCACTCATCAACTGCTCCATAGTAACTGTTTCAAAATTCTTTTCACCCCTAACATTTCCCACGAAACCAGTTTCCTTCGTCATAGCTGCAAAGCTATCTGAGTTCGATACTATTCCAGAATCTTCTGTCGTTAATCTCGGATTCTGAAAATTTTTTGATTGTGAAAAATTTTGAAATGGTTCCGGACTATTTTCCCGACTTATTACATTATTTTCCACTTCATTATCCATCATACTGTTTTCCTCTGTTGGCGAGTTCGCCATGTTAACAATTTCGTCATTCTCACTATCCATCATTTTTGCCGTTTTCATCGATCGCGTAATCATTTACAAAACATACAAAACTCGTCACTGTACGAAAATTACACACAATGACTCTTTATCTCCAACAGTACCATTTACATGAAATGTCTCCCTCAAACACGATTAATCGAACAATTGAAATAATTGCACTAAATTGTCAAACGCGTATACAAGGCAACAAAATTAAATTATGAAATACCATTAGAAGAATGACAATTACCAAATCTACACATGCAATATAGACTACAATTACTAAACTACAAATTACTACAACAATACTACTGTCTACTATTTTTACAATCAGAAGAATTCCAAGGGACGATCTGAAGCAGCGGTCGCCACGTGCGTGGGGGCTTAATTATTTTAAATTTGAAAATAATTTTTAATTTTGGTGGCTGTATGTCCGATTACGCTGTGTCTCGTAAACGGTTGGCCCTGACTAGTATTATTACGCAATCTGACTGCATGGAACAACAACAAAGAATGAAATGAAGTTTTCCGTTAACACAATTAATTAATTAAGTCCTCAGCAACTATAAAACCTACGAAACCGAAGCACAAGTGTAATTGTTCTCTGTGCGGGAGTGTGACTCAACGTACACATCTGGCACGGTTCTTCTTCAACAAGACAAGAAATTTTAAATACCATTTATACTGAAGTAACTAAAAAAGAGAAATACTATAATTGCGTAAGGAAAGCAGAATTACACTCTAATACAAGAACACAAGCCAGATGCTTTGTTGACTGAACCTGTAATGACACATTATTTAAGACATTGAGATAATAAAAAGAAATGGAAAATTTTTTTTTTCTTTTACCTTCATATATTGACGAAAAGCACTCTAATCACACCGACTCGTTACTATCACATCTCAACAAGAACTTTTCAGTATCACATCTCAGCAAGCACTATCTGCTACGAGTTCTCAACAAGCACTGACTACTACGAGTTCTCTCCAAGCACTGCCAGTGGAGGCGGCTGAATAATACTCTTTGGCGCAATCTCTGGCGCTGTGGCTCAGTGTAGCCACCTTTCACTACTTAAACCTAACTTACCTAAGGACATCACACACATCCATGCCCGAGGCAGGATTCGAACCTGTGACCGCAGCAGCAGCACTGTTCCGGACTGAAGCGCCTAGAACCGCACGGCCACAGCGGCCGGCCTGGTGGTCAGGTCGCAAACTTTCACGTAAGAAGTTGAAGAGTATTCTGAATTAAAGGCAGTTCGTAATTTTCCAGAGCCTTTGATGCTGTTTTATTCTCCAAAATGAATAACTTTCAAGGAAACATCACCAACCTGACTGCATATTTTAGGGAGAAGAAAAGCACACTAGCAAAATGTCAGCCTCAGGAATCGATTTCGCGCGAAAATTTAGGCCATAATTTTGAAAGCACGTTGTAATGACCTTCTGAAAGTACAGCTTTTAAAACTTCTCTTGCATCAGTTGTTTGTCACTCGCTCCGCCCCTCTGCAGAATGTTAGGTTTTAGAAAATCGAATTTGACAATTGTAGGCCAGATATACTGTACACTTGTTAGGGGTCCTAGAATTGAAGGAGGCCTCAGCCGAGCGAGTTTCAAAACTGGTAGGTCTCTGAACCGAATATCACTGCAAGTAGCTATTTATCGTTCCCATGTAATTCTAACAGATTTGTTATGATCATTTTGAGTATCAATATTTAAGCATTTATTTGGTATTTTCCTAAATTTTAATGCGAGAAAAGGAAATTGGAAAATAGAAAAAGGACACACGAGACATTTCAATCAGATCATTATAGTCATTTTGTTTGTATTATTGTATCTACATTTGTGAGAAATGTAGTGTGTAACCTATGCATCACTGCACGCATCATGATGATACTGAGCGTAGAAACGTGGGAAACAATAATTATTGCTCCATGCAGCGGAAATAATGAATACTGAATTCTAGTGTAACCATATTTTTTTCAATGTGTCGATGCAAAACAAACTTGGTTTACATTAATGAACTGTTCTAAGTCGTAGTACAATTCGCGGCGTACCACACTTATTGAAGCATAGCACCAAACAGTGGTGTAGATGACTCATAAAAGGAAACGGTGCTCGCAGCAAAAGTCGATCCATAGCCCTCCCACATAGGTAAGTAAACGCTTACTCGCCCGGCTGTAGACTTTGAATATTAGCAATCACACGAAGTATGCGAGCACCACTAAAATTTTCAAACTTGATTTTCTCGAAAACGGTGGAGAGTTTCGTTTTCCATTTTACATCTTTTGAATTCCTAATCGTGCCTTACAAACGTTGTTAATATGGATCAAATCGCTCAGGGTATAGTATCACTTCATAACCTGAATTATCGCTTTGGCCTGCGAAAGCGCAGCATTGTATATAATATCGTTGGCTTGTTAGCGTTCGCCGGCCGCGGTGGTCTAGCGGTTCTAGGCGCTCAGTCCGGAACGGCAGTCTGCTTTAGGCGGTGGCGCGGCTCGGACCTGCTGTCCAGGCCGCGGGCGCGCGTGGACGAGGAAGTGTTTACACCGCCGGTACTCGCGCGTGTTGTTGTCTGACTCGATCGCCATGGCGCACAATTTTCGAAAGACTACGCTCCAATTTACGTTCGACAACGAATTTGCCAGACCCAGAGCTTTCGAAATAGAGCGTTTTATGAGGGAAGAAGTTCGTTTACCTGCTGCAGATATAATTGGAATACACCTGTCCATTGTAAGCAGTACGATGTACGTAAAGATGACCGATGAAGCTGCGTGTGAAAGAACTCTCTCCGCTGCTCAAGGAGGATTTAAATTTCGACACTCTGATGGCCATATCAGCCATGTAGCAGTAGCTCCTTCAGGACTGGGTGTGAGCGTCATTCGGATCATTGAATTGCCGTTTGAGGTGCCAGAATCGATGGTTACTGAATCGCTGCGACCATATGGAACGGTACTTAGTCATACGCCTGAACGCTGGGCAAGTTTTAGTAC
The DNA here is from genome assembly GCF_023864345.2 of Schistocerca serialis cubense. Lineage (NCBI taxonomy): Eukaryota > Metazoa > Arthropoda > Insecta > Orthoptera > Acrididae > Schistocerca > Schistocerca serialis. Next base: position 337,974,768 of record NC_064638.1, read on the forward strand.
CTATCCTGTGCTAAACGGCGTGCGACAGGTGCGGATCGTCCTTACTAAACATATCCCGTCTTATTTATACATTGGCGGATGTCGAGCTATTGTGATCTACGATGGCCAGCCACGCACCTGTTCTGGCTGTAGTGGAGAAGGACATATCCGCTCGGAGTGCATACAACGCCGCGTCGTGCAACTGCCACCTGGAGAAGCGTCACAGCGAGAAGTTCCTACGCAACTGCCGATGACGTACGTGTCGGTGGCTCGCCGGGAGGTGTTGCCCAGTTCGGAGCGTGACAAGGACGTGTTTATGCAAGAGCAGACCTTGTTACGGGAGCATGGAGGTGACTCGGAGAATGTCCCTACACCCACGTCACGTCAGTTGAGGGAGGAACCTTCCGAAAACTCACATGAAGCACGCGGCGTGGAAGTAGAGGTCGAGACAATGGCGCCGGCATCGGACCAACAAACGACGAACACAGTGAGGCAGCAGAGGGCAGGGCACGCCAACAGCGATCGCCGAAGCGTTGCAAAAAGCGTCGCCATAGTTCGGGTGACACGTGCCCCCCTAGCCTAGGGGACACGGAAGATATCCTAGCCGAAGAACTGTCTGACACAGAACACGTGCCTTTAGAGGACGCTGACAGGATTCCGTCAGATGGTGACCGGATGTCCTACCTTTCAGATGGTCCCTCTTCATTGACACTGACCCAGCGCTGCCGACGAAGGAGTCAGGGATACCAATGTCCCAGCAGCCACGTCGAAATACATCAGAGGACGTTTCTCGGATGGATGACCACTGCGACTGGGCGGAACCAGTCGAAGACATACAGGAATTGCCACCTCCTAATGATGATCACTCACCTACAGGATGCACACCACGGAACGACAACAAAGGAGGGCAGCCCGTTGGAGGGCACCCCTCTGAGCACGAATAGTGGACTAAAGCCCTTGGAGTTCTCAATGACATGACACGAGCATGACAACGACAATGAACCAAGCATATAAGGTGGGCACAGTGAACATTAACACCGCACGTTCGCTTGCAAAGATGCAACTTCTCCGGGACAAAATTTATGCCACTGACGTTGATATTCTGCTGATGCAGGAAACCTGCAATGCTGCTTTTCCCGACGTGCATGGATGCAACACTTACCTAGCGCCGACTCCAGATGGAGGACGTGGCACAGCAATATTAGTCCGGGAAGGGATTCAGATGTGTGACCTCGATTACCTTCCTTCGGCTCGGGGTTTGGCTACGACCGTGAACGGCATTCGTATCGTCAACATCTATGCACCCTCCGGATCTGACAATCGACAGGCGCGTGCACGATTCTACTCGGAGGAGATTGCCCCCCTATTCAATGGGAGGTATGACCACATCTTAGTAGGAGGGGATTTTAACTGTGTACTCACACCGAATGATCAAACTCCTGATTTCAGCTCCTGCCACGCATTGAACACGATCTGCCGGGACATGGCCCTTATGGACACGTGGGAAAAGATCCATGGGCAGCGAGAGGGCTACACGTATTTTACTAGCCACTCGGCGAGCAGGCTGGATCGGATTTATGTTTCTGACGGATTAAGAGATCACGTGTTGGCTGCTGAACGTTGGCCCACAGCTTTTACAGATCGCCTTGCATATTTATGCACGTTAATCCTCCCACGGCAGAGGGTCTGGCGGAGTCTTAGTTCCTGGAAACTTAATTCATCCTTATTGGTGGATCTCGAATGTCGCCAGCGGATCGAAGAAACATGGCAGACTTGCTCTCGCCATCTGCTGATGCACCGTACGGTTCTTTCGTGGTGACTGCAGTGTGCAAAACCGGCGATACGAAGAGCTCTCATCACATATGGCAAGGAAAAAGCGAAATGGCTCCGAGATACACTTGATTATTACTACATGGTGCTCCGCGACCTGTCCTCCAGGGCCCCATCGCCCAAGCGTCAAGCGGAAGTCCATCGCATTCAGGCCTGCATTTTATCGATCACGAGACGTCGACTGGAGGGACTTTCGATCCGTGCTCGGTGCTTGGACAACGTCGATGGAAAACGTATTGGCATTCATCATGTGTCCAAGGAACATGCGCGTAATCGCCTATCCCTAATCACAGTCCTCCATGATGACGATGGTCGACCTTTGACGTCACAACAGGACATTGCTGCAGAGTTTCTGGAGCATTACCGCCTCCTTTTCACTGGGACGCCGACGGACAATCGGACAGGAGAAGAAATTTTGCGACAGATGCAAACGGAGGTGGATGGAGCGGATGCAGAGGCGCTATTGGAACCCCTAACGGAAGATGACATCCGGGGCGCACTCGCGAAGTGGACCAGATGGGTTGACACTCGAATTTTACCGCGCATTTGCGGATTTAATTATGTCCCAGTTGGTATTGATGTATAATGAGTTATTGAGCCCCGACACGGACGTTCCGTCGCAGTTCATAGCGGGACTACTTATACCAATACCTACACTCCTGGAAATTGAAATAAGAACACCGTGAATTCATTGTCCCAGGAAGGGGAAACTTTATTGACACATTCCTGGGGTCAGATACATCACATGATCACACTGACAGAACCACAGGCACATAGACACAGGCAACAGAGCATGCACAATGTCGGCACTAGTACAGTGTATATCCACCTTTCGCAGCAATGCAGGCTGCTATTCTCCCATGGAGACGATCGTAGAGATGCTGGATGTAGTCCTGTGGAACGGCTTGCCATGCCATTTCCACCTGGCGCCTCAGTTGGACCAGCGTTCGTGCTGGACGTGCAGACCGTGTGAGACGACGCTTCATCCAGTCCCAAACACGCTCAATGGGGGACAGATCCGGAGATCTTGCTGGCCAGGGTAGTTGACTTACACCTTCTAGAGCACGTTGGGTGGCACGGGATACATGCAGACGTGCATTGTCCTGTTGGAACAGCAAGTTCCCTTGCCGGTCTAGGAATGGTAGAACGATGGGTTCGATGTCGGTTTGGATGTACCGTGCACTATTCAGTGTCCCCTCGACGATCACCAGTGGTGTACGGCCAGTGTAGGAGATCGCTCCTCACACCATGATGCCGGGTGTTGGCCCTGTGTGCCTCGGTCGTATGCAGTCCTGATTGTGCCGCTCACCTGCACGGCGCCAAACACGCATACGACCATCATTGGCACCAAGGCAGAAGCGACTCTCATCGCTGAAGACGACACGTCTCCATTCGTCCCTCCATTCACGCCTGTCGCGACACCACTGGAGGCGGGCTGCACGATGTTGGGGCGTGAGCGGAAGACGGCCTAACGGTGTGCGGGACCGTAGCCCAGCTTCATGGAGACGGTTGCGAATGGTCCTCGCCGATACCCCAGGAGCAACAGTGTCCCTAATTTGCCGGGAAGTGGCGGTGCGGTCCCCTACGGCACTGCGTAGGATCCTACGGTCTTGGCGTGCATCCGTGCGTCGCTGCGGTCCGGTCCCAGGTCGACGGGCACGTGCACCTTCCGTCGACCACTGGCGACAACATCGATGTACTGTGGAGACCTCACGCCCCACGTGTTGAGCAATTCGGCGGTACGTCTACCCGGCCTCCCGCATGCCCACTATACGCCCTCGCTCAAAGTCCGTCAACTGCACATATGGTTGACGTCCACGCTGTCGCGGCATGCTACCAGTGTTAAAGACTGCGATGGAGCTCCGTATGCCACGGCAAACTGGCTGACATTGACGGCGGCGGTGCACAAATGCTGCGCAGCTAGCGCCATTCGACGGCCAACACCGCGGTTCCTGGTGTGTCCGCTGTGCCGTGCGTGTGATCATTGCTTGTACAGCCCTCTCGCAGTGTCCGGAGCAAGTATGGTGGGTCTGACACACCGGTGTCAATGTGTTCTTTTTTCCATTTCCAGGAGTGTAAATCGACAGCGAGTGTCAGCGCCCATCAATTTAGACCGCTCACGATGCTCAATACTGATTATAAGATCTTTGCGCGAATCTTGGCGGCAAGGCTCAAGACTGTAATATCCAAGACAATACCACCAGACCAGGCTTGTCTAGGGGTTCGGAGCAACATACATTCTATCCTCGGCGAATACCGTGACGTAATTTTCCTGACGGAAGCTTGTCGCATGCGAGCGGCGTTCGTATCGATGGATTTTGATCGTGCCTTTGACAGGATCAACCATGATTTCCTTGACTAGACCATGCGATGCATGGCGATACCACAGGATTTTATTACCGTCCTCATGCGCCTCCTTCGCGGCGCTTCTTCGACGGTGAGAGTCAATGGCAGGGAGGTAGGAACGATTCCTGTTTGCAGCTCAGTTAGGCAAGGATGTCCCTTGTCGATGATACTGTTTACAATAGCGCTCGAACCATTGATGCAGACTCTTAGACGGACTCTAACAGGCGTCCGACTCCGTGCGAGCTCCTTCACGTGTCGTGCTTATGCCGACGACTTGATGATACTCGTCCGGTCGGAGAACGAAGTAAGTCAGGTGGTTACCCTTCTTACTACGTACGGAGTAGCTGCGGAAAGCAGGGTCAACATGAATAAAACCAAGATCATGCACATCGGTCGAGGGCTGGACGCTCTGCACAGTCCGTTTACGACGGTGGACATCCTGCGATGCTTAGGTGTATTGTTCACCCGATCGCTACGGCAATCAGCGGCGGCGAGCTATCGACGTCTCCTCCAGAACGTCCGACTGCACATACGCAACAATTCACTCCGAACGCAAGACCTCCTCCAAAGGGGGACTACACTTATGTTCACCTGGCCTCGCGACTGCCTCACCTGGCACAGGTACTACCAATGCAACATGGTATTGCCGACAGATTAATGGCGGCCTTTGGATACTATGTCAGCCAAGGAATGTTGTTTAAGGTCAAATACAAGACTTTAACTCTCCCACACCATTCTGGAGGACTTAACCTCACGGATGTGCGGAACAAGGCTCTAGCTCTATACCTGCGAGCGACGATACGCGCTTGGAACCAACGGCAACACGCCATCACGTCGGCCATCCTGGATGTGCTTCTTCCCACGTCCTCTGAACCACCGGTGGCGGTAGGCACAATCTCGCCCTCTTTTTCTCACGTCGCGCGATTTCTTGTTGATTTTAGTTATGTTCAGTTACAGATACCTTCCACAAGAATCCCCACTACCCGTGAGATATATCGATACTTGCGGCGTCATCATGGCAGCAAAGTCGTCGAACTTAAACACCCAACACGAAACTGGCGACAGATTTGGCGAGCTGTCCATACACCTCTCCTCACCACAGCAGCGCGATCGTCATGGTATACACTAATCAACCGCAAGACAGTCAACCGCCAACGATTGTACGACATTCGCCTTATATGTGGCATGCAGGACACCGACGAACATTCCCTGCAGTGCGGTGAGGCAAAGGATGTCTGGCAGCTGACGCAACGCATCATGGCCCTCCTCCGACGCACCGACGAGTCAACGATGACGACGGACGCTTTATTTTTCCCTGACGCTGTATTTTTCCCCTCACAAAGAACTTCAGCAATCCGATGGATTGGAGGACACGCATCGCATTACGTGCTCTCGCGGACCTTGATATCGGGCATGGACTATTTGCATTATCTATTAGAACAACACGAAATCATCCGACGCCACTCTAAATATAAAACGCATTTTGCGAACTTTCTAGGCAGCATGTTTCACAACCCCCCGAAGCGGTGGGGAGTCCCAGGTTTACGTTCTTTCGAGGGATAGGACGTACTCCCAGTGAAGTGACGAGGATGTCACTTCAGCCCTATATTTCTTTCCCTTCTTTTTTATACATGATTTTTGTTTTGGGACATTAAAATTAAATGAATAAATAAAATATTATTGTTACTAACAAAAAAATATAAAAAAATAAAAAACAAAAAAAGAGGTCTTTAGTTCAAGTCTTCCCTTGAGTGAAAAATTTTTCTTTCTTAATTAAAAAAAAAAGAAACGTGGATAGAGCGTCTGCCATGTAAGCAAAAAAAATAAACAAAAAAAAAAAAAAAAGAACGGCGCGACTGCTACGGTCGCAGGTTCGAATCCTGCCTCAGGCATGGATGTGTGTGATGTCCTTAGGTTAGTTAGGTTTAAGTAGTTCTAAGTTCTAGGGGACTCATGACCACGGATGTTAAGTCCCATAGTGCTCAGAGCCATTTGAACCGTTTTTTTTGTTAGCGTTCCGTGATGATTAACGCCCTTGTGTATTCCGTGACTTTACTAATGATTTTTTTTATGATAGTAGATTTGACTACGAAAGGACGTATTTTAGAAGGAGGTGTACTTCTACTGTTGAAAAAAAAGACGGCCGTCATTGATTCGAGATATAAGAAAATATTAATTTTTGTCAGTATACGATCTTGTAAGAAACTGAATATATAATACCTTAATAGCGGAGCACTGAAAAGAACATTTTTATGAAATAATACTTAATTATTATCTTAAAAGGTAATATTTTTCTCATTTTTGAAGTGAAAATTATGCTCATCTTTCCTCTCCTAGTAATTACGATACAAAGTGCAAGCAAGCAGAAGATTTAGTATTTTGAATGCTAGGTAGTACTGTGCGATCCCTGTTCAACAACACGTCTGTTGGAATGAACAGATTCTCTTTTGTGAAAATTTGCGGAACTTGTTACCTATCGACACAGACTATCCTAGTTGTTCAGAATCCTATCGGTCTGACTTGCTCTTTCAACAACAGCGCAATAAGTTTTCGGAGCTGCATTACGACGCAGATCTTGAAAAACTGCTTCTTATGCTGGCTGCTAAGAAGAACTTTAACCTTGGGTGCTCTCGAATGTACTTCGGAGACACCATGCATTACTGTAAAATTAATTCACACACCAAAAAAAGTTTTGCGTCATCAGGGTTCCCAGAAATTCTGAAGATAGACGTCGACTGTGGATATTGTATCACAGACACAGTCCCTCTGACTGTTCAGAGATGTCACTAAACCCGCCCAAAGATGTAAACACCCAAGCATGAGCAGCACCTATCAGACGGAGGGGATCCGACAGCCGATCAGTTGCAGTTATTCCACCAGGAAGGAGGTACACGGCTCGCGGTGTCTGCAGTCCAGCCATGCCTTGACGGTCAATACCACAGTCCGACGGCGTCCGCATTGTTACTTTATGCCAGGAAGGGTTCTCAACAAAGGAAGTGTCCAGTTGTCTCGGAGTGAACAAAAGCGATGTTGTTCGAGCATGGAGGAGACACAGAGAGACGGGACCTATGGATGACAGGCCTCTCTTAGGCCGCCCGGGGGCTACTACTGCAATGGATGACCGCCACCTATGGATTACGGCTTGGAGGAACACTGACAGCAACGCCACCATGTTGTATAACGCTTTTCATGCAGCCACGGGACGTCGTGTTGCGACTCAGTGTGCGCAGTAAGCTCCATAGTGCGCAGCTTCCCTCCCAGTGTCCATTGCGAGGCCAATTTTGCAACCACGACACCATGCAGCGCGGTACAGATGGGAACAATAGCGTGCGGAATGGATTGGCATCACGTTCTCTTCTCCGATGAGTGTCACATATGCCTTCAACCAGACAACCTTCTGGTGCAGCAAGGTGGAGGTTCCCCTACAGTTTGCCGGCCGAAGTGGCCGTGCGGTTAAAGGCGCTGCAGTCTGGAACCGCAAGCCCTCTACGGTCGCAGGTTCGAATCCTGCCTCGGGCATGGATATTTGTGATGTCATTAGGTTAGTTAGGTTTAACTAGTTCTAAGTTCTAGGGGACTAATGACCTCAGCAGTTAAGTCCCATAGTGCTCAGAGCCATCCCCTACAGTTTTGGGGTGGCATATGTTGCGCCGACGTACGCCGCTGGTGGTCATGGAAAGCGCCGTAGTGTCTGCACGATACGTGAATTCCATCGTTCGACCGATAGTGCAACCATATCGGCAGCATATTGACGAGGCATTCGTCTTCATGGACGATAATTCGCGGCCCCATCCCGCACATCTTGCGATTGACTTCCTTCAGGATAACGACATCGCTCGACTAGAGTGACTAGCATCTTCTCCAGAACCCTATAGAACATGCCTGGGATAGATTGAAAAGGGCTGTTTCTGGACGACGTGACCCGCCAACCACTCCGAGGGATCTACGTCGAATCGCCGTTGAGGAGTGTGACAATCAGAACCAACAATGCCTTGACGAACTTGTGGGTAGTATGCCACTACGAAAACAGGCATGCATCAATGCAAGAGGACGTGCTACTGGGAATTAGAGGTACCGCTGTGTACAGCAATGTGGATCACAACCTCTGAAGGTCTCGCTGTTTGGTGGTACAACATGCAATGTGTGGTTTTCATGAGCAATAAAAATAGCGCAAATGATATTTATGTTGATTCTAATTTTCTGTACAGGTCCCGGAACTCTCGGTACCGAGATGACGCAAAACGTTTTTTTGATGTGTGTAATTTACTGTTTTTCAGCAAAGAAAACAGTAATTAAGGTCCACAGCACTAAATATTTTATTTTTGATGAGTAGGTCATTTTCAGTTTTCATATTCAAAGGTAACACCAAAGGACAGACTTATTTGAATCGTTTAATGCTAGGAAGGAAAGAGGACCTGTTAAGAGTAGGGAACAGTAGTTACAATTAATTTGGCAGCGGAAAGTTGCGAAGCTGCCTGTCTGTTTCTTCTTTTTGCTCTTATGAGCAATAATAATTTTTCTTGTGGTCAAGGGAAGGTCATTAGAGGGGAAGTTCGTTCGGCCGCCTTGTGAGTGCGAAGTACTGTACAGCGGAGTGACAAGCAGAGCCCTCTTACTCGCGAGAAATTCAGGGGGAGGGAAGAGGTGCGGGACGAAGAAACATCTGCCCAACATGTTTTGAAATCTTGTTCGAGAACACATGTTACTCTACGCGATAAATAGTAAGTAATATGAGTACATACACTGCTGGATATTAAAATTGCTGCACCAAGAAGAAATGTAGATATAAACGGGTATTCATTGGACTAATATATTATACGAGAACGGACATGTGAAAACATTTTCACGCAACTTGTGTGCATAGATCCTGAGAAATCAGTACCCAGAACAAACACCTCTGGCTGTAATAACGGCCTTGATACGCCTGGGCATTGAGTCAAATAGAGCTTGGATGGCCTGTACAGGTACAGCTGCCCATGCAGCTTCAAAACGATACCACAGTTCATCAAGAGTAGGGACTGGCGTGTTGTGACGAGCCAGTTGCTCGGTCACCATTGACCAGATGTTTTCAATTGGTGAGATATCTGGAGAATGTGTTGGCCAGGGCAGCAGTCGAACATTTTCTGTATACAGAAAGGCCCGTACAGGACCTGCAATATGTGGTCGTGCATTATCCTGCTGAAATGTAGGGTTTCGCAGGGATCGAATGAAGGGTAGAGCCGCGGGTTGAAACACATCTGAAACGTAATGTCCACTGTTCAAAGTGCCGTCAATGCGAACAAGAGGTGACCGAGATGTGTAACCAATGGCACCCCATACCATCACGCCGGGTGATACGCCAGTATGGCGATGACGAATACACGCTTCCAATGTGCGTTCACCGCGATAATCGCTGTGAATAGTTGCTGAACAGATCAGAATAAATTTGAGTCTCGTAACGAATAAATACCCCACTCATACGGTTATAGTTCATGGGGACTTCAACATTCCCTCGATATGTTTGCAAAAATACTTGTTCAAACCCGGTGGTAGGCAGAAAACATGTTCCGAGATTGTCCTAAATGCTTTCTCCGAAAATTATTTCGAGCAGTTAGTCCACGAACCCACGCGAATTGTAAATGGTTGCGAAAACACACTTGACCTCTTAGCCACAAACAATCCAGAGCTAATAGAGAGCATCATGACTGATACAGGGATTAGTGATCACAAGGTCGTTGTAGCTAGGCTCGGTACCGTTTCTTCCAAATCCACCAGAAAGAAACGCAAAATAATTTTATTTAAAAAAGCGGATAAAGTGTCACTAGAAGCCTTCCTAAGACACAATCTCCATTCCTTCCGAACTGACTATGCGAATGTAGACGAGATGTGGCTCAAATTCAAAGATATAGTAGCAACAGCAATTGAGAGATTCATACCTCATAAATTGGTACACAAAACAGGTCCGAACGCTGTTGCAGAGGCGACGGAAAAAGCAAGCGAAGTTCAGAAGAACGCGAAATCCCGAAGATTGGCTAAAATTTACAGACGCGCGAAATTTGGCACGGACTTCAATGCGAGATGCCTTTAACATTGTCTTGAAATTTGGTAGAAAATCCGAAGAAATTCTGGTCGTATGTAAAGTACACAAGCGGCTAGACGCAATCAATACCTTCGCTGCGCAGTGCCGATGGTACTGTTACCGACGACTGTGCCGCTAAAGCGGAGTTATTGACCGCAGTTTTCCGAAATTCCTTCACCAGGGGAGATGAATGGAATAGTCCAGAATTTGAAACACGAACAGCTGCTAGCATGAGTTTCTTAGAAGTAGATACCTTAGGGGTTGCGAAGCAACTCAAATCGCTTGATACGGGCAAGTCTTTAGGTCCAGATTGTATACCGATTAGGTTCCTTTCAGATTACGCTGCTACAATAGCTCCCTACTTAGCAAATCTGTACCTACAGATTGGAAAATTGCGCAGGTCGCACCAGTGTTTAAGAAGGGTAGTAGGAGTAATCCATCGAACTACAGACCTATATCACTGACGTCGGTTAGCAGTAGGGTTTTGGAGCATATACTGTATTCAAACATTATGAATCACCTCGAAGGGAACGATCTATTGATACGTAATCAGCATGGCTTCAGAAAACATCGTTCTTGTGCAACTCAGCTAGCTCTTTATTCGCACGCTGTAATGGCCGCTATCGACAGGGGATCTCCAGTTGATTCCGTATTTCTAGATTTCCGGAAAGCTTTTGCCACCGTTGCTCACAAGCGACTTCTAATCAAGCTGCGGGGCCTATGGGGTATCGTCTCAGTTGTGCGACTGGGTTCGTGATTTCCTATCAGGAAGGTAGCGGTTCGTAGTAATAGACGGCAAATCATCGAGTAAAACTGAAGTGATATCAGGTGTTCCCCAGGGAAGCGTCCTGTGACCTCTGCTGTTCCTGATCTATAGAAATGACCTGGGTGACAATCTGAGCAGTTCTCTTAGGTTGTTCGCAGATGATGCTGTAATTTACCGTCTAGTAAGGTCATCCGAAGACCAATATCAGTTGCAAAGCGATTTAGAAAAGATTGCTGTATGGTGTGGCAGGTGGCAGTTGGCGCTAAATAACGAAAAGTGTGAGGTGATCCACATGAGTTCCAAAAGAAATCCGTTGGAATTCGATTACTAAATAAATAGTACAATTCTCAAGGCTGTCAATTCAAGGAAGTACCTGGGTGTTAAAATTACGAACAACTTCAGTTGGAAAGAGCACACAGATAATATTGTGAGGAAGGCTTACACTACACTAGTTCGTTCTCTGTTAGAATATTGCTGCGCGGTGTGGGATCCTTACCAGGTGGGATTGACGGAGGACATCGAAAGGGTGCAAAAAAGGACAGCTCGTTTTGTATTATCACGTAATAGGGGAGAGAGTGTGGCAGATACGATACGCGAGTTGGGATGGAAGTCATTAAAGCAAAGACGTTTTTCCTCGCGGCGAGATCTATTTACGAAATTTCAGCCACCAACTTTCTCTTCCGAATGCGAAAATATTTTGTTGAGCCCAACCTACATAGGTAGGAATGATCATCAAAATAAAATAAGAGAAATCAGAGCTCGAAGAGAAAGGTTCAGGTGTTCGTTTTTCCCGCGCGCTGTTCGGGAGTGGAATGGTAGAGAGATAGTATGATTGTGGTTCGATGAACCCTACGCCAAGCACTTAAATGTGAATTGCAGAGTAATCATGTAGATATAGATGTAGATGTAGAAACACGGATGCGACCATCATGATGCTATAAACATAACCTGGATTCATCCGAAAAAATGACATTTTGCCATTCGTGCACCCAGGTTCGTTGTTGAGTGCACCATCGCAGGCGACGCTGTCTATGATGCAGCGTCAAGGGTCTACGAGGTGATAGTCCATGCTGCTGCAAACGTCGTCGAACTGTTGGTGCAGATGGTTGTTGTCTTGCAAACGTCCCCATCTGTTGACTCAGAGATCGAGACGTGGCTGCACGATCCGGTACAGCCATGCGGATAAGATGCCTGTCATCTCGACTGCTAGTGATACGAGGCCGTTGGAATCCAGCACGGCGTTCCGTATTACCCTCCTGAACCCACCGATTCCGTATTCTGCTATGAGTCATTGGATCTCGACCAACGCGAGCAGCAATGTCGCGATACGATAAACCGCAATCGCGATAGACTACAATCCGACCTTTATCAAAGTCGGAAACGTGATGGTACGCATTTCTCCTCCTTACACGAGGCATCACAATTACGTTTCACCAGGCAACGCCGGTCAACTGCTGTTCGTGTGTGAGAAATCAGTTGGAAACTTTCCTCATGGCAGCACGTTGTAGGTGTCGCTACCGACGCCACTCTTGTGTGAATGCTCTGAAAAGCTTATCATTTGCAGATCACAGCATCTTCTTCCTGTCGGTTAAATTTCGCGTCTGTAGCACATCATCTTCGTGGTGTAGCAATTTTAATGGCCGGTAGTGTAATATGTGAACCTCAAATATACGTTTAGTGTTATTTTAAAGTTTATAGCAGATGAGAACGGAAATCCTTACTCGACCTTGTGTAGGAGTCAGTGGATATAGCGAATGCCATAGAATATATTGTAAAAAAGCCCCTCATTGTTTGGCTGCATTTTATCGATGCGCCAACGAGTGAAAAAATGTTTGTTTTGGGTGACAGGATGAGCGATATCTGTAGCAAGTAGGTCGCGAGACAGATAAGGGAGTGAGCGGGTGAGGCGGCGTTTCACACGGCAGGCGTCGCCCACGGGATTCGGACATGGCCCGCTCTCACGTGAGTACCCGCCGCCTCTTATCCGCCGCCCGCCGGCCACGTCACACAGGCCGCAGCGCGCCTAGACGTCTGTTCGGAGACGAACTGCGACGAACGCCGCGCTCAGCTCCGACGTCCAGCAGAGCGTACGGGTGAAGTTCAAAAAGTAAGTTGTAGTCAATTATTTACTGAGCCTGGAACATCTATTGATCAAGGCGTTGTACAATACACCGCGAAACGGTAACGTGACTGCTATTTTGTCTAAAACTGACATGGTGAGACCGTGGCTGTGTACAATTAATGTAGGTTAATTCTTACAGAGAAGAAAACAGCAACCAGCCACTATTAATACTGCTATTTATTTAGGTAAATAGCGCCGTTACCGGTTTAGAACTGGAAAGTTCATTATCAGACGGCTGTTCACATGATTTTCAAGATACAATCGAAAACGGGCAATAATGTAAAGCGTATCTTGAAAATCATGTGAACAGCCGTCTGATGATGAACTTTCCAGTTCGAAACCGGTAACGGCGCTATTTACCTAAATAAATAGCAGTATTAATAGTGGCTGGTTGCTGTTTTCTTGTATGTAAGAATTAACCTACGGTAACGTGACTGTTTCTCTACGTGGCCATCAAAATCTCATCTGAATGTTCCGCTGATATTACAAATGAATGACAATAATTATCCGGCACCTTTGAACGAACAACGTTTACAGATCTTCATCGTAGTTTCCCACAACTGTATTTGTGAAACGAATTTGGCTTTCCCAAGCCGAATATTTTACTTCGTATTGTTACCTTGACAGTGTGTCAGCATCAACGTACGATATTCTGCGGACATCCACATACTTATGAAAATATGTCTTACATTTGATATGTTTTATGAACATTGATTTGTCAGGACAAAGCTAGCCGTTGAGTGCTTATTTTTCTTGTAATGCATGTCTTCCTGTGTCTCATGAAATTCTTATCACGGAGAGCGGCATTTCAGACAGGCTATAAGGCCTGATTGCATATTGTCTGCTTTATAGCGATAATATAGTCGATTATCATTCCTCCAAACGAAACGATGCTTTCGAATTTATTATGTTGTTAAAAATTCCTATTGCAGATATATGCTTTGATAATAATAATAATAAGTAAGGAAAAACTGTAGAACGGAAACAGCGTGCTTAAAGAAATGTCGCTGTGTGTTAAGTTTTATACGATAATGGGACATGATAACTGTGTAAATTTGTTTCACATCGTTATGCGGTGCCTTGATAGATAGATGTTTCGTCTAATGATTGACTATAACTTACTTTATTAATTCATGTACAGTTGCTTAGTCATAGGGCTATCTGCGTACTGTGACGGCAATTTGCACGTCCACAGGATTACATATGACCAAGATGGATAGCCTACGTGTGAAAGACGTCTCAGAAACAAAGAATAAAGCTTGCTCCCTGCAGTAGATAGTGAACATGAACACTAGACGTATTTTACGATCCTCTACTTATTATATACTTGGTTTCAACGGCTATGAGATGTGTTCTTCAAGATGCAAATAATGAATTTAGTAGAGTACATTATCGGATATCCAATTAGATAACTTTTTCTGTGTTTGAAGCACAGTCAGCACAATATGCATGTGTTCTACTATAGTACTATACTACGTTTTGTGTGTAGATATTTCTTACTCATATTGTGATAACTGTTTTAATTTCGACACCAGTCGAGTTGTGTTACTTGGATAGCTCTGGTTTCTGTTCGGTTGGAATGCACGCAATATTTAAAATTTCCTCTAGCATTAAATCTTTTCTGGTTACAATGTAAGATGCACAGTTCAGACTAGGTGCATGCATTTTTTGGTATTTTTTATACATAAGAGGTGTTGTTGTTGTTGTGGTCTTCAGTTCTGACACTGGTTCCATGCAACTCTCCATGGTACTCTATCCTGTGCAAGCTTCTCCATCTCGCAGTACCTACTGCAGCCTACATCCTTCTGAATCTGCTTAGTGTATTCATCTCTTGGTCTTCCTCTACGATTTTTACCCTCCACGCTGCCATCCAATACTAAATTGGTGATCCCTTGATGCCTCAGAACATGTCCTACCAACCGATCCCTTCTTCTAGTCAAGTTGTGCCACAAACTCGTCTTCTCCCCAATTCTATACAATACCTCCTCATTAGTTATGTTTACCCATCTAATCTTCAGCATTCTTCTGTAGCACCACATTTCGAAAGCTTCTATTCTCTTCTTGTCTAAACTATTTATCGTCCAATTTTCACTTCCATACATGGCTACAGTCCATACAAATACTTTCAGAAACGACTTCCTGACACTTAATTCAATACTCGATATATACGAGGTATTTAATGATATTCTGTCAGTGTTTCAACATCAGGGGAGGATGATGAAGGTGTTACTTGATGATCCTCATATTCTAGTGAGTATTTAACGATACACGCGTCCCGAGCACGTAGTATCGCATGTTGCTGTTAAATGTGAATTAAGCATGTAAATAACGTAGATTCAGAGTGTTGTGTCGCTGTGCGCTGAACAAGGCGGGAGTCGTGAGGAAGCAGTACAACTTACACATCAAAGCTCTCACACATGCTCTTGGTAGGTTCGAATTCTATCTGAGGAAAGAAAGACCAGGTTTTTGCCGCCGGTGGACATCAGCGCGCGGCAAGAATCCTATCGGTGCTCCCGAGGATGACTATCCGAAACGGCACGCCAAATACTTAACAGTTAAAGAATAGCCGCCTTGTGATTAGTTGGCCCTTGTAAGGGATCCACGGTCTTTTACTCAAAGATGAACATTTTTTACTCGCATCTATGGAGGACAGGCCCAGAATCCGATAGTTAGTAGCGTGTGGCCAGCGAGTGTTATAGTTGCCATATGGAGTTGGGCAGTAAATGTAGTGGTAATGACGTAGCTGTAGGAGGAATAGCGTACCGACTGAATGTGTATTCCAAATCAAGGTCATTTAAATAGAAAGCTTAATCTGTCACATTACTCGACTACTAAAAATGCCATAAATTTAATCGGGAGAGTTCCTCTCCCTTCTTCAGAAGTGCTTGCATAACAGGCCCCGTTATCTGCCCACAATTCGAGTAAAGTATAGGTAAAGCACACTTCCCACGTAGGAATTCTTTCATCCTGTGCTGGCGGACACTTTTTGGGCTGCAGATAAGACACAGACAAAATGGTATGCTGGTAGTGCTGTAAGAGCGCTTTCCTGCCAGCAAAGGTTTGTATTTCATTTAGAGAAGAGAAATGTTTGTGCACAGACATTCTTTTCGGCAAAAGGATTATGACGAACAACGTCTAAACGTACTGAAGCTTATGATACTGTGATAACGTTGTGCCAAAAGTATAATCACCGATTGACAAAAATAAACTAACGTAATGAATCACACGTTTAATCTGAGTGTTCACTCCTGACGGCCAGGTCATAATACTAATATGGTTCTTCTATCTTCAGTCAACATCCTCTCTTGCGTATTGGCTGTTGAGTACCACTGTAAGAATCAAGAATTAGGGAACCTTTGAGAATGATCAAGTTAAACTATCAAGCTACTGAAATTTTAGTTCTCAAATTTTTATGGTTAGGTTTGTCAGTGCATCGAGTAAAGTGAAGTTCCGGGCGGGAACTCGTGCCAATCGCTGGCACGAATCCTCCCGGCGGATTAGTGTCGAGGTCCGCTGTGCCGGCCAGTCTGTGGATGGTTTTTAAGGCGGTTTTGCATCGGCCTCGTGGACTGCTGTACCCTGTTGTGGGATTGTGAATCACTGAGGGCTACGGCAGGGACGAAGCCTCTCCATCGTTTCTATTTCCCCAGTTCAATACAATACAATACAAAGTGAAGTCGAAAGTACTGCAACTAAAAAGTACAAGTAAACGATTACCGCAAAACATCGATTTCCTGTGATATTAAAAGTTAGAAGAAGAAAAGAAAAATTTCAAGGATGGCCTCAGGGTTTGTGTTTCCTAATTCCACTGAATTAATCTGTGACTGCTGTAGCAACTGTAGGACGACACCGATATGTTTGGTTAACTGTCTAGATTTGGAATGGAACTTTTATTGAAGACTCTGTAGGCACAGAAAACTCTGTAGGACCGTAGACGTGAAACTAACTGTTGCTAGACAGGTACGAAGCCATGTAATCCCACTAGGCACCCTTTATAACCATTTATTTCTTGTTATCAGGAAAGACTTATAATCGACACTTAACACCAGCTTTATCAGAGACCTTGTGAGCGTATGTTATCTGTTTGACAATACTTCAGAACAAAAATTCGGGAGCTTTATGTAGAGAGTAACGATGTAGCGAAACGTCAGTCGTCCACCTAACTGAATGGCACGAAGAGAAATGTGGTTGTTCGGGCATTTGGCAGGCGGCCAAACCAATGTGACTGGATAGCGTGTCAGTGGCACCTTGCCATGGTAGCTATAAGCTCTTACGAATTTCAATGAACTTTCACAGTTCCTAAATATTCCTTCATCTCCACAGTGGCGGTGACATTAATGAATTGTGTAGGATTTGTGTACTTTGTTTTGAGATTTCTTATACAGCTGCCACCAATCTGTCTACTCCCTGCTTTTCAAAAATGTGACAAATATACTCGAAGTTTGCATCACCCAACACTTAAATAGAAACTAAGCCGGGTTCAATGGTTCAAATGGCTCTGAGCACTATGGGACTTAACTTCTGAGGTCATCAGTCCCCTAGAACTTAGAACTACTTAAACCTAACTAACCTAATGACATCACACACATCCATGCCCGAGGCAGGATTCGAACCTGCGACCGTAGCGGTCACGCGGTTCCAGTCTGTAGCGCCTAGAACCGCTCGGCCAACCCGGCCGGCACTACGCCGGGACGACGGCTAAAACCGATCAAGAGCCTTTATCTGTAAAGCCCCTCATTCTTGTACAATCGATGGTTAAAGGTTAACGAATCCAAGGACCACATCAGCGTAAGTCGCTGAAGAAAGAATATTGTGTAACAGTAGATTCACAGTAGAGGTAAATGAGGTTCTATTTGGCAAGAAGTAAAACGTTTGCTTCAATCAATGTGTGATAAAGCATGCTGTACGCACAGAGTCATACACTGTCCAATCATATTAATGTGACACCTGTAGAAGTCCGAATAACCACTTTTTACAGCTACGAACGCCGCGAGATATGCAGGAAGAGCTTCACTGAGGTTCTGAGGTTCTGGAAGATACCGACAACGATGCAGACTTCAGTGCCGTGGCGAAGTGCACTAGGTTTCTTACGTGAGGATCCAAATCACGAGGAGTCCGATCGAGGTCGTTCCACAGATTGTGGATTGAATTTAAATCTGGTGAGTTTGATGCCCTTCGAACCACGCAGACAGACTGCGAGCTGTGTGACACGTTGCATTGTTCTGCTGGTAGATACCATCGTGCTGATGGGAAACGAGCTGCTTGTAGTGGTGAACACGGTACCCAAGGCCAGATCCGTCTATGGCAGGAAATGGCACGAAAACATTCCCCACACCATCGCGCACCCTCCTCAGGCCTGGAGCCTTCCAACGATTGTTGAACGGTGTTTGCTTCCATACGTTTCAGCTTGTACACGCCAACGGCCATCTGCTCGGTGGAGCATAAAACATGATTTGTCTGGAAAGGACATCTGTCGCCACTCAGTGGATGTCCAATCGTGGTTCGTCGCGGATGAACAGCAGTCAGTGCACGTGCATGAACCTTGCGCCTGCTGCGTAACCATATACGCAACAAAGTTCGTTGAACCGTCGTTGAGGGGGCTGTATTGGTAGCCCCTTGGTTCATCTGGGTGGTCAACTGTCTAACAACTGCATGTCTACTCGCCTGTACACATCACCGCAGTCGTCGTTCACACTTGTCGACTTTGGCCCGGGGTGTACCGGCCCTGGTTTTGGACAGAGCCATTTTGTACGTGTACGTTAACCACTGCTGCACACGATAATTTTCAGACTTAGCCGTTTCGGAATGCTTCCACCTTCGTCAAATAAGTCGCTCCTTTTCCGCATTGCGACAATGACGACATTGTTTTCCGTGGTCCCTCGACAGGCCTTACACACTTTCAATTCTAGTGCTGCCACCTGCAGTCTGTGAGTGATTATTGCATTTTGACGTCGAATATAGGAAGCGGTCACATTAATGTGACTGGATCGTGTATTTCCGTGTATAAAAGTTACTGTGTTGTAAGTTCTTACCTTGTTCGTGAGCAGAGTTGAGATGTGGACTTTAAATGAAATGGTTCAAACACAATGGAACTGGACAGCGCTAAGACCTGTGTCATGTGTTCGCTGTAGCTTTAGATACTAGATTATTAGAGTGAGGACGCACCGTAGATGATGTAGCCTGTCTACATGTTTCCCTGTTCAAGTGTGCATACTGTTACATTCAGCCGTGTTTTAATTACTTCATTGAATCTTAACGTATGCGCTTCGATGACGAATGAAAGAAAATGTGGCTATAAGTACTATAGCTTTTTGCCGAATGACAGTACAGTTAAGTTTGTCACAACTGTCTATTCCATGTTTTTTTTTTTTTTTTCTTCAGCGTTCTGCTCGTAGACAGATGGAGAGTTTTACAGATAAATGCCCCTAGTAGGTGGTGCAACGTGCACATGTCCATATTTTAGAGTCATTTTAATTCGGTTTATGCGCTCGAGCTGGGGCACTCCTCTTGTTAATACTGAGCCTGGCTTGCTCACTTTCTTCTGGTGTACTGT
The DNA here is from genome assembly GCF_023864345.2 of Schistocerca serialis cubense. Classification (NCBI taxonomy): domain Eukaryota; kingdom Metazoa; phylum Arthropoda; class Insecta; order Orthoptera; family Acrididae; genus Schistocerca; species Schistocerca serialis. Next base: position 337,994,422 of record NC_064638.1, read on the forward strand.
GGTAACTCTTCAAGGGGATAGTCGGGACTGTGCAGCGTAGTGACCCCTCTGTCAGTGGGTTTGTCGACTCCACTACTTGCGAAGGCATTAGTTTTGCAGTGGTCATAGCTCCTCAGTGAGAGCAATAGCGACTGGGATCGGGTAGAGGCTCAGGTGAAGTAAATTCAGTTTCTCCCAGGTTTTGCAACAGTAACAGTGTGTCACATTTTAATATTGATCTCATGACATTTCATAATTATTTTATTTACTGCGTACTGCATCGCTAGGCGCATGCCATAATATATACAGCATTTCACATGAACGTTAAACATCGTACGTGATAATTCCTAACTCAGCAGTAGTAAGCAAAGCCAGCCCCCTCTTACGTTAGGGAGCTACGGGCACTGTGACGTATATTGATCATGTGAGTTCACAACTTGCTTCTCCACACCAGCTCAGCTGTGTGTTAGATACACTGTATAGGTGACTGTTCAAGTTACTTTTCAAGTTACTTTTTTGTCCCTCTAAATACTTTTTCAACATTTCGCAGTACGTTTTCCACATTTCAGAACATTACAGCGAATTTCATACTTTTTGTACAATTATACATACATACTTCTATCGTTCACTCTTTACTCGTTTACTGCTGTCCGTAAGCAAATTTCCTCTCAGTGCTTATTATCATACGTCTGTGGAGACATGTGCAAGTAAGTTCCAGACGTACCAGACCTCATCTACATGTCACCATCCAGTTTCTTTCATACAACGACCAAAAATGGTCTCGAAGCAACCATACATTTTGGAGCATTCAGTCTCTTACATACATATGCTTTCTTGATCTCCATGATTCACTACCATACAACGCTATGCCCCAAGCGTTTATCCTCAGCAATATCTTTATAACCTCGTTTCGTCCGTCATGGAGTATCTTGCTTCCAAGGTACCAGAAATCATTAATTTAGTCGATTTCGTGATCACCAATTTTGATATTAATCTCCTCGCTATTCTCATTTCTGCTACATTCAATACTTTTATCTTTTCTCGCTTTACTCTCAATCCCATTAGAAAAATCCTTTCAACAGATCATGTAATTCTTCTTCACTTTTACTGATGATAGCAAAGTCATCAGTGAATCTTAACCACTCATATCCTTTCACCCTGAATTTTAATCCCATGAATCTCCTCCTTTCAACGTAGTCATAGAAGATTGTCTCCTTTAACGTCATCAACACTTGAGCCTTTATATTTCTTTGGTGTTGTAACAGGGATGTGTCATCTTTGTATTGCGCAGTTCTTCGTTTTATTCATCATAAAGACGGGACAGCATCTTAATGGGCACTTGAGGTGTGAGTATTGATCTCAGGAATCCACTTGCCTGGTCGCAGTGGTTTTCTTTACTGCACAATACTCAGTGAGATGGAAATGGCTTCACTTGAGGTGTCATGTTCTACAGATGCGTCCATTACCAGAAGCGCAGTACGGCGCCCATTTGTGAAGTTCTGCTGAGAATTTGTCCCTGCATGTTGGTGAAATGGAGAACTAAAACCAGACATGCAACAGCTGTAAACGCTACACTTGGGAATCGGCGGTTGCTCAGAATCATGACAGTTGTACAATAAACTACCACTCTTCACTTATGATGCAGTAGCTGGCAGTAGATGTTAAGAAGGTAAGTAAGTTTGGAAAATAATTTAAAAATTGTTTTTACTGTGGGACGTGGAATATAAGTACGAAAGCTATCACATAATCAGCTTAATATATCATGCATAAAGCTGCTGTCAAAACTAATATACAGAAGAACGTAAAAGAAAATTGATGGTCTATGTGATAGCTTTAGGAAAGATAAAGGCATCAGAAGAAGTTCTGACGTTGCTCTTGATAATGGATGCATGGCCGAAGAAACGTGAACATACACTTAGAGAATTTGTCGACCTAGAAAAATCGTACGGTAACGTAAAATGGTGAAACCAGTGCGAAATTCTGAACAAAAGCTAGAGGGAAGCAAAAGGGGCAGTAAAGGTGGGAGACCAAGATTGAAGCGCTCGGATTAAAGAGTGTAAGGGATGCAGTCTTTCGAGGAACGTTCAAGAGTCGGATTAAAATTTAGGGTAAAATCATATCAATGATAAGAGTCGCTGATGGCACTGCGTACTCAGTGAGATGAAGAAGAGTTGCAGAGTCTATTGATCGAACTGCTCTAATGGGTACAGAGTATGGATTGAGAGTAAACAAGAAAAAGACGAAAGTACTGAATGTAGCAAAATGAGAACAGCGAGAAACTTAATATCAAAACTGATGATCACGGTGTAGACCAAGTTAAGTAGTACTGCTAGCCTGGAAGCAAGGTAACCCATGACAGACGAAGCAAGGGGGACGAAAAACGCAGGCTAGTACAAGCAAAGGCGGCATTCACGGCCAAAAGAAATCTCCTGGTATCAAACATACACCTTAATTTGAGGAATAAATTTCTGAGAATGTGCGTTTGGAGCACAGCATTGTGGCGCACTGAATCATGTACAGCGAGAAACCGGAACAAAGGAGAATCGAAGCTTTTCAGATGTGATGCCACACAAGAATGTTGACAATTAAGTGGACTGATAAGATAAGGAATGCTGAGTTTCTAAGCAGAAAAGGAAATGAAAAGAACACACTAAAATCCACTAGAAGGAGGTGACATTATGATAGATCATGTTTTAAGACAACTGGGAAAACCTCCATGTTACCAGAGGAGCTGTAGAGGGTAAGAACTTTTGGGTAAAACAGAAATTGGAATACATCCAGCATATAACTGATGTCCTAAGGTGCAAGGGCTATTCTGAGATGAAGAGGTTAGCGCAGGAGTATCAAACCAGTCACAGAAGGGCGGAAGCTACATACGTTATATTTTCCTTGTACAACGAACTGCTGGTGCTATCTAGAGGAGAAATGAAAAATTATACCAATCTATCGTACACTCAAGCTGCTGTATAACACCTTACCGTTTTAGACACTATTCTCGCATGCCACAATACGTAAGTATCTGTGGCGCAAGCCCGTGATCGACCGATTGGCCTGAATGAAGGAGAGCACAGGGAGGTGAGAGAGGCTGGCAGGCCTATTACCCCGGCCGCCCTGTAGCCCCGGGAATGATCTCCGGTACTCATTTGATAGCAGTCCGACGACGAGTGAACCTGGGGTCGTCCTGGAGGAACTAGAACGATGAACAGTCCCCACCCTTATCGGGAACTGAACGCGGAACCTCCAGAGTGCAGTGTTCATCCGTTATACCAGTACGCCATCTGGTATAATATACGTTGGGACAAAATGACAGATGTCATGTTAGGAGTTTCCTTAAGGGATGGGGAGTAGACATGGTGTTCGCTTGCGTGTTCTTGTGGTGATACTGACTTTGTAAGCGAGGGCATAGTCTGTGTTCGTTTTGAGCTCAGAATCTGTGTTGCCCTGTTAATAATGTGAACTCCTATAATGATTCATAATTTTATAAAGGCACTGAAGGAAGTTTTACGACAAGTGGACGCAAAAAACACATATTGCAATGTATGCAGAGGTAGTGATTTTTTCAGTGATGATTACAGCAGAATTCGAGACGTATTTGAGTAAGGCAGTCTATATCATTTGTTTTGGGTGGCCAGTTTCGGAAAACATAGGCCATTTTCAGATCTGAATACATTAAAACTCGTTGCAACAACTGTTGATTACGTGCAACAAATTCTGCGACGGGTTTTTCATGTATCCATAACTGAAGATGGCATGTACTTGCTGAAACCGGTCGTCCAGAATGAACGTAAACACTGTGCTGAGTGCGGAACACTTGAGCTACAGTACTATTCCTCTTGAGAAGTTTAGGGAAGTGAGGTGAAAGAGAAAACACACAAGTGCATATAAGGCAAAGCAGGTTGAACGAAGAAGAACTTTAAAAAGTGAATGTGCAATATGATTTGCTTCGATCTCAGCCTCCACCGGGAACGAAGGAAAATTCAGTTTACTTTAGAATATGCAAATAAGAGTTAAAAACATCAGTTAGCTGTACGCCAATGTTATAAAGAAAGAGTGTATTTAACTGCTAAATATCAACATCTAAAGACATTAATGTTTATCATATTTCCATGATGACTACAGAAAATGCTTTATAAAAGCCGAACTTCTCTGAACCGCTGATAAGATGAAAAAAACAATAATAATTGATAGAAAATTAAAAGATTGTGAACTGTATTACTCAAAAAATTTGAATATACAGGTCACTGTACTGTCTCCTCGGTAGTCTAACGCCGTCTTTTAGTAGAGAAGTCGACACCTGAAGAAAGAAGAGTAAAGCGATGTAACTAATATCACTGTATTTAGTGATATAGTACATAAATAAGGCCAAGATGTCTGCTGACCATCTGCTCGACACTGTTCATTTTCCATCTTGCTGTAATACATTGGCATCGTAACGGAGATGAAAGTGTATGTTCAGTTTCACTTTTACCACATTTACTCGGCATTTATGTGAACATTTTCTCGATTAACTTCACTATTTATGGTATTATTTTTCAACACAAACTAAGACTACAGGGCTAGACCGAAACAGAAAATGTGCACACAGTTAATGAATGTCAGGAGGAAATGAAATTGATGTTGGGTGTGAGTAATGGTGATGTTAGTAAGTGATGGGATTTTCTGATCCATCTGATGACATTACCCACAGAGGGTGCAAACATTTTTAAAGTTACAGGGAGCGAAATAGGGGTTTCTGTACGTTATGCTATTCTACCATAGAGTAAAAATACTTCTGGAGTAAGCATTCAGATGCGCAGAATTGATTTTGTGTTGACAACATACATTGCCAAAATGGTCACGTGACATTCAAACGGCATAAGTTTTTCCGTAATGCCTCCTATAAAATTTGAATGTCATTATATCGTTAGTATGGATTCCGTTCGTAGGAGCTATGGATTTAGTATAGGCGTTTTGTAGATGTCATAACAATCTGTATTTGATACTTGGAGTAAACTGGGCTCTTAGCTATCAAGAGCAAAATGAACGAGTACCACGTCACGCCACCATTGCGTCAGCGTGTATTTACGCGTGCAGGAATATTAACCTATGAAGATGGCCCATCAGTGGTAGCCACAAGAATTGTAACTAATACTCCCACTTCTCCAGCACAAACGCAGGAAAGCTCCCGTTTATAAGAGAACGCGACACTAGCCTCTGACAGTGTTCTAGCAATAGTGGACACAGGAAGATCCTGAAGACGATCCCAGTAGAGGGGTCGAAACCTCTATTACTTTAGAGGAAATATGACGCATCCCAACCACACAGAAGATTTTACCTTTAGTGTATTTACGCTGTTCGTCACGTCACGTCACTTCACGTCACGTCAATCCGCTTAGCCCAGTACCGAAAGGCGAAAGCGAGGCTATGAATCGCCAACCTCGATACATAAGGTCGGAGTATAGTATCAGAATAGAGAACTAACAACGACAAAGTTTATTAACTGCCAAAGCTAACTTCATAATATGTATTCTTGATCAGTAATGTTTGATAAAGTGCTGAGAACTGAAACAACATTTCAAAACATTGACATTAAATTGCTAGGGAAGATATATAAAAACAAACATCTCCAACACTAGCTGTAAAGAAATAAATGGAGACTGTTTACCTATATCGATTACGTTTTTTCCTCACGTAACTAATAACGTCATAAACATCTGTATGTTTCTCCTTTGTTAAAGGAGTTAACACGTTATTCAATGAAAATTTCTTCATCAACTTGATTCTTATTTACGTACATTGTGGGCGTCAGCTCTGTTCTGTTATTGTTAAACCCAAATAATTATCGCTTTGAAATACCAGATCTCGCTTGTGTAAGAACATTCAACGGGAAAAAAATGCAAGTCATCATGAAACTTTTCAATTTGCTACGAAAACAAGCACAATAATAAAATAGAGATTACTAATGCAAAAAAAAGCCCCTCAAAATCCACTACTATAACACGAGTGAGTACGATGAAAATAGGCTAACTTAAGATGTTAGCAGAGGACAATACAGAGAAACCTTGATCTTCCGTGGCGTGACGTGACGATCTGTTGACGACCTATGTGGATGTTGCATTTGAAATGCATTCTGGAATGTTTTGATGTCACGGGACATGATGTTGACATCCATTGTGAACTGGTCTAAAGCAAACAGCGTCGCCCCGAGATCACATGACAATTTCAGCTTAATGTTGACAAATACGCAGAACGCAATGCTCAATTGAGAGATATTTCTACACTATGCGTTGTATCAGTAATGCAGTTGATGAGTTCCTCGGGTTATGCGTCGGGAATCGACAGTTCTGCAACAGCGAATACTCGACGGTGTAATGTTTACTTGCTAAGTGTTTGTAGCTCATTTGTTTCCTGTCGCTGATTTGTCTCAAAGTGACACACAGGTATACTGGACATCTTTGACATTCTGTGTTAGGTCGCACAGTGTCGGAATTTGGTGTCGGCAAAGAGCTGCAGGATGGATTACTCTCTGTTATAACTGTTGCTTGGAACAGCCTCAGTTTGTAGCAGTCGATTACAAACCATGATGCAGGAGATCCCGGGTTCGAGTCCTGGTCGGGGTACACATTTTCATCTGTCCCCGTTGACGTATGTCAACGCCTGTAAGCAGCTAAGGGTGTTCATTTCATTGTAATTTCAATCTAACGAGATGAATCTCTGCAGTCGCGCTATCCTCTGTGTCCTCGGTGGCTCAGACCAAATGTCATGCTATTACGTGGGTCAAAGGGTGGGCGGTCGCTTATCTCTTTCATGAGGGACCTAAATCCCGCCTCGACTTCTGGACCTATTTACGAACAGCCCATGCAGCTCTCGAAAACACGCCACGTTACCGAACATTATTTGCTAACTATCTTCGAGCGGTCTTTGTTAGACCTCCACTGAGTTGGGGGGTGCTTGGCTCAGAGGGCACCTACCCCTCCTCCCCCGGCGGCGACTGAGTTTCAACCGCCTACTATCTATTCTACTTCTGACCTCCGCGGATGGGAGAGCGCGTCGCAGATTGCGCGGATTTTGTTTCTTTTTGATTTTCCTTTTTCCTTTCTTTTTCTTTAACCAGAATTTATATTTCTTTTCTCTTTCGCCGATGTGTTCACATAATTTCATGATATTAGTGAATCTTACAAAAACACATGCAAATCAATAAATAACAACGCCTTCCACTACTGTTGATTCCTGTGTCTCCCATTTCCCTAAGCACCACAGGCTCGGTGGTGGTGAGGAGGACACTGTGGCCAGGCCTCGGGTTTCGACCTCTGCCCACTTTGCCCCCCGAGCCCCTACCGGTCCACTACATTAAAAAAACAAAAAAATTTAAAAAAAGTGGTCAGCGCGACAGAATGTCAGTCATAAGGGCCCGGGTTCGATTCCCGGCTGGTTCGGAGCTTTTCTCCTTTCAGGGACTGGGTGTTGTGTTCTCCTAATCATAAAAAAAAGATTGATAGAGCGTCTGTCATGTAAGCAGGAGATCCCGGGTTTGAGTCCCGGTCGGGGCACACATTTTCATCTGTCCCCGTTGACGTATGTCAACGCCTGTAAGCAGCTAAGGGTGTTCATTTCATTGTAATATAACGCGTCTGTTGTCTATGTAGTACAATGCTCCAGATTGGAGAAACTGTCTTGCGTATGTTGGTTTAAAATGAAGCCTATATAATCATGAGGTGACCACCGTGATGAATTAATTACAGAAGTGACTGCTTGCTGCAGGCAATATCATTAGTCTACGTTAGCACAGTGGTGTCCATACAACAAGGAGGTTGACTCAGCCATACACAGCAGCAGGGGGCAGCGTGCAACGTGACGCGCCAGTGAACTGCGTATTTTTCCTGTATTTGTCTGCAGTGTGCACCAAGGGGAGCGCGTTGAAAAATTAGCGATGATCTTTCCTTGTTATGCTGTGACGATCATTATTTCCATTTCTGCTTTTATTATGGATGATATGAAGCAAATGTGACATTTCTCGAGAGAGTGAGAAGCACAACTAATGTTCCTATGTGAAACAGCATTGGCAATAGACTGGAGACACAACAGCTGGAGCCCGCAACTTGGAGCAGAGATAGAGAGCGCTCTGGCGGTGTCACATGGTATTCTCCGTCTCTTTCTGTTCATATCACACCTAATTATACCCTTCTTTTTCCCCCTTCCCTCAGCATGCTGCTGGCTGATACAAGGCAACACTCATTAACCTGCTGTCAAACTGTGAACTTCTTCTTCACGGCACGACATATTTGAGGGCTGGACCTACGAATATGAGGCACGAACAGAACCAGCATGACAGTTAACACTCAGCATCAGGTAAATTACGTCGGATATTACGTTTTTTACTTGAAAACCTTTTAAAAATCTGACATCACAAACTAACCGTTTTGCACACTAAAGTAGTTCATCTTTCCCAGAATCAATCTTTCATTGTGTGCATTGCGTCTGAATTTTCCTGCCAGATTAAAAGTTTGTGCCAGACCGGGACATGAACCTGGAGCCACACCTCCTGCAGGCAGTCATTTTACTTACTGAGATATCCAGGCACGACTTACATCTCACAGCTTGAATTGTTTCAAACATAGTTCTCCTACAGACCTTGCGAGACTAACATTTCTAGAAGAAACGATATTGCAGAGAAACTGCGTAGCCACAACCTGGGAAATACTTTCCACATAGAATCTTTCGCTCTGCAGTGGAGTGAGGGCCATTTATGAACGTTCTAGCTAATTTTTGGTAACTTGTACTCACATGAGATAAGGCATGTTTTGGACCCTGACGTCTCGCTGCGTGAAAAACCCCCAGAGGAAATGGAGACGTAAGTAGTTGATCCACCAACGTACGCGGCTTTGAAGTGAATCGATGTGCCCTGTATCTGTTCATCAATCTTAAACTGCGAACTGTCCACTGGTACCAACGCAACGGCTGAGTTGTCCTACGTTTTGTGCTGTAAAGCTGAATAAATGCTGTGTTCAGTGGTTGGCTTTGTAGTGTAGTATTCGATGGGGAGTCCAACATCTCCCTCCCCTCTTAAGATGTCGGAAAACCGATGCCACCGTAGATGTGAACTTCATCCTTGAAATTATCCTCTGTAAAATGAAAGTAGTTAAATTAGTCATAAACTTCAATTTTGAGGAAAACTCTCCATGGTCTCGCCGCGGTGCTTGTGCATTAAAACTCGGCGTTCCGAGCATGACGTCAGTAGCCTTCCTCACGGCTACTACTTACTGTACTCTCGAAGGTGAGGATGGAGGCACCCTTCGAAGCTTTGTGTGCTACATCACAACTGACACAGCTATAAGAAAGGGATCCCTTTTCACAATAATAACGCTGCCAAAATTTTGGTGGATATTTATTTCTGTCTTCATTGCTCAAGTACGGTATTCAGTAAATGCTATTTGATGGTACTTTTTGTGCTCAGGTGTATATTTTCAGAAGAAGAAGAATCTTGCCTGTTTTCTTCATGGGATGTTGTTTAATGTAATTTTCTTAATTTAAGTTAGAGCAGTTTTTGATGTTGCTAAGCAACAGTCATACAACATTTTTGAAATGAACACACAGTCATTTGACTGTATTGTTGCTTATTTATTTATGACCCAGGTTTCCGCCTTTTATGCCAGGGCATCAAGCTTAATGTAGTGCAATATAAGTTAATGACATAAACTCAGTCACTTAAAAAATGGCATGAAAGGCCTGAACCTGGATCGTAATTAAATAAACGACAGTACAGTCAAATGAATGTACTCATTTAAAAATTAAGTTATCGCGTTTGGATTCAGTTTCAAAATGTTATCCAGCGTTATCCAGCTGTTACCCAAGGAAAACCATTTTGCAAAAGCTTCACTTTCAATGTAATGTTAATATTAAGTCAAGTATTCAGCCACGTTATCGATGAATTGACAAAGAATTCTTTCCCAGTATTTTTTTCCGCGAGTACATCGGCCTTGCTTATCTCTGGACACACACACGCATGTGGCCACAGCAAACATTTTTATCCTCTGATAGTAACACAAGACGTGACATCTGCGGCTTGAAGACGTGATGTAACACACGTCTAGCTTCTCGCTGATATGGCATCTGCATTTATCTCATTTTGTACGAACTGTGTTAACGGAAAATATTTCAGAGAATTAGGATTTAGTGCATCACTAGTTTGTTTGGTCGCAGTGTACCTGATACAAGGACGTTGGCCAGCTGATCAGTGAGCTGTAGCGCATGGGCATCGTGTGTGACGATCCAGGGTTCGATGTTCCGTCGGGTAGACATCTCAGTTTTCACCATCGACTCACCTGCTGCATGCAACTGGATAGCACAAGTAGGGGTGTCCGGCGAAACCTGATAAAGGAGCATACAGAAAACCCAATCGAGTACAAACAAAATTCTGTTGGGTCTACAAAAAAAAATATGTTGAAGTAGAGTGAAAATCTACAGGCATTTTCGAAAGGTCAGAAAAAAATTCAAAGGAGAAGTTTAACTGAAATTTTGTTTAGCATCTACAGTAACTTCGAGTTACATTGCTACATTTTACAATTCGCCACTGTTGGGACGTGGTCCGCAGCTCGTGGTCGTGCGGTAGCGTTCTCGCTTCCCACGCCCGGGTTCCCGGGTTCGATTCCCGGCGGGGTCAGGGATTTTCTCTGCCTCGTGATGACTGGGTGTTGTGTGCTGTCCTTAGGTTAGTTAGGTTTAAGTAGTTCTAAGTTCTAGGGGACTGATGACCATAGATGTTAAGTCTCATAGTGCTCAGAGCCATTTGAACGATTTTGTTGGGACGTGTCCACGACCACACCGTGAAAGAAGCTATCTGATTTGATGTTATATAAACACAATGTCCAGCGTGTACACAAGGAAAGATGTACCGTTCTCTGTCATGCAACACCGGGTTAGCGCAGTGGTCGTAAGAATATCCTAACCGGCAGGGACTGGAAAAAGAAAGTGTTACCGCTTGACAATGAAAATCAGTTTCAGACCCGACGTGCATTAATAAAGGTCGACCCGAGTTAGTTTCCGGGCAACACTGTGAAGTGACTTCCACTCACTGGGCATTAGAAATCGAGTACCTCGCAGAGGGTCGTTGCTCACAGCAGTATAAGAAAATTAGCGCGTTCAGTGCGACCAAAACGGTATGGAAACTCTACAGTAGCCGACTGGAGGCGTGTATTGTGGTGTGCTTTATTCCAAATGGTGAAACGTGTTGAGAGCTCCGCCGGCCCACTGTGTATGGAGTGTAGTTCAGGCCGTAGGTATTTAGGTCATAATTTTGAGGCGTTCTTCGTCTCGGACACACTCACTCTGTTACCGTGTGCATGAACCAGGATGTTTATCACAACACTATCAGTGATCGAGCGTTGCCCTTTCTTGTACATCTTCGTGATGAATGTCTCGTGGACGCTTTCATCTTCCGAAAGGCCAACAGCCATACTCACAGCACTGCTAGCATAGTTTTCTGGTTTTTAGACCACTCAGGCAACCTGCGACACCTCAATTAGCCTGCTAAATCAGCCACTGAAAATGTTTGACCTTCTTTGGAACTGAGGGTGAAATTTACAGCCACTGAAAATGTTTGAACTTCTTTGGAATTGAGGGTGAAATATACAAGGGGGACTTCAGTATGCGATGCAATACATCTTCTGCCGACCAATTTAGACTGAAAAAATGCAGAATTTGTTATAGGACCTCGCGGAATTTTCTCGCTTCAGCCCCTATTGTTTCATGAACTTCCTACAGTTGGCGGCGTTATGCGTATCCTTCAAAGTGGTGTCTGTAACGGAGATACGTTCCAAGCAGAGCTCTGTCACTGAGTTACCAGAGCGTCGCAAATATTTGTAAACTTGCAGTATGTCTACGGAGACCTGGCAGTGAACAAAAGCACGGTGGGTCGTTGGGCGAGACGTTTGACATCATAGCAACAAGATCGAGCAAACCTGTTCGACCTCCCCCATGTCGGACGGCCACATATAGGTATGATTCCTGCAGAACTAGAACGTGCAGACATTCTCATTCGACTTCATCGATGAATCACAGACACACCTCGCTGCTCAACCAGATGTCTCTGTTGGTCATATAGAGGCATATAGGCAGTCATATTTCCCTCGTTCTGTTTGGGAGTGGGACAGGGAGAGAAGATGCTAGTTGTGGTACGAGGTACCCTCCGCCACACACCGTATGGTGGATTGCGGGGTATGTATGTAGATGTAAATGGTGGTGCTGACACACTCGGCCACCAGTTGAGGTACTCACAAGGGTGTGGCCGCTTGTTTCCTCGCCGCCTGATAGAAGAGTATAAAGAGCAAAGAAGGGCCATTTCAATGAAGGACGAACTCCGCGGCGGCAGTACGTGGATGAAGGAGAGGTTACTGGTGTAGCAAGGCGTAAGGTCTGACGTCGACCAACAGAATTTGCACCATGGGGTATACAGGACCTTCCAGCAAGGTTGCGTAAGCCCGTCATAGTGAACGGAGGCTATGCTGAAAAGTAGGGTTCTGTAGCCAAAAGAGTGGGGAATAATATGGCGTATTAGAATCATGATGGAAACTAACAAAAAAGTCTTGCATTACGTATTGAAAACTCTCATAGCAGTCAACATCCTCGCAAGTTCGTAGCTCTACGCGATCTAATCGTCAATAAATATCATATAACATTCCTGAAGAAACTTATGGACTCTCTTCCTAGCCGAATAGAGACCAATGTCGCGGCTAGAGGTTATGTTGCACGACCGTGTATTAACAATGGTATTCATTTTGCTGAAAGTACGTTTGTACTCACCTTTTAATCAATGTGTTGAGAAATCAGATCACAAACTATGTTGGAAGCAAGCTAACATTTCTTTAGCAGCACTTAGGTGGGAAGCAGGTGAAACAACGATTGTTCACTGTCCTCGAAAAATGTGTTCGCGTTTCTCTTATCCGTTAGAATAACCTGCATGAAAACTGAAGTTTCAAGTGGGATGGTACATGTGTCGGAGGGACAGGCTGTATGGGATCAGCAACTTGAAAACCATCGCTTTAGCAGTAAATAACCCAAAAATGTGAGGCAGCATTTTTTTCTACCAATGAATCAGTTGTTCGTTCTGAGGACGGTCAGAAGATAAGAAAAGCTGCTGCGGAATTTTGACTTCCACGTGTGAGACTGAGGCCCCGCAGAAAGGGTTTATTCACTGTGCTTCCATTTCATAGTCACGCAAAGCCTAGAGACCATCCGCAATGCAAGATGAAGACGAATACCACCTAATAAGAAGAGTTGTATTATGTTTCTTCGCATATATTTCTCGTGGCTCTTTCGGACTATACATACACGAAAGCGATCGGAAAAGACCGAAAGTCACGGTTAGCAATAACAAGAATAAGAGAATAGTTTAATTCCATTAGCGTCTGCCACAGGACTTTGGAACATCCTATCAATTGTATGGTCGCACCTGGTGACCTAGAAACCTAGGGGTTTCCTTAGTTGACAATACTGCAAGAATTCCATGAGAAAATGTTTATATGCTACATGAACTAAAAAACAAACAAACAATAAGATGATTTTTTCCTATGATTTCTGCGCGTTTGACGGTCTGATGTACGGTCCTGAACTCGTGCGCTACACTAATCTCTAGTCAAATTTGCAAGATCAAACGCTTAATGCGCCAACTGAAACAATCGAAAGTTTATCAGTTGCACATAAATGCAACTTGTATTTTATCAGTAACGTTCCTTCATATTCGTAAGATGGTAATAAATATAAGATTTGTAGCTCTATTTTTATCTATCTAATGACGTGCGAGAATACAGCTGACACTTAATCATTTGTGACTGGATTTAAACAAAAGAAAGTCTCTGCTGTGCAGTTCCATCGGCTTGACTTTCTGAAAGTGAATTGTACACTTTTTATCACCACCGTTCAAGGAATTCTTCACCGTTACCAAGGCTTTAATCGTCTTACACACGCATGTTCGAATCATACGAAAGTTCTTCTAAAAATTTAACAACTATATCACTCATTTTATAATCCTTACTTGTGATTCCTTTCAGTGTCTTGCAGCTAGCGTCTGATGCATCTCTCCGCAACAAATAACACACACAAGTTTGCTTAGAAACTGCCGTCGAGGTGGATAATATTAAGAATATTTTCAGAACTCTAAGTTCAGAGTTGCAAATATTTTTAGTAATTACCAAATAATAAAAGAGAGAAAATCGTAAACAAGCTTAATGTTCGTTACCAGTGACTATAATGAAGTTTTCGCACTTTTTTGATCACGTTTTGGCGTTTATTCAAACGACAGCTGGTTATCAACATCCAAAGATATTCACCTATTTCTTTCGTTCATCATGCTGTTACACGAGGATGTTAATGAATTATTTGGGAAGCTTCCAGTGTTTATCAGCAGTTTAAATGTGCAATGTTAATTGCCAGGATGTTTAGTATATCTGAAGAAAAATTGCGGCACGTCAAACCATTCCACTGACAATTCCGGAACGTCAAATCAATCCCTTGACAGAGGGTAAAGACTTTCCAAAATAAGTATTATCACTATAGTAGATACTTAAGAAGCGTTACTCATATGAGAGTTCTCCCAGTTCCTCCATGCAAGTAATCTGAATTTTGAGTACAGCATTAGTATGTATCGCCCGTTTTCTAAGATATTTCGTAAGGTATTCGTCACAATATCGCCTTGTCATCTGATAACGACGAAAGAATCATATACCTTATCTTCCCAAGTATACACTTAGTTAGAAGATTTCTCAGAGTGTAGGACCTAATATCGCAAAGGTGATGCTTGATATGCGTCCATGACAGTGGCGAAGCGTGGCATTTTTTCTAGGGTAGGCCTAGAATTACGAATTTCGGAAAAAGAAAACTTGTAAAATACAAATTCTGCAAAACTAACTTAGTTACATATTTCTACCAAGACTGGAAATACTACAGAAATTGTTATAAATAAATGCATAAAAATTTTAAACGGCTACACATTAATAAAAATATAGCACTAAGAAACTCACCTTTACATCTTTTTATAAATTACTTACATCCTCTTCTCCTTTTTTTCTGTGCGTAAACAACAATAACCAAATATGAACTCCCGTCCTTTTGTTGAACATTTCACAGTTCCCTTCTCTACGGCCAAAATCGTCAAGTTTGACAAATTGTCATTTATCATTGTGTTTCGAAGGCAGGTTTTAACGCATTTTAATGTACTCATGCTCTTTCACAAGATGTAGTGGTTGCTGAAATTGCAAGAACCAACGACAGTAATTTCACATATTCGGAGAACACGCTTTTTAATCCACTGTTTATAATGTATTTAAGGAGGTCCTGAGGCTGTGGACGTTTACCATCATTGCTGTGAATAACCGTAAGCTCTCCTTTCAGTTTTTCACTCTCAAAGAATTGATATATTTTAAGTAGTTTTTCAGCTTCATATATCGGGAAATATCTTATTTACAGGTATGTAAAATATGTTTATTAAAGTCCTGGAACCTAGTTTCCGTATTTACTACTGCTGTGTAAATTATTTCAAATGTTAGTTTCTGTTTCGTTAAAATTAATTTCAAATACTTCTGCTGAGTTTATAAGAGCTCCAAAACGCGTTTCAGGGTAATATACTCACATATTACTTTCCAAGAACCTTAATGCAGTTTTCAATTTCGACCTTAGAGCGTCTTATGTCCACGGTTTTTCTTTGCAGCATGTCAAAGAAGATACTTGTATGCTGTAAAACAGAATTACGTAGTTACAGTGGAAGAAGAAAAGTTTGATCATCCAGTATACTATTTAGCCCAATTATTTGATGTAAAAATTATAATCCTACACTTCATTGCTTATCACATCATTAAATGCTGCTCTCAGGCTTGTATAGTGAAGAATAATGGTTTGTACAGCGCATGAATGCAAGGACTTGGTGAAACTTCACATATCAACGCACACTCTTCTGCAGAGTGAAAATTTCTTTCAAGGACTTGGTGGCTTCAATCCCCTTTCCCTCGGATGTTCACTTCTTTTACTGGAACGGCTAAAATCGCGTGAAATTCTGAGAAATTTCTCACAAAATGTTTTACTTACGTGATTGTTTTTCATGCTTAGAGGAAGGTTAGATTAAGTCGATGTGCATAGCCGTGGATAAAGAGAGCACGAGGATACGCTTGTTTCACGACAGAATGGAGAGCATAATTTTTTCCTAACATTACACTGTAGCTGTCATTTGTTAGCGATGCCAAATTGTTTTTATCAATATTCCAACTGTTTAACATTTGCAACAAAACAGTGGCTATGCCTGGAGCACTCCGGTCTTTGAACACATCTTTAAACGCTACAAATGTCTCTTGCATTTCCTCTGATTCGTTATTTGTAAAACGAAAAATTACACGTATTTGACTTCTAGTTGAGACATACGTTGTTTCGTCGGCTTGTACCGATATAAAAGGGCTATTTTTAGCTTCACTTTAAATTTGTTATTTAACATCTTCCGCAATAAATGATATTAATTATTCCGTGTGTCAGAGGAAGGGCCTTTAAATACTTCGTCGGATGCTAAATGATCTTTCATGTATGGTTCTTTTTCTGCCAAGAAACTAAAAACGTCAAAATAATTTCCTTTATTTAATGACACCTCAGATTCGTCATAATCTCAAAGAGCTAAATTTGCCGTGCTGAAAAGCAGATAGTCGAAATGTCTCTCCATTATACTTCCGTTTCGATCAATCTTCTGGTTATGTTCCGAAGCTTCCAAGAGTGTTGATTCTGAAAGAGGATGGTCAATTGTTCGTGTACCTAGCTGATAGTATGGAACAGCTGCTGTGATATGTGAAATGGAACATTCACGCTTTCTAGGTTTCGAAAGGAAATTTTGAAGACTCTCTTCGCTTATTCCTCATTTACGCCATTAAAAACCGTCATTATCCATTCCAAGCAGTAGACGGTAAAAGCAAAAAAAAAGTTTGTTATTTACAACGCTGACACTTGACCATGGTTTTGCCTGGAAACGTCTTACAAATTTTAGGCAAGATTTCTTAATAGACCTCCGCATTAGCTTTTGTTCTTTCACCAGGAGTTTATCTTCCAAAGCAAGGCGAGAGAAGTATGCAGCGTTTTCAGTTAAGAAACTCAGTGGTTCTTGTGATGAAATAAACGCTTCCATGGTAGTTCAAGCTAAACAGCAATGCAATGTATTACACGATAATGATTTAAATATTAGACCACTCACCGTTTTCCTTTCGACAATACAATGACAAGACTAATCGACGATGACACCTCAAACGTGACAGGGCACGCCGAAATATAATTCACAAATGAGTTAAACGCTCGTGTTATATCCTACATTTGAACTTCAAAATTTATAGTTCAGGTTCATTGTAAGCACGTGTATTACTGTTGATATAAAAACCGAGAGGCACGTTACAGAACTACCAACGTTTGAAATAAATAAGGCTACTTAATTCTAATCCGAGCAACAACGAAAATACACAGGCTATATCCTATCATCTTACAACTTCCAATGATGCATTTACATAGATTTTCTATGAGTTATGAATCATTTCTTGTTCTTTATGTTTTAAATGGAGAGTTATTGGTTTGTCATTCTGCCCGGCTTTCTGCGAACATGGCAGACGATCCGAAGTAGCGCTATCTGTTAGGGAACCACTGAATGATCGTTTATTCACCTGCTGATGAGCAGTAGAAACAAATCAAACGCCAGCTTTTAAAAACCGTACCCACGTTGTAAAACTCCAGTGCGCCACGTGAAAGCGATGGGCTTAAAAATGGTTCAAATGGCTCTGAGCACTATGGGACTAAATGGCGAACCAAAAGGCTCTGAGCACTATGGGACTTAAATTCTGAGGTCATCAGTCCCCTAGAACTCAGAACTACTTAAACCTAACTAACCTAAGGACATCACACACATCCACGCCCGAGGCAGGATTCGAACCTGCGACCGTAGCGGTCACGCGGTTCCAGACTGAAGCGCCTAGAACCGCACGGCCACACCGGCCGGCGCAATGGGCTTACTGCGCATGCTCGTAAGAAGCACGGAATTCCGAGCTGATACTGGCTGCAAAGCTAGAGGACTGGTGGGTGCGTATACGAAGTTGAAACGTAAAATATTTGAAAACATTTACGAGGGTTCGTGATCAGGTCGTTTTAAATTCAATTTGGACAAATTATTTTGGAATTTTTTGGGTGGTTCAGCCTCAGAGCCTTATCGGACGCTTCGCCACTGCTCAATGATGATAAAAGAAATTAACAATAATAAGATGAGAAAATCGGAAAATTTTGTTCTACAATTCTAATTTAAGTATTTGAGTAGTTTTTCTATGAAACAAGATAAAGATTGTGTATGGCATAACTAAGAAATCAAATATTTCTCTCGCTGAAGAAAGGCATTATCCATGGCGTATCAAGCCAGGTTATTCGACATATGTTCAACACTAGACATAGCATTGTGTCCTGAGGAAGCGTTTCACGGCCTCGACGAATTCGTAGTGAAAGTGAAATATAGTTTTCAAATAAATGAACCATCTAAACAACAGGAACAGGGGGAACAAATGAAGAGATGCAGGACAGTAGTAGAGCGTGAGACAGCGTGACTGGAGAGTAAAACAGTTCCTAAAACATCTATATTGGACTAGGACTGCACTAAACGACTTGTTTATAATACGTACGTAAACCATACATACATAAACCTCTTGGTGAATCAGTCTGTCTATGAGTGACAACCGTATCAAAGTCCCTACAGTAGTTCCTGAGATTAGCCTTCATACACAGGCAGAAAAACACGACGGGACCTTAATTCATTACCTGAAGTGAGACACTGGTATGCTAATCTTAAGGACGAAAGGAGCTTTCGCAAGAAGTGTCACTGCCAAGCAAAATAGCGCGATAAAACATGAACCTTGCATTTGAACTGCTGCGGTATAATACAAAAGGCAACTGAAAGAAACACGCGACGAACAGAAAGGTACTTTTACGAGGGTGAGTCAAATGAAAACCTTAAATATTTTTTAAAATATTATTTATTGTGCAGAAGTGGTTCAAAGCTGTTTCACTTTTCAACAAAATCTCCCCCACGCTCAATGCAAGTCCTCCAGTGCTTACAAAGTGCATAAATTCCTTTAGTAAAAAAATTCTTTTGGTAGTCCGTGCAACCACTCATGCATCGCGTAGCGTACCTCTTCATCAGAACGGATTTTCTTTCCTCCAATTGCGTCTTTGAGTGGTCCAGACATATGGAAATCACTTGAGGCAAGGTCTGGTGAGTATGGTGGATGAGGAAGACACTCAAAATGTAGGTCTGTGATTGTTGCAACTGTTGTACGGGCAGTGTGGGGCCTTGCATTGTCATGTTGCAAAAGGACACCTGCTGACAGCAATCCACGTCGCTTTGATTTGATTGCAGGACGCTGATGATTTTTTAGGAGATCTGTGTATGATGTACTGGTGACAGTGGTCCCTCTAACCACGTAATGCTACAAAATGACGCATTTTTCGTCCCAAAAGAGAGTTAGTATAACCTTCGTTGCTGATGGTTCTGTTCAAAACTTCTTTGGTTTTGGTGATGAGGAAAGGAGCAGTTCCTTGCTCGCTCTTTTCGTTTCCGGTTGGTGGTGTAAATGAACCCAGGTTTCGTCTCCAGAAAACGAATCTTTGCAAGGAAGCCATCACCTTCTCGTTCAAAGCACCGAAGACGTTCTTCAAGCATCAACACGTCGTTCTCTCATTTCAGAAGTCAACTGCCGTGGCACCCATCTTGCAGACACTTTGTGAAACTGGAGCACATCATGCACAATGTGGTGTGCTGACCCATGACTAATCTGTAAACATGCTGCAATGTCATTCAGTGTCACTCGGCGGTTTTCCTTCACTATGGCTTCAACTGCTGCAATGTTCTGTGGAGTCACAACTCGTTGTGCCTGACCTGGACGAGGAGCATCTTCCACTGAAGTCACACCATTTGCGAACTTCCTAATCAATTCGTAGACTTGGTGCTGTGACAAACATGCATCACCGTACTGAACCTCCAATCGTCGATGAATTTCAAAAGGTTTCACACCTTCACCGCGCAGAACCGAATAAGAGAACGCTGTTCTTCCCTGGTGCAAGTCGCAAGTGGGGCGACCATCTTTATACAGACACTGCGACGGCATGTGTACACCTGCACTACGCTGCCACCTACAGGCCATTCTGCACGCTGTTTGTAGCACGCTTAAAAACTTACAGGATAACGGGCGAAATTTCGATTTGTTATTACAAATTTAAGGTTTTCATTTGACTCACCCACGTATTTACAGGCAATAATTACACTGCAGTGACAGAACAGTCCCCAGAAGTTAGAACTACTTAAACCTAACTAACCTATGGACATCGCACACATTCATGCCCGAAGCAGGATTCGAACCTGCGACCGTAGCGGTCGCGCGGTTCCAGAATGTAGCGCCTAGAACCGCTCGGCCACTCCGGCCGGCCACTCGCAAGGGCCTCAGACGGTGGCATAAAAGACATCAGTGAAACCACCCCCTTTCCTTGGAGCGTTGACTCCCACACATTTTGCGGAGGAAATCGGCATTTTACAATTGATATGAGCAACTGGACGACTTTCTTGACAACCGTTGACACTTATGACACCTACTGGGTTGTTCAGCCCTCCTTTAGGGACACAATGGGACAGCAGTCCTAACGAACGCCATCGGACTCTTTTCGTGTGCAAATGTCTTCCTGAGAGACAATCTTCACTCCTTCCAAATTAATAACGTAAGTGTAGACTACATGTGGCTTGAATTCAAAGAACTCGTATCGGCAGCAATTGGGAGATTTATACCAAATAAATTAACAAACGACGGAACTGATCCTTTTTGGTACACAAAACGGGTCAGAAAACTGTTGCAGAAACAACGAAACAAACACGCCAAATTTAAACAGACGGCAAATCCCCAAGATTGACGATCATTCACAGAAGCTCGAAATTTAGCACGGACTTCAATGCGAGATGATTATAATAGTTTCCACAACGAAACTTTGTCTCGAACCCTGGCAGAAATTCCAAAGACATTCTGGTCGTATGTGAACTACGCTAGCGGAAAGACATAATCAGTGCCATGTCTGCGCAATAGTAATGGAGATACTGTCGAAGACAGTGCTACCACGGCAGAGTTACTAAACACGGCCTATCGAAATGCCTTCACAAAAGAAGACGCAATAAATGTTTCAGAATTCGAATCAAGAACAGCTGCCAAAATGAGTACCGTAGAAGTAAATATCCTCTGAGCAGTGAAGCAACGTAAATTACTTCATAAAAGCAAGTCTTCTGGTTCAGACTGTATACCAATTACGTTTCCTTCAGTATATGGTCATGCATATGCACCGTTCGCTCGGTTAAAAAAAAAAAAAAAAGTTCAAATGTGTGTGAAATCTAATGAGACTTAACTGCCTAAGGTCATCAGTCCTTAAGCTTACACACTACTTAATCTAAATTATCCTACACACACACCCATGCGCGAGGGAGGATTCGAACCGTCGGGACCAGCCGCGCTCGATTAAAAATCCGTACCCGAAGTCTGGAAAGTTGCACGGGTCACACCAGTATTCAAGGAAGGTAACAGGAGTAATCCACTAAATTAAAGGTCCATACCATTAACGTCGATATGCAGCAGGATTTTGGAACGTATATTGTGTTCGAACATTATGAATTACCTCGAAGAAATCGGTCTATTGACCACAGTCAACACGGGTTCAGGAAAGACCTTTCTTATGAAACACAACTAACTCTTTATTCGCACGAAGTGTTGAGTGCTGTCGACAAGGGATTTCAAATTGATTCCATATTTATGGATTTCCGGAAGGCTTTTGACACTGTACCACACATGCGGCTTATAGTTAAATTGCATGCTTGTGGAATATCGTCCCAGTTATGTGAATGGATTTGTGATTTTCTGTCAGAGACGTCACAGTTTGTAGTAACTGATGGAAAGTCGTCAGAAGATCAAAACAAATATCAAAACAATTTAGAAAAATATCTAAAAGGTGCGAAAATTGGCGGTTGGCAATAAATAATGAAAACTGTGAGTTCATCCACATGAGTGCTAAAAGGAATCCGTTAAATTTCGGGTACATGATAAATTAGTCAAATCTAAATGCTGTAAATTCAACTAAATACCTAGGAATTAGAATTACGAACAACTTACATGGGGAGGAACAAATAGATAATCTTGTGGGGAAGACTAACCAAAGACTGCGTTTTATTGGCAGGACACTTAGAAAACAGATCTACTAAGGAGACTGCCTACGCCACGCTCCTCTTCTAGAATTTTTAGAATACTGCTGCGCGGTGTGGGATCCTTACCAGATAGGATTGACAGAGTACATCGAAAAAGTTCAAAGAAGGGCAGGACGCTTTGTGTTGTCGTGAAATATGGGAGAGAGTCACTGAGATGATACAGGATTTGGGCTGGACATCATTAAACCAAAGACGTTTTTCGTTGCGACGGGATGTTCTCACGAAATTCCAATCACAAACTTTCTCCTCCGAATGCTAAAATCCTTTGATGACACCAACCTACATAGGGATAAATGATCACATCAAAAAAAGGGAAATCTGGGCTCTTAAGGAAAGATATTATTTCCGCGCGATATACTAGATTCGAATAATAGAGAATTGTGACGATGGTTGGATTAACCCTCTGCCAGGCACTTAATTGTCATTTGCAGAATATGCATGTAGAGGTAGATGTAGATGTAGTGAAACTGTAGTGTTTGTTCTAGTGTAAAGTGTGGAACCGCTAAGGACAATCCAAAAACATTTCGTGGCCGAGCGATTCTAGGCGCTACAGTCTGGAACCGCGCGACCGCTGCGGTCGCAGGTTAGAATGCTGCCTCGGGCATGGATGTGTGTGACGTCCTTAGGTTAGTTAGGTTTAAGTAGTTCTAAATTCTGGGGGCTGATGGCCTCAGCAGTTAAGTCTCATAGTGCTCAGAGCCATTTGAACCATTTTTGAAAAATATTTCACGAAATTTGAACGCGATCCGAACCAGCGAAGAGTGATTTTGCTTTTACAGCTCTCTGCATAGTTCAAATGGCTCTGAGCACTATGGGACTTAACTGCTGTGGTCATCAGTCCCCTAAAACTTAGAACTACTTAAACCTAACTAACCTAAGGACACCAAACACATCCATGCCCGAGGCAGGATTCGAACCTGCGAACGTAGCGGTCGCGCGGTTCCAGACAGTAGCGCCTAGAATCGCTCTGCCACTCCGGCCGGTATCATTTTAAAAATCTATCTGTATAGAGACAAGCTGTGGGGGACTCTTGGAATACTGCTGCTCTGGCCGCTGATAATGAGCTGGAGGAATCTGAGGGGTGTCTGGTGGTTACTCGCCTGCAGGCACTTAGGAATCTGTCACGGTTCGTGTAGGTACAGGTGGAATTTTGAAGTGGGCAACAAAAGATGGCGGGTGGCGCGATGGGTGGTGCCAAACAGGGTGGTTTTAGAGCAAAGCTTTGCCGTTTCATTTACGCAATTATCAATGTACCACCACTCTTGCGACAACACTACAGAGGGAGAGAAATAGAAGGGCTGAAAAAGTATAAGCACACTTTGCTGCTTCGAATCATGTTCAATATTTGTCGAACCGTTTTGAATGGTCCCTAGTGGATCCACCGTGTCCACCAGAGAAAAAACTGCTGTCGACCTGCACTCCAAAGGGATCGATGGGTACGATCACGTGCATTGGGTGTCGCTGGCCCACGACTTCCGTCGAGAAGGGTTGAATCGCCTGTAGGGTGTCAGCAATGTCAAAGGTTGTCAAGAAAGTCGTCCTTTTACTCATCACAACTGCCCATTGCCGTTTTCGACCGCGAAATGTGTGGGAACCAACGCTCTAAGGAAAGGGTTAGTTCAATGATGCCCTTTATGCCAACGTCTGATGTCTTTTCGTGTCGATTCTGAGCGGCGGCTTTTTTGAAATGTTTTCCTCGCCCACCCATAAGAAAACCACATGATTTCAACACTGGGCGTCGCGTTTCTGACATCCTTCGCAGAGGGATCAAAAAAGTGGGGAAATGCTGATGTGACTTCAAAAAAAAAAAAAAAAATGGTTCAAATGGCTCTGAGCACTATGGGACTTAACATCAGAGGTCATCAGTCCCCTAGAACTGAGAACTATTTAAACCTAACTAACCTAAGGACATCACACCTGCCCGAGGCAGGATTCGAAGCTGAGACTGCAGCGGCCGCGCGGTTTCACACTGAAGTGCCTAGAACCTCACGGTCACACCGGCCGGCCTGATGTGACTTCCCATCAAGTGACACTGTGACACGTCCGTGGTGGCGATGGCCAGAATTTTGGTAAATTTGGTGCCAATGCGACGTCATCAACCCACTTTACACCACACATGAACTACTGAGCTCTGGGCCTTTTTCCCCTTATGTCGACACGTCGCTGTTTAAAGCGTCGTCGAGTCCGTGGATGACATCGCAGTGTGCCACGATTTTGCGTCATCATAATGTTGAAGGCACCTTTGAGTCGAATTTAAAACTTACACGTCCCAATAAGAGACCGTTACGGGGGTTCGAAAAAGTGATCCTTCGTTTGTATTGTGCAGTGAAGATCGATATACCTTAATAAACTTTATTTCCGTTGATAGGGCTGTCTGAAAGTTCTAGATATGAGCTGTCTAACACTAACAAAGTATGTGACGCTGATGTACACGTGGATGATGAATCTTGTTCAACTATCGTTTGTATATATGCTCGTCGCTGGCCGCAGACATCACAGCCGTGAAATCAAACAGTCAGTGCCAACTGCTTGTGCTGCTAGCGGATCTATTTTGAATCTTCACGTATACAGGGTGATCCATTGATCGTGACCGGGCCAAATATCTCACGAAATAAGCGTCAAACTAAAAAACTACAAAGAACGGAACTTGTCTAGCTTGAAGGGGAAAACCAGATGGCGCTATGGTCGGCCCGCTAGATGGCGCTGCCATAGGTCAAACGGATACCAACTGCGTTTTTTAAAATAGGAACCCCCATTTTCTATTACATATTCGTCTAGTACGTGAAGAAATATGAATGTTTTAGTTGGACCACTTTTTTCGCTTTGTGGCAGATGGCGCTGTAATAGTCGCAAACATATGGCTCACAATTTTACAAGAACAGTTGGTAAAAGGTAGGTTATTTAAATTAAAATACAGAACGTAGGTACGTTTGAACATTTTATTTCGGTTGTTCCAAGATAATACATGTCCTTTGTGAACTTACCATTTCTGAGAACGCATGCTGTTACAGCGTGATTACCTGTAAATACCACATTAATGCTATAAATGCTTAAAATGATGTCCGTCAACCTCAATGTATTTGGCAATACGAGTAACGACATTCGTCTCAACGGCGAGTAGTTCGCCTTCCGTAATGTTCGCACATGCATTGACAATGCGCTGACGCATGTTGTCCGGCGTTGTAGGTGGATCACGATAGCAAATATCCTTCAACTTTCCCCACAGAAAGAAAGCCGGGGGCGTCAGATCCGGTGAACGACGACCAGTCCACCTTCTAACATTCTGCGTGGTGTCTGTTTGTTCTATATCGTGTCTCCCCACCACTTTCGCGCAACGACGCTCTGAGCGTGTTTTTTTAGGGAATTGACTAGTTTGAACCTGGGACCTGTTGCTGGTAAGGAGACGCCAGACCACACATGACATGTAGAATCCAGAAGAGTTCAGTGAGACTAGCGATGATATAACCAAATACTTAATGATTTCAGCGTCAGCTCCACTGCACTCCCTGTAAAAGAATCTTAATACTAACTAAATTTAGTGGAAGGGGTTCAAGGCTTTCCTATTTTTAGTTAGCTGGTAAAATAACGTCGAAAAAGCAGTTAAGTTTACCATTGGAAATTTTATTCTACTCACAAAACATTGTTTATAAATTGCAC
This sequence comes from Schistocerca serialis cubense, assembly GCF_023864345.2. NCBI lineage: Eukaryota > Metazoa > Arthropoda > Insecta > Orthoptera > Acrididae > Schistocerca > Schistocerca serialis. The sequence continues at coordinate 338,020,316 of NC_064638.1, forward strand.
TATTGATAAAAGGAAATGTTTTAATACGGGATGGTAAAAACCAACTACGTTCAACAAAAATGTGAACGAATATTCCCTGAGTGGGTTTCCAAGTTCTAGGATGACCTATGCCATATCACATCTATAATCTAGGTTTAAATCAAGTTTCACAAGAGAGAAAACTATCAAAATGGTCTACAGTGACCCTCAATTATCTTTAGTTACTTATCTAACTTGTCGTAAATTACAGTGGCTGATGTGGCTTCTCAATAACTATATAACAGAAAAATCATCAGGTTTCAGATTTTCATTCAAGTGGCAAATGTGAACACCATGAGTTTTAATTGACGATCGACACTAGTATTACGCAAAAAGGGGGTGTAACAGATGAGACTTCTGCAGTTCTGAGTGAAGCTTTATGCGCTGTTATGCGGCATCGCATGCGTTCATTGCCTTGTCGGTGTTCGTCAGGGGGCGGTGGGCAGCACAGCTCCGCTCACCTCGCCGTCTCGGAAGCAACTCTGTCCGAACTTCTCCTTACTACAATTTACCAAAGTTGGTTTAGAAACACTATCTGGCTGTGTTGTCATCCGACCAATCAGGGTCTCAATGTCAACCTTAAGCTCCGCCTACAAAAATTCTGTCTATCCAATGAGAAACGTTATACTTTTCGTGGTGGGGCAAGTTTGCAACGTAACAGAGACGCGAAAAAGTCTCACGCTAAAACTTGCAGCTGGTGTGTTCCTTTAGTGTTATCGTAAGATCTATACTGTTCTTCTGGAGGGCTCTATATTTTGACATGGGATGCAATGTAACAGAGACGCAAAAAAGTCTCACGCTAAAACTTGCGGCTGGGGTGGTCCTAGCGGTTAGCAGGCGACGTGGGTGTCCGTCCGTCCCTTATCGTAGGGCCTTCCAGCTTAACACGGTTCTGCTCTTGGCTTCTGTTCTCGCTTCTCCCCTCGGAACTGCGTCTGTCTCACGGTGGGAAAGTATGACATGCATTTAGGCATTCTTGTGTTAGTCTGTGGTATTCCATTTGGTCACTCGTTACTCGTATTACTTTGGTTAATTTAATGTCAGGATTTATTCGGAGCTATGTGACATACTACTGGATTTGCTTATCATGTCAGGGTTTTCATGGAAGGTGTTGGATTTGCCTGACGCCTTACAACCTGTCATGAAATATGCTATCCAGTACCGCTTCAACCGCACGCGAGCTATGTGCCGGACATCCATCATGTTGGAAGTACATCGCCATTCTGTCATGCAGTGAAACATTTTGTAGTAATATCGGTTCCCGAGTACGAGTCTCGCTCGGGCACACGGTTTTAACCTGCCAGGAAGTTTCATATCAGCGCACACTCCGCTGCAGAGTGAAAATCTCATTCTGGAAACATCCCCCAGGCTGTGGCTAAGCCATGTCTCCGCAATATCCTTTCTTTCAGGAGTGCTAGTTCTGCAAGGTTCGCAGGAGAGCTTCTGTAAAGTTTGGAAGGTAGGAGACGAGGTACTGGCAGAAGTAAAGCTGTGAGTACCGGGCGTGAGTCGTGCTTCGGTAGCTCAGTTGGTAGAGCACTTGCCCGCGAAAGGCAAAGGTCGCGAGTTCGAGTCTCGGTCGGGCACACAGTTTTAATCTGCCAGAAAGTTTCATCGGTAGAACATTTCGTAGGAAATCAGCATATATTGCTCCATTTAGATTGCCATCGATAAAATGGGGGCCAATTATCATTCCTCCCATAATGCCGCACCATACATTAACCCGCCAAAGTCGCTGAAGTTCTACTTGTCGCAGCCATCGTGGATTTTCCGTTGCCCAATAGTGCATATTATGCCGGTTTACGTTACCGCTGTTGGTGAATGACGCTTCATCGCTAAATAGAACGCGTACAAAAAATCTGTAGTGTCCCGTAATTTCTCTTTTGCCCAGTGGCAGAAATTTACATGACGTTCAAAGTCGTCGTCATGCAATTCCTGGTGCATAGAAATATGGTACGGGTGCAATCGATGTTGATGTAGCAAACTCAACACCGACGTTTTTGAGATTCCCGATTCTCGGCAATTTGTCTGCTACTGATGTGCGTTTAGCCGCGACAGCAGCTAAAACACCTACTTGAGCATCATCATTTGTTGCAGGTCGTGATTGACGTTCCACATGTGGCTGAACACTTCCTGCTTCCTTAAATAACGTAACTATCCGGCGAACGGTCCGGACACTTGGATGGTGTCATCCAGGATACCGAGCAGCATACATAGCACACGCTGGTTGGGCATTTTGATCACAATAGCCATACATCAACACGATATCGGCCTTTTCCGCAATTGGTAAACGGTCCATTTTGACACGGGTAATGTATCACGAAGCAAATACCGTCCGCAATGGCAGAATGTTACGTGATACCAAGTAGTTATACGTTTGTGAAAAAAATGGTCCAACTAAAACATTCATATTTCTTTACGTACTACACGAATATGTAATAAAAAAGGGGGGTTCCTATTTAAAAAAAACGCAGTTGATATCCGTTTGACCTATGGCAGCGCCATCTAGCGGGCCAACCGAGGGGGGCCATCTGGTTTACCCCTTCAAGCTAGACACGTTTCGTTCTTTTTGGTTTTTGCGTTTGACGCTTATTTCGTGAGATATTTTGCCCGCTCACTATCAATGGACCACCCTGTATATTCCTATCGTTTGGTTTAACCTATAAAATTTTATATTGCATAGATTTTCTGTACCTGTTCTTCGACAGAAGTTCTTCTCCCCAAGTCAACTAGCTTCGATCTTCACTTTCCTTGTAACAAAATGCTTCTCCCGTCGCCTTATCCCACACATTATAATCTTTGGCAGTGGACTCTAAATTGAGTATTAGTACTACAGTTTTGCCGCTGTTACCCTTGGATTCAAAACCTTTATTTACAGTTCATTTTATGAACACTGGACTCTCATTCCGGAGGACGACGGTTCTCATCCCCGTCCAGTATTGAAGATTTACGTTTTTTGTGATTTCCCTAAATCGTTCCGGGCAAATGCTGAGATGGTTGCTCTGGAAACAACAGGGTCTGTTTTCTTCCACATCCTCTCGTAATCCTAGCCTGTACATCGTCTCTAATGACGGCGCTGTCACCAGGACGTTTAATCTTTATTTTTCCTTCATTCCATTTTAAGAAATTCTGTTGCTTTGCTACTTCATTACATTGGATAAATGAAAGAAAAAACAGTTTTGTATTTGTGGGTCAGTGTGAGACACCATGCACGAAATTCTTTTCCTCATTTATGATTCACTCTGTATATTTTAATATGACGATACAGTTCAGCTAAAATACGTGATACCAATTTGTGGTTTGTTCAGTAGCACGAGGGAGAAAGTGTTAGAGAATGGTTTCGTGTGAGCAAAGTTTACATGAAGTTTATCATATCAACGCTATATGACAATACTAGGTACCTCTAACGCAGAAACTGACCAAAGTTGAATAAATAAACAATGTTTTAGCAAGTATATAGTTCTGGCGAAAATAATGTCATTCTAACAGTGTATAGCGACAATGTAAGGAAACCTGAAAAAACTAAATTTCCAGGGCGACACTAAGCAGTACATTGAAGCAACATTCCGTACCTATTTAAGACTCCTGTCGTATGTCCCTCTGAAGTAGCGGTTCATAAATTCACCAATTGGTGAAAGGTGTTTCCCTGTAATATGTAATGTTTGCAGTCACAAAAAAAATGGCTCTGAGCACTATGGGACTTAGCATCTGCGGTCATAAGTCGCCTAGAACTTAGAACTACTTAAACCTAACTAACCTAAGGACATCACACACATCCATGCGCGAGACAGGATTCGAACCTGCGATCGCAGCAGTCGTGCGGGTCCGGACTGAGCGCCTGAACCGCTAGACCACCGCGGCCGGCTTGCAGTCACAGTAACAGAATTTAATAAATTCAGGGCCACTTCTTTAGCAGCCTGAAATATATTAAAATATGTTATACTTAAGCTCTGCTAAGAAATAAAATGATCCTCCATATTGGATCTACAGTACTCTCAGGTTATCTAATATTACATGAGGAAATCTAGACAAAAGTTTTCATAAAACGTTAGAAGAAAATATTTTCTTACTCAATCTAATGCTGTTTCTCGGTGAGCGCGCAGATGAGTTCTTGAACAGAATACACACTGAGGTGAAAAAATGTCATGGCGATATACACAAATACACATAGCGGTGGTATCGCGTACAAAAGTTATAAAAGAGCAGTGAATTGGTGGAGCTGTCATTTGTACCCAAGAGACTCGTGCGAAAGGATTTCCGCCGTGATTGTGGCCACACGACGGAAATTGACTGACTTTGAACGCGCAATAGTCGTTGGAACTAGGCGCATTGAACACTGCATTTCGGAAATCGTTAGGGATTTCAATATTCCGAGGGCCTCAGTGTTAAGAAAGTGTCGACAGTACCAAATTCTGTCATCACCTCTCGCCACGGAGAACGTAGTGGCCGATGGCCTTCGCTTAGCGACCGAAAGCAGCAGCGTGTCCTACAGTTGTCAATGCTAACAAAGAAGCAAGACTGAGTGAAATGTCCGCAGAAATCAATCTAGGGCGTACGACGAACGTATCCATTACGACGGCGCGGCAAAATCTGGTGTTAACAAAATACAGCAGCAGACGACAGACACGAGTGGCTCTGCGAAAAGAACAACTTTACCTCCAGCGACTCTCCTGGGATTGCGACAACATCGGTTGGACCCTAGATGACTGAGAAACGGTCACCTGGTCGGATGAGTATCGATTATGGTAGCTAAGGCCTGATGTTAGGGTTTTAATGTGGCGCAGACCCCACAAAGTTATGGACCCAAGTTGTCAACAGGCTACTGAACAAGCTGGTGGTTTCTCCATAATGGTATGGGCAGTGTTTATATTGACTGGATTGGGTCCTCTGGTACAATTAATCCGGTCATTGACCTGGTAATGGTTAAGTCGGCTTACTTGGAGACCACTTGCAGCTAAGCATGGACTTTATGTTCCCAAACAACAACGGAATTTTTGTGGGTGACAATGCACAATATCACTGGGACACAATTGTACACGATTGGTTTGAACAACTATCTGGACAATTCCGGCGAATGGTTTGGAAACCCAGATCGCCAACATGATCCCATCGAAAATTTACAGAACAGAATCGAGAAATCAATTGGTGCACAAAATCCTGCACCGGCAAGACATCCGCAATTACCGGCGACTATAGAGGCAGCATGGCTCGTATCTCTGCTGGGGACTTCCAACGACTTGTTGAGGCCAGGCCACTTGAAGGTAGTGCACTACGCCGGGAAAAATGAGGTACGACACAATGCCGAGAGGTGTCACATGACTTTTGTGAGATCAGTGTATTCACTTCTGTCCACACGGAAGGCACTATAGGTGTTTAGATCAGGAGCGAATGACTCTCGCACAAAAGGTCCTTGCACAACTCTTATCATTAACACTATTTAAAAACGAAAATATAGTTAAAAAATAATAACCCACAAATTTTCTTACCCAGACATGAAACTACATCATCTACACGAGTAAATTGTTCGACTGTAATGCCAAGCTAATGGCAGAACGCCTACTAGGCTGAAACTAACAACCGTAGTGTCCATCTAAAGACACCAACACACATGTAGGGACTTGCAGTGATGGAATGAAGGGTAGAGCCACGGGTCGTAACACATCTGAAATGTAACGTCCACTGTTCAAAGTGCCGTCATGAGGTGGCCCAGACGTCTAACCAATGGCACCCCATACCATCACGCGGGGTGATACGTCAGTATGGCGATGACGAATACACGCTTCCAATGTGCGTTCATCGCGATGTAGCCAAACACGGATGCGACCATCATGATGCTGTAAAGAGAAGCTGGATTCATCCGAAATAATAACGTTTTGCCATTCGTGCAGCCAGGTTCGTCGTTGAGTACACCATCGCAGGCGCTCGTGTCTTTGATGCAGCGTCAAGGGTAACCGCAGCCATTGTCTCCGAGGTGATAGTCCATGCTGCTGCAAACGACGTCGAACAGTTAGTGCAGATGGTTGTCTTGCAAACGACCCCATCTGTTGACTCAGGGATCGAGAAGTGGCTGCACGATCCGTTGCAGCTATGTGGATAAGATGCCTGTCATCTCGACTGATAGTGATACAAGGCCTTTGGAATCCAGCACGGCGTTCCGTATTACCCTCCTGAATCCACCGATTCCATATTCTGCCAACAGTCATTGGATCTCGACCATCGCGAGCAGCAATGTCGTGATACGGTAAACCGCAATCGCCATAGGCTACAATCCGTCCTTTATCAAAGTCGGAAACGTGATTGCACGCATTTCTCTTCCTTACACGAGGCATCACAACAACGTTTCACCAGGCAACGCCGGCCACCCGCTGTTTGTGTATGAGAAATTAATTGGAAACTTACCTCATGTCAGCACGTTGTAGGTGTCGCCACCAGCGCCAACCTTGTGTGAATGCTGTAAACAGCTAATCATTTGCATATCACAACATCTTCTTCCTGTCGGTTAAATTTCGCGTCTGTAGCACGTCATCTTCGTGGTGCAGCAATTTTAATGGCCAGTAGTGTAAGTCAAAAAATGTTCAAATGTGTGTGATTTCCTAAGGGACCAAACTGCTGAGGTCATCAGTCCCTAGACTTTCACACTAGTTAAACTAACTTAAGCTAAACTATGCTAAGAGCAACACACACACACAATCAAGCCCGAGGGAGGCCGCGAAATGAGTGACATAGCGCCTCAAACAACGCGGCAACTCCGCGCGGCTATAAGTCATAGCATCTATAAATAAAAAGATTGAAAAGAAAGTGAGCAGGTAGTGTAGCCTTTCTTAAGCCACTCTGTAAATCTAAAGTGACAGCTTTTCATACTGTTCGTAGTTCCTGACGAACCAGACGTTGCATTCTCTTACGATACTACTACTTACCGGAGAAAATAGCGCCCGATATTTTCAGGGGAAGGAATATCACATGTTTGAACGTATTTGTAGCCTTTCAAGCGAAGTTTATAGATGTAATGGACACTTAAATACTGAGGAACTGTTGCAAAAAGAAATAAAAATGTTTTTTCTTCTTTTGAGATGAAGAGGCGTATGAATACGACGAATACATCGATCAGCTGCGAAGAACTTCAGTCTTTGCAAGAGTCACTTACAGGGCTATTAGGAGAGTAAGAAACGATCAGCCTCGTGGTAGAAACCATAGTGAGAAGGTCTTATTTGCAACAGATAGCTATACCTTCCAGCTACTTCGGTGCGTAGCCACCGCTCCGACTTAAGACATCTATTGTAGTGTTTTACCCATTGTGCAGTATCTTCGTCACAGAAGTCAGCCCCTGTACTTTCTAAAAATTTTCTACGTTGAGCAGAAACTCGTTGTCTCAGCCAAAATGTGGTCTTAGAAGTCAGCAGTCCATTTGAGCAGAGATGAAAATGAGAGGAAGCTAAGACCGCACTGCATGGCACTTCCCATCGAAAATGCGTCAGCAGTATTCTCATGGCCCCTGCATGCACGGCCGAGAACTGTCGTGAAGAAAAGAATGCGAAACATTTACGTTGTGCGGGGCTGCGTAAAATAAGGCGAAATATCCCGGCAGGCACCCATAGTTGGTCGGAGGCACTGATTTCCTGGCATTTTTACACGCTCGCTGTGCTCTCAGAATCGAGAAGAGCGACGTGACGCTATCTAAGGTCATACTACAGATACTGCCCACCATACTTGTGCCAAGCTTCATCGGATTTTCTCTAAGACTTTCCATTTCGCGTCCGATCATTCATTACTTTCCAAACAGCCCTCGTTTTTGTTTTGAAGTGAAATTGTGAAGGGCGTCCTTTCGAGCTAGATCCGTAGAAAGTGTTTGGGATCATTTGGAACAGCGGGTGAAACATACCCACTGTTTGGTAGCTTTATGGGACCTATTCATTAATGGGTAGCTACAGCCAGCTGTGGGACACCATAAAAGACTTGTGATTCTTCTTCAGCGGATGGAGGCTATTATCAAGACTGGAGATCGTGTTCTATGGTATTACCTTGATGCATTTTGCGGGTCAAAAATGTTTTTCAACTGTGCTAACTGAAATCACTGTTTTCGTATTTTGTTGTACTCTTCGCCACCAGCAAATTAACTGCAGAGCTAAAGGGTGAGAGTTATTAAACTATATGAAAGACAACGTAAATTAGATACAAACAACAGCATGAACACACTTCATTCAACATGTAAACGTCACTACAGATATTCGGATTTAGGTTTTGACATGTCCGATGTACCTGCCGTCATTGGCGATGATGTGGCACGGACGAATATCAAAATTTTGCATGACGTTCTGCGGTGTTGGAACATTGATGGCGTCGATGGCCACCTGAATTACTGCTTTCAGCTCAGCAATGGTTTTGGGGTTATTGCTGTATACCTTGTCTTGAATATATCCCAACGAAAAGGAGTCGCATGTGTTCGGATCCGAAGAATATGGCGGCCAATCGAGACCCATGCCAGTGGTTTCTGGGTATCCGAGAGTCACAATGCGGTGCCCAAAGTGAATCGATGGGGTCGAGGTCCGTCTTACATGAACCACATCTTGTCGATAACGGGGTCAACTTGGATAATGGAGATGAAATCATCTTCCAGACCCTTCACATACTGTTCGATGGTCACCGTGCCATCAAGGATTATCGCACCGATTATTCTGTGACTGGACATTGCACACTACACAGTCACCCACTGAGGATGAAGAGACTTGTCGTTTGCGAAATGTGGCTTCTTAGTCCCCTAAACACGAGGAATGAAAGTGGGCTTCTTCGCTGTAGCAAACCAAACGCATGCGCATACTAATTCCCATCATGCCCCGCGGCCAACCAGGCAGTTTGAACGACCTAATGCAAACAGTTCTACATCTACATCTACATCTACATTTATAATCCGCAAGCCACTCAACGGTGTATGGCGGAGGGCACTTTACGTGCCACTGTCATTACCTCCATTTCCTGTTCCAGTCGCGTATGGTTCGCAGGAAGAACGACTGCTGGAAAGCCTCCGTGCGCGCTCGAATCTCTCTAATTTTACATTCGTGAGCTCCTCGGGAGGTATAAGTAGGGGTAAGCAATATATTCGATACCTCATCCAGAAACGCACTCTCTCGAAACCTGGACAGCAAGCTTACACCACGATGCAGAGCGCCTCTTTTGCGGAGTCTGCCATTTAAGTTTTTGCTAAACATCTCCGTGACGCTATCACGCTTACCAAATAGCCGTGTGACGAAACGCGCCGCTCTTCTTTGGATCTTCTCTATCTCCTCTGTCAACCCGACCTGATACGGATCCCACAATGACGAGCAATACTCAAGTATAACGAGTGTTTTGTAAGCCACCTCCTTTGTTGATGGACTACATTTTCCAAGGACTCTCCCAATGAATCTCAACCTGGCACCCGCGTTACCAACAATTAATTTTATATGATCATTCCACTTCAAATCGTTCCGCACGCATACTCCCAGATATTTTACAGAAGTAACTGCTACCAGTGTTTGTTCCGCTATCATATAATCATACAATAAAGGATCCTTCTTTCTATGTATTCGCAATACATTACATTTGTCTATATTAAGAGTCAGTTGCCACTCCCTGCACCAAGTGCCTATCCGCTGCAGATCTTCCTGCATTTCGCTACAATTTTCTAATGCTGCAACTTGTATGTATACTATAGCATCATCCGCGAAAAGCCGCATGGAACTTGCGACACTATCTACTAGGTCATTTATATATATTGTGAAAAGCAATGGTCCCATAACACTCCCCTGTGGCACGCCAGAGGTTACTTTAACGTCTGTAGACGTCTCTCCATTGAGAACAACATGCTGTGTTCTGTTTGCTAAAAACTCTTCACTCCAGCTGGTCTGATATTCCGGAGGCTCTTACTTTGTTTATCAGGCGACAGTGCGGAACTGTATCGAACGCCTTCCGGAAGTCAAGGAAAATGGCATCTACCTGGGAGCCTGTATCTAATATTTTCTGGGTCTCATGAACAAATAAAGCGAGTTGGGTCTCACACGATCGCTGTTTCCGGAATCCATGTTGATTCCTACAGAGTAGATTCTGGGTTTCCAGAAACGACATGATACACGAGCAAAAAACATGTTCTAAAATTCTACAACAGATCGACGTCAGAGATATAGGTCTATAGTTTTGTGCATCTGCTCGACGACCCTCTTGAAGATTGGGACTACCTGTGCTCTTTTCCAATCATTTGGAACCTTCCGTTCCTCTAGAGACTTGCGGTACACGGCTGTTAGAAGGGGGGCAAGTTCTTTCGCGTACTCTGGGTAGAATCGAATTGGTATCCCGTCAGGTCCAGTGGACTTTACTCTGTTGAGTGATTTCAGTTGTTTTTCTATTCCTTGGACACTTATTTCGATGTCAGCCATTTTTTCGTTTGTGTGAGGATTTAGAGAAGGAACTGCAGTGCGGTCTTCCTCTGTGAAACAGTTTTGGAAAAAGGTGTTTAGCATTTCAGCTTTACGCCTGTCATCCTCTGTTTCAATGCCATCATCATCCCGGAGTGTCTGGAGATGCTGTTTCGAGCCACTTACCGATTTAACGTAAGACCAGAACTTCCTAGGATTTTCTGTCAAGTCGGTACATAGAATTTTACTTTCGAATTCAATGAACGCTTCACGCATAGCCCTCCTTACGCTAACTTTGACATCGGTTAGCTTCTGTTTGAGAGGTGTTAGCTGCATTTAAACTTGCAGTGAAGCTCTCTTTGGTTTCGCAGTAGTTTCCTAAGTTTGCTGTTGAACCACGGTGGGTTTTTCCCGTCCTTCACAGTTTTACTCGGCATGTACCTGTCGAAAACGCGTTTTACGATTGCCTTGAACTTTTTTCCATAAACACTCAACATTCACCAGGGGGAGCATTATTGATACTCATGGGGCTGTGATCCCTTGATGTAAAAATCAGGGAGCCTGCCGCATGGTACTGGGTAAAAAAGGGGCAAATTGAAAAAACTAGGGATATTATGGGGGTCAGAGTGAAGGACAAAATATCAATTAAAAGAAGGGGAATGGAACTCTGGCAAGAAATCTGGGATAGGGATGAGACAAGAAGAAGAACTCACCAACTCTTACCAAACGTTCACGAAAGATTGAGAATGAAGCATTTTCAGCCAAGCACTTCCTTACTGGGCATGGCCCGTACCCGGCATATCTTTGCCGTTTCGGGAAAAGAGCGCCACCATCGTGTGACTGTGGTGCCGAAATGGGCACACCGGATCACGTGGTCTATGAGTGTCCCCTTTTCGACGACGTTGCCGCTGACTTAAGATAAAAAAAAATGTTTCAAATGGCTCTGAGCACTATGGGACTTAACAGGTCAGCAGTCCCCTAGAACTCAGAACTACTTAAACCTAACTAACCTAAGGACTTCACACACGTCCATGCCCGAGGCAGAATTCGAACCTGCGACCGTAGCGGTCCCGCGGTTCCAGAATGTAGCGCCTAGAACCGCACGGCCACCACGGCTGGCGCTGACTTAAGAAATTCATTGCCAAACACAGACACCTTTCACCTTATTAGAGACCCAATCACCTTCAACATCATTGATAAATTGGCCAGCGAGGTATCCGCCAAGGTCCCAAGGGAATATCGTAGGGAGATTGAGTAGTTAGAGAACCAATATGTGACACAACGCACCATCCCATTTCGCCGGGGTGCGTACTGGCCGACCGCCATGGCGATAGGGATCCGACGCATCCAGCACTAGGGGGAGGGTGCGAACACACCGATTAGAGACTGAAGCACACCAATTACGACCCAGAAAATAGAATTACCTGTAGGAAATAGATAGTACACCTGCAGCGATTTGCGTTAAGGCCATCCCAGTGCCAGGGGCACGCCCACTGGGATTAGATCGGTGGGCATGGCCATGAAATACTAGATTTATATCTTTTACTGACACACCTGTAACGCTGCAGGATGTAGTTGTTACTAGAGTAGGTCTGAGTAGATAGCATGGTAGACTAACAGTAGATCATTTAGATACCCATAGAACTAACTTCCTGTAGCTGATACTAATAATAGAATATAGAGTTTTTGGTAAATGCTGCTAAAATGTAACATTGTATGTAATTTCGACCCACTAATGATTTTAGGTGGCGGTTTATGTTGTATAATATTGGTTTTTGATGAATAAAGATTTTCTTAAAAAAAAACAAACAAAAAAAACACTCAACATTGTCAGTGTCGGAACAGAAATTTTCGTTTTGATCTGTTAGGTAGTCTGAAATCTGCCTTCTATTACTCAACCGTTCAGAGGTCATAGTGATCTTATTTCATATGGTTCATTGAGTGTCACCCCATAGTTGGAGCTTGCGCGGTACAGCAGGTGGATACGCGGGTGCTGTGAGTGTTGCGTGCGGCGCAGGTGATGCTGTGGACGGGCGCGCTGGTGGCTGCCTGGCTGGCGGCCGGCGCGGCGGCCAATTGTGCCACCGGCTGCACCCAGACGACGTTCCGCGCCTACACCGGCTGCCTGCAGAACTGCGGCGCCGACGTCGCCGTCACCAACTGCGACTGCTCCGCCACGGCCTGCACCCGCTGCCCCGGCGACAACACCTGCTGCCAGACTTGCTGCAACATACAGCAGGTACTCAGCCTCTTGTCTGCTAAGTCCAACAGCTTTCCGGACAAAACACGTGCCCGAACTCTACCTTTTCGTGCTACAATACTTCTTGTTGCTTCCAGCAAAGGCCATGTTATCGTGAGCGTGCACTTTCGGTTTTCATTCGTCTGTATTCTGGTTTTCTTGATGCTCTCCGATACGATAACCTCTTCTGCGCCACACACTCACCCAAATAGTGACATATGGTTTGCTGCTTTGGTGTCAGCATAAATAGCTGTCAGATTGGAGGGTTAGACTACTACAAGTTAGTGTAGCTACTATTTCAAACAGTATTCACAATTAAATATTAAAGTTCAATAAACCTTTATTTTAATGGTTGCTACACTACTGACCATTAAAATTGCTACACCAAGAAGAAATGCAGATGATAAACGGGTTTTCATGGACAAATATATTGTACTAGAACTGACATGTCATTACATTTTCACGTAATTTCAGTGCATAGGTCCTGAGAAATCAGTACCGAGAACAACCACCTCTGGCCGTAATAACGGCCTTGATGTGCCTGGGCATTGAGTCAAACAGAGCTTGGGTGGCGCATACAGGTACAGCTGCCCATGCAGCTTCGACACGATACCAGAGTTCATCAAGAGTAGTGACTAGCATACTGTGACGAGCCAGTTGCTCGCCCACCACAGACCAGACGTTTTCAGTTGGTGAGAGATCTGGAGAATGTGCTGGCCAGGGCAGCAGTCGAACATTTTTTGCATCCAGAAAGGCCCTCACAGGACCTGCAATATGCGGTCGTGCATTATCCTGCTGAAATGTAGGGACTTGCAGGGATGGAATGAAGGGTAGAGCCACGGGTCGTAACACATCTGAAATGTAACGTCCACTGTTCAAAGTGCCGACAATGCGAACAAGAGGTGACCGAGACGTGTCAGCAATGGCATCCCATACCATCACGCTGGGTGATACGCCACTGTGGCAATGACGAATACACGCTTGCAATGTGCATTCACCGCGATGTCGCCAAATACGGATGCGACCATCATAATGCTCTAAACAGAACCTGGATTCATCAGAGAAAATGACGTTTTGCCATTCGTACATCCAGGTTCGTCGTTGAGTAAACCATCGCAGGCGCTCTTGTCAGTGATGCAGCGTCAAGGGTAACCGCAGCCATGGTCTCCGAGCTTATAGACCATGCTGCTGCAGATGTCGTTGAACTGTTCGTGCAGAAGGTTGTTGTCTTGCAAACGTCCCCATCTGTTGACTCAGGGATCGAGACGTTGCTGCACGACCCGTTACAGCCATGCGGATAAGATGCCTGTCATCTCGACTGCTAGTGATACGAGGCCGTTGGGTTCCAGCACGGCGTTCCGTATTACCCTCCTGAACCCACCGATTCCGTATTCTGCTATGAGTCATTGGATCTCGACCAACGCGTGCAGCAATGTCGCGATACGATAAACCGCAATCGCGATAGACTACAATCCGACCTTTATCAAAGTCGGAAACGTGATGGTACGCATTTCTCCTCCTTACACGAGGCATCACAATTACGTTTCACCAGGCAACGCCGGTCAACTGCTGTTTGTGTACGAGAAATCGGCAGGAAACATTTCTCGTGTCAGCACGTTGTAGGTGTTGCCACCGGCGCCAACCTTGTGTGAGTGCTCTGAAAAGCTAATGATTTGCATATCACAGCATCTTCTTCCTGTCGGTTAAATTTCGCGTCTGTAGCACGTCATCTTCGAGATGTAGCAATTTTAATGGCTAGTAGTGTATTTATTGTTATTTACTATTTAATTATTTATTTTTATTTATTTATTGTTTTTGTTTATATTTATACTCAAATCTTGGTTGTAAAGTTTTTCCAAAGAATATAAAATCAAATTTTCAGCAAGAATTTTTATATAGTTATCACTGGTGACAGTCAAAACCAGATGGGCCCAATCGCCGTACCAGAATCACCCATAAGTACTGACAGATATAGGTAGAATACGAACAGGCACAAGGCCAGTTACAATCACATCACTACAACAAACCAAAAATTAAAATTACAATTGAATTTTAAAGAGAGCTCCAATAAATACCTTTTCTGAACCAAAGCTAAAACCCCTTAAGATCTTAAACCAGGGCACTGTAGAAATATTGAGGTTAAACCATACAGAGGAGATCGCAATAATATTTCTTTTTTTAATTTACCTGTTTTGGCTTATGTTTAAGTCATCTCAGAACACTTGGCCTCCTATGGATAGTGCTGGCGCGTCCTCAGTTTCCACCCTCGGGCATGGATGTGTGTGTTGTTCTTAGCATAAGTTAGTTTAAGCAGTGTGTAAGTCTAGGGACCGATAAACTCAGCAATTTGATCCCTTGGGAATTCACACACATTTGAAAATTGGATCCTCGGTTTTCTAGTGATACCACGATCGCACACTGTCACGAGAAAACTGAGGAGCCGCCAGCACCAGCCATAGTGGGCCAAAAATTCCCAGATGGCTTTAACATAAGTCAACACTGGTAAATAAAAAGCATTATATACACACATCAAAAGAAGTTTTCCTTCACCCAGTTCGCAGAACTCCTGAAGATTGACTGTGGATATTATATCACACACACAGTCTCTTTGACTGTTCAGAGATGTCACTAAACCCACCCAGAGATGTAAACAACCATGCATGAGCAGCACCTATTAGACAGACGGGAGTAGGGATACAAGGCGGGCATCAGCACATTTTGTTAGTGCAGGTTGCTTACATCAGGGGCAGGTATGCACTCAGGGGCAAACCTATTGTTCTCCTTTGATTGACAGGTACTTACCCTATTGTTCTGCCAAAAGGATCCTTCCTTTTCATTGACAAGCACTTAACCTATTGTTCCCCCATCCCCTCCCCTTACCCCCACCCACCTATCCCCCTCCCTGCTGCAGGTACACTTTCAGGTCTGAGTTATTGGAATAGCTCCTCTCATTCTTATCAGTTCGATTGACTACTTAAATTGATCAGTTAATTAACCTCTGACCCACTGGTAAATCCCCTCACCTCCCCCTCCCCTAACCCCCCCCCCCAGAAAGTGGAGGGAAGTTACAGTTCCATCAAGACAATGAAACATACCACAGCTACCTCCACTAACATAAGAATATGGTACGAAAAAAAGGCACTTGGACTTCCTCCACTAACCTAAGTCATTCGACTGCCACCTCTTCCTAGGAATTGGTTGGAAAAGGACTCAGCTTGTGCTGGATAGGATGGACATAAGTCATTATTTTCAGTCTCTATTTAAACAATTAGAGGCAGTAACACCATCAAGTGTGTTCACCCCGAGGTCCGGAGTCCAATTGACTTAGTACACAGAACTGCCACCAGAGGACACTGTTCTCCCTTCCAAGACATAATTCAAGATGGCGGTCTGGTGGTGGAGAGCAAGGATCTCATAACAGGGAATTCAAGGTTGTATTGTTTATTTATAAAAAATGAGTTTGTGGGGGTTGGATTTCTCTTGCTCATCATTCTCTGCTGTTTGGAAACATGTAATTACATGGGGCAAACATGCTGCAAAACCTAATGTTCAGCACTGTACTCTGAGTGTCATATCTTTATGTTCAGCCCTTTGTTGGCAATTAACCTATGGTTCTATTAAGTGGTTTTCCATGTCACCCCCCATCATTTGATATCAAATTTAGTAATTAGTTATGTCCTCCCAACATTTTCTGGTACACTTTTAGAGTTTCACAAGCTTTTGAACGCCATTTCTGGCGCATTCTTCTTTGTCACACACACCCTTAAAATACTGTACTGCATTTTACATAAAAATTATATAAATTAACCTAGTGTTCTTCACTTAACATACTGATCTGCCCCATGTCAGCCACTCATGCACACCTTCCCTTAAACTATTGTACCACTAACACTACATTGATATATAAAATTTATGCAAATTAAATAATTCGATATTCTCCACGTGTATGAGGTAGTTTTTTTTTTTAATTTGCAGCATCCTATTCGTCAGTGAAATCGATGGAATAAAGTTTAAACAAAAGATCGCTTGTAAAAAACACATTCTGTCACTCGACGCCTGACGCCGCCGTCGACTCCGCACAGGTGTTCGTTCGGGTCCCGCAAGCATGAGGCAGTGGAATCTCTTTCATGCATAACACCCAAGAAATTCTTTTCGAAATACATGTTCACATAGGCACCGTTGCTGATGCAATGACACGTAGCTGTGATGCAGTTCCAGTGCTGAAAGAGAAGTTCCAATGCTTCCCAGAATAGCACAGGGTGCATTCTTCCTTGCAGTCCTAACGGGTCAGCAAATCTGTCACTGAATTTAGCCATGAAACTACTGCTGCTGCCAGTGTGGGAGCACCATCAGCCATTGTTTTCTGTAGGTGACACTTTCAGCGGCAAAAACTATTTTGTACACATCGTCATATTGCATCGGCAGTTAAACCCTGCAAAAGTTGTCAACAGATCATGAAATACAAACAAGACACAGAAGAATTTTGGGAACAAAGAACATATTTACCAGTGTAACTACAGTTAATATTACGATTGCTGCTGCAGTCTGACACCAATCGATGTACAAGTAATGTCTCCTCTTGACGGCTGTGGTTCTAGAACGAATCTCAGTATCTATAGCGCACATAATTTTCCACGTAAAAATCTCTCTCATCCCCTCGCAGTTATCGATGCGCTGAATCTGTGCATCCCTCATGATAGGACATACACTCATTTTCTCTGCTCATGCCACACCATTAGCCACAATAACATTACACTGTAATACATACGCATTTTACAGAAATAGTGCCCTTATCTTTTATATCTGTACTGCTCCCAAAAACGTTATGGTATACCTACACGAACACCAGCTATACGTCTCGATTATCCTCAGTCCTAGGAAATTATCTGACAAAGTCTTCGAATCAGCGCTTCTGGAGGCTGCTGCATCCTGTCAAGATTCTCTCAAACAAATGTTATGAAGGACAGGCGTCCGGAACTATGTGATAATGAATACCGCACCTGCGGACATAATGCTTGGAAACACATCACCGAAGTGAGTTGGTGTACTGTAATCAACATCACTATCAATAGAGCAACAAGGGAAATGCTAGGGTACGCTTAGGGGTGCCGATGAGGGGACATATTGTTACAACCATATTGCCCGTCCTGTTTGTACACTATAGCAGGTCCAGTTGAACATTTGCATTGCTGTATTGTGCAGCTGTATTTACATCATTCGTATAGCTATTGGCTGTCAGACACTTGTACACATACCGCGAAGACAGACAGAATTACCACATGCACCATAGGTATACTCCTAACTGCACTAGATATTTCCCACGAGGTCGGGTGGTTATCCACTCCCTACGCATGACCAGAGCGCCCTCAGTGGACTGAAGTCACTCTGTCACTCTGTTGTCCAAATTCTGGGTCGGTTCCCCTCGACGCAAAGACGTTACTGTTTCTGGTAGCGGCCTGCTTGCTTGCTTTTCTATGCCTATCTCCAGACTCTGGGGATTACAGGAACACATGTATTTTCACATGGTTTGCCAGAATATTATACCATTCATGCCATACTTCTCGATATCACGCACATAGCAGAATCCCAACAGATCGCTCGTGCAACATAATTCTGAAAACATAGACTGGGAATTATTGCTCTTCAAACCCGAAACTTTAGGAAGGTGGAGCGTGCCGTAAACCACTGAGTAACTAGCAACTTACCCCGTCTGTGAAGACCTTTACGTGAAAAAAATTGAAAAAGGGAAACAGAGCGATATTTCCAGTCATGAGTATCGATGTCGGTGATGTAAAAGATTGCAAATCATCCCTATAAGTTACAAAGTCAACTGAGGTGTTCTGATGTCTTGAGAACTAGCAAACACGTCTTCCACCTGCTAGATCCACACACCAAAAATCGATGTTCTCTCAACTAGATAAAGGTGCCAAATGTACAGAAGCAGTCAACTGAACAATTTACATGGGAGGGAGTAACGGTCCAGCGCAAGAACACGTCCATATTGAATCTTCTCAAATTTCCATGCGATCACGAAAGCTCTCCAACATATACTAAGTATTAGTTCGCTATTCGGCCGTCTAGAGAACAACAAAGTTAAGTCAGCTACATTCCTACACCCCAACAGGCCTATCCATTCAGACAGCTCCTACCGTTACCTGGAAACGTGAATTATTCATGCCACAGGTCACTGGCGCTGCACACCAAGCACGCATAGACAGAGTTATAAGAAAAAAAAAGAAAAAACGGCCTCATATATATTTTATTGTCGTGCGGTTCTAGGCGCTCCAGTCCGGAGCCGCGCTGCTGCTACGGTCGCAGGTTCGAATCCTGACTCGGGCATGGATGTGTGTGATGTCCTTAGGTTAGTTAGGTTTAATTAGTTCTAAGTTCTAGGGGACTGATGACCACAGCAGTTGAGTCCCATAGTGCTCTGAGCCATATATTTTATTACTGTACATACAACCAAATGTTACGATTTCGGCGTCAGTTGAACGACATTCGACAATGAGCGAAGTATCAGAAAAACACCCTGGTGACAGCTGTCGCTAAGGAACTAGAAACACCGGTACCATTCTTATGACATGACATACTCTTCTCTTTGCTATCACAGTACTCCACGTCAAATCCATACCTTTCTTACGACTGGACATAGTCATTTTCTTTGCGCATGTCGGAACACAAAAATATAGTTTATAAGCCTAATTCTGAAGGCGAACCTATCGCATCCCTCATACTACTAAGTATAATACTTCATCAATAAAGGATTGCTGGCGATACGAAATTATCCTGACCTAAAACCAACGATAGCTGGACATGTCTCATAAGTTTTTCATGCGAGTGCTAGCACCACGTCTTAGAAAGGGAGGCGTAATCATTTTACAAACCACTACATGTTAAAAAAAACACAACCATATTACCATCACAAGCGGTGTTGGTTCTACATGTGCACACAAGTATGCATGTTAAAAGCTATATCAGCTTTATAAATCTATGTATGATATTACCTACGAATGACATGGTTTTTCCGGACAAATACCGTGACACTGAATATAGGTGATCGCCGGAAAGTATATTATCACACCAGCAGTGCTGTTACACGTCGCCGACGGTGCACCCTCGTAATAAAATTACCCGTAGGAGGATGATCGTATCTTGCGAACTATACAGTAAGTCGCAGGAGACGCTCCTTGTGATCATGTCTCATTGTTTGAAACATTATTTTTTCAGCTCTAACACGCTTTGTACACTGCCAAACACTTTGTTTTTCCGCCACGACTTGGAGTCTGTGTGAGGTTCTAAGCTGGCATTAGCATGCTCTGATCCATGGCCTCTCGCAGAAATCTAGCCATCCCACAGTGTAAATCATGTCGCTACTGCTGCAATCATAACAAACCACACACAATGGATGATTTTAAATAAAAGTCAGTTGCAACATAAGGAAACTGGAAGAGTTTTGCAGCATTGTGGGGAGTTTACAAACCACAGTCCCAAGGTGAGTCACGAGCTCTACATTTAAACTCATCTGTCACAGTGACGGAATAGCTGTTGGCTGTGCATTCCATTTCGACTGACTCCTCACACTGCTGCCATGTACGCGATCACTGTTTCGGTGCTAGCCATCCTCAGAACGTGCTGCCCCTCCACAAAACTGTTTCCCCAACTCAAATAAGCGTTGTCAGTCAATCATTATGTGGTAAACAACAGTGTGCCAGTGGACGGATGGGATGGAAAAGACACCGCCGATGTACTGAAATAATAAGGATCACTGTTGATAGTATGAACAATGTTAGCAATTTTACAGTAATTTCAACTCTGACCAATGATGTGACAGCATGTTTTCCAATTTCAGTATCATAGCTAAACCATCCTTTCTCCACTTTACGAGTATCATTGCGAATGTGGATAGATGACTGTGCAGTACGTCCATTCATTGTTAATTCTCGAACACATACATCGTCAAACTACATCAGACAGCGCTCTACATATTTCTAACACCTCGAGCATAGTGCATAATTTACGGTCTATCTCTATGCTGATGGGAGGCACAGAGCATTCTCACAGTCTTGGCATAAAATTAGAGGCTGAAAGACCCCCCTCAAACCTACATTCCCTGCAGCACCGTTACCGATTTAATCTGCAATCGATCAGAAACAGACCGCTACATTCCACGTGTCGTGAATGAATGGAGCTAGCTGAGTCCTCGCCCATCCAAGTGCACAAGATTTCTCGAGATGCGCCCATGTCGAGAAGGTTAGTAGTCCTTATCGATGTATAGTAACAGATTTGAAATTGTTGTGATGTAATAGCAGACGGTTAAGAAGAACAAGGAAAGGGTGCTTTTATGTGCGGTGGATCTCCAGACGGATGGAGTTCGAAGCATTTTTACGTGATTCTACAAAGCTATCAATTTTAAAGTATTATTCCAGAGTCTAGGATCAGTACCTGGAAGGTGTTGGTAAGAGAGAACATTATCACACACACTCCTAGGGCCAGAAAGTTCCGCACTTAAAATGGGCTGTAATGTTAGATCGCTCGAAAAATGGTTCAAATGGCTCTGAGCACTATGGGACTTAACATCTTAGGTCATCAGTCCCCTAGAACTTAGAACTACTTAAACCTAACTAACCTAAGGACATCACACACATACATGCCCGAGGCAGGATTCGAACCTGCGACGGTAGCAGTCCCGCGGTTCCGAACTGAAGCGCCTAGAACCGCACGGCCATCGCGGCCGGCTATATCGCTCGAGTTTCAGACCTATCAGTCGTATCCAATGTAGCGCTGCTAATATTCAAATGTAACAAGTGTATTTCAAGCGCATTACGTACATCCTTCTTCCTGATTTCTCTACGATAAACTATGTTATCGAACCGTAAAACGAAAAAACTACTTCCTTAAAACATTGGCTCTGTGAGATACGAGCACAATATGGCTTTCCAGAGATGTATAGTGTCCACTGTTCAGATCCCATCACGGTTCAGAAATTATAGCATGTACCAGACCCTATATCCCTTAGAAGCTTATCCCATTATCACAATGGTAAGAAAAAGGGATAAATACTGGAGATATTCCTATTTTTCACTGAACATAAGCGGTCCAGTCACATTAACGAGGCCACCGTCTATCTTAGCCGGCGGATTTGTAAATTGTCAGTAATCCGCTTTTTTCACTGAGGTCTTCAATTGCTTTAGCGAAGGCACTGCTTGCAGTTGTACTTAGGCCACACTGTACTTCTCCCGAAATAATTTTCTTAAGGCTTATTCATTAAGTGACACTATACTGTGGCCCATAAATTGCGTGTCCAGCACCTCCAGAAAGGCTTACTACTTACCCTGCCACCACGTCGTCAACATAACACTTCTTTAAGTGAACGTTTCTCGCAGTCACTTGGCGTCCAACCTATATTACAGTCTACTTCAGACTTTCTACTCATTTTCTCTTTCGCCACAGTTTTCTATTACCACTCAGACTACTTGTCTGAATTTATACAATGTAAGTTACTTTACGTTGCCTGGGTACACGCAACATGTATAAAATCGTTTTTAGTCATTACAATAAAGTTATTTCGTAATATTACAACTGATCATCATTCAAAAAAAGTTAATGGAGATATTTACGTTCTTTATTAGAGAACGACATTGAAAAATATGAAAGAGATAATCATAGAGTAATATTCTGTATTCCAGTGTTATACTGTCATCTATATAATCTTCATGTCAGTGTTTCCCATATATTGGTTCCTCCGCCGATTTTGCTGGTGACAAGTTCATTTTTAATCATCAGTGCAGTCCCCTCCACTTCAGCATACTTCTGTAACAGGTCATTTCTTCTGCTCCTATTCTTTCCACTCTCCGTGACACATTTCCATCAATTCTGTGCACCTGACGTATGTTCTCAGAAACTTCGTTTTAAAATTAAGACAAATGTTTGACCAGTGGAAATATGCTCCTCTCGAAGCACAAAAAATTGCGAATATCTTCCTGTTTATTTAAAAGACTGACTGGGAAGTAGTGTACCAGCTGCCTTATTCTACGATCCTCAGGATCTTTGAAATGTTTCCCAAAATTTTGGCATGTGAACGTATTCAAAAAAGCGCCTTTTTTAACATTCAGCTCACATCAAACTGTCACTAGGTCCCCTAAGCGTAACTCACTCACACCCATTATTGATCCATTGCTGTTAGTCGCTACTGCCCTTTTTCGCTCAGTTATTCAGTCCATTCTTTGTCCTTATCTCTTTGGTTTCTCTGTCATTGTCTCTTGTGCACAGCCACAATCCCCTTCATCCTATCCTACGGCTACATTCCCTTCTCGCTGTCATTTGCCACATGGGGTAGCCGCGCGGTCTAGGGCGCCTTCTCATGGTCCATGCGGCTTCCCCCATCGGAGGTTCGAGTAGTCCCTCGGGCATGGATGTGTGTTTTGTCCATAGCATAAGTTAGTTTAAGGTAGATTATGTAGTGTGTAAGGTTACGGATCGATGACCTAAGCAGTTTGGTCCCATAAGATCTTCCCACAAATTTTTTTCACTGTCATTGTTTTCCTCTTGCTCTCTCTTAACGCTAATATCTCATTCCTTCCTTCCTACTGTTGCTGTCTCTTCTCACTATCTCCATCTTCCCTGTCATATACTCTGTCGCTCATTATCACTGGCACTTCCACTTCTACTTACTTCCCCCGCCGCCTCCCCATTCCCCCCCCCCCCCCCCCCTGCAATGGCACTGACTCCTCCACTCTTTTCCTTTCACTGTTTTGTCACTGTCAACTATGTTCCAGTGCCACTGTGACCCTCTCTTTCTCCCATACTGCCATTGTGTCCCTCACTGCTTCTATAACAACATAACCACTGTCTGTTGTGCCACGCAGAGTGGCCGCGCGATTAGGGGCGCCATGTCACTAATTGTGCGGCTCCTTCCGCCGGAGGTTCGAGTCCTCCCTCGGGCATGGGTGAGTGTTCTTCTTAGCATAGGTTAGTTTAGGTAGTGTGTAAGTCTATGGACCGATGACTTCAGCAGTTTGGTCCCTTAGGAATTCACACACATTTGAACTGTCTGCTGTCTTCCAGTATGTACTACTTTTCCGTCTATTTGCCCTGCAACTGTCTTCTTCTCTCTCAGCATAAAATGGAGGGAATATATGCGCATTCTAAAATCTATGGAAAAATGTTTAAAGGTGATGAGGAGGGTAGAATGACGCAGCTGGTACTCCACTTATCAGTCAGAGTTTTTTTTTTTTTAATAAACAGGAACGTATTCGTATTTTTTGCGCTCCTATAGGAAAATTTTTCACTGGTTCCTTTCTTTTACGTGCTGCAGCAGGGCACGCAACTATATGAAAAGAAATGTATTGGTCAGTAAAATTTAGATAGTTTACTTAGGTGAAAATAACATGACGCAAAACTAATTTTACACCTGTGGCCGGATTTCAGATGCAAAAACACTTTGCGTGTGCTTTAGTGTTTTAACATGGTGTTCTCCCATGACAAAGAAGACACTTAATAGCATATTTCTTCGTCCTACAGCACTTTATAAACTACGTTTTCACCTCGTGGAATTTTACGTGAGTATTTCACGTGTACTATTAGAATACCTATGAACGACTGTAGGCCGAAAACGGATAAAGACAGGAGGAAAATTTTCACGATTGTTTGAGATATATCTCACGAATACACTGTATATTTTTCCAAAATTAAAACTTCTGTTGAAAACCTTGTGCAGTTGTCTGAAATTTAAAAAAACAGATTGGGCCAAGTAGTTAATAAATTAAAAATTTAACGAAATTATTTCTTTGCTTCTCTGGATGTTTTGGAAAACTATTGAAAACTTCAGCCATCTGCTGTGCATAGCTGTCTTGGAATCTTAGGCTGCGTTTTAGTCCGACGATGACAGCGAAAATATGAAACGAATCCCTTTTCAGTAGTTTTCCTAGTAACCGCCCATGAACTAATGGTACATCCGTAAGTACCATGAAACCTACCGTAGATCACATCAAATACAAAAAGAACTAATCGATTTGCATCGTTTGCCTAAGCAGGAAGAAATGTGTAACGTTCATACCTTGACTGTGTGCTGTAGAATAGTGACATTAAGACGATCCTTCTGCTGCATATACAAATGATCCATAACCCAAGGGCTATCCAAAACACGTGACAATACCTTTTTATCACTAATAGAAACCGAGACATGAGTATCGAAATATCCTTTCTTACGCACGGCGTTTTGGAGTATAGTACGAATGTTGTCGCATGCACACCGATCACAGTAGCCTATTTTTTTTAGCAAGAAATGTTTCTTATATCACTCTTTATCACCTGTTGCTTCTCTTCGTCTACTTTGTGGTCCCCATTTATGATGTCAAGCTTACTACTAATTTCATTCCTTCTGATCCTTATATTGTTATATTGTCGTATTGCCGTACTTAGTCTGTGTTCATTATGCCATTGCTTTCAATAAGTTCATAACCTTTCCCCTAAATTTTGATCCGACAACTGTACCTTTCTTTTATTCCCGACAATGCTTCTTCGATCCACAGATTGAGCAGTAGAGGGGAGAGGCGACCTTAACCCGTTTTTAATACAAACGATGCTTACTTGGTCTTCCATTCTTACGTTTCTTCTCTCGGTTGTATTAATTTCAAACGTCTTCCATTATTTTAAGTTGTCGAATGCTTTTTTGAGGACGACAAATTGCGTGAGGGACCCTTGATTTTTCTTAAGTTTAGCCCGTATTAGCACCCACAGTGCTGGAACTGGCACTATGGTGCGTTTATTTTCCCTAGTTTGGACTAATCGCCTCGCCTCGTAACACATTCTCAACTTTTTTTTTTTTAGATTTTTTGTATATTTTCGTCTCATAAACTTTATTACACAGGCTGTTAAGTTTATAATGCGCTATTTTACGCATTTGTCTGGCGGTCATATTATAGAGATTGAATTGTTCCGGAACTCTGATGATTTAATCTCCATTCTCACATACTCTACACACTAGTTTGAATAATCGTTTGTGTGGATCTTCGCAGTCATTATTATTATTCCAGAAAGCTTGAGACATTATGTTATTTTTCATCCATTAATTTTTTTATCGAGACATAGGTACTTATTGCAGCAGAATAATAATGTCGCATTTCGAGTGTTTAATTATTCGTAGTGCAAAAAAGTCTACTTAGCTATACACGCTCCACAGTGCAAGATGTAACTGGCGGAAATTTTTTTAAGTCGGTGTAACTTCCAGTACTCACACAACTAAAAGTATTTTACAGGCCATCAAATTGAAATAGCCACTCACAATGTTATAATATTGATGTTGTTCAAATGTAAATACCCAAAAAATTGCCTAAAGCCACACCTCTGTACCTCAAAAGTTCGATTTCTGTACCATAGGTGGTGCAAAGCACAAGGCAGCCTCAGAATAAATTTTTATATCAACCTTGTCAAGTGTCACAAACAGGCAGGCAGCCATTGGCAAGACTGAACGCGCTGACTAGGCATTTTGGTTACTCCAACAAGTCTTGTCATGCAAACTTCCAGTGCATTTGACTCTTGGTTGTGTGTAATTTGGTATACATGCTGCATTGCCAAACTCACATTGATACTTCTGTTGATTTAATAGCTGAAACCAAAGAATAACCAAAGTAAAGAATGTTATTCCTACGCCTAAATTCGTCAAAAGCTTGTCTCTAAAACTGATATCAAAATCAGTCAAACAACACAGTGACGCCATGCTAGAGAATTAGTTTCGTCATGCAGTTCAAAACTTTTCTCATCTGCTGCTGACATGTACAGAAAATTTCAGGACCCTTCAGTGGAATAGCATATAGAAGAGTGACCATTAGTAATATAAATTTATATAGCTAAGAAAGGAGGGCTACTATGTTCAGAAAGTCTGCCAAACATTGTAGCAGTTATATGCTTGCGTGTCAACTTAATCTTGTAGTACAAAACATTTGCTTTTTCTGCTGATAGTCCCACACATTATAGTAAGACAGTAATACACACTCATCTAGGGCAAAATTAGGTTTGCTATGATTTCAGCCACCCACTTTCAAACTCAGTAAAATATTTTAGTGTCCCCATGCTATGCAGTGCAAAACATTTGTCATCTTCTGCTGATAACGCTAAATCAGGTTGCCCCACACTAGAAACTACTGTCCTTGAACGGGATACTTTCTCAAAGTATTATACATCAGAGTGGAACTGGGAAATTTGACTGTTTGCTAGCACTTACTTTGAGGGATTTAGCTACTGGGGATGTCATCTACTGCGGTCCGTTTTCCAATTGAATGGGAAACAGTTAATGAGTGTAATACAGTAACAATGTAACAGGGTAAAGGTATAAGGGGGTAATGGGGCAGCAGTAAATGGTGTAGCGCTGTTATGGAGCAGTGATGTAATGGTAAATGGTCTAACAGTGCTATGGTATAACTGTGCAATCAGCAATGGGGTAGTGGGTAACGGGTAATAGGTAACAGGAAATGGTATATAGAGTAACAGTAAACAGTGTAATATGTAATGGCATATGGAAAATGGCTAATGCTATAATGGATAACAGTGTAAAGGTTTAATATACATTAAAGGGGAAATGGGTAATAGTGTAACAGATAATGGGTAATAAATAACAGCAATGGTGTAATGGTATGATGGTGTAATGATGTATAACTGTAATGGGATAACAGTGCCATGGGTAACAGGAAAGAGGCAAGGGGGGTAAGAGGGTAACATGTAATGGTAAAAGGTTTAATGGTATACTAGAGTAACAGGGTAACAGAAAACTGTAAATAGTATAACATTAAGTATTGTAATAGTGCAATGCTGTGACAGGTTATGGGTACTGGGTGATAGTGTAATGGCGTAACATTGTAACAGAGTGTTGTAATAAGGGTAAATGGTCAATGGTAAATGTTAAACGGTAAACAGTAAGTTCTCTGGGCACTCAGATGGCTAGCTTCTCTTCTGGACTCTTTCCCCTGCCGCTGTCCACATCACTACCTTCCCAATACCCTTTATCAAGAACCCTTTACATCATTACACAATTACCCACAACCTGTTAATCTGTTTCCCTGTTACCCCATTTCACTATTGCACAGTTGCACCACTTACTGTTTCCTATTACCTGGTTACCTTTTCACACCTTCATCTCTTACCAATTACCCGTTCCCCATTACCCTGTTACACCATAACAGCATTACCCTACTTCACTGTTGACACCAGTATCCCATTTCAAAGTTATCCCATTGCCATTTTACCCTGTTATGCTGTTAGGCCGTCACCTGTTACTCATTTGGCCCCCAATAGCTGACATCCACAGCAGCTGATACCTCAACTTGCAGTAGCCATAGCCAAAGTCGTTGGCTCCCCCATAGAAAATGCTAGTAAACTTCACAGAGTAACCAGATCAACTATGAAGTAAAAAAATTCTGGAAAATGTCCAATTCGAAGGCAGTAGCTTCAGCTGTGTGATACCACAATTTAGCATTACCAAAAGAAGTTGACAAATGTTTTATACTGAAAGTTAAAAAAAGTACCCTATCAAATGGTCACTATAATGTTTGACTAATTGATTGAAAGTAGGTAGTTGAAAGTGTAGCATCTTTACACTCCTACACAGACAAATGCATATTACTACAGTATTGTGACGTTTGGCATTATCAGCAAAAAATGGCAATATTCTGCACTGCAAGACAAAGTTAAAGTTGTAGCATGGAGCCACTGTAATGTCTGCCAGACTTTGAAGGCGTCAAAACCCTTCTTTCTTACGTAAACGAACCTATTACTGCTGAATAAAATGTTCTTGGTAAACTTTCCGGGTCAGTCATTAAAACATGAGACGGTATGGCAAGTTTACCAAGAACTTTTTATCCAAGAACTTTGTCATGAATGATTTCGTAGCCATACCTGTATTACTACTGTTCTGCATGCTACTCCATCGAAGTGTCATTTAGTTTCCACTGTGTGACAACAGAAGACAACAAAGGTTTCAATTGCAAGATGAAGGTAATACCATAGCATAGAGTGTAAAGGTTGGATGACTTTGGTATCGGTTTTACAAACTAGGTTTTGACGAATTTAGAGATAGGAATAACATTGTCCACGGTAAGTGCACTTAAAGCTGTAATTTAGGTCAGCATTAGTGCCCACGTGCCTTTTGCAATGCGGCATATGTGTCACGTTACACCGAGGCGATAGTGAAATGCTTTGGATATCACGAACGTAAGACACGCAAAACGCTAAGTCAACGGGTTCAGTCTAGCTGATGTCTGACTACCTACCTGCATTGTGACACTTGACAACCATGCTAGAACTATTTAAATGTGGAAAATAGTTAATTTGAGATAACGTTGCGCCTTACATCATTTATGGTACAGAAACGGAACTTTACACTTACTGAAGTGTTGTGTTAAATGTAATTTTTGGATAATTTCTTTGAGCAGTCTAGCACTTTTAAGGACAAGCAAGGTGACCACAGGGTTAATGGTTGTTTCGTTTTAATGGTCTTCAAAGCACTTTTAAATGTGGAAGTACTGTAAGTTATAACTCTTACACAGTATTTTTGAAAAAAAAAAACTTACGTACATGGCAAAATAAGAAATATTTAGAGCATTCATCTAGTTTTTAGCACAGTTAAGATGGCTAAATTGTGGTAGGCTCTGTCTCATTTTAATTACCTGTAAAGTACTTTTAAGAGTGAAAGTACTACAAGTTGCACAATTTACGAAATATTTAGGATAAATACGAGATGGCGGAGGAACTTTTGAACGTGGTAAAACAAATGAGTGTATAGGTTCCTTTGAGCATAGCTGCGATGACTACTCTGATGGACTGTTTCATTGTAATTACCTGTAGATTATTTTTAGATGTGGAAATACTGCTAATTAAACACTTTACATGATTTTTAGGCAAATGGCTTCGAACAGGAGAGGAAAAGAAAAAATCGAGTGTTCAGATTTGTCGAACATGGTCAAATATACTGGAAGTTACTCCCTTCACATACCATGTTTTTGATTTTTATGTGGTATAGTTGGGTAATTGTAAACATGGTGGGCTCTGGCAAGGAACATACTACATTATCATCTGCTGCAAAAAAATATCCACTAACCATTTAACATTTTTTACGTAAACTACCATCGCCATCTTTGATTTTAAATTTCCTGCCAATGCCATATGTAAGTTTTGAATTTTCCACCGTATGCTGTCTCTAGTTTTTTTTTATTTTCCATCAGCTACCATCAAATTTTTAAATTATCCATCAACACCATCTTTCATTTTTTAAATTTCCTGCTATCCCTTATTTATAAATCTAAATTTCTCATACATCCGACAGCTTGCATTTTTAAATTTCCCCTCCTCCGCCATCTTTGATTTTTGCCCAAAGCAGCGCCGACTAGCGCTGAATTGTTTGCAAGAAACAAAGGAACTCTATTACTCCCGACGGAAAGCGTCTGGGACGCAATCGGTTGTCAGCATCACCCAGAAGTCTTCGGCCAGTAAATTTGGGTGAGTTCTTCGTAGATAACCGCCGCCACATGCCTCCACAAACGTAACAAGGTCTTGTAGAAATCATTGCGCGCAGAATCCTGTACATTGCGTACCAACGGTTAAACAAAACGGTATTACGCAGGTGCTCATAATGGTATGGTCCCTCAGTCTACGTGTGAGTCTCCACAACACCTTTCTATATGAATGACTGCTCAGTATCGTTCACTTTGTGCCTTAAGAGAAATGGCGTCAAAGGTGTAGGGTTCTTGGTACTGTTTTCCACAATCCTTTTACTTTACAACAAACATATCTCTAGCTTGAGGAACATTGACAAAGCAGGTAACACCATACCATATGACAAATGATGTCAGTATATGACTTACACGTTTTCTTGACTAAACATAACGTCACTCTCGATAGAAGTTCGTTCTCCTTTCCGGTGCCGAAGCTCTGCAGACACGATCAAGCACTGAATTTTCCGAGCTGGCTGCCTAAATTTGCTGACACGCGGACAAATTGTACACTAAGCTTTATACAGACCATTTGTCACGACTAAGGAAAGAGAATGAAATGGACCAATTTGCTACAACTGCAGAACAGTCCAGTCATGAAATTTCTCTTTTATTGTTACACACCAACAGGAAAAGGTGATTAGTACAACTTCCGTTAAATGAGGTTGTTACCTGGACTGTACTGCAGTGTTACTCTTTCTCCTGTGGGTATTACAGAGATTTAACGACCACTGATGAAGGCGATATAGGTATTTACTGTATTAGAAATTATAAGAATGGCCTATGAGGGGAACACATTGTTTTTGTACTGCGTAAGTGAAATTGTCAACCTGTGACTCATTTAGAATGAATCACTATGTCCGTGAAAACAAGTAACTTTGTAGAGCTCTACACGAAACTAAAGACAAATGTTAAACAGTCAGAATGTTAAACAGGACGTTCATTAACAACATTTACATTACAAGAATGTATGAGGGTGATATTTTTTCCCATTGGACAATATTTTACAAGCCATTATGTACACGACTAAATTTTTTATTTGCAGACCATGACCTGATGAAACATTGATACAATTTGACATTTCTCTTTGCGATTATATAAGGGGCGATCAGAAAGTTTCCGTTTGATTGTGTTGCTGTAGCGTGCAGCTACTGGCATATAAGCACCGATACGTAGGCAGGAGGTCAGTCTAGCATTCGTGTCTTTTCGAAGTGCGTGCGATAAATGCAGTGACGTGGACTATAGCGAGGTTATTACCAAATGCGTCCAAACAGGACCAACGTGTCATTACGTTTTTCTTGGCTGCCGAAGGGTTAGGACTGGTGGAGAATGAATGATGCGTATGGGACAGCATATCTATCGAAAACCACCGTTGTGGGATAGTGTGTCAAGGGGTGCTGCTGCTTCATGATAACGCACTACCCTTTATCGCTCATGTCTTAACGTAGAAGCTAGGCTAACTGAAGTCGGAGACTCTTGAGCACCTGCCCTATAATCCTGATGTGTCTCCATTCGATTATCACACCTTCGGTACCTCAAAAAAGGTCTTGAAACATCGACGATTCTTGGTGAACGAGAATGCCATCTGGCAGTTACTGACTTCTTCACGCAGCAGGACACCGTGTTTTATCGAACAGGTAGCTTCAACCTGGTGCGTATGTGGGATGATTACGTCAATTCTCACGGCGATTTTTCGTGACTGGCATACCGATTCTAGCCTGTGAGGCCTTCATACGGAAACTATTGCATCGCCCCCTTATAGTTTTAACAACATTATAATTGAAGCTGAACTCCATCTCAGAATATTGCTTACCAATTAAAGATCCGTATTCAAGCATCTAACATGTGAAAGAAACAGTATCATTTTAAATCAGTTACCAGTGTCGGAAGTTTGTGAACGAACTTTTGGGCAACCTGTAGCTGCTCGGACGGCCTTTCGTAATCTAGTGGCGCAAGAATACGTTCAGATGCATTGAATGTGTCCAGAAGGATACGTGGCTCACGTTAGATCACATACATGTGGTTAGTAGAATGAAGACCATTTCTTCGCTCAAGTGAACTAGGCAACGTTGTTAACAACAGTGAAGTTTCAGATTATTGAGCGGCGATTCTGATGCGTAGCTCGTCTGTTGCAGTGTGTCTGCTCTAATGTGAACTGCCAACAGCCCTGCAACAACGCATGCTGTTCGATGTGCTGCCGGCCGCCGGTGGAACAACCTCAGGTACGTCTATCGAAACAATGGATACATTCCAAAATTAAAATATGTTTCATCTTACGTCTGTAGTTAATAGCAGTGCGGGCACATAGAGTACGCACTATTCACCTCATTCAAATTAAGTTAGAGGTAGGTACTAAGTAGAGTATTACATTGTTCCTTACCTCAGGATAGTGACATGTTGTGACCTGGACTCCACGAGAAGCCGAAAGTACTCACAAGGGAATCTCCCCATCGCACCCCCTCACATTTAGTTACAAGTTGGCACAGTGGATAGGCCTCGAAAAATTGAACACAGATCAATCGAGAAAACAGGAAGAAGTTGTATGGAACTATGAAAAAAATAAGCAAAATATACAAACCGAGTAGTCTATGCTCATGATAGGCAACATCAAGGACACTGTGAGGCGCGGACAGCTCAGGAGCGCCGCGGTCTCGTGGTTAGCGTGAGCAGCTGCGGAACGAGAAGTCCTTGGTTCAAGTCTACCCTCGAGTGAATATTTTACTTTCTTTATTTTCGCAAAGTTATGATCTGTCCGTTCGTTCATTGACGTCTCTGTTCACTGTAATAAGTTTAGTATCTGTGTTTTGCGACCGCACCGCAAAGCCGTGCTATTAGTAGACGAAAGGACGTGCCTCTCCAATGGGAACCGAAAACATTTAATCGCAAGGTCATAGGTCAACCGATTCCTCCACAGGAAAACACGTCTGATATATTCTATACGACACTGGTGACGGCGTGTGCGTCACATGACAGGAATATGTTGTCGACCCACCTAACTTGTACATTTGGCGAATGGGTAAAAAGATTCTTCTACCTAGCCCGATTTAGGTTTTCTTGTGGATGTGATAATCACTCCCAAAAAAGTGATGAAAACATAAGATTTTGTCACATAAACTGCAACAAATGCATGCAACAGTTTCACAGTCGCACAGTTTTCCCTGTGCTCTGTCAAAACATATGTTTATAACGTTTTCAAAATTTTCTGTGTGTAGACCGTTAAATCCTGCATATGTCCAAGCAAATCTGAACATGTCCTGGAATTTTGGAGAGCGAAGTTGATTATGTGTGAGTGCCTGAACTTTGATAATTGTCTGAAAACAAAAAATTAAACTTTTCACTCGAGGGAAGATGAACCAAGGACCTCTCGTTCCGCAGCTACTCACGCTAACAACGGGACCACGGCGCTCGTGAGCTCACACTATCCTTGATGTTATCTATCTTGCGCATGGACTACTCAGTTTGCATATTTTGCTTATTTTTTCATAGTTCCACACAACTTCTTCCTGTTTTCTCGATTGATCTGTGTTCAGTTTTTCAAGCCCTATCCACTGTGCCAACTTATAACTAAATCCGAGGGGGGTGCGATGGGGAGGTTCCTTGTCAGGAGTCATTGCGATCCACGACCGCAAGACGCTCAACCGTCGTCCACAGCTCACGGAGATTTGGTATGACTCGATATCTTGGTCGATAACATCACATTCACTAACGAATCTGGAAAATGCTGTAACATGAGGCAACAGTCCAAAAAGTATAAAATTTTGTTAACTGTTCTTAACAGACATTAAATGATTAAACTTTTGTTCCAGTGGGACTCAATATATCTTTGGGGTGTGACCCTCACAGACACGATACTCTTGTATTCGTTGAGGCATGGAAATAACCAGCCTCTATGTCTAATATCTACAAATTTGTTGCAATACCTGAAACACAGGCTGTGTCCATTCAAGGAAACTGCTGGACAGAGACTGACATGAAGGGCTACGTCTTCCCACAACATCCCAGACTTGTTCCATGAGTGACAAATCACAGGACTAATCAGTCTAGTCAATGATCTGTAAATTCCTAAATTCATTTGTAGTATGGACTGCAGTGTGATCTTTGTTTTACCCATTTTTATTTTTTAAGTCATCATCCTTCTGAATGATACGTTGCGGGCCGCCACGAATTCCTCTCCTGCGCCAACGTCTTCATCTCAGTGCAGCACTTGCGAACTGCAGCCTCAAATATTTACTGTATATGTGCCAATCTCTGTCTTCGCAGCAGTTTTTACCCTCTACAGCTCCCTCTAGTAATACAGAACTCATTCTCTGACGTCTTAACAGATGTCTTACCGTCCTACCGCTTCTTCTCGTCAGTTTTTTCTTCACTTTACGTTATTAGGCGACATTATTTTCTTTTGTAGTGCCACATCTCAAATGCTTACATTCTCTTCTATTCCGATTTTCCTTCAGTCCTTGCTACACTACCACACAATGCTGCGCTTCAAACGTACATTCTCAGAAATTTCTTATGAAATAAATGGTTCAAATGGCTCTGAGCGCTATGGAACTTAACATGTGAGGTCATCAGTCCCCTATAACTTATATCTACTTAAACCTAACTAACATAAGGACATCACACACACCCATTCCCGAGCGGTCGCGCGGTTCCGGACTGTAGCGCCTAGAACCACTCGGCCACTCCGGTCGGTTATCAAAAAAATACCTATGTTTGATACTAGCAGACCTCTCCTGACCAGGAATGCCCTTAATGTACGTCTTGATCTGATAGCTTATTTTGCTGCCCAGATAGCAGAACTGCTCAGCATTATCCACTTCGTGATCAACAATTCTGAAGTTCAGTTTCCCGCTGTTCTCATTTCCATTACTTCTCATTACTTTCGTCTTTCTTCGACTTACTTTCAGTCCATATTCTGTGCTCATTAGGCACTTCATTCCATTCTGCAGCTCCTGTAATTCATCTTCACTTTCACTAAGGATAGAAGTGTCGTCAGCGGACCTTATCATTGACATCCTTTCACCTTGAATAATAATGCCACTCTTGGACCTTTCTTTTGTTTCCGTCATTTCGTGTTGGATATATAGATTGAGCAGTAGGGCAGAAAACCACCTTTTTTAATCCGAACACTTTTTTCTTGGTCTCCCACTATTATTGTTCTCTGTTGGTTCTTGTACGTATTGTATATCACACGTTTTTCCCCGTAGCTAATCCCTGTTTTTCCCAGAAATTCCATGATCTTACACCAGTTGACATGATAGAACGCTTTTTCCAGTTCGACAATTCCTGTGAAGGTGTCTTGATTTTTTTTAGCCTTGTTTCCGTTATCAATCGCAACGTGAGAACTGCCTCTCTTGTGCCTTGAGGTTGCCCAAAGACAAACTGATGGTCATCTAACAGATATTCAATTCTGTATTCCATTCTTCTGTATATTATTCTTGTCATCAACTTGGATGCATGAGGTGTTAAGCTGACAGTGCAATAATTCCCGCATTTGTCGGTTCTTGCAGTCTTGGGGATTTTGTGGATGATTTTAGCCGAATGTCTAATGGGACATCGATAGTCTCATACATTCTATTCAGCAATGTGAATAGTTGTTTTGTGCCACTTCCCCCAGCGATTTTGGAAATTCCGATGGAATGTTATCAATTATCAATCCCTCCTGCTTTATTTGATTTTAAGTCTTCCAAAGCTCCTCTAAATTATGAGTCTAATACTGGTTCAAATGGTTCAAATGGCTCTGAGCACTATGGGACTTAACTGCTGTGGTCATCAGTCCCCTAGAATTTAGAACTACTTAATCCTAACACACATCCATGCCCGAGGCAGGATTCGAACCTGCGACCGTAGCGGTCGCGCGGTTCCAGACTGTAACGCCTAGAACCGTTCGGCCACCCCGGCCGGCTAATACTGGTTCACCTTCTTCTTCCCTGTCGACTGCTGTTTCTCTTCTATCACGCCATCAAATAAGTCCCCTCCCTCATAGAGGCCCTCAGCGTACTCTTTTCACGTATCGAGTTTCTCCTCTACATTTATCAGTGGAATTCCCATTGAACTTTCGATGTTGCCACCCTTGGTTTTCATTCACATAAAGTTTTTTACTCTTCTATATGGTGAGTTACTCCTTCCGACTTTCATTTCATTTTCGATTGTTTTCACATTTCCCATATAGGCATTTCGCCTTAGCTTCTCTGCACTTCCTAGTTATTTCGTTCCTAAGTGACATTTATTTCTGTATTTCTAATTTCCCCGCAAATTTTTGTATGTCCTTCTTTCGTTGATCAGTTGAAATATTTCTTGTGCTGGCCACGGTTTCTGCGCAGTTACCTTCCCTGTACGTACGTGTTTCTCTCCGTGATTGCTGTTTCTAGAAGTGTCCCATCCTCATTCCCTGAACTACCTACTGTGCTATTCATTATCGCAGTATGTATAGCCTCAGAGAACTTCAAGCGTGTCTCTTCATTCCTTGGTACTTTCGTATTCCATTTCTTTGTGCATTGCTTCATTATCAAATGATTATCAAATCGTGATCCGAAAGATAGGAAACCGAAATTATCATTCTCGCCACATGTTGGTGAGTTTCCAGGGTCCCTTCAACATTTATCACACGTCCTGTTGCTACACCCAGTAACTCCTTATACCCTGATTAGAGGAGGGTTATGTGTTCCGAGAACAGCTCGTGCCTGCACTTTTCACAGACCGTGTACACACACGTTGGCATCGATCTGCATGTCAAAGAAAGAATATTTTGTGAATAAAACCATCTATGTCAGCAAATAAATTTATTTATTTATTTCTGCTCTTGTCTAACAAGCTGTTACTTGACCCCAATTAAGTACACGTTTTAATATTGACAGTAAGCATTCTTTTGAAAGTTCAAAGTCTGTTTGATATGTGATGAAGATAATAACCGAAACGACCAAGTAAATAGATAAATTCATTTAGCGATCTGTGCTATGGTGCCAGTGGTAACTCGAAATCTCAACTCAGTTTCCAGTCGTCCTCTGTCGATTTTTTGCCATGGCCTGTAACCTCTTTCCAGGTTTCATCTTTCGTCATCCGACTATTCATCAGAGCCACTATGCTACGATCTTCTTGTGTTATATTCCTTACTCTTGTCGGCACACTGCTGTCCTACTCCCATCTCGTGACAATTCGTTCTGCACTCAGTGCAGTACAGAAAACGGTCGGTGCGATCTGGCGCTACGGTGGTCCCACGTCCCTCATGCCAATGGTCCAACTCGTCTCGAAGAACGATGGATGCTCATAAGGAGCATCTTCATGCCCTTTGAGACTGTGAGAATACTGTGTCGCAGTTCCCAGCTGAAAAGTGTTACTAACATAACAAGCATCTACCCACTTTATACCTCATTTGTGGGACTAGCTTCTTTCTGTCCTGAAAATACTGATAGTAGGCTTCATGGAATTTTAATCAATATATCCCGCAAGGAAGGGAACTGGAGTTTAAGCAATATTCGGGCATCGCGTTGATGGTGTACGATTTTCCATTCTGTCGGCTGATCATCTGACGTCGGATGACTCGAGCGATGCGTGACGCACTGTTTTGTTCTTGGAGTGTCTTTCATCCGATACTGACACAGTTTCGGTGCAATGAGATAGTACTATGTCGTACTCAGTATCGTTAGGGACTGCCTGAGGCGCCATTTCATCCCAAGAAAGTACCTCCCATGCGAAGAGTTGGAAACTCTACGGGTTAGTGTTAATGCGGAATGTCCGTGAAATAATATTGGGAGCAATAGACTGAAGGAACTCAAGCAATGACTTCAGACCAGGATGCACGCCCAAGGTATTTTGGCGACCGCACCTTGCTTCACAAGGTTTTGGTAAATAAACAATGAAATGGGCCCTAGAAACACAACTTCTTCTAATACATCTTATTTAGTGACAGTAAATTGCAGACTATCAAGATGTAGTCCAAGATCTGTAGAGTTTATATGGTTATCTGAAGTGCGGAGAAACAATAAATGTCAAATAACTTTAAGTAAGGTTATTTGTTTAATTAAAATGGAACAGAGCCAAATAAATTCAGGGTCAGTCCTTATGGAAACAAGAAAATTAAAAACAGAGTTTAGATATTGTTGAAAACGTAGACAGAATAACAAGGAACGTTTCAAAAACAAACAAAAATATCCAGTGAAAATCACTGAAATATATACATCAACGTTCTCACATTCCGATGTGGGGGTATAAGGACTTACGTAAATATATAGGAGAGCAGGGCCCACTACAACATGTTAATGCGGATATTCAATTATAAAGTCTCTCAGAAATAAACGATCTTGCAGTGGGTATTTTTGCGTCTGTCTATACGGACACATATAAATTGGTACAATTTATTGAAGAGAACGATATATTAATGCGTTCTTCCACAAGAATACACACAGAAACTTAATTTGAGAAGGATTAATGACACCAAATAATTTCATTACTATACTGTTTTATTAAACACTGGAGAAACTATTCAGTATGTGACGTACCTCAACAAATATAAAATATCAAATGTGCTGGAGAGTCAGAAACAAACAAATTCGCCAGACAGAAATCAGAAACCAAAGATATAAACGTCATCAAAGAATAAAGCTGAAATTAAATACGACATTTTCTAAGATGAATATTAGCCTGACGCAGATTAAAGGGGCAGTAATTTGACAAAGGTTTAAACATATGATGGCAGTTCAATAAGTAATGCAACACATTTTTTTTCTGAAACAGGGGTTGTTTTATTCAGCATTGAAATACACCAGGTTACTCCCCAATCTTTTAGCTACACAACACTATTTTTCAACATAATCTCCATTCAATGCTACGGCCTTACGCCACCTTGAAATGAGGGCCTGTATGCCTGCACGGTACCATTCCACTGGTCGATGTCGGAGCCAACGTCGTACTGCATCAATAACTTCTTCATCATCCGCGTAGTGCCTCCCATGGATTGCGTCCTTCATTGGGCCAAACAAATGGAAATCCGACGGTGCGAGATCGGGGCTGTAGGGTGCATGAGGAAGAACAGTCCACAGAAGTTTTGTGAGCTCCTCTCGGGTGCGAAGACTTCTGTGAGGTCTTGCGTTGTCATGAAGAAGGAGAAGTTCTTTCAGATTTTTGTGCCTACGAACACGCTGAAGTCGTTTCTTCAATTTCTGAAGAGTAGCACAATACACTTCAGAGTTGAACGTTTGACCATGGGGAAGGACATCGAACAGAATAACCCCTTCAGCGTCCCAGAAGACTGTAACCATGACTTTACCGGCTGAGGGTATGGCTTTAAACTTTTTCTTGGTAGGGGAGTGGGTGTGGCGCCACTCCATTGATTGCCGTTTTGTTTCAGGTTCGAAGTGATGAACCCATGTTTCATCGCCTGTAACAATCTTTGACAAGAAATTGTCACCCTCAGCCACATGACGAGCAAGCAATTCCGCACAGATGGTTCTCCTTTGCTCTTTATGGTGTTCGGTTAGACAACGAGGGACCCAGCGGGAACAAACCTTTGAATATCCCAACTGGTGTACAATTGTGACAGCACTACCAACAGAGATGTCAAGTTGAGCACTGAGTTGTTTGATGGTGATCCGTCGATCATCTCTAACGAGTGTGTTCGCACGCTCCGCCATTGCAGGAGTCACAGCTGTGCACGGCCGGCCCGCACGCGGGAGATCAGACAGTCTTGCTTGACCTTGCGGCGATGATGACACACGCTTTGCCCAACGACTCACCGTGCTTTTGTCCACTGCCAGATCACCGTAGACATTCTGCAAGCGCCTATGAATATCTGAGATGCCCTGGTTTTCCGCCAAAAGAAACTCGATCACTGCCCGTTGTTTGCAACGCACATCCGTTACAGACGCCATTTTAACAGCTCCGTACAGCGCTGCCACCTGTCGGAAGTCAATGAAACTATACGAGAGGAAGGCGGAATGTTTGAAAATATTCCACAAGAAATTTCCGGTTTTTTCAACCAAAATTGGCCGAGAAAAAAAATGTGTTGCGTTACTTATTGAACTGCCCTCGTATAAAGGGGAAAATGATAAATGCTTGGGAGTCGTTAGGCCGTGTCGTATTCTTCTTCAGACTTCTTCAATGATCAACGTTTCGATCCCTTTACTATCATACTCTTGAGTGTTTATCTACCCAGGGATGGCGGTGTACTTCTTCTGAAAATTTCAGTAATGGGATAGAAACGTTGCTAGTCAAAAAAGTTTGAAAAGGAATATAACGCTGACGGCCACTAAAGCCGTATACATAAAGTGTGTGTGTGTGTGTGTGTGTGTGTGTGTGTGATGTAGGTATTAAAAGACTAAAAGAAACAAAATGTCAAGAAAATATCAATGTACAGGGGAATTACGAAACAGAAGGCGAATATTTCAAGCAAATGATAGTACTAACATGATGGACATACAAAAAAAAAAAAAAAAAAAAAAAAAAAAAAAAAAAAATCGGAAATATCTTCGTGAGCATGTCAAAATGTACACTGAAAATTTGCGAGAGAAGTAAGTGAAAAAAAAAGAAAGGAAAGAAATCAAATCGAAAACGTATATTGAGAAAGCGCCACATTTCATCGTTAAGATGACATGTGACGCTCCAGCTTGCAACGGAATGAAAATCGTACAAGAATTCGAAGACTGGGACAAAAGTCTGTATGGCTCACTAGATAACTCAAACACAGAATTATTAACGATAATAATGGTATTATGTAAGAAAATTTTATGATTAGATAAAGCTTTTCAATGCCACAAATACAGAGCATGCTCCGAACATCTATGAATAGAACAATACTCCTGTGCTCACATGGCAGAGAGATTACAGCCTTCGTACCCCGTACGGTACCTCGAGAGGGTAATGCACGTGGTGGGTCGTTTGGTATACCTACACAGAAACCTCTCGAAGCCGACGACATACGTTCTGAGGAGACATGTGTGACCGAGATACTGTCGTCTTTAGCTGCTGCGTTGGTTGTAATTTTTCGGTTACTGAAGACATCAATCGTAGCGCTGTTTTATAGCCGTAAAATAAAAATGTGGTTGACATTCGAGTACTAGGTCAATAACAGGTCTCTTTAGTTCGAATAATCCGGCCACATGTGATGTTTTAGGTAAGCACACCAGACAAAATTCATTCCAAGGGGCTAACATGCTAATACCGGTAAGGTCGCCTCTGGCCTTGATAATGACCTCAATTTGGCTAAGGAGAGAGTCCAAAGTTTCTTCAGGTATGCCTTATCTAGCTGAAGGCACTCTTTGATGATAAGATTCTGCAGAACTACCGAATTGCGCGGTTATTAATTGCCAAACTTGGCCCGCTCTTCCAAATATTCCCCTTGTCATTGCGTCCACGACATTAGTTCGAAGAGACTGAAATGAACCTGCATTCACCGGCAGTAGAAATTCCTGTCGGGCGTGAAACCGATTGTCACTGATTAGTAATGGCACTCGTCTCCAGACACAGTAGGTTAGGATCTTTTTGCAACCACTGGTCCTACGCCGTGGTACATG
Organism: Schistocerca serialis cubense; assembly: GCF_023864345.2. NCBI lineage: Eukaryota > Metazoa > Arthropoda > Insecta > Orthoptera > Acrididae > Schistocerca > Schistocerca serialis. The sequence goes on from NC_064638.1 coordinate 338,061,942, forward strand.
CTCACGAATGGATATCATTCCTTGTAAACACTTCGAATAGTCCGCGTCGATGCATCAACAACTCGGGCAAATTCATTCACGGTGTGGTCATGGGCACGTCTAAACGCTGTAGTTCTTTTCTGACAATCCTTCTTCTTGTCGGCCTGTCAGACAGCAGTGATTCGATACAACCAATTGGCACTTACACACCACCCTGCCGCCATGACTTAACATCAGCTGTGGACTGTACCTGTACTCCACCATCTACAGTGCTCTGTAGTCAGCGTCTGTAGTGAGCTTATCTGCGCGGCATATCTGCCTGGAATATTGTCTTCCAGACGCACAGAACATGCACTGAGAATCTCTTCGTAAGAGCTATGACTACGTCCACTACTACATGTCCGTTTTAGGGGTCCCTCACTGACGTACGATTCATGTTACAAGTTTCCACGTTGCCAGATCACAGTTTAGTGCTCACAGATTTACGCTCAGCTATCAAAAACTATGTCTAACCTTTGCGTAGTGAACTGATTGAAGAAAGTGTAAAATTATTTGTAGAGATGGCAAATGGAAAACTTCAGTGCCACTGTGAAGTAGAACGCGTGCAGGACTGTACTTTCGATCGGTCGGAGCAGAGCATCGAAGTAATTTGTAAGCGTACTGTTTCATCCTAAACCATCCGGGGCATCGAAAATGAATTAAAAAAATGAAATAACTATATGCCTGCCAGTAAAATGAAGATGCTGCCTGGGTGAAATATGTTGCAGAAGTAGGGAAACGTAGTGATAGTCTCTTCGCTTCATTCGCGGCTGCAGCCGGAAAGAATAACACCACCAGGATCCAAGGGAGTATGGCAAACAGTGCATCCGTCAGACATTGCGTGGTACTAATCTTTGTAGTGTTCCTGTAGTTTGTTCTCTGCTGTTGCGTTTTCGCTCGGTCACGGCAATGTTCTGGCTGGTATGCAGTTGATTGGACGATACTAGACTAAGGAATGAAAAGGAGTATCTGCAGATTCACTGTATCTGTCAGATAAGAGTAAGTAACACTCAGATACTGTTTCACTACGAAGCACTTGAATACAGGGGAATGTCTCGAGTGATTATATTCCTATACAGATATATTTTTCGTACGAAGCTATTGCCTTCCATGGGTGCTTTATCCAACTTCAGAATTTGTAATTTCTCGTACTCATGCCTCTGGTATTTGTTAATAGTATTGCTAAGCGTAAGAAAATCAAAGATTAGCTAAGCAGACAGCTTATAACAAATGGTGTTCATAACATGCCATTATATGTATATTCAAGTATCGCAGTAAGTTTCAGGGGTTATCATTGTTGGAAGTAAAATTTTTCAGGTTTTATAGAAACTGAAACATTGATGATAAAACCTCCTCGTATCGACAGCCGAGTCAATGCGTCGTACTCCGGCAACGTTTCAGCAAGATTATTTTATTTCATTTCATTTAGAGTCTAGTTCCGTAGGGCCAAATTGAGGAGCAAATCTCCAAGGTTATGGAACGTGTCAGTACAGAAATTACAACATAAAAGTAATAACAGATAAAAATAAAATTTTTATGAACCCAAAAATGCCAAGCCATAAGTTTAACAAGACGCAATCAACAATATGATATAAGAATCAGCTTACATTTTCAAGAAACTCTTCAAAAGAATGGAAGGAGTGACCCATGAGGAAACTCTTCAGTTCAGATTTGAAAGCGCGTGGATTGCTGCTAATATTCTTGAAATCCTGTGGTAGCTTATTCAAAATGGATGCAGCAATATACTGCACACCATTCGGCACAGGAGTTAAGGAAGTCCGATTCCAATGCTGGTTGGATTTCAGCCGTGTATTAAGTGAGTGAAACCTACTTATTCTTGAGAATAAGCTGATATTGTAAAGAAGGAACGACAGTGAAGAATGTATATATTAAGAGGCCAAGGTCAAAATACCCAGACTAGTAAACAGGGGTCGACAAGAGTTCCGAGAACTTACACCACTTATTGCCGGAACCGCCCGTTTCTGAGCCAAAAATATCCTTTTAGAATGGGAAGAGTTACCCCAAAATATAATATCATACGACATAAGAGAATGAAAATAAGCAAATTGGACTAATCTTCGTGTCGAACGATCACTTACTTCTGCTATCGTTCGAATAGTAGAAATGGCAGTATTCAGTCCCTGAACAAAATTCCGAACTTGGGCTTTCCGCGATAGTTTACTATCCATCTGAACACCTAAAATTTGAACTGTTCAGTTTCACTAATCATATGCCCATTCTGTGACATTAAAACGTCGAGTTTTGTTGAACTGTGTGTCAGAAACTGTAAAAACTGGGTCTTACTGTGATTTACCGTTAGTTTATTCTCTACAAGCCATGAACTTACGTCATGAACTGCACTATTTGAAAGCGAGCCAGTGTAAATAAGGAACAGGAGTGGCTCCAACACTGATCCCTGGGGAACAGCACACATGACTGTCATTCAGAAAATCAGAAATCCGCAAAACCTGTGAAAATCGAAAAGTTGCTAAATACGTATGAGTAGAAAAGCTGAAGAACAGATTCATGAGATTTCGGGACTACAGCCGGATGATGCTGACTTCATGGCCGGTATAGCGAGGACAGGTGTTGACATCATCCGTCTGCAGTCCCGAAACCTCATGGAACTCTCACCATGCCGGGGAAACTTCAAGAATCGGCATGTGCTGTGAGAAAGACACCATGACTTGCCAGTCATGAACGTGACATTGCGCGAGAATCTCTCAGTTTTGATTCATCTGCGCGGCACTATCAGGTATGACTAATAATTTCTGTAAACCAGGAACTAGGTTGCTCTAGATACAGTGCAGCGCAGTGGATTGTCCAGTTTTTTTCAGAAATTTCCGTTATCGCCACATAATTCTGTACTATGTGATTTTGTCTGCTTGCGGTGAAGCAAGGTCGTTAGACCATGGAGCAACAAATTGGCGTGATTGGCAGGGATGACGTAGGAGCACACACAGGGAAGCATTAATAGATATTGAACATGACGCAGATTATATCAAGATTGTAATAAATGCAACTAACAGCATTTGCCGTATTATAAAAGAGAGCAATTCGTGTTTTAGGTGTAAGGAAATCTGCTATTTACTTGAAGAAATGGAAATAAACCCACCTTAGGCGATGATATGGGTTGTATGCTTCCCACATATTTGATCGGTAGTTTAATTTTGTATTTTCACTTTTAAAATCGCAAGATATATGCACCGGGTTACTTGACTGGTGTTTAATGCAGTTGCAATAATTGAAAGTTCTTAATGGAAATTTTGTCATATCAGGTAGAGGGGTCACTGGATTTTACATTGTGTGATTGTGGTTACTTTACTGTACCACAAAGGCGTGCATTTCTAGTGCACGAGTTTTTAACCCCACTTTGGAAAAAGTTCTATTATAACCCTATTCTCCTACCAGCCGTTTTAATGATAGCTAGGCACCAGGCTATTGGATGTAAACGAACAATGACCAAATTTAGGTAATTACGAAAAATTATATGAATGAAAACCGACTAGTAATGAATCTCATTCATTAAAACAAAATAAAGTCGTTATTAAATTTTTCTTTCTATGAGAAGAATAACTGGAAAAGTTTGGGTGGTACATCCAAGAATGCTTTGCCTGGACTAAAAATTAGTTATACATTAACGAATCCATATAACCTCCTAAACTAGTTACGTGTATAAAGTGTTCGTTGGGCAGCTCAGTGGTAAGATATGGCGCCTTCATTGCAAAGCGAGAAAATCTCCTAAGTGGTGACGGCAGGTAGCATTCACTATCCACTTTGACACATTCAGAAGCTGGTTGTACGCTCATCGAGATATAATCGCTCAATAACAGTGCGGAGGTTTTGGGTACCTGCACGGGTTTGGACGTCTGCCTGATATTACAATGTAGTTCCTTCCAAGGACTGGCTGTAATCCGGGGCTGGACCAACTACTAGGATGTTTTGTATTGTTTAGTTTGTTGGGTACATGCAATGATGTCGGCGCCATTGGCTTTTTCAATAGCGATGGCGATTATAATTGAAGCAACCGGTTTTAGGTTATATCAGTTTTCTTCCACGCCAGTTTTACTTGACCGCTAAGGCTGCTGAAAAAAACCGATTTTTGGAATAACCGATTTTCGGTTTTTTTATTCCTATTATTTCCTGTAATAAACGTAGAAATCTAACAAAGACTGAAAAATTTTCAGTCTCTGTTTCAAGATAAATAGAATAGAAATATTAAATTAAGTAACGATTAAAAGAAAACTTAATCTGTCCACCATCCACTGCATTTCTTGGAAAGTGATAAGTGGGCGAATACTACAAAAAATTAGCAGTGTTCTTGTACTGATTCTAATTTTTTGAACCTCTGTTGACAAATAATGTTGCAATTGGGTATCGTGCCATTATTTGGGATTTACGAATAATAAGTGATGAAGGGTGAAAACTGAGAGGGAAGGACTGTATTTTTCGTATTAATTTATCCTTTTCAAAGGGCTGCCAGCAGGTAAAGGAGACACAGGCAGTGGATCAACTACTTTCTATTATTAATGTATGCTTTGAATAATGACCATGAATTTTATAATTTATTATTGTTATCACAATTTCCTTCCTCTTTTATTACATCATAGAAATGGCAGACAAATCCCTAATCTTTTAAAGCAAATGAAGCATTGAACTTCGTTGCTACGTCACTTCATAAAAATATTTCCGGATTGTTGTTGATGCCGTTCCAAAATACGACAGATGTGCAGCGATGGGAGCAAGAAAATACCATACAGAACAAGTGCACGTACACACGTACCATAAGCTATGACACACGGCAACAATGTCATTATTGTCTCAGCAATGCTGTAGGAGTTCTTATGCTATGTGTTTGTTGTTCGTTTCTGTCCGCAATGTTATTAAAATAGCACTGCTCGCTGTCCCATTTTCCATAATAAGGCAAGCTTTTACGAATAAATATTAGTCCTCTTTTTTTTTAAAAAAAAGTTTTACTTAAAAACGAAAAACTTTGGCACTGCTCTTATGACTAACAGATACTTCCGTTTCTTTACTCAGTAATTCGTAAAGAAAACCATCTGTTATAATCTAGTCCAAAGAAATTCCGAAAAAGACCGGTTACTCAGAGGTGAAACTACGGTATCGGTTTTAACCGATCGGTTCTTCCATTCGTATGTTGCAGTGCGGAAACTGTGCGCCTGGTTGCCGACAACAGGCGTCGGGCTGCGCGCCTTGCTGCCAGCCGCAGCAGCAGCAGCAGCAGCAGCCACCGCAGCCGCCGCAGACGACGACGACGACGACGACGACGACGACGTCGCGGCCGCCGCAACCTACAAATTCGCCGAACCCAGATCCGAACCCTCCGCCACAACGTAAGCTTGTAGTGCCCAGTGGAACCTTTGTTAACCTATTACTTTCTTTGTACGGGAGCGTTATCTTGTTACCGAAACCGCATCTAATTTACAACACTGTAATTACACAGAGTGTCTGAACGGGTTACTGAGTAGTGCAATATCTACTGAGTGGCCAGGAATTTCCAATAGCCTTCTTGACTCTGTATAAGGGGCAATCAAATGAAAAGGAGACCGATATAAAACAAAATTGTCCCGGCGAGAGTAACACGACTTCTGAGGTTTTTGCACAAACTTAATTATGTACAGGGTGAGAATTGTTGAACTATATGGAAAAAAGACGAAAATTAGTTACAAAATACGGCGTGTACAAACTTTATTCAACATGTAAACGTCACTACCGATATTTGGATTTGGATCATGACGTCCGATATTCCTGCCATCATTGGTGATGATGTGGCGCAGACGAATAGCGAAATCCTGCGTGACCCGCTGAAGCGTTGGGACATCGGTGCTGTCGATGACCTCCTTAATGGCTATTTTCAGTTCATCTATGGTTTTGGGGTTGTTGTTTTACACCTTGTCTTTAATATAGCCCGACAAAAACGAGTCGCATGTGTTGAGATCCGGCCAATCGAGGCCAATGCCAGTGGCCTCTGGGTACATAGCCTCTGGGTACACATGAGCCAGAATGCGGTCCCCAAAGTCCTTCTCCAAAAGATCAAACACTCTCCTGCTTCGATGGGGTCGAGCCCTGTCTTGCATGAACCAGGTCTTGTCGAAATCGGGGTCACTTTGGATAAGGGGGATGAAATCATCTTGCAAGACCTTCAAGTACCGTTCGGTAGTCACCGTGCCATCAAGGAACATCGCACCGTTTGTTCCGTGACTGCACATTGCACACCACACAGTCAGCTGTTGAGGATGAAGAGACGCTCGATAGTTGTGGCCGAGCGGTTCTAGGCGCTTCAGCCTTTAACCGCGCGACCGCTAAAGTCCTGCCTCGGGCATGGATGTGTGTGATGTCCTTAGGTTAGTTAGGTTTAAGTAGTTCTAAGTTCTAGGGGACTGATGACCTTAGATGTTAAGTCTCATAGTTCTCAGAGCCATTTGAACCAGACGTCTCGATAATGAAAAGCGGATTATCAGTCCCCGTTATGCTCCAGCTTTGCTTATTGACGAACCCATCAAAATGAAAGTGGGCTGTGTCTCTAAACCAAACCATAGAGCGCCTACTAATTCCACGGCCAACCGTGCGGTTTGAACGTCCTAACGCAAACTGTTCATAAGTTATGACGATTTTATTTCATACATCAACAACTGTCACCCTGTATGTTAACAGTTCGTCCGTTCCGGCAGCCGAGATCATGATCATTTTGCCTGTTATCGACGGTGATATTGGCAAGAATTTGAGAATTTTTGAATTCAATTATATAAATGTGACATGCAGTCATGCAGGAGGCAGCCAACCACTATTATAATAATGAGTAGTTCTCCATTTAGCCTGACTGGTTCGCAATGGTAAAAGTCAAACTTCAGGCAAGTAATGACTTTATTGTTCATATCACGAGTTTCGGAATTTATCCATCATGACAGACTAGTCTGCAAATGTCTGTTTCACATAAAACTTGAAACGCCGTATCTACATGCAGTAATCGCTCGTGGATATCGGCGAAGAATAAATTCGGAAACGCGTCATATGAACAATAACGTCATTCCTTGCGTGATGTTCGACGAGTACCATTTCGATCCACTCAGTTTCGACGCAGAACTACTGACTGTTATAATTTCAAGTATGACGTCCGATAACAAACAGCAAAAGAAATATTTTTCGCGCGCTATATAATAAAAAATTAACAATTTTAGGATTTTTTCCTTTGCTTGTACTGTGAAACCTTAGTGCTAGCTCAGTTCCATCATTGTATATCAAAAGGGACTATCCTACAGGGTTTTGTTGAGTGTATCTGAATAACTGTACCTTTTGACTGAGTTGACTTACAATCTAACGTTAATTGTACCACCAAAAGACAATAGACGTTACTATGAGACATAAATTTCAACTTGACATGTCAGTCCGTCCACGAGGACAGGACAGGGAGTAAGATAAGAAACGAAAAAAAAATCATATGATTTAATTACTAATTTACAAATTTTTGGAGTTATCTTTGGTTTTACTGAGAGACCTTCCTTTCTGCCAAATTTCATGATTGTAGCTCAACGGGAAAAACCCTATAAATTTTGATGAGTGACTTCGTGAGTATCAAAATGTGTGACATAAACGCCGTATCTTCTGAATGCATTGAATTAGGAGTTTCAGTTTTTTACACAGCCAAGGAACTACACTACTGGCCCTTAAAATTGCTACACCACGAAGATGACGTACCACAGACGCGAAATTAAACCGACAGGAAGAAGATGCTGTGATATGCAAATGATTAGCTTTTCAGAGAATTCACACAAGGCTGGCGCCGGTGGTGACACCTACAACGTGCTGACATGAGGAAAGTTTCTAACCCATTTCTCATACACAAACAGCAGGTGACCGGCGTTGCCTGGTGAAACGTTGTTGTGATGCTTCGTGCAAGGAGGAGAAATGCGTACCATCACGTTTCCGACTTTGATAAAGGTCGGATTGTAGACTATCGCGATTGCGGTTTATCGTATCGCGACATTGATGCTCGCGTTGGTTGAGATCCAACGACTGATAGCAGAATATGGAATCGTTGGGTTCAGGAGGGTAATACGGAACGCCGTGCTGGATCCCAATGGCCTCGTATCACTAACAGTTGAGATGGCAGGCATCTTATCTGCTTGGCTGTAACGGATCGTGCAGCCACATCTCGATCCCTGAGACAACAGATGAGGAAGTTTGCAAGACAACAACCATTTGCACGAACAGTTCAACGACGTTTGCAGCAGCATGGACTATGAGCTCGGAGACCATGGCTGTGGTTACCCCTGACGCTGCATCACAGGCAGGAACCCCGGCCATGGTGTACTCAACGACGAACCTGGGCGCACGAATGGCAAAACGTCATTTTTTCGGATGAATCCAGGTTCTGTCTACAGCATCATGATGGTCGAATCCGTGTATGGTGACATCGTGGTGAACGCACGTTGGAAGCGTGTATTCGTCATCGTCATACTGGCGTATCATCCGGCGTGATAGTATAGGGTGCCACTGGTTACATGTCTCGGTCACGTCTTATTCGCATTGACGGCAGTTTGAACAGCGGACGTTACATTTAAGATGTGTTACGACCCGTGGCTCTACCCTTCATTCAATCCCTACGAAACCATACATTTCAGCAGGATAATGCACGACCGCATGTTGCAGGTCCTGTACGGGCCTTTCCAGATACAGAAAATGATCGACTTCTGCCCTGGCCAGTACATTCTCCAGATCTCTCACCAATTGAAAACGTCTGGTCAATAGTGGCCGGGCAGCTGGCTCGTTACAATACGCCAGTCACTACTCTTGATGAACTGTGCTATGGTGTTGAAGCTGCATTGGCATCTGTATCTGTACACACCACCCAAGCTCTTTTTGACTCAATGCCCAGGGTACTGATTTCTCAGGATCTATGCACCCAAACTGCGTGAAATATAATCACATGTCAGTTCTAGTATAATATATCTGTCCAATGAATACCCGTTGATCATCTGCATTTCTTCTTGGTGTAGCAATTTTAATGGCCAGTAGTGTATAAACCTCAACACGTGACATAAATTTCAACGTAGTACGTCCATCCATTTCTGAGAAAAATGGTTTTCAACAGTCGGAAAGACAGACAGATACCAAAGCCATACATTTGGTAAATTTTTAACGATTGAGGCAAGGAACCCTTAAAAGTAAGTAAACTTTTTATTACTTTATAATACTTCAAAACTAATAGGCCATAACTGATAATACATTTATGCCACTGTCAGACGAGACAGTGAGTACCTTCATGCAAAAATGTTTGCGATTGCCTACGGTACCATGACTGTACGCAGGTCTGCCGCTATTTGTCCGAAGCAAATCGATGGCCACGAATGACTTTCTCCATGAGTACAAATACATGGGACTGCATGGAGCACGCGTAAGCGCTTCCTGGTGAAACTTCTGCACAGTCGGAACTATTTTGGCAACATGCTGGAGGGCATTATCTTGAAACAGAATGATGCCTTAGGTCAACATTCCTGAGCTTTTCAACCTGATGGTGCCCTTTAATTTTTGCAAAGTGTCAATTTAACGCTGTGAGTTAATTGCGGCTTCGTGTTGCAGAAAGTCAGTCAGCAGCGGTCGCTTGCCAGCAAAGAAAAATGTCATCATGAATTTCACGGTGATGGCGTGCCTATTGTTTCAAGCACACTACAGAAGTTTCGCTGCGAAGTCTTATACATCACCCATACAATCCCGATCTCTCGCTAGGCGATTTCCAAATTTTTCGAGCCCATCATTTTTCCGTGAGGGAATTCACCGTCTTGTCTCACAGTGGGATAAATGTATTAACAGCTACGGCGATTACTTTTGAAATAATAAACAGTTTACTTACATTTCTGCCATCTGACTCGTATTCATTTCAATGCCCCTTATACAGTTAGGGTAAGAAATAGTAAAATTTTGAACAAAATAATTTCGGGTGCTACGCCACATAGTCATAAAACAGTACAGCAACTAAATTCCAGACGTTTTGACCGACTTTCCGCGGCGCTATTTAGACTTCTTGCTAACTTCTAGTTTTGTTGATATCCCTGCCTTGAAGCAGACAAAGGTGTTTGTTGTCAGTACTGAATTGTTGTGTGTGTATTAAAGACGTGATTGATGTGAGCGAACACAATCACACCGTTGATGAGACTGGGTGCACAATCGTCTACGGACAGGGAATCACTTCAAAACAGGGTTGACGACCAGAAAAAAACTGCAAATCATTACACAATAAACACTTCACGTAAATGTTTAAGTAAAACACTGTTTCATCAAGTACAAAAACATTAATTTTTGTCGTATTCAGAAAATATATACTAATCTATTCACGTTTCCATGCTGTGAAATATATGAGAATTAAAAAAAAAAAATGGTTCAAATGGCTCTGAGCACTATGGGACTTAACTTCTGAGGTCATCAGTCCCTCAGAACTCAGAACTCAGGACTAGTTAAACCTAACTAACCTAAGTACATCACACATATCCATGCCCGAGGCAGGATTCGAACCTGCGACCGTAGCGGTTGCGCGGTTCCAGACTACAGCGCCTAGAACCGTTCGGCCACTCCGGCCGGCTATGGGAATTTACATGTTGCTTACATACACAATATTTTCCTTTGGATGATAAGATGTGTCAATATTTTTAATACTTTCCTTTCATATGATTAGTTCATACCTATTTTTTACTGTATGATTATTAAGAAACTATGTTTGCTTTAAACATTCATGAAGTTCATCATGAAAAACTTAACACTCAGTACACTATACAAACTATCCATCACTACCCCTTCAGTATTCTAGGCAGGCCCCCTTCATTTTCAACTTCAACACTTGTCATTGTATAGACATATCTGGCAGTCCTCCTTTATTCTCAGCTTCAACACTTGTCCGCATATTGACATATCTGGTAGTCCTCCTGATTACGCTGCAAGTATTCAACCAATGGAGTCATTACGTAGGTTTTAGCCTGGAGTTTACATATAATTTGTATATCCAATTATATTACACAGAATCGGAAACTTATAGACATGTATCTGTAGTCTCATAACAGAAAAGTTTTCCAGCATAACAACACTTGGTAGCACAACATCATGAACAAGAATATGCAGAGTAAAATACTATTTGATTAATTCCCTATACACTTTTTCTATATACACTTATTATTCATTTCTGTGGATGTAAGGTTTTAAATCTAGTGTTACGAACACCTAATGGCTTTTTGACTTCGGGTAAACAAGATAATATGCAGAATGAGATTTTCACTCTGCAGCGGAGTGTGCGCTGATATGAAACTTCCTGGCAGATTAAAACTGTGTGCCCGACCGAGACTCGAACTCGGGACCTTTGCCTTTCGCGGGCAAGTGCTCTACCATCTGAGCTACCGAAGCACGACTCACGCCCGGTACTCACAGCTTTACTTCTGCCAGTACCTCGTCTCCTACCTTCCAAACCCAGGCTGTGGCTAAGCCATGTCTCCGCAATATCCTTTCTTTCAGGAGTGCTAGTTCTGCAAGGTTCGCAGGAGAGCTTCTGTAAAGTTTGGAAGGTAGGAGACGAGGTACTGGCAGAAGTAAAGCTGTGAGTACCGGGCGTGAGTCGTGCTTCGGTAGCTCAGATGGTAGAGCACTTGCCCGCGAAAGGCAAAGGTCCCGAGTTCGAGTCTCGGTCGGGCACACTGTTTTAATCTGCCAGGAAGTTTCAAGATAATATGCGTTAATGTGCAGAATTCCTTGCACTTCAAGGGGACTCTTATAAATATATTTGAACTTAGAAATTCCTTGGTTTATTTTACTTGATTTTTCGTGGTATTTTACAAGAACAAAATTCCCAATTTTGAATTTGGTCACTTTAAGGCCTTTATCATGCCTTCCGCTTTTTGTTTTATTATTTTTCTTATTAAGTCTTTTTTCTCCCTCAGATCTAGTTCTACACAGGGTGGAAATCGTAAGGTTTCTTCAACTACACTTTTGCTCTTGTAGAATATCCTCAAGTATAAATCCTGTAGTTTCATGGTGAAGGGTATTCATTATAATTTCAAAGCCTGCAATAAACCTGCCCCATGCCTTATGATTGTGAAGTAGCACTAATTTATGTCTAAAAGTGCTTGCAATTTATTACTGTAAATTTTTACTGGGATGGTAGTTAGTTTGATCGTCCTATTTTCTGTATTTTCTTGTCCCTCCCACAACAAATCTTTTTCGACAGTCATATCGCTCCAAGATACGTTAATTACTGACAAATCACTTACGTCTGGGGGCTTCTTTGGTATTCTGATTTCGACGCCGTCACGAATCTAATCATTTCTCACCCTGGTATCGTATCGTCTGGTGGCTTTTTCTTTTTCGGTTATGTCTTTACTGCCAGATTTTGTTTGCATAAGACTTCATAATGCTTTTCAGAGACATCTTCCGTTTGTTCCCGTACCTGTATTACTACATATTCCTCACCTGAACTATCATTTATTAAGTCTTCACTGTCTGATTCTAGCATGAACGCTATTCTTAGGTAACGATCAAGCTCCTCTTTAGACCTTTCGTCAGTTTTAGTATTTTCTAAATTTCAACTCTTTACTAAAGTTTCAATTTCATTTTCAGTAACAGGCGGTTCTTCGTCTAAACTACCGTCAATATCACTTCTGATGACGTCAACCTTAACTTCATATTTAGTATAATTGTCATGGATTTTAGTGGTTCGTATATACTCATCTGAATCTGTGTACTCTTGATCATCAACAACAGCCAGGATTGCATCTGCATCCTCCTCCAGATTCCTATTTATAGCGACCATTTTTCTGTTTATACCACTAATTTCTTTAACATCGGCAGCTCACGTGCTCTCCCTTACTAACCACTTCATCTGAAATCACTGTTTGCACGCCTTGCACAGAGCTAACTACTTTCGTCTCCTCTTCATTTTTGGACAACACCCTCTTTTCGACTTTTCTACTTTCGTTTCTCCCTTTTATTAATTCCCTGGCTGTATAACCATTTTTAAAATCACCCCACTCATATTGCTTTAAACAGTAAAACAAACCATCATGCCCTTCCGCAATCCCTGAAGACTCCTTTCCGCACAAACTGTCTGTCTTTACTTGGTTGTCGATGCTTGCGCTTTTACTTAATAACATGTCCGATTCGTTTCTCATTTTGGTGATATTTCCCACCGACACAGGTCCACTGAGTTCCCTTGTGACGTCATCTCTCCCTGCAGCTATTACTGCAATCGCGCTACGGACAGCTGACAACTCCGCCAAGTTCATTGCACGCAGTTGCTTAGTTTGCACACTCACCCTTGCAGCACAGGCAGTCGGATGTGGCTCACTTATGCATGCACCTGTTGTTGTGCGTGCACAGTCATGTAGTGCTCTGCTGCCGCTTACTTGTGTCTTAAATTCACTTTTGTTTAGGCCGGTATGATTTCCTTAGTTTGGGCCGGTAATATTTATCCACGCAAATCTGGCCCTTGAAACATGCGGGCCATAGTTTTCCGCTTCATTTGGATTTTGATAGTTTCACGGCGCAAATCCTCTACCTCAAAATGACATGTTACTGCGACCTCTGCCTCTACCTCTTTGCATCATATTTATGTGGTAACGTTAGTTCTCATTGGGTTCATTATTCTCGTGACTATCCCGATTCCGGTTGTTAGTATTTTGATGATAATCACAGTTCTCTCTCCACTGGTCCTCGTTTCGACTCTTTCCAAAAATTAGGAAAAGCTTTTGTGATTAATTTCCACATTGCGTTTTGAATCTTCTGGGAGCTTTTTCCATAGTTCCCACACTATTTCGGATTCCCTTCTTCTGTTTCCCACGTGTGTCAGTTTCTGATACGACATTTCGCAAAATTGTTTCATTGAGTTTCTGCCTTTGTTGTCATACAACTTGACATGTTAAAAATTCTAGCCATAGGCAGTCCCGTTTTTGCTCCGACCGATGTTCCTCTATGAATTTCTGTTTAAATTCACCAAATGACGTTTGTTCTGTATCTACATTTAGGCCCCCGTCTTTGTGCATCGCCAGCTAATGCGCTGATGACCACATTTATCTTTCCCTGGTCCATTACATAATCAGGAAAATTCCTTTCACAGTTTTTCAAAAATCTAATGGGCGCCATCCATTATGCCTTTTTGCCGGATCCAATCTTTCTTCGGCATTTGGTTTTTCTCTTATTTGCCATCCAAGGTCGCTCACTTTACCTTGGGTTTGGGAAGTGTTCTGTTTACACTTCTTTTCGCATGTTGTCACTTGTTTACTAGTTCCTTTTCCGAATCATTCACCGTTTGTCTCTATTGAGAAATTTCGGTTTCACATTTGTTTACTGTTTCGGTTTTGAGGCCGAAAAAAATTTCATCAACTTTTGTTACAAACAGAGGTTCTTCTACATAGTCTTGAATCTTCATTACTTTGGCATCGAACCTATCATTGACGTCATTAATCTGTCCCTGCATAGTGTCGACATTGTTATTGATAGTATCTATTTCAGTTTTTAAATCCTTGATTGTATCTCTCACAACATCTACTTTTGAGTGTTCTTTTCCGATCTGTTTACTGATTTTAACACCTTGTGTTTTAAGTTGATTGTTAATATTACTACCATGTGCTGCTGTTAGTGCAGGCAACATTTTTAGCGAATCATTCATGCTCCGTTTTTTTCTTGTTTCTTTATTGTATTTCAATGTCCCCCCCCCCCCCCCCTCCCATGGTCTGTTCGTACTCTGTGGTTTTTCGCAGTCTTATTCTAAGGTGTCCTCTTACTCAGATTCTACTTCTCGTGTTTCGCTCGGCTCACTTTCCACTTTTGATGAACTGAACATATCTATCGAGTCGTTAACATAATCACTGTTTTCATTCGTGTCGTCTTTCATACCTTGTTTTATTTGTGAAGGGCTTATTATCTGAATTTGATCATTGACATGCTTATGGTAGTCAACGTAAGCCTGTTGCCGTCTGTGGCGTCATCTGTGCTCGTCTAGTGAACTACTGCCACCTAGTACGCTACGTACTTTTACGTTTTGCTCGTTCTCACCTACTATCGTCTTTGTATTCATTTTAATTTTGTTAACACTTTGTAAAAAAAAATGGTTCAAATGGCTCTGAGCACTATGGGACTTATCATCTGTGGTCATCAGTGCGCAAGAACTTAGAACTACTTAAACCTAACTGACCTAAGGACATCACACACATCCATGCCCGAGGCAGGATTCGAACCTGCGACCGTAGCGGTCACGCGGTTCCAGACTGAAGCGCCTAGAACCGCACGGCCACACCGGCCGGCAACTCTTTATATTTTATCATTTAAATATCTGTAAAGTTTTCTACTAATTATTTTGACCGATCTATTGCAAGTTCGCATCGCTGGACATTCAGTGCTCGTCTTACAGTTATTTTACGCCCAATATTTATGCTATAATCTGTATTTTACTGAGTAAAACTTTGATGAATATCCTGTCACGATCACCACATACAACACTAACATACCGTGAAACACACTAATGTCACCCTCTGAGAGGATTTCAAAGTTCGACAGTGCGTGTGTCTAATGGAAAAAGGTGTCGGTTTGTAATTTCGATTTTTGCACAGTTGACAGTAGAACTAAATGGTCCTTAACCTTGTGAGTTAAGAGAAGTGGCAAAATTATGAGTGAATGAAAAAAATAAACAGTCGCCAGCCTAAGCAGGCACATTAATTTCGATGTATATATTTGAGAAAATTGGATATTAGTTATGCAAGTTACTTTTGTTGAGATTTCCCTTTGACTAGCAAACAGGATACAGAGTGACCCAGTGCACTCTGTACTGTGTGTAGTAGCAGTTACCAATAACACACACACACACACACACACACACACACACGCACACACACACACAGACAGACACGCACACACTAGTATTTTATGGCGAACAAAATTGCACCGATATCATACTGATTATGAGCACAATCAAAAGCATTGCTTAATCAAAATACTGAAACTGAAGTGCAGAACTAATTTTGGACTTGAGGGTCCTCTATCTTGACTGACATGAATAACACAAAGATGAATAACATCTTAAATACACTGTTTAAGCTCCTATTCATATAGCATTTTTCCTTAGTAACTGTAATAGTTCATTTTTTTCCTTAATAGGAGGACAATATGATGGGGACTCATAAACTGGAATAGTTTCACTAAGATTCTTTGATTACTGCAAAAGTAAAAACTATCTCCAAAAAGTAATAATTATTCACTTAAATTACTTTGCAATGGCTTAATTAACTTCAAAAAGAACCATTCATGATGGGTACCACCATCTTTGAAAATGTGCATATCTTCACTTCTAACAGTACTACCCTAGATCTGTTCATTAATGATTTATAAGTACTTGAACTTTAATCACCTGTGGAGCAGGTATTCTCCGCAATAATATTTACACAATCTTGCACAGTAATCCCATGAAACTGTATTTTACAATAAACTAAGGATACTTTAGCAAAAGCCTATCCAATTCATAGATTTTTGGACAACATGGTTGTGAAGATGAAGCAGCGATTAGTATTATTAATCAATTATTCAAAAACAATATTTTCGCATTTGTTACTATTATTATACCACCAACCGGTTTCAGCCCGACGTAGGAATCATCTTCTGGGCGTTTACACTGTGAAATTATAGATATCGGTCAGAAAGACTCCATTATACAACGGCTAAAATTACGTAAATTTAAAATATGTTCCTAACTGGTCGACTGCTGGTGGTGTCACTCCTGTCTACATAGCAGCAGGAAACTATGCGAGCCTAACCCTTCGTATGGGCTTAAATAGCGTGCTGAGATCACGTGAATAGACGGCAACACCCCCAGCGGCGATCAACGGCTCTCAGTTCAGTTTATTATATGTAATTAAATTTAAGTGACAGTAAATAACAGAAAACGGATCCATTCCATTTAAAAAGAGTTACAATTCTAGTGTTAATTCTGAAAAGAAGTTATGTTTTTGAAAGATCATCCGTGCATACGCCAGAAAATTTATACTATAAACGATATGTTGATGACATTCTAATATTATTTGACGGTACAATAGAGGAGATAAATAATATTACGGAACTGTTGAACAGCATATACCGAAAACTTACGTTCACCGTTGAACATGAACAACATAAATCTATAAATTATTAAACCTAACTATTTTTAACGATAATGGACACCACAACTTTGGCATTTATCGGAAACCTACAGCTACAGATACCATTATCCTTGCAAAGTCATGCCATCCAAATAGACATAAAAAAGGTTTCTTCTTCACAATGATACTTAGGTTGAATAGAATACCACTATCAAATAACTTCCGGGAATTCAGCAAGGTAACACTTCCAGCGACCGCTGAAAGTGTTACCTGGCCGAATTCCCGGAAGTTATTTGAAAGTTGTATGCGCCAGGAGAAACTCAGGTCTCAGAACACCACTAATACCGGAACAGAGACAGAAGAAGATTAGCATATTAAAGCAAATTGCCTTATCTAATGGCTATAAAGCAAATATAGTAGACACGATACAACAGAAAATACACGTCAGACAGGCGAAGATACCCGAAAAGACAACTTTTGCTAAGATGTTGTATATGGGGACTATATCAGATAATATAAACAAACTGTTCAAGAATTCGGATGTTACGGTTGCTTTCTCTGCTAATACCATAGCTAACAGGCATAGTATAGGAGATGTTAAAAACAAGGTGCTTGCTAAATCAGGAGTTTATAAATTGACTTGTAAGGATTATAGCAAAATTTACATCTGGCAAACAGGGAGAAGCTTTAATACCAGATCTAAAGAACATACTATTGGAACAGCACTAATAAATCACTCTTCGGACAGCATTTAGATACGTAAAAACATGCAGAAATCAATATAAAGGAAAATCTGAAGCTACTGCATGTAACCCAAAAAGGACCTATGATGGATATTCTAGAGAGCCTGGAAATTTTTATACATAATAAACGGCATCCGGCAGCGATGCTGAATGAACAAATAGAGCGTCACGATAAAAATTTCTTCGAACTATTCGAAAATATTATTTGTACACAATGATGCTACTTTTCCTTTTATTATTTTAATACTTTAATGCCTTTAATGGGTACTGCAAACGTGTCGTAAACTTTTATCTTATTTTTAGATTTTTTAGGTTATCCTTGATTGTCGATATTTCCATAACCTCAAATAAGTGACAACATCTCTGTGGATGAAGAGCCATGACATACCGCTACCACGGCAACGGACGCCATGGCCAGGGCAAAGATAACACCATACGAACACACCAGCTAGTACCATGACGACGGCGTCCTCGCTACACAGACTAGAGGGCGCCTGATATACGCTTGATATCCATGGCAACGGAGTTCTCACGACAAGGAGTAGAGGGCTTTGTAGTCCTTCCATATTAGCCGTTTTAGCAAATTGACTCAAATGTTTTCTACGTAAATGGACGAACAGATATAATACAAGACGACACCAGTTTTTGTGTGCCACAAATTCTATTACTTTATATTATGGCACATAACGTAATATACTTTTACGAATTTTACGAGTTGACTACGGAACATTTGTTATTATTTTATAAAGAACACTATAATTGTAACTCTTCCGTTTCCTATTATTTATTGTCACTTAAATTTATGTTAAACCAAGGTGACTAGTAGTTACATATAATAAACTTAACTGAGAGCCGTTGATCGCCGTCTATTTGCGTGATCTCAGTATGCTATTTAAGCCCATACGAAAGGTTAGTCTCGCTCCTCTGCCTTCCCCACTCCCTGGCACGTCTGCTCAGCACCCCCCCCCCCACCCCTCTTATGGATTCTCATCTTCCATTGGCTCCTTTCCCCCCTCCCCCTTCAACTTTTCCTCTCCTTCCCCACCCCATTTTTTCCCGTCATCTGTCCAGTTTCCCCCCACCTGCTCTCGGGTATGGTATGTCATATTTGTGCCAACTTTTTAGTGCAGTGTTTAAGTGAGTGTTCAGTGTTGTGCGTCTTTCCACAGTGTTGCGAACAGAAATCATGCTGTCGCTGGGTGTGCATTTTATATCTCTTGCGAACAGAACCCAGACTGTCGCCGTGTTTTTTAACTGTCTGTCTATTATTTTTCTGCTTCCTGTGTATTTTATTAGCATCATCAACCCTGTGTTTTATGTTTTAAGCTCCAGAATTTTCTGCCATCTTACCTTTAAGTCACCGATTTTATCGCCAACAGTTATTTTTTATTATCTTCATCTTTTTAAAACAAATTCTGTGGGCTGAAGAGCGGCGTAATAAGCTGCTGCCAGTCCGCCCCCTTCAGGGGGAATCGAAACTCAATAAAGGAAAAAAAAAAAGTTAGTCTCGCATAGTTTCCTGCCGTTATGTAGACAGGAGTGACGCTACTAGCAGTCGACCAGTAGGTAACATATTTTAAATTTACGTAATTTTAGTTGTTGTATAATGGAGTCTTTCTGACGGATATCTATAATTCCACAGTGTAAACGCCCAGAAGATGACCCCTACGTCGCGTTGAAACCGGTTGGCGGTGTAATAATGATAAATGCGATTAAGACTGTTTTTGAACAAATGATGAATCTATCCAATTCAATTTTATGGTTTTTAGCCATTAAATAATTAAGGTTTTCATTTTCATATTGATCGATCTTTAAATTTTTTTTTACTTTAATTTCGTACCTTAACATTTTCACTTCGAGTAGTCATTAAACAAAGCATCCAAATTTTACTCTTACTTTAACTTCTTACCGCTCCTTTTACTTCCGACAAAATATCAGTTTCTGGCACGTGAATGCCAGAACTGTTCATTTAAATCGGGATACTCTGTTTTAGTAGCACTTAGGTGAGGACCCTGCGTAGGTTCGTGATCAGGATTGTAATTATGGTTTCGAGCACGAATTGACGTTTTATGTGATTATTATTGAAACTACACACAAATTAACTGGTCGAAGCCAATATACATTACGTAACTGAAGACACAAAGTCTGTGAAGCAGTGGCGAAGATTAGTGGCAGACGAAATGGCGGCCAACTGTACTCACAACTCTTTATATGCGAATGTTCCGTAAAACCTCTTATTGGCGTTGGATTTTCAACATATTAGAGCCATTCCATTATTCCGCGAGTACCAAATAATAGTCAGATCTACATCCGAGGCATATCCCTCCCAATTGCCTCTCTTAGCACCGCCGAGGGGTACCGTGCTAAGGCTAACCACACGCACTGCGTGCCGTTCACACAAAGGAGCCGCTCAGTTCGACCACCAAACCCACCTTTTACGTCGCCCCCTGCCACTTTCGTTGCAGAGGGACTTCCCTACATCTTTTACGTGTTACAAATGCACGTTTCCTAAGCATGAACCAGCTTTTAACAAACATAGTTTTTTCATAAACATATTCATATTAGAATAATTTTAAATTTCCACATGTTGTTTTTCTATTTTTAATATATACATTACAAAACTCTAATTTTCTTGCCATACATCAAGGAGCTCAACCAACACAGAATGCACACCTCATAAAGTGCAGATAGACAGTTACTTAAAATAAGCCTTCGCCTAATCGATATAAGTGTCGCAAGGGCCAGCGATGATGGAGGGAATGAGTGCAATGCTTGACTGGCAGAAATACGCTTTGTTTCTGGTAGTGTCAAAGAGAGACCGCATAGTAGATGTAAGAAAATGACAAGGGAAACATGTTTAACTGTAGCTCCGTTAATCAGTCTCCTTTTAACTTTACTGGAAAAGAAGCAGATAAGCTTCACATAAAACGATCAACGAAGCACGAACACATTGGTAAAGGTTTGAAAATGAAGCGACTGAGATCGATGTTGTGAACATATTATCTAATAACGGCATGGAACATCCAGTGGCAGCCTTGTTGTGCAAACCACGATGGCTTCAACGGTACGTTAATGCAAATTCGCATTTGCACATATAGCAAACGTGGCTCAAATACAAGCTAATGACGAGGTTTGTTACACATATGTTCATGTAAATGTGCGTTAGAATACGGCCAGAAATTCCACGCAGCGACCGCGACACTTTTGATTTGCTGCGTTAGTCTACAAATTATGTGAGAAACCGTCTGTAAACTTTTGTTACTGACAAGGGAAAACGACGAAGGAGATGTATGCTATGTTGGTAAGAGTGCATGGAAACCATAAGGATAAGTGATTCCAAAAATTTCCAGTTTCGTAAGGTTGGTTTCACTCTATTCTCCTTTCGCGTGGCTTACAAGCAATCCTAATGCCAGTGTAACTGCTGGTTTATACACGACCAGCAGTCTGCCTTATGTACTCATAGCTCTGCCTGCTCTGCAATTCTTTCCTCTCACCATTCAATGAAACACAATTTTCAGTAACTGCGAACCATGTAAAACATGCCTAAACCTTCTAACTTCTCAATTCAGTATGACATATATGTTTGACTTTGAACTTTTTTTCCGGGGCCACTTCATTCCTTCCTAGGTCAGTCCATTTGGTCTTCAGTAGCTTTTGTATCGTTTCTTTGCGGTCTCCCAACTGTTCCTGTTTCATGTCCTTACATGAACCGTCAATGGTAGCATTTGATGACTCTTTGCCTGGCATTGGGGTCTATGTTGTTGTTGTTGTTGTTGTTGTTGTTGTTGTCTTCAGTCCTGAGACTGGTTCGACGCAGCTCTCCATGCTACTCTGTCCTGTGCTAGCTTCTTCATCTTCCAGTACCTACTCCGTCCTACATCCTTCTGAATTTGCTTAGTGTATTCATCTCTTGGTCTCCCTCTACGATTTTTACCCTCCTCGCTGCCCTCCAATACTAAATTGGTGATCCCTCTATGTCTCAGAACATGTCCTACAAACCGATCCCTTCTTCTAGTCAAGTTTTGCCACAAACTCCTCTTCTCCCCAATTCTATTCAATACCTCCTCATTAGTTATGTGATCTACCCATCTAATCTTCAGCATTCTTCTGTAGCACCACATTTCGAAAGCTTCTATTCTCTTCTTGTCTAAACTATTTATTGTCCACGTTTCACTTCCATACATGGCTACACTCCATACAAATACTTTCAGAAACGACTTCCTGACATTGAAATCTATGCTCGACGTTAACAAATTTTTCTTCTTCAGAAACGCTTTCCTTGCCATTGCCAGTCTACATTTATATCCTCTCTACTTCGAACATCATCAGTTATTTTTCTCCCCAAATAGCAAATTTCCTTTCCTACTTTAAGCGTCTCATTTCCTAATCTAATTCTCTCAGCATCACCCGACTTAATTCGACTACATTCCATTATCCTCGTTTTGCTTTTGTTGATGTTCATCTTATACCCTCCTTTCAAGAAACTCTCCATTCCGTTCAACTGCTCTTACAAGTCCTTTGCTGTCTCTGGCAGAATTACAATGTCATCTCCATGGATTTTAATACCTACTCCGAAATTTTCTTTTGTTTCCTTTATTGCTTGCTCAATATACAGATTGAATAACATCGGGGATAGGCTACAGCCCTGTCTCACTCCCTTCCCAACCACTGCTTCCCTTTCATACCCCTCGACTCTTATAACTGCCATCTGGTTTCTGTACAAATTGTAAATAGCCTTTCGCTCCCTGTATTTTATCCCTGCCACCTTCAGAATTTAAAAGAGAGTATTCCAATCAACATTGTCAGAAGCTTTCTCTAAGTCTACAAATGTTAGAAACGTAGGTTTGCTTTTCCTCGATCTATTTTCTAAGATAAGTCATAGGGTCGGTATTGCCTCACGTGTTCCAACATTTCTACGGAACCTAAACTGATCTTCCCCGAGGTCGGCTTCTATCTATTTTTCCATTCGTCTGTAAAGAATTCGCGTTAGTGTTTTCCAGCTGTGACTTATTAAACTGATAGTTCGGTAATTTTCACATCTGTCAACACCTGCTTTCTTTGGGATTGGAATTATTATATTCTTCTTGAAGTCTGAGGGCATTTCGCCTGTCTCATTCATCTTGCTCGCCAGATGGTAGAGTTTTGTCAGGACTGGCTCTCTCAAGGTCATCAGTAGTTCTAATGCAATGTTGTCTACTCCCGGGGCCTTGTTTCGACTCAGGTCTTTCAGTGCTCTGTCAAACTCTTCACGCAGCATCATATCTCTCATTTCATCTTCATCTACGTCCTCTTCCATTTCCATAATATTGTTCGCAAGTACATCGCCCTTGTATAGACCTTCTATATACTCCTTCCACCTTTCTGATTTCCCTTCTTTGCTTAGAACTGAGTTTCCATCAAAGCTCTTGATATTCATGCAAGTGGTTCTCCTTTCTCCAAATGTCTCTTTAATTTTTTTGTAGGCTGTATCTGTCTTACCCCTAGTAAGATAAGCCTCTACAGCCTTACATTTGTCCTCTAGCCATCCCTGCTTAGCCATTTTGCACTTCCTGTCGATATCATTTTTGAGACGTTTGTATTCCTTTTTGCCTGCTTCATTTACTGCATTTTTATATTTTCGTCTTTCATCAATTAAATGCAACATTTCTTCTGTTACCCAAGGGTTTCTACTTGCCCTCGTCTTTTTACCTATTTGATCCTCTGATGCCTTCACTATTTCATCCCTCAAAGCTACCCATTCTTCTTCTACTGTATTTCTTTCCCCCATTCCTGTCAATTGTTCCCTTATGCTCTCCCTGAAACTCTGAACAACCTCTGGCTTAATTAGCTTATCCAGGTCCCATCTCCTTAAATTCCCACCTTTTTGCAGTTTCTTCAGTTTTAATCTACAGTTCATAACCAATAGATTGTGGTCAGAGTCCACATCTGCTCCTGGAAATGTCTTACAATTTAAAACCTGGTTCCTAAATCTCTGTCTTACCATTATATAATCTATCTGATACCTTTTAGGTATGTACGGGCGCTATTCCTTTTTTATATATGTTATTCTTTCGTGCATCGGTCAGTTGCGAAATTAAAACAACAGTGAAAATCCGATGTAGTTTTGCATTGCTGTGTTCTGCAGTGTCATTAGCATGCCACATAGATCGGGTCACATAACACTTTTCGGTTCAGAGCGCACAGTGAGCACGTAAAGCTGCTTAGAACGATAGAGTCTCCCACCAAGTGTGAAGTGCCTGCTGTCGGGGTTCTGCCTGGTCTCATGAAACCCAAATAGCGCAACTGTCATGCATTTCCTTCTTCATGACAATGCAGGTGCAACAATAACGCTCCTGCTGCATTTTATATGGGAAGTGTTTGATTAGCCACAATTCAGTCTGGATTTGGTTCCCTCTGATATTCACCTCTTTGATTACATCAACCAATGTCTATGGGAACAGCACTTTTGCACATGCAAAGAGCTGCAGACCAGCCTAAGTAATTGGCGTGCTATCCCAAGTGAAAGTGAAGAAGAACCTAGGATGCGCTAAATGAGTGCAGAATATGGAGTTGGAGTAAATCGAAGAAAGACGAAAGTAACGAGAAGCAGCAAAAGTGAGAACGGAAAGAAACTTAACATTAGAATTGGAGATGACAAAGTAGACGAAGTTGAATTTTGATAACTACGCAGCAAAATAAATCATGACGAACGGAACAAGGAGGACGTCAAATGCAGACTAGCACAGGCAAACGGGCATTACTGGCCAACAGAAGAATAATAGTATCAAACATAGGCCTCAATTTGACGAGCACGTTTCTGAGAATGTATGTACAGAGCACAGCATTGTATGGTAGTGAAACTGAAGAGAATCGATGCATTTGAGATGTAGTGCTACTGAAGAATGTTGAAAGTTGGTGTACTGATGAAGTAAGGAATTAGAAAGTTCTCCGCAGAATTGGCGAGGAAATGAATGTATGGAAAACACTGACGACAAGAAGGGACGGTATGATAGGACGTCTGTTAGGAGACCAGGTAATAAATTCCCCGGTTCTAGAGGGAGCTATAGAGGGCAAAAACTATAGAGGAAGACAGAGATTGGAATACATTAAGCAAGTAATTGAGGACATAGGCTGAAAGTGCTACTCTGAGATGAAAATATCGGCGCAGGAGAGGAATTCATGGCGGCCCGCATCAAACCAGTGAAAAGGATATTGACTAGAGGGGAAAAAAACTTATGTCTTTTAAGCGACGTCCATAGTCGACCGAAAGAGTCGGTGTATGTTTTTCTTTGACATTGTCAATGAGGAGAGATATGCGATCTGTTGATTTAAAACGAATGTGGACAAAAATCCTACGTCAAGATCGCTACTTTTCTTTAGCGATTATCGGTTGGGGCGCGTCACTGACCCGTATTCGGATCAATCTAAACTGTTTCTCAGTTTATCACACTTACCACACACCGTCGTATTTTTTAGAGCTAAGTCGTCCTAAAGTGAAAATCTTAGATGTCAATTTGCATAACCAACTAAAATTTTCACTCTACGTGGACCTAGCTCTAAGAAATATGACGATGTGTAATGGGTCACACTGAACCACATTTGAAACTGATGAGCCGAAACTGGTAATAAGTAAAGCAAAATAGTGACCTTGACGTAGGCTTTTTGTCCACACATGTTTTAAGTGTCTGATTGTTTCCCGATACGAACAAAATCATCTTTAAAGCGGAACTTTAGGTGCCCATTCGGTAAAGCTGTCTAAAAGCAGACCAGTGCCATTTTCGTCCTATCGGTATGAAGAGTGAGAGTAACACAGCAATAATAACCAGTACTGCTGTAGCTGCAGTTCATTAGCTATCTAAACATATGCTGTACTTACCACTTGCACAGTTTCAGACTCAAAGTAAGTTTAGAGGCTACGTCCATTATATGATCAGAAGTATCCGGACACCCCTGTGTGTTTCGGAAGGACCACAAATCTAACGCGATCACTGACCCTGCACGATAAAAGGAGACGAACAGAGTACTGTGATGTCAGGAGAGAAGCAGTAACTGCAAAGTGGATCGTTCAGGAGAACTCGGTGACTTTGAAGGTGGACTATTCATCGGACATCACCTGAATAACACATCCATTATGGAAATTTCAAATACCTTCTAGACACTCCCAAGTCGTCCATTGGTTAAGTGATTGTGATGTGGAAAGGTGAAGAAACTACCACAGCTAAATCGAGACCAGGTAGACATCATGTAAAGACGGACTGTCGAGTGGGGTTCTAAATATCGGACGAAATTAGCAGAATGAATCACTCGTGAGTTTCAAAGCGCTACCTTCTGTCCAGCCAGCCCAGATTGTACGCGTATAGGGTTAAAAAGAAAGGCGCGCATAATTGTCGAGCAACTACTCGTAATTCAGGCTTGAGGTAGTGTAAAGAGCAAACGCACTAAACAATGCTTGACTAGAAACTAGTCAATTGGAGTGACGAATCAAGCTGTAATCGGATGGAATATTTAGGGTTTGTCGAATGTCTTGAGGACGTTACCTGCCATCATGTGTTGCATCAACAGAAAAGTGCAGAGGATATGGTGTTACGGTAAGGTGGTGTTTTACGGTTAAGAAAACGCCGATTCTAAAAGTATATGAATGCATTTTACAGCACCACGTCCTGTTTACAATAGAGGGATCGGTGGAGACGGTAATTATATCAGGACGACAGTGCACGCTGTCAGAAAGCAGCATATATGAGGCAATGGTATTTCGAAAACAAGATTTGTTGAAATGAACTGGGCTGCATAGAGTCCTCAAATGAATCCAATAAAACACATTTCGGACCAGAGAGCGTGGACTTTGCTTCAGAAACTCCTCGTCCAGATTCACTACCTTGTCTGGTTTCCGCCACTCACGAAAAATAGTCTGCCATTCCTCCACACTGAATTGTAACCGTCTGAAGGCGAAGAGCAGACAGTCCCCATATTAATGTCAACTAATATATATTCAAATACTGTTGCTTAGATAGTAGAATAGTCTGCCAGTCCTTAAAAGACATCACTGACAATGTCCGCAGCAGAGCTGAAGCCGTCATGAAAGCAAAGAGTGGACACATCCCATATTAAAACCAACTACTATTTTTTGAAATACATTTGATTAGATAGCAGAATAGCCTCACATTCCTCCACAGACTTCACACTCCTCACTGAAAGTGTCCCCACCAGAGCTCAAGCCGTCATTAGGGCGAAGAATGGAGACATCCGATATTAATAAAAAAATGGTTCAAATGGCTCTGAGCACTATGGGACTTAACAGCTATGGTCATCAGTCCCCTAGAACTTAGAACTACTTAAACCTAACTAACCTAAGGACAGCACACAACACCCAGTCATCACGAGGCAGAGAAAATCCCTAACCCCGCCGGGAATCGAACCCGGGAACCCGGGCGCGGGAAGCGAGAACGCTACCGCACGACCACGAGCTGCGGACTCCGATATTAATAAAAAATACGTGGCCAAACACAGTTGATTAGATTGTAGGATACTTTGCCATTCCTCCTCATACTTCGCACTCCTCACTGAAAGTGTCCCCAGCACAGTTGAAGCCGTCATGAAGGCGAAGTACAGACACACCTCACATTAATGTCGACTAATACATGTCGGAAGCCTGTGGTCAGATAGCAGAATAGTCTGCCAGCCCTCCATAGACATTTACACCCCTTACTGAAAGTGTTCCCAGCAGAGCTGAAGCTCTCATGAAGGCAAAGAGCAGATGCAGCCCATATTAATGTCGAATAATGTATGTTCGATTACTATAGTTTAGGTAGTAGAATAAGCTGCCAGTCCTCAAGAAACCTCCACACCTCTCACTGAAACTGTCCCCAGCAGGGTTGAACGCGTCGTTTAGGCGAAGAGCAGAAACACCCCATATTAATATCAATTAATACCTATCCAACTACTATTGGTGGGATAATAGAATAGTCTGCCCATCCTTAACAGACATTCCCGCTCCTCACTAAAAGTGTCCCCAGCAGTGCTGAAGCCGTCATGAAAGTGAAGAGTAGGTACATCCCCTATGAATGTCAAGTAATATATGTCCGAAAACTATTGGTTACGTAGCAGAACAGTCTGCCAGTCCTCCACAGACCGAAACCCCCCCACTGAAAGTGTCCCCACAAGAGGTGGAGTCTTCATGAAGGCGAAGAGTGGACACACCACATATTAATGTCAAATAATATATTTCCAAATATTTTTGGTTGGATAGTAGATTAGTATGCCAGGAGTAGGGATAACGTACAGGGAGCAAACAGTTATCTACAACTTATACGGAAATCAGATGGCTGTTACTCGAAGGGCATGAAGAGAAGCAGTGGTTGCGAAGGGATTGAGACAGGGTTGTAGCCTATCCCTGATGTTATTCAATTTGTACGTTGAGCAAGCAGTAAAGGAAAGTAAAGAAAAATTTGGACAGTAATTAAAGTTCATTGAGAACAAATAAAAACATTGAGGTTTGCAAACGACAATGTAATTCTGTCAAAGACAGCAGAGCAGTGTTTGAAAGGATATAAGATGAACAGCTAGGAAAGCTAAACAAGGGTAATGGAATGTTGTCGAATTAAATCAGACGATGCTGCGGGAATTACATTAGGAAATGAAACCCTATAAGTAGTGAAGTGTTGTGCTGTTTAAGCGGTAAAATAACTGATAACCGAAAAAGACAGGATTTAAAATGTAGAAAAGCGTTTTTGGAGAACATAATTTTTTTAACGTCGAATATAAATTTAAGTGTTAGGGTACTTTTTCTGAAGGTATTTGTCTGAAGTGTAGCCGTGTATGGCAGTGAAACCTGAATGTAAGCAGTTTAGACAAGAAGAGAATAGAGGCTTTCGACATCTGGTGCAACAGACGAATGCTAGAGTTTAGATTGGTAGATGGCGTAACTAATGAGAAGCTACGAACAGAATTGGGGATAAAATCCACTTAGCCAAAAGTCGACTAAAATAAGAGGGACATCAACAACTCATTTGTTTAGTATTGGAGGGAAGTGTGGTTTGTAAAATTTCTGCGGAAAACCTAGAGACGAATACAGTAAGCAGGTTCAAACGGAAGTAGGTTGCAGTAGTTATTTTGAGATGAAGAGCTTGCACAGAATAGAGTAGCATGGAGAGCTGCATCAAACTTTCAGTTACTCATGAGAATGCTTTAAGTGGATGCATGGGTCTACATATCTTTAGATACTCAACTGTGTCTTCACTGATCTGTAGGAGCTGCATTCTTGATGCTTTTGTATCTACATCTCCATGACTACACTGCAAATCAAACATATCTGGTACATTGGTAGATGGTTTTATCGTACAAGTCATAAGCGCTGCATCACATGTTCTTCCTCTGGACGAATATCTCCAATAGCAAAACAATTCAGGATCTGGAATGTCCAACTCACATGGAGGATATTTGGCATCATGCCGCTATTAGAAGTCGTCTTCTTGAAGCCTTTGTCTCCTTGAAACAAATATTGCAAATATTGTTTATTTATATTATACGTTTATACATTTATTTCACGTGGCCCAATTAGGACCTACAAGCCCTCTATTACATGTAAGTATTCTTAGCTAGTCTACAAGTTTTATACTACACGAGGAATATATAGTAAGAATAACTGTAATTATAGGTGTAATAATGAATAAGAGGAGTTTAAAAAATGTCAGTCTTACTAACATAAAGCATTTCTCTCACAGCGTTCTCCTCGAAAGTGAAGAGTAACGTTTAACAGAAACGCATGGCAACAGTACAGAAATAATCAGTGTGAGGAAGGAGTTGACTAATCAGAGCAAGAGCTACAACTGAGAGGGTAATAGTAGCACATGAAGTAGAAGGAAGGAAGGGCTGAGAAGAGCATAGTTTATATTGTGACAAGGCTATTGGTTTCCTGTTGGACAGAAAGATACCTGGGATGTGCCGAGAGAGAATCATAATAGACAATTATTTAATTTCCTCTTGAATGCAGAATGGTTTTGGATAAGAAGGATGTTAAAAAAGATGATTATTTGTTCCACAGCTGTGTGCCAGCAGTTGAGAAGGAGATGGAGAAAGCGTTAATAAAGAGTACTGTGTCAAATGACTTCTATAAAGACACTGGCTCTCCAGCAAAATACCAGTATAAACACTGAAATCATTTGACACGACACTGTGCTTACGTTATATTAGCTGAACTGATGTTACTAGTACTACTACGTAGTGAAAAATCAGCTTTGTACGTCCCAATTTAAGGTCGACGGTGAAGTCTTCCTCTGTAATTGTGTATTCACGTATAATTTTTCTGCGTTATAGACTTTAGCTCAATTCCAATGTTTCGACACACAACATTTCACGATGTCATTACAATTGTTTTTGGATTTATGCAAAGCAGTGTACAATGTGACCAAGAAATTTTTGTGTGTGATATTTTTTTCGTAATACAGATTTGCGTGTTTTTTCCGGTAGCAGTAGCATTAATTCTGTACTGCCCCCTTGTTTTGCAAGTAGATTCTTGGAAAAGCCATAATTTTTGTGATTTTAGCAAAAGAATTAGCGTAGTTGTTAAGCTTGTCATCACAACATGAAATAAGTTAAACACGCATGTTGGATGTGCACTAGCACCAGGGCAACCGTGCGTGAACGTGTCGGTACTACCGGCGGCACCGCCCGTCGTGAACGTCTCGCTGGGAAACATCACCGTGAACCCAGCAAACATCACTGTGCTGCCCGCCAACATCACCTTCACGCCGCACATCACTGTCGTCGTGAACACGTCGCCCGTCTCGCAGGTGAGTTGTCTGACACTGTTCTTGCTTTGCTTGTTAGCTGCGCCTCGTAAATGCCTCTCTGGAACTCTGCATTAGCCGATGCGTCTTGGTTCTCGTACTAGCGAAGACTACCAGCAATCATAGCCCCTTTTCTGGTGGGCACTAGTGTGCTGATGCTCGATAAGGAAGTAGTCGTTCTGCATGCCGGTGATGGAAGGCATTTTAGTCCCCCACCCCTGCCACGTCCGACTGGGCCTCGAGTGGGGTAGAGTTCCTTATTAACTAATTTAGATTATGGCCTAGCTCAAGATTTCGCATATTTCATACCTTTCATGTCCACATAACACAAACGTATCACAAAACTATCCAAACATTCAGCACAGTCCTCCGCGCGACAAAGGTTTATAGCGAAGAGCACTGAGTAAAGAAAACTAATCCTTAGGGTCAGATCATCTGAATCGTTATTCCTCTTTAAATTTCTTCAACACTAGACATCCTTCAGGATTTCACTGATGTTTAGGGAAACCTAGAAGATTGCAGGAGAAAGGTCGAGAAACCAATACCAAAGACTCGAAGGATTGAACCACCCGTATCGGCAGCCACTACAGTCAGCTAACTCATATAAGACGAATCCTATCTCGCATTTCAACATTCTCCCTGATCATATTTGAATATGGGCCACAGATTTTGTATTTGACCAAGATTTTCAGCGGTCGACCCATATGAAATAAATATGAAATGTAATATTTAACATTCACTGTTCACTGAAGTAATTCCCGTACATGAAGATAAGTATGTAACATTAAAGAAATGAATAAATCCACTGACGATGACGATACTTCACAGAGAGATATATGTGTTTGTTCGTAGTAACAGCGTTGAAAGCAAACACGAACAAAAAGCGAGCTCCAGCGACAAGATGAAGGATTAGGTTGCTACGCTCCGCCAAGTTTCTTGGGGGAGCCTACGACCCAATACGTATCTGATTTTGGATCTATGTCTAATGATGATGGAATTCATCCGAATCTTCCGTGGCTGCCGGCCTTTTACAAGTGTACCTCCTCGCCTTGTAATTTATGAACACTGTACTCGCTGTTCCAACAGAATTAGTCTTTCTCTTCTTTCGTTCCTACTTCCGAGCACACATTCTCCCGTAATTACGTTCTATTCCTTCCGTTACTACAGCTTTACCATCACCCGTCTTTTAAAGCAATCCTGTAACAAAGGCATCAACGGTTGAAATATTTATACATTCTTGAAGGAACTCTCAAAGAAATTAAAATATAGTGGTATGTTGAAATGCAGTTAAAAATGATTGAGAGTCCAATTTTTCGGATTTGCTCTTCATTGTAGTCGCTCATAGACTGGTACAACCAGTTTCGCACCATGCAGGTACATACTTAGGCGTTTTTAAGGTCTAATGTCTCATGCTATCTAAATGGCTAAAAGCGTGTTCCAAGGTTCAATGAGGAACACTAAATGACGCAACCACAACGGTAGTCAACCTTAATAAAGCCAGTTGTCACTAATAGTTTACGTTCCGAGTGCACCAGACATCCATATGGTACATGAAAACGTCTAGACTGTTGAATATCTTAGATTTGAAATGACAGTGTTGATTACACCGGTGTCCACGTCTCCCATTTTCATAACACAACCACATCCACAAAGGTGGTAGGTGTGGTCCAGAAAGTGTTGTTCTACATGTGTGTGTGTGCGCGCAATGAATGGACACTGATTCCGTATAGTGGAAGGAATTGGCTTCCTGGATTAATGAATGACTAGCCTCTGCGGCGAGTATGTCGAGACAAGGTAGCAGCGGAACACTGAGCTAGTGATCTGCTGTTACTTGGTCTCCATATGTTCTGGATTTTCTTCCGCACACACATGTACAACATCACTCTGTGCAATGTGTAACATCCCCCTCACTAAACGACTCTAATGACAGTAAAAATTAAACCGCGTGTACCTAATGGATATTTGGGAAAAGCAATCGTCACCGAAGTTAATCTGTCGGTAAAGAGGGAGGAAAGGATTACATCTAAATGATAGGAAAAATGCAAATGAAATTGGTGGAAATTAATTTTGAAAAGGGGTAAAGTTAATAAAGAAAGTAAATGTACGGTCGTTACGTTAACAATTAACTGGCGTTAATTAGATATTTGAGATTTGGGGAAACTTACGGTGGCCAGTCCTATGGACAACTACTATAATAACTGAAAATCAAAGATTAATGCACATAAAATTAGCACTGAAAGCGTGGCAACTGAAGGTTGACACGTGTTGTGTGAAAATTGATTGTTTGTCAGAAGCAATAAATTTCGCTACACTCTGACTTAATTTAGCAAAAGAATTAATAAAATCGCAAAACTGTAAGTTAATTCAGTGACTGATATTAATAGTGAATTTTGTTTCTGAAGTACTACGAAATTCAATAATAAGGTTAGTCTTGGGCTACCTCAACAATCATTTCAAAATCTACTTGAATCTACGCAATTTAGAAATAAGACTTTAGCGTCATGACAACGTATGCGAGCGTCGACTTTTAGCTTCATTATTTCTCGCAAACGATCTTTTTTCACAGCAATACTAGAGTCAATCCGTGGAGGGAATTTGATTATCTCTTCCACAAGTCCCGGTTTGTCGGAAAACACACTCTTATTCCTCATTATTACTTCATACAGGCCTCGTCTTTGTTCGTGTGTTACGTTTGACACACCGTCTACAATACTTTCCAATTCACTTTCTACACTATTGTAAATGCCAAGATTCCTAACGTTACAGTAGTTCAAATTCATACCTACGTCAATGGCATCCGGCCAGTTAACAATGTGTATAGGCTGGTATTGCCTATGCGCACCAACTGCTATTGTTTTATCTTGTGACGTACATGTCAAAGTTTTGCTTTAATAGCCAATCTAACCCGATAATTACTTCCGTAGTTAAGTCTGGCACGACGACAAACTCTTGTTCAAATCGTGCCCCACATATCTCGAAGTGGACAAAAATCTGTTTTGTGGCCGGTTTACTGGCCTTCCCAGTAGCACCGATATTTTCACTCCTGTTACTGGCATAACTACGATGTCAGGTCTGTCTTTCAGTAACTGAAATATTTTTCCAGATACAGCGCTCAATTCTGCACCGGTCTCAATCAACACGTTTAATTGTAGGTCGTGCATATTAACAGACATTACTATCTGTCTACACTTGTCGTCGACTGTTTCTTTATTTTCCCACAATAAATCCTCGTCTATATCCAGGTCATTCCAGAAAAAACCATCTTGCTTTGATCCTAAATCCGGCTTATCTGGCGGCTTTTATCAGCCTCTGTTCACATACAATTTTAATTTCAACACGTTTGTCCTGAGGCTTAGTCTGTAGCTTCGCCTCCAATACCGAAACCTTTTCCTGTAACTCGGTAACTAGTGAGTGTTGCTGTGCTATCAATTCACTAATTGTCACCTTCGTTGATTCCTCTTTGGTCAGATAGATCTCATCTGCCAATCTACCTGGAGGAATGTGCCCAGTAGTATCTGCAATTACTTGCTCTGAATCTGCGCAGCCCACACCGCTACCGTCTGACCGTATAACGTCAGCTCTAACCTCATACACGCTGTACTCTACATGCTTTTCTACCAATCGTGTCCGGCTATCACTAAAATTTTCGTAATCTTTCTCCTTAATACTCTCGCAATGTTTAAACCGGAGTTTTGCGTCGGATGGGTCGGCCACTTCTACCACTATAACTTTCGGTAAAGTCTGCCGGTCAGGGCGAGAACTTTCCGTTACTACTTCAACATCTAAATCCTGCGGGACGAAACACAACGAATCTTGCTCGTGCTCCCCATTAGCATCAACTATTTCTGGTAAAGTCTGCCGGTTAGGGCCAGAACTTTCTGTCACTTCACAAACACTATCTTCCTGCGGGACGAGACGCGGCAAATCCTGCACGCGCTCCCCATAAACACTTCTCCCATACATGCCCCTATAATCTCTTAGTTCGTCGTATAAGCGACCGAACTGCCTTAACCAGACCTCATCCCTCTCTGCATCCCCTCGCTCGATGACGGACGTGTTATCCGTCATCTGGTCTTCTCTCAACAATTGCGAATCATTCTTAAACTCAATCTCCAGTTCCGCTGTGGGTGTTACAGCTGCCACTTTATAATCGATTTCCGGAACACTACTTACATTGTTCTCAGTGACAGTGAATGTATTTTCTACTGCCGTATCTACAGCTGATCTACTACTTGTGGGTGCACTCCTTTCTCCTAACACTGGCACACTATCCCGCCGTTGATTATTCCATACGGAATTTTCATAACGACGACACCTCGGTTTTCTACTGTTATTGGGCCGCCAAAAATTTCTCCACGCCCGGTCGGTCCCTTACCGGCGTGGCTAATGGTTTCCCTGTCTCGTCCCAGCAGATCTGCTCCCCGGATGCTGCTGAGGCAGCTTATCACACCCTCTGGCGTTATTACTATTCTGTGAAGCCCGTATCACGTTGGTATGATACTGGTTTCCGCCATTCCTGTTATTATTTGCATTGTACCGAATGTTATTACGGTCCGAACCGTTATTGTTATTTCCGCCATGGTTGCGGTATGCATCGTTATCGTTGTTGTGGTTGTTGTGGTACCCATTGTTGATACCACGGCCTCTACCACTGTCGCGATTATCGCGCCAATTGTCCTCGTCCTCAACTCTTTCCAGGAAATCATTGATTGTCTTGTAATTGCTTCCTACGTATCGTTTTGTATCATCTGGAAGCTTCTTGTAGAGTTCCCAGACTATTTCGGATTCCGTGCGGCAATCACGCAAATATTCCAATTTGCGGATCCAGCCCTCACAAAACTCCTTCGTCGACTAACGCGAATTCGCATCGAAAGGCCTCGATACGACAAATTCGCGCCAGACACTTTGTTGTTTTTGCTCTGACCAGTATTCAGCCAGAAACAAATTTTTGAACACGTCAAAAGTCAGGTTCGTAATGTTGAGGTTTAAGCCCCAACGCTTGGCATCACCAGCCAACACGTCAATAACCGCATTAATTTTTCTCTCATTAGTCCATGATCTGGGTTAAACTCTTTCACAGTTTTTAATGAAATCCGTCGCGTGTATACCGTCTTTTTTCAAGGGGTCGAACCGTCCCTCTTTCGCCAACAATTCCGAACTGTGTGCACAGATTGGCACATAGCTCTGTTTTTCGTTAAGTTTCTTTTCTAATTCCGAAACTCTCGTAATTACTTGGCAAGTGGTTGTCGCAAGCGTTTCCACTTCCCTCTTTTTCTCTTCGCAGGTATTAGCCTGCTTCCTCACTTTGGTATCTCCTTCGGATACTAAAGCCTTTAAAGTTTCCACCTTCTTTTGATCCTCTTTTTTCACTAATTGAATTTGTTCCGTCACCTTATTCTCGATGATCGGAGCAACTGCTTCTCCTACACTTTTCTCGATTCTGCTAATTTCGGATTAAAAACGAGTATTTATGCTCGCAATTTCCGCCTGAACGCCTATCATTTCCTGTTTAAGATTACCAATCTCGGTATTAATCACAACAATATCTTCTTTGTTTTATCAACTTTTGTGTTAACTTTTGTGTTAACAACATTAATAGCTTTGTTCTGATTGTCTAGCTTCCGTTCAATTTTTTCAGACTGAGCTTCTTGCTTGGCAGACTGAGCTTCTTGCTTGGCAGCCTGAGCTTTAATTTCTGCCGATTGACAATTGATTTCGTTAGTCAAAACATTCAATAAATCAGTTAAATTCCCGGAAACTTCCGGTTTTACTTCCGTAGCGGCTTGTTCTTTAATTGTCCCCCCGTATTCGTCATCAAGGGGTTCAAATTTGATTTTCACTTCCGATTCCGAAAGATTTTCTAAAGTTTGGAATTCCATTTCTGCTCTTTGTTGCGTTTCGGCGGTCGCGTCTTTCATGCTAGCCGTCTGCTCCTGAACAATGGGTACCGCGGTGCACGTTTCCCACTGTTCGACCGATTGTTCCGTATCCAAGTCTACCAAATTTTGGTAATTGTTGCCTTCACCCATTTTAATAATTTTCAATATAAATGACAAATCTCAAATCTAATTAGGATTCCTCCCACTACTTAATCTCGCTGACGTAACGACGTGTTCGTAACCAGTACTTTGTTACGAGATTTGCACAATACAAAATTCGTGTCCAGAACAACCTAAAATCTGAAGATTGTCCTGTCACCAGGTCGCCACGTGTAACCTCCCCCTCACTTATCGACCTTAATGACAGTAAAAATTAATCCGCGTGTACCTAATGGATATTTGGGAAAAGCAATCGTCACCGAAGTTAATCTGTCGGTAAAGAGGGAGGAAAGGATTACATCTAAATGATAGGAAAAATGCAAATGAAATTGGTGGAAATTAATTTTGAAAAGGGGTAAAGTTAATAAAGAAAGTAAATGTACGGTCGTTACGTTAACGATTAACTGGCGTTAATTACATATTTGAGATTTGGGGAAACTTACGGTCGCCAGTCCTATGGACAACTACTATAATAACTGAAAATCAAAGATTAATGCACATAAAATTAGCACTGAAAGCGTGGCAACTGAAGGTTGACATATGTTGTGTGAAAATTGAATGTTTGTCAGAAGCAATAAATTTCGCTACACTCTGTCTTAATTTAGCAAAAGAATTAATAAAATCGCAAAACTGTAAGTTAATTTAGTGACTGAAATTAATAGTGAATTTTGTTTCTGAAGTACTACGAAATTCAGTAATAAGGTTAGTCTTGGGCTACCTCAACAGTCATTTTAAAAGCTACTTGAATCTACGCAATTTAGACATAAGAGATTTAACTTTGAACTTGAATTAAATGATTCTGAACAATTAACAATAATAAAATTTAGTACGTACCAAGCTGAGCTGCAGTCACAGGTAAGCTAAAATATGGTATAAAAACTCGCACTCTTAATTTGTGCTTCTGTAATCTATATATTGTAGCCAGCTATGAATACTTAAAATATGGTATAAAAACTCGCACTCTTAATTTGTGCTTCTGTAATCTATATATTGTAGCCAGCTATGAATACTTTAACTGAACTTCGAAATTAAAGCAGTGAAATGGAATAATATTACTTTAATGCTGGAGTTTGAATTTCAACGCCACTCGGGTTCATTCCCGAAAAGGAAGGGACTCTGCTTGGTAATGCAATTCGGACAATGAGCAACAAATGTTCATGTTAAGTTGCTGTAATTATAGTTACGAAAATGGAACAGTTTGAAAAGCTGAGGTCTGCCAAACAGTTCTAAAACTTTACTTGCTTGTAGTCTTCCTTGTTGCTTGACTGAAGGTTTGAAGCCGTCGATCGAGGAGGTGGCGACAGTCACTTATTGTCGGCCGTCGCTGTTGCAGAAGCTGGATGTTGGCGCGCCTCCTTCTCGACACGGTCACCAGGCGAAGCGGGCTCTTGATGTGCGCCAGCTAATGCTTCCCGTCCGCGACACCGTGTCAGAAACTATCATAGCAAGTCGAGCGCAATTACATGCTGCCAAAGCCCGAAAACGCGGCAACTCGCGGGAGTGTCACACAACACACCTGCTCCACCGCCCTATCCCAGCCAGACTCTCTCTGCTCTGCCCACGCTCCACGTGGCAGAGTTAACACTACCAAACTACCAAAGATCCTAAACACCTTGGTTCTCCACACGACCTATCGATGTATTTGTTCGATAGCATAGTTTTCCCTAGGGCAGACCCAGCGTATAAATACAAATAATATTCACAAAACAAGCCAATTATACATTGACATAAATCCATATATATATATATATATATATATATATATATATATATATATATACAAATACTAAAACAATTACAATATACAAAGACACAGAAATGTTATATCTTCCAGTAACAAAATAAGGAAAAAAAATTGCAGTACAATAGATGGAAATAGGAGGATATGCATTTCCGGCGTTACAAACACATCTACTGTTTCTGAAGATAGGCCTATATATCTGTTTCATGGTACGAGTAAGGCGTACCAGTCTCTGGGCGACTACAATAAAATTGCAAATTTTACTCTCAATCTATTTTACTTGCATTTCATCATCTCAGCATATTTCAATTTGTCTAAATGTTCCTGACGATCTGTATCATTTCTCTCTACATACCGAATACACATTCTATGTGCTCATGTCCGCCGGCCGGGATGGCCGAGCGGTTCTAGGCGCTTCAGTCTGGAACGGTGCGACTGCTACGGTCGCAGGCTCGAATCCTGCCTCTGGAATGGATGTGTGTGATGTCCTTAGGTTTAAGTATTTCTAAGTTCTAGGGGACTGATGACCTAAGATATTAAGTCCCATAGCTCTCAGAGCCATTTGAACCATTTTTTTTGCTCATGTACTTTCTCAACCTATTTATCTTCTGCTGTCGATATCGGCCACTATATCTGAATATTGTCGCTGGCGCTGGGTTTCTGTCGGTTATGAGAATAATGCATTCTTTGAACTCTTCACAGTACCTCACTCTCATAGCTGCCTTCTTACACAAGACGAATACTTCTCACGTTAAACTAGTTTTTTTGTTGCTATTACTCTCTATTCGTTTGATCAGAAATCCTTATCTTC
Source organism: Schistocerca serialis cubense (assembly GCF_023864345.2). Lineage (NCBI taxonomy): Eukaryota > Metazoa > Arthropoda > Insecta > Orthoptera > Acrididae > Schistocerca > Schistocerca serialis. The sequence goes on from NC_064638.1 coordinate 338,101,177, forward strand.
TTTCCATTTCACTTCCGCGACGTCGGCAGTGTACAGACTGAATTTTTGTCTTTCCCATGTCACATTTTGTGGCTTCCCTGTCACATTCGTACTTCCGTCACTTCACAATCTGATTCGTAGAACGTTTTTCAGTTTTTTTTCCTTCATAACCACTTTCCGGAGATCCAAATGGGGAGCTAATGTAGAATGTTCTGCCCGTGGAGAGACCGTCCCCATTTTTTTTGCCTTGGGACAATCACTGTGTGTCATAAACCTAGTGATTTCCATTGCCTTGTCGAGCCTCACGCAACTGGTCACTGGTGATTCTTCTACCTTTTAGAAGCAGTGTTCTACACCAAGGGCAAGAGGGTCCTCTGAACCTCTATCCGCTCATCTGCCCTCTTTGCCAAGGATATTGGGTGAATTAGGTTGACGCCTGATACAGGAAGTCTTCGGACGCCATTGCTGATGATTTTGATTGAAAATCTAAGCAGTGATGGGAATCAAACCTGGAAAGGAAATTGTTGCTCCTAAGTCGGTGACACAACCCCTGAACCATCGTCTTGACGGTGGTGGTGGTGTTTAACGTCCCGTCGACAACGAGGTCATTAGAGACGGAGCGCAAGCTCGGGTTGGGGAAGGATTGGGAAGGAAATCGGCCGTGCCCTTTCAAAGGAACCATCGTGACATTTGCCTGAAACGATTTAGGGAAATCACGGAAAACCTAAATCAGGAAAGCCGGAGACGGGATTGAACCGTCGTCCTCCCGAATGCGAGTCCAGTGTGCTAACCACTGCGCCACCTCGCTCGGTCCTTCGTCTCGGCCACAAGCATATTTGCAAGGAGTCCGTATAAGTAGGGTGTATTATAATTAATAGGGAAAACTGACACGTGTGATAATATACGATCAAAGAATCAAAAACGTTCCAGTAAACATGGCTCCTCAAACAAGCCACGTGCGACATAGTATCGAAATGTGGTTGCGAGCCGCCACTGACTATATTACGAAATACTTTCCGAGTTTGTACAATTTTAACTGAAATGTAACCTTATCGATTAATATCAAATTTAATAGGGCTCTTCTTTCGTCTGGGGTCTATCTTAGCAAGAAATACAACTCACCAAGTTCCATGTTACAATTTCTGTTACACTTGTACTTGTTAAAGAAGGTGTCCCACACGTACCGCGCGACCGCTACGGTCGCTGGTTCGAATCCTGCCTCGGGCATGGATGTGTGTGATGTCCTTAGGTTAGTTAGGTTTAAGTAGTTCTAAGTTCTAGAGGACTGATGACCTCAGATGTTAAGTTCCATAGAGCTCAGAGCCATTTGAACCATTTTGTCCAACACGTCGACCAGGATGAAATTCTGAAATTATCTCGTAAGCAACCCGTATGCGGAACCGTTGTTTAGTGTAATATTCTTGTTTGTACGATGGTCTATCCGTATCAGTTTTCTGTGATAAATTTGTACTGCAGCTTCGCATCGTAAACAGATCATCAAATTGGGTGTATAGTAACAAGTTCTCCGGATGGAACTTAGCCGGCAGAACCAAATAAATAATCTGGAGTCGGATGTGACGAACATTCGAAAAATATCTCAATATGGATATTCGCCTTCCGGCCCGAAAACTGTTGCTCTTCTGCTGGAAGAAGGATAGAAGCAATAATGTTTGCCAGGTCTGTTGCCCAGACTGACCTATGGAAGATGAAAATAATACATTTTTATTATAACAAAAATCAACTGGTAGAGTTAAGACTTCCACTACATATGACGCCGCGCCCAGATCTTACTTTGCTGACCCCCTGCTTCAGAGATACCATTGTTTTACAGTTGTACAGAAGAAGGACCCATCGTTTCACAGATACTCTAGTTAGCTTCGACGTGTAATACATCGAAAAATTACCTAATGTATACCTTATTTTTACGTTTTTTATTTGTTAACTGGTATCGGTAACGTGAGTCAAGGGAAAGAATCAATTTTCCACACTAATTTCTTCCTTATTACTCCAATTTCTGTAGCAATTTATCTCAGCGCCATGCACATGTCCACTGCCGAATCCGAGAGGTAGTCCTAAAGTGTTAAATTCCGTAAATAATTATTTTGTTTGAAATTGTGTGCCGGACCCGGCTCGAATCCAGGGCCTTTACCCTACACGGAAAAGTGCTCTACCAACTAAGCTATTAACGACCGGTCCTCATAGCTTTACCTCGCGCCGTACCCCGCCTGTGACAGTACCCCACGGCGTTTAGGAAGGATGGTCAGTCGTAGTCGCGTAGCTCGCTTGCTAGATTCCTTACCCATGAAAGGCACAGGTCGTAGGTTCAAGTCCCACTTCGAAGTACAGTTTTAATCTGCCAGGAAGTTTCACATCAAAGCAAACTTTAATTTACCCTCGATATGTTGGCGAAAATACATGTTTAATTCCGGAGGTATGCATGAAACAACATCCGAAATTGTACTAAACTTATTCTCTGAAAATTATTTCGAGCAGTTAGTTCATGAACCCACGCGAATACGGTTGTGAACACAAGCTTGAAATCTTAGCAAAAAATAATCCTGAGTTAATAACCAGCATCATAAAGGACACAGGGATTAGTGAACACAACGTTGTCGTGTCGAGACTGAATATTGTAACCCCCATATCCTCCAAAAAGAAACGAAAAATATACCTATTCAAAAAAGCAGATAAAAGTTCACTTGACGCCTTCCATATTAATAGTATAGGTGTAGACCAGATGTGGCTTGAATTCAAAGAAATAGTATCGGCAGCAATTGGGAGATTTATACCAAATAAATTAACAAAGGACGGAGATGATCCTCCTTGGTATACAAAACAAATTTAAACAGACGCAAAATCCCCAGGATTGGCCATCTTTTACAGAAGCTCGAAATTTAGAGCGGACTTCAATGCGAGATGCTTATAATAGTTTCCATAACGAAACTTTGTTTCGGAACCTGGGAGAAAATCCAAAGAGATTCTGGTCGTATATGAAGTATGTTAGCGGCAAGAAACATCAATGCCCTCTCTGCACAACAGCAGTGGAGATAGTATCGAAGACAGTACTGCCAAAGCAGAGTTACTAAACACAGCTTCCGAAATGCCTTCACAAAAGAAGACTAAGTAAATTTTCCAGAATTCTAATTAAGATCAGGTGCCAACATGAGTAACGTGTAAGTAAATATTCTCGGAGTAGTGAAGCAAATTAGATCACTTAATAAAAGCAAGTCCTCTGGTCCAGACTGCATACCAGTTAGGTTACTTTCTGAGTATGCTGATGCAATAGCTCCATACTTAACAATCATATACATCCGTTCGCTCGACGAAAGATCTGTACCCAAAGATTGGAAAGTTGCAGATGTCACATCAATATTCAAGAAAGTTAGTAGGAGTAATCCACTATATTACAGGTACATATCATTAACGTCGATATGCAGCAGGTTTCTGGAACATGTATTGTGTTCTAACATTATGAATTACCTCGAAGAAAACGGTCTATTGACACACAGTCTACATGTATTTAGAAAACATCGCTCTTGTGAAACACAACTAGCTCTTTTTTCGCATGAGGTGGTGAGTGCTATTGAGAAGGGATTTCTTATTGATTCCGTATTTATGGATTTCCGGAAGAGTTTTGACACTGTACCACACAAGCGGCTCGTAATGAAATTGCATTCTTATGGAATATCGTCTCAGTTATGTGACTGGATTTGTGACTTCCTGTCAGAGAGGTCACAGGTCGTTGTAACTGACGGAAAGTCATCGAGTAAAACTGAAGTGATTTCTGGCGTTCCCCTTTGCTGTTCCTTATCTATATATACGATTTGGGAGGCAACCTGAGTAGCCGTCTTAGGTTGTTTGCAGATGACGCTGTCGTTTATCGACTAATAAGGTCATCAGAAGATCAAAAAAAAAATTGCAAAACGATTTAGAAAAGATTTATGAATGGCGCTAAAATTGGCAGTTGACCCTAAATAACGAAAAGTGTGAGGTCATCCACATGAGTTCTTCAAGAAATCCGTTAAACTTCAGTTATATGATAATCAGTCAAATCTAAAGGCCGTAAATTCAACTAAATACCTAGGAATTACAATTACGAACAAATTACATGGGAAGAAAAACATAGAAAATTTTGTGGGGAAATCTAACCAAAGACTGCGTTTTGTTGGCAGGACACTTAGAAAACAGATCTAATAAGGAGACTGCGTACACTACCCTCCTCTTTTAGAATACTGCTGCGCGGTGGGGGATCCTTACCAGATAGGACTGACGGAGTACATCGAAAATGTTCAAAGAAGGGTAGCACGTTTTGTATTGTCGCGAAATATGGGAGAGAGTCTCACAGAAATGATGCAGGATTTGGGCTGGACGTCATTAAAACAAAGGTATTTTTCGTTGTGACGGAACCTTCTCACGAAATTCCAATCACCAACTTTCTCATCTGCAAGCGAAAATATTTTGTTCACACCGACCTACATAGGGAGAAACGATCACCACGAGAAAATAAGGGAAATCAGAGCTCGTATGGAAAGATATACGTGTTCGTTCTTTGCGGGCGCTATGTTGTTGTTGTTGTTGTCGTCTTCAGTCCTGAGACTGGTTTGATGCAGCTCTCCATGCTACTCTATCCTGTGCAAGCTTCTTCATCTCCCAGTACCTACTGCAACCTACATCCTTCTGAATCTGCTTAGTGTATTCATCTCTTGGTCTCCCTCTACGATTTTTACCCTCCACGCTGCCCTCCAATGCTACATTTGTGATCCCTTGATGCCTCAAAACATGTCCTACCAACCGATCCCTTCTTCTAGTCAAGTTGTGCCACAAACTTCTCTTCTCCCCAATCCTATTCAATACCTCCTCATTGGTTACGTGATCTACCCACCTTATCTTCAGCATTCTTCTGTAGCACCACATTTCGAAAGCTTCTATTCTCTTCTTGTCCATACTAGTTATCGTCCATGTTTCACTTCCATACATGGCTACACTCCATACAAATACTTTCAGAAATGACTTCCTGACACTTAAATCTATACTCGATGTTAACAAATTTCTCTTCTTCAGAAACGATTTCCTTGCCATTGCCAGTCTACATTTTATATCCTCTCTACTTCGACCATCATCAGTTATTTTACTCCCCAAATAGCAAAACTCCTTTACTACTTTAAGTGTCTCATTTCCTAATCTAATTCCCTCAGCATCACCCGATTTAATTTGACTACATTCCATTATCCTCGTTTTGCTTTTTTTGATGTTCATCTTATATCCTCCTTTCAAGACACTGTCCATTCCGTTCAACTGATCTTCCAAGTCCTTTTCTGTCTCGACAGAATTACAATGTCATCGGCGAACCTCAACGTTTTTATTTCTTCTCCATGAATTTTAATACCTACTCCGAATTTTTCTTTTGTTTCCTTTACTGCTTGCTCAATATACAGATTGAGTAACATCGGGGAGAGTCTACAACCCTGTCTCACTCCTTTCCCAACCACTCCTTCCCTTTCATGCCCCTCGACTCTTATAACTGCCATCTGGTTTCTGTACAAATTGTAAATAGCCTTTCGCTCCCTGTATTTTACCCCTGCCACCTTCAGAATGTGAAAGAGAGTATTCCAGTTAACATTGTCAAAAGCTTTCTCTAAGTCCACAAATGCTAGAAACGTAGGTTTGCCTTTTCTTAATCTTTCTTCTAAGATAAGTCGTAAGGTTAGTAATGCCTCAAGTGTATACGACAATGGAATAACAGAAAATTGTGAAGGTGGTTCGATAAACCCTCTGCCAGGCACTGAAATGTGACTTGCAGAGTTTCCATGTAGCGCTACGCAACATGTGTTATAAGATCTTCTGCAACTGCGTATTAGAACGAATAAAACCTCTAATAACAGACATAAATTGAGAACACCAAGGAGGTTTTCAAGCAGGACGGTCAACCACGGACCAGTATTTTGTTCTAAAACAGGTGTGTGAAGAAATGTACTAATACGGCCGAAAGCTACGTCTCCAGTTTCTAGACTTCAAGAAGGTTTACGACCGTATACATAGACCTAGCCTGATTAGAACTATTACAGAGTTTGATATGACAAAGAAATTGGTCAAACTGGTAGAGGTATGCCTACATGACACAAAACTTAAGGTAAAGGTACGCAATAAAATGACAGAAAGCTTCCTAATTGTAAGCCAAGGAGATGGGCTAACACTTGTCCTCTTCAATCTGGCACTTGAGAAGGTAATGCGGGATTTCAACAAAGAAAACTTCCAGGGCATTCAAATTGGCACTGAACACATTATATATCTCTCCTATGCAGACAATAGTTTAGCATGCACATAAGAAGATCTGACAAGAAGTATCCTGACCTTGGTGTTATTGGCAACATGGATCGGTCTACAAAATAGCTTTGAAAAGACTGAGTATATGATCATAGGAAGATAGATCCAAAACTCTCAAGATTTAATTGTGAACCACACCAGGTATGAACATGTGAGAGTTAAAATATCTTGGATAAATTTTTACAGTAGTAACATCAACTGAAGCAGAGATAAAACCACGACTTCACGTGGGAAACAGATGCTATCACACTCTACACCCTATATTAAAATGTAGAAGTATCTCTCAACAACTAAAGCTACGATTGTATAAGACATTAATAATGCCAGTAGTACTTTATGGTTCTCAAACCTGGATGACTCGAAAACAAGACCTTAACCGACTTCTTACTTTTGAAAGGAAGGTCTTCAGGAAAATGTTGGGACCAGTCCGAGATCAGACTACTGGAGAATGGAGAAGACGCCTTAACACAGAATTAGAAGAGCTGTACAAGGAGCCTAACATCTTGGGAGTGATGAGAAGCAAAAGACTGCAATGGGCTGGACATGTAGTTAGAATGGAGGCAGAAAGGTGGCCCAAAATTGCAATTGACTGGATCCCGTCAGGCAACAGACCAGTGGGAAGACCTAGAAAGAGGTGGATCGGTGGAGTGAGAGAAGACTTGTTGCAGCTGGGAGTCACGAAAAACTGGAGACAGGTAGCAGAAGACAGAGACAGATGGAGAGCGCTAACTGTGGTGGCGCGCGGCCCACTGGGCCTGATCGACTGAATGATGATGACTGATGAATGAAGAATATCCATGTAGATGTATATGTAGATACTTCAGATTGGAAATTCATTTCGGAATTTTTTTCTTGTTTGCAGGTAGTGAATGTCTGCAGTCACGGTAAACAGTGAAATACTTGCACTACGCTAACGTAAACAAAAAAAAAAAAAAAAAAATTAAAAACATATCGCCGTCTATAGCTATAGTTGTATTTTCTGCGGTAATGATGACTTATTTTGCCGTCTGGTCTGGCTCAGTATTTCCACTGAGACCGAAAACCAATTGCTACTCGATAGACCACTTTATCAGCGGCCTGCATCATTTTCTCTTGGCTTCCCGAGCGGCGTCACACGAAGATGTTACGCAGGAATTTCAATGTTCAGCGATACTACAAAATTGTACATGTAACGAAACAAAAAAAATTACATTACTTAAAACTTCCAGACTACTAGGCCGTGATCGTTGTATAAAACTTTCTCAACGTTTCCTCTCCGACGGCGGTAAAATGGAGAACGGCAACCAGGACTCTAGCGAGCACCACAGTCCATCACGTGGCGTCGGCTACGACATTATCGCTGGTAACTCCAACGTTCCCGATTGAAAGTAATAGATCGTCATTCCTGCGTTGCAATGTTAACATCCAAAGTTTATCTAATTTAACACCTTCCTCTTTTCTGTTAAACGTATTATGATGTTTATAAATCTCAGTAGGCTCTATATATATATAAGTGCATGATTATGTGATGTTTTCGATATGACACTCGTCTCAGTGAATTTTATTTCATGATCAGCCTCTTGGTAAAGATGTTTTACTACGGCCGATTTATCAGTGTGTTCCAGGCAGCAATTCTTCTTTTGTTCAGTCAGATGTGTGTCAACTCTTCTTCTCGTGCTACCAATATAAATCAGTCCGCAACAACAAGGAATTTTATACACACCCGGTGTAGCCAAAGGATGTCATATATTTTGCCAATTTTAAATATTATTTTATATTTCTGGTGGATGAACGTAGTTTCCACAACGTACTTGCTCAACACGTCCCCAATGCTTTCTGGAATCGTACTGATGAATGTAACCAAAACTTCCCCTTTGGACCGCCGCCGTTCCTCATCGGTCCTGATTCTACCCATGAAGCGAAATGCCCTGTCAATCTCCTTGTTAGAATAACCGTTCTTCTTGAAAGTCGACCATAGATGTTCAAGCTCATCTTTTAAGTAAATCTACCAAGGTTTCAATCACCCCTCTCTTTTGTCTGGGGTGGTGGTTAGAATCATTGTACAGGTAACGGTCAGTATGCGTGGCTTTTCTGTATTCTCTATGGCCCAACGTCCCGTCTCGTAGCTTGATAACAACACATCCAAGAAATTCCCTCTTCACAGTTAATTATATTTTCGGAGTGAGACTGTTTTGATGTACCAGGAAGGCATCCAGTTCCTCTTCACCCTGTATGCACACTAAACAGTATCATCGACATAAAGGCAACACTTGGATGGTCTTTTCCTGCAGTCTGCAGCGCCTGTTGCTCGAAGTTCGCCATAAACAAATTAGCAACAGCCGGACTAAGAGGAATGAGTATTAGGAGGGCTTGTGGCAAAAACTGGGGCCTAAGACCCAGGGGTATGAACTGGATATACACCACAGTGGTTAGACCTAGGATTTCCTATGGGGCCGTAGTGTGGTGGAAGATGGTAGAACAGCGGGTTGCTGCTAAAGAGCTTGCTAAGGTGCAGAGATTGGCCTGCTTAGCCATAACGGGCGGAATTAGCAGCACACCAACCGCTGGAATGGAAGCCATGCTGCACATGCCTCCACTTCACCTGTGGGTTAAGATGGAGGCAGCAGCTGGGGCATACAGACTCAAAACGGGCCAAAACTGGGTCTCACTTGGATATCCAGAATCACACACTAACATAGTGAGTGAGGTAAATATAGGTATGGCTGGGGAAACGCCCTCTGACTATATAATAACTCCTAACTGCTTCGCCGGCCGGAGTGGCGTGCGGTTCTAGGCGCTACAGCTTGGAACCGCAAGACCGCTACGGTCGCAGGTTCGAATCCTGCCTCGGGCATGGATGTGTGTGATGTCCTTAGGTTAGTTAGGTTTAATTAGTTCTAAGTTCTAGGCGACTGATGACCTTAGAAATTAAGTCGCATAGTGCTCAGAGCCATTTGAACCATTTTTGAACCTAACTGCTTCGACAGGCCTACAGTATAATAATTGGAAGTAGGGAGCAGTGGGAGAAAACAGTTCGACACCGTACGAGGGACATCGTTTGGTTCACCGATGGGTCAAAAACAGATCAAGGCGTTGGGGCAAGGTTGTACGGGGTTCAGCCAAGACTGGAGAACAGTATCTCTCTAGGGAAACTGGCCTCTGTATTCCAAGCCGAAATTACTGCAATCAAGGCATGTGTGGAGGAGAATATGAGTAGGTGCTACAATGACAGTAGCATCTACATCTATTCAGACGGACAGGCAGCCTTGAAATCATTGGCAGCTCCTGCAACAAGATCTAAGATTGTTGCAGATTGCCACAGGGCTCTGGTGGAGCTAGGGGGAAGCAATAGGGTGTACCTAGTGTGGGTTCCTGGCCACTCAGGGATCTGTGGCAATGAACAAGCCGATAGATTGGCTAGGATGGGGGCAACAACTCCATTTATTGGACCGGAACCTGTCTTGACAATCACCAAGGCTATGATCAAATTAGAACTACAGAATTGGGTTAGGAAACAGCACGTAAGATATTGGACCAAGATCCATAAACAAAAACATGGTAAGGTAATTATGCCCAAGCCATGTTTTAAAAGAAGCTTTGTAATCCTGGGATTGAACCAGAAAGAGATGAAACTCATAACTGGACTGATGACCAGCCATGGGAACTTCAAAAAACACCTACACACAATGGGTATAATGGAAGAGGACCCTAAATGGAGGATCAGTGATGACGGTGAAGAAACTGCATCACACCTAATCTTTGAATGCATGGCATTGGAGAGTAAAAGATACAGAATCTTCTGGACAACTGGACCTGAAGAAATTGTGTCTGGCGGGTTCGACCTAAGCTGTTTTAGCTCTCCTGCTAAAATCAAATCAAATCAAATTAAATCAAGAGGATTACCCACAGCCACTCCATCAGTCAATTCATAAAAATCATTATTGTATCGAAAGTAGATCGTGGTGAGGCAGTGTCTGAATAGCTCCACAATAACTGCTGGAAAAATATCAGCTATAGACGAGATAGCTTCATTCAATGGAATCTTCTTTTAATTTATCAGTGAAATTATATGAATTCTTAATATGACTATCAGTTCCATCAACAAAAGGTTGCAACAATGAGGTAATGTGTTAGCTAATTTCGTGGGTGGGAAACTCTGCAGCACTCACAACATGTCTCAAATGAATCTATGGTTTGTGCACCTTACGTAATCCATTCTAACAAGGAGATAGAGCACTTCGCCCTAGGGAGAGAATAAGGACCGATGAGAAACGACGGCCGCCCAAACGGAAAATTTTGCTTTCGCTCATCAGTACGATTACAGATCGCACTGGGAAAGTGTTGAGCAAGTAAGGTGTGGAAACTACCTTCAGACCCTCCAGGAGGATAAAAGAATGTTTAAGATCGGCAACAGATGTACGACATCCTTTGGCTATACCGGATGTACCGGGTGATCAAAAAGTCAGTATAAATTTGAAAACTGAATAAATCACGGAATACTGTAGGTAGAGAGGTACAAAATGACACACATTCTTGGAATGACATGTGATTTTATTAGAACCAAAAAAATACAAAAGTCCACAAAATGTCCGACAGATGGCGCTTCATCTGATCAGAATAGCAATAATTAGCATAACAAAGTAAGACAATGCAAAGGTGATGTTCTTTACAGGAAATGCTCAATATGTCCACCATCATTCCTCAACAATAGCTGTAGTCGAGGAATAATATTGTGAACAGCACTGTACAGCATGTCCGGAGTTATGGTTGAGGCATTGGCGTCGGATGTTGTCTTTCAGCATCCCTAGAGATGTCGGTCGATCACGATACACTTGCGACTTCAGGTAATCCCAAAGCCAATAATCGCACGGACTGAGGTCTGGGGACCTAGGGGGCCAATCATGACGAAAGTGGCGGCTGAGCACACGATTATCACCAAACGACGCGCGCAAGAGATCTTTCACGCGTCTAGCAATTTTTTTGGTTCTAATAAAATGCTGAAGATTAGATGGGTAGATCACATAACTAATGAGGAAGTATTGAATAGGACTGGGGAGAAGAGAAGTTTGTGGCACAACTTGACCAGAAGAAGGGATCGGTTGGTAGGACATGTTCTGAGGCATCAAGGGATCACCAATTTAGTATTGGAGGGCAGCGTGGAGGGTAAAAATCGTAGAGGGAGACCAAGAGATGAATACACTAAGCAGATTCAGAAGGATGTACGTTGCAGTAGGTACTGGGAGATGAAAAAGCTTGCACAGGATAGAGTAGCATGAAGAGCTGCATCACACCAGTCTCAGGACTGAAGACTACAACAACAACAACAATAAAACCCCATGTCATTCCAAGCATGTGTGTCAATTTTTACCTCTCTATCTACATTATTCCGTGGTTTATTAAGCTTTCAAATTTATACTGACTTTTTGATCACCCAGTGTATAAAATTCCTTGGAGATGTGGAGTGGTCTCAATTGGAACCACAAAAACAAGTTTTAACATCCGTCTCGTTGAATAGATAATATTACTGGAAGTCAGATTGCGTTGCTCTAAAAATATTGTGTGTCAGTTTAGTGTTGATCAGAATAAGTAAAGAGAGAAATGTCTGAGTGCGTTCAGTTTTCCTCAGCTGTTTGAAAATCAAATAACGTAGAGGTTTACCAGCACAATCATTCATAATTTTCCAAAGGGGACGTTTCAAGTTTTAAGTTATGTCAGTACCAGTTATGAAAGCTTACATTTATTCTCTGGTGGTGACAATTAAATCATTATAACTACGGCTCGTCTCTTATGGTGATGGCAGTGCTATGCTGTTTTATCTGAGCATTACTCACTATTGCTTAATAAACAGTAAGCGTAACTAGTGTTTTGACAAAGATCTCCAAGCTTGAAGCCGGCCCCTGTGGCCGAGCGGTTCTAGGCGCTACAGTCTGGAACCGCGCGACCGCTGCGGCCGCAGGTTCGAATCCTGCCTCGGGCATGGATATGTGTGATGTTCTTAGGTTAGGTAGGTTTAAGTAGTTCCAAGTTCTAGAGGACGCATGACCTCAGGAGTTAAGTCCCATAGTGAAACTTCCTGGCAGATTAAAACTGTGTGCCGGACCGAGACTCGAACTCGGGACCTGTGCCTTTCGCGGGCAAGGAAGGTAGGAGACGAGGTACTGGCAGAAGTAAAGATGTGAGGACGGAGCGTAAGTCGTGCTTATGTAGCTCAGTTGGTAGAGCACTTGCCCGCGAAAGGCAAAGGTCCCGAGTTCGAGTCTCGGTCCGGCACACAGTTTTAATCTGCCAGGAAGTTTCATATCAGCGCACACTCCGCTGCAGAGTGAAAATGTCATTCAAGTCCCATAGTGCTCAGAGCCATGTGAACCATATGAACCAGCCTTGAAAGGATACGAGCTGTAGTGTGTGGCGCGAGAGGTGAGAGGAGGATTGACAGGTTGTGGGGTGTTTGGGCGCAGGTGTATCCGTACCAGTACGCCGGCAACGTGACGCTGAACCTGGAGCAGCAGCAAGTAACGGGGCTCAACTGCACGGACGGCCGGCGCCGCTGCTGCCGCGTCGTCATGGTCCCGCCCTACCCCTGCCCGCCAGGCTCGGCCTGCCCGCCGATCGTGAGGTTTGGATGCGGCCAGCAGTGCTCGTCCATCGTCCAACAGGTGCGTACTTCTCATCCGCTGCTGCCACTCGTGTGCTCTCTGAGGAATCTACGGCCTTGCAAATCCAACTACTACCTGGCCAGTATCCCGCTCCATTACCACGACACCAGTCTCCTTTTTCCTGCTTTCGTGAGCAGTCGCTCCATCCAGGAATACCTCCTGTACTGACCATATTCTCACTGCCATTCAGTGGTACCCCACTGAATTTATGTAATATTTTGCTCAGATGTTCCTCCACCAAATAATAAAACCATTCCAAAGGATGGAGGCGGAAGGCCCATAACCCAAAAATGATGATGCTTGTAACAGCACCAACTTTCATAGGCCACTTTAGACGTCTGTTAACATCGTCACTGTGTTTACTGATGAAATTCACAGAGTTCTCATTTTTTACCAATATAACATGATCGTTTTCTCTCCATTTATTTTGTATTGTTATATTTATTAACAGTGTAGTCCAACAGTGTGACATTTTGCTATACATCGAATGAATAATTGTCGAATTTAAATAAAAATAAGGAAACAATCTACTACACTACTGGCCATTAAAATTGCTGCACCACGAAGATGACGTGCTACAGACGCAAAATTTAACCGATAGGAAGAGGATGCTCCGATATGCAAATGATTAGCTCTTCAGAGCATTCAAACAAGGTTGGCGCCGGTGGCGACACCTGCAACGTGCTGACATGAGGAAAGTATCCAACCGATTTCTCATACACAAACAGCAGTTCACCAGCGTTGCCTGATGAAACGTTGTTGTAATGCCTCGTGTATGGAGGAGAAATGCGTACCATCACGTTTCCGACTTTGATAAAGGTCAGATTCTAGCCTATCGAGATTGCGTTTTATCGTATTGCGACATTGTTGCTCGCGTTGGTCGAGATCCACTGACTGTTAGCAGAATCGGTGGGTTCAGGAGGGTAATACGGAACGCCGTGTTGGATCCCAACGGCGTCGTATCACTAGCAGTCGAGATGACAGGCATTTTATCCGCATGGCTGTAACGGATAGTGCAGCCACGTCTCGATCCCTGAGTCAACAGATGGGGACGTTTGCAAGACAACAACCATCTGCACGAACAGTTCGGCTTCGTTTGCAGCAGCATGGACTATCAGCTCGGAGACCATGGCTGCGGTTACCCTTGACACTGCATCACATACAGGAGTGCCTGCGATGGTGTACCCAACGACGAACCTGGATGCACGAATGGCAAAACGTCATTTTTTCGGATGAATCCAGGTTCTGTTTACAGCTTCCGTGTTTGGCGACATCGCGGTGAACACACATTGGAATCGTGTATTCGTCATCACCATACTGGCGTATCACCCAGCGTGATGGTATGTGGCGTCACTGGTTACACGTCTCGGTCACCTCTTGTTCGCATTGACGGCACTTTGCACAGTGGACGTTACATTTCAGATGTGTTAAGACCCGTGGCTCTACCCTTCATTCGATCCCTGTGAAACCCTAAATTTCAGCAAGATAATGCACGACGGCATGTTGCAGGTCCTGTAGGGGCCTTTCTAGATACAGTAAATGTTCGACTGCTGCCCTGGCCAGCACATTCTCCAGATCTCTCACCAACTGAAAACGTCTGGTCAATGGTGGCCTAGCAACTGTCTCGTCACAATACGCCAGTCACTACTCTTGATGAACTGTCGTATCGTGTTGAAGCTGCATGGGCACACGCCATCCAAGCTCTGATTGACTCAATGCCCAGGCGTATCAAGGCCGTCATTACGGCCAGAGGTGGTTGTTCTGGTTACTGATTTATCAGGATCTATGCACCCAAATTGCGCGAAAATGTAATCACATGTCAGTTCTAGTATAATATATTTGTCCAATGAATACCCGTTTATCATCTGCATTATTTCATTTTTGTGTAGCCAGTAGTGTAACAACACCATTCCAAAGGATGGTGGCGAAAGACCCATAACCCAAAAACGATGATGCTTGTGTCAGCGCCAACTTTCATAGGCCACTTTAGATGTCTGTTAACATCGTCACTGTGTTCACTGATGAAATTCACAGAGTTCTCATTTTTTACAAATGTAACATGATCGCTTTCTCTCCATTTGTTTTGTATTTTTATATTTATTAACAGTGTAGCCCAACAGTGTGTCATTTCGCTATACAATGAATGAATAATTCTCGAATTTAAATAAAAATAAGGAAATAATCTACTATTACCGTGTCGTCTCATTTCACAAACCAATATCGATTAATATCTCACACGCGATAAAGTTGTACAGATCACTTCGACTGGAGAAATAACTAATATTTTGCGGATCTGAACTTTGTTTCCCTGTTTTTCTTCTTGTACAAGTTGTAGCAGTAGCTGTGATCTTTCTTAGCTATGTTCAACAATCCTGCCGGTTTCAAAGTAACTGTATAGGGTCACCTTGGTTCTCTGTTTCTACACACAGTCGCTGGACAGAGAAATTGCGAGATGCGTTTTAGCTGAAGTTGGCAATAGCTGTTAACTTTTTGCATCCTTCTAGCGGTTATGAGACCGCGTGGTTCGTCAACCGAGAGCCGCTGGCGAGGACAGACATTTGGGCACACCAGTGGAGTGGAGGTGCACCCATTGTGTGAGAATACTGCTTCTCATGTCGTTGTGGATATCTCAAGGTGCTGCCTGAATGCTTTCATGGGATCTTCCTTTCTTGCCATTTGTTGCAGAATATGTATTGCTTCCTGTTATTCTAAAAATTGCTGATTCAGTTGGTTAGTTCTGAGATGTTTACTATGTGTGATGAGTCAGCGCTAGACGCACTCCATATGAACTACATATTGTCACTAGGCTTTCTTTTTTCGTCTTCACTTAGCAGGATATGTTTTGCATATTAATATTTGAATTTTGATGTGTTCTCTTAATATAAAAATCTACGTGGTCTCCCTATTATGAGATCTAGTAATAATGCTCTTTTTTCCGAACTCACCATGTGATACCTCCGCTAAAGTTGACAGGGTGAAGTATTGCGTGCGTGATAGCTTTTTCATTTCTCTTGTCCAAGTATTACGGCAACGAGACTTTTTCCAACCGATGCAGTATAATTTTGAGCCTCCTCATCTTTTGCATCTCATCTTTACTTAACGCGTTCACTGTGTACTTACCTTATTACTTCTCTCATATGTCGTCGCTTGCTTAAGAATTGAGAGATTTCGATCTTTAGCTGAGTGTGCTACATTGACTGTACCTGTGTTTGTACTTCTTGTATATTCCTAGAAATGTATGGGATGTTACATTCCTGTACAATGAACACATAAAAATTTCCAATGTTGAACCTGATGTCAAATTCCTACCACCACATTCCGGGAACAGATGCGTATCATTGCATTTTGTAGCTATTGACATTGAAACTATCATGTTGGACATACTCTGATTAGTCAGAACATTATGACCGCCGACCTACTATAGATAGAAACCGTCCACGTTATAGCAGCGTCACCTGGCGAGGGATGACTGCCAGTCAGACACACGCACGACATATGTAGTATCAGTGAACGTGACGTCTACGTGTAGAATGGGAAAGGTGCGTGATCTACCTGAATTTAACCTAGGGCAGGTCGTAATGACTAGGAGGCTCGGACCGAGTATTTCGGAAACTGCCCGACTGGTAAGGTGTTAGAGTGCCGTGGTGAGTAACACGTGGCGAAACCAAGCTGAAACCACGTGCAGACGTTGTGCGATTGGCGGCCACCCCTCATTAGAGATTGTCAGTATCAATGAAATCCTGGAACAGCCGTGCAGCTACCAAGTTTGCAAATGAAGCACTTGTGAAACAGCTTGAATGCCGAAACTGGTTGTCGCCAAAATAAAATAAAACAAAATCTTAGTTCGAAGACTGTTGGCGAATTTAATTGGTATCGACAATTACTTAATCAGCTGATGTCCTTCGTCCACAATGGATCAACAGAAACCTCGTTAGGGATGCCGGACGTCGTAGGCTGGAGAGACTAGTAAAACGGAACAGGTGGTGAACTGTCGCGGAACTATCATCAGACTTTAATGCTGGGCGGAGTACAAGTGGGTCTCAACACACATTGCACGGAACACTCCAAACGATAGGCTTCCGAGAACGACGTTCGATTCATGTTCCAATATTAACACCACAACATCGGCAACTACTACTGGAAAAAGCAAGTGACCGTTGGCACTCGACGTTGTCGCAGTGTCAGAGCGTTGCATGGTCTAAAGAATACCGATGCCTTATTTATCATGCTGATGGGAGGCCGCGTATCCGTCGTCTTCGGGGGGAGCAGCTCCTTGACACCTATAATGCGGGACGAAGACAAGCCGGCGGCGGCTCCTTTATGCTCTGGGGAACATTCACGTGCACATCCATCTGTCTAGTGGAGCTCGTGAAAGGCGCCATGACGGCCAAGGGGCATCGTATACTGGTTGCATAGCACGAACACCACTTCATGACGATCATGTTTCCCGACGGCAGTGGCATTTTTCAACAAGATAATGCGCCATGTCGCAAGGCCAGGAGTGTGATGGAGTAGCTCGAGGAGCACAGTGGTGAGTTCCAATTGGTGTGCTGGCTCCTCCTTTTGCCAGATCTGAACCCGACCGAACACACCTGGGATGTGATTGAACGTGACGCCAGGGCATGTGGCCCCCCTCCCCGGAAATTACGTGAATTAGGTAATGACTTTTATGTGTAGTTGTGGTGTCAACTCTCTCCATCGACCTTCTAAGGCCTTATTGCTTCCACCCCGTGACGCCTCGCCACTTGTAGCCGTGCCAAATCTGGCCGTACAGGCTATTAGGTAGATAGTCATAATGTTCTGGCTGATCACTGCATATGACCTGCTTGGTTACGAATAAAGCAGGATCAAAGGTGATGGAATAACCATATGTGGCTAATTTTCCTATATGATTGTTTTTAACAGCAATTTATAGAGTGCCGTCAAAAGAAAACGAGACGGACGGAAAAAATGTAAGCAAATTCTTTATAGCTTCAGAAGTAATATACAGGGTGACACAAAAAGGTACGGCCAAACTTTCAGGAAACATTCCTCACACACAAAGAAAGAAAATATGTTATGTGAACACGTGTCCGGAAACGCTTACTTTCCATGTTAGAGTTCATTTTATTACTTCTCTTCAAATCATATTAATCATGAAATGGAAACACACAGCAACAGAACGTAACAGCGTGACTTCAAACACTTTGTTACAGGAAATGTTCAAAATGTCCTCCGTTAGCGAGGATACATGCATCTACCCTCCGTCGCATGGAATCCCTGGTGTGCTGATGCAGCCCTGGAGAATGGCGTATTGTATCACAACCGTCCACAATACGAGCACGAAGAGTCTCTACATTTGGTACCGGGGTTGCGTAGACAAGAGCTTTCAAATGCCCCAATAAATGACAGTCAAGAGGGTTGAGGTCAGGAGAGCGTAGAGGCCATGGAATTGGTCCGCCTCTACCAATCCATCGGTCACCGAATCTGTTGTTGAGAAGCGTACTTCGACTGAAATGTGCAGGAGCTCCATCGTGCATGAACCACATGTTGTGTCGTACTTGTAAAGGAACATGTTCTAGCAGCACAGGTAGAGTATCCCGTATGAAATCATGATAACGTGCTACATTGAGCGTAGGTGGAAGAACATGGGTCCCAATCAAGACATCACCAACAATGCCTGCCCAAACGTTCACAGAAAATCTGTGTTGATGACGTGATTGCACAATTGCGTGCGGATTATCGTCAGCCCACACATGTTGATTTTGAAAATTTACGATTTGATCACGTTGGAATGAAGCCTCATCCGTAAAGAGAACATTTGCACTGAAATGAGGATTGACACATTGTTGGATGAACCATTCGCAGAAGTGTACCCGTGGAGGCCAATCAGCTGCTGGTAGTGCCTGCACACGCTGTACATGGTACGGAAACAACTAGTTGTCCCGTAGCACTCTCCATACAATGACGTGGTCAACGTTACTTTGTACAGCAGCAACTTCTCTGACGCTGACATTAGGGTTATCGTCAACTGCACGAAGAATTGCCTCGTCCATTGCAGGTGTCCTCGTCATTCTAGGTCTTCCCCAGTCGCGAGTCATAGGCTGGAATGTTCCGTGCTCCCTAAGACGCCGATCAATTGCTTCGAACGTCTTTCTGTCGGGACACCTTCGTTCTGGAAATCTGTCTCGATACAAACGTACCGCGCCACAGCTATTGCCCCGTGCTAATTCATACATCAAATGGGCATCTGCCAACTCCGCATTTGTAAACATTGCACTGACTGAAAAACCACGTTCGTGATGAACACTAACCTGTTGATGCTACGTACTGATGTGCTTGATGCTAGTACTGTAGAGCAATGAGTCGCATGTCAACACAAGCACCGAAGTCAACATTACCTTCCTTCAATTGGGCCAACTGGCAGTGAATCGAAGAAGTACAGTACATACTGACGAAACTAAAATGAGCTCTAACATGGAAATTAAGCGTTTTCGGACACATGACCACATAAAATATTTTCTTTATTTGTGTGTGAGGAATGATTCCTGAAAGTTTTGAGGACACGGACAATGCCTGCATGGAAAAAAG
The DNA here is from genome assembly GCF_023864345.2 of Schistocerca serialis cubense. Lineage (NCBI taxonomy): Eukaryota > Metazoa > Arthropoda > Insecta > Orthoptera > Acrididae > Schistocerca > Schistocerca serialis. The sequence goes on from NC_064638.1 coordinate 338,120,685, forward strand.
CTTGCGACTACCCATGGGCCCACATGTTGGCAAGATTGTTTGAGTACGCTGCAAAAGTTCTTTTTTGGGATGCTGTTCCACGTCTTCCATACAGTTCCACTGTCTCCCCGTGCGATTTACAAATTTTTGTAGCACCATAGAAACACATTCGTGGCCGTAGATTTCCTTCCGACGAAGAAGTGCACGCCTAAGTACAATGATGGTTCCGTTGGCAACCGTCAACATTTTCCGGTGAAGGCACTGACCGTTCTGTCTCACAGTAGAATAAGTTATGGTCATTACATTGGAATAACAAACAGTTTACTTACCTTTTTCCATCAATCTCGTTTTAATTTGGCTGCCACTTACACACTGATGAGCCAAATCATCAGCTTGTTTATTCGTCTTTGGAACGGAATACATCACAGATTCTGCGTATCAGGCATCCGACAGCTTGTTGGTGGATTAGTGGCCGTATGTGGTGTTAGATGTCTACGGATAGGTCATGTGATCCAAGTACATAACGGCCCACTGATTTGAGTATGCAATGATGGCACCCGATAGCGAACCAGATGGATTCCATAGTCTGCTCCGTTTACATACTTTTGTTACCGCGTCACGTGCCCGAAACACCACTATAAGCCATTCAACGTAGTGGTGGGCATTGATCATAATGTTTTGGCTAATCAGTGAACATAACGCCACTAATCAGAACTGCATTAAATAAAAATATCGGTAAAATGGCTTAATAGTTCCCGTTAGTAGTATTTTATACAAGTAAATTAACGAAACAGACGCAGTAATATACAGGATGCTAAAAAAAGTGTAGAATTCTCTGAGAGGTGGTAGTACCCACTGAGAAAAGAAAAATAAATCCGCTAAACAGGGATCCAGAAATGGGTACTTTCTACGATAAACACATGTTTACAGGTAGTCTTCAATGTGGCGTTCATTTACAACAATGCACCCCTCTGTCCTCCGCCGTGAGGATTGAAGCAACCTTTGAAGTGGAGCAGTACAAGTACCCGTGGTCTAGGGGGCCGGCACGGTAGCTCAGCGTGTTCGGTCAGACGGTTACGCGCTCTCTGTAATAAAAAAACTGAGTTACTCAATTAACAACGAACTTCAATGGATGTTTTACGACGTTCGCCCTGAGCAGATGCAACGATCAAAAGCGAACAAAATGAGATTAAAAAAAAAAGGGTAGCGTCTTTGATTCATAATCAAAACGTCTTCGGTCCCGGGTTCGATCCCCGCCACTGCCTAAATTTTGATAAATAATCAGCATTGGCGGCCGAAGACTTCCGGCATAAGAAGTCAGCCTCATTCTGCCAACGGCCTTGTCAAAGAGAGCGGAGGAGCGGATAGAGATTCAGGGCACTCTCTTGTCCTAGGGGTGGGAAATTGCCCCTAAAGGCGGAAGAATCAGCAATGATCAACGACATGAGGATGCAGAAGGCAATGGAAACCACTGCGTTAAAGACACGTAACGTGAATCCACAGGACATGTGGCCTGTAATTGAAGAAGTGTCATGATGATCTCTCCATTGGCAAAAGATTCTGGAATAGTCCCACATTCGGATCTCCGGGAGGGGACTGCCAAGGGGGAGGTTACCATGAGAAAAAGAGTGAATAGTCAACGAAAGGATAACGTTCTACGAGTCAGAAGCTTGAACGTGGTAGGGAAACTAGAAAATCTGAAAAGGGAAATGCAAAGGAGGAGGAGGAGGAGATTAGTGTTTAACGTCCCATCGACAACGAGGTCATTAGAGACGGAGCACAAGCTCGGGTTAGGGAAGGATGGGGAAGGAAATCGGCCGTGCCCTTTCAAAGGAACCATCCCGGCATTTGCCTGAAGTGATACAGGGAAATCACGGAAAACCTAAATCAGGAGGCCAGACGTGGGATTGAACCGTCGTCCTTCCGAATGCGAGTCCAGTGTGCTAACCACTGCGCCACCTCGCTCGGTGAAATGCAAAGGCTCAATCTAGATATAGCAGGGGTTAGAGAAGTGAAGTGGAGGAAGACAAGGATTTCTGGTCAGATGAGTATCGGGTAATATCAATAGTAGCAGAATATGGTATAACAGGTGTAGGATTCGTTATGAATAGGAAGGTAGGGCAGAGGGTGTGTAACTGTGAACAGTTCAGTGACCGGGTTGTTCTAATCAGAATCGACAGCAGACCAACACCGACAACGACAGTTCAGGTATACATGCCGACGTCGCAAGCTGAAGATGAACAGATAGAGAAAGTGTATGAGGTTTGAAAGGGTAATGCAGTATGTAAAGGGGAACGAAAATCTAATATTCATGGGCGACTGGAATGCAGTTGTAAGGGAAGGAGTAGAAGAAAAGGTTACAGGAGAATATGGGCTTGGGACAAGGAATGAGAGAGGAGAAAGACTAATTGAGTTCTGTAACAAGTTTCAACTAGTAATAGCGAATACACTGTTCAAGAATCACAAGAGGAGGAGGTATACTTGGAAAAGGGCGGGAGATACGGGAAGATTTCAATTAGAGTACATCATGGTCAGACAGAGATTCCGAAATCAGATACTGGATTGTAAGGCGTACCCAGGAGCAGATATAGACTCAGATCACAATATAGTAGTGTTGAAGAGTAGGCTGAAGTTCAAGACATTAGACAGGAAGAATCAATATGCAAAGAAGTAGGATACGGAAGCACTAAGGAATGACCAGATACGTTTGAAGTTCTCTAACGCTATAGATACAGCAATAAGGAATAGCACAGTAGGCAGTACAGTTGAAGAGGAATGGACATCTCTAAAAAGGGCCATCACAGAAATTGGGAAGGAAAACATAGGTACAAAGAAGGTAGCTGCGAAGAAACCATGGGTAACAGAAGAAATACTTCAGTTGATTGATGAAAGGAGGAAGTACAAACATGTTCCGGGAAAATCAGGAATACAGAAATACAAGTCGCTGAGGAATGAAATAAATAGGAAGTGCAGGGAAGCTAAGACGAAATGGCTGCAGGAAAAATACGAAGACATCGAAAAAGATAAGATTGTCGGAAGGACAGACTCAGCATACAGGAAAGTCAAAACAACCTTTGGTGACATTAAAAGCAACGGTGGTAACATTAAGAGTGGAACGTGAATTCGACTGTTAAATGCAGAGGAGAGAGCAGATAGGTGGAAAGAATACATTGAAAGCTTCTATGAGGGTGAAGATTTGTCTGATGTGATAGAAGAAGAAACAGGAGTCGATTTAGAAGAGATAGGGGATCCAGTATTAGAATCGGAATTCAAAAGAGATTTGGAGGACTTACGGTCAAATAAGGCAGAAGGGATAGATAACATTCCATCAGAATTTCTAAAATCATTGGGGGAAGTGGCAACAAAACGACTATTCACTTTGGTGTGTAGAATATATGAGTCTGGCGACATACTATCTGACTTTCGGAAAAGCATCATCCACACAATTCCGAAGACGGCAAGAGCTGACAAGTGCGAGAATTATCGCACAATCAGCTTAACAGCTCATGCATCGAAGCTGCTTACAAGAATACTATACAGAAGAATGGGAAAGAAAATTGAGAATGCACTAGGTGACGATCAGTTTGGCTTTAGGAAAAGTAAAGGGACGCGAGAGGCAATTCTGACGTTACAGCTAATAATGGAAGCAAGGCTAAAGAAAAATCAGGACACTTTCATAGGATTTGTCGACCTGGAAAAAGCGTTCGACAATATAAAATGGTGCAAGCTGAAAAAAGTAGGGGTAAGCTATAGGGAGAGACGGGTCATATACAATATGTACAACAACCAAGAGGGAATAATAAGAGTGGACGATCAAGAACGAAGTGCTCGTATTAAGAAGGGTGTAAGACAAGGCTGTAGCCTTTCGCCCCTACTCTTCAATCTGTACATCGAGGAAGCAATGATGGAAATAAAAGAAAGGTTCAGGAGTGGAATTAAAATACAAGGTGAAAGGATATCAATGATACGATTCGCTGATGACATTGCTATCCTGAGTGAAAGTGAAGAAGAATTAAATGATCTGCTGAACGGAATGAACAGTCTAATCAGTACACAGTATGGTTTGAGAGTAAATCGGAGAAAGACGAAGGTAAAGAGAAGTAGTAGAAATGAGAACAGCGAGAAACTTAACATCAGGATTGATGGTCACGAAGTCAATGAAGTTAAGGAATTCTGCTACCTAGGCAGTAAAATAACCAATGACGGACGGAGCAAGGAGGACACCAAAAGCAGACTCGCTATGGCAAAAAAGGCATTTCTGGCCACGAGAAGTCTACTAATATCAAATACCGGCCTTAATTTGAGGAAGAAAATACTGAGGATGTACGTCTGGAGTACAGCATTGTATGGTAGTGAAACATGGACTGTGGGAAAACCGGAACAGAAGAGAATCGAAGCATTTGAGATGTGGTGCTATAGATGAATGTTGAAAATTAGGTGGACTGATAAGGCAAGGAATGAGGAGGTTCTATGCAGAATCGGAGAGGAAAGGAATATGTGGAAAGCACTGATAAGGAGAAGGGACAGGATGATAGGACATCTACTAAGACATGAGGGAATGACTTCCATGTTACTAGAGGGAGCTGTAGAGGGCAAAAACTGTAGAGGAAGACAGAGATTGGAATACGTCAAGCAAATAATTGAGGACGTAGGTTGCAAGTGCTACTCTGAGATGAAGAGGTTAGCACAGGAACGGAATTCGTGGCGGGCCGCATCAAACCAGTCAGTAGACTGATGACCAAAAAAAAAAAAAAGTACAAGTGAATCCCACGTTGAAGGCGCTTGTTTAAACTGTACTGTCCACTTATACATTTTAATATGCTCTTTAGGCCATCAAATGTACATTCCTTGCGCAGGTAATATTACAGGCTTAGTAAACATATTGACTTGATTTGACTTTAACAGGCAAGCTAACTAAAGTAGATGATTAGACAAGTATTTCGAGATATGTTACATTCACGTAAGTTTCACGTACGTCATACGTTGCTGCTGTATATATTTACCAAATACAGTTAAAATGCGTTACTAGTATAGTATCTTCTGGTTTATACAGGGTGTTACAAAAAGGTGCGGCCGAACTTTCAGGAAACATTCCTCACACCCAAAAAAATAAAAGATGTTATGTGGACATGTGTCCGGAAACGCTTAATTTCCATGTTAGAGCTAATTTTAGTTTCGTTAGTATGCACTGTACTTCCTCGATTCACCGCCATGATTTCATACGGGATACTCTACCTGTGCTGCTAGAACATGGGCCTTTACACGTACGACACAACATGTGGTTCATGCACGATGGAGCTCCTGCACATTTCAGTCGAAGTGTTCGTACGCTTCTCAACAACAGATTCGGTGACCGATGGATTGGTGGAGGTGGACCAATTCCATGGCCTCTACGCTCTCCTGACCTCAACCCTCTTGACTTTCATTTATGGGGGCATTTGAAAGCTCTTGTCTACGCAACCCCGGTACCAAATGTAGAGACTCTTCGTGCTCGTATTGTGGACGGTTGTGATACAATACGCCATTCTCCAGGGATGCATCAGCACATCAGGGATTCCATGCGACGGAGGGTAGATGCATGTATCCTTGCTAACGGAGGACATTTTGAACACTTCCTGTAACAATGTGTTTGAAGTCACGCTGGTACGCTCTGTTGCTGTGTGTTTCCATTCCATGATTAATGTGATTTGAAGAGAAGTAATAAAATGAGCTCTAACATGGAAAGTAAGCGTTTCCGGACACATGTCCACATAACATATTTTCTTTCTTTGTGTGTGAGTAATGTTTCCTGAAAGTTTGGACGTACCTTTTTGTAACACCCTGTACATGGCACATCCACATAAGTTCACGGCAAGTGAGGGTTGCATTCGTAAAAAATTACGGAATAATGATAAAAACGAACAGGCATAAAACTTTCATGACAGCACAAGAGGGAATGGCAAGAGTACGCAAAGTTTATTACTGATCCCAATTATATTGGCTATTTCAAAAGCTTTAAAAGATATCTGTCAGTAGATGTCTTTGAGTGGTATGGCTTAGACCAATTCTTTCAAGTGTATCCATAGCCAAAATTCTAGGGAACTGAGGTCTGGGGAACGAGCAGGGCAAGATGTGGGGCCCCTCGACCAATCCGGCGGTCCTGAAAGGTCTGCGTCCGATGTTCGAGCACATTATGCCGAAACTGTGCTGGTGCGCCATCACGTATGAACCACACAGATATTCTTTGTTGTAATGGCACAACGTCCAACTAGGTAGACAATACATTAAGGAAAAAGTTCGGATAGTGCACCCCAGTTAACCTTTCTGGCATCACGTTTTACCCTATTAATCTACACTCCTGGAAATGGAAAAAAGAACACATTGACACCGGTGTGTCAGACCCACCATACTTGCTCCGGACACTGCGAGAGGGCTGTACAAGCAATGATCACACGCACGGCACAGCGGACACACCAGGAACCGCGGTGTTGGCCGTCGAATGGAGCTAGCTGCGCAGCATTTGTGCACCGCCGCCGTCAGTGTCAGCCAGTTTGCCGTGGCATACGGAGCTCCATCGCAGTCTTTAACACTGGTAGCATGCCGCGACAGCGTGGACGTGAACCGTATGTGCAGTTGACGGACTTTGAGCGAGGGCGTATAGTGGGCATGCGGGAGGCCGGGTGGACGTACCGCCGAATTGCTCAACACGTGGGGCGTGAGGTCTCCACAGTACATCGATGTTGTCGCCAGTGGTCGGCGGAAGGTGCACGTGCCCGTCGACCTGGGACCGGACCGCAGTGACGCACGGATGCACGCCAAGACCGTAGGATCCTACGCAGTGCCGTAGGGGACCGCACCGTCACTTCCCAGCAAATTAGGGACACTGTGGCTCCTGGGGTATCGGCGAGGACCATTCGCAACCGTCTCCATGAAGCTGGGCTACGGTCCCGCACACCGTTAGGCCGTCTTCTGCTCACGCCCCAACATCGTGCAGCCCGCCTCCAGTGGTGTCGCCACAGGCGTGAATGGATGGACGAATGGAGACGTGTCGTCTTCAGCGATGAGAGTCGCTTCTGCCTTGGTGCCAATGATGGTCGTATGCGTGTTTGGCGCTGTGCAGGTGAGCGCCACAATCAGGACTGCATACGACCGAGGCACACAGGGTCAACACCCGGCATCATGGTGTGGGGAGCGATCTCCTACACAGGCCGTACACCACTGGTGATCGTCGAGGGGACACTGAATAGTGCACGGTACATCCAAACCGTCATCGAACCCATCGTTCTACCATTCCTAGACCGGCAAGGGAACTTGCTGTTCCAACAGGTCAATGCACGTCCGCATGTATCCCGTGCCACCCAACGTGCTCTAGAAGGTGTAAGTCAACTACCCTGGCCAGCAAGATCTCCGGATCTGACCCCCATTGAGCATGTTTGGGACTGGATGAAGCGTCGTCTCACGCGGTCTGCACGTCCAGCACGAACGCTGGTCCAACTGAGGCGCCAGGTGGGAAATGGCATGGCAAGTCGTTCCACAGGACTACATCCAGCATCTCTACGATCGTCTCCATGGGAGAATAGCAGCCTGCATTGCTGCGAAAGGTGGATATACACTGTACTAGTGCCGACATTGTGCATGCTCTGTTGCCTGTGTCTATGTGCCTGTGGTTCTGTCAGTGTGATCATGTGATGTATCTGACCCCAGGAATGTGTCAATAAAGTTTCCCCTTCCTGGGACAATGAATTCACGGTGTTCTTATTTCAATTTCCAGGAGTGTATCTTCAAGTGCGACTGCCAAGACGTTAATTGAGAATAGGTGTTGATGCCCTCTTTCTGAACTGCTTGGTGATTTACATCTGCCTATACGTGCTGGTTATAGGGATTCACAACAACATCTGAAAAAAACTTTCTCGGTTTTCAAGCCGCGTCAATTCGACTAAAATCCTCGAGCTTTCGATGGCCATCTCCGCCATCGTCGTCAGGAGTTCACTGACTGCCGGGGCTCGCGCCACGGATCTTCAGTGGGGGTGGACTTCAACCCGTGTGTGTATGGAGTGTCCAGCCTTGCGGCTTCTGCTCCCGAGTCTGAGTTTGTGAGAGGTAAGGACTTCGTGGTATGTTTGTCTTCTGGGCGATCCGAGACCGTCGGGGCTGCTATGGTTTCTCGCTTACATAGGCATGATGACATTATCAGCAGCCAATCAGATAGACCGAATGTGGCGCGAGCGCTTAAGTCGACCCGGGCAGCTAGCGGAGCTGTTGCCCGTGGCAGCACCGGTGACGTCAGGTGGCACCAGGGGCAGGCGCCACGTTTGAAACTGCCGCTCCCGCGTCGCGCATCTGTCTTTGCTTTCTTTCGATGTCCAACGCCCGCCACCGTGCCCTGCTGAGTGTGTATCCTGGTCTCTGTTGAAATTGTTGCTTTTTTAACGAATCTCGGCCGCTTCCTTTATAATGGAGTCCCAATATGTAGATGCATGAGCCAACACTTTTGTATTTCCGAACTGTATTTTATGTCCGTTTTCTAGGCAATGCTCCGCTATGGCCAACTTGTCAAGCTCCCTTTGTTTCATCTGGAATCATTAATTTGTTCCGTCACGTCCTAACGACAACGTAGTTTTTGTACTGCGATGAATATTATGAGATGACAGGCAGCACAGAATTGGGATCGCCATTGTCTCAATTTGTTCATGGAGCACTTTGAGGAGCAGGCTCTGCAAACTGCGACATTAGGCCGTCTTGTTTTCTACGATACGTTGATGACACCTTTCTGATATGGCCTCATGGTGAAGATACATTACAGCAGTTCGTCGATCACATGAATGGTGTCCATCCCTACATTAAATTTACTGTCGAGATGGAGAAGCACGGCAAGCTACCATTCTTGGAAGGCAGGAGGCCGGCTTGGTCATTCAGTGTACCGGAAACCAACACTCACTGATCGGTACTTGAACGTCAATAGTTTCCACCACCCTGTACACAAGAAAGCGGTCCTGAACACGTTGGTTCATAGAGCCAAGATTATCTCTGACAACGACCATCTACAGCCTGAATTTCAGAATTTGAAACGTGCTTTGGGGAAAAAGGATACAGCAAAAGAGACATGGCAAACGCTTTCAAGGGCTGCCGACCAAAGACACATGGTGCATCAGTAGAAGTTTCCTGCTATTTAGGGCGTCTGCTGTAGAATCATGGGCTAAGACCAGTGTTCCAGCTCGCCCCCAAGTTACGAGATATGTTGCACCCGGTTAAAGACGACATTGCTCTTCGAGTGTCCGGCATGTATTGTTTACCCTGTGAATGTGGCTGCATGTATATCGGACAAACAATTAGCACGGTTGCGGAGAGTTGTACTGAGCACAAGCGCCATATAAAACAAAGGGAGCTTGACAAGTCTGCCATAGCTGAGCATTGCCTAGAAAACGGACATAAAATACAGTTCGAAAATACAAAAGTGTTGGCTCATGCATCTACTTATTGGGACTCCGTTATAAAGGAAGAGGCCGAGATTCGTTTAAAGATCAACGATTTCAACAGAGACCAGGGGTACACACTCAGCAGGGCATGGAGGCGGGCTTTGGACGTCGAAAGAAAGCAAAGACAGATGAGCGACGCGGGGGCGGCAGTTTCAAACGTGCTGCCACGGGCAACAGCTCCGCTAACTGCCCGTGTCGACTTCCGCGCGCGCGCCACATTGGGTCTATCTGATTGGCTGCTGATGATGTCATCATGCCTATATAAGGGAGAAACCTTAGCAGCCCCGGCAGACAGCGAACTCCTGACGAAATGGGAGAGATGGTCATCGAAAACTCGAGGATTTTATTCGAATTGACGCGGCTTGAACACCGAGAACGCTTTATTCATGTATGCCGTCGCGAAAGAATCCGAGGACACATCTCTTCTGAACTCTGTCGCATTGGTAAATAAAATGTTGGGTGTGAACAGTGGATCTGCGGAAGATTTCTTCAGCAGCCATTGACAGAAACGTCGTCTGCCACAATGATCCTGCGGCCATAGCGTATGAATGGGCAATCGTTAGTGAAGTACCCCCCAGATAAGAAAGTTAGACACGCCTTCTGCTGCTGCTAATAGTCGCACACTGGTTCCTGGGGTTTCTTCCACCGATTGTAGCACACACTCCTCCATGTCAGACGTATGGACTGTGCGGGTCCTTCCACTGGCTGTCTTCCGAGGTGCAAGGTTTCCTGTGTTCCTCAGACGTTGGGAAACTCTGCAGAACAGCTTGTCAGAGGACGCTCTGAGCTGTTGATATTTTTCACTGTAGGCTACGCCCATTTGCTAAACCATAGCAGGATATCACATCCGGCATTTCACATGTCGAGTAGTTGGCTTCCATTGCCAACAAGTTGTGGAAGACAGAAAACGAACGTGCACTACACTGTTTGCTCGTGCAAATATCTCAATAACAGTAAACACAAAAGCTAATTCGCTTTTGTAAGAAGGTAAAACATCATGATACGTAACCAGCGTTGACAGTACTTTACAATAAGGCATACAAAAACGACGAAAACTAACGGATTCTAAGGAAAATCGGTACCACACAACTGACTACAGACCAACTAATGGTAGGCAGAGTACTGTGAGCAAGACATCATGATACACAGCCGACGCATTTGACGAAGAGCCAATGCCATTACTGTACTAATATCCAGAACTAAGGGTTGCGTAGCGCTTCCTATAAACACGAGTTTATCTCGAAAAGTATGAGCTTCTGGATCCATGTTCACCGGATTTATGTCTCTTGTTTCGATGAGTACAACCATCTCCCAAAGTATTCGACACATTTTTTGAACATACAACAGACTACAATACAGTATCCATGTCAAACAAGGAAAAAAGACTCTATAATGTCATTATAATACCGCAAATGCTCTATGCTGCAGAACAGCATGTTACGTTTCACACATCTGAAACAAACCGTACTGAAGAAAGGAGAGAAAAATGCTTTGAAACACTTTAGAGCCCGCATCTCGTGTTCGTGCGGTAGCGTTCTCGCTTCCCACGCCCGGGTTCCCGGATTCGATTCCCGGCGGGGTCAGGGAATTTCTCTGCCTCGTGATGGCTGGGTGTTGCGTGCTGTCCTTAGGTTAGTTAGGTTTCAGTAGTTCTAAGTTCTAGGGGACTGATGACCATAGATGTTAAGTCCCATAGTGCTCAGAGCCATTTGAACCATTTGAAACACTTTAGAGCAGCATACAAAGCGGAAATTTCCGTACGTATCACGAAGCAAATAAAGAACTATGTGAAAACATGCCAAAACTAATAGACTTAATCAGGAAGAGACCGCTGTGTCTTTCGCACATGTGTAAACTGAGAGTGAGCTCACTATCAAAATGAATTTTCCAATATTTCAACAACATCAATAAATGAATCTTACGAAAGCTTAGATGACTGGGTGTAAATAACAAACCAAAAAATTCAAATTGTAGTAAAACATTTTTTAGGATTTTCAATAAAAAAGGAAGCAAGCATATGGAAAATATTTCTTCTGAGAAACAGAGAGAAATAATGACAAAATGACGAACAGAAAGGAAGTGGAATACTGTTAGGCAGAGGAAAACATGGAACACACATTTCGTGGCACAGGGCTTTGGACTGAAATCACAGATAAAGAAGTGAAGCTCGAATTCAGTCATCGCAAATAGTAGTAGCGCAGACAACGTTGGATCATTCACTTGTATGAAGGTACAAAGGATGAAAGGGTCATAAAAATTATAGGATTGGCATTGTACATACGGTAGAAAAAAACACAATAAGAAAGTGGTTTCAAGTAAGGCGAAACTCACTGCATCGGTTTTCTGAACTGAGTGCCTGTACACCTGAGAATGCCAGACATTAACGACAACAAAAGAAAATGGAGAAACAAAAATGAAATGAAAAATTCTAAGGAAAATCCGTGGACTAAGGAAGTGTGGCGACACTTCCTGCTCCGCATTCAACATCTATACAAGGCTTTTGTAGGATATCAGACTCCACTTGCAAGTGAAAAATCAAATTCTTCAGACATATCTCCGGAACGTACTCGCCAAGAGAACGTTTGCAATATAATTGTTTGCATTATTCAAAACAATATTAAAACACTAATAACATTTGTTTTAAGGTATGGCCGCATATACAAAGTCAGTGAATAGATAAACAAAGTCAACTGTATATATCATTACTTCTTCGACAAATAAATTACACAGTAGTGGCGAAAGACTCTATCCCTGTCTTACACCCTTTTTAAACATAGCACTTCTTTCTCTGCCTTCCATTCCCCTCCACTCTTATTGTTCCCTCTTTATTTTTCTACATACCTATTTTACGTGTGGTTCCTGAAGAGGGGCAGCAGCCTTTTCAGTAGTTGCAAGGGCAACAGTCTGGATGATTGACTGATCTGGCCTTGTAACAATAACCAAAACGGCCTTGCTGTGCTGGTACTGCGAACGGCTGAAAGCAAGGGGAAACTACAGCCGTAATTTTTCCCGAGGGCATGCAGCTTTACTGTATGATTACATGATGATGGCGTCCTCTTGGGTAAAATATTCCGGAGGTAAAATAGTCCCCCATTCGGATCTCCGGGCGGGGACTACTCAAGAGGATGTCGTTATCAGGAGAAAGAAAACTGGCGTTCTACGGATCGGAGCGTGGAATGTCAGATCCCTTAATCGGGCAGGTAGGTTAGAAAATTTAAAAAGGGAAATGGATAGGTGAAGTTAGATATAGTGGGAATTAGTGAAGTTCGGTGGCAGGAGGAACAAGACTTCTGGTCAGGTGACTACAGGGTTATAAACACAAAATCAAATAGGGGTAATGCAGGAGTAGGTTTAATAATTAATAGGAAAATAGGAATGCGGGTAAGCTACTACAAAGAGCATAGTGAACGCATTATTGTGGCCAAGATAGATACGAAGCCCATGCCTACTACAGTAGTACAAGTTTATATGCCAACTAGCTCTGCAGATGACGAAGAAATTGAAGAAATGTATGATGAAATAAAAGAAATTATTCAGATTGTGAAGGGAGACGAAAATTTAATAGTCATGGGTGACTGGAATTCGAGTGTAGGAAATGGGAGAGAAGGAAACATAGTAGGTGAATATGGATTGGGGGATAGAAATGAAAGAGGAAGCCGACTGGTCGAATTTTGCACAGAGCACAACATAGTCATAATTAACACTTGGTTTAAGAATCATGAAAGAAGGTTGTATACATGGAAGAACCCTGGAGATACTAAAAGGTATCAGATAGATTATATAATGGTAAGACAGAGATTTAGGAACCAGGTTTTAAATTGTAACACATTTCCAGGGGCAGATGTGGACTCTGACCACAATCTATTGGTTATGACCTGTAGATTAAAACTGAAGAAACTGCAAAAAGGTGGGAATTTAAGGAGATGGGACCTGGATAAACTAAAAGAACCAGAGGTTGTACAGAGATTCAGGGAGAGCATAAGGGAGCAATTGACAGGAATAGGGGAAATAAATACAGTAGAAGAAGAATGGGTAGCTTTGAGGGATGAAGTAGTGAAGGCAGCAGAGGATCAAGTAGGTAAAAAGACGAGGGCTAGTAGAAATCCTTGGGTAACAGAAGAAATATTGAATTTAATTGATGAAAGGAGAAAATATAAAAATGCAATAAGTGAAACAGGCAAAAAGGAATACAAACGTCTCAAAAATGAGATCGACAGGAAGTGCAAAATGGCTAAGCAGGGATGGCTAGAGGACAAATGTAAGGATGTAGAGGCCTATCTCACTAGGGGTAAGATAGATACCGCCTACAGGAAAATTAAAGAGACCTTTGGAGATAAGAGAACGACTTGTATGAATATCAAGAGCTCAGATGGAAACCCAGTTCTAAGCAAAGAAGGGAAAGCAGAAAGGTGGAAGGAGTATATAGAGGGTCTATACAAGGGAGATGTACTTGAGGACAATATTATGGAAATGGAAGAGGATGTAGATGAAGATGAAATGGGAGATATGATACTGCGTGAAGAGTTTGACAGAGCACTGAAAGACCTGAGTCGAAACAAGGCCCCCGGAGTAGACAATATTCCATTGGAACTACTGACGGCCGTGGGAGAGCCAGTCCTGACAAAACTCTACCATCTGGTGAGCAAGATGTATGAAACAGGCGAAATACCCTCAGACTTCAAGAAGAATATAATAATCCCAAAGAAAGCAGGTGCTGACAAATGTGCAAAATTACCGAACTATCAGCTTAATAAGTCACAGCTGCAAAATACTAACACGAATTCTTTACAGACGAATGGAAAAACTAGTAGAAGCCAACCTCGGGGAAGATCAGTTTGGATTCCGTAGAAACACTGGAACACGTGAGGCAATACTGACCTTACGACTTATCTTAAAAGAAAGATTAAGGAAAGGCAAACCTACGTGTCTAGCATTTGTAGACTTAGAGAAAGCTTTTGACAATGTTGACTGGAATACTCTCTTTCAAATTCTAAAGGTGGCAGGGGTAAAATACAGGGAGCGAAAGGCTATTTACAATTTGTACAGAAACCAGATGGCAGTTATAAGAGTCGAGGGACATGAAAGGGAAGCAGTGGTTGGGAAGGGAGTAATACAGGGTTGTAGTCTCTCCCGATGTTGTTCAATCTGTATATTGAGCAAGCAGTAAAGGAAACAAAAGAAAAATTCGGAGTAGGTATTAAAATTCATGGAGAAGAAATAAAAACTTTGAGGTTCGCCGATGACATTGTAATTCTGTCAGAGACAGCGAAGGACTTGGAAGAGCAGTTGAATGGAATGGACAGTGTCTTGAAAGGAGGATATAAGATGAACATCAACAAAAGCAAAACAAGGATAATGGAATGTAGTCTAATTAAGTCGGGTGATGCTGAGGGAATTAGATTAGGAAATGAGACACTTAAAGTAGTAAAGGAGTTTTGCTATTTGGGGAGCAAAATAACTGATGATGGTCGAAGTAGAGAGGATATAAAATGTAGGCTGGCAATGGCAAGGAAAGCGTTTCTGAAGAAGAGAAATTTGTTAACATCCAGTATTGATTTAAGTGTCAGGAAGTCATTTCTGAAAGTATTCGTATGGAGTGTAGCCATGTATGGAAGTGAAACATGGACGATAAATAGTTTGGATAAGAAGAGAATAGAAGCTTTCGAAATGTGGTGCTACAGAAGAATGCTGAAGATTAGATGGGTAGATCACATAACTAATGAGGAAGTATTGAATAGGATTGGGGAGAAGAGAAGTTTGTGGCACAACTTGACCAGAAGAAGGGATCGGTTGGTAGGACATGTTCCGAGGCATCAAGGAATCACCAATTTAGTATTGGAGGGCAGCGTGGAGGGTAAAAATCGTAGAGGGAGACCAAGAGATGAATACACTAAGCAGATTCAGAAGGATGTAGGTTGCAGTAGGTACTGGGAGATGAAAAAGCTTGCACAGGATAGAGTAGCATGGAGAGCTACATCAAACCAGTCTCAGGACTGAAGACCACAACAACAACAACCTATTTTACCTCCTTCAATGATTGCACAACAGCCTCCCACCAATTTAATATTCCAACTGAATTTATTGTAAAAAAGGGTGAATATATATATATATATATATATATATATATATATATATATATATATATATATATAGGTTATGAACTGCAGATTGAAACTGAAGAAACTGCAAAAAGGTGGGAATTTAAGGAGATGGGACCTGGATAAACTGAAAGAACCAGAAGTTGCAGAGAGTTTCAGGGAGAGCATAAGGGATCAATTGACAGGAATGGGGGAAAGAAATACAGTAGAAGAATAATGGGTAGCTCTGAGCGATAAAGTAGTGAAGGCAGCAGACGATCAAGTAGGTAAAAAGACGAGGGCTAATAGAAATCCTTGGGTAACAGAAGAAATATTGAATTTAATTGATGAAAGGAGAAATAATAAAAATGCAGTAAATGAAGCAGGCAAAAAGGAATACAAACGTCTCAAAAATGAGATCGACAGGAAGTTCAAAATGGCTAAGCAGGGATGGCTAGAGGACAAATGTAAGGATGTAGAGGCCTGTCTCACTAGGGGTAAGATAGATACTGCCTACAGGAAAATTAAACAGACCTTTGGAGAGAAGAGAACCACTTGTATGAATATCAAGAGCCCAGATGGCAACCCAGTTCTAAGCAAAGAAGGGAAAGCAGAAAGGTGGAAGGAGTATATAGAGGGTTTAAACAAGGGCGATGTACTTCAGGACAATATTATGAAAATGGAAGAGGATGTAGATGAAGACGAAACGGGAGATAAGATACTGGGTGAAGAGTTTGACAGAGCACTGAAAGACCTGAGTCGAAACAAGGCCCCGGGAGTAGACAACATTCCATTAGAACTACTGATGGCCTTGGGAGAGCCAGTCATGACAAAACTCTACCATCTGGTGAGCAAGATGTATGAAACAGGCGAAATACCCTCAGACTTCAAGAAGAATATAATAATCCCAAAGAAAGCAGGTGCTGACAAATGTGCAAAATTACCGAACTATCAGCTTAATAAGTCACAGTTGCAAAATACTAACGCGAATTCTTTACAGACGAATGGAAAAATTGGTAGAAGCGGACCTCGGGGAAGATCAGTTTGGATTCCGTAGAAATGTTGGGACACGTGAGGCAATACTGACCCTACGACGTATCTTAGAAGAAAGATTAAGAAAAGGCAAATCTACGTTTCTAGCACTTGTAGACTTAGAGAAAGCTTTAAACAATGTTGACTGGAATACTCTCTTTCAAATTCTGAAGGTGGCAGGGGTAAAATACAGGGAGCGGAAGGCTATTTACAATTTGTACAGAATCCAGATGGCAGTTATAAGAGTCGAGGGGCATGAAAGGGAAGCAGTGGTTGGGAAAGGAGTGAGACAGGGTTGTAGCCTCTCCCCGATGTTATTCAATCTGTATATTGAGCAAGCAGTAAAGGAAATAAAAGATAAATTCGGAGTAGGTATTAAAATTCATGGAGAAGAAGTAAAAACTTTGAGGTTTGCCGATGACATTGTAATTCTATCAGAGACAGCAAAGGACTTGGAAGAGCACTTGAACGGAATGGACAGTGTCTTGAAAGGAGGATATAAGATGAACATCAACAAAAGCAAAACGAGGATAATGGAATGTAGTCAAATTAAATCGGGTGATGCTGAGGGAATTAGATTAGGAAATGAGACACTTAAAGTAGTAAAGGAGTTTTGCTATTTAGGGAGTAAAATAACTGATGATGGTCGAAGTAGACAGGATATAAAATGTAGACTGGCAATGGAAAGGAAATCGTTTCTGAAGAAGAGAAATTTGTTAACATCGAGTATAGATTTAAGTGTCAGGAAGTCGTTTCTGGAAGTATTTGTATGGTGTGTAGCCTTGTATGGAAGTGAAACATGGACGATAACTAGTATGGACAAGAAGAGAATAGAAGCTTTCGAAATGTGGTGCTACAGAGGAATGCTGAAGATAGGGTGGGTAGATCACGTAACTAATGAGGAGGTACTGAATAGGATTGGGGAGAAGGGAAGTTTGTGGCACAACTTGACTAGAAGAAGGGATCGGTTGGTAGGACATGTTTTGAGGCATCAAGGGATCACAAATGTAGGATTGGAGGGCAGCGTGGAGGGTAAAAATCGTAGAGGGAGACCAAGAGATGAATACACTAAGCAGATTCAGAAGGATGTAGGTTGCAGTAGGTACTGGGAGATGAAAAAGCTTGCACATGATGGAGTAGCATGGAGAGCTGCATCAAACCAGTCTCAGGACTGAAGACCACAACAACAACAACATATATATAGGGTATAAGTCAGGGACAGAGGCTTTCGCCACTATTGTGAAATTTATTTGTCAAATAAGTAACTACTTATTGACTTTGTATATGTAGCCATATTACCACAGGATACTCACTTGAATCGGTCCGTACACAAAAAGTCTCACTCACAGTTGTGGATGGCCAGATTCTGCTGTCGGTATTTCGTCACCCACATCGGACTAACCGTTGAATATTAAATAATACTGGGATCCCGGTGTCACCCACGTATTTATTTGTGGCTGTGCCACTCAGCATGTAGCTTTGTGCCTAATGTTTATGATATCATATCTCCTGAGCTGCGCCATGCAGTAACATTAGAACATCAGTTTGTAGGTACATTCAGCAGCATACTTCGGCACTGCCTGCGAAGTTTATTGCGAATAGAGTCAGTAGCGATTAAGTAATATATTTATACGTCATGAATGAGGTGGCAGTTTTTCACGCATCTCTTTGTTTATGACACTGCATCTCCTGAACTATGAGTCGTACAATTATATAATTGTACACCTACATTGAGTGATGTATGTACATACTGTGTGAAAAATGTGTCGTGAATACAGCTAGCAGTAAAGCAGTAATAACCTTATGCCACTTTTACTTCATGAACAGCGGAAAATTGGTAGGCGATATACACTTTTTCTTTCATCATTTTGTGGTGTTTGCTAGCGAAAAAATTTCTTGTAAAGGTTTGAAATTATGTGTAAATATTGTAAGTCCCTAAGTGCTTTCAATCTCAAATAATAGATGAGTAAGTCTGAAAACTCGCGGGTTGTGAATTACGCGCTCTTCTTTCACCGCCACTCTCTTTGAGAGAGAGTTGGTTTTTATGTCACAGTGATACAATAAGGTACAAGTGTACTTAGTTTGGTTGAAATCGGTCCAGTGGTTTAGGATGATATATGAATCCCTCTCTCTCTCACTCACACACACATACACACACACACACACACACACATACACACATACACAGATGTATTTATTTCTATAACATGTGTGGGTTAAGCAATACTGGAAGCGTGTAAGGTTGCTTGACCGGATTTAAGCCCTTACAGTATGGATCGACTCACTTTCTCAATGGGCTACGCTAGACTGCTTCGCTTCCTCGTGCTACGGTACTGTGGCGCGGGTATGTCAGTGTGTAATAGGACTAAAGACTTTTAGCTACAAACACATAAAAAACACCGGAACGAGATTTTCACTCTGCAGCGGAGTGTGCGCTGATATGAAACTTGCTGAAAGATTAAAACTGTGTGCTCGGCTGAGACTCGAACTCGGGACCTTCTCCTGTCGCGGACAAGTGCTCTACCGACAGAGCTACCCAAGCTTGGAATGTAGGAAAGGATGTTCTGGCGGAATTAAGGCTGTGAGGACAGATCGTGAGTCGTGCTTGGATAGCTCTGACGGTAGAGCACTTGCACACGAAAGTCAAAAGTCCTGCGTTCGAGTCTAGGCCCGGCACTCAGTTTTAATCTGCCAGGAAGTTTCAAATAAATAACTAATTAGTAAAGTTTTTTATAATTTAATTGTTTTTTATCACTACCCCTCTTACATATATTACAAGATGATCATCCTTCCGTTTGTGCAGAGTGTATAAATGTCGAAATACTCACAGAACGCGTAAATGCATGGAGAGGCGTTTATTTCGTTGTAAGGAAAAATTTATGTCCACAGAGCTATAATAATAACATTTTCTACGAAATGTGTGCTTTCTCACGGTAAGTATGTTTCAGTCACACACGGAGGCAAAGAAGAAAAAAGCAAAACCTTCAGTTAGTTGCAGGAGGTAGCTTTGGCGAAAGAGAGCAGTTATTATTCCTAATTACGTAACCTTCTGTAGGTCTAAGGTCAACAATATTCTGAGTAAGTTTCTGTAACAGCAAGTGCTACGAATGGTCTCTATTTTCGCATAGTCACATCTGTTCTCTTGAAGAATTCAGAACATGCCCGCCTCAGAATATTCTCAAATGAGGTAGTGCCTTATCGTATTCTGACATAAACCTTGGCAACACGACCCTTTGTGAATATGGTGAAGCTTAGACGTGTGCTCACCAGTGAGAATAGATTCGTCGTGGGTACCTGACGCGATTTGTGGCAAACAGCGAAAATTGTGAATTTGGCATTATCAAAAGCAAATGATGCATTCGCTAGAAAATCGTTGTTGATGAGCTGTAGTGCCTCGTGGAAGACCAGATTGGATTTCGGAGAGAGGTAGGGACACCCGAGGCAATACTGACCCTACGACTTATCTTACAAGATAGGTTAAGGGAAGGCTAACCTACGTTTATAACATTTGTAGACTTAAGAGAAAGCTTTTGTCAATATTGACTGGAATACTCTCTTTGAAATTTAGAAGGTAGCAGAGGTAAAATATAAGAAGCGAAAGGATATTTATAACTTGTATAGAAATCAGACGGCAGTTATAAGAGTCCTGGTGTATGAATGGGAAGCATTGGCGTGCAATATATATGTGAGAGACGAAATACTCCCAGACTTCTCGAAGAATATAACAATTATAACTCTAAAGAAAGCAGGCTATCACGGGTATGAATATTATCGAACTACTACTTTAATAAGTCATGGATGCATAATACTGACATGAATTATTTGGAGAAGAATGGAAAAACTGGTACAACCCGACCTCGGGGAAGAACAACTTGGATTTAGTAGAAAAGTAGCCCACGCGAGGCATTTTAGGTTAAAGGTAAGGCAAACTTATGTTTATAGCATTAGGCTTCTTGGGGAAACTTTTGACACTGTTGACTGCAAGACACTCTTTGCAATTCTAAAGGTAACAGATATAAAGTACAGGGAGCAAAATTTATCTACAACTTGTACGGAAATCAGACGGCAGTTACTCGAAGGGGATGAAAGGGAACCAGTAACTGAAGAGGGAGTGAGACAGGGTTGAAACCTGTCCCCGATGTTATTCAACCTGTATATTTAACAAACAGTAAAGGAAAACAAAGATAAATGTGAAGTAAGAATTCAAAATCTAGGAGAAGAAATAAAAACAATGAGGTTTTGCCAGTGGCATTATAATTCTGTTATACACAGCAAAGAACTTGGAAGAACATTTGAACGGAACTTACAGTGCCTTGAAAGGAGGATATAATATGAACATCAGCAAAAGCAAGACAATGATAATGGAATGTAGTCGACTTAAATCAGGTGATGCTGAGGGAATTAGGAAACGAGACACTTAAAGTAATAGATGTGTTTTGATATTTGGGGAGCAAAATGATTGATGATGGTCGAAGTAGAGAGGATGTAAAAAGAAGACTGAAAACCGTAAGAAATGCATTTCTGAAGAAGAGAAATTTGTTAACATCGGATATAGACTTAAGTGTTAGGTAGTCTTTTCTGAAGGTATTTGTCTGAAATGTATCCAAGTATGTAAGTGAAACAGTTTAGAGAAGAAGAGAACATAAGCTTTTTTAAATGCGTGCTACAGAACAATGCTGCAAATTAGATGGGTAGATTACGTAACTAATGAGGAGGTACACAAGGAGAACTGGGGAGACAAAAAATTTGTGGGACAACTAGACTAAAAGAAGAGATTGGTTGATAGGACACATTCGGAGACATCAAGGGATCACCAATTTAGTACTGAAGGTAAGTGTGTGTGTGTGTGTGTGTGTGTGTGTGTGTGTGTGTGTGTGTGTGTGTGTGTGTGTGAGAGAGAGAGAGAGAGAGAGGGAGGGAGGGGGGGGGGAGGGCGGAGAAAGCAGATTCAGGTGGGTGGAGGTTGTTATTCATACATGAAGGTTGCACAGGATAGAGCAGAATAGAGAGCTGCATCAAACCAGGCTGAAGACCACAATAGCAACAAATAAAACTAAAAGTCTGTTAGCCACATGTTACGTTAAAATAAATATCTTGAAGGAATTTTACTTCAATACGGTGACTACGACTGTGATAACCTTTTGAAAGCTTGATTTCGAAGAAATGAAATCGATAGTGAAGAACCTGTGATTCGGTGTGAATTACGTTGTAATACTAGGTTATCAACGTGATACAGCCTTTCGCAGTCTCACGATACTTTTCGCAAATATATTTTACAATGTTTCTGCTAGATGATGAGCCACCATGAAAGCAGCAATAACGGCTGTCTGCTCGTTTTACACTTACAACCTGTTATCATACGAGAACACATTAACACTTCGTGGCAGACTGAGCAAAGATACTGATGACTCAGGAGATCATTTCCAGACACATTAAGACATTATCTCAATGCAGTTACGTAAGAGTCCACTGTTCACTGTTGCTGCAAACAAAGTTCGCCGTGAATTGTCGAGACTTCTGGCAGATAAAGCATTAATTTAATTCATAGCACATTCAAATAGTTTTAGATGTAGCCATCAGATCCAGTATCACAAGGGAATTCGTATATGGAATTCACATATGCAAATATCCTTCCCCTGAATCTAGTACATTTCATTTTTCCCTAGTCACCAAATGTATTTGATAGAAATAGCATATGTAAGAAAAGAAGAGAGATGATAAAGAATATAGAGAGTGGTTACCCAGTACTGTTTGTCTTTCACCTACTCTGTTTAGTATCCACACTGACTGACAAGAAAGGTGGTGTACTCAGAATACCTGGTCGGACGTCAATGTAATTTGTACATACACACACCATTGACGGGTGACTGTTAGGACGGCCAATAGAGTACATTAGTTTTGCTCCTGATTGTTATAACCAGACCTGCAGGGGGCGTATAGTGTCAGATGTTCAGTGATCGCTGTGGAGGCCACGCAGATACCGAATGAGAAAGCGTTGTCAGGGGCTGACAGGGGGCCCATTCGTTGTCTCCATTTGGCCCACTGGTCGAATACAACAATATTTGTCAAGCATTCGGATGTGACAGCGGCCCGATGTTGGACGGGGGGAAATCGTGCACGTTGTCAAGGTCCATGTCGACCACATCTGGCCGCCAGAAGTGAGTATCGACGTGCTGTGCACTAAATACATACATCAAAAAAGTTTTCCATCACATCGGTTCCGAGAGTTCCGGAACCTGTACAGAAAATTGGAATAGAGATCAACATAAACATCATTTCCGCCCTTTTAATTGCTCATGAAAACCACACATTGCATGGCATACCACCATACAGCGACACCTTTAGAAGTGGTGTTCCAGATTGCTGTACACACCGGTAGCTCTAATACCCAGTAGCACGTCCTCTTACATTGATGCATACCTGGATTCATGGTGGCGTGTATCCGCAAGTTCATGAAGGCACTGTTGGTCCAGATTGTCCCAATCCTCAACTGCGATTCGGTGAAGATCCCTCAGAGTGGTTGGTGGATCATGTCGTCCATAAACAGTCCTCTTCAATCTATCCCATGCATGTTCGATACGGTTCATGTCTGGAGAACATGCTGAGCACTCTCGTCGAGCAATGTCAATATCCTGAAGAAAGTCATCCACAACATGTGCACGATGGGGGCGCGAATTTTCGTCCATGAAGACGAATTCCTCGCCAATGTGCTGCCGATATGGTTGCACTATCAGTGTGAGGATGGCATTCACGTATCGTACAGCCGTTACGGCGCCTTCCATCACCTCAAGCGGCGTAGGTCGACTCCACATAATGCCACCCCAAAACAGGAGGGAACCTCCACCTTGCTGCACTCACTGGACAGTGTGTCTAAGGCGTTCAGCCTGACCGGATTGCCTCCAAAAGACGTCTCCGACGATTGTCTGATTAAAGGCATATGCGACACTCATCAGCAAAGAGACCGAGATGCCAATCCAGACCGGTCCATTCGGCTTGTTGTTGGGCCCATCTGTACCGTGCTGCATAGCGTCGTGGTTGGAAAGATGGACCTCGCCATGGACGTCGGGAGTGAAGTTGCGTATCATGCAGCCTATTACACACAGTTTGAGTCGTAACACGACGTCCTGTGTCTGCAAGGAAACCATTATTCAACATAGTGGCGTTGCTGTCGGCTTTCCTCCGAGCCGTAATCCGTGGATAACGGTCATGCAATACAGTAGTAGCCCTTGGGCGGCCTGAGCGAGGCATGTCATTGACAGTTCCCGTCTCTCTGTATCTCCTCCATCTCCGAGCAACATCGCCTTGGTTCACTCCGAGGCGCCTGGACACTTCCCTTGTTGAGGGGCTTCTTGGCACAAAGTAACGATGAGGACGCAATCGAACCGCGGTATTGACCGTCTAGGTATGGTTGAACTACCAGACAACACTAGCTGTGTACCTCCTTTTGAATGATTGGAACTGATCGGCTGTCGGACCCCCTCCGTCTAACAGGCGCTGCTCGTGCATGGTTGTTTATATCTTTGAGTGGGTTTAGTGACATCTCTGAACAGTCAAAGGGACTGCGTCTGTGTTACAATATCCACAGTTAACCATCTTCAGGAGTTCTGGGAATGGAGGTGATGCAAAACTTTTGTTGTTGTTTGTAGATGACAAGATAAATTCATCGCACATGGCTACGAAAAGTATGGTGGAAAATCGGTAGGACTGGAGAGTCCTGATCTTATAGTGGCGGATCTGCCTAATGGACAGTCCATGGTAGTCATTACACGATAAACAACTATTGTAGCAAAACACGGTTTATATGCTGAAGTTCCGAAGCAAAATGTAGAACTTACAAAACATGCCACTTCAGAAGGTTTGTTTGCGTACTACAATATTAAAATTGTTTCTGGTTAAGCTAATTGCATTTTCCGTATACTCCAATGACTATTTGTTTGATGAATAATGAAGTACAAGTTTCCATAGATCATATGAAATTTGGAATTTTGGTGAATACATGTGGTATTATATAAATAAAATGAAACCTAATTACAACTTTTGAAGATACCGGTACTTTCTTAACGTTGTGAACTGAAAACCGACCAGTTTTCTCAGTGTTTTCCTATTGTATCTCACAACAAATGTTTTAGTTCATTATAGATAAATTTGGAACAGAATGTATTTCAGAGTGCCGAGTAGTTATGTAAAAATCCATAAATCCCGTTCTTTATGATCAAAACGCGAATAAATGTTACCTTAAAGTGAGGTGACATCGTCTCTTTTGATAGACCCACGGTGGTATCCTAAGTTCTAATTTATCCAGAAACCACAAATCTTCTGCCTTTTTACTAGATGTAGCGCATGCCACTGAAGGAACATCTTCTACTTTTGGGCCATCAGTCTTCCTGCTGTTCTGAATGCTGCCGACCACGGGAACCTATTCATATCAGAATAGCACTTACAGTCCTGAATAATCGGCTGATTGTATTCCAGTTTCTATCTTCTCCTACAGTTTCTGTCCTCTACTACCATGGAAAGACACTCTTAGCTAAAATAAGCCCACTTCGATAGGAGGAAATATTGTACATAATTTGAGGAAGAAATTTACTATGATGTACGTGCATTGCACAAAAGTGAATCGTGGAGGTGTGGCGCTGCAGAGAGATTCTGTAATCGACTGATTAGGTAAGGGATGGTGAGGCTCTCCAAACAATTCTCGAATCAGCAAGGAAAGGAATACTTGCAAAACACTGAGGAAGGGATAGTAGGATAACATATGTGTAAAGACATCAGAGAATTAATTTTCATTTTTTTTAGCATATTCTTTTTGATTTTCACGTAGTCTGTTTTTCACTTTTATACAATTCTGTCCTCTAAAATTATGTTCTGAGAAATTTCTTCCTCAATTTGAGGCCTATGTTTGACATTAATAGACACCGTTTAGGGAGACGTACTTTCCTTGCGATGAGTTATTTAGTTGTGATTACGTAGGCCTTCCCGGCGTAATAAGTCTTGAAAGTCTCTTCGGGTTTGCTGCCGGATCCTGAAATCAACTTGACTCGATATTTCGGCGGTCCCACTGGTCGCCATCTTCAGGAAAATGCTGCCTCTGCTGATGAGTCCCTCTGAGAACTGACGCGAGGCTGCAAATCGACGTCCTATATAGGCCACCGTTCAGTACACGGCGCATGCGCCGCCCATCACGGTTGCTGCCCTCCGAGACAGGGAGATGGCGCCGCCCTTAGTGAAACACTGCTGCAACGATATGTCGCACTCAGGGCCGCACCGAAGAACATTCAGTTTTGATGTGAGACCATACAGGATTCTACGTCTTGCTAAGAGGAAACCCATTGTCTTTGTTGGTTAAATTATCCGCCAACCTAATTTCAGTCGCCTCTTTATAGACACTGGTCCAAAAACCGGAAATGTTGGCAACTACCACAGTTTCATAGAATTTCATACTGTGTCCCTCATTTAAGCAGTGTTCTGCTACTGCCGATTTTTCCGATTGTTGTAACCTCGTATGACGGCGATGTTCCACACACCTGTCATGCACTGTGCGAATCGAATGGCCAATGTAGCTTCATACGAGGCTACAAGAGCCGTAAAAATCGGCAGTAGCAGAACACTGCTTAAATGAGGGACACAGTATGAAATTTGATGAAACTGCGGTAATTGCCAACATTTCCGGTTTTTGGACCAGTGTCTACCAAGAGGCGATTGAAATTAGGTTGGCGGACAATTTAATCAACAGAGACAATGAGTTTCCTCTTAGCAAGACGTGGAATGTTGTATTGTCTCGCATCAAAATTGAACGTTCTTCGGTGCGGTCCTGAGTGCGATATAGCGTTGCCAGCAGTGTTCCACTAAGGGCGGCGCCACCTCCCTGTCTTGGAGGGCAGCAACCGTGGTAGGCGGCGCATGCGCCGTGTTCTGAACGGTGGTATATATAGGACATCGATTTGCAGCCTGGCGTCAGTTCTCAGAGGGACTCATCAGCAGAAGCAGCATTTTCCTAAAGATGGCGACCAGTTGGATCGCCGAAATATCAAGTCATGTTGACTTTAGGATCCGGCAGCAAACCCGAAGGGACTTTCAAGAAGTATTTGGTTTCTCAGGAAGTAGAATTACGCCACTTCGTTAGCCTTATGATCCACTGTTTTCATGTCAAGATCATCGATAATCTCGTTTCAATTACTCTTCAGTAGTAGCGTAATGCTTTGGTTTATTCTCAGTTCATTTTTCCACTCAGCAGAGTGCAAACAGTTTGATCAAAAGCATCTGGACAATTCTACGTAATGCGAAATCGACTACTAGATGTCACCAGAGGCGGATCCCTCAATATAAAAGGAGGTGGGGAGTCCTGTGTTGCCAGCAGAAAAGCTGTAACAGTAGAGTAGGTCGGTCAGGAGAGTTCAGCGACTTCGAATGTGCACCAGTCACTGGACGTCACCTGTGTGACAGATCAATAAGGAACACTGCAACGCTTGTAAATTTACCAGAGTCGACTGTTGATAATGCCATTGTGAAGTGGAAACGCGAAGGAACAGCCACAGCTAAACCAAGACCATGCAGATCTCACGTACCGACAGACAGGAGCCGGCGAGCATTGCGGAGGGTAGTGGTGAAAAATCGCACAAAGTCAGAGGAAGGAATGAGTCGTGAAATCCAAAAGGGGGCCCAGGAATCCTGTCAGTGCAATGAGTGTGCCTAGGGAGTTAAAAGGAATTCGCTACTATGGTCGAGCAGTTCCCCATCCGCTGGACGTTTGTGTTGTCAATGCTAAGGGGCGCTCGAATCGGTGTAGAGAGGGACGCCACTGCACAGTGGGTGTCTGGCAACGAGTTATCTGGAGCGCTGTAATACGCTGGAAGGTTTTTGGTTTGACGAAGTCTGGAAAACATTACCGACCATCATGTGTAGTGCTAGCCGTGAAGTACAGAGGAGATCGTGTTGCAGCATAGGGGTGTTGTTTGTGGTTACAGTGTGATTCCTGTATTCCGCTTAAGAAAACGATGGTTGCGCAAGTGTATGAACACGTTTTACAATATTGTGTGCTGCGTACAGTAGAGGAACAATGCGGAGACGATAATTGTATCACAAGACAATGTACTCTGTTTGGAAGCAGCAACTTTGAGACAATGGTTTGTGGCCAATAACATTCCTGAAATGAGTTGAGCTCCACAAGGTCTGAACTGAACTGAGTGGAACACCTTCGACATGAGTTGGAATATCGATTTCTCCCAAGAGCACAGCGTCCATCGTCACTGCCGTCTCTGGTTTCGGCTCTTTGAAGAAGAATAAATTGCCATTAGTCCAGAGACTTGCAAACGCCTCACTTAAAATATCTCCTGTAGTGTTCCAGCCATAATAAAGGCGAAGGGTGGACACACACCATATTAATTTCCGTAAGACGTACTTTTGATCGGATTCTGTATACTGCAACTGACGTAAACAAAAACAAAAAATCATTTTTGTGGGCCTGTATGTTCTGATATTAGAATGCAATGAAGTTATAAGGTTCGAATTCAAACAACTACATTCTCGGAAATCCATGATTTCAAAACTCACTTTGTACATATCCGGAACGGGGAACAACTCCGCTTACCTTTACATGAGGCTGTCTGTAGCGACAGCCTTCATACTGCTGAACTGTGATGTCATGTGAGAGAGGTGCCTGTGTGTTTTAACTCATGCACTACCAGAAGGCGCCACGGCTAGCATACTATTGCTGGTACTACCATCCTACTGCCCAGGCACGTCTGCGCACCACGTATGCATGCCCATATGTTTCCGCTAGAACACAACCAGCAAGTGCTGTGGCTATCCTACTATTACTATTTGGTCTATTACTAACTGGCGGCCTATGTGTATGCACCCATATGTTTTAACACATGTACTACCAGCCAGTGCTGTGGCCAGTCTACTACAACTACTATCTAGTCTACTACTACCACCTGGTCGACTACATGTGTACGTGTACGTGCGTGTATATTTCAGCTGGTGTACCACCATCTGTCACCCCAGTCGGCCTGCTACTGGTACTCGTCCACTATTATCGGCAAATGTATTTGTATGGGTCTGTATGCTTCAGCCAGTGTCCTACCAGCCAGTGCTGCGATCAGCCTACCGCTACTGCCCTGTGTGCTGCCATGGGCCAGTTTACATGTAAATTCCTGTACTTTTCATCCTGTGTTCTACCCTCTGGCACCATACTCAGCCTGCTAGTACTGTGTGGTCTACTACAATCGGCAAGTGTATTTGTATGTGCCCGTATCTTTTAGCCACTGTTCTACCAGCGAGTGCCACGACCAGCCTGCTGCTATTGCGCGGTCTACTCCAATGGGCCAGTTTACATGTAAATGCCTTTGTGTTTCAGAACATGTACTACCTCCAGGCGCCACGGCAGCCCTACTACTACCTGGACTACTACTACCGGCCAGTGTACATGTATGTACCACAGACGCCACAGTACTTCTGCAGTTCCGGCTGTATGCCCCTACCTACCTGGCCGTTCGCGCGCTGCTTCGACACTATGCCTTATAGTGCAGGCGGAATGCCCTCTCTTCCACAGTACGGTTCTTTTCAACCGGGACCTGACGCAGCCGCTGCCGCTGCCGGTGCCGCTGCCGCTGCCCCTGCAGCAGCCACCAACACGCAAGGCTAGCACCTGAAAAGTACGACGCAGTTCGGAGCTTGCTGGCTGTGACCTTAGTAAGCAGTCACTTCAGAAACCAGCAACAGCAAGCACTTTGAAGAGGACGAAAATTTTGAGGCAGTAGCTCTGAAGTAATGCAACAGTCACTTGTGGTTGACACACTATCATTTTCACAATGTGCTTTTAAAAACTACTGACTTGTTCGTTTTATGAAGACGCGGAGAAAAATATGGTCATGAAAAAAAGACATTATATCTCAAGGCTATCTATCACATTTTCATTTTAGGAAGGTTATTGATTTTACGCTTCCGACTAAACATTAATAAAAACAGTCATGGGAAGAAAAATGAATTTTGAAAGCACACATCTGATGAAAGCAAATATAATGCCTCCTTTCTTTATAATGATAGAAATTATACAATTATTTTAAACAATACTCGAAACAGAGGTGAACTTAATATCCATCTATGATGAACATGAACTTTATTCGTCCAGCAGCCGAAATACTACCACGACACAAAAGGAACGAGTCTGAAATTATTACTATTGATGTATCCGGCGTGGCGTAAAAATTGTGCTCGAGTAGTATTAATTTCCGATCCTATATTTGGTCTCTAAGCTGTGAGAATTTGTCTCAAAATCTATAACCTCTAATACTGCATCACGGAAATGACACATAGTAATGTTTTAAGGAGCATAGAATGTAGTGCGTGAATGCAAATAAATCTAACTCTGAAGTCGACTGCAAGTGAAGTGATGCATTTGGAAGGTTAACAAATTCGTAATAGCAGACTCGGTCGTCACAATATTCACGTTTTTTTTCCACAGGAGCGGAAAAGTGTAGTATACTGCTCGTCCACTGCCACAAAACTGACAGATTCTGATAAGAATCGTCATAGTACAGGACATAGTGAAGTGGAAAAACAGTTGGCCACTAATATTGTGCAACGAACACATTTTACGATTTTTGAAGAAATTCGTCTGTTTCTGTAAATGTAATTTAGTCTTAAGTGTTGCTAAACAGTTGTTATTGTTATACGTTGCATAGCCTTTTTCAGTAAGCAAAACGAAATTTTCTTTTTGTAATATATTTAGGATTTAATTATGAAAGAGTATTAAAATATGTTTTTTCTTCATATATGAAAGCAACACAAAGGCAAGCAGCATAAATGACGAGGATCAGACTGCATCTTATGTACAGTACCATGATTCTCTTTGTACATGTTTAATGCACTACATGATATGAGTAACGTGCTTGTCTTTGGATGGATACTGATACGAAATACCTGCGGGTGTAAAAATGAATGAAAATTCCCTGGAAAAAATGGTATTTGAACAGGCAAAGAGCAGTTACAAAGTGTAACTGTCTCAAAAATTTATCATGTATCCCAACTATGAAAATATTTTTACTACATACGCACAAATAAAGTTTGGGAGTAGGAAGCTTTTTCAAGGTGGTATTCAATTCATTTATTCTCGCACATCGCTCAAAGCTATATAACTACTACTGCAACTACTACTCTCCAAAAATAACTGTTCTTCCAGTTTACAAAACTGGTAACTGAGAACGTACACTAAGTCTATAGAAACTGCAAGTAGGAAATAATGATCCGAAAGAACCCAAATTCAGAGGATGTGTATAACAGCGTACCAGCAACAGGTGAGTGCAACATTCTGAAGCTACACATTCAAGGAGGGAGTTTTAGAATATAACTGACTGAACTACCTAGATGTAGCTGAAGTCGCAACATTAAGTCATGGAGGAGCCCTGCGACCATGATGTAGATCGAGAGCACTTCTTTTATCATTGCTGAAATAGTCGTTTGAAGTGAACAAACCACTTGTCGTTCAACAAATTATATGTCACACGTGTCGGGCGTAGCCGACTTTCAGAATGTCTGCCAAACAAAATACAGAGTCATGACAGAATAAGTGTATAGTATAATGATCACTCAGAGTAAAGATCAAAAAAGTTTTACAAAAACTTTCAACATAAGATATACATAACATACTAAAGATCTTCATACAGAGTATAGCGTCACATATGGTCGTCCTCACCACCAATGATCAAGTAACAGGAGTTGGCGTTACAAAATATAACTCTCAAAAACTTGCCACTAGGTGGCTTGGTTAAATGACAATAATAGCCTTAATAACATTCTCAGCGGTAAATGGACAAACTGGCACGAAAATGGTATTCGAAAGTTATAAAAAAATGTTCCTTTTTGTGAAAATAACTTTCTCAGACATGATTTTTTGTACCTTTCAGTTCATATGTGCCACATATTTGCGGTGTTTAGTGTATTTTCCTATCCACACATTATTTTTTCTTTTCATATGATGTCTGATTTATTATGGTTTGTGTGTTTTGCTAGGTGATGTGATAATAAAGCTGTCATGACTCCCATGGATAAGAACCACTGAAGGGGACTATGACGAAAAATAAGAGGTGCAAAAGTCACTCACTACAGAACTGGATGTCGCACTCGTGAATCCAGTCAGTACGAAAAAAGTTTCTTCTGATAAATATATACACCTGATGTAATGTAAACCGTAATATAAAACAGGTTATGGGAAGGGTACGTGCAAAGAAATCATATGCAATGGAAAAATTTAAAATTATACTAACGTTAAAAACTATTTAGGTCTTGTTGAGCCCACAAAATTGCATAGCATTTAAATAATAATCTAACTGGGTTGATAGGATGCTTGAACTTATTTGGATAGGTCCAAAGTGTAGGAGGGACGAAGGAATCTTCTAGGATAACTTGACCAATAAATAATCAAATATTTGGCAATGCAATATCCCACGTAAAAACAGTAAAGGTACACAACGTAGAAGTTTCACAAAATTTACAAAATTGTTTATAAAGAACTAGAATCTCATGAAAAATATTAAGATTAAAAGGCATACGCTGTAAATTACATTACTGGCCATTAAAACTGCTACACCACGAAGATGACGTTCTACAGACGTGAAATTTAACCGACAGGAAGAAGATGGGCTTTTCAGAGCATTCACACAAGGTTGGCGCCGGTGGCAACACCTACAATGTACTGACATGAGGAAAGTTTCCAAGCGATTTCTCATACACAAACAGCAGTTGACCGGCCTTGCCTGGTGAAACGTTGTTGTGATGCCTCGTGTAAGGAGGAGAAATGCGTACCATCACGTTTCCGACTTTGATAAAGGTCGGATTGTAGCCTATCGCGATTGCGGTTTATCGTATCGCGACATTGCTGCTCTCGTTGGTCGAGATCTAGGACTGTTAGCAGAATATGGAGTCGGTGGGTTCACGAGGGTAATACGGAACGCCGTGCTGGATCCCAACGGTCTAGTATCGCTAGCAGTCGAGATGACAGGCATCTTATCCGCATGGCTGTAACGGATCGTGCAGCCACGCCTCGATCCCTGAGTCAACATTTATTTTATTTAGCGTATGGCAGCTGAGTCAACAGATGGGGACGTTTGCAAGACAACAACCATCTGCACGAACAGTTCGACGACGTTTGCAGCAGCATGGACTATCTGCTCGGAGACCATGGTTACGGTTACCATTGACGCTGCATCACAGACAGGAGCGCCTGCGATGGTGTACTCAACGACGAGCCTGGGAGCACGAATGGCAAAACGTCATTTTTTCGGATGAATCCAGGTTCTGTTTACAGCATCATGATGGTCGCATCCGTGTTTGGCGACATCGCGGTGAACGCACATTGGAAACGTGTATTCGTCATCGCCATACTGGCGTGTCACCCGGCGTGATGGTATGGGGTGCCATTGGCTGCACGTCTTGGTCGCCTCTTGTTCGCATTGGCGGCACTTTGAACAGTGGGCGTTACATTTCAGATGTGTCACGACCTGTGGCTCTACTCTTCATTCGATCCCTGCGAAACTCTGTATTTCAGCAGGATAATGCACGACCGCATGTTGCAGTAACTGTACGGGCCTTTCTGCATACAGAAAATGTTCGACTGCTGCCCTGGCCAGCACATTCTCCAGATCTCTCACCAATTGAAAGCTTCTGGGCAATGGTGGCCAAACAACTGCTCGTCACAATACGCCAGTATCTACTCTTGATGAACTGTGGTATCGTGTTGAAGCTGCATGGACAGCTGTACCTGTACACGCCATCCAAGCTCTGTTTGACTCAACGCGCAGGCGTATCAAGGCCGTTATTACGGCCAGAGGTGGTTGTTGTGGTTACCGATTTCTCAGGATCTATGCACCCAAACTGCGTGAAAATGTAATCACATGTCACTTCTAGTATAATATATTTGTCCAATGAATACCAGTTTACCATCTGCATTTGTTCTTGGTGTAGCAATTTTAATGGCCAGTAATGTAGATGTGTACAGAGAATCCAGGGGTTGGAGAAAAATTTTGACTGACAATGAGAAAAGTATACTTGAACGTAAATGCAGATGCTAGCCGTTCCTGCAGGTTGCGCTGCTGAAATTAACCACGAATGGCAGCTTTGCAGTGTCCTCAGTATGTTGCAAGTGACGGTCGTGGTCAGAATAGTACTGTGTGTACTTATGAGCACATTACGTTGGAGCCAAGTGAATTAGAATGTGGGCAAAACTGTTGATGCTTGCATGGTGTTAGCCAAGGTAGCCGATGCGGCGTCGTATGGAACATTTGTACAATATACAGGGAAAGCGGCGGAAGGCATCATTCGCTAAGTCACAACGCGGGCGAAAATGTGTGCTGAGTGATAGTGACTGGTGGTCACTGAAGGGGATTGTGACGAAAAATAAGAGGTGCAAATGGCAATCACTACAGAACTGCATGTCGCACTCACGAATCCAGTCAGTACCAAAAATCACGAATATAGCTCCGTAAGTTGAGATTTTCAAGGTGAAGTGGAATTCCATAACCGCTCATCAGTGATGCAAATGCCCTTGACATGAAAACGTGGTACCGAAGAGATTAAACCTTGAGTGTGGAGCAATGGAAAAATCTCATTGGGTCGGATGCGTCTTGTTTCACACTACTCCAACATCTGGCCAAGTGAAACACATTTTTGGATGATCAGGCTTCCGCGTGACACAATTTTTGTTCCACAAATTTTGGTGCTGTGTTTCAAGACGACAGGACCCCGTTTCACACAACTATCATCTTTCAGATCTAGTTTTGTGAGCACGTGAATGAATTGTCACATTTCCCTTGTCAATCAGACTCACCAGATCGATCGATATATTATTCGAACTTTGTGGTCTATGCATGTTCGTATCCACCTCCGTCATTGTTACCTAAACTTGGCACTCTTTGGCAGGAAGAATGGTGTAACATTCCACTGAAAACTATCCAGGATCTCTAGTTATCCATTCTGAGAGGCTGTAATTGTTTTGAATTCCAACGATTTTCTATATATTTTTAGTCCAGCCCCTGTACACGGGGTCAACATTAATAAAACCAACTGCAGGGACGGTTTCCTGGGCGGAAATAGATGAGAGAAAGGTCATATGAACTTGTGTCCGTAAATGGATGGTTTGCATGCGACAACAAATCATCCCGGAACGCAGTACAGAGCTGCATCGCATCTACTTCACAGCAGCCGGCCGGAGTGGCCGAGCGGTTCTAGGCACTTCAGTCTGGAATCGCGCGACCGCTGCGGTCGCAGGTTCGAATCCTGCCTCGGGCATGGCTGCGTGTGATGTCCTTAGGTTAGTTAGGTTTAAGTAGTTCTAAATTCTAGGGGACTGATGATCTCAGAAGTTAAGTCCCATAGTGCTCAGAGCCATTTGAACAATTTTTTTGTTTCACAGCAGGTATTCAAAGTAGTTTCCTTGGGATGCACATAGGATACAAATAATGGTACTTTGGCTTACATCATGTTGGTAGGCCACTTGCCTGGAGCTGGTACTAGGGTTCGTCTCAGTATCCTGCAGAAACCGGTCCTTCAAATCTGGTGCACGCACAGTCCGCCGTCTCCCTGCACGTTGTTGTTATTGTGGTCTTCAGTCCTGAGACTGATTTGATGCAGCTCTCCATGCTACTCTATCCTGTGCAAGCTTCTTCATCTCCCAGTACGTACTGCAACCTACATACTCCTGAATCTGTTTAGTGTATTCATCTCTTTGTCGCCCTCTACGATTTTTACCCTCCACGCTGCCATCCAATGCTAAATTTGTGATCCCTTGATGCCTCAGAACATGTCCTACCAACCGGTCCCTTCTTCTTGTCAAGTTGTGCCACGAACTCCTCTTCTCCTCAATCCTATTCAACACCTCCTCATTAGTTATGTGATATACCCATCTAATCTTCAGCATTCTTCTGTAGCACCACATTTCGAAAGCTTCTATTCTCTTCTTGTCCAAACTATTTATCGTCCATGTTTCACTTCCATACATGGCTACACTCCATACAAATACTTCCAGAAACGACTTACTGACACTTAAATCAATACTCGATGATTACAAATTTCTCTTCTTCAGAAACGTTTTCCTTGCCATTGCCAGTCTACATTTTATATCCTCTTTACTTCGACCATCATCAGTTATTTTGCTCCCCAAATAGCAAAACTCCTTTACTACTTTAAGTGCTTCATTTCCTAATCTAATTCCCTCCGCATCACCCAACTTAATTCGACTACATTCCATTATCCTCGTTTTGCTTTTGTTGATGTTCATCTTATACCTTCCTTTCAAGACACTGTCCATTTCGTTCAACTGCTCTTCCAAATCCTTTGCTGTCTCTGACAGAATTACAATGTCATCGGCGAACCTCAAAGTTTTTATTTCTTCTCCATGAATTTTAATACCTACTCCGAATTTTTCTTTTGTTTCCTTTACTGCTTCCTTAATATACAGATTGAATAGCATCGGGGAGAGGCAACAACTCTGTCTCATTCTCTTCCCAACCACTGCTTCCCTCTCATGTCTCTCGACTCTTATAACTGCCATCTGGTTTCTGTACAAATTGTAAATAGCCTTTCGCTACCTCTATTTTACCCCTGCCACCTTCAGAATTTGAAAGAGAGTATTCCAGTCAACATTGTTTAAAGCTTTCTCTAAGTCTACAAATGCTGGAAACGTAGGTTTGCCGTTCCTTAAACTTTCTTCTAAGATAAGTCGTAAGGTCAGTATTGCCTCACGTATTCCAACATTTCTACGGAATCCAAACTAATATTCCCCGAGGCCTGCTTCTACCAGTATTTCCATTTGTCTGTAAAGAATTCGCGTTAGTATTTTGCAGCTGTGACTTACTAAACTGATAGTTCGGTATTTTTCACATCTGTCAACACCTGCTTTCTTTGGGATTGGAATTATTATATTCTTCTTGAAGTCTGAGGGAATTTCGCCTGTCTCATACATCTTTCTCACCAGATGGTAGAGTTTTGTCAGGACTGGCTCTCCCAAGGCCGTCAGTAGTTCCAATGGAATGTTGTCTAATCCTGGGGCCTTGTTTCGAGTTAGGTCTTTCAAACTCTTCACGCAGTATCATATCTACCATTTCATCTTCATCTACATCCTCTTCCATTTCTATAATATTGTCCTCAAGAACATCTCCCCTGTATAGACCCTCTATATACTCCTTCCACCTTTCTGCTTTCCCTTCTTTGCTTAGAACTGCGTTTCCATCTAAGCTCTTGATATTCATGCAAGTGGTTCTCTTTTCTCCAAAGGTCTCTTTAATTTTCCTGTAGGCAGTATCTATCTTACCTCTAGTGAGATAAGCCTCTACATCCTTACATTTGTCCTCTAGCCATCCCTGCTTAGCCGTTTTTCACTTACTGTCGATCTCATTTTTGAGACGTTTGTATTCCTTTTTGCCTGCTTCACTTACTGCACTTTTGTATTTTCTCCTTTCATCAATTAAATTCAGTATCTCTTCTGTTACCCTAGGGTTTCTACTAGCCCACGTCTTTTTACCTACTTGATCCTCTGCTGCCTTCACTATTTCATTCCTCAAAGCTACCCATTCTTCTTCTACTGTATTTCTTTCCCCCATTCGTGTCAATTATTCCCTTATGCTCTCCCTGAAACTCTGTACAACCTCTGGTTCTTTCAGTTTATCCAGGTCCCAAATTCGCACCTTTTTGCAGTTTCTTCAGTTTTAATCTACAGTTCATAACCAACAAATTGTGGTCAGAGGCCACATCTGCCCCTGGAAATGTCTTACAATTTAAAACCTGGTTCCTAAACCTCTGTCTTACCATTATATAATGTATCTGAAACCTATCAGTATCTCCAGGGTTCTTCCATGTACACAAACTCTTTTCATGATTCTTGAACAAAGTGTTAGCTATGATTAAGTTATGCTCTGTGCAAAATTCTACCAGGCGCCTTCCTCTTTCATTTCTTAGCCCCAATCCATATTCAACTACTATGTTTCATTCTCTTCCCTTTCCTACTGTCGAATTCCAGTCACCCATGACTATTAAATTTTCGTCTCCCTTTACTACCTGAATAATTTCTTTTATCTCATCATACATTTCATCAATTTCTTCATCATCTGCAGAGCTAGTTGACATATAAACTTGTACTACTGTAGTAGGCGTTGGCTTCGTGTCTGTCTTGGCCACAATAATGCGTTCACTATGCTGTGTTTGTAGTATAACAATGAAAAAGTTTTATTTGCATG
This sequence comes from Schistocerca serialis cubense, assembly GCF_023864345.2. NCBI lineage: Eukaryota > Metazoa > Arthropoda > Insecta > Orthoptera > Acrididae > Schistocerca > Schistocerca serialis. The sequence continues at coordinate 338,158,455 of NC_064638.1, forward strand.
TATCCGTGAAAACATATTTGCAGTTATACAACAGTTGTTCAAAGAAATATGGATAATGTAAAATATGTGAATACAGTATCATGGACAGATTCTGTATGGCAAGTGCAGCTGCTGCGCGTGTCTCCTTGGCGATTTCGTGAACGTCTCTATGGCAACGCATCTTCGTAGCTCTATAGACGGCTGCTGTTTCAGCGTAAAGCAGTTTGTGCTTCGCATCTGAAAGCTGTCAGTGCCCGAAGTCAAGGATTAACTTAAGTTGATTCAACTGTACGAGTGTGGTAAAGAATAAGTGTATTAAAACTTCATTCATGATGCGGCATTGTTTCACGCATCTCAGTGTTTATGACATCATGTCTCCTGAACTATAGGTGACACGATGATATAATTTTGTAGCTTTATTTAGCGCCATATGTGGATACTGTCTGCGAAATTTATTGCGAATGCAGTTGTTAGCTCATAAGTAATACTCTACTGGCCATTAAAATTGCTACACCACGAAGATGACGTGCTACAGACGCGAAATTTAACCGACAGGAAGAAGATGCTGTGATGTGCAAATGACTAGCTTTTCAGAGCATTCACACAAGGTTGGAACCGGTGGCAACACCTACAACGTGCTGACATGAGGAAAGTTTCCAACCGATTACTCATACACAAACAGCAGTTGACCGGCGTTGCCTGGTGAAACGTTGTTGTGATGCCTCGTGTAAGGAGGAGAAATGGGTACCATCACGTTTCCGACTTTGGTAAAGGTCGGATTGTAGCATATCGCGATTGCGGTTTATCGTATCGCGACATTGCTGCTCGCGTTGGTCGAGATCCAATGACTGTTAGCATAATATGGAATCAGTGGGTTCAGGAGGGCAATACGGAACGCCGTGCTGGATCCCAACGGCCTCGTATCACTAGCAGCCGAGACAACTTATCCGCATGGCTCTAACGGATCGCCGGCCGAAGTGGCCGTGCGGTTAAAGGCGCTGCAGTCTGGAACCGCCAGGTCGCAGGTTCGAATCCTGCCTCGGGCATGGATGTCTGTGATGTCCTTAGGTTAGTTAGGTTTAACTAGTTCTAAGTTCTAGGGGACTAATGACCTCAGCAGTTGAGTCCCATAGTGCTCAGAGCCATTTGAATCGTTTGTAACGGATCGTGCAGCCACGTCTCGATCCCTGAGTCAACAGATGGAGACGTTTGCAAGACAACAACCATCTGCACGAACAGTTCGGCTTCGTTTGCAGCAGCATGGACTATCATCTCGGAGACCATGGCTGCGGTTATCCTTGACGCTGCATCACAGAGAGGATCGCCTGCGATGGTATACTCAACGACGAACCTGGGTGCACGAATGGCAAAACGTCATTTTTTCGGATAAATCCAGGTTCTGTTTACAGCATCATGATGGTCGCATCCGTGTTTGGCGACATTACTGTGAACGAAAATTGGAAGCGTGTAATTTGTCATCGCCATACTGGCGTATCACCCGGCGTGATGGTATAGGGTGCTATTGGTTAAACGTTTCGGTCACCTCTTGTTCGTATTGACGGCACTTTGAATAGTGGACGTTACATTTCAGATGTGTTACGACCCGTGGCCTTGATTCGATCCCTGCGAAACCCTGCATTTCAGCAGGATAATGCACGACCGCATGCTGCAGGTCCTGTACGGTCCTTTCTGGATTCAGAAAATGTTAGACTGCTGCCCTGGCCAGCACATTCTCCAGATCGCTCACCAATTGAAAATTTCTGGTCAATGGTGGCCAAACAACTGGCTCGTCACAATACGCCAGTAACTACTCTTGATGAACTGTGGTATCGTGTTGAAGCTGCATGGGCAGCTGTACCTGTACACGCCATCCAAGCTCTGATTGACTCAATGCCCAGGCGTATCAAGGGCGTTATTACGGCCAGAGGTGGTTGTTCTGGGTACTGATTTCTCAAGATCTATGCACCCAAAGTGCGTGAAAATGTTATCACATGTCAGTTCTAGTATAATACATTTGTCCAATGAATACCCGTTTATCATCCGAATTTCTTCTTGGTGTAGCAATTTTAATGGCCATTTGTGTATTGTACAGCTGTACTGAATTGGGTATAGCGTAATACAGTACATGTGTCGATATCAGGTGCCCGGATAGCGTGGTACTGAATTGGGTATAGCGTAATACAGTACATGTGTCGATATCAGGTGCCCGGATAGCGTGGCGGCTGGGACCCGCTGCACAGCAATCCTATTGCGGGGGGCCGTGTGTGCGCTGTGAGAAGCGGCGGCGTGCGGCCTTCCCAGACGCGGCTATCGCGTGTCGTCATCGCGGCGGCGCTTTGTGCGCGGCACGCCCCTCGCTAAGGAGCTGCGGGGCTTCATTAGGCGGGCTGCTTGTGCTCCAGGGCTTCTGGCGGCCGCTGAGCGCGAACAGCCACCTCACACCGCCGATACGGAATGCACGTAGGTTGCGCACTTCTGCTCAATCAGCAATTCTGTGTCCTCCCATACTGTTCTATTTTTGAAGAAGCGATAGCAGTTAGAGAGGAGTCAGTTTTGGGCGCCAGTACCTATTGCTGGGAATTAAAATTCCAACTTCGAGGAGAAGAAAACGTGACAAAATTCGAAGGTGATTTGTGGGGTACAAAGGGTGGGGCATGAGCTTTCATGTCAGATACTGGTGCGTCATTACACTCTGCTTCAGCATTCCAGCTGCCGTTCAAATGGTTCAAATGGCTCTGACCACTATGGGACTTAACATCTATGGTCATCAGTCCCCTAGAACTTAGAACTAATTAAACCTAACTAACCTAAGGACATCACACAACACCCAATCATCACGAGGCAGAGAAAATCCCTGACCCCGTCGGGAATCGAACCCGGGAACCCGGGCGCGGGAAGCGAGAACGTTACCGCACGACCACGAGCTGCGGACCCAGCTGCCGTACCAGGGGATAAAAATTATTATACGTTACTTTCCAATCTTTCCAGCAGTCACATAATAAGATCATAATGCGTGGATAGTCGTGGAGTATCAGTCTCTTGACAACCAATGACAAATTGTTTTCAGCTGGTGACACGTTTGGAGAAAATGCTGGCCAGGACAACAGTTAAATATCTACTGCATCAAGGTAGATCAGGACAGTACGAGCAATGTGCTGTTACAGCTTACTGAACACAAATGGAGCGTTTGATTTTTTTTAATGAATAACGTTAACATATTTAACATTTATTACGATCAAAATTGCACATAACTCGCTGACGACCATACAAACAATTCTCGTTAGTATCATCCATTAGAGAAAAGACTTCGTTTTTCCTTTATTTTCCTGATTTGAAAATAGCCGCCTTAAAACCAAAATGAAATTACTTTCTCAAGAAAAATATTGAATACAGTATTCCAACCATATCAAAAATGATTAAAAAATAAACATTTTAACAAATAAAATTCAATCTTAATGGCAGTACTGCTCTCCCTTTTGAAATTTCAGTTTCGTTCACCTTGCATTAGGTAGTAATTCATTACCTCTGTTCACACTGACTCACGAGACACAAATGAGTACAACGTAACAAAAAATAAAACCCTTAATACCATACTGCAGTGCGTTTGTTGTTAATGTGAACGATGCAATGTTTCTTCTGACATGTGTACATATCGTATTCATCCGCCGATACAGTGCAGCGATTTTCAATTACAGTGTCGTCCGCTGTATATCGATTATATAATGTGTGCGCAAGTACAGGTTGTGACGCATAGGAACGACGACAATGGAAATTTGGGTCTGCCTCGTGCACGGATTGCCAAAGAGGTTAAGGTAATCGCTCACGTAAAACGGAAATTTGGGTTCGGTCCTGATCCCTTACAATGTTGATGGTTGTTCGCTTTAGCAGCTGTGAATACAATTCACGTAAAACTTTTAAGGTTAAAAGCAATAGCGAAATTGGGAAGTTGTAATGAATAGACAGGAAATTTGTTTCGCAATTTGTAAAGGAATCAACGGCAATCAGATGATATTAATCCTCACAGAATTTACATTGGCACGTAATCAGAAATAGAGCACGGCTTCAATTTTAATAACTTCTGTTTGCGTCTCGGCCACAGCTTCGTCACATAACCAGCGTCATTTATAAACAACGTGACACCAGAGAACATGAAATCGTCCCCTAAATAGTAAAAATGCACGCTTCATAATTCCCTTTTGCACAACACGCAAGCAGTCATGTAGCCCTTAAGTAAATGACTGTATAGTCAACAAAACAACAGGTTCAGCAGTATGATTTCGACGAATCACAGAATGTTGTTCCATCAAAATGATGACAACGTATTATTGCTGAGAGACAATACCGGCCGTAAACCTTCTCATCACCACAGCATCTGCATTTACATTTCATGTATCTGGCCTCCAAAGACACTTTATACGCACCGAGTACCGTGCCACTTTGATACACCGTGCGAGAAGCTAATCTCTCTGTCCAGCGTACCGTCGACCGAGAAAACAGCAGCGCTCTAGCGTGATGCCCCGCTTCACACAACAAGCGCTCTCCTCCTGTCTTCGTCCGTCGGCACTCTCTGTCACTTAGTACCACCGGCTTCCTTCTTTGCTTCCAAAAAATGTTCAGATGTGTGTGAAATCTTATGGGGCTTAACTGTTAAGGTCATCAGTCCCTAAGCTTACACACTAGCTAACCTAAATTATACTAAGGACAAACACACACACCCATGCCCGAGGGAGGACTCGTACCTCCGCCGGGATCAGCCGCACAGTCCATGACTGCAGCGTGTTAGACCGCTCGGCTCTTTGCTTCCAAAACATGTTCTTCCCACGTATATACCAATTCCCACAGGGAAGTTTCACATACCATGGATAGAGTAGTAGCGTCAACCTAGCTCATCGTGCCGTTCACGGAACTATGCCCTATTGCGTTATTTTGTTAAGAGATAAACGTCACGGAGAACTAGAAGATACGGCACATCCACTAGCCTTAACAAGTCAGAAATGCAGCGCATTCTATCCAAACTATCAGCTATGCGAGACTGGGTACCGGGCCTGAATGACGATGACGAATGCGATTTGGCCACGTGCGTCCACCTCGGAACCTCCACACACACAAACTTCCATCGTGCTTCAGTACTAGGAACCGGGTCTCCGATTCCTGAAGAGCATATATCAGTGGACCCTAGAACCAAAGCGTAGTGTGTAGACGTTGTTTCAAAAATGGTTCAAATGACTCCAAGCACTATGGCACTTAACATGTGGGGTCATCAGTCCCCTAGAACTTAGAACTACTTAAACCTAACTAACCTAAGGACATCACACACATCCATGCCCGAGGCAGGATTCGAACCTGCGACCGTAACAGCAGCGCGGTTCCGTAGTGAAGCGCCTAGAACAGCTCGGCGACAGCGGCCGACAGACGTTCCCTTTAACATCTAACCACTTTTACTCTCTCTTTAACGGTTACTCTCTCGCTTCCTCTCTCTCTCTCTCTCTCTCTCTCTCTCTGTCTCTTTCTCTCTCTCTCACGATTTCTCTGTTTTTCTACTTACTTTAATTTCCTTAAATAGCAGAACTTTACGGTGTACTGCTATATGCGACTTCACGTACAACATTTGTAAGTAGGCAGTTTAGGTTTTTATGTGTTGGTAACGTCACGTAGCGCTCTGTATGAAAATCACTGGCTGTGCTGTGTGCAGTCTGTGGCTGGTTGGCATTTTTGGAATATTCGCTATTGTAGTATTGGGTAGTTGGATGTGAACAGCGCGTAGCGTTACGCAGTTGGAGGTGAGCCGCCAGCAGTGGTGGATGTGGGAAGAGAGATGGCAGAGTTTTGAGAGCGGACCATCTGGACGCGTGTCCATCAGAAAGAGTAAATTTGCAATACTGTATATCATGAATTGATGTATATATATACATATATATATATATAAGTCATTATATATATATATATATATATATATATATATATATATATATATATATATGATGACTTATTAAGGTAAATACATTGTTTGTTCTCTATCAAAATCTTTCATTTGTTGGCTAAGCCCATCAGTAGTTAGTGGCTTCAGTAGTTAGAATCTTTTATTTAGCTGGCAGTATTGGTGTTCGCTGCATTGCAGTAGTTCGAGTAACGAAGATTTTTGTGAGGTAAGTGATTCATGACAGGTATAGGTTATTGTTAGTCACGACCATTCTTTTGTAGGAATTATTGAAAGTCAGATTGCGTTGCGCGAAAAATATTGTGTGTCAGTTTAGTGTTGATCAGAACAAGTAAAATCAAATAATGTAAGGGGTTTATAAGCACAGTAATGCACTAATTTTACTAAGGGGAGGTTTCACATTTGGTATAAAATGCAGAGTGAAAATCTCATACTGGAAACATTTAGTAAAGTTTAACATCTAAGGCACATACTCCAAAAAGGAAACAGCAAATAAATAAATGTCGGTATGCACACTTGTCTTGCTGGAGAGAAACCTATTTCCTGATTCAACCTAAGTGACCTGACTATACGGTAGCAAGCGAATACTATGTCTGTTACTTCTGTCACTAATGTCGTTGGACAGCGAAGTAGTGCGTGGCGTTGAGTTTGGCACTCCTGAATTCCATACTCGCTTGTGGGTCGTGGAATCCTGAACAGAGCGAGCAGCAAACGAAAAAGCGGTCTCAGTAGGCTATTATACTGTCGCTAACGAATTTCGATACCTCCTGATAGATATTGCTTTTTTTAAACGACGTATATGGGACAGATGACCTCGCTGTTTGGTCCTCTCTCCCTAATCAGCCAATCTTAAACGATGTATACAACGCTTTTCTCACGTACATTCAAATGCGTTTTTTGAGTGAGAAACCAGTTTCGCAGTCCCTTCTTATACAGGGTGTGAGAGGTGTAAGTGGAGATACTGCTTTCATTCGTACCCGCTTTGGTATGTTAGTTGTTTTTTCTCTGCTTTTATCAGTCTACCAGCAAACACGTCACATAATTTACTATCTGAAGTTTCCTGCAAGGTCATAATTGCATCACTAATTGGACTGCACTCGTCAGTATAGACTAGCCGTTTTCCATTCACGAATCCACACTTCAACGCCTTACCTGCTGTCCAGTGGAAAATGAACATTAATGGCTTATTCTTCTCACTTATACTTGGAGGAACTAACTGGAGCAAGAAACGTTGAAATATACCCACTACTGCTTCAGTTTAACACTACACACAACGGATCTATTTGCGGGACATTTGCATAAATGCCCTAAATTGAAAGCTATGTCAATTCTGCTTGGCCCAATGATTGACATTCAAACATTTAGTAAAATTATCAAATAAAAATGTCTTTTTCAACGGATAATAAAACAAAATAGTGAAAGGTTTGTCTCTTCTTATAGAAAGAATGTTCCGGCTCAAATTTGAATTTTTATAGAACAAATTGGTTTATTCATTAAGCATTTCCGATAATTATAGGAACAAAAAAATTCACTTATTTAAACAAATCTTAACACGTCTGATCTTTACACAGCATTAAATTTGCATCAGATTCCACAATGTGTATTACACACATCTGACTTTCTTTTTAACAATGTAAAATTTAACGTATCTGACTCTTTACAAAAATTATGGTCCCCTACAGAATGGTATCTCTTATTACTACAATTGCCCACTTTTGGATCGGAAGAAAAGGATATTCCACACCTGTATCCATTAATCAACATGCACACACAATTACTGCACCAACATAAGCACAGGAGAAGCGTAAGGATCGAGCCGTTAGCAGTTCCGATATTCACCATACAGTAACTATCCTACGCAAAATTATCCCACCGAAAACCAGAATTACTACACATAAATTCTTCTCATATTTGATAATTCACTTTAATAGCCACTATTGTACTGCTGCCAACTGCCGACACGAATTCACCCACTGAAATACGAAAACCATTCCAAAATTACACATACAAAAGACACACACTCAAGATGAACCACTTACTTTGTTGCAGCCAAAGTTCATGGCAACGATATCAGTTAACTAACCTCTTTGCCCGCTTTGCAATTTTAATTATTCAGAAAATCTCCCCACGTGACTCTACATTCCAATAAACATGAATAAGCAAGCATTATCTTGACTTGGTTTGCTAAAATTCGACACGCGCTTTCACACGAGATATCAAGTGTTCTCAACAAAGGATCCACTTTACTAAATCTTTCAGGATTGCAGATATGTAAGAAAATTGAAAATTTATAGCAGTACTTAATTTCACACGCATATTAAATGTAATAGCACACTTCCTACTTACATGCTGTAGGTCCCTAGTACTCGTGCATCCACCAGCTATAAAATTCCTGATCAGCCCCACGTGGTGAGTGCCAGGTGTAAAACTAAATAAATTGCCACACGCACTTAAATATTTCATTTTTTCTAATGAACTTGCTTGCTCAAACAAATTAGACTAAATTATTCACCGTGAAATTGTTATAAACCCTTAAGTTGCAAATTACTATCACAATGGAAAGCAACAATTTTACATCACCTACTACTACACATTACCTACATAAGTACCCAAAATATTAATATTACTTTACGTCTAGCTGCAAAAAGAAAAAAGTTGTAAATGTGAAACCATTAATCATAAATGTAGCGCATTCCCCACACTTAAATCGAGCATGGCTCGACCCATCTCCGAAAAGCGTCCTCTCTCGTCCAAGTCGTCAGCAGCAGTCTGGTCTCGGACCCACGCTACAGTTCTGCTCGCCTGACCGCTCATGGTGGGGGCGGCTCCCAACCAATCATCAGCTCAGAAATTCCCCGGTTTAAAGTTTAAGGTCAAACCTCCCTTCTACATAATGGGAAGGATTCCGCGTTTTTCCTCCCAAAGATTGAAACGTGAGTTTTGCAGACTATCCAACCTTCCTACACCTCGCTACAGCCAAAGACTGAGATTTCAGAGCTTCCATAATCGCTGCCTATCGACTAGTTGTTCCCTATCGTACACCTTATTCTCTCCCCAAACATTCTTCCTGCAATTGTTTTCATACATTCATTTCTTTCTCCCTCCTCCTGTGGACTCAATAGGATAAGGAAATATAGGAAACAGTGGGCATTCTTAACTTATTCAATCAATAAAAACAGTTCGATTCCTCTGGTCATTCTTTTATAACTTGGTGTTGGTATGCAGACACTGACAGTAAGTCTGTGCTTAGTAAATTATATTATTACGATGAAAAATGATATTATTTCGATCAAACTCGAGTTCTCAGAAGAACACGACGATCAATCGCATTAAGTATTATTACAATGTTAGAGATATAAATGAGAGTTGTCACTGCCGAAGACAAAGGCCACCTCTCATCGTACTACCCCTAATAGCCATAATTACTAGCCTGCATTACATGCTGATATAATGTTGTTCAGTACGGTGTTCTCAGTCACCCCTAACGCCTTCTATGTACACAGAGTAGATAGCGTTACATCTACCTACTTTTTGTTGAAATACTTATCATCAGTATATCCAAATATGTAGCACATTTCATGCTCATTTGATGTGTGTTTTGTCCCACGCCCGGGTTCCCGGTTTCGATTCCCGGCAGGGTCAGGGATTTTCTCTGCCTCGTGATGCCTGGGTGTTGTGTGCTGTTCTTAGGTTAGTTAGGTTTAAGTAGTTCTAAGTTCTAGGGGACTGATGACCATAGATGTTAAGTCCCATAGTGCTCAGAGCCATTTGAAGCATTTTTGATGTGTGTTTTGTAATATATACACGGTCTCGAAATTTTAATGGCCATCAGTGCAGTAACAGATTCACAAGATGTCTTACGTGAATAATGGCATACGTGAATTGTTTACGTAGTCATATTAAAATACATAAGCAAAGACCGCAACATTAGGATGGCTTTTATTTTTCAAATCTGACTTTATGATACCCTTCAGCTTCGATGTATTGCACAAAAAAATGTGTTGTCCAATTTGGATTCAATAGGAAAACTGGAAGGTTACATTTTAAAGAAAACAAAAAATAGGATCTCACTTAATATTGATATTTCCATATTAATTTTGATAACAGAATCTATGAAGTTATTGTGTAAGGAAAATATGATGGGAAACCGTTTTTCTTTTAAAAATCTCCTTCTTTCATGATGTGTCCTATTATGCCATAGAGTTGGGCAGTGATACTCGTTCACGTCTCAAACACCTGCATGTTGCATTTTTTATTTGGTTTCTGCACAAAAAATTACTCGGGTTGGTGAAATTAAATGGGACACCCTATGTGACCAGGAAAAAAAAAGTACTCCGGTGAAGACCCTACGATATGCACTCGTTGCCAGCCACTAGCTTCGCAGCGGACTGAGTGTTCCCTGAAGCCAGCTCTCTGATGAAGCGGACTGTGGGCAGAATTGCCGCAGCTCCGAGCAGAGCACGGGAGGAGCTTTTCCGTTGTAGCTGCAGCGAGCTAACAGGATTGTGGCCACCGCGCCCCCCTCACCCCGTGCCCTCTCACACACGTTTCTCCCCGGCTCCTCCAATTTTCGGGCGCGAGATGCAACAAGCGGAACTGCGCGACCGCATAATGCGCGCACTTCAAAAGGGAGAATGTCCGCTCCGTGCCAGCTAGGGGCAGAGGGCGGGCGGGCGCCGGATCCCACCTGCAGCGCGGGTTGCCGGAGGCGCAGGGGCAGCGCAGTCCTCGTTAACGGGCCGCGCACAACACACGGCCGCGCGCTCGCATCCACAATAAAGCGGCCTCACCGCAGCGCACACAGCAACTACACTCCCTTTGTTTCAGAGGTGTTGCCTTCCCTACTCTCTCTGTCACATCGCATACCTTTCACGTGAGGTACAAACGTGTTCAGCCGCACTTTATTTTCGGAATGCGCTAAGAGCGATAAAGATAAAAAGAGTGTAGCGATAAAAGCAAAAGGTTCTATGAAAGAAAAAAGGAAAAGAGATGGAAATTATGTGTGCTGCAAGAAGCGACTACGAGTTCTGACGCTCTCGTTTAATCTTTATATTCATGGAAGGCGTGAAATACAGTAGAGAGCAATATGTAGCAGTGGCTGACAAACTGTACAATTGCGAGGCAGAGCAATTTATGTTCACGAATGTACATGTCTTTCGTTATTACAGAAAGATGAGTGTAGGGAAACTTCCTCCCAGTATGGAATGGAAGATTTCTTCAGCATCAATTGTTATTATGGTTATAAAAATGGTTCAAATGGCTCTGAGCACTATGGGACTCAACTGCTGAGGTCATTAGTCCCCTAGAACTTAAAACTAGTTAAACCTAACTAACCTAAGGACATCACAAACATCCATGCCCGAGGCAGGATTCGAACCTGCGACCGTAGCGGTCTTGCGGTTCCAGACTGCAGCGCCTTTAACCGCACGGCCACTTCGGCCGGCTATTATGGTTATAGTTTTATTGTTTTTTCGTACCTGAGTCCGTAGACGCTATGAAGCTCGTGAACGAAGTAGTTTCCCTGTGTATACTGTTTATTTTATGTGAAATAAAAGCAGCTTTTCATTATTAGAAATTACCGCACTTCACCCCATTGGACGTTGTCAAGCTACCAGGTAGTAAGAATAACAGTAAGGGATACAAATAAATATAATAAAAAACGTATATGGAAACGTATAAAATACAGATATCACTTATTTACATCACACCCACAACTGTATTAAGTCGGCAGTATAACACGATCTCCTCTTAAATGTGAAAAGAACATTTTTTTTCATCGTATTACTGTTTATCTCGCGTTCAGCGTTACAGACAACTGTAAGCAATTTATTATTATTATTAATTGAAAAATTTATTTTATTGTTGAAATTACTAAAATCCTATGTGGCACTTAAAAAGTATGGGTAGAAATTAATGTTACATACTAAGATGTACAGTCCCTTGGCTGTGTAATAAATTTAAGCTTGTCAGTCAATGCAATCAGAAGACCGTGTCATTTATGTTACATTTCTTGGTACTTGCAAACTCACTAATCAAAACGTATGGATGAGTCGTGGCTAACTTTTGCGGTCCCAGAGCGCGCTTCCCCCCACAACTCTGCTGTTCCAGTCTGCTGTGAGTGAGACGGCTGCACGCTGATGGCTACACACATGAGAAGCTCAGGAAGCCGTGTCTGCAATACAGTGCAGCTATTTCTAAGAGACAAAAAATTGCAGCATATTTTTATAAGAAGCCGTTTCTCACATGTGTCTATTTTCAGCTTTTTATTTTCCTGTCAATGAAATTTTATTACTCAGTTAAATAAATACATTACATAGTGTTAAGACGGGGAGCGGAACTACGAAAAGCCTTACATATAGCCGGCCGAAGTGGCCGTGCGGTTAAAGGCGCTGCAGTCTGGAACCGCAAGACCGCTACGGTCGCAGGTTCGAATCCTGCCTTGGGCATGGATGTTTGTGATGTCCTTAGGTTAGTTAGGTTTAATTAGTTCTAAGTTCTAGGGGACTAATGACCTCAGCAGTTGAGACCCATAGTGCTCAGAGCCATTTGAACCATTTGAACCTTACATATAGGCATTTAACATTACGTTGTGATATGTACAAACTAAGGCAAATTTCGATTTTAGAACGCTTAATAATTCTGGATCTCTAGTTCATGATATAGTTACTAGATCGTAATCTCTTAAATCCGAACAAGAAAAAACGTTTCACACACATTGTTGATGCAAAAACTGAAATAACTTTAGCGACGTGTCTGTGCAGCCGAGAATATTGCTCTTGGTATAACATTTCTTAATAGACTTGCGAATTCCTGGACTGGGCAAACAGGTCGTTCAGTTGGGGGCTCCGCTGTACATTCATCCCCTCAAGTCGGAAGTAATAAGGTACATTAGCAGCGGAAAGGGAAAATGATCTGAAAAATAAATCGAAATCTATCTTCAGTCATGTAATATCTTACAATTTATTTTAGCAATCATAATGAAATATTTCAATTACTAAAACGTATTAAGTCATATCTGGTTCACAAATGACTACCTTTCGTTATGGGAACTGTTTCAGTCCTGAAGTTGAAGCTCATTTTCCCACATGGTCAACTTTTGTTTGATAGCATCAGTCTTGTGCATCAAATCTGTTACCAGATGATTCTCCCCTTGCACTAAGTCACTAAAGGAACAAATTCCTAGTGGCTGCCTTCGGTTGAGATATTGTTGACCACCATTAGTCAGAAAACAACTGCATTGTATGGTTTTTGTGGCTGGGGTTGTAAATATCTTTCCAGCTCATTATAGTGCAGTGGCATATCAAGCACTTTGCTTGGCCTCTAAACGATATGAAAAGTAAGACAATTCCCGTTTGTCATTGAAAGAGTGACTGCTTGAAAACTTCTTTTCTGGACAACTGGATAGACATGATGGTACTCCTAATGCAGAACATAGATCTAATTTGACGCAGATTGGCCTCTGACAAGGCGACTTGAGGCGTAGCGCCGTATACGGATCCTGCCTTGGAGGCGGTTAAGTGGCAGATGTGTCTCAAAGCTGGATTGTGAAAGATGGTTACGCGAGACTGGACGCGCACGTAGTTTATGTATCAGCCGATAGAGGACAGTATTGGATAGGGGATTGTGATTTAGTTTCGATCGTGCCCACTAGAGTGCACTAAAGTAATAGAATGTTTTTCATAAACTGTTCTAGTTTCTTCATAAAGTGTTATTATGTCCTTTTGTGTATGTAAAATGTTATAAATGTGTTTTGGCAGTATGAATGATGTGTGAGATTGGTTTAAGGTTAATGTGAAGATAATTGTTTAACGAGTTATGTAGTGGGATTTAGTGTGGGAACATTTCGAAGAGGTATGGATGTGGACAAAGGGGATTTTTGTAGAATAGATTTGTAAAGTAAGTTTACGGTAAAGGGAAAGTTAATTCAGGTATAAACAACAATAGTAAATAACTTTATGCATAAAGAAAACTTCAGCATATTAGATAATTACGTCGGTAAATAGTGCAGTCGTTAGGTTTAGTATTTTGCGACTGGTTATTGATGAAAAGCGCGGATTGACGAGGGAGAATGTTGCTTTGCTATTGGCTGTTGAGTAAACTGACCAATGGTAAAGCAATATTCTTCGCGCGCCTTTTTCTGCTGGTAGAGAAGACTTAGAGTATTCTAGAGAGGAGTCGGAGCCTAGCCATGAAACAGTTCGGACGTGTGTAGTACCGATCGAAATGATAAGTTGCCGGATCTAGCAGTGTTTCATACATCAAAAGTGTTGTAAAGTGACGGCATGATTATTCCGATGGGTGTGTAGAAATTCCGGAATTTTTAAGTGAATTATGTGACGAGAAAAGACATAAATTCCGCGTGGCGTATTGAGCAGGTCGGTGGCTAAAAACTGTGACTGCATTAGGTACCGACAGACTTAATGTTTGTCGAGCATTCTCAGTCAAAAACAATCCGTATTTTTGTAGCTATTACGTTTTCGGGAAATGCAACACCATAAACTTGCTTAAACATGAGTGAAAGGGATTGTGAGTGACTGTGTTAAGACTAGCACGGGCTTGTCAGTGATACTTGTTCACCTAAGTTTCAGAATATATTAATTAAGGACAAAATTTCCAACCTTTCATTTCGTGTGAAAACTTTCTCCCGAAACGTAGATTAGTGACTTTAATTGCAACCTTGTTCACGTCGAAGTACAGTAGGTTTCGCTCGGCTTCCCTACTGATGATATGCTGAGACAATGTTCACAGGTAGGTGCATGTTCGTCCTGAATGGACGGAAGGAACCGCGCCGCCGCAACCTGTCCACACCTAGCGGCGTCCGGCTGCAGTCTTCATTGTTCGCGCTGTCCTCGCCCCGCATTCCCACTCTCCTCCGCGCTTGGAGCACTAGGCAGGAGCGCGACCGAAGCGCCTGTGCTAGTGAAGCACTGTTTGGTCACGCCTGCTGCACATGAACTATTTATGCACAAGTCAGGACTAGTAGTCCAGTGATGAAGCAGTCCAGCTTTTCTAGCCGTGCAGTGTGGGCGTGCTGTGTGTGTCCACTGGAGCCGGCCGGAGTAGCCGAGCGGTTCTAGGCGCTACAATCTGGAACCGTGCGACCTCTACGGTCGCAGGTTCGAATCCTGCATCGGGCATGGATGTGTGTGATGTCCTTAGGTTAGTTAGGTTTAAGTAGTTCTCAGTTCTAGGGGACTGCTGACCACAGCAGTTAAGTCCCATAGTGCTCAGAGCCATTTGAACCTTCCTAGCTTGGAATTTAGGTATAAATGACTTCTGCGGATTGCATTAGAGAGGACGGTAGTTTCTCGGTGAGAACTTCTACTACCTTATTAAACTTTGTGGCTATTTTGTGAACTTGAGGATAATTTAATCCTAAACCTGTAATCAAATGAACGACTACGTTCATGAGCTCTATAATTTTCGCAGCTCACACCCAGAAAATATCTTCGTCCAGGACTCTCTTTTTAAATTCAGGCTTTAGATATGACAGCGCCTTTTCGTTAACATCTAAGGTTTGTAAGACAACTTTGTTTGACTGCAAATTTTTAAGACAAAAAAGATGGCTCCCTATCATGTCTTTCCTGTAAACGTCAGTGAAATCCTGTCATTGAATATTTTTTCAGCTGATATTTTATCGAACACTGCTTCTTGGAAGACCCAAGTTTAATAGATGACCTAGGCAGCCAAATGGGGATATGTGAGAGAAATCATCCTTTACCAGATTCAATGTAGCTTTCACGTTCTTGGCAGAACCTTTATGGTTCATACTTCTCCAAAACATTTGTGATAAGCTGAGCTATGTACTCGGCATTGTCGCCTTGCTTTTAGTGATTACAAACTCAACAACAAGTGGTTCAGGCTTTGAAACTACGAAGTTGGATTCGTTTTTGAGATTGCCCCAGTCATCACACTACAGATGAAGATTTCTCGCCTCGTCTAGTTGCTTATTTATATGACATCGCATTTCTGTGTACTGCGTATCTAAGTAAGTAGATATTAAAGTAGATATTAGCCCCCCCCCCCCCAAGAACCATGGACCTCGCCGTTGGTGCGGAGGCTTGCCTGCCTCAGCGATACAGAAGGCCGTACCGTAGGTGCAACGACAACGGAGGGGTATCTGTTGAGAGGCCTGACAAACGTGTGGTTCCTGAAGAGAGGGAGCAGCCTTTTTAGTAGTTGCAGGGGCAACAGTCTGGATGATTGACTGATCTGGCACTGTAACACTAACCAAAACGGCCTTGCTGTGCTGGTACTGCGAACGGCTGAAAGCAAGGGGAAACTAAAGCCGTAATTTTTCCCGAGGGCATGCAGCTTTACTGTATGGTTAAATAATGATGGTGTCCTCTTGGGTAAAATATTCCAGAGGTAAAATAGTCCCCCATTCGGATCTCCGGGTGGGGATTACTCAGGAGGACGTCGTTATCAGGAGAAAGAAAACTGGCATTCTACGAATTGGAGCGTGGAATGTCGGATCCCTTAATCGAGCAGGTAGGTTAGAAAATTTAAAAAGGGAAATGGATAGGTTAAGGTAAGATGTAGTAGGAATTAGTGAAGTTCGGTGGCAGGAGGAACAAGACTTTTGGTCAGGTGAATACAGGGTTATAAATACAAAATCAAATAGGGATAATGCAGGAGTAGGTTTAATAATGAATAAACAAATAGGAGTGCGGGTAAGCTACTACAAACATCATAGTGAACGCCTTACTGTGGCCAAGATAGACACGAAGCCCACGCCTACTACAGTAGTACAAGTTTTTACGCCCACTAGCTCTGCAGATGACGAAGAAATTTAAGAAAGCTATGATGAAATGAAATAAATTATTCAGATAGTAAATGGAGACGAAAATTTAATAGTCATGGGTGACTGGAATTCGGTAGTAGGGAAAGGAAGAGAAGGAAACGTAGTAGGTGATTATGGATTGGGGGGAAGAAATGAAAGAGGAATCCTCTTGGTAGAATTTTGCACAGAGCATAACTTAATCATAGCTAACACTTGGTTCAAGAATCATGAAAGAAGGTTGTGTACATGGAAGAACCCTGGAGATAGTAGAATGTGTCAGATAGATTATATAATGGTAAGACAGAGATTTACGAACCAGATTTTAAATTGTAAGACATTTCCAGGGGCAGATGTGGACTCTGACCACACTCAATTGGTTATGAACTTTAGATTAAAACTGAAGAAACTGCAAAAAGGTGGCAATTTAAGGAGATGGGACCTGGATAAACTGAATAAACCAGAGATTGTACAGAGTTTCAGGGAGAGTATAGGGGAACAATTGACAGGAATGGAGGAAAGAAAAACAGTAGAAGAAGAATGGGTAGCTTTGAGAGATGAAGTAGTGAAGGCAGCAGAAGATCAAGTAGGTAAAAAGACGAGGGACAGTGGAAATCCTTGGGTAACAGAAGAAATATTGAATTTAATTGATGAAAGGAGAAAGTATAAAAATGCAGTAAATGGAGCAGCCAAAAAGGAATTCAAACGTCTTAAAAATGAGATCGACAGGAAGTGCAAAATGGCTACGTAGGGATGGCTAGAGGACAAATGTAAGGATGTAGAATTGTATCTCACTAGGGGTAAGATAGATACTGCCTATCTTTATAGAAAAGAGAACCACTTGTGTGAATATCAAGAGTGCAGATGGAAACCCAGTTCTAAGCAAAGAAGGGAAGCAGAAATGTGGAAGGAGTTTATAGAGGGTCTATACAAGGGCAAGGACAATGTTATGGAAATGGAAGAGGAAGTAGATGGAGATGAAATGGGAGATACGATACTGCGTGAGGAGTTTGACAGAGCACTGAAAGACCTGAGTCGAAAAAAGGCGCCGGGGGTAGACAACATTCCATTAGAACTACTGACGGCCTTAGGAGAGCTAGTCCTAAAAAACTCTACCATCTGGTGAGCAAGAAGTATGAGACTGGCGAAATACCCTCAGACTTCAAGAAGAATATAGTAATTCCAATCCCAAAGAAAGCAGGTGCTGACAGATGTGAAAATTACAGAACAATCAGTTTAATAAGTCACAGCTACAAAACACTAACGCGAATTCTTTACAGACGAATGGAAAATGGTCGAAGCCGACCTCGGGGAATATCAGTTTGGATTCCGTAGAAATATTGGAAAATATGAGGCAATACTGACCCTACGACTTATCTTAGAAGCTAGATTAAGGAAAGGCAAACTTACGTTCCTTGCATTTGTAGACTTAGAGAAACCTTTTGACAATGTTGACTGGAATACTCTCTTTCAAATTCTGAAGGTGGCAGGGGTAAAATAGAGGTAGCGAAAGGCTATTTACAATTTGTACAGAAACCAGATGTTATTTTATCTGTATATTGAGCAAGCAGTAAAGGAAACATAAGCTAAATTCGGAGTAGGAATTAAACTCCATGGAGAAAAATAAAAGCTTTGAGGTTCGCCGATGACACTGTAATTCTGTCAGAGACAGCAAAGGATCTGGAAGAGCAGCTGAAAGGAATGGAGAGTGTCTTGAAAGGAGGATATAAGATGAACATCAACAAAAGCAAAACGAGGATAATGGAATGTAGTCGAGTTAAGTCGGGTAATGCTGAGGGAATTAGATTAGGAAATGAGACACTTAAAGTAGTAAAGGAGTCTTGCTATTTGGGGAGCAAAATAACTGATGATGGTCGAAGTAGAGAGGATATAAAATGTAGACTGGCAATGGAAAGGAAAGCGTTTCTGAAAAAGAGAAATTTGTTAACACCGAGTATAGATTTAAGTGTCAGGAAGTCGTTTCTGAAAGTATTTGTATCGAGTGTAGCCATGTATGGAAGTGAAACATGGACGATAACTAGTATTTTGAAGAAGAGAGTAGGAGCTTTCGAAACGTGGTGCTACAGAAAAATGCTGAAGGTTAGATGGATAGATCATATAACAAATGAGGAGGCACTGAATAGGATTGGGGGGAAGAGAAGTTTGTGGCACAACTTGACTAGAAGAAGGGATTGGTTGGTAGGACATGTTCTGAGGCATCAAGGGATCAGCAATTTAGTACTGGAGGGCAACGTGGAGGGTAAAAATCGTAGAGGGAGACCTAGATATGAATGCACTAAACAGATATGGAAGGATGTAGGTTGCAGTAGGTACTGGGAGATGAAGCTTGCACAGGATAGAGTAACATGGAGAGCTGCATCAAACCAGTCTCAGGACTGAAGACCACAACAACAACAGATGATAGCCGATATCTTGAAGATAACTGGAAGGAAGGTCTGATTCTTTAGAAAAAAAGTGGATGTTCTGCCACGAACAACGCTGATCTACTAACGAATATGGCTTTGGAAAAGCTTTGACTCGGCATCTCCTGAAAAAAACCGCTAAGACTAAATATAGGTGTGAAGCTGAAACACAGCTAAAAATTTGTTAAAAATCTTACCTTTAAACCATCCCAAAAAATTAATATTAATAAAAACGCAGCTCTCTCACAAAATTTTGGCGAAAATATTTGAAAGTCAACATCGCTTGTCAAGATCTCAGATAACAACGGCAATGGCTAGTTTGAAATATTAATTTAAAATTGACATAACCTATTTAAATGAAACCTAATCTTTTATTTACTTTAATCTAGAAAAATCTTTTGGATGGATAATAGTAGGTCTAACGTGGCTAAAGCGGCCTTTTTTTTTTCAAGCCCCTACCATAGCCCACCTAATGATTGTATATTTTAAAAATTAGTTGTAGTTACATTCCTTTTAGTACCCATGAGGTCAACAGCTGAGGTTATGTTGCTTCTCACTCAGCCACGTAGACTTTATTGGCTGTCAGATGGACAGACCAGTGTTGCCAAACCCAGTCGACTAAATAATCCACAAAACTGCGTAAATTACCTGAAATTACCAGCCAGTCACTCAAAATTTCATTTCGTGTTTGCAACGATAGCCATAGTACTAATTCTTAGAATGACTGGAATTAGAACTGAGCCGTGGTAGGGTTGCTGATGTCGCCTTTCCAATTCCTGACACCAGAAGCTCGGACTGTCGTGCGCAGTATCTCCGGCTTGAGGCCGCTGAGATTTTTATTCGAGGTTGTTGGTGGGGGACGGGGGCCGTGTTGTGGCGTGGCGAGTTGGGGAGTGGTAATGGAGCGAGGAGGACGGTCTGAGAGCTCAGCTCAACGACTAAGGCGAGCAATTGCGCAAGGTCTTGGGCATGGAGTCCAGAATGTGGTTTCTGGACATATTTGTGGGCCGATTTGAATTCGTGTCTGACTTCGAGTGCCATTTTCATGCGTAGCATGGCCAGCAACCTCTGGAACGTGGCACACCGATGAGAGATTTGAAGCCAGTTTCGCTGTGCTGAATTCTGGTTCCCCTTTGAAACCGGCCATCTTCAGCTTCGATTCGTTCACTTCAGTTGTTTTGATTTTGAGGTCTAAACTGTTATTTTTTTATTGATACCTATAGGTTTGTTGTAATCATCTCGATTTCTTAGCTGATCCATTTCACCACCAGTTGGTTCCTTGAATTGTGGCTGTTGTTTGCTTTTCGTGAGTCGATACTGGCCTTGGTTGTTTGTTTACAAGATATCTTAAACTATGTGAGCCTTTGGTGTTTCCTGAGCCAGAGCGATAGCGTGTTTCCTCTAAGTTGTCATACTTAACTGAAGATGTTAATAAAGCAGGTAATTTTACTTAACTGAAGTCATTACTGAAGGCCTGCCTGTTATCTGTTTGGCAATTTTACTTAACTAAAGATGTCATTAAAAAAGGCCTGCCTGTTTTCTATTGGCAATTTTACTCAACTGAAACTGTTATTAAAGAAAGCCTGGCTGTTTTCTATTTGATAATTTTACATAACTGATGCTGTTATCATTGAAGTTATGCCTACTTTCTATTTGGCACATTTTGCTTAACTGAATCTGTTATTATTGAAGACGTGCCTGTTTTCTATTTGGTAAGTTTGTTTAACTGAAGCTATTCCCTTTCAAGTAAATTAAGAGGTTTCATAATTTGGGTTAGCGGAAACTCTTTTTAATCAAGGCCTACCTCTATTTATTGCCCGATTATTGAGAGCTGATATCTTACTCAATCTTTGTTGTAACTAACTGAAATCGTGATTGCCAAAGGCCTATCTGTTACAGAGGCATTTGAGTCAATAAGGTAGTAACAGGAAACGACACGTGATGGTCATGGGCCCTAACGTTTCACCTTACGTCCCTTTATCCATAATTCTATGTTTCAAAAATAAAAGAAATTATCGATAATGGTTTTAATTAGGAACGTATCATATGGCGACTCCGATTCCACAACTCCAAGGATCGCCTGATTTCTAAGAATCTGCTAATATCAGAGTCGAACTATCACAGCCTCTTGAGCATCGATTCCATGTTATTAAAACGTTTTTGTGTTAGTATGCATCTGACCCTTAACATAGACGAATGTAATGTATTGCGAATACATAGAAAGAAGAATCCTTTATTGTATGATTATATGATAGCGGAACAAACACTGGTAGCAGTTACTTCTGTAAAATATCTGGGAGTATGCGTACGGAACGATCTGAAGTGGAATGATCATATAAAATTAATTGTTGGTAAGGCGAGTACCAGGTTGAGATTCATTGGGAGAGTCCCTAGAAAATTTAGTCCATCAACAAAGCAGGTGGCCTACAAAACACTCGTTCGACCTATACTTGAGTATTGCTCATCAGTGTGGGATCCGTACCAGGTCGGGTTCACGGAGGAGATAGAGAAGAACCAAAGAAGAGCGGCGCGTTTGGTCACAGGGTTATTTGGTAAGCGTGATAGCGTTACGGAGATGTTTAGCAAACTCAAGTGACAGACTCTGCAGCAGAGGCGCTCTGCATCGCGGTGTAGCTTGCTGGCCAGGTTTCGAGAGGGTGCGTTTCTGGATGAGGTATCGAATATATTGCTTCCCCCTACTTTTACCTCCCGGGGAGATCAGGAATGTAAAATTAGAGAGATTCGAGCGCGCACGGAGGCTTTCCGGCAGTCGTTCTTCCCGCGAACCATACGCGACTGGAACAGGAAAGGGAGGTAATGACAGTGGCACGTAAAGTGACCGCCGCCACACACCGTTGGGTGGCTTGCGGAGTATAAATGTAGATGTAGATAGATGTAGATTCTCGTTTTATTGTCGCAGCAGTAGAGTAGATAAAGAAAGGAACAGAATAGAAAGCTATAGAGTGTCTAAAATGTCGGAGCGTCTGACAATAAAGCACCGTTTTTGTATTTTTCATTGAAAACTGTTTAACATTTAAGAATACATTTATCATCAAGAAACACATGCCAGCTGTTTAACACATTCAGTAATCAATTTGATGAATAATCATACTTCAATAATATTCAGGGATTTGTCATGGTTTATAAAGCGTGTCACATTAAAAAGCGCTGACCTAAGGACAATGTTTTTATACCAGGTTGTCACTACACAGATGTTCAACGTAGTGCGTGCATGTGTATGACTGTGTGAGTGCAAGAGAGACTGAGAGTGAAGAGTAGAACTGAGAAATAGTAAAAAGAAAAGAAAGTTATAAATGATAAGCAGCTGTCAGTGACAAGTGCCCTTTGTTGGTGCAAAAAGATGGAGGCTAGTAAGAAAAGAGAGAAAGAAAGAAACATGCTCCTCTCTTCTTTCGTTGCATTCTTAGTAATGAGGCAATGAATGATATAAACAGCTTTAAGTGTATACTTTTAATAACTTTTAATATCGGGGGTATTGTCCCAGGCCTTATTTTAACTGGTAAATTTGTAACGTCCCCTTAGAAAATTATGAATGACTGCGCAGGTAAAACTCTTACGTTATTTGATTTAGAAACAGCTGAGTAAAACTCAACATACTGTCCAGATCGTCCGCTTATAGTGACCTCTCAAAATTCTGGCATTTCTCTCTCCACATCCACCACTGCTGGCGGCTCACCTCCAACTGCGGAATGCTACGCGCTGTTCACATCCAACTGCCCAACGCTACACAAGCGAATATTCCAACAATGAGTCCAACCAGCCACAGACTGCACACAGCACAGCGTGCTGTATTTTCACACAAAGCGCTACGTGGCGTTACCAATATAAAAACGTAAACAGCCTACTTACAAATTATACATTCTAGTAAAAACTTTAAAAGTAAATCAAAAAATGCACAGTTTTTGCGTATTTAAAACTGCTTTGGGCAAATTCGCCGGGAAAAAATGTCCACTTATAAGTGTCCTGCCTACTGGGCAGTTGCCCAGCCCACATCACTATTCCAGTGGCCTCCACTTACATTTCTCTTATGTGTACTAGAACCATGACCAACCGTTTTCGGAAATCCATACAACGATTCTCCTTTTATATCGATTACGCACAGAAAAAGGTTTTGAAAGTGGAATGTTTCCAGCGCAGAGATCCCGGTTTCGGACATTTTGGGCATCCATCTGTCCAACTTAAGCAGCACACTGTGCGTCCAAATCGCGGCCTATCAACGAATTCTTTGTGGCACGAAAAATAATCGCTTTAGTGCGCCATCGACAATGTCGGCGCGGTCACTTTCGAACACGCAGGCCTGGGAACACGCACCATACAAATCTCTGAACTACTATTGGCGGAAGATGTTACCGCGGCTTTCCACCATATGGCACTGTACTTGACCATTCTTTGGAACACTGTTCCAAACATTCTCCATTCTTAACGCGTAGGACAGATCACCATCGATATCTATCGCCATGTGTCATATACTGATCAACAGGTGCCACACAGCCATTATATAGGACGTCTAAGAAAGCTGTTTTGGGTACGGCGAAGAAGGCTGCCACAGGTCTGGGTGTCTTCTGCGATGCACCATCAAACTGCTGACCGCTGCCGTGGCGCCTCCTACTCCGACGACAGTTCTACCAATCACCCACGCATTGGCGCTCTTCTCTGTCCGCTGACAGTCGCCAGCCACACCACATACCGGACACATTTGCTGCCTCTACCGGCTGGGACGACTGGCGATCTCCTATCGGCCGATGATACGAACGTCACATCGCTCATCGTTTCTGCGGGGTCTTCATTCCAAACCGCCGTGAGTCCCACCCATCTTCCGACACAGAGGGATGGACGCGCAAACAACATTCACCTAAACTGCCCAAGAGGAGGCGTTGTACGGTCTCAGAAAGAGACAGCTCCCTCATCCGCCCCCTTTCGCTTCTGAGGCACCGTCCATCCAAACGAATCATCGGAGAACCTGCACGACGACAAGATCTAGATAATAGATCTAGACAATAAAAAATGTGTTTTGAATCCGAAAGGCCGCGGGATCGAATCTCGATCGGACCACGGATTTTTCAGTGTTCGTTTTAATCTACACTTCACCTCTCAGATATATGAGGCGTCGCCAGAAACAACACGTGGTTCGGATTCTGGGTTAAACTGTAGGTTCTGTTGCCTCGGTTGGATAACTGGAGTAGGTAATGGACACACAAGCCGTCAATAGAAAGACTTATAGCACCAGGCCATTGAGCCACATAAAATTATTGTTATTATATCGTCTACGTGCATAATTTTGTACTGCAATGTCAAAGTGCGATTTCGACTCGCACCTGTCCCGTTTTTCTAACAAGCTGTCGAAATATGATTTCCGTCCTTTCTGGCCGAGAGGAAGCGCAAGTGTAATAAGACAGGACCAATAAAATCAAACGAAGTACTATGCCCCAATACTTAACGACGCAGTTAGCGACGCAAAACCGACGGTGCCGAGATACCGGGCAAGGAGGCCGGCGTCGGCCCACAGTGCTGCACTCCACGCAGAACCTCCTCCGAAGAAAAAGAAGAAGAAGAAGGAAGCAGAGGCCGCCCCTTACATTCTCTCGCCACCAGTTTACAGGCAACACGCGCCTCCGACACGCCAGTTTTCCGTGCTCAATGCGATTAAAGAAAATGTGCCACCCTGTGCTGGGAGGGAAGCGAGCAGCAGCGCAAAACGCGCACCGCGTTCCTTAGCCGCTTCGGAGTGTTTCGCGTTGTGAAACGTCCTGCCTCCTCCCCCCACCAGCTGCCATCAATATCGAGTCCTCCGGCTTCGCCGCCACCCCCGGCAGCCACACTTTGCCGACGTAATAGCCGCGTCGCTTAAGAGCCTCTTCACAACTCGCATCAGTGGCGCGCGCTGTAATTATCCTGCTTGCGAAAGCTCTGCCTTCCACCCCCGACCTCCTCCCACCAGCTTCCGAGTAAATATTTACCCGCAGCCTTTTCGTCAGAGGCACATCTTAGCGATGTTACACTATGTGAATGGGGTTTCTTTGAAGCCGCCGGCGGAATGAATTTACGACTCCTTTTTTTCCATGGCGTACAAAGATCTACGTCTACTGAGGACACCATCATGAAACTGGCATTACAAATAATACGAGTCAAATTTCAGTACCGTCAAACAAGATCCATTCTTCCTTTCTTTTCCCTCTCTAGTATGGCACCACCTTTTATTATGTTATTTGGCATTGTGAACTCCTGTCCTTCCTGACGCCACGGTAGTCAAGATTATGTAAAGGGGGTGGGGGGAGGAGGAAGTTCTGCCACCGTCTTGTAAAAACACATTTCATGTTGAGAAATCACCCTGACTAAACTTTACATTTTGGTATTAGGTATTACCTGTGAAACTCAATTTTCATCTTTTTGTTAAACTAAAAGAACTGATATTCCTTTCTTCTTCTTAGAGTATCAGTGATATCACGTTGTAGTACTCCTATAGAGTTGCAGCTGTAGCGGCGCATCGAGTTGCAGCTGTAGCGGCGCATCGAAAGCTAAGTACTAATTAATTGTTTGTGTATAGTGTTTTATTTAGGAACTTTAGTAGTCTGCAACCGGTGTTCTTGTTGTTTTCTGGTTAAATAATTTCAAAAGAAATTTTTGGGAACTGTTTCCAGTTTCGTTACTGTGTCACTAGACGTTTGATTTTCTTTCTGTGTTAGTCTTTTGTTGTATTCTCATTTGCTGTTGATTAATACTGTTAATAATAGTAGTTACTTCCCTTGTAGAGTAAGTTTGTGATTACTGTAGTCAGTTTTTTGACATCTTCTTATTGTACTAGCGGAACTTAGATAAAGTAGTTTTCTTGTTTCAATAACTGTAAAATTTTACCATGAGTGAGAGGTGTGGGATTTGCCGTAGGTTCGTGAGTAGTGGATTGCGGTGTGAGACTTGTTCGAAGTATTTTCACTAGGGGGAATGCAGTGGGGAAGCCAGTGGGCATTCTGGTGAGATCCTCTCCCGGAACTGCAGGTTATGTAGCAAGAGTAAGTTGATGGAGGAGCAGGAGCTTAAGATCTGTGCCCTTCAGACGCACTTGAAAAACGCACAGGAGGAGCTGGATAAGATGAGGAGGGAGAAGGGGGTTGGGGAATGGGAGCTGGCTGTCGGCAAGAGATCTGCTAGGAGAAGAAGATTTTCAGATGGTTTTACTATTGGTGATTGCAATAGATATGACCAACTGTCAGAGTCTAGTGGAGAGGAATCTCTAGTAGCTGTAGATGTAGGAAGTATGCAGCAGACCTCAGCAGTTACGGTGGCTAGGACAGTTGCAAAGTCTAAGAGAAAGAAGAAGGTTCTGCTGTTAGGTAGATCTCATGGTAGAGGTGTAGGCCAGCAGTTGCAGGAAGTGTTGGGGAGTGAGTACCAGGTCACCAGCATTGTGAAGCCTAATGCAGAATTGGCTCAGGTGACTGTTAACGTAGGGGGGCTATGTAGGGATTTTACTAAAGAGGATCAGGTAGTGATTGTGGGTGGGGCTGGTAATAGTATTGATAGGGATGGGGAGTATGACGTAGATGGTGACCTGGAAAACATAGCCACTCAGACCGGCAACACGAATGTGCATTTCGTGGAACTGTTTCAGAGTCACGATCGGCCTCATCTTAATACAGCCGTCAAGCGTAATAAGATGAGACTTGGGGGTGCGCTGATGACAGAAAGCATGAGTCACATTTCAGTGGTGTCGGTGGAGTCTATCAACAGGACGGGTTTCACTAGACATGGCCTGCACCTCAACAGGTATGGAAAGGGGAGGTTGGCAAAGCTTATAGGTGACAGCATAGGTGGGGGGTGGTGGGATCACTCATGGGAAAATTCCTGTACTAGTGGGTGTTAAGAGCTGCACCTTTTTTAGTTTGAAGTCAGCTGATAGGTATTCCTGCTTAAGGGAAGTCTCTAACAAAGAAACCACTTTCGACAAATCTTAGGTATCCGAGTAATGAGGGAATTAGTATATTTAATCAAAATATACAAGGTATTAGAGATAAAGTTAGTGAACTGCTTATAGATGTTGACTCTGAAATTATTGGTATATCTGAACACTTCTTAAATAAGGAGATAATTCCGAGGCTTCCTTTACCAGGATACAGGTTGGCTGGCAGCTTTTGTAGGAGCTCTTTGCGGTGTGGGGTAGTAGCCATGTATGTGAAAAACGGTATCCCATTTGAGTCAACTGATGTTTCAAAGCACTGCACTGAAAAGGTGTTTGAATGTTGTGCAGGTGTGATTAAATTTAGTGGAGTTAAACTTCTAACTATTGTTATTTATAGATCCCCAGATTCCGATATCACAACATTTTTGCTAAAGCTAGAGGAGGTTCAGGTCGAGGATATAGAATCAGAGCGTAGTGGGAATGTCCGTGTTACTGATAAGTCGCATATATGTACAGTATTTAATAATCACTTTCTGAATATAGCAGGTGAACTAAATAGAAACCTAGTCCCAACAGGGAATCATATAGCGCTCGTAGAAAAAAGTGTTCCGAGACTGTTACCTGAAATGCTCCTCCATGATACTGACAAGAGGGAGATTGAGTTAATAACTAAATCACTAAAGACCAAGAACTCTCATGGATATGACGGGGTATCTAGCAGAATACTGAAGTATTGTTCTATGTATGCTAGCCCAGTACTTAGCCATATCTGTAACTTTTCCTTTAGGAGTGGTCGGTTTCCTGACCGATTGAAGTATTCGGTAGTGAAGCCACTTTATAAAAAAGGAGACAGGGATAATGTTGACAATTATAGATGTATTTCTCTCCCATCGGTGTTTGCTAAAGTTATCGAGAAGGTTGTATATACAAGGTTACTGGAGCATTTAAATTCACATAATTTGCTGTCAAATGTACAGTTTGGTTTTAAAAATGGTTTAACAACTGAAAATGCTATATTCTCTTTTCTCTGTGAGGTTTTGGACGGATTAAATAAAAGGTTGCGAACGCTAGGCGTTTTCTTTGATTTAACGAAGGCTTTTGACTGTGTTGACCAGAAAATATTACTGCAGAGGATGGACCATTATGGAGTAAGGGGAGTAGCTTACAATTGGTTCGCCTCTTACTTTAAGAACAGAAAGCAGAAGGTAATTCTCATAATATTGAGAGCGGTAGTGATGTTCAGTCCCAATGGGGCACTGTTACGTGGGGCGTTCCCCAAGGGTCGGTGCTGGGGTCACTGCTGTTTCTTATTTATATGAATGATATGCCTTCTAGTATTACAGGTGATTCAAAAATGTTTCTGTTTGCTGATGACACCAGCTTGGTAGTGAAGGATCTTGTGTGTAATATTGACACATTATCAAATAATGTAGTTCATGAAATAAGTTCGTGGCTTGTGGAAAATAATTTGATGCTACCGTCAGTACCTCGTCTCCTACCTTCCAAATTTTACAGAAGCTCTCCTGCGAACCATGCAGGACTAGCACTCCTGAAAGAAAGAATATTGTGGAGACATGGCTTAGCGGTGTGCGCTGATATGAAACTTCCTGGCAGATTAAAACTGTGTGCTGGACCGAGACTCGACCTCGGGACCTTTGCCTTTCGCGGGCAAGTGCTCTACCAACTGAGCTACCCGAGTACGACTCACGCCCCGTCCTCACAGCTTTACTTCCGCCAGTACCTCGTCTCCTACCTTCCAAACTTTACAGAAGCTCTCCTGCGAACCATGAAGGACTAGCACTCCTTAAAGAAGGGATATTGCGGAGACATGGCTTAGCCACAGCCTAGGGGACGTTTCCAAAATGAGATTTTCATTCTGCAGCGGAGTGTGTAGGAGCATGAGTCGTGCTTGGGTACCTCAAGTGGTAGAGTACTTGCCCGCGAAAGGCAAAGGTCCCGAGTTCGAGTCTCGATCTGGCACACAGTTTTAATCTGCCACGAAGTTTCATATGAAGCTGTGAGGACGGGGCGTGAGTCGTGCTTGGGTAGCTTAGTTGGTAGAGCACTTGCCCGCGAAAGGCAAAGGTCCCGAGTTCGAGTCTCAGTCCGGCACACAGTTTTAATCTGCCAGGAAGTTTTATATCAGCGCACACTCCGCTGCAGAGCGAAAATCTCATTCTAAAAATGTTTAGAAAACATGGTTCTAAAATGCGTACCTAGGGAGCTATGATTATTATTTCATCTTTGCTACTGTGGAGTACGACTCTTGTACTCGCAGCTCTTAAAGTATGCATTTCAGAACTCATGTTCGGTAGACAGTATGTGGTGTTGTTTCAGCCATATTACCTCCTCCGAAAATATGGAAAGCAAAGGTCTTTGCAGTAGAAGAGATTTGTATTGTATTGTATTGTATATTAATCGGGGACCTAGAAACGACGGAGAGGCTCCGTCCCCGCCGCAGCCGCAGTGGTCCACAACCCCACGACGACTTTCGGAGTCCACTTCACCCCTCCGCCGCCCCACGCCGAACCCAGGGTTATTGTGCGGTTCGGCCCCCGGTGGAACCCCCAGGGAAAGTCTCACAGCAGACGAGTGTAGCCCCTATGTTTGCGTGGTAGAGTAATGGTGGTGTACGCGTACGTGGAGAACTTGTTTGCAGAGCAATTGCCGACATAGTGTAACTGAGGCGGAATAAGTGGAACCAGACCGCATTCGCCGAGGCAGATGGAAAACCTCCTTAAAACCATCCACAGACTGGCCGGTTCACCGCCGGGCGGATTCGTGCCGGGGACCAGGCGCTCCTTCCCGCCCGGAAAGTCGTGCGTTGGACCGCACGGCCAACCAGGCGGGGCAGAACAGATTTGGTTCACAGTACCAAAGGTGAAGAATTGATTAAAGCTCTTAAGGTTGGATCCCATGTTTACTAGTCTCTTTTCCTTCGAACGATCCTTCTTGTCACATCCCCGAACACTGACCATTCTCCTAGGACACCTAGTATGGACTGTCTACAAATTAGCGATTCAGTTGTGCACTCTTGCTCTAATCAGTCACAGAAGCATGGATTATTCATAAGAATTGTCTAGTGGACACATAAATAAATGAAAATATTTTAAATAAAGTAGATAAGGAAGGAACAATCCTTCACGTTTATGATGTAGCCTAAGCACAGGATTAAAGGTTACTATCAGTCTGTTCGTATCAAACATACGCTAGTCAGTAGCCACTCAAACCTCAGTACGACCTTACCCAACCAGACACCAATTTCAAAAGACCTTGAACCATGCTCTGCTTGCCTCGTTAGCACTTCCACCATGTGACATACTATCACAGTCAGGAAGCGTCTTGGAACTACGCCGGCATCTCACGAGTACATGATTTAAAATTTTCATGTATTTCAGTCATATGTGTTGTACAAGTTTAGACTATTTTCAGACACATATTACATGATTACACATTAAACATTATACAATAATGAACTGTTATTTATATTGTATACGCCGTACTATGCTACTAAAAAAACAATCTTGCAAACATAAACTTATAAAAAGTCTCATTAAAGAAACATAAAAAATGGAATAACAGTACAAATCATTCATGCTGCTGTTAATCTACCGTTTATATGTGGAGAGCTCTATTACATACCACTTAAGTAAATTATTTGTAACAGTTTTTGTGTCTGTTGTTCTCTCCGGGAGTGGCAGCAGCATCGTGTTTCGATACTAGTACTGCTGTACTATCTTTAGTGTGGCGGATATAGTTTCTGGCTGGGCGTTGTGTGACCAGTCGGTCGGTGGGCGTAGAGCAGGCAGGAAGTCTCCGTCGCGCGTACTATGGTCGGGGCTGCTGACGGTGTCCACGCGGTATTGGATGGTGAGGTGCTGCTTGCGAGTGCTACGAAGTTCGTCGCCCACCGATCTTGGACATGAAAGTTGAGTCCTCACTTAACCTACTATCGAGCCTCAACTGATTACATTTCTTCGTTTGATCCTGGTTGTCGCTTTTGGGACATTCCCGCGAGCAACAACGTGTGTGTATTTAAGTCGGCTAAGTTTCCAGCCGTCTTCCTGTGGAGTTTAACTTAATTTATTCCCTGTTATTGAAGTTGACCAGCGGTATCTTCTGCCTTGCGGCCGTTGACGTTCCGGTTACTTGCCCTGGTGGTTGACATAATTGTCGGCAGTGTATTTTCCTAGTCGTGTTGTTGCTGTCCAGCGCGGCGTGTAGTTTGACAGTTGAGGTGTTGGTCGTTGTGGGTGCCAATATTCTGTGTGTCGTTGTACTGAAATCTTGTGGTCGTTTTGCTGGTTGCGTGGAGTGGAACTGATTTCGTTGATTGGTCGGTCGGCTGTCTGTCGGTTGTGTTGCCTTCAGATTAAGAAGTTGTTGGACAGGCTACCTGTCTCACCTAAACGGGCGTTAGTGTTACAATCCCAGGCCGATCCTTGGAAACTTCTGAGCGCCGTTCCTTGTGTGTTACATAGTAATTTCCATGTTTGGGTTTTAGCTATTTGGTTGATGTGTGGCCTTCAACCGAGTATCAATACCTCTTAAATTAATGTTCTTGTCTTGCCCTTAAGGCACGAGATTGTTATTCATTGATATGGGGCCTTCAGCCGAATTTGACATGAGATGTTTTAAGATAAGGCCTTCTGCCTTTTAAATTGAAACTCTTATTCTAGGTCTTAAGCCGTTAAACATATTTTATTGATATGTGGCCTTCAGCCAAGTATTAATATTAAATTAATGTTTGTTATGCTTTTGTATGGAGCCTTCAGCCGAATTTTGAATTAAATGTTTTAAGATGAGGCCTTCTGCCTTTTGATTGAAACTCTTCCTATTGCTTAATATGCGACCTCCAGCCATGTTCCCTTAAAATTAAATTGCTAAGGCCTTCAGCGTTTTTAGATTGAAGATTTAGAAAATATTCTTGGGTGAAACCTCCAGAAGAATCTCGTATTTCAATTATTTGCTTAGGCCATGTGTCTTGGATTTTGAGCGTGGCCTTCAGCAGATCTAAAGTTAATCAAAGGAGTTAGATTAAAATGTTGAGTGTTTTGCATCCTTGTTGTAATATTGTGTATTGATAAATGAAGTTTGTATGTTGAGTGCAACTGACACCAACTTATTTTGGCCCCTTTCCACAACCTAATCCGCTCTGTCCTGCTAGCCCACGCATTTCACAAATAGTGATTAGATAATAAAGGACTAAATATAGCTGAAGCGGTTATTAATACCTGAGATGACTACTCATACCTGCGGTTGCCCCACCTACAAGATTGTTTTTGAAGGCAACCAATAGATATTAAAGATAAGTACAGTGATGCTCTTGTTGGTGACGGATGTGATATGTTTGCAAAAGTACCTTAGATTGTGTATAAATTGACAGACAAGGCAGCCAGAACCCGCTATTGTGGCGTAAACCCTGCTGTCAAGTGAGGATGTGTCGTTAAAAGTGTGAAGAAGAGTACAGGTGTTTACACTGAAATAACGTATTCCAGCCAGCTCGTATCAACATCGGCATATTTATGAGTTTGTTCTGCGCCGTACCCACTTTATTCATATTTTAAAGAGGTTCTGTTCTGAACGTAAATGACAGTTCTGTAAAAAAAATAGAGAGACGTCCATGCTTCAATTACTCAGCTAATAAGGAGATGATAAAAACATTAACTACTTAACAAAATTATGTTCCTCTCTGTATACCATTATTTGCCGGAAACCTTGTTTCGATATCTAGAACTGTTTAGGATGTGAAATATAAATTCGGTCGTTATTTCTACAGTGACATGACACATTCACAGTCTTACTTCAGATAGTTAGCTCATTTAGTCGCTAGGCGACACGCCATTAGCATAATGCCAGTGAAGACTCATAGTAAAGGGTGTCCATTCATTGGCGTACCAGTCGCAGAACTACTAGGTGGTAATGTTCACTCAGCATCGTTTCCCTAAGTGTGTTTTACAGGAGAGTCCGCGGTCATCTCTACGATCCAAGATTTTCCTGTTCTACCTATGGACTCGTAGACTGGAGCTAAATGGGAGCCTATGGGTTATTCGTTCCCGTGCCGTCCATCAATCCATCGAATTCCGTGTCTTACTCTTACTCCGTGTCCACTTACCTTTGGTAGGGTAAGTGTGGTCACAGTCAACCCTTGTCGTCCTTCGTTGGAAATGGTAAACTTGTAGTGTATGAAATTGTTTCCATGCGAAAACCGCATTGTCTCATACAAGGAGAAAAACAACAGTAATCAACTGTTCGCCAACGTCTGAGCTCTCTTGTCGATAAAATACTAGCAGAGCAAATAATTTCACGGCTAGGAGTGAAGACTTGCCCCTCAGGTTTGAGTTACAGGGCACTAGCGTGTGGTTGCAACCTTGGGTGCAGTGATGGGTAGTGAATGAAAGGTGACTGGGTGTTCGAAACTCGTGTCTCGAGGTTAGCGTTACTGCCTCTAGATCACGGGCTTTGTGGTTCGATGCCCGAGCGGTTCGGTGATTTTATCCACTCAGGGATTGGATGGTGTGACGGCATCATCATCATTCCACAGTCATCGACGCGTAGGTAGCCGAAGTGGCGCCAAGTCTAAAGACTTGTAATTCGCAGCCGAACCATCCCAAATGGGGTCTGTTGGCCAAGAATATCATACCACTTTTTCTTTTCATTGGCTGACTGCCCAAGAAACCATAGCTGAAAGAAAAGAGAATTTGTAGTAGTGAATGTTGCATCCTCTCATTACCTGCACTACTCTGAGAAGAGACTATTGAAACAGTTTTGTAGAATTTTGTTCCTGCATGTGAGACGATGGGCTGTAGTTCCTCTTCTCTCCCCAGGGAACGGGAAATGGAATGTTAACATTAATAGTAAATTATCTATACAGTAATGAACGGGTGCAGCCTGACTTATTACCTCATGTAAAAGATTTTAATAGTTGCTGTTTAGGATTCAGTTGCCAAACATTAATCAGCAAATTAAACACAGTAGATTGGTAGAGCAACTAGTGAGTTTGCTGCATTGTTACCTACTTCTGTATTCACCACATTGTGACAATGATTTTACATTAATCTAATGTGGCAGTAAATGTGAAAATCAAGATCTTACTGCAGTGGCAGCACCGGTTTCCGTTAGATCAACGAAGTTAATGCTGACGAGCTTGGCTCCGGGTCTACCGTGCTCAGTTGGCAAGCGGGCTGTACCCTACCCTCATGAGGCCAGTTGAGCAGCTTGACAGAGAAGCAGCGACTCTGCTCACGAAAGCTGACAACGGCTGGGAAAGTGGTGTACCGAACACGTATCAATCCATATCCGCATCCAGTGACGTCTATAGTCCAAGGATGACACGGCGGTCAATACCGCTGGGCGTTCAGACACCTGTTCGGATGAAGTTTAGTAAATGTGGAAAGATGTATGAGATACCTGCGGTGTAAGTCTAGGTGCGAGAAACAGGGGTGCCATTTTGGGCTGTTATGCGTACGATTACCAATTTTGTAGATCATCTGGGACCCTGGAACAGCACCCAGCGGACGTCCGCTGGTTTCTGCTTTACGTGACCTCCTCATGTCGTGCAAAGTGCGTGTGCTTAGCTTGCGCACCGTGGTGACAGCCAAATGCGCAAATACAATGGCGGTCGTACTGCGTACACAAGGTATAAAAAGGAAGTGCTTTGTCGGAGTGGTGATTCTTGTGAACCGGTTCACGACGTGATTTTGGCCACACGACAATAATTAACAGTCGCTGAACACGAAATGGTACTTGGAGCTAGACCCATGTGATATTCCTATGTCAGAATTTGTTAGGGAAGCCAATGTTTCGTGCTCCATAGTGTCAAACGTGTGCCAAGAATACGAAACTTCAGGCATTACCTGTCACCGCCGACAACGCAATGGCCGACGGCCTTCGCTTGGTGACGGAAAGCAGCGGCGTTTACGTAGACTTGTCAGTGTTAACAGACAAGCAATACTGCGTGAAATACCGCAGAAATCACTGTGGGACGTAAGACGAACGTATCCGTTAGGATAGCGCTCGTAACGTAAAAAGATATCTGGCAACTGATGACACACCTTATATGTTGCATTATCAAGAATGCTAACTCTTCTATCACACAAGATATTGAAGGAAGTACTTTTTTTGCGCAACGGTTCATTTCTTTTGAAGGCATTCGAAAGGTGTGAAAGATGAGCGCAGTAGTGCGCTTGTTTGTTTGCTAAAGTACCCTAGAAATGAGTATAAATTGACAGGTCAGGCGGTCAGAACGACCTACCACGATGAAAACCGTGCCAATGACGTTAATGGGCTTTGGTAGCAACGACTGATGCGAGTACCTTTGCCGACAGCGCTACAGCGCCCGCAGCACATCTCCTGGGATCGTGACCATATCGATTGGACCCTACAGGAGTGGAAATCCGTGGCCTGCTCAAGTGAGCCCCGATTTCAGTTGGTAAGCACTGATGGTATTGTCAGGACCAAGTTGTCAACAAAGCACTGTGCAAACTGATGGTGGCTTCGCAATGGTATAAGCTTGTTTACATGGAATGGACGGGGCTCTCTGGTCGAACGAAACCCATCATTGACCGGAAAGGAATATGTTCGGCCACTTGGAGACCATTTGCAGCCATTCATGGACTTCATGTTCCCGTACGACGATGTCATGTCACCGGGCCACAATTGTTCGTGACTGGTGTGAGGAACATTATGGACGATTCGAGAGAATGTTTTGGCCACACAGATCGCCCGACACGAATCCTGTCGAACATTTATGAAACACAAGAGAGAGGTCAGTTCTTGAAAAACTATGGACGGCTGTAGAGGCAGCATGGCTCAATATTTCTGCAAGGGATTTCGAACGACTTGTTGAGTCATTGCCACGTCAAGTAGCTTTACTATGTCAGGAAAAACGAAGTCGGACACGATATTAGGAGGTGTCTCGTGAGTTTTGCATCCTTAGTACATAATATAACTGTCAGCGGTGGTGGGTCCTCTGCTTTGACTTGCTGCCCGGAGCCAGGCGGCGGGGCGGCAGTTCAACACACGAATTTGAACTGCGAACGTAAGAGGGTCACTCCAAAAGAAAGGCACACTATATTTGTAAAAATACAGTTTTCATTCTGCATATGTGAAAGTTTTACAGTGTGTAGATACATCCTTCCCGCTTGTTTTCAAACTTAATTCAACGCGTTCCCGTGAGTGGCGCCATCACACCATGTCTTCAAGCGGGCTGCAACACAAATATAGTGTGCATTTTTTTTTGGAGTAACCCTCGTACGTTCGCAGTTCAAATTCGTGTGTTGAGCCGCCGCCCCGCCGCCTGGCTCCGGGCAGCAAGTCAAAGCAGATGACCCACCACCGCTGACCGTTATATTTTGTACTAAGGATTCAAAACTCATGAGACACCTCCTAATGTCGTGTTCGTCAGAAGCAACGTGCTGTCATAGATTTCCTGTGCAGTGAAAACGAGACAGCGGGAAATATCCACAAGATGTTGAAAAAGGTGTATGGAGATGCTGCTGTCGATCGCAGTGCAGTTAGTCGGTGGGCAAGCAGGTTACGTGATGAAAGTGGGCACGGCAATATTGAGGATTATCCTCGCAGCGGCAGGCCTCGTACTCCACACACTCCAGACAATGTGCAGAGAGTTAAGGCATTGGTGACTGCAGACAGACGCGTCACAGTCAATGAATTGTCACGCTACGTAGGGATAGGGGAAGGAAGTGTTTGCAGAATACTGAAAGTGTTGGCGTTAAAAAAGGTTTGTGCCAGGTGGGTTCCCAGGATGTTGACAGTGGCTCACAAAGAAACAAGAAGAAAACTATGCAGCGAACTTTTGGAACAGTACGACAATGGTGGAGATGAATTTCTTGGAAGATTGTGACAGGTGATGAAACGTGGCTCCATCATTTTTCACCAGAGACGAAGAGGCAATCAATGGAGTGGCATCATGCAAATTCAATCAATGAAAAAAAATTCAAAACCACACCTTCTGCTGTAAAAGTTATGGCTACGGTGTTTTTCGATTCCGAAGGACTCTTGCTTGTGGACATCGTGCCAAGTGGAACCACCGTAAATTCTGATGCAAATGTGACGACACCGAAGAAACTTCAAGCTCGACTGAGTCGTGTTCGACCACATCGTCAAAAGCAGGATGTTTTGGTGTTGCACGACAATGCACGGCCACATGTCAGTAAAAAAACCATGGAAGCGATCACAAAACTCGGCTGGACAATACTGAAACACCCGCGTCACAGTCCTCACCTGGCTCCATGTGACTATCATCTCTTTGGGAAACTGAAAGACTCTCTTCGCGGAACAAGGTTTGAAGATGATGACTCCCTTGTGCACGCTGCCAAACAGTGGCTGCAGCACGTTGGTCCAAAATTTTACCGTGCGGGTATACAGGCGCTGGTTTCAAGATGGCGTAAGGCAGTTGAGAGGGATGGAGAAATGAAAATATTGTTCCTAAAGGATGTATCTACATACTGTAAAACTTTCAAACATGTAGAATAAAAGACGGATTTAAAAAAAAAATAGTTTGTATTTCTTTTGGAGTGACCCTCTATAATACAGCCAGCGCCCCGTTGCCTAAAACGCAGTTTCTCAAGCGTTTAGACGCATTTAGGGCGCCAGACCTGAGCAGCTTTTCTTCACGAACGGAGTCTACAGGATGAACTAGAACTGCACCGGCAAGCTTTCAGAGGTTGTTTCAGTAATACTAACACCAATACGTCCAGTATCCCAATCCTATACCGCCTGTGCGTGGACAGGCCAAGTTACATTATAGTTGAATCCGCCACGTGCAGGACTAGGGGGGGTGGGGTGCGATAACACCAAATCAGGACATGCACGAACTTTAAACACTAGGACTTACAATTAGGAAATCGAAGTAGGAAC
The DNA here is from genome assembly GCF_023864345.2 of Schistocerca serialis cubense. Lineage (NCBI taxonomy): Eukaryota > Metazoa > Arthropoda > Insecta > Orthoptera > Acrididae > Schistocerca > Schistocerca serialis. Next base: position 338,196,368 of record NC_064638.1, read on the forward strand.
CTGCAGCGACAGACATCCTCGTCCTGCCTAGTGTCAGGGGCACCCTCTTCGGGACTAGCTCGGTGAGCTGCATAGTAGGTTTATACGCGTGCTGACACACCTGTGACGCTGCAGGCAGTAGGGATTAGCTATAAGTAGCCATCACCATTGTAATTCTGTTCTGACTGTAGTTTCACTTGTAAAAACTGTGATTTAGCTGCAACTATAATGATGGTTTGAGAGTAAATTGGAGAAAGACGAAGGTAATGAGAAGTAGTAGAAATGAGAACAGCGAGGAACTTAACATCAGGATTGATGGTCACGAAGTCAATGAAGTTAAGGAATTCTGCTACCTAGGCAGTTAAATAACCAATGACGGACGGAGCAAGGTGGACATCAAAAGCAGACTCGCTATGGCAAAAAAGGCATTTCTGGCCAAGAGAAGTCTACTAATATCAAATACCGGCCTTAATTTGAGGAAGAAATTTCTGAGGATGTACGTCTGGAGTACAGCATTGTATGGTAGTGAAACATGGACTGTGGGAAAACCAGAACAGAAGAGACTCGAAGCATTTGAGATGTGGTGCTATAGACGAATGTTGAAAATTAGGTGGACTGATAAGGTAAGGAATGAGGAGGTTCTACGCAGAATCGGAGAGGAAAGGAATATGTGGAAAACACTGATAAGGAGAAGGGACAGGATGATAGAACATCTGCTAAGACATGAGGGAATGACTTCCATGGTACTAGAGGGAGCTGTAGAGGGCAAAAACTGTAGAGGAAGACAGAGATTGGAATACGTCAAGTAAATAATTGAGGACGTAGGTTGCAAGTGCTGCTCTGAGATGAAGAGGTTAGCACAGGAGAGGAATTCGTGGGGCGGGCCGCATGAAACCAGTCAGTAGACTGATGACCGAAAAAAAAAAAAAAAGCCACGGAATACCTAAATCTTGAGGTTCGGAAGTGAACATGGTTCTCGTTGTTCCGCAATAGTACCCACTAATCATGTAAGGTGGTGGGTTGCATATGTATAATTACAAATTACTTTTGAATGCGTTATGGGAACAGCAGTGATCAATGTCTTATAAATATTTACTATTAAAAACAGTCTTGATCACGATTTATTTATCAATGTTACCGGTTTCGACCACTACTGTGGTCATCCTCAGACCATTGAGTAGGAACCTCTTTCTATTGGAGAATCACTACTGGTGATTTGTGAATAAAGAATTTCTTTTAATAAAAAAAAGAAAAATACCTTCTGATTGTTTTCTTATCAGGAACACACGGCCTCCGGCGGCTCGTTGCAGGGTTCTTGTACTTAATTTGGTTTCTTGCCTCACTTTGCTTAGCCCCTTTATTGCACTGAAAATAGCACCCCAATGTCGACGGCGTGCGCTGCGTGTCTAGTCTTGAAACAAAGTAGTTCTACTGACTCATGGTACTTGCGCTCATGGTACTTACTGCTGAAGACAGTAACATGCCCGTATTATTCTTCGGTCACAAGTTTGCATTCATTAGTGGTCGGCTTTATTTATCCAGTAGTATTAGTCATACGTTAACAGTGGCACACAGCAAGATTGATCCACTCATGAAGCGTTGGCCGATGTGTACCTCGTGTGTGGGTTCACTGAATCCATTGGCAGACCAACAATGCTACGCTATGCCGAGCTGTTCCCACAGTGACGGAAACCACGTCACAGTACTATTGCATCTTTCTGAAGTTGTTGCGTTACATTTTGGTTATTGATCATTACAGGCTTCTTCACTCTTTTCAAGGGGTTTCCACAGAAGCAAGGGTTATTGCGTTAACAAGCGAAATAAACAGTAATTGCATTATTACTCTGTATTGAGCTGTCGTAGATCGTGAGTCGATTATAACAAAATACTCAGAAGGCATTCCTGGAGGACCTCTGGAAGTACACATATCAAAAAAAATTTGCATCAACCCGGTTCCCAGAACTGAAAATAGACGTTGACTGTGGATATTGTATCAGAGACACAGTCCATTTGTCTCTTCAGAGATGTCACTAAACCCGCCAAAAGATGTAAACAATTATGTATAAGCAGCGCCTATTAGACGGAGGGCGTACGACAGCCGATCAGTTCGAATCATTCCACCGGGTCTGCAGTTCAATCATGCCTAGACGGTCAATACCGAAGCTTGATGACGTCCGCACTGTTACTTTGTGCCAGAAAGGCCTCTCAACAGGGAAAGTGACCAGGCGTCTCACTGAACCAAAGCGATGTTGTTTGGACATGGAGGAGATACAGAGAGAAAGGAACTGTCGATGACATGCCTCGCTCAGGCCGCGCAAGGGGTACTACTGCAGTGGATGATCGCTACCTACGGATTATGGCTCGGAGGAACCCTGACAGCAACGCCACGATGTTACATAATGCTTTTCGTGCAGCCACAGGACGTCGTGTTACGGCTCAAACTGTGTGCAATTGACTGCATGATGCGCAACTTCACTCTCGACGTCCATGGCAAGGTCTATCTTTGCAACCACGAAACCATGTAGCGCGGTGCAGATGGGGCCAACGACATGCCGAATGGACCTTTCAGGATTGGCATCACGTTCTCTTCAACATGAATATCGCATATGCACTCAACCAAACAATCGACGGAGGCGTGTTTGGAGGCAACCCGGTCAGGCTGAACGCCGTAGACACACAGTCCAACGAGTGCAGCAAGGTGGAGGTTCCCTGCTGTTTTGAGGTGACATGGCATCGTCCGACCGATAGTGGAACCATATCGGAAGGATATTGGTGAGGCATTCGTCCTCATGGACGACAATTCGCGCCCCCATCGTGCACATCTTGTTAATGACTTTCTTCAGGATAAGACATCGCTTACTAGAGTGGCCAGCATGTTCTTCAGACATGAACCCTATCGAACATGCCTAGCATAGACTGGAAAGGGCTATTTATCGACGACGTGACCCACCAACCACTCCGAGGGATCTACGTCGAATCGCCGTTGGAAAGTGGGGCAGCAATCTGGACCACCACCTCTGAAGGTCTCGCTGTATGGTGGTACAACATGCAATGTGTGACTAGAATGAAATTTTCATTCTACAGCGAAGTGTGCGCTGATTTCATGAAATGTGTGGTTTTCATGAGCAATAAAAAGGGGGGAAATGATGTTTAATGTTGATCTCTATTCCAAGTTTCTGTACAGGTTCTGAAACTCTCGGAAACGAGGTGATGGAAAACTATTTTGATGTGTTCTGGCTCATCCCGTACATCGTTATTGCTATCCTCGCTACGTACTCCATTCTCTTCATTCCTATAAGGCCTTTACCAGCTAACACTGTGGGTGACTAGTTGTTGAATATTACATTTTTTATGTATAATTCTGAACACGCGAGAGGACGCTTTGTATATGCGTGTGTGTATGCGCATTTGCTAACACATTGTTTTGTCTCAGTTTTACGACCCACCAGGATAGCCGAGAGCGCTAACGCTCTGCTTCCTGGACTAGGGTAGGGGCGCCGGCCCGGCCGGGATAAAGTTTTTAGGCGGCTTTCCACATACTACTAGGTGAATAACGGGCTGGTCCCCACGTCAGGCCTCAGTTACACCACCCACAGACATTTGCAGCACATTCACACTATTTCACGATTTACACTAGACGCAGACAACTGGGGTACACTAATTCCGTTCTGGGGGATATGGGGTGGCGGCAGGAAGGGCATCCAGCCACCCCTTAAAATTAACCATGCCATTTCCGTACTTAACCCTGTCGACCCTGCGCACAATGCGGTATTCAGGCTGTAGCAAAAAACATTGTTTTGTTTCCGTTTTATAAACCCTTTTCGAACAGATAGCTAGTATCAACATGATATACATTTTTCTGACAAGCCGAGTTGCACTGTGCTCCCTTTGCCGAAGCCATTAATAAATTCCCTTCTTGCGTTGAGTAACTATGGAAGGAATGATGTGTGCTATCACTTGCTGCCACAGTCATTATGAAAGCCATTGGCATCAACCGAAACGAACCACTCGTGCAAGGAGGTAACGAAGTCTCTATTGGTTGTTTTGTAGAATAACGACATTTCGCGCAGCCAACAGGAGAAATAGTAAATATAGTCGTAGCTTGTCAGTTAATTCGATTCTCACATGACAGCTTCCCCAAAGCCGGTCTCCATTCCTCTCCCCGCAGTACCAGAGTTTTAATTATCAGTAAAACAACCAGTTGCTGTTCTGTGACTTGCTAACTGCCTTTAGGGCAATTTTGAAGATCGCTCAATGGAAAAGTCACCTTTGGGTTTCGTGCCGGAAGAAGAACGAAGACGTCGCCGCGGCAGAGACACTGTTACTTGTTAGCGTACGTCTGCTGGGGTGCCAGTCGGCACGTGGGGCGGCAGGTGGCAGGTGGCTGTTGTGTTAATTAGAGCACACGCGCCGCCGCTCAAGGGCTGCGGCCGCCCCTGCCTTTGTTTGCCCAGCTGCTGGTCCAGTCATACCTTCCCGCGTGCTAGTCCTACTGGAGAACGAAAAAGAGCCGCACGCATAACCGTTGACCTGTCTGTTAACCATTGATGCTGAAGAACATCTATTCCAACGACGGATCAATGTAAAGAATATGTGATTAGACGTAAGCCCTTCATTAGATGAATCACAGTCAGCTTTTAAGAAAAATTGTAGCCCTAGTAAGGGACGGATCCCAGGTAAGCCGAGAGCGCTGACGCGCTGCTTCGTGGACTCCGGTAGGCGCGCCGGCCCCGGATCGAATCCGCCCGGCGGATTAACGACGAGGGCCAGTGTGCCGTCCAGCCTGGATGTGGTTTTTAGGCGGTTCTCCACATCCTCCTAGGTGAATACCGGGCTGGTCCCCACGTTCCGCTTCAGTTACACGGCTCGCAGACATCTGAACAATTTCGCACTATTCCATGGATTACACTAGTCGCAGACAGTTGGGGTACCCTAATTCCCTCCCGGAGGGTGCGGGATGGCGGCTGGAAGGGCATCCGGCCACCCCTTAAACTAACATTGCCACATCCGATTGACGATTCCGACCCTGCGTATCCGCGGGAAGAAAGGCAAAAGAAAGAAAGAAAAGAAAGAATAAGGGGACGGATCGAACACGCAGTCCAAGAAGAGAGAAAGCCAGGATTAACGAGGGGCAACGGCCGTTCACTAGGACGGTATTCATCCCTTCTATTAACAAGTCTGCGTAACGCATTCGGAAAATTTTGACATGGTATTGGGCTAAACGATCTGTAGACCCATCAAGGAACAAAACGCAATCTATGAACGTCATAAGATAAATTGTGTCCACTACCGACACCTGGGGTTACGGAATTCCGCGTATTTGTCGGAAAGCATACATTGGTACCACAGAAAGATGCATTAGCACCCGCGTAGTCGAACAGTAAAGGAACTGCGCGCTCAAGATGCTGACCAATCGGTGAGAGACCATGTTTTCTGAAATGTCGCCACGAAATAAAATTGGAGACAATTTTTTTAAGAAAATACATTGTGTGCACAGATATACAGAGGCTATAGACATTAAAAAAACTTAATAAAAGAAGAAGATATAAAAGAAGAAGATATATAAGAAACTATCAGCCTCGATTGCGGCAATGAAACCAACCTTTGCCTAGGTTTCAGCTCAAGTAATGGAGCCTTCTTCAGAAGATAAACCTGATTCTATAATATGTCTCCGACGGCATGGTCTAGAAATGAAACTAAAACAGCCTGAATAGGCGTAGTCACATTCAGGCTGTTTTAGTTTTACTTCTAGACCATGCCCTCGTAGACATATTTTAGAACCAGGTTTATCTTCTGAAGAAGGCTCAATTACTTGGGCTGAAACCTAGGTAAAGGTTGGTGTCATTACCGCCTATCACGATTGCTGACTAGGCTGCAATGTTGAAAGTACTAGAAAAATACTAGAAAAGAAGAAGATGTCAGATAAACTACGAGTGTCGAATTTGCGTCATCTGAATGACTTATCGACTCCTGTAAAGCGAGAACGATGGAGCCAACCAAGCATAATTACGCAATCAGTTTCGTGTGACGAGTGGTGGTGCCCTGTAAAAAGCGTCTATAAATTAGGGGACGCTCGAGCCCTTTATGCAGCTGCCGTTTTTCCTACGACGGTGACTCCTTCAGTCGGAGACGAAATTATAGGGAATAATTTCAAGTATCGATCACAGCCTCTCGGTATTGGACTTGTAACTGATGAAATGGAAAGTGTTGCACTATGAAGCTCCAGTGAAATATTTTACAGATGGTTTTTTTGTCAGTAAATGTCACCCAGAAGCAACTTTTTTATTTCAAACAAATAACAAAATAAGGAAGCAGCTATGGGACTGTTCTTCCCTGCACTGACGGAGAAGGAAAGCGTTAGACAATGAATCACTTTGAGGACATGTTCGTCAGTATCTGGTATTAAATGTTGAACTTAAATTTATTTCAGATCCAATTCCCATCCTCGTCCGCCTCCGTAGCGCAGCGGTAGCGTTGCAGCCTACCACGCCAGGGCCCTCGGGTTCGATTCCCGGCAGAGGGGTGAGTGTTGTGCGTCCTTCATCGATATTTTCATCATCATTGACACGCAAATCGCCGAAGTGGCGTCAACTAAAAAGACTTGCAACACATCGGGCGAACCCCGAAGGGAATATCCCGGCCAATAAATGCCATACGATCATTTCATTATCATCTTCATCGTCAACATCAGTGTGAGACGTGACCTCCATGGGCACGAATACATTGTTGCAATTATTTTGGCATGGAAGGAAACATCTCTGAGTGCATTTTTTAGAAGTTTCTAGTCATTCCTCAAACAAAAGTTGTGTCAGTTCATAAAGATGCTCGCTGGAAGCTGACATCAAAGCATTCATCTTCCCTTCGCATCCCAAACATGCTCTATAGGTGAAAAATGATGTGCCCAAGCAGGCCAGTAAACGATCTGTACATTCCTCAAGGTGTCTGTTGTAATGTAATTTAATAAATAAATAAATACAGTATATGTATATAGTAATAATTAATAAAAATATTTAAAAAGTATTATAGTAATAATTATAATTTGAATATTAATTGTAGTAATTCTTTCTTTGCCAGAGAGGCTAGATGTACGAATTATCAATTAATTATATATTGTCTTTGAAACTAGTTTTGTGATGTGAATGAGAGTTAACTCCTTAAGCCCTTTCTTTGACTTGAAACTGTGAATATGCTTTGATAGCTTTTGATAAAGTGACGTCAAAACACAAGAGAAATAACTCTAATAATATGGTTACAGTGACCTTATATAATTCTGCACTCTCTCTCTCTCTCAATGATTAATAGCGCAAAATTACCATTAGCCCAATGCAGCTCAGCAGTCAGCAAACTAGCTGTGTACTCCAGAATGAGATTTTCACTCTGCAGCGGAGTGTGCGCTGATATGAAACTTCCTGGCAGATTAAAACTGTGTGCCCGACCGAGACTCGAACTCGGCAAAGGTCCCGAGTTCGAGTCTCGGTCGGGCACACAGTTTTAATCTGCCAGGAAGTTTCATAGCCGTGTACTCACGGTGGCTACGGGATTATTCATAATTAATTGTCTCTCTCTTGAATTATCACAGATATTCCTCAATATATACCAAAAGAATAGTTAAGACTCATGTGTTAACAGCACCAGATAATATTTCGTAGGTCAGTTCAAAGTGCAGTAAGAAAAACCTTAACTCCAGTGAGACGTGGGACTTATGGAACACCAGGAAAGGTGTGGACGGGGTCTAATCAGTTACCGTTGGTTGCACAGAAAACACATACACTTTATTAAAAAAAAAAAAAAAAAAAAAAAAAAAAAAAAACTCTCAACAATAATTTTTACAAGATTTTATTAAAGTGGTGGCTGAAAGCCTTATTAGAAGAACTGCAAGCTATTGTCGGCTTAAGACCACAAGTAATGTTACATAAGGTTCAAAATTGTATACAGCGTATATACCATTGAAGCCCATCCTGCAGAATGTGTTCAATCGATGAGTTATTGGTGTTCGACCGTGATGAGTGTAACAGCAGTGTAGTTTGCAAGCATACAGCCGAGGACTGCCCCCATAACCTCCTACATGCTGAATGGAAACATGCATTAATCCTGGAACATATGAATAAGAACACAGTCCTCCAAATAAATTCCCTCCAACGAAATGCTTTAAAAATGCATTACGCATCTCATGGAAACATCTGCTACTGTTGGAAGGCCAGAAGCAATTTTAAAAATACACAACGCCTGAAGGCCTGAAATACCAATAAGGTGGACAATTACACTTTAAAAATATCAAAACCTTTTTACAATCTTAATAACTGTGGCCGAGCGGTTCTAGGCGCTTCAGCCTGGAACCGCGCGACCGCTACGGTCGCAGGTTGGAATCTTGCCTCGGGCGTGGATGTGTGTGATGTCCTTAGGTTAGTTAGGTTTAAGTAGTTCTAAGTTCTAGGGGACTGATGACCTCAGATGTTAAGTCTCATAGTGCTCAGAGCCTTTTGTTTTGTAACAAGTTATAGTGACGGCTGACGGCCTTATCAAGACAGAACTGAAACTATTTGTCGGCTGAAAGCCACAGGCAATGTCACAAACAATTAACTGCTGAAGGCCAGCAGCAGTTTCAGAATACACAACGGGTGAAGGCCTGAATTACAAGTGAGGAAGGCAGTTACACATTAACAAATACTAAGACATTTTCTTCTTAACAATCAAAACGGTAAAAAGCTATAGTAACGGCTGAAGGCCTTATTAAGAAGAAATTACAACTTATTGGTCGGCTGAAGGCCACGAACAATGCTACACACAATCAACGGCTTAAGGCCTGATTAAGAAGGTTGAAAATTATTCGTAGGCTGAAACCCACAAGCAGTTTCAGAATACGCAGGGGCTGAAGGCCTGAATTACAAATAAGGTGGACAATTACACTTTAAAAATACTAAAACCCTTTCTAATAATCTTAATAACTTGTGACAAGCTATTGTGCCGGATGAAGGCCTCACTATAACAGGATTAAAAATTATTTGTCGGCTGAAGGCCACAAGCAATGTTACAAAAAATTAATGTCTGAAGGCCTGATTAAGAAAGGATTCATAATTATTGGGGGCTGAAGGCCACAAGCAATTTTCAGAATACTCAACGGCTACAGTACGGAAGGCACCTGCATGCTAAAATACTAAAACCTTTTTAAAACAATCTTCACGAACTGTAACATGCTATAGTGACGGCTGCAGGCCTTATTAAGAGAAAATTGAAAACAGTTTGTCGGCTGAAGGCCACAAGCATTGTTACAAACAATTAACGGCCGAAGGCCGGAATTACAAATGGGGAAGGCGATAACATGTTCAAACATTAGGGTAAATTTTAAATAATTATGACAATTTGTCCAAATAAGACGGAGTGATCCACAGACAGTGCTCCCTGGATCGACCTGAGGAAGGTGACTACAGCTGTGTAAGCGGTTAGACAGGCAGCCAAGATTTGTACTCACGTGACAGGATCGCAACTCACACTAGGGGTAGCTCAAGCGCCGACCGACCGACTAACCAATCCACTTAACGTCCGATCAGCGGTACAAGATGGAATATTTTTAGGCGAGGGCGAATAGACGGACAGCACCGTGTTTTCAGAAACACACCCAAGGCCGAAGGAAACACTAGAAACAAGGTAGACCTCCCAAAAACATATGCACAGTACAATTCAAGAGGCTGTCGAACTACACGCCGTGTCGGCCAGAATAAACACGTCGAGGAAAGGTACAGTGCCGGAAAATTACGCTAACCCCCAGGGCAGGTAACTAAGGCATTAGCGGCCACAAGGCTGAAAATACCACTGGTTGCACTTCACTAATAAGAATAATACTAAATACAAACTAACATCAAGGAGTAGAAGGCGGCTAATAGCTTCCGCCAACCTAACACTCTACTTCTTGCGGTTGATCTCACCGACCCTGGGAGCAGCAGCACCCAAACAACAGCGAGATCTCAAACAGAGGAGGTTTCCGTACTGGACACGGTTCACTCAACTTCAAACATCCTGGGTTCAGTCGTCGGCTACAACCCCTCGATCCGACAGTGCCTGCACGCCGCCAGTGGTCCCGACCTGCCCTGGTGATGAGGACCTTCTCGCAACTCCGTCCGAAGCCGAATTGATGTCCGTTCGCAACTACCCCACGAAATCCAGTACGCAGACAGTATTAAATAACTGCTCATTCAAAACCACAAAATACACACGGATCGGGAAAACATTTCCACCCACAACTCACAATACCAAAAACCAGTCACTGTGAAACGACAAGGACGCATTATAAGTCGACACAAACACTGAGAAGCCAGAAGCAGTCGGAAGATCAAATGCACGTCGTCCGCTGCGACGACCGACCGAAAGACCAACCAATGGTTGTCCCCACTCAAGTCACGCACGGGATAGATCCCAGTATAAATCGTCGACTGACAACTTACTGCCATGAGGTCACTTCGACGAGCGCACACACAAACACAGGTGAAAGTTGCACTACTTCAATATCATGCTCCATTCAACTAAAACTCGCTGAATCGGGTCCTTGACTCGCGACCACATCCCTCCGTCGGACAGTGCATGTGTGTCGCCAACGGTCGGGCGAGTACTGGCTGTCCGGATCTCACTGCTCCTCTGGCCCACCTCATCTAGCTCGACACATGACGACCCGGAAATACTAGAGGCCGCTCCAAAGATGGTTCACAGTATGCCCTATCGATAAGCGCTGCTGCTGCCACTCACGAACGGACAAGGCGAACAAGCGTAGTGGCGCCAGTGAACACACTAAGAAAACGAGACACTACTATCGCTATTACACGATGCCAAGCTATGAACGGCATCAACGCGAGCCGCGCACGGATCATCCAGATCGTGGTTTCGTCTCGAATGCCAGTATAAGAAAACAAGCATAATCTTTTAGCCGGCCGCGGTGGCCGAGCGGTTCTAGGCGCTTCAGTCCGGAACCGCGCCGCTACTACGGTCGCAGGTTCGAATCCTACCTCGGTCATGGCTGTATGTGATGTCCTTATGTTAGTCAGGTTTCAGTAGTTCTAAGTTCTAGGGCTCTGATGACCTCAGATGTTAAGTCCCATAGTGCTCAGAGCCATTTGAACCATAATCTTTTGCAGATGAAATCTTTACTAGAACTAGAATCCTGTGACCAGGCCTATCTGACTTGGGTGTTATCTCGTAACCTTGAGAAAATCTGAAAGTGAAATATACTGAATTATTCGTAGCCGAGTCGTAGCTCGTGGAATCTGGAAGTTTAGCGTCCTAAACGGCAGACCGTCTCGAAGACGAGCTGAAAGAAAATTACTAATTATTTGCTAGTATGGCGCCTAACAGTGGTCAATGTTGCGTTAAGGCCACGTCTACTCAGGACAAGCGAGATTTACGTTTACAAATAATTATGTACCGCCGGCCGATGTGGACTAGCGGTTCTAGGCGCTCAGTCCGGAACCACGCGACTGCTACGGTCGCAGGTTCTAATCCTGCCTCGGGCATGGATGTGTGTGATGTCCTTAGGTTAGTTAGGTTTAAGTACTTCTAAGTTCTAGGGGACTGATGACCACAGATGTTAAGTCCCATAGTGCTCTGAGCCAATTATGTACCATACACAAGTCTGAAGTCATGAACAACTATATTTTAGTATCGTTTACAACTTACATAGACTGTTATAGCAAGATGAACCTCAGATAATCGTTCTTTCCTCTTCGAGTCCAAGAACGGAAGAAGTCCACCAGAATATAAAGTTCAGACACAGAATTTCAAATGTCCATGGAATATTCATCAAGGCGTACATTTCAACATAATGCATTTGTTTGATCTTTGGCATAAATCGCCAGCTATTCATACGGTCATTTACAAACTTCAAATTCATGACCACCCCAAGAGATACAGTACACTGTGAGAACTGCGGTATAGGGTCTTGCATTATCCAGCTCGAATACGCCATCTGGTGCTCCGGTTCAAAAATGGTTCAAATGGCTCTGAGCACTATGGGACTCAACTGCTGAGGTCATTGGTCCCCTAGAACTTAGAACTAGTGAAACCTAACTAACCTAAGGACATCACAAACATCCATGCCCGAGGCAGGATTCGAACCTGCGACCGTAGCGGTCTTGCGGTTCCAGACTGCAGCGCCTTTAACCGCACGGCCACTTCGGCCGGCTCTGGTGCTCCGGTCGTGGAAGGTGTGGCAACAGCTTTTGCTATTAGAATCTCATACTGGGGAGCGTTTATGCTCCCTTCAACAAGAAATTAGTCCTGTTGTCCTAGCCATTGGCTCCACGTTTCGTAATTTCAAGAGTGAGATGGGAAAAGTTCTTGAATATTGCTGCTTCCTACGATCTTTGACCTGGCCGTCTATGGAGACGCTTGCGTCGTTTGACCGCCCAAACAGAAACCGCAGAGCTCCACTCAGTGCATCAACTACACCTTACACGTCTCTGTTGTCACTCGTATGGTGTCAGTGATTTAATGCACATACAACTCGAGATCTCCAACCAGCTTCAGAGTCCAATAATCGCTAACGAACGATTTTTAGTGTTACTTTGAACCTAACCTCAGCCCGAATTTCAGCTCTTGTTTTTGTCGGTTCATCACACCTATACGAACCGTCCTACTTTCTTCCCATGGTGCAGACACTTGGGTACTCTTCTTTCCACGTTGTTGTCCTGAGTCCACTCCGGGACGTCGTGCACTGTAGTCCTTCCACTAAAGAGAACTGTCAGTGCAAAAGTCTGTGTGATCCTCTCATGTCCCTGTAGCTAATGATTCAACTTCTTTTCAAATCCGGAAAGATGCCTATAGGCTGTACGTACCTGTGTTCTGGACTTGATGCTTTCTCGTCTCCTCCTTAAAAAATCCAGTAACGTTAGATGCTCCCTATAATCAGCATGTATCGGATACCATTCATCTGTGGAAATAGCTTTTTCTGTACTGAAAATCGCGCAAGGATGGTATTTTAATTAAACTATCCAACAGGCCTAGAAATACTGGATTATCCGTTTGCTAGCGTTCGATCAAGTTCAAGATGCATCGCTTTCCATTTCCATCCCATTATTTAGTCATTTTTAACTCCCAGCTGTTATCATATGATGTTATTCACGAGTAAAATGAATTCTTCGACTGTGTCGATCATCGTCATATCAGGTCCACTGTACTTTGTTTTTCTTTTTTATTATGCTGTAGTTCCTGCGGTAGCAGTACAATCATGCATTTAATTATGGAGGAGAGCCTTACATTGAATGATATTACTGTCATAAAAGTTATGATGATTGGTCTGATGTTCTATCGTGTATTTTTAAGTATGTTACCGGTGCCAGAATTATTTCACTATCGTCATTATCATGAAAATTTTCGTCTATCCAGTGAAGTAGGAACTTTCGTGAACAATATGCTTCCATTGATCTGTTGTGGTATAGCTCTTCTCTATCTCCATTGCATCGCCACGTTACTCCTCTCGTCTTCAGATCTTCATTAACCTGTCGTGTCCATCTCTTCTTGCCACTCCAATCGGCCATCTTCCTGATTTCTCCATCTCCACTGAAGTAGGGCTCGTGTTGGGTGCATTCGCTTCACATGACCTACCTACTTCAGCACTCATTCTGTCCTCCATGGTCAAGAATACCTACAGGTCTCTCCTTGCGTTCCGACACTGTCTCGCCTTGTTTTCTGCAGATCTGACCTAAGGATCTTCATTTGTCTAAGGATATTCACATGTTTATATTTGACTGTCTTCCCTCTTATTTATGACAAAGGTCTCCAGACCATATAAATCATGATTGGCAGGAGATTTCCGCTCATCTCTTAACGGCACTCCTTTGTTCCAAATTAAATTTTGGTAGAAGAAGCTGGATCCTTTTGCTACTCTGCTTAAGACTTCTAGTTTGGCACTTCGATCACTAGATATGACGCTACCTACATAATGGGCACTTTTCTCGCATTGAACCTTCTCTCATCAGCAAAAGCAAAAGCACTGAGATCTTCATTTTCCACTTCTTTGATTTCTTTCATGGTTGTGTCTATAGTGTAACGAAGAATAACACTGAAAGCGAACTGTCTTGCTAAACACCTCTTAAGCCATTCTATTCTTCCACCTTCTGCTTGGACACAGCTTTCACAGCCTTCACACAGTATAAGGAATTTTTAAATAATGAATCGAAAAGTCGTCTCAAGAATTCCCATACTTTACTCCTAGGTAAACTGTCATATGCTTTTTACAAATTCAGGAAGGCTATTATTAGGTCCTTTCCTTCTTCCCAGAAATATACGAGTACATTCAAATAAAAATTATGATATACTTTCCTTCTGAAACTTTCCGGCAAAAAATGGAACTGTGTGCTAGGCCGGGACTCGAATCTAAGTCTTTCGAGCAGTCTGTCTGTTTCTTCGCTTTTTCCGTCAACACCTCTGTGCCACTGTTGCAGGATACGTCCCAAATTACACCTGTACAAACTGCCAGAGGACGGCCAGTCCCCTGACACAAGACGCTGCCGGCAACATCTCAGCTAGGCAAGCACGACTCACAGTGCGCTTTCACACCTTTCCCGAGGTAGAGTATTTGCTCATGAGAGGCAGGAGTCCCGGGTTCGAGTCCGGATCCGGCACAAACTTTTAATCTGCCAGAAATCTTAATTCTGGATACTTTGCTTATGATTCCAAGAAATGCTACTGTTATGATTGACGCCTAACTTTTCCTTAGGATGTATTTTTTGCGGTATACTTTGGCGGAGACATCGTCTCCTCGGTATCTGTGTGCTTGCCCACATGTTTCGTCTTCACATATCGACGTAACAGTGGCTGAGGTCACTCACATGTTTCCTACCATTATTATTATTATGGAATGAAATCTCGTGTGGCTAGGGCCTCCCATCGGGTAGACCTGTCACCTGGTGCAAGACCTTTTAGGTGACGCCACTTCGACGACTTGCCTGTCGATGGAGATGATATGATGATGAAGACAACACAACACACAGACCCTGAGCGGAGAAAATCTCCTGCCCAGCCGGGAATCGAACCCTGGCCCCTTTGGCTGGCATTCTGTCGCGCTGACAGCTATTATTATTATTATTATTATTATTAGAACCATTTCGTTGTACTGTTGGGTGTTATTTCATTGTTGGGAACAACCGCAGAAAAATTATTTTCTGAAGTATAAAAGAAATTAAAGAAATCTCTAGTTTGTTATGAATGAAGCTCTATGTATAGTATTCTGGAGATATGACTGCATGTTCAGATTATATTCGCAAAAAAAAAAAAAAAGTATGTGAACCCCGAAGATGGTGCTTTTGCTCTGAGACATGTTTTCTTATAAATTATAGAGTGCAGCAATGAGTCGTCCTGTTTTAGATATTATTACGTATCTTATGCGTCAGTCACATTTCATTTCTTTTTGGGCGTCAGTCACATTTTCACATTTCTTTCAGTATTCAAACAAATGTGACAGACGCGCGATGCATGTAAGTCCCTGTTGTTTGGGCATCAGTCACATTGCTTTGAATATTCAAACAAATGTGACTGACGCCCAAATAGGGACTTATATGCATCGAGAATAGAAAATGGTGCATTGAGAATGGCTGGCCACTAGCCGAAATCTTGATTTGCGTAATAAAATCTAGAACAGGACGATTGATTGCTGCACTCTATAATTTATAAGCCACGTAACAGTCGCTGAGTGCACCCACTCGCCGAATGGAAGGTAATGTAATATGTTTTATTTCTTTTTTCTTTTTCTTTTTTTCTTTGTCCATCGTGTCTTCTGATTCGTTTGATGCGGCACACCACCAATTCCTCTCCTATGATAATCTTTCCATTTCAAAGTAACACTTGCAACCTATGTCCTCAGTTATTTGCTGAATGTATTCCAATCTCTGTCTTTCTCTATAGTTTTTGCTACCTACAGCTTCCTCTACTACCATGGAAGTCATTCCCTGATACCTAAACAGATGTCCTACAATTGTCCCCTTACTTTGTCAGTATTTTCCACATACTCCTTTCGTCTCCGATTCTGCACAGAACCTCCTCATTCCTTACCTTACCATTGCACCTAATTCCTAAGGTATGTACGGCTTCCATAAAAACGATTTTAGTGGCAGTCGACGCACGCGACTGTGTATACACTGAAAATATTACAGATGCATATGGCATAGAATTAACAGCAAGTGTTTAGAGACGTACTCACACGGAGAGGAGGATGAACCGCGGTTGCAGCGCATCGCTACCGGTGGTCGCCCTCCTTCAGTGCGTGTATCGACGTCTGCACCGCGGAGGCGCTGCTCGGAGGCGGAGCTGTCCCCTATATCTTTCTCGGCGTGCCCGAAGACACGTTTATCAGCTCGCCGGCATCCAGGCTCCGGGACTCCAGGCGAAAATAATTTATTTGCGCTGCCTCCCCACGCCGCCGGCGTGCCGCGGAAGAGAGCGCTGTCAGCCGCTGACAGATGCCGCCCGCCGCCACAGGCGGGGTGGTTCTGCCCTTCTGTCCCCGGACCCAGTCCTGGGTGGCAAGAGCGGCGCGAGCTCGCAGGTATGTCGAATATCGCCACTGGAAGGACCGAACCGTTGTTGCTGAGAGACCACCAACGGCAGATTATGTGGGGTTATAGAACATTTTCATTCCCCAGAAAAAGAGAACTAAGGCAATGGTGACCAATGGCAGACTTCTTAAAAAGATAAAAAAAAAGTTTTGTGTGTCGAAGTACAAGAGTCTTAAAGCCTCAACTATCACAATAATACAAGACAGAGAATCATGATCTATTTCACTGAAGAGGAACTAATGGTCGAAAATTGATATTTAGTTCTGTATTCAAATAAACAACTTACGTCATGTAGCGACATATTACATTCACAGTAATAATTCAAAATGATTATCACCAGTGTCAGTGCTCGATAACCCCTGTTTGCGCATATACCGGGTGATCAAAAAGTCAGTATAAATTTGAAAACTTAATAAACAACTGAATAATGTAGATACAGAGGTAAAAATTGACACACATGCTTGGAATGGCATGGGGTTTTATTGCCTCTCTCGAAATTTCTTGGCCAGAAATGCCTTTTTTGCCATAGCGAGTCTGCTTTTGATGTCCTCCTTGCTCCGTCCGTCATTGGTTATTTTACTGCCTAGGTAGCAGAATTCCTTAACTTCATTGACTTCGTGACCATCAATCCTGATGTTAAGTTTCTCGCTGTTCTCATTTCTACTACTTCTCATTACCTTCGTCTTTCTCCGATTTACTCTCAAACCATACTGTGTACTCATTAGACTGTTCATTCCGTTCAGCAGATCATTTAATTCCTCTTCACTTTCACTCAGGATAGCAATGTCATCAGCGAATCGTATCATTGATATCCTTTCACGTTGTATTTTAATTCCACTCCTGAACCTTTCTTTTATTTCCACCATTGCTTCATCGATATACAGATTGAAGAGTAGGGGCGAAAGGCTACAGCCTTGTCTTACACCCTTCTGAATACGAGGTCTTTATTCTTGATCGTCCACTCTTATTATTCCCTCTTGGTTGTTGTACATATTGTATATGACCCGTCTCTCCCTATAGCTTAACCCTACTTTTTTCAGAATCTCGAACAGCTTGCACCATTTTATATTGTCGAACGCTTTTTCCAGGTCGACAAATCCTATGAAAGTGTCTTGATTTTTCTTTAGTCTTGCTTCCATTATTAGCCGTAACGTCAGAATTGCCTCTCTCGTCTCTTTACTTTTCCTAAAGCTAAACTGATCGTCACCTAGCGCATTCTCAATTTTCTTTTCCATTTTTCTGTATATTATTCTTGTAAGCAGCTTCGATGCATGAGCTGTTAAGCTGATAGTGCGATAATTCTCGCACTTGTCAGCTCTTGCCGTCTTCGAAATTGTGTGGATGATGCTTTTCCGAAAGTCAGATGTTATGTCGCCAGACTCATATATTCTACACACCAACGTGAATAGTCGTTTTGTTGCCACTTCTCCCACTGATTTTAGAAATTCTGATGGAATGTTATCTATCCTTTCTGCCTTATTTGACCGTAAGTCCTCCAAAGCTCTTTTAAATTCCGATTCTAATACTGGTTCCCCTATCTCTTCTAAATCGACTCCTGTTTCTTCTTCTATCACATCAGACAAATCTTCACCCTCATAGAGGCTTTCAATGTATTCTTTCCACCTATCTGCTCTCTCCTCTGCATTTAACAGTGGAAGTCCCGTTACCACCGTTGCTTTTAATGTCAACAAAGGTTGTTTTGACTTCCTGTATGCTGAGTCTGTCCTTCCGACAATCATATCTTTTTCGATGGCTTCACATTTTTCCTGCAGCCATTTCGTCTTAGCTTCCCTGCACTTCCTATTTATTTCATTCCTCAGCGACTTGTATTTCTGTATTCCTGATTTTCCCGAAACATGTTTGTACTGCCTCCTTTCATCAATCAACTGAAGTATTTCTTCTGTTACCCATGGTTTCTTCGCAGCTACCTTCTTTGTACCTATGTTTTCCTTCCCAACTTCTGTGATGGCCCTTTTTAGAGATGTCCATTCCTCTTCAACTGTACTGCCTACTGCGCTATTCCTTATTGCTGTATCTGTAGCGTTAGAGAACTTCAAACGTATCTCGTCATTCCTTAGTACTTCCGTATCCCACTTCTTTGCGTATTGATTCTTCCTGACTAATGTCTTGAACTTCAGCCTACTCTTCATCACTACTATATTGTGGCTTAAAATGGTTCAAATGGCTCTGAGCACTGTGGGATTTAACTTATGAGGTCATCAGCCCCCTAGAACTACTTAAACCTAACTAACCTAAGGACATCACACACATCCATGCCCGAGGCAGGATTCGAACCTGCGACCGTAGCGGTCGCGCGGTTCCAGACTGTAGCGCCTAGAACCGCTCGTCTACCCCTGCCGGCCCCGTGGCTTCCTTAAACTGCTAAGGAGAATACCTGGTTGGTTCTTTTGAAAGGTTTGCGGTCGAGTCCTTATTAATCATTTTAACCCAGGCCCATCTACACATCATCGACAACTAGACGTAAGATTTTAACCTTCTTGCTTGCCGTAAACGATTATACTGTCTTTTGCTGAATTCTTCTGAATTTTTGGGAAATCCATCCATATTTCACTTTCACACCAGAGAATTCATGTCGTGAGATCTGCAACAACGGCGTAAGTGATTCTCATTGCCAGAATGTGTGTCTTAAGTGACACGTTGGACGATTGCAGGTAAACAGTTTCAAATTCTTTCGTGTCCTATGCTATCTACCTCATTGCTTAATAGGAGGTATTCAAGTAACGTTCGCAACGCCAACGATTAACATTTGTTTATGTTTCCGGATGAACATTCATAGAAGGTAGATCTATACAGCTTACTGCCCCGTATTCGTCATTGTGTACAGTGATGTGCTTGGTTGAGCCTTTGGACTGTATTGGTAACTGACGCGGTGCTGTATGTACAATGTCAGCGAAAGCGACATCCCAGCGAGTCGCACGGACAGGGTCGCCTGGAGCGCTGGTACCCACTGCCGATATCGCTGCCAAATCGGCTGAAAAATTTTCAATCTCGCTGTTTCATCTGGCAAGGGGCGCACCGCGCCTCACGGGCCCAAATTTCGTTGAGTTGATACCGGAACAGTTTAGTATTAGCTATGCCTCACTGCGCGCTGGCGCCTATTTCATCTACGCCGATGGCAGAACTGCAGTGTTTGCCTCGATACATTACAATGGGCTAGCATTTTCACTTTTCGACAAGAAAAAGAACATTAGGTACGCAGATTCATTATACAAAACATTTTCCGCTTCTCCTTTCCGTCGTGGCTCTACTTCACCCACGCGTTACTTTAGAAATAATGGTGATGACCACAATCCCTGCAGCTGAAACAGATTATCTGTATGAAATGTTATCTCGGAGCAAGCACGGAGATATTTGCAGATGGGAAGCCCTTACCTCATCCATACCATAAACGTGTTTTTCAATCACTACAGTGACGTGAAACTCTACGACCATATCACAATGCACCGAAAACACCAATGTACATAGCAAATTCTAAACCTCCAGATAATTTAAAATAATAATGCAAGGGACATTAAAGAACGCCAGTACCTCACTTCTGAGGATAATTTATAGAAATAACAAAAACGGGAGTTTTGAAACACGGATCGACATGACATGCGGAGATGTTTAACGAGAGACTGACCAGAGGAATAATACATAAAGGAATTCACGTACACGGTGACCTTTCTACATTCAAATGTGTTGCACATTATGGCATTCATCGAAGCTCTGTATCATCAGTAACGGTACGTTTATGGTACAGAGTCTCTGTAGTCACTAAATTGCGGGAATACTTTGGTGGTTGATACAAATATAACTGGTTGAAATTCTTGTGATATAAGAAATTTGAATTTATCAGGAAAGTGGATATTCACTGAAGAACACGATATCCAAAAAGCTCAGATGAAATGCCGACGTGGCAAGCAGAAGATGAAGAGATAGAGCAACTATATGAAGAGATAGAGAAATTATATATTGAACGGGTAATTCTGTACGAAATGGGAGATGGAATGCGGTTGTATACGATGGAGGAGAAGGTTACGGAAGAATGTTTGATTGGTAGTAGGAATGAGAGAGGAGGAAGACTAATAGACTTCTGCACAAAATTGCAACTAGTCATAGCGAACACTTGCTTAAGAATCACAAGGGAATGCCTGGTACCAGTTCTACTCCTTATACAGCACTCGACAGGAACAAGTGTGCACATTCCAGTGGCAAAAGTTACGAGTGGAAGAGGGAACGGGGGAATCAGTTATCAGTTACAGTTACCAGTAGTACCCTCCAACGCACACCGTTAGGGGGCTTGCAAAGAATGGTGGAGACGAAAGAGTACAACAGTGACAAACACTATGATGTTACAGCTAGCACCTATGGTATGGCAGTCTGCATCGCTGAGGCGCGCAGGTCATCCCACTGCGGCGAAATCCAGGGTAAGTGGGGTAGTTGGGTTAAGAATAACGCTGAAATTTCTGTGTGCCGGCGCCGGCGTAACAGGCGGTGGCGGCACCCGGGTGGGGGGAGGGGGGGAGGAGGGGGGGAGGAGGCATGGGTCGCGGCAGCACTTGCTGCGGGGGCGGGAGGAGGAGCAACAGAGGCCTGTAGCTGCGGGCCAGCTGACGCGGCAGCGCGGGCCTGCTCCCTGGCCGGCCGCCGCCCGCGGAGCAACAGAGTGGCGCGGGTTCGAGCCCCGGCGCTGACGCGGCGCTTGTTACCCGGCGGCCTCCATTGGCAGCAGCACGCGCCGGCCCTCCGTCATTAGCCGCGGCCGGCTGACTAAGCAGCAGCCTCTGCCTCTTTTGTGCAGCCTGCGCCCTCAGCCGGAGGGCGGCCGGCGCGTCATTAGGACTCGCCATCCGCCGGCGCTGCTCGAGCGGCGGCCGCAGCGCCACGGCCGGAACCTCTCCGTGGCCCCTCGTCCCGGCTGCCTCTTTACGTCGAGGGCAGAGCGCGAGTCAACAAGCTGCCTCCGGTCGTGTGGAGAGATGGCCCAACTGACATCGTACTCATCTCCGGCTGAGGTTTGAACTAGATCATCTAGTTAGCCTCCAGTGCAGTTTTTCAGCATATGTGACTGCGTCACAGAGTGATTTAGCATGACGAATTCAAAAGTAATAGCAGTGTACATGGCTACAACACTAGGAGAAAGGATGATCTTCACTACTCGAGGTTAAATCTCACTTTGGCTCAGAAGGGGGTAAATTATGCTGCCACAAAAGTCTTTGGTCACTTACCTAATAGCATCAAAAGTCTGACAGATATCCATATACCATTTAAAAGGAAAATAAAAGAATGGCAACTCCCCCCCAAAAAAATGTATTGAGTGTCATGTAATATTTTGTGTAATGTAATATCTTGTATAGACACCTTTTTTTTTAGCCTGACACGTTCCACATCATTACGAAGTGTCGTATTCATGATCTATGGAACTAGTACTAATCTAATCTAATCTCTAATCTAATTGTAGTATTTTACACCATATCGCATTTACACAAGGAGAATTCGACACAGATTTGATAAATACATTAATTTATTCAGAAATTTATATGCTGTTGCAGTCCTATAAGTGAGATAGCTCGTGACTTGCCCGTGAAGAGTAAAAGTCCACTAGAACCCAAACGTCCAAGAATCCAAAGCGGAGTCATTCTACAGACATATAATAGTATTGCGTTTATTTATAAATAACTTTTCTGCAACCATTTACGATCTTTTTTTAATTATATTGTACACGATGACTGTCGGTAAATGCGTCCCATTTTCAAGTTCGTTTTTCTCTGTCTCTACGCCATTCCTAAGTAACGATTTTGGTGTGTGTGGTTATGCTTTCTTCTGTTGACTTCAATATATAAAAAAGAGCGCAACATTTAGTTGGTTATCGATCTTTATATGTAATGGCGCAATTTGGAAGAACTCGTACTTAGAGTTGTCTAATGGTTCATTACCATGTTGTTGTTGTTTTGGTCTTCAGTCCTGAGACTGGTTTGATGCAGCTCTTCATGCTACTCCATCCTGTGCAAGCTTTTTCATCTCCCAGTACCTACTGCAACCTACATCCTTCTGAATCTGCATAGTGTATTCATCTCTTGGTCTCCCTCTACGATTTTTACCCTCCACGCTGCCCTCCAATACTAAATTGGTGATCCCTTGATGCCTCAGAACATGTCCTACCAACCGATCCCTTCTTCTGGTCAAGTTGTGCCACAAACTTCTCTTCTCCCCAATCCTATTCAATACTTCCTCATTAGTTATGTGATCTAACCATCTAATCTTCAGCATTCTTCTGTAGCACCACATTTCGAAAGCTTCTATTCTCTTCTTGTCGAAACTATTTATCGTCCATGTTTCAATTCCATACATGGCTACACTCCATACGAATACTTTCAGAAATGACTTCCTGACACTTAAATCAATACTGGGTGTTAACAAATTTCTCTTCTTCAGAAACGCTTTCCTTGCCATTGCCAGCCTACATTTTATATCCTCTCTACTTCGACCATCATCAGTTATTTTGCTCCCCAAATAGCAAAACTCTTTTACTACTTTAAGTGCCTCATTTCCTAATCTAATTCCCTCAGCATCACCCGACTTAATTAGACTACATTCCATTATCCTTGATTTGCTTTTGTTGATGTTCATCTTATATCCTCCTTTCAAGACACTGTCCATTCCATTCAACTGCTCTTCCAAGTCCTTTGCTGTCTCTGACAGAATTACAATACCATACCGCAACTGAAATACCTGCGAACAAAGAAAACGTGCAACAAGTAATAAACATAGTGAAACAGATTGCGGCTGCCAATTATTACGCTTCCATGGTTGACACAGTCAAGACCCAGAGACAAACTGCGCCACAAATGAAAAAGACAAATACAGCTGTACATCTAGCATCTCACACATTGGCATTATATCAGAGAGGATTGCAAATATTTGCAAAGCCACAAAGCAAAAATTGGGTTTTATATATCTAATAAACGACAAAAAAACTAATACATAATACAAAGTGTAATCGTGGTCCATCATCAGACTTTGGAATATACAAAGTAACATGCAAGGAGTGCTCCATGACTAAATAGGACAAAGAGGCTGAAATTTCAACACAGATACAAAGAGATCGTTGAAGCCTACACACAAACAGACACACGTCAGCAATACCCACACACATTCGTAATGCAAGACAACCACTTGTAAAAGTAAAGCAAAATGTCGGTGCACTCCACCGACTAAATTAAGTGCATAAAATGGATCTGTTAGAAGAACTGCACATACATTCGCATAACAGAAAATATGATGATAAAATATTACACGAGAAATCATAATGTGAATCTCAGAATACTTCAGGTATTTCGACAGTACACTTAAAAAAACAGTAAGGCATAGAAATTACACATTGTACTGTAGAAATAAGTAAAATTATGACCCTGAGTGTTAAAAGCAATACTCTCTGTACAAAAGCATATCATTCTGTGTGGAAGTCCTGTAACATTATCTATGTCGTATACAGAAAAGAAAATCTTTGTAACTATTTGTTTGTGTAAATTATTCTCTATGTATACTGTGCACAGAAAATTGATCATAATATTTAACATGTGTGGGACTCTGTACAAATGAGCCACTTCCAGATTTCCCCACTATATACGTATAAAGATCGATAACAAACCAGTAAAGTCAATAGAGCAAAACAGGACCTCACACATGAAAAATATTACTTAAAAATGGCGTAGTACACAGAGAAAAACGCACTGGAAAATGGAAATCATTTCCCTAAATGCGTCGTGTAAAATATAAATAAAGGAAAATCAAGACTAGTAGCATAAATGTTCCCAAATGAGATTTTCACTCTGCAGCGGAGTGTGCGCTGATGTGAAACTTCCTGGCAGATTAAAACTGTGTGCCGGACCGAGACTCGAACTCGGGACCTTTGCCTTTCGCGGACAAGTGCACTTGCCCGCGAAAAGGTCCCGAGTTCGATTCTCGGTCCGGCACACAGTTTTAATCTGCCAGGAAGTTTCAGCATAAATGTTATTTATAAACAAATTATTTATAAACAAAACCATTGTTTTCACAGTCACATGCTTTCACAAACCATTTACAATATAAGATTATCAAAATACTACAAAGTAACAATCCGACAAGAATTCAAAGACTGCAGCAGGTTTCGCGATCAGTCAGCCGATGTCACAAGATGCGACACGCCTTGAAGTGACACAGCCAGTGCTGGCCCCTAAATACTCTGCAACGGCGCCTGAGTCAGAGCCCAATCTGCCCTCAGCCTCGGATACAAGACTGTTGTGTAAATGAGGCGCATATGAAGATTATTACTTTGGCTTCATAACGTTACCTGATGTCGATCATCACCAAAGTAATAGATTATAATTTACAAACGAATAAAAACAGGTTCTTAAAAATTAGCCAAAGAAAGCAAAGTTACTGATGATGGCCATGTTAGAAAGAGTATAGCGTGCACACTTGCAAATGCAATAAAAACCTTCCTGAAAAGTGAAATTTGAAAACTTTGAATGTAAACTTAAGTGTTAAAATGTCTATTCTGGAAGCATTTGTCTTGTAGCCTGAAATGTAACTGCCTTAGCCAGATTATAAAGAAATATCCCAGATCACAAATTAATTTCTCACCTGATACTTGCGTATTTCTCGAGCTTATAGCATGTCTTTGGAGGGAGGAGGAGGAGGAGATTAGTGTTTAACGTCCCGTCGACAACGAGGTCATTAGAGACAGAGCGCAAGCTCGGGTGAGGGAAGGATGGGGAAGGAAATCGGCCGTGCCCTTTCAAAGGAAACATCCCGGCATTTGCCTGAAGCGATTTAGGGAAATCACGGAAAACCTAAATCAGGATGGCCGGAGACGGGATTGAACCGTCGTCTTTGGAGGTCTTTGGCATTAAAACAGCGTTATGAGTAGCCTCTTGAAGTTTTTCATTCCTTATACGTCGAGTATTATTTTCTCTATAATTAGATGAATTGGCACAATTAGCAATGTCTGGTAAAAACAAAATATGTGGAAGTACATTGCTTACCTTACGTTGACTGTTACTCTGAAACAATTTAAAAAAAAATTCAAATTGCTTCATTCACGTGGACGAATGTTGAAGCCTGATATTAACGAAATAATGAAAATGAGAATTAATTTAATAATCTTAAAATTTAGCTATATTAGTACTGATTTGTCGCAAAACATGAATCATCCAGGAAAAACGAGATATGTGACTAACAATTCTGTAAGTCCGGTATGCATAAAGCATCATCCGAAATTGTTCTAAACGCATTCTCTGAAAACGATTCACGTGGATGTGATCAAAAGTATCCGGACACCTGGCTAATAATGACTTACAAGTTCGTGGCGCCCTCCGTCGGTAATGCTGGAATTCAGTACGGTGTTGGCCCACCCTTTGCCTTCAGTACGGTTTTGGCCCACCCTTAGCCTTGATGACAGCTTCCACTTTCGCAGGCATACTTTCAGTCAGGTGCTGGAAGGCACTTTGGGGAATGGCAGTCCATTCTTCAAAGAGTGCTGCACTGAGAAGAGGTATCGATGTCGGTCGGTGAGGCCTGGCACGAAGTCGGACTTCCAAAACCTCCCAAAGGTGTTCTATAAGTTTCAGGTCAGGACTCTGAGCAGCCCAGACCATTACAGGGAATTATTGTCATGTAACCACTCCGCCACAGGCCGTGCATTATGATCAGGTGCTCGATCGTGTTGAAAGGTGCAATCGCCATCCCTAAATTTCTCTTCAATAGTGGGAAGCAAGAAGGTGCTTAAAACATCAATATAAGCCTGTGCTGTGATAGTGCCACGCAAAACAACAAGGGGTGAAAGCCCCTTCCGTAAGAAACACGACCACACCATAACACGACGGCCTCCGAATTTTGCTGTTGGCACTACACACGCTGGCAGATAACGTTCACAGGGCATTCACGATACCCACACCCTGCCATCGGATCACCACACTGTGTACCGTGATTCGCCACTCAACACAACGTTTTTCGACTGTTCAGTTGTCTAATGTTTACGCTCGTTAGAACAAGCGAGGCGTCGTTTGGAATTTACCAGCGTGATGTGTGGCTTATGAGCAGCCGCTAGACAATGAAATCCAAGTTTCCTCATCTCCCGCCTAACTATCATAGTACTTGCAGTGGATCCTGAAGCAGTTTTGAATTCCTGTGTGATGGTCTGGATAGATGTCTGCCTATTACACATTACGACCATCTTCAACTGGCGGCGGTCTCTGTCAGTCAACAGACAAGGCCAGCCTGTACGCTTTTATGCTCTACGTGTCCCTTCACGTTTCTACTTCACTATCACATCGGAAAAGGTGCACATAGTGATGTTTAGGAGTGTGGAAATCTCGAGTACATACGTATGAGACAAGTGACACCCAATCAGCTGATGACGTTCGAAGACCGTGAGTTCCTCGGAGCGCCCCATTCTGCTCTCTCACTATGTCTAATGGCTACTGAGGTGGCTGATGTGGAGTATTAGGTGGCAGCAAAATGCACCTAATATGACAATCGTATGTTTTTGGGGGTGTCCGGATAGTTTAGATCGCGTAGTGTATTTCGAGCAGTCAGTTGATGGGTCATCGCGAATAGTAAACGGTTGTGAAAACACACTTGACCTATTAGCAACAAATAATCCTGAGTTAATAACAAGTATCAAAACGGATGCAGGGATTAGTGAACACAAGATTGTCGTAGCGAGAATGAATATTGTAACGAAAACCATACCTGTTCAAAAAATTCACTTGATGCCTTCCTGAAAGACAATCTCCACTCCCTTGAAATCAACGATGTAAATGCAGGCAAGATGTGGCTTGAATTCAAAGAAATAGTATCGACAGCAATTAAGAGATTTATACCAAATAAATTAACAAACGACGGAGCTGATCCGCCTTGGTACATAAAACGGGTCAGAACACTGTTGCAGAAACAACTAAAAAAAACATTGCAAATTTAAACAGAGGTAAAATTTCCAAGACTGGCTGTCTTTTACAGAAGCTCGAAATTTAGCGCGGAGTTCAATGCGAGATACTTACAGTAGTTGGTCTCGAAGCCAGGCAGAAAATCCAAAGAGATTCCGGTCGTATGTGAACTACTCTAGCGGGAAGACATAATCAATACCATCTTTGCGCGATAGTAACGGTGATACTGTCGAAGACAGTGCTACCAAAGCAGAGTTACTAAATACAGCCTCCAGAAATACCTTCACAAAAGAAGTAAATATTCCACAATTCGAATCAAGAACAACTGCCAACACGAGTAATATAGAAGTATATATCCTCGGAGTAGTGAAGGAACTCACATCACTCAATAGAAGCAAGTCTTCTGGTCCACACTGTATACCAATTAGGTTCCTTTCAGAGTATGCTGATGCAGTAGCTCCATACTGAACAGCCATATACAAACGTTCGCTCGAAGAAAGATCCGTACCCAAAGACTGGAAAACTGCACAGGTCACACCAATATTCAGGAAAGGTAGTAGGAGTAATCCACTAAATTACAGGTCCATCTCGTTAACGTCGATATACAGCAGGATCTTGCAGCATATACTGTATTCGAACATTATGAATTATCTCAAAGAAAACCGTCTATTGACACACAGTAACACGAATTTAGAAAGCATCGTTCATGTGAATCACAACCATCTCTTTACCCGCACGAAGAGCTGAGTGCTATTGTCAAGGGATTTCTAATGGATTCCGTATTTCTGTATTTACGGAAGGCTTTTGACACTTACCACACAAGCGGCTTGTAGTGAAATGGCGTGCCTATGGAATATCGTCTCAATTATGTGCTGGATTCGTGATTTCCTGTAAGAGGTCACAGTTTGTAGTAATTGATGGAAAGTGATCGAGTTTCTGGCGTTCCCCAAGGTAGTGTTATAGGCCGTCTTAGGTTGTTTGCAGACGACGCTGTCGTTTGTCGCGTAGTAAAGTCATCAGAAGTTCAAAACAAATCGAAAACGATTTAGAAAAAATATGTGTATGGTGCAAAAATTGGCAATTCACCCCAAATAACGAAAAGTTTGAGGCCATCCACATGAGTGCTAAAAGAAATCCGTTAACTTCGGTTACACGATAAATCAGTCAAATCTAAAGGCCGCAAATTAATGTAAATACGTAGGAATTAAAATTACGAACAACTTAAATCGGAAGGAACACATGGAAAATGTTCTGGGGAAGACCAACCAAAGACTGCGTTTTATTGGCGGGACACTTAGAAAATGTAACAGACCTACTAAGGAGACTGCCTGCACTACGCCTGTCCAATTTCTTTTAGAATACTGCTGCGCGGTACGGGATCCTTAGGAGGTAGGATTGACGGAGTACATCGAAAAAGTTCAACGAAGGGCAGCACGTTTTGTATTATCGGGAAATAGGGGAGAGAGTGTCACTGAAATAATACAGGATTTGGGATGGACATCATTAAAACAAAGGCGTTTTTCGTTGCGGAAGAATGTTCTCCTCCGAATGGAAAAATAGTTTGTTGACGCCGGCCTACATAGGGAGAAACGATCATCATGACAAAATGAAGGAAATCAGAGCTCTTACGGAAAGATAAAGGTGTTCGTTCTTTTCTCGCGCTATACGAGATTGGAATAATAGAGAATTGTGAATGTGTTTCGATGAACCCTCTGCCAGGCACTTAAATGTGATTTGCAGAGTATCCATGTAGATGTAGATGTAGCTGTACGTGTAATACACCTAAACTGTTGTAAAAAATAGGAATGAATCATAATCAGTGGAAATAGTATGTTATAACCATCTGATACACTTATGTGACGGAACTCTCTAGGACTCCATCAGTGTGCGTGGTGATGACTCTAACGGTGTCTGTGCCTGTGATCTCTGTGTATTTTGCACATAAAGAAAATTAAAAAAAAAATGGTTCAAATGGCTCTGAGCACTATGGGACTTAACTGTTGAGGTCATCAGTCCCCTAGAACTCAGAACTACTTAAACCTAACTAACCTAAGGACATCATACACATCCATGCCCGAGGCAGGATTCGAACCTGCGACCGTAGCAGTCGTGCGGTTCCAGACCGTAGCGCCTAAAACCGCTCGGCCACTCGGCCACTCCGAATGTGTGATGTTATTATCATTTGTCTTACATTACCTGCTTCGTCATTGCCACATAGTAATGTATTTGGTTTATTTGGCCATTAAAATCAGCAGGCTTACGTTTAGATGGGGTGACAGTGTTAGAAGTATGGTATGGAAGTGAAGTGTGGACGATAAACAGTTATACAAGGAGAGTACAGATGCTTTTGAACCGTAATGGAGAATGCTGAAATTGGATGAGGCGGTACTGAATCGAATTAACAAGTAAAGAATCATATGGTACATCTTGATTAAAAGAAGTTGTCGTTGAGAGCACATATCCGGGACATTCGCCATATTGTTAAAACGAGGAGGTGATTGGGGCAGGGACATAAATTGTAGAGTGAGACTATAATAAGCATATACAAATTTCATTTGCAGTGATGTAGATTGCAAGAGGATTGGGCATCAGTAACAAAAGTATGGTTTCTGAGAGAGATGAAACTTCGAAGTTCTTAGGGTGGTGCTTCTCTACATACCTGAGCTGCAAGATAAATCCGTTACCATAGTTGGCGAGGATTTGTGAAGAGTGACTGATACTGCACACTTTAGACTCGGCCATCCGCTTTCCGTTAATTTCCCAGGCCTTCTTGGTAGGTGACTGAATTTAGTGCTTCTCTTAGAGGTTCATTTCTCAATAAAAGAGCCCAAAGAATAACCTGACCGGAAGAAACTTATGCGAAATCTGTCAGCAGGAATAACTGAACTTGCAGACTCTTCGCGATGAAGTCCAATTCTTTCCGTTGTCTCATACAGTAACTACTGCACTGACAGTGTCAAGTTACTCTACATTTTTTTAAACAGCTGACAAACAACCCAGCTTGTTACCCACTGCATAAGGAGGTTGTAGCAAAATGAATATTTAGGAAAATGCCCAGAGTAGAAGCAGTCATTTGTATGTAGCTGAACGACTCAGTCCACGTCTTCGTGATATTGGAAAATAGATTGCAAGTAAATAATAATAATAATAATAATAATAATGTTCGAGAATGTCTGTAGAAAAAACAAAATTTATGACAAATACAAAAAAATGCTTCGGAATCCCAAGCAACAGGAGGTATTGGCCAAATAAAGAGGGTAAAAAAAAATTATATATTTGGGAGAAATTATCCAAGAAACTGGCTTAGAAAAATTCGCTATAGAAGAAAGAGTACATAAAATGGAGAGAGCATATGGAATAACTAGGAATTTCTACAACAAAAGGAATGTGTGTAAAAATTTGACGATACAGCACTACAACCCAGTAGTAAAACCAGAACGTATTTATGCAAGTGAATGTTTAGTACTGAACCACAAACTACACAAACTTGAAGTTATAGAAAGAAAAATCATTCGAAAAATACTTGGCCCACCAAAAAATACAGAGGTATGGAAATTAAGAAGCAATGAAGAATTTTATCGCAACATAGAAAACATAAATGAAACACTACGAAAAAGGCGACTGCTATGTTTTGGACACTTGTACAGAATGAACGGCAACAAGTTAACCAAACAGATTTTTAAATATTTTTGTGACAAGTAGTCAACAGTAGCCTGGATTCAAGAAGTCAAGAAAGATTTGGAAAGAAACAACATAAGCGAAAAAGATGTAACAGAAAGAGAGAGTTTCAAGAGGAAAGTGTTAAAAATGTAAGGATTCCAAGGCAAGAGGGAGAAGAAGACAGGGTCAAAATGGTCCGAGGAGAGGAAAAGGATACAGAGTGAAGAGATTAAAGGATACTGGAGGAAAAAGAAAGAACAACAAAGAAGGAAGCATTGAAATTATTGCGTGGTCCTTAGATGACCCAAACGAAGAAAGAAAGGAAGAGTAATAATGTTACGGGCAGACGCTCACATCACTAAGGACCAGAGAAAGCTACCTTACGAACTTCGCGACTTTTAGATAGAGTACCGCATAATAGCGCTATTATCGAGCAGTGTTTAGTAGTTGTACAGAGCCAGAGGAACGACTTACGCCGTTTTGTAACTGCTTATTGGCGCAGTGTATTCTAAGAATGAGC
Source organism: Schistocerca serialis cubense (assembly GCF_023864345.2). Lineage (NCBI taxonomy): Eukaryota > Metazoa > Arthropoda > Insecta > Orthoptera > Acrididae > Schistocerca > Schistocerca serialis. The sequence continues at coordinate 338,227,993 of NC_064638.1, forward strand.
GAAGTTTGCGAGTGAAGCATGCCGTAAACCTCTGAATCTCCTCAGCGTTATGTCATGGCGCTCTAACACGAACCGCCTGAATGGATTCTGAACGACGCTTACCAACAACGGAGAATTCTTGTTCTTATTAATATTCAGTGCATTCAGTACAAAATGATACCCTCCGAGTGTAAAGCATCAAACGTCTTTATTTAGCAAAATGCGACCTACGAAACTGTGCCATAGCGGAACAGCACGTCAAATTACCTGACGTTATGCTAAATAATAGCTTCATTTGGCGCTCTTATTCTGTGAGAATATAATTCCGCTGTAAAGTTCTTTTACACCAGACTCTAAGTATTCAAATATAACGTTGCAGTTCTTGCAACTCATTCCATCATCTACTTTATTGACACTAAATTCCGATGCCTCTCTATACACTGCTAAAGGATTTCTTTTTTCACTCGTGTTGGTTGCAGATCGAAATGGTACCTTCGAGTCTATGGGCTTGAATATTTTATACAAAGCTATATCATTATTTTGGCCATCCTTCGTAGCTGGATGGTTTGCGTAGGTGACTGCCGTCTGGAGGAAGCAAATTTGATTCTCAGTACTGCCGGAGATTTTTCCTCTATGGGAGGATTGCAAAGTGGTGCACTAGGGCTCATGACGGCAGCTGAGGAGCTGCTTCACCGAGAACTAGCGGCTCCAAGGTCAGAAAGTAGGGAGGCGGACTCCAACCCCCTCAGTACCCCATGCAACTACGTCATTGATGGAGGATGACACACAGGTTTGTCGGTACCGATGAATCTGCCAGGATATGTGGACGTAGTTGAACTATTTATCGTTGGTCTAATAAAATAATGTATTATTCTGCAAGAAACGTCTGCAAAGTATTCGGTGATTAAATGTTTTATGCTAATTTAACACCCTAATTTGTCAACTTAAGGTCTTTAACGGGTGCTTCATTTACTTCCGGGCTTTACTACGCTACTTCATTTGCCATTGTGAAAAGGCCACTGCGTCGGAGAGATCAAGAGAGTGTGTATCGGAGACCTGAAGAGAGTGTGTATATTCAGCAGATTCAACAGGTTTTTTTTTTTTTTTTTTTTTTTTTTTTTTTTTTTTTTACGGAGCTTTGCGTTTGTATCCTGCTCCCGCTGAACTGTTAATCGTTTTCTGAAATTATCATTCACTTTCTGCATTACTTTTCGACGTCTAAATTAAGCATTAGTGATGATGACCCGCACCCCACATTACATCCTGAACACTCTTCTCGATCTTGGTTTTCCGCCTTTCTCCATCCGCTTGGTGTCTTTCTTTGCACTTGAACACCAGTCGTCTTAGAACTGACAACATCATATTATACCGCCGTAGTCTACAAATGCTGTTAAGGTATTATCCTGAATTTCCTATACTCTTTTTCCCACTGATAAAAGTAAAGTCAGAATGGATTCACTTGAAACCAAACTGACTCCCGTCTAATACCTCTTCAACGTTCCAATTCTTTTATTTTCTTCTGGTTTTAATCCTCTTCTACCAGTCAGGAGTGTTAGTTCTGCATAGTTCGCAGGAGAGCTTCTGTAATGTTTGGAAGGTAGGAGACGAGATACTGGCAGAAGTAAAGCTGTGAGGACGGGGCGTGAGTCGTGCTTGGGTAGCTCAGTTGGTAGAGCATTTGCCCGCGAAAAGCAAAGGTCCCGATTTCGAGTCTCGGTCTGGCACACAGTTTTAATCTGCCAGGAAGTTTCAAAGCATGAGTTATTGCCAAGACTGTCCAGTGACGAACTACCGACCAGTGTAGGTACGAGGTCAGCCAACGGCCAGTGCCAGAAGACATATAGGAAAACATTGTCATGTTTCCGTGAAGTAGTACTGTAAAATAAAACTAAATGAAGGAATATCGTTTTTCTAACCATTCTATACTGTATGTCGTTGAGTGTGCATTATAGATATGTGAAGCTTGTATGGTGTCACCTACGTTATTTCTAATGCAGGGTGATATTTTCTAACGTGTACAAACTCTAGAGATTGATCGATGTGAGAATACGGAACAAAAAAGGTCTAATGAGTCTATGTCCGGAAATGCATGGTTTCCATGCTAGAGACAATATATTCAATTCATACTTTGTTACAGAGACTGCGGTCTAATACGTTCTGAACCATGCAGCCACAGCTACAGTACGCGTGGTTTCCTCCTAGAGGTAGATACTGCTCCTCATACGTAATGCCCTAGAGCCCTCTCCTGCCGCAATAATTGGTAATATTGTGTCCGATTCACTTGTCTTCCTGACTCACGTTGTAGAGGATGTGATACAGCGTTGTACACGGTGTTTACTTGTTACTGTTGTGGTCTTCAGTCCTGAGACTAGTTTGATGCAGCTCTTCATACTACTCTATCCTGTGCAAGCTGCTTCATCTCCCTGTACGTACTGCAGCCTACATCCTTTTGAATCTGCTTAGTGTATTCATCTCTTGGTCTCCCTCTACGATTTTTACCCTCCACGCTGCCCTCCAATACGAAGTTGGTGATCCCTTAATGCCTCAGAACATGTCCTGCCAACCGATCCCTTCTTCTAGTCAAATTGTACCACACACTCCTCTTCTCCCCAATTCTATTCAGTACCTCCTCATTAGTTATGTGATCTAACCATCTAATCTTCAGCATTCTTCTGTAGCACCACATTTCGAAAGCTTCTATTCTCTTCTTGTCCAAACTATTTATCGTCCATGTTTCACTTTCATACGTGGCTACACTCCATACAAATACTTTCAGAAACTACTTCCTGACACTTAAATTTATACTCGATGTTAACAAATTTATCTTCTTCTGAAACGCTTTCCCTGCCATTGCCTGTCTACATTTTATACCCTCTTATGGAAAGGCAAATGGCAACGGGCGGTGGGCAACAAGGTTTATCAGAAACCTATTCCCGCCTACGACAACCTCAGCATTGTAAATTCGCAACAATGATTCACCGTTTGTCTGAGACGGGGTCGTTTCAGGAAGCAGGAAATCACGAAGGACGTATCCGAAGTGTTAGGTTACCAGACATGGAGGAAAATGTGATTAACACAGTGGAAGGCGACCGCCGTGTCAGTATCAGGCAGTCGGCCCGTCAGTACATGGTAATGCAGAAAACCGTGTGGAACATTCTCCATGACAATTGTTAGTACCCTTATCACTTAGAGCGTGTGCAGGGCATACTAGCGACAGATTTTCCACAACGGGAGCAGTTTTGTCACTGGTTTCTTCACCAGGCAACCACGATTCCGGAATTTGTGCCATCTATCCTATTCACAAATGATGCCACCTTTATACGGAGTGGTACCTTCAGCTGCCAAACTGTCATCTGTGGGACAGTATGCAGAACCTGCATGGCATAGTGACAGCGAATCTTCAGCATCGATGCAGCCGGAATGTGTGGGCCGGGATAATTTGCGACTGTATTTTGCGACCAGTCTTACCTACCAGTCTTCCTTCCACGTCACCTAACAGGCCGGATATATAGGCGTTTCTTGCTAGTGACTTTGCTTCCTCTGCTGGAAAAAGTGCCATAGATGATTCGAAGGGCTATGTGGCTGCTACATGATGGTGCTCCGATCCACTTCACCGCGTCTCAATCGTGCCTTTCCTGGTCGATGGATCGGACGAATGGGTCCAGTTCCATGGCATGCTTGTTCACCGGATCTCAATCCGTGTGATTCCTCGTTATGGGGCCATCTCAAAAGTATCGTGTATTCAGAGCCCATTCCAGATGTGGAGACAGTGGAGCGGCGTATTCATGCTGCCTTTGACACTGTTCAGATGCAGCCTGGCCGATGTGAACGTGTGAGGCAGAAAATGCATGCGTTGAGGCACATGGAAACCATTTTCAACACATATTGGTAACAGTGGCTGCATGGTTCAGCGCATATTAGTCAGCAGTCTCTGTAACAATGTTCTGTTGAACAAATGGTCTCTAGCACGAAAACCACGCATTTCCAGACCTAAATTCGTTGGACATTATTTCCTCCCTATCCTCACGTCGATCGATCCTTTGAGTTTGTACACGGTGAAAAAAATTACCCTGTGTATGAATGATATCAGGGTATACAGATATGGAGCTTAACTTTCATCAGCAACGACCTATTTGTCCAAAAGTGGCAGTTTATGGAAGCCTTGCGAAACGCCCGCATGTTGAAAGTTAACCTAACCAATTGATGGTAAATATGATAACGCCTTTAAGATTTTAGCTATGAATTTAATGCACACCATTTAATTGGACAATGCTAATTTTTAACGGCCCAAGCTGTACCTTTTAAAGCTGGGATTTACTCAAAGTAATTTAAGGGGTAGGTGTCTAACGCAAAAAATGCCATTTAAACACGAAGATTTATACACTAAATTATCAATCATACACAAGAATTGTGGGAGTGTATGCCGTGATTTCCTAACATAAATTCTAGAAACCTTAATATTGGCGTTAACTGACTAGCAGCGTTACTTGATTGTATGAAAAAGTTGCCCCTGCTGACGATAATATCGACCAAAAAGTTATTCGCAAAGCCTGTGAATTCTACACGAAAACATGTGACTGTAGACCAAGTGACTAATTGCAAAATGGACACATTCAGCACACTAAGGTTGAATCTGAGACAGGTTCGTGTACAGAAGTGCAAGTGTGATCTAAGAATGCCCTTACACGCTGGTGGGTGCTATCTGTGCTCACCGCAACTATCTGCGAGAGCCTTGATGAACGCCAACTGAAAATGAGGGTGCCTTGCTACTTGCGCAACTCTGCTCCGAGCTCGCACTGATCTCCGTCTCCCATGTACCATCATGCCCAGAAGTATCCGAATTGCCTGAAATCCGTTTTTTCCTGATTTGCATGCAGCCCACATAACGTAGCTGTCTTGCAGGTCCTCTAATGTCTTTGCAGTACAGCTGTTTGACTATACAAAATTGGTACCGCAAGAGATCATGAGAGAACACTGTTCTTTAAGCTAATCAGTCGAGATGTAAATCATCTCCACAGTGGGAAATGTGTCGTTAGACATGAGACAGTCGTATCGCTCGTAAACTCTATTTTATTACCGAAGTGACATTTCAAAATCACTACCACACTCATTAGAATGTGAGTTAAGTAATTCCATCACATAAGTCATTCCAGCAATCTTTATCATAAACTCGATGTTAAACTAACCAGTTAAAAGCAATGCGATTAACAGTGGCAAGCGCTCACGGAAACCTCAAAATTAACAATGTTCCAGCAGTAATATATCTCTGTACTCATTACTAAGCAGTTATTTCTGCACATCGCTGAACTTCAAACGATATGAGGAACTTTTTGTTCAGGATATGTATTGAAACGAAGCAGCTATAGCTATTGTAACTAAGCAAAGCTTTCGTGTCTGTTCGAAATACGACCACAGTAACTTCCGTCATTTGTGACTAGGCATAAAGAGTCGAGAAATATCGAAGTTTTCACCAGTATCATTTAGCAAATCTGAACTTGAAAATTTTTATGCTCTGTCTGGAATCCTGTCAGGGCTCTCAACTGCCTGTTTACTAACGACGAAAAACGTTTAATATTATTTCAAGTGACAAAGTTTGAACGTGTTTCACGAATTGTTTGCTCACAAGTATGATGTGTCTATGTTTGATCAGAAATAACGACGCCTATCGTTATTGTTTACAACACACGAAGAGACATTAAAAATAAAAATTATTTATCACTACCAGTTCGGCGTACATTTGGTAGGGCTTGAAATGAGACCATGGATATTTGTGTGCCGGACAGGGATTCCATCCCACATATATGCCTTTCGTGGAGACCTAGGAGAGCTTGCAATCTTGGGGAAAGCAACGAAATGATCTAACTAGATTATGAATGTTCCGCGTGGGTCAGATACCACATAGAAGCGATCCGATTCGAATCCCAGTCCACCACCACATATTTTAGCTTGTCAAGTTCAAATGAAATAAGAGACCTGTTACACTAAATAACAAGAGGCTCATTAAATGAAAAAAAAGTTTATAGTGTAAGGAATCTCACTGGCAACAAGGGTTCTGTTTGCATGATTTGCACCTCTGCTATGCACCAACGTAAACCGGGTCTGACTGACTTGGTAGCGAAGGGGTATGATGCCTACAATGCGTATTCTGAACTACGGTGAAACCTGGGATTCTTCACTTGGCATTAGTGGAGGTGAAAGAGATTTGCTCGTATGTGTTTCAAGTACCGCACATGCCGGAAGTGGGAATATAACCCACACGTCACAACTAAAAACTACGATCAGCCTAATAGACCACTGAAGCGTACGTTTGTTATACTCGTGACTGTGCCGTAACGTATGATGTGCCCAAATTACAAATTGGACACGGTGAAAATATACAGTTCTCTGTTAACAGGTTATTTTCAGCAGGCTTCCAATACGGGAATTTTGTTAGTCTCATGTTATCGGGACGTAAAAAAAGCTTTGACATCATAGCTCTGATTCGAAGTCATTTTGATATTTTCACTATTTCCAACAAATTTCTTAGGTTGAGAATACCACTCAGGTGCATAAAGTTACAAATAACTTTAATTATTACTGCCATTCTCGGTATTAAATTCTGTATTCTGCTTCTGCTAAAAGATTTCTTGAAGGAAACACTCAATCCTTTTTGGTCTTTTAGAAGCAGTTGCCCAAATACAGGAAAATATTTTAAATAAATAATTAAATGGTTGCGGCGTTTTGTTGAAACCAGAACGTCCTCTTTCTAGTCATTACTACTCGCAATAATGGAGAACGTATTGCTTCCTTCTGTTCGTCAGAGATTTTCGGGAGGCAGAATAATCTTTCAACAGAACCTCTCTCCAGTCCATACAGCGAACTGTGTAAAACGCAGGTCTCAAACGAACGAAGACGCTAAGCTATTGGACTGGCCTCCCAAACGTGTTGGCCTCAGTCCCATAGAGCACGTGGGGGCAAGGACGGTAAAAGCTATTAGCACCGACAAACAATACAGCGCTCTCCTAAGCTGTTCAGGAGGCAAGGGAAGAGTTGTCACTGAATAACAGATTCATCCGTATACTTGTTGCCTCTATTCCCTGGTGGCTGAATGCAATTGTAGACGTGATGACTGGGTGTTGTGTGCTGTCCTTAGATTAGTTAGGTTTAAGTGGTTCTAAGTTCTAGGGGACTGATGACCATGGATGTTAGGTCCCATAGTGCTCAAAGCCATTTGAACCAATTGTAGACGAGGATGGGACCTGGGCAGGGTACTGAATTATTCTCTTGTTAGGGAGTAGAATTTCAGGAGACTGTGTTGGATCCGTGGGGGCCGGCCGGAGTGGCCTAGCGGTTCTAGGCCCTACAGTCTGGAACCACGCTACCGCTACGATCGCAGGTTCGAATCCTGCCTCGGGCATGGATGTGTGTGATGTCCTTAGGTTAGTTAGGTTTAATTAGTTCTAAGTTCTAGGGGACTGATGACCTCAGGTGTTAGTCCCATAGTGCTCAGAGTCATTTGAACCATTTGTCTTACGATTCAGTCAATGAATTTCGTTCTGGCCATTTGCAAACCGAATAAAGAAAACTTACAAACCACATGATTTCTCTAGCAATATAAGAACCAACTTGTATATCAGCCAGCGCACTGAAATTCGAGCACGTTTCCACTAAGCCAACATGACACTGATGCGATATGTACGTTATTAGTCTGATGAAACATCAAACATAATTCATTTGATTTTCTAATCCACCTGCAACAGCAAAAAGTTCCAGAGACATTCGTCTGTAATAGCTCATGGCTGCGTCCAGATCTGTCTTAGTCGTTCCAGCAGAAAACACCGAACAAAACAGTTCTATGTTAAGTTCGATTAAGATAATTTAACTTTATGTAACAGATTTACATATGCATAAGCGCCTGATGATGAGAAGGAAAACATACTGCAAATACATCGCAAAATGTTAAACATAAAATAAAGAATTAAACTGCTTTTCTTTGAGTTACTTTGTACTACACCAAAGAGAGAACCTTCTTCACGTTCTTGATTCCTCAGTAGCTAAGTGCTCCTAAAGCTGTAGCCTTAGTCCTGAATCCACCAGGAATAGTACATTAAACTGAGACGTTGCATGGGGGATTAATTAAAATGCAATAATTTTATTAGCTGTGTATCCGGTTACGAAGTCTCGTAAGCGGTTGGCCCTGAGTAGTATTAGCACGCAATCTGACTGCATAAAATAACAATAAAGAATGAAAGGAAATTTCCGTTAACACAATTGATTAATTAAGTCCCCTACAACTATAAAAGCTACGAAACAACAAAGCACAAGTGTAACTGTTCTGTTTGTGGTATTGTGATTCAACGTACATGTATCTGGCACGGTTCTACCTCAGTACAACAAGATATTTTAAACACCATTTACAATGAACTAATTGAAAAACTAGAAATACTATAATTGCACATAGAAACCAGAATTACAAGTCTAACACATGAACACGAGCCAGATGCTTTGTTGACTGGACCTGTGACCAAGAGGCACTGTCATTAAGGAAATGTGAAATAAAGTTTTTTTTGTTACCTCCATGTATATTGACGAAAAATACACTGTGATCATTGCAACATCTTCCATCTATACATTACACCAACCGAACAGCATCTACTGTCTCGCCCAACAGAACAACAATTGCACACGACATGCTCTCACTAGTACTGCTCTCGACATCCTCTCAACAAGCACTGCCCACGGCAACCTCTGAACTATTACTGCCCAGTGGAGGCGGCGGAATAATAATCTTTGGCGCAATCTCTGGCGCTGTGACTCAGTGTAGCCACCTTTCAACTTTTTCCTTCTCCTCAATGTGAACCGTTAAAGACCGCAACGAATTTAAATACCAGTTTACTACGGAAGCCTTAAACTTGCTCTGCAGTGTTCTGTTGGTAGAAAAGTAGTTTTTCATGATCGTCAGGTGACTGATGGAGTACGCCACGTCTCATTAATTATTATTTTATAATTCATAGGTGCTTTTCTGTCACTTATTCTCGCAATTTTTTGAATAATGAACCTGGAAAAATGGAAACATTGGATAATTGCCATTCAGAATATTCATATTTATTTTTCTTCATAGAAACGGCAGAAAACCCATTCAGGAAAGCTGATAAGAAGCTGGTTAACTGAGATATAAATCCGCGTTCGGTGTCATAAATTATGAACATCCGTAGTGGGTGTCGTGGTTGGGAGGAAGGAGTTTGCATGAACGACAGTGTGATAGAGCCTAACACTTGTTTATCGCCACGCTAACGAGGTGACAGTCCTGTGACAGAAGTTAAGTCTTTGGCAGAAGGATGTGAGCGTAGAGCATTTTGCAGCGACTGACTGGCATACACTGTGACGGTATTGCGTGTAGTCTAAGGGGATAGTGGTGTTAATGTTATTCTGTTGAGCAATTCTTTCACAGATAGAAATCAAGTATGGCCTAAAATCTAGTAATTTGGCGTTGTGATTCAGCGGCATGTGGATAGACTCTGCAAATTCTACAAGCGATTGTATATCTGTCTCACCGTAAAAGAACTCATGATATAAGAAGAATACCGCTCACAGTTCGTAAAATTGTTTATTAAAACACGGCAGGTCTCGCAGTCTTAAGCCTCATCATCAGATGAAAAATTTAAAAGACCATACGCACACCCATCGCTCCTAATCAAAAGTTACTATTAGAGAGTGTCGTAAATGTGCTGGCGAGCAAAAGGTAAAGGAGATGTGTCCCATTCTTTAACAATTTTCCTGCATCAGTATGACAGCAGGCCGTTAAGATTACTACACCAAGAAGAAACGCAGATGATAAACGGATATTCATTGGACAAATACCGCCCCCGGTAGCTGAGTGGTCAGCGTGATAGACTGTCAATCCTAAGGGCCCGTGTTCGATTCCCGGCTGGGTCGGAGATTTTCTCCTCTCCGGGACTGGGTGTTGTGTTGTCCTAATCATCATCATTTCATCCCCATCGACGCGCAGGTCGCCGACGTGGCGTCAACCCAAAAGACCTGCACCAGGCAAACTGTCTACCCGACGGGAGGCCCTAGCCACACGACATTTCATTTCATTTCATTTCATTTCATTGGACAAATAGATTATACTAGAACTGACAAGTGATTACATTTTCACGCAGTTTGGGTGCATAGATCCTGAGAAATCAGTACCCAGAACAACCACCTCTGGCCGTAACAACAGCCTTTATACGCCTGGGCATTGAGTCAAACAGAGCTTGGATGGCGTGTACAGGTACAGCTGCCCATGCAGCATCAACACGATACCACAGTTCATCAAGAGTAGTGACTGGCGTATTGTGACGAGCCAGTTGCTCGGCCACTATTGACCAGACGTTTTCAGTTGGTGAGAGATTTGGAGAATGTGCTGGCCAGTGCAGCAGTCGAACATTTTCTGTATCCAGGAAGGCCCCTACAGGACCTGCAACATGCAGTCGTGCATTATCCTGCTGAAATGTAAGGTTTCGCACGGATCGAATGAAGAGTAGAGCCACGGGTCGCAACACATCTGAAATGCAACTTCCACTGTTCAAAGTGCCGTCAATGCGAACAAGAGGTGACCGAGACGTGTAACCAATGGCACCCCATACCATCACGCCGGGTGATACGCCAGTATGGCGATGACGAATACACGCTTCCAATGTGCGTTCACCGCGATGTCGCCAAACACGGATGCGACCATCATGATGCTGTAAACAGAACCTGGATTCATCCGAAAAAATTACTTTTTGCCATTCGTGCACCCAGGTTCGTCGTTGAGTACACCATCGCAGGCGCTCCTGACTGTGATGCAGCGTCAAGGGTAACCGCAGCCATGGTCTACAAGCTGATAGTCTATGCTGCTGGAAACGTCGTAGAACTGTTCGTGCAGATGGTTGTGGTCTTGCAAACGTCCCCATCTGTTGACTCAGGGATCGAGACGTGGCTGCACGATCCGTTACAGCCATGCGGAAAAGATGCCTGTCATCTCGACTGTTAGTGATACGAGGCCGTTGGGATCCAGCACGGCGTTCCGTATTACCCTCCTGAACCCACCGATTCCATATTCTGCTAACAGTCATTGGATCTCGATCAACGCGAGCAGCAATGTCGCGCTACGATAAACAGCAATCGCGATAGGCTACAATCCCACCTTTATCAAAGTCGGAAACGTGATGGTACGCATTTCTCCTCCTTACACGAGGCATCACAACAACGTTTCACCAGGCAACGCCGGTCAACTGCTGTTTGTGTATGAGAAATCGGTTGGAAACTTTCCTCATGTTAGCACGTTGTAGGAGTCGCCACCGGCGCCAGCCTTGTGTGAATGCTCTGAAAAGCTAATCATTTGAATATCACAGCATCTTCTTCCTGTCGGTTAAACTTCGCGTCTGTAGCACGTCATCTTCGTGGTGCAGCAATTTTAATGGCCAGTAGTTTACAATCAGCTGTATACGTGTATATCGCTGTTCGAAGACATATGTCACAATAATGTATATCCTCTTGTACTTATGGAACTCTACTTGTGCGTGTATTTTGAAACAATAGATTGTTGTGTATTTTCTTTGAGTGTGCATCGCACTAAAAGACCTAGGAGCGCTAATAGATATTCTTTTAGATTCAGCATACGAGACTCATAGGCAGTACGGTAAGCCACCAAGCAGTAGTTGTTATTGTTTGTGCAGTTGATTGTTGCAGCTCTAGTAATATATTTCTGTCCATTTGCAGCGAGTACAGTTGTGTTATATTGTGTCCTCATTTTGATGGAGTTTAATAACAATAGCGTGTGAGACGACCGAAATATGGAAACCTGTGTAACATAACTTAACGGCTTTCATGTTTGAATTAGTTTGCACCATGTTATTTATCATATTGTACCACGTACTTCTAACAGATCCATATAGTACATTCGAATAAACGTTTTTACAAACACTGTTCTCAGTTACTCGCATTGACAGTTGTTCTTGGTTCGAAGTCTGGGACATTAACTGCATCTTATTTGATGAATAAATTTCAGGAAACCGCTGTTAATAACTTCACTTAGTGACGCTGTCATCGTTAACATTACCACTATTATTGCCCAGCTTAGATATAATTTTCTTTCGGTAGATCCATAGTGAGGAGATCCTCAAGAATGCAGAACATGTCATAAATCAAGAACACGGAATACAGGTTCACAATAAAAGAGGTATACTAATCTTCCGTTCTGCTCCCAAGTTAAATGGTCCTGATGGACTTGGAATACAGTAGAGCGTCGATTATTCGAACGTCGGTCAACCGAACAACCGCTTAACCGAACTGTGTACTCGCTCGCACCTGTTACTCTCCCACCCTACCGTCCATCCTCCCCCTCACTCCCAAACCAAGTTTCCCACAGTGGTCGCCGCAGTGGGCCACCGCTGGCGGAACATTGCTTCTAATGGGGCCTTCGCAAGGCGCTGCTGACCGGCCAAGCCGCCAGACGCCGTGTTTCAACAATCAGCACACTTCTGTTGGCTTGGCACTGGCAGTAGAAGTAGCGGCAGTATCAAAGCTGTTCACAGCAACAGCTGCGCCAGCTTAGAGTTGACGCGTGCCACTCCGCGCAGTTTGAAGGATTGCGCGCCCCCAAGAAGAGCTTCTCAAGGTGCAAACAGTTACCTTCTGTTCTCTGTTACGACCACTTGTGTGCTGCTGCGTGAAGAAGTGAACTTGACGATACAAAATGCTTAAACGTAAACGTGTTGTCCTTTCTATAAGGGACAAGTACGAGATTATTTTTGTTTAATAAACTGTGCTGCATACTATATATTCGTACTGAAGTTGCCTTTGTATGTTACTTTGTAATACTAAAAGAGATGCTTGTTTTTATGAATAAATTTACTGTACAGTACTTCTTTTTGGCAAATAAACATGTACAGTTCGATTATCCGAACAAACCAGTTTTCCGAACACCCATGTGCCCCAAGTACTTCGGATAATAGACGCTCTACTGTAATTAAAAAAGGATATACTTTCATTTAAGAGCTAGTAATGAACTTGTATCAAAACAAATAAATGTATAACACACTGAGGTTCCTATGATATTTCTTAGGTTATTGTAATCACACATCATCAAACATAAAATCGGTTAACAATACTTACTGACAGGCTTACTGCGCGGGAGACGTTGAAAAGTCTCATTTTACGTAACATTTACACAACTGGTTCGACAGTAAAATCGTTGATGCAATGGGAGGCGTTGCAAAACCAATATTTCTTTGGGTTCTTCTTAAACAAAAGTTTATTAAAAAAATGGCTCTGAACACTATGGGACTTAACTTCTAAGGTCATCAGTCCCCTAGAACTTAGAACTACTTAAACCTAACTAACCTAAGGACATCACACACATCCATGCCCGAGGCAGGATGCGAACCTGCGACCGTAGCGGTCGCGCGGTTCCAGACTGTAGCGCCTTTAACCGCTTGGCCAACCCGGCCGGCAAAAGTTTATTAGCATTTAAACTTTTAATGGCTGCTGTCAGTTACTGAAAACGTTTGTTGCCTAATAATGGACGTCTTTCTTGTTAGTATCCACAGTTGCTTGAACAGAAATCAGTAGGGCGTAGTTGTGTTGACACCATTAATAATTCGGAATACACGCTTTTAGGACAACGTCCTCGCCGCAATTGTAACACCGGTTCCCAACAGATCACAGAAGTGCTGTCGGGCTTGGCTAGTACTTGGATGGGTGACTGCTTGGGTATGTCTCCTTAGTCATAAAGAATTGGATAAGGTTCAAATGGCTCTGAGCACTATGCGACTTAACTTCTGAGGTCATCAGTCACCTAGAACTTAGAACTAATTAAACCTAACTAACCTAAGGACATCACACACATCCATGCCCGAGGCAGGATTCGAACCTGCGACCGTAGTGGTCGCCCGGTTCCAGACTGTAGCGCATAAAACCGCACGGCCACTCCGGCCGGCAATTGGATAACGATTATTTGTCAATTAATGTGCAAGTCTCGTGGAGACTGCATGTTGGTCTCCATGTTGATATAGTAGAGTACATATTATCAGCTTGTAGGTCGGAGTTATGTACAAAAACACTGTGCAGGACGGTAGCGCCTGAAATGTGCCGAGGCCCCAGAGACACCCGTATGAGCTACTGTGCGTTCAGGCCGGTGCCCCGCGGAATTTCAGTGTGAGGGGTGCCGGTGATTTGCGAGCTGGCCTGCCTGTGATTCCCTGCAGCTGCCGTCTGCAAACAGAGCCCCACCCACGCCGCCGCCCCTCGGCACCCCGCTGTCACTGCAAACAGCGGCTCGTTAGCGGGGCCGCCGGCGGAGGGCGCTGCCCGTCACGGGGTGCCGCCTGCCTGCGACGACACGTCAGCTGACGTCCCGGCGCGCCACCTCTGCACTCGTCAGCACTTCTCCTAAACTCTCTCTCCTGTCGCGGACATCATTAGGTACCGCTCGCATTTCACGATCCAAAGGTCGATGTCATACCAGCAAAATTCTTCTTCGTGTGCGACAGCATCACAGTTAATATTTAAGAAGCTGCTGTTAGCCTCACGTTATCTGGATGGTTGTATGTTGTGCGCCGTTGTATTTATATTACACTGATGAGCTAGAGCGTTAGTGACGACCTAATTATGGAACACAATATAGCAGCAGTTCTGGAGTCGAAAAGTCTGGTAGGTTCCAGAGGCATGTAGCACAAGATGTCTACATAGGCCCCGCAAAAACGAAGGGGTTATTTGCTGCGGAATCGCCAATGCCCTGGACGGTACGCTCTGAAACATTAGTGCTTGCACCAATAGTGCACTGCTTGATGCAATAATTCACCAACAGCCGTTTGATTTTACGGCAAGAAAAAAGGAATAAAAGTGAGATAGTGTTAATACTTTCACCCTTCTTTACCTCCTCTGCATTACTGCAGATGACGTGTCACTGAGCACATTTGCACTGTGCATGCAGTACACGTGAAGTGCCTAGTTGTTTCCACTGCCGTGTGTGGAATACATAAGCTCTTGTACACTTCACTAACCTGCTGTCTTCATGATGATGATGTCAAATGGCTCAAATGGCTCTGAGCACTATGCGACTTAACTTCTGAGGTCATCAGTCGCCTAGAACTTAGAACTAATTAAACCTAACTAACCTAAGGACATCACACACATCCATGCCCGAGGCAGGATTCGAACCTGCGACCGTAGCGGTCACGCGGTTCCAGACTGAAGCGCCTTTAACCGCACGGCCGCACCGGCCGACGATGATAATGTCCCCAGCGCAGAAAACAGCACACAGGTCGTGGATTCTTTTTCTTGAGGCTGAAATTAACTTCGCAACGAACTGCTGCTACGAATAAACTATAACTCATTTGGGATGCCACTCGCGTTTTTATTGATATAGACACGACAAACTATTCTTGGTCACAACGTATTGAACATATTTTTCCTTAGTCATTATATCTGGCTAAAATAACATGAAATACATCCTGCCACAGACAACATGTCTGTCTACTGGAACCGTCAAAACTGGAGAATAAAATTACATGAATAAAATACTACTATTACAGACAACATGTCTGTACCTAGCGACGGTCGGAGCTGTAGTATATAAAATTGCATGAAACAAATACTGCTATAACAGACAACATCTCTGTCTACTGGAACGGTCAGAACTGGAGAGCCGGACTGCCCGAGACACTTTGCACGTCAAGCCAGCAAGGCGTGACCCGAACGCCCCGAAGTGCATCGGCAGTAATATCATCAGTGTTTTGTTTTAGTAATACTTTGATTTTAATAATTTTGAAATGACTGATTGATAGCTGGCTGTTGAGAGATGTTTATTTAAAAAAATGAAGTAATTTGGATGACAGGTTTAATTAATAATAACAACTAAAGTTTAACGTTTTGGCGCCCTACCGCCGAACACAGCAGCCAATCACAGAGCAGCAGCATCACGCAGGCGGTCTTTCTCACGGGAATGGTACCGAATCTAACAACTGTCACCGGTACCTCAACCCACATTACGTCATCTCTATGCTTCTTGCATAGAGTCTGTGTCGCCTGGCCACCAAGAGCTGTTGCAGGACGATTGATTCACGGATCCAGTTATATGGCTCCTTCCGTGTACAGAGATTTTACGACTATGACGAGTGGGGCCTGAAGATGGCATCAATGTAATGCCGAAACTGGTAGCAACACATAGAAGTTCATAAAATAAAATAAACTTCTACAAATCATACAGCTGTTGGTAAATTATTGCATCAAGAAGTTCATGCCAGCCGTCGTCCCGCGATCCATAATGGATCAACGAAGAATACTGTACTGTGTTGTCAGGTCTGCCACAGATGGTTGAACAACTCATTTTACAAATTGGGCAAGACAGCGATCTTCATCTTCTGTGGGGAATGGTCATCCTACGCCTTGAGGGCTACTCTTGGTTTCAGAGTCCTTCAGCCACTTTCCACAGATGCTCACGACAGTAGCACACGAACATGTAACTGGGTTCGACGTTTCGAAGATGATCGTTGCCAGGCGTCGGTCTACAACAATCTGCCCTTAGTGGAAGTCGCCTACGTCAATGAATCCTCCCATTTGGATCCCATATCGTCACTACAATGGTTCCCCGTTTGCCTCTGCTCCGTTTATATACGCTCCTTACTGCGTTAAGTTGTCGCAACGCCGTATTTGTTAGAAGACTTCAGCTAAGTAGCTTTCTCCAAG
Source organism: Schistocerca serialis cubense (assembly GCF_023864345.2). Lineage (NCBI taxonomy): Eukaryota > Metazoa > Arthropoda > Insecta > Orthoptera > Acrididae > Schistocerca > Schistocerca serialis. The sequence goes on from NC_064638.1 coordinate 338,244,667, forward strand.
CAGTGCCAAGAAAATTTGCAAATGTAGAAACGCCAATAAAGTCCAGCTATACAAAAAGCAAAATGGCATCGTGCATTATGAAGCTGCCACTACTAATGCACGAGCGAACTGTCGAGCGCTGACTGAGACAGAAGACTCTGGAAGGCTGCGGCTGAGGCTGAAGTTGTAGCTCAAATGGTGCAAATGGTTCTGAGCACTATGGGACTTAACATCTGAGGTCATCAGTCGCCTAGAACTACGTAAACCTAACTATGGACATCACACACATCCATGCCCGAGCAGGATTCGAACCTGCGACCATAGCAGTGGCGCCGTTCCGGACTGAAGCGACTAGAACCGCTCGGCCACACGGGCCGGCTGAAGTTGTAGCTACGGCCGGCAGAGCGCGCTCGTGATGGCAGCCGCTGAAGGCGTGCATCAGTGAGTGCGCATCACTGAATCCGATACGTTCCCGCTCGACCACTACCGGCCTCTGTCGGGAACGTGCGTTTCCATTGCCAACAGAGAGACGACAATGAGGATTATCCTTTGACGTAATACACTAATTTTTGTGACAAGTTAGACTGGCGACGCTTGTAACCAGTGATTTCAGACATGAGTCTGGTGCTGTGGAAGTGGATCCGGTCGTTTTAAAGAAGAAAGTAGTATAAACAGACAACAAAATCTCTTCTACAAAATGTGATCGTTGGATTCCTCCGTAAGCAGTATGTCAGTTTCCAGTCATCAGGTATCGATATTTTTCGGCTTTTTATAGAATGACAGAATGATGAGAGCGCAAAGTGATCTCAGGTTCCCCACATTCGGCGTAGCACAGAGAATGGAGCGCCTGCGGAAGTCCGGAGTGCAGGCTCTCTGGCTGAATATTCATGAGCACTGACTGACCCGCTCGAGCCCTCGGTCAACACTCGGACGTCATGGAGAGCTGGAGCGGCCAACAAATTGGCGCCGGCGCTGATGAGCGCGCGCGGCCGCGCTGTTTGCTCGCTGAGGGCGGGGACGGGGTGGACGGCCGGCTGCTGGCTGGTGGCTGCTGGTTGCTGGCTCAGCTGATCAGCTGCTCCTGCCTGCACGTGTGGCTGCTGTCACGGGAAGCAACACAGTAGCTGGCAGTAAGCTCCACAGGCACATCCTGCAGTTCTTGTTAGGAACCACGATGCTGCTGCAAAACTGAAAGTGGCTTTAGTTTTCGTGTCATCATTCTTCTGGATCATTTAATTCGACACCCACAACTTACTCTCCAGTGTCCATTCCTTGGTCGCAGAATAGCAGCTGCACCTAACGCCCCGATTACTTGTTGGATCTACACTATGTGGTCCGCAGATCGTGGTCTTGCAGCAGCGCTCTCGCTTCCCGCGCTCTGGGTCCCGGGTTCGATTCCCGGCGGGGTGAGGGATTTTCCCTGCCTCGAGATGACTCGGTGTTGTTGTGTCGTTTTCATCATCATCATTCATCCTCATTAAGGTCGGAGGGAGGCAATGGCAAACCACCTCCGCGGGTCTCCCACATCCTCCCCTACGGTCCTAGGAGTATGGGACCTCGTCATCGTTGTCGTACACAATGTGATCAAAAGTATCTGGACAGCTTCAAAAACACACGTTTAGGTGTCCTGTGCTACCACCTATTGCCAGATATTCCATATCAACGACCTCGGTAGACATTAGACATCGTGAGAGAGCAGAATGGGGCGCTCCGCGGAACTCACGGACTTCGAACATGGTCAGGTGATTGGGTGACACTTGGGTCATACGTCTGTACGCCAGATTACCACACTCCTAAACATCCCTAGGTCTAATGTTTCTGATGCGATAGTAAAGTGGAAACGTGAAGGGACACGTACGGCACAAAAGCTTACAGGCCGACCTCGTCTGTTGGCTGACAGAGACCGCCGACAGTTTTCCAGACCATCACACAGGAATTCCAAACTGCGTCAGGATCCACTGCAAGTACTATGACAGGTAGGCGGGAGGTGAGAAAACTTGGATTTCATGGTCGAGCGGGTGCTCATAAGCCACACATAACGCCGGTAAAAGCCAAAAGACGCCTCGTTTGGAGTAACGAGCTTAAACATTGGGCGATTGAACAGTGGAAAAAAGTTGTGTGGGGTGACGAATCACGGTAGACAATGTGGAGATCCGACGGCAGGGTGTGGGTATGCCGAATGCCCGGTGAACGTCATCTGCCAATAGTAAAATTCGGAGGCGGTGGTGTTATGGTGTCGTCGTGTTTTTCATGGAGGGGTCTTTCACCCTTTCACCCCTTGTTGTTTTGCGTGGCACTATCACAGCACAGCCCTACATTGATATTGAAAGCACATTCTTGCTTCCCGCTGTTGAAGAGCAATTCGGGAATGGCGATTGCATCTTTCAACACGATCGAGCACCTGTTCATATTGCGCGGCCTGTGGCAGAGTGGTTACTCGACAGTAACATCCCTGTAATAGACTGGCCTGCAGAGTCCTGACCTGAATAATATAGAACACCTTTGGGATATTTTGGAACGCCGACTTCGTGCCAGGCCTCATCGACCGACATCGATACCTCTTGTCAGTGTAGCACTCCGTGAAGAATGGGCTGCCATTCTCCAAGAAACCTTCCAGCACCTGATTGAACGTATGCCTGCTAGAGTGGAAGCTGCCATCAAGGCTAAGGGTGGGCCAACACCACATTGAGTTCCAGCATTACCGAAGGAGGGCGCCACGAACTTGTAAGCCATTTTCAGCCAGGTGTCCGGATACTATTGAACACATAGTGTATTTGAGTCTCTGACTTCCCCTACATTTTCAACTCTATACAGCTTCCTCAAGAACCACGGAAGTTATTCTTTGATGTCTTAACGCATCGTATCCCTGTGTGCTGGCGTACATGTCGTCAAGGCTGTTACGACTACACTGCAGAAGTTTCGCTGGGAAGCCCTCACACATCCTCCATACAGTCCCGATCCCTCCCAATGCTTTTGGAGAACTGAAGAAAAGGTTTCGTGGCCGTCGATTTGCTTCGGATGAAGCAGTGCATGCCTAGGTACACTCATGGTTCCGTAGAACAGCAAACATGTTTCTATCGAGACACTGACCGTCTTGCTTCACAGTGCGACAAATATATTAACAGTTACGGTGATTACTTTTGAAATAATGAACACTTTACTTACTTTTTTGCAACTACCCCTTTTTCATTTGACTACCCCTTATACGAGGGACAGACGATAAAGGAGTCGTAAACTGGGATAAAGACAGCAGAGCCGCATGTATCAACCTGAAATTGGTTTTCCTTTTCAACATGATCCCCTTGTAAACACTTTTCCCATCGGTTGACAAAGCGTTAAAAGTCTGGTGCATAGAATTCTAGTGGCAGCGCTCGTGTTTAACGAGTGACCTCTACGGATATAATCAGTTTATTTGGTTTCTTAAACTGCTGCAGTCCACAAGACAGGAAAACAATGTCCTACCACTGGAGATCCGACAAAAAGGAATACAAACGTCTCAAAAATGAGATCGACAGGAAGTGCAAAATGGCTAAGCAGGGATGGCTAGAGGACAAATGTAAGGATGTAGAGGCCTATCTCACTAGGGGTAAGATAGATACCGCCTACAGGAAAATTAAAGAGACCTTTGGAGATAAGAGAACGACTTGTATGAATATCAAGAGCTCAGATGGAAACCCAGTTCTAAGCAAAGAAGGGAAAGCAGAAAGGTGGAAGGAGTATATAGAGTGTCTATACAAGGGCGATGTACTTGAGGACAATATTATGGAAATGGAAGAGGATGTAGATGAAGATGAAATGGGAGATATGATACTGCGTGAAGAGTTTGACAGAGCACTGAAAGACCTGAGTCGAAACAAAGCCCCCGGAGTAGACAATATTCCATTGGAACTACTGACGGCCGTGGGAGAGCCAGTCCTGACAAAACTCTACCATCTGGTGAGGAAGATGTATGAGACAGGCGAAATACCCTCAGACTTCAAGAAGAATATAATAATTCCAATCCCAAAGAAAGCAGGTGTTGACAGATGTGAAAATTACTGAACTATCAGCTTAATAAGTCACAGCTGCAAAATACTAACACGAATTCTTTACAGACGAATGGAAAAACTAGTAGAAGCGAACCTCGGGGAAGATCAGTTTGGATTCCGTAGAAACACTGGAACACGTGAGGCAATACTGACCTTACGACTTATCTTAGAAGAAAGATTAAGAAAAGGCAAACCTACGTTTCTAGCATTTGTAGACTTAGAGAAAGCTTTTGACAATGTTGACTGGAATACTCTCTTTCAAATTCTAAAGGTGGCAGGGGTAAAATACAGGGAGCGAAAGGCTATTTACAATTTGTACAGAAACCAGATGGCAGTTATAAGAGTCGAGGGACATGAAAGGGAAGGAGTGGTTGGGAAGGGAGTAAGACAGGGTTGTAGCCTCTCCCCGATGTTGTTCAATCTGTATATTGAGCAAGCAGTAAAGGAAACAAAAGAAAAATTCGGAGTAGGTATTAAAATTCATGGAGGAGAAATAAAAACTTTGAGGTTCGCCGATGACATTGTAATTCTGTCAGAGACAGCAAAGGACTTGGAAGAGCAGTTGAATGGAATGGACAGTGTCTTGAAAGGAGGATATAAGATGATCATCAACAAAAGCAAAACAAGGATAATGGAATGTAGTCTAATTAAGTCGGGTGATGCTGAGGGAATTAGATTAGGAAATGAGACACTTAAAGTAGTAAAGGAGTTTCGCTATTTGGGGAGCAAAATAACTGATGATGGTCGAAGTAGAGAGGATATAAAATGTAGGCTGGCAATGGCAAGGAAAGCATTTCTGAAGAAGAGAAATTTGTTAACATCCAGTATTGATTTAAGTGTCAGGAAGTCATTTCTGCAAGTGTTCGTATGGAGTGTAGCCATGTATGGAAGTGAAACATGGACGATAAATAGTTTGGACAAGAAGAGAATAGAAGCTCTCGAAATGTGGTGCTACAGAAGAATGCTGAAGATTAGATGGGTAGATCACATAACTAATGAGGAAGTATTGAATAGGATTGGGGAGAAGAGAAGTTTGTGGCACAACTTGACCAGAAGAAGGGATCGGTTGGTAGGACATGTTCTGAGGCATCAAGGGATCACCAAATTAGTATTGGAGGGCAGCGTGGAGGGTAAAAATCGTAGAGGGAGACCAAGAGATGAATACACTAAGCAGATTCAGAAGGATGTATGTTGCAGTAGGTACTGGGAGATGAAAAAGCTTGCACAGGATAGAGTAGCATGGAGAGCTGCATCAAACCAGTTTCAGGACTGAAGACCACAACAACAACAACCACTGGATTACCAGAGCGACCAGTAAGCTCCTTCTTGGTGACTTTTCTGTTGTCCGCTGCGGAATTCCTGTATCCAGTTGAATAAAAAATTCCATGAAATACATTTATAACCATATACGGGAAGAATTTCACTATGAATAAGCTCTGCGGACGTTTCCTCAGCTCACAAAAATCGTGTTGTTCTAGTCGGGTACACACTCATAGCACATCTGCCGTCTGTGTTTGACTGCAGATCATTAATCATTGATCGTGGAATGCTGCCAATCGGCTATCTTCCATGTGACATGTACTGCGCCTTCTACATACGTATAGGCGCGAAGTTTTAAACGATATGCCATATTCTGGGGTTTGCGACGTCTTTATTGACTCATCCCCGTATTTTTGTATCAAATTTGAGGTACAAAAAAGTAATGTACGAGAGCTGTTCAGGAAGTACGGTCCTGTCTGTCGTGAAATGGAAACCACAGTGAAAATCAAAAAGTCTTATTTGCAGCAGTTAGCTATGTCTTCCAGTTACTTCTCTAGATAGTCGCCACTCCTACCAAGATATTTGACGTAGCGTTTTAGCAACTTTCCAACACCCCCGTCGTAGGAGGCAGCCACCTGTACTTTCAACCAATTCTCTACGTTTACTTGCAGCTCGTTCTCTGTGCCAAAATGCTGTAGTTGGCGTTTCATGCGAACAGAAATGGCAGTCAGAGAGAAGCAATTCCGGGCTGTATGGTGGGTGATCGAACACTTGAATTGAAAACGCTGCAGGAGAGTCCTCTGCGCCCCTGCATTTAATGGCCGGGAATTATAATCAATAAGGAAATACATGACATTTTTGTTGGGGGTGTTAGCAGCATGAAATCAGGCGAAATATCTCACAGGCACTCAAACTTGGCGGAAAGAAGAATAATTTCCATTTAATTTTCAATGCCCGCAGTGAGGATTCATTACCATCTTTGCACCTTCATGCCACATTGAATACAGCTACTGGCCCAGGAGTGGCAACTTCAGTCACATGCGTTTGCGGCATGTTGGTTTTGGTAGGCGTGACGTGAGGACAACAGATATTGAAGATGAAATGATCCATACATTTAACAATGAAACGTGCTACAGCCCGTTGTTTGGGAACAGGTCACCTGTCTGTTTGGAGAGCAATGCTCGAGATCAACCTACATGTATACCGTCGCCAAAGAACGGTGGTTTAGGATCATCTGATTACTCACGTCGTATGCGGTTTGTGCAGTTTGTGCACACCAAACAGTGAGTGATATTGTCTTCCATACACGCGTTTCATTTACAGATGAGCCCTTCTTTACACACGACGAGCATTTTAACAGCAGAAACAGCCACATGTGAGACGGTGAGAACCGGCAAGCGGTTGCTGTTAGGCAGTGAAAACGTAGTGTGTTGTGGGGTGATCACTCTGTTGTATAAATAATTCAAAAGCCAAGATCGCTTAAACACTGTTTATTAGATGACCGGTTTCAACACACTAAAGGTGCCATCATCGGATCTGTGAAGATATAACATGGCAGGTTTGAGGTAGGGCTTACATGAGTTAACTATGTACATTACTATTAGTACAGCACCACATAATGTAACTTAATATGCATAAATCATTTGGATACAACGATAAATGAGGCAGGCCAATTGATATAAAATCATTGTCTTAGAAGTAAAAATTAAAAAACAACTGCTCTCATGGTCATTCTGTTCCATTAGATATATAGAACCGAAGTCACAAGACAAAACTATTTGACACTTGACCGCAGCTTGCTGTTACGTTGTTGTTAGATTGCACCAGCGAAGGTGCCCCGTGAACATTTGAGCGGGATTGCTGATAATTGTCTCCTAGGACCTGTAATACTGCCACATACACTGTCCACTGCTTTCGCGCGTCAAATAAAAAGTAGGGAAGTGACTGGACCAATCAAGAAGATGTGATGCGACGTCAGAGAGCTCTACTGAAAATTGACGGCAACGACCACGATTAGTACAAATATTTTGCCACCCAGCTTGGTTGTAAATTGCGAAGTGCGCTGAACACAAGTTGACAGGAGCGTTTCCCCTGGCATCTTACGACTGTAAACATTGGAGCGCGGTGGGGTCATGAAGTACTAGTTTTTGGTGCCGGTGCACTGCACACCAGATAGTAAATCTCCTCTGGACTGACAGGGAGATTAGGTGCATTAATCATGTTTGCTCCTGGAGATACCCTTGCGCAGACTTAAGAGTGTCACTGTGATCTGGACAGAAGTTAGATTCTTTTCGGAATTTATGTCATCGGGTTTCATCAGCTGTCATCGATCATCGCTGAACCCAGCAGTACAGAGGTTAGACTGCTGTTTGCTTTCTGCACACTACCTGACCTCTTGGTGCTAAAGTATTAGCGGCGCCAGCATAGCAGGGACCCGTAACTCTTCTCTAACGTGTTCAGCGGCTTACGCTCTAGCTTTGGCGCTACTGTACCTTCGACTTTGTATGTGAATTTTTCACAGAGTTCTCATTTCCGATCGGCATTCTGTCGCACACTCAGGGTTTGTCACTATCTCTGTTGATTGACCATTTCATAATACTTTACCGCATTTACTATTTCTTAATAGGACCCTTTATAAAGAAATTGCCAACTACTTATTCTCAAAACCATCAGTTTGTGTCATTGTTCTATTAAATCATTGTTCAGTGAATCGCACGTTTACATGTTTATTAGGTAAAATAAATCTCTTTGTGATATTTAACTTGTTTATCATTTAGTAGTCAGATGACAAATTTCATTTCCCGCCCATTTTTGTAACTATTTAGCATAGAGATTGATTAGTAACTTTATTAAATTGTAGCGTATGTGTAACACTTTTTACTATTCATCTGCAGCGTCATTTTAGTAATTCTCTTTGCGTTCATTTCTCCATTGGGCTTAATTTAAGTGGTAATTAAAAAGGGGGTTGAATGTACAAGTAGCTGTCATTCAAATTCCTTAGGTGTTCTTCACATTTGGGCGGGTATTAAAATGGAGATCTGCAGCATGTATTGAGGCACAGGGCGCACTGTTTGAACCATTCGTGTAAACTGTCAGAACATGCCTAATAATAATAATAAACGACTATTTTTGTGCAGATAGTTATTATTTATTTATTTAACCTGATCTGAGCAGGTCCATCTGGCTCTCTCTGGCTCTCTGGCTCTCTCTGGATTTCACATGAACAGTACCCGTTATACATCACAGTTACCTAAGAAATAACAAGTTTAATACGGAAAATGAGTACTAAAATGATTCGAGGGCCTATAACGACAATGTGACAAAATTATACTGAATGTGAACTAATAAAGTTAACACTGGCACCACTGTTACTACTGTTCCTGCTGTCACTAATAATGATAATAATCGTAATAATAATAATAATCCCCCCAATGAACGGTCGGTGGTGGAGCTTGCGTTCCTCGGCGATACAGATAGCCGTACCTAGGTACAACCACGACGAAGAGGTATTTACTGAGCTGGTAGACAAAGATGTGGTTGCTGAACAGGGGCGGCAACCTTTCCAGTAGTTGCAGCGGCTGCGGTGTGGGTGACTGACTAATCTGGCCTTGCAGTATCAACCAAAACGGCCTTACTGTGCTGGTAGTGGGAACGGCTGAAAGCACAGGGAAACTACAGTCGTAATTCTTCCCAAGGACATGCGGCTCTACTGTTTGGCAAAATATTCTGGAGGTAAAGTAGTTCCCCATGTCTGCCTCTGGGCGGGGACTACTCAGAAAGATGTCGTCGTCAGGAGAAAGAAAGCTGGCATTCTGCAGATCGGATCATGGGATATTAGATTCCTTAACCGGACTGATAGGTTAGAAAATTTGAAAAGGGAAATGGATAGGTTGAAGCTTGATATAGTGGGAATTAGTGAAGTTCGATGGCAGGAGGAACAGAACTTCTCGTCGGGTGAATGCGGGGCTATAAATTAAAAGTCAAAAAAGGGTAGTGCAGGAGTGGGCAGATGATGAAGAGATTCAATAAATTTTTTGAAGGACATCATCTTTACGCCAGTGACCGAAATTGCAATTGTAATAAGGACTTAGACAGTCACTGGCGTAAGAATGACGTCATTCAAAAAAATTTTTATGACTGTGAATCCCAGCTACAAGCAGCGAGAGTCAAGAAATTTGTTATGATATAAGAGAAATCATGCAGACAGTTAAAGGAGACGAAGGTTTAATTGTGATGAGGGAATTCGATATCAGTAAAGGAAGGTAAAGAAAAATAGTCGGTGAATATGGACTGAGGGAAATGAATGCAAGAGGAAACCACCTGGTAGAATATTGCACTGAGCATAGTTGAAACGTCCCCTTTAAACAATTATACATGACTGTCCTTAAACTGACACACAATATTCTTTAGCGCAACGCAATCTGACTTTCAAAAATCCCTACAAAAGAATGGCCCTGACTAACATTAACCTATACGTTTCACAAATCACTTACCTCACCAAAAATCTTCGTTACTCGAACTACTGCAATACAGCAAGCACCACTACTGCCAGCTAAATAAAAGATTCAAACTACGGAAGGCACTAACTACTGATAGGCATAGTTAGCAAATGAAAGATTTTAATAGAGAACAAACAATGTATTTACTTTAATAGTCATAATATATATAGCAGTTCATGACATCCAGTCTTACAAATTTCAAAACTACGCCATCTTTCTCCCCATGTCCACCACTGCTGGCGGCTCACATCCAACTGCGCAACACTACGCGCTGTTAAAATCCAGCTGCCGCTGCCCCACACTACAATGGCAGACAACAATGCAAACTAGCCACAGACTGCACACAGCACAGCCAGTGATTTTCATACAGAGCGCTACGTAACGTTGCCAATAAGAAAACATAAACAGCCTAATTACATAGCCCCCATGCTCCCCACAAAAAATTTTACAAATTGTTTTGGGCAGTGGCCAATAATGATTTGATAAAATTTTTCATAATTACAATAACAAAGAAATAAAATGAACTCACTTATTGATACAATGTTGGTCAAAAGCGAAAATTTTCTCACAGTCCATAAAGACAGTCCTGATCATTCATCACAGTAAAACTGCCGTTTCTTTTCTCAAAATCTGAGCAGTAAAAGACAATGCACACGGAAGTAGTGGATTTCCATGCAGTCTTGAAGAAGTAGTGTTGTCCTTTCAACGGAAAGACAGTGCTGACTCTTGACGTGCTGACAGGTAATGGCCCACAACAGAGCAAACCCACCGCAGAGTCAGTCGAAGTTTTGAGGAATATTGGTAGGTAGGTCATCACAGAACAGACCACTGCAGTCTTGTTAGAGATTACGTTATTGGTGGGCCACCAGAGGTTCAGACCCACTGCAGTCCTTGTAGAAATAGTGGTGTTGGTGAGTCATCAAAGGTGTAGACCCACTGTAGTCCTTGTAGAAATGGCCAGCAGCCATCTGTTGCGACTGTGCAGGTGCACAATCACCATCGAAGAGTCTTGTGGACAATATAGCAAGTCCATGAACCACCACTTGTGCACTCACAAATATTTTTTGTAATGTCCTTAGAACCAGCAATGCTGTTATCCAGTCCCTTGCTGAATTATTAACACTCGTGCAAACACTGTCAGTCCCTACTTCTCTCATATTGTCCATATACTATGACCAACAGAAACGTGTGCAGTGAAATGTAACTTACAAGTTACTTAATTTGATGAACTGGTGTCAATTACAATTTTATAACGTAAGAATACAATAACAAAGGTACAAAATACATCATCAAAGAACATAACAATACAGATAACATTTGTAGTAATATGGGCTTTACAAAAGAATCGAAATAACATATACATCAGTGTTACAGGAATTATGACATAAGTAAATACATAAAAGATCAGAATAACTTTTGAGACATCAACTTCACACATGAGCAAGAAAACAGAACAGATAAATAATGTCTAAACATCTTTACAAAGTAAATAACATATTATTAGAAAAATGTTACAACATATATCTTATTAGCTAAACACATAAAGACAGGAAAACGCAAATATGCAAGAGTACACAAACACGTAGCAGAATAACACAAGGGCAAAGGACAGGGTTTGTTTTCAGTGTAACATTTGGTACTGCAGTATTTTGCAAACAAAACCTTTTTTTTCTTGAAGATCTCCCTTCGTTCATCATTATTCCCAAAAAGTCCTATCTATACCTGTTTTCTCTACTTTTTTCGTATAACATCTCAATGCATTTCTACCAATTCATCGCAACTCATTCTCTTATATAGTCTACCCCCTCTTAAGCTAACTTAAATCTACTGAGCTCAGATGCTAAATTAAGGAACGAGGCAATGCAGCAGTACAAAACAATTAACACAAACAGCAATGACAAAATATTCAAATTGGCCAAGCAAGCAGCAATATTACAACTAATATAACGCAATGAGCAGCAAACAAGAAAAATAAATCAGTAGAAAAACTGGCTTAACAGAGTAATGTAAAGTGAAATTTAGTAGCACTATGCCTGGCAAACAGCAGCAGCAAATGCAATAAATTATATCTAAACATGACAAAGGTCAAGCAGAAAAATATTACAGTAAAGACAACAATGCAGATAAGGGAAATGTCTATACACATCTTAATATCTATGTCATTAAAGTGGTGCACCACAACTTATTCTACAAAATAAATTACCAAGTACTTGAAAAGAAAATTATGAATGCAGTTCCTGTGAAGGTAAATGTCTTTTTGTGCTCCCTCATTTTTTTGAAAAAAATTATTATTTACTTGATCTGTAGACAGAAAATATTTATATTAGTACATCAATAAATTTTATTTTAACCAATGCTGCAGTGCAGCTAGAAACTAGATATTAAAGAAATTGAGTAAGTAAATACATAAAGCAGGCCATATGGCATTTCTCTCACCTAGCAAGACAATAGCCGTGAAATGTTTCTCATCATTTCATTAGGCAATTTAGTAAATATCATAACTTAAGAGCTCCACAGTGTAATCATATGTTTTCAATTTCGACCTTGTCATTTTTGCGATGCTTTCTACAAAGGAATGTCAATAGTGAGGATAATGGCCTCTTTTTTTTCTCCACCTGTGCCTCTGAAAGGCACTCACTAATGGCTTTTTTCCAGGCGACTGTCGCCCAGCTGGGTGCCCACGACGCATTACGTGCAGGTGGTCACTTAACTTTCTTACCGAAATATTTACAACACCTGTTTCCACTACAGTGGCAGTCTCATATACAAAATTTCACGGGTCAAGAATTTGTGTTGCAAATGTGTAGATACAAAATCTTATGAATAGAACAGTGTCCAAAAAATTTTCGTCGGCATTGTGATACATTCACGCATTTACACACATTTCATAACTCTTAAAGTACGAATCTTGGTTTCCAACATCCTTTTTCACAAGTCAGAGTCCCTAACCACTATTCATTACTCCTTACCTTATTACGCATATACATATTTGTCGACACTTCTTCAATATTTCATCATAACAGATACGTAGCATAATCAAATTCCTCATACAGCATCAGCTTATTGACCATAAACATACCTCAGCAGCATAATACACATCATCGTCGTAAAAATAACATCATAACACCTCAGTCAAATCTCAAAAACGTCATAGCTTTCTGCAATAATGTCAAAACCTAAAAAATATTCTCTGCTCATTTCAATAGTGTCATCTAACTCAAACGTACTTTAAAATCATGCTCCCTTACTAAATACATCATTCAAAGCTCTCATAGTATCACAATGGTTCCGAAAAAGTATGAACAGTTCACAAAGTACAGACAAAATACAATTTCGTAAGTGTGAAGTTATCCAACGGTGTAATCTGTCATCTGTCATGGCCGTAGTAAAAAAGTTTGTCTCTCTCAGTTAAATGATCAGATAGCTGTGTAATTATGTGTTAGAGAAATATGGTACCGATGTGTAAAGTTGTACAAGCAAATACCATATTAGCTAGGGCTCCTTGTGCTTGTCAAACACATGGTACACAAAGTAGGCGTGTACCCCCTGAGGATTAATGTAATTATGCCCTCAGGTGTTACAGATTATTGCAATGGAAAGAAATGTATCACGGAAAACTTTGTATCATTGTACTTCAAATATCTTTAAAAATAAATGTTTTAAGTACAAAATTAATCATTCAAATACGTGTCCTGTAGCGCTAAATGTGCGTCTTGCTGTAAGATAATCTCTGTGGAAGTATCGTAGTTATTGTCCTCTGAAAGCTAAGTTCTGCAGAAGCCAATGTACTTACCTCATGATATACAAAAGTGAAATGCTTTGCGTATAGATATCTTAGTTATTACGCTTATTGCCGTGATGAAGAAAGTACTGTGCTGTAACGTATTTTTGTGCTACTGAAAAGGCAGTCTCATTGTAGCTATACCACAAAAGTTACTACTAAAACATGTTTTACTTTCCAGAATAATACAGAAAAACTATGCAGATATAAAACAGAAACACTGCGAAAGCAACATTGTAAATTGTCACTCATTAGTAGCGTCGTGATAAAATCGTGTAGCTGTCACATAAACTAACCACTGTCTCATCTGGTATCTCACAGAAAGTACTTTAAATCCAGAATGTATTTTCAAGTAAACCAAAATGTTGCATTAAAATCTCATTAGCATTACCAGTATACATTCCAAGTATGTAAGCCTTATAGTCGTTACGTAATCGTGCAACTAACAAGCAAGAATGTACACAGACAGTAACACGGTGTTGTCTGTTCACTATAACAACGCATTCGTAATTTCTGTTTAAAAATGTTCCCTAGGTTCTAGACTGGATAGTTAACTTCAAAACATTGTTGCATGTTAACAGTTTCTCAGCATGACAAATTGTACTAGTAGCGTGAAGTGAAAAATTTATGGCAAAGACTAAGTTAAAAAGCAGATTATCTTTCAATAAACGGTTTTACATGTGAAATGTGGTGCAATCCTTTACTCTTCCTACTATGTAGAGCTCGAGCTTCAACGAAATTATCATGTGGTATACGGTACATCGGTAAAGAATGCTCAAATTCTTCTCAAGGTTAGCGTCTATGTTATTTTTCTCTGAGCCAGCCGGCGCACGTCGCTGCCTGCGGTGCGAGTCATTGTCTGTCTCTTTGTTGGCGCACGTCGTTATTAGGATTAGGAGACCTAACTTTTGCAAAATCACCTTGTCGAGAAGGCCCTGCCCTGTTTGAAGCTCGCCAGTTCTGATGGAATTCAGGTCTGTCGTTACGATCGTCTGTCGTCATGTCGGTAGATTCCATAGTTTCTTTCTTGTCGGTCACGTGGCAGGGAATTTCTTCCTGAATTGTAACTGCGCGCTGAACTGTTGCGTCTGAAGTTATTCTGTCTCCCTTGATAATAATTGTTTTTGTTCCCATATTGTCTGTTTCTATGGTTATCTCTGTCATATTCATTACTACGGAAGTGCGATCTTTCTCTCTAACGATTATTCTGCCGATGGTTGTCATATGGGTGATGTCTGTTTTGGTCACGATTTACATTGTAAGAATAGCCTTGTCGTGTCCAGTTATTATTTCTGTCATCGCGGAATTGTGACGGATGTGACCTGTAATTGTTGTGTTCCTGTTTTCGCGTCCCGCGGTTGTCAGTGTCTATTTCTAATTCTTGTAAGAGTCCCTGAAAAGCTTCAATGTCGTCTTTGCAACGTCTTGCCAAAATAATATTTCTTAAATGTTCAGGTAATTTGATTAAGCAAATGCGGATGATTTCTGGGGGGCTGTATGGGTTTGACAGGTACTGATTCTTGTGCAACATGTCTTGAAAATATTTCATAAGACTAGAAAATTCAGATTGTTCGAAACGTTTCATCATTGTCATGCTATGTTTTACTTGGTCTTGTGTAGCTTGAGACCAATATGCTGAGAGGAAGGCATGGTAAAATTCTCCTTCACTGTGACAATCGTGAATGACTGATCGCATTCTTACAGCTGGTTCATTCTCTAAATAGCCACACATAAATACTAATCTGTGCTCTAATTACCAGTTGGGAGGAAAACAATGAGAGAATTGATGGAGCCACGCTTGTGGATGAATGTCGTTGCCAGAATTCTTAAATGTTTTAAATTTACGTGTAGTAATGAACAGCTTATAGTCAAAATCATCATGTCGGCGAGTCGCATATCGGCCATTGTTACGTCGTTTCGGCGGTTCCATTTCAAAATTCGGTGCACCATGCCAATTTCTTTCATAATTTCCAAAATGTCCTGTGTTATTATTTTGTTGTAGTTCCGTATTTCTATGTCCCTCTTCCCGTACTGGAGTGCGAGTGTCCTCTGAAATATGTAATTCTTGTATTACTTGTGCCAACTGATCTTGTACTTCTCGGATTTCCCTTTTGTACTGTGTATTGATTTGATTTTGTCCTTGTTTGAATTTTCTAATTTGTTCATACTCTTCAGTGTCCGAGAAGGCTACAGGTCTTGTGTCATTCAGATCATCATCTACCTTTGTAGATAAGTTAGTGAACTGATCTGAAAGCTCGGCTACTTTATCCGATAGTGAAATTATTTCCTTTTTGTGTTTTTCTGAACCAAGTTTCAGAGTGTCCATTTGTGTTGAAATCGTATCTACTGTGTCCTTTAAATGTTCCTGAGTTTTTGCAAGTTGCGTAACCGAATCGGTAGATGCAACTGAGTCAATTTTAGCTTGCAAGGTGTCGTGATTTTCACGAACAATAGTTTGCAGTTCTTTTATGGCTGCTTCGTGATTCTGTAATGCATTTTCATGACGCGAAAAAAAAAATAGGTTGGAAATGGTCACGAATTTGTGTTTTTACGTCATTACAGACTTTTTGACATTTCAATTCAATGTTATGTAACTCAGTAGTTAAATCTTCACGTGTTTGTTCAAGTGTGGTGTCTAACTTCCGAAGATTTTGTTCCATTGTGTCTAACTGTTGCTGTGTTTGTCTCTGGTGTTGTTCCATTATGTTTAACTTTTGAAGCTTTTGCTGTGTTTGTCCCATTTGTTGTATTAATTGTAATAACAATGCACTGGTGTCTGAAACATGTTCCTCAGCGCTTTTCGGCAGTGAATTTGCACCGGCAACATTCACATTTTGACAAGCAGAAAATGTGTCTTGACTTATTTGAGAAAACGGTGAGGACCCAAAACCTGAATCTACAGTATCTGCGAGATTGTGTCCTGTCATTTCGGATTCCTGAGGCGAGCTGTTGCCAACCGATCGATCGATAATGCTTCCTTGTTCACTAATTGTTTCACTGCCTACACCATTATTTGCAGCCCGCTCCATTTCCCTATGCACAATTACCAACTTACTACTTTGAACATTAGTTACTTCATTACAAGGTGGCGCTAACACACTGCTTTCGTCTTCACTGTCATTTCTCAGTTTACTTTGGAGCCTAGTATTACGTTTTTCACACGACATTATTGTCACAATATTTCACACGACAACACAGAAAAGTACAATTTGAAGATCAAAATAAGAAAACACATTAACATAACATTGAAGATAATATCTAGTTAATTGCAAGCGCAGCTGCGAAATACTTGGTGCAAATCTACATGCATGCCACAACGACAATCAAAGACTGCAACAACAAAGGAGATTCTCTCTACAATTACGCGCTTGCAATAAACAATAGCTACACTAATTACACAAACTACAAGAAAAAAATCAGGAGATTCCAGTGAGGTATTCTCGGTTAAGGGTCGACATATGAAACGTCCCCTTTGAACAATTATACATGACTGTGCTTAAACTGACACACAATATTTTTTAGCGCAACGCAATCTGACTTTCAAAAATCCCTACAAAAGAATGGCCCTGACTAACATTAACCTATACGTTTCACAAATCACTTACCTCACCAAAAATCTTCGTTACTCGAACTACTGCAATACAGCAAGCGCCACTACTGCCAGCTAAATAAAAGATTCAAACTACGGAAGGCGCTAACTACTGATAGGCATAGTTAGCAAATGAAAGATTTTAATAGAGAACAAACAATGTATTTACTTTAATAGTCATAATATATATAGCAGTTCATGACATCCAGTATTACAAATTTCAAAACTCCTCCATCTTTCTCCCCACGTCCACCACTGCTGGCGGCTCACATCCAACTGCGCAACGCTACGCGCTGTTAACATCCAGCTGCCGCTGCCCTACACTACAATGGCAGGCAACAATGCAAACTAGCCACAGACTGCACACAGCACAGCCAGTGATTTTCATACAGAGCGCTACGTAACGTTGCCAATAAGAAAACATAAACAGCCTACTTACATAGTTTAATCAACGTTAACACTTGGCTTAGGAATCATAAAAGGAGGTTGTATACGTGGAAGAGACGTGGAGACACCGGAAATATTCAGAATGATTATGTAATGGTAAGACAGAGATTTAAGAACCAGATTTTAAATTGTAAGACACCTCCAGGCACATAGCTGGACTCCGACCACAATTTGTTGGTTAACAGTAGATTAAAATTGAAGAATCTGGAAAACGGTAGAAAATTAAGGAGATGGGATGTAGAAGTAGCGCCCCCTACAGGCGGAAGAATCAGCAATGGTCTACGGCATGAGGATGAGAAGGCAATATAAACTATTGCATTAAAGACACATAACGTGTATCCACAGGACATGTAATTCAAAAAGTGTCATGACGATCTCTCCATTGGCAAAAAGTTTCGGATTAGTCCCCCACTCGGATCTGCTGGAGGGGACTGCCAAGGTGGAGGTGAACATGAGAAAAAGATACAGTAATCAACGAAAGGATATCGTTCTACGAGTCGGGATGTGGAATTTCAAAAGCTTGAATGTGGTAGGGAAGCTAGAAAATCTGAAAACGGAAGTGCAAAGGCTCAATCTAGATATAGTAGCGGTCAGTGAAGTGAAATGCAAAGATGACAAGAATTTCTGGTCAGATGAGCATTGGGTAATATGAACAGCAGCAGGAAATAGTATAACTGGAGAAGAATTGGTTATGAATAAGAAGGTAGCGGAGAGTGTGTGTCACTGTGAACAGTTCAGTGATGGGGTTGTTCTTATCAGAATCGACAGCAAACCAACACCGACAACGGTAGTTCAGCTACGCATCCCGATGTCGCAGGTTGAAGATGAAGAGATAGAGAAAGTGTATGAGAATGCTAAAGGCTAACACAGTACGTAAGGGGAGATGAAAGTCTAATAGTCATGGGGGACTGGAATGCAGTTGTAGGGCAAGGTGTAGAAGAAAAGGTTACAGGATAATATGGATATGGGAGAAGGAATGAGAGAGGAGGAAATCTTACTGAGTACTGTAGTAAATTTCAGCAAGTAACATCAAATAATCTGCTCAAGGCTCACAAGAGAAGGAGGTATACTTGGAAAAGGCCAGGGGTACGGGAAAATTTCAGTTACACTATATCATCTCCAGACAGAGACTCTGACATCAGATATTGGATTGTAAGGCTTGACCAGGAGAAGATAAAGACTCGGATCACAATGTAGTGGTGATGAAGTAGGCTGAGGTGTACTCAAGAAGAATCAATATGCAAAGAAGTACTAAGGAATGACGAGATACGCTTGAAGTTCTCTAAGGCTATAAATACAGTAATGAGGAATACTTCAAATAATTAAGTAGGAAGTACAATTGAAGAGGAATGGACATTTATAAAAAGGGCATTTAGAGAAGTTGGAAAGAAAAACTTAGACACAAAGAAGATAGCTGCGAAGAAACAATGAGTAACAGTAGAAATACTTCAGCTGGCCGATGAAAGGAGGAAGTACAAAAGTGCTCAGGGAAATTCAGGAATACATAAATACTAATCACTTACTAATGAAATAAGTAGGAAGTGAAAGGAAGCTAAGGCGAAACGGCTGCATGAAAAACGCGAAGAAAACTAAAAAGAAATAATTGTCGGCATAACTTACTGAACATAAAGGAAAGTCGAAACAACATTCGGTGATATTAAAAGCAAAGGTGGTAACATTGAGCGTGCAACGGGAATTCTCTGTTACCTGCAGAGGAGGGAGCGGATAAGTGGAAAGAGTAGATAACATTAAATTAGAATTTCTAAAGTCACTGGAGGAAGCGGCAACAAAATGATTATTCATGTTGGTATGTAGGATGTATGGTTCTGGCGATATGGCATGTTAATTTCGGAAAAGCATCCTCCAGACCTTTCCGAAAACTGCAATAGCTGACAAGAGCGAGAATCATCGCAAAATCAGCTAAACAGCTCATGCATCCAAGTTGTTGATAAGAATAATGTACAGAAGAATGAAGAAGTAAATTGAGGATGTGATACACTTAGTTTGGCTTTAGGAAATTTAAAGGCACCAGAGACGCAGCTCTGGCTTTGACATTGAAAGAAAGACTGAAGAAAAATCAAAACACGTTCACAGGCTTTGTCGACCTGGAAAAATAGTTCAGCAATGTAAAACGGTGCAATTTGTTCGAAATCCTGAGAAAAATAAGGGGTAAGCTGTAGAGAGAGATGGGTAATATACAATATGTACAATAGCCAAGAGGAATTATAAGAGGGGACTAGCAAGCACGAAGTGCTCGGATTAAAACAGATGTAAAACAGGGATCTAGTTTTTCGCCTTATTGTTCAATTTGTTAATCGAAGAAGCAATGATGGAAATAAAATAAAGATTCAGGAGTGGAATTAAAATTTAAGGTGAAAGAATATCAGTGATAAGATTCACTGATGACATTGCTATTCTCAGTGAATGTGAAGAAGAATTACATGATCACTAAATGAAACGAACAATCTAATGAGTACAGAATACTGACTGCGTTTAAATCGAAGAAAAACGAAAGTAATGAGATGTGGCAGAAATGAGAACAGATAGATATACGGGTAATATTGACAAAAAGAAGGGACAGGGTGATAGGGCGTCACTTAAGACATACACAGAGATCGGAACGCATCCGCGAACAACTGAGGACGTACACTGCAAGTGCTGCTCTGAGATGTATTGGTTGCCACTGGAGAGGAATTCATGGCGGGCCGCAACAAATCAATCAGAAGACTAATGCCCCTCCCCCCCCAAAAAAAATAAAGACGAAAAAGAAAAACCCGTGATCAACAGGCTAGTTAAAATTTAAAATTTGTACGGGAACCAGATGGCAGTTATAAGAATTATGGGACATGAAAGGGAGACAGTGGTTGAAAATTGAAAGAAGCAGGATTGCAGCCTATCCCTCATTTTACTCAATTTGTACACTGAACAAGCAGTGAAGGAAGTGAAAGAAAAATCGAGAGTCGGAATTAAAGTTCACGGAGAACAAATAAAAACTTTGAGGTTTGTGATGACGTCGTAATTCTGTCAGAGATTCCAAAGAACTTGGAAGAGCAATTGAACGGAATGGATAGTGGCTTGAAATGAGGGTATAAGATGAACATCAACAAAAGGAAAACAAGGATAATGGAATGTAGTTGAATTAGATCAGGCGATGCTAAGGAATCAGATTAGGAACATGAGTTTTGCTATTTGGGTAGCAAATTGATGATGGCGGAAGTAGAGAGGATATATATTATACATTGCAACTGGCACGAAAAACATTTCTGAAGAAGAGAAATTTGTTAATATCGTATACACAGCGTGATTATAATTATAGTTGAACTTCCAAAACGCTGTAGAAATAACACTACCGGTCAGAATCACGTCTAATTGCAACGGAATATTATCGGAGAAGGAGGCAAACGCACGGCAGAAGAAAAAAAAAAAAAACAGTATGAAAATAGATCAGTAGATGACGATGTATGTGTCAGAATACAAGTACGTCAATGAGAACACCTTTTATGCGCACGACCCGTTGAAGTTGGTATGAACAGACCGCGTACACGGCTGTTCCTCCTTTCGCCTCTGCGACGTTCTCCATGACTGTCTCAATGCAGGATCGCACTCTGATTGTAAAGCTGTATTACAGGAATGATGACTGTGCACACACCGCTCTGCAGAAGTTCCGGACACTGAAGGGTTCGAAAAAAGGCGTTGGTCCGATGACTGCCGTGGGTCTGGAGAAAATGATTCGGAGATTCGAAAAGACGGGTTCTTTTTGTGTGCAACCTGGTAGACAGGGAAAACTAATTGATTATACGTCAGTGTAAGCAGTGGCCACAGCAATGCAAGAGGAGACGAGTAGTGGTGTGAAAACGTGTAGTGCATGGAGAATTGCCCGAACATTGGACGTACCGTGAGCACGGTGCGTAAAATCCGACGAAACACCCTCTTTTGCTATCCAGTCAAAATTACCCATGTGAACGAGTTGCTTCCTGTTGGCCTGTCAGCTTTAGAATTTCTTACTCGCCTGGTAATGGACAATGATTGGCCGTGGAAGATTTTGTGGACAGACGAAGCCCACTTCCATCTGACAGGATATGTCAATACGCAGAATTGCCGAATATGAGCACCGGAAAATCCACACGAAAATCAACCAGTACCACTTCATCCTGAAAACGTCACTGTGTGGTGCGGGTTTATGGCATCATTTATTTATAGGGCCATATTTATTCGAAGAGACAGGTGCTTCCGGTCCTGTTACCTGTACCGTCACTGGTAAGTGCTATGAGTGTCTTTTGCGCAACCACATCATTCCAGCTCTCCATGGGTTCATTTTTATGCAAGATGGTGCATCTCTGCACATTGCAAATCCAATTAAACAGCTGCTGAAGCGCCGATTCGGAGAAGCTAGAATTATCAGCCACCATCATCTCTGAGGGATACCACCTTGACGAAGCGCTGTTCCTGCATGTGGAGAGGCTTCCGTATCCATGTGAAGCTGAGGGCTATGTCGAAGGTTGAGGACCTACTGCCGGAAAGGCCTCAGCCGATGGATCAGACTAAGAGTGTTCCACAACGTCCCATCTTCCCTGTCCACTCCTAGTCCTACCCAATTCCCTTTCTCAAACCAAGGTGTGATACGATCCGTGCCGAAGGGTGCGCGGCACGTGGGACGACGTTTCGCAAACGGGGCCTCGGGGATACTGGGCGACCTCCCTGAGTAAGTAGCCTTTCACTGCGTGAGGTATACGTGGAGTGGACCGTGTAGATCCCCAAATCTCGTTGGACCAATATGAACACGATTCAAGAAAATAAAGGAAAAAAACTGAGGGGCAAATTGCGACCTCAGACACCCAAACATCGGGGTCATGACCGATGGAAGGCATTTCCACTACTGAATCAGCGCCTACACCTGAGGCAAAAATGGGACTGTAACCGAGAAGCTAGACCAGATTAAGATAAAAGCCTTGTCTGGGGCCCAGAGGAGAACAATACTCAGGGACCAAAGGAATAAGGAGGGGAAAGAATGGCTTCCTAAAGACTAGTGGATGGAATTAAAAGGATTTGAGCCTAAGATCCCCAGGAAAAAAGTGTCTCAGGTTGAAGGGGATACACAGACACCCACAACGTCGAAAACAGGTAGCAAGAAGATAAAGGAGGAATCTCTCTCCTCCCTGGATAAGCGGGTCCAGAAAATACCGAGGCAAGAACAACAGACCTGTAGTACTGCAGTCTCGGTTTTTAGGATGGCAGTTATCCAGGAAGGCTATCCACTGGTGGCCGTCACCCCGCAGCATGAGGAATTGGTACAGACGGCCCTCTTTGAAAAGACTGGGGGGGGGGGGGGGATGCTGGTCCAGGACCCAACTTCAGGAGGGTCTATCTGGATAGTCGTGCCCTCATTGTTGTTTATGAGGGGGTGCACATGGTATAGTGGCTTAAGGACAAGTTGCCCATGAAATCTCCATGGGAAGATGCGAAGCTGCTGGTCAAGACAGTAGCAGACCTTCTTAAGACCGCAAAGGTGTCAATATGGGTACCAAAGATCCTTAAGGAAGTCTCTCTTAAGACTCTGTTCGAGAAAATAGGGGCCAGAACCCAAAAGTTTCGATAGAAGACTGGAGAGTGATCAACCAGAAGGTTGGACCAGAAGGACGAACCCTGGTGGTGCAGGTCAGGGAGGAGTCCCTGAAGGCAATGCGGGAGCAGGACCTGAAATTGTTATTAAATTACGATTCTCGCAGGTACTGTCAGGGTTCTCAAAGACCTCAAAGATGGCAGCAAGACGGAGACTGGAGGTGCCGCAGATTAATCTGCAGCACAGTAAAGAGGCGTCTGTGCACCCTGAGCCACTGCCTGTGGAGGCAGGAAGTGGACGTGGCCCTGGTACAAGAACCCTGTTTCTATAAAGGGGGCGTATCAGGCCTCGGTGGCACTGGAGGTAAGCTGATTATGCTATAAATATAAGAAACTCTAGAACATGCGTCTATGTAAGAAATGGAATTTCTTTCATGCTGCTCGCTGGGGTGGCCGAGCGGCTCTAGGCGGTACAGTCTGGAACCGCACGACCTCTACGGTCTCAGATTCGAATCCTGCCTCGGGCAGGGATGTGTGTGATATCCTTAGGATAGTTAGGTTTAAGTAGTTTTAAGTTCTAGTGGACTGATGACCTCAAAAGTTAAGTCCCATAGTGCTCAGAGCCATTTGAACCATTTTTCTTTCATGCCAGTAATGGATTTCTGCTCCAGGGTCTTAGAGACAATTAAAATGCAGCAATGTGAGGAAGGTATCACGAAGGAAATTATGTTGGCCTCAGGATACCTTCCTTACTAAGACAGCTCTCTTCCTCCTTTGGAGGTGAGGAGACTGGTAGAGGCTTGCCATCAGCAGGGTGCGACTCCAATGCCCACAACCTAGTGTGGGGCAGCAAGGACACCAACAGTAACTTCTTGAATTTCTTTTAGCTAACAGCTTGGGGGCCCTGAATAGGGGCAGTGAACCTACATTCAGGAATAGCAGAAGGGAAGAAGTAATTGAGATAACCTTTGGTTCCATGATGATGGGCAGCTAAGTCAAACAATGGCATGTGGCGTTAGAGCCTTCCTCATCGGACCACATGTACATTAAATTCAAGAAATGGGAATTAGAGAGATCATGACCAATAGTAATCGAAGGAAAACAGACTGGGAGATATATAGGAGGGACCTTGACTTAGGCTTATCGGAAAATAAAGCCTCGTTAAGGTATCCAGTAGAGTTTGAGGAAGTAGTGGAGGCTGTTACCTCTGCCATAGTGATCTCATATCAGTACAACTGCACAAAGACTTGCACAAATAGAAGTGTGCCTTGGTGGAATAATAACTTGGAAACGCAAAGATATGGAGACTGTTGAACATTGCGAGATGTAAGGGATAATGGGCTAAATATCGTGAGGCCCTTGTCAATTACAACCTTGGAATCAGACAAGCAAAGAAGGCGTCCTGGAAGGCATTCTGTGAGGAAGTGGAGACTATGGCTGCTCAAGCCAGACTTCACAGAATTCTCACTAGAGTAACAACCAGTCCAGGAGGTATATTGAGGAAGGCTGATGGGGAATACACAAAGACAGCAAATGAGAAGCTGGAACTACTCCTCAAAACTCACTTTCCTCAATGTGCTCTGCTGGACAACACAGATCAGAATGTGATCCCAGAGAGACAATGGCTCTCAGCCACTTGAAGAGAGGATTGGGAATCGGCCAAGGATTGTGTGGACTTTAATAAAATCCAGTGGGCGGTGGGAACATTCCAACCATTGAAGTCACCTGGCTCAGATGGAATTTTTCCAGCTCTCCTGCAACAGGCAGGAGAGAAGCTCATAAGAGTCCTATGCAGGTTTTTGAGGGCTATCCTAGCAGTAGGAATCATTCCCAATGCTTGGAGGGCAGTGAAGGTGTCTTCATGCCAAGGCCAGGGAGAATTGATCATACCAAGGCCAAGGATATGAGACCAATTAGTCTGTTCTCCCTCATTCTCAAAACGCTGGAAAAACTGGTTGATGTACATTGGGGAGAGGAGGCTAATTAAGGCCCTCTACATTCAAACCAACATTCATACCAACCAGGTAAATCATGTGAGACCGCTCTCCACCAACTCGTTGGGAGGGCGGAGAAAGCACTTGACTTCCAAGAAATAGCCCTCTGCACCATCCTGGATATCGAGGGGGCCTTCAGTAACACGACCTTCGATCCAATGGTAAGGGCAGCAGAGGCGCATGACCTAGGGACCACTATATGTAGGTGAACCAGGGCCATGCTTGGTGGAAGGAAGGTAGAGGCTGCCATGATGAATGACAAGATGGTAATTAAAACCACTAGAGGCTGCCCACAAGGAGGAGTTCTGTCCCCTTTATTGTGGAATCTAGCGGTGAACGACCTCATTGAGGAACTAAATTCCAGACAATGCTGCTGCCAAGGATACGCAGATAACCTTGTCATAGTAATACTTGGAAAATTTGCTGACATAGTTAGTAACATGGCACAAGGAGGATTGGACATTGCGCAAAATTGGTGCATCAAACAGGATCTGAGGATTAAATCGAAGAAGGCTGTTGTGGTGCCATTTATGAAGAGGCATATTCAACACTCAAGTTGGAATCCAAAGCTTTTCAATGAAACTCTACCTGTGAAGGGGATAGTGAAATATCTATGGGTAACCTTAGATGAGATACTAACGTAGACCCCACACAGTATGAGCATCTGCTCCAAGGCAAAAAGCACTCTAGTGAGTACCAGAAAGGCTTGTGGCAATAATAATAATAATAATAATAATAATAATAATAATAATTGTGGTATCGTACAGACATCGCTTTGCCACACTAGAATTGGCAAACATAAGCGAGAGTTCGCTGCGATCCTCAATGTCGTGTGGGAGGATTTCTAAAGACCACGCTTTGCGTCTCAGAATAACCGCCCCTTACACTGAGTTAGAAATAGCAAGAAATCTGCCCAGTTCGAGATCTCAGCTGGAGCAGACATCATCATCGAGTACTATAGTGACGGTGAAAGTTTCTCATGAAATGTTCTTTGTAAATGTTAAACATTGTACCTCAAGAGAACAGTTTATTAGTGCACCAAATGGTGCTTTGCTAGTCCACGACATTTGTAAACCGGCCAGTACTCCTGTGCAAGGAAGTGTATCAAAGTTAAGTAAATCTTTTATATATTTACCTAATAATGTGAATTAATATTTCACGTGTTCTACTGTGATGAGCCGTCTCCAAGAGCAATGAAAAGACCCACGGTTGTGGTTAAACGTAAGGAGTTTCGCGATATCACAACAATAATGACCATCATGACAGAAGCAGTTGTAAAAAGAATTTAATATAACATTAAGAACGCCACTGATACAATCTACATCTACATCCATACTCGGCAAGCCACCTGACGGTTCTCCCTTCTATTCCAGTCTCGTCTTGTTCGTGGAAAGAAAGATTGTCGGTATGCCTCTGTGCGGGCTCTAATCTCTCTGATTTTATCCTCATGGTCTCTTCGCGAGATAAACGTAGGAGGGAGCAATATACTGTTTGGCTCATCGGTGAAGGTATGTTCTCGAAACTTCAACAAAAGACCGTACCGAGCAAAGTCTAGCAAAGTCTTCCACTGGAGTTTATCTATCATCTCCGTAACGCTTTCGCGATTACTAAATGATCCTGTAACGAAGCGCTCTGCCCTCCGTTGGATCTTCTCTATCTCTTCTATCAACCCTATCTGGTACGGATCCCACACCGGTGAGCAGTATTCAAGCAGTGGGCGGACAAGATTACTGTAATCTACTTCCTTTGTTTTCGGACTGCATATCCTTAGGATTCTTCCAATGAATCTCAGTCTGGCATCTGCTTTACCGTCGATTCATTTTATATGGTCATTCCATTTTAAATCACTCCTAATGCCTACTCTCAGGTAATTTATGGAATTAACTGTTTCCATTTGCTGACCTTCTATATTGTAGCTAAATGATAAAGGATCTTTCTTTCTGTGTATTCGCAGCAGATTACATTTGTCTACATTGAGATACAACTGCCATTCCCTGCACCATGCGTCAATTCACTCCAGATCCTCCTGCATTTCAGTACAATTTTCCATTGTTACAACCTCTCGATAGTAGCAACATCCGCAAAAAGCCTCAGTGAACTTCCGATGTTATCCACAAGGTCATATATATATATATATATATATATATATATATATATATATATATATATATTGCGAACAGCAACGGTCCTACGACATTCCCCTGCGTCACACCTGAAATAACTCTCACTTCGGAAGGCTTCTCTCCATTGAGAATGACATGCTGCGTTCTGTTATCTAGGAACTTTCAATCCAATCACACAATTGGTCTGATAGTCCTTATGCTCTTACTTTCTTCATCAAACGACTGTGGGGAATACGTTTTTAAATAAAAGTTTATCCTCTTTGTATGACCTAAAATTCCTCAAAGTTTGTGGGTGACATCCTGTCCTGGAACACTCCTCATATAACTCCTGTCAACAAATATATCTTCTGCAAGCCACGTAAATAGGAAGATGGGGCAAAACGAATAAGGAACTGGGTTCCCATTCAGGGAGGTTTTACGATCAAGTACCAGACCGGAGCCGCACGGAATGACCGTGCGGTTTCAGGCGCCATGTCACGGATTGCGCGGCCTCTCCCGCCGGAGGTTCGAGTCCACCCTCGTGCAAGGGTGTGTGTGTTGTTCTTAGCATAAGCTAGTTTATGTAGTGTGCAAGTCTAGGGACCGATGACCTCAGCAATTGGATCCCTTAGGCATTCACACACATTTGACCATTTGAACCAGACAGAGATGGCAGATGCCCATTTCTTGTATGGATTAGCTGACGGCAATGGTGCTCGCGCTCAACGATTGTACAGGGAGAGGCTTCCAGGATGAAGGCGTCCCGAAAGGAAAATGTTCTAAGCCATTAATCGCCTTCTTAGAGAACATGGGGCATTTAAAAACTCTAGTGAATGGAACCCCACTACAAGTTGTTCAGTGTCTCGGTGTCCTCTAGATGGAAGACTGTGGAACCGTGCGCAACACTCCAGGGACACGTCACCGCACCCGAGATCCAGTACAACCATGAGTTGGTGCATGTATCGATGCCCACAGAGAGCATTTTGAACATCTCCTTTGAGAAGGAGTCTCATGTGGTATGCTGGTGTGGTTTGTTTGTGTGTGTTTCTCATGATTAATGAGTTTGAAAAAATCTGCTGTAACATGGAAACAAAGCCATTTCAGACCCATGTTCATATAATATCTTTGTCTACGCGTGAGGAATCTGTTCTGCATTTTTTTCCGTACATTTTTGTTACCCCTTATCTACATAAATAATCTGACCTACAGGGTGAGCAGCAGTTTACGGATGTCTGCTGATAATGCTGTCGTCTGCGGACATGTGTCGCCTTTGAGTGACTGTAGGAATATAAAAGATGACTTAGACAAAATTTCTAGTCGATGTGATGAATGGCAGCTTGTTATAAACGCCGAAAATGTAAGTTAATGCTAGTGAGTAGCAAAAACAGACCTGTAACTTTCTAATGCACCCTTAGTAGGGTGCAGTTTGACAAAGTCACTTCGATTAAATATCTAGGTGAAACGTTGCAAAGCGATAGAAAATGTAATGACAACGTCAGGTTGGTACTAGAGAAGGCAACTTCGTTTTATTGGGAGAATTTTGGGGAGAGTAGCTCATTCATAAAGGAGACGGCATGTAGAATGCTAGTGCGACTCATTCGCGGGTACTGTTCGACGTTTGGAAACCCCACCAGGTATTGTAGTATCATTGCCACAGATACTACTACAACGCCGCGCCAACACAAGTTTGGCAGCCCGTCGTCTGCCGAGGACAGCGCACTCTAGCGGGCTGTGCAGCTCGACGGAACTGGAGTGTGCCTCGTTCACTTCTTAGCTAGATTTCAATCTAGGCAGACGCACTTTCATAATCGGCCCTCAGCCAGTTCTGTAATGTTTGCATTGATTCTCTGAGGAGGGTCCATCAGGCTTAGTCCCTGAGAACATGTTGTATTAGTTCATGGTATTCCATGTTACGAGATTGTCAGTTCATTGCCGCAGCTGCAGTCCTACAAACTACTGAAGATAAGTAATTTCATTGTACTATGTGTTTCTTGAATAATAATCCTTCTCTCTAAGGCACGGATGGTCCGCGCTCCGTGTTCCGCGCGCGGTTGGTAGTCACGTATTCGAATAGGGCACCACACAGTTACGCGGACGGTCCGCAAGCGGCGGAGCCGTCCGCGCAGCCCTTGCGCGCCGCGGACCGCCCGCGTCAGTTGAATACACAGAAACAAGTTGGTGCGTGCAGTCCTGCGGATACCGCGCGCGCAGTAGAAGCAGAATTCCTCATTTCAGGCGTAGGATTCGACTAATGTGGTAAATATGGGTGTGATTTAAGAAGTTTCCAGAATGTCTTGTGAAATTGATACAGACATTTTAATTGCCGAAGTTGAAGGAAGGCCCCACGTATGGGATCCATCGCATGGGGACTACAAGAACCGTGAAATGCGATTGAAGGCGTGGCTAGACGTCTGTGCAAATATAATCTTTGAAGGTCTGAACGAGGCAGATCAGAAAAAGTGTGGTAAGTAGACGCATATTTTCCTTGTGTTTTTATTGTAGTTCTATACAAAATACAATGATTTACAATTATAGAATTATAGACATTCACAAGTTCAGTTTATGCACAATACAAACATTGATTATTCAGAAAAACTACACAACCGCAAATGTCTGTCATTGAGATAAGTGGCCTGTGTTCAGTGAATTTTTGATTCCTGCCAGGGCACAGCTCCTCTACCGACAAAATATTCCGCAAATTTATCTCGTACAGTATTACCCGATTTACTGACAGGTGTAGTTTCTGCCACATCTTCGAAGCCGGTAACATACAGGGTATCTTCAAAGTTGTATCCGTCTCTTACTCGAACAAAATTATGCAAAATGCAGCACGTTTTGACAATAGATACTGCTAGATCAAGACTGACATTCAGGGACCGGTGAAAAACCCTCCACTTGTGGCTTAATATTCCGAAAGTACATTCAATAAACCTTCGGGCTCGGGTAAGTCGGCAATTGAAAATCTTCTTTTTGTGAGTCATGTTTTTTAGCGCATACATCCTTAACACATGTTGTGTTAATGCGAAGCCTTCGTCTGCCACAAGAACAAATGGCACTGGAGAGTCGTGTGTACCTGGCAGTGGCTTTGGTGGGGTTAACGCTAATTTTCCTTTTTCCATTTTCCTCCAAAAGACGCTGTTTTTAAAAATATTTGAATTACAGTTCCTTCCGTATCCTCCGACATCAATGAACGTGAAACAATAGTTAGTGTCACAGATGGCCATAAGAATAATGGAGAAATAATTCTTGTAATTGAAGAAAAGTGATCCACTTTTGATAGGTTTTACTATACGAATATGTTTTCCATCCAGGGCTCCGATGCAATGAGGAAAATTGGCGACATTTTGGAAACCATGGCTAATTTCGTTCCATTTGTCTGTTGAGGGCTCAGGCATGCATTCTCCTCTTAACGTAGTCCAAATAGTGGCGCAACTGCCTTGTAATCTGTCCAATTGTTAATTCACCCATTAAATAAGAGTAACGCAGATCTGTAAATGTTTTTCCGCTTCCAAGATACCTGTAACGTGTAAAGCATGTATTTGATACTTATGTACATTCACAGAGGAAAGTAGACTTAATTCTAGGTATTAAGTCGGCTACGCTGACATAAAACCTTCTTAAAATAATATATGTACGCGTCCTCACTAATAAAAGACTTATCGGCCTTGTTATTTCAGTTGACAAGGTCCAGACGAGATGGAAAACTGCGCGGGATGCCTATTTTAAAAGCCTCACTAGAATAAAGCAAATGAGGTCCGGATCAGCAGCAAGTAAGAGACCAGAATACATCTACCATGAGCAGTTACACTTTCTTGACCGTCTCCGAGATGCACCAACAGAGAGTAACTTTGACTCAGTATCGGTCGTGCAAGATATTCTGTATAACAACAACGTACTCGCTGAAAACAGTCGAGACGAACCCTCTGAAGAACAAACCGATGATGTCCGACTGAATGTCAAAACCGAAAAACAATCCTTCAAGAGGAAGAGGCCTATCAAGAACACAGCATTTGAAGAAAATTTACTTACATTATTAAAGATGGTAATGAAAAGGAGGAAGTGTTGCGCTCTGTGAAGACATTAAATGTTGATCAGAAGCTATTATTTCGTACTCAGGTACTTCAACTGCTTATGTCGATTAAGCAAACAAATCAGGCTAATTTAAACATACACCCCCCAGCTCTCAGCAGCTCTTTCCACTATCCACCGACCTCTTTTTACCTACGCCCCACCTTCAATATCCCAACAGCATCCTAACCAATCAATGCAGTACCGCGAGGATCCGTCCGTACAGACACAAGTTGCGACTCCCCCTCCCTCTCCAGCCCAATCAACGTCAATATCATCTTGGGAGATGTTATAAAAGTTATTGGAATTCAGTAGTAATACAATACAAATGTGAAATTGTCTATTGCCAAACGAATGTAATACATAATTGTAGCAAAGCTTTGAATGATTAAATATATTATTAAAATTAATGATAATCCGTATACAAATTCATATTCTTACCTTAAGGTTGCTGCTACTCGTTCTGTCGGAGTAATAGGTATCCTTCTGAGACTTTCAAGTGTCAGGTTGTCTCGTATTTTACCGACATGCTCGTCAAAGCAACGAATAGACATGCGAAAATATGTATTAAATTTGCCTTCGTCTTTGTGCAATTCAGAATACAATGTGACGAACTTTTCTTTCGTACATCTTTGTTCCACCATAGGATGCACCCAAAACCGTCTCTCGCTCGTGGAATTTCTCTTTTTGAATATCATATAGGCTGAAATGACTTTTACTTGCAGCGAGCTCATCTCTATAGATCTGATCAAACAGAACGATGTAATACACCACAGATGAGATCCAGCACAGTGCAGGGAAGACCGCGCTCACTCCACTGCACAGAACCGCGCGCATCTGCCCGACTGTATGAACCATGACGCGGGTCCGCCAACCGCGCGCGGAACGCGGAGCGCGGACCATCCGCATAAGTGTGCAACGGGCCTAACAGTGTGTCGTACCGCATATTATTGCAAACTGGACTCCTTCAGCTCCTATCAATTCGGCCTCCTACTTATTTGCATTCAGTAACGAGCTGAAAACACCCACGCGTTTTGTGCCTCTAAACAGTGAGACACAACAGATATGATTAAAGGAAGACATCGAAGCAATGCAGAGGCGGGTGGCTAGATTTGTTACAGGTATGTTCGATCACCACACAAATATTACGGATGTGCTTCGTCAGCTCAAATGGGAATCCTTGGAGAGAAGATGGTGTAATTCCCGCAAGGCGCTATTGCGAAAAATCAGAGAAATTGCATTTGAGGCCGACTGCAAAACGATTCTACTGCCGCCAACGTACATTTTGCGTAAGGACAATACGAGAAATTAGGGCCGGCTGCGATGGCCGAAAGGTTCTAGACGCTTCATTTCGGAACCGCGCGACTGCTACGGTCGCAGGTTCGAATCCTGCCTCGGGCATGGATGTGTGTGCTGTCCTTAGGTTAGTCAGGTTTAAGTAGTTCCAAGTTCTAAGGGACTGATGACCTCAGATGTTAAGTCCCATAGTGCTCAAAGCCATTTGAAGCATTTGAGAAATTAGGTATCGTACGGAGGATCTTAGACACTCTTTTTCCCCTCGTCCTATTTACGAGTGAAACAAGAGACTAAATGACTAATACTGGTACATGATACTCTCTGCATGCGCTGGACAGTGATTTGCGCAGTATGTATGTAGGTGTAGATACTTTTGTTGGAAAGATTTCTCCGACGATGTATTGGCCGTTAACTCTTTCTGCTCCTTTCTCCTCGCTGCAGCACCACCCATTCATCGTGTAAATGCGACGGAGGTTGTGCCAGCACGAGAGTTTCTTGGGGCACTTTGCGTTGCAGGGTGTTTGATAAATACTCCACCATCTCCTACGTTGTTATTACAGTTCCTGTTGCGAAAAAAGAAAAATCGAGAGGAAAGAACTGGAGAAAGTCCTTGTGCCTCCCCGTGCCCCCTCTCCGCTTCTTCTCCCTGTTATCGCCGGCTTCCTCCGTATTGCGATACACAGCGAAACGGAAGTTAACATGCATAAGGGAGGGCTTAAAATAATCAGGCGCCTCTAATCCGGTCGTGAAGAGAAATGATGGCGAGGAAGGATTATTTAAATGGGAGGAATCTTGACATAGCTTTAATGAACCTTTTAATATTAATTACTCTGCCGGCAACTTTAATTCAATTGCTTCCTATACAAAGCCACAAACATAGGGGGGCGTTTTTCCTCTAATGCCCAGAGGAAACTTCAGAGGAGTTATAAAGAGCTCGGAATTTTATTCAGCCTGCTTGGAAATGTAGATTGCGAACCTCTGGGCAATAGTGTATGCTAACAAAACGGGCCTGTCTTATTATGTATCGGGAGCCGCTCGCGTAATGATTCACGCCACAAATACCGCCAACATTAGCGGGCAGTTAATGTGGCGCCGGGGGACGGGCGGCAGATGTTTATTTCTCTCCTGCAAAAATTATTCCGTGAAAATAGCACCCTCCATGGTAATTCCTGCTGCATAGAATCGAAAAGAGGGAAGCAACGTGCTTTAACATACGTGTAATGGTTTCTCAAGGCAGGATGAATAACAGTGCGCGTTTATGGAACACGGTATGCATTCATGACTGTTCTACATGAAGTTCGCAAACGTGTGGTCGCCACGGAATGTTGATCGTTTGCGACGAAGACGATTAACATATGCATTTAACAACTTCTAAGTAGATTAACGTTACCGTACGAAACTTCTAAGGGATGTACGTTTAAGTTATCACATTTTTTTCTTAGGGGCTTATGGTTTTAGGACCACAACTTAAAAGTTGCTGCTGTTGACGTATTAAGATTCCACAGCTCATGGAATACGAGGATTTTCTAATTCGTAATTCCTTGTTCATGTATTGTCCATACAGTTAACCATAATTTTCAAATCCAAGTACATTGAGATATTACTCGTTTCATAGACCCATACCGAAACTATTGACATTTCATACATTTTGCCACTTTTGTGTTAGAAACGTACAGTTTCTGCACGCTGGGCGCACCTGCTTCGCGTATTCACAGCGCGTTTTTATAAACGTCTCTCCAGCATCACCTCTTCATACACTGGTGTCCAAAATTAAATAAGAAAACCGCTATTTCTCCATCCTCTGTCTAATTCACTATACGAGGTGCATTCAAGTTCTAAGGCCTCCGATTTTTTTTCTAATTAACTACTCACCCGAAATCGATGAAACTGGCGTTACTTCTCGGCGTAATCGCCCTGCAGACGTACACATTTTTCACAACGCTGACGCCATGATTCCATGGCAGCGGCGAAGGCTTCTTTAGGAGTATGTTTTGACCACTGGAAAATCGCAGAGGCAATAGCAGCACGGCTGGTGAATGTGCGGCCACGGAGAGTGTCTTTCATTGTTGGAAAAAGCCAAAAGTCACTAGGAACCAGGTCAGGTGAGTAGGGAGCATGAGGAATCACTTCAAAGTTGTTATCACGAAGAAACTGTTGCGTAACGTTAGCTCGATGTGCGGGTGCGTTGTCTTGGTGAAACAGAACACCCGCAGCCCTTCCCGGACGTTTTTGTTGCAGTGCAGGAAGGAATTTGTTCTTCAAAACATTTTCGTAGGATGCACCTGTTACCGTAGTGCTCTTTGGAATGCAATGTGTAGGGATTACGCCCTCGCTGTCCCAGAACATGGACACCATCATTTTTTCAGCACTGGCGGTTACCCGAAATTTTTTTGGTGGCGGTAAATCTGTGTGGTTCCATTGAGCTGACTGGCGCTTTGCTTCTGGATTGAAAAATAGCATCCACATCTCATCCATTGTCACAACCGACGAAAAGAAAGGCCCCTTCATGCTGTCGTTGCGCGTCAACATTGCTTGGCAACATGCCACACGGGCAGCCATGTGGTCGTCCGTCAGCATTCGTGGCACCCACCTGGATGACACTTTTCGCATTTTCAGGTCTTCATGCAGGATTGTGTGCACAGAACCCACAGAAATGCCAACTCTGGAGGCGATCTGTTCAACAGTCATTCGGCGATCCCCCAAAACAATTCTCTCCACTTTCTCGATCATGTCTTCAGACCGGCTTGTGCGAGCCCGAGGTTGTTTCGGTCTGTTGTCACATGGTGTTCTGCCTCCATTAAACTGTCGCACCCACGAACACACTTTCGACACATCCATAGCTCCATCACCACATGTCTCCTTCAACTGTCGATGAATTTCAGTTGGTTTCACACCACGCAAATTCAGAAAACGAATGATTGCACGCTGTTCAAGTAAGGAAAACGTCGCCATTTGAAGTATTTAAAACAGTCCTCATTCTCGCCGCTGGCGGTAAAATTCCATCTGCCGTACGGTGCTGCCATCTCTGGGACGTATTGACAATGAACGCGGCCTCATTTTAAAACAATGCGCATGTTTCTATCTCTTTCCAGTCCGGAGAGAAAAAATCGGAGGCCTTAGAACTTGAATGCACCTCGTACAATCATACAAACTGTCAACAGATGTCCGCACGATCGTGTTGTGCACGGAATGTGGCATTCCGGTCAACGGACAACCACGCCAACGTTGAATTCAGGCCCCTATCGAACGAGAGAGTGTTTTCCTGATTGTCCCACATCCACAATCGCTGTGAACACAGCCACAGACGGTGCAACATAGTACACAAAAGACGTCTACCAGACTCCCAGAAATGGAGGGCCATAGGAAAAGTGGAAACAGTACAGTTACGAACTGATGTGGCCCGATGGCCTAATGTGAATAGTTCTGTTGTTTCCCTACTGTGGCGACAGTTTATAGAGACCGAAGCTGTATCACGAAGACCAGGGCAGCGCCGACAACGTGACATCAGAAAGAGAGGATCCTTATTTGACTGTAAGGGCACGACGGTACCGCTTTAATACAGCATGGCGACTGGCATCTGACCTCCCAGAATCCACTGGACTTGTTGTATCGAAGCAAACAGAAGGTTTCGGTAGAGTCATCTTTATTGTCAGAGACCTACAGTATATGCATCTTTGATGCGTCTTCGCAGAAGGGAACACCTAGAGTGGAGTCGTTAACATGCCACCTGGACCATCGAACAGTGGGCCATTATTCTTTTCATGGATGAGTGCCGATTTTGTATGGAGAGTGATTCTCGACGGATTCGCCTCTGGGGGAATCTGGAGCACGATTACAGGGCCCAAATATCGTGGAAAGAGACCGATATCGCGGAGGACTCCTAATAGTGTAGGCTGGGATTCTGTTCACCACTCGCAAACCTGTTCATGAAATTTTACATGTGAACTGACAAGGTTTAACCACTGTCAGGTAATGTGACCAGATGTTGGAACTCACGTGAGGCTGTTGCAAGTTGTTGTGGGCCCAGATTTTGTACTGGTGGACGATAATGCTCGACCTCTCAGAGCATGGGTGGCTGATGTTTTCTTGGAAAGGAAGATACAGTGGACTGCTCGCCCTCTCGATTTGAATCACATAGAGCATGTCTGGGACGCACTAGGGACGCGGGTTGCATCACGTCAGCATCAACCAATCTCAAAGACTTGCGAGCAGCTCTGCGGAAAGAACGGCCGTTATTGACCCAACGTGAGATTAATGGTATCATTCACAGCATTCCCCGTCGTTGTCAGGCGTTTATTGATGTCAGAGGTACTCGCTCCCCTTACTGAGCACATTAATCAGTTGTGGGACTATGTGTGCAGATCCTTTAAGTTGGAAGAAACGAAGAACTTGTGGTACACCATTATGAATGTTGTGGTTGTTTATGTTCTGTATTCTTTAAATTGTTTCTACTTTACTATCACCTTTTTATACTGTTTTGTCGCAAAATAAACGCAGCCTTGCCAAATTTCCGTTTGTTGCTTTAATTTTGGACACTACTGTAGTTCTATAGACGTCTACAGCCGCTCCCGCTTCGTAGCTGAGTTCTGTAAAAAGCGCTGTCAGTGATTTTCTGAAGGGGGTGACTGATCGAGGGTCTCAGTAAGAAGGAATAAATGCATTAAAATTTGCATGATGCGGCATTTTTGCACGCTTCTCAGCGTTTATGGCATCGTACCTTTTAAACTATGTGCGAAACTGTGATATAATTGTGTTGGTACATTCTTCAGTATATATAGCTAGAGTTATCAACAAAGAAGACATAAATTGAATCGTCATGCATGACGCGGCTGTCTTTCACGCGTCTGAGGGTTTATGACGTCCTATATCCTGATCTCGAAGATACAGTAGTGGCGTATATGGGTACTGTTCGCAAAATGTTTTGCGAATAGAAGTGGTGCCAAAGAAGTAAAAAATTTATACATCATGCAAAATGCGGCAGTTTTCATGATGCTCAGGCATACGACATATCTCCTAAACTATCTGTGGAACCATATTATGTTGTAGGTGCATTTAGCGGTATGTGTGAATACTGTATGCGAAATTTAACGCGAGTAGACATAGTAGCACAGAAGTAATAAATCTGAACGTCACGCACGATGCGGCAGTTATTACGCATCTCATTGTTTATGACCGAGCGAGGTGGTGCTGTGGTTAGCACATTGGACTCGCGTTCGGGAGGAAGACGGTTCAATCCCGAGTCCGGCCATCCTGATTTAGGTTTTCCGTGACTTCCCTAAATCGCTCCAGGCAAATGTCGGGACCGTTTCTTTGAAAGGGCACGGCCGACTTCCTTCCCCATCCTTCCCAAATCCGATGAGATCGATGACCTCACTGTTTGGTCTCTTCCCCCCCCCCCCCCCCCAAAAAAAAACCCAACCCAACCTCATTGTTTATGACAGTATTTCTCCTGAATTATCATAAGCTGGTGTTCTTTGTTCGCACAACGATTGGTGCTTGGCAGGAAGGGATATGTGTACCGAGTTTGGTTGAAATCGGTCCAGTGAGTTTAATAGGAGATGTGGAAAATATCCCGTCCTCTGCGGCCGAGCGGTTCTAGGTGCTTCAGTTCGGAACCGCGTGACTGCTACGGTCGCAGGTTCGAATCCTGCCTCGGGCATGGATGCGTATGATGTCCTTAGGTTATTTAGGTTTAAGTAGTTTTATGTTCTAGGGGACTGATGACCTCAGACGTTAAGTTCCATAGTGCTCAGCGCCATTTGAACCATTTGTGGAAAATACGTACACAAACACATCCATACACACATACATTTTTACAGTACGTAATGTTTGTTCCACAGATTGAGGCAGTCTTCAAGTATACAGAACAAATAAACGATTGGGACGAAAACTAGTAGTGCTATAATAATTGCCAGAAACATGTCTATGTACATACGCAAAGGGAAGTGAGGAACAGTGATAGGAAACAATTGAAAACGTGTCCTTATAGTGATCACATGCATAAGTTTAATATTATATCGACCTAGCATTCACTAACAGCACTAGTTTCTATTAGCTTTGAGACCACTGACAAACCGTGCCACTCGTCTGTGATCCCTAACGGTTAGGGTCTTTTACGACCACTGCTCTTACGCCGTTTTACTCTTGGTACATCTTTCCCTGCATACACTTTGAAATACCATCGAATCAGGCAATTATCTCCTGAGTGTGGTATGGGCGCGTCGAACATCAAAGCTCTAGTTTTTGCCATTCTGTCAGACATACACGTCCACCCTTCTTACTATATTAAATAACTTCTTCTCTATTGGGACCGCCGCTTGCAGAAGCTCATGGTATGACACCTTCTTTACACTTTAGACAAGATTAACTGCAAACTGTTTATTTCTTGTCTATTACATAGGTTCATTAGAAGCTTGTCTCTGTATAGTTGCCGTTTTCAAGCGTTCCTGTTTACATTACATTTATATATTGTTTTATTCTACGACTGAGAAGGAGTACTATGCGATTTTATTTTACATTATGCTTACGTCTAGATAGAGTGAAGTCAGTAAGTCATTTTAGAACGTAAGTTTTAATATACTACGTTGTTAACATCGGACAGGTATTTAATTTCTACAAAAATTTCGTGTTAATTTTTGACAGTTATAAAATGACAGATCGTTCCAATGATACTTTACGTTTAAAAATAAATTATATCCAAGGTAGTCAGAGATATTTTTTGCCTGACGCACAAGAAGTGACTATATTGTTAAGAAGAACGTTGCAATGTTCCTTCGGATGCAATACCGTATTTATCCCCCGACACCAGGCAGTGAAATTCATTTAAAGTGCCCTTCCCTGAGCGGGAAATACATAATGTGTGTACGAGTACAGGTTGTAACTCACCAGTTACGACATGCGGAAGTTTGCGTCTTCCGTGGTTCGTGCACGGATTGCCGAAGCAGTTAAGGCGACCGCTCGTGTAAAGCGGGAGATGCAGTCTCGAGTGCCGGTACAGTACAAATTTTCACTGTCATCATTTCCTTGTACAACTTATGGTTGCTCGTATTCGCAACAGAAAACACATTTCATTTATATCATTATGGCTCTAGCCGTCCCTGTGTCTGCACCGCTGCGCCTGCACGGATGACCGAAGGAACACTGCATCGTCCTTCTTAGCATACAGGCACTACAATATCGTGTTTATCAGTCGATACTAGGAAGCTAGATTCAATTAAAATGTCCTCCTCTGCAGGGAATCACATAATGTGTGAACGAGTACAGATTATGACGCAAGGACGACATCTGGAAATCAGGGTTTGATTCCTGGTCTGGAACAAATTTTCAGTTTCGTCATTCCCTTACACAGCTGATGATTGTTGGTATTCTCAACTGCAAATCATTTTATATATATCATAACGGCTGTAGTCTCCTTCAGTGCCTTTTCCTTCGGCCATGCGTGGTTGTTCGTGTTGGTTACTGCGGACACATTTCACGTGTATCATAACGGATGCATCGTTCTTCTTACAAGGGAACCTCCCCATCGCACCCCCCTCAGATTTAGTTATAAGTTGGCACAGCGGATAGGCCTTGAAAGACTGAAAACAGATCAATCGAGAAAACAGGAAGAAGTTGTGTGGAACTGTGAAAAAATTAGCAAAATATAGAAACTGAGTAGTTCATGGGAAGATAGGCAACGTCAAGGACACTGGGACAAGGAGCGCCGTGGTCTAGTGGTAACGTGAGCAGCTGCGGAACGCAAGGTCCTTGGTTCAAATCTTCAATCGAATGTGAAGTTTAATTTTTTATTTTCAGTTTATGTGAAAAACTCTTATGTTTTCATCACTTTTTTGGGAGTGATTATCATATCCACAAGAAAACCTAAGTCGGGCAAGGTAGAAGAATCTTTTTACCCCTTCGCCAAGTGTACAAGTTAGGTGGGTCGACAACATTTCACCGTCACCAGTGTCGTATAGAATATATCAGATACGTTTTCCTGTGGAGGAATCGGTTGACCTATTACCTTGCCATCAAATGTTTTCGGTTCCCATTGGAGAGGCACGTCCTTTCGTCTACTAATCGCACGGTTTTGCGATGCGGTCGCAAAACAGACACTAAATTTATTACAGTGAACAAAGACGTCAATGAATGAACGGACAGATAATAACTATGCAAAAATAAAGAAAATAAAATTCTCACTCGAGGGAAGGATTGAACCAAGGACCTCTCCTTCAGCAGCTGCTCACGCTACCACGGGACCACGACGCTCCTTAGCTCACTTCGACCATGATGTTGCCTATACGACCCGTGGACTACTCAGTTTGTATATTTTGCTTATTTTTTCACAGTTCCACACAACTTCTTCCTGTTTTCTCAATTGATCTGTGTTCAGTTTATCGAGGCCTATCCACTGTGCCAACTTATAACTAAATCTGAGGGGGGTGCGATGGGGAGGTTCCCTTGTTAGGAACACAAAGTACTGAAATATCGTATACAGGCGAACATTATGATCTGATTTTTGTTTCGAGCGATGCAGTTAACACTCAGTACAAAGAGGTTTTTCTTTGACCTGATATCGGTCCCAGAAATTAGTACTTTAAAGAGACTGTGGCGTGGATAGTTCCGATGCCACAGCGTAGGTGCATGCTCGTAGGTTTGCACTACGAGAGCGGACGAACTACGCTGACCACAGCGCCCTCTAGCCGACGCTGTGGAGCTCAACGAGCGCCGCTCTGCCTTCTCCCCAGTTGATCAAGAGCAGACGACCAAGCAACGTAGCTTCTACTTCATAGGGGGCTAGCCGTTACAGACTTTGCCTTTGTTACTTCAATGATAGTTTGTCCAACTGCTAGTAACTGCTAGCTTGGATACACGGAGAACGGCATCAAAAGTTACGTATATGTCATTGACTAATATTCTCTATTAAATGTGCTTCTACTTTACATGCAGTACCGAAGTGTTTTACCTCTCCTGCTCATACTCGCTTCCGACATTCGGCCTGTTTTGCATATCACAGGAGCAGCCTACTTACCGCCTTCCAGCGGGATACAAAAGAGAGACAAGATGCTATATTGTTTGCTCTCCTTTCACCTACACCTTCAAGCCAAAAACATATAACTGTGTCAGTCGTGTCATGTTTATGGGTGCCATAGCTGTGGCATGATAGGTGTTTCGTATAAAACTGGTCTGAATGCGTTGGAGTGGGGACAAAAAATACCTGCCGCAGGCCTCCTGGCAAAGTACAAACATCGCTTCCTGGCATACATGGATCTGAACTGTTTTTTCAGCAACATTTTTAGCTCTCACATGATATAGTTGCAACAGTCTATTGGCCTCTGGAGAATCTCTTTTGTTTCCTTTAATCTGCACGTTATATTGTCACATTTCTTACATGTGTCTATTCTAGGAAGTCGAATGCTCAGAAATGAGAAATGACGCAAAAAAGTTGGTCTGTCATATAACCGATGCATTCTGCTTTATGGATATTTACTTTTAAATGACTCAAAAAGCCTGTTAATGGTGAGGTTACTAGATGTTTTTCGGGAGTAGTGAGGAATGTCTCTTGGTGTTGAATTAATGTTTTCATTGATCTGGCGTAGGTCATGATCTAAATACTTGTGAACAAGGAAGGGCTCATCCTCTACCATCATGGTATTCTGTATCACCATTCGTTTTCTTTTCTGACAAGATATCATTTTTTTTCTTAGTGATAGCAAAAATATCCATGAACCGCCGTGAAATATAATTTTTATCTGTAGTACAGCCAACTCGTGTGCCACATTCTGCAACTATTCATTTAGCGTAAGAATTACCTCGCACGCTATCTGCTGACCTCAATAGTACCTAGAGGTACATCATTACAGGTAGTCCTTTTGGTATGTAAAAGCCCTGTTCACTTACCACCAAACGGAGTAGAAGACACAATTTACGCAAAACGGGCCCTTAGCATCTTTGGGATGATAGCCCTTCAATTTCTTATATGTAACAGGATGAAATACATTGAAAAGATGCCGGTATCTATTTAGCAGGAGGGGAAGGTTGTTAGTTGCTCAGATACAAGTTTGAAACTATCGGCGCAGTTCTGTTTAACAGTATATCTTGTGAGTATTAGAAGCACTTACAAGATGATACGTCTCCAACGGAGAGCCAAAAGCTATACGCATTATAACTACAGTAGAGGATATTTTTCTAACTTTACTAAATTGGACTTTTGTATTAGAACGTGCCGTTGTGTCCTACAG
The DNA here is from genome assembly GCF_023864345.2 of Schistocerca serialis cubense. Taxonomy (NCBI): domain Eukaryota; kingdom Metazoa; phylum Arthropoda; class Insecta; order Orthoptera; family Acrididae; genus Schistocerca; species Schistocerca serialis. Next base: position 338,287,489 of record NC_064638.1, read on the forward strand.
CGGAGACATATTTCGATCCGAACCAAAGGCGATCGTTTCCAGAAAATGGCGAACGATGGCTCCTCACGTTACAGTGATATTGCACGAGTGTACTGTATTCTACGTTAATTGACAAGTGACACAGGAAAGCAACTAGATTCCCCCGTCCACCGCACTACGGAACAAGTGCAGCGAAGCTTGAAAGAAGAAAAAGTGTTCGCCGAAGCAGAAAGCAACGTGACGTCAGCAGTGGTGCCAACCGATGGCGCCGTCTCCGGCTGCGATGCGACGCGACGCGCGGACGCGCCCGGAAGCTGCGAACAAAAGACGACGCTCAGTGTCGGGCGCGCACTTCCGGCCGCTTCTGACTGCGGGCGCCGGGGTTCTCAGTTGGGCGTTCGGCAGCGTGACAGGCGTCACGGGGGCAGCGACGCGTCTTCCCAGCCGCGCAACGCTTTGTGTCGGCCGCAGGCGGCGAGAAGTGCGAGACGTCAGCAAAGCCGCCCTGCCTCCCCACTGGGGAGGCAGCTGGAGAGGCTGGCCAGAGGATTTGTGGTCAGATCAGATCACAGCTGGCGCCTCTCGACCGTCGTGAAATATTTAATTCGTGGGAGTGGGATCCCTGCTTTCTCTTTCTAACTCAGTGACCACAAGGGATGGTTCGTTGTCAGTAGAGATTGTGTGACCTCCGGATAGGAAGGAAGGTCAAACTTCTGTCATTATCGTGCTTGAATTAACGATGGGCAACCACTGTGCATAACCTGTGAACAAAACTTGTCGACCAGTTATCTGAGACATTAGACATCAGAAGCCTAACTCAGCAGCTTGTGTTCTGCTTTCGAACGCGCAAGTGGCCAAAGACAACAGCATATTGAATGAGTAAAGCAGCACTTTATTTGATTGAAAGAATACATTATCTTTAGCTCTGTACTGCTGTGGCTGTGTCGACACAAGTGGTATTGTTTATACAAATTTATGTCTTGATGTCCCAGTACAAGAAGCAGCCGAAGACTCTGAGCTGCTTCACATCACAGGTCTGACGAAAACAATCTCTGAAAGTCTACTTCAATTACTATAAGCACTTGTCTGTTGACATCACTTAGCACTCAGTACTACCTGAACACGACATTACTGCACCTGCCAAGGACGATTCTGTCTGGGGGTGCGTGGTGTGTGACGGCGGTGGCCTGTGGCACGAATGATTCACGTTTCCGGCTAACGGCAGGAGCCTTCCGAATAGATAGGCCGGTTGGGGTACAGGAATACAGCTGACTTCACCCTGTTGTGCTCTAAACGGCTGAATTACAACCAATACTCAGTACTTCTGACCTTCGTGATCACGTGGGTTCTCTGTGGAAATTTGAGAAGACTCAATATGGACATGTGTTTGCGCTGGACCATTATTCCCTCGGATGTAAATTGTCCGCTTGACTGCTCCTGCAGTCCGCCCCCGGTAGCTGAGTGGTCAGCGCGACAATCTATCCTAAGGGCCCGGGTTCGATTCCCGGCTGGGTCGGAGATTTTCTCCGCTCAGGGGCTGGCTGTTGCGTTGTCTTAATCATCATCATTTCATCCCCATCGACGCGCAACTCACCGAAGTGGCGTCAAATCGAAAGACTTGCAACCAGGCGAGCGGCCTACCCGACGGGAGGCCCTCGTCACACGACATAAGAGATAAATAGAAAACTGCCTCTGCACAGTTCCCGTCTTTATCTGGTTGAAAGACCATCGATTGTGGTGTGTGCTGTCTGCATCCTGCGGGTGGAAGAAACGTTTGTTGGTTCTCTAGACATGAGAAGCATCTTAGTTGATTTTATAGATTATAAGGATGATGTGGAATCTGCTTTACCGACATCGGTATTCACGAGTCGAAATAACAGGTATCCTCTATTTCTTTCGAGTTTTCAGGTAAGATCTGCGCAGACGGGACAAGTTTCTAGTTACTCAGTGGTTTACAGCAAGCTGCACCTCGCAAAAATTTTGAGTTTCTAGAGAAATAATATACAGTCTATATCTTCGGAATATACTGTGCAAGCGATCGGTAGCATACTGCCATGTGCTTGATATCGGGAAATATCGCGTAAATGGTATGATATTCTGCCAAACCACTTGAAAATAAATATGTTCTTGTAATCCCAGAGTCTGGAGATGGGTGTAGAAAGCAAGCAAGCTGGGCGGGACCAGAAACAGTGACGCCTCTGTGCAGAGGGTAGCCGACCCAGCCTTTGCACAGCTGTTCAGAGAGTGACCGGTCACGTGTCGGCACACTGTGTGTGCGGGGACAGATGACTTGTGACAATCGGCTACAGTGGATGACGTACCAACCTCGCATGAAGTATGCAGTGCTGGGAGGAATATATAAGGTGCATGTGCTTATGCTGTCTGACTTCGCGGTATATTACGATGTCTTGTGGTCGATAGCTACCTACATGCATGTTTGGTGCAGGATACGAATTGTGTGTTTACTACATCGACATGGTATGTGATGATATATAGACGGGTTGGAGATCGGTTTCACGCTGAAATATCAAGCTCCCAGTGTAACTGAGGAAGTGTCTTCCTATGTTTGACTATCTGCAGATCACTTTTGCACGGTTTAACTGTCTGTGCAACATGACGATGTGTACAAAATAGTTTTGCAGATGAAAGTCTCATCTGCAGAAATAGGTGGCAGACAGTGCTCCCACAACAGCAGCATCAGGAATTTCGTGAGTAAATTCAGTAAGAGCCAATGAGAATGCTCCATTCATTCACAAGGCATTCTTTGTGCCGGGACATAGGAGCCTCCATATAGCGGTGAGAACGTTTGCGTTTTGGAGATGTTTGTTGAAAGCAGGAGTTAATGATTTCTGGTAAGGGTAAAAAGTGCTGGATGGGGTGCCTCGTAAGGAGTATCGCGAAGAATGCATTCGATGTTATTATGGGCTATTTTCATAAACAGGTCCTGTTAGGACAATAATTTCTATGCAGAGAAGCTGTGACATCACAAAGGCTCCTACAACAGCAAAAAACGACTGTTAACTATTTCTGTGACTCTTTACGATTTCCGAGAGGGAGACTTGATTCTTATTTACATAGACATGTGATGTCAGTATAACACTGACAACCTTTTGGCAGCACTTGTGATTGTGAGTCACTAGGCAAACATCTCTCACTCGGAAATTAGGTCTGCACTGGACATGCAGGTACAAAAGCGGTGAGTCAGCAACGGTAAACATGTGCGTGGCCAGACACGTCCCGCATGTGGGACCAGCATGCCCATGTCACCCCAGTGTGTGTGCATTGGAGCTCTGTAGGGAACAGATCGCTGATATGTTGCAGTCGAATTTCTTAATGATATTTCGAAGGTTTTTTTTATTTGCAATGAGATTCTGTGCACTACATTATTTTCGGCTGTTTAAGCGGTGTGAGAATGATTGCATAGCGTAATACACTCATTATTTTGACAATTTTACGCATAGTGTCATGTCTTTACATTCGCGTACTGCATTATTTTGTGAACATGTCTGTAGGCTGCGCAATGCACTATTTCGACAGTTTACAATTAGTGAGCCCGTGTTTGCAGAGGGTTATACATGTATTATTTTGACAATTTACGAGTTGTTTGCATGTCTGTACATCCGTGTACTGCATTATTTCTATAATTTACGAGTATTTTGCAGGTCTATAGGATACGTATTCTGACCCCAAGCACGTTAGGGTGAGTGTTTTGTATCAGGATAATAAATAAATTACATGTTCCATCTTCCCACTGAAAATAAATAAAGTGCACTCCTTCCTCTCTCCAGCAGCTGGACACAGACTGAGTCCTTTTCCAGCCATTTTTCCCCAGGCCACCATCTTGGATTACATCAAGGGAGTGACGGCAGCGCCCCTGGTGGCTGTACTGTATACTAGGTTAGTCGCACTTTGGACCTTATGGTGAACACACTGGATGGATTTATTGCCTATGACAACTCAAATTGTGTAAATAAACAATGTATGCAGATTAAAGGCTTACTTCCATCCAATCCAACCAGCCCAGCACAGGCTCAGCTCTTTTCCTGCCAGTTCTAAGGAAGAGGTAGTGGTTGGCTGACTGAGGTTAGTGGAGGTAGCTCAAGAGAGCTATTTTCCCACCAAATTTTTCCCGTCATTTTCTATAGGCGGGAATGGGGGAGAGGAGGGAGGAGGAGGGGAAGTGGGATGGGTGTGGGAAGAGGAGGGTGTTGGGTTAGTGGAGGTAGCCCAATTGATCTGTTTTCCCACCAAACTTTGAACTTCCCAACATAATGTCTTTGTGACATTGCCACATCTATCGCCGCCATCTTGGATAAATTTGGCAACAATGAAGTGTGGGTCGACGCCGGTCTTCTCCCACTACTGTGGTAGATTACTTAGGTGCAACTGTCTATTGTCGATGGCAGCGCACTACAGATTCCATTTCTTCTTCTGCCAGCCTGGTTAACATCATTTGCCGTATAATAAGCTCTCGAGAATCTTGCTGCTTTAAATAAAGCTCAACGTTTTGGTTATTACTTCCATCTTCTTAGCTAAGAGTAATGCTGTTATAACTACCGTGTATGCCTGCTTCCGCTCCCACAACATACGTGAGGAGGCAAACACAGTTGTGGTGCTATCATGTCTTCATTTGTTCTTTACTGCTCGGTCCCCTAGTTCTGAAGCGATGCAAGCTCTTAGAATTCAGGCAGATAGTGATTCGTATTTGGTCGTTGCCAGTCATACAATCAAAAAATTAGCTCTGTTGTTGTTGTCATCGCCAGTCTTGAGACTGGATTTTTGCAGCTTTCCAGGCTAGTCTATTATATGCAAGCCTCTTCATCGCTGCGTATCTAATGCGTATTTGAAGCTGCTTGGCGTAGTCAAATCTTGGTCACTCTCTACAGCGTTTATCTTCCCAATCATTCCTCTATAAGCAAACTGGTTGTTCCGTGATGCTTCCGTGACTCTCCCTATTACTCGTATTTAGGGTCCAGCTAAATGACCTCCCGCATTAGGAGAGGCCACTAGGTTAGTTGTGGTGGGGATATTGGCATGGCGGAGGTATCGGTCGGTAGCGGTGTATGTCCAATTTTCAGCAGGCGCAATGGGTTGGATAGGTGAGCATCGTGCGTTTGTTGTGGAGGAGTATGTTCGTAATGGTTCTGTGACAACTACTCAACGAGCATTTCGCATTCGGCTCGAACTTGGGCGACATCAATCTGTTCCTGATGTAAATACTATTCGAGTCTGAGTGTCAAACTTTAGAGCATCTGGTCTCCACCAAAAAGAAAATCTACTGGCCGACTTTGGGCTGTAACAACGCCGGAAAATTAGGAGCGTATGAAAGCGTCTGTCCTGAAATTTTCAATGTGTTCGACAGTTAAACATGCAACTACTCTTGGGTTGTCTGGTAGAACCATCTGCACGATCTTCACATGCAAATAAAAAGTAATGGCTACCCAGGAATGAAGTGAGAGAGATTTTGAAGCTCACAAACCTGTATGAGAGGAAATTCCACTGAGCATTCCCCCAAGCGCTCTTTTTATTTCTTCTGATGATGTTTAGTTTCACTTGTCACATACAGTAATTAAACGAAATTTCCGTTTCTGGGCAGCAGAAACCCCCCAGGAACTTCGGCAACGACCACTTCACTGCCATCGTGTGGCAGTTTGGTGCACCGTTGCTGATTAGGTGTGCGGCATCCGTATTTTGTCGAAGACGGTACCGTAACGGTAACAGTTAATTCAAACTGCTACAGTCGCACAATAGAGACCTAAGTGAAACCAGTTTGTTGGGGACCACGGAGAGAGAGGAGTCTGGTTCCAACAATACGGAGCCACAGCTCACACCTCTCGGCGTTCTCTAGAAATTTTGAGAGAGTTGTATCCTTTCTTCATGAGTAGACATCGCCCAGCCCCCAAGGTCACGCGACTTATAACCGTGTGATATTTTTCTTTGGGGACAAGGCTCAAAGTTTACAAACATCGCACCAGAAACCCATAAGCAAGGAATGAGGCAGTCAATCAGGAAGTGGCTGCCATTCCACCTTCTGGGGAAGGCTTCATCAATGGAGGAAGCCATTTACTGGACTTAATTTTTAAAACAAAATAATTTAAAATGCGATAGTATTTGTTGTTCACATACAAAAATATTTTCTCTCTACCTTTGTTTGTTTGTAACTACATTTTGAAATACTGGAAGCCTTTTTGCCGGACGCTATAGTTAAATTATACCGTTAATTTCTTTTCTTCTCCATTCGATTTACAACCTCCTCATTAGTCTGAAATCCATCGTCTGACACATCACGTGTCAAAATTTTCTGTTCTTTTCTTGTACTGCTTATGATCCACGTTTCACTTCGAAACAAGGCAACACTCCACACTGATACTTTCAGAAAAGACTTCTAAACAATTGCTTTTTTGTTAGATATTCAATTATTTCTCTTTTTCAGAAAATCTTTTCTTTATATTGTAAGTCTACATTTTATATTCTCACTACTTTTGTCATCGTCACTCTTTTCTTTTTCTTCTATTTTTCTCTGCGCATAACGCAAAACATATTTACTACTTTCATTGTCTCAACTCCTAATTCAAATTTATCAGCATCACCTAACTCGACTACATCCAAGTGCCCTGCCCTCGTCTTACTATTTTTTTTTATCGTTATCTCATAACCTTATTTCAAGACACTATCCATTGCCTTCGTCGGATCTCTGTGGTTTGCTGTCTGACGCAATTACTACGTCTTTGGCAAACCGTAATTTATTTCATCTCCCTGAAGTTGAGTTCCCTTTTCAAATTTCCTTCTGGTATCCTATGCTATTTGCTCAGTTTGCAGACTGAATAACTCGGAGAGAAACTCTACAACCTCGTCTCACTCCCTCCTCAACAACTGTCTCCGTTTGGTATTCTTTGATTCTCAAAACTGCTGTTTGGTTTTTCTACATTCAGCATTTCACATAGTGCATTTCTCTAAATATACAAATCTAGCAAAAATAGGTTTTCCTTTTTATTTCAATTTTTCCTCTGTGACAAACCGTAGTGTCACTTTGCTGCGAGGTTTCCTACACTTACCTCGGAATTCAAACAGATCTTCCACGAGATCGGCTTCTTTACTCTCTTCTGTAAATAAGTTATGTAAATATTTTGCAACCATGACTTATTAAACTGACCGTTCACTAATATTCACATCTCGCAAGAGCTGCCTTTTCTGGAATTTGGCTCAAGTGAAACCTCTTAAAGTTTGAGGGTGTTTCTTGCTTAAAAGGTGGAATACTTTATCTATGTTGGTTCTCTCAAATGCCCAATAATTTTGAGGGAATGACACGTACTCCATATGCCTAGCTTCAACTTACGTCTTTGAGCACACCTCCGAACACAGTATCATACCTGGCATCTCAGCTTCATTTACGTCCTCTAACCGTTCCATAACATTCTCTTGAAGTTCTTTTGTATAGTTTTTCTATATATTTTTCTCACTTTTAAGTCTTCCGTCTTCATATTGGTTCTTAATGCTCACAAACCTCTTTCATATATCTGTAAGTGCTTTGGGACCTCCTGTCGACCTCATTTGTTAGGCATCTGTAGTGCCTCCCTACCAGCTTCATTTAATGAAATTTTGTATTTTTTCTTTTCGTTGATTAAATAAAATATATTGCTTGTTATCCTAGGATGTCTTCAGAGATTCGACATCTTTTCCATTTGATCCTATGCTGCCTTCTGTACTTCATCTGTCAAAGTTACCTATTGATCCTCTGTTGCACTATAACAGTCACTGTAAGAGCTCTGTTGCGTCCTCTACATCTTTATGGTGAAATGATTGAGGCAGCAGTTTCACGCCCATCACTAGTGCAACGAAATTCGTTTTCGGAAAGGGGAGATTAATAACGCAAGACAAAGAACGCATAGCACGGCGGTTGTGGCAGCATTATGTGGGAAAGTGGACCCCGCTGCCTTTGTGTCGGTCCTATCCCTAGGACAATGTATGCTTCCACTGCTCAGTGTACCCATCTCTATTAGTCACCAGACTGAATGTTCGATTGTCCGGCGGAATGATCGATGTTTTTCAACTTCCTGAGAGATTTATCCAATAAAGCGGACTGGAAATCAAACCCGGAACATTCCTCTCTTCGACTGAGCTATCCAGGTACGACTCACGATCCCTATTCGAGGTTCACAATTATATTAAATTTTTGCTTATTTCATTATTTAGAAGAACTAATTTTATTGTATTTTAACATACGTTTTGGGTAGTAGATTATAGAACTTGACCACTAGCAGGAGGAACTGTAGCAACGTTTTTTTTGTGTCCATGACTTTCTCCTGTTTTCCAAAATTACAGAAGGACCCCTGCATACCCTGCTCGACAAACACATCTGGACGAAAGACAAGATTCGATTTCGAGTCTTGGCCTGGCGCTTTTCATATTTTAGGAAGTGTCGAAACATAGTTTGTAAGGTGTCAGGCAAATCCAACACCTTCCATGAAAACCCTGACATGATAAGCAAATCCAGTAGTATGTCACATAGCTTCGAATAAATCGTGACATTAAATTAACCAAAGTAATACGAGTAACGAGTGAGCAAATGGAATACCACAGACTAACACAAGAATGCCTAAATGCATGTCATACCTTCCCACCGCGAGACAGACGCAGTTCCGAGGGGAGAAATGAGAACAGAAGCCGAGAGCAGAACCGTGTTAAGCTAGAAGGCCCTACGATAAGGGACGGACACCCACGTCGCCAGCTAACGGCCAGGACCACCCCCCAGCCCATGTTAAAAGCTAGAGCCCTCCAGAAGAACAGTATAGATCTTACGATAACACTAAAAGGGCCACACCAGCTGCAAGTTTTAGCGTGAGACTTTTTCGCGTCTCTGTTACGTTGCAAACTTTAAAAACATTGCCCCACCACAAAAAGTATAACATTTCTCATTGGATAGACAGAATTTTTGTAGGCGGAGCTTAAGGTTAACATTCAGACCCTGGTTGGTCAGATGAAAACACAGCCAGATAGTTTTTTTTTAAACCAACTTCGGTAAATTGTAGTAAGGGGAAGTTAGGAGAGAGTTTCTTCCGAGACGGCGAGCTGTATGGAGTTGCGCCGGCCGCCGCCCCCTGATGAACACTGACAAGGTAATGAACGCATGCGATGCCGCATTTTTGAGTGCATAAGGCTTCACTCAGAACTGCAGAAGTCTCATCTGTTACATCCTCTTTTTACGTAATACTAGTGTCGATCGTCAATTAAATCTCATGGTATTCACATTTGCTTGTAAGTTAAAGTCTGAAACGCGATGATTTCTCTGTTATATAATTATTGAGAAGCCACATCAGCCACTGTAATTTACGACAAGTTAGATAAGTAATTAAAGATAATTGAGGCTCACTGTAGACCATTTTGATAGCTTTCTCTTTTGTGAAACTTAATTTAAACCTAGATTATAGATGTGATATGGCATAGGTCATCCTTCGATCCATTGTAGAACTTGGAAACCCACTCAGGGAATATTCGTTCACATTTTTGTTGAGCGCAGTTGGTTTTTATCATCCTGTATTAAAACATTTCCTTTTATCAATAGTGCAATTTATAAACAATGTTTTATGAGTAGAATAAAATTTACAATGGTAAACTTAACCGCTTTTTCGACGTTATTTTACCAGCTAACTAAAAATAGGAAAGCCTTGAACCCCTTCCACTAAATTTAGTTAGTATTAAGATTGTTTTATAGGGAGTGCAGTGGAGCTGACGCTGAAATCATTAAGTATTTGGTTATATCATCGCTAGTCTCACTGAACTCTTCTGAACTCTACATTTCATGTGTAGTCTGGCGTCTCCTTACCAGCAACAGGTCCCAGGTTCAAACTAGTCAATTCCCTAAAAAACACGCTCAGAGCGTCGTTGCGCTAAAGTGGTAGGGAGACACGACTTAGAACAAACAGACACCACGCAGAATGTTAGAACTTGTCTAATTTAGTATTCGTGACGATTAAGTTAGCGGACGATGCTAGTAATGGTTAAAATGTTGAGAACGAATTAACTTTATACAGAAAAGTGCTTCTATAGGCTTTGCAGGCAAAACTTAGTGAATTCGTTTCATTCTACGTTTGCCACAGATGAAATGAGATAATGATCCAGAATTTTATATCACAGGAAACGGTACGATGAATTTTGTCCTACTGTAGTAGCAGAGAGGGGAAACTACTTGATTGAGACTGCGTCTCACTTTAAATCCAAGTTCCTTTCGTTTTATTAGTTATACCAGGCGAGGATAATCCAACAATTCGAGACACAGGAGCGTTGTGAATGTTAATTGGTTGGTTCATCTGATACAAATAAGCCGGTGGCAAACCAAGAACGGGATCCTCTGTTGAACACATATTCTGATTTCTGTTTGAGTGTGAGTCTGCACTATCCGTAACAATGCAAGAGTCAAAGCAAATGACAAAAATAACACATGTCAAAAAAGTTATCTATCGATTGCGATGAAACCTGTCCACCCTGCTTATAGACGTTACAAGACTAGAGATTAATTTGGCTAGAAGAATCTGGATGGATAAACGGTGATTTGACCCCCGTGCTCCCTAAGACGAATCCTGGGTGTGGTCGTGGTTGTACAGCTGTAAACACCAGCCACAGCAATGTTACTGAAGAACTGGTACGTTAAAGGTGTATTAGAAAGCAGCGGAGGTCGTAAAGATGTTTAAGGATGAGGCTGGTGTCTATCCTGAGGTAGTCATAAAGCTTTAGTTACACCTTCATTTTTGTTTTCCTTTTGTTTTCAGGTACATGTCAGCGGTTCTGGTACATATTGAAATTACCAGGGCCACTTCACCTAGTACGCCGTTAGACGAGCGAAAAAAGATATACAGCAGCCAGTTGGTAACCTGGAGTAACGTACAGTAATTTGTTTTCATTCATTCACTTTCGTTGGCTAGGCACTGTCGCTGCATTTCTGCTGTGACCGAGAATGAATTATCGCGCGATACTGCACTTCATCTATTTTGTTTGTCTCCTCTAGGGGCGTACTTTAGTTCGGGTATTTCATTGCGTTGCAGTTTTGCAGAAATGTACCTGCAAACAGACAAAAAAGTCTTGTCTAATTTTATTTTTGTTGGGGATAGTTATAACCTTATGAGAATCTCTCTTAAGGGAGCGACAGTGTTAAAAGTGTTTAGTGAAAAGCGGGAATGCTTCTATAGTACCGACGTTTGGTGTGGATACTGACAGTGGTAACGTTAATGGTCTATTTCTTTCTGTTTTACAATAGGAATAACTTACACCATTCTATGCTTTATTGACGCGAAATAGGCGGAACGGTGTTACCACAGCGGAATCTGACGTTTTGATGTTTTTACGGCAGCAGGTGGCACGCTGGGACAGACCGTTTGTCATTCGACTGGGGGTGGGTGGGTCAGAAACAAGAAAAGGGAAAACAGCTCTCAGTAAAATAACATGGTGATCGTCTGACCTACTACAACCAGCTACTCACTCAGACATCTTTAATAACCATTACCGAATGATGAATAAATTACGATGAGAAAAGCGTTCCTAACTTGAGGTTGGTTTTGTTACAGCACATTAAAAGTTTTGTAGTCTGGCCTGTTTATAGATATACTGGTTTTCCGATTCCTGTTTGAAGTCAGCAGCAGGACTGTAAGCGTTTAAGAACAGGAAAGTGCCTCAATGAAACTCGTTAAGATTCATCGTTAACTCGGATGGCGCAATGGATCAGGTCATATGTTCAGGCTATGAACCGTCAAGTCATTAAAATGACTTATCAGTAACCTACTCCAATTAAATTCTTGAAATCTCATCCTGAACTTATGATCCTGTTAGACAGACAGCTTAAGAACCCACCTATTCCTGCTATAATTTCTAGTTAGTGTATCAATTTGCATGCACTAGGGATAGAGGTAAGTTGGAGGAAGCCGACAACTGTCCAGTGCCAGCTCGATATAAACGTACAGAGACTTGTGATGTCTATATGCAGTACCAAGTAGAATAGGTTCTAAGGAAATGTAAGCTTGTCTCACTTGTACGAGTAGAGTTGCGCTATATTATGACATACGCAAGAGAGAACTCAATTGACCAACTACATAAACTAACGTGGGATGCAAACTGAAGGATGCTTTACTCTTCTACTGCACAATTTGCTATCAATTACAGGAAACTCGGGAGGAGTGTAGGAAGAGCCCTAAGTAAACGTAGTTCACCAGGGTAAGGGTAGCTTATGGAACCCTCGTTCAACCGTCTGCTGATTGTTGCGTGTCATTGCCGTACTCTTAGCGGGTATTCAAGTAGACAAGTCAGAAATGATCAAAGAAGAGCAAGGCGCTTCGTCAGCGGGATCGTTTATTTAGCCCGGGACAGTTATGGAGATCTAACTTCGGTACAGACGCTACCAAAGAGGGGTTTGCGGTGAGGGAAAACTTACTGACAAAATTCCGAGAGTGCACGTTCCAAGAAATCTCGATACATATTACTCCCTGGTGCATACATCTTTAGGAATGGCTATGACAGTAAAATCAGAAAGGTTTCAGCTCATCTCGAGGCTTGGAGACTGTCACTCATCTCAGGAACAATTCGTTAATGGAATAACAAAGAGGGAGAGTGGAACACGAAGTACTTAATTAAAGAAATTATGCCGTATACTGCGTGTAAGAACGTATTTCCTTTGTATTCGGTTAATTTCAAGGAAATACTACCGCTCATTCTGACGAGAAGCGACAACGTGTCTCACAAGTATTTTTATGATATAATCGTCATAAACGTGAACTTAAGTACGCTCTGGATTACTCCATGCAGAACAGCAGAAGATCGACCGGAGCAGGAAAATATAAAAGTGATTTGAAGTGAAAGAGGACGTTGAGGGTTTAAAATGAAGTCCATAAACTTTAGACTGACTTTTGTGTAAGTATAGTGCACAGGTGACAATCAGAAATCGTTTCACGTATGATCAAATACAATGCTTTTAATGCGGCTTTGTTTGAAATAGTATGCTTTGCCGCAATTCTTGGCATATCACGGAACAACAGTGATTAATAAACGCCGTCACTGAAGTAGCACTTCACTGGGAAATTTCAATCCAAATTTTCACACTGGGGAATTCATTTCGGTAACTGAGTTGAATTCTGACGCGATGAGATAGACATGATTTAGCAGACGTGTTATCACTTACGTGTACGAACAAAATTTGGTTTACGCAACTCCTGGCATATGAAATGTGGAGCATGCAACACTCAACACAAAAATATTTTACCCATCAACAAAGACATCAGTACCTCATGTGAGTTTTATTATACACTAAGAGCCAAAGAAATTGCTCCATCTGCCTGATATCGTGTAGAGACCCCGTGAGCGCGCAGGAGTCCCGCAACACGACGCGGCATGGACTGGGCTAATGTCTGAAGAAGTGCTGGAGGGAACTGACACCATGAATCCTGCAGCCTGTCCATAAATCCCAAAGAGTACGAGGGGGTGGAGACCTCTTCTGGAAAGCATGTTGCAATGCATCCCAGATATGCTCAATAATGTTCATGTCTGGGGAGTTTGGTGGCCAGTGGAAGTGTTTAAACTCAGAAGCGTGTTCCCGTAGCCACTATGTAGTAATCCTGGACGTGTGGGGTATCTCATTGTTCTGCTGGTATCGCTCAAGTCCGTCGGAATGCACAATGACCATGAATGGATGCGGGTGATCAGACAGGATGCTTGGGTACGTGTCACCTGCCAGAATCGTATCTAGAAGTATCAAGGGTCCCATACCACTGCAACTGCACACACCCCACCCCACTACAGAGCCTCCACCAGCCTGATCAGTCCTCAGCTGACATGCATGGCCCACATGCATGTTATCTCCACATCCGTATACGTCCATTCGCTCGATAAAATTAGAAACGAGACTCGTCAGACCAGACAATATGTTTCCAGTAATCAACAGTCCAAAGTCGGTGTTGAGAGCCCATGCGAGGCGTAAAGCTTTGTGTCGTGCAGTGTTCGGTATATGAATGGGCCTTCGTTTCCGAAAGCCTATATCGATGATGTTTCGTTGAATGATTCGCACGCTGACACTTGTTGATGGTCCAGCATTGAAATCTGCAAAAATCAGAGGAAGGGCTGCACTTCTGCCATGTTGAACGATTCTCTTAACTCGTCGTTGGTCCCGTTTTTGCAGGATATTTTTGCAGCCTCAGCGATGTCGGAGGTTTAATGTTTTACCGGTTTCCTGTCATTTACAGTATACTCGTGAAATGGTCTTAGGGAAAATCCTCACTTCATCGCTACCTCGGAGACGCTGTGTCCCATCGCTCGTGCGCCGACTATGGCACCACGTTCGAAATCTCTTGATAACCGGCCACTGTAGCACCAGCAACCGATCTAGCAAATTGCAACGAGACAGTTGCTGTCTTATATAGGCGTTGCCAGTTTACATATCTCTGTATTTGAATACTCATGCCCATACCAGTTTATTTGCCGCTTCAGTGTATTTACCCTTTATCAACGGATAAAAATCATAGCCACTAATTCATCGGTTTGGCTACTTTTGAGGATGAAGAACAGCAGTAGAATCGAGGGTGAAAACGTTTACAATTACGCAAAAAGACTACGGCCTTGATAAATCATTGCTTCTACAATTGATACTGTTGAGGGCTCAGACGCTTTTGTTTCTAATTTGCCTAAGGTATCGCGTTCATTTCTTGGTTGATGGCTCACGTATATCCGGAAGGTTGTCGACGCAATCTGCAAATTTCATTCATAGTCCTGATAAATTACATGAAGCTCATTGAATATGCATTAGTACTTCCACCTGACACACTTGTCTCGTGTCAGGACATAACGCATACTAATTGAAAATTAGACAGCAGCTTCCTAGAGCGTGTAGCGCTCTGTGTTCCGAGATTGGCTGAGTTACAGGCCACTCACAAAAAGCGTGCTCTCAAACTTCATCGTCGCTATTGCATTACGTAGCTTGTTGCCCAGATTATCTTTGAACGTCCGTATGCAGGTGGATAACGCTTTAGTGCGTCACATATATTTTTATCTTTGGTATTTTTGATTGACAATCACCTTTTACTCCATTGCGTATAATTTCGCTATTACCATTGTTAATGGCAGTTTCTCTATGTCTTCGTTTTATTCTAGAAATAAAAGATGAAAGGCGGCTACACTGAGCCACAGCGCCAGAGAGTTTTGTTTCGCCGCCTCCACTGGCAGTGATTATTGAGCAGTAGCGGAGGGCAGTGCTTGTTGAGAACTCGTAGTAGTGAGTGCTTGCTGAGATGTCGTAGTGAAGAGTGCTTGTCGAGATGTGGCAGTAGTCAGTTCTTGTTGAGATGTGGTAGTAGCGAGTCGGTGTGGAGATATTGTAATGATTAGAGTGCTTTTCATCAATATAAATGAAGGTAACAAACTCCTTTTCTTTTTTTCTCATTATTTCAATGTCCTGAATAATGCGTCATTACAGGTTCAGTCAACAAAGCATCTGGCTTGTGTTCTTGTATTAGAGTGTAATTCTGGTTTTCTTGCGCAATTATAGTATTTCTAATTTTTTTATCACGTATGTATAAATGGTATTTGAAATTTCTTGTCTTATTGAAGAAGAACCGTGCCAGATGTGTACGTTGAGTCATACTTCCACACACAGAACAGTTATACTTGTGCTTTGGTTTCGTAGGTTTTATAGTTGCTGGGGACTTAATTAATTAATTGTGTTAACGAAAATTTTCATTTCATTCTTTGTTGTTGTTCCATGCAGTCAGATTGCGTACAAAAACTAGTCAGGGCCAACCGTTTACGAGACTTCGTAATCGGACATACAGCTACTAAAAATTTAAAAAGAATTTACATTTCATATTTATATAATTAAGCCACCATGCACGTGGCGACCGCTGCTTCGGATCGTCCCTTGGAATTCTTCTGATTGTAAAAATAGTAGACAGTAGTATTGTTGAAGTAATTTGTAGTTTAGTAATTGTAGTCTATATTGCATGTGTAGATTTGGTAATTGTCATTCTTCTAATGGTATTTTTTTTCAGAATTTAATTTTGTTGTCTTGTATACGCATTTGACAATTTAGTGCAATTATTTCAATTGTTCGTTAATCATGTTTGAGGGAAACATTTCGTTTGAATGGTATTGTTGGAGATAAGGAGGCATTGTGTGTAATTTTCGAACAGTGACGAGTTTTGTATGTTTTGTAAATGATTACGCGATCGATGAAAAAGGCAAAAATGATGAATAGTCAGAATGACGAAATTGTTGACATGGCGAACTCGCCAACACAGGGGAACAGTATGATGAATAATGAAGTGGAAAACAATTTAATAAGTCGGGAAAATAGTCCGGAACCATTTCAAAATTTTTCTCAATTAGAAAATTCACAGAATACGAGATTAACGATAGAAGATTCTGAAATAGTATCGAACACAGATAGCTTTACAGCTATGACGAAAGAAGTTGGTTTCGCGGGAAATGTTAGGGGCGAAAAGAATTTCGAACAAGTTAATATGGAGCAGTTGATGAGTGCAATATTAAATTTACGATCTGAATTAAAAACAGATAGGGGAACAATGGAAACACCGTTAGACTCACTGGGATCACAGTTGGGATCTAAATTTAAAACAGAGATGGGAACTTTGATATCTGAATTAAAAACAGAGATGGAAACAATGGAAACACGGTTAGATTCACGAATAGGGACATGTTTCAAAAACATGAAAGATGAATTAAAGAAAGAAATCAGAGAAGAAGTACAACCGATTTTGAATTCTCACAATAATAGATTAATTGCAGTAGAGATTAGACAAAAGGAACAGGATAGAGAACAGGAAGAAAGAGATCGCGTGATAGTACAAAAATTTTCAGAGTTAAATTTACAACGTGCACACGATAAGGAAGAAATATTTGAGAGAATCGAGGAATCCGTACCAAATGACAGAATAAATAATCTAACACAACAATATGAACAGTTAACTACCAAATGTGTTACTACTGAAACCCGAGTCACGACACTTACGGAAGACGTAAATAAACAGAAAGAACAAATAGGTGATTTATCGGAAAGAGTTGAGGAGATTTCAGATAAATTGACAAGTCTTAGTTTAAATGGGGACAGAGATTCAGATGATACAGCACCATTGCCATTTGCAGAAACCGAAGAGTACCAGAACATAAACAAGCATGTTGAAAATCAGGGAAAATTTAATGAACGCGTTAAAAGGGAAGTTGAGGCATTACGAAAGCAAGTCAAGCAAATTGAAGGCAAAATCGTAGGAAAAGACAGTAGAAGAAATTTAGAATCACAGATAGCAGAGGGGTTTGAAGAAAGTAATTTATTTCATTTACGAGAAGCAATAAGAGAGTGCCAGGCGCGCGAACTTGACAATAATAGACATTGGGACAGGGACAGACGCGGTAGGTCTTTGTCGCCACGAGGCGAAAACTTTGAATATAAACACTTTTTGACTGTTCGGAAATTTAAGATCTTTCGTAATTCTAAGAATGACATACATCCATGTTCATGGTTAGATCAATTTATGTACGCACTTCCGCCAAATTTGCCACTAAGTCACAAACTTGAAATTATGTGCGGTTATTAAAGTCCTCAGGGGATTCACTACACTAAGTGAATATGTGCCGTAGCGTGCATAGGGCCCCGAGCTGTAGTGGTGCTATTTCCCTTTTAGTTTTCTGCACCGCTGCCTACTCTTTTACTATTCTTTGCATCTGTCAAAATAACTCTTCAACTATCAATCTATCTAGAGAGTCGGTAAAGTAACCGGATATGACGAATTTACCTAAAAGTGATCTCGGAAATTACCATTTGGACTTACTGTATCTTCATCAGCATTCATTCGTAGTTTAAACGAAATCTTACCTGTTTATCTTCGTGACAATATTACTTCATATGTTGACGACATTCTTATTGCTAAACGTTCTTGGAGTGAACACAACAAAATTTTGGATTCATTATTACGTATTTTTGCAAGAGTTGGCATTACAGTGAACTTGGAAAAATCTGAATTTGGACGTTCACAGGTGAAATTTCTTGGTCACATTATTTCTACAGAAGGTATTCTTCCTGATCCAGAAAAATTAGACGCTATTCGTAATTATGCTGTTCCTACCACAAAACGTGAGGTTCGTAGTTTCCTTGGTGTCTGTAATTTTCTTAGACGCTTTGTTAAATTGGACGACTTGGCCACACAGAGATGGATGAAGGAAATCAATAAATTGTGTCGTCTTTATTGTCATCAGAATCACAGAACGTGGGATCAGTATCTTCATATTTTTCAAAACATTCTGAATGAACTTCCTAATGACTCAACTTCTTTACCGCCTATTCTGATATTAAAAAACAAAGCACCGACAAATCGCATTTCTGAAATCGTTCCTTTTCCGCCTTCACGGAAACTGCGGCATTCTGAAGTTGTGAACATGGCTCTGCAAAATATTGCATCTGCGGCTGCTAGAAGAGAGAAATCAGCTAAGCGTCCTGGTCGTTTAAAAACTTTTTCAGTTGGCTAAAAGGTGTTAATTAAGTCGCATCGTTTGTCTCACAAAGGAAAAGGCGTGTGTAGCAAATTTTTTCTGCTTTATAACGGTCCATATAGAGTTCGCAAAATTATACATGATAACACTGTTGAAGTAGAAACTCTTAAATCACGACGCTCTAAGGGAATACATCATATAATTAACGTTAAAATTTTTGTGGAATGACGTACTTTAGAGAAACTAACAGCTACATGTAAACATGCAGAGAATACAAGGATACCGCGCTGTGTTTTGGCGGCGGCACATACTCAAAGCAACAGTCAAGTCTGCGCGCCGCACAAGGCAGTCGTTGACCGCAAACAATCACTTCCTATGTCACGCGCCTACAGCTGATCGAGCGGTCAGTACGAATGCACTGACAGCCGTAAACAAATACACAGTCTAATTTCTCCGACTAAATTCAGTATAAAGCTAAAGTGACTTGATGAATTATGTTATTAACGTTCAGTATTTTTCAGGATACGGTTGTATAAAATATTTAAGAACTTCAGGTAAATTCTGTGTGTTTCCGACGTTAAGAGGACTTGCTATCGAGAAAATTTCAGAAAGAATGTAATTTCCAAGAAGAAACTAATAAACTAAAAAGGTAACTATTAATTGAGTTTATTTTTTCAGGTAACATATTTCCACTTAGGTACGTACTTTAGACGTAATTTGCTGCTCGCAATTACGTGATTCATACTTTGTGCTAATTTCATGTTCTATGAATTTACTTGTGAAGCGACGTGCTTGCGTACATTTGCTGAATTTGACAATGATTTATTAATGACCTGGGTTGTTATTTGTATATATTATGCATCGCTTGGCTGCAATGCTTTTTCACTGATGTCATATTTTTTTATTATGTGTCTGCTGTGCTTATTTATTTAAATTATAATTGTCACCTGATTAGTTGTGCTGATATGTATGTAAGTTGTACTTTGTGATTTATCTGCTTGCGCCTTCATGTTTACTTATTAAGATGACATATGAACATTTATTTGCTTATGCTGATATGATGCTAATGACCTGTTTATTACGTAAGATATATGTTTGCTGCTATGCGTATGGATTGCATATTTATACATTTCTGTTGGTTGTCATAACTACTCTTTAATTTGGTATATAGAAAAGCTGATATACTGTGTACAAACATAGAGTTTAGGTCACACTATGGTATTAATTATAGATTGTTTTCTTGGCAGAGCCTCGTTGTAGGGATTGTAGTACATCCATTTGTTGACATTGTGTTCTCCACTCGTATATTTACTCGCTATTGCATGTTTTGCTTACGCTCAGTGCCTGACATTTTTAAGATAAGAAAATGAATTGTTATAATTCGACGATTGAAATTAGTACAAGAAACTTTATAGAAGCCACATGAGCTGGAGGTTTTATGGAAGCTGTATAAATTTATGCTAATAGGAAGGAAGCTAACGACATGACATACCAAAACTAGGCTTAGACCATTGACAGTTATTACACTGCATTTTTCGTGAGCAATTGAAATAGGAAGTGACACTTGACACAAGAAGTACTCCACATGTTTGCTTCTGTTTGCCATAATTCTTGAAGTGGTGTACACACTGTAAAATATTATGATCATTCACACTCCGTAATCGTACTTAATTACTGAGAGTTATTCGAACTAAGTCTGTTAGAGGTCATGTATGCTTTTCTTTTATTTAATGATGGACAAGGTAACCAAAATCCATCTTATAATTTATAATGAGTAGAAGATTTGGGTCAGATGGATTACACAGAGGTTGTGTGTTGACAGTGTGTCTTCGGATTGTATGGGATGATGAGGTTTACATTAGGATTTTATCTGTACTTGTTCGAGGAGACTGACTAGAGGAAGGAGTTGTTATGGAAGTGAAATGATATTGGCGATAAGGTTTATATGTGTCGACGTATTGAAGAGGTATTATTGAGGTATTGAGATTATATGAAGTTGATGATTATTGCAGTTTTTGTGGACAAGAGGTAAGGTACATGATATTGATGATAAAATTTATATGTATCGACGTAAGAGGTATTATTGAAGTATTGAGATTATGTGATGCTGATGATTATTGGAGTTTTGGTGGATAAGAGGTAAAGTAAGTGAGGTGCATAATTTTTTTTTTTTTTTTTTTTTGTTGGTCTATATGGAACAAGGAGGATGAAGATAGCAGACTAGAACACTCAAGTAGAAGGAAGATTGTCTACACACACTTTGTTAAATCAATAAGCAGTACATATATATATTTTTTTTTTTTGGAGAGAGGAAGTAATTGCATATCTTGGCTCACTGACTTGTTCAGCAACCGTACATTTTGATCTGGCTTGGCAAACATTGGTCTTGACATAATGACTATGACGTTGACTAACTATTATTGACTGTTATACATTGCTGCCACTACTACTTGATACACATGATGAACATCAAATTTTGACAGAATTGCATTTACACAGTTAACACTATTCAATTACACAGTAGTACTTAATGTGGATGAAAGATGAGTGAGTGTGTTTTGTGTGCTTTCCTTTCCTAGTCCTACCCCCTATCTCCTAAATATTATTTTATTTGTTTGTAGTGGCTTGCACTGACACCCATAAATATTATAGGTTTACTGATATTTGAGTATTTGTAATAGTTAATATGACAGTTATCTGATATCATTTGTGTGTTTATTAGAATTTGTATGTTTAGTGTAAGAGCATTGAGAATAATTTTGTAAAAGCATTAGTATGTGCATTCAAACTATTGTTCATGCCTGAACTGTCTGATTAGTGATGGTGAATATTATGAACTGTTACCGGCACTTGTTCAACATTGATGTGTGACACTTAGAAATGTTTAATTTCTGCTGATGAACTGTGTGATTAGTGATAGTGAATATTATGGACTGTTACCTGCACTTTTTCAACATAATGGGTGCCACTTAGAAATGATTAATTTCTGCTGATGAACTGTGTGATTAGGATAGTGAATATTATGGACTGTTACTTGTACTTTTTCTATATGATTGGTGCCACTAGGACATGTTTAATTTCTGCTTATAAACTCTGATGAACAGTGTGATCAGTGATAGTGAATATTATGGACTGCTCTCTGTACCTGCTCATCATTGCTAGGTGCAACTGATGGACTGCTTCTACTGAAATGAAGTCACCTGTTAGGGGCTGCACCTGTTCAACATTGCTGGGTGCCACTAATGGAACTGCTTCTGCTGAGAAATGTGACTTGTTGCTGTCTGCACCTTTTCAACATTGCTGGGTGCCACTGATGGACTGTTTTTTTACTGAAATAATGTGACTTGTTGCTGTGTGTACCTGCTCAACATCACTGGGTGTCACTAAAGGACTGCTTCTACTGAAATGATGTCACTTGTTGCTGTCTGCACCTGTTCAACATTACTGGGTTCCACAGATGGAACTGCTTCTATTGAAATAATGTCACTTGTTGCTGTCTGCACCTGCTCAATATTGCTGGGTGCCACTGATGGACTGCTTGTACTGAAATAATGTCACTTGTTGGTTTCTGCACCTGTTCAACATTGCTGGGTGCCACTTATGGACTGCTTCTACTGAACTGATGTTGCTTCTTGCTGTCTGCACCTGTTCAACATTACTGGGTGCCAGAGATGGAACTGCTTTTATTAAAATGATGTCACTTGTTGGTGTTTGCACCTGTTGACCATTGCTGGGTGCTGCTGCTGGAACTATCAACTATTTGTTTTTTTTTTTTGAATAATTAAAAGTATTTTATGTGAACATTTGTATAAACTGATTTTTTGTGTATTGTGTAAACTATTATGTAAAGCCACATGTATGAAAGAATTTGTATTGCCTACTGTATTTTATATATTAGGTTATTGAAAGGTCAGTGAAAAGCCAAAATTTTATCTAATTATGTGATATTTACGTATTAATATTATCTTTTATTTTTGTCTGTATTTTTTTTGACGAATTTGGTGGTATTTTCACCACCAATGCTGGCAAAAATACCATCAAATTCTAACCCGTGGAGGAAGGGCATATGAAAGGTGGCTACACTGAGCCACAGCGCCAGAGAGTTTTGTTTCGCCGCCTCCACTGGCAGTGATTATTGAGAAGTAGCGGAGGGCAGTGCTTGTTGAGAACTCGTAGCAGTGAGTGCTTGCTGAGATGTCGTAGTGAAGAGTGCTTGTCGAGATGTGGCAGTAGTCAGTTCTTGTTGAGATGTGGTAGTAGCGAGTCGGTGTGGAGATACTGTAATGATTAGAGTGCTTTTCATCAATATAAATGAAGGTAACAAACTCCTTTTCTTTTTTTTCTCATTATTTCAATGTCCTGAAAAATGTGTCATTACAGGTTCAGTCAACAAAGCATCTGGCTTGTGTTCTTGTATTAGAGTGTAATTCTGGTTTTCTTCGCAATTATAGTATTTCTAATTTTTTTTATCACGTCAGTATAAATGGTATTTGAAATTTCTTGTCTTATTGACGAAGAACCGTGCCAGATGTGTACGTTGAGTCATACTTCCACACACAGAACAGTTATACTTGTGCTTTGGTTTCGTAGGTTTTATAGTTGCTGGGGACTTAATTAATTAATTGTGTTAACGAAAATTTTCATTTCATTCTTTGTTGTTGTTCCATGCAGTCAGATTGCGTACAAAAACTAGTCAGGGCCAACCGTTTACGAGACTTCGTAATCGGACATACAGCTACTAAAAATTTAAAAAGAATTTGCATTTCATATTTATATAATTAAGCCCCCATGCAAAGGTTCAAATGGCTCTAAACATTATGGGAATCAACATTTGAGGCCATCGGTCCCCTAGACTTAGATACTATTTAAACCTAACTAACCTAAGGACATCACACACATCCATGCCTCAGGCAAGAGTCGAACCTGCGACCGTAGCAGGTGCGCGGTTCCGAGCTGAAGTGCGTAGAACCGCTCGGCCACAGCGGCCGGCCCAGAAACAAATGTTTATGATTTTATCTCTGTGTGTCCAACAGAATATAGACTCAGGGAGACGTGGTTCTTTACAGGGGCAACGTCTTATTTTTTCTTCGCGTCAATCAAGTCTTTCAGGTGTGTTCAGTTACATCGAGATTTTCATTCGGAAAATCAAAAGGGAGAAGATGGGCTGGTTGAAGTTTCTTAGTATCCACAAAATTTGACGGAGGAAATATTCAATTATGGACTTATCAAGAAGAAATTACACTGATGAGCCAAAACATTGTAACCATTGCCCACCGCGATGTTGAATGCCTCCTGCTGGCGTTGCGGGCGAGGCCCACAAGAAAGAAAGGTCCTGGCGCGTACGTCACAGCACGTGACACTGCAGGTCCTATGAGTGCCAGCAGCCGTCTCCGGTTGGAGGTGAGCATCTGTAATGTAAGCGGAAGAGAGACGAATGGGTAGTCATTATAGCGAAGTACGAGCCGCAATTGCGGGACTTCGCTGATATAAGCGGTTTTTACAAAGGGTACGTTGTTGGCTCTGCGGCTTGAAACTAGAATCTCTGAAACAGCGAAGCTGGTCTGTCGTTTGAGTACTACTGTCGTGAGCACACAGGCAGTACAGTACTCATCATAAAACGTAGAGGTCGGAGGATCCCCCACTGTGTAATCCAGGATAGGTGGCGACCTGTGACATATCTGACGTCAGAGCACAATGCTAGCGCAGGCACAAGTGTTTCGGAGTACACCGTTCAAAGACATTGGCTTAATATGGAGATCAACATTATACGACCCCTACATGTTCTTGTGTTGACTCAAGGTCATCATAAGTTACGATTGTGGCAGACACAGCATCACTGAGTTTTCACCATGGTGCATGGGGGCTTAATTAAATAATATGCAAATATTTTAGTAGCTTTCTGTTCGGTTACGCTGTCTCGTAACCGGTTGGCCCTGACTAGTATTACTCGGCAATCTGACTGCATAGAATAAATACAAAGAATGAAAGAAAATTTCCGTTAACACAATTAATTAATTAAGTCCCCAGCAACTATAAAACCTAGGAAACAACAAAACACAAGTGTAGCTGTTCTGCGTGTGGAAGTGTGATTCAACGTACACATCTGGCACGGTTCTTCCTCAGTAAGACCAGATATTTTAAACACCATTTATACTGAAGTAATTAAAAAAAACCAGAAATACTATAATTGCACATCGAAACCAGAAATACGGTCTAATACAAGAACACGAGGCAGATGCTTTGTTGACTGAACCTGTGACCAAGAGGCATTATTGCTTAATACATTGAAATAATAAAAATAAAAATAAAGGAATTTTTTTACCTTCATATATATTGACGAAAAGCACACTCTGATCATTACAGCATCCCCAATCCAACAATATCTGGTGTCTATCCCATCAAAACAATATGACAACATCTGAACAAGCACTCTCCATGGGAACTTCTCAACAACGACTCACTACTGCTACATCCCAACAAGCACTGCACACTGCTATTTCACAATAAGCACACTCCACCACGACTTCTCGACAAGAACTGCCAGTGAAGGCGGCTGAATAATACTCTTTGGCGCAATCTCTGGCGCTGTGGCTCAGTGTAGCCACCTTTCATATGCCCCTCCTCCACAGGTTAGAATTTGATGGTATTTTTGCCAGCATTGGTGGTGAAAATACCACCAAATTCGTCAAAACAATATAGACAAAAATAAAAGATAATATTAATAAGTAAATATCACTTCACTAAATAAATTTTGGCTTTGCACCGACCCTTCAATAAGCTAATATATAAAATACAGTAAGGAATACAAATGCTTTCATACATGTGATTTTACATAATAGTTTACACAAGTACCATTCAATCAATGGCACCAGCAATGTCAAATAGGTGTAGGTAAGAGTCTCATATCATTTCATAAACAGTAAACACACAAAAAAACAGTTTATACAAGCATTCACATAAAATTCTTTCCATAGTTCAATAAACAAGTAGTTGACAGTTCCAGCAGTAGCACTCAGCAATGGTCAACAGGTGCAGACACCAACAAGTGACATCATTCAGTAGAAGCAGTTCCATCAGTTGCACCCAGCAATGTTTAGCAGGTGCAGACACCAACAAGTGACATTATGTCAGTAGAAGCAGTTACATCAGTGGCACCCAGCAATGTTGAGCAGGTGCAGACAGCAACAAATGACATCATTTCAGTAGAAGCAGTTCCATCAGTTGCACCCAGCAATGTTGAACAGGTGCAGACACCAACAAGTGACATCATTCAGTAGAAGCAGTTCCATCAGTGGCACCCAGCAATGTTGAGCAGGTGCAGACACCAACAAGTGACATTATTCCAATAGAAGCAGTTCCATCAGTGGCACCCAGCAATGTTGAACAGGTGCAGACAGCAACAAGTGACATCATTTCAGTAGAAGCAGTTGCATTAGTAGCACCCAGCAACGTTGAACAGGTGCCGTGCATGGGGGCTTAATTAAATAAAATGCAAATATTTTTAGTAGCTGTCTGTTCGGTTACGCTGTCTCGTAACCGGTTGGCCCTGACTATTATTACTCCGCAATATGGCTGCATAGAATAACAACAAAGAATGAAAGAAAATTTCCGTTAACACAATTAATTAAGTCCCCAGCAACTATAAAACCTAGGAAACAACAAAACACAAGTGTAGCTGTTCTGTGTGTGGAAGTGTGATTCAACGTACACATCTGGCACGGTTATTCCTCAGTAAGACCAGACATTTTAAACACCATTTATACTGAAGTAATTAAAAAAACAAACCAGAAATACTATAATTGCACATCGAAACCAGAAATACAGTCTAATACAAGAATACGAGCCAGATGCTTTGTTGACTGAACCTGTGACCAAGAGGCATTATTGCTTAAGACATTGAAATAATAAAAATAAAAAAAAGGAATTTTTTTACCTTCATATAGACGAAAAGCACACTCTGATCATTACAGCATCCCCAATCCAACAGTATCTGGTGTCTATCCCATCAAAACAATATGACAACATCTGAACAAGCACTCTCCATGGGAACTTCTCAACAACGACTCACACGCACTGCACACTGCTACTTCTCAATAAGCACACTCCACCACGCCTTCTCGACAAGAACTGCCAGTGGAGGCGGCTGAATAATACTCTTTGGCGCAATCTCTGGCGCTGTGGCTCAGTGTAGCCACCTTTCAATGGATCAATAAAAATGTGCCGCCTGTCGAATGAATGGCATTTCTTGTTACACAGGGTGGATGGTTGGATATTTACAAGTAGTCATCCAGGAAAATGACTGCTTAAAACGTACACCGCACCATAGATGAAGGCCGGTGAGAGCAGAATTATGCTATGTTTTACGTTGCGTTACGCTTCTATGGGACCTATGGTAGTACTCGAAGACACCACAACATCAGTGAACTTGTTTTTTTTTTTTGAGTTATCAGTCTTCTGACTGGTTTGATGCGACCCGCCTCGAATTCCTGTCCTGTTCCGACCTCTTCATCTCAGAGTAGCAAATGGTTCAAATGGCTGTGAGCACTATGGGACTTAACAGCTGAGGTCATCAGTCCCCTAGACATAGAACTAGTTAAACCTAACTAACATAAGGACATCACACACATCCATGCCCGAGGCAGGATTCGAACCTGCGACCGTAGCGGTCGCACGGTTCCAGACTGAAGCGCCTAGAACCGCTCGGCCACACAGGCCGGCTCAGAGTAGCATTTGTAAGGTCCATTCTCAATTATTTCCTGAATCTCTGACTTCCTCTATCGTTTTTGCCTTCTACAGCTCCCTCTAGTAACATGGAAGTCATCCCCCGATGTCTTAACAATGTCCTCTCATACTGTCCCTCCTCCTTGTCACTGTTTTCTACTTATTCCTTTCCTCTGCGATTCTACGCAGAAGCTCCTCACGCGCTATCTTGTCAATCCACCTGATTTTCAACATTCGTCTTTAGCACCACATCTCAAATGCTTCGACTTTTTTCTGTTCCGGTTTTCTCACAGACCATGTTTCACTATCATACAGTGCTGTGTTTAAAACGTATATTCTCAGAAATTTCTTTCTTAAATTAATGCCTTTGTTTCATAATAGCAGACTTCTCTTGGCCTGGAATGCCCGCTTTTCCGGTGCTAGTCTGCTTTTGATGTCCTTCTTGCTCTGTCCGTCACTGGTTATTTTGCTGCCAAGGTGAATTCCTTAACTTCATCTACTTTATGACCACGAACCCAAGTGTTAAGTTTCTCGTTGTTCTCATTTCGTCTTTCTCTGATTTTCTCGCAGTCAATATTCTGTACTCATAGACTGTTCATACCATTCAGGGATCATGTAATTCTTCTGCACATTCACTGAGAATAACAATGTCATCAGCGAATCTTATCATTGATATGCGTTCACTCTGAATTTTAATTTCGCTTTGAATCTTTCTTTGATTTCTGTCATTGCTTCTTCGATGAACAGATTGAACAACAGTGGCGTAAGACTACATGCTTTTTAATCCGAGCACTTCGTTCCTGGTCGTCCCCTCTTATTACTCCTCTTGGCTATTCTGTGTATTGTATATTACCCGTCTCTCCCTATAGCTTTCCCCAACCGTTCTCAGAATTTTGAACATCTTGCACCATTTTACTTTGTCGAACGCTTTTCCAGGTCGAAAAAGCCTATGAACATGTTTTGATTTTTCTTCAGTCTAGCTTCCATTATCAGCGCCAGAACTGACTGGTGCCTTTACTTTTCCTGAGGCCAAAGTGGTTGTCAAGAAACATATCATCAGTTTTCTCTTCCATTCTTCTGCATATTATTCCTGTCAGCAATTTGGATGCATGAGCTGTTAAGCTCATTGAGCGACAATTCTCGCACTTTTCAGCTTTTTCAGTTTTCAGTATTGTGTGCATGATGTTTTTCCGAAAGTCGGATGGTATGCCGCCAGACTCACATGCTATACACCAACGTGAATAGTCGGTTTTTTTTGCCACTTCTCCCAATGATTTTAGAAACTCTAATGGAATGTTATCTATCCCTTCTGCCTTATTTGATCTTAAATCCTCCAAAACTCTCTTAAAATCTAATCCTAATACTGGATACCCTACCTATTCCACGTGGAATTTTGTTTCTTCTTCTATCATATCAGACAAATCTTCCCCTTCATAGAGATCTTAGTGTACTCTTTCCACATATCCGCTCTCTTCTCTGCATTTAACAGTGGAATTCCCGCTGTACTCTTAATGTCACCTCCCCTGCTTTCAATTTCACTGTAGGTACTTTTGATTTTCCTATATACTGAGTCAGTCCTATCAAAAATCATTTCTTTTTCGATTTCTTCACCGTTTCATGCAGCCATTTCATGTTATCTCCTTTCACTTCCTGCCTATTTCATTCTTCAGCAACTTGTACACACATCAAAAAGCGTTTTGCATCACCCCTATTTCCAGAACTCTTGACGATAGGTGTTGACTGTGGATGTTGTGTCACAGACACAGTCCCATTGACTGGTCAGAGATGTCACTAAACCCGCCCAAAGATGTAAACAATCGTGCATGAGCAGCGCCTATTAGACGGAGGCGGTCTGACACGCGATCAGTTCCAGCCATTCCACCAGGAAGGAGGTACACTGCTGGTGTTGTCTTTGGTTCAACCATGCCTAGACGGTAAATAACGCTGTTCGATCGCGTCCGAATTGTTACTTTGTGCCAGGAAGGGCTCTCAACAAGGGAAACGTCCAGGCGTCTCGGAGTGAAACAAAGCGATGTTGTTCGGACATGGAGGAGATATAGAGAGACAGGAGCTGTCGATAATATGCCTCGCTCATGCCGCCCAAGGACTACTACTGCAATGGATGACCGCTACCTTCGGATTATGGCCCGGAGGAACCCTGACAGCAACGTCACCATGTTGAATAATGCTTTTCGTGCAGCCACAGGATGTCGTATTACGACTCAAACTGTGTACAATAGGCTGCATGGCGCTCAACTTCACTCCCGACGTCCATCTTTGCAACCATGCACCGCAGTACAGATGGGCCCAACAACATGCCGAATGGATGGCTCAGGATTCGCATCACGTTCTCTTCACCGATGAGTGTCGCATATGCCTTTAACCAGACAATCGCCGGAGACGTGTTTGGAGGCAATCCTGTAAGACTGAACGCCTTAGACATACTGTCCAGCGATTGCAGCAAGGTGGAGGTTCCCTGCGGTTTTGAGGTGGCATTATGTTGGGCCGAAATACGCCGCTGGTGGTCATGGAAGGTATCGTAACGTCTGTACGATACGTGAATGCCATCCTCCAACCGATAGTGCAATCATTTCGGCAGCATATTGGCGATGCATTCGTCTTCATGGACGACAATTCGCACCACCATCGTGCACATCTTGCGAATGACTACCTTCAGGACAACGATATCGCTCGACTAGAGTCGCCAGCATGTTTTCCAGACATGAACCCTATCGAACATGCCTGGGATAGATTGAAAAGGGCTGTTTATGGACGACGTGACCCACCAATCACTCTGAGGAATCTGCGACTAATCTGGACCAACAGTGTCATGATAAACTTTGGGATAGTATGCCACGATGAATATAGGCATGACTCAGTGCAAGAGGACGTGCTACTGGGTATTAGAGGTACCGGTGTGTACAGCAGTCTGGACCATTGCCTCTGAAGGTCTCGCTGTATCGTGGTACAACATGTAGTGTGTGGTTTCATGAGTAATAAATAGGGTGGATATAATGTTTATGTTGATCTCTTTTCCAGTTTTCTGTACTGGTTCCGATACATTCGGAACGGAGGTGATGCAAAACTTTTTTTGATATGTGTATTTCTGTATTCCTGAATTTTCCTGAACATTTTTGTGCTTCCTTCTTTCATCCATCAACTGAAGTATTTCTTCTGTTATCCATGGTGAATTACTTGAATGTTATTGCGTTCCATCTTCATCCCTTCATGGGTGAAGTCTTCCCTGGTGATATCTTCCAGCAGGAGAACTCTCCGCGTTACAAGGTCAGAACCGTACTGTAGGGTTCGAGGAGCATGGTAGAGAATTCACATTGATGTCCTAGCCAGCAAATGCCCCTATCTGGTATGGAAATTAACCAACTGAAAATTTGTGTGGTATACGGAATCGGCTTCATATAATTAATCAGCAGTGACCTACCATAAATAAAGTTAGATTGAAACAACAGTTAGATTGAAACAACAGTTCTTTAATTATTAAATTTCGCACTGTGATACTATTGTGTGGCATATTAGTGAACTTGAAACATTAAAAGAATCTCTTGCAGACGTTGTTGAACCTCTGGGAGATACAAACAAGATTGCTAAAAGATTTAGATAGACATCCGGCGAAATGTGATTCGTTCGTTACTGTTTGGGAAACGTGTAACGAAAGCACGTGAACTGCCGATAATTTACTAGTAAGGTTACTGTGAGGAGATAAACGTTTGTTGGAGAATGAATACATGAGAAATCCATTCGCTGCTGCTAAGGTTTATCACAAACAGCATAGACATCAGCATAGACATTGTTGACAAAACAATTTAGCCAAAAGTTTGAGAATATGAAGAATGGTGAAAGCTGTTACTGTCGCAAGAAAAGTCATTATAACGCGGAGACCGCAAGAGACTATTTTAACTGACAAGAGAAAATCTAGAACATAACACGAAGTTCTAAAGGCAGAAATTAGAAAAATTTGGCTACTAATTGGGACAATGTTGGGCTTGCTGATAGTGTTGCACCAAACTGCAGACTAGGAATGCTTTTTCAATACCACTGCTAAATGGCGCATGGGAACATCGTACACTGGATGATACATTGTACTTACCTGTTTATCGAAACTTCATGTATTCGTTACCAAGGGAGCAAACCCAACCAGGTCATGCACCGCATGTACTGTGGAAACTCGTCATCCTAAGAGACTGCAGAGGGGTGATAACTGAATGTGCGTTCTCCTCAAGAAGCATCCAAAAACTGCTGAAAACCCTCTCCCATCCCTCCCTCTATCCACCTATGTGGGGGGGGGGGGGGGAGACTTTACGCTTTATCAAACGGCCAGCTACTCTATCGACTGCCTCATAGTTTTTCTGCAGCCAATAGCCATCCCCTCAGGCTCGCTGGCCCTGCACGACCTTCCGCCACCTCACTGCCTTGAGGCGATGCTCCTATGCCAACACTATAGCATAAATAGCCAACTAAACAAAAGGAGGTAAAAGGACGGCCACCTCAAGTAAAACTTGTTCATCTAAAATGTAACGAAAGAGCACCCATACATTACCCCCGTGGTCTGAGCACGCCTGTGTCAGGCCCCCACCCCCAGTAGACATGCTCCTCCTCACCCCAGCAGCCCGCCTTCTGCGATGGAGAACAATTGTCTTTAACATCAACGCATCTCTTTGTTGCAGTCTGTTAAACGTATTTCTTGGAAAGAGTGGACCCCTCTTGAATAACAGTGAAATTCCAGACAATAACCCAGATGGCTTTTTCAAAGTCAGCTACTTGTGATACAGGAAGCCTTTTGCCTAAGGCGACTGCAGCCTCACACTCCAGTGTCTTCATTACAATGTACCCTGACGAGCATGATGCCGGGTGGCCAGCTACACATGTAATGCACCGTGACACTGCGTAACTCAGAATAAATCCGTGATAAATGAGGGTTCTCCCGACTGCCAATTGTTTGTCTAAAGAGACAGCCATTGCCTCTTATGGAACTTGGCCACACGCTGTTCTCAGCACTGGACTGTATTTAACATCAACATGACCCCTGTAACAAAGTAACTGTTAAAAAAAGGGAATAATAATTGCGACCATAATAAATGTTCTCTTTCCACGAAAATTGTCACAGTCCATTTTCTTTCAGTTTTATGAGCAAAATCGGTATAGTTTTTACATTCAACTGCAGGATGCAATTTGCATCTCATTATGCTGCGACATCAAGTGAAATGCACTGCCGCTGATCACAGGTGATCACGTGTGTATTACAAAAATTTCAGACACTTGAAATAACACTAGAGAATACAATCTTTCATGCCATTAGCTCACATGTTGGAACAAAATTTGTACACTGTGGTAAGCCCCGTTTTACCAACGAGCAAATCGTGAGAACCTTTCCCGCCCTGTGTAGATTGAAGATAGAAATTTCGTTAAAAGATATCTCCATAATGGAAAAAATAAGGAAAAGAAAAAATAAATGCCTGTCAAGAATGATTCCTCGGTGCCCTAGCCACCTCCTCCACCCACCAGGTGCACGTCATTGGTATCAATTAGATAGGCTATGTAATTAAATTGATCATGACTGTTAGTTTTCATGGCAAGTAATTTTTTTTTTCAGTAATCGGATTACACTAACCAGGTAGGTCAAATGGGAGTCTGTAAAGACGATGCTCTTTTTGAGGAATGCTATTGAGAACTGATATTTGAAGCTGACTGCAGAGGGATTCTAGAGCCCATACCATACATTTCGGTTAAAGAACTAGCTATTAAAAATATGATCGTAGCGACTATGTTACTATCACCCACTCTTGAGTTTACAGGCACACGTGAGTCGCTGATAGCGTTATGCTTTCTGGTTGAAATGCTGCCTGCAATTTGGAATCAAGTTTATCCATTCTACCATATACTTGTGTTGGTTCCTGTAGAGATGTCTTTTAATAATGGTCCCAGGTGCTACGGTAGACCTGAGTTAGCGTACGAGTGTTGATCCACCGCGCTTTATATCCGGAGAGATGTTGGGATGCAGATCCACAATATGCCACATCTGGAATATGATTTGAAGGTGGTGCCGCCATCTGTTATATCTGGAGTGACGTTGGGTGGAAGACCCACAATACGCCACATCTGGGATAGGACTTGAAGGTGGGCCAACCATCTATTACGTCCGGAGATGTGTTGTATGTACTAAGTTGGATCCACCATCAGGAAGAGCACATCATAGGAGCCTTCTGCGAAATATGCACGGACACAGACATACAAAAAACAGAGCAAACATGGTGCAGCTGTAGAATATGCGGCTGTAGGTGACTGGATGCATTCGAGTACTGTGCTGTACTATGCCGCCCGACCAGAAAAGTTTTGCATTTGCGATATGTGTTGGTAGCTGTACTAAATTTACAAGCAATTCTAGAATGTGGAACGAGAAGTGATATCATTATTGCATGGATAGAAGTGACACAAAATTGATATAATTACGAAAAACGATAAAAATATATATAAACTAAGGCAAATTACACCGAAATATGGGAAAATTGGGGGAATACTTGCATGTCTTCTGATTGGCGCAGAACAGTTCTTGTACATGGGAGCGAGTATATGGCAGCAAGAGGAATACGAGGAAACGACGAGATGGATGCACCGGGAACTGGGGAGAGTCTTTTATTTTTTGTTGAGGCAACATTCTACTGGATGTCTATTGAGGTAATAGTAATACTGCTGTCTTTAATGCTTCCCTGGAAAAAAGAGATCCATCTGTCTTTAAACTCACTTGCATCTGCGTTAGAGTGGATGGTGTTATCAGTTGAGATGGAGTTGTAATAAGGTAGGATTTAATGGTAGACTGATGATGCATTTTAAAGAGAGCGAGGGACATGTTGCAGGTCACTTGACCATTTTCTTCCGTTCTTATCTCGGGATGCATCAGTTGTGTGACATAACCTGCATTCGACTCACATACAACTGTGTATTCAAGCATTTCGGTCATCAGAGGACTTCCATCCTTTGTCGACACATTCCTGTAGAAGAATGAAGATTTATGCGACGTACTCCATTCCTCTGCCACATCGTGGGCATAAAATCTAGTCTTTAGTTTCTTAACTATGGTGATTCTAACTTAGCGACAGATGTTCGCGAGGTACTGCAAACCCCTTGTATATGTCTGCTTGACAGATGTCCTGTTTACTGAGCTAGTGTAATTTCACATGTCAAACATCGCTGCTTTGCGTTTGTCTCTATCTTTGTAAGAGGAATTCTCCGTTACTAACGATCATTTTATATAGGAATGATGCGAGCATAGTATAATTTCTGAACCACGATCAGATGTGAACAGTTGGGGCTATACATATCTGGAAAGCTATATTGTACATGTATTACAAGGAATTGTTGTTTTAAGGAATTAGTTTTTCATTTTACAGTTTGTCACCATAGTTTATCATTGAGAAACCCGCAAGGAGAATGTATGTCATGCACTAGAAATATATTTCTTACACTGGATTAGTAATAGCGCTACATTCCATACAACTAATAGGTTGGAAACCGCAACAGTCTAACATTATAGTGTGTTTTGAGTGCAGAACTAGTAACCTTAGGAATGCATGTGTTAATGTCCTCAGCTGCAGATTAAATCAGTCCAGTGCTGCAGGGAGCGATGGTCAAACACAATGAGAGGAGATCTATTGGTCTCTAACTTTATCGTAAGAATATGAGAATGCCCTGTGACTTCCATCCACATAGAGAAAGATAGTAGATTATGCACTATGATGCAAGTGCTAGAGATATGTACGTAGCTGCCTAGTATACCTTGGTGTATATGTTCGAGAATTAACAACGAATGACTGTAGTGCACAGTCATCTATTTACATTCGCAATGGTACTCGCAAAGTAGTGGAGGAGCTTTTGAGCGATGATACAGAAATTGGGAAGAATGCTGCCGCGTCATTGGTCGGTGTTGAAATTACGGTAAAATTCCTAAAATTAATCGCACTATCAACTGCGATGCTTGTTATACATAGATGGTGTATTCGACCCCATCAGTCCACTAGTACACTGTTGATTATCACATAATGATTGACTGACATCGCTTGTTTGAAATGGAGAAATAGTCTTGGTGGCGGGGGCAACACTTTCCGGGGATGGCAAACAGCAAAACAGTAATCGCGTACAAGGCAGCAATATGAGGACTCAATCAAACGGAACACAGCACCACAGCTATCTCGTCACTATCAATGATGAGTTTAAATGTAAAGGTCATCAATCATCTTCAGACAGCTGTTTGAAAACGCGCCACAACACCGCAAAACTCTTCCAGTTTCCTTATGTTGTGACTGTCTTTTATTTCAATCACGCTCTCACTCTCTCTCTCTGAGTGTGTGTGTGTGTGTGTGTGTTGTGGGAGCAGCAGAAACAACACGATTTACACTGAGCGATGTCTAGTTTTCTGTGAGAGCCAATGTATCAAAATGTGTTAATGTTAGTTTAGGACCTGACACAGACCTCGAAGTTGTGGTGGAAAAAACAAAATGTATGGCAGTGTAGAAAGTGTGTTACAGCAGGAAAAGCGGTGTATCAAACAACAAAAGAGGCACCCTCTCTTGCAACTGATAATCTGTGGGAGATGGCCCTCGTACGGTACAGGTGATGGAACTTTACACTGGTCTGTGCAAGCGATGTCAGTCACTGACTGCCTGCTCAAAAGATCAATACCAGTGTCTTTAATAGGATCACCGCACATGCTCGATGATGGCACGCAGATGGTATTTGTTTTCGGCATATCCGTGTGGGCGAGGAGGTTTGGATGCTCTGGATCCAGAGGGCTATGCTGGCAGCAGCTTAGCTACCAGAAGGGTCACCCAAGCAGGAAAGGCCAAAGGGCAGGAGCCAGATAATGTGTGTCCCACAATGGCCTATGTCTCCCCCTTTCCTATCCCATACCTGTCCTCACCATGTCCTTCTGCTGTCATTTCCTGTCATATGTATAAGACCTCAACGGCAGCGACAGCGGAGAAAGAAACTTTCGGAATGGTGAAGCTGGCGGAAGAGGCACCTTTTATATTTGGGTACAAAAAGAGTACAAGTAGCAACTGTACCCCAGAGGGGCGGCGACAGACAGCGTCTGACTCATACTGAGCGGCTGATTTTAGGCTGGACATCGTACTGCTATGTGGAAAGTAACGGGAAGCTACCACATTACATTCACAACCAGTACATGGTAGGTCTCTCCATATGAAACATTCCGGAGTTAAAACTTCTCCTCATTCGGATCTCCGGAAGGGAATACATTGAGAGTAGACATATTTGAAATGAAGAAAGGGACAGTGAAGGATGGGAAGTCAAGGATTGGAACATGGAATGCGTGGACACTACAGCAATCAGGAAAGCTAGAGAATGCAAAACAGGAGGTGAAAAGGAATAGATTAGTTACCCTTGGTTTGTGTGAAAGAGACTGGGAGAGAATGGGGAGATAGAAAGTGGAGATTATAAGTTCTTTAACTCAGGGGAAATCAAGAGTGGTGAAAACGGAGTAGGAATACTGATTGGACAAAAGCTGAAAAATTAAATAATGAAGGTACGATATACTGATGGGAGACTGAGGATGATACGACTGAAGGGTAGTTCAAAAGATATGTTGTTAATACAGGTATATATGCCAACCAGCCAGCATAGAGATGAGGAAGTGGAAGAATATTATGAGAAAATACAAGAACTCATCGAGAAAGAAAATAGAAATGCCTGCATCATCATCGTGTGGGATGGAATGCAGTGGTGGGTAAAGGAAGAGATGAAGGTACAGTAGGAAAATTTGGATTAGGAATAAGAAATGAGTGAGGTGAAAGACTAATTAGTTTCTGTGAAGAAAATTCATTAGCTGTGGGTAACACATTATTTGAAGACCCGAAGGAGACATTACACATGGATATCAAATTTGAATATGGAAAGATATCAGTAGGACTACATCCTGATACAAAAAAGGTTTCGAAACTGAAGTATGCCAAGGCATATGCAGGAGAGGATATAAATTCAGACCACAACCTAGTAGTAGAAGAAATACAAGTGAAGTTGAAAAAAGTCTTGAGAGGTAAAGCAAAAGAAAGACTAAACATAGAAAGACTCAAACAGGTAGGAAAGGCATCAGATTTGGAAAACAGATTTATGGAAAAATGGGAAAGAGGAAGTGTTGATAAAAGTGTTAATGACAAATGGATAAAAATGAGGGAAGGACTCATGGAGTCTGCCAAAGAAGTACTAGGAATCAGAGTATCCCAAAGAACCAGGAAAGAATGGATAACAGAAAACACTTTGAAAAAGATGGAAGAGCGGAGAAATGGGAAAAATGTATAAACTGAAGAAGGCAAGAAGCGGTACAGAAAACTGATTAATGAATTGAGAAGAGAAACTGAAGAAGCAAGGGAAATATGGATGAAACAGAAATGCGACGAAACAGAGAAAATGGAGAAAGACGAAAAGTATGAAATGATGTATAGACTGGCTAGTGACACCATGTCTGAACGTAACAGAAAAAGGAATAACATGGAAATAGAAAGAGCGGATGGTACTCTAGCGGAAGAACCAGAGGAGGTTTGTATAAGGGGGATGAAATATAAAGCGAAATTAAGGTTGAGCAATATGTGCCGGAAGGTGGAAAGATTTTCACCGTCTTTGAAGCGGAAGTAGAAAAGGCGCTGAAGAAGATTTCGAATCGGAAGGCATGTGGGATTGATGATTTGCCAGCAGAACTGTTTATGAGTCTGGGAAACAAGGCAAGAAAAGAAATAGTCTACCTCTGTAATGAGATATATGACAAAGGGGAATGGCCTGAGGACTTCCTTGCGACAGTTATGATACCAATAGAGAAAAAGAGAAACACTAAAAAATGTGAAGAGCATAGGACTATCAGTCTAATTTTTCATGCAGCTAAAGTCTTGCTGAGAGTGTTGAATAGAAGGCTGTATGGCAAGCTGGATAGAGGAACAGCAGAGGAGCAGTTCAGTTTTAGAAGAGGAAAAGGAACGAGAGATGCTCTTGACCTGTTAAGAAGTATAAAGGAAAGATATATGGAAAAAGGTAGAGAAATCTTTGCTGTTTTTATAGATTTGGAAAAGGCTTTCGACAGAGTTCAGTGGAACAAGCTGATGGATATTTTGAAGAGTAAAGGAGTGGATTGGAAAGAAAGACGACTGATACAGAATCTATATTTTCATCAGAAAGTAAGGATAAGAATTGGAAATTAAATGTCAGAAGGAAGCAGCATTGGACGAGCTGTTAGACAAGGTTCTCGCCTTTCTCCACGTTTAACGTATATCTTGAACAGATTATTGCGAAAGGCTTGGATGGGAAAAGAGGAATATGTATTGGTGGAAAGAGATTATAATGTATAAGATTTGCTGATGATATGGTATTAGTGGCAGAAAGTGAGCGGACAGTGAATAACATGATGATAGATCTGAATGAAGCTTGTGTGGAATATGGGATGCAAATAAATACAGCAAAAAAAAGAGTATGGTCATGAGTACAAGATGCAGACTGTCCAAAATTAAAATAGGACAATCTACCATTAGACAAGCAAGTGCATTTAAATACCTTGGACTTGAGATGTTGCCAGGAGGTGAAAACTCGAATTGCCATAGCGAAGGAGGCATTCAACAAAAAAAGGAGACTTTGATGTGGCAAACTAGATAAAGGTCTAAGGAAAAGGCTTGGCAAATGTTTTGTCTGGAGTGTGGCACTATATGGGGCAGAAACATGAACGCTGAGACTACAGGATGAAAAAAGGTTAGAAGCATTTGAGATGAGGATGTGGAACAGAATGGAGAGAATAAGCTGGATGGAAAGAGTGAGTAATGAAAGACTATTGCAAAGGGGTTGGTTACAGAAGATGTCTGCTGGAGGTTGTAAGATAAAGGAAAAAGAACTGGTTGGGA
Source organism: Schistocerca serialis cubense (assembly GCF_023864345.2). Taxonomy (NCBI): domain Eukaryota; kingdom Metazoa; phylum Arthropoda; class Insecta; order Orthoptera; family Acrididae; genus Schistocerca; species Schistocerca serialis. The sequence continues at coordinate 338,326,566 of NC_064638.1, forward strand.
CATTCATTGAGAAGGGAGTGCTTGCTAGGAGATGCTTTAGAAGGATTGGTTTGTGGGAGAAGACTGAGAGGAAGAAGGAGATACAAGATGACATACGACATAAAAGGAAGAGGAAATTATGCAGACCTGAAGAGGATGGCAGAAGACCTGACAGCGTGGAGAACTACCAAGTGAAAACCTGCCTTTTGGCAGAAAACTGATGACAATGTTTGGTACAGAATAACGATGATAGAATATATGGGTGATAGACGTGAACGGTCTCTGAAGGATGTGGATCTGCTTCAGGCTGCAGTACCTGTATGATGCTGAGTCTTCCTAATTTTCCCGATACGAAACACTACCTTAACTGTTCGTACTGTATTTTACACTGCCCCCTACACGGTTCATGGAGATACGACAAAATGTTCTCAATTCCACCGAGTTGTCAAAACACGGTCATATAGCATTAACTCAGCTCACTCATTTTCTACACGGGTTGTAGAATGTGGTAAATACAGCTCTCTCCGACTTCTGGGAAAAATTGCTAAAATTGATCTCACTGTCAACTGCAATGTGTATTAAGTACATTGTCCCATATCAACGATATCTTTCCCATCCCGACGGTCTAATGGGTACGCTGTTGAATGGCGAATAATGATTGATTGACACCAGTCAGTTTAGATGGAGGGAGCCTTGGCGGAACGCTGGATATCTGCTACTTGTCGCTGTGGAGTATGGGATTAACTATAGAAGTCATCACGTTCATACAGTTGTTTGGAAGTGTTTTTTAATGCTACAGACTCGTCCTGTTTCCATATGCTGCAATGCCCTCCACATACTATAATTTCAATTTTTTTTTACCAATGAGATAACAGTACCTCTTTTTATTTGTGCTTCCTCACACGTGTTATGAACAGCACCTTATGGCGATGGTCAACACTGGAACAGTAATCATGTACATGAATGCAAAATGAAGGAACAATGCTTTTCGAAATGGAACACCGAGACATTTGCTACCCTGTCGATGGGGAAGATGAGATTAACTGTACGGGTCATCACCTTCGAATGGCTGTTGGAAGCGCTCTACAGTAATGCAAACTCTGCCAGTTTCCGTATGTTGCAATATCTTCCACATTTTTCTCAATGAGAAACACCGCCTCTGTGTTTTATTTCTTCCAGCCTGTGTTGTGGTAGCTGTGTAGTTTATGCCACGCAGTGTTCAACTTTCTGTGAGACGAAGCTGCAAGGATGGCAGGGCAGAAACTGAAGAACAGCTACAAGATGAAAAGGGACTCTCTAAAAAACAGCCCTGTAGTTTTTACTGTGTGTGATCCTTAGCAGATAGATTCAAGAAAGGTGACTCATTTCGAGACATGAAAGTGGCATGAAAACGATTCTCCAGTGGCTATAATCATTAAAAGACATCTCTACAGGATCCAATACAAGAATGTGGTAGAATGGATAGACCTGATTCCAAATCACAAGCAGCATTTCCACCAGAAAGAATAATGCTAATAGTGACTAATGTGTGCTTCTAGACTCAAAACTGCTTTTTATGCGGGGTGACGGTAATATATTCAACATAGTCACTTCGATTACGTTTTTAATAGTGAGGTCCTTATGCAAAATGTTTAGTGTGGGCTGTAGAATCCCTCTGCGGTCAGATTCAACTGTCAGTTCTCGATAGCATTTCTCAAAAAGAACATCATCTTCCCTTCACAGATATGCATGTCAGCTACTGGTGAGTGTAATCCAACTACTGACAGAAAAGAATATTACTGGCCATGCAAACTTAAGAAGGGTCGTGTCTGATCAACAACAACTGCGTAAGCTGTAAATAACTTTGGTTTAATGTTGCAAACTTATCACAGAAATAGACGCATTTACACAGTTTAAAATGAGACAATGTTACGACAGTTTTCAAACAAATGCGTCTCGTCCTCAGAAAGTGAAATAATCCTAAACACAAGAATGGTAAATTTTAATTGTAAGTTTCTTTACAGAATTATTCTTATGGCTACATCATGATGTTGGTCAATACTACGATAAATTATCCGATTCCGGTTCAAAGTTCAGTACTGTTCAGGATGACAATCAAGTCTATGGAGGATGGTTAGTTTTGTGACAAGTTGAGCAAAAGGTTACCCGAGGTCGCTCGAGTTTACAGTGGACACAAGCTGGTGAACCAACAAGTTTACGTCCTTGTGCGTGGTATTTACCTTAGCTGCGATGAGCTGTCGTCTCCATGGCTGCTCTCGCCCACTGAAATGCCTATAAAATCTATTTAATCCTTTGCTGATTTTTCTCAACAGAAATTCTCCCTATGTTTCTCATGATGTGAGAAAACATGCACTCATCCCTAATATTGGAATATGGCGAGATGCACGTGCATGGCTGGAGCAGCGTGCATATGCCCTCTCAGTCCTTGTATGAAGAATTAACTAACTGGCTGGATTGTTTCTCCACAGTGGGAGCTCAGTGATGCTGCAACTAAGATCTAGCAGAACGTCAGCCACGGTGAACGCTGTGTTCACTCAAATTTCTCCTCTGTGTCGTACAGAGCGTTATGCTCTCCATTCTGCACTTGATGCCAAATCAGAGAAGAGTCCCCGAAAATTTCGCTCTCATCTTTCTCATAGCCGAACTCTCTCCCCACCTGAGTTCCTTCTTTCTCCACATCACAGCTTTTTTCGACCAATAGGAGCGTTCCTCTTATTTTGTGGAAACTCTCTCTACTATTCGCAAGGACCCTACCATTGAACTGCATCGAAATCTCGGCACTTTAATCTTCCCTAGTCCGTTTCCACCAATCGGACATTTCGTGCCCGCACACATATGTACCATTCGCTGTTCACGTGATCAACTGCGTCACTGGTATTGTTCGTATCCATTTGGAATTCAGAAACGCAGTTTTCTAACGCTTCTTTTTGTCCTACTTCTGGTGGCCCGTTACTCGCTCTGCGGTATGCGACACCTGTCTGGTCACTGACTCCCACCGCGGGACGCTCCCTTAAGAGCTTTCCATAGTGGCTTCTGGGGTGCGCCCTCTGCATCTGCCGATGCTGGCTTCCACAAAAAACGTTTCCTCTCGTTGCTTGTTTCACCTTCTGCTCATTGACATGCATTATATGAGTGGTGTGTTGATACCGTCGACTGAGTGTCATCCCTTTTGCATTACAAACTTGTAGGCAAATCTGCTCATTACCGCTGAAGTAGTTAGGTGTCATGTTCACCTTCCTGTTACATGTATAAAACTCTTATGTAAGGTGCGAAACTGACCTTTATTTATTCTGCCGCCTTACACACTTACTCTCATGATCAATTAATTTACTTAGACTATCAAACTGATATCAATGACATGCAGCCTGATGGGTGGAGGAGATAGCTAGGGCTATGCGGAATCATTCTTGAATGGCATATCTTTTTTCTTTTTCATTCTTATCTTCCAACGAAATTTCAATCTCCCACCTACACAGGGCAAGAGAGGCCCACACAATTTGTTTTGTAAATGCTAGTATGATATAGAACCACATTGGTAAAATGGGACCTGCCACAGTGTAAAAAACAGCTATGCCCTCTTCATTTATAGCTTGTTGTTGTCGAATGTAAAATGAATGTGCTTTCTCAGACATGTCAGCTAATGGCGTGAAAGATTGTATTTTCTAATGTTACTTCAAGTGTCTGAAATGTTTGTAATAGACACGTGATCATCTGTGATCAGCGGCGGTGCACTTTGCTGGATTTCGCAAAATAATTAAATGCAAATTTTACATTGCAGTTGAATGTAAAAACTATAGCTCATAAAATGAAAAGAAAATGGACTGTGTCTATGTTTGTGGAAAGAGAACATTTATTATCATCACAATTGTGTTTTCCTTTTTTTTAAATACTTCCTTTATTATACGAGTCATATTGATGTTAAATACAATACAGTACTCAGAATGGGATTTGGTCCAGTTCTGTAAGAGGTCGCAGCCCTCCCTTTGGACAAAGACCTGCGCTCGGAATGGCCCTGATTTATCATGGATTTGTTCTGAATCACGCCGGCATCGCGGTCCATTGTTTGTGTAGCTGACCGCCCGGCACCATGCTCGCTGGAGCACATTGTACTGAAGACACTGCGGTGAATGGCTATGGTTACTTTGGGTGGAAGACTCCCTATGTCACAAGCAGCCGACTTTTGTAAAATCCATCTGCAGGAGACCATTCTTTCCAAGAAGTATGTTTAACAGATTGCAAGAAAGACTTAAGTTGACATTAAATATAATTGTTATCCGTAACAGAACAGCAGGCTGTTGGGGATGAAGGGGATATCTCTACTGAGGATGTTCACCAGACACAGAAACACTCTGACCATGGGGGCGAAGTGTGGGGGACTCTGTCGCTATATTTTAGAAGAACAAGTAGCACTTGAGTGGGCAGTTCTTTTGTCACCTTTTGCTTAGTTGACTGTACATGGTATTGTGTTTAGCGTAGGAGCATTGCCTCAAGGCAGCCAGGGGGTGGAAGGCCGAGTGCAGCCAGCGAAAACGAGAGGGTGGCTGTTGACCACAGAAAAACTATGAGGTGGAAAGTAGAGCAGTTGGCTATTTGTAAAAGCTTGTGTCCCCTCCCACCATAGGTGGACAAAGGCAAGGAGGAAGGGAGTGGGAGGGTCTCGATTTTCTGCAGTTTGTACATGCTTCTCGAGGAGAATGCACATTCATTTATCGCCCCCTCTGCAGTGCTCACAGGTAATACACTTTTTAAACTCATATCCATTCAACACCAGAATCGCATCAGTTGAACATATTATAGCCAAAAAGAGTAAAGACAATACCTTACAACCCCGCCTTTTTCCCGCCTGCTAGTAGGTGAAAGGTAGAGCTCGGCTGTGTCTGTCACTAATTTCGAGTGGAATTGTGAAATTTTTTCCCTGCAGGATAACTCCAGTTGTAAGCTACCGTCAGTTTTTGAGATTTATTGCGATTTTAGGCCGTCCTTGTGTAGCGCTACGCATATAGTTGTGTAATTAAGCCCAATCTTTATGATTAATTACGTAATTAGGACCTAGCTTTACTTCATTTTCCCTACCAAAATAAATAAAGTACACTAATGTAGCCTTCGTCTCCTGCATCTGGATAGGGTTCGAGTCCCAGAAATGGCAATGTCATTTTTAATTTCCTGTCAATTCCAACCACCTCTGGTAGTATATTGTGTTAAGCAATGGTGCAGTGGTGTACTGGGGTTCGAGCCCCAGAAAGGGTACAGCGAATTTTAATTTCCCGCCAATTCCTCGGTGGAGGTTGGGGTGGGATGTCAGCACAGCCCTTGGACAAAGAAATTCCCATCAAAATTCGAAATTCCCGCCAATAGCGTAAGTTGGCGTATGGGGAGGGTTTGGATGGGGCGGGGGCTGTGCCGAGGTGCCGGCTCAGAAAAACACGTGACGTCATCCGGGGGTGAGGGTGGGCATGGTCGTGGGCGGGGATGGGCGTGGTCATGGGCGGAGTTAGGTGGCAACAGGGATGTTTAATTGATCAATTTAATTAATTTGCATATCAATTTGATATCAAAATTGCACCAAGAATCCCACTGCTTACATTCGCCAATAACAAGAAGAGAAGATATTCTTGGAATATTATAAAGTTGTTGCTGACATTATACCACTGATTTATGTTTTGCTTGTTATGCTTATCAACATTTTTAATGTATAAATTATTTCAGACCATAGAGGGCTCTTTTGAGCGCTACTGGATCTACGATCGCCAGATGGAAGGAGGAGATGAGGTTCTGGAATGTTTTGAAGCTCTTTTAAAGGAAGACCACAACAACAACAACAATAATAATTTTCTCCTCTGTATTTGGTATACTGCATTTAGGAATCCGCGGCTCGTGGTCGTGCGGTAGCGTTCTCGCTTCCCACGCCCGGGTTCCCGGGTTCGATTCCCGGCGGGCTCAGGGGTTTTCTCTGCCTCGTGATGACTGGGTGTTGTGTGATGTCCTTAGGTTAGTTAGGTTTAAGTAGTTCTAAGTTCTAGGGGACTGATGACTATAGATGTTAAGTCCCATAGTGCTCAGAGCCATTTTTTGCATTTAGGAATATCCTTCATTTATATCAGTCGATAGAGGGCTCTTTCCAGTACTAAAAACTTTGCTCCAGTTAGAATCCTTATCAACTTTTTAAAAAATCCTTTAAAGTTTTTTGAAGGTTTTATAATGTTCTTTTATAATAGTATAATGTTATTAAATTTCACATCAGTGTTTCATGCTATCTACGAGAATTTTCAGGAATTACATCAGTCCACAATATACGAAGAGAGCACTGTTCAGCGATGAAAATGTTGCACCTATCAGGTATCTTAAAAAATATTTACCAGGCCGCAGCAGGGTAGTACATCGCTTGCTGTAACAGGGAACTTCCATGTTCGACATCTTGTTTTGTAACTGTAACAAATGGTATGTGGCAGAACTGTTGCGTTGTAACTAATTTCTTAATACTTCTTGTAATTTGAACCAACTGTACACTTAAAATTATGTAATAGGTCTGAAGATGAGCAGTTGGTCCGCAACCGGTTGGGCGGAAATAAAGAAAAGTGATCTGGAAACTTAATTAGGAACCTTTGGACCTGTACCTCGTTCGAAAAAAATTTTTGTCTTGGGCGCAGCAGCCAGGCCAGTGGCAATTGGTATGAAACCAGTGTTGCAGAATGTTATTTCGTATGGAAAATGTGGCACGAGCAAATTGTGCATTATCCGCCCCAGCTCTGTTACGTCACAAAATGTTGGATCTTGTGGACTTTACGAACTTCAAGAAAATGGATGATCGTGATTTGATACCAAGTTTAAAAACAAATGCTTGAAGAAAATTGTTTTGTGAATCATGTTAGTAAGGTGAAATGCATAACAGGGAATTTACGAGCACGTGCTGAAAAGTAATGTCTCCAAAATTTTTATTCTGTTCTCGGCATCGATTGAAGTATCGCATGTCATGCATATTACTCGGGCGCCACGGACGCTTTGCTGACGCAATTTGCAACAGTACGTTGTGATCTGAGTCTATATCAGCTAAGGGGTACGCCTTACGGTCCAGTATCTAATTTCGGAATCACTGTCTGACCATGATGTAATCTAATAGAAATATTCCCATATCACTCGGTCTTTTCAACTATACCTTCTTCTCTTGTGATTCTTGAACAGAGCATTCGCTATTAGTAGCTGAAATTTACTGCAGAACTCAATTATTCCCTCTCCTTTCTCATTCCCTGCCCCTAGCCCATGTTCTCCTGTATCGTTTTCTTTTACTGCCTCCTTACAACTGCTTTCCACTCCGCCATGACTATTAGATTTTCATCTCCCTTTATGGGCTGTATTACCCTTTCAGTATCCTCATATACTTTCCGTATCTCTTCGTTTTCAGCCTGCGACGTCGGCATGTATACCTGAACTACGTTGTCGGTGTTCGTTTTGCTGTCCATTCTGACAAGAACAACCCGGTCACTGAACTATTAACTGTAACACTCTCTCTGCCCTGTTTTCCTATTAAACGAATCCTACACCCATTATATCATTTTCTGTTGCTGTTGGTATTACTCTGTATTCATCTGACCTGAAATTCTTGCCTTATTTCCATTTAACTTCACTGACCCCTACTATATCTAAATTGAGCCTTTAAATTTCCCTTTTCAGATTTCCTAACTTTCCTACCGCTTTCAAGCTTCTGACATTCCACGCCCCAACTCGCAGAACGTTACCTTTCGTTCTTTATTCAATCTTTTTCTCATGGTGACGTCCCCCTTGGCAGTCCCCTCCCGGGGATCCGTATGGGGTACTATTGGGGAATCTTTTACCAATTAAGAGGCCATCATGACACTTTTTCAAAAATAGGAAACATGTACTGAGGATACACGTTATGTGTCTTTAATGTAGTGGTTTCAGTTGCCTTTGCAGCCCGCATCTCGTGGTCGTGCGGTAGCGTTCTCGCTTCCCACGCCCGGGTTCCCGGGTTCGATTCCCGGCGGGGTCAGGGATTTTCTCTGCCTCGTGATGGCTGGGTGTTATGTGATGTCCTTAGGTTAGTTAGGTTTAAGTAGTTCTAAGTTCTAGGGGACTGATGACCATAGATGTTAAGTCCCATAGTGCTCAGAGCCAGCCAGATGCCTTTGCATGCTCATGCCGCTGAACATTGTTGATTCTTCCGCCTTTAGCGGCAGTTTCCCACCCCAAAAACAAGAGAGTACCCGTAACTTCTGTCCGCTCCTCCGCCTTCTTTGACAACACCGTTGGCGTAACGAGGGTGACTTCCTATGCCGGAAGTCTTCGCCAGCGAAATGCTGATTACTAATCGAAATTTAAGCGGTGGTGGGTTTGGAACCCTGGACCGAGAACATGTTCATTACTGATCAAAGACCACGGGTGCCTTAAACAACCGGTTAATTCATGGACAGTTCAGTGTCAACCCCGTGTAGCGTGCATTCCACTGACCCCAAACCATTGTCATTCACGACTTCAATTGTGTTAAACAAGAGCTCATTGGAAATGAGGGTGAGGGTCTGTTATGTTTTCTGGTTCTGCCTCGGTGCCAGAGATGGGCGTGGGTTGGTCAGAAGGAGGTCAGTTCAGGGCCTGCAACACCCTCTCTGCGTGATGGACACATTGGGGCTACATCTGGTGCTGTGGTTTCGGGTGCGGTTTCTTACGACAGCGCATTTGTGTTTATCATACGCACCATGACAGCTAATTTGTGGGTCAATTTCGTGATTCGGCATTTGTGCTGCCATTCATTAACAGCATTCCCTGGAGTGTTTCCACAACAGGCTAATGGTCGACTTGTTGCCTTCGGCTGCTTGATCACCACTTCTGTCTCCAAACGAGAACATATGGAAAATCATCGGGCGACAACTACATCCGCGTCCACAACCACGGTTAACCTTCCCTCTATTGACCGACCAAGAGCAATAGCCGGTGCAGTATGAGTCAGCCCGGAATACAACTCGTCAAGCCTTTCGTATGACGCACAGTGCTAATGGAAATCCTCGGTTTGTTTACCGTCAAAAATAAAACTAATTTTAGAGGGGAACCTTACCTGCCCATTCTGTCTATTGAGATATTCATTTTTATCGATAGGTACTGGGATAGTAAAACAGGAGGAATAAACAGTACTCCAGCAGCGTTGCTGAATGGTGGTGGGAGAGAGCCGGGGCACATTGGCATGCGAGTCGCTGTTGGAATACTGATTATTCTTCCTGTTTTATTACCGTTAAAACAAATATGCACTATACCAGGGACCCCTCTATCGCCTTGGCAAATAAAATTCCGTTTTAAAAATCATTTGGGTTGGAACTGAAAACAAACCTACACTTTCCGTTGATGCTTGATCTCGCATGGAACATGTGATGAACAGCATTTGTTTGGGATGACTCCAGCTAGACGTTGCTAAATCAAAATTGCCGAAACGCGAGAGAAAATGAAGGTGACATCTCTTTGGAAAGACACCAGTTGTAGCCTATATAAATAAGTGTTCTACAACAATTTTTTTTTTTTTTTTTTTAATATGACAGGAAGAACTAGAAAGCGACCAGCTTGCGTTGGTTTTCTCCGGGGTACATACTGACTCAAAAACACATATCGGTCAACTGTACTCTCCGACCGGCTTCAGAATATAGCTTCACAAGCACTCCGCATTACTGATGCCTTAACGGTTTTAACACTTGTAAGGTTCACAGGTGAAAGGAAGTAGCGAACTCGTTTCAAAAGCTAAGCACCAGTAACAGAGTTGGTTACACAGGTGAAGAGTCAAATATTATTCGTGGCTCAGTGTTTCAGTAACCTACATCTGTATCTTAAGAGAACGAGGTAACGTAGCGGTTAGCTCACTGGATTCGCATTCGGGAGAACAACGGTTCAAATTCACGTCTCGCCATTCTCACTTCAGTTTTCCGTGATTTCAGTAAATCACTCCAGACACATGCTGGGGTAGTTCCCTTAAAAGGGCACGCCCGATTTCCACCCCCATTCTTGAATAATTCCGCGCTAGTGCTCCTGTCTGAAGACCTCGATGTCGACAGTCAGTAAGAGCAGATTCCCTCGATAAGACCAGTCTTTAATGTAGACATTTAGCAACACACAAGATCTGAAGTCCAAAACTTCTATGGTTTAATGGTCTTTTTGAAAACCAACTCTTAGTACTCAGACCCCAATTTTCACATGCCAGACTTTTTTAGGTACTCTCACGACAGTTCTATGAACTAATTTTCTGAAAAATGTTATTAATTTACATTTAGTAATTTAAGTTTCAAATTTAAATTTTCTTTAATTATCGGCACATACTGTAGATATGTTAAAATACATCTTTTTGATAATAATAATACAGTACCTCAAAAGTACTTCCTGTAAAAATTTGATTGAGATAGGTTAATATTTAGGAAAAAAAGTATTCCTTGAGCTTAGAAAGACGAGCTAACAGGAAAATACATTTAAAAAATTAAAACAAAAAGAAAGCTAGTATAAGACACATACCAGTTAAAATTCTCCAGCTCCATAATTCTCCCTTCTTGCTTCTGTAAGGCTTCTTCTAGTTTTAATTTCAAGACAGGGGTATCAATTCTCTTGAATTTTTGTTCACTAGACAACATCTTGTGGAGTGCATCATCAAAATGGTTCAAATGGCTCTGAGCACTATGGGACTTAACATCTGAGGTCATTAGTCCCCTAGAACTTACAACCACTTAAACCTAACTAACCTAAGGACATCACACACATCAGTGCCCGAGGTAGGATTAGAACCTGCTACCGTAGCAGTCGTGCGGTTCCGGACTGAAGCGCCTAGAACCGCTCGCCCAGTACTTCATCCTTCGTTGAGCTCTAAATAAGCTGATCTTCTCCTAGCAGGAGACAGAGGAGTGCTGGGTCTCCTTCTTTGTTCAGTCACCAAACATTTCATGATTTTACAAGACCTGAAAGTGTCTATTTTCTTCTTTGGGGCACCTGAATCAAACGAAATTGTACAAACTTCCATTTGCATTTTGTGTCTTGCCATCACTGCATCTTGCCAGTAGTGCATGAGGAGCGAATCACTGATACACAGGTAATATCTTGAGCACTTTTGCAGCTGTCCGAATCCACGGCCCCTCGCACAGTCCATATTTCAAATAGATCTTAAACGTATTTGTAATTCAAATTCAATCAAACGGCTTGGGATTTAAGAGTGGAAACATCAAAGACGTGAAAGATTTTTGAAAATAAATTTTTGGGGTGGTGTCTTTCCTTAAACCTTAATCTTCCTTCCTTTCTTCCTTGTAGACTTTGTGTCAAACCTTTTGTGTCAAACTGCAACAGGTGTAGTGGGCCTCCAGCCGACTATATTGAGATGACAAACCAATGGTCGGAAATGTTTAGCTTTTGTATTATGGACATATAAACGTACACGGCATAGCAGCAACGTAGCTCAGTAATTGTTCAAAGTGCCTGCATGGCAACGGCGCACGAGGCTCTGCGGGAATATCTCAAAGATCCCTGTTGTACCAGGACACACACAGCTTGGATCGTAGCGAGCAGGTTTTCACCCGTTTCTGCAGGGGATTCATACACAAATGTTGTTGCACCGTCGGCTGAAACCACATCTTTTTGCTGATAAGAAGGAACACAGTCTCGAAGACGTGCATGCGTCGTTGCAACACATGCGTCGACACTAGCATTCGTCGCTTTGAACGATTGCTGTGAGCTACGAGTACGTTGTAACGCGATGTACTCTGCGCATGTCCATAACGCAAAAAAATTATCTTTCCCGATTGTTCACCTGTTTCAATTTGACCCAAAAGGCTTTAGACACCCTGTATAGCTTAACGCGCCACATGCTAACTTGCTGTACAGGGACGTGAACTGTAACCGAATCGAATTCCCTTGGTGGATCAACGACCTTTGATCTGAATAACAGCCAGCGCTTCGCTTTCAGGCCTTTCTCCATTATCGTTTAGCAAATACCGGCCTCAGAAAATAGAATATACAAGCAGTTAAAATACCGTACATTATGGTGCAAAGTCTCCCCCGCCCCGCCCCCCCCCCCGCCCCCCCCTGCCCCCCCCCCCCTGAACCATGGACCTTGTCGTTGGTGGGGAGGCTTGCGTGCCTCAGCAATACAGATAGCCGTACCGTAGGTGCAACCACAACAGAGGGGTATCTGTTGAGAGGCCAAACAAACGTGTGGTTCCTGAAGAGGGCAACAGCTTTTTCAGTAGTTGCAGGGGCAACAGTCTGGATGATTGACTGATCTGGCATTGTAACATTAACCCAAACGGCCTTGCTGTGAGGGTACTGCGAACGGCTGAAAGAAAGGGGAAACAACAGCCGTAATTTTTCCCGAGGGCATGCAGCTTTACTGTATGGTTAAATGATGATGGCGTTCTCTTGGGTAATATATTCCGGAGGTAAAATAGTCCCCCATTCGGATCTCCGGGCGGGGACTACTCAGGAGGACGTTGTTATCAGGAATACGAAAACTGGCGTTCCACGGATCGGAGAGTGGAATGTCAGATCCCTTAATCAGGCAGGCAGGGTAGAAAATTTAAAAAGGGAAATGGATAGGTTAAAGTTAGATATTGTGGGAATTAGTGAAGTTCGGTGGCAGGAGGAACAAGACTTTTGGTCAGGTGAATACAGGGTTATAAATACAAAATCAAATAGGGGTAATGCAGGAGTAGGTTTAATAATGACTAGGAGAATAGGAATGAGGGTAAGCTACTACAACCAGCATAGTGAACGCATTATTGTGGCCAAGATAGACACGAAGCCCACGCCTACCACAGTAGTAAAAGTTTATGTGCAAACTAATGCATGAGATAAAAGAAATTATTCAGATTATGAAGGGAAACGAAAATTTAATAGTCACGGGTAGCTGGAAATCGATAGTAGAAAAAGGATGAGAAGGAAACGTAGTAGGTGAATCTGGATTGACAGTAAGGAATGAAAGAGGAAGCCGCCTGGTAGAATTTTGCACAGAGCCTAACTTAATCATAGCTAACACTTGGTTCAAGAATCATGAAAAGAAGGTTGTATACATGGAAGAAGCCTGGAGATACTGGAAGGTCTCAGATAGATCATATAATGGTAAGACAGAGATTCAGTAACCAGGTTTTAAATTGTAAGACATTTCCAGGGGCAGATGTGGACTCTGACCACAGTCTATTGGATATGAACTGTAGATTAAAACTGAAGAAACCGCAAAAAGGTGGGAATTTGACGACATGGGACCGGGATAAACTAAAAGAACCAGAGGTTGTAGAGAGTTTCAGGCAGAGCATTAGGGAACGAGTGACAAGAATGGGGGACATAAATACAGGAGAAGAAGAGTGGGTAGCTTTTAGAGATGAAATAGTGAAGGTAGCTGAGGATCAAGTAGATAAAAAGACGAGGGATAATACACTCCTGGAAATTGAAATAAGAACACCGTGAATTCATTGTCCCAGGAAGGGGAAACTTTATTGACACATTCCTGGGGTCAGATACATCACATGATCACACTGACAGAACCACAGGCACATAGACACAGGCAACAGAGCATGCACAATGTCGGCACTAGTACAGTGTATATCCACCTTTCGCAGCAATGCAGGCTGCTATTCTCCCATGGAGACGATCGTAGAGATGCTGGATGTAGTCCTGTGGAACGGCTTGCCAAGCCATTTCCACCTGGCGCCTCAGCTGGACCACCGTTCGTGCTGGACGTGCAGACCGCGTGAGACGACGCTTCATCCAGTCCCAAACATGCTCAATGGGGGACAGATCCGGAGATCTTGCTGGCCAGGGTAGTTGACTTACACCTTCTAGAGCACGTTGGGTGGCACGGGATACATGCGGACGTGCATTGTCCTGTTGGAACAGCAAGTTCCCTTGCCGGTCTAGGAATGGTAGAACGATGGGTTCGATGACGGTTTGGATGTACCGTGCACTATTCAGTGTCCCCTCGACGACCACCAGTGGTGTACGGCCAGTGTAGGAGATCGTTCCCCACACCATGATGCCGGGTGTTGGCCCTGTGTGCCTCGGTCGTATGCAGTCCTGATTGTGGCGCTCACCTGCACGGCGCCAAACACGCATACGACCATCATTGGCACCAAGGCAGAAGCGACTCTCATCGCTGAAGACGACACGTCTCCATTCGTCCCTCCATTCACGCCTGTCGCGACACCACTGGAGGCGGGCTGCACGATGTTGGGGCGTGAGCGGAAGACGGCCTAACGGTGTGCGGGACCGTAGCCCAGCTTCATGGAGACGGTTGCAAATGGTCCTCGCCGATACCCCAGGAGCAACAGTGTCCCTAATTTGCTGGGAAGTGGCGCTGCGGTCCCCTACGGCACTGCGTAGGATCCTACGGTCTTGGCGTGCATCCGTGCGTCGCTGCGGTCCGGTCCCACGTCGACGGGCACGTGCACCTTCCGCCGACCACTGACGACAACATCGATGTACTGTGGAGACCTCACGCCCCACGTGTTGAGCAATTCGGCGGTACGTCCACCCGGCCTCCCGCATGCCCACTATACGCCCTCGCTCAAAGTCCGTCAACTGCACATACGGTTCACGTCCACGCTGTAGCGGCATGCTACCAGTGTTAAAGACTGCGATGGAGCTCCGTATGCCACGGCAAACTGGCTGACACTGACGGCGACGGTGCACAAATGCTGCGCAGCTAGCGCCATTCGACGGCCAACACCGCGGTTCCTGGTGTGTCCGCTGTGCCGTGCGTGTGATCATTGCTTGTACAGCCCTCTCGCAGTGTCCGGAGCAAGTATGGTGGGTCTGACACACCGGTGTCAATGTGTTCTTTTTTCCATTTCCAGGAGTGTAGAAACCTTAGGTAACAGAAGAAATACTGAATTTAATTGATGAAAGGAGAAAATATAAAAATGCAGTACATGAAGCAGGCAAAAAGGAATACGAACGTCTCAAAAATGAGATCGACAGGAAGTGCAAAACGGCTAAGAAAAGATGGCTAGAGGACAAATGTAATGATGTAGAGGCGCATAACACTAGAGGTAAGATAGATACTGCCTACAGGAAAATTAAAGAGACTTTTGGAGAAAAGAGAACCACTTGCATGAATATCAAGAGCTCAGATGGAAACCCAGTTCTAAGCAAAGAAGGGAAAGCAGAAAGGTGGAAGGAGTATATAGAGGGTCTGTAGTAGGGCAATGTTCTTGAGGACAATATCATAGACATGGCAGAGAATGTAGATGAAGATGAAATAGGAGAAATGATACTGCGTGAAGAGTTTGACAGAGCACTGAAAGACCTAAGTCGAAACAAGGCCCCGGGAGTAGACAACATTCCATTAGAACTACTGACAGCCTTGGGAGAGCGAGGCCTAACAAAACTCTACCATCTGGTGAGCAAGATGTATGAGACAGGCGAAATACCCTCAGGCTTCAAGAAGAATATAATAATTCCAATCCCAAAGAATGCAGGTTTTGACACATGTGAAAATTATTGAAATATCAGTTTAATAAGCCACGGCTGCAAAATACTAACGCGAATTCTTTACAGACGAATGTAAAAACTGGTAGAAGCCGACCTCGGGGAAGATCAGTTTGGATTCCGTAGAAATGTTGGAACACGGAAGGCAATACTGACCCTACGACTTATCTTAAAAAATAGATTAAGGAAAGGCAAACCTACGTTTCTAACAATTGTAGACTTAGAGAAAGCTTTTGACATTGTTGGCTGGAATACTCTCTTTCATATTCTGAAAAAGGGAGGGGTAAAATACAGGGAGTGAAAGGCTATTTACAATTTGTACAGAAACCAGATGGCAGTTATAAGAGTCGAGGGACAAGAAATTGAAGCGGTGGTCGGGAAGGGAGTGAGACTGGATTGTAGCCTATTCCCGATGTTATTCAATCTGTATATTGAGCAAGCAGTGAAGGAAACAAAAGAAAAATTCGGAGTAGGAATTAAAATCCATGGAGAATAAATAAAAACTTTGAGGTTCGGCGATGACATTGTAATTCTGTCAGAGACAGCAAAGGACCTGGAAGAGCAGATGAAAGTTACGGAGAGTGTCTTGAAAGGAGGATGTAAGATGAACATCAACAAAAGCAAAACGAGGATAATGGGATGCAGTCGAATTAAATCGGGTGATGCTGCGGGAATTACATTAGGAAATGAGACGTTTAAAGTAGTAAATGAGTTTTGCTATTCGGGGAGAAAAATAACTGATGATGGTCGAAGAAGAGAAGATATAAAATGTAGACTGGCAATGGGAAGGAAAGCGTTTCTGAAGAAGAGAAAAATGTTAGCATCGATTAAGTGTCAGGAAATAGCTCTTGAAAGTATTTGTATGGAGTGTAGCCATGTATGGAAGTGAAACGTGGACGATAAATAGTTTAGACAAGAAGAGAATAGAAGCTTTCGAAATGTGGTGCTACAGAAGAATGCTGAAGATTAGATGGGTAGATTACATGATTAATGAGGAGGTATTGAATAGAATTGGGGAGGAGTTTGTGGCACAACTTGACTAGAAGAAGGAATCGGTTGGTAGGGCATATTCTGAGGCATCAGGGGATCACCAATCTAGTACTGGAGGGCAGCGTGGAGGGTAAAAATCGTAGAGGGAGACCAAGAGATGAATACACTATATAGATTCAGAAGGATGTAGGTTGCAGTAGGTACTGGGAGATGAAGAAGCTTGCACAGGATAGAGTAGCATGGAGAGCTGCATCAAAACAGTCTCTGGACTGAAGACCACAACAACAACAATGGTGCAAAGTTTACACGATTGACAGGTAGATGACGCACATGACTGCCCTCCCACAGTTTAAGCAACGACTATGGTGACAGAAGCACCCGGTGAAAAAACTGAAATACAAAAACTGCTACATTATAGAAACGTCGGGTCCGCTACGTCGAGATGAACGCTATGAAAGAAAGTCACAGTCTCTTTGACGAGGAACTGGCGGAAGTAAAATTGTGAGGACGGGTCGTTAGTCGTGCTTGGGTAGCTCAGTTGATAGATCACTTGACCGCGGAAGGCAAAGGTCCCGAGTTCGAGTCTCGGTCCGCCATACAGTTTTAATCTACCAGGAAGTATCACAGTCTTTCATTGTTCACTCATTGTAGGTGCAAGATATGCTTGTCTCGAATGGGACGGCTCCGCCACCAGGCTGCCTGCCTCCCGAGTGCACCGAGCGGAGCAACAGTTCCGCGGCGCGCCAGCCGACGGGATCAGCATTGACATCAGGATTGGCGCCGCCGGCCAGTGCGGCGGCGGAGGCGAGGGCCGTAATGCATCTGCCGTCGGCGGCGAGCAGAATCTTGCTCGGCAGCGTCAGCCGCTCAGTGCTTTGTTTACGCGTTTCGGAGCGGTAACGATCCGATAACAACTTGTTCGCCGGCTCGCCGCTTCATTATGGAAGCGGCTGGGAGGCGCGGGTGGCCGACGAACGACCAGTAGTGGCTGCTGCGGCGGCGGCGGCGGCGGCGGTTGGCGGGCAGGGAGAGCAATTTGTGGGAATTGCCGCAGACAATCGCGGCCGTAGGGACAGCGGCAGCCGGCGGCCTTCCGGAGGAGCAATCCGCAGCCGAGTCAATTCAGCAGCGCCGCCTGTTCTCTCAGAGCGACGCTCCCCTCCTAACTGACGGCGATTTCTCTCGATGCTAGTATTATACGGAAGTTTTGTCAACATTTACTGCTCACTTTAAAGCTAGTCGCAGTGCGTCCCATACTGAAGACTGCTGATCGCCAGACTAAATTTATTCAAATGCTGTACATTGAAAAAAATTAAATCGAATTATCTTAACGGACTTTCTATAGGCTGTAATTCGAGAACAAGGTGAAAAGTAATCCTCCCTAGCAGAGGGACGGCTCTAACATCAACAGTTTTAAAAGAAACTGTTAATATCTTGCTGTCCTTCGTAGCAAAATGATTTAGAAAAGATATCTAAATGGCGCGAAAAGTGACAGTTGTAATATTTCTGGCTTAGTCAGCCATCATATTAGGCTCCAAGAAGCTGTTCCCAGAGCAGTGGAGATGCAAGAAGTACATAGATGAGGAAATGTGGTGTGAGGTACCTGTGACAGATGTTAGATTCGGTACCATTCCCGTGAGAAAGACCGCCTGCATAATGCTACTGCTTTGTGATTGTCTGCTGAGTTCGGAGCAAGGGCGCCAAAACGTTAAAGTATAGTTATTATTATTAGTTAAACTACTCATTAGAATGACTTCACTTTTTAATATAAATATCTCTCAACAGCTATCAATCAGTCATTTTAGAATTATTAAAAACAATTTAAATCAAAAACAAAAGACTGACGAAATTGCAGATGAAGCACTTCGGAAGCGTTTAGGTCACGCCTTTTATGGCCCGCGAAGTGTTTCGGGTCGTTCGTCAATCTGGATTAGGCAGTCGAGAAGAACAGACATGTTGTCTGTCGTAGGATGTGTTTGCAGTTTTTATTTAAGTTCCTGTTCGTCACTCTGGATTAGGCAGCCGAGAAGAAAAGACATGTTGTCTATCGTAGGATGTGTTTCCAATTTTTATTTAACTTCCTGTTCGTCACTCTGGATTAGGCAGTCGAGAACAACAGACATGTTGTCTATCGCAGGATGTGTTTGCCAATATTCAGAATTAAAAGATTCACTCCGGTAGTCATTAGGCACAGACACGTGCCACAAATAGTGTAAAGATACATTTTCGTAAGCATTGTGTTTGATCATGTACTTTGCTGTATCAGAAGGTGTTGTGTTAAGATCACGTAGTCTTCTCGTGTGGCTATATTAAAATACGCGAGTGGCATCCCAAAGAAGTGATACATTATTTCAGAACAGAACCTCACTAAAAGTCAGTTTCAGCCCCAAGATACAGAACCTACGACCTGCGTGCTGTTTTCTGCGCTGGGGACATCAACTTGAAGAAAGCAGGTTAGTGAACTATAACAGAACCTTCGTATTCCACACAGTGTAGTGGAAAAAACTAAGCGCCTCACGTGTATTGCATGCACAGAACAAATGTGCTCAGTGACACGTCATCTGCAGTAATGCAGAGGCGGTAAAGGAGGATGATCGTTATTAACACCAACAATCAATTCGTTCTCCCTTTCTTGCCGTACAATTGACCCTAAATAACGAAAAATGTGAGGTCATCCACATGAGTGCTAACAGGAACTCTTTAAACTTCGGTTACACAATAAATCAGTCTAGCCTAAAATCCGCAAATTCAACTAAATACCTAGGTATTACAATTACGAATTACTTAAATTGGAAGGAACACATAGAAAATGTTGTGGGGAAAGCTAACCAAAGACTTCGTTTTATTGGTAGGGCACTTAGAAACTGTAACAGATCTACTATGGAGATTGCCTACACTACGCTTGTCCGTCCTCTTTTAGAATACTGCTGCGCGGTGTGGGACCCTTACCAGATAGGACTGACAGAGTACATCGAAAAAGTTCAAAGAAAGGCAGCACGTTTTGTATTATCGCGAAATATGGGAGAGAGTGTCACAGAAATGATACACGATTTGGGCTGGACATCATTAAACGAAAGGCGTTTTTCGCTGCTACGGAATGTTCTCACGAAATCACCAATTTTCTCTTCCGAATGCGAAAATATTTTGTTAACACCGACCTACATAGGGAGGAACGAAGATAAAATAAGGGAAATCAGAGCTCGTATCGAAAGATACAGGTGTTCAATCTTTCCGCGCGCTATACGAGATCGGAATATAGAGAATTGTGAAGGTGGTTCGATGAAACCTCTGTCAGGCACTTAAATGTGATTTTCAGAGTATCCATGTAGATGTAGATGTAGATAGAGATGTAGTTCGTTGGTGGGAATCCAGCAGTTTATTGTTATAACAAAAAGTAAATAAAATAACCTCCGGCTGCAAGGATAGTTTTGTAACATCTTCAATCCACGGTCGATTTCGAGACTCAACGTCTCAACTCCCTATGTAACTTAGTATGCATCTAACTGATGTCGATTACCAGATCGCAATAGTCTGCCAACCGAATTGCAGATGTGCATGCTCTACCTCCACAATACCACACCTGCAGTTCGGTTGACGGCCTACTGCGATCTGGGAAATCAACATCGATACCCAAGTACATCTGAAGATGAGAGGTGTAATGTCGAAATAAATCATAGAATAAAAAAGGTAGAAATCCGTCTTATATTGTCCTTGCTGAAACGAGCGGTCTGAAATAGTCCTGTCCCATCAGAGAACACAAGGTATCATAAAACTGCTGTAGCGTAATGGAATTATGTCACACAGGCTTATCTGAACAGTTTGTCAATGAGTGTGCCTAACATTCAAAAGTATCTCCATTTACGAGGAGAACTAGTCGGTTCCAAATGTGTTATGCAAGATGTCAGTCAGAAGAAACTGTAGTGTTTTCAGTGGAATCTTTGATAAGGTTTTCTTTTGTTTGTGCTTATCAAGTGGAAATGTGTTTAATCGCGTTTATTTTTGTTTTCTTATGACTGTACCTGACAGAAAAAAATCGGTTTGTTTCCCATTATGTCCAATATTGAGAATCAAAAAATATCAAAACTTTTTTTTTTTGACCATTGTACTTTACCCTATGCGGCTTATTAAAACTTTTTTTTTTTCATCTTCCTTAGATGAATTGTTTGGCAGCTTAGGAAGTGACTTTATAGCCACGAAAAAAAAAATAGTTGTGGACCAACAGGGGATCAATAAATCTTATCACTACTGTTGCTGCGGTTATTTATTTATTCAATTAGATTTCTGCAATCGTTTCTACCCCACTCACCAAGTGACTTAAAGCTTGCGTTTACTACATTGGAGTGTACTAACTGTGAAAGAAATGTCGTGGAAGTTTTATGAAATTGTGTATTAAGTTCGTAGTTGCTGCAGTTAATTGCAAGACGGTGTTTCCACGAGGGAAAAATTCCATTACGTTGATCTTTTACGACGAGCTGGAGAAGTACTAACGCTTTTGGTGAGTCGAGTCTTGGTTCACTCGGAGAGATCACAGTCAGTGACCGTTTAGCCACCTTCGAATTAAATCACATACAAATAATGGCAAGTGTCGGAAGTATTGGAAACCCAACTATGAATATTACATTGCCTCCGGCAGGAGAATGTGGAGACAAAGAGCACATATTGAAACTATTCGATGGTATGGTAAAGAAAGGCCAAGATCAATACGGTGGGAATGTTACGGGTTCAAAAACCACTTAAACACGCGTTGAGCTGGAACATAGTGCGTCATGGGAGATATTTATCGGTTGTAATTACAGTAATATGGAAAGGCTCCTCATCGTTACTGATGGACTTTAGGGGGACATCAGTTTTCGTTCTTCTTACTTCTTGCTTTGGACAATACATCAGTTTATTTCAGACTTATTAAACTTACTCTGTAATCATTGAGAAGTGAATTTTTCAAATATCCTTCCCATTCCTCTCACAAAGAGTGTTCTAACAAGAAATCCAATTTCTATGTGTGAAATAAACAAATCAATTGCTCATGCCGTTGCATTAGTTTAGGTCAAACAATTTTAATATGGCATCTAAAGTAAGGATTAAGTTTGATAGTTAATATGTAGTTACGATTAAATCACGAAAGCCAGGAGTTGCAGTAGTAATTCCATGAATACTTTAGTAACAAGAATGGTTCTAACTGATGCTATTTCACCAAGTAATTTCTTTATGAATGGTGAATTTTTTCCACTGTGTACAAACTGTAGGCAACAAAAAGAGGCTAATGAACTTATGTCCGGAAGTTCATGGTCTCCAGACTAGAGACCATTTATTTAGTCATACATTGTTACAGAGACTGCGGTCGAACACCTGCTGTACTATGCAGCCACAGTTACAGTGTGTGCTGAAAGTGGTTTCCATGTGCCTGAATGCATGCGTATACGCGCCACAGCATGTTTTGTATCACACGTTCAAATCGGGCAGGCTGCATATGAACAGTGTCAAAGTCAGCATGAATACTCTGCTCCAGTGTCTCTGAAATGGGCTCTCATACAAGATACTTCTGAGGTGGCCCCACGACCAGAAAAGGCACAGATTGATATGATGTGAACGAGCAGGTCATGCAATTGAACCCCCTCGTCCGATTCATCGACCAGGCAAGACACGATTGAGATGCATCCGGACGTTAACGATGAGGTGGGCTGAAACACCATCATCAAGCAGCCACATAATCAACCCTTCGAATCGTCAATGGCACTTTCTCCAGCAGGGGAGGCAAAGTAACCCCCAAGGATCGCCGATATTTCCGACCTGTTAGGCGACGTGGAAGGAAGACTGGTCCCAAAATACGGTCGCCAATTACTCCGGCCCACACATTTTGGCTGCACCGATGCTGATGATTCACTGCCATCATACTATGGAGGTTCTGGATACTATCCCACAGAACACTGTTATGAAAGTTGAAGATCGCGTAAGGGTGGCCTGATCTGTGAATAGGATGTACAACATTTATCCCGGAATCGTGGTTGCCTGGTGAAGAAACCAGTCACAAAACAGCTCCTGATGTGCAAAGTCAGTTGCTGGTAAGCCCTCCACACGTTGTGAGTGATAAAGGTGCTAACAATTGCCATAGAGAATGTTCCACACGCTCGTCTGGCTTACTCTGTTCCGGTGAACCAACTGCCTGGTACTGATTCGGCGGTCGCGTTCCAGTGTTAATCACACTTTCCTCCAAGCGTGGTACTCCACCATTTCTGGTACGTCTTTCATGATTTCCTGCTTCCTGAAACGACACAACTGAATGCTGTGGTTCTTATCGGAGGGGATAGGTCTCCTGATACAACCTTGCTGCCCACCGCCAGTTGCCGTTAGTCTTTCCGTAAATAAACACCATGTCGGCAAACCCTCGATTTGAATACGGAACCACTGTGTACAGCGCTGTATCACTTCCATTACAAGATGAGTCAGCAAGGAAAGTGAACCAGACACAACATTATCAATTAGTCAGGCGGGGGCGCTAGGGCATTAAAAATCAGGAACAGTACCGCCCTCTAGGAGGAAACCATGCGTACTACAACTGTGGCTGTATGGTACAGAGCGTATTAGAACGCAACCTCTGTAACAAAGTACGATTGTATTAATGGTCTCTAGCACGGAAACGATAATTTTCTAGAAATGAATTGATTAGAGCTTTTTCGACCCGTATCCTCTCATCGATCAGTCCCAATAGTTTGTGTATGGCGGAAGAAATCACCCTGCTAGAAATACGTAAGTGTTGTAATAGGTTCTCCAATGAGGAAAGATATGAGCTGCTGATTTAGACAAACTGAACTACTTTTTGATTCACCACATTGGCTATACTAAAGCAGAAAATCAGATATCCGATAACTGGTTAGTTGTAGCATAAAATATATTATTATTCCACTGGGACTTGCGATCGCTTTGAAACATAACGTATCGAAAGATGGGATTTCCAAAAATAAGTTACACTCTTCTTTGTCTCAGTTATACAGATTTTCTGAGGATAGCAGCATGGAACTGAAGTACTGCATAGGTAAGCAGAGAAAATATCAGTATGAATGTGCGTCGGAAACGGCCGTGTAATTTCGTATTAGGTTCTTTGGAATTACGACAGCCTTGAAAGTTACAAACAAATTCTTTAGGCCATGATTAGTTAGTTAAAACCTACTACTTAATGAATATATTATTTTAAATTTGATTTTACTAATAACTGTACTGAACTTTTGTTTGTTGTGTTAGATGAAGAAGTGTCTATACATTGTTATAACGTTAGCGTTGTACCATAAGTGGTAGTTCTATTGAACAGTAAGTAAATTTTAGCGAGGCAGTTAACTTCAGGCAACATATATTTCGTAACTGAGGTGGTTACATTAAATTAGTTTAGACGTTCTGAATGAAGCCCAACCTCCTAGGTCGTTACGAAGTACAGACATCAGTTACGGAATAGTTTTTTATATAGTTTTTGGAGCAGGTGCATAAAATGTTTTTCGTCAAAGGGGGACTGTACCAGTACCAACTTCTTCTATGTTTTGGATTACCTGTCCCCAACAGCAGTTCATCCGCAACTGTTGAAAATTTATTCAGTTTCGGCAGTTAGCGAATAGGCGCTTCAGATGTAATGTAGCTGTATGCCTGCTTAGGGGATGTTTACATGCACGTGTGCTAGTAAATTTTCAATCCTTGTACGATAGAAAGAACAATTGCTAAGGTTTAATGCTGCGTGGACGACGAGGTAATTAGAGGCAAAGCGCAAGCTCGGATATGGAAAGTATGGGGAAAGAAACTGTCCTTGACATTCCAAAAGATCGATTCCAGCATTCAGCTTCAGTGATTTACGGAAATGACAGAGAAACTGAATCTCAATTCTGCATGAGGATTTGAAAACCGTTCTCCTGAATACAAATCTGGTGTAGTTCCACTGCGCTGTCTCGCTCGGCAGACTTTTTGCTCCAACACAGGAGTCAAGTGGTTACACAGCACAAATCATGAGGTTGTATAAGTTTACAGTGATTCCAAAAAACAACGAATAAAAAGAAACTATGTACAGAGACCATTTCATGGTTTACTAGTCGTAAAATATATCAGGAGGCAAAGGCCATTTGTGGGCTGGTTAATTGCGCTAAGGGCAGAGAGTTTCCTGAAAGAGGTAACTGTTTGTGCCCACAAAAACCTGGTACTTTTCATCATCACCGCCACAATGCGAGACATTAGTTGTAGAATAAATTTGGAAGACAAACTTACTGCCTTCCAACCATCTGAGAGTCCAGAAGTGACTGCACTGTCCAGTGCGAGATGCACACAGTTTGCCGCAGCGGTCGCAGGTATTCCCACTTGGAGCAGCTTCCATGCTTCCACTTCGTCTCACGAGTGTCTGTCTTTTCCAGGGCGCCTCTTATCTGTCGTTCTTTGTCAGTTTCTTGTTTTCCAACAATGGCGATTGACTGGTGGTGTACAATATGGTCAAGTGCTGAGCTTTTCCAGTTGTTTATATTAATGGGACACATCTTCATTTTAGCCTCATTCTTAAATATTCTTCTAAACAGCATTTGCCCGCTGTTAACTCAGAATACCACTCGTATTTGGAAATGTGATTATTGGTCATACCTGCTACATAACCTGTCCACCGTGACTAGCGTCTTAAAACCATCGTTTCCACACTGACTGTATGTGCTTCCTCAAGGAAGCTGATACTTTTGCGTCTGTGTTGCTATTTTTTGTATGGAGAACCCTCCTCAGGCATTTCTGGTGATACTGTTCCATTTTTTAAAGATTTCGTCTGAAACATGTCCAGGATTCAGACCCATACACGAAGAGGAGGGGGATTCAATTGAATTGTGTATGACAATCTAGAGGCAATATTGACATCATGATTGTCAAAAACTCGAGATCTTAATCCGGCAAAAAGTACTCTAGCGATGTTAACTCTGTACTGAGTTTACAAATATATATTTGCAGTTGATGAGAGGTTCCTACCAAAGTAAGGAAATTCTTATCTACGTTAATACTCACACCGCCGATGATGATACTGATATAAGCAGCGTATATTCAACATAGCGCTACTCCGATGAGGGTATATAAGCATTGATGATACGTAGGCAAGAGATTATTTTATAGAATTCTTCACTTTCCGACGGGCGTGCGGTAAATGTCGATATATGAACTATGGCGACGCCATTACCAAATGCTTCAAAACAGAACCAACGTGTGTTATTCTTTTCTTGGATGCCGAGAGACAAACACCAGCAGATATCCATCAGAAAATTAGGAATGCATATGGGACAGCATGACTGTCGAAAACCACAGTTGTAGAATGATGCACCGAGTTCCGTGCTGGTCGCGATTCGACCCAAGACGCAGGTTGATCTGGGAGGCCAACCTCATCCATTAGGGACCATACCAACTCAAGTGGGAGACACTCGGGTGCCCGTCCTATAGTTTCGATCTCTTCCCACGCGATATGACACCTTCAGGCCCTTAAACATGGCCTTGAATTTTCGACAATTCCTGTTGGACGAGGATGTGTAGCAGATATTTACGGATTTCTTCACGCAGAAGCACACCGTGTTTTACCAAAATAGTAAATTCAACCTGTGGGTCAGTAGGATGTTTCTCTCAGTGCTCACGGCGATTTCTCCCAATTGGCATACCAATTCTGGAACATACGGCCTTCTAACGGAAACTTATTTTATCACCCTTAAATTTCTATGTCATTTCCTAGGGGCTTGCTGATAAAGGATTATATTTTACTGGTATTTAGTTCGAGACCCAAATTTTGTATGCTGTGAAGAAGGCATTCAGTATTAACCAAAGTTCTTCTTCGGACTGAGCAGTAACTGCAGTATCATCGGTGTATAGTAACTTAACTAATGCTTTTAGACAGGTCGAAGTAAACGATTTCAGTCCATCCTGTAAGCACTAGAAGAATCCTTGCCATTTACAGAAGCTGTGTATCTCAATTTCAAGACAGCCACTAAGTTTTGTGGAAAACCACACAAAGTAAAATCTTCCATAAAAATTCACGGCTTCCCAAGTCAAATACCTTAAGTTAGCTGAATAAAGGGAAGGTTTTCCTGAAGTTGTTTAGCAAAGCAGAGCCAGCTGGGTGTGGTACAGCAACAGCCGTTGCTGCAGTACACTAGCGGAAGGACAGTAGCGTTTCCTCACTTCCACCACGGAAGTGTTTAGACTATGTGCCTGTCCTTCTCGTCTCAGTATCACACTCTACACCATGAGCCTGTGACAACCTGAGCGGCATCCTAGAATGCAGTATGGGGTCCGCTGTTCGCCAACGAGACAGGGCAACTTGCCCTGTTCATGAGGGAGCCGCAACCTACCTGGAGGAAGGTCACGGCTATCATCAGCTGTGCCGTTATGCAGCTGGTGATTTTGCTGTCAGTGGCATTCAAGTGATGCCATGATCACTCCTGCTCGTTGCACTATTGCAATGCCAGACGTTTATTGTTTTGCATGAGAAGCAACTGGACGCCTCCACCAAGCTGTTCGATGTACTACGGCCGAGGGCTGGAATAAAGAAATTAATTGAACAATCCTACTGCCATCCTGACGTCTCATTTCACTCTCCACGGGTGACAATCCAAGGGTCATTCAACAGGTGGAATACCATCAAGACTTGTGGCCTTGTGGTGTTCTGCTTCATTGGCAGCATGCTTCACCTAATGCTGGTGACAACCCAAGTTCTTCTTGGTTGGGTGTTTCTTCTATTATGTCCTACGTTTGTTCCTGATTCAAAATATTTTCAAAATGTTACTCCACGTGTTCATGATGGACCACAGATCTTTCAGAAAATTTCATCACTGGACTAAACTGGTGGTTGGACAATGCACTGCTTTTGTGGCTTCGAAGAATTGTCACATATCTTTGTCTGTGACGTATTGTAACTCTTTAGCTTTTGTTGTCCAACACACACTCTTCAGCTCTCAGCGCACAGAGCACAGTGTACGGCAAGAGAGTTCTTCATTTTCGAGACATCAATGCTGATGTTTCCTGTTCTCACTTTCCTTTAGTGGTCATTAAGCTATCACAGTGTTGGGTTACTTTGTGATAACACCCCTTCGACAGCGCTTGATAAACCTGCTTCCTGTTCTGTGAAGCATACACTAAGGTTACAAAAATCATGGAATAATTTCTATTATCCTGTTGGACCTCATTATGCTGGGCAGAGTGCAGCAACTCGACATGACATGGGCTCAGCAAGCCATTGGAAGACCTCAGCAGAAATATAGATCCATTCTGCCTCTGTAGCCGCCCATATCTGCGAAAGTGACGTCAGTCCCTTAACTGCCCTCTCAATTGTATCCCATAAATGTTCGATGAGATTCATTTTGGGCCACCTGTGTGGCCAAACCATTCCCTTGAATGGGATGTCAAATCAAAACATGTATCAGCCATCTAAATTTCCAAATTGTTATCTTACTGAGCAACCAGTTTCGCCATCTGCAGGCATCTGTGTACAGACAAGAATGGTAGCAGTGCGAAATACATAACGAAATGTGAAATGTGAGTAGTAGGGTGAAAACAGTTCTGGGGCATTTTGTTGGTGCAGGTTCCATACACTGAGAGGCAAACATATTGCTCTGTTAATTGATACATGAGCCCCTGAGGGTTAATTTATGACCCCTTGGGAATAATCCATCCTTCTGAGAAACCCCAAAAACCTCACACACCTCACACTCTCCTTCCTCCTTCCTACTCCGTATGGAAATCCTCCAACCCTTACCCTCACCAATACAAGCACACTGTCCATATTATATTAAATAATTCGCTAAATTGATCAATTAATTAATCCCTACCCCTCTGGAAGTCCCCCAACACTCCTCACCCTCACCCTCACTTCCCCCTCTCTGATTCGGAAATTGGCAGGAAAAAGACAGTCTGTGCTGAGCTACTGAAGAGGAAGGACATAGAGAAGTTTCTTTATTTTGGGTTGTACACTGTTGGAAATTGGTGGGGAAAGCTCAGTCCTCCCCTTCACTCCCTCCTACCTGGAGAAACGATAGGAAACACTCAGTCTGAACTGAATTTTTGGGCTGGAATGTGCGGTTGTTACATTGACAAACAACTTTTCTTTGTCATAGGTCTTCTGACTGGTTTGATGTGGTCTGCCATGAAATCCTCTCCTGTGCCAACATCTTCATCTCAGAGTAGCCCTTGCAATCTATGTCCTCAATTATTTGCTAGATGTATTGCAATCCCTGTCTTCTTCTACAGTTTTTCTCACAACAGTTCCCTCTACTCATATAAAGTCATTGCCAGTCATCTTAACAGATGTCCTATCAGTCTGTCTCTTCTCCTTGTCAGTGTTTTCCACATATTCCTTTCCTCTCTGCTACAGTGTAGAATTTTCTCCTCACTCCTTACCTTATTAATCCACCTAATTTTCAGCATTTGTCTGTAGCATCACATCTCAAATGCTTCGATTCCCTTTTGTTCCAGTATTCCAATAACGTTTCACTACCATACAATGCTGTGCTCCAAACATATATTTTCAAAAATTTTGTCCTCAAATTAAGGGCTATGTTTAATACTGGTAGACTATTTTGAGCCAGAAATATGCTTTTTGTCACTGCTAGTCTGCTTTTGATGTCCTCCTTGCACTGTCTGGCATTGTTTATTTTGCTGCCTATGTAGCAGAATCGAGCGAGTATCTGTTGCATGCCGCCAGAAACCACAGTAGCCGTCATTTCTCCTGAATGAAGTAGTGGATACATGGTAAATCCCCAGCCCTCTCCAAAATGCTGGTCTGTGGATGTCTACCCATACTGGCTATTCAATTAAATTGATATGCTCCATGTGAAACAGTTTTTCCTTGCTTCCTATTGATGGATACTTGGCCTGGCATCTTTGGTGGTAAATTGTGGGCTATCCGGCATTCGACACTGCAACCACCTGGTTTCCAAACTCCATTCTTTCCTCTTTCTCGATTTTTCTTTTATCCTATTGGTGAATACCGGCATAGTTAGATTGTTTGGTGGGAAATGGATTATGCTGGAGATTCCTGAAAATGGTTGTGAGAATTTCAAATTTCAGCTCAATTGCGCTAGGTCCTTAAACAATTTGCAGGAAACATGGCAAGGATTTGACTGTGGTTTGCTCACAATTTCACTATCGGAAACCATAAATGGATCAATTGGGAATCTGGAATCACCATTGAAAGTGGTGAAATATTAAATGGTAGTTGAACTTTAACATTTCGGCGGGAATTTATGCCATCATGGATGTGTAATTCCAGACTACCTACAGATCTGCTAACTGTATTTATTACAGCACTATAGATTTCTCAATTTGGTTCTCCCTGCTACATCAGGAAGAAGAAGGAATGGAAATGCTGTACCACATGATACGATAGTAACAACATCAAATCCAACATTGTTTAAATAAATACTACTCCAACTTACCACTGCTAGACAGACCCACTGTCATGTATTGAAAAACACTCAGCACCATACATGGCAGCCATCATCACATGGACAGGGCACATACACACTTAAACCATGACCCATTCCATAATAGCTGTCACAGTTAGAAGTCAGAGCTCACAGAAACTACCGTAGGCCACAGCTGCATGTGGGCAATGCCAGCAGCTGCAGGCTCATCTCCTGGCAGCCACACAAATAGGTGGGTATGCTACACCCTCATGCCCCTCCTGTCTGCTTCGGGAGGCTTAGTGGCAGCTCACGCGTTATTCAGAGATGATCATTCGTTCCACTCACTGGCTACCTCCACCATGTGCTCGGATGCCAAGCACAGTCGCCTTAGGAAACCAGCCACAATATTTGACACTGATGCATTGAACAATGAGTGAAGAATGTGGCTCTGGAAATATCATCTTCCGACGTAAATCTGTATCTTATGACAGTACATAATTTTCCATGTAAAATCTTCCATTCGCCTTATGCTGCCAAAACGTTGACATTACAGTTGTCCAATACCTCTCTTATGACTGGACATAGTCCCACCCACATCATTTTATTTTCGCATTTCGGAACATTGACCACAGTCACTTGACACTCCAACACATATGCATTTCAGGAAAACAGTGCAATTATTGTTTATATGAGTATGGCGTACGAAAAAATTATGTTATGTCCACAGGCTAGCTGTCCCATTTCTCCTCAGCTCTAGTAAATTATTTGATATTTACATTTCGAGAGCAGACGGCAGGTATTTGCAAATAGCACTTCGAAGATGTCGCATCCTGATGAGACTGTCTCAAAGAAGTGCTGTAAAGCTCAGGTGTCCAGACCTATGTGATAATCAACAGTGTTCCTGTGAAAGAAAATATTGGAAAGACATCACTGATGTGAGTTGGTGTACTGTAATAAACATTGAAGTTGACAGTGTGCGAAAGTACATGTGAGAGTCTGCTTAGAGGAGCTGACGAGAGGACAGTCTGCATATCCATGATGTTACAGCCGTATTGACTGCCTCGTCTGTACACTGCTGCAAATCCAGTTGAAAACTTACTTTGCTATATTGCGCAGCCGTTTACGAAATGAATCTATCATCCCGCACGGTCAGATATACTTGCCAATGCATTGAAATTGCAGTTCCCCATATTGAATCTATCCCAACTTTAGAACTATATACACATAATTTTTTACAGGAATAGTAGTCTGATCACTTCTCACACACATCTGGTGATAGGTTGTAACAGTAACCGTTCCAGCTAGAGTGATTATCATTTGTAGGTGTACAGCACAGGAAAAGTTGTGGTACGTCCACACTCACACCAGCTGAGTGCCGTTTCGTACAGCTTACCATAGCTTGCTTACCAGTAGCAAAAGCAATCTATCACATCGCCGTTATCACATATTTGTCGAGGAATAATGGGCATAATTACAATTAAAAACCACGTATGTTATGTTATGTCTGCTCTTGCATGACTGTCGGCACATGCCAGGGAAGGAAGAACTGACACACTGAATGGAGAAGAATAACTTCGGATGGCCCAGCTAACTTCATAAAATTATCACCCCAGCCCCCAGTCGACCCATCACCTTGAGATGTCTCGATGTCGTCACTTCTATGAAATTATATTTAACGTACAGGTCTTCCAGCCAATCAGAATCAACAACAGACTGTAGGTACTCTGCTCTTGGGACATTGTAAGTAAATGAATCAGTCTCTAGTTTTCACTGTGAGTGCAGCGTCATCATACACTGATGTGATAGACAGTGGCTATTGATATATTCCCACCCACACTCTTGCTTTAATGATCCGTGGTTTAATGGATGCTGTGTATGTCGGATCCCAGTAAAACTACAACTCAGTGTACGGTACTGTTGTTGATGACGGATGAGCAAACTGTCATCGTTGGAGCTCGATAACAATCATTTTTGTCGTATTTTTTCTCACGTTTACGTACTTCCCATGAATTTCGTAATTTTACCTGGATTTTCCGTAATTATAACTCATTTTACCCAAATGCTCGAGTTCAAACCCACTGCTGTCGAAGACTTCTCTCGTCAACAAAATATCTCATCATGTCAGTCTCAAGATACTATCAGCCAATGACACTGCAGAACGGTTGCCAACTTCTGTGCCATTGATTACAAAGCTCTACAAAATAAATTTTTTTTTTTCGTTGCCAGGGAAGTTTGAACGAAAATGGGATATTGTTATGATACTCATTCCGAGTATATTTGTACTTTTTCCAAATTGGCTCTGGTTTTTGAGATATAGGTTATTTGTGGAAATGAGAGTTTCATGTGGATAATATCGACTGCAGGGTCCATATATGGTGTAATGTATTTGCTACCTGTTTTTTAATTAGTGATATTGTACTATCTTTATTAAACAATTGTGCTTAGGGAGTGCATCTGTGTGGTTGAGGATTACATCATGCAAACATCACACTGTCAGCATGTGTTCAGTCCTGTTGTGCGGTGCGTGTGTTGAAGATATTGAGGGTTGTGCAGATTTGAATTCGGCGGTACTCGACATTCATTTGTTGGCCGAGGTAATCCCCGCAACAGCCGATAGGTAGCGTTCAGTGTAAACAAGAAAAATGGCGATGGTCGAAAGTCACACACATGTGCAGTGCAGCTTCAAGGAGATAGAACCTTTTCATCGTGACGTAGCAAATAAGAGGTGAGTATTCATTTCACACAAAACAATTAATGATGTTTGTTGGATGTGATTGACATGCAAATACAAGAAAGTTCTGCATAATATGTAGTATTTGTGCAATTTTGTTTTAGGAAAACATGAGTTCTTCACGCCGTCTTTGCGTGAACCATCCAGATGAGTTCTGCTACATTTGTGGTGAATACGTTCTTCAAAAGAACAGGAAGAATATCACTCCTTTTGTGAAGGAAGCGTATCTGGCATATTTCGGAATTAAACTTGGAGATCAAGACAAGGCGTGGGCACCCCATAAAGTTTGTAAATGCTGTGTGGAGTGCTTACGGCAGTGGACAAAACGAAAAAGGAAAAGCTTAAACTTCGGAGTGCCTATGGTATGGCGAGAGCAGAAGAACCATACAGATGACTGCTATTTTTGCATTGTTAATGTGAAAGGTTTTAATAAGTTCAAAAAACGAAAGTGGGAATATCCCGATTTGGAGTCAGCAAGAAGACCGGTGGTGCACAGCAACGATGTTCCTGTACCAACCTTCACAACATTACCCACGCTAACATCATCAGATGACGATGTGCACGGCGAGGAATGTACAAGTAGTGGTTCGGAATACGAAGGACGTGAGACACAACCCCAGCAGTTCGACCAGAAGGAGCTCAGTGACTTGATACGAGAACTCAATCTTTCAAAGCAAGCATCAGAACTCTTAGCATCCAGGCTTAAGGAAAAGAACTGTCTTCATCCAAGTGTTAAAATAACAGCTTACCGGACGAGACAAGAAAACCTTCTTCCATACTTCAACCAAGAAGAGGTTATAGTGTATTGCAGCAATATACCTGGACTTTTACTTGAATTGGGGCTGCCGGAATATAGACCAGAGGACTGGCGTCTCTTCATAGACAGTTCCACTAGAAGTTTAAAATGTGTTCTCCTACACAATGGCAATCGTTACGCATCTATTCCAATTGCCCACTCAACAAAACTTTGTGAAGCATATGGTAACATCAAGATGGTTCTGCAGAAAATTCAGTATATGCAGCACCAGTGGTTGATTTGTGTTGATTTGAAAATGGTGAACTTCTTGCTTGGACAACAAAGTGGATACACAAAGCACCCATGTTTTATCTGCATGTGGGATAGTAGGGCAAAGCACGAACATTGGAAGCAGAAAACATGGCCTCCGAGGGAACATATGGCTGTTGGTGAAGCAAACATCATTAATGAACCTCTGGTTAGTAGGGACAAGATTGTTCTTCCACCATTACATATTAAGTTAGGACTAATGAAGCAATTCACCAAAGCTTTAGACAGAAATGGTAATTGCTTCACATACATCTGCAATACGTTCCCTGGACTCAGTAGTGAAAAACTTAAGGCAGGAATATTTGATGGTCCTCAAATTCGCAGGCTCATCAACGATATCAATTTTACAAGTGTCATGACTGTCACTGAAGCATCGGCCTGGAACAGTTTTGTCGCTGTTGTAAAATGTTTTTTGGGCAATCATAAAGCTCCCAATTACGAGGAACTGGTCAAAAACATGCTCACTAACTTTCAAAACTTAGGAGCTAACATGAGCATAAAATTGCACTTCCTTCACAGCCACTTGGATCGATTTCCTCGTAATCTAGGTGATTTCAGTGAGGAACAAGGAGAGCGGTTCCATCAAGATATGAAAGGAATAGAGGAAAGATATAAAGGAAGATGGGACAGGCATATGATGGCAGATTATTGCTGGAATCTGCAACGTGACTGTTCTGAAGAGAGCTATAAAAGGAAAGCGTGCAGGAAGCGGTTCGTCATGGACGGAAAATGATATACTTATAGAGAAACTTTTCAATTATGTTTTATACGTGGACAAATGCCTATCAGGTTTTCATAGAAGCTATTTATAAAGATTATTTTCTTTTTTCATTTTAGTTTGTAGCGCTCGAGTTCAGTATTAGCAATTTTTTCTAATTTTTTGAATAAATCATGCATTACCTCAAAAACTAGAGCCAAACTGCATAAATGGTTGCTATATTCGTCCTCAGCACCACTAACTCATCCTAAAGCCACTCAAATATCCTTGGCAAGAAAATGAGTGTTGACCAGTGTTATCATCACTTCTATTACTTTGCGAGTGCTCTCTACACATGGACATACATATCGTGAACACTGTTACACGGTCTGCATCATATGACGCAAATAATGTTTAGTAGTATAGGAAATAGCCAGCAGCAGAGAAGAGGAACAAAAACTATGTTCTTTAGCCGAAACATTTTGTAAATTCGGTAAGATTATATTACGATGACCATCTACCACTATGTGGATGGCAGTCACAAAATATTCTCACATGTATGGGAGAAACGTGGGAACCCAAGTATCTCACCATCATCTTTGATGATTACCACCCCAACAAACGAATCATATCCATAGCAGTACTCTGTCCTCTATTTTGGAATGAGCTACCTTTTCGTTGAACCTATCAGCTAAGGAGGATCCTGAGAATAGATGGTCTCTCTCTACGCATTTTGTAAATCTTCCTCGCTCTTTAACCAAGGCTCGCTGCGACGTTGTCTCAGATTTAATTTGAAACTGACCACAAATAGGAAGGAACTATACCAACTACATTCAACGTATTTGAAGGAACAGAACGACCTGAGTTCAATATAACCAATATACTTCAAGATTTTTCTTTTGGAACGAGTATAACACGTGTTTGAAATTTGTTCAAATAATCGATGCTAGTGATATTCTCATCCCAATTGCCGTTCTGCAAAGATTGTTCTATACGAGTCACGCTCACATCACCCTTACAATTAGACAAGATCTCTCTAGATGCATGTATGCCGAATAGGTTAGCGCTCCTTACTCGTTTTGTGGTGATCGTTAAGAAAAATAAGTAGAAAAGTATGGTTTGCGCATGACGGAGCTCCAGACGAAAGGAGTCAGAAACGTTGTACGTAAATCACTTGCGCTATCAATTCTGTAGTGTTGTTACAGTTTTTATATGCTATATTATGAAGATTCTGGAAGAGAGAAATGATCATAGAGCATAAACTCCTAAGGCTACACTGTTCTGCACATAAGTATGCTATAATGTTAAAGCAGTGTGGCTTCTGATATATTAGTCGCACGAAGTGAAACACTGTTAATACTCCAATGCTGGAAATATTATTTAACACCTGAAATGCGAGTTTTCTATCCCACTCACTATGGTGGTACTACCCTCCACAACACAGGACAGAAAAAAACATTGAATTTGTGTGATACATGCACGACATAACTTTCCAGAGGTGTATAGCGCCCACTGTTCACGTCCGGTTACAGTCTGGAAATTATACTATGCCCACATCAGTCGTATAAAATTATCGTCAGCAACGGAAAATGCATGAAACTAGGACATCTTTTGAGGAAAGAAAGAAAAGCATAGCCAGCCGCTGTGGGCGAGCGGTTCTAGGCGCTTCAGTCCAGAACTGCGCTGCTGCTACGGTCGCAGTTTCGAATCCTGCCTCGGGCATGGATGTGTATGATGTCATTAGTTTAGTTAAGTTTAAGTAGTTCTAAGTTATAGGGGACTGATGACCTCAGATATTAAGTCCCATAGTGCTTAGAGCCATTTGAACAAGGCACAGCACCGGTATTTGGCGTGTGAAGTTACACGCCATGCTGCACTAACTCCGTGAACAGAACACAGTGTCTTCCACGCACAACGTCTGTCAAGCAAATGTCTATACAGTGATTGAAATACCTCACAACCCCATGTCACTGACTTAGAATCACTGCTGTTACGAAACTGAAGACTCGATTTATGTTAAAGGTGTGGCAGGGAAACGGAGTACTTCGTACACTTCCTCGCTCGTCTAGAGGAGGGTACCAAAATAGGTTTTTCATCGGTTTGGTGGACATGATTAGTAATACATGCGTTGGAATTCTTCTACGAAGTGTGGTGTGGAGAGGTTTCCTGTTAAACAAGTACAGGTAGACAGCACTCTAAGTCACACACAGAACACGCAATTGTATACGAGTCAAACACAGGTTTTACCACACAACTGAAGCAGCCTGAGAACAACAGAAAATGTTGGTTAAATGTAACATAAATGACTTTTGACAACATCTCCCTTGTCTCTAGAGAGCATCATATTCTCAACCGATTGCTTCACCTACTTGATGCCATCCTTTAACACCATGTCAGTTTAGAGGCATATCGTTTCCTTTTCGAGGAAAGCATCGAAGACAGCGATCAGCTTACATG
The DNA here is from genome assembly GCF_023864345.2 of Schistocerca serialis cubense. Taxonomy (NCBI): domain Eukaryota; kingdom Metazoa; phylum Arthropoda; class Insecta; order Orthoptera; family Acrididae; genus Schistocerca; species Schistocerca serialis. The sequence continues at coordinate 338,363,315 of NC_064638.1, forward strand.
GATTCCTATTACCTCAGTAGATATATAGCAGAATATTGTTATAAGCCATGCAGCAACCGTTCTGTAAATTATTTGTTAGCTGACACAACATGGTTCTGAACGGATGAGATTACAGAGCAGCACATTGTAAATATTGTTCTCTAGAGTTTGAAACCCCTAAACAATCATGCAGAGGTTCAAACATGCGATCCATTTGCAATTCCAAGGCTGCTAATACAATGCCTTTTAACTAAGGAGGAGGTAAAATTATCGTACTCACATGTCCAGGCACTTTACAAAAATCAATAAGATGGTTGCTGTAACTTTGTTTTCACACCTGGGCCTGTGATCCGACATATACAAATTTATTAATCTACATTTCGTGGTCGTACAAGTTATACAATCTCTTCCAGCCATGTTATCATGGTCCATGACAAATTACTTTTTTTGATCTGCAGCCCATACATATTGGCTTTCCCTTGTATTCCTCTTGCTGTCACACACTTGCTCCCATGTACAAGATTTTATGGAGCAAGCAGACATGTAAGTAATCCCCCTTTCCCCCTCAATGTTTCCATATTTTGGCATATTTTCCCTCAATTTATACGTATTTTCCATCAATTTTCCTAATTTTACCGATTTTATGCCACTTCTGCTCAAGTGATCGTGACCTCATTTCCGGCCACATATTCTAAAATTGCTTGTAAATGCAGTACACTTGTCAACCTGCGCAGTTTTTCTGTGTGTGTGTGTGTGTGTGTGTGTGTTGGTTTCACATGGACTTGGAGGGGCTGCAAGACCCTACTCCAAACTTACTGCCAGTAAGTCCAACTTCAGACATCACCAGTCATACACGGGTAATGCATAATGGATCCCTGTTTGAATCCTATCCCGGTCGCAACCCATGAAAGATCCGCCTTCGAAACTTATCCCGGGCATAATTTATGGTGGATTCACCTGCAACACATGGTGGAACCACCTGTGAACCCTATCCCGACCATAACATATGGTAGAGCCATCTACGAGATTTATTCCGGTCCTATCGGGAACATACCCCATGTCATGGCTGGACCCCAATGTGAAACCGATACACACACACTTACTGAAAAATTGCAACGACACTTAAAAGCAATTTTTACGTGGATAGAAGTGAGGGAATGATCACATGAGCAGAAGCGGCACAAAATTGGTAAAATTGAACGAAAATACTTATAAATTTAGGGAGAATACGATGAAGTGCGGGAAAATTGAGGGGAATGAGACATTACTTACATGTCTGCATGGTGCAGGAAAATATTTGTACATGGAAACGTTACAGCAAGAGGAATATGAGAAAAAGCCAACATGTATTCACTGGGGATGAGAGAAAAGTAATTTTTCATGGAAAACGATAAGAGGATTGGAATACATTGTTTAGCGTGAATAACCACCAAATATAGAGAAGTAAATCTGTTTATGTGGGATCAAAAGTCCAGATGAGATTCAAAATTTATCAGCAACCATCTTACAACTGCAAAATGGATCGCATGTTTGACACTTTGCAGGACTGTTTAAGTGTTTTAATCTCCAACAAACAATACTTACAATATGCTTCACTGTACTGTCTACCAGTCACATCCAGGTGGTCAGCTAAAAAAAACTTACAGGATAACTTCTGCATGGTTTTTAACAACATTCCGCTGTATGTCTACTGAGGCAATAGGGATACATGCGTTGATACCCTGCCTTGGAGGCTTTCCTAGGAAAGAGAATCATGTGCCTGTAAACTAATATGGATCTGCGTTAAAGGACGTTAGAAAGTAGATGCAGTAATCGGTTGAGAGTGGTTGTAAAGAGGTATGATTTTATGGTAGACTTATAATGTGTTCTAGAGAGAGGGAAATCTTGTGGCAGGTCATTTAACCATTATTCTGCATTGTTGTCTACGGTCGTTTCCGTTGTGTGATATAACCTGTGTTTGACTCCCATATAATTGCGTATTCTGTGTGTGCCTTAGAACGCTATTTACCTGTAATCATTACCTGGATATCTCCCCATACCACACTCAGCAGACAACTTCCAAGGCATGTCTGATTAATCGTGTCCACCAAGTCAGTGGAGAACCTATTTTGGCACCCTCCTCTAAATAAACGAGGTTGTATACGTAGTATTCCACTTCCCTGTCACACCTTTAACATAAATCGAGTCTTCAGTTTCGTAACTGCAATGATTCTAAGTCAGTGACACCGCTTTGTGAGGCATTCCATTTGCTGCAAACAGGGTGTCCCATTTATCTTGACCACTCTGAATAACTGTTTGTCCAGATGCAAATTACAAAATGTTTCAAGCAAATGTTCTCTAGCCGTCAGGTGGAAATCAATCAGCATGATTGCCCTCGTTGTAGCTTTGTTTTTTACAAAGATATTAACAGTGGTATCACTTTTTTTAAATGGCACCCTGTATTTTTTATTCGGTGCTTCATTTCCTCCCCTAAAGACCTATTCAAAAATGTATCACAGTGTATCATTCACTGAAACACAAAATTATTAATTACATAAGGCAACACTGACGTTGACGCTCCCAGAGCTTAGTGCAAGTACTCGGGGTAGTGGAACACATCCACGTGGTGACGCTGACAGAGGACAAAAGTAAACATAAATGGAATGCACACCCGTCATTCCGTCAACCATCGTCAGGAAGAGTTGTGTGAGTAGAATGTACACCAATGAAGAGAAGGTAGAAATTCTACTCATCTATGGGAAATGTGTGTTAGCAGAACAATAATTGCACTACTATTTTCTTATGTACGGATACATTTAGTACTGTAGTTTAATCCTTCTAAATACTGTTGTGTAGAGTAGGCATACAGTGAAGGCTGTCCTTCCTAAAAACTGCATCGACATAACGTTTCTTTTATTGTTGTTGTTGAAGGTAGGCGAAATGCTAAGCAGGTTGCGGAACTGTACAGAGAGCGATATCCTGACAAGAACTCACCTTCCCGACGGATGTTTTGTCGTCTTGTTGCGATGCTTCAGGAAACGGGAAGTTTCACCCCACGACAACGCAATCATCGTAGCACTCGCACAGACGAAGCTGCCGAAGTTACTGTTCTCGCTTTCACTGCTATGGATCCACATGTGAGCACACGACACCTTGAACACAAGATTGGCATTCCTAAAACCAGGGTACGTCATATTCTTACACGTCACCGGTTCCATCCTTAGCGTGTACACCTACATCAAGAATTGCATGGGAATGATTTCCAGAATGGTGCTCAGTTCTGTCAGTGGGCACAGCAGCAAATCCTCGCCAACCCGAACTTCTTCGCCAGTGTTCTATTTGCCGATGAATGTTTCTTCTCAAACAAAGGACAGGTAAATACAAGGAACATTGGGGTCCAGCGATAACCCACGACAGCTTAGAAAGGTGGAACATCACTGTCAATGGAGAGTTAACTTCCGGTGTGGGACGCTTGGTACTACAATTATTGGCCCTTATTTCATCAATGGTTGTCTAAACGGCACAGCGTATGCCAACATCCTGAGACGAATACTTCCTCCTCTTCTGGATGAAGTGCCGCTAACAACCAGGATGCTTATGTGGTATAAATACGATGGATGTCCAGCCCATAATGCCTTCCGTGCACGTCGTGTTCTGAACCGAAGGTATCCTGCCAGATGGATTGGTCGAGGAAGAACAGTTACCTGGCCTGCTAGGTCTCCTGATTTATATCCTCTGGACTTTTTTCTTTGGGGATGCATTAAAGGCGTTGTCCATCGCGATATTCCAACAACTCCACAGGACATACAGGGACGTATCGTGCTTGCTTGTAATTCTCTTTAGCAGGCAACACTGGAAGCAGTAAATAATTCTTTCATTCAACGAGTGCACCAGTGTATCGGTGTCCAGGGTCACCACTTCGAGCACCTTTGAATGTTCTACTCCTGCACAATGGTACAGGAGAATCAAAGTAAGTTTTGTGTTACGTTTTTACTTGGTTTTCATTAGTTTTTTGACAACTCCAGCAAGTGGACGAATTTGTGATCCCGGGCTCAAAGGAAATGTTGTGTTATGTAATTAATAGCGTTATGATTCAGTGAGAGGTACACTGTGATACATTTTTGAATAGGTATTTAACAGAGGAAATGAACTGCCGAATGAAAAAATACTGGGTGCCATTTAAAAAAGTCATACCGCTGTTCATATCTTTCTAAAAAACAAAGCTACAACGAAGGCAGTCATGCTGACCGTTGTCCCCCTGACGGCTAGAGAACATTTGGTTGAAACATTTTGTAATTTGCATATGGACAGTCAGTTATTTACGATGGTCAAGATAAATAGGACATACTGTATACATTTGCTTCACAGACGTTGTGCGTGGAAGACACTGTGTTCTGTTCACGGAGTTAGTGGAGCGTGGCCTGTAATTTCACACGCCAGACAGCGCTGCTGTGCACTTGTCTGTTCCCTCATAAGATTTAATTACGTGCCACATCTTATGTGATGCACTGTGTGATGCTTATTCAGATATGCCTGGGAATGGCGTAACTATCGAAATCGACCGATAGCACAGCTGAAAAACAAAAACAATACAATAACATATGTTTTTGAGTCTGGTCCGCATTTAACAAAACACAGTTTTGTTTTGTCCCAGACATGTTTCACTGCAGTTGCAGCATCATCAGTTTTTTTTTTTTTTTTTTTTTTATTCTTACGGCTGCTAAACATCAGGAATGTTCGTTACTGTTTGAATACATACAAATATTAGTTTCTAAATCGTAATTACAGGTTTTTGAGGAGCACGTAAAATTGTGTATTCATACCTTCTTACCACATGGTGTGGTTTTTCTGCCGTATTATGTTTTTGTAGTGTCTATTTTTCTTTACAGTTTGCCACTTGCAACTATATACAACTTAATGTAGGCAAAACATTTACGCAAAAATTACGATTTCTAAACTGTTGGGGCTATGCCTGAGATTAATAACTTATGTGAAAGGTTGTGTGTGTGTGTGTGTGTGTGTGTGTGTGTGTGTGTGTGTGTGTCTGTTTACATTATGTCTCCCTTACGGTTTCTTGTTTCGTCATCTTCTTGATTGTCAAGTTCAGTGTTTTGTGTTGTCACTGTCACTGTAAATATATAGATACACACACACAAACACACACACACACACACACACACACACACACACACACACACATACATACAACGTTTCACATAAATTATTAATCTCAGGCACAACAGTTTAGAAATCGTAATTTTTGCGTGAATGTTTTACCTACATTATGTTGTATATAGTTGCAGGTGACAAACTGTAAAGAAAAACAGACAGTATAAAAACGTAATACAGCAGAAAACCACACCATGTGGTAAGAAGGTATGAATACACAATTTTATGTGCTCCTGGAAAACCTGTAATTACGATTTAGAAACTAATATTTGTATGTATTTAAACAGTAAAGAACATTCCTTACTTTTAACAGTCATAACAATAAAAAACACCCACTGATAATGCTGCAACTGCAGTGAAACATGTCTAGGACAAAACCAAAATTGTGTTTTGCTGAAGGCGGACCAGACTCGAAACATATGTTATTGTTAAAGCAAACACAAAGAACTTCAACATCAAGATGAAAGGCAATACAGCCTACTACGGACCATGCTTTCCTTCATAATGTAAAATTCTTTCCTTTCACCATTCTGTTGTGCTGTCAGTGAGAAAAAAATTCATAATGATCTCAAATTATGTATAAAGTTGATGGATAATTATCGGACAGAATTTGTATTGATGTCATGAATGGCAGCTTGTTCTAAATGTAGGAGAATGTAAGTTAGAGCGGATGAGTAGAGAAAAGAATCCTGTTATTTTCAAATATATCACACGTAGTGTGCCGCTTGACACAGTCATATCGATTAAATATCTAGTCGCAACCTTACACAACGATATGAAATGGAATGAGCACGTCAGTTTGGTAGCCGGAAAGGTGACAGCTCGATTCTATTTTATTGGGAAGATTTTGGAGAAGTGTAGCTCATCTACCGTATAAAGAAGGGGCCGTGTAGGACGCTAGTGCAACCCATTCTTGAGTACTCCTCGAGCGTTTTGGATCTACACCAGCTCGGATTAAAGGAAGACTTGGCCGCAATTCCGAGGCAAGCTGCTGGATTTGTTACCGGTAGGTGAGACTACGTTCTTCTCGCAAAGCACTATTGCAGAAATTCAGAGCTTTTGAGGTCGATTGCATTTGATTCTACAGTCACCAACGTACAGGACCACGAAGATGATATAACTAGGATTGTTCGGAAGAGAAGAGAATCGTAGAATCTGAAATGTGGTGCTACGGACGAATGTTGAAAATAAGGTGGACTGATAACGTAAGTAATGAGGAGGTTCTCCACAGAACTGGAGATGAAAGGAATATATGGAAAACACTGACAAGAAGAAGGGGCAGGATATTAGGATATCTGTTAAGATATCGATGAATAATTCCACGGTACTAGAGGGAGCCGTAAAAGATAAAAACTCGAGGGGAAGACAGAGATTGGAATACAAACAAACAAAAAAAAATTGAGGACGTAGGTTGCAGTTGGTGCTCGGATATGAAGTTCGCCCTGTGATTTACACTGCCTCAAGACACATGTACAGTTTCTAACTCTAATAGTTGTCTTACCATGTTAAACCTTGAACGTAAGATTATGCCTCCTAATAACTGGATTGTAACAGCATTTTAAATTTTTAAATTCGACCAATAATTATATGAAATGTTAAAAACCAAATAGGAACCCTACAACTGGGACAGGCAGACCGTGCACCGGCTCAGTCGTTGAGCAACACGGATGACGCAGCCGACGGAGAGTGTTTCATCGTGGAGTTTCATCTGGCTGTGTGAGGCCTGTTTAGGCCTGGAACACCTCATGGGAGGTGCGGGGCGCAGCGGCTCTCGCGCACCGTTCCAGAGATACGCTCGAACGGAGAGCGCAGCGACTGGAATAGCGTTTTAATATTGAAGAAGCGGCGTCACCGGCGCAGATGCGCCACCGGGCAGATCGCTCCTCCCCTCCAACTCCTCCCCCCCCCCCCGTGCCTCCTGCTCAACCCTGGGGAGTCCGTAACACGGCCCATTCCAGATGTCCTCCGTACAGTGGGAAAGCTGGTGTTTTCCAAGCTGCTCCGCTGTGAAAAGGTGCAGGACAAAATCACGGACAGAAATCACAACGCATGATAAGACATTTGGAAATATGTGGTAAGGTCTTATGGCACCAAACTGCTGAGGTCATCGCTCCCTGAGCTTACACACTTCTTAATCTAACTTAAATTTACTTACACTAAGGACAACACAAACACCCATGCCCAAGGGAGGACCCGAACTTCCGACGGGGGGAGCCGCGCGAACCGTGACAAGGCGCCCATGAGCGCACACCTACCCCGCGAGGCCGTGATAAGCATAAATTCTACTTAGTGCCACAATCCTATTTTTTATGGAATGCTATTAGCTCTGCCCTGGACTGCAAACACGTATAAAAGTCTACGGTGCTGTAAAACAATTCGTTCAATTCAATACAAGTAGCATTCTAAAGCCCATTATTGATTTTAACGTAGCAGTGCTATACTAACCGAGATGTTATTGGGGGTGGTATACCCTTGCCTTCCTCCAAGCTTCGACCTGACTTACCTAGACAGGTAGGGTGGCCTCTACAGCTTAATGTGGGCTCCTAAAGAAGCTGCAACTAAGCATTTTTCACATTGCGAGATCACTGCCAACGGCGAATAAAAGCGACAAATTAGTAAGAAGTTGACTCGAAATCGATACCACGACTTTTATATTGTCTGTCTGACGCACACAGACTCTCAGAGTGAACAATACCTCAGTTTTGTTTGGAAAACCAACATATTATCGCTGAAATCATCCGTAGGAGATGTAAAGTCAATATCGCTTGCGGATAATATAAAAAGAATATATTTTCAACAAGTTGGTGTGACACCGTACTTCAGTATTTCTGTAGGGGATCAGCTGATAGCGGCATTGCTTAACTGATGTGTCGAATGAGTGGGCTCATTATAGATTAAAAAATCTCACACGCCTGGATTGCTCATGTGGTATCAACGTTCGATACCACACTTGTTAGGGGTTGCAGATATCGACCACGGTCCGTATTAGTATCGTTGGACCCGCGAGCAGCGACCAGCTCCGCGGCTTGTATCTAGTTTCTAGCGAGCTCTCGTCCACTCTTGCTCTGGACGTCAAGCAGTAACGTAGCATAGCCTTCAGCTGATAGGAAGAAACCTCTAACAAGGCGCTTAGTAACGTATGACCTAAATGAGGCCTCAATAGCTATGTGTTTATGATTATATGTATACATTCAAGAAGAATCGTGTGCAACCTGTTAAAAACAATATATATTATTTTTAAGAACGACTTCCAATTATTTTAGTCGTTGCAGATCCAGACCATGCAGCCAGCACCTTATCGACGTTACTGACAAACCTGCTGTGATCTATATGTTTCTATTTAGCATTCAACATTGGCGACGACTCGTTCGTCGTCATCAAAATAGCTCATTCACGAAACCTTCATGTAATCAGAGTAGAATTTAACGCTACTTCTAGAATTTGAAACAGTCATAGGTCGAAATCGTTTTGTTTTGTTTTATTACCGGTATAGACCTGTGTGATCGTCAAACATGTCTATGTTGCTAAAAGTCTATGTAAAAAATAAAAAGAACTTTTAGAGAAGATAGACACCGTCAAAAGATGTAAAATATGATAAAATGTGTGATAAACAAAAACAAGTGTACTGTTACGTAGGGCCACTTTCAGCGAACAGAGCTCGCAGCTGCGGTGCAAGCAGATGAAGTGTGATCGCTGCTGCTGGTGCCATTTCGCATGTGCTCAAGAATTCAGACGTGCACGAGACTGTTCTGCAGTCACAGAAGGCTCTAGCTGCTCAGGTGCATCTTCGTAAATGTTCCTAGAGCCACGAGTTGTGAACAGGGATACGTGTCTCTTTAAAACTGGTTTGCATTGACGTCCTAACTTAAACTAATAGTTTTACTACGTTCTAAATACAGCCTATCTCTTGAAACTACAGTTACCGAACTGACAGATTGAGCGAAGAACAGTTTGTGATACATCTACCAGCCCATTTCTAGGCAGCTGCAAGCTGTGTTAATTCGTGCAAAGCGGTTTTGTAGGGGTCAATATTTTGAGGACAGTGCAGCATAAATAGGCTTAATATTAAATTAAAACTGTTCTTCTTGTCTTCACTGGAGATTATATTTAATCTTCGCTTCCCTTTAGTGAGCTTTTAAAATAAATGAATAAATTCCAGACTGTCGCAATTACTCAGTCAGGCAAAAGTTATCTACATTGTGCATAGGCGCAGTTTGGGTAAAATAACGAGGCGTTACTACATGTTTAACTGATCAAACTTTATCTTCTTATATTCACACATTAATCATACGATGGTGAAAACATATACACCATTCAGTGATTCGAAACCAGCCCGAGTTCTCAGTATGGTGGTTAAGGAACTCACTATATAAAATAAATAAATTAAGAAAACAGCTGGAAAACACAGAAACACAGACAGTGTTCAGAGCTAAAGGTGAAGATAAATCTCATACTAACTCAAACATGAGCGGACTTAACGTCACACGATGCTGTAAATAAGTGTCGATTAGTATCAAAATATTCTAAGTCCCTCACTGATAAACTAAGGTCCAGACTGAGTTCACAAATTCAGAGTCGCAAAGCACTTAAAAAAAAAAAATACCAGTTCTGCCGAACTGCTAGCAGAAATAAATCAGAATCCTGACTAGGGCAGAGCGACGGCACTCAGGAAACATGTCACCAAAGACTACTATCACGTGTGTGGCTGAAACGGCACTCAGATCACCACAGATATCACCTCTGCTAAGACGAACAGAAACTGTACCATTGCAAAATGATCGCTACCCTTTTATGGAATCGGACCACTTCATCTACGCCAATGAGTTTGTATTTTCACATGCGTAATTGACAATCTCTGGGACATGAATGGTATCTAAATGTTATTAAGCCGTTAGCTGTGCGCCAAAATTCTAGACAATTTTATGTGCAGTAGATCACTCATATTTTAAAGTTAAACAATTGAAAAACTTTGTTGCACTGCTTAGAATCAGTTCATACTCTCTGTTATGTCAAATATGGATATGGAACGACTTTCTTAGCGATTTTTTACTCCTCTTTCCACTTCTCTATTCAGAATTATGATATCTATGATAGTTTTCAAGCTCTGGGCAAAAATATGCAAATTTATTAACTTAACTAAAAACACAATAAAATATGAATCTTGTGAAATAAATTGGATATTGTGCGTACATACTTCCGCCAACGTATACTGCCTTTGTGGTTGTGTATTTGTCTTGTACACGATTTTATATTGATCTTTAATTAACCATCAATTGAAATGCAGCTCACAGCTCAATTAGTATCGAGGAGGGAAGTGTTTCACCTCCCGTCGACTAGGAGATCATTAGAGATGAATCACAAGCTCCGATTAGGGAAGGATGAGGACGAAAAGCGGCTGTGCCATTTGAAAGAAACCTTCGAAAATTTAGGGAAATCACGGAAAAGCTAAATCATGATGGCTGGACGCAGGTTCGAGCCGCCGTCTCTGAATGCGAGTCCAGTGTCCTAACCACTGCGCCAGCTCGCTCGGTCAGCTTAATTAATTGTGTACAAAACACCTGAGTATCTCAATGGATGAGCATCGCTGAGAGCTAAAATTTAAGTCATCGATCTCCTGTGTACCTTAAATAATATAGAAGTTATTAAAGGCGTGCTGAATTACGGTTACAAAAAACTTCTTGGTGCGCTATCCTCTCACATATTTTGATTATATCTTGTAACTGCTTACTGGCAGAATTGTGTTGCTCCCGTCTTTAACTTGACATACGTTCCTTCACTATATCTGTTACGGTTTGAGCCGGCCGAAGTGGCCGTGCGGTTAAAGGCGCTGCAATCTGGAACCGCAAGACCGCTACGGTCGCAGGTTCGAATCCTGCCTCGGGCATGGATGTTTGTGATGTCCTTAGGTTAGTTAGGTTTAACTAGTTCTAAGTTCTAGGGGACTAATGACCTCAGCAGTTGAGTCCCATAGCGCTCAGAGGCATTTGAACCATTTGTTACGGTTTGGCCGGCCGCCGTGGTCTAGCGGTTCTAGGCGCTCAGTCCGGAACCGCGCGACTGCTACGGTCGCAGGTTAGAATCCTGCCTCGGGCATGGATATGTGTGGGTCCTTAGGTTAGATAGGTTTAAGTAGTTCTAAGTTCTAGGGGACTGATGACCACAGATGTTAAGTCCCATAGTGCTCAGATCCATTTGAAGCATTTGTTACGGTTTGCACTGTAGATGTAGAAACACCCATAAGAACCATTGTCACTGGTGATCAAAATCATGCACAAGGCGTACGCTGGGAGCACTCAGCACAGACGCTTCGATCGGAGGACGCAATAGCGGGACTTCGATTCCAGGATCTGAGGGAGATTAGCCTTCGAGCAGGTGAATAACTTACAGCATTGCAGCCGCCACAACAGCCACTCACTACTACTAGTAACTCTCGAATACAGTGAGCAACAGCAGTGTAAGAGGCACGCGAAGACTTCGGTTTCAAGTTAGGACTTCCGCTTTTAAAACTGAAGTACTTTTATTAGCAATTGCATATTCAAAATGTGTTCAGTCAAGGTAGTAGGTGCATGCGTGATTCTTTCTGTTGTTCTTTCCTTCCTTCTTGATTAATAATCAGCAGTCTCTGAGCGGCTTCCACTAACTTAGTTGCTTCGCCATTCGTTGTGCTCATTGTAGCTAATTCATTCCAGATTCATTATTCTAACTTTTCAAAGGTGTTGATACCTTAATTCAGATACAACCCGTGTTGACATTTCTCTCTCACTGGTGCGCTTTGTGTTTAATATGAAATCTGTAAAGACTTGTAATCAACAGGACTTTATAGTGACCACTTGTTTTATTCAGTTGTTTACAGCAACCATGTTTAATGTATGCTGGAACCATCCATGTTTAATTAATTCAGTTCTCTGAGTTGTCCACTGTACAACACCTGTAACTGAATTCACGTGATCCTACGGGGACCGATCAGTTTATTGGTAAGGTCACCCGGTACATCTCATTATTACATCTAGATGGTATATCAACTGCTCACATTAATAATTGTTTCGCAAAACCATGGTAGCTGCATTTATATCCTATATGGAAATCATGCGTAAAAAGCGAAAAAGGCGATCATTATGAGATTATGTCACTCTTCCAACGTACAACGCATGAAAATACTCTGGTGTAGCTATGCCAGCTTGGGTGGCCGAGCGGTTCTAGGCGCTACAGTCTGGAACCGCGCGACCGCTACGGTCGCAGGTTGGAATCCTGCCTCGGGCATGGGTGTGTGTGATGTCCTTAGATTAGTCAGTTTTAAGTAGTTTTAAGTTCTAGGGGCCTGATGACCTCAGAAGTTGAGTCCCATAGTGATCAGAGCCATTTGAACCATTTTTGTAGCTATTTAAAATGACAATATACATGGTGTGATCAGAGATTTCAAATAAAATTTAGTGCATATCATCGAACTTGACAGCACGACTGTATCAAGAAAGAAGTCACCAGAGATCCGAGTATAATAGTTTCTGTTCATCTTTCTTGTTCTGCTTCTTTCTTAAGCGTCTCCCACCTCCCAGAACTTAAGTGGTCGATGGACACGATACCCGGACTAGGATATTTGAATTTCAAGTTAAAGGCTCTTGCTACCCCCACACCACGGTTTCGCCAAGACCAGCGTTCCCAACTCATGTGAATACATGGCTCGCTAGCGGACTGCTGAAGCAGCGTCGAAACTTTGATCGTCATTTTCTCGGAAGATACTGACTTTAGGCACTTAATCCAAAATAAGTGTCCCTTTATTTTCATCCTTCTTTTATCCTGACAAGTTTCGACTGTATCATAGTGACCTATGACGGGTTCCCCTTGTCAGCCGTGCATAACTGAAGAGTGCGAAGTGAAATAATAAACAAATTTACCCAAGGACGTACCAAGGCAGCAGGAGATGATATGCGAGATACAGTGTTGATTCTAATTTGTAACATTTATCGCTAATGACTTCGGCACAGTTAATGCTCCTTCCGTGACTGAAAAGAGTTATTGATGACAAAAATGAGCATAATGAGCACCTCAGTCACCTACTGAAACCGTTATTTTATGCTGAATCACTTCCAGTCAGGGAGAAGAACATTTTGAGCCCAAATCGGCCTACCAGTAATATCGCAAAAACATTTCCTCTAGAAAATCATCTGAAACATATAAAAAGTTATAGTTATTATCAGCTGAGGAGGTCCGAAGTTTCACAAGTATGATGCATAGGTTTAGTTGGAGTCATACGTATAATTATGGAAAAACAAGAGTGTCAAGCAAGGATTAAGGCCATGATGCTCATTATCGCCTAGTTTGTTCGAATGAAATCTTTAAATGTTCGAAGACGTGACAGAAGCTTTGACCGAAGGGACATGAGGTTAAAGTAAGATGAACCGAGAAATGTCAAAATTATTACAAACTAGTTTTATAAATTCAGAGGAAGAAACCGACAGTGACGAATTTTGCTGCTGGCTGAAGTTAGTTATGAAAATCCTTCAAGCTTCCTAGGCGAAACTGGTAATCTTCAGATTTCCTAGTTTGCAGCCGTTTTTCGAAAGTGGTCAAGTGTCCGCTAACCTAGAAACCGAGATCTTTATTGCACGCGCGAGAATATGACAATTACAAAAACTTATCGAAATGTCCTAGGAAAGTGGTAACGTCAAATTAGTTGCAAGTTCAGAAACCCAGAGTTAAAAACAACAGTGACTGTAGGGGCAAGTGAACACCGTTCCTTCCGAATATACGTCCTGTACCCGGGCTGAAATACGCCAGACAGTCTTGTATCGGTAACAGAAGAGAAGAGCAAACAACGCCAATATGTGAAATGATCATCCGAGGACATACAAAGTTGTTTGAAAATTTTTAGAATGAATTAAGTGACAGCTGAGGACTTGCTAGGATAAGTAATATAACACTTTGTAGAACCTGATTCCACATTCGTGTGTGAAAAACCACTATCAGCTTACTTCCCATTTAAGTGGTTAGTTGCTCTTATTCTCGGTAACAAAAAGGAACGCTCTTCGATTTGCTGACATAACCAGCCACACGTGAAGTAAAAACAGAAGAAGGCGAATTTGGGATTGGTACCGTCGAAAGTTCTGTACATCCAAAAATTTACGACAGTCTTGCCGCAAGTATAAATTTAAAATATCATCAGCGTTTATGTTGTTTTAAAATATTGGTAATGATGTAGCAATAACACTTCCGTTTTACTTAAATATCTGGAAAACTTAAATGTGTGAGTTAACCTATATTGACATTTGTATCCACATCTACTAAACTACCTAAGAGCGTTATACATTGCTTGAAATATCGTAATAAGAAGCTGCTTATAACATTTATAAGTATGCACCTTATGAGTATCATTTATTGGGCTCAAAACTCATGAACAGAAGTTTAGGTATTAATTTTGAACAACTGCAGTGATGACATCAGTATATTTGATCTGCTACGAAAGTTTGCTATACGATCAGATAGACACCGGATCTGCCGGCGCGGAGAACACAATAAGTACAATGTTGCAGCGCTGGTGTTGTTAACCGTTACTTACCGTTCATGAATTTGTTCCTTGAACATGAAGTCTTCCTGTTGATAAACGAGTGGAAAATGATCTTATCACCGAACCTTAGCCAGCCGCTGTGGCCGAGCGTTCTATTCGCTTCAGTCCGGAACCGCGCTGCTGCTACGGTCGAAAGTTCGAATCCTGCCACGGGTATGGATGTGTGTGATGTCCTTAGGTTAGTTAGGTTTAAGTAGTTCTAAGTTCTAGGGGACTGATGACATCAGATGTTAACTCCCGTAGTGCTCAGAGCCATTTGAACCATTTCGAACCGAAACTTAAGTTTATAGTGACTGACACCCTAGCGACGTAAACATTCATCGTACGATTGTAACTGACCATAAAGTGAAGTCCTCGCTACAAAATGTAAATCTGAGCTGAAGTGAAGCTAAATTCTAAGAACTCTGTGAGATCCGAGTTCTCACCGTTCTGTATTGGTGAACAGCATTGTCAGTAAGTACGCTAAAGTTGTCACTTTCAGGCGAATGTCGAAATTTTCCGTCGTGTACGTGCAGAACAACAAGCATATGGTAAATTTCAAAAGTGCAGAAGAGCCAGTACCAATAGACCCTTTGGGAACTGCCACCAAATGCAGTAAGTGAACTATTCAGTAGCGTAAGAAAGATAGACTGAGACGGCCTTCAAGGCATATGAAGCATTTGGAGCGTGGCAGAAGGAAGTAATAAATGAAAATTTTAAATCCGGTCTTAGTGTTTTTTCGTTCTTTTCGTTGCGCAGGTATGCGACATCGTGAAATACAGTCGAACTATTAACAAAAACGTGAACAGTTCAGATCATATTGAAAATACAGTTATTATCACAAATCCAGAATAATCCGATAGAGTTACCGGTAACTGAAAATTAAAAAGATATTAATTCTAGTATTTCATTTCTTGCTCCGATTTTTACCTTTATACTTCAAGAAAACCATTGCGCTCCCCATGGTGATATCCATCACAAAAGACATTCAAAGCATACAAATTCGGAGCACCACGAGCAACATACTAACAAGCAACCCCTTGATTGCGAGGTAGCTAAAGGCCAACGATATTTATGCATTCAGCGGCCTCCACATTGTCTACCATGCAGCTAAGTTAGCCGGCCATTGTGGACGAGCGATTCTAGGCGCTTCAGTCCGGAACCGCGCTGCTGCTACGGTCGCAGGTTCGAATCCTGCCTCGGGCATGGATGTGTGTGATATCCCTGGTTTAGTTAGGTTTAAGTAGTTATAAGTCTAGGGGACTGATGACCTCAGATGTTAAGTCCCATAGTGCTCAGAGCCTTTTGAACCAGCTAAGTTACTGACTACTAATGGCGGGACTGGAAGTATCCAAAGGTGAGCACAGCGTGAGACTGAAGCATAATTGAAGAGCAGACAAGTGATAGCGACAAACAAAGCAAACATTCCATTATATCTACAACAATAGTTGGTGAAATTGACATTTCGTCAGAAACGAACGCAAGGAATTACGCAGAGTGAGAAAGAAGTGGCACATGAAATATTAGCGTTACCTACCTTGCTATCCGGCGATAATTTCACGGCGATTTATGAATATAGAAAAAATTTCTTGAAAGATGGAGCCAGCAACTGATTATGGATCACGCCATATATTTCAGCTGCATCTCTTCTTCATGTGACTTCCTTTTGCTGTGCGATGGAAATAGGACACTGACGTAATCGGCGAATGCTATTCTTCACCTGCTGTAAGTTAACATGTAGGCGTGCACTTTGGCGGAAATAGTGGAGGGGATGGATTCGTATACGCTCGTCTGTGTGGACAATGTAAATGAGGAGTACAGTGATGACGATACGTGCTTAAAAGCGAAAGTGCTACTGAAACAGATGTCGAGCCATGCAGTTCATCATCGTTATCGCACAAGGAACCACAAATTCTGTCTCCAGTGAAACCTACTAAATGACAGTCGTTGCCCAAGGAGCGGATACTAAACATAATTACTTACGTGGAAGATCATCCACGGCAAGTAAAAGAATAATTAAGAACTGATTTCGAGTAAGTTCGCAGCAATACGACCGCGTAGTGCATAAGAAAAGCTACGGATCTTCACGGAGGACACTGCACACCTATTGTAAAAACTGATGTTTGTACGTTTGAAGGATGCCCGATGCAGTTTACAGGAGGTTCGTGCTAGTAACCTGCTACCATATGCACATCAAATATCGCGCAGCATAGATTGCAGTGATGTCGAGGGAAGCAGTAGATGGTTGAATAGCTTCAAACTGTCTTATAGAATTGTAAGACGTAAGATAACGAAATTTCAAACAAAGCGCCAGCCTTACGACGCACAATACACTGCGGAATCGGCCCGAAAGTTTGTAGATAAGATAAACAAATTTATTCTATCGTTCATTAAGAAATATGTTTTCGACTCCTGCCTCTCGGGATTTGAAAAGGAAATACATATGAAAGGAACCTTGGAAATTAGAGGCTCCAAGAGATCTACATGAAGATCAACTAACATTAGTGCTTTAACGCATTCGTATACAATTATACCCACAAGCTGATTGATAGTTAAGTTATTTATGTGCTGCGAGAGGTTGGAGGTGCCCTAGCCTCTACGATTCTTTCTCGTGTGCGTGATTTTGCAAAGGTAGTAGGGAACATTTACGCCACAGCAAGCAAGAGTGGGAAAATGGGCATAAGAGAAATACAACTATGGTTTGAGCCAATAGCTGGTCAAAATAATTTGCTTTTGCTTGGTTCCTGGTATGCGTATAAAAATCATACTCCCTTAGAGTGCGTGACATTGCAATTCATACCACATGGAGCTACTGGACAAATTCAGCCTCCAGGATGTTTGTTTTCTCCGTGCCTATAAAATATATTACCGCATTATCTGCAGCTACATTTTAAAGGATAGCCAGTTACACAGTAAGCGCCACGTCAGAATGTTTCGCTTTCGGTTGTACCCCATCGTATTCCATCAGTTCTCATACCCACACTAATATGGTTCTCATGGTCAGTCAATAGCAACTAATATTTTCCCGGTCACAGCTGTTTCCACAACACTTTCAAGCGAGTATTACTAAAGACTGAATATGCGACCTCGCACTCAAGGGATTCCTTTTAAGTCTCATATACCACAATCACATTTATTGTGAATCGAATTAGAAAAACAATCTCGTTAATGTAGCTAAGTACCTACCTTGCTATCCGGCGATAATTTCACGTCAATTTATGAATATAGAAAAAATTGAAACTTCCTGGCAGATTAAAACTGTGTGCCCGACCGAGACTCGAACTCGGTCCCGAGTTCGAGTCTCGGTCGGGCACACAGTTTTAATCTTCCAGGAAGTTTCATATCAGCGCTCACTCCGCTGCAGAGTGAAAATCTCATTTTGGATAGAAAAAATATTCTTGAAAGATGGAGCCAGCAACTGATTATGGATCACGCCATATACACTCCTCGAAATTGAAATAAGAACACCGTGAATTCATTGTCCCAGGAAGGGGAAACTTTATTGACACATTCCTGGGGTCAGAAACATCACATGATCACACTGACAGAACCACAGGCACATACACACAGGCAACAGAGCATGCACAATGTCGGCACTAGTACAGTGTATATCCACCTTTCGCAGCAATGCAGGCTGCTATTCTCCCATGGAGACGATCGTAGAGATGCTGGATGTAGTCCTATGGAACGGCTTGCCATGCCATTTCCACCTGGCGCCTCAGCTGGACCAGCGTTCGTGCTGGACGTGCAGACCGCGTGAGACGACGCTTCATCCAGTCCCAAACATGCTCAATGGGGGACAGATCCGGAGATCTTGCTGGCCAGGGTAGTTGACTTACACCTTCTAGAGCACGTTGGGTGGCACAGGATACATGCGGACGTGCATTGTCCTGTTGGAACAGCAAGTTCCCTTGCCGGTCTAGGAATGGTAGAACGATGGGTTCGATGACGGTTTGGATGTACCGTGCACTATTCAGTGTCCCCTCGACGATCACCAGTGGTGTACGGCCAGTGTAGGAGATCGCTCCCCACACCATGATGCCGGGTGTTGGCCCTGTGTGCCTCGGTAGTATGAGTCCTGATTGTGGCGCTCACCTGCACGGCGCCAAACACGCATACGACCATCATTGGCACCAAGGCAGAAGCGACTCTCATCGCTGAAGACGACAAGTCTCCATTCGTCCCTCCATTCACGCCTGTCGCGACACCACTGGAGGCGGGCTGCACGATGTTGGGGCGTGAGCGGAAGACGGCCTAACGGTGTGCGGGACCGTAGCCCAGCTTCATGGAGACGGTTGCGAATGGTCCTCGCCGATACCCCAGGAGCAACAGTGTCCCTAATTTGCTGGGAAGTGGCGGTGCGGTCCCCTACGGCACTGCGTAGGATCCTACGGTCTTGGCGTGCATCCGTGCGTCGCTGCGGTCCGGTCCCAGGTCGACGGGTACGTGCACCTTCCGCCGACCACTGGCGACAACATCGATGTACTGTGGAGACCTCACGCCCCACGTGTTGAGCAATTCGGCGGTACGTCCACCCGGCCTCCCGCATGCCCACTATACGCCCTCGCTCAAAGTCCGTCAACTGCACATACGGTTCACGTCCACGCTGTCGCGGCATGCTACCAGTGTTAAAGACTGCGATGGAGCTCCGTATGCCACGGCAAACTGGCTGACACTGACGGCGGCGGTGCACAAATGCTGCGCAGCTAGCGCCACTCGACGGCCAACACCGCGGTTCCTGGTGTGTCCGCTGTGCCGTGCGTGTGATCATTGCTTGTACAGCCCTCTCGCAGTGTCCGGAGCAAGTATGGTGGGTCTGACACACCGGTGTCAATGTGTTCTTTTTTCCATTTCCAGGAGTGTATTTCAACTGCATCCCTTCTACATGTGACTTCCTTTTGCTGTGCGATGGAAATAGAACACTGCCGTAATCGGCGAATGCCGTTCTTCACCTGCTGTAAGTTAACATGTAGGCGTGCACTTTGGCGGAAATAGTTTCAATGAAAACGTCGGTATTGTGTTTTCGTCGACAAACAGCTCATCGGTTTGCACACCCCCACGAATCAATAATGTTCCATTTTTATGTAAGGTTGCAAAACATTTTCCAAAAGCTAATGATAGGTTTCTTTTGTGAGCTCTTCCGACTTCGAGGCTTTTAGGTACCATCCTCGTGCCGTTCCATTATCTGTTTTAAGTCTTCGTGGAATCGAGGAACAAATTTTTGACTGATTTATTAGACACAAACTAAATGCTGTTCGTATCAGTATTGCAGAATGTGTAAATCTGCGTCAGTTGTAATGAAAAGAGCTGTTTAATTTTACTGTATTTCACAATGCCACAATAATATTGGTGTCACATATTTCTGCGACTATTAAAGAGAGATAAAGAACCACGTAACATCGGATTTGAACACGGGGCATAAAAATTAGAAACCGTGTTCCTGGCACCTGCGCTACGGATTCACTTGGATGTAGCCGAGGTGAGAACAGTTTTCAAATTATATCGAAAGTTTGATCGTCATTTTGTCGGAAGCTAACGAATGTTGGCGCCTAGGCAAAGCTAGGTGTCCCACTACTTTCACCCTTCTTTCACCATGCCAAGTTTCGACTACATCAGAGGGCTACCGATGGCGCGTTCCCTTGTGAGCTCGAGAAACGATTGATTTCTTGAAACCAGTAGATTGTAAATAATAATTACCATTTTATATGGTCCCGCTGAAACACGCAATGTACAACAGCATTTAAGAATTACCATTAAGCCCTTATGTGTAACCACATTATTATTTAACCGTAAAAAAGTGTTGTTACATTCTTCTTGAATTTTTCAGCATGGATAACTGCCTATTCAAGAATTTTCTGCGTAAATGTTTTACTAGAGCGCATTTCACACTGTATGGCAATGGCCTTCCAACAGTGGATACACCGGTTCCCTTGGGATCACCGAAGTTAAGCGCTGTCGGGCGTGGTCGGCTCTTGGATGGATGACCATCCAGGCCGCCATACGCTGTTGCCATTTTTCGGAGTGCACTCAGCCTCGTGATGCCAATTGAGGAGCTACTCGACCGAATAGTAGCGGCTTCGGTCAAGAATACCATCATAACGACCGGGAGAGCGGTGTGCTGACTCCACGCTCCTCTTATCCGCATTCTCCTTGAGGATGACACGGCGGTCGGATGGTCCCGGTAGGCCACTCGTGGCCTGAAGACGGAGTGCATTTCGCACTGTGTTACACCTCCTTCTCTCCGATCTATTACTGCCATTACCTAGCTTTTAGCTTTACTGCATGTTTCACAGAAATATACAGCTTGTCGGTTTAATTCGTTTAATATTTTTGTAGAAATTTCGCCTGCGTTTTTCCATATACGAATATATGACGGAATAGTTTTGAATTTCCATATTTGCTCTGAGTTGGGATATTTCTTCTTCAGAGTATTTTTACCACAAACTAACTCTTATTTATGGAGTCACTTCTCGAGAATACGCTAGAAGCAACACATTTGCTTAACGCTCGCAGGATTTATGGAAGTACTTTGACAATTAATGTCTAAGGATAGCAGATTAGTGCGGACTCATCTTCTTTAGAAGTAAGCTGGGTGCCATCGTCGACAACCTTTTCCGCGCGAAAATATGGTTAAAGTTGAGGAAAGAATACGGGCGTTATTAGCGAAATTTAAATCTGCTGCTCGAGGAGACTCAGAAACAAAGTGATTACGGTGTGCAGTTGGCGGGGCTGCTGCGCCGGCGCTAACGAGCCTCCGGTGACGGCCTCCGCCCATCCAGACGGCAATTATAAATAAAATGCGCCGCCAACTTGGGCCCTGAGACTTTAATTTCGCGAAATTCCTCATCAAAACCTTTTCTCATTCAATTATAATTAAGGGAAGAAAGTTTAGAAAGTTCTCGAAATTTTATTGTGATTTAGAACCGGCGATAAAATCGCCGACAGAGACCCCTCCCGTAATGCGACAAATGACAGACGAGGCTGGGGATAAGAAGTGGAGTGCTTTGGTAGAGAGGGTAGGTGGGTGATGCTAGCGAGTCGCGGGAGGGTTGGGGGGGGGGGGGGGGAGGGAAGGGGTCGGGCGGTAGAGGGCACAGGTCGGCCGGCGTGAAGTATCGGCAATACTCCTTGCAGCTGGTGGGTGGGGGTGGACGGAGATGGAGGGGAGGGGATGATGCTGCGGAGGCGGCGTCGGGCGAGCGAGAGTCGGTGAGTCGTGTCGCCGGGCGCCGTTATTGTCCGCGGGGATTTCCCGCCGTATTGTGTACACTGTACACTGGCCGCGCAGGGATTTCGCCACGCGCGCCGCAAAGCCACTGCCGAGACGTTTCCAACCTTCAATTGATTTTTTTTCTCCCTTTCTTCTCTCTCGCTTGTGGACGGGCGGATCAAGGACGTGCTTACCGCCTGTATCGTCTCCTGGTCCCTCGTAGCTGCTCCCGATTTCACAACACCGCATTATGCCGTAGTGCAGGGTTCTCACTCGCTTCCGTAGAAGAGTGTCTCAAACGTAGTTAGAAGAAAGTGTTATGGAATAAGACGTAATTTTCTTTTTGCAGGATGCCTTGTTTGAATGTTTCCTTTCTCTAACGCGACAGCAAAGATGGGTATTACTTGTAATTTAGTCTCCTTTAGACCCAGTGCTGCTACATAAGAATGCGCGGAAAACAGGAACGTGTGCATTGAACTACAATGTGTTCTGTCACTAAAACTTGTGGTTGTCGATCCGTTACACAAAAATGAAGTAAAGAGTCAACTAAAGGACTGCCAATTACAATAAATTTCCACAAAGATTTCTTTCTCTAGTGTAACTGCACAGGTTTTCCGGTGCAATAATTTATTGTGCGGGGTGTATGAAAAGATTCGTCTGAATGAAGATAGAAATTTGTAATGATTTTCTTCATATACGCATAAGAGCATAAAATTTTAATTTTCAAATGGACCATCCGGTTTTGCAAAGGTATAATTTCCATGCACGCATACCTACCTTTAAGTGTTGCGCTTAGGATCTAAGTTTTCATATACCTATCACAAATGTTCAATCTGCTGTCCACCGCAAACACAACAAACATACAGACGATAGTCAAACTTGTGCCATTCTTCACTGAGGTACGTTCCACATCTGCAACTAAATGGGAGAGTTTATTTTTTGCCATATATGTTTAGCTTCTCTCATTTATGAAGCATCTTCGATTGTCTATAATACATAGTTATTTTCATACAAATAACAAATGTATTATATAGTAGTTACTTTATGTTAATATATTACATTTTGTCATGTTTTTCATATTAGAAACAACTACTGTAGCACAAATTTCGCGAGGTTAAATTGTCGTTTGGGGCTACTTTCGATTTCCGATGTAAGTAACACCAAACGATAATTTAACGTCATAAAATTTGTGCTGCAAAATTTGTGTCTAATACGAAAAACGTGGGAAATTGTAACATAGTAGCCGGCCGGTGTGGCCTTGCGGTTCTAGGCGCTTCAGTCTGGAACCGCGTGACCGCTACGGTTGCAGGTTAGAATCCTGCCTCGGGCATGGATGTGTGTGATGTCCTTAGATTAGTTAGGTTGAAGTAGTTCTAAGTTCTAGGCGACTGAGGACCACCGATGTTAAGTCCCATAGTGCTCATAGCCATTTGAACCATTTGTGACATAGTAACATAGCGTAATTACTACTTTGTACACATATAATATTTATAAAAACAATCATGTATTAGAGGCCGCTGAAGACGCTTCACAAATAAAAGAAGCGAAACGTGTATGGCAAAAAACAAGCTGACTCTTACTTACTTGTACAGACGGAAAATATCGCCATACATTTTGAACCAAGTAAGAAACGATGGAAAATGGAAAAAGTGACAGTTGTGCCATACTGTTGAGACGATATGTCATGGCAGTTCACTCAAAGTCGTTGCGAAATAAGGCGTATAGATTTCGTGTTTCGCAAACTACTAGAGATAATATACAACGTACTGTGGAATGAGGATACTTTGGTCTGAACTGACATGCAAGTGCTAGTGCGGTGGTACTGCTTCCCGCTGAAGTATATTTTCGGCATGTTATCCAACTGTAATATGAGGGTTGACTGAAAAGTAATGCCCCCACCTTCGTAACTCTTCAAAGTTGGGAGCATTGGTATGCGGCAGGTACTGGCTTGTTCTGTAGCCTTTTCTCCATAGCTCCAGGGGCGGGAAGCCTTAGCATTGAACGATTGTGTTGTTACAGAGCAAAGTACGGAACCTTGCGCAGACGGTCGGTCAATGCGATTTAAGCTATGTGCAGTCATTGAATTCTTGACAGCAGAATGAGATTCATCAGAGGGTGAAAGCAGTTTATGGTGATTGTGTTGATGTGAGTACTGTTCGTCGTTGGGTGATTAAGTTTAAAGATGTTGAGGCGGGAACATCTGACCTGCGTGAAAAGCAAAGAGCTGGACGTCCTGTGACAGCAACCGCCGAGTTTCACAAGTAAAATGTTGACAGATTGATTCAGGACGATCATCTTATCACTCAGAGATAAATTGCAAGCACAATTGGCATTTCAGAAGAATGTGTGGTTCACATTATTGCTTTACTTGGCTATCGGAAGAACTGTGCACGCTGGGCATCCCGGACGCTAACTCCTGAAATGAAAGCGTACAGACTTGAAATTTACCAGGAACTCTTCTCGCGTTACAAGAATGAAGGTGACGCCTTTCTCCATTTTGCTTTCGTTCTCTGATGAATCTCCTTTTGGGCGACACCTTCTGCTGTCAAGAACTCAATGACGGCACGTTGCTTACCCGCATTGACCGACCGTCTGCGCAGGGTACCATACTTTACGCTGTGATAACACAACCGTTCAATGCTAAGGCTTCCCGCCAACTGGAGCTGTATATAAGAAGCTACGGAACAAGCCAGTATTTGCCGTATACCAATGGTGCCAACTGTTGAAGAGTTACGAAGGTGGAGGCATTACTTTTTAGTCAACCCTCGTATAGGCCCGATCTACATTTACATCATCCCTGTACGTGACTCTTGCGACCGTCTTTTCCCCATACAGAAGAATAAAGTCCTTCTCAGGAAAATGTGTAAAATACTTTTTCATAGTCGACTATGGTTTGTGTCTGCTATTCGGTAGATATTCTTACATTTTGGTCGTTCACTTTGCCACTTGACCATAACGGAGCGTCATCAGAGAACACTAGACATATTTGGAAATTTAAGATAAATCTCATTCATTTTCCCTCTCAGTTGCACATTTTTAATTAGACTACATGTTTCGATCACTTCAGACCATCTTCAGACCGAAAAACATGTAGAGTTTACCTAAAAAGTTTCGTCAGAACCATGTTCAGGGTACTGTGTGTGCAACTGTCGGCACTGAGAGAACGAGAGAGAAGCAGAAAGAAAGAGGGGAGGGGGGAAAAGAGTAAGGCTGGTTAGGGGAGGCGGAAGGAAACAAGAAGGAGTTAGTGGTTACATCAACAAGAGGGGGCGAGCTAAAATTATAGAATGTATAATTATGTAAGAATTCTCGTGGGAATATTACCAGTGTAAAACAAGTGATATGGAAAATATTTTTTTTCTTTGAGTCATCGGTCTTCTGAGTGGTTTAATGCTGTCAGTAACGAATTACTCTCCTGTGCCAAGCGCTTTATCTCAGAGTAGCACTTGCAACCTATCAACCTATGTCCTCAATTATTTGCTGGATGTGTTCGAGACTGTCATCCTCTACAGTTTTTGCCGTATACACCTCCCTCTAGTGCCAAGAAATTCACTGACGCCTTTAACAGATGTCCAATCATCCTGTCCCTTCTCGTGTTTTCCACATATTTCTTTCCTCTACGATTCTGCAAAGAACCTCCTCATTCCTTAACTTGTCAGCCCATCTAATTTTCAACATTCGTCTGTAGCACCACATCTCAAATATTTCGATTCTCTTCGGTTCCGCTTTTCCCACAGTCCATATTACACTACCATACAATGCAGTGCTCCAGACGTACATTCTCAGAAATGTCTTCCTCAGTCTAACGCCTATGTTTCATACTTGTCGACTTCCTTGGATCAGGAACGTCCTTTCTTCCAGTGCTAGTCTGCTTTTGATGTCCTCCTTACTCCGTCCATCATTGGTTGTTTTGCTGCCTACATAGCAGAATTTCTTAACTTCATCTCCTTCGTGACCATCAATCCTGATATTAAGTTTCTCGCTATTATCATTTTTGCTACTTCTCATTATTTTAGTCTTCCTTCGATTTACTCTCAGTCCATATTCTGTACTCATTACATTGTTCATACCATTCAGAGTATCATGTAATTCTTCTCCACTTTCATTCAGGACAGCAATGTCACCAGCGAATCTCACCATTGATATCCTTTCACCTTGAATTTTAATTCCACTCCTCAGACTTTCTTTTCATTCCAGCATTGCTTCTTCGATGTATAGATTGAAGAGGAGAGGGAAGAGACTACATAACTGTATTACACCTTTTTTAATCCGAGCGATTCGTTCTTGGTCGTCCATTCTTATTATTCCCTCTTTGGTTTTGTACCTATTGTATATAACCCGTCTCTCTTGTAGCTTACCCCTATTTTTTATTTCGAACATTTTGCGTTTTGCATTGTCGAACGATTTTCCAGGTGGACAAATCCTATGAACGTGCCTTGGCTTTTCTTTTATCTTGCTTCTATTATCAACCGCAATGTCAGAAATGCATCTAGCACATCCTCAATTTTCTTTTCCATTCTGCTGTATAGTATTCTTGTCAGCAACTTGGATGCATGAGCTGTTAATTGATTCTGCGATGAATCACGCACTTATCAGCTCTTGCAGTCTTCGGAATTGTGTGGATGATATTTTTCCGAAATTCATATGGTATTTCGCCAGACTCACACATACTAAACACCAACGTGAATAGTCGTTTTGTTACCACATCCCCCAATAATTATATAAATTCAGATGGAATGTCATCTATCCCTTCTGCCTTATTTGATCGTAAGTCTTCCAAGGCTCTCTTAAATTATGATTCTAATACCAGATCCCCTATCTCTTCTTAATGGAGTTCTGTTTCTTATTCTGTCACATGAGACAAATATTTCCCCTCACAGAGGCCTTCAATGTACTCTTCCCACCTTTTTGTTTTCTCCTCTGGGTTTAACAGTGGTATTACCACTGCACTCTTAATGTTACCACCCGAACATTTCTGTATGTCCTTCTTTCATCGATCAGCTGAAGTATTTCTTCTGTTTGGTTTCTTCTTAGTTTCCTTCTTCGTGCCTATGTTCTTCTTTCCAACTTCTGTGATTTCCCTTTTTGGAGATGTCCATTTCTCTGTAGATGTATCGCCCACTGTGCTATTCATTATTGCTGTATCTATATCTCTAGAGAACTTCAAGCGTATCTCGTCATTCCTTAGTACTACTTGCATATTGATTCTTCCTAATTAATGTCTTGAACTTCTGTCTACTCTTCATTACTACTACATTGTGATCTTAGTCTATATTTGCTCCTGGGTACGCCTTACAATCCAGCAACTGATTTCGGTATCTCTGTCTGACTGTGGTGTAATCTAACTGAAATATTCCCATATCACCCGGTCTTTTCCATGTTTACCTCCTTCTTTTGTGATTCTTGTACAGAGTATTCGCTATTACTGTAAGTAGGCTGTTTATGTTTTCTTTATGTAAGTAGGCTGTTTAGGTTCTTATTGGCAACGTTACGTAGCGCTTAATATGAAAATCACTGGCTGTGCTGTGTGCAGTCTGTGGCTGCTTTTCATTGTTGTAATACTCGCCATTGTAGTGTTAGGCAGCTGGCTGTGAACAGCGCGTAGCGTTGCGCAGTTGGAGGTGAGCCGCCAGCAGTGGTGGATGTGGGGAGAGAGATGGCGGAGGTTTGTAATTTGTCATGAACTGATATATATATTATAACTTGTGATGATATTAAGGTAAATACAATGTTTGTTCTCTATTAATATCTTTCATTTGCTAACTATCCCTAGCAGTAGTTAGTGCCTTCAGTAGTTTGAATCTTTTATTTAGCTGGCAGTAGTGGCGCTCGCTGTATTGCAGTAGCTTGAGTAGCGAAGATTTTTGTGAGGTAAGTGATTTGTGAAAGGTATAGGTTAATGTTAGTCAGGGCCATTCTTTTGCAGGGATCTTTGATAGTCAGATTGCGTTGCGCTAAAAATATTTTATGTCAGTTTAAGCACAGTCCTGTATAATTGTTCAAAGGGGAAGTTTCATATGTCGACCCTTAGCCGAGGATACCTCACTGGAATCTTCTGATTTTTTTTTCTTGTAGTTTGTGTAATTAGTGTAGATTTTGTTTATTGCTAGTGCGTAATTGTAGAGAAAATCTCCTTTGTAGTTGCAGTCTTTCATTGTTGTACAGTAAAACAGTTGTGGCATGCATGTAGATTTGCACCAAGTATTTCGCAGCTGCAATTAACTAGATATTATTTTCAGTGCTATGTTAATGTGTTCCCCTATTTTTGCTCTTCAAATTGTGTTCTTCTGTGTTGTCGTGTGAAATACTGTGACAATAATGGCGTGTGAAAAACGTAACACTAGGCTCCAAAGTAAACTGAGAAATAATAGTGACGACGAGCGTGGCTTATCAGCACCACTGTGTAGTGAATTAACAGACGTTCCAAGTAATAATTTGGTAACTGTGCATAGGGAAACGGAGCGGGCGGTAAATAATGGTGTAGACAGTGAAACAGGTAGTGAACAGGGAAGCATTATCGATCGATCGGTCGGCAACAGCTCGCCTCAGGAATCCGAAATGACAGGAAATAATCTCGCAAATACTGTAGATTCAGGTTTTGGATCCTCACCGTTTTCTCAAATAAGTCAAGACACATTTTCCGCTTGTCAAAATATGAATGTTGCCGGTGCAAATTCACTGCCGAAAAGCGCTGAGGAACATGTTCCAGACACCAGTGCATTGTTATTACAATTAATACAGCAAATGGGACAAACACAGCAAAAGCTTCAAAAGTTAGACACAATGGAACAAAATCTTCGAAAGTTAGATACAGTGGAACAAAATCTTAAAGAGTTAGACACAATGGAACAAAATCTTCAAAAGTTAGACACCACACTTGAACAAACACGTGAAGATTTAACTACTGAGTTACATAACATTGAATCGAAATGTCAAAAAGTCTGTAATGACGTAAAAACACAAATTTGTGAGCATTTTCAACCAATTTTTTCGCGGTATGAAAATGCATTACAGAATCACGAAGCAGCCATAAAAGAACTGCAAGCCATTGTTCATGAAAATCATGAGACCTTGTGGGCTAAAATTGACTCAGTTGCATCTACTGATTCGGTTACGCAACTTGCAATAACTCAGGAAAACTTAAAGGATACAGTAGATTCGATTTCAACACGAATGGACACTCTGAAACTTGGTTCAGAAAAACACACTGAGGAAATGTGTTCACTATCGGAGAAAGTAGCCGAACTTTCGGATCAGGTCACTAACTTATCTACAAAGGTAGATGATGATCTGAATGACACAAGACCTGTAGCCTTCACTGACACAGAAGAGTATGAACAAATTAGAAAATTCAAACAGAATCAAAATCAAATCAATACACAGTACAAAAGAGAAATCCGGGAAGTACAAGATCAGCTGACACAGGTAATACAAGAATTACGTATTTCAGAGGATACTCGCGCCCCAATACGGGAAGAGGGACACAGAAATACGGAACAGCCACAAAATAATAACACAGGGCATTTCGGAAGTTATGAAAGAAATTGGCAATGTGCACCGAATTTTGATATGGAACGGCCGACACGACCTAACAATGACCGATATGCGACTCGCCGACATGATGATTTTGACTATAAGCTGTTCATTACTACACGTAAATTCAAAACATTTAAGAATTCTGGCAACGACATTCATCCACAAGCATGGCTCCATCAATTCTCTCATTGTTTTCCTCCCAACTGCTCGTTAGAACACAGATTAGAATTTATGTGTGGCTACTTGGAGAATGAACCAGCTGTAAGAATGCGATCGGTAATTCACGATTGCCACAGTGAAGGAGAGTTTTACCATGCCTTCCTCTCAGCGTATTGGTCTCAAGCCACACAAGACCGAGTAAAACATAGCATCATAATGATGAAACGTTTCGAACAATCTGAATTTTCCAGTCTTATGAAATATTTTGAAGACATGTTGCATAAGAATCAATATCTTTCAAACCCATACAGCCCCTCAGAACTCATCTGCATTTGCTTAATCAAACTGCCTGAACATTTACGACATATTATTTTAGCAGGACGTTGCAAAGACGACATTGAAGCTTTTCAGGGACTGTTACAAGAATTAGAAATTGACGCAGACAGTCGCGGGATGCGAAAACAGGAAAACAAACACTACAGGTCACATCCGTCACAATTCTGTGACGACAGAAATAATAACTAGACCCGACAAGCCTATTCTTACAACGTAAATCGTGACCAAAACAGACACCACCCGTATGACTACTGTTGGCAGAGCAGTAATAATTACAGGGAAAGATCACCTCTCCGCGGTAATGACTATCACAGAGACTATCAGAGAAACAGGCAATATGGGAACCAAAATAATTATTATCAAGGGAGACAGAATAACTTCAGATGCAACGGTCCAGCGCGCAGTTACGATTCAGGGAGAAATTCTCCACCACTTAACTGACAAGAAAGAAACTACAGGAACTACCGACATGACGACAGACGATATATTCGTAACGACAGACCTGAATTGCATCAGAACTGGCGGGATTCAAACAGGGCAGGGCCTTCTCGTCAGAGTGAATTTGTAGAAGTTAGGTCTCCTAATCCCAATAACGGCGCGCGCCAACAAAGAGACAGACAATGACTCGCACAGCAGGCAGCCGCGTGCGCCCGCTGGCTCCGAGAAAAATAACATAAGACGCTAGCCTGGAGAAAATTTTTAGCATTCTTTACCGATGTATACAACATGATAATTGCTTTGAAGTTGAAACTCTGTGCACTAGAAAGAGTAAAGGTTTACACCACATTTCACATGTAAAACCGTTTATTGAAAGATAATCTGCTTTTTAACTTTGTCTTTGCCATATAACTTTTCCCTTTACATTACTAGTATGCTGTGTTAGACTTAAGAAACTGCTAACATGTAACAATGTTTGAAGTGAAATATCCAGTCAAGAACCGAGAGAACTTATTTAAACAGAAATTACGAATGCATTGTTATTGCGAACAGACGACACAGTGTAATTGTGTGTGTACATTCTTGCTTGTTAGTTGCACGATTAGAACATTTACCAGTACTGCTAATGAGATTTTAATGCAACATTTTGGTTTACTTGAAAATACATTTGGGATTTAAAGTACTTTCTGTGAGATTAAAGATGACTTAGTATTTGGTTTCTTTGACAGCTACACGGCTATATTACGACACTACTAATGTGTGACATAATTTACATTGTTGCTTTTGCGGTGTATCTGTTTTATATCTGCACAGTTTTCTGAATTCTTCTAGGAAGAAAAACATGTTTTAGTAGTAACTTTTGTGGTATAACAACAATGAGACAGCCTTTTTCGTGGCATAACAATGCGTTACTGTACAGTACTTTCTTCATCACGCCAATAAGCATAATAACTACGATATCTATACGCAAAGCATTTCACTTTTGTTTATCATGAGGTAAGTACATTGACTTCTGCAGAACTTAGCTTTCGGAGGACGATAAGTACGACACTTCCACAGAATTATCTTAC
This sequence comes from Schistocerca serialis cubense, assembly GCF_023864345.2. Lineage (NCBI taxonomy): Eukaryota > Metazoa > Arthropoda > Insecta > Orthoptera > Acrididae > Schistocerca > Schistocerca serialis. Next base: position 338,394,732 of record NC_064638.1, read on the forward strand.
AGCAAGACGCACATTTAGCGCTACAGGACACGCATTTGAGTGATTAATTTTGTACTTAAAACATTTATTTTTAAAGATATTTGGAGTACAATGATACAAAGGTTTTCAGTGATACATTTCATTTCATTGCTGTAATCTGTAACACCTGAGGGTATAATTACATTAATCCTCAGGGGGGTACACGCTTACTTTGTGTACCATGCGTGTGGCAACCACAAGGAACCCTAGCTAATATGGTATTTGCTTATACAACTTTACACATCGGTACCATACTTCTCTAACACACAAATTACATAGCTATCTAAACTTTTTTTTATTACATCAGTGACAGATGTCTACGCAATTACACAGTTGGATAACTTCACACTTATGAAATTGTATTTTGTCTGTACTTTGTGAAATGCTCATATTTTTTCGGAACCATTGTGATACTATGAGAGCTTTGAATGATATATTTGGTAAGGGAGCATGATTTTAAAGTACGTTTGAGGTAGATGACACTATTGAAATGAGCAGAGAATTTTTTTCAGGTTTTGAAATTATTGCAGAAAGCTACGACATTTTTGAGATTTGATTGAGGTGTTATGATGTTATTATTATGACGACGATGTGTACTATGCTGTTGAGATATGTTTATCATCAATAAGATGATGCTACCGTATATGAGGAATAAGAAGTATGTTGGAAACCAAGAATCGTACTTTAAGAGTTATGAAATGTGCGTAAATGCGTGACTGTATCACAATGCTGACGAATATTTTATTTGGACACTTATATTTATAGGATTTTCTTTCTACAGATTTGCAACGCTAATTCTTGACCTGTGAAATATTTTTATGTGAGACTGTCACTGTAGCGGAAACTGGTGTCGTAAATATTTCCGTAAGAAAGTTAAGTGACCACCTGCACGTAATGCGTTGTGGGCACGCAGCTGTGTCAAACACCTGGAAAACAAGCCATTAGGGTGTGCCTTTCCGGAAGCACAGGTAGAAAAAAAAAGGAAAAAAGGCAGGCCTTTATCCTCGCCATTGACATTCCTTTAGAGAAAATATTGCAAATGCGACACCCTCATTACTTCCATTAACCTTGCTATTGACATTCCTTTGTAGAAAGCATCGCAAATATTACACGCTCATTACCTGAAAACATATGATTACTCGTACTTTGTGCTAATTACTGCAATGCTTATGAATTGATGGGAAATATTCATACATCTGCACGCCTGATTATGACAAGTGTCTTTCTATGAGAGTTGAGAGCTACTGACTTACGAAATGCCACATGACTATTGAATGATGTTTTTATGCTTTGGTTTGCGTAATTGCTTATTTCATTTGACATCTGTTTTTCAGCTGTGTTGCAGCATTGGTTTCATAAAATAAAATTAAATGCATTTGCTAATGTGAACACTTTCTGTCAACAGATCTATTAAATAATAATTTTGTGATCCACATTCTTCAAAAAAGGAGCACTTGGAAAGGAAAGAACAATAAGAAGGGACTAGTAACAGTAACTGCATACATAATATTCTTTTCAAGTACATGGTAATATTTTTTTTACAATAAGTTGTTGTGGTGCACCACTTTAATTACTTAGACATTAAGATGTGATTATACATTTCCCTTATCTGCATTGTTATCTTTAGTGTACTATTTTTTCTGCTTGAGCTATGACATGTTTAGATATAAGCTGCTGTTTGCCAGGCATAGTGCTACTGAACTTTAATTTGTGTTACTCTGCTAAGCCAGATCTATTTTTTGTTTGCTGCGCATTGCCTCATATTAGTTGTAATGTTGAATTGCTTGGTAATTTAGATTTACTGTAGCTTGCTTTGCGATTTTCCATTTTTTTTCATTGCTGTTTATACTAATTGTTTTATGTGCTGCTGCATTGCCTCGTCCCTTAGTTTAGCATCTGAGCTCAGTAGATTTAAGTTAGCTTAAGAGGGGGTAGACTATATAAGAAACTGACTATGGAGAATAGGTAAAGAATGCATTGAGAAGTTATACAAAAAAAAAAGTACAGAAAACAGGTTTAGGTAGGATTTTCTTGGAAATAAATGTTGAGGTGAGAAATGTGTGAACATATAAATACAGAAAGCATGCTTAGATAGAATTTTTTTGGTGGAAACAAAGGATGAAATAAGAGGAAAGATATATGAAGTTTTGGGTTGGACTGCAGTACCAAATGTTACACTGAAAACGAACCCTATCCTTTCCTATTGGTGTTATCCCACTATGTGTTTGTGTACCCTTGTGTAGTTGTTTTCTTCCTGTCTCTGTGTAGTTTCATAGAATTTTTTCCTCTTTTAATATTAAGCTACATTCACTATGATGAGGAATACTGTTATCCTCAAATATAATGGGCATTAATAATATGTTATTTACTTTGTAAAGATGTTAGACATTATTCATTCTGTTTAAATGCTCATGTGTGAAGTTGATGTTTTGCAAGTTATTCTGATCTTCTATGTATGTATTCATGTCATAATTCCTGTAACACTGACGTATATGTCTGTTTCTATTCTTTTGTAAAGCCTGTACTACAAATGTTATCTATATTGTTATGTTTTTAATTATGTATTTTGTACCTTTATTGTATTCTTATGTTATAAAATTGTAATTGTCACCAGTTCATGATATTATTAACTTGTTAGTTACATTTCACTGCACACGTTTCTGTTGGTCATAGTATATGGACAATATGGGAGAAGTTGGGACTGTTAGTGTTTGCACGTGTGTTAATAATTCAGCAAGGGACTGGATAACAGCATTGCTGGTTCTAAAGACAATTCCAAAAACTTTGTGAGTGCACAAGTGGTGGTTATGGACTTGCTGTATTATCCGCAAGACTCTTCAATGGTGATTGTGCACCTGCACAGTCACAACAGATGGCTGCTGGGTATCTCTACAAGGACTACAGTGGGTCTGCATCTTTGGTGGCCCACCACTACCGTAATCTCTACAAGGACTACAGTGGGTCTGCATCTTTGGTGGCCCACCAACACCATACTCTCTACCAGGACTACAGTGGGTCTACTTTGTGATGACCTACCTACCAATATTCTTCAAAACGTCGAATGACTCTGCTGTGGGTTTGCTCTGTTGTGACCCAATACTTGTCTGCATGTCGAGTGTCAGCACTGTCTTTCCGTTGGAAGGACAACACTACTTCTTCAAGACTGCATGGAAATCCACTACTTCCGTGTGCATTTTCTTCTACTGCTCAGACTTTGAGAAAAACACTATATTTTACCGTAATGAATGATCAGGACTGTCTTTATGGACTGTGACAAAATTTTAGCTTTTGACCAACGTTGTATCAATAAGTGTGTGCATTTGATATCTTTGTTATTGTAATTATGAAAAATTTTTTCAAATCTGTATTGGGCACTGCCCAAACCAATTTGTAAAAATTTTTTGTGGGGAGCATGGGGGCTATGTAAGTAGGCTGTTTATGTTTTCTTTATGTAAGTAGGCTGTTTAGGTTCTTATTGGCAACGTTACGTAGCGCTTAATATGAAAATCACTGGCTGTGCTGTGTGCAGTCTGTGGCTGCTTTTCATTATTGTAATACTCGCCATTGTAGTGTTAGGCAGCTGGCTGTGAACAGCGCGTAGCGTTGCGCAGTTGGAGGTGAGCCGCCAGCAGTGGTGGATGTGGGGAGAGAGATGGCGGAGGTTTGTAATTTGTCATGAACTGACATATATATTATGACTTGTGATGATATTAAGGTAAATGCATTGTTTGTTCTCTATTAATATCTTTCATTTGCTAACTATCCCTAGCAGTAGTTAGTGCCTTCAGTAGTTTGAATCTTTTATTTAGCTGGCAGTAGTGGCGCTCGCTGTATTGCAGTAGCTTGAGTAGCGAAGATTTTTGTGAGGTAAGTGATTTGTGAAAGGTATAGGTTAATGTTAGTCAGGGCCATTCTTTTGCAGGGATCTTTGATAGTCAGATTGCGTTGCGCTAAAATTATTTTATGTCAGTTTAAGCACAGTCATGTATAAATTGTTCAAAGGGGAAGTTTCATTACTAGCTGAAATTTATTACAGAACTCAAATGGTCTTTCTCCTCTTTTACGCCTTGTCCCAAGCCCAAATCCTCCCGTAGCTTTTTCTTCTACTCCTTCCCTTGCACTGCATTACAGTTATCCATTGCTATTAGATTTTCATCTCCCTTTATGATCTGTATTAGTCTTTCAGTATTCTCAATCACTTTCTCTATCTCTACATCTTCAGCTTGAGACGTCGGCGTGTATACCTGAACTATCTTCGTCGATGGTGTTGTGCTTTCGATTCTGACAAGAACAATCCTATCACCGAACTGTTCACTGTAACACACTATTTGCCCCTACCTTTGTATTCATAACAAATCCTACTCTGGTTATACCATTTTCTGCAGCTATTGATATTACCCTGCACTCATCTGACCAGAAATCCGTGTCTTCTTTCCATTTCACTTCACTGAGCCTTACTATATCTAGTTTGAAACTTTGCATTTCCCTTTTCAGATATTCTAGGTTCCTTGCCACATTCAAGCATCTGACATTCCACGTCCGCCTTCTTTGAGAAGGCCGTTGGCAGAATGAGGGTGACTTCTCAAGCCGGAAGTCTTCAGCCGTCAATGCTGAATATTAATCAAAATTTAAGTGGTATCGTGCTTGGAACCCGGGACGGATGATGTTTTAATGACTAACGTAGGACGCTATCCTTTCTTTCTTTAAAAAATCTCATTTTATTCGTTATTGTTGTTTGCATTTGCTCGGCGTGGACGTTCTTTGACATCCGCTGAAGTTTATCGTTGGTGCATTCACTCAGTTTTTTTTATTACAGAGGGCAGCTAACCCTGTGACCGAACACGCCGTGCTACCGCGCCGGCGGGCCCTAGACCACCGGTCCTTTAATGTTAATGACATATAATAGTGAAATTCTAAATCTGAACGAGGAAGGATTGAGAGGCATGGGGCTGGGGGAGGGGTAGGGATAGATAGTAGCAGGGATGCTATAGGTTTAACAAAAGTGGACCTCGCACTAAAATTGCAATAGGTCAGTTATGTAAACAGCTTACCGAATTAGTATCTTAAGATATTCAAAGTGTGAAACTTTGAACGAATGGAGTCATAAGGTGTTATTGTAAAAGTAAGAAAATCAAAACTGTATTATTTTTTTCACCAAAATATTAAATCATAGGCAGAGATCTATGGATATGTAAATAGTGAAAAACATGAACATCGTAAAATAACAGCAGTGGCATTATGTAGAGGATCTAGAAGTGCATAGAATGAATAAATATTACAAATTTTAATAACATTGCAAGTTTAATACTGTAAAAAGTATAAAACAATAGATTAAGAAAGTGAAGATATGTGAAGCAACTTAAGTTATAGGGAACAGTGTGTGGCACTTATGGTTAATTGCATTCGCTTCTGCTTGGTGGCGTTGTACGGTTTTGCGGTATGCAAGGGAGCCAGTCTGCTGATTGGAAGGTGTGTTAGCCGATGCGCTGCCGCTGTCTGTTCTCGGTAAGTCGGGCTGCTGATTATACGTGCTCTGCGGTGAGGTGGACAGTTGGAAGAAGCTTTCAGTGTTTCTAATAAATGCACTGTTACAAAATCGTTGTGCTGATTTAATTTTTTGCCAGGCTCCTGTACAAGGTGCGTAAAAATTCTCAATTTCTACCAACATTGTCAGGAGGTGTCTCTTAGGCCCATGGTGCAGCACTTCCAAATGTATATTTATAGCTGCAACAGCATGCTTTGATGTTGTCAGAAACTCACCAAACACTGTTTTATTAGTATGAATTGAAGCTTGTTCTTTGAAGCATATTTCAGTTCTCCTGCCTCATCAGAGAAAGACGTTTTAGGAATGTGGGATGTGCGGTCGTCTTGTGCAGGATTCCAACGACTTTTCTGTGGCCACTTGGAAGGCCGTGGCGTTATCTGCCAGACCTGTCTCTGCACCTTGTACCTTAGCACCCATTTTCTATTTTATTCCTCCATACTCTAACCTCTTATCGTAGGTCTCATTACAGTGGTGTATATCCAGTAGATACTCCTGGGGCTTAAACGCAAATTTTCACGACAGGTCGTTCTGATGTTCATAAGAGAAACTTGTGCCCTGGGCCCAGGGCCATGATACTTTCACATCCGTGTTATTCCTAGATACTTTATTACCGCCTCTACTGGCGGAGTTTCGTCGAAAAGTATGAAATTCCATAATGTCTACTGGATATGCTTCCTTGTAAATGGTATTACTTTGACACCACGTTCATGATCTAGCCACATCAATTAGTTGCTCTCATCTACACTCTCCAGTGTCACCTGTCAAAAGCCTGAATAGCCACCTTCTGCGGTACGTACCGCTGGGTGACAAGCGGGAAAGTACTAACAGGGATGTGGAGCCATGCCAACAGCAGTGCAGTGACCAGCTACACTAGCTTTCTCGTTTGAGGGTCCATGGTGTGGACAATTCCATTGAGGTGATCCCAAAGATTCTCGACTGGGTTTAAATCCGGGGACTTTGATAACCAGCGGAGTGCGATAAATTCATCCTGGTGCTCGTGGAACCACGCACGTATACTGCGAGCTGTATGACATGTTGCATTGTCCTGCTAGCAGATACCGTCATGCGGAGGAAAAACAAACCACATTTACGGATGTACATGGTCTTCAAGTATAGATTCATGCTTTTGTTGATTAATTGCGTCCTCAAGGATAACAACATCACCCAGGGAGTGCCACAAATACTTTCCACAGACCACAATCCTCCTTCAGGCAGCCCGGACCTTTGTGGCAAGCCAATGGCCGTCTGTCCAGTGGAGCATGAAACATAATTCGTCTGAAACGATCACCTGTCGCCACTCATTGGTCGTCTATTTGTATTTTTGATATCGAAATTCCTGCGTCTATCGCCGATGAAAGGCAGTTGTCACGGGCGCATGAACTGGGTGGCTGCTGTGGAGGTCCATATACAGCAACATTCATAAAACGGTCATTGAATGGATATTGTTGGTATCCCATTGATTCATCTGCGTGGTCAGCTGCTCATCACTTGCATGTGTATTCGCTCATACATATCTCCACAACCGTCATTCACCTCTGTCAGCTGTGAGCTGTGGTGCATCAAACTTACCTCCACACTAGTGTTGGATACCACAATTTTGTCATGCACAGTATACTTTAACCATGATGGCATGTGAGAAGCTTACTAACTTAGCCGTTTTGGAAAGGCTTTCATACGTGACCAAACGGCAATGAACGTGTCATTTTTGACGTAAACTAAATCACTACTTCGACGTTACAACGACAACTACACTGATCACTATGTCACCCCCCCCCCCCTTCCTACAACACGTTATATACTCCGCACTGCTAGTTTTGCCACTTGCCGTCGCACTGCTAGTTTTGCCACTTGCCGTTTGTGGCTCGAACACAGGTTGTGGTCACAGTAATGTAACTGGATCGTAACTTTTAAATTTATGCATCCAAAAATCAAGTTTCCTATGGAAATTCGACAGGAAGAACCCAGGTTTGTATGTGATAGTCTATGAAATGAATGATGGGACTGTCAGACATAGTGTTCATCTACATTCCATCTTTACATATGTATTATCCATTTTGGCAGTGGTGCGGAGGCAGGGTGGCGCGAGAGCTCAACTCTAGATCCTGGTGTATAAGTGTATACATCAACAATACTGCTTAGTCTGTAATAATAAAATAGTATTTCATTCTTTACTTGACGTTTCAAATCTTTGTTCCACATTTTAATGTATTGTAAATACAAGCATTTTCATGACATTAGTATTTAAAAATAAAAATGCTGTTTTTATTGAAAATTATGAGTCAATATTTGACCGCCTCTGTAGCTGAATGGTTAACTCCACTGTCTTTGGTGCAGAAGACCTAGATTCAATTCCCTATATTTTCTCACTCTCTTTCCGAGGTAGTGGGAATTCCATAAAACGACATGAGGGAAAATGAGGAGTTGCTTCAACCAAGATGCAGCTGCATCATCAAGAATGCTCTACCGTGAATAACAGCTAGAGGGATAGGCGACGTGCTGATGCCATGTCCCACGATCATAGGGCGCTCCTCACACTGGATAGAAAGTAGCTGTCGGCCAGTCGGAATAGGCGTAATGCATAATCCCTGAGGGGTACTACATTTTGTGATCAATATTTGTTCAGTAACATTTCCAATTGTTAATATACTCGTACATATAGGGATCTTTAGAGGGTAAAAACTGTAGTGGAAAAAGAGAGTAGAATACACCTAGCAGGCAACTGGGGACCTAGCTTGCAGTCGCTACTCTGAGATGAAAAGATTGGCACAGGAGAGGGGGGAAAAATCGGAAAGTGAATAAATAGCGAGAGAATGTTACTGCTACTACACCTGAGATTCGAACAAGCAGCATTATGAGTTTTACGCTATGCAGTAAACACATTACGAGAATAAATATACCCAGTAAAATCATTAGGATGATACAACTGTGTTTGGATGGCTCCCAGGCAGCAGTGAAGTTCAGAGGATCCGTATTCCCCACCTTTGCAATTAAAACAGACTTACGACAGGGAGACGCTCTTTCATGTGTCCTCTTCAACCTTACATTACAAAAAGTGGTTCGGGAGAGTAATTTACATCTATACAATGGTCTCCGATTCGAACACAGTGAAGTAAAACTCCTGGATTATGCAGATGATATAGTGTTGCTGAGTGAAACTGAAGAAGAACTGAAAGACATGTACAGATCTCACAGACACAGTGCCAGCAAAATCGGTCTTTTGATTAACCAAGAGAAAACCGAATATATGGAAATAGGTCGAGTCATAAAACCAAATCCTTACTTTGAAATTGACCAACATTTTAAATTCAGAAAAGTTCTCCAGTTTAAATATCTTGGATCACGTTTCAACAGTAAAAATATCATAACAATGGATGTAAATGAAAGAATAGCCTCAGGGTCAAGATGTCTGTACTCAATAAGCAACCCACTCAAAAGTAAAGCTTTGTCTATCACCACGAAGATGAAGATATACAACACTATTATCTGCACCGTAGAACTGTACGGTTCAGAAAGCTGGACGCTTACAAAGAATGAAAGAGAAAAACCGAATGTTTTAGAAAGAAAAGTAATGAGAAAAATCAGGGGACCTGTGTTGGAGAATGGCGTATGGAGAATTCGAAAGAACAATGAAATTTATCAGTTAATGAATCAAGCCATTATCATCCACAAGTTAAAAAATAGGAGACTGCAATGGGCTGGACATGTGGCCAGAATGGAAAACAACAGAATCACCACGAAAGCATTTGAAGGAACTCTCCAGGCAACATGACCATTGGGCCGACCTCGTGCAAGGTGGAAATATGACATAGAGAAGGACGTCGCAGCATTAGGAATTTCCGCAGGGTGGAGAGAGGCTGCGAGAAATAGAAGGCGGTGGAAGCAGATCGTTGATGCAGCGCGTGGTCTACAAAGCCTATGATCGCTGAGAAGAGAGAGAGAGAGAGAGAGAGAGAGAGTAAACTAATGAAGTCAATTTCGGTAAGTTACAAAGGTGTGCTTCATACTTAACAACGACTGGAAAGTTTCTATCCTTCTAAGCGATTTTACTTTTTTTCTTTGAAAAATGCGTCTTACTGCTTTAATTTATTGACGTCTGGACACTGACCTTCAAATCATATAAGTATGAAGAAAATCGGAGAGGGCAGAGTAGCCTGTAAGATTCCCTTGCCAGTGTGTAATGTTGTTCTGCAAGCCCAAGGGCCTTTGTTGCAGGACCCAGTCGTCTCTATTTGTTTAAGTGGAAACATGTAACAAATATCTTCAACGTGTCAAAAGTTATCTGAGATGAAAATTTATGCGTCTCACCCAGTACACAGTCTAGATTTGATACAGTTTTTCTGGAGTTTTAGGTTGGCTCAAATGGCTCTGAGCACTATGCGACTTAACATCTGAGGTCATCAGTCCCCTAGACTTAGAACTACTTAAACCTAAGGACATCACACACATCCATTCCCGAGGCAGGATTCGAACCTGCGACCGTAGCAGTCGCGCGGTTCCGGACTGAAGCGCCTAGAGACGCTCGGTCACAGCGGCCGGCTGAAGTTAGTAATAAAGAATACGAGGAGTAGTGTTCGAGGCACAACCACAAACTGTTGATTGGTGACCAACACGTACCTGGCACACTTATCATCTTGCAGACTCTTTTCCTCGCCAGTTTTTCCTTTTCTGTTCGTGGGAGCCCCGCAAGCTCAGCCGGTGAAGGCACAGGCGGGCGGAGCGATAAGGCAGCCGCCGCCGCCGCCGCTGCTCGCCACGCCGCACTCACTGTTGTTTTTATCTCGACCGCTAGATGGGCGGTGGGGCTGAAAAAACAGCCGTTCCCCGGGGCCTAATGACTTTTCCCGTTTAATTTAAGACCGGCGCCAGTAATTACGCCTCATGTAAATTTCACTTCTTGTCGAAGAAAAGTTTAAATTGCATTCGGGCAGGCAGCGGCGCGGCCCGCCACTTGCCCGTGACGGGCGGTGCCTCGCAGCGGGGCCCAGCGCGCGGCCGCAGTCACGGCAGCCGCCGGCAGACACCGACTCGCCTCGCCTCGCCCGCAGCAGCTCCAGCGCACAGTGGATGCGCCGCCACCGGTGCTCTACCGGTGGCGTCTCGAGATCGGGTCGCACACTGCGCTGGTGTTATGAGGCTCCTCACCGTTAACGGAAAACTCTTCTTCTATCTTCAGTCACTTCGAAGTTGTTGTTGTTGTGGTCTTCAGTCCAGAGACTGGTCTGATGCAGCTCTCCGTGATACTCTATCTACTGCAACCTACATCCTTCTGAATCTCTTTAGTGTATTCATCTCTTGGTCTCCCTCTATGATTTTTACCCTCCACGCTGCCCTCCAGTACTAAATTGGTGATCCTTTGATGCCTCAGAACATGTCCTACCAACCGATCCCTTCTTCTAGTCAAGTTGTGCCACAAATTTCTCTGCTCTTCAATTCTATTCAGTACCTCCTCATTAGTTATATGACCTACCCATCTAATCTTCTGTAGCACCACATTTCTTAAGCTTCTATTATCTTCTTGTCTAAACTATTTAACGTCCACTTTTCACTTCCATACATGGCTACACTCCATACAAATACTTTCAGAAACGACTTCCTGACACTTAAATCTATTCTCGATGTTAACAAATTTCTCTTCTTCGGAAACGCTTTCTTTGCCATTGCTATTCTACATTTTATACCCTCTCTACTTCGACCATCATGAGTTATTTTGCTCCCCAAACAGCAAATCCGTCGTCTTCCAAGGAACATCTCCTTGACACCTGGACTGCATTACGGAGACAAGCCGGCGATGGCTCCGTTATGCTCTGGGGAACATTAACGTGGGCATCCATGAGTCCAGTGGAGCTCGTGCAAGGCGCCATGACGGTCAAGGAGTATCTTACACTGGCTGCAGATCGCGTACACCCTTCATGACGATCATGTTTCCCGTTGGCACTGGCATTTTTCAGCAAGATAATGCGCCATGTCAGAAGGCTAAGAGTGTAATGGAGTGGTTCGAGGAACACAGTGATGAGTACAAAATGATGTTCTGGCACCCCAAATAACCAGATCTGAACCCGATCGAAAATTGCTGGGATGTGTTTGAACATGGCGTCAGGGTCATCGCCCCCTCCCTGGAATTTAAGTGCCGCCGCTTTTATCAATGCAAAAAGTGGACATGCAGGCTATTAGGTAGGTTATCATCATATTGTGGCTAGTCAGCGTATATGGAGACGTTTATTAGAGGGGTCAACATACTAGTAACGTGTTGAAACATCAGGAAACAACTTTTGAGGTGCTAGAGGAAGGCGTAGTGGTCACAAATTTTACGAGAAGCAAGAGATCTGGATATATCCTACAAATAATCCAGGACTTTCGGTGTGTCACTTCGAGATGGAAATGTTGGCACAGATGAGAAAGTAGTGTTGAACCACATCAAATCAACCAGAAAACCAACAAAACGATTACAAGATTAGTATCGAAAAACTGAAGTACATCACATAGTTGTGTAGATATTCTACCAAGAAGAAATAGAATGCATTCGTAAAATTAAGGAAAGTGAAGGGGAAGACTTGTATCTGTGTGAAGCATCCTGGAAAAGAACCGTGGTTCTGAAAACTATCCAGTTTATAAAACGGTAAAGTGCCAGTTCCTCTAAACTCACCACTGACATTGCTAGGGCCATCATTCAGTATGCTGAATGTTTCGGCAGCCATTTCGGGAATAAAGTGCCACGATCTGCAAATTGTGGCACACATTGGAAAGTGTGATGCATATCGTTTGGGGTCTAAGGCCATACTTGGATCATTTCAACACCTATCGCAGAAGTCTGAAAGGAGTTGCCTTCCTCACGCTATTTTGTACACAATGGCGAGTGGGCTGCGGGCGGAATGGAAGGGATGAATTATTGGGGATGATAGAAAATCAGAAATAGAAACGTCTGTCTTTATTTTTACATTTTTATGTTTACTTTGAAACCGTTCGTGATTGATGTACTTCTGCCATGCGTCAGTCGTGCGAGAGACAGGGTAGAAAATAAAAATTTGAAATATATTTCAAAGGAACAGTGATATTACAGCGCTAATGTGGAATAATAGCAAGAGACTGAGGTAGGCGCAAGTTACGAGAGAGCAGGGCTGACGGCCTCCTAAGCCATTTGCCCCGGAGGAGATGTTAAATACAAGACAGAGGCAGATAGCTGAAAGGCGTCAGCCCAGTGAGCAGGAGAAATGAAGCAGAGAAGACCGGAAGATAGGCTAACCAAGTCATTAGATACAAGAGGCCATAATTCTGAACTGCCTCTCTGCGGGCAGATACAAGACTCAGTGACGTGGTGGCCTCTCCCCCATGTCTCCTGATGAGTTATTCAAAGAACGGCGATCTATGCTGTGTCGTAATATGACCTAAGGGTTGTCCTTAGACTTTGGTCCATAAATTCAGCACACACGCAGCGGCTCGTGTAGGTAGCTAGAACGACTGAGTATTGAATGTAAAATCGCAACGAGATAGAAAGACAACAAAAATGTTTTCATTTGTTGGGAAAGACCTTGCGATTGGTGATGGGGTTACACAGTTTCAACATTTTCCCCAGAACTGATCATATAGAGCTTGATTCTGAAAGTGTAAGATTTGAACCAGGGAACTGTTGGGTCCTCTGAAAGGGTGAGGGATGCACTACACGTCAGAGTGTGCTGACCAGAGAGCTGAAAGTATGACAAAACTTTTTTCTTTTCTGGGCGACTCTGTCGATGTAAGATAATGATATATGTCGGAGGCCTTGAAACAAACTATGTTCAATGAAGAGAGAAACTTCGGTTCATCTAATGCATCTAAAGTAAAAGTAAATTTGGGCCAAGCTGTAAGTTACCGGTTCGTGTGATTGCCGATAGGAGTTTTCCTGACGCAGATACCTTCCTTGTTGGTTTATTGTTAACATGCGTCTTGTCTAGATGACCATAACTCAACAACAATCGGTGTTCAGGGCTCTTTGTTTCAACAGATCCTATTCATTTACAACTGTGCACATGATTTTCAGGATTGTATAGCATTGCACCTCCTACAGCTCAAAGCATTCGATGAATGCACCTGCAAGTTTAAGACACCGGTTGCTTATCTTTTGGGAATTCCACAGGTCACCATTGTGCGCTAGTTCAGCCGTAGAGGTCATACATCGCTTTATTTTTTAATGGTCTGAAGGCGACAGCTATTCCTCAGTTATTTGTTGCTCGTGTACAGAGATGAGGTTTGAGTTTCAAGCAATGCAGTTGGTACAATACTTACACGATGATAGTAAAAACGGGTATAGTTTTGTGTATACATTCTGGGTATGGAGATGGAATGATACAATTTCTGCTTATACATAGTCTGTACTGATGTGGCTACGTTCCACTTAAGTGCAAAAATGAGCCGCCTCGACGTAAGAGTGTGGTTGACCTAGCAGTGACATACCGTAGTCGACGACGAGAAATACTCACCAAAGTTTCATGTTTCCTGAGAAAAGATTTACATGTCGTTCTTTTTCTCATCAGAGATAGTTACAGAAATAATGTAACTGAATATGTTGGAGACACGGCATTGTCTACAGTAGCGAGAACATACCGGAAATTTAGTTTCTTACAGGACGGAGGACTATCGCACTGTTTCCTGCGTGTGAGAGTATTGGTATCAACGAGCTGCCTCTACGATGGATTAGCCGTAAGGAGGGAGAGGACGGAGTTGAGAGTGGGGCACTGTAGGAATCGCAGTTGGCACCATTGGTCTCCAAGGTCGCTTAGTCTCAAGGTATTTAATTTTCTTTTGGGGTGGAAGGGGGGCTATTCGCAACCAAGTCCCAGATTTTTAAGCCCCCAAAAAAGCAATGGAGATCATATAGTACGATGTACACAAAGCTGCCTAAAAATTTGAAATTGACAGGTGTCATTTTCTGGAGGCTAAATTTAAATTTTTATTGAATGGACAGGCTAATAGGAGGATAAGTTAGTATATGCGTTGCAATAGACAGTAAACTCAAATCCACGGAAAAAGAAATTGAAGGTGAATGAGAAATTGGTTTGGCAAGAGTCAGTACTAATGAGTGGAAATAAATTTATGACTGGGTACCCCTAGCGACCAGCAGACTCACACCCAGGAAAGTTCAGGGACGTTTTCAACAGCCGATTGAAGTACAACGTTTCATCATTCTTTGGTGGAATGATGAAGAAACTGTTGCTACGGTACGACAAATTTTTAATATGGGATGGCGAATATGTGGATAACCTTGCCGATCTGCAGAAAGTCCTCATAGAGTCTATTACTCCATCTTTTCTTTGGTCTTACTAGTTGTCTTCTTCCGTAAGGAGTAAAATCCGTGGATTTCAAAGGCCACTGAGCGACACACCCTGCCAATACAAGCCACTCTCATCTCATCAGGCCTACAATGTTTGGTCTATTGCAGATCTCATCCAGCTCACAATTATGTGATCCAATGATCTCATCTTTTACCGGACCATTAAATCCTCCTTAAGCCAATTCTTTCGAAAACGAGAAGATTATTTAAGTCTTCTTCCGTACACTCCGAGATCCAGGAACCATACAGCACTACAGGTTCCATCAGTGTTCTGTGCAGCTAGAGTTTGAATTTTCTTGAGAGTCTGCGGGATTTAAAAGCTGACTCAGACTGAAGTATCGCTTGGATTCTCGTTTTGATTTCTGCCTCACAATATGCATCCTATGTAAAGATTACTCTCAGATTTTTAATATTATAAACCCTTCCGAATGATCGCGATCCAAGCTCAACAGGTTGGTGTGGGTCTGTTGAATTGGCATGGATCCTGCTCATCGCCAGAAACCCGGTCTCCGATTAATTCACAAGGAGGCCGATTCTGCTCGCTGCCGCCTCCACGCTGTCGCGCATCAGTGTCAGATATGTGGTTTTCGCCGCCTCTACCTCGATCCCCATGAAATTCTTAGGGAAAGCTACCTTCATTCTCGTTTCGAGCACCAGGCTGAACAATATCGGTGACACCAACTCCTTCTCTCAACTCTGTGTTTATATTTAAGTTCACCGTGACTTGTTTCCCAAGTTTCAGTTTGCCTTTTGAATCAGCCAGACATACTCGAACTAAGCTAACGAGTTTCTTGAGTATTTAAAACTCGGTCAGATAATTCAGCAGGCTCTCTCGGTGGATGCAGTCATATGCCGTCTTACAATATATCAAGAGTACGTGCAGGTCTTTGCCGTATTCCCACATATTCTCGCTGAGCTGTCGCAGAACACGATGTTATCGACTGTAGAACAGCCATTTACGAAAATCCCATGACATTCACCAGTCACAACTTCTGCAAACGGCTGGATTCTATCCACTATACAGTTGGATAAGATCTTATATCACACGTTCAGGAGTGAGATTCCTTAGCAGCTGTCACCTTTGTTGTATATAGGGTGGATGACGGCTGTTTTGCAATCTTCTGGGATGAACTGTGGATGAAGCCCGACCAACAGGCATTACATGCATTGATCAAAAATGATAATGCATTAAGAATGCCTAGTTTCTAGCTGAA
The DNA here is from genome assembly GCF_023864345.2 of Schistocerca serialis cubense. Taxonomy (NCBI): domain Eukaryota; kingdom Metazoa; phylum Arthropoda; class Insecta; order Orthoptera; family Acrididae; genus Schistocerca; species Schistocerca serialis. The sequence continues at coordinate 338,410,813 of NC_064638.1, forward strand.
TTGTAGATATGCCAATAAAATTTAAAAAGGACGACTGATAGCTGTAATCTATTTTTTACAAGTCAATACAACAGTCGCTGACTGCAATAGCCTTCTGAATGGAAGGTAACCTGATTCCCACTATTTGTTCTGACTAGTTTCCAGAAAAGACATCTAGTATTATCACGCCCCTCACTCATATAGTGTGACTATCCCATTCGAGAGTTGGATTAAAGTCCCCTCCAACAGTGACTCAATGATTAGAGAGCATATGCTGAGTAACTAGCAAGCCTTCATCTCGGGGAAGAGACGATAGTCGTTTGGTACAATCAGACAATAGGGAGGGTGTTGATAAATCTACCAATTTTTCCTCTTTTCGATTCTAGATGTGGGACTGCACATTGGCGTGAAGGAGAATGATTCCTTCGGTAATCATACCAGGCCCTTGGTTTTACATTGATCTTCAAAGTTTCGTAAGAGTTTAACAACAAACCTGTGCTGTCACAGTGGTCACACACGTTACTCTCCTGAAATGTGTTGACAAAATTTCTTTGTGACTCCAAAACACGGTAACTATCATTTTGCGGTCTGACAGTGTCTGCTTGAATTTTTTTGGCTTATTGGAAGAATAAGTGTGCATCCCCCGTCTGGACTGTTCCTTGAACAATCAGGACACGGACCGTGGTTTTCAACATCAACGTTGAGCATGCTAGGTTCAACATATTTCCGAAAGCTTAGAAACGTTGGGACCTGTGCGTTCGGTACGTATGTCTCAACATGGTATACGCGATCGCAACGCGCTACAACGGAAGTTGGCGCCTGTATTTGGTTCGCAAGTCGCATTGTTTACGAAATTCCCATATGAGCTCTATTAAAATTCACATTTCCTCCCATGCCCATATCCTAGTCATGTTGTTCTGTCTGTAGAATACATAAAAAAAATTTCAGTTCCGATGAACATTTCATAAGGCAAAAAAGAAAGCACCATGTCCGGTCAATAAGGACATCGGCTGATAACACATACATCAAAAAAGTTTTGGATCATCCCAGTTCCCGGAACTCCTGAAGACAGATGTTGACTGCGGATATTGTAACACAGACACAGTCCCCTTTTACTGTTCAGAGATGCCGGCCTGTATGGCCGAGCGGTTCTAGGCGCTTCAGTCTGGAACCGCGCGACCGCTACGGTCGCTGGTTCGAATCCTGCCTCAGGCATGGACGTGTGTGATGTCCTTAGGTTAGTTAGGTTTAAGTAGTTCTAAGTTCTAGGGGACTGATGACCTCAGATCTTAAATCCCATAGTGCTCAGAGCCATTTGAACCATTTTGTTAAGAGATGTCACTAAACTCGTCAAAAGATGTAAACACGGCTCGTGTTTTCTGTAGTTGAACCATGCCTGTACTGTGAATACCGCGATTCGATAGCGTCCGCATTGTTACTTTGTGCCAGCAAGGGCTCTCAACAAGGGAAGTGTTCAGGAGTCTCGGAGTGAACCATAGCGATGTTGTTCGCACATGGAGGACGTACAGAGAGACAGGAACTATCATTCATATTCCACCCTCATGCCGCCCAAGGGCAATACTGCAGTGGATGACCGCTATCTACGGATTATGGTTCGAGAAAGCCTGACAGCAGCGCCACCATGTTGAATAATGCTTTCGTGCAACCACAGGACGTCGTGTAACGACTCAATTTGTGTGCAGTAGGCTGCATGAAGCGCAACTTCACTCCCGACATCCATGGGGAGGTTCATCTTTGCAACCACCACAGCATACGGTGCGGTAGAAATGGGCCCATCAACAGGCTAATGGACAGCTCAGGTTTGTTATCACTTTCTCTTCACCGATGAGTGTCACATATGCCTTCAACCAGACAATCGTCGGAGAAGTGTTTGGAGGCAACTCGGTCAGGCGGAAAGCCTTAGACACACTGTCCAATGAGTGCAGCAAGGTAGAGGTTCCTGCTGTTTTGTGGTGGCATTATGTGGAGCCGACGTACGCCGCTAGTGATCAAGGAAGGCGCCGTAATGGCTGTACGATACGTGAATGCCATCCTCCGACAGATAATACAACCATATCGGCAGGATATTGGCGAGGTATTCTACTTCATGGACGACAATTCGCGCCCCCATCGTGCACATCTTGTGGATGACTTTCTGCAGGATAACGACATCGCTCGAGTAGAGTGGCCAACATGTTCTCCAGACATGAACCGTATCGAACATGCCTTGGATGGATTGAAATGGGTTGTTTATGGACGACGTGGCCCACCAACAACTCTGAGGGATCTACGTCGAATCGCCTTTGAGAAGTGGGACACTCTGGACCAACAGTGCCTTGATGAGCTTGTGGATAGCACGCCACCATAAATACAGGCATGCATCAGTGCAAGAGGACGTGCTACTGGGTGTTAAGGGTACCAGTGTGTACAGAATTTCTGGACCACTACCTCTGAAGGTCTCACTGTATGGTGGTACAACATGCAATGTGTGGTTTTCATGAGCAATAAAAGGGTGGGAAATGATGTTTATGTTGATCTCTATTCCAGTTTTCTGTATAGGTTCCGGAACTCTCGGAACCGAGGCGACGCAAAACTTTTGATGTGTGTAGTTCCATTAAAAATAGTGCGATGCAAATTTGCAATAGTTCTTCACATCAGATAAAGTTTATTTCATAGTGCTCACTTTTTTTGTAAAAGCTTAAGGTCATTATTACTTGATCACTGTTCCTATTCACGGGCAGAAATTTACGACATTTGAAGTAAAAACTTAAGACTAGAAAGTGCAAAATATCGTACTATCAGTAGTGCAGGCTGTATTGAAGGTTAACTTAATCCAACAAACTCACTCCTCAGAAAGAGCGCAATTATATTTACATGACATCGAAAAATATACAACATACATTTTGAAACTAATAACACAGTATCAGAACCTATTGGGAAGCGCGAAGGCTAGTAAAAATGTGTTTGAGTCTACTGAAACTCGAACCAGCAACACATGACTGGGTTCTTTACAGTTCTATGATGCTAATTGTATGATGATGGATTACCCCACCCATGAATTATTTACCATCATCCTTCGTATGCTACAAGCTCGTGGAAGATTAAATCGTAGATATGTCACTAACTGACGTTTAATTACAACAAATTGTACCAAGAACATTGATGTGTTCTCAATATGCCATTGTTTTGAAATGGCATACTCTCGTAATACCTGAATCACAAGAGTTATTAAAATACGAATACGAAGTTCCCCGTCGTTTTATTGCAACGAATCATAGAATTAACTATGGGTTTTCAAGAGATCCGAAATTTGTGGCTGCTCAGAAACGGCATTCATAAATATCGGTTTCAACTGAAAGCCAATATGGCGCCTCGCGACTCTGTACTGAATAGAGCTGGCCTGTGTGTTCTATCTCACTGGTCTATAGTCAAACGCACGTTCGGAATATCTGACATGCCAGCCATTGCTCTGCGCGTTCGAAAAAAGACTCCCCAAAGTGCTATTACATGCTATGAAGTCAGAAAATCGGCACAGTCAACGCTCAGCGTACGAGTCCGTGTGCCGATGGCTTTAGTTTCAGAGTTCACGTAATGGACCCATGTCTCTCGTCCCCAGTCACGGATCTGTTAAGAACTTCATTCCCCTCTTATTGTTAGTGCTGAAAGAATGACAAGGCTGTACGCATTCTTTCAGTTTTGTGAACATCGGTTAGTCATTTTGGTACCCATCGTGCAGAGAACATGGTAACCTGACCTCTTTGACATAGTTAGAGGGCAGTCCTTGATATCTGAGACACATGCTGAAATTATGAACTGAGCTGAGAGATTATTCAGCAAAAGCTGTCAGTTACCATTATCATTGTTCAGCAAACTCGTGTCCCAATATCCTGCGCAAGGACTATCACTGACCACACCTACTCTTCGCAGGGGACAGTGTCGGTACAGCCTGTCGTTCCGTAATAAAACTGTGTACTGATGGGTCAGCAACCTCGCAGGCGTTTACGAAAATGCTGTTTCCTCCAGAGGCCGCTCAGCGTTATTACTGGCGCAGCGTGCAGAAAAGACGTCGTCGGCAAAAAGCTAATAGGAACGAGGCGCCCGGCGTCCGGCAGAAGACGCTGCCGCTGCTGCCGCCCCATGTAATGAGGCGGTATCGACCGTCGGGGGCGGCAGGGGCGGCGAGGCAGCCAATCGCGGCGGTCCCGGCTGCGGCCGCCAGCCGGAGGCGGAAGGTTAATAGGCCCATTCCGTCCAACTGGCCGGGCCGCAGCGCCTTTGTTTCTGCCGCAGCCTCCCCCGGGGGCCGTAATCCATTTCTGATCACGCCCGCCCCCGGTCGCGGCCCGATACCGCACACCCACCACAGCGTCCCCTGGGAGGGGACTGCATCGCAGCGCCGCCGTCACTTTCAACGCAAAAAAAAGAAACAACGACCCTCATCCTCCCAAATAGACTGACAAACTTCTGATGTCCCCTGTATAGTTCAATGATTTTCCTCTACTATCAAACTGCTTTAGTACGGGAAGTAATGGTGTATCCTGGTTTCAGCTGTGCCAATGTCTGACGGTGTTACCCGCAACTGCATTCAGCGCATGAAAAAGAATCACAGAACTCGGCAGCAATTCATAATTCCTGCAACGAACCGCACAACATATTACCCGCAGTCGTTCCTTGGTATTTCTCATAGAAACCCACAGTGTCTTCCTGATAACCGCCTTTTAAATGTGCTCGATGCAAGGGTTGTCAGTGGTCGAGCCACTGTTGCCAGTTGCAACAGAGTCGTCCTATTGTCATGGGACGAATGAAAGCATTAATTTTTACTCCAATTCTGATGATTCTCTCTAAGAGCGAAACGCATCATTTCCTGTAAATAAAGGTTTTGCAACCGAGACTTTCTTATCCCAAGAGATTCATAACCGGTTGATGTACCAGACGCCCAGTACGGAATGGAATCCGTTATAGTGGAGCTTAACTTCTCTGTAGAGGCCACAAATTACAAGCACTAACCTCTAATTACAGAATGGCGACCCCTTCACACCGTTACACACAGACACTAGCTGAAACTTCGAATGTGTGGTTTGTCCGTCCGGATATCACGGCTTCGGTGTAACCGATCCATCACTTCAGAAGGTAGTCGTGCTTGCTCAGTCGGCTTTAAGGCTCGGCCAGGCCAAGTACGCGGGCGACCACACTTTACCATGTTCTTTGAATAAAAAGTGTAACAGGCGCACCTGAACTATAGCGAGATTCAGTAGTCGAAATACAAATACCAGTCGCCCACCTGATGCACTCATTAGCTAACATGCAAATTTATGTTATGAACAATTGTCCAAATAAGGCGCAAAGAGCGAAACGGCAGATTTCATAGCAGGCACCCATCTACAGTAACGCTGAAACAACACTTTGTGCATAATACTTACCACACAGCTAACAAAGATGTCAAACAAACCGTCTTCAGTACAAACGCCCCCCCCCCTTTTTTTGTTAGGGATTTGGTGGCATATCTCTACTAACTGACGCAAAACGATAACTAGTCTCTAAAATATTCTTCGTCTGAAGTGCACAGTGAAGCATGAATGGCAGCTCCAAATAAGCACCTTTGTTAGCAATTAAGAACTAAAAGCAACTTTATAAAACATCAAAACTGCCAACAGTTCAGAGCCCTGAGGGGTGTATATCACAAACTGAAATTCAGTAAGGTTTAAATACTCCGAGGAGAGACAAATATGCCTCTAGCTTACAGTTTCCCCCACCTCCGCCAGCACACAGACACGCAAAATGACGCGTCCAGAACATCAGCCGCATCAGCCACACGATGACGCAGTGCGCAGTCTTACCACATCTCTGTAGGCAACACTAAAACAAACTAAAATTCAACATTAGGCTAGCCATAGCGTGGAATTTACATTCTGTATGACAAGGAGCTGTTCCTTATGTAAAGCAAAAATCCTGTATGAATTCAACCAAGCTGGTCACATACGAACCTTAAGAAGCAATAACACACAAGTCTTATATTTATAAATATAACGACGGCAAACCCCTCACAGCTATACAGCGGTCACGTTCTTTCCCATGCAACCGACCACAAAGCATTGAATAAGAGTATACCAACATTTAATACCCCGATTTCCAAACAACCGTAGGGAAAGGCGAAAAGAAACTAACACTCTTCCTGGTAAGCAACGTGTGACCAATCTACGACAGAAAGATAAAGACCACTGACAGCCCCACAGCAAAACACGACTGCAGTCGCCGCAATCACTCGGCCACTCGGAGCGAGCCGCGATGGCTCAGATATGCAGGCTGAACCACTGATGAAAAACGACGAAGAAATAGACTGAATAAAACTGTATATGGCGAGTACGATAACTCACTGGGTCCCACGTTCAATCATAGCCACAACACGAATCATTATCACAATTTCTGGCATAAGGTGTCATCCACCTTCTGCCAAGGGGCGGGGAGAGGTTCAGGGCACCCTCCTACCCTTGGGTTGGGAAACTGACCCTAAAAGATGGAATAATCAACAATGGCCAACGGCATGAAGGAACTGCTGCCGCCTGTAACTTAAGAAGTGTCATGATGATGTCTTGCAACGCCCCGTTTATTTAACATAGCTTGTTCTTGGCAGTAAATACTCTACTGTAACCAATCCGTGCCAGGAGTAGTAGACATCGAGGTAAGCATAAAAACATAAAATTCATTCACAGGCCCAGGCCACCCCATCGGTACCGAACAACCTCCGTGTCACCCTCTGCCAATGACGGCATTGGATGTTGCATGGAGGCGCGTGGGGTCAGCACACTGCTGTCCAAGCCGTTGTCAGCTTTTGTGACAAGAGCCGCTGCTGCTCAGTCAAGTAGCTCCTCAGATGGTATCAGTGCATCTCTTCCAGTCCTCCCACCAACGAAAAGCCTCTGGCAGTACCGGAAATTGAACCCACGTCCTCGCATGGCAGTCAGCCGCCCTGACAACTAACTGCGGGGCGGCCGCACTTATTGGTCTATACTCGTAAAAAGTAAATATTGTTTTAGCGATGATGAGTGTTTAGTACAGATATTGTTATCTATTTCACTGTATAGAGAGGCTTCTCGTGGCAGTGGCGAGAGCCGCAATCTGGTCAGCAACAGAGGTGCTGATGTCTGGCGGGCATTTCAGAAACCAGCTGCTGTAACACCTGAGGGGATCGAACATGACCAGAGTATCACATACACAAATCACAAATTAACGTAACCACAGTTGGAGCATTGTTCAGTGTAGCCTAGTGGAAAGCGATATGCAGGCTGAACCACTGATGAAAAACAACGAAGTAATAGACTGAAGAAAATTGTATGTGGCGAGTACTACAACTCTCTGGGCCCCACGTTCAATCAAAGCAGGCTTCTATTGAACCAGAGCCACGCATCGGTAGCATTTTTTCTGTAAAGTATCGTAAACTACTATGCTTCGTCTATCCTGAAAAAAAAATGGCTCTGAGCACTATGCGACTTAACTTCGGAGGTCATCAATCGCCTAGAACTTAGAACTAATTAAACCTAACTAACCTAAGGACATCACACACATCCATGCCCGAGGCAGGATTCGAACCTGCGAACGTAGCGGTCGTTCGGCTGCAGACTGTAGCGCTCAGAACCGCACAGCCACTCCGGCCGGCCGTCTATCCTGAGTTTGAGTGGATAGCATAAGAGCTGACTAATTTTTGTAGTGTAATTTTGGAATGAGATTAGGAGAGGAGTATCGCACCTTATGTGGAAAAGTTAAATTTTGTTTGGTTCGGCAGAAATAGTCTCCGATTAGAGAGTATTTTTGTTATATTATTTTCTAGCAGAGCTATGGTGCAGAGGCGACAGGTAGAAGTGGGAATGTAATTACTATATTGCTAGACTGCTACATAATGGTTGTAGGTAAAAGAAGAAATTAATGTGTTTCCTGTTTAAAGAAGAAAATCTGAATTTTTAGTTAGTAGATAGCAATCACGGATATTTTATCCCTGATTTCTTAAAAAGCATGGGCTGATGGTTAAACGTTTGGTTCACAAGGGGACCGCGCCTACTCTTTATCATGGATTTCTTCGAAATTTGTGGTACATGGAGGATTCGACCAGAAGTGAAAGTGACAGAAGTGGGAACTCCAGATAGCCAAGAGCTCTTAAGAAAATAACATTTCTAACGCAGGTTGGGCGAGACAGGAGTCATTTAAGTTAGATTAGAGGTAGGGAAACCAGAAAATTTGAAAAAGGAGATGCAAAGGCTCAATTTAGATATAGTACGGGTCAGTGAAGTGAACTGGATAGAAGACAAGGGTTTATCGTCAGATGAGTACGGGGTAATATCAACAGCACCGTAAATTGGTATAACGCGAGTACGACTCGTTATGAATAGGAAGCTAGGGGAGAGAGTGTGTTACTGTGAACAGTTCAGTGACAAGGTTGCTCTTACCACAATGGACAGCAAACCAACACCGACACCGATTGTTCAGATACACATGCCGATGAAGAGATAGAGAAAGTGTATGAGGATATTGAAAGGGTAATCCAGTATGTAAAGGGGGATCTAATAGTCATGGGGGATTGGAATGCAGTTGTAGGGGAAGGAGTAGAAGAAAAGGTTACAGGAGAATAAGGGTTTGGCACAAGGAATCAGAGCAGAGAAAGATTAAAAGAGTTCTGTCACATGTTTCAGCTTGTAATAGCGAATATTCTGTTCAATAATCACAAGAGGAGGAGGTACACCTGGAAAAGGCCGGTTGATAGGGAAGATTTCAGTTAGATTACACCAAGGCCGACAGTGATTCCGAAATCAGATACTGGATTGCAAGGCGTACCCAGGAGAAGATATAGACTCAGATCACAATATAGCAGTGATGTAGAGTAGTCTGAAGTTTAAGACGTTAGTCAGGAAGAATCAATACGCAAAGAAGTGGGATACCGAAGTACTAAGGAATGACGAGATACGCTTGACGTTCTCTAAGGGTATAGATACAGCAATAAGGAACAGCTCAGTAGTCAGTACAGTTGAAGAGGAATGGACATCTCTAAAAAGGGCCATCACAGAAGCTGGGAAGCAAAACATAGCTACAAAAAAGGTACCTGCGATGAAACCGTGCGTAACAAAAGAAATACTTCAATTGATCTATGAAAGGTGGAAGTACAAAAATGTTCCGGGAAATTCAGGAATACAGAAATAAAAGTCGCTAAGGAATGAAATAAATAGGAAGTGCAGGGAAGCTAAGACGAAATGGCTACAGGAAAAATGTGAAGACATCGAAAAAGAAATGATTCTCGGAAGGACTGACTCAGCATACAGGGAGGTGAAAACACCCTTCGATGACGTTAACAGCCAGGGTGATAACATTAAGAGGGGAACGGGAATTTCACTGTTAAATGCAGAGGAAAGAGCGGATAGATGAAAAGAATACATTGCCCTATAAGGGGGAAGATTTATCTGATCTGATAGAAGAAGGAATAGGAGTCGATTTAGAAGATATAGGGGATCCAGTATTAGAATCAGAATTTAAGAGCTTTAGAGGACTTAAGATCGAATAATGCAGAAGGGATGGATAACATTCCATCAGAATTACTAAAATCATTGGGGCAAGTGGCAACAAAACAACTATTCACGTTGGTGTGTAGAATGTATGAGTCCGGCGACATACCATCTGACTTTCAGAAAAGCATCATCCACACAATTCCGAAGACGGCAAGAGTTGCCAAGTACGAGAACTATTGCACAATCAGCACAACAGCTCATGCATCCAAGTTTCTGACAAGAATAATATACTGAAGAATGGAAACGAAAATTGACGATGCGCTAGATGACGATTTGTTTGGATTTAGAAAAGGTAAAGTCACGAAAGACGCAATTCTGACATTGCGGTTAATAATGGAAGCAAGACTAACGAAAAATGAAGACACGTTCATGGGATTTGTCGACCTGGAAAAAGCATTCGACAATGTATAATGGTGCAAGATGTTCGAAATTAAGAGAAAAATAGGGGTAAGCTACAGGGAGAGACGGGTCATATACAATATGCACAACAGCCACGAGGGAATAATGGGGGCGGACGACGAAGAACGAAGTGCTCGTGTTAAGAAGGATGTAGGACATGGATGTAGTCTTTCGCCACTACTGTTTAATCTGTACATCGAGGAAGCAATGATGGAAATGAAAGCTAGGTTCAGGAGTGGAATTAAAATTCGAAGTGAAACGATAACAGTGATAGGTTTCGCTGATGACATTGATATTCTGAGTGAAAGTGAAGAAGAATTACATGATCTGCTGAACGGAATGAACAGAGTACAGACTATGGATTGAGAGTAAATCGAAGAAAGACGAAGGTAATTAGAAGTAGTAGAAATGAGGACAGCGAGAAACTTAACATCAGGATTGTTGGTCACGATGTAGATGACGTTAAGGAATTCTGCTACCTAGCCAGTAAAATGAACAATGAGGAACGGAGTAAGGCGGACATCAAAAGCAGACTAGCAACGGCAAAAAGGCCATTCCTGGGCAAGAGAAGTCTACTAATATCAAATATCTGCCTTAATTAGGGGAAGAAATTTCTTAGACTGTGGAGTGCAGCATTGTATGGTAGTCAAACATGGACTGTGGATAAACTGGAACAGAAGAGAATCGAAGTATTTGAGATGTGGTGCTACAGAAGAATGTTGGAAATTAGGTGAACTGGTAAGGTAAGGAGTGAGGAGGTTCAGCGCAGAGGAAAGGAATATGTGGAAAACATTGAGAAGGACAGGATGATACCACATCTATAAAAATATAAGGGAATGACTTCCATGTTACTATAGGGAGATGCAGAGAGCAAAACCTGTAGAGGAAGACAGACATGGCACTACATCCAGGAAATAACTGAGGACGTAACTTGCAAGTGCAACTCTGAGATGTGAGAGTTTAGCACCGAGAGGAATTCGTGGCGGGCGCATCAAACCAGTCAGAAGGCTGATTAAAAAGAAAAAGTTAACAAACAATGGTTGATGCAGTGGGATGAGTACAAAACGGTAATGCGAGGGATGTGGTGTCGTGTCTGTATGCAGAAGCCTCTTTTAATTTTCAATTATTACGCTCCTTACACAACGGAGAAATCGAAATAATGCTCAATATATAGCAAAATTTCCATAAAAGGCGTGAAAGGGAAATGGGAAAAAAATTTGAGATTGCAAATAATCTTACATGAAGGGATTTTAACACATACACGAGAAGTTGCTATATAAAATTAGATTCTTTTATTATATTGCAAATGATGATCTTTACATATTGGGGTGACAGTCATCATTTAAAAAGGGAGGCAGTTATCTTCTCGGCATCTTGCCGCAATTTTACATGGTTATTTTAAAGTTTCTGTAGAAACACATACAAACGATAAAAATGGGCATCGCAGGTTTGAACGAGCGCAGTACGTTTGTGTTAGGGAGGGAGGGGGGGGGGGGAGAGGGGGGAGAGAGGGGAGAGTGGGGCTCCATTTATTGCTGTACTATGGTAATCCTTCCTTAACTCGAGAAATCGCTTTGTATAATGGTTTATCCACCTGACGAGTCAATTAAGTAATGCAATTTGATCTGCAGATGAGGCTTCACATCGGTCAAAAAATTCCTTTCTTTGACTTTTATGAAAATTTTAATAAATGCAACATACTGAGGACTGTTCCAGTTTGTTTGCAATATAAGCAAGGTAAAATTTTAAAAGAAAACAGAAAAGGAATTTTTCGCAAGGGGACTCAACCTTACAACTTTCAGATTACACTTACCCACTCTTTCCACTGCCCCAACCACTGCCAGGAAATTATACTCATAGAAATAGCTCTTGTCTCGCCTGATATGTACTTTAAGTGCTATTTTTTCTAACCGATTGCCCATATGGGGCACCCATTTCTATCACTTTCATTTCTGGCCAAGTCTTGTCCTGATCCATAAATTTAGAAGAAGTCGGTCGGTGATGACAAGTAGATGCGGTCCTCTTCTCAGTCTGATTGATTTGAAATGAAAGGATAAATGAGTTCAACGTTGTTTTCTCCCTTAGGAGCCTATGTAACATTAATATTAATTAGAGCTGAATTGAATTTTCACACTGTAATCATGTTTCATTAAAAAGAAAACCATGATATGAAAACAATGTTTCTATATCCGATTATGTGTCTCTATATTCATAAAAGATTTATTCGTGAAATGAAAACAATGATTCACAAAAAATTGATCTCTGGTAAAGAATTTGTCAATACATTTCACTTTCTAACAGCAGAACCAGTTCCGTTTAAATATCAGCAACAAATTCGACGAGAAAATCAGTCAGATGCATTCTTTTTCAGAGTGAGTGGGTTTAGTTGTAGTAAACTGTTCCAGCGTTGTACGTATCCGGGGGTCTTAAGAACGTGCGTGATGAGCAGCATCGGGCGCAGTGTTTACACGGAACAACCTACCTGATAAAAAAAAAGAAGGAAAAAGAAGGAATTGGAATGTCATCTCTTCCGTACACAATGTAGAAGGTTGTTGCTAAGAAAAGTCGATAGGTCTTCGACGAAAAACAAACATTAGCTCCTGATAAGATAATTTTGTACAGACACCAAGTGGACAGGAAGGAGTGTTTAAACACGCCACGACTGGTGATGAAACTGACGATAAAACATGATTGTTGTACTTTAAAACGGACCCTGAACAGTAAGTCATGTTGCAACTTAACTCGGGCTCGTTTACTACCTATTTTTCACGTGGCTCATCTGTAAAGGGGGTTGGTAGTAAACGGTTGCATTTGCGCCCCTATTATTGAGTCTGATATTGGCTGGCTTTTGAAGAGCAGTGAATTGAACTATACACATTCAGATTGAAACTTATTTATTCAAAAGAAACACTTTAACGTTGTGGCTATGCATTTTTTAAGTTCACAAATAATAATCGGTGCAATTCGTACACTGTTTGTCTCACACCCACACACTTTCACTTTGTTCCTTCGCATACCCTGGCGTCCATGCTTGCACTCGCGGCACTTTTCCGCTCCCAACTCGCCACCACAACGGCCAACCACCAAAGACCTCGATTTTCCCGCTCACATCCACAGTCCTGAGTCGGGTCACATGATACCACAGTAGTCAAAATAATTGCTAAACATGGCCACAATTCGTTTACAGTATTTTATAATATTTAAATACTTAAATCTAAATACATTATATAATTTTACAAATTATCACCACACTTATATAATTCGTTGCAATTAAAAGAAAACCAAAACACTATTCAACGGAACTACAACGTCCATCAAAACACAAAACAAGTATTTTCTGGTCTATTTTGCCCAGCATATTATCTCTGCTGCTGTGCTTTAAATTTTAAATTACTTGAAAGAGTTCCATATTATCCCCTGTTACCTTACAATGTAATGCCGTTAAATATCGTCACAGTATGTATGTATAATCATGGAATTTCTCGTTTTGGAACAGCAAGACGTATATAGTGTTGTTGTGAGAGTTTTTTCGTATCTGTTATCACTGGTAATAGCTGGGATGAATTGTCCAGCAATTTTGAAATTAAAAAGTGCTATTCAGAGCAGAGTGTGGAATCTTTGTCGATGCTGTGGTGGTGATGTGCGCCATCAATTCTGTAGACAATTAATGAAAGAGATCAAATGAACTGCCTGTCACTGTTACCCTGATATGAGACAAAAATATTTTCACCTGCCAGTCTTCCGTAGACCTCCCGTGGAGACATGAGACCTGTTTTCCGACTGCAGGTGTTTCAGTTGCGACAATGAATAACATGAAGAGTTGAGGGGACAGAGGAAAGCTGAAGACCAATAACAGGTAGAAAATGTCAGATAAATCAATATATCGATCATTTAAACAATATAGATTTTGCACAATGGCAAATTGGAACGATTCATCCCGCAATTCTGGGTTATTTGACACGCCGTCATCTAGCTATAGTACAAGAAAAATACACAGAAAGATTATAAGAAACAAATTATAAGTTGCCCGGTCCTAAGACAGTGGGATTTGGAGAATTTAAATGAATCATCGGATCTGAAATCAATGATAATGCTTCGCCATAAGGAGTTAAGTACACATCTACATCTACATCTACATCTATACTCCGCGAGCCACCTTACGGTGTGTGGCGGAGGGTACTTATTGTACCACTATCTGATCCCCCCTTCCCTGTTCCATTCACGTGTGCGTGTGCGTGGGAAGAACGACTGCTTGTAAGTCTCCGTATTTGCTCTAATTTCTCGGATCTTTTCGTTGTGATCATTACGCGAGATATATGTGGGCGGTAGTAATATGTTGCCCATCTCTTCCCGGAATGTGCTCTCTCGTAATTTCGATAATAAACCTCTCCGTGTTGCGTAACGCCTTTCTTGAAGTGTCCGCCACTGGAGCTTGTTCAGCATCTCCGTAACGCTCTCGCGCTGACTAAATGTCCCCATGACGAATCGCGCTGCTTTTCGCTGGATCATGTCTATCTCTTCTATTAATCCAACCTGGTAAGGGTCCCATACTGATGAGCAATACTCAAGAATCGGACGAACAAGCGTTTTGTAAGCTACTTCTTTCGTCGATGAGTCACATTTTCTTAGAATTCTTCCTATGAATCTCAACCTGGCGCCTGCTTTTCCCACTATTTGTTTTATGTGATCATTCCACTTCAGATCGCTCCGGATAGTAACTCCTAAGTATTTTACGGTCGTTACCGCTTCCACGTACGAAAAAACACGGGCAGCGCGGCCAAGCCAAGCTCACCTCGTCAGCTCTGATGAAATCGTGGTGCCATCTGCTTTTCGTGCAATTGGAGTGAAAGCATAGGAAAAACAAGCAAGCTAGTCACGAGAATTCTGTCGTGAAGCATACTAACTAAGTCTGACACTCCGCACGAGGTTGCTTTCAAGGTGATGGACGCCAACATGTGTACAGTAAGTAAAATTTGCAATGAGATGGCGTGGGCTCCCACAATACCACCAGTAGCGGTGCGATAAGACTAAGGGACTGCAGTGAAATGGGCGATCGACATTGGTCTCCAACTGAATAAGGCTTAGAGACTGTCTCTCCATAAGTTTATAAACTTGGACGCAACACCATATTGTGCCTCCTTTGAGGAAGGAAGGTTGCTAGGGCCAACTGTACTGAGGGCGACAGTGAATACGGTTCCTGCTGCTGCCGATTGGAGGGTTGGCTCGTCGTGGTGGCATTAAGTTGGGCAACCTGTCTTGACACCAGGTTAACAGATGAGAGAGAAATTAATGTTTCTATTCAACAGCGTGTCTGCAGCAACATTTCGTCATACCGACCCAGAATCTACTGATTTTTGATGTCTTGCGAGAGTCCTTTACGTAGGAAAGCCATCAGTGTTTTTCAATGGATGGGAAAAACCAATTTTAATGCATAAATTGACTGATTAATTTTATCGACTTTTATAATTAATTAAGCGACAGCTCGTGGTTACTATGCTTGCGGTCTTGATTACACATAAAGTATGAATCTGCGATGGGACACATGATGTTTATTTATTTTTAACTCTCTTGTATGGGATTGTAATGAACAGCTGACGAGGTTTCTCCACGTGGGTTGTACGTCTCAGAAAAGTCTCAGTATTTCAAGTTGAAATTATAATTGTTTTTATGACTAATACGCCCGCTTCCTCCGCCACCTTCACGGCTTTGTATCTGGCATCTCTTCCATACAAATCACAATACTTCTTGTGTTTCAAATATTGAAAGAAAACGTACTTTTGAACTACACTCATTAGTTGATGTTTGACACCGACCTTATTGCATGTTCCCAAAGCGTTCGGAAAATTATGGCTACTGCGTATAATCAGTCCAAATTGCATCCGTGTGAATAGGGTCATAAATCTTCTACCGACCTACACTGCGACTGTTCTAAATGACATTTCTCTGTACTTCTACTTTAGGGGCGATCCAAGCATCAGTCTTCTGACTGATTTGATTCTGCCTGCCAAGAATTCCTAGTCTGTGCTTACCACCTCTTCATCTCTGACTATGACTTGCACCCTAAGTCCTGAGTTATTTGTTAGACGTATTCAAAACTGTGTCTTCCACTACAGATTTTAGCCTCTACAGCTCCCTCTAGTAGCATGGCAGTTATTTCCTGACGTCTTAAAAGGTGTCCTATCATCCTGTCCCTTCTTCTTGTCAATGTTTTGCATACATTACTTTCCTCTCTGATCCTGCGCAGAGCCTCCTCAATCCTCACCTTATCAGTCCATCTAATACTTCGACTTTCTTCTTTTCTAGTTTTCACATAGCCTACGCTTCACTACTAGTAGTAGTAGCTTTATTCATCCGTAGATCTCTTTTTACAATGATATAGGACATATGAAATTATTTACAAGTTTAGATGAATTTAAAATAAGCTAATTCTTCTATACATATATTTACAGAATTCTAGTTAGAGACAAACATTAGATTTACTCCTGGTATACAATACTTTTCGCAAAAATAACTTATTAAACACACACACACTCCAGTGATATCTGGGCCATTGTCTGTACCGCAACTTCCAATTTCCTATCCTGAAAAACTGAGTCAGCATCCCTCCATAATGAGTGAGATATTGAGCTCAGAAAGAGGAAGAGGTGTTAGTATTGTTCTGTGCGCAGGAGGGAAAGAAGAACGGGAAAAAATTAAGTGAAAGTGTTATGTGGAATGTTTGATGTTTTATAGTCATTATGATTATTATTATTTATTTGTATAACTTTTTTTATCAAACCCATACTCTGTTTTATCTAAGTAATTCTTCAATGTATAAAATGAATTGCAGGTGCTTCTTAGCTACCTTTTTAAACAAGCATATTTTAGCAATTTCTTTAATCTCCTTTGGTAATTTATTGTACAGTTTTATTCCTTGGTAGAAATGTTGCTTTGAGTTTTATGTTAATTTTTTCTTGGTAAATGTAAGTTTAGTCTATCTCTTGTTGCATGGTCATAGACAGAGCTGTTTGTGCAGTAATTACCAACGTTATTTTTGATGTGTACTACTGACTGGTCAATGTATTCGCGTGGAGCAGTTAAAATCCCTAGTGTTTTGAACAGATCTTTACAATGACCTCGACTAATATTTTTGGCTATTATTCTTATGGCTCTTTTCTGGAGTTTGAAAATTGTTTTCATATTTTGTGCGTTTGTTCCCCAAAAAAGAATGCCATAGCTAAGAACTGAGTGTACATATGAATAATATGTAACATCATGTTACACACTGATGATAGGTTTCTAAGGGCATACCATGCTGATGACATTATGTTTGCAAGTACCTTTGTGTGTTCACACCACTTCAACTGAGAATCAATATTCATGCCCAGAAATTCTGCATTTGTTACACAAACTATAGAGGTGCCATCTACATTTAATTTAACATGGTCATTTTTCCTCTTCAAACTGAAATTCATGGCATTAGTTTTCTTTATGTTCAATCTCACTTTATTGCTTATTGACCAATCATAAACTTCCTTGAGAGTTTCATTTGCTTTCTCGGCAAGGAATTTTCTCGTTTTCTCAGTGACTACAATAGTGTTGACATCAGCAAAGAGAATTTTTTTCACCATGAGTAACCCTCCTGGGAAAGTCATTGATGTATATCAGGAACAGTATCGGTCCTACTATGCTACCTTGCGGAACCGCTATATTAATGTATTTTGATTCTGATAAGTGTTTTACTAAACGTTCAGATTTATTTGAAGTATATCTACTCTTTGTACCCTATCTGTTAGGTATGATCGAAACCACTCATTAGCTACCCCTCCCTTATTCCTAACGCCTCTAATTTATTTAATAGAATCTTGTGGTTGATTGTATCAAACGCCTTAGAAAGATCCAAAAATATACCTGTGACACACTCATCTTTATCAAGAGCATCAAGTACTACTATGGCTGACTCCGTATTTTTGCCACTTCAGACACCAAACTACGATTGGCTTAAAAGATTGTATTTATTCAGGTAATTCATTAATCTGTCTCTCATAATTTCTTCTATTATTTTTGAGAATGCTGACAGCAGGGAAATGGGCTGGTAATTTTCTATGTCTTCTGCATTACCTTTCTTAACCAAAGGTACAACTCTTGCCTATTATTATTGCTCTGGAAATGTCGCTGATGTGAAGGATTCATTTATGATATTTATTAAGGGGCCTTGTATAATCTCTATGCATTGTTTCGGTACACACATTGGTAATTCATCTAAGCCTACTGACTTTTTTAGTTTTTGAACAGTTTTATTGACTTCGTTCTCTGTGTTTGGAAGTAACATCATTGTATTTAGTGCAACATTATTTACATGTGTTATATTTGTTTTGGGGAAGTTTTGCTGCAACTTCTCTGCAATATGCTCGTTTTACATAGTTTGCCAAGTGTTGTGGGTCATTTATTACCTTATCCCCCTCCCTTGGCAGTATGTTATACTGTATTTGTCTGGCTCTCTCCATTTCCTTTTTTATAACGTCCCTGACTGCTTTGCTTTTGTTCTCTGCATTATATATTATTTTGTCATTAAACGACTTTTTTGCAGCAGTCAGCACCTTCCTATAGATCTCTTTGTACCTGTGATAGAAATTCAAGAATTCTGGACCATTGTGAATCTTTTTCATGGAACTGAGATGTTTCACTGCTTGTGAGGACTTCTTAACACCTGTTGTTATCCATCTGTTTTTGTGAGATGTTGATACAGACATGCATACTTTTGCAAATGCCTTTTCAAAGTTCAATTTAAACATTGTGGAGAATTTAGAGAACTTCATATTCACGATGTTTTCCTTATACACTTCATCTCAGATTTGTTTTTGTAGCTCTTTTGAAAAATGTCTTGTTTTTATTTCTGATAGGTGTCACTTGTAGGCTTGTAGTTTAGGGAATGATTCGATGCCTGGTTTTACTGTTGTTATTTGACAGAGATGGTCTGATAGTCCGAAATATTTTACAGCTAGATCACATTTTTCCCTGTCCATATTTGTGACCACATGGTCAATTATTGATGCAGTCGTTGTAGCAACCCTTGACGCACTATTGACCAATAGGGGCATGCCAAAACTTTGAAGAATGTTTATGGAGGTGTTGCTGGATTCATTTATGATATTAGTGTTAATGTTAATGCACCCACACAGAATTATCTTGACCTTTGTACTTGAGACTTTATCTAGAACTTCTATTAATTGAAAAAAGTATCCACACTACCACTGGGATATCTATACACTCACAAAATGATACCATCCCGTGTTGATTCAATAGCTGACATTTCAATGTGTTTGTCTTCAGTTACTGTACTGAGGTCATGCCTTGATCTGAACTGTGTTGGTTTCTGTGTCTCTACACCAGTGCTCAGTAATACAAACTACTATGCAGTTCAAAGATTGGAGCTCAACTTCTAATAGTTGTATTTTTTTTTTTTAGTTGCATGTTTTGATGGAAGATTTTTACGTCTATGAAATGCCCCAAGTTACTGTTTCCAATGGTTTGTTTTTCTTTGTGTCATCTGGTATATGTGATATTTGAAGTGTTAAAATCTGTCTTGTGAGTGATTGTTCGAGTGCTTTTTAAATGACAGGAGATACTCTTTAGGCAGGGGAACCTGCTGTCTGGATTTATCCCAATAAAGACCTACTTTTCCTACCTATGACAACAGGTATTTGACCGTGTGTGGCCTGGGATCCACCCCCTATACTTTCATGAATCGACTGTACCAATCTTCCCCTCCCAGTCCTATTTGGATATAGGCCATGCCTAGTGAAACCCCATTTGTTGATAGTCCCGACGGGCACCAGAGAAACATGAGCAAAGTCGGCTGTTCTCAGGGCCATCTCTAACCCCACATTGATTCGCCTCACAGCTCCATCAAGATGTGGTCGATCATGACGCCGGAACAGCTCAACAAAGTGTGTGTTAGTGCCATGAGTTAGGGAAACTATCTCGTCATATGCCCCATCCCTGTCCAAACTGTTCCCTGCCCCACCGGCTATCACTATGTTTCTCTTTTGTAAAGTCCTTACATGAAGACCGTAGGTCCTCTATCACATGACTTAGCCCTACTTTTGGTTGGTACGCTGCCCCTAAACATTCCTGTAACTGAGTGCCTACGTCTTACCCATGGCTACTACCTATCACCAGCACTTTCTTCTTCCTAAGACTTTGTACATTCCCAGGCTTCTTGGCCTCGGTTGAAGTGTACTGCACATCTCCTACTCCTCGTTCTACCCGAGGCTCTTCTCCACTTAACTCTGGTAATGGTAGATATCTGTTTTTGGTGTTGATGATAAAACTGTCAGATTACGTTCTCTTTCTTCCTATCCTCTTACCAGCTGCCAGTTCACAACCACCTTCCTCCCCCCTATCTCCCTTGATCCCTATGAGTTCCTTCCTTGCTTCCTCCAACTGTGCCTGAAGGGCACAGATTTTCCTTCCCTGTTCCCCAGTCAGAATGTTCCTACTGCATACTCTGCAGTTCCAGGAGAGGGCCTGTTCTGTTCTCCCAACATTCTCCACACCCGCTGCATTCCCCCCCCCCTCCCCCCCCCCTCCCCCCCCCCCGTGAAAATATTTCCTACAAAATTGGCAACAGATCCCTCTACTCACTACCCTATAACAGCTCCCACATTTCTCACTCATGGTCAGTTTCGAAAGAATGATTAATTTAAAGAATGTTTTAAATTTGTCAAGGACGCGAGATTGGCAGTGTGTAAACAAAACACGACACAAATGTCTTATGTGCGGTGGTTGTTGTTTTTGTACTGAATTAGAGATATAATGTCAGAAGAATGAATTTTTAATTACTTAGCTATTAGAGAATTTACGTTATCAGGCATGTTTGGTCACGTTTTTAAACGTTTATAATTCGGAAAATTTAGGCCTAGATCGCGTCTATCTAACTAGTAAACAATACGAAATGTGTTAGTTAAATACGATTTGGAAACGTTTAATTACACTGTTATTGCGACGATAGGCACTGATGAAACTAGTAGCTGTCTTTTTTAAACGAATTTTGCACTATCAAGAAAACTTGAATAGTATTTTTTGTGTTTACGTTACGCAAAATTTCGGGTTATATCTCGATTATCGGGACTTCAGCTAAAGCACAAGTTTTTTTTAAAAAAAGCGCTGCTGGGACGCTAATATGCAGTTGTGTCACAAGAACGGACACTACAGCAAGTATAAAAACAAAGAAAATTTAAATTTGACAATATTTCCTCTTAAATAAGTTCTTCTAGCGGGCGAAGGAAATACCTATGATCACACTCGGCGGCCATCTTGTCTCTTGGTGTCCTCGTAATATTAATTAAGAAATCACAGATAAAAGGCGAGATCACCCTACTTGTCCGTAAGCCATCTTCAGGTTTCTTCATTTCATAACTCTGAACAGCAGTAGTGCAAAGGACGTGTGGTGCGCAACACTGCGCTAACGATCATCTAAGCCCCGCTCCCTGTGTACTATCCCAAACAGCCACAAGCGGCAGCACAAATACAAACATAAACACACACACACAGAGCCATGCAGACATGCAAACACAAACAAACAAACACGCCGTGCGCACACTCACACACGCAAAAGCAAATAGATTTGGACAACCACGGATCCTTGGAACAATTGAGCATACATCATATGGGACATAAGGCTTTGTCTCCCACGCGCTTCTTCATACATTTATGATTGGACATAGTTTCAATGAGAATATTTTGAAAAACTGCATAAGTAGTGTAAGTCTATCAAATGAATTTACCTGCTGACTCATAAATAAACATTATACATGAAACGAATTTTTTTGCTTGAAATATTTAAACACATAAGAATCAGCAAGTTACTTGTACGAATATTTTCGAATTATTAGTCTGAATGATGACCAGGTGTTCTGGTAGGAATCTTAAAAAGTTATGCGATATATAGGCTTCTACTTTGCATGGTTTGTTTTATAATTCTCATCTTCGAATTCTACAGAAACATACTTTATATGTGGCCTCCAGCTTCGTTATATAAAAATTTTTCGATGTTGTGTAATCTTCCATAATTAACTCTGGAATATTGTTCCCAGTATTTTAGGCTAGTTTTGTAAAGAAAACTTCTCTATGAAATTTTATTCAAACAATGGAGATAGTGCTTTTTCAAATACTGGAACAACTGGTGTTTCGTGTTGCATTACGATTTTTATAAATGAACCAATTTCACATGCATTTTATGGTTTCACTTTTTAGTACATGTACTACATTTGTTTACCCTCAAAAAATAAGGGTCTCACCTTTTATCTTAAAACACATGCTGAAATGATATTGCAGTATGGATTGCATATGTGAGTAACACTACGTACATTATGTATTTTGGCTTCCACCTTCTCCCCACTCCCCTATTTCTCCACCCACTTAACAGACTGCCCGCCGCTGTTACCTCAACTGCTACACCACCCACAACCCTTCATTCCTTCTCTATCGTTTACTCGTGCTTGATATGTATTAATTCTAATCTGCACCTTACCCTTTCCTGCTATTCCCGTCCCCCTTTCCCCCTTTGTACCCTGTTGTGTTTTTTAATTCTTGGCCTTTTACGAGAATCATCAAAACTTTTGACAAAGGGGGTTGTAATTTTTGACGATATTTATAACGATTTATTTTATATTATAGACCATGTATAAAACAAGCTTTTGTGTAAGGTGGTTGTATTCCTCAACAAAGTTTATAACTGTTTATTTTTGTAGCGCACTGGGTATCAAATATTTTATGATCTTACTGGCTTGAACTTGTACTATTCTTAAATTACGATGCTGTATGTCGCGTTCTTTATACAATGGCATCTGGTACCCACTGCAGAGATAACGTAACTAGCTTGGTAAACAAACAGTTCCACAGAATCTCATTCTGGAAACATCCCCCAGGCTGTGGCTAAGCCATGTCTCCGCAATATCCGTTCTTTCAGGAGTGCTAGTTCTGCAAGGTTCGCAGGAGAGCTTCTGTTAAGTTTGCAAGGTAGGAGACGAGGTACTGGCAGAAGTAAAGCTGTGAGGATGGGGCGTGAATCGTGCTTGGATAGCTCAGTCGGGAGTTCGCCGGCGGACGGCGTGGAGGTAGGACGTAGTGTGGTGTGCGCTGCGCCGTCTGTGCTTCCGCGTGGTAAGTCTTGCGCTTGCTGCGGCTTAAAACTCCTTTTATAGAACGATTCGAGAAGTAATGAGTAGCATGCAGTTATGGCTCAACCAAGTCGAAAAGATACGTTGAAACTTACCTTTGATCCTCGATATGCCAGACCCAAGTCGTTTGAAGTAGAAAATTGGTTAGAAGAAGATGTGAAGCTCTCCTTTAATGATGTAATTGGGATCCACCTGTCGATTGTAACTTGTGTAGTGTTTGTTAAAATGCGTAGTTCCGAGTTGTGCGAGAAAATAGTTGAGTCTTCCGGAGGTGTCATGAAATTTAAGCACTCAGATGGAAACGTTGGTGAAGTCACCGTTGCACATGCTGGTTTTGGCATTCGCACAATTCGAATCTTCGAGTTACCTTTTGAGATTACAACAGACCAAATTAATGCTGTAATTTCACCCTTCGGGAAAGTGCTCAGCAACTTTGCCGAGAAATGGTCAAGCGCGCATAAATTCCCAGTACTAAATGGCGTACGTCAGCTTCGTGTAGAGTTACAAAAGCACATCCCGTCGTACATCAATGTCTGCGGATATAGAGGGATTGTAATTTATGACGACCAACCGCGAACCTGTGCCGCCTGTAACAAGCCTGGGCACGTTCGCGCAGAATGTATACAGCGGCGCGTTGCACAGCTGCCGGCCGGCGAGGCCGCCAGGCCACCGGCGATGACAACACTGCCAGGAACCTACGCCGCCGTGGCACGCGAACGGCCGACTGTCTCCTCAGCCCCTGAATCGTGTGCAAATACAAATTCTCCAAACACTGAAATTCCAATGGACGTCAGTGCCGTCATAGCTGACGACCTACAAGAGTCCCGCCAATCTACGGAAACAGTTGAAGTTCCACCGACACAGGCACCTGCAATTGTAAAGGCAGCAGATCCGCCGGAAGCTGAAGACCGACACACCTTGCAGGAAAGCGACACTAACGTGGATACTGAAGAAAGTCCGTCGAAAGGCAATTCTCCGAAGAAAAATAAGAAACGCCGGCTGGCGCGCAAAGGTGCAGAGGAGACAGCTCCCACACTCCGACAAAAAGCGAAGGAAATAGGTAGTACCTTACGCCAACAGATCTGTAGCAACACGAAAGCGACACCAGTTTCTGTGGAGCGTTCCCCTACTGCGCTGGAAAAACGAGACGTCCAAGGAAAGCCAACAAAGAAAGCATCCAACGACCCTCAAGAAACGAGTCACTCTCATGAAGCTTCACTCGTCCCACCCACGACGACAACCTCAACCAGCTGGGCAGACGAAAGCGACCATAACAATGCCGACGCTGAAATGAAAGAAGTTTCAGAATCTCAGACAGACTGTAAGCTAGCCCCACAGGTGGCTGATTTCTTCAACGACGACGTCTCCGCGAACGAACATTCTAAAGAACAAGGACACACCACTGAAACATTTGCTACCGGTGAATATTATTAAGATGCGTTTTAAAGCTGACGTTTGCGAGACAAAACAGAAGAATGTTTTTTAAAGTTAGATCAAGTAGAACGAAGAATGTCTGACATACAAGCATACAAAATCGCGACAGTAAACCTTAACAAGATTCACAGTTCCTTTAAACTACAGAACTTAAAAGATTTTATATATGCTTCTGACAGTGACATTGTCCTTTTACAAGAAGTGACAGACATTTAGCTTGGTAACATACCTGGCTTCAACGCCATTACAAACCCAGGGCATGGAGCGGAAATGGGCACGGCTCTGCTCACAAAGGAGGGCATAGTAGTCCAAGATGTAGTAAAACTACCAAACAGTAAAGGCATAGCGGCCACAATAAACAACATACGGCTCATTAACGTGTATGCCCCTTCGGGATCCAGTAACAGGCACCGCAGAACGGAGTTCTTTAAAGAAGAAATTGTCCCACTATTTGGAACTCGATATGATCACCTTATCCTAGGAGGAGATTTTAATTGTGTTTTGCATGCCAAAGACCAAACTCCCAATTTTAACAAGTGTACTGAACTGGAACGTATAGTTAATGACTTAAGACTAACAGACTCATGGGAACATATGCACGGTGCAGCCCCTGGCTTCACCCACGCCACAAGTCACTCGGCGAGCCGTCTCGACAGGATATATGTAACGCACAATTTGAGACACCTCATTTTGCAGTCCGAAGTATGGCCTACCGTTTTTTCAGATCATGCTGCTTACATATGCACAATCAATCTGATAAAACAAGGGACATTCAGAGGTCGAGGCACATGGAAGCTCAATGTGTCACATCTGGAAGACCATGCTTGTCAGGAGGCATTTCACAAGGTATGGAGAGAGTGTGAAAGCAAATTTAGCTCGTACAACTCTGGCACTGACTGGTGGCTGAAACATGCCAAGCCTAAAATACGGAGGTTTTTCATAAACTACTCCAAAGACAAAAACTTTTGGTACAAATCAACTATAGAATTTTACTTTCAGTGTCTAAGGGATTTGTACAAGTGCGATGCAACAGTTGTGGACAACTACGAAAGAATTAACGAAATTAAAGCAAAAATCTTAGCACTACGGCGTAAACAACTAGAAGGCTACCAAATAAGGTCGCGTGCCCAGAACATAGCCCAGCACGAGGTCACTTCCATTTATCATGTCATTCGTGAAAGCAAAAGGGCGGCTCGCAAGATACTATCTGAAATAACAACTGATGATGGAAGGAAGCTGACGAAGCAAAGAGAGATTAAAGAGGCAATCGTACAGCATTTTGAATCCTTAATGTCTAGTCAGCCGGTTGACGAACAGCTTCAAGACGAGTTAATGATTAACCTCCAGGGCAAAGTATGCCACGCGGAAGCACAAACTCTCATCTCGGAAGTGACTGAAGAAGACGTCGAAGAAGCTATATATGGAAGCACGAAAAATAAGGCTCCAGGGGCAGATGGAATTCCGGCAGAATTTTATCGCAGATTCAGTGGCCTCGTAAAAGGCAAGTTTACTCTCATCTGCAACGAACTGCTAAACCCTGAGAATGACATCCCGAAGGAATTTCGTGAGGGACTCGTAGTGCTAGTGCCAAAAACTACCAACACGAAATCTGTAAGCGCTCTGAGGCCAATTACGCTTTTAAACAGCGATTACAAAATCTTTGGCCGCATCCTCGCTCGTAGGCTGAAAACCACAATGACCAGCGTCACTGGCCCTTATCAAACAAGTGTGGGCAAAGACAGAAGAATTCTCCAGACCCTCTGTGATTACAGGGACCTAATCTCAACGGCCGACGTCTGCAAAATACACTTCTGGAAATGGAAAAAAGAACACATTGACACCGGTGTGTCAGACCCACCATACTTGCTCCGGACACTGCGAGAGGGCTGTACAAGCAATGATCACACGCACGGCACAGCGGACACACCAGGAACCGTGGTGTTGGCCGTCGAATGGCGCTAGCTGCGCAGCATTTGTGCACCGCCGCCGTCAGTGTCAGCCAGTTTGCTGTGGCATACGGAGCTCCATCGCAGTCTTTAACACTGGTAGCATGCCGCGACAGCGTGGACGTGAACCGTATGTGCAGTTGGCGGACTTTGAGCGAGGGCGTATAGTGGGCATGCGGGAGGCCGGGTGGACGTACCGCCGAATTGCTCAACACGTGGGGCGTGAGGTCTCCACAGTACATCGATGTTGTCGCCAGTGGTCGGCGGAAGGTGCACGTGCCCGTCGACCTGGGACCGGACCGCAGCGACGCACGGATGCACGCCAAGACCGTAGGATCCTACGCAGTGCCGTAGGGGACCGCACCGCCACTTCCCAGCAAATTAGGGACACTGTTGCTCCTGGGGTATCGGCGAGGACCATTCGCAACCGTCTCCATGAAGCTGGGCTACGGTCCCGCACACCGTTAGGCCGTCTTCCGCTCACGCCCCAACATCGTTCAGCCCGCCTCCAGTGGTGTCGCGACAGGCGTGAATGGAGGCACGAATGGAGACGTGTCGTCTTCAGCGATGAGAGTCGCTTCTGCCTTGGTGCCAATGATGGTCGTATGCGTGTTTGGCGCCGTGCAGGTGAGCGCCACAATCAGGACTGCATACGACCGAGGCACACAGGGCCAACACCCGGCATCATGGTGTGGGGAGCGATCTCCTACACTGGCCGTACACCACTGGTGATCGTCGATGGGACACTGAATAGTGCACGGTACATCCAAACCGTCATCGAACCCATCGTTTTACCATTCCTAGACCGGCAAGGGAACTTGCTGTTCCAACAGGACAATGCACGTCCGCATGTATCCCGTGCCACCCAACGTGCTCTAGAAGGTGTAAGTCAACTACCCTGGCCAGCAAGATCTCCGGATCTGTCCCCCATTGAGCATGTTTGGGACTGGATGAAGCGTCGTCTCACGCGGTCTGCACGTCCAGCACGAACGCTGGTCCAACTGAGGCGCCAGGTGGAAATGGCATGGCAAGCCGTTCCACAGGACTACATCCAGCATCTCTACGATCGTCTCCATGGGAGAATAGCAGCCTGCATTGCTGCGAAAGGTGGATATACACTGTACTAGTGCCGACATTGTGCATGCTCTGTTGCCTGTGTCTATGTGCCTGTGGTTCTGTCAGTGTGATCATGTGATGTATCTGACCCCAGGAATGTGTCAATAAAGTTTCCCCTTCCTGGGACAATGAATTCACGGTGTTCTTATTTCAATTTCCAGGAGTGTAAAATGTGCACTCATCTCACTCGACTTTGACAAAGCCTTCGACAGAGTTAATCATAGTTTTCTCCTTCGCACCATGGGCGCAATGGGCTTCCCACCTCTATTCATTGCGGTAGTAAGAAATACAGTAACAAACAACTCAGCCAGATTTGTCATCAATGGACACATTAGCCGCCCGATTGACGTCACCAGCTCCATTAGGCAAGGGTGTCCAATGTCAATGGCACTCTTCGCCATCGCCATCGAGCCCCTGCTTGCCTCCCTTATGAAACATCTACAAGGACTACAAATACATGGAGAAAAGATCCTGTGCAAGGCATACGCTGATGATGTTGGCTTCCTAGTCGTGAATGGCGCTGAAGTACAGAGCGCACTACGAATAGTAACAAAATATGAACAGGCATCTGGTGCAAAACTTAATAGAACAAAGTCGGGGATTTTCAACATCGGCCGTGGAATTGGGACGCAAACGCAGGATCTGTTACGCGAGCTTGTAACCATGAAATGTCTCGGCATAGATTTTAAAAGAAATATCAAGCACACTATTGCTGCGAATTATCGAAAATTACTTAACAGCATACGCGCCTCTGTACAAGCACATAGTATTAGGAAACTCGATGAACTTCAAAAAGTAACAGTGGCAAATGTATACATCACATCCAAAGTTAATTATGTAGCACAAGTTCTGCCACCACCTGCGGCTTTGTTGAAAAGCATCGCATCTGCACTAGGACACTTTGTGAGCCGCGGACGTATATTCAAAGTCAAATATGACATTCTGATGCCCCCTACGAAATGTGGTGGGTTAAATCTTACCGATGTCAACAAAAAAGCGCAAGCCTTATACCTTGCTACCACATACAAACAATGGAAAGAGCCAAGTGGTACCCTTGCTGCACATTTGTTAAACGAAATAGCTCCTGCTGACGTCAGTGCACCTATAAATGTCCAACACATACCCAACGGACTATACCACTTGAAATACTTTTTCGTAGAATACAGCTATATACAGGCAAGGATTCCTGGAAAAGACATCATGAAAGTAAAAGAACTTTATAATAACTTGATGAAAGACAAACCCAGAAACGACGTAGAACAAAAGTATCCTTGTTATAACTTTGAAACAATATGGGAAAATATTCACTGCCGGAACTTGCCAACGTATGTCAAATCGACCTGGTACTTTGCTGTAAACAGAAAAATTACGACGAACTCTAAACTTCACTCTATTCGATTGGCCGAGTCACCACTCTGTGCATTATGTAAAATACCAGATACCAAAGAGCATAGATTGCTGTGTGACAGGATAAAAGAAATATGGCTCTACATAAGACAAAAGATAGCGAGCGTCAGCAGAACTACGCCCAATGCCGTTACGACTGCTGAATTTTTAAACCCTGACGGTATACCTTACCCTAAAACAAAACGAAATGCAATTAACTGGTTGAAAGGCCAAACGATGCATTACGTCCTAACAAAAGAATCAAGCAATAGGGAGGACTTCTGGGTATACCTTACAACTGAGCACCACAAGTTGATGTGTACTAAAAAATACAAAGAAAATTACGCAAACTTTTTAACTAAAACAATCCTGTAACCAGTAGAAATGCGTAATTTACATTGCACATTCAAGCATTTCGTATATTAGACGAATGATTTTTGGTTAAAGTTTGTTCTTCACGTAGCAGGAGGAGGATTTCCAACGGAAAGTAGTCAGAGAAGATCATCAGTATAGACCAATTAAGCCTATGTGTATCTATTACTTTGGTTTCGGAGAAACACAGTGATGAAACTGGTATACGTCATTTATTTAGTTTCTGTTTTTCTTTCCTTTTCTTTTCACCAGAAGACACATTTATGTTAATTAAGTGTAAAATCAAGCAGAAGAAGGCTATTTTACTTCCTTACCTTCTGAAAAAGGAAATTATACTTATCAGCAATAATGAGTTTGCTTCTATCCGTTTTTCCACGCACGGAGAACGAAATTTACAGATGCAGTTACATTTCCACAACAATTATGAGACTGCCTTCTCAATGGAATTTGCATTTATTTTTATTCAAGCCATGTTGCAAACAAAGGCAACAGAAGGGGCATACTTCGTTCGTCGTTCAGAAGAAGCGCGTTTCCACATCATCAAGTTACATTCATTCTTAAAGGCGGAGAAGCCGGGCCGAGAAGGCAACACTTGGCGAGCGTAAAGGATGGGTTGAAGGGGAGGAAGGAGATCCAAAAAAAAAAAAAAAAAACAAAAAAAAAAAAAAATAAATAAAAAAAAATAAAAAAAAACAAAAAAAAGAAAATAAAAAAGAAAAAAAAATCGGTAGAGCACTTGCCCGCAAAGGCAAAAGTCCCGAGTTCGAGTCTCGGTCCGGCACACAGTTTTAATCTTCCAGGAATTTTCAAACAGTGCCACAGATTACATGGTTCAGATTGTGATGTCTCTTTGATGAACTATTTACTTATGTTTATGCTGGTTCCTGCTTAAACTCAGTAAAACGAAATGTATGATCTGGTCATCTGTCTTATTTCGCAGGGTTAATAAGTCATGCAAGTTGCCAGCCAGTTAACATACCACAAAAATATCCCGACTTTTACTTACGTAGCATCAGGATTATGTAACTGAAGATACTTCTTTTTGAAAACTAACCTCATTTTTGACATGTAAGTAAGAAAAATAAATCATACAATCTATACTGTAAATATGTTTTTGTCGTACATTTCTTCTATTTTTCCGCCATTTTACTTTCATTGTGTATTTATTTATTCTAGTTGTAACATTTGAAAATGGCCTAAAGCAGAAATCTAGATCGTTTCATAAAGCATATAACTCAGTCAAAAGGCGGTTATCTCTTTCCATAAGAACATTATTTCGTCCAAACGATATGACATGCTCTGATGAAAAGAAACCCTTGTGAGCACTCCTTTCTGATGCCATTGTGGGAAGATCAGAGACGAATCGTCGTGACGAAAGGTTGATTCTTATGGACTGGCGTCTGGGAACTGATCTACTGTTCACGTGTTACTTTCGTTAGCATTAATGGCAAATGGTTGGAGATTGGTGAAACCACGAGTAGGTGACAAAGTGTTGGACGTCCACATCTCTTCATCTCTTCACAGAACGTGAAGGTCTGAGGCTTTCCAGCCCTGTAAAGCAGGATAGGCGCCTATATGTGTCAAATCAGACGATATAGTACGATGCTGAAACAGCAAGAAATGTTTCGGAGCGTACCACACAGCTCACATTGCTGTAAACAGGGCTACACAGCAGTCCTTTCCTTATGCGTTCTCACCACTTGAACAACGCAATCATGAGGTACGATTGTTGTGGACACTTGGTCATCTATACTGGACAGTGGGAATGTGTCAGCTGAGTGAATGAATCACTTTCGTTCTTACAGTAGGTCGATCATGCTGCCCAGATACGCTGTTATCCAGGCGAACAGCTGCTGGCAACAAGCACCACCCTACTGACGCAGGTGGGGCAATGTCATGCCATGGGGGATACTCACCTGGGCTTGAGTTGAACCTCGGATACTAACTGAACTCATAATGACAACTGTGGACTGCATCAGCATTATTGTGGTCGACCTGCATCCCTTCGTGGTTAACATTTTCTCAGACTCAGCATGATAACTATCCATGTCACAAAGCTAGACTTATGCTGCTGTGGTTTTAGGAGTATAATCAGATACTGTTTTGTGAAGCTGATGACCCATACCTAACAAGTATTTTTTTTAAAAAAAGAATACACCCTTGCAGTTCACCCCCAAGAGAAACTGGTGATGAACTAAGGCGTCTTTTGTGGCAGATAACTCGTACTGTTATTTTGGCCACCAGATTCGCCTGATCTGAACCAGATGGAGGCATTCCGGGCACAATCAGCCTGTAATTTACGGGAATTGTGTGATCTACGCACAGACGTCAGACGCCGCATGCCACTGGAAACCTACCGGAGACTTGTCGATTCTATACCAAGCAGAGTGATTTCCGCATTGCAACAGGCTAATAATCATGTGGTCATAATTGTAGCATATCGACTGTAGTAAAAAAATACACCAAAGCGGAGGTGAATTGCAACAGAGCCAGCTGCAAGCTGGCTAGAGTGTTATGCATTGTGAAGCAACACTCGGCCAACAATCATTGCTAAGCAGAGCCAGATGGGCGCTTTATAGCAACAGCCAAATTGCAATATGCTAGCAGAAAGACTGAAGCCTTTCCTCACTTACCACTGAAGTGTTAAGAGTATGTGCCTTAGGCACTAAACGAAGATAGTTTGGAGATTGTAAGTACTCAGCCATTCGTGCACTAAAATATTGTCGTCAATACCATGATCCTGTGACACCCAGAGAGACACCCCACAAAGCAGTACAGTGTCTGCTGTTTTACCATGGAACGGGGCAGCCTGCCTTAAGTCACGAGATGAGCCGCCCCTGGAGCACAGAGCCACGTGCTCGCTGGAAGGAGGTCACGGCCGCCTCCATGGTATCCTCAGCTGCGCTGCCGCGCTACCATGATGTGTTCATGGATGCAGCTAGAGACATCACTGACAATGGCATTAGACTGATTCCATGCTCGTCCCCAATCATTGCGTTGTCAGCAATTCTGGACGGCTATTGTTTCACATGAGCGGCAACTGGTCCCCTCCACCGGGCTGTTCCTGATATGCTACAGCTGAGCGCTGGAATGAAGAAGTTCACTGAACAAATCTACTGTCTTGCTGACATCTCATTTCATTCTCTATGGGTCATATAACACTGACATCAGATTATTTCATCACCTACAGCCTATGGTATGGTGAGTCCAAAAAATGTTTGATTGTGTTTTAGTTATGGAGAAAAGGTTAGACAGTTGCGCATTTTGTTAAGTAGATTTTATTTCAAGTAGAGAATCAGTGGATTTGTCTAGTATGCGAGGTAATGGAAGTCACGATTGGTTAGTGCCTGTTCGATGCGCACAGAGTAACCTTTGGGTCACTCAGCACCATGCACGGAATCAGTTCCAGTGAAATCTTATACATGTCATCGTTAGGGGAATATGGCTAGGCAATGCAGTGAGTCGAGATAGCTCAGAATTAGACATAAGAATGAAGTTAATGTATTTTGTTTTCTTGTCTTGCGAATTTTAGTGCTCAAAATGAATGTTGTCAAGGACAAAGATTTGAGAGAAGCAGAGGCGCAAGGTGTGTCAGAGACATAAACAGTGTGCATACTGTGAGCACACAATTAACACAATTAACAGGGATAAATCAGACTGCCGGGGCTGCCAGAACCGCAATCGTCACGACAGGGTATAGATTTATCAGTCGCCAGTTTAGCTGCTCCTTTTTCTGGGATGCCAAACGAGGATGTGCAGGATTTTGTGGGGACCTCGGAAATCTGGCTCATACGAAAGGTTGGCCCTATAAGGGATTACTGAGTGTTGCAAAACTGAGACTAACAGGGGAAGCTAAATTTAAAGAAGGGTTAGTTTGGAGACATACGAAACAGTGCCAGATACTACAGGGAACAATTAGAGGTAAAACTTAAGAGAAGTATGGAAACTGTGGAACAACCTGTGGATGTGGCTTTAGTTGTGGTCTTCAGTCGTAGGACTTGTTTGATGCAGCTCTCCATGGTACTCTATCCTGTGCATCTTCATCTTGGAGTAACTACCTCAACCTACACCCTTCGGAATTTTCTTATTCATCTTTTCTGCTCTCCCTCTACGATTTTTACCGCCCCCCCCCCTCCATGCTTCCCTCCATTACTGGACTGGAATGTGACCTACTAAACGATCCCTCCTTCTAGTCAGGTTGTGCCACAAATTTCTCTTCTCCCCAATTATTTCCCAATTTTATTCAGTACCTCCGCATTAGTTACGTGATCTACCCATCTAATCTTCAGTATTTTTCTGTAGCACCACGTTTCAAAAGCTTCTATTCTCTTCTTGTCTAAATTGTTCACCGTCCATGTTTCACTTCCATACAAGGCTACACCCCAGACAAATACTTCCAGAAAGGACTTCCTGATACTTAAATCTATAATCGATGTTAACAAATTTCTCTTCTTCAGAAAAACTTTTCTTACCATTGCTAGTCTACATTTTATATCCTCCCTATTTCCACCATTATCAGGTATTTTGCTTTCCAAACAGAAAAAGTCATTTACTACTTTAAGTGGCTCGTCTCCTAATCTAATTCCCTCAACGTCAACTGATTTAATTCGACTACGTTGCACTATCCTCGTTTTGCTTTTGTTGATGTTCATCTTATATCCTCTTTTGAAGACACTGTCCATTCCATTCAACTGCTCTTCCAAATCCTTTACTGTGTATGACTGATTTACAATATCATCGGCAAACCTCAAAATTTTTATTTTTTCTTCCTGGACTTTAATTCCTACTCCAAATTTTTCTTTTCTTTCATTTACAGCTTGCTCAATATACAGACTGATTAACATCGAGGGTAGGTTACAAACTCACTCCCTTCTCAACCACTGCTTGCCTTTCGTGCCCCTCGACTCTTAGAACTGCCACCTGGTTCCTGTACAAATTGTAAATAGCCTTGTGCCCCCTGTATTTTTACCTTTGGTATTTGAGAGAGAGTATTCCAGTCAACATTGTCAAGAGCTTTCTCAGAGTCTACAAATGCTAAAAACGTAGGTTTACCTTCACTTAATGTAACTTCTATGAGAAGTCGTTGGGTCAGTGTTGCCTCCCGTGTTCCTACATTTCTCAGAAATCAAAACCGATCTTCCTCAAGGTCGGCTTCTACCACTTTTTCCATTTTTCTGTAAAGAATTCGTGTTAGTCTTTTGCTGTCGTGAGTTATTAAACTGATAGCTCGGTAATTTTTTGGAGTCGGAATTACTTCATTCTTCTTGAAGTCTGAGGGTAATTCACCTATCTCTTACATCCTGCACACCAGATCTGAGAGCTTTGTCATGGCTGGCTCTCCCAAGGCTATCAGTTGCTGTAACGAAATGTTTTCTAATCCAGGGCCTTGTTTGGACTTCCGTCTTTCAATGCTTTGTCAAACTGTTCACGCTGTATCATATCTACCCTCTCATCTTCTTCCATTTCCTCTTCCATTATCATAATATTGCCATCAAATACATCTCCCTTGTACAGACCATCCGTATACTCCTTCCACCTTTCTGCTTTCCCTTTTTTTGCGGATAAGATAAGGAAAATTAACGAATGTTCCTATGAATTAGGGCAGGACGCTGCAGTCAATGAAATTGTTTTGCAGGAAGCTGAACAGAGGTTGCTTGATGCTTTTTTAAGAGTGCTGCATGCTGAAAAGTCAACGTGTGTGCGGACAGGGGATGCGACTGATTTGCACACAGCAATGCAGTTACGTATAGAATGTGACGAGATCGACTTGTGGACTGGACTGCAGAGTAAACGGACAGTGTAACTAGTATGGAATATTTCAAGTGTAGACTAACGGGGTATGTAAGGATGAGGTGTCGGCAGCCTCGGTGAGGAAATAATAGTTATAGGATGGGGGAAGAATTAAGTTGTTAAACGCCAACGGAAACCCCAGGTCCACCTACGGCGATTCCCAGTAAGACTGGATGCTACAAAGTGGTATGCTGAAATGGATTGGGATAAGAGGGATAGTAGAAAAAAATAGTTCCACGATATTATTGAACACAGAGGTGCATGTGTCTGTCACCAGTAGTGATTTAGTGAAACGTTATCACTGCAACCCACCACAGTACAGATTGCCTGGAGCAGGAGATAAAGTTGTCACACCATTAGGATCAGTGGACCTTGACTTCTGCCTTGATACGATTCAATATAAACAATGCGTACAGATTGTGCCACATGTGAATGAGGGCTACCACATGATTCTAGGATTAGATCTCTTATATCAGCATCGTGCCATAATTTATATTCAGCAACATAGAGTGGAACTTGAGGAAAAACCGTATCAGTTATATGAAACCATTGCCCGAGTAGTTATGTCGCTGGGCCGGTCTGTCGCCAAAGATGAACCAGTTAAACAGTGAACGATCACACTAACACTTGATTAACATGATTATGACCGAAGAATAGTGGGAATAACTTTGTGTCAGTGTTAAGTCTATCTTGCCGGTAGGGACTTTATGTGTGTTGCAACCATTAAAAGAGAAACAAGTATTGGGTAAGGTAGGTTGCTTGGTTAAAAGTGGTGTTGTACGTGTATGAGAAAGAAAAGATGAAAAGAAGATACCTGTTTTTATAAATAATTTTAAAATAGATGTCATAGGATTAACAAAGTGCTTGTTAATCGTTAATACAGATATCCTGGAGGAAGAAGATTAGGGCAGACTGGTGTCAGCCACAGATAATACCCGAACGCCACTCAAAAGCGCATTAAGAGGCCAAGTGAAGGACATAGAGGGAAGCAACAGGGAATTGATGAAAAAATTAGTTTTAGAATTTAAAGATTTATTTTTTCAAAAGGACCATTATCAGTTATATGTATCTCACAGCATCACATACATATGGGAAGTGGATCACCACAGAATACATAGGCATTTATAGCCAATTTTGGAGGAATTTATCGATCAACAGATGAAAGATGGAATAATTAAAGAAAGAAATAATGTATGGGGAGCAGGAATGGTCGTCGTGAGAAAAAAATCAGCGGATGGAAAACAAAAATAAAGGTTGTGTTATGATTACAAACATCCAAAAGCCAAAACCATAGTGGGTGACTACCCTTTGCCAAACATCACTGAAACCTTGGACCACTTTGGGCAATGCAAATATTTTTTAACAATGGACTTGAAGAGTGGTTATCACCAGATACAGGTTTCACCGCAGAATCGACACAAAACAGCGTTTTTGGCACCTTGGGAGCACTACACTTCAGAAGAATGCCTTTTGGATTAAAAAGTGCAGATGCAACGTTTGAGATTCGTGGACAGAGTATGCAGAGGTATGAAACGACAGCAATACTTAGCGTATACCGATGATATAACTGTCTATGGGAGTGATATTTAACAGAATATGCAGCGATTAAGGAATATATTCCTAAGATTAAAAGCAGCGAAGTTAACACTGAGTGCTGGAAGGTGTACAGTTGTTGTGAAAGAGGTAGCATACCTAGGCCATATCACAAGTAAAGATGGGGTTAAGACAGATCCAAGATTAATTAGAGCTGTACGTGAATTTCCTGTACCTGACTCTGCAAACGACTTGCAATCATTCTTAGGAGTCGCGAACTATTACCTCCAGTTCGTAAAAGAATTTAAGGATACTGCCAGACGGTTGACACATTTGCTAAGGAAGGGTACTAAATTTGTGTGGTCAGAAGAGTGCCAGTGGGCTTTAGAGGAGCTAAAAGAAGCCTTAACATCGAGTGCGAGAGTGATATCTCAGGATTTTAATAAGTAATTGGCTTTATGATTTGATGTATCAAGCCAAGCGCTTGATTGTGTGCTGAAACAAGAGGTACAAGGCACAGAACATCCAGTAGCTTATTCATCAAGACAACTAAATTCGACAGAAAGAAATTATTCCACCATGGAGAAAGAGATTTGTGGAATGAAATATTTCTAATGTAATCTGAATGGTAAAGAGTCTACAGTAATAGCAGATCATGCGGTATTAAAATAATTGTTGGGGTTAAAGGATCCTTCTAGTATGTTGACGCAATACGCACTAAGACTGAGTGAATTTGATTTCGAAGTCAAGCACAAACCTGGGAAGAAGCACAGAAATGCGTATGGCTGAAGTAGAAAATAGCAGTGTTAGATTTTGGTGGTATTAAGCATAGGGAATATCAAACTGCACAGGGAGCGGATGATGAACGGAAGCAGTATTTTAAGTAGTCACCATCTTGTATGCAGGATGGTTTGCTACGCATGGAAACCAAGTTGAGACTGCAGGTAGTGATACCAGAAAAGCTAAGGAACAGAGTGCTCCAAGAAACTCTTGATCACTTATTCGAGGGTCATGAAGGTTGCAGATCTACCAACAAAAGAGTAACAGAAATGTTTAGTTGGAGGTATAGGCAAATGAAGTAAATC
This sequence comes from Schistocerca serialis cubense, assembly GCF_023864345.2. Taxonomy (NCBI): domain Eukaryota; kingdom Metazoa; phylum Arthropoda; class Insecta; order Orthoptera; family Acrididae; genus Schistocerca; species Schistocerca serialis. Next base: position 338,448,564 of record NC_064638.1, read on the forward strand.
AGTAAGTGTGTAAATGCATACAGGGCGCACAGAGTAAGTATTTGTGTCGAACGAGTGTACAATTGGAGAGGATACCTGAAGCGTTAGCACCATTCGAATTTCTGGCGTCTGATGTTTTAGGGCTGCCTGTAGATCATTTTTCAAGATATGATGCCAAACCAGCAGGCTACAACAATGGGACAAGCACCTATGAATAGTTCGATACTGAGATTTGGAGTGCCTGATACAATAGTAACAGGCCACGGAAGGAACTTAATGTCAGATCTGTTCAAGGAACTGTGTAAGTTATAGAATGTGAAGATGTGAAGGACAAGTACTCTCCATCTACAAGCCAATGGAAGAACTGAAAGAGTGCTTAGGAAAACCGGAAAGATACTTGGGTGGTGAACTGACAAACATCACACCAACTGGGATGTCTATTTGAAGTATATCGTCTCTGCCTCCAGCTCAAAACAGCATACCAATACAGGATTATCGTCGTGAGGTTTATGGTCGTGACATGCCATCACCGTTCGGCGTATTGAAAACAAAGGAAGGGGAGACTGGAGAGTCTCTTGAGGGATTTGGTTAAGGAATTTGCCAGAGTGATCAGTAACATTTGGAATAGAGTAGAGAGGGCAAATATATGTGCAATGGAAAACAGAAAGATGCAGTGGGCCGTACATCGAGAATGTCACAGTGTAAGGTTGATCTGTGGGTGATACCATCAACTTCGTGTATGTCAAAGGGACAGAAAGTTTTGTACAGAGCATCCGCGGCCATACCAAGTGGTAGAGACTGTGTCGCCAGTAAATGTCACGATTCAGTAGCCAACGAGAACGACAATTGTGCAAGTTTAGCGATTGAAATCGTTTAAATGGAGCCCAAAATTTATTCCAGGGCTAGAAAACGGGAAAGGGAGAGTGAGGAGAAAGGTATAGGAGGATAAGCAAGAGGTTATGAATGAAACAGTAATGAGGAACACGTATGGATTAAATATATTAAGGCATTAGAAACAGTCATTTAATTTTTTTAGGTTAGATGTAGATTTAGTGGAATTAGTATAAGCAGCTGAGGACCAGCAATGAATTTAAGAGAGAGGAAAGAGATAGGTATTCTTGTCTGTAGGTGAGGTGCAGGAAAGGCGAGATTATGCAGTTCATAGTGGGACTACTATGGAAGCGTTGCGGAACCAGCACCTGGAAGGGGAAATGCTGTTCGCCAAGCAGGAAGACTTAGTGATCACCAGTCATCGGTGAGTGATACAAGTAGTATTCAACGTATAAGAGATACGTAACGAGACGAGAAGATTGGAAGAAGCATTCGCCAAATTCCGTCAAAGAATGAAAGGCACGGCGTACTCAAATGAAGTGCTGGGATGTGTGAGAGTACCTGGAGTGTACGAGAAATTAAGGAGTGAGATGACCCAGCTACTTCCATGTAAGTGAACGAAGAGGGGTTGGATCGACGATGGATGTCGGCTTATGAAAACAATATTTGTCACTGCTGATGATGACGAATTTCGAATGGTGAACGATAGAGTGGAAGAGGTTAATCAGTAGGCAAAATGGAACAAAGCCATGAGTGTTTGGCACCATACACAGCTTGCAAATTTAGAGAATGAAGTATTGAATGACACACGACTGCTACGACAACTGCTTGAGAGCTGATGTGGACAGTTAATCAGGATATCAGTAGAAGTCATAGCTACGGAGGTAGTAATGACAAAATGGTTGCAGTCCGTAGAAGAGTGTTTGGGAAGCATGATGGAAAGTCCCAGAACTACAGGAGGCCATCCAGCAGGCTGTCGGAAGTCAACTATGGATAAATTTGTTGTCATCAGAGTAGTATTAAAGCGTCCAAGGAAAGCACAGGAGAAACTACAGCCGCAGACGGGGTTGGCTTTAGAAACCGAGCACAAAAACTTAACTTTTGACTTCAAGGTAGCCACAGTATCGGTGAGAAGTGATGGAGCGAAAGTTTAGACATCCGTTTCCAGTACCAGGGCCGGCCGGAGTGGCCGTGCGGTTCTAGGCGCTACAGTCTCGAACCGAGCGACCGCTACGGTCGCAGGTTCGAATCCTGCCTCGGGCATGGATGTGTGTGATGTCCTTAGGTTAGTTAGGTTTAATTAGTTCTAAGTTCTAGGCGACTGATGACCTCAGAAGTTAAGTCGCATAGTGCTCAGAGCCAGCCAGTACCAGGGAAACAAACATGTTATATTTTGCAAAAACAGACATAATGTCTTATGGGATAGCAGCAATCAGTGATTTTATAATGTTACTTTAAATCCGTCTTGATTGCAAATTTTTTATTATTCATATGAATAATAAAAAATTTGCAATCAAGACGGATTTAAAGTAACATTATAAACATGTTATAAGTGCTACACAGTTCACGCATATGCTCTCACGTGCGGCAGTGAAATTCCTAATGAGACAAAAAAAGGTAAGAAAATGCAACAAATAAGTGGTGAAGTGGGTATTGTACTTCATACTTTCAGCAGGTCGAGGGGCATTGGTTTTGTTAAGATGGTAGTAGTCGCTAGTCGTTTCGAGGAGGGGAAGCGTACGACAGCAGAGAGGCTAGAATTGAACGGAAGTGGATTCTTATTACATGCCCACTGCTATTTCAGGGATAACTCACAGTATCGTTTGTATTGACCAGGGGATTCCATGGAAGTGCTGCCTACCGCAAATTAACAGGCTTAAATCAAACTCTAGGGCTACCATTAATGTTTATAAACATGCTTCTGAACCAGCAGGAGGTTCTAGTCTCCCTGGAAACCTTAGTTCAGCAAGCAAAATTATATTGGGAAAATCACTACTGGAAACAGACTATCGCTATACCAACCGCTGCAGCGACACTTGTTCTGCTGAGTGTAGTCCTTGTTTTATACACAGAAGACAAAGCACAACACTGAGTTCAGACACAGCCATAGGTTCATATTATAGTGTATTGGACAACCTGTGCATAAAAGCAGCAGAAGGAAGATAAATGCACAAGCGGTTAGTATCAACGTTAACTGATTCATTATACACTGAAGCACCAAGGAAACTAGTACAGACAAATGCAGATACACGTAAACAGGCAGAATACGGCGTTGCGCTAGGCAGCGCGTCTATAAGACAAGTGTCTGGCGCAGCTGTTAGATCGGTTACTGATGCTACAATGGTAGGTTATGAAGCTTTAAGTGAGTTTGAACGCGGTGTTACAGTCGGCGCACGAGCGATGGGACACAGCATCTCATAGGTAGCGATGAAGTGGGGACTTTCCCGTACGACCATTTTATGTCTGCACCGTGGATATGAGGAATCCGATAAAACATCAAATCCCCGACATCACTGCGGCCGGAAAAAGATGCTGCAAGAACGGAACCGACGACGACTGAAAAGAATCGTTCAGTGTGACAGAAGTGGAACCCTTCCGCAAACTGCTGCAGATTTCAATGATGGCGCAAGTGTCAGTGTGCGAACCATTCAACGAAACATCATCGATATGGGCTTTCGGAGTCAAAAGCCCACTTGTTTGCCCTTGTTGACTGCACGCCACAAAGCTTTATGCCCCGCCTGTGCCCGTCAACACTGACCTTGGACTGTTGCCAGGTCGAATGAGTCTCGTTTCAAATTGCATGGAGCGGATGAACGTGTACGGGTATGGAGACGACATCATGAATCCACGGACCCTGCCTGTCAGCAGGGGATTTTTCAAGCTGGTGGAGGCTCTGTAATGGTGCGGGGCGCGTGTAGATGCAGTGGTATGGCACGCCTGAGACGTCTAGATACGACTCTGACACATACGTAGGCATCCTGTTTAATCACCTGCATCCATTCATGTCCATTGTGCATTCCGACTGACTTGGGCAATTCCATCAGGACAATGTGACACCTCACATGTCCAGAATTGTTACCGAGTGAGTCCAGAAACACTCTTCTGAATTTAAACACTTCCGTTTTCGACCAGACTTCCAAGACATGAACAGTATTGAGCATATCTGGGATGCCTTGCAACGACCTGTTGAGAAGATATCTCCACCCCCTCGTACTCTTACTGATTTACAGATAAGATTCGAAACAGGGAGACAAGGGCTGGTCACTAGCAAATCTATTCAAAAGGATAATCCAGTTTTGTCCAACCAAGTGTCTTGGCCTTGATAAGGAGGAGGGAAATGTAGTGTATCGGCCGTATTTGGTCAAAGCTACACCAGAAAGGAAGCCAGTTGCAACAGAGCCACATGCATGCAGGCATGAGTGTTGTGTGTTGTAAAGCAAAACATGGCCGACAGTCACTGTAAAGCAAAGTCTGTTGGGTGTGGTATAGCAACAGGCTAGTGAAAGGACAAAAGCCTTTTCTCATTTGCCACGATGGAACTGTTTAGAGTACATGCCTTAAGCCTTAAATAAATGTAGTCTGGAGTGCATAAATACTAAAATATTCTCGTCCCTGTATAACAGTCTGCACCTTGAGCCTGTGACGTCCAGAGCGACATTATGGAATGCAGTACAGGATCCGCTATTCGACGACGGGATGGGGCAGCCCATCCTGAGTCACGAGCACGGCACAGCTACCACTGGAACAGAGACGCCCGGGTCACAGAGGCCTCCGTGCTATAGCCAGCTGCGCTGCTCTGCTAGCATCATGGTCACGGTTGCAGACGTCGCTCACAGCAGCACTGGAGTGACACCATGCTGGGCCCCACTCCTTGCACTGTCAGCAACGCCTGACGTCTATTGTTTTACGTTAGTGGCAACTGTACGCTCCCACTAAGTTGTTCTTGATGTACTATAACCGAGGGCCGGAATAAAAAAGTTAATTAAGGGAACTACTGCCGTCCTGACATCTCATTTCACTATACACAGGTGACAATCCATAGGACATTTGACATAATATTTCTGTTCATTAGCATATGTCCAACCCCAGTTTTACTCTGTGTACATAGTAGAAACTTCTGTTGTTTTCTAGTCACCAGTCTGTAAACTGGATTGATTCAAGTCTCTACGCTGGTGTACCTCATGCAGATCGTTTCATCTCTGAGTAATTCATTTGAAATTGATTACTTGTCTGAAGTCTTGGTCTCCCTCTAACATTTTTATCCCCCAACCTTCCTTCCATTTTCAAATTGATGATTTTTGGGTGCTGCAGGATGTGTTCTATTAACCAATCCCTTCTTTTACTCAAAGTGTGCTATAAATTTCTATTTTCATCAGTTCGTTTGGGTGCCCCGTTATTAGTTACTCGATTTGCCCTCTACTCTTCCCTAACGCCATACTTGAGAAGCTTCTGTTCTCTTTTTCTTTGAACTGCTTATCGTCCATATTTCACTTCCATCGAAAGCTTCACATTCCTATACTGCTACATTTTGTATGTCGTTTCCTCTCGTTTTCAGTGATTAATTTTTTGTTGTACTAGACATTCATTTGGTGAGAAACTTGGCTGGTTTGTGGGTTGGTGCTTCAGTGGGACGATTGTAGTGGACAACTCGACAGGGAAACTACTGAGGCTGTGTCATTATTGAATTATTGACATATGTGAAATGTATGAGATGAAGAAGTGGGAAAACGCTGGGAGCCGCAAAAAATAACAAAATACTGATGATTAGAGAGAAGATCTGCAGTTATTCTAAGATAAGATCTAATAGAAATGTTTTTTGTCACTTGACACAAGAGAGGACGAACCTCAAATCGTTATAGCAGAAAACAGAATGCAACAGACTGTCACAAATATAGCAAACACTATATTGGAAACTAGAGGAATTACGAAGAAACGTTTGGTTGCTAGAAAATAGTTACAGAAATGTTGCATATACAATCTGAGAGAGGATACAGAACTACTTCATTTTGAGTTTGGTGGAGAAGCAAATAAGGTTACTGTAGGAGGCTCATCCTACAACATGCCTAATTGTGCGGGGAAAGGCATTAGAGGTAGACTGAGTAGAATAGGTCTTGCAGCGCTGTAACCAACATTATAAAGAAATGCAAGCCGTCTAAACACAGAGGTCAAAATAAGCTTTTGTAGATAGAAAAAAAAGTTGCAGGTTAGAGCTGTGCCTGTTGTTTCAGTACGGAGTTGGCTTTACACTAAATATCTACCTCCTTTTGAATAGGAGGTAGGAAGACACTTTGAGCGTTTTGTGAGTAATTAACATGGAGGGGGAGAAGGAGGAGATCACCATCAAACAAATAACGACTTCTTCGATAACTATTGTCACAGGTTAAAATGCTAGAATCAGATCACTACCATACAGAACAAAATACAGTGACAGCAGATTTTTGGGGAATATATGAGAAACAACTAAAAATAACTTTAGCTTATTTCTCCAGAGCATCTGGGGTTCAGATAAAAGGGTTCTGATTGTCTTGTTTCCCCGAGACAGTAAAAAAGATCTGAAAAATAGGTGTTCGATGCCTGTGTGATCATCATGTAATGCGTCAAGAAACAATGTTCCGTCAGTTCATATCTTTCAGTTGGTGCGTAAACAGGAAGTTCAAATTTACCTAACAAAACTACGTAACTAGCTTGCAAACTGAAAGTTCGGCTGTGTTCAGGAAAAATACACAATAGGATACATGTTTCAGCCTTTAGTAGATGCAAGTCAAACCTTTAATTATGTAATAAAACGCCTCTGCAGCAGGAATCCGTGGAACGGTGCTAAACAATCACTTTTATGAGATCTGCCTTTGAGAAAGATAAAATAGACCTATTGGCTCATTGTTAGTAATAAATCGGGGGAAACAAAACCAGAACACCAAGCCAAACTCGACGGGGTGTACAAGTATCTGGAGAAAAGGACAAGATTGGCTCGACTGACACACACAAACACATACACATGCACACACACACACACACACACACACACACACACACACACACACATACAAAATTATTTCCATAGCACTGCTACCAGTAACATTATTTGTTTACAGATTTCATAGATTTCTTCATGTTTCTAGGACTTTTTGCTCAAGAGCAGTCACTTTTTATAGAATGAATTTTAAAACAAAAGTTACTGAAATAAGCTATTTGATAATTCACAAATTATATGTACCGCTAATGTAATTTTTGTACAATCGATTATTGAGAGAAAATGGTGCTCTAGCTGGGGGTGGGGATTGAGACCTGGAAAGTTTGATGGGAGTGCGAAAGAGTGATATCCACTGTTGATGTTTGAGTTGTTGATTGTGGAATTGCGACTTCTGCATTACAAGCTTAATTTGTCATGTATTCCCTAACGGAACCACTACTTCTAATTGCAGAACTGCATCAAAACATTATAAGCAGTGAGCATTGAACAACTTGCTACAGTTATTTGTGAAATTAACTGCGGAACTCGGTTTGTAGCTACACATAACAATTCACGATATTGAATGCAATTTTGACCACCCGTTTCCTAAGTAACAACAATACTACGACAGTATGTAACAAAATCCAGAGTGTCACAATAATAGATGAAAAAGAATACGGGTTAACAAGGCAGCTAGTTCTTATGAACAGATAATTCCACATTACACCCCTTGACTGCAAGATACACAACAGTAAAATCTTTGTATGTTTAAGTTAAAATTTTTCCTATTCCCACGGCTTCTTGACGATGAGATCATACATCGAAACCTGTTCCAGATATGAAATAAGTTAAGCAGAATACAAAAAATTGGTGACCGTTAGAAGTCTCTATAGTACCTATTTACAAAGTTTATCACGCCGTTATGGTCGAGTCATATATCGTGAACTATGTGTCGTACAATGTTATAAATTTGCAAGTACATTCAGAGCTATGTGTGGATACTGTTTGCAAAATGTATTGCGTTTAGAGTTCGCAGTAATGAAATAATAAATTTAAACGTCATCCTGATTCTTAAGTTTCACTGCACGAAGAGGGAAAACATAGTGGGTGATTAACTTTAATTCTTTCGTCGTCCTCTGTGGTGACTGCAGGAAAATGTTCGGTAATGATTTCATATTATGTGTGAAGTTTGTTGAAAGTCGCTGAGTGTTCAGACACTGGTTGAGTAATATCTGGATAATTTGTGCAATGAGAGGTACGCTGCCTCAACACATATAAACAATTTCTGACTGTAATACTTGTCTTACTGCTTTAAACTTTAACGTGTGTGAGCAGTGGTGGATTACTTCAATAGCGATAACTTATTAGCGGGCGTCAAAGGGGGCGCGAATTACTCCCATCCGCTGTTATCGCTCGTCTTCAAAAGCGGCTGCTAGAGTCGCGTCTGCAGAGGGGCGCTTCCGAATAGCGGGGCATAGGCAGCTCACGGATATTTTTCGGACAGTGTGGAGGCGGGACAGTAGCAGTGTTTGGAGCAACGGATGCCCGGTACGGATCGGCACAGCGTCTTTTCCGGGTGTTCGTTCACTCTTCTTCGTCATGTCTGTGCAGAAGCCAAAGATCTGTTTAGCTAATATTCTGCGTATCTGGTTGTTCAGCTCTGTGCACCGATTTCCCGCTCCGCAAACTGTTTCAGCAGATGTCCAAGTTTATTTTCGTTGGGTCGGCATGCACGCCCTGTTATTTCGCTCTGTGAGATTAGCAGTAGTGTATTTCCCAGTCTACTGTATGTGATTCCGAACTAACTTACCTTAATCATTTGGCCAATGGTCTCTTTCAAAAAAATTTGTTATGGTTAATGTTGTTATCTCCGAATAATGTGCACAGTTCAACGCATAGCTATATCGAAGGTCTATGCCGTATCAAATTTCTTCTTTTTTTAAAAAAAAATTCTCATGTATGAAAACCATCCATTTGTAAGCTTTAATATTTGTTATCACGATGTTTTAGAAGTTGGTGGGCTCTGGTATCGCTATTTTCCATAAGCATGTTGTGAGCTCTGGTTGCTGGTAAGGCCCGAGATAGTTGTTTATTATATTCCTTCCTGGAAGAAATTACAGCTTCCTTTTTGTAGTTCTCTGTTAGCGAAGCTTATTTCCTGTGGCGTATCGTCTTGCGGGAAATGCTCTGTAGGTGCAATCATTTTTAAACCGTAACTTTGCTTGTAGTATAATCCAGGCAGACACCAATCTTTCTTGTTGGTAACAGCACTTGCTGGGAGAGTGTTCTGTGTAGGCGGCTTCTCGTCCCGTGGGCCAGGCTTACTTGCGGCTTTCGAGTATTTCTTAGCTCGACTTCCTGTTTGTTTACAGTCGCGCATCCTTGCTGTCTGTGCTCAAACTGAGTATGTGTTATCCGACTTGTACTGTAAATGAAATCTGTTGTCTGCCAAGACGCCTTTGATTAAATGGCTTCGCACAGGAAGTGTTCTCTTACTGGTACTATACTAGGCATGGCCTTCACCTCAACGGGAAAGGGAAGGGAAAACTGTCTGGGGTAATAGCAAATAACTTAAGGGGAGGGAGGGCACTGTCACAAGTGCACAAGTGGTGAAGTACCAGTGGTTACAAGTGATAGATCAGCAGTTTTTTAGTGTAGGTAGGGCAGAAACAAAAGATGTTTAGAGACGGGCTGAAAATGACATTCACATTGATAAAACAGGCAGTCAGAAAGCAAATTTTAATGTATACAATTCATGCAGGCAGCCTCTGATTGAAACTAGAGCTACTCAAAAATTGGCATGAAAATTAAGTTGATCCAGTTGTAATTCAGCCATTGCATAAAATCTGTTATCGTCATTGTATCAGAACATCCGAGGACTAAGGGCTTAATGAGTTGCTTATTTGTATTGAAGAATTAGAGTTGAGTAAACTAGTTGATATAATCTGCCTCTCTAAACGTCATGTGACCACTGATATAGATCTGTTAAATGTTACAGGATTCAAATTAGCTTCTTATTTCTGTTGAGAAAACATGGAGAAAGGAGGAGTTGCTATATTTGTCAGAAACTGTTTTGATTTCAACAGTATCGATATTGATAAATTTTGCACAGAGCAGCTCTTAGAAACTTGTACAGCAGAACTAGTATTTCATAATAAGTCTTTTATAGTAGTAGCTATATACAGATCACCTTCAGGAAATTTTAACTTCATAAAAAATCTGGATGCTCTGCTGTCCCATTTCATACTGAAATACAAGGAAATTGTGGTTGCTGGGGATTTTAATGTGATGTGGATTTGTTGTAAAGCTCTGTCAGTGAACAATTATTGCAGTCAGTAACACTATCATTTAGTTTAGTTCTTACTGTGAACTTTGCTACTAGGATATGTAAATGCTCTGAGTCTGCTATTGATAATATCTTTGTAGACAAATCCAGGGAAAGAAGTCATATCACGAAACCAAAAGTAAATGAGCTATCTAATCATGACATGCAGCATCTTGTGTTAAATGCTGAAACTTGCCAAGATAAAAAATCTACCAAATCTGAGTACAGGAGGGTAATAAATAAGTTAAAAACTGAGAAATTCAGGAAATTGCTCTAAGACTTGAACTGGATAGGTGTTTACAATACTTCTGACTCAAATGGACAATACAAAGCATTCACTATTAAAGTTAGCTCCAGTTTTGAAAACTGTTTACCCCTAAAGGTGACTCGTATCACACAGAAATAAAAAAATAAATTGTGGGTTACTCAAGGCATAAAGATATCATGTGGGACAAAAAGGAGACTGGTCTACTATCTAGGAACAGCTCTGATGTTAGAATTGTAATGTATTACAAAGAATACAGCAAAATATTGAAGCAAGTAATCCAGAATTCGAAGCAGCTTTGTTATGAGAAAAAGATAATTACATTAGGCAACAAAATAAAAATTGTGTGGGATATAGTGGAGCCAGAGACAGGTGAGGCCAAAAAGTAAGTGGAACAAATAGCTCTAAAATAGATTAGACTTTGGTAATAACTACTTGTAGTGTTGCAAACCTCTTAAACAAGTATTTAATTTCTGTTACTGAGAGCTTGGGGTTATCAGGTTCAGTGAACAGTGCAATGGAGTATCTGAGACAAGTCTTTAAAATAACTTCAGTAAAATGGAAATAACACTCATGTCTCCCAAAGAAGTAGCACCTATCATAAAATCCTTAATATCTAAATATTCGTGTGGGGTATGAACACATATTAACGAAGTTAATCAAAGAGGGCTCATGTGAGTTGAGTTCTGTCTTAAGCTATTTGTGTAATCAATCTCTTATCCATAGAACATTTCCAGACTGGCTAAAATATGCTTAAGTTAAGCCTCTTTACAAGAAGGGGGATAAAGAGATACCATCAAACTATTTCACTTTTGCCAGCTTCTCAAAAATACTTGACAAGGTTGTGGTCGAGCGTCTCCTTAAGCGTCTGACTGCAAGTAATATATTGTCCAAGTCACAGTTTGGAATTCTTAGGGGTTCTGATATAGAGAAACCTATTTACACTTACAGTAAGAATGTATTTAATTCATTAGATAGTAAATTGGAGGCTACTGGCATTTTCTGTGACTTGTCAAAAGCCTTTGACTGTGTGAACCACAACATTCTCTTAAGTAAATTAGAATATTATGGTGTCACTGGCAATGCTGCAAAATGATTTGAGTCTTATCTATCTAACAGGAAACAAAGGGTGCCGTTGCGAAATACCTGTGCAGTAAGCATTCAGTTTTCATCTGATGAGGAATTAATTACATGTGGTGTTCCTCAAGGTTCCATCTTGGGTCCATTGATTTTTCTTGTGCACATTAATGACTTCTCATCTGTTACATTGCCATATAATAAGTTTGCTTTGTTTGCAGATGATGCAAACATTGCAATAAGTAGCAAGTCAAATACAGATTTAGAAACAGCTGTTAGTCAAATTTTCATTGACATAAATAAGCAGTTTAAATTTAATTGACTGTCATTAAACTTTCGAAAGACCCACTATATGCAGTTCAGAACATGTAAGAAATTTCGTTCCAGCATGTATATAACATATGAAGACATGAAGATCAAAGAGGCTGACAGGGTTAAATTTTTGGGATTACAGCATGATAATAAATTCAGTTTGGAAGGGCACACTACAGAATTGTTTAAGCGCCTAAACAAGTCTGTATTTGCCATGAGAATGATGTCAGATGCAGGAAATATAAATATATAAAAAACTTGCATACTTTACTTACTTTCATTCTATTATTTTATACGGGATCATATTCTGGGCAACTCATCAAACTAAGCAAAAGTTTTTAGGGTGCAAAAGCGTGTGATAAGAATCATTTGTGATGTAAATTCAAGAACATCATGTAGAAACCTGTTCAAGGAACTCTGTATTCTAACCAGTGCTTCTCAGTATATTTATTCGTATAATCACTTACCTTAGCCCTAAAAAGGGTCTAGTACTCAGGAACATACATTTTCAGTTACTTGCCAGTAACCATTAAAAACTTGGTTTCATATAAGGCACAGTTTAAACAGAGTTTGAAAGAGTTTTTGATAGGAAACTCCTTCTACTCCACAGATGAATATCTTACAAGAGACTGTTAAGCCAGCTTAAGTAAAAATATCTGTTAGATTTCAGTTTTGACATCACTTGGTCACAACAGTCAAGTTTAGGTATTTTGTGTTTGATAAATTTGATAGTAATGCATAACTGTGTTTCATTCTGACAGCGTGTTAATTCTATAAATATTAGCTGCTCCAGTTTACCGCATTGTGTTCACCTATTTCAACAATGTCCTGACAAATGATCAGGGTAGTAAGTATTATAATGAAATGTTTTATGTTTTTGTGTTATATTTTCTGACACCCTCAAGAATCATCTCATTTTTTTGGGCCTGTGGAACGAGAACGGATTCTAATCTAGTCTTTAATGTTTAATACATATTGTATCCTGGTTCTATGTTTTTCGTACATCTTTTGGTGTATACCTTTTGGTAGTCTGCTTAATGTTTTGAAGAAATTTATCTAGAAGTGTTGTAATTCTTTTAATTGGCTGCATTATTTAAAATTGTCTAGTTAAATATTTTAAAAAGGCCAAAATTGTTAAGGTATTATTTCCTGAATTATTTTGAGGTTATTACTACTGTAACTAAATGGCTGTCTCATTCATCAGTTTGAACGCCTTCATGTTTGTAATGTCAAATCAACTTCAAATTTCTCAGCTGGTTTCCAAAGGGAACATGTTTATACCAATATATATGTACATATATGTTGTCCTCCGAGGATAAATGACGTTAGTAAGGACCTAAACCTTCTATGTCATTTTCCTGATCCTGGTAATTATGGATTTCATTAATATTACGCTTCTTAACCCCGCAGATTGTGACAGATTTTTAAGTTTTTAAATTCGGTCAGTGGCCCTATAAAATACTAAAGAATTTGTTACTTTTGGGAGCCGGCAGACAAGCAACTTCCAGTTGGGATCGTGCCCGGGTATGCAAGGTGGAAATCAGTTGAAGAGTAACTTTTTTTATGCCCTGTGACTGTCTCCGGTTGCGACATGTAAGTTCGAAATTTGGGTGAAAGATGCCCACAACCTTCCTCTATAATGGTGCAAGAATGGGGCGCCATGCAACGTCACCGTCGGGCTCGGCGGCATTTGTAACAGCAAGGTGTCGACACGTGTGGGAGAAAGGCCAGAGCTCAGAAGTTCGTGTGAGGTGTAATATGGGTTAATGATGTCTCACTGATAACAAATTTACCACAATTCTGCACAACGACCGTGGCCGCAGACAACCCTCTCCCTTACCCACGTCTCAGTCCTTCGCTTGACGCCTCTGTAACGGACAACATAACTGCGACGCCCAGTGTTGGAATCACTGAGGAAAACGTTTCAGATACATTGCCGCTCAGAATCGACACGAAAAGCACTCAGGAGTGGGCATGAAGTGTCTCAGTGCAATCACCCCTCCCCTTGGAGCGCTCATTCACACATGCCGCGGTCGATAACAGCAGTTTGCAGTGCGATGTGCTATAGGACGACGTCATTGAATACCTCTGATACTGCTTACGCCATCTCAGACGATTCTAACATTTTATAACGCGCTAAATGTGGTCTGATACCTTCGAAGTGTAGCGGGATCACATTTTTGGTCCTGGTATACACAGTGAGGTCAGTAGGGGCCGTTAAAAGGGATTCAATGAAATCTGAAAGTGATCTGAAGCAGCAAAGCGTGTATGTGTTCTTCCAGCCGTCTTGCTTTCCGTCTTCCTGTGGAATCATCAGAGAAGGACGTGGCATTGACACATGCGAGAATAAAACGGTAAAGGATGTTCTAACATATTCCAGCTCGGTGAAAGCCTCGGTGCCACATGAACACATTTCTTCAGCACTTTAAAAATGTACCTGTACAGAGAGATGTGTTCATCGATGACTGCCCAACAGCAGTATGGGCAACAGTTTTGACTCCTCTAAGTTTTTGCATGTGGCCTGCAGGCACTAATGCAACGTATAGTGACACTCAACAGCCACTATGTCGATTGGGTTGCTATCCTCCAGGTATGAAGTCACGTCTATGTCCAGGTACTTTTTTAACGTGCTCTGCAAAGGTGTGTAGATGGCACCGAGGGTATTGATGAACTGGAGAGTCTCTGAAGGACTCCTTTCCGTTTTATTCACACATGCGTCAATGTCGTACTGCACGGTGATCATGCAACCGGCGGCGCGAAACAAGAGCGCTGAAAATGCTTAACCAGTCTTTGCTGTTCTGGATTACGTTCAGATCTCATCCAATGGTCTTGAATGTTCGCTGGTGGCTCCACCCTGTATACCAAGACTAAAACTGCGATCCCTCTCCGCTCCAAAGGGGTCACATCACGTTCAGTGGTATTGCGGCCCCACGATGTGGTGAGTCGTCTGGGAGGTGTCGGCAATGTCTAAGTTCGTCAAGAACGTCGTTCTGTTGCACATCGTCCAGCGAACTATTGTCTTTGATGAGTGTAAATGAATGTCCCAAAAAAAGGGTGATTTTCATTGACGCCTTCCATGCCATCTCCCGAGGCCTTTCCGTGTAGATTCTGAGCGGCGGTGTTTTCCTCGGCTACCCTCAAGAAAACCGCCTGATTCAAAATTGGGCATCGCGGTTGTGACCTCCATCGCAGAGGCATGGAGAGGCGTGGATAAGGGGGGGGGGGGGCTGTGGGGTGACAATCTTCCCATTCTGTTAAACACCCAAGGAGGCGATGGGCAGAAGGTTGTAGACTCCTTTCAGCGTAATTCCAGACTTCTAGCTTTCATAAATGGAATCCTTTAACTGCGTTGCCCAATGTAGAGAAATGCATTTGGAAGTCATTTAGTAAGCCCATCCAACTCGTTTAAAACGCACGCTGAGGCAGTGTCTTCAGGAAAACCTGTTGGTTTTTCTTGAGACGTTTTCGGTAAGGTGTTGGTATCTCACTTTATCTCTCTTCAGCTAGCGACAAACTGTACAATTACTGACCACATTCTCTCTCAGATAAATGATGCTAGATAAATCATTCGTCTCGCTCCTGGTTTTGGCTTCAGCCAATAGTAATCTGTGGGTCTGAAACCTACACTGCATCCATGCATTGCAACTGATATAGAACACGATGAGCTATTATTATTCACATCACTAGCCAACAATGTCTCCTTTTTGTGCCCTTGCAGATTTAAAGATATTATCCTCCAGGTCATTTACATACAAGATGATCAAGTATGATGTAACACCACATTTTTCTCGTAAATGGTTCAAGATATTGGCCAGGGATTTAGGGTAATGATAGATGGAAAAGTGAGGCATGGTAATCTTGTTATATGTTTACTCCTGTTCACTTTTATATCAATCGATATATTGAAACAAATATAATTTAAATTTTATAATATACCTTTGGTAATGGTTCTCACATTACTATCACATATTACTTGTTCCAGTGTAAAGTCAAGGGCCAGCGCGCCAGGCGGGAACGGTAGAGCAGAGAGGGCTGTGAGATGGCATCAGCCAATTGCATTCTGGCCAACCCCTCTCCAGGACGACAACGTGAAGGTAGCGCCATCTACACGAAGAGGACATAACCACCGCGCCGCCTGGCCGCGGCCCAGTTGAAGACTAGCCATTCTACAAGCTCTATAGCACCGAGTTTGGAACTGTATATTTCACCTGTATTAGTAACTGCATACACTGCCAACGTTTTCTTATTTTGTCTGTTGCTTGTGACATATCATTGTAAATTCTCAAAGTTAAGTATTATTATTTATCTTACTGTAATAAAAATTTATTAATACGAATTGTTTGATTTGTTGTTTAGCAATCGCAGAAAGCAGGTTTCCCAGGCTCCCCATATTCGACGAGTAGGGAGGACACAACAATTCTAATTTATATCTTTTCATTTTCTGTCACTGTTTGGAGTTTGTTTTATTGACTGTACTGGAGATGTGGACTTGGGAGGCAACGTTTGCATTTTTTGCATTGGGAAGATGCACTTCTAGTGCGGGGTCCTGTTGTTGGAAGAAGACAATCACTGAATCTCATTAGGAAAGGCGAGTATTCTCTGAGAGCCGTATTCGAGTTGTACCCAGCTCCATGCTTTCGTGGGCAGAGCCAGCACCTGGTCTAGCTAAGGGCAGGGGGCACCGTGCAGCCACTGCTGTCTACAGAGGTAATTGAGTATGATATCGAGATGGAGACCCACAGTACTACCTGATCAGGTAAAGAAAGATGATTTCTTTCGCTCCAATATTTCGCTTGTCTGTTGGGACTGAGTCAATCCACACCCATGCTTGCCCCGAAGAGGTTGACACATCGGGGAAACGGTGCCTTAGGCAATTACCAACGTCTTGTTGATTAATGCACATGTTGTACGCCAAGAGTTGGACGTTTCGGCTGTATCCCCTGCTTTCTCATAATATAAGCAATAATCTCATCCATCACAATGGCAACAGCATTGAGTCATACCCTAAATGTCAGGCTTTTTTTATAAGTAGAGAGTTGAGGAGGGAGAAGTAAGTGTCATGGCAATCGTGTCCCAGTCACCGTGCGAATGGTCCCCCGGCCACCGTCTGGTGCTGACGGGCAAACACTTTGCAGTATTGAAAAAAAAAAAAGTAAGTTTCACAGTCTGTGGTAGCGTCGCCTGTATTTGTGCAGCTCCTTATTTACTTGTTCTGGCGTGCAGCATCAGTCGCCAATTTGATTATAATTTGTGATTTTGTATCATTAACTTTGAATTCATGCCCAGATACGGCTAATTTGTTGCGCTTTCTGCAGGCAATCTTGTATAAAATTTGCTATCTCCCCACAATGTTAGTATCATTTTTGTATGAATGGAATATAGATTTTAGAAAATTTTGCTATGCGGTAACTACTGGTTGATTGTGTCCAATAATTAGAGGATATAAAGATCTGTTATGCTCAGACTTAAAAACTTAAATGACAATATCCTTTAAACTGTCCTACAGCTTTTCAAGGTTAAGTGATCCACAAATAAAAAATATAAGCTGTTGCATACCTGAAGTTGTTGTTCTCACTGTTACGATGTTATCGTTGTGCGCAGTTACTAATTTAATTATCATTCTCTTATTATTGGCGACTGCTTTGAAGCAAATCCTGCACAATTCGAGCGAATGGTTTGACCATCCATGTCGCACAACATGGATCCATTTGAACATTTATAGGACAAAATCGAGAGTTCAGTTCGAGCTGTAGAGTGAGCATGATTCAATAATTCTGCATAGGACTTCCAACGACTTGTTGAATACATGCCACATAGAGCTACTGAACTACGATGGGGAAAAGGAGATATCACAATGTTAAGAAGCATGCCATGACTTTTTTTACAGTGCAGTTTACGTAACACAGGCGCAAGATCAATTATGATTTTTGAAAATGTAACTACATGTTAACTTCTAGTGTCTCAGATGGACCACAGGAAACTCATTTGAAAGTTTTATACTTGCTATTGTTCAAATGAACAGCTTTTGCAAGAAGAAGCAAATAATCAGAAGACTTTATACAATGCCGCAGCCTACTATGAGAGCCAAACATGCCGGTATTTGCGTTTCAATAGTCGATTCTAGCCTCCTTACCTTTCGATTTCAAAACATCCCCCATTAATGTTTGTGAAATGTTTCGACGCCAACATTAAGAAGGTCATATCACCTGTATTTTCGAGAGCTTTCAAATATCATTAGAGACATATCATTCCGTTTAACGAGAATACTTGCTTAAATATGTGGGGTGATAAGACACTTAAAAGAGGTATACACGTGTTACAGACACACCCTCTATAACGCTAACAGCAGCGTCCCAAACACACTTTCCTTAGCTGCAGCGGATCGAAGCATTGGCTCTGACAATTACTCACAGTTAAGACCAGCTTTGTGTTATATAGTAATCCAGTCACTTATCTGCTCCCATTCATTCATTGTTTTGGAGAGGCACAGCAGTCTCTCTGTGTGTCATAGTATGAGTAGCGATCGGTTATAATTTGGCTAGTAGCGATTGAGGGAATTCTACCGACACAATGGTACTTCTAGGGCATACTTCATCCTCAGTTATTACCTTTTATACGGCAGTATCGTGGTGCCATTTTTTAGCAGGACAATGCTCGTGCACAAAAGACACACGTCTCTATCAACCGTTCGCGTGATGATGAGATATTCTAGTGGGCGGCAAGACCCCGAGATCTGTTCTCAATAAGACATATGTGGTACCAGCTCGGATGTCAACTCGTCCAGTGCCACTATCAGGGATATCAAGGTTTTGGGCGAGCTTTCCTCATAAAGGAAAACAATAGTCTTGTGACACCCTTCCCAACGGAGCCAGTGAATGTATTCGGGTCAGAACTGGTGCAACACAACACCTATAAGTGGAGACATATTGACAAGTTACAGTATTTGTAAATGTGGCTGTTTTCATAATCTCTCTCACAAAGCCCTCAGCTCGTGATGTTTAATTTCGTTTCCTCCTCCCCTTCTTGATACTTGACTTTTTCAGGCAGTGTGTTTTTATTTGTGGGAGACGGTGCTGAAGCATGTCAAAGGCTTTCTGGAACTCAACAGGCTTAGCATCACCCCAAATTCGTGTGTTCTTCACATTCTTATGACGTTTACTTGCAGAGAAGAACCTCTAACGTCGTTGTTTCTTAGATGTAATATCTTTTTTCTTGTTTAGGGTTATCGTTTTAGCTTTTGCACAACGATAGTTAATGTACACGAAATACATTTGAAGTTGCGAATACGAACAACCATCAGCTGTATAAGGTGTTACGGCACATAATGGTAAAAAGTAAGAACTTGAAAAAAATTTCTAAAGTTCACTCACATTGCCACAGGCAAATTCAAGGCTGCCAGAGAAGAGGTGGAAGCAGGAAGCCAGTATGTCGCAAGTGGATCAGGTTGACGACACTGTCCGCTGAGTAAGAGGAGTCTGCGACGGAAAACCGAGGGAAGCTAGACAAGCACATTCGTTAGCTCGTAAGGCAACTTGTGAGAAACTGAATCTCTTTCATAAGAGTACATAGCGAAGGAACGACACAGCAGTTAAGAACCTGTTAAGTGAATAGAGCAGAATGAGGAGGACACATTCGATCATAGCCTCTCACTAGCTCCCAGGAAATACTGTAGCTCTCCAGTTATTGTCAGGAGTTGATCATTGGAATCGATGGCATTCAAGGTAATAGCACTCGATTCCATGTTTGCGATACACTAGTGACTGAATGTCAGATGTACTCAAGATGATAGACTTCATGCTGCTCGCCACCTACCGTCTGCTAATGAGAATCTGAATGACTACCGACAACGACAAATCGCAAAATGCTACCGACGCCGGACTTCAGCTCGGAAGCCAGCAACAAGGCCTCTTGGAATCGACGTGCTTGTTCAACACTCAGGTCTCAGACGCCTTCAGGTGATGAAACGCACCAGGGGTAGGGAGGAGATCAACTGATCACGCAACTACCGAGACCATGTACGTGGTGGATGGATCATCAAGGGTCATCGTGGAATTCGGAGTGGGGCCAAGTGCACGCCATCAGCCAGCCCGAAACGGCTCACCTGCTCGAAGGCAGTCCGCCACGGCGCCAAGGTCGCTGACATCACCTCCTGGGTGCCCAGCTGCTGAGCTGACTTGACGGACGTCAGCTAGAATCCAACTCGCAGATGAATGAGCTGACTTGTAAACGTTTTGAATAAGTAACTGAACTCTTACTAGCGTCGAAGACACTTCACAGATTCCCAAAGGCTATCTTGACTTCGTGCGGAGATGTCCTGTTCGGCGCTCTCTAAAGGGAATGACGACAATGAAAACTGGGGTCGGATCTGGACTCGAACCCTAATTTCCCATTACAAGCGAGTGGTCGCTCTTACCTGCTGTTGTGGCCACATGTAGTAAGCATCGCTTCACGCAGTGGAGAATGGCAAAACAGAGGCACGCCGATGACCGAGGTGTTGCGAAGCAGGCAGGGACAGATAGCCTTGCTGACAGCCGCAGTCTACCAACAGACTGACGCAAGGACGCACACAGAGCGGGCGCCGAGTGAAGCCTGGAGATTGCTGAGTAAGGGGAAGCGAGGCCAGCAAGCTAAGTTACGTTGCAATATACTGCGGGAGTAATAACAAAAAGCTACCACCGAGAGTAAAATACATCCTCATGCCGGATATAAATAGTGGAGCGCAGGCAGCAACAGACAGAAGCCATTAGGAAGCACTTCGGATCTGAGGACGGACGTGGTCCGTGTCCGAATGTTCAGTCTTCGTAGGTGACGATTCCGGAAGTCTGTTCCAGCTCGCAGGAGTCATCCGTTCGCCGCCAGATGTCAGCTTCAGCTCTGGAGGTCGGCCCGAGTTCGGTCGGTACCATGGCTGACTAACTACAGCGAGAACTTCCAGCAGGAACGGTCGCAGCGCGGTCTTGGTCACAGGCACCGCCGGGGACTGACGTCCGGACTTCACGGTAATCTGGCCCCACGGCGCGTGGTCTGTCCATGACGGGACCTCGCAGACATCGCGGCTGACGGCTTCCCAGCCGCCAGTGCAGCAGGTGTCGTCTCAATCACAGGGCATCCTGGCTTCAGCTGAACACTGGTGACCTGAGGCTCCCGAGTGCGATCAGCGGCGCGCGTTGCGCGCATTGTCGGAGAATCTACACAGCAGCAGCCAGGCGGAGGGATCCGCAGGGCTGGGCAGCGACGATGAGGGAGAAATTGTAAAGAAAGTTCAATAAATAATAGTAAAACTCACGCCATCTCAGTCTTTGGCGCAGCCACTGTGTCTGCTGCTAACAAGTGGTGCAGAAGTCGTAACACTGCTTTGACTGTCTGTCCAGGACCCACACTTTGGCTATCCGCACACGACTTTAAGCTAGACCCAAACTCTCATATTCGTCGTTGTTGCGTCATAACTTTACTCACACAAATATCATGTAATTCCCTTATAGGGAAGGACATTTTAATTGAAAGTTGATTTCCGTAGGAAAACTGCGGCGTTCTTCTCAACGACAAAGGCGCTGCGGTCGCAGGCACCGCCGTATGCAGACGGGTTACTTCCAACATCTACATCTACATTTATAGTCCGCAATCCACCCAACGGTGTGTAGCGGAGGGCACTTTACGTGCCACTGTCATTAGCTCCCTTTCCTGTTCCAGTCGCGTATGGTTCCTGCGAAGAACGACTGCCTGAAAGTCTCCGTGCGCGCTCAAATCTCTCTAATTTTACATTCGTGATCTCCTCGGGAGGTATAAGTAGGGGGAAGCAATATATTCGATACCTCATCCAGAAACGCACTCTCTCGAAATCTGGACAGCAAGCTACACCACGATGCAGAGCGCCTCTCCTGCAGAGTCTGCCACTTGAGTTTGCTAAACATCTCTGTAACGCTATCACGCTTACCAAATAACCCTGTGACGAAACGCGCCGCTCTTCTTGGCATCTTCTCTATCTCCTATGTCAACCTGATCTAGTACGGATCCCACACTGATGAGCAATACTCGAGCATAGGTCGAACGAGTGTTTTGTAAGCCACCTACTTTGTTGATGGACTACATTTTCTAAGGACTCTCCCAATGAAGGCACCCGCCTTACCAACAATTAATTTTATAAGACCATTCCACTTCAAATCGTTCCGTACGCATACTCCCAGATATTTTACAGAAGTAACTGTTACCAGTGTTTTTCCGCTATCATATAATCATACAATAAAGGATCCTTCTTTCTATGTATTCGCAAAACATTACATTTGTCTATGTTAAGGGTCAGTTGTCACTCCCTGCACCAACTGCCTATTCGCTGCAGACCTATCCTAGTAGCCCGGCTACTAGTGGCATCATATGATGCAGAACCCACTGTGTTCATGGGTTTATCAGACTAATTCCGGGCCCACCCAGCCGTGTCGCCGCACCCAGGAGCGAGCGCAGCCACAATGGGCCATCGGCGGCTGAGAGCGAAATGCCGGCAGGGCGGGTGCGGGGGCGGGGGCGGCGCGGGGCAGGGCCAGCCGCCCCCGGGCCGCGGCGCGACCTTCAGGGCGGGGCTGCGGCCGCGGCGCGGTGCTAAGTGCCGCCTTGGCCTTTTTGCGCGCTCCTCTGCATTCTTTCCGGCCCGCCTGATGAATGCGACGACCTTTAATGGCGCCGTCGGCCCGGCTGCCACCGCGGACGACGCGTAATTAGCCATACATCACGGGAGCTCCTCTCCAAATGACAATTCCCGCTTTAAAAATGTTACACGGCCCCCTCTGGCCGGGGAAAGAGATCACGCAGCCTGAAAATTAGCTCGCCCTGCGGGCATCCATCATCTTCCCCGTGTCACGTCGGACTTCGCACTTGTTAGTTTGTCGCCATTATTACGGACCGAGCCAGGCTGGGCCTTATTACTCGGAACCCGGCTTATTGTCACACAAAAACAGACGAGAAATGACACTCTCGCCTCTCCTGCCCTTCCCGACCCTCTGTGAACACGGGAGCGGAGATCGGACGATAGCATGCCCTCTCCTGTCGCTACAGTTGCTTGCAGCTGCAAGGATTTCGCTCTACGTTACATATTCACTTGATCCACACTGCATCTGTAAAACTCTTTTTAAACTATATACACTACTGGTCATTAAAATTACTACACCACGAAGGCTACTTGCTACAGACGCGAAATTTAACCGACAGGAAGAATATGCTGTGATATGCAAATGATTAACTTTTCAGAGCATTCACACAACGTTGGCGCCGGTGGCGACACCTACAAAATGCTGCAATGAGGAAAGTGTCCAACCGATTTCTCGTATACAAACAGCAGTTGACCGGCGTTGCCTGCTGAAACGTTGTTGTGATGCCTCGTCTAAGGAGGAGAAATGCGTGCCATCACGTTTCCGACTTTGATAAAGGCCGGATTGTAGCCTATCGCGATTGTGGTTTATCGTATCGCGACATTGCTGCTCGCGTTGGTCTAGATCCAATGACTGTTAGCAGAATGTGGAGTCGGTGGGTTCAGGAGGGTAATACGGAACGCCGTCGTGGATCCCAACGGCCTCGTATCACTATCAGTCGAGATGACAGGCATCTTATCCACATGGCTGTAACGGATCCTGAGTCAACAGATGGCGACGTTTGCAAGACAACAACCATCCGCACGAACAGTTCGACTACGTTTGCAGCAGCATGGACTATCAGCTCGGAGACCATGGCTGCGGTTACCCTCGACGCTGCATCACAGACAGGAGCGCCTCCGATGGTGTACTCAACGACGAACCTGGGTGGACGAATGGCAAAACGTCATGTTTTCTGATGAATGCAGGTTCTGTTTACAGCATCATGATGGTCGCATCTGTGTTTGGCGACATCACGGTGAACGCACATTGGAAGCGTGTATTCGTCATCGCCATACTGCCTTATCACCCGGCGTGATGGTATGGGGCGCCACTGGTTACACGTCTCGGTCTCCTCTTGTTCGCATTGACGGCACTTAGAACGGTGGTCGTTACACTTCAGATGTGTTACGACCCGTGGCTCTACCCTTCATTCGATCTGTCGAAACCCTACATTTCAGCAGGATAATGCACGACCGCATGTTGCAGGTCCTGTACGGGCCTTTCTGGATACAGAAAATGTTCGACTGCTGCCCTTGCCAGCACATTCTCCAGGTCTCTCACCAATTGAAAACGTCTTGCAAATGGTGGCCGAGCAACTGGCTCGTCATAATACGCCAGTCACTACTCTTGATGAACTGTGGTATCGTGTTGAAGCTGCATGGGCAGATGTACCTGTACAATCCATCCAAGCTCTGTTTGACTCAATGCCCAGGCGTATCAAGGCCGCTATTATGGCCAGAGGTGGTTATTCTGGGTACTGATTTCTCAGGATCTATGCACCCAAATTGCGTGAAAATGTAATCACATATCAGTTCTAGTATAATACAATTGTCCAATGAATACCAGTTTGTCATCTGCACTTCCTCTTGGTGTAGCAATTTTAATGGCCAATAGTGTATATAATTCCGAGTCGTGCTGTTCAGACAGGCGTTGTGACTGTTTGTGGCACGCCCCTATGCTTTTGTTTGACATGGTGTGATGCCTAGTGATTGACTGGCCCGACCGCCACACATTCGTGTTTTGGCAGTTGTTCGGGACTACACTTGTGGTGTAGAGGTAGCGCCGTCAATTATAAATGAGATCGTTCCCGGATTCGAAACCTGCAACCATTTAAATTTTTGGTATTAATCCGCACTGGCGACCGAAGACTTCCAGCATAAGAAGTCACCCTCGTTCTACCAACTGCCTTGTTAAAGAGGACAGAGGAGCGGACAGAGGTTCAGGGCACTCTTTCGCCCTTGGAGTAGGAAACTGCCCCTAACGGACGAAAAATCAACAACGATCAGCGGCATGAGGATTGCGAAGGTAATGGAAACCACCGCATTAAGGGCACATAACGTTTATACGCAGGGCATGTGGCCTTTAATTGAAGAACTGTCACTATGATCTGTCCATTGAAAAAAGATTCCGAAATTGTCCCCCATTCGGATCTCTGGGGGGGGGGGTGGGGGGGGGGGGGCTGCCACGGGGAAGGCGACGATGAGGGAAAGATTGATAACCAAGGAAAGAGTAATGTTCTACGAATCGGAGCGTAGAATGTCAAACGCATGAACAAAGTACGAAAGCTAGAAAATCTGAAAAAAGAAATGCAAAGACTCAATCTAGATATAGTAGGGGTTAGTAAAGTGAAATGGAAACAACGTAAGGATTTATGGCCAGATGTGTATACGGTAATATCAACAGCAGTAGAAAATGCTTTGGTGTGAAGAATTTAGTCTGCCTGCATATCATCTGACTTTCGGGGATATATCATCCACACAATTCCGAAGACTGCAAGAGCTGACAAGTGCGTGAACTATCGCACAGTCAGCTTAACAGCTAATGCATCCAAGTTGCTGACAAGAATAAGATCCCGAGGAATGATAAAGGAATTTGTGGACTTGTTAGATGACGATCAGTTTGGCTTTAGGAAAGGTAAAGATATCAGAGGGCAATTCTGATGTAGCGGTTGATAATGGAAGCAAGACAAAAGAGAAATCAAAATAGATTCATAGGATTTGTCGACCTGGAAAAAGCGTTCGATAACGTAAAATGGTGCAAGATGTTTGTAATTGTGATAAAATGGGGGTACGTTATAGGGACAGACGGGTCATATACTCGTACAATATGTACAAGAAAAAATGGTCCAAATGGCTCTGAGCACTATGGGACTTAACATCTGAGGTTATCAGTCCCCTAGAACTTACAACTACTTCAACCTAACTAACCTAAGGATATCACACACATCCATGCCCGAGGCAGGATTCGAACCTGCGACCGTAGCGGTCTCGCGGTTCCAAACTGAAGCGCCTGGAACCGCTCGGCCACACCGGCCAGCCAATTTGTACAAGAGCCAAAAGGGAATAATAAGGATGGACGTCCGAGAAGGATGGGCTCGGATTAAAAAGTGTGTAAGAAAGGGATGTAGCCTTTCGCCCTTATTGTCCGATCTGTACATCGAAGAAACAATGATATCAGCGAATGATTTCCATGGCACTAGACGGAGCTGCAGAGGGCAAAAACTGTAGAGGAAGACAGAGATTGGAATACATCCAGCAAATAATTGAGGACGTAGGTTGCAAGTGCTACTCTGAGACGAAGAGTTTGCAACATGAGAGGAATTCGTGGTGCGCCGCATCAAACCAGTCAGATGACTGTTGGCTAAAAAAAAAGAGAGATTTGATGACACCTGAAGATGAAGTGTAAGCTTCTAAACTTTTCGTGGAATAACTTTAGAAATTTACTAGCAACTAAAGCGGAATCTTATGCTAAAAAAAGAAAAAAGCAGGTATTTGTATTGGTGACTGAGGACGGCAAACTGACCTACGTTACATCAGTGTTAATGTGATCTACAGACTCTAGCTTTAGGTATTACAAGTCGTATATTTTTAGGTTGGTTAGTACCTCCGAGCACATATGGTAAATGGCAAGCCGCTAATTCTTATTTTGCCCTATGTAGCGGGTTAGGTGTTAAGAATACTTCTGGACGCAAAACGGTTAACCTATACTGACAATCATACTCAACTTAATGGTGCAGTTACGACTGGGGAAAAAACATCAGGCAGTAAATTGTGTGACGTGTTTTAGGTAAGAGTGTTGGACGCAAGGAGAAAACAACCAACACACTGGTGAGTATACATATATTAAGCTATCACATATGCACTTACGCGAGTTACACCCTGTATGTTTATTGACTGTTCCGGTCTTCTTGGTTCAGTTCTTGTTTTACAGCTTCGATCCCTTACATTGTTTTAGTTTTAACTGTAGTGCTGTTTTCACAAAATTCCACCATTTGTCTAGTTAAAATTGTTTTTTCCATTCTTTTAATATATTCTTATAATATTACCCTGAATTTAATTATATCTGAATAAATGTTGTTATACTTTTCAACTTCATTGTTTGCTCGTCATGTGTGTGTTCCTTCTGCAGTTCTATTTGAACCCAAAATTTTCCTAATTAACTACTTATCGTTCTTTCTTTTGGATTTCTTCGAGATGTTTTGTCTTTCCAGTTTTAAATAATGGTTCAAATGGCTCTGAGCACTATGGGACTCTGTGGTCATCAGTCCCCTAGAACTTAGAACTACTTAAACCTAACTAACCTAAGGTCATCACACACATCCATGCCCGAGGCAGGATTCGAACCTGCGACCGTAGCAGTCACGCGGCTCCGGACTGAGCGCCTAGAACCGCGAGACCACCGCGGCCGGCTTTCCAGTTTTAGAGACCTCTCTTCTGCAATCACAGTTTTACAAGGCATATGGGAGTCACTCAGTCTTTTACGAATGGTGCACCTATTTGAACCATACAACACATTATTACTGTCGCAAGATGGAAAATAACCCCTGCATTACTTGTGTTTTTTTATATTTAAAATGAGCGTTTAGCCTCATAAAGACACTAGTTAGTTGAC
The DNA here is from genome assembly GCF_023864345.2 of Schistocerca serialis cubense. Taxonomy (NCBI): domain Eukaryota; kingdom Metazoa; phylum Arthropoda; class Insecta; order Orthoptera; family Acrididae; genus Schistocerca; species Schistocerca serialis. The sequence goes on from NC_064638.1 coordinate 338,475,815, forward strand.
CTACGTTCTAATGTCTCAGTTTTGTGTATTTTGAGTCACGAGTAGTTAGTCAGTGATATGTTCCATAGATAATTTAAACGTTTTTTTACGGAAATAATGTGGTAGCAAGCAGGGAAGTTTTCAACTGTGAAGCTTGTATGTTCATTTTTTACAGCCCGCTGAATGTCTGCGATATTTTGATGAAGCTTTCCTTTCAGTTGCCTTTTCACTCGCGAAAACAAGAAAAAAATCGCGTGTTGAGAGATCAAGCAAATATGGCGGATGTGGGACGGAAAAAACAGAATGACTGAAGAGATACTTGGTAACACATAAAGCAATATGGGATCTTGCATTGCCACGCAGAGATAATCAGTTCTGAGAATGATTAAGCAAACAAGGCTTCGATGTAAAGAGTGTGGTTCGCTATTAGACCTAGAGGAGCTTACTCTTGATAAACTAATCCCTTACTACTCCGCATCAAAGAATGCAGTCAATATTGTCTTTGTTCTCAAAGGTTGTCGTCCGACTTCTTTCAAAGCTGGTGTTCCACGACTCCACCATTAGCACTCTGACGCTTCGTGTGAGCGTCGTATTGGTAGCACCAACTTTCATCCCCATACAATAATCAAATGGTTCAAATGGCTCTGAGCACTATGGGACTCAACTGCTGTGGTCATAAGTCCCCTAGAACTTAGAACTACTTAAACCTAACTAACCTAAGGACATCACACACATCCATTCCCGAGGCAGGATTCGAACCTGCGACCGTAGCAGTCGCACGGTTCCGGACTGCGCGCCTAGAACCGCGAGACCACCGCGGCCGGCAACAATACAATAATCATTGATAGAAATGTGGTATCACGACTGGGGCGGTATCTAGTGGTTCAGTTGAAATTCTTTGTTTTTCTGTTCCTCCGACAGTGCGTGAGCGACGAGTTTTGCAATAATTTGCGTTTCTCTAAAATTTTCGCGTAAAACCTTAAGACACACATCACGATTCATATCAAGTTCTTCTGATATCGCACGCACAGTTACATGACGGACTTCTTGAAGTAACTGCTTAACACGCTCCACGTTTGCATTGCTATGTGCCGTAGACGAGCGACCAGCTATGGGATCGCCTTACACTGAAGATCTGCAGTCAGGAAACCTTCTGTGCCACTCGAAAAAACGATTTCTTGAAAGTGCCTCTCCTGCATATGCTTGCTTAATCATTCTCCGCGTTTCAGTACGTACTTTTCCCCAGCTTAACGCAGACCTTAATGTTCCCTCTTTGCTCACAGTCAGCATCCATTGTGTCAGCGTGGCTAATGCGCCAAGATGCCAAACAGTGTGTTGCTAAGCACAAAAATGGCTCTGAGCACTATGGGACTTAACATCTGAGGTCATCAGTCCCCTAGAACTTAGAAATACTTAAAGCTAACTAAGCTAAGGACATCACACACATCCATGCCCGAGGCAGTTTTCGTACCTGCGACCGTAACGGTCGCGCGGTTCCAGACTGAAGCGCCTGGAACCGCTCGGCCACAGCGGCCGGCTACTAAGCACAACCGTGGCAACTAGTGAGTTTGTGCAAGTAGTGACGTTACTTCAAGGATGCACAAATACCAGGTAACATGAAAACAACATTTGTTCCATTTTCGTATTGCAAACTCAGAAATAAAAAGAAAACCCGTTGTGCAACTTTTTTGACAATGTAACACGTATAAGTGTGGGTGTGAAAAAGGTTGGGATTATGATTTTTGCACGATAATCGAGTCGGATTAAACTGAAAACTCGTTTTGACTTAATGGAACACGTTACTAACTTTGTAATGTCCCTCTTTCGTGTTCTTAGTATGCATGCTTCCCTTTTTGGTTTTTCTTTCTTTCTTTAATTTTATGTCACTGAACTGCAACAACCCTTTCTATTGCATATGGTCAGCATGTTTTTACTTTATTTTCATGGGTCTCTACAGATAAGATGGTTAAGTCCATTTAAGGCACTCTGTGAAAATTATGTTCAAATGTGTGTGAATTGCTAAGAGACCAAACTACTGAGGTCATCGGTCCCTAGTCTTACACACTACTTAAACTAACTTATGCTAAGAACAACACAGTGTCCAAGGGAGGACTCGAACCTCCGCTGGGACATGGCTCCTCAAACCACGCGGCGACAATTAGGTCTTATGTACTGTTCCATTAAGTGGATACTGAAGGCATCTGATAATTAACAAACATGAAAGGCTTTAGCATTTGATAGGTGCATATAGTAAAGTGATGTTTGAGCATTACACTTTACAAGTTGTCCCAAAAAGAACAACATTTAAAAGTTACTCTGCTTCTTTTTTTATTGCGAATGATCGTAGTAAGCTCACACTGAATATAAAGTTGATTTATAAACACCTGTTAATAAATCAACTGCACACAACGTGGTTCATATTACAATGTACTGTGCGAAATATGGCCTATCATCACTACCTCACGGTGTATTTATAGGTATCATTCTTTGAAGATTTTCTAGTCATCGAAAATGATGAACATTTATAAAGGAACTTTCTGAGATTAGATTTTCCACCAAAAAAAACGATCTTTTTCATGATACTAACAAAATACTTACAGTTTTCAAAACTATACTGCATCGGTATAGAATGACCGAGTTTGGTCTAAGACATCTGTTCTACATCTACATTCAAGTAGATACTACGCAAGCCAGCGTACGGTGGGCGGCGGTTGTACCGTGTAGCACTCTTAGTCATTCCCTTTCCTGTTCCCCTCTCAAATAGAGCGAGGGAAAAAGGACTGTCTATATTCCACCGTATGAGCCCCAATTTCTCGCATCTTCATGGTCCTCACGCGCAGTGCATGTTGGCAGCAGTAAAATCGTCTGAAACTCAGCTTCAGATGACGGTTCTCTAAATTTTCTTGGTACTGTCTACATCTACATCTACATCTACTCGACAATTGGCTCTACAGCTGTCGGTCAGCATTGGAAATGCGTCTGCAATGACTAAGATTCTCGGATATTCAGAGCAGTGCTCACAAGGGACAGCGTGGCCTCATCCACCGTACAGTCCAGAACTGGCACCCTCAGACTTCCATCTCTTTGAACCGCTTAAAGATTCTCTATGGGGAACACACTTTGAAGATGACGAGAGTGTCAGTCATGCAGTAAAAACATGGTTATGCCTGCAGGACAAGAACTTTTACCAGCAGGGAATACATACTCTTCCACAACGTATGGGTATAGAACGTAATGGAAACTGCGAAGAAAAATAGGACATGGACAAGACATGTTGATGTATATTGTCACCAAATTCTGACTCTTAACAATAAATATGTTCTGTGAAAAAAAAGTGGGGTATTACTTATTGAACAACCGTCGTACAATTTTCTTAATCGCCTTTGTATCTCGAACCAGACTTTCTTCTCCATTAGGTTTTATTACAGATAATAAAGGGCAGCAGAAATGGGGAGCGTGAACGTTCGATACATTCCATGACAAAATTCTCTTGATCCCCTGACATACAGCCTCATGTCTCGACCATGAGATGGAATATGGTGTCCTACAAATGGTATCATATGGCGCCATGACCATGTAATAGAGATAAGCGTTAATTTCTCCAGGTTTTTCATCTAATATATGTAAATGTGGCATTAGTAAATCTTTCAATTGTTGTTGTTGCTCATCAAGATGCGGTGATTTAAGTATATCAAAGCATATAGTATTATCAGTGTAATTCTTACTAAAGCAAGTGGATATATGTTCTACAGGTGCACGATTAGTCTTTAAAAATCTTACTTTTATTCCTTGATAATAGTTATCAGGCTTATCCTGAACTCATATTAAATCGACTTTAATATCTTCACTTTCAATGCACAAGTAGCACTTACCTTGGGGGAAGTGTATCGCAGCGTCCTTGTTCCTTAAAAACTCAATGTCTGTCAAACAGTCTCCTTCAGGATTTTTTTAAAACCTGGAACAGGCATAAATGCACTTCATTACCAACTGGGACATTTACTTGATGTTGCCATTTTAAAGTTATCCGGTACATTTGTACCAGGTAAGGTGGTACTTTGTTTACTTCTTTAACTTTATTAATTAGTAAATCAGACTAAGAGCAGCCGACCAGTTGCAAAGGATAAAGTAATCTTTACCTAGGTTTCAATAGATATAAATCTATCTTCTTCAGAAGACGGCACTTTTATAGCATCATAAAGTGATATGTCCTTATCGTTTAGGCAAACATCTGCATAGTTACATTAATCATATAAAATATAGCCCTGAAAACAGGGTTTGTCAGACAAATAAAATAGGTACATAGAAGTTGCAGAGCGCCTAAGCGACTCACTTAGGCGCTCTGCAACTTCTATGTACCTATTTTATTTGTTTGACAAACCCTGTTTTCAGGGCTATATTTTATATGATTAATGTAACTATGCAGATGTTTGCCTAAACGATAAGGACATATCACTTCATGTTATGATACTGCCGTCTTCTGAAGAAGATAGATTTATATCTATTGAAACCTAGGTAAAGATTACAAGTCGCTTAGGCGCTCTGCAACTTCTATGTACCTATTTTATTTGTCTGACAAACCCTGTTTTCAGGGCTATATTTTATATGATTAATGTAACTATGCAGATGTTTGCCTAAACGATAAGGACATATCACTTTATGATGCTATAATACTGCCGTCTTCTGAAGAAGATAGATTTATATCTATTGAAACCTATGTAAAGATTACTTTATCCTTTGCAACTGGTCGGCTGCTCTTAGTCTGATTTACGTGGAACCGTTGCTGTAGCGCAGCTATGTTTAAAGTTATTAATTAGTGTTCTGTTTTTGACATGACGTTCATAGAGGTACCAGTATCTACAATAATCGTGGTAGGGATTGTTTCTGTAATAGCATTTATAGATAATTGCACTATAACTTACATTTCGTTCGAATCTGTATGCTGATCATTACAAAATTCTTCTCTAATACTTTTACCTTTGTTATGGTGCAAAATACTAACGTTACTGCCAACATTGGCTCCACTCTGCGATATGAACAACACTAGAGGGCTTAGTAAAGTCCAAACTAGTTTGTTTAACGTTCAACATCGACAGCTGACAGCGACTAAGTCGTTACTTCAATGACATTCACGAAATGATATTGATTTTCTCAACTGTTGTCAGGCGGACTGGGTGAAACTTGACTGTATAGTGTGTAGGCACTATTTCCATTCCTTTTCTTCTGGTCTTCATTGTGTGCATGCCAGTATTCGTTATTATTGTTTCTGTACTCTGGTCCACAATCATTTCCTTGATACCTGAAATGATTCTGGTTATTATTATTTCTGTTCGTAATCGGCCGGAGAATATCAGATGCTCTCACATCATACCCAGGTGACACCGGCTCTGACGTCACAGGAGAACCGCGGAGGGCATTCTGGCAGCATTTCTAAGTTGCTGCGCACGCAACCGCTCGGCGGCTGCGTATTGTTGTGGCTGTTATTGTTACTTTTATTGGCCTTCGACATGTTCCTATATAATGTCAATCGAATCTAGAGCCGACATGAAGCATTCTAGATCGCCTTCTGGGACATGTACTAACTTCTCCAAATATCTAATGACAGTTTTGCCTTCAGAATTCTCAGCATGTCTTTGTGCGAGATTGGCTCACTCCAAAAATGTGTTTTGTTTAAATTCTTTTCAAAGTATACGGCAGAGTCTACCTTACTTAGAATAGAATTGTTCTGGATTAAAACCTGTTTTTTTAATTTTTTGCTGATGGCTTCGATACAAAATTTCGACAAAAAGGATCGTCTGAAATGTTGACAGCATTCACCCGTTTCTGACGCCCGTAGGTCTCCATCTCCCTGCATGTACCCCATCGAGAAGCGTATTTTTTACTGCTGCGACCAGGATGGCGGCAATACACTTCTAAAGACGTTAATGAATCAGCCAGGTGGAGAGTACTCTTTTCTGTTCCAAGTCTGGAAACGTATATGCTCGAGTAGGCTCTCTTCAAGCAAGACACTGTGTAACATAAGTGTTACAAGTATTTTGTATGGCACATTACTCGATAACAATCGAATAAAAATCATAGCATTACCGGATGGTGTAGGAAGAACAGTGGGATTAACACTGGCAAATTCAGTGATAGAAAATTTACATTTATTAAGCAGTTATGGCCGAATGCTTTAATGTTATTAAGGGTACGCAGTGGAAGAGAAAGCTTGCTATATTAATGCATGTACCTGAAATAACGAAGGTGCCGTGTTGTCTTCAGTAGTAGTTTCCACATTTAATGTTTCTTTATACATCTTCTTTGAATTTCGTTCCGGGAAAACTTTCCATTCTTTTCCAAGGATAGCAACGTTCTCGCGCTCGTGCTGTATTGCATGTGACATAGAAGAATATAATCTGAAATTTTGCACGTCCTGAGCTGGCCTCGCAATTTATAATATTTCTGCTCCGGCTCAGTGTTAATCATTAATAATGTTCACTAGTGGAATTAATGAGAAAGGCAATATGGTAATGAGAGACGAGACATTCTGACAAAGTAAATGAATAAAAATCATAGTTCGAAATCGGTGTAGCTGGTTATAAAGGTTTCCATGGCCAATGCGTAAAAACGCGTGCAACAAATTGTAATCGGGTTCCGTTACTCACGAAGAGGTAATGACAGCAGGTTCTACAACTGATAGTGAAAATTTGCATATAGATTGTCACAATGGCGGCCGACCGGTTGCATGTATTTACCAAGGTATCCAAGTTGCCTCGTCTCAAATTAATGTTGAAACAGATAAATACGTCTTAGGACAAGGTATATGCAGTTATTCACTTTAAATAAGAACATTTCCGAGTTTAACTGGTATATTGACATAGAATCTGTGCACTAAAATAGCGCAATTCCTATCAAACGTGCACCTGCATGTGAAGCAAAGACAGAAGAGAGAGAATGAGACAAAATCTCTCGCCAAAGGAACCAGAATCACTTCTCTCAACAGGTATTTTTTCACATTTGAAGAGTCACATATTACTTTTACATAATTTTTTCTACGTAACGTCGTTCCTCTGTAGAGCGGTAGGTTCCATAACTAATATAGGAAAACGGTATTTTAGGCTGTAGCCTTAGTATCGTGTAGCCTTAAGGGAGTTAGCGCGTTGGTTTTTCTGCCTAAACTGCACATGGAAGGTATTACGGGATGAAATGCACAAGTAGGAGTTCTTCCATTAAATTCTGATACGTGGTTAGCCGTTTTGTCCGTTAGCTGGTCATTCTGGCTCAGGATTATGGTTTTTGAGATTAAAATAAAATGGCTCTGAGCACTATGGGACTTAACATCTATGGTCATCAATCCCCTAGAATTTAGAACTACTTAAACCTAACTAACCTAAGGACATCACACAACACCCAGTCATCACTAGGCAGAGAAAATCCCTGACCCCGCCGGGAATCGAACCCGGGAACCCGCGCGTGGGAAGCGAGAACGCTACCGCACGACCACGAGCTGCGAACCTTTTGAGATTAGACATTGCACTTCGTTTTGGTGAAGCCCTCATCGCTGTAATGATGTTGGACTAGAGAAATGTGCAGTGCTGAATGTCAGCGCAATATTTCATTTGGAAAAACAGCACTCCACTAAGGCATCTAAGGAGATCCTATTCCACATTCCGCCGTCTTGTCATTAGTATACTAGTCAAACATAAGACGATACACAGTTTGGGGGGAAATTGTAAAATAAGGCTTAAGATCCTTACACATGTAACATTTTTTGGACCGTTATAAAAGACAATAAAATAATAGGCACTAAAGAAAGAATTTTCACGCTGTTCCTCATAGTGGTAAAATCAGAACGCCGGTTTAGTGAAATTATGACGTTATAATTAACTACACACCCAAGATTGCAATTTCTGCTAGTAGCAAACGCGTAGAAGGTTATAGAAAACAAAAAATGATCTCAGATGCCTGCTGTTTATTTTACTTGCAATGGTATCTATAGCTCTGAGATGTCCCTTAAACAGCGTCAGTTGGTCACACTATTATTACAGCTGCCGGCCGCTGTGGTAGAGCGGTCCTAGGCGCTTCAGTCTCCAACCGCGCGACTGCTACGGTCGCAGGTTCGAATCCTGCCTCGGGCATGTGCATGGGAGCTTAATTAAATAGAATGCAAATAATTTTAATTTTAGTAGCTGTCTGTCCAGTTAGGCAGTCTCGTAACGGTTGGCCCTGACTAGCATTAGTACGCAATGTGACTGCATAGCATGACAACAAAGAATGAAAGGAAATTTCTGTTAACACAATTAATTAATTAAGTTCACAGCAACTATAAAAGCTACGAAACAAAAACTACGAAACAACAAGGCACAAGTGTAACTGTTCTGTGTGTGGAAGTGTGATTCAACGTACACATCTGTCACGGTTCTTCCTCAATAAGACAAGGTATTTTAAGCACCATTTACAATGAAGTAATTAAAAAAAACAGAAATACTATAATTGCACATAGAAACCAGATTTACACTCTAATATATGAACACAAGCCAGATGCTTTGTTGACTGAACCTGTGACCAAGAGACGTTGTTAGTTAGGAAATTTAAAAAAATAAAAAATACTTTTGAGAAACTAACAGTTATACGTAAACTCACGGAGAGTACAAGAATACCGCGCCGTGTTCCGGCGGCGGCACATACTCAAAGCAACAGTCAAGTCTGCGCGGCGCACAAGGCAGTCGTTGACCGCAAACAATTACTTCCTACGTCACGCGTACCAACAGCTGATTGAGCGCTCAGTGCGAATGCACTGACAGCCGTAAACATAGCACAGTCTAATTTCTCTGATTAAATTCAGTATAAAGCTATAGTGACTTGATAAATTATGTTATTAACGTTCAATATTTTTCAGGATACAGTTGTATAAAATATTTAAGAACTTCAGGTAAATTCTGTGTGTGTCCGACGTTAAGAGGACTTGCTATCGAGAAAATTTCAGGAAGAATGTAATTTCGAAGAAGAAACTAATAAACTAAAAAGGTAATTATTAATTGAGTTGATTTTTCAGGTAACATATTTCCACTTAGGTACGTACTTTAGACGTAATTTGCTGCTCGCGATTACGTGATTCATATCAGCATAAGCAAATAAATGTTCATATGTAATCTTAATAAGTAAACATGAAGGCGCAAGCAGATAAATCACGAAGTATGACTTACATACATAACCATATCAGCATGACTAATCTGGTGACAATTACAATTTAAATAAATAAGCACAGCAGGCACATAATAAAAAAATATGACATCAGTGAAAAAGCAGAGCAGCCAAGCGATGCATAATATACATAAGTAATAACCCTGTTCATTAATAAAACATTGTCAAAATCAGCAAATGTACGCAAGCACGTCGCTTCATAAGTAAATTCATAGAACATGAAATCAGCTGAAATTAAACATTTCCAAGTGGCACCCATCAATGATAATAGGTGCAACCACGAACAACAGTTTGAATGCACACATAATTGCTTTTACAAAATTATTATCAACGCTCTTACACTAAACATACAAATTATAATAAACACACAAATGATATCAGATAATTGTCATATTAAATATTACAGATACACAAATATCACTAAATCTGTAATATTTATGGGTGTCAGTGCAAGCCGCAACAAACAAGTAAAATAATATTTAGGAGATAGGTCGGTACCAATTATTTGGGATTAGGAAAGGAAAACACAGAAAACACACTCACTCATCTTTCATCCACATTAAGTACTACTGTGTAATTGAATAGTGTTAACTGTGTAAATGCAATTCTGTCACAATTTGATGTTCAACATGTGTATCAAGTAGTAGCGGCAGCAGTGTATAACAGTCAATAATAGTTAGTCAACGTCATAGTCATCATGTCAAGACCAATGTTTGCCAAGCCAAATCAAATGTACGGTTGCTGAACAACTGTCAGTGTGCCAAGATATGCAAATACTTCCTCTCTCCAAAAAAAAGTATATACTGCTTATTGATTTAAAAAAAGTGTGTGTGTAGACAATCTTCCTTCCACTTGAGTGTTCTAGTCTGCCATGTTCACCCTCCTTGTTCGATATAGACCAACAAAAAAATATGCTCCTCACTTACTTTACCTCTTATCCACCAAAACTGCAATCATCATCAGCATCACATAATCTTAATACTTCAATAATACCTCTTATGTTGATACGTATAAACCTTATCATCAATATCATTTATCTTACCTCTTGTCCACCAAAACTCCAATAATCATCAACTTCACACAATCTCAATACCTCAATAATACATCTTCAATACGTCGACACATATAAACCTTATCGCCAATATCATTTCACTTCCATAACAACTCTTTCCTCTAGTCAGTCTCCTCGAACAAGTACAGATAAAATCCTAGTGCAAACTTCAATTCATCATCCCATACAATCCGAAGACACAATGTCCACACACAACTTCTGTGTAATCCATCTGACCCAAATCTTCTACTCATTATGAATTATAAAATACAGTTTGGTTACCTTGTCCATCATTAAATAAAAGAAATGCATACATGACCTCTAACAGCCTTTAGTTTGAATAACTTTCAGTAAGTAAGTACGAGTACGGAGTGTGACTGATCGTAATATTTCACGGTGTGTACACCACTTCAAGAATCATGGCAAAACAGAAGCAAACATGTGGAGTATTTTTTTGTGTCAAGTGTCACTTGCTATTTCAATTGCTCACGAAGAATGCAGTGTAATAACTGTCAATGGTCTAAACCTAGTGTTGGTATGTCATGTCGTTAACTTCCTTCCTATTACCATAAATTTATACAGCTTCCATAAAACCTCCAGCTCATGTGGCTTCAATGAAGTTTCTTGTACTAATGTCGTTCGTAGCATTATAGTAGTTCATTTCCTTATCTTAAAATATAAGGCACTGAGCGTAAGCAAAATATGCAGTAGCGAGTAAATATACCAGTAGAGAACAGAATGTCAACAAGTGGATGCAGCACAATCCCTACAACGAGGCTCTGCCAAGCAAACAATCTATAATTAATACCATAGTGTAACCTAAACTCTATGTTCGTACACAGTATATCAGCATTTCTATATACCAAATTAAAGAGTAGTTATGACAACAAACGGAAATGTATAAATATGCAATGCATACGCAAAGCAGCAAATATAGAACATCTTGGGTTGTCGGGTGTTCTGCCGGATATCAGCGTCGTACTTGCACGATATTTCGGTCACGTAGCTCGGAACCGAAATATCGCGCAAGTACGACGCTGATATCCAGCAGAACACCCGACACTCCCCAGCAGTCAAAGACGACCTGGGGTTACGGAAACCAGGGATTTACAATATACCTTGTCAATGTGGCATGTCCTACATTGGCCAGACGACAAGAACTGTGGAGATCAGGTGCAAAGAACATCAGAGGCACACTAGATTAAGACAGGTGACTAAGTCAGCCATTGCTGAACACTGTCTAGAACTAGATCATGCCATGAAGTATGAGGATACAAAGATTCTAGCACAAACACCCAGATTTTGGGACAGTGTTATAAGACAATCGATATAAATTAAAATGGCTGACGATCTTATGAACCGTGACACAGGGTACCAGCTAAGCAGAGCCTGGGATCTGGCTCTGGAATTGTTAAAGGAGCAACGGGGCCAGCTGCAACACTACACAAACAGAAGAACCAGAGACATGGAGATGGAAAACAAGCCCCTGACGGACTGCCAGGGGCACCAGACCGAAGATGGAACACCCAGGAGTGGGACTGGTGGGCGCGGACCGCAGGGAACATCCAGAGCCGCAGCGGACGAAATACGGAGCGGCAACGTTCCGACAGGTCGTGGTGAGCGGGCGCGGAACGCAGGGGGAACGCTTGGTACCCCAGACCGTAGATGAAACCCCCAGGAGTGGGTTTCGTGGGCGCGGACCGCAGAGGGAACACCTAAAACCGCAGCGGACGGAAAACGGAGCAACAACGCTCCAGCAGGTCGCAGGGAATGGGCGCGGACCACAGAGGAAGCGCCTGCAGCCGTTGGTGGAGGGGGAAGGCCATAGGCTTAAATACTGGACCAGGTCCACTCGAGGAGCAGTCTCAGTTTGCACCTGATGAAGGTTACGAGCTACGTGACCGAAATATCGTGCAAGTACGACGCTGATATCCGGAAGAACACCCAACAACCCAAGATGTCATTAGATCGCCGGGAAAGCCTGAAGAGCTACAGCAAATATATATCTTACATAATAAACAGGTCATTAGCATCATATCAGCATAAGCAAATAATTGTTCATATGTAATCTTAATAAGTAAACATGAAGGCGCAAGCAGATAAATCACAAAGTATAACTTACGTACATAACCACAGTCAGCACAATTAATCAGGTGACAATTATAATTTAAATAAATAAGCACAGCAGCCACCTAATACAAAAAAGTGACATAAGTGAAAAAGCATAGCAGCCAAGCAATGCATAATATACACAAATAACAACCCTGTTCATTAATAAAACATTGTCAAAATCGGCAAATGTACGCAAGCATGTCGCTGCAAAAGTAAATTCATAGAACATGGAATCTAGCACAAAGTATAAATCACGTAATCGCGAGCAGCAAATTACGTCTAAAGTACGTACCTAAGTGGAAATATGTTACCTGTAAAATGAACTCAATTAATAATTACCTTTTTAGTTTATCATTAGTTTCTTCTTCGAAATTACATTCTTCCTGAAATTTTTTCGATAGCGAGTCCTCTTAACGTCGACACACACAGAATTTACCTGAAGTTCTTAAATATTTTATACAACTGTATCCTGAAAAATACTGAACGTTAATAACATAATTTATCAAGTCACTATAGCTTTATACTGAATTTAATCAGAGAAATTAGACTGTGTATTTGTTTACGGCTGTCAGTGCATTCGCACTGAGCGCTCGATCAGCTGTAGGTACACGTGACGTAGGAAGTAATTGTTTGCGGTCAACGACTGCCTTGTGCTGCGCGCAGACTTGACTGTTGCTTTGAGTATTTGCCGCCGCCGGAACACGGCGCGGTATTCTTGTACTCTCCGTGTGTTTACGTATAACTGTTAGTTTTTCAAAAGTATGTCATTCCACAAAAATTTTAACGTTCGATGTATGATGTATTCCCTTAGAGCGCCGAGATTTAAGAGTTTCTACTTCGACAGTGTTATCATGAATAATTTTGCGAACTCTATATGGACCGTTACAAAGCAGAAAAAATTTGCGACACAAGCCTTTTCCTTTGTGAGACAAACGATGAGACTTAATTAACACCTTTTGACCAACTGACAAGGTTTTTAAACGACCAAGAGGTTTAGCTGATTTCTCTCTTCTAGCAGTCGCAGATGCAATATTTTGGAGAGCCAGGTTCACAACTTCAGAATGCCGCAGTTTCCGTGTAGGCGGAAAAGGAACGATTTCAGAAATGCGATTTGTCGGTGCTTTATTTTTTAATATCAATATGGGCGGTAAAGAAGTTGAATCATTAGGGAATTCATTTAGAATGTTTTGAAAAATATGAAGATACTGATCCCACGTTCTGTTATTCTGATGACAATAAAGTCGACACAATTTATTGATTTCCTTCATCCATCTCTCTGAAGCGTTAGATTGAGGGTGAAACAGTGAAATGAAAATTGGTTTAATCTTACGACGCCGTAGAGTACGAAGCCAAATTTTAGAGCGAAACTGTGATCCATTATCTGATATAACCTTATCAACATGTCCCACTTCTTTAAGAAAATGTTTGATGAAATAATTAGATACTGAACGAGCTGTTGCTTTGGGTAAAGCTGTAAAACACACATATTTTGATGTCAATTCCACTACTACCAAAATGTAGGCAAAGCTATTAGTAGAACGAACCACTGGACCGAACAAATCGACTGCAGCCATCTCCTTTAATTTCGCTGGAATGATAGGAAACAACGGTGCTCTGTGAGATGTAGTTGGCGGCTTAGCCTTTTGACATAATTTGCATTTGGCAAGAACAGATCGGCAATAGTTTTCTGCACTACAACGCCGTTATCTTCTATCTCTTGAAATAAATGTGCACCTAGGTCTTTGTGTGATGAGTCCATCGCCAAAAATCTTTAGATAATTCCGGATGTGAAAGAAGTGGAGCAGCAACTACAGCATCATGAAGTTGTTCAAATTCTGATTGAGCTTCCTCATCCCAACACCAATTAGAATTCTTTCCAGATAGTTCACATAAACGAGGTGTGGCCAAATCGGCCAATCTAACAAAGCGTCTAAGAAAATTACAGACACCAAGGAAACTACGAACATCACGTTTTGTGGTAGGAACAGCATAATTACGAATAGCGTCTAGTTTCTCTGGATCAGGAAGAATACCTTCTGTAGAAATAATATGACCAAGGAATTTCACCTGAGAACGACCAAATTCAGATTTTTCCAAGTTCACTGTAATGCCAGCTCTTGCAAAAATACGTAACAATGAATCCAAAAATTTGTTATACTCACTCCAAGAACGTTTAGCAATAAGAATATCGACAACATATGAAGTAATATTGTCACGAAGATAAACAGGTAAAATCTCATTTAAACTACGAATGAATGCTTCTGAAGATACAGTAAGTCGAAACGGTAATTTCCGAAATTACTTTTGGGTGAAATAGTCATATCCGGTTATTCTTTATCGACTCCTTTTCTACACAGATTGATAGTTTTTTGAAGAGTTGTTTTGATAGATTCAAAGAATAGTAAAAGAGTAGGCAGCAGTGCAGAAAACTAAAAGGGAAATAGCACCACTACAGCTCGGGGCCCTGTGCACGCTACAGCACATATTCACTTAGTGTAGTGAATCCCCTGAGGACTTAAATAGCCACACATAAATTCCAGTTTGTGACTTAGCGGCAAATTTGGCGGAAGTGCGTACGTAAATTGATCTAACCATGAACATGTATGTACGTCATTCTTAGAATTGCGAAAGATCTTAAATTTCCGAACAGTTAAAAAGTGTTTATAGTCAAAGTTTTCGCCTCGTGGCGACAAAGACCTACCGCGTCTCTCCCAGTCCGAAAGTCGATTATTGTCAAGTTCGCGCGCCTGGCGCTCTCTTGTTGCATCTCGTAAATGAAATAAATTATTTTCTTCAAAACCCGCTGCTATCGGTGATTACAAATTTCTTCTACTGTCTTTTCCTACAATTTCGCTTTCAATTTGTTTGACCTGCTTTCGTAACGCCTCAAATTCCCTTTTAACGCGTTCATTAAATTTTCCCTGATTTTCAACATGTTTATTTATGTTCTGGTACTCTTCGGTTTCTGCAGATGGCAATGGAGCTGTATCATCTCAATCTCTGTCCCCATTTAAACTAAGACTTGTCAGTTTATCTGAAATCTCCTCAACTCTTTCCGTTAAGTCACCTATCTGTTCTTTCTGTTTATTTACGTCTTCCGTAAGTGTCGCGACTCGGGTTTTGGTATTGACACATTTAGTAGTTAACTGTTCATACTGTTGCGTTAGGTTATTTATTCTGTCAATTGGTACTGATTCCTCGATTCTTTCAAATATTTCTTCCTTATCGTGTGCACGTTGGAAATGTAACTCTGAAAATTTTTGTACTATCACGCGATCTCTTTCTTCCTGTTCTCTATCCTGTTCCTTTTGTCTAATTTCTATTGAAATTAATCTATTACTATGAGCATTCAAAATTGGTTGTACTTCTTCTCTAATTTCTTTCTTTAATTCATCTTCCATGTTTTTGAAACATGTCCCTATTCGTGAGTCTAACCGTGTTTCCATTGTTTCCATCTCTGTTTTAATTGTTCCTGTTTGTGATCCCACAGTTTTTAATTCAGATCTTAACTGTGTTTCCATTGTTACCATATCAGTTTTAATTGTTCCCATTTGTGATCCCACTGTTTTTAATTCAGATCCCAAATTTAATATTGCACTCATCAACTGCTCCATATTAACTGGTTCAAAATTCTTTTCGCCCCTAACATTTCCCGCAAAACCAGCTTCCTTCGTCATAGCTGTAAAGCTATCTGTGTTCGATACTATTCCAGAATCTTCTGTCGTTAATCTCGTATTGTGAAAATTCTTTAATTGTGAAAAGTTTTGAACTGGTTCCGGACTATTTTCCCTGCTTATTAAATTGTTTTCTACTTCATTATTCATCATACTGTTCTCCTGTGTTGGCGAGTTAGCCATGTTAACAATTTCGTCATTCTCACTATTAATCACTTTTGCATTTTTCATCGATCGCGTAATCATTTACAAAACATACAAAACTCGTCACTATACGAAAATTACACACAATATGACACTTTATCACCAACAATACCATTCACATGAAATGCTTCCCTCAAACACGATTAACGAACAACTGAAATCTTCATAATTGCACAAAATTGTCAAACGCATATACAAGACATCAAAAATTAAATTCTGCAAAAATACCATTAGAAGAAAGACAAGACAACTACAAATGTTCATTACCAAATCTACACATGCAATATAGACTATGATTACTAAACTACAAATTACTTCAACAATACTACTGTCTGCTATTTTACTATCAAAAGAATTCCAAGGGACCATCCGAAGCAGCGGTCGCCACGTGCATGGGGGCTTAATTAAATATAATGCAAATAATTTTAATTTTAGTCGCTGTCTGTCCGGTTACGCAGTCTCGTAACCGGTTGGCCCTGACTAGTATTAGTACGCCGCCACGTGCATGGGGGCTTAATTAAATGTAATGCAAATAATTTTAATTTTAGTTTTAGTAGCTGTCTGTCCGGTTACTCAGTCTCGTAACCGGTTGTCGTGCGTGGGGGCTTAATTAAATAGAATGCAAATAATTTTAATTTTAGTAGCTGTCTGTCCGGTTACGCAGTCTCGTAAACGGTTGGCCCTGACTAGTATTAGTACGCAATCTGACTGCATAGAATAACAACAAAGAATGAAAGGAAATTTCCGTTAACACAATTAATTAATTAAGTCCCCAGCAACTGTAGAAGCTATGAAACAACAAAGCACAAGTGTAACTGTTCCGTGTGTGGAAGTGTGATTCGACATACACATCTGGCACAGTTCTTCCTCAATACGACAAGATGCTTTAAACGTCATTTACAATGAAGTAATTAAAAAAAAACAGAAATACTGTAATTGCACATAGAAACCAGAATTACACTTTAATACATGAACACAAGCCAGATGCTTTGTTGACTGAACCTGTGACCAAGAGGCATTGTTATTTATGAAATTTATAAAAAAATTAAAAATATTTCTTTTTACCTTCATATATATTGACGAAAAATACACACTGATCATTACAACATCTCCATTCGAACAACATCTGCTGTCTAGCCCATCAAAACAACTGGACACGACATGGCCTCAACTAGTACAGCTATCGACATCCTCTCAGCAAGCACTGCCCACGACAACTTCTGAACTACGACTTCCCACAGCAACTTCTGAAGGTGCACTGCCAGTGGAGGCGGCGGAATAAAACTCTTTGGCGCAATATCTGGCGCTGTGACTCAGTGTAGCCACCTTTCATATGCCCCTCCTCCACGGGCTAGAATTTGATGGTATTTTTGCCAGCATTGGTGATGAAAATACCACCAAATTCGTCCAAAAAAATACAGACAAAAATAAAAGATAAGAGGTAAGCTAAGAGAGGAGCATATTTTTTTTTGGTTGGTTTATACGGAACAAGGAGGATGAAGATGGCAGACTAGAACACTCAAGTGGTAGGAAGATTGTCTACACACACACTTTGTTAAATCAATAAGCAGTATATACTTTTTTTTGGAGAGATGAAGTAATTGCATATCTTGGCACACTGACAGTTGTTCAGCAACCGTACATTTTAATTTGGTTTGGCAAACATTGGTCTTGACATGATGACTAACTATTATTGACTGTTATACACTGTGCCACTACTACTTGATACACATGTCGAACATCAAATGTTTGACAGAATTGCACTTACACAGTTAACACTATTCAATTACACAGTAGTACTTAATGTGGATGACAGATGAGTGAGTGTGTTTTGTGTGTTTTCCTTTCCTAATCCCAAGTAATTGGTACCGACCTATCTCCTAAATATTATTTTACATGTTTGTTGCCGCTTGCACTGACACCCATAAATATTATAGGTTTTCTGATATTTGTGTATTTGTAATAGTTAATATGACAATTATTTGATATCATTTGTGTGTTTATTATAATTTGTATGTTTAGTGTACGAGCGTTGATAATAATTTTGTAAAAGCAATTGTGTGTGCATACAAACTGTTGTTCGTGCTTACACGTATTAACATTGGTGGGAGCCACTTGGAAATGTTTAATTTGTGCTAATGAACTCTGATGAACTGTGTGATTAGTGATAGTGAATATTATGGACTGTTACCTGCACTTGTTCAACATGATGGGTACTACTTGGAAATGTTTAATTTCTGCTGATAAACTCTGATGAACTGTCTGATTAGAGATAGTGAATATTATGGACTGTTACCTGCACCTGTTCAACATTTCTGGGTGCCACTGTTGGAACTGCTCAACCAGTGATGAGATGTTACTTGTTGCTGTCTGCACCTGTTCAACATTACTGGGTGCCACTGATGGAACTGCTTCTACTGAAATAATGTTACTTGTTGCTGTCTGCACCTGTTCAACATTGCTGGGTGCCACTGATGGGAACTGCTTCTACTGAAATAATGTCACTTGTTGCTGTCTGCACTTGTTCAACATTACTGGATGTCACTGTTGGAACTGCTGCTACTGAGATAATGTCACTTGTTGCTGTCTGCACCTGTCGCCATTGCTGGGTGCCACTAATGGAACTGCTTCTACTGAAATGATGTCACTTGTTGCTGTCTGCACCTGCTCAACATTGCTGGGTGCCACTAATGGAACTGCTTCTACTAAAATGATGTCATTTGTTGGTGTCTGCACCTGTTCAACATTACTGGGTGCCACTGATGGAACTGCTTCTACTGAAATGATGTCACTTGTTGGTGTCTGCGCCTGCTCGCAATTTCCAGGTGCCACAGTTGGAGCTGTTTAATACTGCTGATGAAATGTTATGAGACTGCTATTTGCACCAGTTGACCATTGCTGAGTGCTACTGTTGGAACTGTCAACTACTCTGAGGAGTGTTACCTGTTTATTGAACTATTGAAAAGATTTTATGTGAATATTTGTATAAAGAGATTTTTTGTGTCTTTACCATTTATGAAATGTTATGAGACTCTTACCTGCGCCTATTCGTCATTGCTGACACTATGGATTGAATTATTTAACCACATGATACTTGTGTAAACTGTTATGTAAAATCACATGTATGCAAGCATTTGCATTCCTTACTATATTTTATATATTAGGTTATTGAAGGGTCAGTGCAAAGCCAAAATTTATTCAGTTCTGTGATATTTACTTATTAATATTATCTTTTATTTTTGTCTGTATTTTTTTTGGACCAATTTGGTGGTATTTTCACCACCAATGCTGGCAAGAATACCATCAAATTCTAGCCTGTGGAGGAGGGGTATATGAAAGGTGGCTACACTGAGTCACAGCGCCAGAGATTGCGCCAAAGATTTTTATTCCGCCGCCTCCACTGGCAGTGCTTGTTCAGAAGTTGTCGTAGTTAGTGTTTGTTGATAGGATGTCGATAGCAGTACTAGTTTTGAGCATGTCATGTGCAGTTGTTCTGATGGGCTAGACAGCCGATGCTGTTCGAATGAGGATGTTGTAATGATCAGAGTTTATTTTTCGTCAATATATATGAAGGTATAAAACATTTTTTTAAATTTTTTTTTTAAATTTCCTAACTAACAATGTCTCTTGGTCACAGGTTCAGTCAACAAAGCATCTGGCTTGTGTTCATGTATAAAGTGTAATTCTGGTTTCTATGTGCAATTATAGTATTTCTGTTTTTTTCAATTACTTCAGTGTAAATGGTGCTTAAAATACCTTGTCTTATTGAGGAAGAACCGTGCCAGATGTGTACGTTGAATCACACTTCCACACACAGAACAGTTACACTTGTGCTTGTTGTTACGGAGTTTTTGTTTCGTAGCTTTTATAGTTGCTGGGGACTTAATTAATTAATTGTGTTAAAGGAAAT
Organism: Schistocerca serialis cubense; assembly: GCF_023864345.2. Lineage (NCBI taxonomy): Eukaryota > Metazoa > Arthropoda > Insecta > Orthoptera > Acrididae > Schistocerca > Schistocerca serialis. The sequence goes on from NC_064638.1 coordinate 338,495,925, forward strand.
TTCCTTTCATTCTTTGTTGTTATTCTATGCAGTGAGATTGCGGAGTAATACTAGTCAGGGCCAACCAGTTACGAGACTGCTTAAATGGACAGACAGCGACTAAAATTAAAAATTAATTGCATTTTATTTAATTAAGCCCCCATGCAGTAACTGTTCTGTGTGTGGAAGTGTGATTCAACGTACATATCTGGCACGGTTCTTCCTCAATACGACAAGATGCTTTAAACGCCATTTACAATGAAGTAATTAAAAAAACTAGAAATAGTATGATTGCACATAGAAATCAGAATTACACTCTAATACATGAACACAAGCCAGATGCTTTGTTGACTGAACCTGTGACCAAGAAGTATTGTTATTTAGGAAATTTGAAACACAAAAAAAATTTTTTTTAGTACCTCATATATATTGACGAAAAATACACTCTAACCAGAATTACACTCTGATACATGAACACAAGCCAGATGCTTTGTTGACTGAACCTGTGACCAAGACACATTGTTAGTTAGGAAATTTTAAAAAAAATGTTTTTTACCTTAATATATATTGACGAAAAATACACTCTGATCATTAAAACATCCCCATTCGAACAGCATCGGCTGTCTAGCCCATCAGATCAACTGGACACGACATGCTCACAACTAGTACTGCTATCGACATCCTCTCAACAAGCGCAGACTACGGCAACCTCAGAACTACGACTTCCCACAGCAACTTCTGAACAAGCACTGCCAGTGGAGGCGGCGGAATAAAACTCTTTGGCGCAATCTATGGCGCTGTGACTCAGTGTAGCCACCTTTCACATGGATGTGTGTGATGTCCTTATATTAGTTGGGTTTAAGTAGTTCTAAGTTCTAGGGGACTGATGACCTCCGATGTTAAGTCCCATAGTGCTCAGAGCCATTTGAACCATTATTACAACTGTACCATTATCTTTGTTATAATGTTTAATTTCCTTTTTTCTTTGGTTCACATCCTTTTTTACAATATTCACTAGCAAACGATTTCGGCAGTACAGCAATTATCAAGTATAGAGTGTAACCCGTTACTCATATATACTTTGGTTACTGTGAACCTTCTTGTCTAAGTCACACAGTTTTAGAAGGAGAATGTGATTGGCCTGACTTAAGAATTAAATATAAGGCACGACATGCTGCGAAAAAAATTGATACAGCATAGTCTGCGTCTTTCCCAACACTCTTTGCCTTCTACTGCTTACTCTACTATCATGGCAGCCACAGCCTAAGGCTGTTATTTCGCAAAAATACTTTGTCTCACTGAACCTACGGAATACCTACTCATTTATTATCAGTTCACTTAATTTTCACCATCCTTTGTTAACTCCCATAATGTAGTTTATTTTCTTGTCTTTTCTGGTTTTCATTAATAAATGTGATAGAAGTACACTACTGGCCATTAAAATTAGTATACCACGAAGATGATGTGCTACAGACGCGAAATTTAACCGACAGGAAGAAGATGCTGTGATATGCAAATGATTAGCTTTTCAGAGCATTCACACAAGGTTGGCGCCGGTGGCGACACCTACAACGTGCTGACATGAGCAAAGTTTCCAACCGATTTCTCATAGACAAACAGTAGTTGACCGGTGTTGCCTGGTGAAACGTTGTTGTGACGCCTCGTGTGAGGAGGAGAAATGCGTACCATCACGTTTCCGACTTTGATAAAGTTCGGATTGTAGCCTATCGCGATTGCGGTTTATCGTATCGCGACATTGCTGCTCGCGTTGGTCGAGATCCAATGACTGTCAGCAGAATATGGAATCGGTGGGTTCAGGAGGGTAATACGGAACGCCGTGCTGTATCCCAACGGCCTCGTATCACTAGCAATCGAGATGACAGTCATCTTATGCGCATGGCTGTGACGGATCGTGCAGCCACGTCTCGATCCCTGAGTCAACAGATGGGGGCGTTTGCAAGACAACAACCATCTGCAAAAACAGTTCGACGACGTTTGCAGCAGCATGGACTATCAGCTCGGAGAACATGGCTGCGGTGACGTTGCATCACAGACAGGAGGGCCTGCGATGGTGTACTCAACGACGAACCTCGGTGCACGAACGGAAAAACGTCATTTTTTCGGATGAATCCAGGTTATGTTTACAGCATCATGATGGTCGCATCCGTGTTTGACGACATCGCGGTGAACGCACAATGGAAGCGTGTATTCCTGATCGCCATATTGGCGTATCACCCGTCGTGATGGTATGGGGTGCCATTGGTCACACGTCTCGGTCACCTCTTGATCGCATTGACGGCGCTTTGAAAGTGGACGCTACATTTCAGATGTGTTACGACCCGTGGCTCTACCCTTCATTCGATCACTGCGAAACCCTACTTTTCAGCAGGATAATGGACGACCGCATCTTGCAGGTCTTGTACGGGCTGCCCTGGCCAGCACATTCTCCAGATCTCTCACCAACTGAAAATGTCTGGTCAATGGTGGCCGAGCAACTGGCTCGTCACAATACGCCAGAAACCACTCTTGATGAACTGTGGCATCGTGTTGAAGCTGCATAGGCAGCTGTACCAGTACACGCCATCCAAGCTCTTTTTGACTCAATGCCCAGGCGTTTAAAGGCTGTTATTACGGCCAGAGGTGGTTGTTCTGGGCACTGATATGCCAGTATCTATGCACCCAGATTGCGTGAAAATGTAATCACATGTCAGTTCTAGTATATTTGTCCAATGAATACCCGTTTATCATCTGCATTTCTTCTTGTTGTAGCAATTTTAATGGCCAGTAGCGTATGTAGTGGGAGAATGAAAGATGATGGTAGTGTTGTAAACCATCAACTGAGAGAGCTATTTTATCCATGCTGGATAGTGTTAAACTGCGTGGCTGTTCACTTGATGAATGTTGAGGGAGGTCGCAGGCAGTCACAAGTACTGACATTATTTCGGACCCATGACCAGTCTTGGGGCCATTCTGTGCATCTACAGACGGCTTTACTTGTATCTTTACACCTTCCGTATCGTCTGTAGCACATGGTCTGAACATTCTCGCGTTGTACAGGACCAGACAACATGCTACTGACGATCCATTTGAATGTTCTTGCGCGCTATGGGAGCAAACAGTAGTCTACTGATTATACTGACAGAGCAATAATACAAATGTAGCTGAGGACGGCCATATTCGCTGGGTACCGTTCATGCCAATGAAACAGAGCAATTCAGAACGTACTGTGCCTGGTCACGGTCTCTCTCACCAATCTGTAAACGAGAATGAACCATGCAAATTTGAATGGCTCATTTCTTGTGTTCCTGCGCTCGGTGGACTCAGCCAGAGAACAGGTGCTTACGGGTAACCTCGCGTAAGCGACGTGGCCCGGCGCTGCGTGGGCCGCAGGTGTGTGGCGACGTCGCAGGCGGGCGCAGACCCACGCGAGTCCCCTCCGCCCCCGCTGCCGCCCCCGCTCATTTCACGGCCGGCTGGAGGCAGCCCTGCTGTCACTGTCAGCTGGCGGCGGCCACCGCACCGCGCGCAGCCGCCCCCACCCGCTCCGCTCCCGACCACCAGCCTCATCCCGCACAGGCTGTCTGACATGCTCGTGTCCACCCACAGCTGCTGTCCTCAAGTCGCAGAGGAATGTATACAGCGTGGAGAAAGGCTACCTGACATTAAGATCACAGCAGGGAGCAGGGCAGGGGACGTCGTTTTGAGAAGAATTTCCCCAAACAAAATGGCAGCATTGTCGAGCTACGGCCGAGAAACAAAGGCCAAAGAGGGACCAGCTCGTGGAATTGTAGGTGTCTAAAGTAACTTGCTAGCTAGTGCCTGTCATGCTAAAAAGTGCAGTTACAAACTAAATTAGCTGAACACAAGGGTTTCAGATCAATTGTCAACACAGGCGTACTTTAAACTGGTAACAAAATGCAGGTTTCCGCCACTGGATGTCTTAGTTGCCGATGAATCTTTCGAGTCGTGATGCACGTTTTGTGCAGAGCTGCATTGAGCATCTTCAAACGTCCTCCTTTTTCCACTTCTAATATCGCTCTCCAACGGGCGGCCCGTCATTACGCAAGACTCAGTGGAAACAAGAGTACACCTGAAGACTCCAACGTAGTTGTAGACTAAACCTCAGGAACGAAAAGTAATCAAGGATTTTTTTCTCAATTTACATTTTGAACAGCAAGTGCTCGAAATTTCTATCTTAAACATCTCTACAAAGTTGACATAATAAAACAGCTGCAGCTTAGTCCGACAAAACCGCTAAACATTAAACAAACATTTTCTCTTAGAGGACTAACATCTTCACACTCGTGTCTGATTGGCTGTCGTTTCATGGGTGTCATGATTCCGACTTACGCTTATGTGGTGAATTTTGTTCTATTTGACGACCGTGTTTGTTTTGACCTTTCTACTATTTTTTCCATGCTGTGGATTCATACGCATCGAATTCTATCTCCAGAGAACAAAATACAACGATCTTCCATAAATAAATACTGTGTAGCCGACTTAACACAACAAACCTGCTCCGCAGAGCAACGGGAAACCTACAAAGACTCTAAAAAGAAGGAGATAACTTGCTTCCCCCAACTGGCTGGCTATTCCAAAGACACTGTGCAACACGATCAAGTGAGCATTTTTTCGTAATCCCGTAACTGCTCCCACTGCAGCGTGTAAGTTTCAAATTTGGATCAAAGGTGCCAATAACCTCTCTCCCTAACAGTAAAAAACCACAATTCTGTATTTGTAGTAGTTTTTGAGATAATCGCGTTTTAACAATGGGCCGCATTTTGAAAGTTCGCCCGGTATCTCCATCTTCTATAGTCCACTAAAATATGTATAATTCCGAAACTATTAGACGTAAACACATGCGGTTTTCAGCATTGCAATCTACAAGACTTTGTTGTTCATTTCGACTATAGTATTCATGATTCAATTTTGTATCGTTCGGGCGTCTCACAAATGTCACGTATGTTCGAAGTAAAAATACTAGACGTTATGTAATCCGGCGTTCTCTATGGCATTTCGACGTAAAATTTCACTAGCTTTTCAGTGCAAGATATAGAAAGTCTGTATCTACAACATTTTCGCCAATTTTGCACCGTTCGGGTGTCTCACAAACGGCACGTCTAGCATTTTAACAGTTCTTCGAACATACGCGACATTGCGTCCAGCTACGAAGCGACCACCGGAAGAACTGGAGGTCAGGAGCGGGAGACGCGTTGACAGCCCTTCCGTCTTTCTTTCTGCCAGGTCCTGGACACGTCGCGACTCAGCAGTACGTCTCTTTTAGCTGTAGTGGTTGCACGCACAACTAAGGTAAGGCTGCCAGCTGGCATCTAGCAGAATATTTCTGACACTTTTGATTATCTCGTTTGCTGTGGACGAATACTGGAAATTTAGTAACTAATTAGGTCTCGAATGTGTATACCGTCTGTTCAATCCGTACTGATTTGCCTTTATTAATCGTAAGTTCTCCATTAAACACACTTACGCGTAACTGATGTTCACTTTGACCCTACAAAACTCGCGAGTGATTTTCGGATCTTTCTGTGCAAAATCGTGGGCAAATTTTATTCGTTAATTGAAATAGTTGTAAAGATAATGTTAAAGGAAAGTTACAAGAAAACGAGAAAACTAAATTAGAAATGATTTTAATTCATAATTAACTTGCATAGCACGGAAACTTGGAAATGCAGAAAACCGCAAGTGTTTACGTCTAACAGATTCGAAATTATAGACGTTTTAATGTTCAACTGTCCATACCGTTACCACCTAACTACGTAACTTTATGACCAATACTGAACGCTTTACTTTGCTCTATGTGGTCTTGAAGGATTTGGCAGGAGTTCCTCTGTACGAATGTCGAACCCAGGCTCCTATTGGTGATGTGTAATCACTAAAATAGGCTAGCAACGCGTGTGATGCGCACTGGAGTCAAGTTGGACCTTTTTCATGCGTGGCATCTGAGCAAGATGCCTCACATGTAGAAAAGAGTGATGAAAATTCGCCTTTCTGAGGGCAAGGATTTTCAAACGATTTTTGAATCCCGACTCTATGCGACTCCAGTGCGTATGGTATTGTAAAAATTGGTCTACGATAAAAACTACTGGAGATACAGACTCGCAGTTCGTTGCACTGAAAATCTAATGAAAGTTTGCGTCAAAATGTCATAGAAAATGTCGGATTACATTACGTCTAGTATTTTTTAACAGAAATTCGAACATACGTGACATTTGTGAGACGTTCGAACTATAGAAACTATAGAATTAATGATTTTCTCCAATTTTGCACTGTCCGGGTGTCACACAAACGTCGCGTACGCTCGAAGTTCTGTCGAAAATACTAGACGCCACGTTATTCCCAATACTGAACGCTTTACACTGGTCTGTGTGGTCTTGAACGATTTGCCAGGCCTTTCTCTGTACAAATGGCGAAATCAGACTCCTGTGCGTGATGTGTAATCGCTAAAATAGGCTAGCAACGAATGTGATGCACGCTAGTTGCACTGGGTGCGCTACATTCTCTCAGCTTCCTAGCTTTGCACAGCTACTTAACTTATTTCCGTTGTTGCTTTTGTTGCAGACGTCATTTGGCAACTGTGTGCGGGGCTGGTGTGGTAGGCATACTCATGACCTATGGGAAACCCATACAGTCATACCTGGTACCAGTTCTTTTGCTTCTTGTGTCGTCTCCCTGTGGAATTCATTTTGATTGTTGTCTCTCCCATTCTTGGCTTCTATTGCATTCTGAGTTCTTGTATCAAATACGCTAATTCGTCATGTCTGACAATCATTTTGTTTAAATGAGTCCAGCTGAGGCAGGGGATGTAGCTCTCTCTAAGGAGATGTAGCTGGCAATCTTTATTTGTTTGAATCTGGTATCTGTTGTAAGTTTTCCAGCTATTGTGCAGCAGGATAATAGGTCACTTATTGATAATATTTACTCAGAGAGAAACAATTATTGTGTTCCTTCTTGTTAATGGGGTATCTGATCATGATGCACAATTAGTTATCTATGGAACATGAAATAAATAAATTAAATTAAGGGATGTCTAAGGAGGTGGCTTTCGTTGACAGGATCAACAAGATAACAGAGGGGACCACATTTCGTCCAAGAGGGACCCGTATCAAGCACAACAGCCATATGTGGAGTTACCCATAGTTACTACACATGATAAAGCTAGCGGAGCAGTGGTAATTAAAAAATCATTTCTCATGGACAATTTACTGTTTTGCATGGATGAGATTCTCTTTAAAAACTGGTTCACTAAGCAGGTGGTCTGTGTGTGCAGGTCTTGCATGAGTCCTCCAGCAGCAGCAGCAGCAGCAGCACCACCACCACCACCACCACCACCAGCACTACCACAGTAGCCTGCAGTCGGCAGCAGGCAACAACTGCCCATCCTGATCACGATGAGCTGCACCTGGAGATCATAATCACAGTCGCAGTACTTACCACTGTAAGCACTTTGCTAAATAGAATTTTATGATCTACACAAACACCTTGGCAAAGTTACATGATAATTTTTCTTGTTTAGCTCTGTCAGTACTTCATTTGTGAGGTCATGTATTGCTTTCTGTGTTGAATAACTTTTGCGGAAACCAAATATGACCATCATGACCAGCTAGACAATTGACTAATGGTTGCACAGCTAAGTCACTGTAGGTTATTGGGTCTAGAAACAAATTCTCAATTGTTTTTGCACTATGTCCTTCGACACTCATAGGGAATTTTACTATGGAGGGTTGTTTGATATTGACGTAATGTTACTGGAATGATGAATTTTGGTTGATGATTTTCCTGTTATTTCACAATCTTGACACATTCAAGTATGTCTTTGAGGAGCCAACTGCCACAACCATAGTTGTTGAGTTTCATGTGATATATGTATAGTGATATGTGTATAGTGCATTGGAAAGATGCCGGCTTGCTGCAAGAAGGACTTGGGCAGCATGCCCACTGTTAATGATCTGCTGGATGATATGCTGACTACTTTCGCCATACATACCTATGATATACACTCCTGGAAATGGAAAAAAGAACACATTGACACCGGTGTGTCAGACCCACCATACTTGCTCCGGACACTGCGAGAGGGCTGTACAAGCAATGATCACACGCACGGCACAGCGGACACACCAGGAACTGCGGTGTTGGCCGTCGAATGGCGCTAGCTGCGCAGCATTTGTGCACCGCCGCCGTCAGGGTCAGCCAGTTTGCCGTGGCATACGGAGCTCCATCGCAGTCTTTAACACTGGTAGCATGCCGCGACAGCGTGGACGTGAACCGTATGTGCAGTTGACGGACTTTGAGCGAGGGCGTATAGTGGGCATGCGGGAGGCCGGGTGGACGTACCGCCGAATTGCTCAACACGTGGGGCGTGAGGTCTCCACAGTACATCGATGTTGTCGCCAGTGGTCGGCGGAAGGTGCACGTGCCCGTCGACCTGGGACCGGACCGCAGCGACGCACGGATGCACGCCAAGACCGTAGGATCCTACGCAGTGCCGTAGGGGACCGCACCGCCACTTCCCAGCAAATTAGGGACACTGTTGCTCCTGGGGTATCGGCGAGGACCATTCGCAACCGTCTCCATGAAGCGGGGCTACGGTCCCGCACACCGTTAGGCCGTCTTCCGCTCACGCCCCAACATCGTGCAGCCCGCCTCCAGTGGTGTCGCGATAGGCGTGAATGGAGGGACGAATGGAGACGTGTCGTCTTCAGCGATGAGAGTCGCTTCTGCCTTGGTGCCAATGATGGTCGTATGCGTGTTTGGCGCCGTGCAGGTGAGCGCCACAATCAGGACTGCATACGACCGAGGCACACAGGGCCAACACCCGGCATCATGGTGTGGGGAGCGATCTCCTACACTGGCCGTACACCACTGGTGATCGTCGAGGGGACACTCAATAGTGCACGGTACATCCAAACAGTCATCGAAACCATCGTTCTACCATTCCTAGACCGGCAAGGGAACTTGCTGTTCCAACAGGACAATGCACGTCCGCATGTATCCCGTGCCACCCAACGTGCTCTAGAAGGTGTAAGTCAACTACCCTGGCCAGCAAGATCTCCGGATCTGTCCCCCATTGAGCATGTTTGGGACTGGATGAAGCGTCGTCTCACGCGGTCTGCACGTCCAGCACGAACGCTGGTCCAACTGAGGCGCCAGGTGGAAATGGCATGGCAAGCCGTTCCACAGGACTACATCCAGCATCTCTACGATCGTCTCCATGGGAGAATAGCAGCCTGCATTGCTGCGAAAGGTGGATATACACTGTACTAGTGGCGACATTGTGCATGCTCTGTTGCCTGTGTCTATGTGCCTGTGGTTCTGTCAGTGTGATCATGTGATGTATCTGACCCCAGGAATGTGTCAATAAAGTTTCCCCTTCCTGGGACAATGAATTCACGGTGTTCTTATTTCAATTTCCAGGACTGTAATTGTAGTCAGTTGTAGGTACTGTTGAAACTATCCAACAAATCATAACTCTCGCTACAACGGACGACACCAGCTTCATAGTTGGAGTAATGGACGGGTATGTTATGGCCATCAAAGGGATTACATCCCACATGACAGCTTGTCATGCTAAGATCACCATTGTTGTGGATAGTAATTTGTATATTTGCATTTTTGACATCGATATAATATTACTGCAATTTTTGGCTGATTCTTTTCATGTTATGTTTTCATGTCTGCATGTGTGTGGGCAGGACTGGCAATGGTAGTCATATATGTGGCACTAAGATAGGAGGGAGTGAAAATATGCAAAAGAAGCCAATACTCTTGTTTTAGGTCAACACAATGGGGAATACTTCTAAGGGCATGTCTATGTGTTGACTCCATTTTAACTTGTTATCCAGTTTTACCCAAGGAATCTTACACATTGAGGTTCTTTTAATGTATGACCATTGATGTCTACGACAGTGTTAAGGAGTTATTATTGCTTCTCCTGGACTGCATAATGTGTGTCTCTGTAAGGTTAAGACTTAAACCACTTATAATCCTGTTCAGGAATCATCTGAGGTCCATCCACTGGGGTTCAGTTAGGACTCTTGGTTAGGCTGATTGCATCATTGGCAAACATTGCAGTTTTTGTATTGCCCTTTAAGGTTATTGGAAGATCATTTATATAGATTAGAAACAACAGTGGGACAAGTACCACTCACTGTGGCACTCCACATGTTATGTTCCACCATTGTGAAGTTATTTTAATGCCCAAGATAGAGTCTGTTAGAGAGATCCTCTGCTTTCTCTTAGTTTTTTTTTCACGTTTATGGTTTTACTGTTAGAATTTTATGATCTACACAATCAAATACCTTGGCAAGGTTAGAGGATAATTTTTCTTGTTTAGCTCTGTCAGTACTACATTTGTTAGGTCATGTACTGCTTTCTGTGTTAAATAACGTTTGCAGAAGCCAAATTTGACCATCATGACCAGATAAACCATTGACTAATCGTTGTACAGCTACGTTACTGTAGAATGTTGGGTCTAGAAACAAATTGCTAACTGCTGTTGCACTATGTCCTTCAATTCTCCTAGGGAATTTTACTATGGAGGGTTGTTTGATATTGACGTAATGTTACTGGAATGATGAATTTTGGTTGATGATTTTCCTGTTATTTGACAACCTTGACACATTCAAGTATGTCTTTGAGGAGTCAACTGCCACAACCATAGTTGTTGAGTTTCATGTGATATGTGTATAGTGCATTGGAAAGATGCTGGCTTGCTGATTTCACAAGGACTTGGACAGCATGCCCGCTGTTAATGATGTGCTGGATGATCTGCTGACTACTACCTATGATATAATTGTAGTCAGTTGTAGGTACTGTTGAAACTATCCAACAAATCATAACTCTCGCTACAACCGACGACACCAGCTTCATAGTTGGAGTAATGGTCAGGTATGTTATGGCCATCAAAGGGATTACATCCCACATGTCAGCTTGTCATGCTAAGATGACCATTGTTGTGGATAGTAATTTCTGTATGTTTTTGGATAGGGTCCGTCTTTAGCAAAACACATTTTTTGCTTTTTAACAGCAGCAACAGCCCCCCACAGAAACTAATAATTGAAGAATATTATCAGATACAAAAAGCCATAGTGGAAGGCAAACAAGTGACAAATGAATACACAGCTCTCTGCAATGGCACTCTGTTCTCTGCCCTCAAGGAATTATTAGACAAGACCAACCAATAGAGCTCTCACCCCCCCCCCCCTACCATCCCACCCCCCACACAAACACAGACACACACACACACACACACACACACACACACACACACACACACAAAGGAAAAAAGAATCACTAACACCTGTGAAAGATTCAGAACAACCGCCAGGAACACCTACAACTGTTCCACTGTCAGCCATCTAGTTTTTACGCCTTCAATTGTTCCACTGCCCGCCATGTTTTGTTTTTACAGCTGGTAAAGCAGTGAACCAGTTACAGTGACAGTGATAGTGACAACTCAGTATATAGTGTTCGGCAGTGATCAAGATGATTAAAAGGAAAACGTAAGTGAAACATTATGTAAATAGACACACACATAGAATTAAATAATTTCAGACCTAGAAATAACAAGTTTTCAAATCGTGATTTTGGCTTAAACACTTCGTCTTCTTTAAGGTATAAGTGGCTGTAGATGACAAACTGTGCAAAAAAAGGTCACTGTAGAAACGCAACACATCAGAAAAACCGCACTATGTGGTAAAAAGGTATGAATTCGTTATTTATGTGTTTTTTTCAAATTTCTGTAATTACGATTTAAAAACTAATAGCTACATGTATACAAACAGCAAAGAACACTCTTTATCTTTAACAGATGGAAAGCAAAAGCCCACTGAAGATGCTGCAACTGCAGTGAAACATGTTTGGGTTAAAAAACAAAAAATGTGTTTTGCTAAAGGCGGACCTTATCCGAAAACATACATATTGTTAAAGCAAACACGGAAGAAAAGAGCTTCAACCCCAAGATGATTAGTAATTTGTGTATTTGCATGCTTGACATCGAAATAATGTTACAGCAATGATGATTTTTGTTATGTTTTCATGTCTGGATGTGTGGGCAGGACTGGCAATAGTAGTCAAATATGTGTCAGTAAGATAGAAGGGAGTGAAAATATGCAGAACAAGTTGTTACACTTGTTTTAGATCAACACAGTGGGGAAATACCTATAAGGGCATATCTGTGTGTTCATTCCATTTTAACTTGTTATCGTGTTTGACCCCAAGGAATTTTACACATTGAGCGTCCTTTAATGTACGACCATTGATGTCTATTACAGTGTTAAGAAGTTGTTATTACTTCTCCTGAACTGCATGTCTGTCTTTGTAAGGTTAAGACTTCAAGCACTTAAAATCCTGTTCAGCTATCATCTGAGCTCCAACCATTGGGGTTCAGTTTGGACACTTGGTTAGTTTGATTGTGTCATGGGCAAACAATACAGTTTTTGTATTACCCTTGAAGGTTATTGTAAGATCGTTTATACAGATCAGAAATAACATTGGGCCAAGTTCCAATCACTGTGGCACTCCACATGTTATGTTCCACCGTTGTGAAGTTATTTTCATGCCCAAGATAGAGTCTAGTTAGTGACACACTCACTGTGAGTGAGGAGCGAACTGCCGCAACCATAGTTGTTGAGTTTCATGTGATATATGTATAGTGCATTGGAAAGATGCTGGCTTGCTCATTTCTGATGTGATAGAAGAAGGAACAGGTGTCTATTTAGAAGAGATGGGGGTTCCAGAATTAGAATCAGAATTCAAAAGAGCTTTGGAGGACTTAAGTTCAACTAAGGCTGAAGGGATAGATAACATTCCATCTCAGTTTCTAAAATTATTGGGAAAGTGGCAACAAAACAACTGTTCACCTTCGTGTGTACAATATACGACTCTGGCGACGTATCATCTGACTTTCGGAAAAGCGTCATCCATACAGTTCCGAAGACGGCAAGAGCTGACAATTGCGGGAATTATCGCACAATCTGCTTACCAAATCATGCATCCAAGTTTCTGACAAGAATAATATACAGAAGAATGGAAAAGAAAATTGAGGATGCGCTAGATGACGATCAGTTTGGCTTTAGGAAAGGTAAAGGCACTAGAGAAGCAACTCTGATGTTGTGGTTACTAATGGAAGCAAGAGTAAAGAAAAATCAAGATACGTTCATAGGGTCTGTCGACCTGGAAAAAGCGTTTGAAAATGTAAAATGGTGCAAGATGTTCGAAATTCTGAAAAAAGTAGGAGTAAGTTATAGTGAGAGACGGGTCATATATAATATGTACAACAGCCAAGGCAATTAGCCTGGACGACGAAGGACGAAGTGCTCGTATTAAAAAGGGTGTAAGACAAGGATGTAGCCTTTCGCCGTACTGTTCAATCTGTACACCGAGGAAGCAATGATAGAAATAAAAGAGAAGTTTAGGAATGGAATTAAAATTCAAGGTGAAAGGATATCAATGATACGATTCGGTGATGACATTGCTATCTTGCGTGAAAGTGAAGAAGAATTACGTGATCTGCTGAGTGGAATAAATAGTTTATTGAGTACGGAGTATGGATTGAGAGTAAATTGAAGAAAGACAAAGGTAATGAGAAGTAGTAGAAATGAGAACAGCGTGAAATGTAACATCTAGATCGATGGCCTTGAAGTACATGAAGGAAGGAATTCTACTACCAAGGCAGGAAAATAACCAATGACGGACGGAGCAAGAAGGACATCAAAAGCAGACCAGCACCTGGATAAGAGACGTCTACTAATATCAAATATTGACTTTAATTTGAGGAAGCAATTTCTAAGAATGTACGGCAGGAGTATAGCATTCTATGGTAGTGAAATATGGACTATGGGAAAATCGGAACAGAAGAGAATCGAAGCATTTGAGATGTGGTGCTACATACGAATGTTGAAAATCAGGTGGAATGGTTAGCTAAGGGAAGAGGAAGTTCTGCACAGAATCGGAGATGAACATGTGGGAAACACTGTTAAGGAGAAGGGCCAGGGTGATAGGACATGTGTTAAGTCGTGAGGGAATGACTTCTATGGTACTAGAGGGAGCTGTACAGGGCAAAAACTGTAGAGGAAGACAGAGACTGGAATACGTCAAGCAAATAATTGAGGAAGTAGGTTGCAAGTGTTATTCTGAGATGAAGAGCACAGGAGAGGAACTCGTCACGGGCCCCATCAAACCAGTCAGAAGAGTAATGATAAAAAAGAAAACCATGTAAAACATCAACACACAACAAAAAGATCAGAGTATCCTACGCTGCTGTTACTAATTCAAGCAAATATCAACGTAAATGGTAAAAAGAACCGCTACACCATTTTGTAGAAAAGAGGTGTTTCCCTATGCCATTCTGATTGCAGGAAACTCATAGACACCTAAGATAAGAGCCTGCTGTTATCGTCGTGTGTCGGTCTAGGCTTGTAATATATACAGCAATTCTGAAAGAACAGATACCGTTGGTGATCCACAGCTGTACGAAATATTTCTAAATCTATTCTCTTACTGCATATTTCCTGACATCAGCTGTGTTAGATACAGATCTACTGTCCAACAGTGACATTCGAACATTTATGCCAGACCGGGACTCCAACTCGGATTATCCACTTACCCCGGCCGGTCGTGCTAATTATCTCAACTATGCGGACCGTCCTTGACTTCCACATGTCATACTGCCTACTTCCTGTACCTTAGTCCACTAAATTCATCAGCTAATGCTCACTACATTACCCATGATCCTCTGATTCGCCTTGATGGGCAATGAATCCACCATCATCAGTGCGGATGCACAATTACGTCCGACTTCCTATGCCAATCTCAAAGAAGAGAGCATGGAGGACATGGACAGGGGCTGGGCATAGGCGGCGCTAGGTAGGAATATGAGTTGGCCGAGAGGCGTGCTGGGATAGTCTGCGTAGTTGCGATAAACGCTCCGTGTGTTTGCTGCTCTGGTTAACGCAACTGCCTAGTATGCATGAGATCCTCAGTTCGAATCCCGGCCTGCCATACATTTTTCACTCATCGCCACTAATTCTGCATAAAATCCCGATGCAGCGGACATCAATAGTTCCTTCCCTTTCCTTTCTCCCTCCTCCATCTTAAATTTACATAAAATTTGAGTTCATTCTGATTTTCATGTGAAGTCGCCTTAAAGCATTGCTCGGCGCCTCTATCAACACAACTACAAAGTTAACGTTAACGAAGGCGCCGAAATGTATGAGAAAGCTTCCAGTGAAGAGGGTTTGTTATCACTTCCCTCCAACGAAAGAGTTTTCAGTTTCTACGTCTGCATCTGGTGGTCGAATCACCGCAGTACATCCTCATTCGATGAGTGGCTCTGGAGAACTCTGAAATATAAACCATAAAATCGATGCAAACATAGTAATTGGGAATTTTCCGGTAGCACCTCCCCTCCTATGGTGAAGTTTCATAATTTACGATTCGTGCATCGCAGGAAAAGCAGTTAAATATGGTATAAGAATAATCTGGACTAAGGAGTGGAAATAGGGTAAGGGAAAACAACTTCAAATGCTATTAGTACCAGTTGTAAAACGATAATAGTAGCATTTAATTCACCTCCATGTTATTGTACTGGCAGTCTCGTACGACAACGTTCGAAAATATTGCGCCTAATTATTAAATAACATATATAATCCTTTACAGTTCCAGATTTCTCATAATTTAGTCAGTCTTGATGAGTAATTTGAGACAGATTAGCTTAATTGTGCATACCAGTGCAGTGGCCAGTATAAACCACCAGCGTGCGTTTCACTGCAATGGTGAAATCGAACTGTCTGGAGCTGGGTTCACGTCGTCTTCCTTTATGGAAAGGAAAACAAAAGAAGGTAGACAGAAATATAGATTTGATTTTTATTGCGATTGCACGTAATTTCAAATCGATTTGATTCACTTTTTATTTTATTTATTTATTTATTCGTATGGCTACGGCGCCCCCCCCCCCCCCCCCCCCCCCCCCCCCCCCCCGTCGGGCAGACCGTTCACCGGGTGCCGTTCTTCCAATTCGACGCAACTTCGGCGACCTGCAGTCGATGAGGATGATAGGATGATGATGAGGACAGCACAACCCCCAGTCCCTGGGAGGAGAAAATTCCCCGACCCAACCGGGAATCGAACCCGGGCCCAGAGGATTGACAATCCGTCACGCACTCACTGAGCTCCTACTTAACATTTTGTCAGAAACTTGCGGTGTAATTTCTACCCAAGAAGGAAGGCGGCATACATACGAGATGCTGTAATCTTTCCTTATCTTGCCGACGAAAATTCAGTAGTGAAAATTTGTACCGTTCTGTTGGGAACCGGCTCCATCCAGTTTGAGTGACAACTACTGGATATGCTTCGAAGACAAAATTACACTTGGGTTAAAATATTGTACATTTAATAAGAAGGAACAGTTTATGAGAGTCAGGGTTCTCTTTCTCATCTAGGATTACTCAGGACAGAATCAATGTTCGGTGGGCTGATTCGACATAGCAGTTGCCTTTGGCACCGTGGCGCCACTAGGACAATAATTCATCTCGCGTTTTTAGTGATAAAAACCCGTGACGTGTGTGTAACATTAAGCTTTCTTGTTATCAACAGGCTGGTGTTTCCGCTACTGTATTAACTAAAAACGTAGTGATCCTCCTGCCGAATCATTTGGCACTTGTACCCGTTGTACTGCTACAGTCTGTAGAAACTTAACGAAAAGCCCGCGGAACCAGGTTATCTGAGTAAGCATCTGCAGAGCGTGATTGTTCCGTGTCGTCCAGCGAAACAAAAGCGCCCGGAGGCAGCAGCTGCAGTGCACGTCACGGCGGCGGCACGGAGCGAGTGCAGCGGCAGCGGCAGCGGCTGCTGACGACGCCGCCTCCGACGCCGGCGGGGATGCCGCCGCTCGACACAATGGCGCCGCGGGGACGCTGGGGGCGGCCGCGCTGCAGACGCTGCACTATCTGCCCTCCGCCTCCGCCTCCGCCTCCGCGCCCGGACCCTCCTCCGCCATCCCTCCCCGTCGTACCGGCCAGCCCTTGCACAAAAGAAAAGTCCCCGGCCGCCGCCTTTATCTACACGCATTAGGCCGCCCGCATAGCCGCGACGCCGCGCCCGCCTGCAATCTTTGCACAAGCGCCGCCACTTAATTGCTTTCTCTTCTCCAGCTTTGCTGTAATTACGGCCGCGAGTTGGCATTATTTCCAGCGCCGCGGCGGCGTCCCTCTTTTCTCCTTTTGCGGCCGCCGACGGCGACATTTCTGCGACAATGAGAGTGGCGGTCGAGGCGAGGGAGAAACGCCGGGGGGAAGGGGGGGGGGCAGAACAGGGGGGAGCAAGCGGCAGATAAAAGCGTGCTGCCGAGGCGTCCTAATTGATCGGTAACACACAGCGCCGGAATGCTCGGCGCGCCTGTTTTAAGAGATCCCTCCGACACAGAAATGTTGCCTTGCGTCAGTTCTTCGGGCCACCAGATGGACTATTTACGACTTAATTCAATTTCATCGATGATGAAATAACTTTTATAAGCACTCCCAACTGAAAGTTAGTCACTCCCACGAGTCACCACGCGAATGCCCTGTACACCGTGTCCAGCCTCAATAATGTTTCCAGATCGGTGAGAAAGTGTGTCCAGGTGTTTCGTCAGGTATTCCATATCCACCTGAACCTACCCACTGGTGATTAGACTCCGAAGAGCTGCTCCAATGCGGCGATGTTCCACCCAATGTTGAAAACAGTCCCGCATGTTTTCTGCTGCACATGAACGGGTGGTTTAGCGGACCAGTCGACTTGTGATACCGTGTACCCCGAAACAAGAGAGAATCCACGCAGCCCTATGAACTCGTAAGCTGTCATTTTGAAATACTGGAATGTCTACAGCATACTTATCATGAATACATAGGAGGCTGAAGAAAGCATCTTGATTAATGTTCACTCCGACTTCAGGCCACGAGTGGCCTACCGAGACCATCCGACCGCCGTGTCATCCTCGGTGGAGGATGCGGATAGGAGGGGCGTGGGGTCAGTACACCGCTCTCCCGGTCGTAAGATGGTATTCTTGACCGAAGTCGCTACTATTCGGTCGAGTAGCTCCTCAATTGGCATCACAAGGCTGGGTGCACCCCGAAAAATGGCAACAGCACATGGCGGTCTGGATGGTCACCCATCCAAGCGCCGACCACGCCCGACAGCGCTTAACTTCGGTGATATCACGGGAACTGGTGTTGCCGCTGCGGCAAGGCCGTTGCCCTTGATTAATGTTCACGCTACACCAAATTTCTTGGAGAAAATAAACGCAAACAGCAGTAATATTATTAATTATAATACTTGACTTCCGTGTTCGGTGCCTCACTGACACCCTCTCCACGCCCCTATACACATAACTAGATAAGTCATCAAAACATCTGTGCCGTTATAGGGATCACTAATTTCAACTGGCTTCCGTAGATATCTGAAACTTCTCTGTAGACTGTTACACTCGAGCGCATATCCATTTGACACAGTTCGATCATTCACAATCTCATCGTGAACTGTAAGTTCAATAACCCACCTCGTTAGCTACGCGAAAAGTTAAGAGTTCACATCAGGCGCGCGGCTGCTCACCGCTCAGAGACTAAGTCCCGTGATACCACAAAACGCGAAATTTTCTAAGTTGTTTCACTTCCTAGCAACCTAAAGACGGACTGTCGGCTTACGCGTCTCAGTCCGAACTGTATTCTTTGGTGTCTCCAGCCGAACTGTCCCCTTTCCCGTCTGCACCAGCCCTCTCTCCTCTGCCCGTCCCCGACCGCGTTTCCCGCGCGCCGAATATCCTCGCTCAACTGACTAGGGAAGTTCCCTTTCTTGAAGCCGTCCACCCGATTGGCTACAGCTTAGTCTACATTATTTTACATTTTAACGTACTTAAATAATAAAAGCTTGACCACTTTTACGTTCTAAATAAAGTAACAATAATATCCATTACATAATAATCGTTAAATTCTTTTACATAAAACCAATACAATTTCCTTCTTAGCTATGAATGCCACAGCCCGTAGCCTTACAACAATGTGCTTTCTGATAATTAAGTAAAGAACAAAAGTAACTGTTATGCACTAAATTTCACAACAAATATTCTGTTGCCTAATGATTCAATAAGGTGTCATGCTGTCATCGTTCAATGTGTTTTGTGTAGAGGAAATTATGATCTGATGCTTAACTGAAAATGCAGATAATTTAAATTTACTATGTCTTTTAAACACATAAAGTTACAGAGTAGATATTTACAACATTTGTCATTTTAATGATGCACTGCTATATGAAACGTCGATCGTTAAGATCGACCAAAGCGTTCAGATTTTACCATTCAGGGCTTTGTTACAAAATTTCATTTTAACAGTAAATCCTAAACTATTATACATATGATCAATATTCAAGTTTTATTGGGATCACCACGAACATTTATGGAGGATAGCAGATTAAAATTACTGTGGCCTCATTCTCTGCTTTAATACAGAATTAAATAGTTTTCATGAATGTTTCCATTTATGGCCGATCTTAGGTCCGCCATATTTAACACTGCCACGTCTCTCTGGCCACAAACGCCTTCTACTGGGTTTCCCTGTGACGTAGGTTCTCGTCTATCTCACTTGCACACTTCAGCGCTTAGCCCTCAATAGACAATAGACGCCTGTGAGTTTTCCCATCTCGAGGTGAATCTGCTCCCTTTGTGGCACCCGGTCCTGAACGAAAGGGTTTGTTTCACAGTTCCTGAAGGCTGACTGTTTCGGCCATATACTTAAATGAGAGCGAAATGCTCGTTAACTCACAGTACTAACCTATAGCGCTGCAGACTGACCATCGTGCTCTTTTAAGGGCTCTACTAAAATTGAGTATGATACTCATCATCTCCAGCTCTTCGTATGCGAAGAGCCTATGAGCTTTCTTTTCTCTATGCAAAATTGAAATTTCTTCAACCGTTTTCGGTTTTTGACGGGAAATCAATAGTCGTTGATCAAAAGTGGAATTACGTACATTAGTTCATCTTTGTCCCAATAACAGTTCTTTGCGCTTCAGACTGAAAGATCTTCTAATTTGTCCAATATAATAAACAGGTCACGTGTCACAGGTGATTTTATAAACCCCTGAACGAGCAAATGTCGAATAAGATGTTCTTACAAGTTTTTGTTGGTGGAAAAGGTAACTTTGCATCCATATTTAGAACCAGAAAACGACAAATTCTAAAGAAAATAGAGCCTAAAAAAGAATAGCAAAAACTATTTTGTACTCGTTATTGTCAATAAGAGCACGGATGCCTAGTCATTTCAGCGTCACTTTTACCTTTCAAGATCTTTTCAACAAAGAGACCACAGCCGTTGTTAACTGCCATAGCTTTTATTAAATTCATCTGTTCATTGAACTTGTCAGGTGACAAAAATATAGAAACTGCATGATGAGTGACTCAATGGAAAAATGCTTCCTTATGGGAATGAGGATGCACTGTAGTAGCAAGCACAATCTGATATGTAATAGTCATCACTCCCTAGTGCTGATGCCCTGCCGCTCCAGCCTGCTTTGAGCACTATTTTGGAAGTGCTACTGTTGTAGAAATATTAATCAGCCAGCTCATGTATATAGTCACTAAAATCAAACCTTCACTCTCAGGCATTCTCAGGTGCACACCGACGTTCTTTGTACACGACGGTATCCAGATGTGTACATGATGCTGCACGCCAGTCATTATCTTTGAAACGAAGACCACTGCAGTATCAAATGAAGCAGTCAGCCATATTCCAAGGACTTTTCACTCTAGTAGCTGCAGGTATTCGCCTGAACTGGAGTTTGTGTGTAGACAAACCGCGTCTTCGCACCTCTGCGTCACCTGCTAGATGACTTCTCCTTGTTGGTTCACGTATTAAAACCTGTGGCAGGGTCTGCCAGGCAACACTATTGCTCTTCACTGGTTTCTTTTGATCACTGCTCAGTTCCACCATACCCCTTCGACTACGGACATTTAAAAACACTTTCCTTCTCGGTGGAAACACAAGCGGCCAAAGACGCTACTAGCTAGGGCATAGCCACCTATGGCAAGCTAACATACGCCAACAACCGACAAACGTCAGCAAGCCCCTGCATATCAGCAACGCTGACTGGAAATTACCAGCTGCTATTAGAGCCGACCAACAGGCCACAGCAGGGACACCGACGAGCTCGCCCACTGACGCACAAACAATTCGCCAACATCACCCTACAGTGTGCATCCGATATATGACCTATCGGGCACAAAAACGATGACAAACCTAACTGTTGCAGGTTGCTGACGCTGATCGAGAGATCAACACTGGCACCCAGCGGCAGCCGCCGAGCAACAGCACCGCACAACGTCAAAGGTATAGACATGCGTGATACCTACTACTAACAAAGGCTACCCTTGCACGACTTATCGCCGGCAGCAAGACATCCGCTACTGCTCTTACCACCCGACCCAACTATCTCAGAGGTTTTTTTCCCTTGGCACTTTGTTTCCTCAGCCCTTCAAACCGCTACCCTTCGTTCGACTTCGACCCAATCTATCTCCAGATGAGCTCGTGTTAATGGTTAACTTTAACCAGACGTACGCAAACATCGCAGCACCCACATCCTGCGACACCTCACTTTAGTGAAAACTAACCCTTAAGCAGAGATGGCAGTAGACCTTTTGACATGGCCATCATGCCGGTGGGGGCTTGGAGGGGCTCCACCTCTTTAAAAAAAAATAATGCATGCGGTGGCCACGAGACAACCAAGTTGTCTGTGAGTTCGCCTGTCACACATTGTTGGCGGTGCGCATCCGCTTTCCACAGCCTCACTTATGCCAGCGTGGCTAACATGTGTCGCCTCTGTGGCACGGAGTGGCTGCCATCAGCACGCCACATGTCTACAGCCACTACATTATCGGGGAGGCAACAGCCTTCCCACCAGCTGCAAACCCCTCTCTATATACTTAACATGAAGAGAGGAACATGTAATTCAGGGATGTTCTACTAATAATCCACCACATGATTCCAGTCGCCACCACCTCTTCAACCCATATCCAGGCGACAGAGCGACACTGCATCCTGACGTACGAATTGCCGATTCTCGTACTGCCGTTGGGATCACTTTCTGACCGCAGTATTCTATGGTCGGAGGTTTCCAAGCGTCAGTTGTTGCCGTTTGTCGGGAGTACACTCCAGCCGCAGCGTCGTTGCCTACTATAATTCTCAGTTTCGACAGTACGAGGGGGCCTTTGCTGTTCTTGAGCAAGGTCATGTTGGGAGACTGGATGTACATAGGTATTTAAAAGTGCAATTTGTCAAGGCAGATGGACCTGCGGGCTTACCTCAGTTTAAAGGGAATGTGAGGGAGCAATATTTGTGGCCAGTGAGATGCCAGCAACGTGATTTGACAGGCCACTCTGTCAGTACCGGCTACATGCAGTAATTGCCAACGATATGCACACAAGGTGCATCAGTGTTCGGATTAGAGTTAGGTTTGAAGACGGAGGTCATTTATTGTTGTTCTTCTAGTGGCTTTATTTGTTTTCTTAAATTTTTTGTGCTTTAAGCGCGCTGCATTTTTTGCAGGGTAGGGTTTCCACAAATGTCATTTTCATAAAGACGAGCGATGACTACTCTGCAGGATAATGCAGAACAGGGTAAACAGGTGGATATTTTGATGGTACACAACGCACATGTGCAGAGTGACGTAAGTGGGGCTATAGGAACCAAAACTTCATCAATTATACCCAATCATTCACTGAATTCAATTGCAGCCGGTCTGGTGACCCCTTTTTAGGGTAAAACGATTTAAGATTTGTCAGCGTTAACTGACGATTTGGAGGCTGCCTTGAGTCTACTGGTGTTTGGTCAGACGAAGTATGTTTGTACATAGCCAAATTACGGTTAGTGGGCGAGGCGAAGACGTACGTTTTGTATCGCGAAGGGTTGGATAAAGCACGTACATTTGAGCTACTCAACAATGCACCTACTGCAGACAAAGCAGTGCCAGATTCGTTCAGGAGCAACTCAATGGAGTGTTTCAGAAACAGAACGAATTGCTGGAGACTTTATTGGATATTAGAAAAATAAATAAGGAAACCTATTAGTTAACATGAAATGAGAAAGCAGGCCAAATTTTCGTGGAAGAATTGAAACCATTTTTTTTACGGACTTCCACCCGATATGACGAGGAGAGTAAGGATGGAAAACCTAAATGATTTGGTTGCTGCCATCACGGTTGCTACGAAGCTAGAGAGAGTGGCTGTAGAAACACATGTACAGAGAAGCAAAGTGTTTTCTTCGCAGAGGTGAAATGTTGTAGACATGGACCACATTCAGAACCAATGCATCCAGTCACAATGTTTCGAGTGCGAGATGGTAGGATACCATGTGTAAGGATAAATAACGAGTGGATGATGGCGTGGTAGAAGGTCGTTAAACACCAATAGGCATTCCGGTACTTCTAGACTGCATTCCAGGTAAAAATCGGTGTTACGAAGAGGCCAAGTGTTGCTTAGTTGGTATGGGTAGTGGCACGGATTACAGATTTTCAGTGGACGCAGCGGTTGATGTGTCGATAGCGAGTCTCGATCTTTTGGCTCGAAAGAGACAGAACTCCGCGCATTATAGGATGTGAGACTATGGGTTAATGATGTGGTGTCATTGGAGTCAATGTTGCTGAACTTCTCCATTGAAGCAAAGGATTTTCGAGTGTATGATGAAGTATCGCCCCCTGTCGGTGAGAGGTACTGCGCATTCTGGGGTTGGAGTTCTTGGATAAGCATCATGCTAAAAAATATTTTTCGCAGCTCACTGTTGAACTTAGTGGAACGACTGGGAGAGACCGCTGTAGATGATGCACTGTCGCAGAATACTCCGTCTTGAAAGTGGATCCGAGTAATTATCGTACAAAATCATTAGAACACAGGATAAGTACTGATGGTAAGCGTAGATACTGTTATACAAACTAATGACAAATTGGATGCATAGCATTGTTTTAAATGTAGGAGTGTGTCACGTGTGCAGGAAGTGAATGGAGAGTATATGGTTCCAGCTAGTGGGAAAAATTCCGGTACTGGCGAAGTGGTTTTGATGAAATGGTTATTAATTGCTAATTTGGACAACCTGGATGAGGACGATTTCGACGTGTGAAATATGGACTTTTGCCACAAGCAAACAATTAATGCATATGCATTAGGTGACAAAATACAGCTTTTGAAGAACAACTGTAGGAGGGTTAAGAAACGCTATTGAAAGACCTTGTGGATTTGTACAATGCTAGGGGACCATTGCCATTGACACCAAGGACACAAAAGATGATCCGAGTGAGGTATAATTTTCTTCTGTATCTGAAAATGTACACTCAGCGAGTGTGACTTGAGCTATGAAGAGTTTCGAGTCGTTTTAATGACGTGTACTTTTTTCAAGCTTTCTGGGTCTATGAGACACGCTTCTAAGTGCATTGGTGATGGCTGTACATAGTTGGCTGCATCTGTAGTAAAATAGAGACTGAAACACAATTGACTGCTGAGTACGTCTCTGACTATAATCGTTTCACAGTCACTGAGCACAACGATTCAATCCAACCCCTGTTAAATGATGGCGTTACTAGAGAGAATGATTAATGGAGAGAATGATAGCTGCTACGTGGCGCCTGTTGTCATCGTCCTCAAAAAGCAACTGGACAAACGAAAAAAACACATGTTTGTGTTGTAATTAAAGATTGCACAACCTGGGTCGCTGCAAATACTTTTCCACGATGATCCGAAGACTGGGTACCACAATACAGAAATAGTGTCCGAGGAGTAACCTAACGCAACATTCTTCGTCCCACAGGAGTATTACCGTTACCAGTGAATGCTTTTCAGACTTAAGAATGAACTGGCCGTAATTAGATCGAGCGCTGCAAGGGGTTAAAACCACATCAGTTATTCGCCTGCTTTTACAACGTTATTGTTTTATTGAAAGATCTGGTGGAGTACACAAAGCAGCAGCGAGAAGTGGTTAAGAGGATAAGTTAGGTGCACTTAGTATTTAGTATTGAAAACTGACTCTTTGCATTAGCAGGTGTGAACTACGTATGCCTTATGATTAGCGAGGACAGTGTAAAGACCACCGCAAGATTGGTATGTGCAGTCCATGGCTTCTCGCCATCTCAAACTATGAAACAGCTACAGTGATCTTAAGGATTGAGTAATTACTATAGAAAATTTGTTGAAGAATTTGCTGACGTTGCTAGACTATTAAAGTATTTAATACAATTAAAATAATAAAGTGGTTGGCTGACTGTCAAGACACATTTGTAAAATTAAAAGAGTGACTAATGACTAGCCATGTATTAGTATTTTCAAATTATGAAAAAATGTTGATCCCATCCTTGAGGAAAGCAAGAAGCTGGTGGAACAGAGTCATGAAGTAGATGGAAAAGAGCATCTGCTAGCATTTGTATTGAGACAGTTAAATAAAGCCAAACAAAATTACTCAGCCATGAAAAAGGAGACGTTGAGTTTGATATATGGTTTCACTTACTCTCGTTGTTATGTGGATGGTGGAAAATTCAGACGTATAACTGATCATGCAGCATTAAAGTGACTGTTATGACTGAAACATTCATCAAGCAGATTGACTCATTGGACATTAAGATTAAGAGAATTTGATTTTAAGGTAATGCAGGGAACGTGACAATGCAGGTGGTTTGATTAGGAATATTGGGGTTATGTGAGAGCTTGGACAAAACCTGGCAAAGTTGCAGAAGCTGCAGGCCACTGACTTGAACTGCCAGATAATCAGAACACAACCACAGTTTGCTACACTCCAATGGACTACTACATAGTATGATGAAGTTTGGGCCACATGTTGTTGTACATGGAGCACTAAAGGAAGATGTATTAAAAGATGATCACAACCATATGTTAGCAGGATATGAGGGAGGAATAACAGATCATAGAGTAGCTGAACGGTGCTGGTGAAGAACGCAAAAGCAGGATGTTGACCAGTATGTAAGCAGTTGCATGCTATAAGCACAAAGTGCTATTTTAGGCATGAGTGAGTTTCACTTCAAAGATTACTGGAGGCATTCAGGCCACTTTAAATGGTGGCGATCGACATTACGGGTCCATTTAAACAGACACTAGGAGATAACTGTTACATGTTAGTATAATAGACCACAGTTTGTAGTATGTTTCAAGGATTGCCATTCCAAAGCAATAGGCAAGTGCAATAGAACAAGCAATGGTGAATAACTGGTCATTGAAATTGAGAATCTCCAAGATAATAATTATAGACCAGAGTACTAACATCCTGTTCAAACTAATTAAGCAACAATCCCATCTGTTGCAAATCTGTAAGCTAAGAACCAGTCCTTTTCATCTTCAGGAGAATGAGAACAGTGAATGTGCTCACTGTACTGCTGGTAAAATGTTAAGCTATTTTGTAAGCGATCACCACAATGACTGGGACGTTTATCTACCCTGTGTCAGTTCAAAAGTGCATGGCAGTGTTCAGCTCTTGCCATATGAGATATATATGGCGGAAAGATGCCTGAGCAGTGCCAGCTTGTGTGTAGGTATTTATGTCAGACAGCCTTGCCACAAGTGCACTGTGGGGTTATTATCTATGGCCAAGACGGTTGTGCAGCAGCATTTGGTGGTTTTGGCTCTCAGACTGGAGTCATCTACAAATGAGGAAGGAAATAATGATCAACAGGAGTACCTAAATAGCAGCCAGCCTGTCTATCAGGGCAGCTGTAAGTCCTGCACATCAATTGGAGCTTGTTTGTTTGTCTACCATTTCTCGGTGGCATGCACACAGCACAGTACCTATATAGATGTCGTGCCACAACTGCCATTGAATGCAGGCTGTCTGCCTGCCATTAATTCAATGCAGTGTACCTTATACGATGGCTGGATGGACGCTGTGGACTCATTGGATATGGGAGTAAGCTGTTGGCTTACCACTTTCTCACTGCTCTGTATGTGGGCTACAGTGCATCTACACCATATCGCTGTTGGTGTGGATGCTAAAATGATGGCATCAGATTAGCGAGCTGCTCAGCTGCAGCTACAAGAGGATAATGATGTATGGGAGCAACGTTAGTTTGTCATCTATTATGGTTTGCACAGCACTGTGATTTTTTCTGGTCTCTTTGATGTTATGTTTGCCTCTTTCATTGATTTGTTGTGGTGTTGCCTGCTGCACTTGAGCTAGTCTTCTTGTTAAACAGTGTATCTCAGTGTCTGTAGCTGGTTTCCGAATGTGAAACTTCGTTCCCGTAAGAGTTCGGCCACTGTTTGTGCATTCGCACAGTAATGAGTATAATGGGCGGGGGCACTACGAATGTAGTGCGGGACAATACGTTGAGAATGTGGGTTTCGCGGGAGGCGTGCCAGAGATAAATCCCTGCAGTCGCGCTATCCTCTGTGTCCTCTGTGGCTCAGCTGGACACCGGCGCGGTAGCTCAGCGTGTTCTGTCAGAGGGCCCGCTACTCTCTGTAATAAAAAAAACTGATTTTATGTATCAACAACGAACTGAAACGGTTGTCTTTCGACGTCCGCCTAGAGCAGATACAACGAACAAAACGAGATTTTTTTTTTTAAAAAAAGAAGATGGGTAGAGCGTCTGCCATGTAAGCAGGAAATCCCAGGTTCGAGTCCCGGTCGGGGCACACATTTTCATCTGTCCCCGTTGACGTATGTCAACGCCTGTAAGCAGCTAAGGATGTTCATTTCATTATAGTGTTTTTATTGTGTAAAGTTTCTACGGGAACATTTCATGTTGTAAGTAGGCTGTTTATGTTTTCTCTATGTAAGTAGGCTGTTTAGGTTTTTTATTGGTAACGCCACCTCTGTATGACAATCACTGGCTGTGCTGTGGGCAGTCTGTGTCTGCTTTGCATTGTTGTAATACTCGCCATTGTAGTGTTAGGCAGCTGGCTGTGAACAGCGCGTAGCGTTGCGCAGTTGGAGGTGAGCCGCCAGCAGTGGTGGATGTGGGGAGAGAGATGGCGGAGTTTTGTAATTTTTCATGAACTGATATATTTATATATGATGATATTAAGGTAAATACATTGTTTGTTCTCTATTAATATCTTTCATTTGCTAACTATCCCTATCAGTAGTTAGTGCCTTCAGTAGTTTGAATCTTTTATTTAGCTGGCAGTAGTGGCGCTTGCTGTATTGCAGTAGTGGGAGAAACGAAGATTATTGTGAGGTAAGTGATTTAGTGATTTGTGAAAGGTATAGTTTAATGTTAGTCAGGGCCATTCTTTTGTAGGGATCTTTGATAGTCAGATTGCGTTGCGCTAACAAAATATTGTGTGTCAGGTTAAGCACAGTCGTGTATAAATTGTTCAAAGGGGACGTTTCATATGTCGACCCTTAGCCGAGGATACCTCACTGGAATCTTCTGATTTTTTCTTGTAGTTTGTGTAATTAGTGTAGATTTTGTTTATTGCTAGCGCGTAATTGTAGAGAGAATCTCCTTTGTAGCTGCAGTCTTTCATTGTTGTACAGTAAAACAGTTGTGGCATGCATGTAGATTTGCACCAAGTATTTCGCAGCTGCAATTAACTAGATATTATTTTCAGTGCTATGTTAATGTGTTCTCTTATTTTTGCTCCTCAAATTGTGCTTTTCTGTGTTGTCGTGTGAAAGGTTGTGACAATAATGGCGTGTGAAAAACGTAATACTAGGCTCCAAAGTAAACTGAGAAATGACAGTGAAGACGAAAGCAGTGTGATAGCGTCGCAGAGTAATGAATTAACAGACATTCAAAGTAGTAATTTGGTAACTGTGCATAGGGAAATGGAGCGGGCGGCAAACAATGGCGTGGACACTGAAACAATTAGTGAAGAGGGAAGCATTATCGATCGATCGGTCGGCAACAGCTCGCCTCAGGAATCCGAAATGACAGGACACAATTTTGCAAATACTGTAGATTCAGGTTTTGCGTCCTCACCATTTTCCCAAATGAGTCAAGACACGTTTTCCGCTTGTCAAAATGTGAATGTTGCCGGTGCAAATTCACTGCCGAAAAGCACTGAGGAACATGTTTCAGACACCAGTGCATTGTTATTACAGTTAATGCAACAAATGGGACAAAAGCTACAAAAGTTAGACACAACACTTGAACAAAATCAGAAACAAATGGGACAAAATCTTCAAAAGTTAGACACACTGGAACAAAATCAGAGACAAACACAGCAAAAGCTTCAAAAGTTAGACACAATGGAACAAAATCTTAAAAAGTTAGACTCATTGGAGCAAACTCTTGAACGAACACGTGAGGATTTAACTGCTGAGTTACATCACATTGAATCGAAATGTCAAAAAGTCTGTAACGACGTAAAAACACAAATTTGTGAGCATTTCCAACCTATTTTTTCGCGTCATGAAAATGCATTACAGAATCACGAAGCAGCCATAAAAGAACTGCAAACTATTGTTCATGAAAATCACAACACCTTGCAAGCTAAAATTGACGCAGTTGCATCTACCGATTCGGTTACGCAACTTGCAAAAAGTCAAGAAAACTTAAAAGACACAGTAGACACGATTGCAACACAAATGGACACTCTGAAACTTGGTTCAGAAAAACATACAGAGGAAATGATTTCACTATCGGATAAAGTAGCCGAACTTTCAGATCAGTTCACTAACTTATCTACAAAGGTAGATGATGATCTGAATGACACAACACCTGTAGCCTTCACTGACACAGAAGAGTATGAACAAATTAGAAAATTCAAACAAAATCAAAATCAAATCAATACACAGTACAAAAGAGAAATCCGGGAAGTGCAAGATCAGTTGGCACAAGTAGTACAAGAATTACGTATTTCAGAGGACACTCGCGCCCCAATACGGGAAGAGGGACATACAAATACGGAACAGACACAAAATAACACAGGGCATTTCGGAAGTAATGAAAGAAATTGGGAATGTGCACCGAATTTTGAGAGGGAACGGCCGACACGACCTAACAATGACCGATATGCGACTCGCCGACATGATGATTTTGACTATAAGCTGTTCATTACTACACGTAAATTCAAAACATTTAAGAATTCTGGCAACGACATTCATCCACAAGCATGGCTCCATCAATTCTCTCATTGTTTTCCTCCCAACTGGTCGTTGGAACACAGATTAGAATTTATGTGTGGCTACTTGGAGAATGAACCAGCTGTAAGAATGCGATCGGTAATTCACGATTGCCACAGTGAAGGAGAATTTTACCATGCCTTCCTCTCAGCATATTGGTCTCAAGCCACACAAGACCGCGTAAAACATGGCATCATAATGATGAAACATTTCGAACAATCTGAATTCTCCAGTCTTGTGAAATATTTTGAAGACATGTTGCATAAGAATCAGTATCTTTCAAACCCATACAGCCCCTCAGAACTCATCCGCATTTGCTTAATCAAACTGCCTGAACATTTACGACATATTATTTTGGCAGGACGTTGCAAAGACGACATTGAAGCATTTCAGGGACTCTTACAAGAATTAGAAATTGACACTGACAATCGCGGAACGCGAAACCAGGAACACAGCAATTACAGGTCACATCCGTCGCAATTCCGCGATGAAAGAAGTAATAACTTTACACGACAAGGCTATTCTCACAACACAAATCGTGACCAAAACAGACACCACCCGTATGACAACCGTTGGCAGAGTAGTAATAACTACAGGGAAAGATCACCTCTCCGTGGTAATGACTATCACAGAGACAATAAGATAAACAGACAATACGGGAACCAAAATAAATACTATCAAGGGAGACAGAATAACTTTAGACGCAACGGACCAGCGCGCAGTTACGATTCAGGGAGAAATTCTCCACCATGTGACCGACAAGAAAGAAACTATGGAAGCTACCGACATGACGACAGACGATATGATCGTAACGACAGACCTGAATTGCATCAGAACTGGCGGGATTCAAACAGAGCAGGGCCCTCTCGTCACGGTGAATTTGTAGAAGTTAGGTCTCCAAATCCCAATAACGACGCGCGCCAACAAAGAGACAATAGGCAATGACTCATACCGCAGGCAGCCACAAAACGCACGTATGAAACTAACGACGCAGCTGCCGTAGCTAGTAATTACGTAAAAATGGAAGACATTAGGGACATTTTACTCCAAGAACACGACGTAAAACATAACAACATTGCATATCCTGTGATTCACATTACAGTAAATGACGTAAAATTTACGGCAGTACTTGACTCTGGCAGTCCCATCTCAGTAATCAGTGAAACAGCCTTTAGCAAATGCAACAAATCGAACGATTGCCCCACACTTCCGTTACGTAAGATTAAATTACAAGGTGCAATCTTTGGAAAAAGTGTAGATGTACGCCAACAAACCAATTTAGAATTCTTTTGTCAAAGCCACAGCTTCACTATGAACTTTCTCATTGTTCCATTATTGTCGACGGAAATTATATTGGGAGTAGACTTTTTGAATGAATACAAAGCAATCTTAAACTTTCACGATGCTGAAATAAGTTTAGAGAAAGAAGGTAAGTCAATAGCGTTGAAATTTGAAGATTGGCTCTCAAACCATGACGAGGAAATTAATCGGCTTTACCTTCTGTTAGACAACAGTTCGGACTTTTCTACGGAACTAGACACTAACAATCACTCTGCAAGTACTGACAGGGATGATATCGACGGCGCATTTGACACTAATAAGTTAATTCAGAATAAGATTCAAACAATTGAGAATTGTAATGACACTGATAGGCAGGACCTTTTTGAGATTTTACAAGAACATTCCACAGTTTTTACTCACAAAACAGGAACAATCAAGGGATTTCAATACCAATTTCGTGTTCGTGAGCATACTAAATTTTGTGTTAGACCATACGTAATTCCGGCGCATTATAGGGACCGTGTTAGAACAGAAATACAATCTATGCTTGACGAGGGCATTATTGAGCCTGCAGTAAGCTCATACAACAATCCGTTACATGTTGTTGAGAAGAAAAATGGATCGATCAGGCTTGTCTTAGATTCGAGACAAATCAATACTATCATTATTCCTGAAACAGACAGGCCGCAGACGATGGAAGAACTTCTTCAAAATTTTAATGGTGTAAAAGTGTTGTCTTCCATTGATCTCAGATCCAGCTTTTATCAGATCGAACTTCATCCAGAATGTAGAAAATACACAGCTTTCCTTTGTTTCGGCGTTTGTTATCAGTTTCGGAAACTTCCCTTTGGTTTGAACATTTCTTCAGCAGCATTCATTCGCGGGCTAAATTCGATATTACCTGAGTTCTTAAAACGTCACATCACCTTATATGTGGACGATATTCTAATAGCAGAAGCTTCATGGGAACTACATAATCGCATCCTCAACAGTTTGTTACGTATTTTTGCAGAATCTGGAATTACAGTTAACTTGGAAAAGTCTGAATTCGGTAGGACAAAGGTGAAGTTTTTGGGACATATTATTTCTTCTGAAGGCATTCAGCCGGATCCTGAAAAGTTAGAAGCAATCAGAGCCATTCCAGTTCCATCCACAAAAAGACAAGTCCGCAGTTTTCTAGGTCTCGTAAATTTTTATCGTCGTTTTCTGAATATGCAAATTCTTGTTTCACCAAAACTTTGTTCTCTCACTGGAAAAAATACTATTTGGAACTGGGACGAACAAGCACAGTTGGAATTCAATTCTTTGAAAGAAGCGTTACTTCACGCGCCAATCTTAGCTCATCCAGATCTGTCACAAGATTTCTGCCTTAGCACGGATTCTTCTAAAGTCGGTCTTGGTGCCCATTTATTTCAAGAAGCCACAGAAAATGACACTACTGTTCAGAAAACCATTGCTTTTGCTAGCCGAGTGCTAACAAAATCTGAAAAAAATTATTCCGTTACTGAATTAGAAGCTTTAGCTATCGTTTGGGCATTTGACAAATTCCGTTTCTTTCTTTCTGGTAAGCACGTAAAAGTATACAGTGATCATCGTGCATTACAATTTCTTATGTCTTCAAAATTAAATCATGACAGGTTAAAACGTTGGGCATTGTTTCTGCAAGAATTCCGCTTCACAATAGTCTACATTCCCGGCAAGGAGAACATTGTTGCGGACGCACTGTCACGCGCACCGGCTGGGCTTGAGAAAAGTACCACAGAAGGCAACCTCGAGAAAAATTTCAGTATTCTTTACATTCAGAAAGTCGCCTTTGAAAACTTCATCACCACATCTTTAAAGGACATTGCTCATGAACAAGATAAAGATCCGATTTGGAAAGACATCAAGAGCAAATGGCATGAAAAGACACACACACAGATTCGGCATTATTACCTGGTTAGAAACAACATACTCTTCAAACGCTGCACTGTTGATGACAAGCTATGGGTACTTTGCATTCCAGACGATTTTGTTAATAAGCTCATTTGGTACATTCATTTCAGCTACGCACATTTTGGCCCACGAAAATGTTATCATATTCTTCGAACGACTTGTTATTTTAACAATATGGAAAAGAGAATTCGAAGAGTCTTGTCTATTTGTAAACTTTGTCAAAAGGCGAAACCATCTACTGTCTCACATCGTGCTCCGTTGTTTCCTATCATTCCTTCTAAATTAAAAGAATTTGCTGCTGTTGATCTCTTGGGACCGCTTGTCAGAACATCCAATGGATTTTCGTACGTTCTAGTCGCTGTTGAACTTACTTCAAAATTTGTTTCTTTCACTCCGTTACGTAAAGCCACTGGACGGTCTGTATCCAACGCCTTTGTTAAAAATTTCTTACGTGAAGTTGGACACGTTAGTAAAGTCATTTCAGATAACGGACCGCAATTCAGATCTGCTGTTTGGTCACGCATGCTTCGCAACCATAAAATCAAACCTGTTTTTATTTCATTGTACTCACCACATTGCAACCCGTCTGAACGGATTATGAAAGAAATCAATAAGCTTTGTAGACTTTATTGTCACAGAAAGCATCAGCATTGGGACAGATATTTACACTTATTTCAAAACGTGCTGAATGAAATGCCTCACGACTCCACTGCTTTACCACCTAATCTTGTACTGAAGAATGAAGAACCACCGAACAGAATCAGAGAGCTTGTACCTTTCCCGAATACACGTAAACTTCGACACAAAGACATAATTGATTTGGCTCTTAAAAACATAAAATCTGCAGCAGACAAAAGGAGAAAACTACACGGTAAAGCAAATGCAAAGAAATTGTATATTGGTCAGAAAGTTCTCATTAAAGCTCATTCATTGTCACATAAGAAGAAACACTTGAGTCACAAATTCTTTCTAGTTTACAATGGACCTTACAGAATCCGACGTATACCACATGATAATTGCGTTGAAGTTGAAACTCTGCGTTCTAGGAAGAGTAAAGGTTTACACCACATTTCTCATGTAAAACCATTTATTGACAGATAATCTGCCTTTTAACTTTGTCTTTGCCATAAAACGTTTCACTTCACGTTACTAGTATGCTTTAGAAACTGTTACCATGCAACAATGTTTGAAGTTAAATATCCAATCAAGAACCAAGAGAACTTATTTAAACAGAAATGACGAATGCATTGTTATAGTAAACAGACGTCACAGTGTTATTGTGTGTGTACATTCTTGCTTGTTTGTTGCACGATTACGTAACGACTATAAGGCTCACATACTTAGAACATTTACCAGTACTGCTAATGAGATTTTAATGCAACATTTTGGTTTACTTGAAAATACATTCTGAATTTAAAGTACTTTCTGAGAGATACCAGATGACACAGAGGTTAGTTTATGTGACAGCTACACGATTTTTATCACGACGCTACTAATGAGTGACAATTTACAATGTTGCTTTTGCGGTGTATCTGTTTTACATCTGCACAATTTTTCTGAATTCTTCTGGAAAGTAAAACATGTTTTAGTAGTAACTTTGTAGTATAGCTACAATGAGACAGGGTTTTCCGTAGCACAACAATACGTTACAGCACAGTACGTTCTTCACCACAACAATAAGCGTAATAACTAAGATATCTATACGCAAAGCATTTCACTTTCGTTTATCATGAGGTAAGTACATTGACTTCTGCAGAACTTAGCTTTCGGAGGACGATAACTACGACACTTCCACAGAGATTATCTTACAGCAAGACGCGCATTTAGCGCTACAGGACACGCATTTGAGTGATTAATCTTATACTTAAAACACTTATTTTCAAAGATTTTTTAATTACAAAGAAAGTTTTCCGTGATACATTTCATTCCACTGCTGTAATTTGTAACACCTGAGGGTATAATTACATTTATCCTCAGGGGGGTACACGTTTACTTTGTGTACCATGTGTGTGGCAACCACAAGGAACCTTAGCTAATATGGTATTTGCTTATACAACTTTACACATCGGTACCATATTTCTCTAACACACAAATTACACAGCTATCCGATCATTTAACTGAGAGAGACAAACATTTATTTTTACTATATCAGTGACAGATGTTTACGCAATTACACAGTTGGGTAACTTCAAACTTATGAAATTGTATTTTGTCTGTACTGTGTGAACTCTTCATATTTTTTTGGAACCATTGTGATACTATGAGAGCTTTGAATGATGTATTTGGTATGGATTCATGATTTTTAAAGTACGTTTGAGGCAGATGACACTTTTGACATGAGCAGAGAATTTTTTAGGGTTTGAAATTATTGCAGAAAGCTACGACGTTTTTGAGATTTGACTGAGGTGTAATGATGTTATTTTTACGACGACGATGTGCACTATGCTGTTGAGGTATGTTTATGGTCACTAAGCTGATGTTATATGAGGAATCTGATTATGCTATGTAGTTATTATGTGTTGATGAATACGAATATGTATATGTGTAATAAGGTAAGGAATAATGAGTAGTGATTAGGGACTCTGATTTGTGGAAAAGGTTGTTGGAAACCAAGAATCGTACTTTAAGAGTTATGAAATGTGTGACTGTATCACAATGCTGACGAATATTTTTTTTGGACACTTATATTTATAGGATTTTGTTTCTACAGATTTGCAACGCTAATTCTTGACCTGTGAATTATGTGAGACTGTTACCGTAGCGGAAGCTGGTGTCGTAAATATTTCCGTAAGAAAGTTAAGTGACCACCTGCACATAATGCGTCGCGGGCACCCACCTGGGCGACAGCCGCCCGAAAAAAAAAAGCCATTAGCCTTTCCGGAAGCACAGGTAGAAAAAAAAAAAAAAGGGAAGGCCATTATCCTCGGTATTGACATTTCCTTGTTGAAAGTATAATGTGGAGCTCGTAATTTATGATATTTACTGAAATGCCTAATGAAATGACGAGAAATATTCGTACATCTGCACACCTGATTACGACAAGCGTCTTTCTACGAGAGTTGAGAGAATTTCTACTAACTTATGAAATGTCACATGACTATTGAATGATATTTTTATGCTTTGGTTTGCGTAATTGCTTATTTCATTTGATACCTGTTTTTCAGCTGTGTTGCAGCATTGCTTTTATAAAATGAAATGCATTTGCTAATGTGAACACTTTCTGTCAACAGATCTATTAAATAATTATTTTATGATCCACATTCTTTAAAAAAAGGAGCACTAGGAAAGGAAAGAACAATAAGAAGGAACTAGTAACTGCATTCATAATTTTCTTTTCAAGTAATTGGTAACTTTTTGGTAGAATAACTTCTTGTGGTGCACCACTTTAATTACTTAGACATTAAGATGTGATTATACATTTCCCTTATCTGCATTGTTGTTTTTACTGTAATATCTTTTTTGCTTGAGCTATGTCATGTTTTGATATAAGTTATTACATTTGCTGCTGCTAGCTTTGCCAATCTGTATTTCTTGTCATTGCTGCTTATATTAATTGTTTTATGTGCTGCTGCATTGCCTCGTCCCTTAGTTTAGCATCTGAGCTCAGTAGATTTAAGTTAGCTTAAGAGGGGGTAGCCTCTAAGAGAATGAGTTGCGATGAATTGGAAGAAATGCATTGAGAAAACAGGTTTAGGTAGGATTTTCTTGGAAATAAATGAGGAGGTAAGATAATGGAAAATAAAAATGAGGTAAGAAATGTGTGAACATATAAACACAGAAAGCATGCTTAGTTAGAATTTTTTTTTGGTGGAAACAGAGGATGAAATAAGAGGAAAGATATATGAAGTTTTGGGTTGGACTGCAGTACCACATGTTACACTGAAAACGAACCCTATCCTTTCCCTTTTGTGTTATCCCACTATATGTTTGTGTACCCTTGTGTATTTGTTTTCTTCCTGTCTCTGTGCAGTTTCATAGAATTTTTTCTTCTATTAATATTAAGCTACATTCACTATGATGAGAAATACTGTTATCCTCAAATATAATTGGCATTCATAATATGTTATTTACCTTATAAATATGCTTACACATTATTTATTCTGTTTAAATGCTCATGTGTGAAGTTGATGTTTCAGTAATTATTCGGATCTTCTATGTATGTACTCATGTCATAATTCCTGTAACACTGATGTATATGTCTATATCTATTCTTTTGTAAAGCCTGTACTACAAATGTTATCTGTATTGTTATGTTCTTTAATGATGTATTTTGTACCTTTGTTATTGTATTCTTCTGTTATAAAATTGTAATTGTCACCAGTTCATGATATTATTAACTTGTAAGTTACATTTCACTGCACACGTTTCTGTTGGTCACAGTATATGGACAATATGTGAGAAGTAGGGACTGATAGTGTTTGCACGTGTGTTGGTAATTCAGCAAGGGACTGGATAACAGCATTGCTGGTTCTAAGGACAATTCCAAAAACTTTGTGAGTGCACAAGTGGTGGTTTATGGACTTGCTATATTCTCCGCAAGACTCTTCGAGGGTGATTGTGCACCTGCACAGTCGCAACAGATGGCTGCTGGCCGTCTCTACAAGGACTCCAGTGGGTCTGCACCTCTGGTGGCCCACCAATACCATTATCTCTACAAGGACTACAGTGGGTCTGCATCTATAATGACCTACCAACGCCATTATTTCTACAAGGACTGCAGTGGGTCTGCACCTCTGGTGGCCCACCAATACCACAATCTCTACCAGGACTCCAGTGGGTCTGCTCTGTGATGACCTACCTACCAATACTCTTCAAAACTTCGAATGACTCTGCTGTGGGTTTGCTCCATTGTGGCCCACTACCTGTCTGCATGTCGAGTCAGCACTGTCTTTCCATTGGAAGGACAACACTACTTCTTCAAGACTGCATGGAAATCCACTACTTCCGTGTGCATTTTCTTTTACTAATGAGACTTTGCAAAAAAAAAAAAAAAAAAAAAAAAAACCTGTGATTACCGTAATGAACAATGTGGACTGTCTTTATGGACTGTGAGAAATTTTAGCTTTTGACCAACATAATATTAATAAGTGTGTGCATTTTATATCTTTGTTACTGTAATTGTGAAAAATTTTTGTCAAATCTGTATTGGCCAGTGCCCAACACCATTTGTAAAAATTTTTGTGGGGAGCATGGGGGCTATGTAAGTAGGCTGTTTATGTTTTCTCTATGTAAGTAGGCTGTTTAGGTTTTTTATTGGTAACGCCACCTCTGTATGACAATCACTGGCTGTGCTGTGGGCAGTCTGTGTCTGCTTTGCATTGTTGTAATACTCGCCATTGTAGTGTTAGGCAGCTGGCTGTGAACAGCGCGTAGCGTTGCGCAGTTGGAGGTGAGCCGCCAGCAGTGGTGGATGTGGGGAGAGAGATGGCGGAGTTTTGTAATTTTTCATGAACTGATATATTTATATATGATGATATTAAGGTAAATACATTGTTTGTTCTCTATTAATATCTTTCATTTGCTAACTATCCCTATCAGTAGTTAGTGCCTTCAGTAGTTTGAATCTTTTATTTAGCTGGCAGTAGTGGCGCTTGCTGTATTGCAGTAGTGGGAGAAACGAAGATTATTGTGAGGTAAGTGATTTAGTGATTTGTGAAAGGTATAGTTTAATGTTAGTCAGGGCCATTCTTTTGTAGGGATCTTTGATAGTCAGATTGCGTTGCGCTAACAAAATATTGTGTGTCAGGTTAAGCACAGTCGTGTATAAATTGTTCAAAGGGGACGTTTCAATGTAAAGAATTTGGTGATTACGTCTAAATAACTTTCACAATTCCAAGCAAGAGTATTACCGGCTGTGGAGCCGCAGTAAGTCTACATTTAAATATTTCTCATGACAGACTTTGTTTTTATATTGATCATTTATAGTCAGTTTCGCCGTCACCTTTGGTGAAACAATGTGCCTTAATGTTATGCCTTTGGCTGCTAGTTGTGAGGACCAATATTAATTTTCTTATGGTTAGATGCCATTTATTTCGACTTGAAGCTGTCTCGTTAACGGTTCTTGTCTTACAGCCAAATTTAATAAGGTATCCTTTCAGATAGAACTGTTCTCGGTGAAGTCCACTTTTTAATTACATGTAATGTCAGGATTTGGACTTTTATTAATGAATGATAAATTTAAGTTTATCCACTGCCCCACTCCCTCAGTCCCTGTTGTTTCAACGCTGTCGCGTCTGCAGCTCGTGGTCGTGCGGTAGCGTTCTCGCTTCCCGCGCACGGGTTCCCGTGTTCGATTCCCGGCGGGGTCAGGGATTTTCTGTGCTTCGTGATGGCTGGGTGTTGTGTGATGTCCTTAGGTTAGTTGGGTTTAAGTAGTTCTCAGTTCTAGGGACTGCTGAACATAGATGTTAAGTCCCATAGTGCTCAGAGCCATCTGAACCATTTTGAGCCAACGCTGTCGCGTTTTGAAGTGATTAAACCTAAAGTAGGGGAAGACGGGAAATCCACGCGAAAACTTGCTAAAATATTGCGAGGCGTTTGGGAATAGACAAGAAAGGAAAATACCAAAGCTTTTGAATGATAGGAAAAGATTCGACGACATGTTGTAAAGTGGTCTGAGTATAGGATTGACCAATGGGTCATATTAGCAAGTCCCTCTACACCAAAGGGCAAAACAAATTATTACCCTTATCATGGGCCGTAACGAGTTATAGAATTGATATTACTTGTAAACAAGAACTAACACTTACCAATGTAAGCTGTTGTCCACACAGAATACATTAAATCTTTTAAAGGTACCCCAGATACGTTACTAACAAGTGGTAGAGCCGTTACCTACGACGAAGATGAAGGATAAAAGGGAAAAAAGGGGACGGAAACCAGCTCGCAGGATGCACACAAGGTGCTGTATGCATTCAGATAGTGTCAGTAGGTACAGCGTCTTACAAGGTATGTATAACAGCTGCGGGGTGAAATGCAAGAGTTATGGCAATATCAGTGTCTTATTTTAATGGAGTTATTATAATCTGTTAGTACAGGGAAATTTATTTAGTATTTGCTGTTGTATTTTTCTTATAATGGGGCTCGCAGACAGTACAGTGTGGAACTACAACGTTATGAATTTTGTAATGATGAACCGTTTACGCCTAGGCTTGGGAAAGATGGCGGGTGGCTTGCCACGATGGACGTCCATGATGTGTGTAGCTACTCTGCTGATGCTACACCTCTTCAGTGAAGGAGGATTGGACGTACAGTGGACTCAGCAACTCGAAGAAGGAGTGCTGTTCTCCAGGCAGTAGAATGTTATGCTAACCAGCCACCATTGGTTAGTTTACAACATATGGGGAGTAAGGAATGAGGTACGAAAGCTGAGGAGATGTTCACTGGGTTTAAATGAATATTAGAAGAAATATCATATATGGTTCTGACTATCACGTGGAGAGGGTCTGCCTTGAGCAAAACACAATTTCTTATTTTTCTTTTTGTTCCCAAGACATGTTTCGCCAATATTACAGCACCGTCAGTGGGTTTTGTGGTGTCACCGCCAGACACCACACTTGCTAGGTCCGGTAGTATACGTCGGACCCGCGTGTCGCCACTATCAGTGTTTGCAGACCGAGCACCGCCACACGGCAGGTCTAGAGAGACGTCCTAGCACTCGCCCCAGTTGTACAGCCGACTTTGCTAGCGATGGTTCACTGACAAATTACGGTCTCATTTGCCGAGACGATAGTTAGCATAGCCTTCAGCTACGTCATTTGCTACGACCTAGCAAGGCGCCATTATCCTTTGCTATTTATCTTGTGATGCATGTACCGTCAGACCGATGTTCACCAATTATGGATAAAAGTTAAGTATTCCAGAAGCTACGTACCTTTATTGCTAGTCTCTATTCCTCTAACTGTTGCAGACCTCACGCCAGCCTGCGTGAGCTTAAACGCGTGCCTTTCGGCTACCTCATAGTGGCTTGGCTGTCTTGCCAAGTCACAACAGTTTTTATGTCATCTTCTTGTTACCACATGCTGTGAATTTCCTCATTTTATGTAATTCAGTTACTTTGTTTCACTGTTTGTCAGTTTTGCCTGTTTCTCCGTTATCTTCATTGTGAAGACCTGCACTTAGTAACTTTTCTGTCATTGTTTACAAACAACCTCAAGACGATTATGTTACAGACAGCATTTGGAACGGTAGATGCAGTTGAATTCAGGGGAATGACTGTAGAAAATAGCAACAGAGCAGCTATAGAATGATATACCACACAACTGGCGAATCTAGAGAAAGACATGTTAAACAACAGGCGAACGATATGGGAATCGACCACTCAATTAACGGAATGAAGACTACAGTGGAAACAGTCGATTAGGGTTTGAACACCATATAGACGCGACTAAAGCTACTAGATGTGAGAATCGCCGTAGCGAGACCTCCGCTATCATTAGGGGGTAGCATTGGGATACAAGAACGGAAGTAACAGTACCACAGGAGGCGGTACAGAATGCAGCACATAGAAAAGTGAGTATATTACTAACCTGCGGAACGTGCAGGAAAAACTAACAGTGGAACTACAGCGTATGTCAACATAACATCGCTTGTCATTGCTCTACCATACGGAAACAGTTGAAATTAATGCCATGGGCATATATGTAAGGGTGAAAACGCAGGAAGTATTTTTTTGTGTCTGAAACTCGGCAAACAGCTCTATTTGAATCAATCTCCTATTAGGCCGTATCATCTGGTGCATGAAAATGTTAAAAAATTGTCAACGACATGGCGAAGGATATGGACGGCACACAGCTGCAATACAGCCGACGGTCGCTTGTCGTTGACCTGGGTCACTGTGTTATGCTTCTTGATGATGCGTCCTTGTAACATGGATTGGACGTTTTCCATTGACCAACTCTTGTTGACCATTGATGTAGAGAGCTAGTTTTAACTACCAAGGCTGGCGCTTCTGGATTCTCAGCTTCGTTGTGTACCTTCTTTCAATTTTTATATGCAGTTGTTCTCCTTCGCCACACCCTTTATTAATTGACAATTCGTTCTACGGGTATTATGGTTTTATTTGTGATTGGACTTTCGACAAACTTTGCCCTGTCATTGACCATGTTTTAACGTTTATATGCAACTGATGATGTGGCTATAGGTCATGAATCCGTTAACTCCTACTAAAAATTTGTTCAAATACATGTCTTTAAAGAGTTTCAGATATAAAATATGCGATCAGAGAGTCGTTTGCCAGAAGTATTGTTAATCTCCAAGGAAAAGGCAAGTTTCATGCTGATTTCGACGGAAGAACTCTGTTAATATCAAAGGAAGTGAATTACTATATGCCCAGTCAGGATGGTCCAGACTAACACGCAGGCTTGTGAGCTACGGTTATTCTTGAGAAAGCAGATGTTACAGGATGGCGAAAAAGTTCAGTATCTAATGCTGCACACTTACTTTCAAATGTTTGGTTTGCACTGGATCTATTCCGTGTTTCCTCCAAAGATAGCGATTACCAGTTTTTACGAACAGGATGGATCCAAGGGAATGATGAGACTAGAATTGTAAAATGGCGGGACATTAGAGAATTGTAGAACCGGCAATGTAGCGTGGATCATATTCTGTCTTCCAGTTACTGTCACTGGCACAACTATAATGAAAATGACTCAGCTCTTGTTATGTTGCTCCGAAAAACTATTATACGTTTTGCTGATGCCAGACCTAACATGCTGGAACAATCCCCTAATACCTGGCCACCTGCATTCGCTGGATGAACTTCGAGCGGCGAAGAAAGGTTGTATAACCGCTGAGAAAATGCTTCATTATATTACGACAGTATCACGATAAACAGTGCAACAAAATAATGACAATGGGTGTCTCAGTTTCTGGTAAGTTTGTAGGTTTGACTGTGCTTTGAGTAATTTACATCTACTTCAAGCGGAATATCGCCTGAACGAGCGAATTCTCAGTGCAAAATTTGCCAAAAGCCTGGGTTAGCCTTAGCAAATAACCATCAGGTTGGGTTCCATTAGAAACCATCGCACTCAGCTGCGTGAAATGATTATAATTATGGATTAACACTGGAATCAATTGCATATCAGTTTGTATCTTATTGCTGATCTAACTACATTACAGCCATAGTAGAGCCATCAACAGAGGTTTTATCAGCGAATCACGTAGGGCTTATGTAAGCTTTCTGGGCCTAATGACTCGCTATTCAACGCAAAGACGATGGCTATATTTGTAGCTGAAATCTAGCAAGATCTGCAATAAAATACACATTGACGCGCGACTGATTGCTGTGTTCATTCCTGATTGCTACATAATGTTTAGATTAAGGGAAACCCCTATGAACCATATGGTTTATGCTAATCCAAGGTAGAAGCTTAGGAGAATCTTGTATTAAGTCTTACTATAAAACAAGTGTTATTTTATGTCCAGAAATGTAAACAAGCACAGATGGGGAGACCGGGTTTTATCAATGGGAGGAGGAATGTTGCGCCAGCACTCTGCAGGGGCAGTCAACTGTCCTATGCTAATCAGCAAAACGACGTCATAGAGGAGGACGCAGTCATCAAGCAGGTGTATCCAGAATGCAAGAGTACTCATTCGGGCTCGAATAATGCGGAAGTCGTCAACGAGCACCTCTGAAAATTTCACAGTTCCAGCAGGCTCTGGAGGATCTGACAAAACGTGGAAACCAGAACAAATGAAGTTATTGCCGCCCAGTGGCGATGCCCTGGGATTCCTGCACGCTTTGAACTGCAAGGTGGAAGCGCTTGCTTGGAGCTATGCCGACCTACCACCTCACGTAGGTATTGCTCAAAATCAGAGCCCCACTTACAGGTATTTTTATAAGGTTGCTAATGTTCTTTGTACACGACTGCATTCGGGTGTGTGCATAATGACGTACGCCCCAGTCTTCACTAGCCGTTAACTTCAAGACTAAGACCGCTGTAGAATCGGATGGAGCAACCAGCGACATTCCACCGACTGTGACACCAGTAACTGCTGGCGTTCGTCTGAGCAGGGTTCGCATGAAGGGTCACGTGTTGATGTTCACTGGTTTCTGTGAGGCCTCTTTATTGCTGATCACCACCCTCTGACTTCAGGAATGCTGTGTTCTACGGTTTACACACCGTCCTTTTCCGGTGTTGTACGCGGCGTCCGAGAAGCAGCGGAGCTCCGTGGGTCTGCACCGGTCACACATCACCGGTGGCGCCTGTTAGCCTTCCGCAGCCTCACAACCGCCGGCACCAGTCCCTGGCAGGCAGTAGCACCTGTGCGGCCACTACACCAACGGGAGTAACAGTTTTCATACCAACTGTGATCCTATCTCTGTACCCAACATGAACGCATGTCAATTACACTCAGGAGTGTTTTATTAAAGGTCCACCGTGCGATTTCAGTCACCATTACTTTCTCAATTCACGTCGTGGCGAGGAGCGGCTTCTAATTCTGGCCTAAAAAAGTCCTATTCGTCCGCTGCTCTTGATTTCATTTCCCGACACCAGCTGTAATGTCTCAGAGAAACGTTGAGTTGGCGCCGATGAATCCTGAATACGTTTGTTTTCTCATCACTGTATGATGATAATTACTAGATGTGAATTCATAACTCACTGACTTATTTGTCTTTGGTTTTGTGATTAATTCATTATTTGAGCATAATTTTTAATTATATTGATCACTTATATAAATACAGACTAATATGCCTTGTGG
Source organism: Schistocerca serialis cubense (assembly GCF_023864345.2). Taxonomy (NCBI): domain Eukaryota; kingdom Metazoa; phylum Arthropoda; class Insecta; order Orthoptera; family Acrididae; genus Schistocerca; species Schistocerca serialis. The sequence goes on from NC_064638.1 coordinate 338,540,918, forward strand.
AAATCAACTTTGCCCAATCAACACCATTTCTTGTGTGGTTCCTCTGAAACATGGCATATTTCACGAGTTCTGCATGGTCCAACTGGTCAGCTGGTTGTTAAATAAACTAGCTCTCTTCTTAATTAAATTCTAGTATCTGGTATTGTGTATCGCAGTATAGTACGTTTGCCGACATTAAAGACTGTACCAAAGGTTTCAAATATTGTACCCTTAAAAGCCTGGGTTTCATCAGTGACAATGTGAATTTCATTTTGTTTTTGAGGGTAGGTACATGGAAACACGTAAGTGTTACGTACGTTCCAGAAGCAACAAAACTATGTGTGTGACAATGTTTTCAACAACATCAGTTATTACTATCTTCACTCAGGATTTTGTGATATCATCTGCCTGATGATTCAAAACGAATCACTATTAAGCGGTCTGTCACACGTTTTAGTATGACAGTACAGAAAAGAAAGTGTTCTATACCGATTTACATATTCTCCTGCATAAAACCGGCAGCGAAATTACCAAGTGAAGTTTTACTGTGATGTTGAATGTTTGTAAATGAGATAATGAGATAAGGGTCAATCGAAGAATAATTCCGTAGAAAAAATTAGCAAAACGAAAGACTTCCGTTACTTCGCAATGCTAAAGATTGTAATTATGGAGTTCCTCACAAGAATTTTCCGATCGCTTTAGAATGCCCTGTACAAGTGCTAGGACGCACAAGCTAAAACGTACTGTTTGCACAAGTGCGGGTGCCTCCTAGTGAAGGTACGGTAAAAGCTTCACAAGGTAGCCACCCAACACGGAAAGCTCTGAGATGGATCGTATGTACGCCGCTCCCGCCTTGGGATAGCATGCTTGTCACCGGCAGACGAAGAGTGACCTCCTGCCTTATCACGGAAATTTTGTTTTGTGAAAAGTTTTGTCGTGCAACAGGAAAGCCATTTCGTCTGTTGTCGGATGCGGAGCTATTGGAGGAAACTGCCGTAATTGTTTCGACCGTGGCGCCTGCGACTGCTGTTAGACATAAGAAACGTTTCTGGGAGCTGTCTTCTCCTACGTCTAATTACTATTTTTGCAGCCACGCCCTGCTCGAGGCACGCGATCCCGCGAGGGGAGGCGCCTGCTAGGCGGGGGCAGAGAACGCCTCTCCCCTTGCCGCAGGCACAGACACAGGCTGGCCGGCCGGTCTACACCAGGGAAGCCGCCGTGGCCAGCAGGGCGCAGCGTGTGGATGTGTGCAGCTGCACTGAATCTGTTTGTGTGCATGGATACAATACTTTTCATGGTGTCAGATTAGTCAATAATCACGTACACTGTATAAAATGCACTATTAAAACCTGAAAGAACTACATTAATATTTCACAACAATGTTTATTTTATGTTCTCTCTCTTAATGGGTTTTCATCTATCTAGGCTATCATCACACAACTGAGGCTACACATCAGTGAGAGCGCCCAGCAGTGCGGAAACTTTGATTTCCAAAGATATTATGCATATACAGGGTGGTCCATCTGAAGTTTCGGATGAGATTATCTCGAAAACTATATATCGGGTAAAAATAGTGGGTAAGACAACTTCATAAGCTCAAAGGCGGACATCAAATGACACTACACGTGACACCAGCTCCCGCCCCCTTGGGTGGGGTGGGGGCTACTTTTAAATCTTAAACGGAAACTCCCATTTTTTATTGCAGATCAGGATTCTCCATAAAAAAGAAATCAAGTTTTGTCTGAAACATTTTTTTAAACCATTGACAGATGGCGCTGAAATCGAGAAAAATTAAAGTTGAGGAAGAACTCCTAATTATTTAGAATGATCCGAGAAGGATGCATCAAATCGATACAAAATGTGCACCAATTTTTTCATTACGCCAAATTAAGCATTTTTTTTTTTTACAAAATATATCCTACCCGCCACAGTTTCTGATGGAGGGAGGCGGCACAGTATTAAAATCTCGTTAGGGAACTCTTCACAACTCCATTACTCATCCGACTGTGGCGCTACCGTGGCCAAACAGCGAAATATGGCTCAGTATAAAGGTCAGTGCAATGCGACTAGATGTCACTTCGCTTTCAGATAGTGAACCGTAAACATCAACTGACGAAAGTAAATTATTCTTTAGCGAAACATGGCTCACTATGCTCCTACAGAGATTGTTGATAGGGTGTTAATTTTAGGTGAATGCTATAATCATTACGCTGCAGCTGCGCAATTGTATGGGGATTGTTTCCCAAACAGACGACATCCAAGAGAAAATATTATTCGAAATTCCACTCAACGAGCTCGAAATGGATACATGTACCGTTCACCTCGTCATCGCGAATACAATGAAAATGACGCCCGTACCCTTACCGTTCTTGCATGTGTTCAACTGGATTCCGAAATGAGTAGTCGTGCGATTCAAAGACAAACTGGAATACCGAAATGAATTGCGGATTTTGAAGGCACATAAATATCATGTGTATCATATCACACTGACACAAGCATTAAAGCCGAATGATATGCAAATACGTGTGCATTTCTGCCAATGGGTGCTTCAGTCCGGAACCGCGCTGCTGCTACGGTCGCTGGTTCGAATCCTGCTTAGGGCATGGAAGTGTGTGCTGTCCTTAGGTTTAAGTAGTTCTAAGTCTAGGGGACTGACGAACTCAGATTTTAAGTCCCATACTGCTTAGACCCAACTGAACCAATATTTTTTGCCAATGGGCCTTGGAAATGATAAGAGGTGACAATGATTTTTTGGATAAGTTATGTTCATCGATGAAGCCAAAACTGTGGACAACCATTTAACCACGTAACAAGTTTTAGTGTGCCTATCTGTAATCGTATATACAAATTGTGGTTATACTTCAGTTTTTAAGCTTAGATGTCTACCATTGGTCACCGCTGGAGGCGCTGCTTACGCTCAAGTGCTCATAGCTTGCTATATAAACCCAGACATAAGGCCAATTCCTTACTGTCTCCTGCCACACTTCGGCAGACGTGACGCCACCAGCAGTCGACCAATGGGTAAAACATTATCTTTACGAAATCCACTCTTTTAAGATGGTTATCGTTAGTTCAGTCTAAGATATATATTGTAATTTTATAGTATGTTCGCCCTGAAGATGGCCCCTACGATGGACTGAAACCGGTCGGCACTAAATAAATAAAAAAAATCACGATTAAGACTCTTTTCTTAATACTGAGTTAATTTATAGCAATCGCTGTTTCTCCACAATCATGTTGTCGAAACAGGCACATTTCTGCTAAGAACTGACTTTATATCGTCGTCACCATAGTCTCACAATTATTCCTTGCTTCATCCACGTTCTCCGTCATAATTTTCTTTTGTTCTGTACTGACAGAAATATTTGATGTCTTAAGTATGCTAAGGTTGAATGACGACAACCATCCCTGTGAATAGAGCTTCTAGTGGATTAAGCGAGAGGGCTCATTAAACACGAAGAAAGACAGCTCGATATGAGTGTCACCCAAATTCGACGGACGAACGCATTGCTGCCTCCCGACGATTAGTATGAACAGCAAGAAGAAAAATGCATTGATTCAATTTTACATAGGTATAAAGGAAGATATATTACGTAATGACGTACAGAATGTTATAGACGCTAAAGACATGAGTGTAAATCCCTAAACCCTCTCTTTGACTGATCTAAACAATTTAGGCCATTTCTTTAATTTTCCGGCTTTACCAGTGATAGTACAGCAAGCATTACGAACAGAAAATACCTTTTGTTCCTTTGATCATTATAAACATAAAAACAATCTGTCTTAAGAATACTTTAATTTGCAGTATCCCGAAATCTACGCTTAACATAAAGCTTCAAATCAAGAAAATGAAATAGGCTGAAAAACTCGCGAAGTAATGAATCCTGTGAGTGTGTGCTGCGTAAATTCGATTCCAGCAGCTTTTAAGTTGAAGGGAGCTGTAGTTGTTATGGTAAACAAGTTAAAAGCAGCACAAGACGCTGACGTTATAATCTAGAATGTGTCGTCATTATATGGAACTACGGTTCAGTTTACAGTAATCAAAAGAAATAGAAGTATCGTTTAGTAATAAAGATTACAACATAACCGCTGGTATTCCTTTGTCAGTAGAAGTGAAATGCGTCTGAAGAATGGACGAGTACGCTTCAGACGGAGATAAAATAAAATTATAGTAAGGGTTTCCCAAGGGATGGGATGGTGAAGTTTGCTCTTTGTTATTGATGATTTCATACTAGCAAAGCCTCTAGGCCAGGGCTCTAACAATCGGAAAATCACGCGCGTACAGGCCGATAAGCAGAGAGTGTTTACACGATGCATCGGTCCAAATCGGCTTAATTCGCGTCAACTCGGCTTGCGTGGTGAAGTCGCCATGGTACGCTAGACGGCTAGGCGGCTTGTTCAACACTAAAATAAATAAACGCTAGATCGTTATTAAAATAACGAAACAACCTGCTGCCAAAAAGCGAAGATTTCCGAAAGTTCATTTATACTGGAGTCGGAACATTCTTATATCTCATTAGTTCCACTTATAAAGCTAAATGTCTAATCTGTAGTACAGTAATTACATATGTATAAAATCCGTCTGCTGAAAGACACTGTAGCAATTACTTTCAGAAAAGTGTAATGAAATCATAGGGGACTCCAGGGAGGAAGAATTAAGAGAGAATTCCGTTTCCACATACGAGGTTTTTACTAGTAACTTAGCATGTTTTCTTTGGTTAAAGATCCTGCGAAACGAAATGAAGTTTGTTGACATTCTCTCAAATGCATGTTCGCTTTCGTTTTTGTTTGTATTATTCCTAACACAATAATTTTTTTCTTTATTTCTGGGCGAAGGCAACTTAGTTATATAGTTACTCTATACTTAGGAAAAGCTGAGAAGCTGGTAATGGAAGGACCATTAATAAATGTCGCAGCTTGTGAAATTAATAAATCTGTTATGTTCGACGCAATATAAACAGTGAATCCTTCATACATCATAATACCAGTTTCCCGTATGGTAATACTGATTTAGGCATGCGTATTCAAATACAAAGAAACAGGCAGAATACGGCGCTCCGGTCTGCAACGCCTATATAAGACAACAAAAGTCTGGCGAAGATGTTAGATCGGTTACTGCTGCTACAATGGCAGGTTATCGAGATTTAAGTGAGTTTGAACGTGGTGTTACAGTCGGCGCTCGAGTGATGGGACAGCATCTCCGAGATAGCGATAAAGTGGGGGTTATCCCACACGACCATTTCACGAGTGTACTGTGAATATCGGGAATCCGGTAAAACATCAGATCTCCGACATCGCTACTGCCGAAAAAATGTCCTGCTAGAACGGGATCAACGACGACTGCAGAGAATTATTCAACTTGACAGGAGTGCAACCCTTCCGAAAATTGCTGCAGTTTTAATGCTGGGCCATCAACAAGTATCAGCGTGTGGACCATTCAAGGAAACATCCTCGATACAGGCTCTCGGAGACGAAGGCCCACTGGTTTACCCTTGAAGACTGCATGACACAAAGCCTTACAACTCCCCTGAGCCCGTCAACAACGACATTGGACTGCTGATGACTGCAAACGTGATGCCTGGTCGGACGAGTCTCATTTCAAATTATATCGAACGGACGGACGTGTTCAGGTATGGTGACATGCACCCATGGACCTTGCATGTTAGCAGGGCGGACTGTTCAAGCTTGTGGAGACTCTGTAATGGTGTGGAGCGTATGCAGTTGCAGTGATAGGGGACCTCTGTTGCGTCTAGATACGACTCTGACATGTGACACGTACTTAAGCATCCTTTAGGATCACTTGCATCCATTCATGTTCATTCGCATTCCGACGGACTTGGTCAATTCCAGCAGGACAATGCGACACTCTGCACGTCCAGAATTGCTACAGACTGGCTCCAGAAACACTCTTCTGAGTTTAAATACTTCCGCTGGCCATCACACTCCCCAGACATGAACATTATTGAGTATATCTGGGATGCATTGCAACGTGCTGTTCGGAAGAGATCTCCACCAACTCGTACTCTTACGGATTTATGGATAGCCCTGCAGGATTCATGGTGTCAGTTCCCTCCAACACTACATCAGAGATTGGTCGTGTCCATGCCACGTGGAGTTGCGGCACTTCTGCGTGCTCGCGGGGGCCCTACGCAATATTAAGCGGGTGTACCAGTTTCTTTGTCTCTTCAGCGTGTATCTGTGAATCAACGACATTGCCGGGAGTTTGCAGTAACATTTGGCAGTCAAAATTGAAAATTTCCTAGCGTACTCCATCGCACTTGGTGAGTCCATGGGTATTAGTGACACGGCTCAGTTAGCCATTTTTTGTGTTGTGTGGACATGTAACGGAAGAGACCCTGGATATGATTTCGGTGAACGACACTGCTACAGGGCCTGATATTTAAGAGGCTGCAGGAATGACAGCTGAAGTAATAAGATTTACTCTTGAAAAGCTGTTTTCCGTAACCACAGGTCACCATAAATGCTCGGTAAAGTAAAACGGTTTTTTGTGTACCATACAGAAAGTTTAATATGCCGAATTTATCCTCCGTTCATTGCTTTGCGCACCAAGAGGCTCTTTGTGCAAAGGCTATCCGTCTTATAAATGAAGGGATATGAATCGCTAACTAATTTATATTCATCCTCAAGGGCTCATTCATCGTCAGTTCATCGAGTTTCTAATTTCATTTGAAAAGCAGTACCCAAATATCCCTTACAATGATGAAATACGCCGGTTGAAAAGTGGAAAAATGATTTCCCGAGTTTTCCGATTACGCCAGGCCGTGGCTCAGTTTTTGGAGGACAAAGGAAATCCGGAGGCACCGTTGCATTACCCTGAAAGGGTAGCTAGTTTAGGGTCTTTAGAAGACTTTTGACTCTCCAAAGTGAATTGAACCTGAAGCTCTAAAACGAAAATAATCTCATCAACTTTATAGTCGCCAAAAAACGTTTCCAACGTAAACTTCAGCTCCACGAAAACAACCTTTAAAGGAAAAATACACATCACTTTCCTGATCGAGGTAAGCGATACATTGCCTAAATTTTACCCATAATAAGGCATTCGGATTTTTAAAATTGCTTTATTGAAAACGGTGCCATCGGTCTGTTTCAAAGGCCGCATGAGGGAGAGAATACGCTTTGAAAAACACGTCGAGGTGCTACAATCCCTTTAAAATGAATTTATCGCCAGAGTCGAGGTAATGTACCGGTATCTCATTAGCAGCAAAATAAAGTTGGTTTTGTTAAATCTACAAGCGTAAAATTACATTAAAAATAATAGGTCATAGCACCTGTTCATTGAAATATATCGCCTTTTAGTAATGGAAAGCAACTTCATACATTACATTCATTCGTGTATTAGTATTTGACTTTGTTTTTGTTTCAGGAAATTACTATTTGCAGCCAATACTTGATGTGTTTGTAAAATACTTTTCGACAGAAGTTGAAAGTTCGCCTCTTGATTTATATTTCGAACTAATCGACTTGCAAACCGCTGACCACCGGATTTACTTTACAGTACCTAAGGTTTCCTCGAAGGAAAGATTTCTAAGCAACCCAGAGCAGCAGAAAATATTATTCCTGTGTTTGGCTCCACATGTCTATCCATAATGTTTTTTTACGTTTTATCTTGTAAGTTTTAAGTAGGCTGTTTAGGTTTTTATGTTGGTAACGCAATGTGGCACTCTTTATGAAAATCACTGACTGTGCTGTGTGCAATCTGTGGCTGGTTGGCATTGTTGGAATATTCGCTATTGTAGTGTTTGGCAGTTGGATGTGAACAGTGCGTAGCGTTTTGCAGTTGGAGGTGAACCGCCAGCAGTGGTGGATGTGGGGAGATAGATAGTAGAATTTTGAGAGCGGACGATCTGGGCGTGTGTCCATCAGAAAAACGAAATTTGTAAGACTGGATGTCATGAACAAATAATGACTTTTGAACACTATTAAGGTAAATACATTGTTTGTTCTCTACCAAAATCTTTCATTTGCTAACTATGCCTATCAGTAGTTAGTGCCTTCCGTAGTTAAAATCTTTTATTTAGCTGGCAGTATTGGCGCTCGCTGTATTGCAGTAGTTCGAGTAACGAAGACTTTTGTGAGGTAAGCGATTCATGAAAGGTATAGGTTATTGTTAGTCAGGGCCATTCTTTTGTAGGGATTATTGAAAGTCGGATTGCGTTGGGCTAAAAATATAGTGTGTCAGTTTATTGATGATCAGAATAGGTAAAGAGCACGTTCAGTTTTGCTCAGCTGTTTGAAAATCAAATAATGTAAGAGGTTTACCAGCACAGTAATTTATAAATTTTTCTAAGGGAATGATTGATATAGCGTCCCTGTCAGGATACCTCACTGGAATCTTCTGATTTTTTCTTGTAGTTTATGTAATTAGTGTAGCTATTGTTTATTGCTAGCGCTTAACTGTAAAGAGAATTTCCTTGGTAGTTGTAGTTTTTCTTTGTTGTACAGTAGAACAGTTTTCGCATGTATGTAGATTTGCACCAAATATTTCGCAGCTGAGCTTGTAATTAACTAGATATTAATTTCAGTTCTATGTTAATGTGTTTTTTTTGTTTTTGCTCTTCAAAATGTGCTTTTCTTGTTATTGTGTGAAATACGTGATAATTATGGCGTGTGAAAAACGTAACACTAGGCTCCAAAGTAAATTGAGAAATTATAGTGACGACGAGCGTAGCTTATCAGCACCACTGTGAAATGGATTAACAGACATTTAAAGTAGTAATTTGGTAGTTGTGCATAGGGAAATGGAGTGGGCGGCAAACAATGATGTGGACAGTGAAACAATTAGTGAACAGGGAAGTATTATCGATCGATCGGTCGGCAACAGCTCGCCTCAGGATTTCGAAATGACGGGACAAAATTTTGCAAATACTGTAGATTCAGGTTTTGCGTCCTCACCTTTTTCTCAATTAAGTGAAGACACATCTTCTGCTTTTCTAACTGCGAATGTTGCCGGTGCAAATGCACTGCCGAAAAGCATAGAGGAACAGATTCCAGACACTAATGCATTATTATTGCAATTAATGCAACAAATCAAACAAAATCAGAGAAAAACACAGCAACAGTTTCAAAAGTTAGACACCACGCTTGAACAAACAGGTGAAGGTTTAACTGCTGAGTTACTTAAAATCGAATCGAAATGTCAAAAAGTCTGTAATGACGTAAAAACACAAATTTGTGAGCGTTTCCAACCTATTTTTTCGCGTCATGAAGATGCATTACAGAATCACGAAGCAGCCATGAAAGAACTGCAAACTATTGTTCATGAAAAGCACCACACCTTGCAAGCTAAAATTGACTCAGTTGCATCTACCGATTCGGTTACTCAACTTGCAAAAACTCAGGAAAACTTAAAGGACACAGTAGATACGCTTTCAACACAAATGGACTCTCTGAAACTTTGTTCAGAAAAACACACTGAGGAAATCAGTTCATTATTGGAAAAAGTAGCCGATCTTTCGGATCAGATCACTAACTTATCTACAAATGTAGATGATGATCTGAATGACACAAGGCCGCACAGAAGAGTATGATCAAATTACGAACTTAAAACAAAATCAAAATCAAATTAATACGCTACACAAAAGAGAAATCTGTGAAGTACAAGATCAGTTGGCACAAGTAATACAAGAATTACATATTTCAGAGGACACTCGCTCTCCAACACGGGAAGAGGAACTCAGAAACACGGAAAAGCCACAAAATAATAACACAGGGCATTTCGGAAATTATGAAAGAAATTGGCAAGATGCACCGAATTTTGAGATGGAACCGCACACACGACTTAACAACGACCTATATGCGACTCGCCGACACGATGACTTTGACTATAAGCTGTTTATTACTACAAGTAAATTCAAAACATTCAAGAATTCTGGCAACGATATTCGTCCACAAGCATGGCTTCATCAATCCTCTCATTTTTTCCTTCCTAGTGGTCACTGGAGCACAGATTAGAATCAGAGAATGAACCTGCTGTAACAATGCGATCGGTCATTCATGATTGTCACAGTGAAGGAGAATTTTATCATGCCTTCCCCTCAGCATATTGGTCTCAAGCTATTCAAGACCGAGTAAAACATAACATCATAATGACAAAACACTTTGAACAATCCGAATTTTCCAGTCTTGTCAAATATTTTGAAGACATGTTGCACAAGAATCAGTACCTGTCAAGCCCATACAGCCCCTCAGAACGCATCCGCATTTGCTTAATCAAATTGCCTGAACATTTAAGACATATTATTTTGACAGGACGTTGCAAAGACGACATCGAAGCTTTTCAGGGACTGTTACAAGAATTTGACAATCGCGGGACGCGAAAACAGGAACACAACAATTACAGGTCACATCTCTCACAATTCCAGAAATAATAACTGGACACGACGAAGCTAGTCTTACAACGCAAATCGTGACCAAAACAGACACCTCCCATATGAAAATCGTTGGCAGTGTAGTAATAATTACAGGGAATATCACCTATCCGCGGTAATGACTAAGACAGAGACAATCAGAGAAACAGACAATACGCGAACCAAAATAATTATTATCAAGGGAGACAGAATAACTTCAGACACATCAGTTCAGCGTGCAGTTACGATTCAGGGAGAAATTCTCCACCACTTGACCGACAAGAAAGAAATTACGGAAACTACCGGCAAGACGACAGACGATATAATCTTAGCAACAGACCAGAATTTAAACAAAATTGGCGTGGTTCAAACAGGGCAGAGGTCACTCGTCAAGGTGAATTCGTAGAAGTTAGATCTCCAAATCCCAGTAACGACACGCGACAACAAAGGTAACAGTAATGACCTACACCACAGGCGGCCACTTGCGCCGACTGGGCTTGAGAAAAATAACATAGTCGCTAATCCTGAGAAAAATTTGAGCATTCTTTACCAATGTATACCACACGATAATTGCGTTGTAGTTGAAACTCTGCGTACTAGGAAGAGTAAAGGATTGCACGACATTTCACATGTAAAACCGTTTATTGAGAGATAATCTGCTTTTTAACTTAAGTCTTTGCTATAAAATTTTTCACCTCACGTTACTAGTATGCTTTGTCACACATAGAAATTGTTAACATGCAACAATGTTTTGAAGTTAACTATCCAGACAAGAACCTAGGGAACATATTTAGACAGTAATTACGAATACATTGTTATAGTGAACAGACGACTTTTGTGTGTGTACATTCTTGCTTGTCAGTTTCACGATTACATAACGACTATAAGGGTTACATACTTAGAACATATACCGGTACTGCAAATGAGATTTTAATGCAACATTTTGGTTTACTTGAAAATACAGTCTGGATTTAAAGTACTATCTGAGAGATACCAGATGACACAGTGGTTAATTTACTTGACAACTACACGATTATATCACGACGCTACTACTGAGTGACGCAATTTATATTATTGCTTTTGCGCTGTTATGTTTTATAACTGCACAGTTTTTCTGAATTCATCTGGAAAGTAAAGCATGTTTTAGCAGTCACTTTTGTGGTATAGCTACAATGAGACATCCTTTTCCGTAGCACAACAATACATTACAGTATAGTACTTTCTTGATCACAGTAATTTATGTAATAACTACGATATCTATACGCATAGTATTTCACTTTTCTTTATTATGAGGTAAGTACATTGACTTCTACAGAACTTTGCTTACGGACGACGATAATTACGACACCTGATACATTTTTTACCCTTAAGTAATGTCAGAGATTATCTTACGACAAGATGCACAGTTTAACGCTACAGACAAGCATTTGGGTGATTAATTTTGTACTTGAAACATTTATTTTATAGATTTTTGAATTACAAAGATACAAAGGTTTTCTGTGATACATTTCATTCCATTGCTGTAATCTGTAACACCTGAGGGTATAATTACATTAATCCTCAGATGGTACACGCCTACTTTGTGTACTAAGCTTGTGGCAAGCGCTAGGAGCCCTAGCTAATATGGTATTTGCTTATACAATTTTTTACATTGGTACCATATTTATCTAACACAGAAATACACAGCTATCTGATTATTTGACTGGGAGAGACAAACATTTTTGTTTACTACATCAGTGACACATGTTTACGCAATAACACAGTTAGTTAACTTCACACTTACGAAATTGTATTTTGTATGTTCTTTGTGAACTGTTCATATATTTTCGGAACCATTGTGATACTATGATAGCTTTGAATGTTGTATTTGGTAAGGGATCATGATTTTTGAAGTACGTTTAAGGTAGATGACTGTATTGAAGGTTTTGAAATTATTGAAAGAATCTGTGACGATTTTGAGATGTGATTGATCTGTTATGGTATTATTATGATGACGATGTGTATTGTGCTGTTGAGGTATGTTTATGATCAATAAGCTGATGCTATATGAGGAATGTGATTACGTGTTTATATGCATATGAATAATGAATAGAAGTTAGGGACTCTGGTTTGTGAAAAAGGATGTTGGAAACCAAGAACTGTGCTTTAAGAGTTGTGACATATATGTCCATGCGTGAATGTATGACAACACTGCTCTTCATGAGATTTCGTTTCTACGCATGTCTACTGTAATTTTTCGACCTGTGAATTTTTTTTATACGCGACTGTCACTGTAGCAGAAACTGCTAAGTGACCTTGACGTAATGCACTGTAGGCGCCCAGCTATGCGACTGTTGCCTGAAAAAAAAAAAAAGAAAACACAAAGCTGTGCTGTTCAGAGGCACAACAAAAAAGAGGAGAGGCCATTAACCTCGCTATTGACATTTCTTTGTAGAAAGCATCGCAAATACGACACACTCATACTTGAAAACATATGATTACTCTTTGCAGCTCGTAATTTCTGACATTTACTGAAATGCCTAATGAAATGATGAGAAACATTTTACTTCTATTGTCTTGCTAGTTGAGAGATTTTTTACTGCCTTATGAAATTTCATGTGGCTAGTGAATGGCGTTTCACACCTTGATTTATGTATATATTTGCTCATTTTGTTTAATATCTAGTTTCTAGCTGCACTACAGCATTGGTTAAAATAAAATTTAATAGATGTACTAATAGAAATGTTTTCTGTCTACAGACCCAGTATATGATATTTTTATGATTTACTTTCTTAAAAAAGGGAGCACAAATAGACATTTCCCTTCACAGGAACTGTGTAAATAATTTTTTCAACGATTTGGTAACTTTTTTTGCAGAGTAAGTTTTTGTGATGCATTACTCTAGTGTTAAGATCTGACATAGGTATTAGACATTTCCTATCCTTACTGTAATATTTTTGCAGCTTGAGCTTCGTCATGTTTAGGTATAAGTTATTGCATTTGCTGCTGCTGTTTGTCAGGCACTGTCCTACTGAATTCTACCTTGTGTTAAGCCAGTTTTACTACAGATTGTTGCTGCTCATTGGCTCACACTAGCTGTAATGTTGCATTAGCTTTGCTAATTTAGATGTGCAGCTGCTTGCTTTGCCAATTTAGATATAGTGCTGCTTTCTTTGCCAACTAGCATTTTTTGTCATTGCTGTTTGTGTTAATTGTTTTGTGCTGCTGCATTGCCTCATCCCTTAGTTTATAAATCTGAGCTCAGTAGATTTAAGTTCGCTTAAGATGGGGTAGGCTGTATAAGAGTATGAGCTGTGATGAGTTGGAAGAAATGCATTGAGAAGTTATATGAAAAAGATTTGGGCCATAATGGGTGGTGTACAATGAAAAATAATTATTTTGAAAGAGGATATGAACAAAACAGTAGGGTTTAGGGACAACAGGTATATATAGGACTTTCGGGAATAATGATGAACTAAGGGAGGTTTCCAAGAAGTAAAGAAAGTTTTGTTTGCAAATCAAATACAATAATACTGCAGTAAAACAAACCCTGTCCTTTCCTTTTGTGTTATCCCGCTATGTGTTTGTGTACTGTTGTGTATCTGTGTTCTTTCTGTCTTTATGTGTTTATCTGATAAGGGTTATGCTGTAGAATTTTGCTAATAATATGTTATTTTCTGTGTAAAGATGTTTAGACATTATTTATTCTGTTCTGTTTTAATGCTCACATGTGAAATTAATGTTTCGAAAACTATTCTCATAATTTTATTTATTTACTTATGTCATAATTCCTGTAACACTTATGTATATGTTTATTTTTATTCTTTTGTAAAGCCTGTATTACTACAAATTTTATCTGTATTTTTATGTTCTTTAATGATGTTTTTTGTACTTTTATAATTGTATTCTCATGCTATAAAATTGTAATTGATACCGGTTCATCAAATTAAGTAACTTATAAGCATTCATTTCAGTGCACACATTTCTGTTGGTGATAGTATATGCACAGTATGTGAGAAGTTAAGAAAAAGGGACTGTTAGCGTTTGCACGTGTGTTGATAATTCAGCAAGGGACTGGTTAACAGCTTTGCTGGTTTTAAGGACAATTCCAAATCATCTCTACAAGGATACAGTGGGTCTGCACCTTTGATGGCCCACCAATACCACAATCTCTATCAGGACTATAGTGGGTCTGCTCTGTGATGACCTGCCTACCTATATCCTTCAAAACTTCGACTGACTCTGCTGTGGGTTTGTCTGTTGCGGCCCATTACCTGTCTGCATGTCAAGAGTCAGCATTGTCTTTCCGTTGGAAGGACAAGACTGCACAGAAACCCACTACTTCCATGTGCATTTTCTTTTACAGATCAGACTCTGTGCAGCGTAATTACTACTGTGATGAATGATCAGGACTGTCTTTATGGACTGTGAGAAAATTTTTGCTTTTGGTCAACATTGTATCGATAAGTGTGTGAATTTGATATATTTGTTAGCGTTAATATAATTTTTTTAACAAATATGTATTTGCCAGTGCCTAAAACAATTGTAAAATTTTTTGTGGGGACCATGGTGGCTATGTAAGTAGGCTGTTTAGGTTTTTATGTAGGTAACGCCATGTAGCGCTCTGTATGAAAATCACTGACTGTGCTGTGTGCAATCTGTGGCTGGTTGGAATTGTTTGTAATATTCGCTATTGTAGTGTTGGGCAGCTGGATGTGAACAGTGCGTAGCGTTGTGCAGTTGGAGGTGAGCCGCCAGCAGTGGTGTATGAGGGGAGAGAGATGGTAGAATTTTGAGAGCGGACGATCTGGACATGTGTCCATCAGAAAAACGAAATTTGTAAGACTGGATGTCATGAACTGACATATATATTATGACTTTTGAACACTATTAAGGTAAATACATTTCATTTGCTAACTATGCCTGTCAGTAGTTAGTGCTTTCAGTAGTTAGAATCTTTTATTTAGCTGGCAGTATTGGCGCTCGCTGTATTGCAGTACTTCGAGTAACGAAGACTTTTGTGAAGTAAGTGATTAATGAAAGGTTTAGGTTATTGTTAGTCAGGACCATTCTTTTGTAGGGATTATTGAAAGTCGGATTGCGTTGCGCTAAAAATATTATGTGTCAGTTTCTTGATGATCAGAATAAGTAAAGAGAGACATGTCTGATTACGTTCAGTTGTGCTCAGCTGTTTGAAAATCAAATAACGTAAGAGGTTTACCAACACAGTAATTTAAAAATTTTTCTAAGGGGATGTTTCAAAGTATTTTGATTGTAATTTTGAAAGTGGTCTAAGAATTGCTGTCAGCCGATCTCTTGTTCCAGAGCTTAGTAGCGTAATTGAAAAAAAAAGGAGAAGAGATAATTTTCTGTCGAAACCGAATTAAATTTTATTGTTATTATTTTTATGATTACTATTATTATTTTAATTTCTTTTGCACCGAGAATCTCGTTGCACCAAACTAAGCTCTCCGACGACTGCACGTAAACATTTGGCGGTACGAAGAAAAGAGAAGTGAATTTTGTAAAAGGTCAAGAGAGCGGTCGAGACAGGCGGATCGAGAGAGACAAGCATAAAGAAAGAGAGAGACAACGCTATTGCTCGAAATCTGGAGTTGACGCTTGCACCGTCGTCAACATTGCGACACCTTCTGCAGTCTGGGTTACACCTTGCGCTGGTGTACACACCCTAAGAGGCTGTGCTTTCGGCTGTCAGAATCTTAAAATCAAGAACCCTTATGCACAACAGTTTCAGGAAGGTTTTGATATTACTGGTGGCTGAGATAGGAAAGGAAAATATCTTTGTGGTTCTGTCACTCTGATCTATTTAGCAGACGGAATCTGGTTTAAAAATGGGAAGTCATAAGCATAAACTCTCGACTAAAATCAGCATAAGCCGATCGTTTATAAGTCAGTGTTTCTCAACGTCATTTTTGCGGGCTTTGTGCTCAGGTGGAGAAAAGAGAGGTTTCTCTACTGAGTGATACATTTTGACACTTATAAAAACATGTGCTTCACCTCCGGCAAAGCCGACCGTCGTTTGCAGTCACATTTACACGTGAAGTCTCCCTCTGCCAACTAGTTTGAAGTCGGTTTGGATTAGACCGCGACTGCAGATGTCGCAGCAAATAAAACGTCTGAATGTTACTTAGATGCGAGATTTTGTTTTTGTATCGTTACTGAAAAATAAATTACAAAAACTTTTTGCGAAAAGATGGCTCCTTTGATGCTACTGTGTTCTCTGTTTCTTTCACTACTATCCACATTCGTTCAAGGTTATGGAATAAGACAGTCAATGACCACAATCATTTTTCTAGTGTCCGCTATCCTTCAATAATATCCAAATGATGTATGCAGTTTTCTTGTGACTGCAAAAATATGGTGAGCAGTATATAGAAATGCCATGATAAGGGTAGAACACCAGACATTGAAGTTTATTTGTTGATCATCTTTATGTCAACTGGGCAGTTACTAATAAGCTTATCTTTCTAACAAGGTTTGGCGCTTTGTCTTGTCATTTTAAATAATCGTATATGTGAGTAGTGGCTCCAAAATGTTATCGTATTATTATCTTTAATCGCGTTAATAAAAGTCAGAGTTTGGATCAAATAGGTGTTGCTGTAAAGGTTTACAGTCGACTGCCAGCATTTCTAGTTGTGGGTGTCAGTGTATGGAAATTTTAGTTAAGTAGTAGTCTTATGTTTGCCACACTTATTTCAGAAATTACAAGGTGGAACCACTACGGCCCTTTCAAAACTATTCCTCGAAATTTGAAAGTGATCCAAAGCAACAGAGTGTCCTTACGCTTTTTCAGCCCTCCTGTTACATGTCCTCATATGGCGCGACATTGACACATGCATCACATGCATAAATAAACCGACAAAGGCTCGTTCTAAGACCACCTAGTACGGTACCGCCCTCGATGTCATGCACCCATCTTTATTGAGCATTTTAAACATATAACTGTACAAAGACATTTCGTAATGTTGTCCTAGGTGCCAGCAGACTGCAGTCCGAAGGTGTGCGATCACATTCATTAGAGATAGGGACCCAAGATGTCCTTATAGAAGGGCTGAAACGTCCGGGTTGTGTCACCTTCTCAAGCCATACTTGTGGCTGGTTGCTGTTTTGATTTTAAACCTTATAAATGTTCTATAGGTTTCTTTGCTATCGTGGTATAATATGAAACATGAGCGATGCAGCCCAGGTGCAGAGACAGCTAGCATCTTCTTCGTGGTTGATGGAATTCACTAAGTTACCATGAACTGTAAACACACGCCCTACACACTGTGCCAGAGGAATCATTGCGCAAGTACAGTCGTTATACCGATAATCTTGCAGAGAGAGAGGCGAATTGCTTCAAAAAGTGTTTTGCATTGACCCGGTTCCCAAAACTACTGAAGATAGTCGTTGACTGTGGATATTGTATTGCAGACACAGTCCCTTTGACTGTTAAGAGATGTCACTAAAGCCGCCCAAAGATGTAAACAAGCATGCCTGAGCAGCACCTATTAGACGGAGGGGTCCACCAGCAGATCAGTTCAAGTCGTTCCACCAGGAAAGAGGTACATGGCTTGCGTTGTCTGTAGTTCAATCATGCCTAGTCGGTCAGAACCGCGGTTCGATCGCGTCAGCATTGTTGCTTTTTACCAGGAAGGGCCCTCAACAGGGAAAATGTCCAGGCGTCTCGGAGTGAACCGAAGTGATGCTGTTTGGACATGAAGGAGATACGGAGATACAGGAACTTTCGATGACATGCCTCGCTCTGGCCGCCCAAGGGCCACTACTGCAATGGATGACCGCTACCTACGGATTATGGCTCGGAGGAACTATGACAGCAACGCCACCATGTTGAATAATGCTTTTCGTGCAGCCACAGGACGTCGCGTTACGATTCGAACTGTGCGCAATATGCTGCATGATGCGCAACTTCACTCCCGATGTCTATGGCGGCGTGGTCTATCTTTGCAACCACGACACCATGCAGCGCGGTACAGATGGGCCCAGCAACATGCCGAATTGGCCTCTCAGGATTGGCATCACGTTCTTTTCACCGAAGAGTGGCGCATATGCCTTCAACTACACAATCGTCGGAGACGTGTTTGGAGGCAACGGGCTCAGGCTGGACGCCTTAGACACACTGTCCAGCGAGTGCAGCAAAATGGAGGTTCCCTGCTGTTTTGGGGTACCATTATGTGGGGCCGACGTACGCCGCTGGTGATCATGGAAGGCGCCATAATGTCTGTACGATACCTGAGTGCCATCTTCGTACCGATAGTGCAACCATGTCAGCAGCATATTGGTGAGGCATTCGTCTTCGTGGACGACAATTCGCGACCCCATCGTGCACATCTTGTGAATTACTTCCTTCAGGATAACGAAATCGCTCAACTAGACTGGCCAGCATGTTCTCCATACATGAACCCTATAAAGCATGCCTGGGATAAATCGAAAATGGCTGCTTATGGACGACGTGACGCACCGATCACTCTGATCGATCTACGCCGAATAGCCGTCGAGGAGTAGGACAATCTACGCCTACAGTGCCTTGATGCACTTGTGGATAGTATACCAGCACGAATACAGGAATGCATCAATGCAAGCGGACGTGCTACTGGGTATTAGAGGTACCGGTGTGTACAGCAATGTGGACCACTACCTCTGATGTTCTCGCTGTGTGCTTGTACGACATGCAATGTGTGGTTTTCATGAGCAATAAAAAGGGCGGAAATGATATTTATGTTGATCTCTACTCCAATTTTCTGTGCAGGTTCCGGAACTCTCGGAACCGAGGTGAGCCGGCCGTTGTGGCCGAGTGGTTCTAGGTGCATCAGTCTGAAACCGCGAGACCGCTACGGTCGCAGGTTCGAATTCTGCCTCGGGCATGGATGTGTGTGATGTCCTTAGGTTAGTTAGGTTTAAGTAGGTCTAAGTTATAGGGGACTGATGACCTCAGATGTTAAGTCCCATAGTGCTCAGAGCCATTTGAACCATTTGAACCGAGGTGATACAAAACCCTTCTTGCTGTGTGTATTACAATGGCAATTGTCATACTGCGCGAGACAACAGCAGCTGGCTTATGGCCTGGAGGCCACGGGATTTTAAGCGTGCAGTAAGTGTCTGCTGCAGTTGTGTCACATATTTACGGCAGAGTATTGCAGCTCTTCGGCAGCAGACTGGTCGCTGACCGCTATTGAGGTCGATATGCTACGGCACTAAATTCCCCCCCCCCCCCCCCCCCACACACTAATTGGTACGTAGGGCGTTGACGTTGGCGATGGGGACATGGGGAGACCATGTACTCGAGGGATGACACCGAGCACCATGGTTTTTAGTTTAGATTGTTCCAGCCGGTCTGCCGTCTCCAGACCGTGAACAGGCACGGCTCTGGTGCGGTATAATGCGAGCATAGTCTCGGACGTTGTGAATTCTCGACTTTCCTGAGCATCTGCAGCTGCAACAACGACTCTACAGGCTCATGAAACATGTTTTAAATATAAAAAGAAAAAAAGAAATTGTTGCATTGGAAAGGCGAGACAACAATTCTAATGTCACAGATTACAGTCCAGCTAAGTATAGCTTCTAAATACATTTTCCCGGAATTCCTTGGCCGAAGAAGATGAAATAAATATTCTAGAAATCTAATCGAATCGAAACAACCGCCAGCATTAGTAACTTATAAGTAGATATCCTTGGTGCAGCGAGGTGCAGGCAGGTTCTGTGGTGCAGATTGTGTACCATTGATGTTCCTTTCAGACTATACTGATATAATAACTCCATACTTAGTAATCATCTATAACCGCTCGCTCGTCGAGAGATACATAGCTAAGGACTGGACAAATGCACAAGCCACAACAGTACCAAAGAAAGGAACCAGAAGTAATCGCAGGGCAATATCGCTAACGGCGATTTGCAGTAGGACTTTCGAATACATACTGTGATTGAAAATTATGAATTACGTCGATGAAAATGTTTTACTGACAGACATCCACATCGGATTAAGAAAATATTGTTCTTGCGAAACACAACTAGCTCTTCGTTCTCACCAAGTTATAACTGCTATAGACAGAGGATATCAAATTGATTCCATATTTTTAGATTTCCAGAACGTTTTTGACACCGCTACTCACAAGCGACTTCTAATCACAATGTGTGCCTATGGAGCAGCGTCTCACTTGTGCGACTGGATTCGTCATTTCCTGTCAGAAAGCTTACAGTGCGTAATAATCGCCGAAAAATCGCCGTGTAAAACAGAAGTGACATGCAAGGAAGTGTTATAGACCCACAGCTGTTCTTGATGTTAATTATGAACTGCAGAGTCATCGTGTGCCAACGGCCTTGCCGCAGTGGTAAGACCGGTTCCCGTCAGATCACCGAAGTTCGTCGCTGTCGGGCTGGGCTAGCACTTGAATGGGTGACCAACCGGTCTGTCGAGCGCTGTTGGCAAGAGGGGTGCACTCAACCCTTGTGAGGCAAACTGAGGAGCTACTTGATTGAGAAGCAGTGGCTCCGGTCTCGGAAACTGACATGCGGCCGGGAGAGCGGTGTGCTGACCACATGCCCCTCTATACCGCATCCAGTGACGCCTACGAGTGAGGATGACGCGGTGGCCGGTCGGTACCGTTGGGCCTTCATAGCCTGTTCGGGAGGAGTTTAGAGTTTAGTTTTAGAGTAATCAAGTAGATGTAGTTACTGGGGACTAATTGTTGGGAAATGCAAAATTGGAACAGATCCAAGAAATAATTGAGGATGTTGGGTGTAACTGCTGCCTCGAGAGGATGCACTTAATGCATATAATACCATATCTACCGGCCGCAGTCTTTATGAAACCTTAAACCAAAAATGTAAACTTCTTCCAGGATGGGCTCTGCCAGCTTCTTCTCTCTGAGGGATTTTTCGTGTTCTGAGATTTACGACGCGTTATCTGAAAGGCATAGGGTGCGGGTGTTCATCAGCGTAACCAAGCAACGCGGAGGAGGGTTGAACTTATGACGCAGACCTCAGCAGCCTGGCATCGCGACGGACCGTAAGGCCTGCGGAGGCAACCGCGTGCGTGCGCACCCCATTTAAACGCGGGTGAGTGGGTGGCGCAGGGGTAGGGGTAGAGGTAGGGGTAGGGGTAGGGGGAGATTGCCGTGGAGCGCATCAACAGGCGCCGGAGGCCTGTAATTGTTGCGTCAAGGCCACGCGCGCCGCCGCCGCCGCTGTTGCGTGAGGGGCGTCTGTGGCCGCCGCCGCCGCTGCCGCTGCTGCCGCTGCGGCCGGGCCAGCGCCGACGTCGCAGCTCGTAATAAAAAAGCAATTTACTAAAGCGGGCGCCGAATCGATGTGCGCCGTACCAGCCGCGGGTGTATTTCATGTGTTCCCCGCCCCGCCGGCGCCTTAATTTATAGTGCAGGAATCGTATACTCGGCTTTCCCCGTACCATGCGTCTGCATTTGCCGGCCGCGTCGATATTCGTGTCTCGACGCCGGTCGCCACCCTGCCCCTTCCCTCCCCTCCCCCCCCTTCTCGGAATTGTTCTATTTTTGAGACAGTGTCCCCCCGTCCTCCGCAGGCCACGGGCTGTGGCCGCCCACAGTTGATTTCTTACCACATTCCGTGGTTTTCATCTTCTCTTCCCCAGTCTGTCGCTTCTCTGCTTGCAATCAATATCGGTTTGCATAGGGAAATAGATAGGAAATAATTTTGAGGCTTAGAGATTTATTTCGGAAGCCGATTACTCCGATCTCGGCAATGAAATGCGCTCTTAAATCTTCAACCAGGGCGGCCCCCTCGTGCATCCATGAATAACGCAAGAGCGGAATTTCTGCAACGCTGTGTGGACATCCTGTTTTGTAGTCATCGACATGAAACATGATTACGCATAACCTCAGCAGAACCCAAACATCATGTACTTCATCCGCACTCATGCCAAAAGAGTGTCTTCTCTTGGTTTATAAAGGCGACGTGGTGCCAACATTGATAGGACACAACGGTCCAAGCATTTAAACGTTTTTATTTGGTTTCGTACGAATCGATAACTTCAACAGCTACATTCACAGCAGCTCTGTTACAGAGCTGAAGTAGGACTTTCTCAGCCTTAAAGTTTTGGCACCGACGCTGTGGTAAGTCTAATGTCACAGAATCTTGGCTCATGGTACATCAATAGGGCTCGCCTGGAGAACAGGGGAAATTCCATTTTAGCGCTACTCTGGGTCGGGTCGTAGCCTGTGGGATACGTAGCAGAGCCTGCAGCAACTGGCAGGTAACTCGGCATGAAGTCAGGAAGCCCAGACCGCGCCAGGGTGAATCCTACAAGGAGGGCAAATGGAAGTGGCCCCTTACGAGTGGATATGGTTGGTCATGAATGTACACATATAATCACACAACAGTTTTGTGAGTAGCTGCTCAATGAAAAAATACAGTAATGAATGACTTGGACATGGATCCGTTCTTTTTCACCTGAGTGGTTATGTCAACACACAGAATCACAGGTTCTGAGCAGCAGTGAATCCGCATAACTTCCACAAAACACCACTGTTGATCAGACAATGGCTATGGTGTGTAGTGCCTGCAGGCAACATTATTGGCCAGCCGCGGTAGCCGAGCGGTTCCTTGGTTCTTCAGTCCAGAACCGCGCGACTGCCACGGTCGCAGGTTAGAATCCTGCCTCGGGCATGGATGTGTGTGATGTCCTTAGGTTAGTTAGGTTTAAGTAGTTCTAAGTTCTAGGGACTGATGACCTCAGATATTAAGTCCCATAGAGCTCAGAGCCATTTGAACCATTTTTGAACCACATTATTGGTCCTATCTTCATTCCTCGGATGCTGACTAGGGCGCGTTACATTGCCAATATTTTGAAACCATTTTTGACAGCAGCAGCGGAGGAGGAAGAGACCCACAGATACTTCCAACAGAATAGAGCAACTACCCATACAGCCGGCGAACCTCGGACAATATTTACAAAATTTTCACCCCTGACAGAGTTGTCGGTATGGTGGCGGCCTTAGCTGACCACCGAGGCCACCTGATCTGTCAGTGTCCAATTACTTTTGTGTGTTTCGTACTGCAATGGACCATTTCGTAGGAGACTGCAGCAGTTCTGTCAGTCTAGCTTCAGTCCGCCTTTAGCATTCATCTCTTAGCACTTTTGAGGCGTGGCAAGACCTCAAAAGTGCTAAGAGATGAATGGTGATCACTTTCAACATATTCTGTAATCAGGTTTCTTTCCTCTGCTGTGTTTCTTTCTGTCGTGGAGCTCTGTTCCCTTGGCAACTTTTATTTGCCCCACCCTGTACACGGAATCCCTCTGTAATCTTTGAAATCTACAGTAATCTTGGAAATCCGGAAGGTTACAGAGATATCCGGGACTGTAGGCTATGGATGTCGGTTCGTGGGTCCCATTTTTTCATTAAGCGTCTGACATTTGTACTAGGACCATAGGATTTGTGTGAGTTTTGTTGGAGACAAATTTCTTTCTAGGTCTATTTGTTTTAAGAGAACTATCCAAAGCTGCAAGAAGCACTAGCTAAATAGAATTCATTATTTTTTTATTAGAATATCACAGTTGGGTTCCAGAAAGGTTGCTCGACTGATAATGAATTTTATACATTGACCTATTGAATAGTACAAGCTTTAAAAAGTAATATATAGTCAACCGGAATTCGTTGTGATCTCTCCGAGACCTTCGACTGTGTAGATACGAATGCGATATTCTCTTAGAAAAACTCAAAATTTATGAAAATGATGGCTTTTTACAAAGCTGGTTTGAATCATACTTGACAAATAGAATGCTAAAGATTATGCTGACTAATTCAGACAGTGTCGAAAAGGTAGAAAATTTTAGAGACTGTGGTAAAATCAAAAAGAGAATCCCGCTCCTATTCCTTATGTATATGAAAGACCTTCCACTTAACATTCAACAAGTAAAATTGGTACTTTTTATGTACGATACTAGTGTTACAATAAATGCTATTAGAGAGAAAGCAACAAAAAAGTTAGTAAATGATATTTTCCTAAGAATTATTAACCATTTCTCTGGAAATGGACTTTCTCAGAATTTTGAAAAACACACTACATTCAGTTCTTACAACAAATAGAGTCTTATAAACAACTGATGTAGCATGTTGGCAGGAGTGAGTATGTAGGGTACAAAGCTTCAAATTTTATGGTGCACATATTGATGAAAACTTGAACTGAAAGAATCGCGTTGCTGAGCTCCTCAAACAATTAAATTCAGATACTTTCGTTCTTTGTATAACTGCTAATCTTGGAAACAAACGTGTCAATGTCCTGTCGTATTTTGCATATTTCCACTTAATAATACTATACAGAATAATTTTATTATAAAAGAAGTATTGATTGCACAAAAGCGAGCAGGAAGACTAATATGGGATACCCACCCATGGACTGCATGTATGTACCTTCTCAAGAAGTTAATCATTTTAAATGTGCCGTCATTTTCGATAATGAAAGTCATTGAGAATAGCACTTATGTATCTACCTACGACACTGATAGAGGTCACTTGCTTCATTATAAATATATGCCCAAGTGATGATGAATGTTATTATCTTTACGTAAAGGAAAGTACTATCTTAACAATCTTCAAATCGTGAACTACACCCTTAATTTTTTATATGTCAAATTAGTGAATTTACTCATGGCACTTTTGTTTGCAGTCACCTTCAGAACTCAAATTACTAATCAAATTAATTAATTCAATAATACTGTATCTTCAACTGCTGGTATAACCATGTATTATCACAAAAGAAAGTAACAACAGTGAATAGTTGTGGGAGTATGAGTGAGAACAGTAGAGTATTTGAATTTATAAAAGGAATGAGAATTTTTTATTAATGCTTTTGTACTTACAACTATCTGACAAGTCCTCAAAAAAAATTACAAACCAAATCAGATAGAGGAATGGTGCTTCGTTGGAAATGCATTTATTGGGATCGAAGCTATATAAACTCTATCCTAAATTAATCCCTCTTACAACGCAATCTGACTTTGTTCACATGAATCCACTGTGAGGCCCAGTTCTTTTCAAATGCAATCGACTACGACCAAGTGCACCGCAAACTACGGTTCACGCAGAACGAAGAGCTGTGAATATCATTTAACAACGCTACGCCGGTGCAGCAATACTTTACCCTTCCACCTTAATTCAGACGGCAGCAGAAAATGGCACGCTGTGGGCGACGAGCGGCTCCATGAGGCAGCCGTAATGTTCTGACGCGTCCACGAAAACTTGCAAATTACGTGGACTATCGTTCTGCTTATTAGAATGCGGGAAACTTCCCTATCAAAGCCCTGAAAAGATTAAATATCTCCCTAAATGAGGGACTGTGGTCCCATCTAGGTAACTTTTTGCCGAAACATGGCCATGCTTACCGTGTGAGGCGTATCCGTTCGCTGGTCTGGACAAACCAATTCGAGTCACAAGGACGACGGCACATGCGGGAATTGTCAAACGTCAGATGACCGACTCAGGACGGACAAGTTCACTCTTGTGGCAGCGATATGTCCGAGAAGGTCTGCAGGGTCCACTGCCAGTACAGATGGAAAGTGCCTCGGGTTCTCAGACGACCACAAGCTACAGACCACAAGTCTCACACAATAGGGAAAATCCTGAAGTTCTCCAACAGAGAAGGACCTGAAGACGAAGAAGCAAAGAATCACAAACACTTTCTACTAAGCCTCGACGCAGGAGCTGAATTATCAGGGAAAACCCGCCTCCACATTGTACAAACCAATCGAACTATCCTCCACTCATTGAATCTCCACTCTTGACAGTTATACTTCTCTGGTAGGCAATCCAGATTCCCACCCTGGGGCGCAAGCCTCTGCTTTGCATATCCTGAGGGGAGCCAATCAGCGACTGGAAATCTCTCTTGTCTGAAATAAAAGGAAATTTTAGACTAGGGAGGCGTCATTCTCTCGGTAGGCAGGACCATGTTTCGGCAAGAAACGTCTACCTAGATGGGACCACAGTCCCTCATTTAGGGAGAGATCTAATCTCTCCAGGCCGACCATTTCCAATTTCTGAAAGAAGGCTGTTAAGCTATCCAGACAGTTGTGCCAATGAAGTATATGTTCTTCCTGATCGCTAAAAGAACCTGGCGACTTCCTGGTGTCAGGGGAGTTACAGTCTTGCCACCCATTAAACATGTGTACCAGCCCCTCTGTTCATGTCGTCCCCACTTCTAACATGGTAATGTTTGTAGTTTCATAACCGTCCTGCCATTTCCACAAAAGCTCACGTTACAGCTGTCTCTCTTAAATGGCTTCCTAGACCCACTTTCTACCAATTGTTCACCTTCACAATTGTCTGTCTCCTGGGCCATGTAGAATGTTTTGCGAGTTGGCGCCCTCCTGCTCCAACCCTAAGTGGGGACAGTGGAGTGCCACAGCCCCAAGTCCTTCTGCAGGTACAATTCAGAGCGAGCTGCTTCCCCGAATCACTCGCACAGCACAACATTTTTAGCCTGCAATCCACCTCTCTCCTTGTTCCCCGTCGCCTCCACTATGGCCCCTCACGTACAAGTTCTCTACAGGCTACACATGCAGTTATATGAACACATTCTGACCACAATTTCCTCATGCAAAAAATTCATAAACCACACGTACCAAATGTAGTACTGGGGATCACGGAGATCATGACCTAAAATGTGAATATTATTCTGACAGACAGTATAGTTAAAAAGAGAGAGTGGTGTGCCACTTCAATACTAGAACGAAAGATGACCTATTTTTACCCATTGTTAGAGCTGTCGATGGGTGAGAGAGGAGTGAAATATGCTGCAATAAAAATTTTTGATCATATGACCTTTAACACAAAATGTCTGACATGTAGCGAAGCTAGTTTTAAAGCAAATTTAAAATAATTCCTCGGAGATAGCTCCTTCTATTCCGTTGACGAATTTCTGCTTAAAAACTGGTAGCCAATACAACAAACAACAAGTAGTTGTAGCTTAAGTTTGCATGAATACAAATAAGCTGATAATGTGTTGATTAGTGTTAACACTGGTCATATATATATACATCCCGTAAACTGACTCATTCCACATCATTTCAAATGCTCTGTGGAACATGTAACTAACTCACTAACAACTACTCCTTGTTAAGTAGTGCGCATACGGTTTATTTTTGTTTTCGGAAAGGCTACGTTGCTCTATTTGTTGTTCTATGTATTCGAAATGTCTATTTTTAGGAAATATTTTCACAAAAAAAAAAACATTCTCTTCTGGTGAGAATTACGGTAGGATCCAATTCCCTCCCACTTGCTGGGGGTGATGAATGCTACATGCTGCGGCTAGAGCCCTATGGTCTGCGGACTGCAGTGCTGAGGGCCAAACAAGAGGAATCCTTGGCGAACCAGCATACATACCGGACAAGTCTTGCAGTGACCAGTGGGCATGCCGGATGGAGCTGTCGGGCTTTGAGAGGTGAGCGGCGGCACATGCTTGACTTCGATGCTGACAATGGACGGCTGCTCAGAGTTGTCTCGCAGGTAGCAGTGGCTGTTCCTAGAACCATTCATCCCGTAAGTACAGCTGTCCATGAACTGTGGTGTTTGCCTGTGTAGCAGTTGGAGGAAGGCAGAGTAAGCATTTACAGCCCTTGCACAACACGGACGGAGCTGCAAGTCTCGTGGCCTGCGTTGGGGAAGACTACTGTGGAGGCTGGCCTGAACTAGTGGCTACCTGCCACTTGTCATCAACACGTCAGTTGCTGAGCCGTGCAAGTGGGCGGTGCATGACGTCGCGGTTCCTGTGATGATTGGGCTGGCTGTACATAATTGAATTCTGTCCGTGATGTTGTTCACCATATTGCGGCACACACACACACACCCACCCACCCACCCACACACACACACACACACACACACACACACACACACACACACACACACGTACACATGCTCACGCTCACACACACACACACACACACACACACACACACACACACACACACACACAGAGAGAGAGAGAGAGAGAGAGAGAGATTGAGGGGGGTGGGGAAGATAGAGAGGGAGAGAGAGAGAGAGAGAGAGAGAGAGAGAAATCACGGTGGTGTTTGACGGGAACATCGTCTGTGAGCTTGGGCTGTGGTGTCTTTAATGTTGTCCATTCAGTGGTATTCCGGGTATGACTGGCTTGGAAGCAGTTCCATTGCAGATTGATGTTGTGCAGTCTCGAAATACAAAGTACTGGAGTGTTCTATGTTAAACTAGTACCCTTGGGAATGTTTTCATATCGTTACAAGCTTATGTTAGGTGGTTTTATTACTTATATCTAGTCTCTGATCTAGTGCTTGTGTACTACGTGAACACTTTTTGATGCCACCATATCCCAATCAGGTGCTGCCCTTGTGTGCACTACTTTGAAAATTATTTTTTTGCTAAGCTAATTTTGGACTATAGAATTAACTGAAGCATCTTTTTTGTTTGGGGGGGGGGGGGCGGACGTAGGGGGAAGGTCTCCTTGTCCTTGTTACTTCCGCTTAGAGCTCGGACAGATAAGCCCTTTTTAAAACTTTTTTTAGTACTGTTCCTCATGGTTGTATGCCGACAGCCACTAGTAGGCACTTACACCCCCACCTTAAACCGTTTCGCAGCACGACAGTAAGAAAGAAGTTACTTATTACTTTTTCTAATTGAAAGTTTCTGTGTCGTTATGTGTTTTTTCTTTACTTGTTTACCCTCTGAATGTTTCTTTCTCTGTACCATATGAATTAAAAGCAGTATATTTCACGTCAGGTCAAGTTCGAAGTCCGCACATTTCACCAGAGCTCGAAAATTAAGCAAGTAATCGCCTTGAATGTAAGATGTGTGGCCGTGCGGGACTAGCCGAGCGGTCTCAGGCGCTGCAGTCGTGAACTGTGCGGCTGGTCCTTATGATAATTTAGCTTAAGTAGTGTGTAAGCTTAGGGACTGATGGCGTTACAGTTAAGTCCCATAGGATTTCACACACATTTTTTGTAGGAGGTGTGTCAAAATAATAGTGGTCAGAAGTGTTTAGTGATTTCATTCCCCTTTCTCAATCTTCCTATAGCATTATGTAACCTCAGTGACATGTAGAATATGATAATTTAGATGTTGAATTTCTGCGTGTAACGCGAGAAGATAGATACAGAATAAGGGACGTGTTAGAGGCAAAAGGGAGTTCTGTGAGGCCAGAGGAGATACACCCGTGGGAGATGTGATAAACGAGGAATTAATTCCTTGGTGAGGGAGAAAAAGAAGAAGATACAGCTATTACGAAGAACATGGACAAGAATATGCAAAGGGGAAAATGTAAATTCAGTTACAACGAATGGACCATTCCCGTAGTTTCTTAACTGACATCAGTTTTTCTATGGTGTACTGTTTTATTTACTCATAAATGTAGGACGTATTCAGTCAAGAGGTATAACTTTCTGCAGAGTTATTACTGATAATGGAACTGCAAATATCCCCTTGACCCACAAAGGGGGGAGGAATGAGAATATCACTTGCTGTGAACTTTATATGTAGGATCTATGGTCTTCATAATGGACCAGATGTTCTGTAACTGTACAACTACAGTACTACAGTACTACATTTAAAACTCGGTACAATCACCTGTTCGGTGGATTTTCGGCGGGTGACACGTTTGTGTCAGAGAAACACCCACTGACATATACGCTGGTCTCTTAGTCAGTGTTAACAATCATCTGAAACAGAGTGTATCAGCAGACTGCAGGAGCATGTCTAAATCAAGAAGCAACAGTAGCGTTAGTGCTCAGCAATAGAAATTCCTTATCCGTGTGGTATTTTGCTGTATTTTTATTTACAATAATGGTTAGAAAATTACAAAAATAATACTACACGGAAAAAATAATGTTATTTTGTTAATAGTTGACGATTAGCAGACACAAAAATGCAAGAAAGAAAGAAGGCTGTATTAACAACTGACCACGTGTCCGAATCGATGCAGAAACAGAAAATCCATAGAATATCATGGTTAAAAGAATATACGAAATAATTTCTGTCTCGCTCCTACATTCTCTTCAGACAACATCTCTGAAGTGTGCTGTCTGCACACCCCTTTAAAACCTGTGTGCCGGAATGAAGCTCCGTTAAATGCCGAATCTGGCCACTGAACTATGACCCTAATCAGCAAACCGCTGTTATTAACGGCCGCAATTTTCTATTGGAATAAAAGCAAGCGCTCTTCAAATGATCTCTGAATATTTAATGCAATTAGGCGCAACCCCGAGGAAAAGGCCGGTACGCCGATCTGCTGACAGCCCGGAGCTTATACTGCTGATTCCGCTTCCCTATTACCGGCAGAAAACGGGTCGCCCCCTCGCTGGTGAAAATAAGCGGAAACTCTATGGTCGTTCAGCCGTGGAGATCGTAGCGACGTCACCCGAAAAGGGAGCGGGCAGTGTAGTGTTGTGTGGTGTGGGTGGGACGGAGCGATCTGGGAGGGTGGGGTAGAGTTCCCAAACGAGCAGCTGAGTAAACAAACCGACAAACCACCCACAGGTATGTCTACAGAAAATGCATCGCGTGGAAATGAAGCTGCGCTATGAAGAAACCTGTTGTGGCAACAGATGACGTTGAGTATCCACATAACAGTTAAACATAACTTGTGTGTATTTCTGGTAAATAGCAACTCCAGTGGACAAAACATCGACATGCACAACAATAAGTGTACTTCATCAATAATTCTTTGTAAAATACTTAACTATGAACAATAAATTACAAGCATCGAAGTGGTGTAAACCATAGGCCGGTTCCATCACACTAACTAATGGTCTTCACAGATAGAAAAGAAGTTTCATCACTAAGCCCTTATGTCGTAAAAAAAAAAAAAATAAGTCGTTGGTTTCTTTGTTTTAAGGTTACCAAAAACTGTTATTTTCGTTACTATGTCGACAGAAACGTAGGCAAGTTTTCTGGAACTTTATCCTAATTCAGCATTCAGCAAGGAGACCTATATATTCCCAGCAGCCAGTCTGGCTTTTGTCCCAAGCAACCTACTGTTACAACGATTCCTGAGTCTCAAGCAAGACCCATCCATGCATCTGAACAAATACCGCTCCTCAAGCTCTAATCCCCTAGACCTAGACTAACCTGTCTACTGCTTATAACTTACCGATCCACCACTCAGTCTTAAAAATCCCACTCACTTCCAGTAAGTTAAGTGATTCTGGTACTGCCCTTTCTGTTTCAGTCTTCTTCGTTTGTTGCTGTCAGATATACCCAATCTTGTATCGTTCACCGATTCCATCGAAATCCCACTATCATTCTTCGTATAGAAATCGGCTATGCCGAAGCCTAGCGCCAGTCAACCGAGAATCAGCCACCTGTATCACCCTCCATCATACTATAAACCTTCTTAATCTCCATGTCTCTACCCACTCGCTAAACTAAGCAATAACAGTAGGACGAACCACTATGCTAGTTGAGCTGTCTGATCTCATTCTCA
Organism: Schistocerca serialis cubense; assembly: GCF_023864345.2. Lineage (NCBI taxonomy): Eukaryota > Metazoa > Arthropoda > Insecta > Orthoptera > Acrididae > Schistocerca > Schistocerca serialis. The sequence goes on from NC_064638.1 coordinate 338,572,684, forward strand.
TTACTCACTGTGATCTAAAATAACTTACCAATACATATAATAACCGAGATACTAAGTTTGTAGAACAAACTAATATGGTAACAGTTTACAAAATGTGCAGCGAGTAGAGGCACATCAGTCTAATGCTCCGAAACTACTGACAGAAGAGCTTGAGCATGACACCTTTTTATCTTTACCGATGTTACCCAGATTTAAGCCAATAAAAAAACGCGGTCGTTTCCTGCAACGTCACGCTCTCTGCGTCAAATTGTTCATCCGACTACTGACGTGCATCCTTTACCAGCTACTTAAATCGCTATCCTTCCTCAGATTCTTAGATCTCTTCCATCAGACTGCCTACGCATCCCGTGATCTTGGCAGAAAGCCCCTTTGAGTGCTGAACTCACCTTACTGGTGCGCTACTGACCATAAATATCTCCATCTCTACACCTCCTCCACACAAAACTCACCTTCAGAAATCATGTTTCTACATTTTCCGCTGAAAACGTACACAGTAATTGTAAAACTGTAGCATTCCTTCTCATAACGAGCAGTAGCAGTTGCTTGCCATGGAACTAGCAAAGGCCGTCGTGCGTCCAAACATCGCTGACGTAAGCCATGACAGTGATGTAGCACCATTATCCTATTTTGGCGCAGCTGAATAAACTTCTGAGAAAAATAGTGGTGAGCTGTAGGGAAAGACAGGTAATTTACAATACCTACAAGAAATAAGAGAGAGCAATAAGACTGGAAGACCAAGAACAAAGTGCTCGGAATAAAAAGAGTGCCAGACAGGGACATAGTCGTTCGCCCCTACTGTTCAGTCTGTACATCCAAGAACCAATGACGGAAATAAAAGGTAAGTTTAACATTTGAATTAAAGTTCAAGGTGAAAAGGTATCAATGACAAGTTTCGCTGATGTCATTTATATTTTGAGCGAAAATGAAGAGAATTGTAGGCTCTGTTGAATGGAATGAAGAGTCAAATGCATAAAAAATATGGACTGAGAGTAAAGCGAAGGAAGATGAAAGTAATGAGAAGTAGCAGGATTGTCATTAGCGAGAAACATAACATTAGAATTGGTGATCACGAAGTAGATAAAGTTAAGAAGTTCACCTTAACATCGCAACTGGGGATCACAAAGTGAAACTTCTTTATTTAAATGTGAATGTCTTTACTTAAATTCCAGGATGAAACTTCTCCGTTACTTGATTCTGAACCAGCTGAGTAAAACTGAATGTTCTGAGCCTACTTCCTCTTTACTTTTTCTTATCATGTCAACACTGACCCACAAGATTCTAGCGCAACGCCATCTGACTGCTCAAAGAATTACAACCTGACTTCAAATAATTAATTCAAAAGAATGGCCCTGACAAAATGCAACCTTAACAATAACCTATACATTTAATTAAGCACTTACCTCACAAAAATCTTCACTGGAGCTACTCCAATACAGCGAGCGTCAATACTGCCAGTTAAATAAAATATTCTAACTACTAAAGCCACTAACTACTAACAGCCATGTGGTTAGCAAAGGAAAGATTTTGTTCCAAACCAAATAATGTATTTTTTACCTTAATAATGTGACATCCAGTTCAAACACAAATATAAATCGTCACTGACATCTAGTACAAAGGTATATAATCATGAATAATGTTCATTCTCCAAGTCGAATATGTGCAGATCGTTAGCCTACGCTAACACTTCAGACCTCAACCCTCCATCAATGCTAACTTCCCACATCCAACATCCATCACTGGTGGCTGTTCACCTCCAACTGCCCAACAGAACTTCCATCATTGCTGGCGACTAACTTCCAACTGCCCAACACTACTGGCCATTAACTTCCAACAATGAGTTCGACAAGCCACAGAGTCTCTAACAAAGAAAGCGCAGTCAGAGATCCAATGCAAAGCGCTATACAGCGCTGCCAACATAGAAGCAGTCCACTTACAAAAGTAGACGAAATTCAGAAATTATGATACCTAGGTAGTAAAATAACCCATTATGGTTGGAGTAAAGAGGAAATAAAAACTAACACTGGCAAAAAGAACACTGTTGGTCAAGAGAAGAGCAGTAGTATTAAACATAGTCCTTAATTTGAGGAAGACATTTCTGAGAATATACGTTTGGAGCACAGAATTGTACAGCAGTGAAACATGGACTGCAGAAAAACCGAAACCGAAAAGATTCAAAGCGTCTGACATGTGGTTCTACAGACGAATGTTGAAAACTAAGTAAAGTGATAAGCTAAGGAATGAGGAGGTTCTGCTCAGAATCGGAGATAAAAGGAATATGTTGGAAACACTGACAAGAAGAAGGGACAGTATGACAGGGCATCTATTAAGACATCAAGAATTAACTTCCATGGCATTAGAGGAAGCCATAGAGTGTGAAACTGTAGAGAAAGACAGAGATTGGATTGCATCCAGCAAATAAATGAGGACGAAGGTTGCAATTTCTGCTTGAAATGAAATGGCTGGAACAGGAGAGGAATTCAAGGAGAGCCACATCAAACCTGCCAGAAGACTAATGACTTAAAAAACAAAAATAAAAAATAAAAAAATAAAAATGCCCGGCGCTGCCAGGGACAAAGCAAAGGGCCATGGGAGCGCGTCAAACCAGATTCGACCTAACACAGTTACGCAAGGGACTATTCGCTGATGGGATAGAAACTGCCACCACGAAATCTGCCGATTACCATATCGTCAGCCAGTCGACGGAATAGCGTACTAATAATAACGATACAGCAGGAAGACAGAGCCACTGAAGTGTGATGGCCTAGCCGTACCTCTGTCGGGACTATGAGATGAAGATCGGACCCTTGATAAATTAATTCCGCAATAACCCCTTTTTATTTTTAGACAGATACATGCAATCTGGCAGCCGCAAGCTCCTAGGACAAGTCCAAACCGGTCTATGAGTCGACATGTGTCTAAAAGCCGCCAATAATAGATTTGGACTCCAGTTTGCAGGTCTGTTGCTGGCTTTGAATGCAGTGATGTAGAACTCAGTGCCTTCCAGCCGGTGGTCCACCTAGAGGCCTATTTCCAGTCAGGAGGGCCACTTTCCGAGACCGGGACAATGCAGCCGACAAGTCACCTTGTAACGCACACACACGCTGTCGTTGTCTGCCTCCGCTTTTAAGCACGGCCACTGCTGCGGATAGCTGTATTCCTTCATGATCCATCGTGTGATACCATGCGTAATGGTGCGTCCTGCCCTGAACTGTGGAGCTGCGTTCATTCGGCTCACCTGTGGTCGCGGCCGCAAAACACGCGCCTCATGTTAGCGTTCCTACTGAGCTGCTGGCGTCACTGTTTCTAAGGGCAAGCGACACAGCAGGCTGTTAGAGACAGCTGCAGCCTGTTCACCTCAGCGACTCCACAGCCATTGTCTTTAGCAGACTCCCTGGTGGGCGTTACCATTGCAGAGCGTCGTTATGTTGTTGCAATGTGTTTACTAATAAAATGTACGTTTAACAGTGCTGTCTTCACGTTGATATATCGGACGGCTACTAGGCTGCCACCCACTGTCCCACCGTTACGCTGCCCAGCGTGGTGATCTCTTGGCTACTGACACGAACCAATTACACCACCCGCACAGTGGCTATCCATCCCCATTTAAGTGTAGTGGGCTTTTTTTTTCTAGTCGGCTGGTGTAGTCGGTTGTGTTGGATCATATAAGGTTGATCGATATGGAGGTGGGACAGAATTATGAACGAGTAATCGTGATCAGACTTGCTCATGACAACGTCGTGACTGAAGTTACCCGATTTGTTGTTGTATCAACGCGGTGTTCCCAATGTATCTACATGGGAAGGCATACCACGGGCAGCCTTGTAACATGGTGTATGAACGGTAATCATAATAAGATTCTGGCCGGCCGCCAGTGTCAAATGGTTCAAATGTCTCTGATCACTATGGGACTTAACTGCTGCGGTCATCAATGCCCTAGAACTCAGAACTACTTAAACCTAACTAACGTAAGGACATCACACACATCCATGCCCGAGGCAGGATTTGAACTTGCAACCTTAGCGGTCGCGCGGTCCCAGACAGTAGCGCCTAGAACAGCTCGGCCACTCTGGCCGGCGCCGTCAGTGTCAGGTTTGTCAGTAACAGTCGGTATGAAAATCGACAGGAATCGTTTCTGTCACTAAATGCAGATCCTTGTCAACCAGTTAACGACCGAGGACTTCATTCAGTAGACATTTGGAGTGAAGTAGGTAGCTCATAAAAGTTCTTTGCTCACAGATGCACATCTTGAGTCTGTTGTCCCGGCATGGAGCGTTTGAAGACCCTCCACCGCCGGACAGCGTGGAAACCAATGACGGCTGCTAGGTGGCTGCGGTCGCCGATAGAAACGCCGCCACAAGCCTCGGCTGCTCTGCAGCCCTATCATGGCTCGTGGTCGCTATTGAAGTGGAGTTTTCGGTCAAAAAAATAAAATTTTTGACTTTTTATAAAACACGTTCTATAAAATCCTCTTTCCTGCAGCAGCTGGTACGTAACTTGTATTTGTGTGACGTTTAGAAGTATTTAATATTTAATTTTATTATAATACTCGCATATCTCCGAAACTACTTAATTTCTGACATGGTCTCTTTGTAAACGATTTAAAAACCTGTAAGTGTGTAGTTGAATCACATCCTTATGAAAGTGTGAAGATAAATAAACAGTAATGCAATGGACACGTACAAAAGGGGATGGGCACGCGCACCAGAAAAATAACACAACACCTTTGCACCACCACGTCACTGAGGGGTCGGTTGACTGATGGAACAATCTATCATCTTCACCAGTATTGTGGAATGCCGATTAGGAATAACAGATATGATTTAGAAAGTGTGAAGAAAACATTCTTGGCCTCGTAATTCGAATACTTTCAACTGACAGAACACCTGTACATTCACTTTGGCCAGCTGGATCGCAATCATGGTAAAAATTGCGGAAGGGTGAAGTTTCAGGAGCGTACTCCGAACGCAAGAAATCTATCCCTGAAGCTGTTGTGGAAGCTATCAAGAGAATTTGTAGGAACGTGGCTTATCCAGATCTCCTCCGAAAGTTTCTTCAGGAGTAGACTCAGAATCTCAATGAGCTTTCAATAATGTTATCGGGACAAGAGTGCTCAAAAATGTGTTTGTGGTGTTAAATACACTGAAACGGGGAGATAGTGACGCTGTCTTAACACTTAATGATGTAAATATGGGGAGAACAAAAGTTGTGGCCCATTTTAACATCACCCCAGGCTGACATACGGTAAAAGTTGAAATCATTACACAAGTCGACACATTTCAAGGCCCAGCGTGTAGCCAAGTCCATCACCAAAGCAGCGTGGTCAATCAGTAGGAAAAAGCTTTTAGAGAAAGAGGGTGACAAAGAAGATGATTCTGACTAATCTGAGTGTTTTTGAGCCTTAATTTAAAATAAAAGTTTTTTTCGTTTTAAACTTTCTCAAAATGACTTTTTGTGCACTTTGTGTAAATATCAGAAACTACATGCGATAGCTATATGAAACTTTGTGACCTGTTTTATTATAACATACTGTACGTACTGAAGCAGAATCGTGGTAGTATTGAACGGGTATGAATCTAGGGAATTAAGTATACAAATATTCACAATGAAAAAGGCACAAACTTACAAAAATTATAACTCAGGTTCTTTTTTATCTTATCCCTTAATTATGCATCAACAAACATAAATAACATGGATAAATTACCGCTAGTAATTTTAGATTGTTTTCGTCATTGGTTCCAGGGATAAAGGTATATAAAGCTTGTTTATTTAACATTGACCTGGTACAGTGTAAAGAAGGGAGTTTGTCAACTGGCACGACAACCTAGTCAGCACTGAGGTGTTATACAAGACAGACCCCAACGCGGCGGGCCGAGACGACGCATATCAACGTAACTGACTCGAAGTCTGGCGAAGCAAAGAGGCAGAACAATGTGTATTCCAAAGAGCGCTCGAGAGGAGGAGAAAAGGACAACAAGAACGACGCCAACGCCAGCTCTATCGCTACCACAGAAGATAGGCCCGCCACGAAGCGCAAGACGGCAGAACAGCGCCAAAGCGCTGACAAGAAAACAAAACAACGTAGCTCTTCCTCAGCGAAGCACTGCGAGAAGGTTCAAATGGCTCTGAGCACTATGGGACTTAATTGCTGTGGTCATCAGTCCCCTAGACCTAGAACTACTTAAACCTAACTAACCTAAGGACATCACACACATCCATGCCCTGGGCAGGATACGAATCTGCGACCGTAGCGGTCACGCGGTTCCAGACTGTAGCGCCTAGAACCGCAAGGCCACTCCGGCGCTGCGAGATGGAAAAGGTGTCAACACCTGCAGCTCTGGCCGGGATCTACAGGTTTTCTGTAGGCCGTAAGGTGAATACCGGATCTGTACCCCAAATTTCCTGCAAATAAATTCCGAGTTGGGAGATATAAGTCTCCCCCTTTCCCCTCAGAAAAAGATATAAATGGAACTCCAGCAGAATAACAAACACCTCATGGCTGAATAGAGCTCAAACTCTAAGGCATACAGATCTCACTGCACATCACTGTCTTGATTCTTGGTTTGCCCTTTGGACTTATTAATCTGTTTTCTGTCGTTCTCTCGTGTTGTCCACTTGTTGTTTTCTGGCGACTCGCTTTCGAAGCCCTTGGCCAGTTGGCCAGCCACCTCTGATTCTAAAGTCGTTCCTTGATTTGTCCAATACCGGTCTCTGCACAAGCAATACTGGAAGTGGACAAAAGTTAACGAGTTGCGTAGTACGGTACAGTCTGACGAGATGCGATTTTGCCTCTTTTCAAATGATGAAGGTGCTGAGTGCAGCAACTATACGACATTGTTTTGACACTCTGTGTACAGCGGGAACAATTCAGGATTCAGGCGCTTCTGTGATGTTTTGGGGGTATTTTGTGTACCATGACTTGGGCCCACTCGCTCAGGTTACCGAGAACATCAAACAAAATGTTCATTTCAACATTTTCAACATTCTCAGTGACTAAATATTGTCCTCCCTTCTACATCTTCGTGATGGGTCTGCTGTGAACAGTATCTTTTGCTTCTTTTGGTTGATCAGTCTTGTGACTGGTTTGATTCTGCCCGCCACGTACAGCTCCCTCTAGTATCATGGAAGTAATTCCCTGAAGTCTTAACAGGTGTCCTATCATCCTGTCCCTTCTCCTTATCAGTGTTTTCCACATATTCCATACCTCTCCGATTCTGCGCAGAACCGTCGCATTACTTATTTTGCTTAATTGACTAATACTCAGCACATTTACTGGTGCGTAAAAATGTCCAATCTGAAACCTACAGAAAGTGCATGACGCTGTATGGATCAGCAGGTGAAATGCAGCAACCAACATTTCATCAGCGATCAAGGGCTGGCTTCTGGTATGTGGCAAATACGAAGAAAATTGAGAACTCCCTTCATTGCGGGATTGAGGTGAGAGGGTATACGGTAATAGTAAAATGCTACCTGCGAGTGACTAAATATTGGTCCTGTTTGTTTACGTGCAAACCTCTATCCGCTCTACCCTACACGAATTTGTTATCCAATTCCTTTCGTATATCAATTGTCTTTGGTAATCTAAACTGCAGAAGGCTGTTATATCACTAATTATTATTTGCCACTAGATTCTAATCACATCGATATGATACTTGTGATTGAATGTATTCGTAAATAGTAAATTAGTGTTACAGCATGTTTTGGCTGTTTGAAGACATCTCTACTGAATCAATCGAGAGGTCGCAGAACAGCCTGCGACTTCTGTCTCTAGTATCATAAAATATACAAAGCAACTTGAACAGCCGTCTGGCTGCCAAATTTCGCAATAATTTTAGATTTATCGAAGTTACGTTAATTACCCTTTCTGCCTTATGTGATAGCAAGTTTTCTGAGGCTTGACTGTAGTAGTGGATCGCTCATCATTTTATATCGGCTTCCACTTCTTCTTCTGACCTCATTAGCTCCTCCCCATCATAGAGGTCTTCAGGGTATTCTTTCCATCTGTCTACTCTCTTCCCTGGGTTCATCCGTTGAATTCCCAATGGACTTTTAATGTTTCGCTTCTGATTTTAATTTCACCGAAGTTTGTTTTGACTCTTCTGGAAGCTGAACTGTTCATCAGATGGTTATTTCTTTTTCCATTTCTTTATATTTTCCTGCAGCCATTTCGCCTTTGCTTCCCTGCATTTTTTGTGCTTTTTTGTGTCATAAGTCTTCTGACTGGTTTCATCCGGCCCGCCAAGAAAACCTGTCCTCTGCCAAACTCTTCAGAGTAGCACTTGCAACCTACGTCCTCAGTTATTTGTTGGATGTATTCCAACATCTGTCTTCCTCTACGGTTTTTGGTCCAAACAGCTCCGTTTAGTACCATGGAAGTCATTCCCTGACGTCATAACAGATGTCATATTATCCTGTTCCTTCTCCTTGTCAGCGTTTTCTGCATATTACTTTCCTCTCCAATTCTGCGCACAATCTCCTCATTCCTTATCTTATTAGTCCACTTAATTTTTAACATTCTTCTGTAACACCACATTTCAGATGCTTCGATTCTCTTCTGTTCCAGTTTTCCCACAGTCCATGTTTCACTGTCATAAAGTGTTGTGCTCTAAAGGTACTTTCTCAGGAATTTCTTCCTCAAATTAAGGCGTATCTTTGATACGAGTACACTTCTCTTGGCCACGACTGCCCCTTTTACCAGTGCTACTCTGCTTTTGATATCCTCCTAGCTGCGTCCGTCACAGCATATTTTGCTGCCTAGGTAGTAGAATTCATTAAGTTCATCTACTTCGTGACCATCAATCCTGGTGTTACGTTTCTTGCTATTCTCATTTCTGCTACTTCTCATTACTTTCGTCTTTCTTCGATTTACTCTCAGTTCATATTCAATAGTCATTAGCCTGTTCATTCCATTCAGGAGATCTTTAATTCTTCCTCATTTTCACTCAGGATAAAAATGCAATCAGCGAATCATATCATTGATATCCTTTTACCCTGAATTTTAATTCTACTCCTGAACCTTTCTTTTATTGCCATCATTGCTTCTTCGATGTACAGATTGAACAGAAGACGTGAAAGACTGCATCACTGTCTTACTCTCTTTTTAATCCGAGCACTTCGATCTTGGTACTCCCCTATCATAATCCCCTCTTGTATATTTGTACATTACCCATCTCTCCCTATAGCTTACCCCTACTTTTCTCAGAATTTCGTTCATCTTGCACCATTTCACATTGTCGCACAGTTTTTCAATGTCAACAAATCGTATGAACGTGTCTCGACTCTTCGTTAATGTTGCTTCCATTATCAACAGCAACGACATAACTGCCTCCGTGGTGCCTTTACTTTTCCTAAAGCCAAACTGGTAGGTACAGTCGTGCTCAAAAGTATCCGAAACACCTGAATTGCATTTCACCTGATTCGCATGCAACCAGCATAACGCAGCTGTCTAGCGGGTCCTCTGATCGCTCCTTGGTACAGTCGTTTGACTATTGAAAGTGGCTCCAACAAGTCACCACTAGAAAACTCGGCTCTGAAACGCAATAACGATACTACAAATATCAGGGAACACCTTATCACAGATATGACTGTCCTTAAGGCATGTAAGCTCACGTTTATTGCAAAAAATGACATACCTGAAATGTTACCACTCTCATTATTACGTCAGATAGGTAATGCACCTAGTAAGTTCGATGTACTCACGACTTCCTCTTCAAAGTAACATACAGTACTTGTTATTTAACACTAAATGACATTAAAAATTTAAGTTATTCACGAGCAGCTAGTTGAGAATATGGATGAACTTCAAATGACACAACTAACCGTCTCGTTCTGCTTATGGATTCAAACCCAGGTCATGCAGACTAAGATTTCGTGACTGACGGAAACTAACAGTCATTCTTGACTAGACAGTATCAGTTAGCAAATATCAACTTTAAATTACATAACTTACACATTTTTAAATGGACGCGAATTCCTACCGAGCATCTATTGTCCCTGTTAATGAAGTACGAGAGATGTTAAATATTGCTTCTTCACAGGTAGCTTACTTGAAATGCCGTGAGGTACAGCTTTGTGTGGGACAGGGATTCGAATCCAGAACCTAATCGGATTGTTATCGAAGCACAATCAACTGTGAAATATCGGATTTTCTCTGCAGTAGTTAGATGATTTAACTGAAATGACGAGACGAAACATTAATTTTCTTGCTTCCCTGGACTCCAACCCGGAACCTATCGCTGTTATATTCTAGAGAAAACGAACGTTAAATACGGGTTTGTTACATCAGGAGTGGCACGTGAGCATGTTTGAACTAGAAATAATAAGACGAAGAATGCAGTGCTGACTGGGAATCGAACCCCACATATACTGTTGTTGACTACACACAAAGATACGATAGCTACCGAATTTTTCTCCACCAGTAGCACGGAATAACAGCCTTGAACTTAAAGTGATCTCTCAAATAGTCCTGTGCCTCACCGGGAGTCAAATCTGTCAGATATCGTTAGCGTTAACAACGAACGAAAATTCATTAAAAATCAAAATTATTATCCACCAGTAGAGAGGTAATCTTATGCTAGAGCCCGATAATACATAATGAAAACTTTAGTGCCGGGCCAGCATTCGAACCCATTCACGAGCAATATGTGGAGATGTTGAGCAATCTGCAGTTTTTAACAACCAAAAATTGTAGTCGAGCTGTGTTGTCACGAAGGGATCAAATTCCGCCTTAAGGGCGGTCTGAGTTTCATTCCAAGTTCAGAACAAATTTTCAAAAAATGGTTCAAATGGCTCTGAGCAATATGGGACTTAACATCTGTCGTCGTCAGTCCCCTAGAACTACTTAAACCTAACTAACCTAAGGACATAACACACAACCATGCCCGAGGCAGGATTCGAACCTGCGACCGTAGCGGTTACGCGGTTTCGGACTGAAGCGCCTAGAACCGCACGGCCACACCGTCCGGCAGAACCAATTTTATCGACATACACAAGCTCAAATAAAAGATGGAATAAGGGTTCTGTGACCCTACATAGCGCTAGTTTCATCACTAGAAATAAATAACTAGCATAAGAAAGGTTACTGGTGATAGAGTTCCCACAATTCGCCGCTCTTGACTTTATTGTGGTTCAACCTTACGTCTACTTGGTAGAGAAGGAATATCATGTTTAATGTGAATTTCAGACCACAATGCCTTTATACATTCGTCACTTGGGGTAGCCAGAAGAGATTAGAATCTGTCTCTACCTATTAAAAATCATTGGCAGAAGCTGGAATCGAACCCAGACCATCATCATATGAACCTATCACCAATCCAACAGACCCCAAGACCTCTTCTGTGTGACTCATTATCTATCATAACACCGTTGCGGCACACTCGATAAGAATTTTGACACACAGGCTCCCTGTAGAGGTTTGAAGCATGTTCAGTACATTTATTTACGTGGTTGACCGAATCGCCATGAACTAGCTGCCTCAGCTAGCCAGTGTATACATTCGACTCTATTTTGTAATCACCGAAATAAAATCACGTAACTGCCACCTACACAGAACTTACAACAGTGTAGGATGCAGAAATTTAAATGGGAAGTGTTCCTTTCCAGTTGAGCTACTTTATTGCGCTATCTGTTTGTTGAAAACGTCCTGCAGTGCAAAAAAAAGCTGTCACTGTCTGTCTCTCAGCAGTCTAGATCCGGCCATATGGATTATCTCACAGCACTGTGGAATGCGGAAGTTGTGGAGGAACTGTTCTTGACTTCTGGAGGCACTCTAGCTAGATGACAGCTAGTAGCGTCTCGGTAACTGTCGCGCACCCTAGATAATACGTGGCGAGTTCTATTGCATTCGCTGCTAAATTTTATACAACGCAATACTGCTGTCTGCTGAAGTTACCAATTTAATGGAACTTTGAACATAATTCCCTTCACTTCTCAACCCAAAATAGCTGCATGTGGAAAAAGAGCTAATTTCTGCGAGATTTTGTTCTTTTCAGGTTTAATAGACGGCCAGGCAGCAAATGCAACTCAAAGCTTTTGTATTATGTATGGGGATAGCGCATCGTGCCAAAATAGTCAGAAAAGTATTTTCTACATTAGCTGTCGTCTGGAAGTGGCATTTTATTCTTCTTCAATCCTTGTTTGACAACTTTAACTCAGAACAAGTTTTCTACGTGCATGTAATCAATAAACTGCATGTGTATTGTCAGACTGTCATAGATAACATCAGGGAATTCGCATATATCGTTGATGATTAATTTCTCTCTCATGTAGAGTATTGTTTTAACAACACTAAAAGAAACCTTACGAAAATTGTGCATTGCATTATAAGAAATGAAATAAAACTATCCACGAAAACCTTACATATTCTTACGACGAATGTCTCTTTGATAAAACTGAGTATCTGTAGACAAGCATGCATCTGTCGGCACGAATTAGTAAAATACACTCCTGGAAATTGAAATAAGAACACCGTGAATTCATTGTCCCAGGAAGGGGAAACTTTATTGACACATTCCTGGGGTCAGATACATCACATGATCACACTGACAGAACCACAGGCACATAGACACAGGCAACAGAGCATGCACAATGTCGGCACTAGTACAGTGTATATCCACCTATCGCAGCAATGCAGGCTACTATTCTCCCATGGAGACGATCGTAGAGATGCTGGATGTAGTCCTGTGGAACGGCTTGCCATGCCATTTCCACCTGGCGCCTCAGTTGGACCAGCGTTCGTGCTGGACGTGCAGACCGCGTGAGACGACGCTTCATCCAGTCCCAAACATGCTCAATGGGGGACAGATCCGGAGATCTTGCTGGCCAGGGTAGTTGACTTACACCTTCTAGAGCACGTTGGGTGGCACGGGATACATGCGGAAGTGCATTGTCCTGTTGGAACAGCAAGTTCCCTTGTCGGTCTAGGAATGGTAGAACGATGGGTTCGATGACGGTTTGGATGTACCGTGCACTATTCAGTGTCCCCTCGACGATCACCAGTGGTGTACGGCCAGTGTAGGAGATCGCTCCCCACACCATGATGCCGGGTGTTGGCCCTGTGTGCCTCGGTCGTATGCAGTCCTGATTGTGGCGCTCACCTGCACGGCGTCAAACACGCATACGACCATCATTGGCACCAAGGCAGAAGCGACTCTCATCGCTGAAGACGACACGTCTCCATTCGTCCCTCCATTCACGCCTGTCGCGACACCACTGGAGGCGGGCTGCACGATGTTGGGGCGTGAGCGGAAGATGACCTATCGGTGTGGGGGACCGTAGCCCAGCTTCATGGAGACGGTTGCGCATGGTCCTCGCCGATACCCCAGGAGCAACAGTGTCCCTAATTTGCTGGGAAGTGGCGGTGCAGTCCCCTACGGCACTGCGTAGGATCCTACGGTCTTGGCGTGCATCCGTGCGTCGCTGCGGTCCGGTCCCAGGTCGACGGGCACGTGTACCATCCGCCGACCACTGGCGACAACATCGATGTACTGTGGAGACCTCACGCCCCACGTGTTGAGCAATTCGGCGGTACGTCCACCCGGCCTCCCGCATGCCCACTATACGCCCTCGCTCAAAGTCCGTCAACTGCACATACGGTTCACGTCCACGCTGTCGCGGCATGCTACCAGTGTTAAAGACTGCGATGGAGCTCCGTATGCCACGGCAAACTGGCTGACACTGACGGCGGCGGTGCACAAATGCTGCGCAGCTAGCGCCATTCGACGGCCAACACCGCGGTTCCTGGTGTGTCCGCTGTGCCGTGCGTGTGATCATTGCTTGTACAGCCCTCTCGCAGTGTCCGGAGCAAGTATGGTGGGTCTGACACACCGGTGTCAATGTGTTCTTTTTTCCATTTCCAGGAGTGTACTACTCACCTAGATTTCGATTGGGTGTGTGTTTATTTGGTATGCTGTGTCATACTCAACGGGTATTCAAATGTGGCATTTCATAAATAAAGTTATGTATTCCTAGAGACCCAAAATTTGCTTGTCAGCAGCGGAACGAGGCGTTAACTGTTGTGCTCATTGTAAGTTTTTCACCATTTCACTATGAGCTGAAAGTATTTTCTTGCGATTTTCTTATCGATGTTTGATCTGACCGCTTGTAGCTCTATCACAGAAGGAATGAAAACCTCATATTCAGCGAGAATGGAACCACCAACCACAGCAGACGCTTATTGAGAGGTCAGCACGTCACCACAGAGCTAGCAAAGACGTATGTGTTTTGCACTCCCCTTACGAGGCCAATAGCGGCTAGAAGTCGTAAACCGAAATTTAAAGGACGAGTTTAGTTGCGATGTCCACATGCAACGACTTTCCTGGGCTCAAAACCGTAAATTTAGAATCTTTTGTTACACCTCAAGCGATAATAACTCAGATTATTCAATGGAAATGACAGGAAAAATCAAGTGAACTTTGAGGCTTAATTCAGTGCACACAAGGAAGTAACCCGTCGATCACAGAGTACTCAAATATACCTTGCCTTGTTGCCAAATCTCAGTTACAGTACTAGCAGGAAGAAGACGAACCGATGTGATCCAACAGCGGGCTGGGAAGTGACCATAGCTGGCGTCTGAAAGACGCGGCTGCTGCGGCCTGGAATACGTAATGCGTCTGATTCGCATTTCTGTAACCAGGTTTAGGTTCAAATGGTTCAAATGGCTCTGAGCACTATGGGACTCAACTGCTGAGGTCATTAGTCCCCTAGAACTTAGAACTACTTAAACCTAACTAACCTAAGGACATCACAAACATCCATTCCCGAGGTAGGATTCGAACCTGCGACCGTAGCGGTCTTGCGGTTCCAGACTGCAGCGCCTTTAACCGCACGGCCACTTCGGCCGGCCCAGGTTTAGGGACTGGACCGTAGTTACAAATAATACTCAGAACTGACTGCAAACTAAGCATCATAAATCAGTAACTCTCATAGTTATTTCTATATTTCTTTCGTAACTGTACTCAAAACTGAGAAACCCATTCACGGGCGTTTTCGTGCCTCGCCGATATTCGAGCACACAAAACAAATAAAAAAAGTATGTGTGTGTGTGTGTGTGTGTGTGTGTGTGTGTGTGTGTTTGTAACTACGGTCCAGTCCCTAAACCTGGTTACAGAAATGCGAATCAGACGCATTACGTATTCCAGGCCACAGCAGCCGCGTCTTTCAGAGGCCAGCTATGGTCACTTCCCAGCCCGCTGTTGGATCACATCGGTTCGCCTTCTTCCTGCTAGTACTGTAACTGAGATTTGGCAACAAGGCAAGGTATATTTGAGTACTCTGTGATCGACGGGTTACTTCCTTGTGTGCACGGAATTAAGCCTCAAAGTTCACTTGATTATTCCTGTCATTTCCATTGAATAATCTGAGTTATTATCGCTTGAAGTGTAACAAAAAATTCTAAATTTACGGTTTTGAGCCCAGGAAAGTAGTTGCATATGGACATCGCAACTAAACTCGTCCTTTAAATTTCGGTTTACGACTTCTAGCCGCTATTGGCCTCGTAAGGGGAGTGCAAAACACATACGTCTTTGCTAGCTCTGTGGTGACGTGCTGACCTCTCAATAAGCGTCTGCTGTGGTTGGTGGTTCCATTCTCGCTGAATATGAGGTTTTCATTCCTTCTGTGAAAGAGCTACAAGCGGTCAGATCAAACATCGATAAGAAAATCGCGAGAAAATACTTTCAGCTCATAGTGAAATGGTGAAAAACTTACAATGATGCACAACAGTTAACGCCTCGTTCCGCTGCTGACAAGCAAATTTTGGGTCTCTAGGAATACATAACTTTATTCATGAAATGCCACATTTGCAGTTTTGTAAGGTTTCTTTTAGTGTTGTTAATACAATACTTAACCCTGAGAGAGAAATTAATCATCAACGATATGTGCGAATTCCCTGCTGTTATCTATGACAGTCTGACAATGCACATGCAGTTTATTGATTACAAGCATGTAGAAAACTTGTTCTGAGTTAAAGTTGTCAAACAAGGTATGAAGAAGAATAAAATGCCACTTCCAGACGACAGATAATGTAGAAAATAATATTCTGACTATTTTGGCCAGATGTGCTCTCCCCATACATAATACAAAAGCTTCGAGTTGCATCTGCTGCCTGAACGTCTATTAAACCTGAAAAGAACAAAATGTCGCAGAAATTAGCTCTTTTTCCACATGCGGCTATATTGGATTGAGAAGTGAAGGGAATTTTGTTCAAAGTTCCATTAAATTGGTTACTTCAGCAGACAGCAGTATTGCTTTGTAAAACATTTAGCAGCGAATGCAATACAACTCGCCACGTATTATCTAGGGTGCGCGACAGTTACCGAGACGCTACTAGCTGTCATCTAGCTAGAGTGCCTCCAGAAGTCAAGAACAGTTCCTCCACAACTTCCGCATTTCACAGTGCTGTGAGATAATCCATATGGACGGATCTAGACTTCGGACAGACAGACAGTTACAGCTTTTCTTTTGCACTGCAGGACGTTTTCAACAAGCAGATAGCGCAATAGAGTAGCTCAACTGGAAAGGAACATTTCCTATTTAAATTTCTGCGTCCTACATTGTTGGATGTACTGTGTAGGTGGCAGTTACGTGATTTTATTTCGGTGATTACAAAATAGAGCGAATGTATACACTGGCTAGCCTAGGCAGCTAGTTCATAGCAATTCGGTCAACCTAGTAAATGAATGACTGAACATGCTGCAAACCACTACAGGGAGCCTGTGTGTCAAAATTCTTATCGAGTGTGCCGCAACGGTGTTATGATAGATAATGAGTCATACAGAAGAGGCGTTGGTGGTCTGTTGGATTGGTGATAGGTTCATATGCTGATGGTCTGGGTTCGATTCCAGTTTCTGAAAATGATTTTTAATAGGGCAGACAGATTCTAATCTCTTTTGGCTACCCCAAGTGACGAAGGTATAAAGGCATTGTGGTCTGAAATTCACATTAAACATGATATTCCTTCTCTACCGAGTAGAAGTAAGGTTGAACCACAATAAAGTCAGGAGCGGCGAAATGTGGGAACTCTATCACCAGTAACCTTTCTTATACTAGTTATTTATTTCTAGTGACGAAACTACCACTATGTAGGGTCACAGGATCCTTATTACATCTTTTATATGAGCTTGTGTATGTCGATAAAATTGGTTCTGCCGGACGGTGTGGCCGTGCGGTTCTAGGCGCTTCAGTCTGGAACCGCGTAACCGCTACGGTCGCAGGTTCGAATCCTGCCTCGGGCATTGATGTGTGTGATGTCCTTAGGTTAGTTAGGTTTAAGTAGTTCTAGGGACTGACAACGACAGATGTTAAGTCCCATAGTGCTCAGAGCCATTATGTATTATCAGGCTCAAGCATGAGATTACCTGTCTGCCTGTGAATAATAATTTTGATTTTTAATGAATTTTCATTCGTTGTTAATGCTAACGATATCTGACAGTTTTGACTCCCAGTGAGACACAGGACTATTTGAGAGATCACTGTAAGTTCAAGGATGTTATTCCGAGCTGTTGGTGGAAAAAAATTCGGTAGCTATCGTCTCTTTGTGTGTAGTCAACAACGGTATATGTGGGGTTCGATTCCCAGTCAGCACTGAACTCTTCGTCATATTATTTCTAGTTCAAACATGCTCACATGTCACTGCTAATGTAACAAAGCCATATTTAACGTTCGTTTACTCTAGAATATAACAGCGATAGGTTCCAGGTTGGAGTCCTGGGAAGAAAAAAATTAATGTTTCGTCTCGTCATTTCAGTTGAAACATCTAACTACTGCAGAGAAAATCCGATATTTCACGATTGATTGTGCTTCGATAACATTCCGATTAGGTTCTGGGTTCGAATCCCTGTCCCACACAAAGCTGTACTTCATGGCATTTCAAGTAAGTTAACTGTGAAGAAGCAATATTTAACATCTCTCATAGTTCGTTAACAGGGACAATAGATGCTCGGTAGGAAATCGAGTCCGTTGAAAATGTTTACGTTATGTAACTTAAAGTTGATATTTGCTAACTGATGCTGTCTAAAACCGAGGTAAATCACTCTCTGTATGCCTAGTCAGGAATGGCTGTTATTTTCCGTCAGTCGCGAAATCGTAATCTACATGACCTGGGTTTGAATCCATATGCAGAACGAGACGGTTAGTTGTGTCATTTGAAGTTCATATAAATTCTCAACTAGCTGCTCGTGAATAACTTAAATGTTTAATGTCATTTTGTGCTAAATAACAAGTACTGTATGTTACTTTGAAGAGGAAGCCGTGAATACGTCTAACTTACTAGGTGCATTATCTATCTGACGTAATATTGAGTGTGGTAACATTTCAGGTATGCCATTTATTGCAATAAATGAGAGCTTACAAGACTTAACGACAGTCTTATCTGTGATAAGGTGTCCCTGATATTTGTAGTATCGTGGTATTACTTTACATCTTGAGTTATTGCGACTCAGAGCCGAGTTTTCTAGTGATGACTTGTTGGAGCCATTGTCAATAGTCAAACGACTGTACCAACGAGCGATAAGAGGACCTGCTAGACAGCTGCGTTATGTGGGTTGCATGAGAGTCAGGCGAAATGCAATTCAGGTCGTTTGGATACTTTTGAGCACGACTGTACCTAACATAACCTCAATTGCCTTTTCCACTCTTTTGTATATTACTCTTGTTAGCAACGCGGATGCATGAGCTGTTAAGCTGATTTTGCGATAATTCTCGCACTTTTCAGCTCTTGTAGTCTTCGGAATTGTGTGGATGATATTTTTCCGGAAGTCACTTGGTATGTTGCCAGACTAATACATCCCAGACGCGAACCTGAACGGTCGTTTTGTTGCCACTTCCCCCAATGAGTGTAGAATTTCAGATGGAACGTTATCTGTACTTTTGCCTTTCTTGGTCTCAAGCGCTCCGAAACTCTCTTAAGTTCTAATTCTAATACTGCAGCTCCTATCTCTTTTAAATTGACGCCGGCCGGAGTGGCCGTGCGGTTCTAGGCGCTACAGTCTGGACCCGAGCGACCGCTACGGTCACAGGTTCGAATCCTGCCTCGGGCATGGCTGTGTGTGATGTCCTTAGGTTAGTTAGGTTTAATTACTTCTAAGTTCTAGGCGACTGATGACCTAAGATGTTAAGACGCATAGTGCTCAGAGCCATTCTTTTTAAATTGACTCCAGTTTCCTCTTCTAAGCTTCCCCTCCAAATAGGCCTTCATTGTACTCTTTCCATCTATACGCTCTCTCCTCAGCATTTAACAGTGGAATTCCCGATGTACTCTTAATGTTACCAACTAGCTTTTAAAGTCAGCAATGGTTGTTCCGACTTTCCTATAAGCTGAGTCAGTCGTTGCGACAATCATTTCTTTTTAGATTTATTCACGTTTTTCAGGCAGCCATTTCGTCTTAACTTCCCTGCACTTCCTATTTATTTCATTCCTCAGAGACTTGTATTTCTCCTGAATTTTACAGAACATTTTTGTACTTTCTTCTCACATTGATCTCTTACCCATAGTTTCTTCGCAGTTACCTTCTTTGTACCTATGTTTTTCTGTCCAACTTTTCTCATTGCCCTATTTAGAAATGTCCATTCCTCTTCAACTGAACTGCCTGCTGACCTATTCCTTATTGCTGTATCATTAGTCTTAGAAAACTTCAAGCATTTCCCGTCATTCCGTAGTATTTAGATGTCCCACTTCTTTGCGTTTTGATTCTTTCTGATTAGTCTCTTGAACTTCAGCCTACTCTTAATTACTACCACATTGTGTTATGAGTGTATATCTGCTACTGGGTATGCCTTACAATCCAGTATCTGATTTCGAAATCTCTGTCTGACCATGATGTAATGTAATTGATATATTCCCGTTTCATCCGGACTTTTTAAAATATACCTCATTCTCTTGTGATTCTTGAATAGATTACTCGCTATTACTGCTGAAATTTATTACAAAACTCTTTCTCCTCTCTCTTTTCTTGTCCCATATTCTCCTGTAAGCTTTTCTTTTACTCCCTTCTCTACAACTGCATTCCAGTCCCCCATGAATATTAGATTTTTCATCTCCCTATACGTACTGTATTGCCCTTTCAGTATCCTCATATACTCATTGTATGTCTTCATCTGCAGTTTGCGACGTCGGCATGTATATCTGAAGTATCGTTGTCGGTGTTGCGTTGCTGTCGATTCTATTAATAACGACACTATCACTGAATTGTTCGCAGTAACACGCACTCTGCCGTACCTTCCTATTGATAACGAATCCTATTCCCGTTCTACCATTCTCTGCTGCTGTTGATATACGCTATACTCATTTGCCCAGGAATCCTTGTCTTCTTTCCATTTTACTTCACTGACTCTTACCATATCCAGAATGAGCCTCTTCCCTTCCCTTTTCAGATTTCCTAGCTTCCCTATAACACTCAAGCTTCTGAAGTTCCACGACCCGACTCGTAGAACGTTTTCTTTTTGTTTGTTATTCAATTTTTATCTCATGATCTCTTCCCCCTTGGCAGTTCCCTCTCTGAGTTCCGAATGGGGGCCAATTCGAAATATTTTGCCAGTGGAGAGTTCACCATGACACTTTTTCAATTGCATGACGCATGTCTCGTGGATGTACATCATGTGTCTTTAATGCAATGGTTTCCATTGCTTTGTACATCCTTAAGCTGTTGATCATTGCTGATTCTTCAGCCTTCTGTGGCCGTCTCCCACCCCAAGGGCAAGAAGTGTCCTGAACCTCTATCTACTCGTACTCCTCCGCCCTCCTGGACAAAGCCGTCAACAAAATGAGTGTGACTTCTTATGCCGGAAGTGCTACTGCCCATCAAACGATGATTTAAAACACGTGTTTTTTTCGTGTGAGTGCTATCACAATCGGCATGTCACTACTTGCGTAGTCGCTTGCACGGTTTCCGACTACTATCAGCAGTACCAATTTATTATAAAATTTTAAGATATTGTAACCTGCACATATAATGTGCGTGTTCTCACTATTCCATGGGCTGTCATGCGACAGCGTTACATCTATATATTGCTCAATCATTTCCGTGTGGGCCGGCCAGAGTGGCCGAGCGGTTCTAGGCGCTACAGTCTGGAACCGCGCGACCGCTACGGTCGCAGGTTCGAATCCTGCCTCGGGCATGGATGTGTGTGATGTCCTTAGGTTAGTTAGGTTTAAGTAGTTCTAAGTTCTAGGTGTCTGATGACCTCAGAAGTTAAGTCCCATAGTGCTCAGAGCCATTTGAAACCATTGCCGTGTGGAAGGCGGCGTATAATCTGAAGAAATTAGTGTTTGCACTGTTGTTCTCCAAAATAGAAAATAATTGTATATCTTCGTTGTTACCATCATGGATTAATATGACATCTTTTCAGTCCTATGTACCCTGAGTATATTTATGAAAATTTTTTGTTGTCAATCTAAACACCTACCGAATACGTTGCTTGTTTGCACGGTGTGAGCCTTACACCAGAAGAAAATAAGATCATTATATTAAAATCAGCTGTAAAGTTGAATTATAACCGATTTAAATTGTTTTTGGCCAAAACATATGCTTGCAACGTACTCATCCGTTAACTGATCTTTGGTATTTACTGAGCTTTGGTAATTCTCAAGTACCTGTAAGGAAGGTACTGCGTTACTGAATGAATGCGATATTTGCTGATGATCTCGCTCTGAGCTCGCTCTCCTTGACTCACCGGAAGAAAATTGTGATGCCAGTAGTGTTATTTAATACTTACAGCTAGTCAAAGGATAGGGAAAAATATCGTACAAGACAGTAGACTATGTGTTGTGGCCAGACGAAACTGCTTTAGTCCTGCCATTTCTACGCTAGGTGGCTCATTTATTCTACAACACATGAAACATTAGTTCCCTTTATTACAGAAAGAATAAAAATATTTACTTAACTTTGACATAATTCTTTGCTACAGGAGTAATGGGTAATTTACAACTGACATTAAGTGGCAAAGCGTCAGATGATGCACTAATTAACAAATTGTTGCCGGCCGCGGTGACTAAGCTGTTCTAGGAGCTTCAGTCCGGTCGCAGGTTGGAATCCTGCCTCGGGCAAGGATGTGTGTGATGTCCTTAGGTTAGTTAGTTAGGTTTAAGTAGTTCTAGGGGACTTATGTCATCAGATGTTAAGTCCCATAGTGCTCACGGCCATTTGAACCATTCTTGTTCTCTTGTTCTCTTGAGGTACAATGTGCAAAATTTATTAAAGTACAACACCGTCAGAAATTTCAATTTGTTGGCTCTACGCGTGATGTTGACTCCTTCATATGAGATCACAAACTGGGCGAGAGCTCTTACAATCTCGCCTCTTTATTCACGTCAGAGAAAGGGAGCTCCTGTGCTGAGAGGGCTGGTGTCCTCTTCCGAAGTGCCTCCCATTGGTTGTTGCGCTAATGTCTGTAGCATCGATTCACGTTGTCGATATTGGCGTGACACAGCGATCTCTGGACGATAACACACAATGTTAACATTCACTCATTTGTCATGACCCATTTTCCTAAAATAAAGTTCTTACAATTCCGTTTGGCCTTGTAAGTATGGTATGCTTCTGGAGTTAGTTGTTGACTGTCAAATATAGGAAAAGGGTAACTAAAAAGAGAGCAGACTATGGTTCGAAAGGAGATTATTGTTACGTCTTATTGAGTGCATTCTCTGATTTTCTGCCAAAGCGCACCGACATACACACGTCTTTCAGAACCCGTAATCCTTGCCACTCAGGTATACAGATATCGCGGGCAGCATTGCCTGAAAGGGAAGCAGTTTACCACCCGCTTCCGCAGTGAAGTCAACAACTGCGCTCTCGCCGCGTCTGGAAGTGGAGGCCCGCAGTCGTCTCTCAGGCGCCTGCTTCCGGCGACCGTCGGCTTCGTTCTCTGGTATAGGGCGTGGCGGAAAGCAAGATGGCTGTGAGTGGAAAGCGAAAAAACCTCCTTGATCAAAAATTACTAAACGCATTTACAGTTCCCAATAACAAGTGTATGCATAGAATCGGAGATAGTTGTGACAAACGTAGTCTTTGCTCACCTTAGTTGACATATCGGTTCCTAGAAAGGCACATTTTATGTGGTATTTTATATGGTATTTTGTACGGTAATGAGCGTTTGAAAAAGGGGTAACTCTTATATCCACATTTTAGCGAACACAAGTTTTCGAATTTGCGCACGAAACTACCTGAATGGCTAACTTCTACGCTAAATAACATGGAAACAGAGCAGTGTGTCGAATTTTTTTTCGTAGCAATTATTCCCCGTCACAGCCTCCCCTGCTACACCCTTACAGGGTTTTTAGACTGTTACTGCCAGCCGGAGTGGCCGATCGGTTCTAGGCGCTACAGTCTGAACCGCGCGGCCGCTACGGTCGCAGGTTCGCATCCTGCCTCGGGCATGGATGGGTGTGATGTCCTTAGGTTAGTTAGGTTTAAGTAGTTCTATGTTCTAGGGGACTGATGACCTCAGAAGTTTAGTCCCATAGTGCTCAGAGCCATTTGAACCATTCAGACAGTTACTAACGTTCTTGTATAGGCGTTGTAAAAATAATATTCCAACAACAGTTAAAATAGCATTTTATTTAGGTTACGAGTTTCGAATCCTCAATAGATTCCTCGGGTCCTGTAGCATGAGCCATAAAAAGCATTCAATCGTACGAGTATTAGAGGGAACTAGTATTGTGACTGGTTTCCGTAGAAGACTTCATGGGCATTGTGTGCTCTTCACACACGTAGCAATATGTTGTTAAATGTGTTAAGAGCACGCATTTTTCGTGAAGTCTTCTACGGAAACCAGGCAAAATACCAGTTCCCTCTAATACTCGTAAGATTAGATGCTTTTTGCCGTTCATGCTACAGGGTCTGAGGAATCTATCGAGGAGTCAAAAAATGTTCAAATGTTTGTGAAATATTATGGGGCTTAACTGCTAAGGTCATCAGTCCCTAAGCTTACGCACTACTTAACCTAAATTATCCTAAGGACAAACACACACACCCATGCCCGAGGGAGGACTCGAACCTCCGCTGGGACCAGCCGCATCGAGGAGTCGAAACAGGTAACCCAAATAAAAAAGCTATTGCCGTTCGTGCTACAGGGTCTGAAGAATCCATTGAGGAGTCGAAACTGATAACCTAAATAAAAAGTTAAAAATAACGGTTGTTGGGGATTTTCTATTTCAGTCCATCGAGCACAGTCCGTAATCGCAAGATGAAGTTACGTTTACTGTATGTGGAGGTTTCGCGGATGCTGATTAGCCAAAATCCAACCAACACTGGATATATGCCTCCGAAAATTGTCAAATTGGTAAATATGAATTGAAACGAGTAATGAAGTAATGTTACTGTCACTTTAAGGCAGTGCTCTTACTTTTTATTCTCGGAAGTCCGTCTTGATCACACAGATTTCTTACAATTTATTACCAGTTTCGACACACTGCCATCCTCAGATGATTAAAATATTCTGATGTAAATCATCGTCAAGTTAAACATGTACGCACATGGTACGTAACATGTACTCACATGTTAACCATCGTCAAGTTAAACATGTGAGTACATGGTGCGTATCATGTACTCACATGTTTAACTTAACGATGATTTACATCAGAATATTTTAATCATCCGATGATGGCAGTATGCCGAAACCGGTAATAAAGTGTAAGAAATGTGTGTAATCAAGACGGACTTGTGAAAATAAAGTGCTAAAAATGATTGCGGACTCATTTACAGTCTTTATGTCTTCAGTAAACAATGCTCTTAATTTTAATGGGACTCTCAAAACTACGCCGAACCTTGTCAAGTTTCATTGTAAAATGATGGACTGTAGCCTCGCCAAAATAATGTGAAATTTCCAGACACATCCACATTGATTACCGTGCGCTGCTGTGGTAACTGTTCTGGAATTCATATGGAATCGGAGACACTAAATCATGAACGTCCTTCTAGCCTGAAAACCGTACCGTGATGCTCGGTTTGTGGCGCCGTTATTTAAGGAGCCTGTCACGTCTCGGAGAGGGGGGAAACGGTTCCTGTATATTACCTCTTAACGGTGTTCCCCTCGGATCGGCCCGAGACAGTATGAGTCAGCCCGATGAGGGCGAACACGAGAGCGGCTCTGAGTTTCCGGCGAGGCGCGGAAGGCAGGCAGCGATCCGTCTCGCGTGCCGCCCGGCGCTACGTCTCACGGGCGGGGAGGGGAGGGGGAGGAGGTGGGGGAGGAGGCGCGGTGGAGACGCATCAGGTAAGGGAGGAGAGAAGGGGGAGGGGAATCGATCAGCGGGCCCGGCTGGCGCGCCGCGAGATATTGGCCTGTTGAATATTCTCCTCAGAGACGCGCGAGCAAACACAGCGACGCCGTCGTCGCCGTCTCGGGCGGCGCGGCGCGCGGCTGGCGTCGGTCGCGCCGGCGTCTGGCGGTGGCCCGCGGTCCGGCAGACTGGCAGCGGGCGACGTCGCCGTCTCTTGATTGTAACTCTTAAAAATGCCTCGGCGGGCGCGGGTGCCCTCTTTTTCCGCTCCAAGTATTTTTCCAATAAGGGGGAGGAAGAGCGAACTTAATGAAAAAATGTCTGTTTGCCGACGGCTGGCGGCGGCGGCTTGCGGAGGAGCAACGGTGGGCGAGCCCCACGGAGCTGCGGCGAGGGAGACGGCGGCGGCGGCGGGGGCGGCCGAAGACGCGCGCAGGACGTCTGGCTGCCTGCGAGGTGTTGGCTCATATCCGGCACAGCGGCCCGGGGCCGCGAGTGGTAAACAACGGCGTCTGCAGGGGCTGCCCGCCTGTCTTTTGCTGCCGACACGGGGAGCGAGCCCCGCCAGTAGAGGCCTTCAAGAAGGCTCCTCTGATCCGACGCCGTGCACATCCAATAAAAGCCGTTAAAACCTGCCACATTCCGGAGTCCGTGCCTCTGAGAAAGAGA
This sequence comes from Schistocerca serialis cubense, assembly GCF_023864345.2. Classification (NCBI taxonomy): domain Eukaryota; kingdom Metazoa; phylum Arthropoda; class Insecta; order Orthoptera; family Acrididae; genus Schistocerca; species Schistocerca serialis. Next base: position 338,598,563 of record NC_064638.1, read on the forward strand.
ATCGACGTCCGAAAGCGATGGAATAGTAGTGAACGATTACAGTAGCACTCGCAAGGAGCAGACCTCAAACCACTAATAATTTACGTACGTAACTGGTTACAGCTATGAGATATTTGCGGGAAAGGATTTATATTTGTCAATCAGCTGTATATATTACATTTATCTGAACGGTTTCGATTGAAACAACAGTAATCAATTGCAAGAAAAATTACAACCAACAGATGTTATAATTTTTCCTTCCTATTGACCAAAAGATTTTATAATTTTTCTTGCTGTTGATGATGGCAGAATTAGATGGAGCCAGTCGAGTAAATATAACTTATGCAGCTGGCTGGCAAATGTAAAATTTTCAAATCACTGTGCAGCTTTACAGATTTAAGTTTTACGTAATACTGCTAGTGCATTGTTATGAACATTTCCTCGTGTACTGTGGGTTTCTGCTACAGACTCGTCGCTTTGCTATTGTAACGCAGCGAATTGAATCAGAAACAAGTTTCTGAACTCAAACAAAATAACACTCAGCATCTCTAAAGGTTCACCGCCAGATAGTATCTAGACGTAACATTATTTGACATTAGTTAGATGGCTGGCCGGTGTGGCTGAGCGGTTCTAGGCGCAACAGTCTGGAACCGCGCGACCGCTACGGTCACAGGTTCGAATCCTGCCTCGGGCATGGATGTGTGTTATGTCCTTAGGTTAGTTAGGTTAAGTAGTTCTAAGTTCTAGGGGACTGATGACCTCAGAAGTTAAGTCCTATAGTGCTCAGAACCATTTGAACCATCAATTACATGACAGGGTTCATCAAAGAAGTATACGGAAAATGAATGTTTTTCAACTGTACGTTTATTCTGTCTGCTTGAAGGGCCGACTTTCATCAATCAAGTATACAGCGGACCATACTATAAATCAAGCTTAACTGATAAGCATTTACAATGAATGACTGCAGTGATTATTGCTGCCCTAGATTGGATTATGCTAGCAGCAAATAATATCGAGTTGCCGAAAATAGATATCCAGCAGCTGTGAACGTATGGAATAATTTTGTTACGCTACCGGTTTCGGTGCCGGAGAGGTACCTTCTTCAGGCCCCTGTACAAATCGACAAAATCATCCAACTTACAAATCTGCTATGCCATATCAGTTGTCATTATTTAAAATAAATTACAATACAAATACCTTGGTAAAACATATGTACTTTAAATTTATTTTAAATAATGACAACTAACGTTGCATAACAGTTTTGTGTTTTGTTGTAAGCTTGATGATTTGTCGATTTATACATGGGACCGATGAAAGTATCAGTGGGGCACCGAAAGTAGTATAATAAAATTATTTCATAAATTTACTGCTGTAATTTTTTAAATCTCAGGCTCTGGCACTTCTGAAATGTGAAAAGTCTACTAAACCTCCGTTCATTGGTTTTGCTCTTCTTAATAAACATTTGCCGGTCTATTCTGTGATAGACTTTCTCACCCATAAAACAATCTAATGTTCCATTTGCCATCCATAGTTTTATTATAGGCGGCACACAAAAATTTGCAAAACAGAAACTTCTTAGGACTCTATTTCATAAAGTCCACACAAAGGTACAGTTCCATAAAACAGAAATGGAATATTAACATTCGTTTGCTCTACAGAAGGTTTACCATTAACAGCCACCTGTGTCTGCACATGTTCACCAGCTATAGACAGGGCGTCCATAAATGTTGCGACGAACTTCTATGGGTTGTGGAGGATGTCTTGAGCAGCAAATCAAGTACAGCAACCCGTGTCCGGAAATGTCATCTAGCGACGCTACAGTGTATCGAAACTATAGGCGCTGGCGCCCGCCATTAGGCTACCCCTTAGGTATGAAACGTGACTTTGTGCACTGATGTACTGTAGGCAGAACGTCTCGCAATGTCGTTTTTCGGTGATCGTAGCTGACTGCCACGATCTCCAGTGGAGAAGATGGAGCTAGCTGCTTCGTAGAACGACCTTGTCTCATATAAATGCTGTGCTCTGTTGCCTTGGTGGACAACCGTTTTAGACACGGGTTTCCATCTGCTATTTTTCTCCTCTATAATCCCCATTTTTTTTTTCTTTTTTCTTTTTGGCGTACAGGAGAAAACCGAAGAGCAAATGGATACCTGTGTTCGAAACAATCACCTACGGAGACAACAAAACATCGCATTCATAGGGGGCAAGACCTTTCCACTCAGCAGCTACCCCCATCTTCTCCACTGGCCATCGTTGCAATCATTCGCGGACACTGAACACCAAACAACAACGCTAGACGTTCCGCCTATGTTACGTCAGCGTAGACAGTTACAGTTCCCGCCGAAGAGGTGGCCTAGTGGCAGACACCGGCACCTGTATCTCAGAGGCTCTGTTGCGTCGCTGGATGACTTTTCGGGACAAGTGGTCATAACCACAAACTGTCACTCGAAACAACCTCTACAACCCCTCGAAGTTTGTCGCAAAGTTTCTGGGAAATCCCGTACGTCATACACGAGAGTCAGGCACCCTGCTTACCGCGGCCGACGCCTCTCGGAGCTTCAGTGACGGATTGTCGCAGCAACTGACTACCACAGATTGCCTCCACTGCCTGTTATACAGGGTGATTCAAAAAGAATACCACAACTTTAGGAATTTAAAAATCTGCAACGACAAAAGGCAGAGCTAAGCACTATCTGTCGGCGAATTAAGGGAGCTATAAAGTTTCATTTAGTTGTACATTTGTTCGCTTGAGGCGCTGTTGACTAGGCTGAAAACCAAACTACCCGAGGCAGCCCGTGACAGAGCACTTCATCACTGGCCTTCAAGAAGCCCTGACCTTACCCCCTGCGATTTTTTCTTGTGGGGGTATGTTAAGGATATGGTGTTTCGGCCACCTCTCCCAGCCACCATTGATGATTTGAAACGAGAAATAACTGCAGCTATCCAAACTGTTACGCCTGATATGCTACAGATAGTGTGGAACGAGTTGGAGTATCGGGTTGATATTGCTCGTGTGTCTGGAGGGGGCCATATCGAACATCTCTGAACTTGTTTTTGAGTGAAAAAAAACCTTTTTAAATACTCTTTGTAATGATGTATAACAGAAGGTTATATTATGTTTCTTTCATTAAATACACATTTTTAAAGTTGTGGTATTCTTTTTGAATCACCCTGTATAAATAGAAAGTGACAGTGTGGTGTGGATGTATTTTTTGTCACGTTATTGGAGCGTGTATGTTTAGAGACGCTATGAATGCTGCAAACATACATGGATATGTTAGAAAATTTTGTGAGACCTACAATACCGGAATGGATCGAGTCACATACAGGATGAGGCTCCCCATTTTTACGCCTTAACTATCAGACGACGGTTTGATGAACGCTTCGCAACACGCTGGACGGGTCACCGAGGTCCCATGGTATGATCAGCGCCTTGTCCAAACCTCATCCCACGCGATTTCTTTTTATGGCGCTGGGCTTGTGTCGTAGCAAATTACTTAGTCTTGCCGATCTTGAGAATAATATCTGTCAGGTCACAAATGATATGCCTGCCGAGATTTTCAGGAATATCATAGGAAACATAACTGTTCATTTAAGACAGTGTCTAGAAAATTCTGGAGTACACATTGATTTGTAACTTTTGGAAATATAAATGGTATATAATAAACGACACATTGCTACAGAGTTTACACCTGCCACGTTTTAGGAGGAAAAGAAATAAAACTAGAGATTTGCTTTCCGCCCACACTGTACTATCAAAGCTTTAAATACGTAGCTGTCATATCTCGCTTTACTTAGCGTTACGTAAAGCATCGATTTTTACGGAAACTATTACCTTAGTTTTTGCTACATCGAGGGTTAACAATTTACAGTATATTCATTACTACGATTTGTTGTCGTTGTTGTGCTATCTGTTACCGCACGCATTTAGCCAGTTGAAGAAATGAGAGGAGAGTCAAATTCCTCTCTCTCTCGCCTCTCTGTTTTATCTTGAACATATATCAGGGAACAATCTTACACGCTTCCCCCAAACTTAAGGTCACTGTGGCAAGAAATTGCTTTCTGGGAGCTATATATATATCATATTTCAAACTTGTTGGTGTAAATAAGTCGTGGGATGAGACTACAGGGATTTGACATAGACATGGAAACCCTGCAAGAAATGCATGCTTGAACATAGCTGCAGATGCTAATCGACCCGGCAGGCTGAGCTGCTGCATTTCACCAAGAACTGCACTTGTGCAGTGTTCCCAGTACGCTGCAAGTGTCAGTCGTGGTCAAAACAGCTTTCTGAGTGGTTCTGAGAGCGTTATGTCACAGTTAATTGGAAATGCCGGGATGGTACCTTTGAAAGGGCAGGGCAGACCTCCTTCCCCGTCCGTCCCTAATCCGATGAGACCGATGACCTCGCTGTTTGGTCTCTTACCCCCAAACAATCCAATCCAATCCACAGTAAACTGGAACGCTGGAAAATTGTTCGTGCTCGTATGATGAGTGCGTCCGTAACCAGGGCAGCCAAAGCGTTTCCCTTAAACGGGTGTCTTCTTTGAGCTTGTTGAACGATTTCTTTTTGTCCTTTCTGAACGGAGCAAAAGTTGTGTCGCATTCAGTTGCTGCATGGAAGAAAGGAACGTTGTTACGAAGATCTCCACGTGTGACGATGAGCTCTTCACTGTCAAAAAGACGAGGTTTGGCATTTTTCTTCTCGACTTCATGGTGCTATAGCTCCTCCTACTCCTCTTTCTGCTTTAGTTCACTATTCTACTCTTGTTACTGCAGGGGTTTATTTATTAATTCGTTTTAGACCAATATTACAGACTTATAATTGTGCTTGATTTTTACTTTTAATTGGTTGTGTAACCAAGTTTATGGCTTTTGGGCTAATTTTGAATGTGATTTAAAGTAAATTATTGCTCTTTTTTGCTTTGAGACAACTTGGTTTCATAATGAGAATTTTGGCTATAGGATATCCAAAGATTACTTTTTTTCATTTGTTGGCTCATGCTATATTTAATGCATTATTATTTATGTGTGCCGGTTCAATGATTCATAATTTAAAGGATTCTCAGGATATTGATTTTAGGGGCTCAATTGTTAATTTTTTGCACGGTATCAACACTCGGAGATTAATTCCAGGGTTGGATGTAGCGACGTTTAGGGAGAAACGCCGCAACGTTGCTGACATTACGCACATCTTCACCACTACAATATCCAGGTCCCTGGCAACTTGAATTACTTCGATCCCAGCTAAAGTCAGGGGTCGTGATGCCAAAATGATAATATTAGCCAAAATGGCTCCTTGAGGGCCGGTCGGTGTGGCCGAGCGGTTCTAGGCGCTTCAGGTTGGAACCGCGGGACCACTACGTCGCAGGTTTGAATTCTGCCTCGGGCATGGATGTGTGTGTTGTCTTTAGGTTAGTTAGGCTTAAGTAGCTCTAAGTTCTAGGGGACTGATGACCTCAGATGTTAAGTCCCATAGTGCTCATAGCCATTTGAACCATTTTTTGAGCTTCTTGAGGGGATGTTTACAGTGTAGAATCGTCAGTTACAGCCCTTGCCACTACTTCCCTCGTGCTTCTTTCGATGTGTTCTTCATGCTTGGTATTTGGAGCATTGCAGACATCGGAGGCCTCACTGATATCCCGACCGAAGTGATGACTGATGTACTTGATGTACTGGAGGCATAGTTGGCTGTAATATGCTGAACGCGACAACACGACCTGATGCAGTAGGAATCCTCTATCATCTGCAATGGAAAGTCGCATTAGGCGGCACCATCTCTTCAAGGTCGTCGATTACTGCAGACTACGTGCCTTTTTGCATTTTGCATCAAGACCCGTCAAACCGCGCAGGCTACAACTTAACACGAAGAAGCTTAGTCAGTTAGCATGGTCAAAACTGTAGAATTCCAAGCTGGCAGAATTTTTGGGGATTTTTGATTTCTGGATATCATCCTGAGCGTTGCTGCCTATTTTCATGTCATCCAAAATGTTCGGATTTGGTTGATATTTTTGTCTAATTTGACTGGACAACCCTATTTTGTAGGAAGAATGTTACTAAAATGTAAACTTTCACGGCCGGAAATATCATGTCCATTATAATTATCCGGGCTGTTATGCCGTGGTCGGTTGATGAATTCTGAGGTGATTCCCAACGTTTCGTCTCCGACTGCGGGAGACATCTTCAAGCGGGTCCGTAGCTTGATGGAAGGTCCAACACACACACACGTGGTCAGTAGCGAGCCAGTGTGTGTGTTGGACCTTCCATCAAGCTACGGACCCCCTTGAAGATGTCTCCCGCAGTCGGAGACGAAACGTTGGGAATCACCTCAGAATTCATCAACCGACCACGGCATAACAGCCCGGATAATTATAATGGACAGGAAGAATGTTGTAATGTTCCCCTGAAAACCACAGAAGACATGCATTTGCCAGTTCCGAGATGGCTGGAGGCTGTTTCCTTTAAGGGTGGTAGGACGTCAAACGCGCCGACTTGGAGCAGGAGAGTCATCACACGACATTTTAATTTTGTGTCTATACTTTTACAAATGAGTTCATAAAACTTTGACAGCATCACCAGGAAGGATTCAGGATTCATACTCACTGCAGAGGAAGTTCGAAAACATAACAAAATATTTTTTTTTTCCAGAATGAGATTTTCACTCTGCAGCGGAGTGTGCGCTGATATGCAACTTCCTGGCAGATTAAAACTGTGTGCCCGACCGAGACTCGAACTCGGGACCTTTGCCCTTCGCGGGCAGGTGCTCTACCAACTGAGCTACCGAAGCACGACTCACGGCCGGTACTCACAGCTTTACTTCTGCCAGTACCTCGTCTCCTACCTTCCAAACTTTACAGAAGCTCTTCTGCGAACCTTGCAGAACTAGCACTCCTGAAAGAAAGGATACTGTGGAGACATGGCTTAGCCACAGCCTGGGGGATGTTTCCAGAATGAGATTTTCACTCTGCAGCGGAGTGTGCGCTGATATGAAACTTCCTGGCAGATTAAAACTGTGTGCCCGACCGAGAGTCGAACTCGGGACCTTTGCCTTTCGCGGGCAAGTGCTCTACCAAGTGGTGCTCTACCAAGTGGTAGAGCACTTGCCCGCGAAAGGCAAAGGTCCCGAGTTCGAGTCTCGGTCGGGCACACAGTTTTAATCTGCCAGGAAGTTTCATAATTTTTTTTTACTTGCGAAATTTCATCATTTTTTTCTTTTACTAATGGCTGTATTTGTTGCTAAAGTTAGAGAGATTCTTCGACGAATTTTGCATAGCATACATACCATACCTACAGGTGTATGAAACTCTAGAATTTATTTAATTTATCAAAAAACAAATGAGCCGTTGTATTTTAAACTTCATGTTAAGAAAAAAACACAAATTTTGTAGTTAATTGCCTCAATTTTTACCACAGTTTTTAATATATTGGGAAAATTCTAGAGTTTCATGCACCTTTAAGTATTGTTTGTCTGCTGTACAAAATTCATCGAAGAATCTCTCTTACTTATGAAGAAAAGTGTACCTATAGCAACAAATACTGACATTAGTAAGCGAAAAAACTTATCTAATTTCACATGTAACTAAAATCATTTCGTTATGTTTTCGAACTTCCACTGCTATGAGTGTGAATTCTGAATCCTTCCTGGTCATTCTGACAAAGTAGTATGAATTTATTTGTGAAAGTATAGACTGTGGAAATTAAAATGTCCTGTAGTGTCTCTCCTGCTCCAAGTCGGCCCGTTTGACGTCCTACCCCCCTTAACGCATAAGGCATGGCGATGTGTTGTGTTCTTGGTGTCTCCATATTTTTTCCACCCCCCTGTGTGTAATTTACAGTATTCTCGAAGATAGTGAAGTCGATGTATAGGAGTCGGAAACAGGTCGCGGTTCGCCTGGGGCTCTGCGCAGTGAAGTGTCGCGGCAGGGAGTGGCAGTGCCTGGAATATTCACGGGGCAAGTTTTAGGGAGGCCGTGCGAGGCTGGCACGGGCGCGGGCAGTTCATCACGGTCGCGGAAGGGGGCTCTGCAGTCGGCTGGCGGCCGCATTAACAAGTGAGCGCGGCGACCGCCTCCGCGCGCCGCTAAGTGGCTGCGGGCAATCTCACTGTGCGCCGTCGTTATTAAATTTCGACGAACACGTCTCCTTCGCCTTCCTGCCGCCCGCGAGCGCCTCAAGTTGGCGGAGTTTCTGACTGCGAGTGCGGAAATTGAAGAAACGAGCCGGTGCGGCGGCGCAGCGTGCAGTAGGCGGGAGGGATAAGTTAATTCCCACAGGAAGATTGGCCCGCACCTGGCGGGCCCTCCCGCGGCGCCGGCTCGGCTGCCGACGCCGGCGCTTGGGGCGTCCGACGCCGCTAATCCAGTTGGCGCTGCCGCAGACTGCCTCCAGCCTGTCTCGGCATTTGTGCCTCCTTCAATAAAGGGAGGCTCCGGGCACACCTTACCTCACTCAAAATCCACATCAGCGTACCCCAGGTCATCGTGCGGTCTGTGGCGAGAGATACACATTCAGCTAGGTGGCACTCTACGTTGTTTCTTGCAGCTGAATACAGCTGGTATTTGAACGGGCCCCGGTATTGTCCTAAGTTCGCGTATACTCCGTGGAATCTCTGTGCAATCTGGCCATCTGTCTGTTTTTGTTGCCTTCGCTTTTAAGGTTTCGTACTTCCATAAGTTCACTACTGGCCATTAAAATTGCTACAGCAAGAAGAAATGCAGATGATAAACGGGTATTCATCGGACAAATATATTATACTAGAACTGACATGTGATCACATTTTCACGCAATTTGGGTGCATAGATCCTGAGAAATCAGTAGCCAGGACAAACACCTCTGGCCGTAATAAAGGCCTTGATACGCCTGGGCATTGAGTCAAATAGAGCTTGCATGGCGTGTACATGTACAGGCTGCCCATGCAGCTTCAACACGATACCACGGTTCATCAGGAGTGGTGACTGGCGTATTGTGACGAGCCAGTTGCTCGCCCACCACTGACCAGACGTTTTCAGTTGGTCAGAGTGTGGTGTCACCGCCAGACACCACACTTGCTAGGTGGTAGCCTTTAAATCGGCCGCGGTCCGCTAGTATACATCGGACCGGCGTGTCGCCACTATCAGTGATTGCAGACCGAGCGCCGCCACATGGCAGGTCTAGAGACACTTCCTAGCACTCGCCCCAGTTGTACAGCCGACTTTGCTAGCAATGGTTCACTGACAAATTACGCTCTCATTTGCCGAGACGATAGTTAGCATAGCCTTCAGCTACGTCATTTGCTACAACCTAGCAAGGCGCCATTATCATTTACTATTGATTGTAAAACATGTACCATCAAGAGCGATGTTCACCAATTATGGATTAAAATTAAGTATTCCAGAAGCTACGTACCTTTTTTGCTAGTCTCAATTCCTTGTCATTTTCCAGACCTCACGCCAGCCTGCGTGAGCTTAAACGCGTGCCTTTCGGCTTCCTGTCATAGTGGATTGGTTGTCTTGCCAATCCACAACACAGAGATCTGCATAATGTGCTGGCCAGGGCAGCAGTCGAACCTTGTCTGTATCCAAAAAGGCCCGTACAGGACCTGTATCATGAGGTCGTGCATTACCCTGCTGAAATGTAGGGTTTCGCAGGGATCGAATTAAGGGTAGAGCCACGGGTCGTAACACATCTGAAATGTCACGTTCACTGTTCAAAGTGCCGTCAATGCGAACAATAGGTTACCGAGACGTGTAACCAATGGCACCCAATACCATCACGCCGGGTGATACACCAGTATGGCGATGACGAATACACGCTTCCAATGTGCGTTCACCGCGATGTCGCCGAACAGGGATGCAACCATCATGATGCTGTGAACAGAACCTGGATTCATCCGAAAAAATGACATTTTGCCATTCGTGCACCCAGGTTCGTCGTTGAGTACACCATCGCAGGCGCTCCTGTCTGTCATGCAGCGTCAAGGGTAACCGCAGCCATGGTCTCCGAGCTGATAGCCCATGCTGCTGCAAACGTCGTCGAACTGTTCGTACAGATTGTTGTTGTCTTGCAAACGTCCCCATCTGTTGACTCAGGTATCGAGACGTGGCTGCACGATACGTTACAGCCATACGGATAAGATGCCTCTCATCTCGACTGCTAGTGATACGAGGCCGTTGGGATGCAGCACGGCGTTCCGTATTACCCTCCTGAACCCACCGATTCCATATTCTGCTAACAGTCATTGGACCTCGACCATCGCGAACAGCAATGTCGCGATACGATAAACGGCAATCGCGATAGGTTACAATCCGACCTTTATCAAAGTCGGAAACGTTATGGTACGCATTTCTCCTCCTTACACGAGACATCATAAAAACGTTTGACCAGGCAACGCCGGTCAACTGCTGTTTGTGTATGAGAAATCGGTTGGAAACTTTCCTCAGTCAGTTCGTTGTAGGTGTCGCCACCGGCGCCAACCTTTTGTGAATGGCTCTGCGCACTATGCGACTTAACTTCGGAGGTCATCAGTCGCCTAGAACTTAGAACTAAGTAAACCTAACTAACCTAAGGACATCACACACATCCATGCCCGAGACTGAGTTCGAACCTGCGACCGTAGCGGTCGCTCGGCTCCAGACAGTAGCACCTAGAACCGCACGGCTTGTGTGAATGCTCTGAAAGCTAATCATTTGCATATCTTGTCCCTGTCGGTTAAATTTTGCGTCTGTAGCACGTCATCTTCTTGGTGTAGCAATTTTAAAGGCAAGTAGTGTAAAAACGACTTCCCTGTAGGATCATTTTTCTATCTTTTTTAAAACAGGTAGCTGCTAGTTGACTGTGTTTTAGTACATTTCTGAAGTACTGTCTCGATTTCGGTTTATATGTCATTGTCAAGAATAATGCAAAAAGTTGTAGAACATTATAATGTAATCTCTGTTAAGGCAGTCCAGAGCTCTATGTTTGTTCGGACTGTTTAAAATACTAGTGTCATCTGCCAAAAGAACTAATTTTACTTCTTGCGTATTAGAATAAATGTCATATATATGAGAAAAATAGTGGATCTAAAATTAAGCGTTATGCTTCCGCCCAAGCCAGAACAATCTCTCTTGCTTACATCGTTTGAATTGCTAAGAATAACCTTCTGAAATCTTTCGGCAAGATATCACATTATCCATCGGTTCTTTATGCTTTCAATTCCATAAAATTTCAGCGTATGTAGGAAAATAAACTCATTCATACATTAAATTGCCTTACACATTACAGAAAATATTTGCCCGTGTTCTTTTCTTATACAATGTTTCTCAAATTTGCTGTGTGAACATGTAAATGTCATAATCAATTGAGAAACGATTATGACTCCAAACTGTGATTTACTGAGGATAGTTATTCTCTGCAAATTTTGGAGAATGAGTCAGTGATACGCGTCAGTAGTTACTGACATATCTGCTATTACCTTTTTTATAAGGTGGTTTGACAATGGCATAGTTCAATTTCTCTAGGAATATTCTTTGTATTAGTGATGCATTACACATTTCATGAGAGACGGCACATATTACGTGGGAACAAGTCCTTAGCACTCTGTTGCAAACACTATTAAATACAGATGAACTTTTATCTTTGCTAGAGTGTATGATTTCCTTAATTTGGAAAGGAGAAGTGGATGAGACATGCATATGACTGAATTTTATATAAGCTCCATTTTCAACACACTTCTTTGATTTCTTTCTTGAACTCTTTATCCTTATATTTTCCAGGAGAAGGGCTCTCAGGTATGGATTGTACTCAGAAAATGAAATACTTAGAGTGCACCAAATACTGTCACAAAACCCGTAAGCGTCTATCTGGTATCCAGCGTCTGTTTTGTTAGCGTTTGTACATGCAGCTTGAACTTAAAAATTAAGTCTGAAAATCTCGTTATCTCCACCGGAGATCACCAAAACACAAACTGCAACTCCAAGCAACTACGGCAGAACAACGGGAAGGAATATCACCACCCCATGCCCTGGTCAATAGATTGACTGTGACTTGAAAGTCCTGACCAAACGTTCAGCGGCACCGTTTGACTGTGGCGAAGACGGCGCGGACGTCAGATGTTGAATACCATTGGCCTTGCAGAATGACGGAAATTCAGCGGACATGAATTGTGGGCCATTGTCGGAAACAATGGTCTGTGGAAGACCTTCAATGCAAAAGATAGCAGATAACGCTTGGATGGTGGCAGATGACGTCTTCTCAGAAGCTCTGAAAACAAAACAATCTTTTTTCCTATGTCCACTTAACATAAACCAAGAAAACAGAAACACATGTCGAATACGCTTGACAGATTTAGCGCCAAATTTCTGGAACTGCAACAAATTCGATTTATGGATGAGCGTAACTTTGGCGTTGAGAATTACGGCTTCTATAACGGAAAACCTGCAGTCCAGATGAGCTCAGCGCCGAAAAAATTTGGCACAGGCTTTGCAGTTCACCAATCCGTCATGGATTAATTCATTATCTTTAGAAACGTCAGGAAATAAGGCACACACATTGGAGCTTCTGCAAGACTTCAAAAATATCTGGAAGAATTCACGAACAAAATTCGAAAACATCATGTCAGGATCTACTAGAGGACTTAAATGTGCAGTTAGGAAAAGAGAAGAAACACAGGAAAATCACGGGACCATACACAGCTCTCAACAGAGTTAATTAAAATGATTAACGCCTGAATAAATATTAATGTCAAACTTACGTCAAAACAATTTCAGAAACCAACACAGTAACTAAAGACATAATAATTGCCCAATAAGACACTCAGAGAATTCCGGATTAACCCCATTGTATTTGCAGGAGGAGCATCAAAGACGTCCTCAATGGAAAAACCGGGGGATGTTTCTTCGAGTCAGACCAACACTTCGGAATCAATATAAAGTTCCAGTCCACCAGAAAACAGACAAAGATAACCCAGATTCTAGATTTACCCCGAATACCTGGAATCCAGAGAGAAGAAAATCATTGAAGAAGTCAATATAGAAACTGATGAAAACAACAAAATTAGGTCAAGCCTAGAGAAAGTACAAACGTATGTGGTGGAATATCACATGCGATCAAGCTGTCGAATATAAGATTAAAGTAGGGAATAATTTCAACAGTCATAAAACAACAAAACAGTGGTAAGAATTGGTAGAGGTACAGAAAAAGTCTCTAAAATTATTAGACGAGAAAGACGCAGCTACGATAATAACGGACTGAACGAAATAGGACAGTACTTTACCAAGAACAACATCCGCAATTTTTGCAAGATCTTCAGAGAAAATTTAAAAGGTTACCAGCCTACTAGTCTGTGCATCCCACGACCAGGTGGATCCCTGGAAACTAATCAAAAAACTAACGAGAATCTCATAGCCAATTATTTCAATATACTCCTCAGTTGTGAAGCGCCATCTGAACAACTCCGATATACAAAACCAGCTCCGAATCGTGACTGTTTTCTACTCTCATACGAAGAAATAGTGATCTCAATGAAATCAGTGAAAAACAATGGATCACCTTGCGATGATGGAATTACTGCAAAATTACTGAAATTGGATAAAAAAAACATAACACAGAAATACTACACATTAAACGACGCAGGAATACTACAGTCACATTTGCAGAATTAAAAAATGCTTACAGTCTGCTGACATAAAATCCCCGTCTTAGGAGTTGATAGAAACCATCTAGCGAACTTTAACGGGAACCACCTCAAAAGTGAAATTCATGGGAGAAATGCTCCATATACAGAAAAGAGTCACAAGAAGGTGGCTTAGCATCACTCTTGTTCAAACTCGTATTGGAAAAAAACGTCAAAGAATAGGAGAAGCACGTCAGAGGTATTTAAATTGGAAAGGATAAATTGAAGAGAGTCACTGTGAAATTATTGTCCTTTGCAGATGGGCTAGGTATATTACGGAACAACAAAGATTGAGCAAAATTAGCACTAGATAAACTGCATGATATCTTCTGTGAAACCGCACTCCAAATTTGAAATGGAAAAGCAGTATATAGACACCAGTTCAACAAGGAAACCCCTCAATGAAAACGAAGTATAGAAAAATCTCAGTCATTCACTCCAAGTTGTAAGGTGTCAGGAAAATCCAGCACCTTCCATGAAAACCCTGACATGATAAGCAAATCCAGTAGTATGTCACATAGCTCCGAATAAATCGTGACATTAAGTTAACCAAAGTAATACGAGTAACGAGTGAGCAAATGGAATACCACAGACTAACACAAGAAGGCCTAAATACATGTCATACCTTCCCACCGCGAGACAGACGCAGTTCCGAGGGGAGAAACGAGAACAGAAGCCGAGAGTAGAACCGTGTTAAGCTAGAAGGCCCTACGATAAGGGACGGACACCCACGACGCCAGCTAACCGCCAGGACCACCCCCGTGCCCATATTAAAAGCTAGAGGCCTCCAGAAGAACAGTACAGATCTTACGATAACACTAAAAGGGCCACACCAGCCGCAAGTTTTAGCGTGAGACTTTTTCGCGTCTCTGTTACGTTGCAAACTTTAAAAACATTGCCCCACCACAAAAAGTATAACGTTTCTCATTGGATAGACAGAATTTTTGTAGGCGGAGCTTAAGGTTAACATTGAGACCCTGGTTCGTCAGATGAAAACACAGCAAGATAGTTTTATTTTAAACCAACTTCGGTAAATTGTAGTAAGGAGAAGTTAGGTGAGAGTTGCTTCCGAGATGGCGAGCTTTATGGAGCTGCGCCGGCCGCCGCCCTCTGACAAACACCGACAAGGTAATGAACGCACGTGATGCCGCATTTTTGAGCGCGTAAGGCTTCACTCAGTACTGCAGAAGTCTCATCTGTTACATCCACTTTTTACGTAATACTAGTGTCGATCGTCAATTAAATCTCATGGTATTCACATTTGCTACGTAAGTTAAAATCTGAAACGCGATGATTTCTCTGTTATATAACTATTGAGAAGCCACATCAGCCACTGTAATTTAAGACAAGTTAGATAAGTAATTAAAGATAATTGAGCGTCACTGTAGACCATTTTGATAGTTGTCTCTTTTCTGAAACTTAATTTAAACCTAGATTATAGATGTGATATGGCATAGGTCATCCTTCGATCCATTGTAGAACTTGGAAACCCACTCAGGGAATATTCGTTCACATTTTTGTTGAACGCAGTTGTTTTTTATCATCCTGTATTAAAGTATTTCCTTTTATCAACAGTGCAATTTATAAACAATGTTTTGTGAGTAGAATAAAATTTCCAATGCTAAACTTAACTGCTTTTTCGACGTTATTTTACCAGCTAACTAAAAATAGGAAAGCCTTGAACCCCTTCTACTAAATTTAGTTAGTATTAAGATTCTTTTACAGGGAGTGCAGTGGAGCTGACGCTGAAATCATTAAGTATTTGGTTATATCATCGCTAGTCTCACTGAACTCTTCTGAATTCTACATGTCATGTGTGGTCTGGCGTCTCCTTACCAGCAACAGGTCCCAGGTTCAAACTAGTCAATTCCCTAAAAAACACGCTCAGAGCGTCGTTGCGCGAAAGTGGTAGGGAGACACGACTTAGAACAAACAGACACCACGCAGAATGTTAGAAAGTACTTAGGAGAAAGCATGAAATTTACAGGACTGAACACAATTTCCAACAGAGTAACAATAATCAAACTGCAAAACGCGTACCAAGTGACGTGGAGTCACAACAAAGGATCGGTATCTTTCAATGCAGAAGCACCATACTACAACACGGTTGTTTTGCTAGAAGCCTTGTATGTGCCGGAACCACAGAAATTACAGCTATGATAGCGAGGAATAAGAAAGGAAAGTTCTTAAGAAAATCCATGGCGCTGTCCGAGACTAATCAAGTGTCTTACGACCTACAACGGAACACAGACAAGGTCACATAAAAATTTAGGGAAAGGCACCTACAGTTCAATGGGCACCTATGTAGGATGGATGAAAACAGACTCTTCAAGAACATTTTTAAGATCGTTAATGAGAGTAAATTATAAGCCAATCGGATGAAGGAAATACACAAAGACCTGGAATGGCTGAAAATCTCAGTAGAAGAAATTAAGGCCAGAAAACAATTCACAAATAAATTCAGAGACAAGAGAATTTGAAAAAGTCACAAAAAATAAACAACAGAAAAAAACAGAAAGAAGGATGAAACATAAGGAAGGAAGAAGAACCACAGTGTATTAATGAAGTGGTTTCGGGTAGAAAAGAAACGAAAAATGAGTCAAGCTGTGATTAGTTCAGTTCACACGCTCTCCTAAATGAGAATAATATTATAATCTACAAAATTTTCTCAGCGTGCTTACTCCAGAGAAAACAAGAGCGGTTAGAACATAAGATTGATGAATACTAGGCCAGGCTTCCTCCCCAGTCGTTCACGCACAGAACAAGTCTTTAGTCTGAAAACAATCCTAATATACAAGGCTGATAGAACTACGCCAATCATTTGCACTTCCATAGTTTTCAGGAAAGCTTCCGATTCTCTTGACCAACTATGCATATTCAACATCTTAGGAAAAAAGGGACTCGATCCCAAAACCCTGCGACTAGTCAAACCGACTAGCACAACATCGAAAGTTAAATTCATAGTTGAAATGTCTGATCCGCTCCTGACAAAATCCGATGTTCGCCAAGGCGACGGCTTATCCCCATTATTGTTCAACCTAGTCTTGGAAAAAGTAATCAGGGAAAGACAAAAAGGGCTGAAAGTCCGATGACACTGGAAACCAACACGATTAGGATGATCCCGGGGCAAGATAGAAACTTCAAACCTATCTTCCACAGACGATCTCGCCATATTCTCGGATAATGAAGGAACAGGAACGAAACAAACGGAAATATTCAAAGAATGTGCAGAAAAAGTTGGCCTGCAGATCTCTTTCCACAAGTGTGATTTCCTCCGCTAAAAATTAAACGCAAAAATAATTAGAAACAAAATACGGCAAGATAAACAGAGTTACACATTTCAAATATCTAGCTGAAATCCTCGAACCTACAGGAGTAGAATATATAAAGCAAAGACTAGACTACAAGAAATGAAGTGGGCTTACGGCAGAACAAAAGACATATATAATGACAAAGGCGGGTCCTCTCAAGCAAAGATTAGACACTACAACACATTCAAAAAATGGTTCAAATGGCTCTGAGCACTATGGAACTTAACATCTATGGTCATTAGTCCCCTAGAACTTAGAATTACTTAAACCTAAGGACATCACACAACACCCAGTCATCACGAGGCAGAGAAAACCCCTAACCCCGCCGGGAATCGAACCCGGGAACCAGGACTTGGGAAGCGAGAATGCTACCGCACGACCACGAGCTGCGGACTACAACACAATAATCAAGCCTGAAATACTGTACTCAAGTGGGACACCAACACTCCGTATGAAAAGCGACATAGAAATCATACTAAAAGAAGAACTCAAAATCATGAGAAGAATTCTTAGCCCAAAGCTGACAGAAGAGCGATACAAGTTACGCTCTGCGAAAACCACAGAGAAAATGTCAATACTAGCGACAGATTTAAAAAAAAAAGGATGTTAAAGTTCTATGGGCACATCAGCGGGCTACAAGACTCAAAAACAGAATTCTGACTTGCATACAAGGGGACAAGTCAAGAATACTATGGATCACACAAGTCAAACGTGACCTAGAAAAATCACAAATTGATCCAACTGAAGTTCAAGAGAGGAACTTATTCACAGAATAGATATAAAAGTGGAATGTTAGAGAATAAAGTTCCAGAGAAACCAGGGGCGAATTGGGCTGAGGACAGATAGGGACTCCAAGGAGAAAAAATGAGAGAATCGTGGGAGATCAGAAAGAATGCTCAAATGAGGCAGAATGATTTGGGCGATTTTACAGTGTCTCGACGCAAATAATAATAATAATAATAATATACTGTTTCCACATACACAACGAATTATCTTAGTTTAAGACAAAAGAGTGTTCTTAGCCCTACCATGACAATATAATCTAATGGTCGCCTCCCAAAGAAATAAAAATTATGAGGACTACTTGCATTGTTGGCAGCATCACCATTGAAGCACTCGCGTCCGGCCGTCCTGATTTAGGTTTTCCATGGTTTCCCTAAATCGCTTCAGGCAAATGTCGGGATGGTTCCTTTGAAAAAACACGGCCGACTTCCTTCCCCATCTTTCTCTAATCCTATGGGACCACTGACACCGTTGCTTGGTCCCCTTTCCCAAATCAGTCAACCAATCAATAAACCACTAAAGCTGCTTAGGCTGTTAACAAACGTCGTATGTGTTTCGTGGAAAAAAATTTGTGGTATGTTGCTTGCTTAAGACGAGAGAAAACGAAGTAATAACTATGTTCGTATTTCTTGTCATTACAATGCATCAATTTATTAAGAGCTGCTGAACGTAGCTACAGACGATTTTCATTTACATGGGCAGCAGGCAGATAGTACCGTTGACAGCCCTTCCTCGTTTCAGTTCCAGTGCTGGCACTAAGTTTAACAACGGTAGGGACACAAATATCTTGCCACTTTTAGACAGCCTTTGTTTTTCCGTAATAACTATCTCCTGCTATTGCGAACTTTTCTATGGTGTGTTACTGAGGATATACAAAAACTTAGTTGTGAGAGAGATACAAAAATATATTATCCCATTAGGTTACATCGTTTCGTCCATACTTCTCCGCAGAAGTTACAGTCAGAGACTTTATCCTCGCAGCAGAGTCGGCCTCTAACAAACTTGTTGCGGAACTTCCGTCTAATCCCTAAGGCTCAAGTCCGGACCCTGTCCGTCGCTGCCGTCATCAGGTTATCGAAATGAAATTGCTGCTTTCTGTTTCAGCGTCCCAGAAAATAAAGACCGTTTGGTGACGTAACTCATAGCGAAAACAATTAGTTACCCAATGCATCAGATTTCCGTTTCCCAATCCACCGACTGCCAGCGATTATTTAACTGTTGGTGAGCTGAATCGAAGGAAATTTTGCTTATTTAAAAAAATATTCTTCAAATAACAAGCGTGTTTCTTTTAGAATGCCTTTTCAGCACGAGTAGGTTCTGTACGTTAAGAATGTGTGAGAATAACCTCATCCAGGAGTACTGCCCCAAATTAATTCTCACAATGTTGCAGTTATCAGTGGTATAGATATTAGTGTCAGAGGCGCTAAGAAATAGCTAAAATCGCTAAAACGGAATAAAGGAACATGACTTATGGAATCCCTGTGGGATTCTATACAGAATTTGTCGCTTAGTTGGATCCTCTTTTAAGGACAACTTTTTAAGTTTAATCTACCGCAAGACCCTTGATTTAAACTTTGCCCACAGTTGGTGGAAAGTAACATGTCACACCTGTCTACATGACGAAAAGCAGAAGTGATCCACACAACTGCCGTCTAATATTTTTGACATCCATCTGTTGTAGAATCGTAGAATATATGAAGTCAATAGTAATCTCAGAACTTTTGATGCTATTTCAGTTATCTATTGTTAAGTAATGTCTGAAAATAGATCCCGATAATGTTTCTAAGCAGTAAAAATATTGTCAGTTCCCTTTAAATGTTAATCTTACACAGAACTGGATACACAAATTGTAAGGATGAAAAATCACAACATAAAACTTAAAATTACAGGAAAAGAGCCTTTCCAGTGAACAAGAAAGTAATAAATGAACAAATTCATTTGTAGTAAGTTCCTATGCGACCAAACTGCTGAGTTTATCAGTCCCTAGACTTACACACTACTTAATCTAACTAACTCACGCTAAGGACAACACACACACACCCTCGCCAGAGGGGAGGACTCGAACCTCCGCCGGGGGGTGGGGGGTGGGGGAGTCGCGTGAACCGCGGCAAGGCGCCTCAGAAATCAGAATTACTTTTCGATGAAGAATCACAATATAAAACATTACAGGAAGAGAGCCTTGTCAGTGACCAAAAAAGTTGTAAATGCTCAACCATTATTGTTAGCCACTACCATAAAAAAAAGGCGGATGAAGTAGATACCCAGATCAAATAATACCCAGACTAAATAATAGCTTTTAAAAAAAGGATCGCACATACCCACCCACCCACACACGCACACACACACACACACATACACACACATACACACACAAGTGACAAGACAATATAAACTCTCTATGTCTCTACACCAAAACAGGAACAAAAGACAAACGAAAAGCACGGTGTGGCAGTTAGCAACGTTACATATAGTAAACAAACCAAAACAGAACAAATTAAGAGTGGAAGCGAGGGGTGAAGTCGAAATGTGTTCGTAAAACGCCTGGTATGCAAGCCTTTTAAGTACGTGCCATATACACAAAAATTTTGTAACGTTTTCGGAGAAAAGCGATCTTGTAAGCTATATAAAATCAATAAAAAACAGTCTTGATGACAATGGTTATTTTATTTAAAACGACCAGTTTCGGCTTAATCTTAGGCCATCTTCACAGTAACACTATCAGTTGAAGTTAACTGTATCCAGAACAGTCAGTAGGCCACAGTCGCTAAAAGTTCAGTATCAGCAACTGAGGTCTACTGACTGTTCGAGGTGTACCGACTGTTCTGGGCATCGTTAACTTCAGCCGATGGTGCTATTCTGAAGATGGTCTAAGACAGACAGAAACCGGTCATTTTAAATAAAATAACCATTGCGATCAACACTGTTTTTCACTAATTTTATAGTTACATATACACTGATAGAATCACAAATAGTGAATAAAAACAGTTCTTTGATAAATGCTACAAAATATCGTTTCTCACCTCATAACAAAAAATAACAAGAGAAAGTAATGTGGTGACAAATCTATAACTGTTACGTAACGCAATTGTTTACGTCTGCACTATTATTATTATTATTCCTTTTGTTTTATTATTGGCCTTCAGAGCATCACTCTATCCATTTATGCTAAGGTCAGTACAAGTTCTTGTTATTCAGCAATACAATTCAATTGAATAATAATTCAGTAAGACAAACAATAAAGCGGTTACAGCAGAATTATAAGAATTATTATTCTTATGTAAATGTTGTGCTCTTGTGTCTATCTAGTATTTCTACATTCTTTCAGAGATTTCCTTCCTAGTACACGTATATATTACAAAGGAACGTCAGATTTCTACGTAATATGCTAATATATATTTGGACTGACGCAGGTTATATTTAAAAATTATGTATTATGCAATATATAAAAGGGAAATGTTGTTTGCAGAAAGACACAGGTGATGGAATGGAGCCATAGCTCAGTACGCGGGTGACACCACTTATTGGTGTCATGTACCCAGCTGTAATTCAGTCAATGAACAATCCAACAGATACATCAGCAAACTTGAAACCTGGCTCAGTAAATGGAAAATCCGACCTAATTAAATCAAAGGTCAAATTATCTTATTCAGATAGAAATTTTACTAAGCGCCAACAACAGGGCCCCACAGACTCAAGAATTGACTTTGGGGACAGGAAATTACTCCACAATCAAACGTCAAAAATCCTGCCATCAAAAGTCTTGAACTGGGAGAAAAACACTACTGAAAAGATTAAAGAAGCCAAAAGCCGACTTAATTTAGTACGTTTCATGAAGGGCCGACCACGTGGGGTGGAGTAGCTAGTTACTCTCTTACATACAAAGTATTTGTCCGGTCCATTCTCGAATATAGCTCCGAAGCACGGGTGATGTCATCTAACCTAACGAAAAAAAATTCGATTTGCTGCCTGGAGAATGCTTCCAATAGCTGGAGATATACGCTCTGACTTCCCAACGAACTCTCTTCGGGAAACGCTCAAAACCAAGAACATGCTAGACAGAATAAAAGAACAAATCACCAGATTCGGGTTCAACAGAGTGCGCCACGATGGACTTACAAATCACTATTGCGACACGAACCTGCAACGTTTACTTTCCCGAAATTTAAATATGCATTTCCTTCCTACATTATTCTCGGAACAGTATCGAATTGTTTCTGACAGAATCCTGTGGAAAACGGAGAAATCAATGAAATTGTCAACAGACCGAGAATAGCTACAAGGTTTTGGAATGATATTGAAAGAATAACTTACTGAGCAAAGCTGCTTCAATCAACTATAGGCGAAGAAAATTTCTCTACATCCACTAGATTATCAAGTTTTTCATACTCTACAGAACTAAACGGAAATTTTCTACATCAATAAAACAGCAAGATCAAAATCTAACGTTATCGAGATCACTGAGGTAAAGCGAAGAAATAGAAACCGAACAGCAGACAACCAATTCCCAACTGGGGTTTTTGCGACCGAGAGGTTTTTCCCTCTGCCGTAACGCAAATGTCGGGTTTGGAACGAAGATAACTTAGCGAGCAACATCCTCTTCTCAACTATCCACCCATATACTATTAGAGCTCCTACAAAATTAAATAAGTACCCAACTGTCCTAAACAAATGATGTCACAACAGCACAAACTATCGGCTAAAATGGTCTACGCTCTCCCGCAACCCACCATTTCCTTCAGATGTGGAGTGGAAGATTTAAAGTATATTTTTTGTTTCTCCTTATATATAGAGTAAGGTGACAAAAGAGATGGAATACCTCTTAACATCATGTCGTACCTCCTTTTGCCCGACGAACCTCAGTAACTCGACATGGCATGGACTCAACAAGCCATGTGAGGTCCCCTGCGGAAATATTGAGCCATGCTACCTCTGTAGCCGTCTACAATTGCGAAAGTGTTGCCGGTGCAGGATTTTATGCGCGAACTCAACTCTCGATTATGTCAAATAGATGTTCAATGTGATCCATGCCTAGTGAAGTGGGTGGCCAACTCTTTCGCTCGAACTGTTCCACTGTACATGAAAAACTGTGGCCCAGTGACATGGCGCTCTAACAGCCATAAAAATTCCTTCGTAGTTTGGGAACAATTCCGTCGTCGTTTGCGAACATGAAGTCCATGAATGGCTGTAAATGGTCTCCAAGTAGGCGGACATAACCATTTCCAGTCGCTGATCGGTTCAATTGGACCAGAGGGCCCAATCTATTCCCTGTAAGTATAGCCTCCACCGTAATGGAGGCACCATCAGCTTGAACAGTGCCTTGTTGTCAACTTTGGGTCCATGGCTTCGTGCGGTATGTGCCACACTCGAGTTTTAGCATAAACTCTTGCCAAACGAAATCGAGATACATTCGACCAGACCACGGATTCCCAGTCGTGTAGCGTTCAACTGATATGATCGCGAGTCCAGGAGCGGCTCTGCATGCTATGACGTGCTGTTAGTAAACGCAACCGGGTCGGTCATCTACTGACACAGCCCATTAACGCCATATTTATCCACACTGCCCTAAAGGATACGTTCGTCACACGTTCCACATTGATTTCTCCGTTTATGTCACGCAGCGATAACTGTACGCAGTCGCGGCTGCTTTCGGTCGTTAAGTGAAGGCCGTAGGCAATTATGTTGCCAGTGATGAGGCCTGAAATTTGGTATTCTCGGCACACTTTTGACACTGTGGATCTCAGTATATTGAATTCCCTAACTATTTCCGAAATGGAATGTCCCATCTGTCTATCTCCAGATTTAATTCCGCGTTCATAGTCTGTTGATTCCCGTTGTGTGGCCATAATCAACGCCGGAAACTTTTTCATATGAATTACCTGACAAAAAATACCAGCTCCGCCAATGCACTGCCCTTTTATACTTTATGTATGCGATACTAACGCCAATTGTATATATGCATATCGCTATCCCATGACTTTTGCCAGTGCAATGTTAAACAGAAATTGTACACACAACAATGCGCTGATTTGTTTTCTTCCTTACTGAGCAGTTTAAAAAGAAGTATAAAAGTTATACTTATGGCTTATAACCTAATGGTTAGAATACTACCACTGGATATGCATCGTCTGAAACTATGCAATTCTGCAATATTATAACTATCCGAAATACTGCCTTTTGAAGCTGCTATCTTCACAGATCCAGCACAGCAGCTGAAGATCTCCTTCTTATTCCCGTAGAACAATTATGCCAGCAGATTTACCCACTCATTTTAATCGAGTTCAATTCACCATCTCGCTCTTCATGCGAAAAAGCTATGTAAATAGATCACAAAAATTCTGGAAAAAATTTGGATGGCAATGTTATTATAAATTATTAATGGAATGGGTGAGAGATTAAGGTAATCATGGCAACCGTAGGTACACTAGTGGACAAAACGAGCGAGCCCCTCGCCTTTTCGTTATGCTGATCCGCACAGTTTTAAAGTCTGCTACACAGCATAACCGGCAAGGCGACGAAGTGCTACCAACATACTATGCGCAGGCGTAAAACTGAAAAACTACCCGAACTTTGTCACACTGTTTTCAATCATGTGTAAGACTATATTAATGTTGATTAGTGTGTTAAACACAACACATAAATAGAAGATATAAGTGAAAGAAGAAACGCTAATTAGTATGAACTGTACTAATAAAAATGAATTTCAGCTTATCCAGATAACATAACTATTTTAGTAAGACAAAGTACCCCACATCGTTATGAATTAGCAAAATATTGTGCCCATTCGGCCGCGAAACCGTCTGTGTCAACGTTCAGACGAGTCATACTGGATTACCGTTGCTGACCTATGATGAAAGTGTGCAAATTTAGCAATGCGTGAAGATTCTTAGCGAAATTTAGTTAAAAATCATTCAGTGCCACACTTAAGTCAGTTCACTTATTGACAGAAGCGGAAATAGCAGTCAGTAACAAATATGAAATTCTACAACATTTTCATATTTACATCCACAGGGCGCCGGTACAGAATAAAGGCCGCAATAAAACGTATTGGGGGCGCGAGAATTTCTTAAAATTATTCTACTAATAGTCTATCTGCCTCATCAAGATTAGAACCGAAAACAAACCAGACCCCCCTTGCAGTAGCAAACACCTTTCACTACGCTAGCAGACTAACCATGAAAATAGCCCTCTATTATTACCCCAGACATGAATAAGCCGGCAATTTCGCAATGAAAATGGCAAAATGTTCTGCAGTTTCTGTTGTATAGAGCTTTCTGGACACAAAACATGAATTTTCTACCTTTATGTCACCGATTATGTGACAATCATTCGGGATGTTTATCGAAATAACAAAATACTGTTATTAGCGAGTAAATTTAGTGGTTTAATTCTGCACCACCCCAGGAAATAAAAGGCTACATAGCTGCCAAACGTATTCTACAATGTTTAGAATTCTCCATTACACTTGCCACAGCCAGAAAACGTTCATTAGCCGAAGTGTTGCTTGAGCTAGCTATGGGAATTTCCGCACTTATAAAATGCAGTGACATTAATACTGGGATCTGAATTACCACGTGCATAGGCAAATGGATTTTATTTGCATTCCTGTAAACGTGAATAGGATCGAAAGGGTAGCTACGAGTAATATGCTGATGTATCGACTGCAACTAGAACATTTCGAATAAAGAGTAGGGAGAATTATTTATTCGGCCCTCATCTTCAGTAACTGTCGTAGCTATTTTCGTTGTTAGGATTTCGTCACCTAAATCGGTAAAAATGGAACCCTACTGGTCTCACTTCCTTGACCGTCTGTCTGTCTATCCAACCCTTAAAACCCGTTTACCTCGAGTACGGGTAGACATAATAAGCGGAAATGTATCGCACTTCCTGCGGTATACTGTCCCTTGGTGGTGTAAAAAAGTGAGCTTCTATGTCAACGCAATCTTAAGATACGGCCGTTTATCTAAAGAAAATTTACGCAAAAGGTCAAAAAA
Source organism: Schistocerca serialis cubense (assembly GCF_023864345.2). Lineage (NCBI taxonomy): Eukaryota > Metazoa > Arthropoda > Insecta > Orthoptera > Acrididae > Schistocerca > Schistocerca serialis. The sequence goes on from NC_064638.1 coordinate 338,624,254, forward strand.
TAGCTATAAGAACTATTCGACCAAAGTGCTTAGGTAATCAGTCCCCTAGACCTAGAACTACTTAAACACACCTAACCTAACACACACCCATGCCCGGCGAAGGGTTGTAACTGACGCCGCAAGTAGCCGCACGGTCCGCGATATGACGCTGTTGAACGCACGGCTAATCCGATCCGGCAAGATACTAAATTTACTCGCTAATAACAGTATTTTGTTCTTTCGATAAACATCCCGAATGATGGTCACATAAGCGGTGACATAAAGCTAGAAAATTCATGGTTTTGAGTCCAGAAAGCTCTGTGCAACGGAAACTGCAGATCATTTTGGCATTTTCATTGCGAATTGCCGGCTTATTCATGTCTGTTTTCCTGGTTTGTCTGCTAGCGTAGTGTAAGGTGTTTGCTACTGCAAAGGAGGTTTGCTTTGTTTTCGGTTCTAATCTTGATGGAGGCAGATAGACTATCAGTAAAGAAATTTTAAGGAATTCTCGCGTCCCCAATACGTTTTATTGATGCCTTTATTCTGTACCGGCGCCCTGTGGATGTAAGTATGAAAATGTTGTAGAATTTCATACTTGTTACTGCCTACTTTTTCCGATTCTGTCAATAATTGAACTGACGTAAGTGTGGCACTGAATGATTTTTAACTAAATTTCGTTATGAATCTTCACACATTGCTAAAATTTCCACACTTTCATGGTAGGTCAGCAACGATAATGCAGTATGACTCGTCTGAACGTTGACACAGATCGTTTCGCGGCCGAATGAGCATCATATTTTGCTAATTCGTAACGACCTGGGGTACTTAGTCTTACTAAAATATTTATGTTATCTGGATAGGATGAAATTCATTTTTATTAGTACAGTTCATACTAATTAGCGCTTCTTCTTTCACTTATATCTTGGATTTATGAGTTGTGTTTAACACACTAATCAGCATTTAATATGCACACATGATTGAAAACAGTGTGACAAAAAGTTCGGATACACATATGAAGCGGGTATCTGTTGTTTCGGACATGTTCGAAAGAACAGATACCATCGGTGACCATGCACCTCGTTGGAATGAAATTACAATGAAATGAATACACTTAGCTGCATACAGGCGTTAATATAAGTCAACGGGGACAGTTGAAAATGTGTGCCCCGACCGGGACTCGAGCCCGGGATCTCCTACTTACGTGGCAGACGCTCTATCCATCTGAGCCACAAAGAACACAGAGGCTATTGCGACTGCAGGGACTTATCTCTGGCACGCCTTCCGTGAGACTCACATTCACAACTTATTGTCCCGCGCTATATTCATAGTGCCCTTGCCCATTACACTCAATACTCGCTGTTTTACTGCCGATTCCCGTAAGAGTTCGGGCACTGTTTGCGCATCTGCACAGAAGAAGACGGTCACATGGCCGGTGAGCCTTAACTATACATAAATGAAGATGGTATCTGTTCTTTCGGACATGTCTCATTCACTATTTGCAGGCATGGTAACTCAGCGTGTTCGGTCAGAGGGCTGCGGGCTCTCTGTAATAATAATAGTAATATAAAAAAAACAAAAAAAAAACAAAAAAAACAAAAATACTGAGTCAAGGAATCAACAATCAACTTGAACGGACGTCTTATGACGTCCGCCCAGACCAAACGCAATGAACTATATGGAACAAAACAAAAAAAAACAAAAAAAAGGACAGAGCGCCTGCCATGTGAGCAGAAGATCCCAGGTTCGAGACCCGGTTGGGGCACACGTTTTCAACTGTCCCCGTTGACTTATATCAACGCCTGTATGCAGCTAAGGGTATTCATTTCATAGTAAAGTTCGGATAGTTTATCAATTTCACGCCTGCTCATAGTATGTTGGTAGCACTTCGTCGCCTTGCCTGTTATGCCGTGCGGATCAGCATAACAAAAAGGCGAGGGTCTCGCTCGTTTGTTGCACAACTGTAGATACAAAATTTTCATGCAGCTCAATTTAGTCGTTGAGTGCCAACCGAAATTTATAATGTGAAAATATTTTTACTGTTATGCAGACGAACATTACCAATATATTGGCTAACCCAAATTTTGGTTCAGAAAATGAAAACAATTAACATCAGAAGTTTCAGTATAAGCGTTGACCAAAACCGTGATATATAGAATAAAAGATATTCTTTCGTATTTTACAGAACTATCGTGTTCCTAAAATCTGCGTGACCTGCTAGAATTTGTCAGAGCTTTGCGTTTTTAATGCTGTCGGCAACGTGTGCTTAAATGGGTCGTGCGAAACTCTAATCCGGCCGGAAACGATCAATCACCTTCTTCAGCAGAGTCCGGAAGTGTTAAGGCACGTTCTTTATCAAGCGACGGCTGCTAGATTAGGCTGTTGAAAGCTCTACAGGCGTTCGATAGCGAAAATGTCGACACTTGATGATAAGTATTTCGAATCGCCGCCAGTTCTCGCCTTTCGGTAGTTCAAGGTGACTTCGCCGTCGGCAGGAATGTAACACTCCATTCACGTCTCTGCGGATATTGCTATCTGATTTACCCTTTATCGTAATTTACCTTTATTTCGAATTTAGGACAGTTAAATAGTATGAGTCACCTGATTAGTGAACTGCGAACGCTCAAAAAGTATCCAATGATAGTGCGACAATGGTATAACAATTCGCTCAACTCGCATTATTTATGCAACGAGTCATTTATCATTGGAGCATATCGCGACTGAGTGAAGTATCATAAGCCCCACGTTCAGATTAAGAAATCTGATGAAAATGTCATTTAATTTGTAAAAGTAGTTAGTTAAAACTACATTTAAGCTCCAAAGAAACTGGTATAGGCATGTGTATTCAAATAGAGAGATACTTAAACAGGCAGAAGAAGGCGCTGCGGTCGGCGACTGTATAAGATAACAAGTATCTGGCACAGTTAGATGGGTTACTGCTGCTACAATGACAGGTTATCATGATTTAACACAGTTTGAACGTGGTGTTATTGGCGGCGCACGAGCGATGGGAAACATCTCCGAGGTATCGATGAAGTTGGGATTTTTCCGTACGATCATTTCACGAGTGTATCGTGAATATCAGGAGTCCGGTAACACATCAAATCTGCGACACTGTTGCGGCTGGAAAAAGATCCTGGAAGCACGGGACCAACGACGACTGAAGAGAATCATTCAACGTGACAGAAGCGCAACCCTTTCGCAAGTAGTGTTGAGCCATCAACATTTGTCAGCATGCGAACCATTCAACGAAACACTATCGATATGGGCTTTCGGAGGCGAGGGCCCACTCGTGTACCTTGATGACTGCACGACACAAAGCTTTACGCCTCCCTGGGTCCGTCTACACCGACATTGGGCTGTTGATGACTGGAAACATGTTGCCTGGTAGGACGAATCTATTTTCAGATTATATAAATCGGATGGACGTGTACGGGTATAGAGACAATCTCATGAATCCATGGACCCCGCTTGTCAGCAGGGGAATGTCCAAGCTGGTGGAGGCTCTTCAATGGGGTGGGGCGTGTGGAGCAGGCATGATATTGGACCCCTGATACGTCTAGATACGACTCTGACACGTGACACGTACGTAAGCATCCTGTCTGATCATCTGCATCCATTCATGTCCATTGCTCGATCCGACTTACTTGGGCAATTCCAGCAAGGCAATGCTACACCCCACACGTACAGAATTGTTACAGAGCGTCTCCAGGAACACTCCTCTGAGTTTACACACTTCCGCTGGCCACCAAACTCCCTAGACATTAACGAGATCTCCAGCCCCTCGTACTCTTACGGATTTATGGACAGCCCGGCAGGATTCATGGTGTCAGTTTTTTCCAGCACCACTTCAGAAATTGGTGGAGTCCATGCTACGTGGAGTTGCGGAACTTCTGCGTAATCGCGGGGGCCCTGCACGATATTAGGCACATGTAACAGTTTCTTTAGCTTTTCATTGTATAACAGCAAAGTTAACATCAAAGTAAAAGTTTTGATTTTTAATGTTATAAAATTATTGATTAGGCTGTATACCAGTTCCGTGAGAATGGACTTGTTTCATCGCGTATGAAATTATAAGCTACTGTTGTGACAACGTGCGTCATAACATACCTTTAAGCAAATTAAATATTATAGCGTTATAAACAATCTTGCAAAATGGTTCATTTCATTTTTCTAACTGGAAACAAAGTAATTTAATACGAAATGTCCATGTCATCAGTCAACATCCGAGCAGGAATTAATATATCTGATACAATACAAGGCTCTCTCTTAAGGCTGTTTCTTCTTCTTTTGTGCTCTACTGACATTGACAGGCACTAATTTGATTTCCTTTACAAATGATTCAAATATCGTGATTAAAAGAAAGTTAACTGCCGTTTAATAAATGACTGTCATTGAACTGTCATGGATATTAATTAAAGATTTGTAGCTATTTCACTGCCATTAATTTTTGAGAAGACTCACAATACTCACTGCGGGTAGAAGAGGTCGATAGAGTTAAATGCTCGGGATCACAAATTGATAATAAATTCAATTGGGGAGGGGATATCACAGAAGTGCCGAAAGGCGCGTACGAATGATTATTTGTCAGACAAAACTGAAAGCGCAACTTGCGGTTCATTTTATTACTTTCATGCCATATTGTCGCGCCATAAGGTGTTCTGACATTCATTTTGAAGTGAAATTGAAACTTTGCAAATGTAAAAGCGTGTAACACAAATGCTTTGCGGAGTGGATTAAGGAACTTAATAAAGAAATCTGTCGCAAGAATTAACCCCCAGTACAGTTGTTATTTTTGCTGTAAGTAGTGAAGCCATTTTCAGCAACAGCTCAAATCACAGAACATATACCAAGATTAAGAGCAATCTACAAAGAATAATTGAAAACAGTTACTTAGGTCCAGGTAACTTCCATTATACAGAAGCCTGCGTTTTCAGTAACTTACAAGCAACCAATAAAATGTTCATTTAGTAATAAAGGACAATTTGAGAGCCTGTCGATTTTTTTCGATTCCGTAGTCGAATTTCCCAGTAGAGTCAGATATAGTATAGCTTCATCATAAGGTTACATACTTTAATTGCTATGTGATAGTACTGTATGTCTTAAATTCGGTAATATTGTGAGTATAGGTCAACAATGCAATTTTTGAGTGCAAAGACTCTTGGCTTCCTCTCACTGTCAGTTATTTGTGCAATTTATTTCTGTTTACTTGTCTACGATAAATACTGTGTTAATATGTAAATGAACAGTTGTATTGTTGTCTCACTTCTTTCATATCTTCGATTATAGCTTCAGTAAGTATCTGGGGAATGAACGTAAAAATATAGTCAAGTCTGCAGGCATTCGTGGCCGTTGTCACTGAAGTTAAAATCTTCTGTGTTATTAGACACATGACGCTGCCTAATAACCCAGAAGATTTTAACTTCATAAAAATACGGCATTGAGAAATATGTGTTATGCTCAGTTTTTCTGAGATTGTCCATATCTATAGGGATTTCTTCACAATGCACCTACAAAACAAATAATACGACTAATATTGCCTGAGAAATGCATCAAGTGAAACCATAAGGACTGTTCGTCCTTCCACCTTCAATATTTTCGGTACGAGTACTAACCGAGAGAAAAATTAAATTAATTTGTACAAGCAGGTACATGAATGTATAACAGTAAATGGCTAACACAAACATTATACATACGCTGTTTCCTATTATATAGATGATCTTTAACGCTGCTTAATTTTAGGAAGAAATTTCTAGGAAATTAAGTGGAGAACACAGCGTTGTGTGAATGTGAAGCACGCACTGCCGGAAAACCGAAAGAAAGCGAATCGAAGTGTTTGAAATGGGGTGCTTTAGGAGGATATCAAATATTAAGTGAACTGATAAGGAACAATGTGGTGCTCGCCAGAATCAGCGAGGTAAGCCATATGTTGGAAACACTAAATTGAAGGAGGGATGATATGACATTTTTAAGGCAATTGTTAAGAAATAATTTTGATGGTTCTGAAGGGAGCCAGCAAGAGCAAAGACTGTAGCTGAAGGCAGAGAAATCAGTATCGAATAGTTGAGGATGTTCGGTGTAACTGTTATGCTGAGAATAAGACAGACACACTGGAGACCGTGCCAGGTCGCAAGAAGTCAGTGGACTGACTGTTGCTTGCAATAACTGAGGAAAGTTGTAGAAGCTAGGAGACTGAGCCTGATAAATAGTAAGCTCTAATCCTTCATTACTTTTTTTGAAGGACATCATCTTTACTCCAGTGACCGTTATAAGTTTTTATCACACTATTGCAATTTCGACCTTAGGCCATTATCAAGGACTTAACTGCTGTGGTCATCACTCACCTAGAACTTAGAACTACTTAACCCTAACTAAACTAAAAACATAACACACATCCATGCCCGAGGCAAGATTCGAACCTGCGACCGTAGCGGTCGCGCGGCTCCAGACTGTAGCGCCAAGAACCACTCGGCAACTCCGGCCGACGCTGTTATTATGGCTTTAAGCCATGTCAACGTAATGTGAGCTGACACATTTGTTTGTAGTGGTCAATACTGTTAAATACACTCATATCGTTGTTACACAGTGTATTTAAAAGTATTGGCAACGGCTTACAAACGTGTCAGCTTACATTACGTTGACATGGCTTAAAGCCATAATACCAGCACTTGATAACGGCCTAAGGCCGAAACTGCAATAGTGTAATAAAAACTTAGAACAGTCACTGGCGTAAAGATGATGTCTTTCAAAAAAAAATTTATGATTGTGAATCCGAGCTACAACAAGTTTCATTACTTTGTCAGTGGGCCGTGGCTTCAGTGTTCTTAGATACATACGACACTGTCATGAGTGGTGGTGGCGGGTTGTGCTTATGAATTCAGCGCTTCGCCTCACGTGGCCTTCCCACGGAGGAGAACGTGTCGGGTGACGTGTGCCTCGGCCAATTAGCGGGCCCGCATGCCCCCGACGTCTGCCCGCCGCCGTTGGACGAGCTCCCACGGATGTGCTACTCAGACGACGGGCTGGCCTCGCTCACTGGAAACCATCCCCGCGGGACAGCCGGCGCGGGACCTGATGCTCGTCCCGTCTCACGGGAAGCCCTAATCCTTTGTACCGCACCTCTCAAATTATGTTGAACCAGAGGGCGCCGAAGGGATGGGAGCCAAACTTCGAAAGACCTGACATCCGTGGAATGAAGGCGTCTTTGCTACCTCGTAGAGTACAGCTTTCCGTTTCGAGACCAGTGGCGGACATCGATGTAAGTCTGAAAACTGCCGATATTGTCTCCCCACACGCAGACAGAGCAATGCAGTAAAGAACCACAGGTACTTGACAGCTTGAAACTTCCTGGCAGATTGAAACTGTATACCGGACCGACACTCGAACTCAGGTCCCGAGTTCGAGTCTCGGTCTGGCACACAGTTTTAATCTGCCAGGAAGTTTCATATCAACGCACACTCCGCTGCAGAGTGAAAATCTCATTCTGGAAACATCACCAATTCTGTGGCTAAGCCATGTCTCCGCAATATCCTTTCTTTCAGGAGTGCTAGTTCTGCAAGGTTCGCAGGAGAGCTTCTGTAAAGTTGGTGCTTGGGTAGCTCAGTGGTAGAGCACTTGCCCGCGAAAGGCAAAGGTCCCGAGTTCGAGTCTCGGTCCGGCACACAATTTTAATCTGCCAGGAAGTTTCATATCAGCGAACACTCCGCTGCAGAGGATACAATTGTAGAATTAGAACACCATTGGGGAACTCTGAATACTTCGAAATAAGAAAAGGTCTTAAGCGAGGAAGTATTCTATCTCCTGCACTTTTTAATGTTGTGATGGAGGGAATGAATAGGGCAATTAAAGATATAGTAAAAGAAAAAGACAAAAAGATGATTTTTGCAGATGATATGGTAATATGGGGTGATAAAGAGGTAGATGTACAGTTACATCCTGACGCGTGGAAGGAAATAATGAAAAGGTATGGATTAAAAATAAATAAATATAAGAGTGAAGTAATGGTATTTGGAAGAGAGAAAGGGATCAACGGAAATATTACCTTGACTGGAGAACCCCTCAAAGTGGTAGAAAGTTTCACTTATTTAGGGAGTGAAATATCTAGGGATTGAAGAATAACTAACGGAGTTAATAGGAGGTTACTGAGGGGAGGTAATTTCTACCAAACAATAAAACACCTGATTTGGAATACTGAGGTTTCAGAGAGAGCAAAACACCTTATTTATAAGAATTATTACATCCCTATTGTCACCTATGGTGGAGAAACATGGACAATGGCAGAAAAGGACTGGAGCCGACTGCAAGCAGGGGAAATGAAATTTCTCAGAGCAGTTAAGGGAAAAACAAAAATGGACAGAGTAAGGAATGTAGAGATTAGAAAGGACCTTAAACAAGAAAGTATGAGAGAAGAAATTTTATTTATTTAATCGTGTCCAAGCCATAGACAACCCACATATTACATATACACACAAATACAAATACAATACACATATGTATAAGTAAAACAAACCCAAAATGGGGAGTCACTTTACAATATAAAGACAAACATAGTATATATATCATATCACGTCGCGCCAAAATTCAGCGCATTTAACTGCCACTGCCGTAGCGTTTGCCAGATCTTCTTTCCTGCACACTTCCCCCATGTTGCTGCATTCCAGGAGGTGGTCCATTGTTTGGGTCTGTCCGCACTGGCACGTGTCCGTCCCGTCTCGGTATCCCCATTTACGCATGTTTACGTTGCATCTGCCCACCCCAGTTCGTAGGCGGTTGAGGGTTCTCCATAATGGCCATTTTAGTTCATTTCCAGAGGCCAATTGTTCGTTGGGTGAGATTAGAGGTGCCTGGTCTCCCGTAGGCATTTTGACAATCTGGCCTTTTGTTTTGAGGTTTCGATTGGTTGAACTGAGGTGAGGAAACTCCGTCTTGATTTTAGACGTGTGTGTGGAGGGTTTTGTCCGAAGAGAGGATGGCGCTGGTCGCGCAGCTGCTTGAGGCGCTCTGCTTCGCTTGCTATAGCTCGTCTGATGTTGGATGGAGCTATGCCACTAAGCAAATAAAGTTGGCTAACCGGGGTGGGTCTTAGGCATCCCGTGATTACGCGACAGGCATCGTTCAGCAGAGGATCCACTCGTTTCGCATGCGCTGATCTTTCCCAAACTGGGGCAGCGTATTCAGCAACCGAGTAGCAGAGTGCAAGTGCCGACGTACGTAAAGTATGTGGGTCGGCACCCCATTTTGTGGAGATGAGCTTACTCAGAAGGTTGTTTCTTGTTGATAGTTTGCCCCTGACCTTGTCTACATGATGTCTGTAAGTAAGTGTGCGATCAAGGGTGACGCCTAAATAACAAGGAGTGCTGCTGAACGCAATCCGTTGGTTGTTCCACGTGATGTTTAGGTTATGTTTGGCATCTCGGTTTCGAAGATGAAATAGGCAGGATAATGTTTTTGCTGCGTTCGGGCGTAGGCAGTTGGCTTCGTAGTATGGCGTTAGACCGTTGAGGGCATTCGTAAGAGAAGAAATTGAAAGAAAGAGATTAAGATGGTACGGGCATGTTAAGAGGGTGCACGGGCAGAGACTCCCCAAAATTATGGAAGAACTAAAGATGAATGGGAAAAGACCTAGAGGGCGCCCAAGAACACGGTGGAAAATTAGAGTGAGAATATCTGTAGAAAGGAGAGGTGTGACCTGGCAGAAGTGGAGGAAGAAAAGTGGTGGGAGGACCGAGCCAAATGGAGAGGACTCGTCAACACCCAGACCCGGCAGTAGCTGGAGCGGGATTCGGATATAGATAGATAGATAGGAAGTTTCATATCAGCCCACACTCCGCTGCAGAGTGAAAATCTCATTCTGGACTTGACAGTTTGTTGGTCCACCGTTTGAGTGCAATGCAGCAACGGTTCTGTGTAGCACCGATTCCACGGACGCTTGGTACGGTTTTGGAGGTATGTGTCATCACACGTCTTCTCACAGCTCAAGCAATTTTTGAAACTTGTTCATTCTTGTGTCTAATTTTAGTTGTGAATTTTTATCTGTTTTTTATTTTTTATTTTACTTTTTATTATTTTTTTCTTTTAATGTCTTCATCTCAGATTTTCAATCGTTCCAGCTCTTCTTATGTTTATTTTATCCAATTCGTCTTCAATTCTTGCATTAAAAGTTGTCCATAGAACTGTCCGTAACTTTTCTTAACGTGTCTGCAACATTTTCTGTGATTTTGTAGAATTTCTTTGTAGATCGTTTGACCCATAATCCGCCTGAGAACAGCGGCGCATATTTTTCTAAGAACTTTTCTTTCTTGTTTCTCGATATCATTAATTTTTGTCATTTCAGTAATTACTGTGATTTCTGCCGCTTACAACAATTCTTGTAAAACAAGCGTGTTGTTGCGTCGTAGTTTTGCTCTAGTGATTCCATGTCAGTACGTATTCCTTTTGCAGTTTGAATATTCCTACTGCGCTGGAGATTGCCTTCATATGTGTTGAATGGTTTCTCTTAAGTACTTGAAGCGAGTGATCTACGATGTATATTAAATAACGCGAGACAAAAAATTAGACCACCGAGAAGGGGAGTAGGAAATGGAGTGATTACGAAATGGGGTCAAATTTACCAAGACCTTGGCAGTTTGAGACCCCTTATCGATGTGGCGTTGCAACCCCTCTGACCTGGATGCAAGTATTGATTAGGTTGGGGAAGGTGCCACAAAGCTGTCGAATCCTCTCCTGAAGCAAGCTGGCCCATGACTGCTGTCACTGCTCCATCACGTCCTGGACACTGGCAATGGATCACAGTATGTGTCCGAGCTGTTCCCGCACGTATTCTATTGGCAAGTGTGTTGAAATACAGAGATGTGTGAACAGGCAAATATGGAGCTGCTGTCGGTAACGCCTATACAAGACAACAAGTGTCTTGCGCAGCTGTTAGATCGGGTACTGCTGTTACAATGGCAGGTTATCAAGATTTAACTGAGTTTGAACGTGGTGTTACAGTCCGAGCACGAGCGATGGGACAAAGGGTCTCCGAGGTAGCGATGAAGTGGGGATTTTCCAGTACGACCATTTCACGAACGTACCGTGAATATCAGGAATCAGGTAAAACATCAAATCTCCGGCATCGCTGCGGTTGGAAAAAGATCCTGCAAGAACGGAAACAACGACAAATGAAGAGAATCGTTCAGCGTGACAGAAGTGGAACTCTTCCGCAAATTGCTGCAGATTTCGATGCTGGGCCATCAACAAGTGTCAGCGTGCGTACCGTTCAAAGAAACATCATCGAAATGGACTCTTGATGACAGCACGAAGCAAAGCTTTACGCCTCGTCTGGGCTCGCCAACACCGACATTGGACTGTTGATGATTGGAAACCTGTTGTCTGGTTGGACGATTCTCGTTTCATATTCTATCGAGCGGATACGTTTACGGGTATGGAGAAAACCTCATGATTCCGCGGACCCTGCAAGCCAGCAGGGGATTGTTCAAGCTGATGGAGGCTCTGTAAAGGTGTGGGGCGTGTGCATTTGGAGTGATATAGGAGCTATGATACGTCTAGATACTATTCTGACAGGTGACACGTACGTCAGCATCCTGTCTGATCACCGCTACCGATTCATGTCCACTGCGTGTTCCGATAGACTCGGGAAATTCCAGGAGGACACTGCGACACCCCACACGTCCATATTTGCTACAGAGTGGATCCAGGAACATTCTCCTCCGTTTAAAAACTTCCGCTGGCCACCAAACTCCTCACACGTGAACGTTATTGAGCACATTTTGGATCATTGCAACGTGCTGTTCAGAAGTGATCTCCACCCCCCTCCTACTCTTAACGATTTATGGATAGTCCTGCATGATTCATGGTGTCAGTTCTCTTCAGCACTATTTCAGACATAAGTCGAGTCCATGCCACGTCATGTTGCTGCACTTCTGTGTGGTCCGGAGCGCTACACGATATCAGACAGGTTTACCCTTTTCGTTGGCTCCTCAGTGTATGTACCGGTAGTGGGAACAACAGAGCGGTAGTTGCCGGTACTGAGGTATCACAGTGCCTTTTTTGCATTGCCTGCCACGACAGAGCACCTAGTGAAGTAATCCAGTAGCGTAAGGCATTGAGTGATGATGTAGGGAAGAATAAATTACAGACACACCACGTCACGTATCGGTAAATGAGTTCGATCAACCGAAGGTATAGAATTTGGTTGTGTATTTTCTTTCTACTATTTGTAGGGGACACTACTGTCATATACAGAAAGTTTGGTAAATATCTTACAGCAAGAAAGTCACCACCGATTAATGTAATAATTTGGTGAAGATCACTCTAAATAAAAAACATACATGTAAGGTGATGGCACAAATTCAGTCACAGAAACTGGACTACGCGAGTGTATTACCGTTGTAATGAATACCATAATAGAGTGTTTTGTGTCCTCTTGTGTTGTCAACCGTACGTCATCGTCATTTGTCTTGCGTGTGTTTCGAAATAGTCACATGACTAGTAAAATGAACAAGTACTTTCAGCATTCCAGATGGATAAATAGATGAAAGTATTCTTGAGAGAGAGGAAAACACGTCATTTAAAATAAGGGAGTACGTCTGCGCACAATGTCAGTATCACAATTAACTGTGGGGCGTGCCAGTATTTAAATAATGTGCATGCCCAACCAAGAAGTGAGATTCCGTTTAGCTTCTGTGGATACCATAGAAAATTACAACATAAGCCGCATGTGAAGTACATTAACTGTCTGATCATTAACTGATAATGAAATGTTACATAATGAATTTTTGGTTTCTTCCAGTGACGAAGTATCGAAAAGAAATTTTGAAAGTTTAGTTGTTAAAGCCATATTTGCGTATTAATTATTATGATTCCTCACTTGTCAAAAGGCCAAAGTGTAGAAGTAAATTCTTTTAGCTAGTAAGTGCTCATGGAGACGATACTTCTGTATTACATCGAAATTACGTCACGAATATTTTGTATTTTGTGAAGACTTAAAAGCTACAGTATTATACAGTTCATTCGCCTTTCTTATGCCACAGAGCCGTAATGCTTCGATGTTAAGGTTGCTTGTTGTCAGTTAGGCAACGATATTGAGTGTCACGATTATTACTTAATTTTTATTTCTCCATGTCTGTTATTGCCATATAACACCGTTTGAGTACAATACGATCACCATGACCGATACTATCTGGACACCCCTAGTAATTTTCTTTCAATAGTAAATTACCTGTTGCACGACATTGTTCCTCTTATTTTAGCATGACCTTATGGGGAGCTTCCCTTCCCCATAGGTGACAGGGGATCACACTTATAGCAACTAAGGGGTACGGCAATAATCTCAGCAGCAATATCAGATGTGACAGGGATACGATGAGTTTGGTGACTAATACTGTGATCCTCCCTGGTTGTCGGACGAGTCGCCCAGTAGACTGATGAAGAATACGCCTTCCCCATGCAATGCAATATTTGCCCATTGTCGCATCCAAATGTTTCCTTAAATCAGTCTTCTTGTTTCAAGTTTCGATTAGTTCGCCATTTGGACACTCATAATATGACTCTTTTCAGGAGCAGGCAACATAGTCTCACACGAGTGTGCGACATTCCCCTGTCCTCCACAGTGATCACTTAACTACTGACGCTGTTACCGCCTTTACGCCACACTAAACATGAACTAGAATAATATAGTTTTCTATCCGTTTTGCCTGTCACAGAGACTTACAGCTTTAATCATTTACATACCGGCAATGGTATTTTTTTTTCTTTTTTTTCTTTCGAATAACCAATTTGGAGGGTACGATGAATCAACTTTGGCTACTCTTCATTGTATTAGATTTCTTCAGTTTCCAAATTTCCTTCATCCTTTTAGAGTGTTGTTCCCTTTCTTCTTGAGTCCACTTTCGTCTAGTTATTTTCTTTCTCTCCTGAAATTCTGCCTTTTGAACTGCCTTTCTGAAATGTGTTGTTTTCTATTGTGTCTATTGTAACTCCAGCATTTTCAATGTACTTTTCAGTCTCTATGAACCATGCTGGCTTGGATTTGTAGCTATTGAGTAACGTGAATATCCGCTTGGTTAGTCAGTTGTTATCCGTTCTGAATATATGTCCAAAAAACTGTAGTCTCCTCTTCCTCATTACATCAGTTAGTTTCTCCGTTAACAGATATAGCTCTCTGTTTGGTCTTAACCTGTATTCAGCATTATCGTTTCTTTTAGCTCCCAGTATTTTCCTTAAAATTCTTCTTTCGACCTTCTCTAGTTTCTCAAGATCTCCATTTCTTGTTAGTTTGAGTGTTTCTGCCGCATAGAGAGCTTCAGGTCTGGCCACTGTTTGGTAGTGTCTTAATTTCGTGTTCCAGGACAAGAATTTTTTATTATAAACGTTTTTGGTCATATGAAACACTCTTTCCATTTTGTGCACTCTAGTTTCTATAGCTATCTTTTCTTTGGCATTGTATGTAATCCACTCTCCTAGGTATTTAAAGGAATCTGTTTTGTGTATTGTGTTGTTGTCAACTGCAATATTTTGAGGAGCATCACAGATGTTTGTCATAAACTTTCTTTTTTCATAGGATATTTGTAGTCCTACTTTGGCTGCTTGTTTTTGTAGTTATCTTATTTGTTCTTGGGCATTGTCTAGTGAATCTGTAATCAATGCCATGTCATCTGCGAAGGCTAAACAGTCGACAGTGATCTTGTTTGGATTTCTCCCTAGTTGAATCCCTTTAGTATTGATGGCCTTCCTCCATTCTCGAACTACCTTCTCCAAGACACAATTGAAAAGCAGAGGTGACAGACCATCTCCCTGTCGAACACCTGACTTTATTTCAAACGATTTTGAGAGCTCTCCCCTAAATTTTACTTTCGATTTTGTATTTGTCAAAGTACCTTTAATTATTGCAGTTGTTTTAGCATCGAGTCCCAATTCTTTTAAGATATCAAGCAGTGTATTTCTATCAATTGAATCATAGACTTTTTTAAAATCCACAAAAGTAATTACATATTTTAAGTTCCTGATTTTCCTCATTTCTATTATGCTCTTTAAATTTAGTATTTGTTCTGCACATGACCTTCTCTTCCTAAATCCAGCCTGATACTCTCCTAGCTGTTAGTCAAGTATCTCTTCTGCTCTTTTTAAAAGCGCCTTAGACAAGATCTTATAGGTCACTGGTAAGAGGGAGATTCCCCTATAATTGCTAGGATCTGTTTTCTTCCCTTTTTTATGTAGTGGATGTATTAATGCAGATGTCCAGTCTGGTGGTAATCTGTGTGTTGTCCAGATTTCTTTTAGTATTTCTGATAGGCACTGTATAATGTTGTCACTAGAGTACTTCCATAGTTCAGCAACTATATTATCCTCTCCAGGGGCTTTATTATTTTTAAGCTCTTTCATGATTTCTTTTATTTCTTCTGTGGTTGGCGGCTTGGAGTCTGGTGGTGTTGGGTTTACAATAATTAAATTTTTCTTTTGGTGGATAACAGTTATGTAGTTCTTCAAAATATTCAGCAAGTATTCTACAGTTCTCTATGCTATTGTATGCAGTTTTCTGCGTTTTTGCGTCCGTGATAATAGACTAGGAGGAGAGTATTTCTTTAAGTTACTTTTGAAGGTTTTGTAAAAGTCGTTAGCATTGTTCTGTTTGAAGTTGGAGTCTATTGATGCTAGTTGGTCTTTTATGTATTGAACTTGGATCTTTTTAAGGCCTTTTGAAGCTTGCTTCCGGGCTTCTTTTAGGGAGTTCCTATTTTTATCATTTTTGTTGGCATTCCAAATGTTCCAAGCTCGTTGTCTTGTTAGGATTAGTTTGTCACACTTATCAATCCACCAGGCATGTTTCCATTTTTGGTAAGGAGAATGGTTTCTTCTGCTGTCTGTACTATATCTTTTTGAAGTTGTTCCCATGTTTTAGGTGTTTTCTTTTCCAAAAGTGTCCTGAAATTGTGTTCCTTGGTTAATTTCTGAGTGCCAAACTTTTTAGGTTGATATTCGCTCTTTCTTTTATATATTGGTCTAATTTTGAATTTAACAACAGATAGATAGTGATTTGAATCTAAACTTGCACTCTTAGCAACTTTTACATTGAGTATCTCTGATGCAGACAGTCTGCTTATAGCAACATGGTCAAGTTGTTTCTCCCCACAGACTGGATTCGGGGATACCCATGTAGTTTGTTTTCTGGGGAGTTTTTTGAAATATGTAGACTTTAGAACTATGTCATGTGCTCTGCATAAACTGATAAGTCTTTCTCCATTTGCATTGGTTCTTTTATGTGCAGGGAATTTGCCTACTATGGATTGGTGATGACGTTCTTTGCCGATTTGAGCATTAAAGTCTCCCAACAATATTATTGTGTTTTTGGATGAAATCTGGCCTAAGGTGTTTGACAGTTCCTGCCAAAAAATTTCTGTTTGTTCTTTTTGTGTTCTGTTTTTCTCATTTGTTGGTGCATGTGAGTTTACAATGGTATACAGTTTGTTTACTGATTTGAAGGTTAATGTTGAAAGCCTTTCGTTGACAGATTTAAATTCTACTATCGAGTTTAATATATTTTGGTTTACAATGAATCCTGTTCCAAATTGGGGTACATTCTTCATAACTCTTTTTCCTGGCTTCCCTTTGAAGATTCTGAATCCCTCTGAATCAAATGAATGTTCATCAGTATACCTTGTTTCTTGGAGTGCAGTTATCATTATATTTTTCTGTTTTATAAAATTTATTAACGTTTTTAGTTTTCCTGTTTTTAAAGTGACTTTACGTTGAACGTTGCCAAGTAGTTTATATTTTTGTGTTTAATTTTATTTGTTACTTGCTTAAGGCAGGTTTCAGGATGCTCCGACTCATCCTTCGCACATTGCTGTAGGCCCCCAGAATCCGAATGCCTACTTTTAATTTCCTTAGAAATTGGAGATTGGTTACTCCCTGGGGTAAAATCTCTTACAAGGTGCGTATCCATTGTTGATTGTTTGTTGGGTTAGGGGAACAAGTCCCCTAAGGATTCTACTCGAGGTTATTAGCTCCGAGGAATGGTTTTCAGCCGCACCACTGGTGGACAGACGCTGACCACTCAGCTGCTTGTTTCAAAACAGACGCCAAGTGGATTTTTTTCTTTGGTTGCCTCTTCCGCTAGTTCCGCCGTACCGAGAACTATTCCCTTCGCCTTCACTACCGTTGAGGTCTTCACTGTAGTCCTAGCAAGGAGCCCTTACAAGGTGCTATCAACCGGGCCAGGTGAACCTTGGATTTTTTTAACGAGGTTGTTACTCCTCCCCCTCCTCCTTCCTCACCTCGTGTATGGTGAGGCCCCGGGCTTGGGACCGGCGTAGCAGAGTTGGCAATGGTATTTATGTACTAAAAATGCCGTTGGCATCCTGAAACGTGTCCTTTGTTTGAGAATCGAGAAACCTTTTCGAAAACAAGTTTATCGTGAAGGGAAGAGATGGAGGGTAGGTTGGCACTCTGCCCTCCTCTACGGCTTTTGCGCTCTACAGCTCCCTCTAGTGCCATGGAAGTTATTCCATGATATCTGAACTGGTCCTCTGTCTTGCTGGACTCGCATTCGGGGCGGGTGGTTCAATCCGGCGTCCGGCCATCCTGATTTAGATTTTACGTGATTTCACTTTGATAGGGGACGGCCGATTTCCTTCCCCGTCCTTCCCTAATCCGATGAGGCCGATGACCTCGCTGTTTGGTCTCTTCCCCCAAACAACCAAACACCAACCTCCATCCTGTCCCTTCTTCTTGTCAGTTTTTTCCTTATGTTCATTTCCTCTCCGATTCTCCGGAGAACCTCCACACTCTTTACCTTATCAGTCTAGCTAAATTTAATTATTCTTTTGTAGCACCACATCTCAAAGTCTTCACTTCTTTTCTGTTCCAGTGTTCCCACAGCCCATGTCTCAGTACTATACAATGCTGTGCTGAGAACATACACACTCAGAAATTTCTCTCTCAAATTGAGACCTATGTTTGATACTAGCAGACTTCGCTTGCCCATGAATGCCCGTTTTGCCAGTCCTAGTCTGCTTTTTAACTCCTCCTTGCTTCGTTCGTAATGGGTAATTTTGCTACCGAGGTAGCAGAATTTCTTAACTTCGTCTACTTCCTGATTCAGAATTATGATGTTAAGTTTCTTACCGTTCTCATTTCTGCTACTTCTCGTTATTTTCCTCTTTCGTCGATTTACTCTCATTCCGTATAGTGTACCCATTCAATCAGGAGATCCTGGAATTGTTCATCACTTTCACTGAGGATAGCGGTACCATCAGTGAATCTGAACATTGATATCCTTTTACCCTGAATTTTAATTCCATTTTTGAACCTTTTTTTATTTGCGAATTGCTTTTAGAGGTATAAATTGAAAAGTATGGTTGAGAGACTATATGCCTGTCTTACACCTTTTTAAACAGAGAGCTTCGTTCTTGTTCTGCCATTCTTATGGTTCCCTGATGGTTCTTGTACATATTGTATATTACCGTCTTTCCTGTAGCTTACCTCTGTCTTTCTCATAATTTCGAACATATTGCACGATTTCACATTTCCGGAAGCCTTTTCCAGGTCGGCGAATCCTCTAAACGTATCTCGATTTTTCTTTAGTCTTGCGTTCATTATCAAACGCAATGTCAGAACTGTCTCTTTGGTGCCTTTATCTTTGTTAAACCCAAACTGGTCGTCGGCCAACACAGTCTCAAATTCCTTTTCCATTATTCTATATATTATCCTTGTCAGCCGCTTGTGTGCTGTTAAGCTGCTTGTGCGATAGTTCTCGCACTTGTCGGCTCTTGGAATCTTCTGAATTGCGTGGACGATGTTCTTCCGAATGCCAGATGGTATATTGCTAGTTTCATACGTTCTACACACTAGTGTGAATAAGTTTCATACGTTCTACACACTAGTGTGAATAGTCGTTTTGTTGCCACTTCTCCCAATGATTTCAGAAATTCCGATGAATTGTTATCCATCCCTTTTGCCTTATTCGATCTTAATTTTACAAAGCTCTTCTAAAATCTGATTTATATACTGGCTCCCCTATCTCTTTTATATCAACTCCTGTATTTTCTTTCACGTTATCAGGTAAGTCTTCCCCTTCAAAGAGGCCTTCAGTATACTTTTTCACCTATCCACTCTCTCCTACGCATTTAACTGTGGAATTCCCATTTTACTGTTAATGTCACCACCTTCACTCTTAATTTCCCTGAAGGCTGTTTTGACTTTTCTGTATGCTAAGTCCTTTCTACTATCATTTACTTTTGTATTTCTTCACATTTTCCGTGCAGCCATTTCGACTTAGCTTCCCTGCACTTCCTATTTATTTCATTCCTAAGTGACTTGTATCTCTGTCTTCAGGCATATTCCTGGAAATTTTTGAACTTTCTTCTTTCATGGATTATCTGAAGCACTCCTTCTGTTACCCCTGGTTGCTTCGTCGTTACCCCGTTGTGCCTATGTTTTTCTTTCCAACTTCTGCGACTGCCCTTTTAGAGACGTTCATACTTCTTCAACTGAACTTCTTACTGAGCTATCCGTAATGACGGTATCTATAGCCAGCAAGCGTGTCTCTTCATTCCTCAGTACTTCCGTAACCCATTTACTTCTTACTTTAGAAGTGATTCTTCCTGACTAGTCTCTTTAACTTCATCCTACTATTTATCATTGCCAAACTGTGATCTGAGTATATATCTGCTTCTGGGTAAGCCTTACAATCCAATATCTGATTCCGCCAGACCATGATGTAATCTATCTTTCTGTATATCCGGGCATTTTCTCGGTATACTACATTCTCTTGAGTTTACTGAAAAGAGTAATCGTTATTACTAACTGATAATAATTGCAGAACTCAATTAGTCTTTCTCCAGTAATACTTTCTTCTAGTCCCTCCCCTAATGGTCCCCCACAATCATTACATTTTCATCTCCCTGTATGTACTGAATTACCCATTCAGTATCCCCGTATACTTTCTCAGTCCCTTCATGGTCTCCTTGCGACGTCTTGAAGATAGATACTTCCAAACGCCCTTGTATCACTACCTACAGCCTGTTGCCATTTTACACTTATCTTTCCATGTGGAAATTTTAACATTTTTAAAAATTGATCTTTTAGGTTATAAACTCAGTTTTAAATATTCATCGCTCTGGGATCCATGTGCATAGTGCTTTATTATGCTGCTTCCGCTCTCTGATTCTGTGTTTTCTAAATCAGAGCTATCCCTGATGTCTTAGGCATCGTACGTGCTCGCTTTCCTGACTAATACGGTGTTTTTTACTTATAAACAGTGACATAGTTCTTGTCAAATAGATTACGTACTTTTTTCAACAACATATCGCTTTTTCAGCTGTTGAATGAGTTAAAACTTAATTGTATCACAGTCTCCCTGCGGCACTGATGCAGTTTTGTCCATCTTTGAAGGAGCATTTTAATAATTACGAAATTCTCCAGATTGGCTTTTTACAAATGTCATCGCCACACAAGATAGTTCAAATGGCTCTGAGCACTATGGGACTTAACTACTGTGGTCATCAGTCCCCTAGAACTTAGAACTACTTAAACCTAACTAACCTAAGGACATCACACACATCCATGCCCGAGGCAGGATTCGAACCTGCGACCGTAGCAGCCGCGCGGTTCCGGACTGCGCGCCTAGAACCGCTAGACCACCGCGCCGGCGCCACACAAGAGCGGGATTGCGTTTCAGTATTGCCGACATCCTTCATTACTATACATAATGAGTACAAATGGTTAACTCAGTAACTATATGCACTTCCGCATCTTCTTGAGTACTCTCAAAAATAGTCAAAACTTGTGACGGGAATTAGACAGAGCACCACATGAGAACAGAGCGAAGAAACTTCAACGCCAAGCAATGACTGGAGCGAGCTACAGCAGTATCCTGCGGCTTGTCCCATTCGCGGATGGTATCCGGGAAGAACGTCTGCAATTTACCGACATGAGTCAGCTGTGGCTCAGTACGCCTCCGTGCCAACTCGATCTTATTTTTCCATCACTCTTAAAACTCGACGGGACTGTTGAAACATATAACATGTTTCTAGAGTTATACAGGAGTTTCCACTTGCAAAAAATGTTTACATAGTGCAGTTCTCTCAATGCTACTGCATTTCTTTCATGCGGACGCTCGCGACCTGACTAAATAAATCTACAGTATAATAATCAAGAATACTCAAGAAACGGTAAGACGACTGTTCTGTAAGCAACGGCCTCTTAAAAGAATATGTTACATCTTTTAATATAATTTCTTTGAATTTCAGCTGGTTTACTCGTAACCTCATTTATTTTCCTGATTCTAGCTTATAATTGTTATCAGTTATTATTGCAACGGCCTTGCCGCAGTGGATACACTGATTCCCGTCAGATCACCGAAGTTAAGCGCTGTCGGGTGTGGCCGGCACTTCGATGGGTGACCATCCGGACCGCCGTGCGCTGTTGCCGTTTTCCGGGGTGCACTCAGCCTCGTGATGCCAATTGAGGAGCTACTCGACCGAATAGTAGCGGCTCCGGTCAACGAAAACCATCGAAACGACCGGGAGAGTGGTGTGCTGATCACACGCCCCTCCTATCTGCAACCTCATCTGAGGATGACACGGCGGTCGGATGGACCCGATGGGCCACTTGTGGCCTGAAGACGGAGTGCTGCCGCTGCAGTTATCATCATCATGATTAATACAGTAAAAACAGAAAATGAGAGCACCATCAGGATTTCGTGTTTTGTCAAAACTCAGACATTTCCCAAGTGTCTAAGACTGCATGGTATATTGGCGGATAATTCTTGAACATCCTTGTAAAATGGCTTTTTATAGTTGACACGTGAATTTTATCGATTCCTGATCCCTGTTTGCCGAGAACCAATGGAAACGCCTTTACTGGTTTACCCCAGAGTACCCGCAGCTTTGATGTCAATGTTGCACACAAGTTTTCTCCACAGTTGTGATGCATGTTGTACTGTGTTACAGCATTCGATCTGCCTGAAGCCAGAAGCACGGCAGTAGTGTATTATGTTCCTTTCCGGCAACTTTTTCTGTCTTGTTGCCCCACCGGATCTGTGCCACCACCAGTATACTATCTGTGATCTAATTTCCAATGTATCATTTGTGCCAAAAGCGTTTTGCCTCTGCTTGTAATTATTCTAAGTGAATATTTTGCAGATGCTCACGACGTATTGGTCTCCTCAACTAATTTACAGAGTCTGTACTTTGGGTTTTCTGCTGATTTCTCAATTCTCACTTTCATTGCGTTACTTCTGGCGTCCAGTTCCTGCACAGCAAAAATAAGTCCTTCAGTTTCCTTCCTTAGGGGTTTGTCAGCCTTTTCCTTACCTATTACGTTTTCTATTTTCTCCAAAATATATCTAAGCAATTCTATATTGCGCGATCTGTCAGTCTGGCATTGGGCAGTTTTCCAGTATAGACGCTTGGTATGCTGTGCTTTGAGAACCCTCCCCTTGCTCAGTGCCGATTTCTGGCTAACTTTCACATAGTCGGCTAAGGTATGCTTCTCTTTTTCCGTTGCCTGCCTCACTCTAATAGCTGTTTGGGTATATACACTATAGCCTGCCGTCGTTATTGCGAGGGTGATATGCGTGGTAGTTTTTCCTATTTTGCTTTCCAGACTGTATATTCAACTTCGCCCATTTGACGATGCCTGGAGAATATCTGATGAAGGTATTGATTCCTGTGATAGTGTTTCCATCACTCAGTTTGCGTTTCAAAATTTATCTGATCTTTAGCTAAGCATTCCCGAATGTGACTCATTATTCGGTGTAGTGCAGGGTTTGGGTTGGGATCTCAGTAGGCGTGGGCTTATTTTATAAAAACATTTATTAATAACGTAAGTATTTTGACACGAAAGTGACGGCAAAGTATAATTGCACACAATTAGTGATAAACCAACATCATTCTGGCCAAAGACAATAGTCATACAGAAATGGGCGGAACACAAGCAGGCACAATCCAAAAACAGAATAGAAACCACAGTAGTCACATTCGTCACTCGTAACACGTCACTGACAGGCAATAATACAAACTCAGAACAGTAAAGGAATAAAGTCACAAGAGGATCTATCTCTGTTGCCAAGGACCTCCATCAGCAACTTTATGCATGCACTATACACCACTAACTGTACACTAACCTCAGTCTGAGAACTCGTCAGCTGTCCACCAAAGTCTGAAATACTTATAATAGTGTGGCAGACTATGTTGTGCTGAGAAATAATTGTTAAGAAATAAACTCAACAATTTGCGCCATTTCCGAGTTAGTTAGAATTGAAATTAGCCATTAAGGCCATTGTGCTCGCAAATTCAAGTGGCTCGCCAGTTACGGGGGCAGCAAACGTTTTCTACGTTTAGTTATCTAAAACCGAACAAGGAGCCGATGCATAGATTGGACATGGGGCGGTAGTAAGGATCGACCCCGAGCTAAAGGCTGAGTAGTCTATTGCACTATCATCTACGTTATGAGAATAACTGACACTGCATTTGCCAGGCAGCTTGAATCTCCGCCCGCAACCGCCTCATAGGCTAACTTCAATGCCAATTAGCTCAGAAATAGCGCAAAGTAACGAATTTTTCTCTTAGCAATTATTTCTCAGCACAGCGTACCCTGAAACATCCTCACAAGCTTATCAGACTATTTCTAACCACTCTGTATATCTGGGCGTAACGTTGCAAAGCGATATGAAATGGAACATGCACCTGGTAGGTAAGGCGAATAGTCCGGTTTAAACGACGAGTTTTATGAAAGCGTAGCTCGTGTAAGAAGAAGATTGCCTGTAGAACACTTGAGCGAGCCCGTTCTTGAATACTGCTTGAGTGTTTGAGACCCCACTAGGTCGAACTGCAGGAGAGATCGACGTAATTCAAAGTGTTCTGCTAGATTTTCTACCGGTATGTTACATCAACATGCTAGTCTTACGGAGATGTTTCGTGAACTCACAGGGCAATTTACTGGAGAGAATACGGCGTTCTTTTCACTCAACTTGGTTGGGGAAGTTAAGAAAACAGCCATTTGAAAGTGACTGCAGGACAGTTCTACTGCCACCAACACACATTTCTCGTAAGCACTTCGAAGATAAGAGAAAGTAGGAATACATACAGTCGTTTTTCGCTAGCTTCATTTGCGAGTACAGTGAGAAAGAAGTGACTAGTAATGGTACACGTTACTCTTCGTCTTGAGGTGTATGTATTGGGTTGGTGTATAAGTATCACCAAAGACTTACAGCCAACAACTGAGGTGTCTTGCAGACGCAGTCCAACGACAATGACCAGGAACACCGCATGAAGTCATGCTACTCCACTATAACACCAGCTCGCATTCTGACAGAATGACAAAAAACGTTGTACCGAAGTTGGGTTGGGAAGTCATTCCACGTTCACATTACTCACCTGATTTAGTGACGTCAGATATTCGACTTTCCCGGTCTCTATCGAAAGGCCTTCAAGGAACTTCCTTTCCGAATGAAAATGAGCTCCGAACATGTTTGGACGCATTCTTTGCCTCGAAAACACGTGTTTGCTACAGTCGTGGAATCGATAAGTTACTTCAGCGTTGGTAGATTATTGTAAATTGTGAAGGGGAACACATTATTGATAACTAAAGGACCTTTATGTGTTTCTGTTGCATTTATTATACTTACATAAAAACGCTGCGGACATGGGTACATCTCGAGGAAGCAATTCGTAGTACACCACACAGGCGCTGTTTCACAAGATGCATAACACTATATTTTATAGATGCGCGCAGGTCTTTTTAAGGGGAGTTGCTACTTTGTTTGGGTTCAGCCATTCCTTTCTTTTCCTTATGTCAGCATAAAGACACTATTTCTCGTCACCTGTAACGGACAGGAAATTTGTGGTAATGTCTTATGGGACCAAACTGCTGAATTCATCGGTCCTTAAGGTTATGCGCTATTTAATCTAACTTACGCTAATGACAACACACACACTCATGGCCGAGGGAGGACTCGAGCCGCGGGGGTTAGCTGAGCGGTCTAAGGCGTTGCAGTCATGGACTGTGCGGCTGGCCCCAGCGGAGGTTCGAGTCCTCCCTCTGGCATGGGTGTGTGTGTTTGTCCTTGGGGTAATTAAAGGGTAAGTAGTGTGTAAGTTTAGGGACTGATGACCTTAGCAGTTAAGTCGCATAAGATTTCACACAAATTTTTTTAGAGGACTCGAACCTCCGACGGCGAGAGCCTCGCGGACCGTGACAAGGCACCCCAGATCGCACGGCAACCCCGCGCGGCCATCTGTAACGTAACAGCATAGGAACAGTTGATGTTCTTCATTAGCCAATCAATAACGACCAAACAGAGATGCACATATGGACATCCACTGATATTTGTGATTTTGGTTAGAACATGCAGTACCCATAAACTCGCTTTTTGAGCCTTCCCAATCTCATGAAAATGTCGAACGATGATGGAATGATCACAGTTCATCACACATGCCAGCTCTCGAGTACACTGACGTGGATCATTGCGGGTTAATGCGTTTAATCGATCTTCACGAATGTTTCCTGAACGTGGAGAGTCATTAATGCCAAAGCGGTCCTCCTTAAAACGAGAAAACATTTTCTTTCCGCGGTCTGTCCAGTGACATTATCCCCATATACGGCGTACATGTTTCTGGCTGCCTCCACTAATGCCACCCGCCGTTGAACTCCAACAGAGAAATATGTCGGAAATGTTCCGATTTCTAAACGTAGCACTCCATTTACCAGCGTCCACAGTAAACTCAAATAACGGCAGTGAACTACAAATAAAAATGACTATGGATAAACCCACAGTAAACGGAATGACGATGATGATGAGGTCCCTTACTCCGAGGAGCGTAGGGGGACGATGCGGGAGACCCGCACCACCGTACTAGGCAACGTCTTAGCGGAGGTGGTTTGCCATTGCCTTCCTCCGACTGTAATGGAGTTGAATTATGATGATGATGATGATGAAGACGACACGACAACACCCATTCATCTCGAGGCAGGAAAAATCCCTGACCCCGCCGGGAATCGAACCCGGGATCCCGTGCGCGGGAAGCGTGAACCTTATCGCAAGATCACGAGCTGCGGTCAGTAAACAGAATACCAACATGTAAAACAAAAACGCTACGAACTTACGTACCGCCATAATAAGTAGATGGTGATTAGATGAAGAAACATTCTCCGTAATGAGGAAATCGATAACATCATCTAGTTTTTGCATTTTCACCCTTTTGGCAGGAGGTCTTTGAGACGACGGCCGTTTGCTATTGTGAGAGAATAAAACGTCTACAACCATGTTTATGATTTTATTTATTTTGTTGTAATCAGTTTCGGCGCTTCAATGTGCCATCCTCAGGCTGTAGTTGATGCGGAAGGGGTTGATACGATCCATTATATATCGCGTCAGTGGCCAGCAGAACTGTATGGGCAGATAATATGAAAACTTAAATGTCAACACCCTAACCATCAACTGCTATGTTTTCGGATTATTTGCGTATCCAGTTACGCTGGTCACTGATGCGATATACCTATGGGGATCATATCAACCCCTTCTGCATTAACTACAGCCGTAAGCTGGCGCACAGAATTGCCGGAACTGTTGCAACAAAATAAGTGAAATCATAAGAACTGCTGTAGGCGTTTTATTGTCTCACAACAACATCTTTTACTTTGTGAGATGCTTTAATACTTTTGTTGTGGCGAAACAGTCAATAAATGACAGTTATTATGTGTTATACACTACTGGCCATTAATATTGCTGCAACACGAAGATGACGTGCTACAGACGCGAAATTTAACCGACAGGAAGAAGATGCTGTGATAAGCAAATGATTGGTTTTCAGGGCATTCACACAAGGTTGGCGCCGGTGGCAACACCTACAACGTGCTCACATGAGGAAAGTTTCCAATCGATTTCTCATACACAAACAGCAGTTGACCAGCGTTGCCTGGTGAAACGTTGTTGTGACGCCTCGTGTAAGGAGGAGAAATGCGTACAATCACGTTTCCGACTTTGATAAAGGTAGGATTGTAGCCTATCTCGATTGCGATTTATCGTATCGCGACATTCCAGTGACTGTTAGCAGAATATGGAATCGGTGGGTTCAGGAGGGTAAAACGGAAACCCCGTGCTGGATCCCAACGGCCTCGTATCACCAGCAGTCGAGATGACAGGCATCTTATCCGCATGGTTGTAACGGATCGAAAAGCCACGTCTCGATTCCTGAGTCAACAGATGGGGACGTTTGCAAGACAACAGCCATCTGCAAGAACTGTTCGACGACTTTTGCAGCAGCATGGATTATCAACTCGGAGACCATGGCTGTGGTTACCCTTGACGCTGCATCACAGACAGGAGCGCCTGCGATGGTGTACTCGACGACGAACCTGGGTGCACGAATGGCAAAACGTCACTTTTTCGGATGAATGCAGGTTCTGTCTACAGCATCAAGATGGTAGCATCCGTGTTTGTCGACATCGCGGTGAACGCACATTGGAAGCGTGTATTCGTCATCGCCATACTGGCCTATCACCCGGAGTTATGGTATGGGGCGCCATTGGTTACACGTCTCGGTCACCTCTTGTTCGCACTGACGGCACTTTGAACAGTGGACGTTACATTTCAGATGTGTTACGACCTGTGGCTCTACCCGTCATTCGATCCCTGCGAAACCCTACATTTCAGCAGGATTACGCACGACCGCATGTTGAAGGTCCTGTACGGGCCTCTCTGGATACAGAAAATGTTCGACTGCTGCCCTGGCCAGCACATTCTCCAGATCTCTCGTCGGTTGAAAATGTGTGGTCATTGGTGGTCTAGCAACTGGCTCCCCACAATACGCCAGTCACTACTCTGGATGAACTGTGGTATCGTGTTGAAGCTGCATGGGCAGCTGTACCTGTAAACGCCATCCAAGCTCTGTTTGACTCAATGTCCAGGCGTATCAAGGCCGTTACCACGGCCAGAGGTGGTTGTTCTGGTTACTGATTTCTCAGGATCTATGCACCCAAATTGCGTGAAAACGTAATCACATGTCAGTTCTAGTGTAATATATTTGTCCAATGAATACCAGTTTATCATCTGCATTTCTTCTTGTTGTTGCAATTTTAATGACCAGTAGTGTATGAATGCATGAATGCGTGGTGTCTATTCTTCTGGACACGTTCGAAAGAATAGAGACCACGCTTTCATAAATTGATTCACCTAGATGGGCAGTGGATCCGCCTTCTTCGGTGCGGATGCACATGTACGTCCCACCTTCCATGAAGGAAATGGACAAGGACTGTGGAGAGGAGGCGATCGGTGGGAACGTAAGACGGCCGTGAGGCGTGCCGAGGTAAACCATGAAGTTGCGACAACACTGTCTCCCGGATGGCGTAGTGGCTAACGCACGTTCCTAACAAGGGGAGACCCCGAAGTTCAATCCCGATTCAGCACACATGTTCGCCAGTCGCCGAGGATTAAGCGTAATGGCCCTATGCTGCTGACATCAGTACTCCCTTCCCTTTCCTTTCCTTTCATCCCCCTCGACCTTCAATTTACATACAAATTTGATGTGACTTCGTTGAGACTCATCAGTAGAAGCAGCATTCTCCTGAAGAAGGCGAACAGTTGGATCGCCGAAATATCGAATCGCTTCGCCGCTAACTGGATTACAACGCACCGGCCCTCTGTCTTCTTTCCGTCGTCTGGTGCTGATGGCACACTACAAGGCCAAATGGGTCTGGACCTATTTCATTTCGTTCCATAGACCGCAAAAACGCTAGATTTGGGATACGGCAGCAAACCCGAAGAGACTTTAAACAAGTACACATAAATTTATTATGTGTATTTCATGAAATTATTTGGTTAACGGCTGACGGAGTGACACTGCCCGCAACGCTGATCTCCAGATTACGGACTGAGGCTCCTCGGGAGGCCCGAGTGCGCGCGGCCCGGCCTTCCCTTCGCCCAGTGTCGGCGTGCGGCAACTTGGGGCACGTCTGGCGGGGACCGCTCGCCGACTGCAGCCCAGGGCTATCGACCAGCGGCGTCGTCGGTGTGGTGTGGTGTGGCGTGGCGTGGCGTGGTGTGGCTGCAGCTCTGGGGGCGCCGGAGACGCCGACTTAGAGCGGTGGTCGATAGCTCGGCTGCGCTCCTCGGCGGCCCACGGCGGCCAGGCGGGCCGAAATTAGCGCCGACACCGGCGGTGGTGCCGTCGTGGCGATCGCTCACGGCGGCCGCGCCGGTAATACCTGCTGCGACACTGCGCGCTCCGCGGGCGCCCCATTCATCTCCGTGAGCTGCCGGCAGTGGCACTGGTAACGGCGCGCCGCCGCACCGGGCACTCTGAGCGCATGCCGCTTCGTCGCTAACGGGATTACAACGCGCCGGCCCTCTGTCTTCTTTCCGTTGTCTGGTGCTGATGGGACACTACAAGGCCAAATAACTATGGACGTATTTCATTCCGTTCCAAACACTGCAAAAACGCAAGTAACAACATGGAACTACTACAGTGACCAAAGTTCGATGTCACATCGCCAAGCTCTACTGGATAAAGTGGAAGTTTTTTCAGTGTGACCCATGCGTGATGAGAAGCAATTTTTCGGCTTATTAGGGTGATTCAGCTGCCCCTACCGTTCCGTTTTATGCTACTCAGAATACGTTTGCATCAGGAACGGTATCTATACAGGCGACTTCCCGATCTTCCCTCAAATGTTACCAAACGGAATAACACTGTTGGACGGTATTTTTCGACCAAGATATACCTTACTTCTGCCACACTTATCCAAGTGTCTCCAATCTTTCTTTGTGTAATTGGGGGCGTCCCATACAGATTTTGGACCTCTCTGTAAGTTTATTCCGTTAGTAGAATTTAAGGTATAGTAAATGGTTCAGGAACCACTCCGTCTACAGGGGACCATCCGACCGCCTCGCCATCTGCAGTGGCGGACGCGGATAGGAGGGGCTTGTCGTCCGCACACCGCGCTCCCGGTCGTGATGATGGTATTCTTGACCGAAGCCGCTACTATTCGGTCGAGAAGCTCCTCAGTTGGCATCACGAGGCTGAGTGCACCCTGAAAAAGGGCAACGGCACGCGGCCTGGATGATGACCCATCCAAGTGCCGGCCACGCCCGACAGCGCTTAACTTCGTTGATCTCACGGCAACCGGTGTGTCCACTGCGGCAAGGCCGTTGCCCAAATGGTTCAGAAACGTTGTTTTATATAGCGTTTTTTTTCTATCGGAAACATCGAAATGAACAGGACATATCAGAAAGGGAAGTGTGGAAGTAACCACTCTCCGGTATAAAACCCAATGAAATGATTAATATACAGTGTGATTCAGCTACCCCACATGACAAACAATGTTCTTGGCTAGTTCTGCCTGGAGATGTGAAGCACGTAGTCAAAGTATCGTAAAATAACTAGTAAAAGTACGAAGACGTCTTAGACCTATTTTGCAAATTTTGTTAATGAAACTACTTTAGTATAGCAAGGCGGCAGACTCGCGCTAAGTTTGTATACCAGAGAGTTGTTACTTTCAGCCGGCCGGG
Source organism: Schistocerca serialis cubense (assembly GCF_023864345.2). Taxonomy (NCBI): domain Eukaryota; kingdom Metazoa; phylum Arthropoda; class Insecta; order Orthoptera; family Acrididae; genus Schistocerca; species Schistocerca serialis. The sequence continues at coordinate 338,654,735 of NC_064638.1, forward strand.
GTGGCCGAGCGGTTCTAGGCGCTACAGTCTTCAACCGCGCGACCGCTACTGTCGCAGGTTCGAATCCTGCCTCGGGCATGGATGTGATGTCCTTAGGTTAGTTAGGTTTAAGTAGTTCTAAGTTCTACGGGACTGATGACCTCAGCAGTGAAGTCCCATAGTGCTCAGAGCAGGTTCAAATGGCTCTGAGCACTATGGGACTTCACTGCTGAGGTCATCAGTCTCCTAGAACTTAGAACTACTTAAACCTAACTAACCTAAGGACATCACACAACACCCAGTCATCACGAGTCAGAGAAAATCCCTGATCCCACCGGGAATCCGACCCGGGAACCCGGGCGCGGGAAGCGAGAACGCTACCCCACGACCACGAGCTGCGGACGAAACATTTGTTCCTTTCACACTTGTCATTTTGGTACCTTCTGTTAATTCCGCTGTTTCCGATGGCGAACACTCTTTATAAGGCAACGTTTCTGAACCATTTACGACAGATTAATTTCTATAAATGGAATAAACTTACAGAGGCATACAGACCCTGTTCGGGACATCCCTAATTACACAAAGCACAAAGAAAGCCTGGAGACATTTGGGTAAGTAGGTCCAAAAATACCGTGTAACTCACTACCCACCCTTACTTGCATTTTTTTTTTTTTTTTTTTTTTTTTTTTACGGTATGATAACGTTTGCTAACAGTCGCCCAAAGCTCTGGGGGGGGGGGACTTACTTTGTTACGTGGCTGGCGCCTGTCGAGATACCATTCCTGATGCAGATGTAATGCGGGTTGCAGGGAACGGATCTGTAGGGGAAGCTGTATCGTCTTGTGTACAATTTGATTAAGGATACAACTCACGATCTCCTTCGTCCCGAAGGTGTTACGTAACTTTCTAATTTAGACCCACTAGACTCTCGCCTTAGATAGTCTCTTTTTCTGTAAAAGATCTTAAACAGGTGTTTCTGTGATGAAGTTACAAATTTTCAGGGATGATGGATAGGGGCAAATGCGTCAGTTGGAGGTCAGGGACCCAAGTTCGGAAACGACCGAGTCGAAAGTTATAAACGAAATCGTTCTGATACCTCTGACAGTGGGATACATGTAGAGGTACTGTTGCTGCTAAGACACTGGGGTATGGAAGCATCTCAAATGGCACTATGGACTAAAACAAGAGAAAAAGTATTAAACAGGGCCCGTAAAATGTGTACTTTAATATCTATGAGCAATTCTTCACCTTCGATAGTGTGAAACACTTCACTTCCACTTCTTTCGTTTCTACATTTTTTGAGGAGGTAAGATGGACAAAAGCAAGAAAAAAGTGCAGTAAATGTGGGCTCTAAAATGGATACTTCAAGAGCAAGGAGCTATATGGTTTATAGCTGATACGATATTGCAGTGCCTGTGTTGTTAAGAAGACGATGCAGGCATGTCAGAAGGAACATTTTATTGTTCCTCTTAACAACACAAGCCACTGCAGTATCGAATTTATCCGCCGATACCAAACAGCGACTTCCAATTAACATGTCCTCTTCTGAACGGCAATTACATAAAGAGTGTATGAGTACAGCTTGTGACGCAGGGACGGCGACATATTGGAGTATGGGTGTCATCGTCAATCGTGCACGGACGGCTAAAGCGCCAGTCTCTTTTTCGGGGGAGCAGCAACTCGGACGTCCTGTACGCCCCTGTCGCGTAAGCGCGCTCGCGGTGTTGTTGTTGTGGTTTACAGTTGGTTCCGTGCAGCTTACTTCCTTTGACGCACCACGACATATTCACAACGAAAGTCGACATTGTAATTCAGTTTTACGAACTAGTACGTACAACAGAGAGCATTAGAAATCGAAAAGTTTTTAGGAGATGACGTTCACACCGATTACTACGATCTAATAGGAATTCACTCCCTCATCGTGAGCACTGTGGTCTTCTTGAAACTGGTGGACGATGTGGCTTTGAAAAGATTCTCAAAAGGACGAGCGACCTTCGGATCAGGCATTCGGATGAACACATTGGCCCTGTGAAAGAGGAACAGCCGGCAGCTGGGCCGAGCGGTTCTAGGCGCTTCAGTCCGGATCCGTGCTCCTACTACCGCCGCAGGTTCGAATCCTGCCTCGGGCATGGATGTGTGTGGTGTCCTTAAGTTAGTTAGGTTTAAGTAGTTATAAGTCTAGAGGACTGATGACCTCAGATGTTAAGTCCCATAGTGCTCAGAACCATTTGAACCATTTGAAAGAGGAGCAAGCAGGTCTCGGTCAGAGGACGGTCCACGTGTTAGAGATGGTGATAGTAGCGTTGAGGCCCTATGCCGCTTTGATAACCCATAAGGCGAACAAATGGCCACACTGTACCATGTACGCCGTTCTGGATAGGTCGCGCCAGGGGGGCCACCTTACTGAACATGTTCCTTCGTATTTGAACATCCGCGGATGCCGTGACATCGTAATTTACAGCGGCCAGCCGGAGACCTGTTCGGGATGCCGGCAAGAGGGAAATCTCTAATCAAGTTTTAAGCAACGTCGCACCACGCAGCTACCTATTGGGGAGGAGAAGATGTCGTAGGATTGCCTGCCGGAGTGGCCGAACGGTTCTAGACGCTTCAGTTTGGAACCGCGCGACAGCTACGGTCGCAGGTTCGAATCCTGCCTCGGGCATGGATGTGCGTGTCGTCCATAGGTTAGTTAGGTTTAAGTAGTTCTAAGTCTAGGGGACTGATGATCTCAGATGTTAAGTCTCATAGTGCTCAGAGCCATTTGAACCATGTCATACGATCCCACTGACTTCCATCTGATGATCGACCGTCTACAGAAGCGTCGCCTTCAGTCAACACTGATCAGCCTATGATGTGGCACCAAAGACTACATTCTGCGCTACCAGAGTCAGACCCGGCAGCAGCTTTGCAATGTGAGGGAGTAGCAGCCTGCAGAAGAGGTGGCCTACCACGCATTTGATGGTGAGAACCGATGCTTTTGTCCCTGATATCAACGATGCCCAGTCGTTGTCAGATCCGACACTCATGTTCGGGCTCCAAAGCGACGAAAGAAACGTCGACAGGTTCCATCCGATACCTGCAGGACGAAGTCAACAGTAGACGAAAATCTCGACACTGACGACCAATCCCGGCGGGAAGATATGATTGTTGGTACCCCTCACAGGACTAGGTCACCAGCGAATTCGAATGAGACATCCCACAGTGCCACGCTTCTGGATGGACAGCAGATGGATTCAGTGTCTGACTGTCACCGACGCACTGCAACCTTCGGCCACCCCGTTAATTCCGAAGGATGATCGCAACATGATGTCGAGGACATGACATCGGCTGCAGTAACTAAAGCGGTTGCAATTGCTTCACATCACAACAGTTTAATACCAATGGACATAGTAGGGGACCCAGTTTTGACAGCAGGGCCTTCTTCCTGTCTCCCATCTCCACCTCACCCAACAAGTGCCAACAATATTGCCTCCCAATTCCAGGCCTATCAATTGGCACTATCCTTCTGAATACTTCCAGAATGGCCGCGCGGGATTAGCCGAGCGGTCTGAGGCGCTGCAGTCATGGACTGTGCGGCTGGTCCCGGCGGACGCTCGAGTCCTCCCTCGGGCGTCTGTGTGTGTGTTTGTCCTTAGGATAATTTAGATTAAGTAGTGTGTAAGCTTAGGGACTGATGACCTTAGCAGTTAAGTCCCATAAGATTTCATACACATCTGAAAATTTGAACTTCCAGAATGAGATTTTCACTCAGCAGTGGAGTGTGCGCATGTATGGAACTTCCTCGCAGATTAAAACTGTGTGCGGGACCGAGACTCGAACTCAGAATGTAGGAGTCATGCTTGGTAGAGAACTTGCTCGTGAAAGGTTCCGAGTTCGAGTTTCGGTCCGGCACACAGATTTAATCTGCCAGGAAGTTTCAGTCTTAGTACTATCTGAGGTCAAGCTGCAGATTTTTCGTGGCCTCTTGTGTGCGGGAGATCTCGATGTCACAGGAAATGTGCATTTACCAGCTCCAGTCTATCTGTGGATACGACGTTTATAAGATGCCACGCACAGGTAATGGCAGAGGTATGGCCGTTCTTGTAAAGTAGGGCATCGTGATCGATGGTGTGACGTACCTACCGTCGGTACGAGGACTTGCTATCACATATTAGGGAGTCACGATTGTGGTTGTGTATGTCCTCTCTGGCATGGACAAGAGGAGACCCATTCGAGATTTTATATGGAGGAGGTCGTGTCCTTATTCGAGGGACACTACGATCATATCATACTACACAGGATCAAATACCACTCTTCAGCATATGCAGACCTTCACCTTGTCGACACACGGCAAAGTATCCATAGCAACAGACAGGGCTACATATATGTTACCATGCATTCAGTGAGTCACCTTGGAAGGGTCTATGAATCCCAGGGACTTACGACAGCCGGCCTCGGTGGCCATGCGGTTCTAGACGCTTCAGTCTGGCACCGCGCGACTGCCATGCCTCGGGCATGGATGTGTTTGATGTCCTTAGGTTAGTTAGGTATAAGTAGTTCTAAGCTCTAGGGGACTGATGACCACAGAAGTTAAGTCCCATAGTGCTCAGAGCCATTTGAACCATTTTTTTGACTTACGACAGCAACGCTTGATGCTGAGATTCGGCCAGTAGCCTATACAGACCATGACACCCTCTTACGACAGAGGTTGTGTCATGTCAGAAGCTCATGTAAGATGAACATAGCGCTCCTCGAGGATCCAGAGTGCTGGCAGAGGATAGTGGAGACCTGGAGGATACGTGAGAGGCTGCATCCGACGTTTCCTTCCACGATCCAGTAATGGCTCGATTGCACAAAACCTGCATTGAGACATGTGACGATGAATTACAGTCTAGAGGGTATGTGTTGGCCAAGGCACACCATGGAATATCACTTTATGCTACTGCAAGAGATATCAGCCAAGCCACCGTAGCCAGGGAGTCAGGCTGAGGTCCGGAGATTGTAAACAGAGGTCCCAATGCTTAAACGGTGTCGCCTCGAGGGCACGCTTGTGCGCGTGCGTGGTCAAGACAGGATTGGAGGTGACGGGTTGTCCATGAATCACATTATCGGCGAACGTCCTAGATGTCGCAAAACGTTTATCTTCGTGTTGGATATGCCAGATGACCGGTGCCTGAAAGCCCGAGAGGAAATTTCCAACGCCTTCTCGATCATCATTGGAGGTTCTACGTCACAGAAGACCAGGATGCTACAGCAATGGATGAAATCCTCCACTTGCTACTTCGGACCCTCGATGTCAACGCGGCGGTAACCCTCACAGACCAAATAACGGCGGAGGGCTTCACCGATGGCGTCAACAAAGGAGCGAACGACAAATCGCCAAGCCCAGATGGTCTTCCAATAAAGTTGTATCGTACGTTCCATGATGTTATGATGCCCCGATGGGTTATGATGCACCAAGAACTGATGGACCCTGCCGTGCAGATGCCACCTGCCTTCGTAGACGGCGTTCTTATATCGGTCCCCAAGCCATCTATCAGACGGAGAACAGACCTTTACCAGCGTCTTACGCTCCTCAAGATATTTACGAGAGTTCTGGCTGCCCAAATTAGAAGCGTCTTGCACTAAGTCCTCTCTATCGACCAAACGTATCTTGGCGGTAAGAGCAACATGTTGACGGCGCTCAGTGATCACCGCGATGTCATCGTACTGGTGGAGACATGTCACGTGCACGTAGCTTTAATGTCAGTGGACTTTGACCACGCTTTTGACAGAGTAAGTCACGATTATCTTGAGATGGTGCTGCGAAAGCTGGCCTTCCCCTAATCCTTTAAAAACACCGTCATGCGCCATCTGCGTGGCGCGACTTCCCAGGCTATAATCAATGGACATATAGCGAGCAAGATGACTCTCACCCGCCCTGACCATCTGTCAGTGGTTATGTATGCCATTGCCTTGGAGCCACTGCTACATGGACTACAATTTCGGCTGCAAGGACTTATACTGGGAGACCATAATTTTGTTTGCCAACTGCACGCGAGCGATCTGGAGTTTTTAGTGCGTTCGCCAGCCGAAACATCGGACAGGATTACCCAATACAGTGCTATAGCCGGATCCCGCTTGAACTTGGAGAAGTCTGTAGCGGTGTGGCCATCAGCAGCGGCTTCCCAGAAGAGAGCTTGGCCCCGTACCCACTCTACGATACTGTCAAATGCTTGATGGTTATCTTTACGCGTGACTGTCGATGGACAGCACATCTTACCTATACTCGTCTCCTACAAGGCATACGTACAAACGTCTGTAGCAACTTGCTGCGATCTTTGAGCATGGTACAGCGGGTGGCGCATGTCAACATTTATCTGGCGTCCGAGATACCTCACCTGATCATGATTCTCCTGATGCCAAAGAAGATAGCCCGCAGTTTATAAGCTATCTCTGGTTACTTTGCCAGTGCACGAATGATCATCAAAGTGTGCAATACGACACCCTCACTCTCCGTATCACAAAGGGTGGTGTCGGAATAGTCAGTGTGCGGGTTAGGGCAGCTGACGTATGTGTCTCCACGATGATGAAGATGTGGAACCACCGCCAGTGCAGCTTGAGAGGAACTCTGATTGAGGAACTGGCTCCATGTCTCACGAACTACCCATTGCAGTAGCGCTTATTTCGACACCACTGTCTCACCTAAAGAAGTTTTCTATGGACATGAGTTATGTCAACACTGACCCCCGAGTGAGCGATTGCAGAGGACGCGTGATGTTTACTGCCATATGATGTGAGGCCATCCCCGAAACCCGACTGAAAGCCGTCTACTCTCGGTTACTTCAATGGCACAAAGTTCGTTCCCCAGTGGTTATTCTCGTTACAAGGCATCAGGGCCTCCGCACACACAGCTCACATCACGCAGGACTGATTCTATGTGTAGGAAGATGAATTTCCGCATCTGCCCTGGCCATCAAAGTCATCAGATCTCAATATTATTTAGCCTTTGATGTCCTCTTTGAATGGCAGTGTGCATAACCGCAATCCACGTCCATCATCGTTTCTTCAACTAGAGGCTATTATGCAAGAAAAATGGCATAAGATTCACTTGAGAACCATATAGGATTCGTATTTATGAATTATGAGAGGACTGGAAGCTGTTCTGAATGGGAACAGTTTTCCCACCACGTTTAGGTTCAAATGGCTCTGAGCACTATGGGACTTAACTTCTGAGGTCATCAGTCCCCTAGAACTTAGAACTACTTAAACCTAACTAACCTAAGGACATCACACACATCCATGCCCGAGGCAGGATTCGGGCCTACGACCGTAGCGGTCGCGCGGTTCCAGACTGTGGCGCCCAGAACCGCTCGGCCACTACGGCCGGCACGTATTAGGCATGGAAGCGTTTAGTGTTATTTGCAGTTCCATAATGCTGTCCACTGCCTGTAGTTTTTCTCGTTATTTCAGTCTATGCCTATATTGCAACTTTAACCAATTTACTTCCATGATTCGGTTGGAATCCATCGTCAGACACAAAATAAAAACGTATAATAAGTCAAGCTGATATCATCCGTGTCATATCCGAGAGACGAGTGAAAATACGATTTATAAGACGGTGCTAACGTTTGGACTAGGGAGTAAGTATTGAGCACGGTCCTCAGTTTGTTTCAGATATCAGTTGTATGTCGTAAAATGTAGCTCAATTTAAATATGCTACATGTGCGATTTTGTCGGAAACTGGGATAATGACAAAATAGGCGGATTACGTCGGATAGGTGCCACTGCACGCTCATTATCAGATGGAAGGGAGGCAGGAACATTATTGTCTGGACTATGTGCAATTAGATCGTCAGTGTCGTCGAGCTTGCGAAACTAAAGAAAATTTTGGTATGAATTAACGAACTGTTTACGATATGAAATGATGGTAAAGATTTTAGATAGTTACATTTCAAATTCCGATAACATACATTTCAGAGGGCTCATACAGAACCAAGCACGCACACACACACACACACACACACACACACACACACACACACAGAGAGAGAGAGAGAGAGAGAGAGAGAGAGAGAGAGATACATTCACACACACTCTATTTAAGTACACATCGTTTGACAGTAAATATAAAACGTAAGTCCAAAGAGTATGACGATGCTAAGTATTTTGCCATATGGCGGTATTTGACATGAGATGCATTGTATTACAGAATGAAGTATTTTCAGGCTCAGATAATGGACACAGATGTACACTGCAATCTACATGTGTGTAACACCTTCACAATATACCTGCAATATGAATCAGAAAAGTTACATTACAGTATATTGATAACTTTTACTATTTGGATCGTCTGACTAGAACTGAATGAAACACAATTTTCGTGCCATACGCTTTTCGCCTTTATTTTCTGCAAGGAATCTTCAGTGGCATCAAGACAAGTGTTCAGTTCCTAGTACTGTGAAACGTGGAAAAAAACCCGCAGTGGCAATTATAAGAATAGGAACGGCACCAAAACTGGAACAGAAACGTAATATGTAGAAAATTGTCAGCGCCACCTGCCACTTAAGATGCCTTGCACAGAATAAAAGCGAAATGCGGATGGTACTAAAATTGTGTTTCATTCAATTATAGTCAGACGGCCCAAAAAAGTGAAAATTATCAATATACCGTAATATTACACGTAACTGAGAAAGACTAGAAAAATTGAAGATGCAAAAAAGTTACAGGTTAATTAATGGTACAGTCCCTTTCGTATTTAAATTCTCTTCGATGAGTCATTCCTTCTAACAGTAAATACTGTCCTGATGACTTCTTACATGTCTGTGGGTTAAATGGCTGACCATCGACCGCATTCAGTGTGTATGTACACAACTTTAAGTGGTAGGCTCATTCAGGAGGAGAAAAGTAAACGTGCAGATGAGCGTCGTGACGACAGCATCCGGCATGTGAGGTGCTGCCTTGAAGAGTAGCTGAGTTCATCTCTGGTAGGTTGGAGAGAGCTCCGGGCAGAGGAAGACCCCGGCTGTAGTTAGCGCGCCATTCAGCAGAGTGCTGGTCCGATTGCTTGCTTTGCCGTGGGCTGCGAGGGAAAACCACTGCCTCCGCAGCGCAAATCCGATTAGCGATCGAACGTGTTCACGCAAACGAATAGCACAGACGCGCCGTCTGGCCGGCCAGGAGGGGACACGAATGCACCCGGCGTACGCTTCAGTCAACACGGGAAATGGTCGCTGACTCATGTTTTCATATGAATTCGTGCTGCATGTCCGTAATCCGGAGCGAAATTCATCGCTCAACATGACATCAGTATTACAAAGAAAAATTAAGCATTATATAAATGTCGATTTTCTAACCCTTTTATGATAAACGGAAGTACAGAACAGTTTCTTTAGGTGTCTCCATACCCGACAATTTCGGATGGTATCGTGTGGAGAAACTGAGTGAGACGGTGCAGCAAGTACGATGTGACTGGACAGTCTTTCGGAAACACTCTCGCCACATACGCAAATCAGTAATGAAATTCACATTTGATCGTAATACTTAAATTACGTTGATGAAATTGATATACCACAGTACTATTGACTGTCAGTACATAACTGATGCAGTCTTGCTGTGCTGTTGCTTTTAATTCGTATTTGCATGCGATGTGGCAGAACGAAATGCTAAAAACACTGCAAGTTGATGAGCAGGGATGAGCAACAGCCGAAACCGTAAGATATTCACCACAGGGACAATTTCTTGAAAAGTACACCAGTGGTCGTCCGGTGGGTCACTGGTCACCATACAGAGGCCGTCGAAGTGCAGAGGCGCCGCAGGAAGTCTGGCCATTGTACAGAATCGTAGATTCCATCTCCCATAGAGAAAAGGCTGGCGAAAACGGTTTACGACCAGGAAATGGAGTGACAAACCGCCCGCTTTAGCTGAAAGGCACATTTGTACGCAGGATGTCGAAATCTGGTTGTCATAAAAACACAAAAATTAAAGACAAACACCTCATTGATAAATAGCGGACTTTCGGTCCTGCGGCTTCGAAATTGTACGACAGCGCCGAATGCTCCAAAGTTTATTTTGTGAAACCTGCCACTATTGGCCTGACATAAACGAATTCTAAGAAGGAGACACTGGGCGTTGATGAGATAGAGTACCTCACTGGCTGAAGAAAGATACAGAGAGAGAGTTTTTCCGGTAAGTATGATACGGCACAAACGACACAAACCTTTGGTTAACCGCTCAGAGGAAGGAGATGAGTTCTGGAACGAGCAGTTTGATTGGTTGGCGCACGGAAGATTCAGAGCCAAGCCATGTGATACTCTGAGGGATGGAAATCGCCGGAATGTGAGATTTCCTCTTATTTCGCATGAGATTGGAAATCAGGTGGGTAAGTAGAGTTTCCAGATCAACATCCAGAGCTCCCTCTGCTGAGAGTCACCACACAGCCTCCTGAGCCGATGCATTGGCGACTAAGAAACATTTCTAGCTAATCTGGACTTAGCTACTGGTGAGAATCGCCGTTTCCACCAGTGATCGATTCTACAGCCATTTGAACCATCGCCTGCAACAGGGTATAGAGAAATTAGTTACTTTTTCGTAAACGGATTATTTGAAGTGTCACTCCATAGTCTTGCATTTTCTCAGTAATGAACATTTTGCTTTCAAATTTGCCTACAGGTGTGATACTTTTCTTTTCTGTAGTATGAGTTACGTCCATTAACCTTATGACGATCGTTAGGTGCTCCACAATTATAAGTCAAAAATTCTTGCGAGATTATTAGCTTTTTCACCTATCCTCTATGTCAGATATGCCAAAGGTATTAGAGAAAAGTGGCCCTTGTTACTCTTAATTTGCGTGTTTTTCTATGATTTATAATGATAATTTTGCCACAGACTGTCACTGTTTAATATTCACTTATAGCATTAAATCAAAGTCACTGTAACTTTAATTTCATTTCATATTCATAAGTTCCCCCATTACAGTTTTGGGGAGTACATTTGCATATGTTTTATTGGCGCCAACCAGCATTCAGTTAATTAACTTCGAGCGTCAACCCCCTTTCACTAGAGGGAAGGATAAGATGTAAAACGGCGTTCCACAATGACACTTGTCTTACATTAGGGAGAAAGACGACACAAATACAATCTATCCAGCCAGATTCGAGATTTCCGTCTACGTAAACCACTTACAGAAAATGCCAGTACAGCTCCCTTGACAAGGAGACGACCCATTTCCCAAACTGATATTGTGCTCGGTGTCTAATGGCATCGTCATCGATGGGAAACATTAATTTTCCTTTCGAGTGGCAAAAATAAAAAAGTCCATCATATAAATGTTTTAGTCACCTTATAACACACCATTTACGGACTTGAGAACATAAATTATATCATAAGATTTATCCACTAGGATTTTGGAATTAACTTCCTTAAATTGAGAGTAATCTGTCACTCGGATAATTTTTCAGGGTTTAGAAAACATTATTTTGACAGATTTTAGGCCTTCCCTAATTTGTTACAGAGTGTACCACAACATAAACAGAAACCTCTCTCCACTCCAGAATGGTGTATGATGGTACGAGCGATCCTTCCGGAATGATCGTCCAAACAGGCCAGCGTGAGCAAATGAAGAGGGAGCAGAACCAATGTTAATCATTGTTAGGTAGAAGCCAATCTATCTGTGCCGCTAAGGCAACCGGGTAAACGACCTAAATTTCAGCCAAATTTTGGAATTTCTGTGAACTCATAAAACCAGAAATGCAATTTTAGATCTTCTTGGAGGATAGAAGGTCCTTTCTTAGCATTTTCCTGGACAGAGAAGGTAGTGATTATTTTTGGTAGTTTTTCTCAAAGTTCTTAGGACAGACATTGTGATCCGTAAGATACAGCACAGAATAATTTCAAGCCTTATGAATTATAGTGAAACCGCAGTTGCGTCTTTTTGGTAGGTACAAACTTGTATTGATACTGTCACTTCTCTTCCCAGCACAGATTGACGAGAGTAATGTTCTTTGTGTTTTCCCCTATTTAGCCGTGTTAACGGAGTCGAAAGGAAAACGAACATGCTTGGTTGTTTTAGGATTGGTGATGGGGAAGATAGAAGGATCGTTGACAGTAGCAAGATGATACGAGCTCGTTCTATAGGTTTATTTGGTATTAGGCAGGTATTTATATGCAAGATGCCTGACCAACTAACAAGACAAGAGCCACCTGGCTCCTTGTTCTAATCAATATGAACTGCAGTACATGGAATGCCTAGCTCAGAGACAAGGGAAATTGTTGCCATTTATTCTGTCTTCTATTGAATCAATGGACACTTGGCCTAATTCACAGGAGGCAAATACTACTCAGCTACTTATTCCTACTAGCAAATGAAATTCCCTACGCTGCTAAGTGATAGTGTTTACAGTGAAACATATATAAGGTACTACTCATCTATCAGTTACTGTTGCGTTGCCCAGAATAGTACTGTCTTCTCATAGAAGACGTTCCTTAAGTAGCTGCTGTCGTTCAAGAAGCTGGCGCTTCATTGATTACTGGCTATTCACTACTGTCCACGGCTGACCTTTTATACCAGTGGTCATCAAACTGCGGCCCGTAGCGCGCATACGGTCCGAATTAAGTATTCTTCCAGTCCCCGATCCTCAGCCGTATTTTACAACAATATGAATCGAGCGACTAACAGCCGAATCCAAAAACGTCAACTAAGTTGAAAGCACCTTAATATGCAGCTTTTCTTCTCAGTTATGAATAAAAATGCTTATGGAGACAGTTATATTAATTTACATTCACTTCTGAAAAAGAGTTCAGAACCTATAAGTCAGTATATATATAAAATCCTTTCCAAAGTTCTTTTAAACAGGATAGAATCCCAAGCAGATACACTAATTGGTGAATACCAGGCCGGATTCAGAAAAGGACGGTCATGTGCGGAACAGATCTGGTGCTTAAAGACAATATTACAAATGAGGAAATGCAGAAACACAGTAGTTACATTCATCGACTTCAGGAAAGCATATGATTCAGTGGACCGTGGAACCCTGTTTAAAATCATGGAAGAATTTGGGATCGACCGAAAGACACGAAAAATCACAGAACAGACACTTACAGGAACAACGGCCAAAGTGAAATTCATGGGCGAAGTATCAGAACCCTTCGAAATCAAATCTGGAGTCCGACAGGGGGACGGACTATCCCCAATCCTTTTCAATATTGTTCTAGAAAAGATAATCAGGGAATGGGAACCTCACGTAAAGGGTATCCAAATTGGTATCAAGAAAGAGAACCGAATTAAAGTCAAGTGCCTTGCTTTCGCTGACGATATTGCAATTATCATCAATAGCAGAACAGAAGCGATTCACGCAGTGGAAAAACTACATGAAATTTCACAAAAAACCCGACTACAGATATCTTATGAAAAAACTCAATATATGGAAAGGAAGCCAGAAAATAAATCCCCTTTAACAACAAAATATGGTAAAATTGCACTTCTGCTATTTTAAATACCTCGGTGAAACTATACAGTCCTCATGATTAAAACAAATTGCCAATGAACAAAGAATCATCAAGCTCCAGAAAGCCTACAAGCTAACATGGACGCATTACAACAAGAAGTGCATTTCGACAGACGCAAAATTAAGGCACTATACAACAGTGATTCTTCCAGAAGCAATCTATGCAGCTGAAACAATGGTGATTGATGGTCATTCTAAAATTAAGGAAATAGAAAAGCAGAAAAGAAAAATTCTCAGGAAGATTTACGGTCCAATCAACAAAAATGGCATTTGGATGAAGAGACCACAAAACGAGCTCTATAGAAAGATTAACATAGTAACAGATGAAATCAAAAAGCGCAGAGCCAAATTTTATACACACATCTACAGGATGGAAGCCTCCAGAACAGCAAAGAAATTATTCAATTTTATAACAAGGAGTAAATGTGGCACGGAATGGCTGAAAGAAGTCCAGAGGGATCTACAGCAGATCAACATAAAAAATCTCGAAGATCGCACCGAGTGCCGGCATAAAATCACAAGTGTGAAGTTTGGGGAAAGAACATCGCGTCAGCCTGGTAAAAAATGGACAGAGGAACGGAAGAAGGAGCATTCTGAGAGGATGAGGAGGTTTTGGGAAGCAAAGAAGAAAAACATCCGAAGATGAAATTATGAATTCAAGTTCAATCGCTCTCCTAAAGGGGAACAATAATAATATTATATATACGAGGGTTATTCCAAAAGTAAGGTCCGATCGGTTGCGAAATGGAAACGACTATGAAAATCCGATAAAGCTTTGCACAGATGTGTTGGGTAGTGTCTCTAGTATAACCCCAGTTAGCATCACGTCGCTCTTCTCATTTCTGAGCTCGCAGTGAGTGCGTAAAGATGTCTAGAAAATAGTGTCTGCCGCCAAGTACGAGGGCCTGGTGAGAAATTTCGCCTGAAGCTATGCAGCCAACATTACATAACTGTCGTGCTGTTTCGTCTTCACGACAATTCTCAGCCGCATTCTGCAGGGGCAATGAAGATGCTCCTGCATCGTTTTCAAATGGAAATGTTAGATTACCCACAATACAGTCCGCAATTGTCTCCCCCTGAGTTTCATCTCTGGTCACATGAACCGCTGTCTTTGAAGACAACATTTTGACACAGACAACGAGGTGTAGGCCAGCGTGGAGAATTGGCGGAAAGCACTGGCGGCTGCCTTCTATGATGAGGCTATTGAAAAGTTGGTACAACGCTATGACAAAAGTCTAAGTCAGAACGGCGACTACGTAGAGAAGTAGCTGAAAGGTGTAGCTAATTGTTACAAGTAAAACATTTCTGATGTTCACTGTGGTTTCAATTTGGCAATCAATCGGACCTTACTTTTGGAATAACCCTCGTATATATATATATATATATATATAAGCTGGTACCTGTTCTTTCGGACATGTCCGAAAGAACAGATACCATCGGCGACCATGCAGCTCGTTAGAATGAAATTACAGTCCCAAGAACAATACCATCTTCATATATGTGTATAGTTATGGCTGACCGGCCATTTGACCATCTTCTGTGTGGATGCACAGTTGCCCGAACTCTTACGGCGGCACTATGAATATAATGCGGAACAATAGGTAGGGAATGTGGGTCTCACGGGAGGCGTGCCAGAGATATGTTTTCGAGTCCCGGTCGGGGCACACATTTTCAACTGTCCCCATTGACTTATATCAACGCCTGTATTCATTTCATTGCAATAAAAATATAGTTGCCAAACGGCACACGTCAACACTCGATTTCTGCCACTATCCCTCGAAAGACAATTGTCATCAAACCGGCACAGGGCAATTTAAAATTAGGAATCCATATATTGGAGGATTTTAGTATCATAAACACGACTGGATATTGTCAGCTGCGCAATAATTTAATTCGACGGAGGAGTCACGTACAGGCAACAGCTGCAAATGGTAAGTATTTATTCTTTACCGGTAACAAATGTACATTTCCGTTTGTAATAATTGCAAATGTTTAACAGCTTCAGAAGAAGTATAGCCTGTACACCGTTAAAGAATACATACTTAGCATTTGCAACTCTTTGCTGTACCGGACTCCTTCCTCGAATGGAAAATATACTGGACGAATTGTAGTAGGCGTCCGAAAAGCTGACCGACCATCTTAGAGGCGAAACTGTGTGCATGGGTTGCAGGGTGAGGGGACGTGATAGGAGGAATGCTTTCTAGTTTGTCTTCCAGTGCCGACAACTCACGGGCTTGCGTGCGTCGTACCGATCAAGATAAACATTTCAGCAATAAGTAAAACGGATTCGCAGACGCACCTTATAGAGACGTTCATCTCCAAACGCAGTATATATTTGTAGCAAAGCATATGAAATAAATTAAAGTTATTGTAATACAATGCTATGAACATCAGCAAAAAGAGATTCAGAAACATTTAGGAAACATTTGTGATTGTGTCTTCTATTGCATAACGAGCTTAAATACACATAAAGTTACTGTTATTAATCCATTAATCATCTGTTCACACAAACAATAGAACAACACTTTGTCAGGTAGCTACGCCGTCACAACACTGGACTCACTGAGGGTGGCTGCAGCCCGAGACAGAGAACAGTCGACAAGAAATGTTCCGAATGGTACCGACTTTTAAGGATCATTCGATCATTGTCAGCTGCACAGTAATTTTATTCGACGAAGGAATCACCCACAGGCAAGAATTGCGAATGGTAAGTATTCATTCATTACCGTTAAGAAATATACATCTCTATTTGTAACAGTTGCTAATGTTTAATAGATTCTGAAGAAGGATGACGTATAAACCAGTAAAGGATAAATACTTACAATTTGCATCTGTTGGCTGTGCCAGACCCCTAGTATATTTGGCCTACTGAGGGCTCATAATATACCAATTTATGCAGGTAACCAGATCGTAATAATATAGGTACGTATGGGGCCGAGGTGCCGCCCCACAGTGTCGTCGTCAGTATTGGCTCTCGAAGAAAATAGTTTGAGGACCATTGCTGGTTCCGTAATTTAATTGATGCTTCGTACTATTTTCCCTTTGCTATGTTGGTCATACATATTTTTCTTGCAAAAATTGATTTTCAGGCTGGTTTTCAAACTTGCTCTATGATGAGTTTCTATTGTTGTTGTTGTTGTGGTCTTCAGTCCTGAGACTAGTTTGATGAAGCTCTCCATGCTACTCTATCCTGTGCAAGCCTCTTCATCTCCCAGTACCTACTGCAACCTACATCCTTCTGAATCTGCTTAGTGTATTCATCTCTTGGTCTCCCTCTACGATTTTTACCCTCCACGCTGCCCTCCAATACTAAATTGGTGATCCCTTGATGCCTCAGAACATGTCCTACCAACCGATCCCTTCTTCTGGTCAAGTTGTGCCACAAATTTCTCTTCTCCCCAATCCCATTCAATACTTAATCATTAGTTATGTGATCTACCCATCTGATCTTCAGCATTCTTCTGTAGCACCACATTTCGAAAGCTTCTATTCTCTTCTTGTCCAAACTATTTATCGTCCATGTTTCACTTCCATACATGGCTACACTCCATACAAATACTTTCAGAAATGACTTCCTGACACTAAAATCTATACTCGATGTTAACAAATTTCTCTTCTTCAGAAACGCTTTCCTTGCCATTGCCAGTCTACATTTTATATCCTCTCTACTTCGACCATCATCAGTTATTTTTTTCCTCAAATAGCAAAACTCCTTTACTACTTTAAGTGTCTCATTTCCTAATCTAATTCCCTCAGCATCACCCGACTTAATTCGACTACATTCCATTATCCACGTTTTGCTTTTGTTGCTGTTCATCTTATATCCTCCTTTCAAGACACTGTCCATTCCATTCAACTGCTCTTCCAAGTCCTTTGCTGTCTCTGACAGAATTACAATGACATCGGCGAACCTCAAAGTTTTTATTTCTTCTCCATGGATTTTAATACCTCCTCCGAATTTTTATTTTGCTTCCTTGACTGCTTGCTCAATATACAGATTGAATAAATCGGGGAGAGACTACAACCCTGTCATACTTCCTTCCCAACCACTGCTTCCCTTTCATGTCCCTCGACTCTTATAACTGCCATCTGGTTTCTGTACAAATTGTAAATAGCCTTTCGCTCCCTGTATTTTACCCCTGCCACCTTTAGAATTTGAAAGAGAGTATTCCAATCAACGTTGTCAAAAGCTTTCTCTAAGTCTACAAATGCTAGAAACGTAAGTTTGCCTTTCCTTAATCTTTCTTCTAAGTCGTAAGGTCAGTATTGCCTCACGTGTTCCAGTGTTTCTACGGAATCCAAACTGATCTTCCCCGAGGTCGGCTTCTACTAGTTTTTCCATTCGCCTGTAAAGAATTTGTGTTAGTATTTTGCAGCTGTGGCTTATTAAACTATTGTTCGGTAATTTTTACATCTGTCAACACCTGCTTTCTTTGGGATTGGAATTATTATATTCTTCTTGAAGTCTGAGGGTATTTCGCGTGTCTCATACATCTTGCTCACCAGATGGTGAGGCCGTCAGTAGTTCCAATGGAATGTTGTCTACTCCCGGGGCCTTGTTTCGACTCAGGTCTTTCAGTGCTCTGTCAAACTCTTCACGCAGTATCATATCTCCCATTTCATCTTCATCTACATCGTCTTCCATTTCCATAATATTGTCCTCAAGTACATCGCCCTTGTATAGACCCTCTATATACTCCTTCCACCTTTCTGCTTTCCCTTCTTTGCTTAGAACTGGGTTTCCATCTGAGCTCTTGATATTCATACAAGTGGTTCTCTTATCTCCAAAGGTCTCTTCAATTTTCCTGTAGGCAGTATCTATCTTACCCCTAGTGAGATAAGCCTCTACATCCTTACATTTGTCCTCTAGCCATCCCTGCTTAGCCATTTTGCACTTCCTGTCGATATCATTTTTGAGACGTTTGTATTCCTTTTTGCCTGCTTCATTTATTGCATTTTTATATTTTCTCCTTTCATCAATTAAATTCAATATTTCTTCTGTTACCCAAGGATTTCTACTAGCCCTCGTCCTTTTACCTACTTGATCCTCTGCTGCCTTCACTACTTCATCCCTCAAAGCTACCCATTCTTCTTCTACTGTATTTCTTTCCCACATTCCTGTCAATTTTTCCCTTATGCTCTCCCTGAAACTCTGTACAACCTCTGGTTCTTTCAGTTTATCCAGGTCCCATCTCCTTAAATTCCCACCTTTTTGCAGTTTCTTCAGTTTTAATCTACAGGTCATAACCAAAATATTGTGGTCAGAGCCCACATCTGCCCCTGGAAATGTCTTACAATTTAAAATCTGGTTCCTAAATCTCTGTCTTACCATTATATAATCTATCTGATACCTTTTAGTATCTCCAGGGTTCTTCCATGTATACAACCTTCTTTCATGATTCTTAAACCAAGTGTTAGTTATGATTATGTTGTGCTCTGTGCAAAATTCTACCAGGCGGCTTCCTCTTTCATTTCTTAGCCCCAATCCATATTCACCTACTACATTTCCTTCTCTCCGTTTTCCTACACTCGAATTCCAGTCACCCATGACTATTAAATTTTCGTCTCCCTTCACTATCTGAATAATTTCTTTTATTTCATCATACATTTCTTCAATTTCTTCATCATCTGCAGAGCTAGTTGGCATATAAACTTGTACTACTGTAGTAGGTGTGGGCTTCGTATCTATCTTGGCCACAATAATGCGTTCACTATGCTGTTTATAGTAGCTTACCTGCATTCCTATTTTCCTATTCATTATTAAACCTACTCCTGCATTACCCCTATTTGATTTTGTGTTTATAATCCTGTAGTCACCTGACCAGAAGTCTTGTTCCTCCTGCCACCGAACTTCACTAATTCCCACTATATCTAACTTTAACCTATCCATTTCCCTTTTTAAATTTTCTACCCTATTTGCCCGATGAAGGGATCTGACATTCCACGCTCCGTTCCGTAGAACGCCAGTTTTCTTTCTCCTGATAACGACGTCCTCCTGAGTAGTCCCCGCCCGGAGATCCGAATGGGGGACTACTTCACCTCCGGAATATTTTACCCAAGAGGACGCCATCATCATTTAACCATACAGTACATATCTCAAGTACGATTCGTGAAATAACTGTAACCAGCAACATTAATTCCATTAATAGTATGGTAAGCTTTAGAACACATCGCTGAACTCATCTACAGAGCGCAATAGTGTGCTCGCAAGAAATGCGGCACGTAAACAATACGGGAGCTGCATCAAGCGCCAAGAAGCAATAATTGGAGTAAGTAACGAAACAGTACCCAATCAGTAGCCAAAATGATGAAAAATAACTAGAGGGGAAAGGAAATGTGTGCATGTTGTACGAGTATACTTACGTTATAGTGAAATAAGTAGTTCAGAACTATATACAGTCAGGGTGCTTGGGATAATTACGAGAGATCTCCTGCCGTCATACGAAATCGTATACCATACGATCGCTCCAGGTGTAGGTCCAGTGTGTCTACTACAGTGACAAGTTGGTCGCATGCCCTCAACTGACATCCTTCTACCCAACACACGACCATCAGTGACACCGAGACAGAACCAGCTTCCTTCAGAGAACACGACAGACCTCCACCCTGCCCTCCAACGAACTCTCGCTTCACACCACTGAAGCCGCAAATGGTTGTTTGCGGTCAGTGGAATGCACGCTACAGGGCGTCTCGTTCGGAGTTGTTACTGAAGTGACCGACTTGTAACAGTTCGTTGTGTAACTATGGTGCCAACTGCTGTTCAAATTGCTGTTGTAGATCAATACGATGCGCTATAGCTATACGCTAGAGCAACGTGACCGTCCGGAACGAGGTCTGTTTGCGATCGTACATTTTCGAGACAACTGCCAGCAATTATGTACAGTCTTTCTACGGTATCACAGAAAGAACATCGAGATTATCGTAACCCCATTACACGATCTCGTTGAAATTTAGTGAGATGTTGTCAATGGCGTCTTAAAGACATTTTTGACTAACATCAGCTCACCACCTCCAGTCTCAAATCTAACGTTACAGCGACTATTTAAAGGAAATCTGATTTGCATCCCCATGGTGACGAAATATAGATACACTGAAAGTAAAAATTATTTTGATTACGAGAGCCGGCCGGGATGGCCGAGCGGTTCTAGGCGCTACAGTCTGGAACCGCCCGACCGCTACGGTTGCAGGTTCGAATCCTGCCTGGGGCATGGATGTGTGTGATGTCCTTAGGTTAGTTAGGTATAAGTAGTTCTAAGTTCTAGGGGACTGATGACCTTAGAAGTTAGGTACCATAGTGCTCAGAGCCATTTGAACCATTTGATAACAAGAATTTGCCCAATTCGTAAAGGAAGTAGTCCTGAAAATCACGTTATGAAGCCACAACTCTAGAGTTTCCACGATACGTGGCTAAGTTTGAGCTACTACGCATACAGTTGACAATAAAGTCACTCTTATGAGACTGGCGCGAAATTTGAATAGAGGTTATCTTTCGGATGTATACAACGCCTACGAACTTTCGTTTATGTCACACAACTCCTCCATGGTGCTGTGACTTTTTTCCGTCAGTGGACAAAGGTAAAAAAAAAGGTTCAAATGGCTCTGAGCACTATGCTACTTAACTTCTGAGGTCCTCAGTCGCCTAGAACTTAGAGCGAATTAAACCTAACTAACCTAAGGACACCACACACATCCATGCCCGAGGCAGGATTCGAACCTGCGACCGTAGCGGTCGCTCGGCTCCAGACTGTAGCACCTAGAACCGCACGGCCACTCCGGCCGGCGGACGAAGTTCCCAATACTCTTCATGTAAGAGGTAGATGAAAGGACACAGCCACTACTCTAGTGTCAATATGAATTTTAAGGTTAAAATTTTAGGGTGAAATTGCTAACAACAGACTAGCGCCAATTCATTGTACCTTCAGTAGTCGAAACAGAGTTAGTAGGAACGCAAGGTAAGTCATCTGTACCCAGCCATTTGTCAGATTCTAGAGGAATACATTACGATATCAGCAGGAAAACGAAGACGGTGTAAGTGTAATGGATTTGTTTATAATAAACTTCTTGTGCTGCCAGTCAATAGTCTTTCTATTAACATGTTGCACGACGCGTTTCGGGAAATGATTTCCATTTTTGAGTGCGTTTCGTGTGTACTGTGTCACTTAAAGAGGATTAATTTCCTGAACGTGTCGCGCAAGATATAAACAAGAAGAAAATCGTGACAGTCGGCGGAAAAAGTTATTTTGCCACTAAATCAATTTTCTTGACAGTAGCAGGCTTCTTCAGTTACTTCTAATGAATGAAATAAAATTATAATTTGGACGTATTCAGCTAACTTGTGTTCCATATCCTTGTTTCCGTTTAATAATTTGAAGCTTCCTCTAGGGCAAATGAAAACAGTTTTGATGATCTGGAATCTATCTCACAGCCTGCATCCATTTCAGTTTCCTATTTCTTACTGTACCGATGAAGCAGTGTTGTACACATTTATCAACATAATAACATACACAGAGGACAGCACAACATGCATAATAACATTGGAAGCGTCATAACGCTGTTTGCGTATTGTACGGTTGTTTGTAGTAAGGTAGAAATGCCAGACGATTGCTGCGAATTGCCGGGAGGACTGCAGAGGATTGATGACTGGCCCAGGATCTGTCAGTTGACCCTGAACGTAAATAAATGTAACGTATTGCACCTAAATCGGAGAAATCCATTAGTGTACGATTAAACTATTGGCAACCAATCACTGGAAACTACCGTGACTATCTGGAGTAACCATCTGACTCAATCTAAGGTGTAATGGCACTTGAAAGTAATAGTAGCAGTAACAGGTGCCCAACTGAAATTCAGCGGAAAAACCACAAGAAAATGTAACACAGCCACGAAAAAACTGGATTGCAGAACAATTCTTCGACGGATTTCTGAATAGTTCTCACTAGTGTGGGACCTTTGTCAGGTAGGATTAACAGATGATTAAATGAAGGGCGGGACATTTCGTCATGGGTCATTTATTTGGCGTAAGAGCTTTACGAAGATCCTCAGCAATCATCCATGGCAGACACTACAAGAGAGGCCTTGTGTGTCTCAGAGAGGTTTAACGTTTAAATTCCGACAGAGGAAATAGTCGCACGACGTATCATTCTTCGCGAAATAGTCACAACGAAAAAATCGATTTATCGACAACCATTCATCCTATGCATCCTTGAACGGAACAGGGAAGGGGAATAGGAGTATCCTACACTTCATACCGTAAGGTGGCTTGCGGAGAGCAGCTGTAGATGTACAAATGTCTATCAATGTCAAATAGTAATCTTTGAACACATTTGGTGCCAACTCTCGAGTACCGCAATGTGCGTCGCTTCTAGTAAGTCAGCGTCTTACCTACGAAACGTTTACCGCTGCCGTGAAAAACGGCCAATCGCAAAACTGTCACTCTCGGTGCTCAAAGCGGTACACTTCTTTCGCTGGCGGAATTACGACTCCGGAGTCGGCTAAGAGCTTTCTCCTTGTAGGCACCTGATCCCCTAAGATCTTTTCTCTTTGCTTAGCGCTCGAGGGCAGGGAGAATGCGGGACAGGGTGACAAGCGGCAAGTGGCCGTGGCAGGCAGGCAGGCAGGCAGCCGCCTCGCCGCGGGGTAAGCGGATCCGCGCCCCACCTCCGCCCCCCGCCCCCGCCAGCAAAGTGGCTGTCGCAGGCCAGGCCGGCCCCCAGCCCCCAGCCGCCAGCGCCGGCCCCGGCTCTCCGGGAATCTGCCTCCACTTGGCCCGCTGAAAGCTTATCGAGCGCCGCAGGTAGATCGGCCCCGTCCCGTGGGAGCGGAAGCCACGCCGCCCCGTTCCCACGCGCCGCCTCCCTCCGCCCTTCGTCTGCATTCTCCATCACCTGTGAAGTCTAGCGCTAGACAATGGTCTCAGCGAGGAGAACCTCTTCATCGGAACAAAACAGGAGACCTCAGTGCTCCACAATGCTTTAAGGGCAGGAACTTTTTCACGCAATGTACCTTTTACCGTCTTTGTTAACGCTAAGAGTCCTTAACCTTGGCACGGATTCACTTCTACTTTCTTCTCCGAGTGACGTGTGCAGACGGGACGTTTCCGAAAGCAGGCTTGCGGTGTGGTTTACACTTGTGGGCCGACAGGTACCCGTCGGGGCGCAAAGATCAGTGTCTGTGCTCAAGAGCAAGGCACATCCTGCTGTCTGCCATACGCTGAAGTCGTTCACAACTCAAGCATTGCCCTAACAAGGGGAGGCCGCCAATTGTGAAATTCAGATTCGATTCCTACTGCGCATAATAAAAGCTTATGACCAGAGGTGTAATGTGGCAAACCACCAAGATGCACTTCTCAGCCGTTGTCGAGAAAATCGACAGTTAGAAGAAACCGTTGCGGTGAAATACTCTCTACGATTAATAATTTTCTACAGCGTCGTGGCGCAGCGGTAAGCGCTCGGGTTCATATATATATATATATATATATATTTCCCGGCAATCAGTTGCAACAATTATGCATATAATAAGTCGTTTGTCGTGGAAAAACTGACGACTTCGAACATCATTATGTTTTCCGCAAACAAAGTTGTATTTCACAAATGTTATTAATTGTCTTCATAATGTTAACCACGTATAGTTAACGGAAGACGTAGAAACGGTATCCTGAAACGAATACGTATAGCGTAAGTCAAACGTTCGAATTAGAGTAGAGACCCCACAAACAGAAATTTGCTGCGGCAGGTATGAAATATAAACTCCGTTACTCGCTCGTTACACTTGAAGGACAGATGTTGAATGGGCCGAAACGAGCCGCCGCATAACAGCGTAGTTGCCTGCTAACTTCGAAAGAAGGTAGATGCGGTCCCTAGCGCAACTTATAACATCGTCGAAAATCAGTGCGGACGGGAGAGCTTTGGTACACCCTGTTAAACAAAGGGAAAAATGGAGGTGGTACAATTGGAGAGCGATCCGCCTTCACCAACATGCATAAGCAATTCATTAATAGTTTACATATATATATATATATTTGAATTACAAAAAACTAATAATTAAAAAAAATTGCATGGCGCGAGATTCGATACGGCGACCTTCGGATTACGAACCCGAGCGCTTACCGCTGTGCCACGACGCTGTAGAAAACTTTTAATCGTAGAGAGCATTTCACCGCAACGGTTTCTTTTAACTGTCGATTTTCTCGACAATGGCTGAGAAGTGCATCTTGGTGCTTTGCCACATTACACCTCTGGCCATGAGCTTTTATTATGCGCAGTATGAATCGAATCTGAATTTCACAATTGGCGGCCTCCCCTTGTAAGATATATAGGCAGTTGCAAGAGACGAGGAGTAGATTTTAAAATTGAACAAATTAAAGTATGCTGTATGTAGATTACTGCACCGTGGCCTAGCAAATAAACTATGTGCATGTAGACAATCCGAAATATACGGGATTGGAGTGAAATCCAAATAGAGCTCAGTTGTTTACACCTCTGCAGCACACTCAGGTACTATGGAAGCTATCCCAAAATCTCTCAACAAACGTCCCATCTTTCCATCCCTTTTTCTTTTCGATCTGTTCAACACATTTCTTTCCTCGTCGCTTCTGCGGACAACCTTCTGAGTTCTTGATTCACTACCACACAGTACTGTGTTCCAGACGTCCATTCTAATAAATTTCATCCCTGAAGTAGGACCAATATATGACACTAGTAAATATCTTTTGGCATGGTATGCCTTCTTTACCTGTGCTTGTCATTTATGGTCCTCCCAGTTATTTTCGTCTTTCTTCGGTTTACTCTCAATCCATAGATAGTGCTCAGTACACTGTTCATCCTACTCCATGTCCTGCAATTTTTCTTTAGCGCAGCACTTCGGACTTAGTGGAGAGGCAACGCCAAAAGCGAAAGTCACGGGTCCACAAAAGTTTGGTCCCCGCAACGAACTTGTGACGCCACACTTGTTGACTTGTCCGCAGCGCCGCTCAGCTCCATGCAGAGCCCACAGGAAATTAATACGCAATTCATAAGGTACCTACTAAAGATCTTTAATTTGTCGTTTGGCTATCGAGAGCTATAATCGCGCAGTCAAGAAATATTTAATGCATACGAAACAACTATTCACTCTCCTCAGGAGACGACTGTTGGCACTCGTCAGATCTGCAGTGTCACGTGCTGTGACGTACGTGCCACGACCAGTCTTCCTCGTGGGCCTCACGAAGGTGAAGCATGGCCTACGTCCAGGTAGCGTGAAAGGGTCACTGCTGATCACGGCGCGTGTAAAGTCTGTGAACCAATCAGAGAGAGAGAGTATTAATACACGTCACATTTGTGTGCAGAGAGCTAACTTCTTCAGAAACTTGTAAGAAATGCGGAGACACTTTCACATGATCGATGATTAGTGTAAATATTCACAACTGACTTGCAACAAAATAGTTATATGATGTACATAAATGGTCGAAAAGGTTTTCTGACGATCGGGGCTCAGTAACTACAGTATTTATGTACTTTAAAAGCCAGATATAAATTAAAACCACTGTGAAAATTCAATTAAACTTTGCACTGATGTGTTCCACAGTGTCCCTATGGGCTACAGTCTGGAGCCGCGCCACCGCTAAGGTCGCAGGTTCGAATCCTCCCTCGAGCATGGATGTGTGTGATGTTCTTAGGTTAGTTAGGTTTAAGTAGTTCTAAGTTCTAGGGGACTGATGGCCTTAGAAGTTAAGTCCCATAGTGCTCAGAGACATTTGAACCATTTTTTTTGTCCCTAGAATGCCCGTCAATCGCGTCAAGCAGCGAAGATCTTGGTCCACAGTGAGCACTTATAAATAATAGCAGTGTCTGCTGCCAAGTGTGAAGTTTGTGCTGTTATCCGACTTCTTTATGCTGAAGTGTTCTGCAAGGTTTCTTGCACCTCACATAACGTAACTGCCAAGCGTGACGGTAAACTGTGGCAGTGCTGCAGGAACTTTGAAGCAGGATGTACAGACGTACATGGTGCAGGCGGTCAGGGAAGGAAGCAAGTGTCAGCCGATGATCTTGTTCAGCCATCAGGCAATTTGAGAAAATCGTCTGTGAAGGGCAATTAAGAACGAGCGAAGAGAAATTTTGTCATCAGACATTGGCCTTCTTCATGCGACAATCCTCGATCGCACACTGTAGCTGCAATGCTTTTGATCGGAGGTGTTTGATCACCGACATGGACTTGGCTTCCCCGGGTTTTCATATCTTTGGTCACATGAACCGCTGGTCATGACGACTGCATTTAGTACAGACGACGAGCTGCAGATCAACTTAGGGAAAGCACAGGCGGCTGTCTTATATGACGAGGGTACTGAAAAGTTGGTACCATTCTGCAACAAATGTTTAGGTCGGTGCGGCGACTATGTAGCGAAGAAGCTGGAAGGTGTAGCTAAATTTGCAAACAATACACTTTTGATTTTCACTGCGTTTCCATTCGCACCCGATCAGACTCCGTAAAATTAGTCGTTACCTTCATCTGTCCAGAGCGGTGTCAAATGGAACGACCAGATAAACGTTGTCGTCTGTAAATCGGATACAAAACTCAGATTTATTACCAAATCCTGAAGAAGAGTAATTATCGTGAGTATAAGGTCGTTCGTAGAACCTTTTTAGAATTGTTGAATATTCTTCGTTGACCTGGTATCCTTACAACTGAGAATAATACGAAAATTAAAAAAAGATTCAAAGGAAAACTGTTGTATCAGGCTTTTCAGGAAAGATGTCATGGAAACTGCAGGAGTCAAGGCTTCAAAAAGAGTTAAGCAACGTATTACGATCTTCACCAAATATCCACCATAACGACGCTAAAATTAGATAAACCAGGGCTATCTTAGAAGGGTACCTTCCTTTCCTCCTACCGTTCAGATTGATATAAGAAGGGGCGTACATGTAGATTTCCCAAGAGGCAGTAGCCGGTTCATTTCAGTGTATTTGGGAGTATTCGCGCGAAGAGAGCACTGCGTACTAGTAAGGACACAACCGAAAATATGTTCTTGGGCGCTCTATGTGTTCCGTTACAATGTGGATAGACTCTCATATCTTGGGCAAATTGGAGAAAAATATGCCTGCTAAAGACAGAGGCGACGACTGGGGCGTTTTAATGAAAAGCTTCTAGACTTTATTGTCTGCTGCATGCATAGTACCTCAAACTTGGGCATGGATCGTAGAAACTTGTCTTCACACCGTGATTTTCAGGATTACTTATTTTATAAATGGAACAAACTGCTCGTTCTCAAAATAATTTGGACTTTCAGTGTAGCCATATTTCGAATGTGCAGACTAGTTCAATATGAAAGGGGCGAAATCGCTAAACGTGCTTGTAATTTCGGGAGTACTCTAACGGAGTGTTACTGGACCCATTACAGGTGTCGGGAGATCCGTGAATTTTTTCTAGGCGTACTGTTGTCTATAGGAAGACTGCAACGCCAGAACTAAATAGAAAGAAGAGCAGTGCACGATCTAGATTCATGCAGGGAGTGGAATTTGACCCTGAACTTAAATAAATGTAACATACTTCTCTTAATTAGGCGAAGAGATCCGCTGTTGTTCGGTTACGCTGTTGATGAAAAATCACTAAAACAATAACAGCCGTAAAATATCGAGGAATAACCATCCAGAGCAACCTGTAGTGGAAAAAAAACTGTAGGAAATCAGATGCCAGGCCGTGATTCATGGATAGAACTTAAGGAAATGTAAATCATCTATTAAAGAAGCAGCTTGTAAAACACACTGTTCGAACGAATCTTGAGTATTGTTCATCAGTATGGGACCCTTACCATATTTAACAGGAGGTTCTAGCAGATCAAAAGAAGAGCGGCACAATCGTCTCATGATCGTTTAGCGAGCGCAGGAGTATTACAGAGACGTTCAACAAACTCCAATGACATTCGTTACAAGAGAGACGCCGTGTAACCCAGAGAGGTTCGCTGTTGCAATTCCGAGAGCGTACGTTCGAAGAAGAGGCGTGTAACTTATTGCTTCCTTGCACATACGTCTCGCGAAACGACCATGTAGAGAAAATTAGAGAAATAAGAGCTCGTACGGAATTTTATTGGCACTCGTTCTTTTCAGGCACCGCTCGTAAACGGAACACGGAAAGGGGAAAACAATACCGCTGTCAGAAGTATCTTCCACCACCCACCGCAATGTGGCTTATGGAATATCGTTGTAAACGTAAAACAATGTCATCACTTATCACTGTGACCAGTGACCAGTCGAATTTTCTGGAAGCGTTTCACGGTGGTCGCACCCTCCCCTGTTAAAAGCCCTACGGTTCGTCTGTCTACGCGCCAGCGGACGTATTTTAACGTAGCACCCTACTTGCCTGAACATTAGACATTGTACAGAAAGTTGGTCGTGGCTGGAGAAGCACATCTATAACATACAATCTCCTCGTTAAACACTACCCGCGTCTATCTTTTTCTAGTCGCAAATCAATTTCAGTCAAAGCTAATGCAGTTGCCACAGCTGCGTCCAAGATTCGTGGAAACCGCATACCTATGGAAACCGCATGCCTACTTTTCGAGATATTGCAGACGGCAGGCTCCGCAAAATCCAATCAAGCCCCAATTGTTCCGCCTTCTGAAAAATGATTTTGTTGGGACGATCATCATTCGTTATACATACTGATATTGATTCTTCCGTTGCGGTCCACAAAACCCTCTATTGATTCTCCCTGCTTCTGTCCAATACCATGAAGTTGTTCGTGATAATTCCACGAGGTATTTTTCTTCCTGTAACGACTCCCTAACAGTTCCTCAAAGCCTTCAAAGGACTGAGCATCCCGCAATATTTCATTGCACACGATACATTATGTTCTACCAGCCCCTACCAACCTTAAACGAGCCAGACTTAACAACTGCTCGTGATTCCAGTTACCTAATTTCGCATCGGTATGCAAATGGTTCAAATGACTCTAAGCACTATGGGACTTAACTTCTGAGGTCATCAGTCCAATAGAACTTAGAACTACTTACACCTAAGGACATCACACACACATCCATGACCGAGGCAGGATTCGAACCTGCGACCGTAGGGGTCGCGCGGTTCCAGATTATAGCGCCGCATGGCCACCCCAGCCGGCCATCCGTATGCAAATTATCCATCAAGACAAAAATATCTTCCCCAGATATACCAGAAATGGTGCTACCAATGTACCAGCGTCAAGGGCATGTGAAGACACTATCGAAGATGGCCCTTCCCTTCTTTCACTTTTCTACTGAAAATTTCATTGTCACCTCTAATCTTAGCTGCTACATTTGCCATGAGCTGATTTGTCTTCTGGGATGTTGCTTTCTCACTAACACATTGCTCAGTACTGCCATCAGAAGCATATAGAATACTCAGATAGAAATGAAAGGACAAACAACACAACCAGACAGGCTAAAGAAAGGGGAAGTGCTGCCTGTACTTACCTGCAAAGCCGCACTGACCGCCACTGCTGCTGCACCTTCGCCTCTTCAAGGCCCCGAAAGACGACAATTTCCTGCTTCAGCAGGTATTGTGATATCAATACTGCAACAGGTGATGTGGGAGAATGGTTCTCTGCTGGAGATTGGCAGAAGAGCGGACGATGAATGCAGCCAATCAGTTCTTAGAACAATTTATTGACAGATTCGAACAGTCATGGTTCAGTACATCCGAACAGACAGACTGCAGACCACAGGATGTGATCCATGTCTACAGCACGCTGGTGTGGTGGCTCCGCAGGCGTCCAACGTGCGTGGATATGACGGCCCGATTGCCGCAGCATGATCGGGGATGGTGACGGATGACTGCTAGGTAGCAGCATGGCAGCGAGGCGAAGTCCGTATGTCTAGTGGAACATTCGGGCAGTGACCTTAGCTTCAAGGCCCGGTGGATACAGTGCCACAGATTCGGTGCCGACTTACGATGCTCTGCACCATCGGATGGCCCAGCTGTCGCGATACAGTGACGGAATGGGCTCAGTGGTTTAAATCCGCCACTCATGTATTGACAGTTGGGAAAGGTAATTGTATCGAGGGCACGGGGTCAATGGCCAGGCGTGGCGTAGCCAATATGTCGGTCGGTCATATGCCAGGGGCCCGCGAGACATCTCTATGGGTGACTCTAGTTAGCACTAGAGAAGAGGTTGGCATGAACTCTCTATCATTGCCAAGAAACTTTCTTCGATATAATAACCTTGGAACGTCGCACTGCACACTGAGAACAAAACAAAACGCAGCGCCTCTGGCGACTGTTGTGCAAATGCTTTGGCAGCTGGCGTAAAGACAGCTGCTGACTGTAACTATAACGATCTTGGTCGCTATAGCACCATGAAACACTTTGTACATGTTGCGGATGACCCCGACTGGATATATCGAGAGATTTATGTACTCTGTTATGCTCTTACTGAATATACACTCCTGGAAATTGAAATAAGAACACCGTGAATTCATTGTCCCAGGAAGGGGAAACTTTATTGACACATTCCTGGGGTCAGATACATCACATGATCACACTGACAGAACCACAGGCACATAGACACAGGCAACAGAGCATGCACAATGTCGGCACTAGTACAGTGTATATCCACCTTTCGCAGCAATTCAGGCTGCTATTCTCCCATGGAGACGATCGTAGAGATGCTGGATGTAGTCCTGTGGAACGGCTTGCCATGCCATTTCCACCTGGCGCCTCAGTTGGACCAGCGTTCGTGCTGGACGTGCAGACCGCGTGAGACGACGCTTCATCCAGTCCCAAACATGCTCAATAGGGGACAGATCCGGAGATCTTGCTGGCCAGGGTAGTTGACTTACACCTTCTAGAGCACGTTGGGTGGCATGGGATACATGCGGACGTGCATTGTCCTGTTGTAACAGCAAGTTCCCTTGCCGGTCTAGGAATGGTAGAACGAAGGGTTCGATGACGGTTTGGATGTACCGTGCACTATTCAGTGTCCCCTCGACGATCACCAGTGGTGTACGGCCAGTGTAGGAGATCGCTCCCCACACCATGATGCCGGGTGTTGGCCCTGTGTG
Source organism: Schistocerca serialis cubense (assembly GCF_023864345.2). Lineage (NCBI taxonomy): Eukaryota > Metazoa > Arthropoda > Insecta > Orthoptera > Acrididae > Schistocerca > Schistocerca serialis. The sequence goes on from NC_064638.1 coordinate 338,686,183, forward strand.
CCTCGGTCGTATGCAGTCCTGATTGTGGCGCTCACCTGCACGGCGCCAAACACGCATACGACCATCATTGGCACCAAGGCAGAAGCGACTCTCATCGCTGAAGACGACACGTCTCCATTCGTCCCTCCATTCACGCCTGTCGCGACACCACTGGAGGCGAGCTGCACGATGTTGGGGCGTGAGCGGAAGACGGCCTAACGGTGTGCGGGACCGTAGCCCAGCTTCATGGAGACGGTTGCGAATGGTCCTCGCCGATACCCCAGGAGCAACAGTGTCCCTAATTTGCTGGAAAGTGGCGGTGCGGTCCCCTACGGCACTGCGTAGGATCCTACGGTCTTGGCGTGCATCCGTGCGTCGCTGCGGTCAGGTCCCAGGTCGACGGGCACGTGCACCTTCCGCCGACCACTGGCGACAACATCGATGTACTGTGGAGACCTCACGCCCCACGTGTTGAGCAATTCGGCGGTACGTCCACCCGGCCTCGCTCAAAGTCCGTCAACTGCACATACGGTTCACGTCCACGCTGTCGCGGCATGCTACCAGTGTTAAAGACTGCGATGGAGCTCCGTATGCCACGGCAAACTGGCTGACACTGACGGCGGCGGTGCACAAATGCTGCGCAGCTAGCGCCATTCGACGGCCAACACCGCGGTTCCTGGTGTGTCCGCTGTGCCGTGCGTGTGATCATTGCTTGTACAGCCCTCTCGCAGTGTCCGGAGCAAGTATGGTGGGTCTGACACACCGGTGTCAATGTGTTCTTTTTTCCATTTCCAGGAGTGTATGTGTCTCAGCAAATATGACCTGCTCAAATCGGTGATAATCTAAGAATACCATATTTGTTAGGAAGGAAATTATCTGCTCTAATCGGACTCACGGAGGTAACGTTCGTCATGTTTCCATACATAAATGTAGATTACAGTTCCTTAGTGGTGTAGTTAGTTCAAAAATGGTTCAAATGGCTCTGAGCACTATGGGACTTAACATCTGAGGTCATCAGTCCCCTAGAACTTAGAACTACTTAAACCTTACTAACCTAAGGACATCACACACATCCATGGCCGAAGCAGGATTCGAACCTGCGACCGTGAAGTTAGTTCAATATGCAATAACTGTGAGGAACTCACGGTATGTGAAACTGTTTATAACATTTGAAACATTTAGTTGACAGACGCGTTGTTGAAAATTAAGTCCTCCTTCAACAAATACATTGAACGTGTCGCAAAACATACGCTTTGCTGCTGTAGTAAAAGCATCTACAAATCTGTGATACTGAGAGCTGTCACTCAGAAATAAATGGTTTATTTAACATCAAAATGCCGTAATCTTCTTATACATTCGTTTTCCGGAATTCCTGAACGTCTTTTGAATTTCAGTTATATGTTTGATGCTGATATCAGTTAAATTATTAATTTAGTTTTACTTTAACATACTGCGAACTGTTTTGCTCTTCATATGTCTGATTTGCAAACATATTAAAAGTACTGTTACTAAATTAATCAAACACTAACTATGTGGTAATTTGTAATCTTCATCCACTGCAACGTTGAGGCAGTCGCTTCTTGTGCTAATATGGGCTGGGAGTGGCGGCGAGAAAGTGATGTCCGGCAGCTTCTGTTGTTGGTATGGAGACCTTAGACAGCTGCATATGACTGATTGTGAAGTTGCAGTTTATATCGTGTACTGGACGCATGAAGATATTTCCATTACTATATAGCACCACCCATTAACAATTCTCTCGGCATGTCAGGCGTTTCACCTACTACTTTGAGGTTCCGGTCTTAATTTTTCCCGTACCTTCTTCTGGAATCAATATCCCGTATTGCAAAATTATAGTAATGCACTACAACGAAATGAATATTATGCGTCCTGATGGAGAAATTTATGAATTACAGTGTAGAACTCGGTTCAATACTTTTTAAATTCACGTAATCATCCACAGTGATAGAACAACTGGCGGACGCGCTGTTTTCGGTACGCTGTTGACTATCGAATCAGTCGAAACGACATTTTCAGTGACATAGTTTACAGTGATTGTATTAAACTTGCCTTAGGCAAGATGAAGAAGTTTGAGGTTTTAAATTTATCTTACTTTATTAAATATTCATGGATGTATATTTCAGTTTTCTTCGTAATAGCCAACTTTTTAAATTTTTCGATTTTGTATAAATTTCCCAATATTCATCAATGTTCAAATAGTCGCCTGTGCCTTTAATGCGCTGCTACTGGGTGATTAGTTGTATATCTCAGGCTACAAGCAGTCCATGTGCTCTTTAAACCGACGCATATATAAAATTTGTACTTTGTAGCATTACAAGCGATCAGGCTATCTGCATTTAAACATAAAAATCATAGTTGTTATGTTTTGAAATTTCCATTGCTTAAGAACAAATTCAGTTTTAATACAAACACTTTTATGTGAGATATGCCGGAGATGCAGATGTATGATGAACAACTGTAGATTTTTTTCACTGGCACGAAATGTTCTACTGGCGATGTATGAATGTGTCTTACATACAGCGGAAATCGCGCACATGTCTGCGCCAGATGCCTTGACATGATTCTGGTAAAAGCTCGGTCCGTTGGAGAAGTTATCATTTCTCTCTCTGCGGAATTACCTGCCTTTTAACGACCTGTTTGAGGAGCTCTTGAAAGATAGTTACCACCTTTACTGCTATACGTCAAGCCGTCTCTAGCAACTATTATGACCACCAAGAAAATATTAATCTAATGATTACAGCTTCAAGGAAAATATTAATTCTAGTAAAACTTTAAAAATACTTATTGGCTACACAGAGAAATAATAAAACACAAATTAACACAAGATTATACTCATCTAAATCACAAGTAATGTGTACACATACCTTGTGACCACCACAAAAATTTAAAAAATAAAAGTTTCGTTATCTGTCGTTGAGTTTTATTCACAATATACATTTTAAAGGTATATAGATGTGTAACAAGGGTTCTGAACATGAAAAAAAATGATTATACATTTGTGGCGAAAAATCACATTTACTTCTAAGACTGAAGTTTTTGGGTTACGTTTTACCGAAAAATTCGAAAGAATTAAAGAATCTGGTATAAGAAATGATTAAAAACAATATATATTTTTTTCAAAATTGTAAAATATAAAGTACATGGCTAGGTTTCAATATTTTCAAAAGGTGGGCTTGAAGAACTCCCCTCTTCCTTGATCCTGCGAGGGTTAATATGATTTTAATGGAGATCCAAAGACGCATTCAGAAAGCAGTTAAACCGATTTTGAATCATTTGCCCACTTATTTACATTTCTTATCTGAGACAGCCTTATTTTGCTGTGTTGCATGTAACTGAATATACGATGTTCTCGGTGTGTTTTATGATCCCCAGATATGATCTTGGACAGAATGAGTCTATTACGGATCCTCCTATGCTCTGAAATATATCTAAATCGGCTGCTGATTCCTCTTAAAGCCTACCTTGAATTGTTTTGTCGGTCTTACATACAAATAAGAGTCATTGCTTTCTTTCCTCCTTGTGGTGCAATACAGTGTCCCGTTCTAGACATTCCTTTAGAACAGTCCTGTACGTTTATAGCTTTCCCTCCTTCTTTCCTAAATTTATCCATGAAACCTGTACCAACAAAATATGTGATATTCTTTGTGACACTTTTCGCACTTTCTCCATTGAATGGACACTACAACTATGCAATAGCTAGAAACACTGTCGTTTCCAAGTACCATCGCTGTCAACTAAACATCGGTGGTGTACATCAAAGACGTCTTATCACGCTGCCTGCTCTTGGAACTACATTCATCAGCTACACCAATTCGACGGTGGCTGCCCAGTTGAAGGTACATCCAAGCACCACTTCAATAAATTCTAGAACGAACGATCTACAACCTAATAGACTATTTGGTGCACTTTCATTGTTGTAAGACTGTAAGAAGGCTGTTTAGGTTTTTATATTGGTAACGCCACGTAGCGTTCTGTATGAAAATCACTGGCTGTGCTGTGTGCAGTCTGTGGCTGGTTGGCATTGTTGTAATATTCGCTATTGTAGTGTTGGGCAGTTGGATATGAACAGCGCGTAGCGTTGCACAGTTGGAGGTGAGCCACCAGCAGTGGTGGATGTGGGGAGAGAGATGGCGGAGTTTTGAGAGCGGATGACCTGGACGTGTGTCCATCAGAGACAGTAAATTTGTAAGACTGGATGTCATGAACTGATATATATATATATATATATATATACACTCCTGGAAATTGAAATAAGAACACCGTGAATTCATTGTCCCAGGAAGGGGAAACTTTATTGACACATTCCTGGGGTCAGATACATCACATGATCACACTGACAGAACCACAGGCACATAGACACAGGCAACAGAGCATGCACAATGTCGGCACTAGTACAGTGTATATCCACCTTTCGCAGCAATGCAGGCTGCTATTCTCCCATGGAGACGATCGTAGAGATGCTGGATGTAGTCCTGTGGAACGGCTTGCCATGCCATTTCCACCTGGCGCCTCAGTTGGACCAGCGTTCGTGCTGGACGTGCAGACCGCGTGAGACGACGCTTCATCCAGTCCCAAACATGCTCAATGGGGGACAGATCCGGAGATCTTGCTGGCCAGGGTAGTTGACTTACACCTTCTAGAGCACGTTGGGTTGCACGGGATACATGCGGACGTGCATTGTCCTGTTGGAACAGCAAGTTCCCTTGCCGGTCTAGGAATGGTACAACGATGGGTTCGATGACGGTTTGGATGTACCGTGCACTATTCAGTGTCCCCTCGACGATCACCAGTGGTGTACGGCCAGTGTAGGAGATCGCTCCCCACACCATGATGCCGGGTGTTGGCCCTGTGTGCCTCGGTCGTAAGCAGTCCTGATTGTGGCGCTCACCTGCACGGCGCCAAACACGCATACGACCATCATTGGCACCAAGGCAGAAGCGACTCTCATCGCTGAAGACGACACGTCTCCATTCGTCCCTCCATTCACGCCTGTCGCGACACCACTGGAGGCGGGCTGCACGATGTTGGGGCGTGAGCGGAAGACGGCCTAACGGTGTGCGGGACCGTAGCCCAGCTTCATGGAGACGGTTGCGAATGGTCCTCGCCGATACCCCAGGAGCAACAGTGTCCCTAATTTGCTGGGAAGTGGCGGTGCGGTCCCCTACGGCACTGCGTAGGATCCTACGGTCTTGGCGTGCATCCGTGCGTCGCTGCGGTCCGGTCCCAGGTCGACGGGCACGTGCACCTTCCGCCGACCACTGGCGACAACGTCGATGTACTGTGGAGACCTCACGCCCCACGTGTTGAGCAATTCGGCGGTACGTCCACCCGGCCTCCCGCATGCCCACTATACGCCCTCGCTCAAAGTCCGTCAACTGCACATACGGTTCACGTCCACGCTGTCGCGGCATGCTACCAGTGTTAAAGACTGCGATGGAGCTCCGTATGCCACGGCAAACTGGCTGACACTGACGGCGGCGGTGCACAAATGCTGCGCAGCTAGCGCCATTCGACGGCCAACACCGCGGTTCCTGGTGTGTCCGCTGTGCCGTGCGTGTGATCATTGCTTGTACAGCCCTCTCGCAGTGTCCGGAGCAAGTATGGTGGGTCTGACACACCGGTGTCAATGTGTTCTTTTTTCCATTTCCAGGAGTGTATATATATATTATGACTTTTGAACACTATTAAGGTAAATACATTGTTTGTTCTCTATCAAAATCTTTCATTTGCTAACTATGCCTATCAATAGTTAGTGCCTTCAGTAGTTAGAATCTTTTATTTAGCTGGCAGTACTGGCGCTAGGTTTATTGCAGTAGTTCGAGTAACTAAGATTTTTGTGAGGTGAGTGCTTCATGAAAGGTATAGGTTATTGTTAATTAGAGCCATTCTTTTGTAGGGATTATTGAAAGTCAGATTGCGTTGTGCTAAAAATATTGTGTGTCAGTTTAGTGATGATCAGAATAAGTAAAGAGAGAAATGTCTGAGTACAGTTGTGCTCAGCTGTTTGAAAATCAAATAACGTAATGGGGTTATCAGCACAATCATTCATAAATTTTTCTAAGGGGGATGTTTCAAGATCTAAACGAAATTAATGTAAAGCGTCCGTTAAACTTTAGATCGTAACTCTAATTTCAAATTTAAAAACGTGGACCTGCCCTGTTTTTAGTAGTCAATCAACTATTGAAATGTTTGGGAGCAGAGAATAGACTGCAGTGCCTTTTCCTGTTAATTGTGTTAACACACTCGGCTTATCTAAAAACAAACAATGGTCACTAAATGCCACTGTTTTCTTAAACAATTTTAACAATAGAAACTACTCAATATTGTAGCGATGGCCCCTCCATTTGTTTTGAGCTGTGTACATACGATTTTTGTACATTATTTGTTAGTGATAATCTATGAAAACGTGGAATTTGCATAAAAGCAAAGACTGTAAAAGAAATATAATAAATTTTGTAGATGTAACAGAACAAGGAGATTTCAACGTAACGGATTCACTCTAAATTAACTCTTGCTTATATCTTTCTGAGTTACCTTATGTTCCCCTACTTTTTGTAACAGCTGTCGTGTTTAGTTCTGTGTGTAATACGAAGTAGTAAAATGCCGAAGTATATTTTTTCGCAGAGTATCGTGTTGTGGCAGTCCTGGGACGAACGCCGTATGTGTAGTAGAGCTACCTTGGTACACCAAGAAAAGGAAGCTAAACGGAAACAAAGATTAATTACAAAATATCCGGAGAAATGTTGCTTACATTAAGTGTACGTAGACCAGCATCCGGACGACAACACAGAACACTCATTTCAACCTCATGTATATTGGCGAGCAACATGGCAAGTTTCCCGTGTCGATAAAATCTTTGTCGACAAGCCTTCCACTTTGTGAGACACGAAACTAACGAGCTCGGTCTTGCGTGAAGCGGTCCTAGGAAGCGAGGGCTCACTCCTCCACGTCCGCCAGACAGGAAATCAATATCAGGCATCACAGAGATAAGTCCGTCGTCGCCACTGCACCGCCTTATCCCCTAACAACGTAAGAAGTTAACGGGGGCACGAAATTTGTTCGTCATGGAATATTAAGTACTGATGTCATTTCGGAACGTGATCTCTGGAGTAATGCAGAGTGTCTTGACATTGTAAAAAAGCACATACCATGCCCATTGTAAAGAAAGTTAGCTATGTATAATGTTAGGATCGTAGACAAGCTTACAGCACTTTCGTTTTGCATGTTGGTACTCCGGTTGCTATAGGTTTATTTATCGATTGTCATTTTTTATTTTAAGTTAACTGTTGCTATTTGAGTTTACATATTGCCATTTTGTCATTCCGAGATACTGAGAGGAACTGTGGACGCTAGAAAATGGAGTGCCAAGAGGAGAAATGGGAACATTTACGACATATTCTTCTGTTTGGGTTGGGCAAAGGGGTGATAACAACGGATGCAGCCAGAAACATTTGCGTCATATATGGGGATAAGGCCATTGGACATAGCACGGCAAGAAAATGTTTTTCTCGCTTTAACGAGGATCCTTTCGACATTGATGGCTCTCCACGTTCAGGAGGACCTGAGCGGTTTGATAAAGATCGTTCAAACGCATTACTCCTCAATGATCCAAGTCAGTGTAATCGAGAGCTCACACATCATTCCACCATTGTGCGACATCTGAATGCAGTGGGGAAAGTTCGAAAATCGGGTCTATGGGTACCGCATGCTCTAACCTAAAATCACAAAAATCAGCCGGTAGCCATATATGCATATATGCATTAATTGGCCCGTGAACAATACCGACTATTCCAATCGTCTATCGTTACTAGTGACCACGAAATTTTGCGTTTATGCCAACACAATGGAAAGAAAGGAATGGTTGAGCCCTTACAGAGCAGCAGTTCGACGTGCATCTGGTGGAACAGCGACGGACTGGAGTACTACGAACTGCTTCCCCGAGGTTTAACCATCACATATCTAGATTCCTATTGCGTATTATGTGACCTTCATCTACAATCTACAATCTGCAAGCAACCTAAAGGTGTGTTTAAAGGTAACTTTTGTATCCCACTGTTAATGCCCCCCCTTCCTGTTACAGTCGCGAATCGCTTGTAGGTAGGCCCCCGTGTGGTGTTCAGTATCCCTAATTGAACCTTCATGGTCTCTTTGTGAGATATGCCTCGGATGACGCAATCTCTTTTTTTACTCTACCAGGAGGGTGCGCTCTCGGAATTTTATTGTAAATCACGCGGCGATTAGCAACTCCTTTCTTTATGTGTCTGTCGCTAGAGCTGTATGAGCATTTCTGTGACGCTTTCGTGCTTAGTAAATGAACCAGTGACGAAACGCATATATTATCTATTAGGTTATCAGGTAAGGCAGCCACACTGGTCGGAGGAATAGTGTTAGTCCAACGAGAGATTTGTAAATTACCTCCTTCGTCGGTGGACTGCACTTCTTGAACGTTCTTCCAATAAGCTTGATATCTGCATTTCCTATGATTAATTTTCTGTGGTCTTTGGACTATGAATCTTTCCGTATGCACACTCACAGGTATTTAATTAGTACCATTGTTGGAAATTATAGTTCAGCCATGCACTTCCTCTACAGTTTTAGCTATAATAACGTATGCCATAACACACTTTCTCCTCAGTTCGATTCAGTGTTTCTATGTTTTTTTGTCCTCTACAGCTCACTCTAGTACCACGGAAGTAATTACCTCACGTCTTAAGAGATGTCCTATTATCCTATCCCTTCTTCTTGTCAGTATTTTCCACATATTCCTTTACTCGCCGATTATTTGGAGATCCTCCTCATTCCTTACCTTATCAGTCACCTAATCTTCAATATTCTTCTGTAGCACCACTTCTCAAACTCTTCTACTTCTTTCTGTTGCAGTTTTCCCACAGCCCCTGTCCATTGTCATACAGTAGTGTGCTACACACCTAGATCCTCAGAAAATTTGTCCTCAAATTAAGACTTTGTTTGATACTAGCACACCAGAAACGCCCTTTTGGCAATGCTTGCTAGTCTTCTTCTTGTGCCCTCCTTACTCTGTCCGTCATGGGTTGTTTTTGCTGAATAGGTAGCAGGATTCCTTAACTTCATCTACTTTGTGATCACCAACCCTAATGTTAAGTTTCTCGCTGTTCTCATTTCTGCTACTTCTCGTTATTTCCCTCTTTCTTTGATTTACTCTCAGTTCATATTCTGTGCTCATTAGACTGTTCACTCCTTTCAACTGGGACTCTTGAATCTTTTTTTATATCCTTCATTGCTCTTTCGACGTAGAAACAGCAGCTGTGTTACACCCTTTTTAATCCATGTACTTCGTTCATGGTCTTCCACTCTTATTGTTCCCTTCAAAAATGGTTCAAATGCCTCTGAGCACTATGGGACTTGACATTTGAGGTCTTCAGTCCCCTATTACTTGGAACTACTTAAACCTAACTAACCTAAGGACATCACACACATCCATGCCCGAGGCAGGATTCGAACCTGCGGCCGTAGCGGTCGCGCGGTTCCAGACTGAAGCGCCTAGAACCGCTCGGCTACCTCGACCGGCTATTGTTCCCTCTTGGCTTACGTAAATATAATATACAGCTTGTCCAATAGCTTACCATTAGTTTTCTCAGGATATCGAACATATTGCTGCGATAACTTCCTTGCATGCTGTGTGGTTCTTTAGTGGATACAGGAAAATCGAACAGATGCTGTTCGTGCATAGAAAAGTCAGATACTAATTTATTCTACATGTAATATCAAATAGTAGTAACCATATATAACTTTGTTGCCATAGTTGCAGCATCAGTTCCTAACAGTAAATATGAATGTAGAAACATATACAGATACAAAAGATTTAGAAATATGTCCTCTTCAAAATACTGTCCATTCAGAAAATGTTGAGACATGTCTACTACTCAAGTCCGTAACCGTTTGCATCCGTGGTCCTTGATTAGTAATGAAAACATTCTCGGTCCCAGGTTGATTAATAATCAGCATTGGCGGCCGAAGATTTCCAGCATAAGAAGTCACCCACATTCTACCAACGGCCTTGTCAAAGATGGTGGGGGAGCGGACAGAGGTTCAAGGCACTCTCTTACCCTTTGGGTAGGAAACTGCACCTAAAGGCCGAAGAATCAGCAATGATCAACGGAATGAGCATGCAGAAGGCACTGGAAACCACTGCCTTAAAGACACATGTCGTGTATCCACAGGAGGAGACCCCAGGTGGGAGGTTGTCATGAGAAAAAGACTGAATAATCAACGAAGGGGTAACGTTGTACGAGTCGGGGCGTGGAATGTCAGACACTTGAACGTGGCATGGAAACTAGAAAATCTGAAAACGGAAACGGAGAGCCTCAATCTAGATGTAGTAGGGGTGAGTGAAGTGAAGTGGAAAGAAGTCAAGGTTTACTGGTCAGATGAGTATAGGGTAATGCCAACAGCAACCGAAAATGGTGGAATAGGATTCGTTATAAATAGGAAGGTAGGGCAGACATTATGTTACTGTGAAGAGTTGAGTGATAGATTTGTTCTCATCAGAGTTGACAGCAAACCAACGGTAGTTCAGGTACATATGCAAGCTAGGTATGAAGAGACAGAGAAAGTATATGAGAATACCGAAACGGTACAACAGTACGTAAAGAGGGATGAAAATCTGATGATGATGGGTCACTGAAATGCAATTGTAGGGGCAGGAGAGACTTGGGACAAGGATTGAGAGATGAGAAATACTGTTCGAGTTCTGTTATAAATTTCAGCTAGTAATAGTGAGGAGGAGATACGCTTGGAAAGACCGGGTGGTACGAGAAGATTTCAGCTAGATTACGTCATGGCGAGTAAGAGATACAGAAATTAATTACTGAACTGTACGGCGCACCCAGGAACAGATTTAGACCCAGTTGTGATGAAGGGTAGGTTGAAGTTTAAGAGATTAGTCAGGAAGAATTAATAAGCAAAGAAATGGGACACAAAAGTACTAAAGGATGAAGATACACGCTTTAAGTTCTCTGAGGGTATAGATAAAGCAATTAGGAATAGCTCAGTGGGGCGTGTAGTTGATGAGGAATGGACATCTCTAAGAAGGGCAATCACAGAGGTTAGAAAGAAAAACATAGGTTCAAAGAAGGTAACAGAAGATATATCTCAGTTGATCGAGGAAAGAAGAAAGTACAAAAAAATTCAGGGAAATTCAGGAATGCAGAAATACAAGTCCCTGAGGAATGAAATAAAAAGGAAGTACAGAGAAGTTAGACGAAATGGCTGAATGAAAAATGTGAAGAAATCGGAGGGGAAATGTCCGTCGCAAGGACTGACTCAGCATATAGGAAAGTTAAAACAGCCCTCACTGAGCGTTAAAGTCAAGAGTACAACGGGAATATCACTTTTAAATGTAGACGAGAACAATCAATACGCAAAGAAGTGGGATGTGGAAGTACTAAGGAAAGATGATGTACGATTGAAGTTCTCTAAGGCTATAGATACGGCAGGAAGGAATAACTGAGTAGGCAATTCAGTTGAAGAGGAATGGATATCTCTAAAAACGGCAATCACAGAAGTTGGAAAAAATATGGCTACAAAGACGGTAACTGCGGAGAAAACAAGGTTTCCGAAGGAGACTAGCGGAGACAAAAAGAGCATTCCTGGCCAAGGGAAGTCTACTAGTATCAAATATAGGCCTTAATTTGGGTAAGAAAATTCGGAGAATGTACGTTTGGAGCAAAGGCTTGTATGATAGTGAAACATGGACTGCCGGCCGTAGTGGTCGAGCGGTTCTAGGCGCTTCAGTCTGGAACCGCGCGACCGCTACGGTCGCAGGTTCGAATCCTGCCTCGGGCATGGATGTGTGTGATGTCCTTAGGTTAGTTAGAAGAGAATCCAAGCATTTGAAATTTGGTCCTACAAACGAATGATGAAAATTAAGTAGAGTGATAAGGTTAGGAATAAGGAGGTTCTACACAGAATTGGAGAGGAAAACAATATGTGGAAAACACTGACAAAAGAAGGGAGTGTTGATTGACCATCTGTTGAGACGTAAGGGAATAACTTACATGGTACTAGAGAGAGCTGTTGTGGGTAAAAGCTGTAGAGGAAAGGATACATTGGGATACATGTATTGTGGTTGCCCCGGTTTTAAAATTAGCTCTGGGGAAGACCGGGGCAGGTTTACGGGGATAGCTTTTCGGATTTTTTTAAAGTTTTTTTCTTTAAGGACTTTTGAGTTTTACAACATATTTATTAAATAATTTTTGTGTGTGTAGTCCTAAACCAACATTAAATTAAAGAATGCATTAAATTTAAGAGTGCACACTAATTTTATGAAGGCACAAATTGAGTGCGTAAACGTGCCCCTCGTATCGGACAGATTTACGCCTGTATGGCGGAATTTACACAATAATGAGTAAACAAGTCACACTATTAAACTTTTCAATATATATTTTATGGCAGTAAACAAAATTACAGCCTTGCTTGCACAAGTTGACATGGTAACTTATTAAACTAAAATTTTCCTGACAGCAAACAAATTTTTGGGGAACTTCCACCTGATACCATAATATGACCAATAATGGTTACGTAGAAGATTCAGAGTTAATTAACGGACTGTTCCTCATCATTGCCTGTGTTGCAATTTATGCACACAAAAAATGTTCCCTGTGGCACAGTCGTCGTGAGTTCACCTTTCACGTCTGAGGCATTGCTCCCATTATTGGTTTCTTTTTGATTTATTGTAACGCTCGAGGTACTAAATAGAGAGACGATTTCCCTCCTCTTCATCAAACTGCTGAAGGTTATAATAGAAAGGAAGAAGGAGTAGAGGGGATATTCGTTGAGACTTGAGTGCTTGCTAACAGGCGCTATGCAAGGACTGGTTTGTGAGTCAAAAAATTTCCCGGGGAAGCGACCACAGCTCAGAGACACTGTGAATAACAATAACTCAGTATTCAATAACCATACAAATTATCATAAAAATTATAACAGTTAAAAAACTGAAGGATGATGTGCTTTATTCGCAGCTACCGGTTTCTCGTCTGTATGGGCGCATCTTCACGTTTTTCTGCTGAGGAGAAAAAATCACTTTGTAAAATTTTACGAAATGCTAGAAATAAAGCACCACAGATAGTACTGACGTTTCACAAAAAAAGTCAAATACTCACAATAATTATATTTTCATACATGACTGCTGAATGAGCTAGACCTATAAGGAAACGGAGGAAAAAAAACAAATAGTGAATGAGAGACTACTGTTAGAGGGAATAAAATGTCTAAAAATTAACTAATATCCAGGAAGAGTACTATATATGCAGGCGAAGATACCCTCCCGCTGTGGCCGACGGTTCTACGCATTTCAGTCCGGAACCGCGCTGCTGCTACGGTCGCAGGTTCGAATCCTGCCTCGGGCGTGGATGTCCTTAGGTTAGCTAGGTTTACGTAGTTCTAAGTCTAGGGGACTGATGACCTAAGATGTTAAATCCAATAGTGCTTAGAGCCATTTGAACCATTTTGAACCACGTGAAGACATCATCCAAAAATTAATATTATAGTAGGGAACCGAAACGTCGAGAAAGGAAGAAATATGAAAAATAGCTTACTGGGTAACGCCCTGTGCGATATATTACGGTACTCGATAGACACTAGCTGTATTAAGAACGATACAAGTAAAACATAATATCCTGTACGATATGAATACATCCGCTGCACAGCTGGTAGACCAATATGAGAAAGTAGTCCGTGGAGGCTGGTAATACACTCTTTGACATCGTGTCCTTCCGCCTTCCACTGTATCATACCTGCCACCTGTGTCTAAGACGTTATGGTACTCACAGATGATACCTCTGTCAATCGGTTTCATGAGCTCGACACTGCCTTCGCTCCAGCGACTATCCGAGTACGCATTTCCGTTAACCTAAGTATGCAACTGTGCCTATGAATAAGTGAAGCTCCGGTTATAATCAACAAATATACAATTTGATAACTGCTTGTAACGTAAAAACTTTTTTAGCGGTCATAAAATTTTAGCATTCAGTCAGAATAAGTACGTATGTGAAAATCTAAAATCAGAAGATAAATCTCTAAGAGTAACCTAGCCAGCTTCAATATGCGACATTTGGTCTCCTACATGATAAAGGCCCCAAGTGGGACTTTTAATTGCGGGAATTCGTGAAAGCCAAGAGACATAAAGGTATCTCTCACTTGTCTACTTTTGTAGACATACGAATAGCTGAGTGATTAATTCACTTGAGTTATTCCATCAGAAACTTGACATCGTCCATCTCCAAATCATATTTTTACGACTGACACGACCCTAAACAGGAGTTTCAGACGTTATGAATCTTCCTCGTTCCTGCCAGGAAAAAAATATTTGTCGACAGGACATGGTCGCTGCGTAACTGAGAAATTTATGGGTCGTTGGGTGTGGCCCCCGGAAAAATAAGTTCCTCAGGGGGCCGACTTTAACAGCTTTGTTGGTATCTCCCGCACTTAACATTACAGAGGCCTACAAATCCTGCCTGACATTGATATCGCGAATCAGGGTAACAGCCCATTTAGAAAACTGAAAAAGCGATATATTTAGGGGGACGTACTGTGTTCCGCGTAGAATAGTAACCGACAGTGGTAGGAAACTAAATTCAACACGACCTATTACAGCGTACAGTTTGAAACGGTACAAGTAACATATTTGTAAATTCGTAACTGATTTTTTTTACATCAGTTTCTATTTTATTGAACTTTTAAACTTATTTATTATGGCCTAAAGTTACTCGAAACATGCTTTTATACTTACAGCTACAGAGACTTTTTTAATTTACAGAAAACACCAAAATGCAATTAAATAAGTGGTTGAGCACCCGTCGCGTGCTCTACGAGGTGTATTATACAAAGATCGTTTTCACATCATCTTATACACGCAAGCAAGCAAAATGCAATTCTCCGCCAATAGGGGCCGACCGACCGCCTCGTCAACCCCTGCCTAATGACGTCACTGTATGCGGTATAGAGGAGCGCGGGGTACACCGTTCTCCGGTCGTTGTCGGATTTATTGGTCTTAAAGTCTCTAATTCTCACTCAAGGTGGTCCTCAATTGCAATCATGAGGCTGAGTGCACCCCGTTCCCGTCATCTACGAAATAATCCGACTAGGAATCGAACCCAGGTGCCCGACCACTGACAATGAGCTTTGTGGCGGACCTCATTCATGTAACAGTAAACAAAATTATCCTGTTGCACAGCGTCCTTTATTGAAGTCTGCTGGTTTTCGAAAATTAGCACTTCATCTGAAGGTATTTGACCAAGAAAAAATGTTGGAGTGATTACGAATTTCTGTTATATCGGGCCTGGTACCAGGAAGAGGATTCTGGATATCACGAATCTCTAATAATTGTAAACTTTAGGAAAAAATAGTTTACCAGATTTTACTTACGGAGGATTTCCAAAACATTCATCCTGTTTCACAAGACTATGTCCTCTACGTGAAAGAAGATAAAACTTTTAACTGATACATAGGGCTACAATGTTTTTGTTTTCAAAGAAACTTGAAACTCGACAGTGTCTCTCTTTTACCTTCAGACAGTAGCTGGTTGTGTTTGGTCACTATGCATACTAAGTACACAACAGTTTATATTTATTATGTCGAAGATGGTATGGATAAAACGCAGCTAGATTTCCTCGTCTAGGCAGTTCACAAATTCGAAGGTAATAAGACCAAAAATTGTTATCAAGTAGGTAACACAAGTCGCGCGGTAGATGAAATAAGTTCCGAGCTTCTCAGAATACTGGTCGCACAACTGCAATTGCGATACTTAGATTTCCCCAAACCACGGCCAGGGTGTGCTGATCAGCACCAGACAGCGTCCGGCAGACAAATAGCCGAGTAGCGTCTGGCAGAGAAATAGCCCATAAACTATCTTCTTACCAGTAATGCAGCAGAAACTTTCCAGTCTCTCACTGTTGGCATCCAAAATGAACATTAACAAAAAAGAGGATGTTTCTGATCTGGAACAGTGTCTCACCGATTAGTCATCCTCATAGTGACAAGTGTGATGTTAGGGCAAATCATTCGATTGGATAAACTAAAATTTGAAGTGAAAGCTACCGACCTTCTCACGCTGCTCGGACAGCACCACAGTTTCCCGTCCTTTCATTTCTGTACAGAAAAGGCAAAAATGTCTTGTTCTGTTATTCTCTGGGGATAGCAGTGGCGGGCACGGTGGTCTCTGCCCTCCGTGAGGACATGTACCGGCACTAACCAACAAAATAATGTAGCGAGTTGTGGCACCACTTCCACGAAACTGCTGCACTAACCGGGGATGCTCACGCCTCCTAATGAAACACACTGATTGCCTTCCGTCGACAAAGAGGAACTAGAGATCACACTTCCAGCACATCTTCCCAGAGATAAAAATGTATTTCTTTCTTCCCAAGCAAACATGTATAGTGCTTTAAATAAAATAATCACAAAATAATAGTAGAAAATGAAACAGTATCGCATAAAAATACGTGAATGTCATGTCGGAAACTATAATACTTTACAAAGGTATATACTTTACATGTGTGCCTATACAATACTGGAGGACTTTTCACAGTTATGTTTATGATCAGAGCTTTCATTTACCTTTACTGCATTCTCCACATGAAGGACGCCAGATATGTAGACAATAGTCAAAGCTGCCCCACACTTTGTCGAACATGTCTGGAATCACTGTATTCACTAATATTGCTGTGCAGCGTCGCAGTGCAACTAAAGTTGTTGGAAGGGGAGACTATACGTCTGCTGCACAAAACTGTATGGATGGGAAACATCACGGGCTGTAGGAGAACCAAAGAAGAACAGTAATGTGGCGTTACACTAGTAAAACGGATTCTTTCACAAAAAATCACTTTCCATGGAATTGGAGGCCAATGTCGAATTGCGAGATACATAAGCCCCTTACGGCAGATTCATCTTTGAGGCAGCTCACTGTCAAGAAATGCTACCACGTTCTGGTACCTGTGTGGTCGTGCTCCATCCTGTGTAGAAACCAAATGTTCGGGATGTTTTGGCAACTGTGGGAAGAGCCAGACAGCGAGCAACCTAACTGCACCATAATGACATCTACCAGAAACCACATGAAGAGGAACAAATGTCGCCAAAGCAAAGTTTTGGTTCCGATTGTAAATGAAAATTCACAAGTTTCTATCTTCACTCATATAGAGGAAATATTACAGTGAAATCCGGCGAATTTTTAACAATAACGCTACAGTCAGGTAATCTTCTCAGTTCTCGTGGTTTATCGTAGTTTCAGCTGGGAGAGTCGGCTTAGCCATTTTGAATCATATAACCTCAAGGAATCTGGAAGCCAGTTTTGTAGCCCATGAATTACCTGCATGTCTTATGTGGCGAACGCCTTATCTCAGCGGAACCGTCAAACATAGCTCATCCTCCAAGCATACAAAAAAAAAAAAGAAAAAAAAAACTTTCCAGAGGCGCGCTTACAGTGTATGGAAACATGAAAAGATGTTTTCCAGATTCTGACGTCGAGCCAATACCGCGGATGAAGCTGCTACACGACCCATTAGTGCCGTGCATGAAGAGCCAGAATGTCGAGACGTGCCATGTGCCAGAGGCTGATCGTTCTACTCAGTTTGAATTCTCTCATGAGCTGACACTACTCACTCTGAAGTGGATGAGCCGTACTGCGACTTGCCGTCATCTTCCAGCTTTTAATGAGTTTAACGTAACTCAGGTCCAAAGAGATGGCGTTTCTCAGACTTTGTATACGCCATCTCCCAACAGGTATAATTACTTATTGCCGGTACACATAGGCCAAATTTGAGTTCATTTGGGCTGTTCTTTCGGGTGCCAACGCTTTCACGTTTATAAGAATGAAAAGGGAAATCAGGCAGCACAAATGAGATGACTGACAAGTCTAACATCAAAACTGGGGACTGTGTCGTAGACGAAGTGACTGAATTCTGCACTTTGGAAAATGTATGCAATGTGGACGTATCAATGAGGATCTAGGTTGTAGACAAGCATGTACAAAGTAGAATTCATCGCCAATCTACTGGCAGCAAACATGGACCTTTACTTGAGCAACAAATTCAGAGACTGTAGGCCTACGTCTGGGGCACAAAATTGCATGGAAGGGGAACGTAATTGACTGTAGGAGAACCATAGAAAAATCGCAATGTGGTATTACGCTAGTATGATGGAAATTAAATGGTCTGATGAAGTAACAAATGAGGAGATACGTCGCACACGTTTGTGAGGCAACGAATATGGTAACGATATAAGTTAACACCTCAGGGAACACCTGTAGAGCATGAGGGCAAAAACTGTAGTGCACACAAATTTGATGTATGTTGATTGAAAGATTGACGAGGTATAGAGACAGTCAATATTTTACAATTTTTACATATGAGTAATATCAACCCTTTCAAGACAATCACACATTGGAAGAGCATATTAAAGTTACGGATTGCAGCTCCCATACTTCCTGGCTTTAAGTTATAAAGCGATAAAAGAAGCGCAGAGCCTTAATACCAAATTATGATAAGATTAGAAGGGAGAAACGCGGGGGAATGTTAGGCGACTCTAATAGAGCAGGTTAAATGGTCATTCGTGTTTAAAATAACAGATAGTTGGCCGATGTGTTTCATGAAACAACGGAAAGAGCAGGTTAAATGGTCATTCGTGTTTAAAATAAGAGATAGTTGGTCGATGTGTTTCATGAAACAACGGAAAGTCGTCATGCGCTTAAATAGAAGAGAGAAACATGTAATTATTAGCAGCAGGTTGAGAAGAAACTGTTTCAGATGCCCCATGTTTCTTACGCACCTACCATATATTGTCTTCGGGGAGATTACGATGCACAAATTGTTTTTGACAGTTGATTCATTTCAGGGCTGTAAAGAGGACAGTAATGCATACAAGTTATGGGTCTCACCCAAGTTGTTTAAGTTCTCAACAAGCAAGTAAAAGTGTGACAGCTTCAAACGTCGTGTATGTCTGAAACAAAAGGAGCGAGACTTTTTTGTAAAGTACTCAACGTGCAAAATACACTCCTGGAAATTGAAATAAGAACACCGTGAATTCATTGTCCCAGGAAGGGGAAACTTTATTGACACATTCCTGGGGTCAGATACATCACATGATCACACTGACAGAACCACAGGCACATAGACACAGGCAACAGAGCATGCACAATGTCGGCACTAGTACAGTGTATATCCACCTTTCGCAGCAATGCAGGCTGCTATTCTCCCATGGAGACGATCGTAGAGATGCTGGATGTAGTCCTGTGGAACGGCTTGCCATGCCATTTCCACCTGGCGCCTCAGTTGGACCAGCGTTCGTGCTGGACGTGCAGACCGCGTGAGACGACGCTTCATCCAGTCCCAAACATGCTCAATGGGGGACAGATCCGGAGATCTTGCTGGCCAGGGTAGTTGACTTACACCTTCTAGAGCACGTTGGGTGGCACGGGATACATGCGGACGTGCATTGTTCTGTTGGAACAGCAAGTTCCCTTGCCGGTCTAGGAATGGTAGAACGATGGGTTCGATGACGGTTTGGATGTACCGTGCACTATTCAGTGTCCCCTCGACGATCACTAGTGGTGTACGGCCAGTGTAGGAGATCGCTCCCCACACCATGATGCCGGGTGTTGGCCCTGTGTGCCTCGGTCGTATGCAGTCCTGATTGTGGCGCTCACCTGCACGGCGCCAAACACGCATACGACCATCATTGGCACCAAGGCAGAAGCGACTCTCATCGCTGAAGACGACACGTCTCCATTCGTCCCTCCATTCACGCCTGTCGCGACACCAATGGAGGCGGGCTGCACGATGTTGGGGCGTGAGCGAAAGACGGCCTAACGGTGTGCGGGACCGTAGCCCAGCTTCATGGAGACGATTGCGAATGGTCCTCGCCGATACCCCAGGAGCAACAGTGTCCCTAATTTGCTGGGAAGTGGTGGTGCGGTCCCCTACGGCACTGCGTAGGATCCTACGGTCTTGGCGTGCATCCGTGCGTCGCTGCGGTCCGGTCCCAGGTCGACGGGCACGTGCACCTTCCGCCGACCACTGGCGACAACGTCGATGTACTGTGGAGACCTCACGCCCCACGTGTTGAGCAATTCGGCGGTACGTCCACTCGGCCTCCCGCATGCCCACTATACGCCCTCGCTCAAAGTCCATCAACTGCACATACGGTTCACGTCCACGCTGTCGCGGCATGCTACCAGTGTTAAAGACTGCGATGGAGCTCCGTATGCCACGGCAAACTGGCTGACACTGACGGCGGCGGTGCACAAATGCTGCGCAGCTAGCGCCATTCGACGGCCAACACCGCGGTTCCTGGTGTGTCCGCTGTGCCGTGCGTGTGATCATTGCTTGTACAGCCCTCTCGCAGTGTCCGGAGCAAGTATGGTGGGTCTGACACACCGGTGTCAATGTGTTCTTTTTTCCATTTCCAGGAGTGTACATTCTGTTAGTGCAGAAAAATTCAACTTACGATCCACACACTTCTACATTCAATCCTTTCATTACTGTAAACATGACACTGGAGTCTTCTGGAGAAGCAAAAAAAAAAAAAAAAAAACACACATCTTCGTTAACGTTTTCGTTCACTGCCACTGACTTGAACGATTCTGAAGAGATTTTTATAACAATACACTTCGTGGTCGACAAACAGTTGTGCGCTAGTACGCAACGACGAATAGTAATTGAATAATTTAGGTATTTTCTTTCCTTTTGCTGCACTCCTTTTATTGCAGTGCCGTGTAGCGTGTTCGCAACATACTTGGGTTCCGTATCTCAGAGTAGTGCTGACCATGTGGAAGCTTATTTACTACGACAGAAAATGGCATCTCTTTACGCTGTATTAATATCTTTATTCAGGGTACAGATATAATTGTTTTCTACAGGTACTACGCGTTCCTAGGAACGTTCTGTTCTTCTGGGAAACTACTTATCGTCAGTAGAGATATACACGTAAAGAGAAGGTAGCTGTATTTTAATACTTTGTTTCTCACAGCTGTTATTACTCATCTCTTAAGTAAGACTCGTTTTATTTCTAATTTCTTTAAATTTTAGTTTTATCTGCTATTTGTAGAATGCAACATTTATTTAAAATTTCACGGAGCTTTATACTAATAGTTTCTAAAGAATCTTCTCTACAGGCGCCGACTAGAAGTAACGAGCCGTAAGGGCGGACTGAAAGAAAAAACAGACGCACAAAGATCGAATTATCCGAATGCGACGTAGATCGGCTGGTGTGATGCACGTATAATGACAAACACGTGATAACAATTTCAGAAAAAATTGGATGATCTGTTCAAGAGAAAGATATTGAGAAACTGAGCAAGTCAATAAATCTTTGGTGTACCTCTGGCCTTTATGGAAGCAGGTATTTCGCTTGACGTTGATTGACAGAATTCTTGGATGCCCTCCTGAAGGATATCGTGCCCAATTCTGTCCGTTTGGGGCGTCAGATCGTCAAAATCACAACCTGGTTGGAGTGCCAAACCCATAAGCTCGAAACGTGTTGAATTCGGGAGACCTCCGGCGACCTTGCTGGCCAGCGTATGGTTTGGCAAGCACTAGGACAAGCAGTAGGAATTCAGACTGTACGCGGGTGGGTATTATCTTTCTGAAACGTAGACCCAGGATGACTTGGCTCGAAGGGCAACAAAACGGGGCGTAGAATATCGTCGACGTGCCACTGTACCGCTGTACTGTAAGGTTGCCACTGATGTCAACCAAAAGGGTCCAGCAATGAAATGAAGTGACCGTCACTCTTGGTTGTCAGGGAGTGTGGTTGGCGATAATCATGTTGATATATTTCCCTTGGCCGGGGCCTCTCTTAGCTGGTCGTCGGGCGTCAGTTCGAAGCGGGACTCATTACTGAAGACCTACTTCAGTCAACGAGGTTCCAGGGCGAATGTGCGAGTTATATGTGACACCATTAGATAGGAGCATGATGCTGTACAGAGATCAATGGTAGTTTACGCAATGAGCACCTTGAACTCAGCCCCATATTTGCTTGCCACCTATTAATGGTCCTCATGATCACTGAAGCATCACTTGCGTGTTGGATCGATGACGAAGGTGAATACGTGGCTCTGAGGGCTCTGTGACAACTGCTCGGCCCTCCCGTTCTGTCTTCTCTCTAGGTCGACCGCTTCCTTATTGACGCTCTGTTCGGCCATTGTTCACCAATTCCTGCCAACATCGTCGATTAGTGGCATTATTCCTATTCAAATGTCGAGGGATTCGCTGATTATTGAGACCAACTACAGGTCCTCTCTCAAATTCAGACGTCTGCGTATTTTGTTTCCGCACCTATCTGCAAAACATACTTACTGTCCAAGTGAATACACGGAATGAAATTTTGAAAGATTTTAGGTTCTGGAATCGACATGTCTCCTGTTTAATTTCCTTACCGGGAGCTCGGTGAAATCGCGCTGCAGTGTCGCACATTCGTCCATTGGCCGCCAAAGTTTACAAATCGTCGTTATCTGTATGAATATCTGCTGGTGACCAGCATGCATAAATTCCGTTGTGGTGCGTCGTTTTCTTATTTTATAGTGTACGTTACAGTTCCTAAAAAATCCTGTCATAAAATCTATCCAGTTTCTTTTTTCAAGTCATTAGTTTTTGCAGTGGTTTGATGCTGTTTTCTATATTCGACTGTCACGTGCCAACCTTTCAGTTATGTACCTAACTACTACATCATACTCCCTCTTTAATTTATCTTTGCCCGCTGCTACTAATACTCCCCTCTACTGCTGCTTCCAGGATCAAGTTAACTAGTCCAAGATATCGCAGTACCAGTCTCTCCCCTGTTTTCACTACTTGCTTTCATAGACCAATTTTGTTTAGTTCTTGTTCATTTCGTACTTGAACTTTTAACGCTAGTCGACAGCAGAACATTTCAAACATTTCCAGTTTCATTCTCTCGATATTTCCTATCATCATATTCTTCAGATTTTTTATCTCCTAAAACAGGATTATTCTTTCGCTTCCGCCACTCGTAAGTGGTTATCATATTAAGCACGCCGTTATTTACGTTCCACAGGTGGGGTCGGCAGCGCTGCCGCAGCGGCAAGTCAGTGAAGTACGGTAACTCCGAGGTGGCCGCCAGTGGACGCCTCACTCTCTTCGGACTCACCGTCACACGCTGCAGGACCGACAGATGGAGCCACAGACGCAGTTAAAGATCGCCGTTAATGATCACGCCATAAGGGGAAGTAGTTGTATTCATCCGCACCTCCTTGTCAGTTGGGGCACACGGGGATCCGGGGTGGAAGACGCGACGAATCTAAGAAGACTGCCATCGACACCTGTACTACAATCATCACTAAAAGATAGTAGCCAGTGAACCAAAGACTTTATTGTCTGTCTCTCACCCGTAAATGCCACATGAGAAGTTTGTCTATGCCAGCTATGCAGCATGTAAATATTGTAAATAAAAATGTATGAATTTTGCACACGTAACTGTATCTCTTCATGTTTGTAGTATATAGGTCTACCTTGTATTGACCTCGAAACCTCACACAGAACCCATAGTGTTCAGTTCCGTGACACATTTCGTTCCATTGTATTCAGTAATAATGTATACCCTTACAAGCGACATATTATTTTTCGCCTCTCTCACTCCCCCCCCCCCCAAACAAACACACACACACACACACACACACACACACACACACACAGACCCCTCCACCGTCATCAGACATCACTTGCTGGATGACGATGTCTAAACCCGGCACGTTTTAAATTATAGGAGATATGGAGCAAAAAAATTCTGGTAAACATAGGTGATATCGCATGTTTGGCTACAAGCCACCACTGACTTTAGAGTCTTGGTTAGTATGGATGTGTTTGAAATGTATATGTCTCGATTAATTCCGCATTTAATTGGGCTGGATCACCGTTGGGGGATCTGGTAAATGCAAGATGGGTCACAGCCACATTTTGCTGGCGATTTTAAGACGACTGCCAACACGCTATACTGGTTCAATGCGAATAATCGAACCTTGTCGTCCAAGGTCATCTAATATCAGTCCTGTAGATATTTCTGTCTGAGGTCCTCTCAAAAGTGTAGGGTACAAGACGCCCATTGATACTGTTGAATATCTGGAGCAGCAACTGTGCAGTCTTGATAAGATTTACGAGATTATCTGGGGATGTTTGAAAGAATTTGTAATTAACTGCAGGGTTGAGTATATTATTGGTTTCAGATGTGAGAACAACACTTGGAACACCACTTTCAGCTTGTCCACTCCAACGGCGAGTGGTGCCCGACATTGCGAATTTTGTTTTCCATTCTGACGCCGAGCCTCATTTGACACGGATTTTCGTAGCTGTCACATGCTTCATTCTCGATTCTCACTCTATTAGTCATAAATGCTGTACAGGACTGGCATATAGGGAAGGTCATGTTAACTCGGTGTCGAGCTTGGCAGTTGTTTTGAAGGACTGTAACTGTTATGTTGTACTTAGAAGGCGCGAACTTGCTAGTTCTTCATACAGTACTTTCTGGGGAAGAGGTTTTAGAGCTTTTAGGGGAATGTCTTAAGTGGAAACGAGAGTGGAAATGATCTTGATGACAATGATCTGATTTTTGAGTATGACAGTGATGCCGGCCCGGATAGTCGGTCTGTGCATGGATTTTAAGGCGGTTTTCCATATATCTCTTCGGATGAGACCTCGTTCCCTTTATTCCGCCTTAGTTACACTATGTCGGCGATTGCAGCGCAAACACTGTCTCCAGTTAAACGTTCCCGGGGGAAGGGGGGGGGGGGGGGCTCCACTGGGGGCCGAACCGCACAATAACCATGGTTTCGTTTTGGGTTGGCGGTGAGGTGGGTGGACTACTGAGGTCTGTTGTGGGGTTGTCAACCATTTACAGCAGGACGAAGTCTCTCCGTCGTTTGTAGGTCCGTGGTTTAATACACAATACAGAATGACGGTGATTAACTAGAAAACCAATCGCGTGAAATGGTGGAGGAAACGGTCCACCCCGATGAGTTTCAAAGACACTACATTGTATTGCATTGTATTGTAATGTTTACGTAAATATACCTGCATGAGAGCACTCTCTTTTGTTTTAATATATACCCTAATTGTTGGTCAGTGATCTCAATGTTTCCACAAAGTGACTCACACAGTTCTCTGTGGCGCACTCGTTGTCCGGGAGGTGCCAGATTTGAATGAAATCGCATGGAGACTTCCTGTGTCTGCACAGCGGATTGCAAAGGGTTTAGAGGAACGAGTGTATCACACGTAGCGTGGCGAAATAGTACTGTATTTCTTGTTGGGATAGGCCTTCGGTGAAAATTAGGCCGAATCAGATGGGGACATAATAGAAAAGTATGCAGTTAGAACACATTTGTACTGAGCAGGACAATATTTAATTATGAAGTCATTGGCACCTCACAGATGCAAACAGTTCTCTTCCGGACACATGTTGGCTGTGACATTTTGTCTTCTGTTATCATATATTTTAAAGCGTTCGGTTTTTACTATTTGTTATGATGCCGCCTACAAATTTTGCAGTTGGATGTCTCAGCCGCCCATCTCAGCTCGACCCCCCAATCGGCCGTTAGTGTCACTTGGCTCTTAAACTGGCCCTGTATACGCTATAGTAGAAGTTTGGGCAGGTTATTTCTCTAAGCCTTCATTCATATTCAGTGTCGATGAAGACAAACTTTCGTTCCTTTCTTGCTGAATTAATCAATGCGGAGGAATCATTTTAGAATTTTGGTTCCTCCATTTTTGAAATATGTGTTGGAAGAACTGTTGAGAACCTGAAGAATGGAACACAGTTTATGTAATTTCTATAATTAAAAGGCAATAGCAAAGACACAGAAAGTTATAAAAGAATAAGTTTACTAAATACAGAATAATGAATTGTTGGGGAAATTCTTTACCAAAAATTATAAACCATCGCTGATGCAATAATCTCGGGAGAGCAATCAGGCTTCAGAAAAGGACGCTGCTGCAATGGTACTATATTTATGATAAGACAAATCATTGAAAAGCGTCGGAAACTTGGCTTATAAACGGATTTAGCATCTACTGATTATGTGAAACTCCTTAATAAGGTAAACAGACAGCTTTGCGGAAAATACTGAAAATGAAACGTTTTGCTACAGAGTGTATATATGCAAATACAAAAGAAGTTGTTGTAAGTTCAGATTCGAGAATATCAGGTGAAATTTTAATAAATCAAGCTGTTGGACAAGGGTGCAGCCTATCAGCCACTATATTTAATTTATACATTGACGATCTAGTCATGAAGTGGAAAGATGAAATACTCTTAGGAATTAAAATAGGATCTAGCATGTCATTCAATACTTTGTTATATGCAAATGGGCAGATAATTATACAGGCACAGAAGATAATTTGCCGTGCTGAGTAGCAGCGCGGTTAGAGGCGCCATGTCACGGATTGCGCAGCCCTCCCGCCGGAGGTTCGAGTCCTCCCTCGGCCATGGATTGTGTGTTGTTGTTAGCATAACTTAGTTTAAGTAGTGTGTAAGTCTAGGGACCGATGACATCAGCTGTTTGTTCCGTTAGGAATTCACACACAGTTGAACAGAAGATAATTTACCAAGATCAATACATAAATTCAGCGAAGGAGCGATATATCACAGCTTAAGTATATCTGCAAATAAGACAAAGATTATCGCTTTCAAAGGCAAGAGCCCAGTCAGCTCAAAAGTAATAATAAATAAGTAAATTTTAGAAAAAGTATCCCACTTCAATTATTTAGGGTGTGATGTTGGTTTAACGGTGACAATGACACTGAGAAGGAGGTTAATAAATATCAAGCTGTCTTTGAAACAACTAGAAAAACGTTTGAAATACAAGAAATGAAAAAGAAATGAAATGGTATAAAATTGTGGTTGTACCTACTCTCCTATACGGTTTTGAATCATGGAGAATAAAAAAAAAAAAAAGTAACAGAAAAATCACGTATACGGGCAGCAGAGATGAAATTAATGAAATATATAAGTCTGGATAAAGTACAAAATGACACAATAGGATAAGATTTAAAAATCTTTTCAGGTCATGACAAGGTAGAAGATAACAGAATGAAAAGGAAGGGTCAGGCTGACAGAGTGACCGAAAACAGATTGCCTAAAGAGATAATGAATTATCGGCCAACTCCAAAGAGGAAATTAGGTAGACCTCCGAAGAGATGGATGGATGGACGATGGAAACCGGAACAGGTGACTGCAACACCTAGTCCCTGGAGATGATGATGATGATGATGATGTAGCCGAATATCTTCCAAAGAGAGAGAGAGAGAGAGAGAGAGAGACAGACAGACAGACAGACAGAGAGAGAGAGAGAGAGAGAGAGAGAGAGAGAGAGAGCGAGCGGTGCAGTAGGAAAGGCGGTGCCATGTCGGGTAAACGAGGGAGGCCGAGCGGCACGGAAGAGGCTGGACGGACGGCGCCGTTACAGGGCCGGAAGAATTTTCATGCGCTCTCCCCTCGCTAAGGCTGGCCGGAAATTGGCGTTCGGCTTAGCCGTGTCCGCGCGCCCCACCCCCTTTTTCCACAAGTTGCACGGTTCTGACCCTCCCACCGCTTACGGACATGCTCACAACGCTTTCTATTTCTCGGCGAGTGAGTAACCAGGGTCTGTGTTAGGGTTGGGGAGTGGGCAGGGAGACGTGGACGCAATACCAATTAGTTTCCTGGTGAATGACGAAACAGTTGTAAGTTGAGTAAGCTTATTAGTCGGTATTCATAACTTATTCCACCTATCTTCAAACTGATGCTGATTTACTATGTCTGTGCACATAATTCTGTGCTTGACGCCTTCATCGTGTGCTACTCAATTTTGAATGCTGGGTAAAAGATTCCTAATCCATAGGAGCACTTCCCTATACAAGCCAGTGGTCTGTACAGTTTGTTGACACCCTCAACGGCCGTATTCCAGTAGTATTCGCCCCTGCGTCCCTTCCCCGTTGGAAGATTCTTGGCAGCGTAGTGTGTGTCGCCTACCTCCGACGTGGACAACGTAGGTAAATGGTTCGACATAACCTCTCACTTACCCCAGGGCTTCCATTTGCTTGCAGCTAGACTTTGTTTTTTTAGTGAACCCCGTCATTTGACTGTATTGTTGTTTATTTATTTACGTGCTAGGTTTAGGCCTTTTATACCACTTTCAAGTTGCTGAGCTTAATCATTAACATATATTGCAGGACATGACGCTCAAAATTGGCCATAAATTAACAAAAATATTCGCTCTCTTCGAAACGCCAGATGTAATGTCATCACCTTGTAAAAAGATCAGTAAATAATTGTGGGAGCGCTTTTTTGGGTCATCGGTCTTCTAACTGGTTTTATGCTACCCGCTCCGAATTGCTCTCCTGTGCCAGCCTCTTTATCTCAGAGTAGCACTTCCAACCCACGTCTTCAATCGTTTGTTGGATGTATTCCAGTCTCGGTCTTCCTCCACCATTTCTACCTTCTACAGCTTCCATTAGTACCAAGGAAGCTATCCTGCTATGTCTTAACAGATTTCCTATTATAACACTGTACTTCAACATAACAAATAGTCCTACCAACAGGAAAGCTACGTAAAGCCACCTATATCACTATTTCACGGAGAATCGTGCATATAGCATAATGTTAACACTTCTACAGGATTTGACCGTGATGTACGACTAATAGATTATCCTAAGAGTTTTCTAGCTGTTAGAAAGAAAGGTAGTAAAAATTGATTAATACTGAATCGAGGATCTTTCTGTACAAAATTCATTAAATGGTTCGTATAATGGATTTACGTGCGACAGCCTGTCTAGAGAAAGAAATGGTTAAGTTTCAGGAAAGCAGAAGAAGTAAATCTGGCCTAAATCCCTGCTGTTCACTAATATAACTTCACAAATAAATGTAACTTTGAGGAAATGATTCTCAGAAAGAGACAAGAATCTTTTAGTTACTACACTCACATACTTATACAGGTTTGGTCTAGAAATGCCACGAATTTTTAATCATTACTATATGCTAAAAAAATTTGGCCAAGGGAGACTTTTAAGTTTGCATTTCCTGTAACCAACAAATTAAATACTTAAAAGTTCTAATAGCATAACACACACATTTAAATTTATTAAGACACTCTGTTTATATTTTTCTCTTAACGAATGATCTGTCAAATCCAAAGGCAGTGTGAGTTCACTCTATATTGTCAGTCAGTATTTTTATACAACCCTACTTGAGTGTTACTGAGCCACATAAGCTATCTTCTTTTAATAACCCTTCCTTCTTTACTGAATTTCCGTTATGACTGACTGAATTTTATCTGTACTTTACCTAAAGCTTATTTACTTGCTTTCACTTTATTTATTATCACAAAGAGGATACGAATATTAAAATAGATAAATTTTTTTCTGAAATTATCAACTTAACACTTCAGTAAAATTTCACTTCAGCCCATCTGTTACGTAAATCATACAGTAATATTACCTTCACTTTAAAACGTGGTTCACAACAATCATTTTCAAATATTTATTCAAAGATAAAAATTAGTGCTTGTAGATACGGAATAAAACACATCAAATATTTTTTGAACAGGTTTACTCGAAATAATCGCACATCAGGCAAGGACACTATATAGGTGAAAGATGAGGAGTAACTTCTGGTAAACCTTCCGGGATGTAAGGTCGTGGTCCATGAAACTCTTCAGCTCCTAACGTTTCGTCCAGAGCTGCGCTGGACATCTTCAGAGGGGTGTTTCTCCTCCGGTGAGTCTTGCCGACTCACCGGAGGAGAAACACCCCTCTGAAGATGTCCAGCGCAGCTCTGGACGAAACGTTAGGAGCTGAAGAGTTTCATGGACCACGACCTTACATCCCGGAAGGTTTACCAGAAGATATGTCATCCGGTCGTGAAAGCCTTCATACTATGATGAGGAGTAAAATAACAGGGTGAACTAAAAATAATGAGACAAAAACAACTTAATTTTGAATTAATGGTTCACACTTCTACGATTCTAATTATACACTTCGTAACCTGTTGGCTGTAGTCACTGAGTGTGGTGGAGAGTAATGGCAGCTACACTATCGATGGTGTGGCGTACAAGTTTCTTGAAGTGCGGGCTAATTAATTCTTCTTGGTGGCATTCCAGCCTCCATTACATGGCCCAACAACTCCTACCAAAGTTGTTACAATTCAGCAGTCGCCATTCGAAGTTACTGCACAACAGTTTCCAGGTGAGGCGTCACCTGTTCTGCCCGGGTGCTGCCCCTTTCACTGCTGCCTACAGACTGTGTCTTCTCGTTTCCAATCGCTCTACAGGTAGCGTGCCAAAAAGCCAAGCCAAATTCTACTCTTCCCACAGTAACTTCCATACAGTACAAAAGCACCCCATCTTTTACAAAACTAATGTCCTTCTCTTTGTGCCCAAGCGGTACTATTTTATACAAATGACAACTTGCACAAATATATAAAATTACACATATAAATATTTTCATTTCATTAATCGATTACAAAATATTATTTAGTAAATTATACTCGTCACATATCTTGACATAACTTACAAACATATATTATCAAAGCACTCTAACATCACATGTATCATATTTTGCAAAAAGTCTTTGCAAATCACAGTTGTATTACGATAAATTTTAAACGAATTTTTTTTTAAAATTTAGATGATGAATGATAGTGTTATGCTATAAGCTGTACTATCGCCCTATCGCTTCTCGTTATCAGTTTTTCCCATATATTCCTTTTCTCGGCGATTCTCCGGAGAACGTCCTTATTCTGTACCTTACCATCCACCTAATTTTCAACATTCTTCTATACAACAACATCTCAAGTGCTTCGAGTCTCTTCTGTTCCGGTTTTCCCACAGTCCAGGTTTCACTACCAAACAATACCATGTTCCAAACATACGTTCCCAGAAAGTTCTTCCTCGAAGTAAGGACTATAATTCGTACAAGCAACCATCCGCAGTGGCCTAGCGGTTCTAGACGCTTCAGTCTGGAACCGCGAGACCGCTACGGTCGCATGTTCGAATCCTGCCCCGGGCATGGATGTGTCAAGTCCTTAGGTTATTTAGGTTTAAGTAGTTCTAAGTTCTAGGGGACTAATGACCGCAGATGTTAAGTCCTATAGTGCTCAGAGCCATTTGAACCATTTCGTACAAGTAGACTTGACTAGGTCAAGAATGCCTTTTTGCCAGTGCTAATTTGTTTCTTAAGTCCTCCTTGCTCCGTCCGTCACGGGTTATTTTGTTAACGAGAAAGCAGAATTACTTAAATTCATCTACATTATGTTTTCTCGCTGTTCTCATTTCTGCTGCTTTTTATTACTTTCGTCTTTCCTCGATTTACTCTCAGTTCGTATTCTGTACTCTGTCCATTCTTCTTCACTTTCACTGAGGATAGCAATGCTTACAGCGAATCTTATTGCCCGCATCTCGTGGTCGTGCGGTAGCGTTCTCGCTTCCCACGCCCGGGTTCCCGGGTTCGATTCCCGGCGGGGTCAGGGATTTTCTCTGCCTCGTGATGGCTGGTTGTTGTGTGCTGTCATTAGGTTAGTTAGGTTTAAGTAGTTCTAAGTTCTAGGGGACTGATGACCATAGATGTTAAGTCCCATAGTGCTCAGAGCCATTTTTGAATCTTATCACTGATATCATTTCATCTTGTATTTTAATCCACTACTGAACCAGTCTTTTATTTCCATCATTTCTTTTTCGAAGTATAGATTGAACATCAGAGGCGAAAGACCAAGGGTGTACCCTTTTTAATCTAAGGGCCTCGTTCTTGACCTTCCATTCTTATTCCTCCCTCAAGTCTCTTATATATTTCTCTGAAAATTATTTCGAGCAGTTAGTTCATGAGCCCATGAGAATAGTAAACGATTGTGAAAACACACTTGACCTCTTAGCAACAAATAATCCTGAGTTGATAATAAGCATCAAAATGTATACAGGGGTTAGTGAACACAGGGTTATCATAGCGAGATTAAATATTGTAACCACCAAATCCTCCAAAAGTAAACGAAAATATACCTATTCAAAAAAGAACATAAAAATTCAATTGACGTCTTCTTTAGAGACAATCTCCACTTCTTTCAAATTAACATTGTAAGTGTAGACGAGATATGGGTTGAATTCAAAGCAATAGTGTGAGCAGCAGTTGAGAGATTTATACCAAATAAACAAACGACGGAGCTGATCATCCTTGGTACACAAAACGGGTCAGAACACTGTTCCACAAACAACGAAATAAACTTCCCAAATTTAAACGAACGCAAAATCTCCAAGATTGGCGATCTTTTAAAGAAGCTCGATATTTAGCGCTGACTTCAATGCGAGATGCTTATAATAGTTTCCACAACGAACTTTGTCTCGAAACCTAGCAGAAAATCCAAAGATATTCTTGTCGTATGCGAAGTATGCTAGCGGCAAGACACATGCAATGCCTTCTCTGCGCGATAGCAATGGAGATACTATCGAAGACAGTGCTGCCAAAGCAGATTTATTGAACATAACCTTCAGAAATGCCTTCACCAAAGAAGACGAAGTAAATATTCCAGAATTCGAATCAAGATCAGCTGCCTAAATGAGTAACGAAGAAGCAGATATCCTCGGAGTAGTGAAGCAACTTAGATCACTTAATAAAAGTCTTCTGCTCCAGACTGTATGCTAATTAGGTTCCTTTCAGAGTATGCCGATGCAATACCTCTATACTTAACACTAATATACAACCGTTCGCTCGACGACAGATCCGTACGCAAACACTGGAAAGTTCCAAACGTCACACCAACTTTGAAGAAAGGTAGTAGGAGTAACCCACTTAATTAGAGGCACTTATCGTTAACGTCGATATGCAGCAGGATTTTGGAACATATATTGTGTTCGAACATTATGAATTACCTCGAAGAAAACGGTCTATTGACACACAGTCAACAAGGAGTTAGAAAGCATCGTTCTTGGAAAACACAACTAACTCCTTCTTCGTACGAAGTGTTGAGTGCTATTGACTAGGGATTTCTAATTGATTCCGTATTTCTGGATTTCCAGAAGGCTTTTGACACTATACCACACAAGCGACTTATAGTGAAATGGCATGCTTATGGAATTTCGTCTCAGTTATGTGACTGGATTCGTGATTTCCTGTTAGAGAGGTCACAGTTCGTAGTAATAGACAGAAAGTCATTCAGTAAAAAGGAAGTGATTTCTGGCCTTCCCCAAGGTAGTGTTAAAGGCCCTTTGCTGTTCCTTATCTATATAAACGATTTGGGAGACGATCTGAGCATTCGTCTTAGATTGTAAGCAGATGATGCTGTCGTTTATCGACTAGTAGTCATCAAAAGAGCAAAGCAAATTGCAAAACGACTTAGAAAAGATATCTGTATGGTGCGAAAATTGGCAATTGACCGTAAATAATGAAAAGTGCGGTGTCATTCACATGAGTTCTAAAAGGAATCTGTTAAACTTCAGTTACACGATAAATCAGTTAAATCTAAAGGCTGTATACTCAATCAAATACCTAGGAATTACAATTACGAACAACTGAAATTGGAAGGAACATATAGAAAATGTTGTGAGGAAGGCTAACCAAAGACCGCGTTTTATTGGCAGGATACTTAGAAAATGTAACAGATCTACTAAAGAGTGTCTACACCACGCTTGTTGTCATATTTTAGAATACTACTGCGATGTGTGGGATCCTTGCCAGATAGGACTGACGGAGTACATCGAAAAAGTTCAATGAAGGGCAGCACGTTTTGTATTATGGCGAAATATGGAAGAGGCTGCCACTGAAATGATACAGGACCATCATTAAAACAAAGGTATTTTTCGTTGCGGAGGTATCTTCTCACGTAACTCTGATCATCAGCTTTCTCCTCCGAATACGAAAATATTATGTTGTCACCGACCTACATAGGGAGGAGCGATCATAATGATAGAATAAGGCAAATCAGAGCTCTTACGGAAAGATACAGGTGTTCTTTCCTTCCGTGCGGTATACGAGATTGCAATAATGGAGAAGCTGGTTCGATGAATCATCTGCCAGGCACTAAAATGTGATTTGCAGAGTATCCATGTACAGTCGTGGACAAAACGAGCGAGACCTCTCGCCTTTTCGTTATGCTGATCCGCAAAGCTTTAAAGTCTGCTACACAGCATAGTAGGCAAGGCGACGAAGTGGTACCAACATACTATGCAAGTTCGCTCAGCTGATGTGCTGAGATAGCTAACACTGGAGAAAGTTGCGCTTCGAAGACGCCACAGCAACGTCTGCCACCACTTCGTGAAAAATGAAATACCTCAAGTATAAGGAAATGTGTTGTATTCGCATATCTGTGACTATGACTTGAATCTAAAGTGTGATTATGGATAGTACGTATGCTCAGATTGCGAATGTAACATCATGAATAAAGACAAGGGGAAATGAATTAGGTGTCCTTCCTCTTCTGCAACATCAAATGTATTTTAGTTATTCTTTCTTAAATGAAATGCGCAGAAAATCATTCACCAGAAGTGAACAACCTTTTAGTAACATCAGATGATATCAACAGCTTGCCGGCGCTGGTTATCCGTGCTCTCAACGGCGTCATATCGTGAACCGCGCGGTTCCTTGCTCCGTCAGTTCGAATTATTCCCCGGGCATGGATGTGTGTTAGGTTCGGTAGGTTGAAGTAGTTCTAGGTCTAGCGGACTAATGACGTAAGAAGTTTGGTGACATAGTTCTTAGAGTCATTTTTTGACCTTTCGCGTAAATTTTCTTTACATAAACGGCCGTATCTTTAGAATGTGTTGACATAGCTCACCTCTTTACACCACCAAGGGACCGTATACCACAGGAAGCGCGATACATTTCCGCTTATTATGTCCACCCGTACTCGATGTAAACGGGTTTTAAGGGTTGGGTAGACAGATAGACGGTCAAGAAAGTGAGACTTGTAGGGTTCCATTTTTACCGATTTACGTGACGAAATCCTAACAGCGAAAATAGCTACCACAGTTACTGAAGATGAGGGCCGTATAATAATTTCCCCTACTCTTTATTCGAAATGTTCCAGTTGCAGTCGATACATCAGCATATTAATCGTAGCTACGCTTTCGATCCAAATCACGTTTACAGGAATGCAAATAAAATCCATTTGCCTATACACGTGGTAATTCAGATTCCACTATTAATGCCACCGCGTTTTAGATGTGCGAGCATTCCCATTGCTAGCTACCTTAAGGAACACTTCAACTATTGAACGTTTTCTGGCTGTGGCACGTCTAATGCAAAGTTCTAAACATTGTAGAATACGTTTGGCAGCTACGTCGCCGTTTATTTCCGGGGGTGGTGCTGAATTATCCTACTAAATTTACTCGCAAATAACAGTTTATTGCTATAAACATCCCGAATGATTGTCACAGCCCGCATCTCGAGGTCGTGCGGTAGCGTTCTCGCTTCCCACGCCCGGGTTCCGGGTTCGATTCCCGGCGGGGTCAGGGATTTTCTCTGCCTCGTGATGGCTGGGTGTTGTGTGCTGTCCTTAGGTTAGTTAGGTTTAAGTAGTTCTAAGTTCTAGGGGACTGATGACCTTAGATGTTAAGTCCCATAGTGCTCAGAGCCATTTGAACCATTTTTTGATTGTCACATAAGCGGTGACTTAAAGGTAGACAATTCATGTTTTTGAGTCCAGAAAGCTCTGTGCAACAGAAACTGCAGATAATTTTGCCATTTTCATTGCGAAATTGCCGGCTTATTCACGTCTGGGGTAATAATAGAGGGCTATTTTCCTGGTTTGTCTGCTAGCGTAGTGAAAGGTGTTTGCTACTGCAATGGGGGTCTGGTTTGTTTTCGGTTCTAATCTTGATGAGGCAGATAGACTATGAGTAGAACAATTTTAAGAAATTCTCGCGCCCCCAATACGTTTTATTGCTGCCTTTATTCTGTACCGGCGCCCTGTGGATGTAAATATGAAAATGTTGTAGAATTTCATATTTGTTACTGACTACTATTTCCGCTTCTGTCAATAAATGAACTGACTTAAGTGTGGCACTGAATGATTTTTAACTAAATTTCGCTAAGAATCTTCACGCATTGCTAAATTTGCACACTTTCATGGTAGGTCAGCAACGGTAATGCAGTATGACTCGTCTGAACTTTGACGCAGACCGTTTCGCGGCCGAATGAGTGCAATATTTTGCTAATTCGTAACGATGTGGGGTACTTTGTCTTACTAAAATAGTTACGTTATCTGGATAAGCTGAAATTCATTTTTATTAATACAGTTCATACTAATTAGCGTTTCTTCTTTCACTTATATCTTCTATTTATGTGTTGTGTTTAACACACTAATCAACATTAATATAGTCTTACACATGATTGAAAACAGTGTGACAAAGTTCGGGTAGTTTTTCAGTTTTACGCCTGCGCATAGTATGTTGGTAGCACTTCGTCGCCTTGCCGGTTATGCTGCGTATGCTGCGTATCAGCATAACGAAAAGGCGAGGGGCTCGCTCGTTTTGTCCACGACTGTACATGTAGATGTATATTATCCGGATTTCCTTACAGCTTACCACTATGTCTCTAACAGATTCGAAAATACTGCACCAGTCGACGTTGTCGAACGCTTTTTCCAGATCAACAAATCCTATGAAGGTATCTTGATTTTTCTTTAGTTCTGCTTACATTATCAACCGCAACGTCAGAACTGCATCTCTGGTGGCTTTACCATTCCTAAAGCCAAATTGTCCTTCATCTTATACATCCCAGAATTTTCTTTTCCTTTCTTCTATATGTTATTTTTTTGAGTGACTAGGATGAATTAACTGTTAGGGTGATTGTGCTATAATTCTCGCACTTGTCGGCTCTTAACAGTCTTCGTAACTGAATGTATAACTTTTTTCTGAAAGTCTGATAGCATATCACCCAACCCATGCTTTGTAAACACCAACGTGAGTAGTCGTTTTGTTGCCACTCCCCGCAATGATTTTGGAAATTCTGATTGAATGTTGTCCATCTCTTCTGCCTTATTCTATCTTAGGTCTTCCAAAACTCTTTTAAATTTTGATTCTAATACTGGACTCCTGTCTCTTCCACATTTGTTTTCATCGTGTATCACGTCATCAGAGAAGTTTATCCCGTCACAGAGGCCTTCTGTGTACCCTTTCGACTTATCCGCTCTTTCCTCTGCATTTAACAGGATATTTTCCACTCCACTCTTAATGTAATCAACCTTGCCTTTAATTTCACCGATGGTTTCTTGGCTTTTCTATATACGGATTGACTAGTTTCGACTAACGTTTCTTTTTCGATTTCTTCAAAGATCAACGACAATGATAGATAGTTTAGGTATTCATGCCGACGTCGCAAGGTGAAGAAGAAGAGATAAAATATAAGAAGATACTGAAAGGTTAATACAGAGCAATGCCTACAGGGAGATCAAAATCTAATGGTGAAGGGGGATCGGAATGCAGTTGTAGGGGAAGGCACAGAAGAAAGGGTTACAGGAGAATATGGACTTGGTACAAGGAACGAGAGAGGAGAAATACTAATTGAGTTCTGTAATAAATATCAGTTAGTAATAGCGAATACTCTGTTCAAGAATCACAGGAGGAGGAGGTATGTTCGGAAAAGACCGTGTGATACTGGAAGATTCCAGTTAGATTACATCATGGTCAGACAGAGTTTCCGAAATCAGATACTGGGCTGTAATGCGTAACCAGGAGCAGATATAGACTCAGATCTCAATACAGTAGAGACGAACATTTAATACTCAAAGAAGTGGGACACGTAAGTCCTAAGGGATGCCGAGGTACAATTGAAGTTCTCTAAGTTTAAAGACACAGCTATAAGGAATAGCTCAGTAGGTAGTGCAGCTGAAAAGGAATGAACATCTCTAGAAAGGCGAATCGCAGACGTTGGGTACAAGGAAGGAAGCTAAGAAAAAACCATGGGTAACGGAATAAATACTTCACCTGATCGATAAAATAAGGAAATACAGTAATGTTCAGGGAAACGCAGGAATATAGAATTACAAGTCACTGAGGACGGAAATAAACAGGAAGTGCAGGGAAACTAAGACGAAATGGCTGTATGAAAAATGTGAAGAAATTACTGTTGGAACGACCGATCCATCAAATAGGAAAGTCAAAAAACGCTTCGGTGACATGGAATGCAAGGTTGGTAACATTAAGATGCAACATGAATTCCACTGTTAAATGTATAGGAGAGAGCAAACATGTGGAAAAGTACACAGAGTGAGAGGTATATTTTTGTGATGAGCTAGAGGATGAAAAAGGAGTGGATGTAGAAGAGATAGGGGATCCAGTATTAGAGTCAGAGTTTAAGGGAACTTTGGTGGACATAAGATCAGTGGAAGAAGTCGCAACAAAACGACTATTCAGGCTTGTGTGTAGAATGCATGAGTCTGGCGACATACCATTTAACATTCGGAAAGATACCCACACAGTTCCAAAGACTGCAAGATCTGACAAGTGTTCTAGAATTATCGCCAAATTAGCTTAACAGCTCATGCATTGAAACTGATGAGAAGAATAATATATAGAAGAATGGAAAAGAAAACTGAGGATGTGGTAGATGACGAGCATTTCTCTTTAAGAAAGATAAGGGCACCAGAAGTAAGACAAAAGAAAAATCAAGACACGTCCACCGGTTTGTCGACCTCGTAAAAGTGTTCGACAATGTAAAATTGTGCAAGACGTTCGAAATTCTGGGAAAAATAGGGGTAAGCTCTAGGGAGAGGTGGGTAATATATAATACTATTCGTAAAATAAGATAATTTACTAATGAATAAACCCTTACGATTGAGACATCCTTTAATTAAAATCATTAATAACTCTTTAGTTGATTTACCCGCACCAACAAATATTTCATTTTGATGGAATTTTTGGTCCCAAGAGGGAGTAATAAGAGTGTACGGACAAGATCGAAGTGTTCGCATTAAAAAGGGTGTAAGACGGAATGTAGTCTTCCCCCCCCCCCCCCCCCCCCCTATTTTTCAATGTGTACATTGGAGTACCAACGATGGAAATCAAAGAAAGGTACAGTAGTGTAACTAAAACTCAAGGTGAAAGAATATATTTGTGCGATTTGCTGATTGACATTGCTACCCTGAGTGACTGTGAAGAAGAATTACATGATCTGCTGAATGGAATGAAAAATTTAGTGAGTACAGAATATGGATTGATAGTAAATCGAAGAAAGACGAAAGTAATGAGGAGTAGCACAAATGAGAACAGAAAGAAACTTAGCAGCAGGAATGATAGGAAGTAGGTTAAGTTAACGATTTCTGCTACCTAGGCTGCAAAATAACTGATGACTGACGGTGCAAGAGCGGCATCAGAAACAGACTAGCGAAGGCAAAAAAGGCATTCCTGTCCAAGAGAAGTGTAGTAGTCTCAAACACAGGCTTTAAATTGAGGAAGGAATTTCTGAGAATGTTCTTATGGAAAACTGGAACAGAAGGGACTCGAAGTATATGAGTTGTGCTACAGACGAATGTTGAAAATTAGGTGAACTGATAAAGTAAGGAATGAGGAGGTTCTGCGCAGAATCGGAGAGGAATCGAATATGCGGGGATGGAGAAGTGACATGATAACAGGACTTTTCTTAAGTCATCAAGGAATAACATCCATAGTTCTAGAGGTAGCTGTAGAGGAAGACCGAGATTGGGGTACATCCAGCAAATACTTAAGGATGTAGGTTGCAAGTGCTACTCTGAAATGAAGAGGTTGGCACGGGAGAACAATTTGTGGTGGGCCGCATCGAACCAGTCAGCAGACTGAAAACCCAAAGGAAAAAGAACGTACTCTGCCAACTACTGTGAAGTACATAACAGATGGTTCTTCGCACTCTGCCAGAAGTTAAGAAGGCATTCTGATACAATAGAATTACGTTGCCCTTCTCATCACCGCAAAAGTTCGAAAATAAATAATTTATTAAAGACGTCTTAGTGCCATATCAGGTAACTGATTGGTTCTGAGTTTTTGTTTCAAGTGCCATTAATACAGTGACAATATACGGCAGTAGTATTTTAATTAGTAGAACCATAGTCTATACAAAAATATTTATCGTACCTTTTTCGTTTATTACGAAGGATAACAAATATTTAACTCTAGGAAAAACTGTCGACATCGAACTCCTATGCAATGTAGTTCTTAGGATCAGATGTTGCAAAGTTTAGTGTAAAAATCCCTGTGTTGTTGAGGGAAAAACGGCAACATCGCATCCAGGTTTTCCTACTTTGCAACAAGTAAACGTGGCTGGTCTCATTAATGAAGTATAGCAAGGCATACACCAGTCACGACTTTTCCTCTTTTGAAATCAGAGTAAGAAATTTTAAGAGCTACTTGACTAGGATGATAATCATATACTTTGATGATACTGCTGCATTTGGAGGTTTCTTGATAACATTGTGGTTGCAGCATCCTTAAAATCAAAGAGGTCATGTTACTGGAGTTATATGGAATGGGTTCCCAACTTTACCTGACTCAAGAGTCTTGTGTAAATTTTCTGGGACAAGAGCCGTGGTTACCTTTCTTCGTTCCTCTGTGATTACAATACCGCGTCGCAGCTCAAAAAGCTGTACCTCCTTACCGAAAACTCGTGTGTTCTTTCTTCGAATCATCCTAGACTAAATGGGGGTGACCACGACCTAAGGCACTTGAACTCGAGAGGGGAGCAGTATTTGTGACATAGACCATCCACGTGATACAGAGTTCCTTCATATATACTTTCCTTCTTTTGGTCAAGCTGTATTACAATTTCTTGAGTCCCCTATTCTATTCAGTTCTTCCTCATTAGTTACGTGACTGATCCATCTGATCTTCAGCATTCTTCAGTTGCAGCACACTTCAAAAGCTTGTATTGTCTTTGTAGCCAAACTGTCTGTCGTCCATGTTTCAATTCCATACATGGCTACACTCCAGACAAATAATTTCAGAAAAGAATTAATAACACTTAAATCTCTATTCGATATTGACAAATTTCTCTTCTTCAGAAATGCTTTTCGTGCAATTGCGGCTTTACATTTTATATTCCTTCTACTCCGGCCATCATCAGTTGTCTTGCTGCCAAATAGCAAAACTCATCTACTGTTGTAAGTGTCTCGTTTCCTAATCTAATATCCTTAGTATCACATGATTTAATTGAGCTACGTTCCATTATACTTGTTTTGATTTTGTTGATGTTCATCTTACATTCTCCTTTCCAGACACTGTCAATTTCGTTCAACTGCTCTTCCAAGTCCCTTGTTGTGTCTGATAGAATTACTATGTCATCGGAAAACCTCAAATTTCTTATTTGTTTTCCCTGAACTTTAATTAATACACCACATCTTTCTTCGGTTTCCTTTACTGCTTGTTCAATGTACGGATTGGATAACGTTGATGACCAGTGCTTCTCTTTGCTCTCCCTCGAGTCCTATTACTGGTGACTGGTTTCTGGATAGTTTGTAAATATCGTTTTTTCCCCTATATTTTACCCATGTTATCTTCAGAATTTCAAAGAGAGTATTCCTGTCAACATTGTCGAAAGCTTTATCTAAGTCTAAAATTGCTATAAACAAAGGTTTGCGTTTCCTTAGCCTATTTTCTAAGATAAGCCATAGAGTTAGTATTGTCCCGCGTGTTCCTACATTTCTCCGGAGTCCAAACATATCTTCCTCGCAGTCGGCTTCTATCATTCTTCTGCAAAGAATTCGTGTTAGTATTCTGGAACCGTGACATATTAAACTGATAGTTCGGTGATTTTTTTGGAATCGAAACTATTGCATTGTTCTTGGAGTCTGAGGTTATTTCCCCTGTTTCATAAATCTTGCACAGCAGATGGAAGAGTGTTGTTGTGGTTGGCTCTCCCAAGGCTGTCAGTAGTTCTGACGGAATATAGTCTATTCCTGGTGCCTTGTTTCGACCTAAATCTTTCAGAGCTCTGTCAAACTCTTCTCGCGGTATTATATCGCATCTTTATCTACATCCACTTCCCTTTCTTCAATACTGTCTACATGTTTATCTACCTCGTATAGATCTTTAAATAATGCTTCCACCCTTCAACTTTTTCTTCTTTACTTAGGACTGGTTTCCCATCTGAGCTACTGATATGAGAACAACTGCTTCTATTTTCCTCAGAGGCCTCTTAAATTCCCTGTAGACGGTATCTGTCTTTCCCCTAATGAAATATGCTTCTGACTCCTAACATTTGTCCTCTAACCATTCCTACTTCGTCATTTTGCATTTCCTGTCATTCTTATTTTCAAACGTTTATATTCCCTTTCGACTGCTTCATTTGCTGCATTTTATATTTTCTCCCGTCATCAAT
This sequence comes from Schistocerca serialis cubense, assembly GCF_023864345.2. Taxonomy (NCBI): domain Eukaryota; kingdom Metazoa; phylum Arthropoda; class Insecta; order Orthoptera; family Acrididae; genus Schistocerca; species Schistocerca serialis. The sequence continues at coordinate 338,728,458 of NC_064638.1, forward strand.
TAAATTAAATGTCTCTTGCGTTATCCAAGGATTTCTACTAGGACTTGTCTTTCTACCTGTTTGATCGTCTACTGCATTCACTATTTCATATCTTAAAGCTACCCATTTGTCTTCTACTGTATTCCTTTCCCCTGTTCTTGTCAACCATTCAATAATTCTCGCTCTGAAACTTTCAGGAACTTAGACAACGTCCCATATCATTAATTTCCTTTTTCCAGATTCTTCAGTTTTAATCTACAGTTGATAAACAATAAATTGTGGTCAGAGTCCACATCTGCTCCTGGAAACGCTTCACAATTGAAAACCTGATTTCTAAATCTCTGTCTTACCACTATATAATCAATCGGAAACCTTCCTGCATCTGCAGGTCTCTTCCACGGATACAACCTTCTTTTACGATACTTAAACCAAGTATTAGCGATGATGAAATTATGCTCTGTGCAAATCTCCACCTCGCGCCTTCCTTTATTATCCCTTTCCCCCAGTCCATATTCCTTCTCCTTCTTTTCCCACTATTGGATTCCAGTCCCCAATCACTATAAAATTTTCGTCTGCCTTACCAACCTGAATAATTTCTTTTATCTCAACATACATCATTTGAACCTCCTGATAATCTGACAAATAAATTTGTACTACTGTGGTGGCTTGGGCTTCGTTTCTATCTCGGTACGTTAATGCGCCCACTATGGTATTCATAGGGGCTTACACGCATTCCTATTTTCTTATTTATTACACTCCTGGAAATTGAAATAAGAACACCGTGAATTCATTGTCCCAGGAAGGGGAAACTTTATTGACACATTCCTGGGGTCAGATACATCACATGATCACACTGACAGAACCACAGGCACATAGACACAGGCAACAGATCATGCACAATGTCGGCACTAGTACAGTGTATATCCACCTTTCGCAGCAATGCAGGCTGCTATTCTCCCATGGAGACGATCGTAGAGATGCTGGATGTAGTCCTGTGGAACGGCTTGCCATGCCATTTCCACCTGGCGCCTCAGTTGGACCAGCGTTCGTGCTGGACGTGCAGACCGCGTGAGACGACGCTTCATCCAGTCCCAAACATGCTCAATGGGGGACAGATCCGGAGATCTTGCTGGCCAGGGTAGTTGACTTACACCTTCTAGAGCACGTTGGGTGGCACAGGATACATGCGGACGTGCATTGTCCTGTTGGAACAGCAAGTTCCCTTGCAGGTCTAGGAATGGTAGAACGATGGGTTCGATGACGGTTTGGATGTACCGTGCACTATTCAGTGTCCCCTCGACGATCACAAGTGGTGTACGGCCAGTGTAGGAGATCGTTCCCCACACCATGATGCCGGGTGTTGGCCCTGTGTGCCTCGGTCGTATGCAGTCCTGATTGTGGCGCTCACCTGCACGGCGCCAAACACGCATACGACCATCATTGGCACCAAGGCAGAAGCGACTCTCATCGCTGAAGACGACACGTCTCCATTCGTCCCTCCATTCACGCCTGTCGCGACACCACTGGAGGCGGGCTGCACGATGTTGGGGCGTGAGCGGAAGACGGCCTAACGGTGTGCGGGACCGTAGCCCAGCTTCATGGAGACGGTTGCGAATGGTCCTCGCCGATACCCCAGGAGCAACAGTGTCCCTAATTTGCTGGGAAGTGGCGGTGCGGTCCCCTAAGGCACTGAGTAGGATCCTACGGTCTTGGCGTGCATCCGTGCGTCGCTGCGGTCCGGTCCTAGGTCGACGGGCGCGTGCACCTTCCGCCGACCACTGGCGACAACATCGATGTACTGTGGAGACCTCACGCCCCACGTGTTGAGCAATTCGGCGGTACGTCCACCCGGCCTCCCGCATGCCCACTATACGCCCTCGCTCAAAGTCCGTCAACTGCACATACGGTTCACGTCCACGCTGTCGCGGCATGCTACCAGTGTTAAAGACTGCGATGGAGCTCCGTATGCCACGGCAAACTGGCTGACACTGACGGCGGTGGTGCACAAATGCTGCGCAGCTAGCGCCATTCGACGGCCAACACCGCGGTTCCTGGTGTGTCCGCTGTGCCGTGCGTGTGATCATTGCTTGTACAGCCCTCTCGCAGTGTTCGGAGCAAGTTTGGTGGGTCTGACACACCGGTGTCAATGTGTTCTTTTTTCCATTTCCAGGAGTGTATTAAGCCAACGTTGCATAATCCGTATTTAATTTTATATTTATAACCTTGTAATCACCTGACCAGTAGCCCTCCTGCCACCCATCTTCACTAATTCCCGCTATATCTAATTTCAACCGATACATTTATCTTTTTAAATTTTGTAATCTACTTGCACGATTAAGAGCTCTGACATTCCACGCTCCGGTCTGTAGAATATCAGTTTCGTTTCTCGTTATGACGACATCCTCCTTAGTATCCCCCCCCCCCCCCCCTGCGAATGGGGTATTATCTTACCTCTTGAATATTTTACCCTACAGGACGTCCTCAACATTTAACCATACAGAACTGCATGCCCTCGGGAAAAATTACGGCTCTTCGGGAGTCATATGTTTGGCCTCTCAATAGGTACCCCACCATTGTGGTTACAGCTGTGTATATCGCTGAGGCACGCAACTATCCTACCGACGACAAGGTCAATGGATCATCGGAGGGACTGTACAACTACGTTCAATATCCAATGTTAGTCCTGTTTGGTATGATACACCTGAGTCATATTGTAAGATGGGACACACAAGTCATTTGTAAAGAATCTACTTCACATGCTGGCTGCATTTTCGCAGTATCCACAGTATCCCACGAATGAACCGAAGTCCGCCTCTATGTGACTGGGTCTATGTGATGTTCACTACAGCCTACATATTCGTCTTCTGAGAATCGAAAAATTTATTTATCTTTAAGATCATTGTCTTTTATTGTTTCGTTTCAGTTGTACATTTTTAATTATATTACATGTTTTGATCACTCATGATTATTTTCAGATCTAAAACACAGTAAAGCTAAACATTTACCATCTAATTTTTACAACAAGGAAAAAAGAAAAAATTGTATACAAATGTAGAATTGGCTGCGTCAGCAACCCGTCTTGCTTGCTCAGAATCAGTTATAGAAGTACTTGTTTCGTAACTGCGGTCATTGCCTGAAACAGGTAAGGGGAGGATGGAGAAGGGGAAACGGGGTGAGGCAAATGGGTTGGGGGGTGGGGTGGAAGGAAGCTGGGATGGGGTTGTGGGGATGTCTTGACTTCAACAAAAGGAGTCGTGCTAGAATTATAGAACGTAAAATTATGTAAAAATGTTCGTTAAAATTCTGAAAGTGTAGGACAATAGGTATGTAAAATGTAAGCAGCATAAAACAGTAAAATTATAAAACAGAGCGACGGGGATTGAGAGCCGGCAAATAAGGCCAGAGTGAGAGGTGAGGGACAGAGGCAGTGATACTGAGGGTTCAACAATACAGAGTCTTGTGCTTAAATTGCAAAAAGGCAAAAATGTAAAAAATCCTCTGTTAAAATATATTTTGACATTTTTGTATGAGATCCCTTCTTGTTACGCCCATGGTATTCCTGCCATTGTCGCTTCCCCCACTCCTTGCTTCTTTGCCTGCTTTCAACCCCGTTACACCATTTTAAGGTTTTACTGTTTTATGCCGTATATATTTTACATATCCTTTTGTCTCCACTATTAGAATTTTAACGAGAATTTTTACAAAATTGTAAGTTCTACAATTTCAGACTACCTTTGTTCAACTCACGACATCCCCACCACCCCTTCTCTGATTCCCTTCCCCTCCCTCCAATCAGCCTCACTCCCCTTCCGCCACCCCCCTCCTCATCTATATCACCAACATATATTTATTTAAAATATTGACCACATACGCAGAACAGTGTACTCTGATAAGTGGTCCTGAGTAGAGAACGCTGGCCGCTGTGGTGGAGCGGTTCTAGGTGCTTCAGACCGGAACCACACGGCTACTACGGTCGCAGGTTCGAATCCTGCCTCGGGCGTGGGTGTGTGTGATGTCTTTAGGTCAGTTAGATTTAAGTAGTTCTAAGTCAAAGGAGACTGATGATCTTACATGTTAACTCACATAATGCTTAGAGCCATTTGAGCCTCACAGGTAAATTCTACAGTGCAATTCTTTATTGTAAAAATAATACGTAGTACATATTTAGGTTCACTTAGATTTAGATCTGAAGATGATCCTGAGTGATCGAAACATGGAATCTAATCAAAAATGTGCAACAGAAACGGAACAGCATGTATTACCTTAAATGCCTGTGTGATTATTCCATTTCATCAACCTACAGTTAGTTACAGCCAGATATTTGTGTGAGCTGGCTGATTACAGCTGTGACATATCGAGCTTGTATGCAAGGGGTACAACCTTTCTGGGTTCTGTTCACTGTGTAGTTTTGCCTCCATTACATTCGAAGCAAGTTTAAAGCAAGCCAGCACGCGTCTTCCGCGCCTCCTTGCCTTGGCAGGCGCCCGCGACTAGCGGCTAATCTGGTTACTCCGCCGACAGTAGCGTCGGCGTCGGCAGCGCCGGCGGTGGCGGCTGGCGTCGCGGCGCCGGCGTGCCTATCGGGTCTCCCATCTGGTGCGGCCGCCGTTCTCCGTATCGCCAACTTCCTCACCAACTCGTCCTCAAAGTTGGCCAACTTCATTAGAAGGCTCTCCCGCAGAAGACCTCTGATTTATTTTGTCCGTCGCCGCGCCGGTGCCAAGTAGCTCTCTTGTGCCACGCCAGGCAGGGCCTCTTCCCGCTAACTTCTCGGCTTCCTGGCGTCGCGGCCGGCACTGATTGCTTTCTCTGCTATCTCCTCGTGTTTGTTGTTTACGTTCCGCGTCTGTTATGAGTGCCATCGGATAACATACACAGCATAAAACAGGTGGCTTTCGTCTCTCTTTCTGCGTTTCTCCATTTCTTAAATCCGTGTACACTACTGGCCATTAAAATCGCTACACCACGAAGATGACGTGCTACAGACGCGAAATTTAACCGACAGGAAGAAGATGCCGTGATATGCAAATGACTAGCTTTTCAAAGCATTCACACAAGGTTGGTGCCGGTGGCGACACCTACAACGTCCTGACACGAGGAAAGTTTCCAATCGATTTCTCATACACAAACAGCAGTTGACCGGCGTTGTCCGGTGAAACGTTGTTGTGATGCCTCGTGTAAGGAGGAGAAATGAGTACCATCACGTTTCCGACTTTGACAAAGGTCGGATTGTAGCCTATCGTGATTACGGTTTATCGTATCGCGACATTGCTGCTCGCGTTGGTCGAGATCCAATGACTGTTAGCAGAATATGGAATCGGTGGGTTCAGGTGGGTAATACGGAACGCCGTGCTGGATCCCAACGGCCTCGTATCACTAGCAGTCGAGATGACAGGCATCTTATCCGCATGGCTGTAACGCATCGTGCGGCCACGTCTCGATCCCTGAGTCAACAGATGGGGACGTTTGCAAGACAACAACCTTCTGCACGAACAGTTCGACGACGTTTCCAGCAGCACGGACTATCAGCTCGGAGACCATGGCTGCAGGTTACCCTTGAAGCTGCATCACAGACAGGAGCGCCTGCGATGGTGTACTCAACGACGAACCTGGGTGCACGAAAGGCAAGTTTTTTCGGATGAATCCAGGTTCTGTTTACAGTATCATGATGGTCGCATCCGTGTTTGGCGCCATCGCGCTGAACGCATATTGGAAGCGTGTATTCATCGCCATACTGGCGTATCACCCGGCGTGATGCTATGGGGTGCGACTGGTTACACGCCACGGCCACGTCTTGTTCGCATTGACGGTACTTTGAACAGTGGACGTTACATTTCTGATGTGTTACGACCCGTGGCTCTACCCTTCATAGCATCCCTGCGAAACCCTACATTTCAGCAGGATAATGAACGACCGCATGTAGCAGGTCCTGTACGGGCCTTTTTGGATACAGAAAATGTTCGAGTGCTGGCCTGTCCAGCACATTCTCCAGATCTCTCACCGATTGAAAACGTCTGGTCAATGGTGGCCGAGCAACTGGCTCGTCACAATACGCCAGTCACTACTCTTGATGAACTGTGGTATCGTGTTGAAGCTGCATGGGCAGCTGTACCTGTACACGACACCCAAACTCTGACTCAATGCCCAGGCGTATCGAGGCCGTTATTACGGCCAGAAGTGGTTGTTCTGGATACTGATTTCTCAGGATCTATGCACCCAAATTGCGTGAAAATGTATTCACATGTCAGTTCTAGAACAATATATTTGTCCAATGAATACCCGTTTACCATCTGCATTTCTTCTTGGTGTAGCAATTTTAATGGCCAGTAGTGTATTTTTGCAGCTCTGTTGGCGTTTTGGATTCATCATATTCGTAAATACAGGGAGGCACGAGATAATGATGACGAATGATAAGTTGTTTTGGGTGCTTGACAGTCAGATTATAGCGCCCGTATTGAGATCTCAATATGAGATGCATATGGCTAAAAGTGGTAAATCATAAAAACGTTCAACAAGAATTAGAAAAAAAAATGTTTAGTGAAAGCATTGTGTACGCCCACAAATAAATCCTCTCTCTCTCTCTCTCTCTCTCTCTCTCTCTCTAACAGACACACACACACACACACACACACACACACACACAATGCTAATAATAAAATCTCGTTTACTGTCAGTTCTAAAACTATTGATAAGAAAAAAGCAACATATAAAGTAGTTTGCTGATCACTGAACCACAACAGCGGTAATACAGCAACCTGGCACTTCCCACCCCCATCACAATGGCTCCTTAAGGACTGCTCCTGTTTGAATTCCTTCGTACTTATAAGATTTGAATGTAAGCGCCAAGACATGCCTTTCCTAAACCAGCACGACGCATTTCTCATAAAATAATCTCGAAAAAGTCACCTATGAAGATCAGAGGATTTCTGAACACGGTTAAGTACAAAACATTTGCACCATACAAAAACAAGCTCTGCTAGTTAATTTCGTGGCATGTAATTCTTGAGTGCATGAGATACATAGTTCAATTCTTGCTAGAAACAACATATTTACTTTTATTTATCAATTGTGTATCTGTTACGGAATGGAGGTTTTAATTAATAAATAAGGTATCATAAATTTTTAGTAAAAAATTAATTTTTCATTTCTAATCGCTTAATATGCGAGTAACAGAAATAAATTAAAGTTTGGTACCAAAATATGAAACATCAAACAGAAAATGAAATACATTTTTATTGATGTTGACTGAACCGTACTATTGCAGTACATATTTTTTTGTTTAACAATCAGGCATTTCAAATATCTGTATCCAATTTTAATTGATTTTCGTGCTGCTAATAATTAAAAATGAAAATGAGTTGTTTTTACTATAAAACTGCGATTCAATATATTTAATTAAAATTTCCATACGATAGCAGATACAAAATTTTAATATAAAAGTAAAAGAAGATTCATTTACAGCAACCAAGAACCTCACACAGACACTAACCCTTACAAGTCGCTCCCCGATTTCAACAGACTTAATACAGTGCATATTTTACTCTTAATAGAGATCGTACATCTGTCCTTCAAGGGCCACTATGTCGACTTTTTCAGAGAACTGCATCGTCATGGTTTAGGAAATCGTAAATATGAACCGCAAGGCAGAGGCTGCTCTTTATGGAAGGGGTCCTAAATGAAACGCAGTCCTCGTTATGGTATATGCACCGACAGGGATGAATTTAAATGATTTCCCTCCGACTAACTAAAATGTGACTCTAATAACAGTGCGCAATTGAAACTGAAGTAATTTATTGAGTGGCCTAAGGAAATTAGTCGTGGTCGCCCCTGTGCATATTATTATTAAACAAAAGTGAACCAGGATCATTAAACCAATGTTAAAGACACAGTTATGAATCAGAATTTGTTATAAAAGACGGGTAAGTTAGTAATAGGCAACTGGCTGGCCACTCTTCTGTCTTGGAGATTATACGTCATACACACAACAAACACCAAATTATGCCAGCAATAACAAGAGTTGGGCTGGAGGCCACTATTTGAAAAATATCAAGTAGGCTACACTGATTGTGTGATCGCTTAATGCCACTTGCGGTTGCCGCAGTCTTTACTGTAATGCAACTCATGTCGAAAGTAAATGAAAACTGCACTGAGCCGAAGTCCTTGAGTATATTAATGAACCCCTATTTCATTCCCTGAAACCAGAAGTTAATCGTGTCTAGTGAATGAAGCAAGCACTGCAAGCGTTGTGAACAAGACTGCGTACTCTTACCAATAAGAAGCGCTGTCTGCAAAACTTAACACTGAAGACAGGAACCCGAAAGCTCACATCCGGATCCTCGCCTGAGAATAATGATGGTCTGACTCAGAATACAGACCAGAAAATGCCAACTACTTCTCTCCAGCTCACCTCGAAAGCTCGGTGCCCTCCCCATTCCTGGAAATTAAGTTACTCTTCCTCCAGTCAGGGAATTTGTTTGCGTTAAACAACATTAAAAATTCTTTTTAAACTTCCACTTTTCTACTATATTACAAAGCAGACCCAAGGAACGGAAAGGTGCTGGCCTGCTCTTCCACCAGTTAACGTTTTAATTTTGCTGGCCAATGGCTGCTGAGCTCTCAGTTTCCAAAGGCCAGAAGTGAATTTTCCGAATTAGCGACAGCCAGGTATTTCAGGAAACATCAACGACCTAACTAACAACTGTAAAGTAACATTTCCACAAGCCGGCTAAAACGTTTGCCAGCATTTCGTGCAGCTTGACTGTGTCTGCCTTCTGCTACGTCCGGTTGCTTTTCGCACTGCGCACAGAGTAGTCGGCTACTCGAAACTGCAAACTGAGCCCCTAAATGAAACAACCAGAGATCATGCTATGCCACTGAAGAGCGTACTCAAGTAGCCAGAATCCCGTATCATGCCGTCGCCTCAGCAACTCCGCTCTCCACTCCAAGAGGTGAACACCGTGAACAGCCAGCCCTGGATACTTTAACGAAAGCAAATCATGAACTTGGCAGGTACAATCTAGCGTTGTCCTCTAGCCAGCAGAGCAGGTTCCTACATGTCTCCTGTCCCGCAACCGAACGGGGTCACAGTCGGTCCCGCCCTGTCGACATTCCAGTGGCTTTAGTGCAGACCAGACCTGTATACCGGGAGTAAACGCACAGTAAGACTCCAATACATAATTAAAATGAATAGTACGCCAATCAAGATCTTTTAGTACAACGGCAAGCGGCTCTCCGATACGTACTATTAACCCGAAATAAGCATGACTCAAGGAGGACTTGGTTACACCCTGAATAAAGTCAGGTCACTTAAAAAGATGAAACGGCGGTCAAGTACTATCCTGCCACGTTTCAGAAGAAAATCGAAAATGACTTGGTTGTAGTCCTCCACGGAATCTTTATCTTAGTGGAGGAGTTTATGATGTTCAGGAACTGTTGTCATGCTTTCTTTGTACTCTACCCAATGGTTTGACATTTCACCCCCTCTACTTGAAAGGCTGCGAGGTTTCCTGTGCTTGACAGGTTTTTCAGTATTGCAGAGTCCCTTGCCTACTCCTGATTGCAGATCAGCTTTGGACGCTCCACCGTAGTATCGACTATGTTTGTAATAGTTCCGAAGACTGCAGAATCGATGTTTGAGAGGTGTGGTGTATCCAGTTGGTAATGTGATCCATTCGTTAGTGAATGCTGACATCGTTTCAAGGATAACAAGTTTCACGTATAGCACCTAGATTACATTTCGAAGCATCGACTTTGTTTGTAATAGTTCCGAAGACCGCAGAATTGATGCTTTAGAGGCGTGGTGTATCCTGTTGGTGATGTGATACATCCATTACTGAGTGCTGTCACCGTTTCAAGGATAAGAAGTGTCACGAATGGCACCTAAATTACGATTCGAAGTACCCTACCTAGCGAATTACTTTTGTCTGCTTTTAAAGTGCGCGCGTGGCACACAATACTCTTTAAAGCCTGTACTGTAGTAAGTGAGTGGGGTTCACCTTACAAGACAGGATTTTTGTATATATATTGACCGCGTGTACCTAAATGGTGGCAAATCAGACTTACACCCACTCTGTAATAACAATGATACGTCAAATAAGTCCGAAATGCAACTACACGTCAGGACGGACAAAAAACAACACAGAAGATGCTACCAATTTGTTAATAATACGGTCGCCAGCCTAATTAGGCATTAAATGAGTTTCTTCCCTGTACAAGTTGGCAGATATTCGTGCAAAGCAACAAGTAGTAACACTGCATAATATAGTAGAATTTTAGAACCAGAAAATCTATTGAACTGATATTTTCACGTTCTGTACTGATATGAAAAAACCAGAAATACATAACACTACACTATAATGTATACTACAAAATTTCGTACTATCTATTGATCTGATTAAAATCGGGCATAGGTTACCCTAGAGATAGCACTTTCGAGTCACACATACAATGTCAATTTTGATAAAGATAAAACACTGATAAATTTTGGCTTTTATATTGACTTTAACTTTTGCTGGTCAAATCGATTTAGAACACTTCAGAATTCAAATGAATAAAAAGGGGGGGGGGACCCTGAAACTGTTTTGGTCACTGTGTATAAAAAAAACTGGATTACTGAAATCATTATGCGCTCAAGATTTCCAATATATGAGTTACTACTCTTTTTATCTTATTTCCTACTCATTTAAATACCATTATACTGTCTCGAAATAATTAAACTTCATTACTAAATCAATATCAAATTTATCTTCCAACTTTGTCAGACCTTCGTTATTCATTTACCGGTTCATTAACAAAACAGTTCTTTAAACACCATTCTTACATTTTCATTTCGGGACACTCGGATTGCACAACATTTGGAAAGGACCCTATCTAGGTTAGTTGTGAGGATAATTAAATGATAGGAAAGTTCTGGTAAAATTTAAGTTGTTATTGAACAGTATGGAACAAAAGTAACACTGGTCCATACGAATACAGTACTAAACGTTTCAACCTGTTTGTATCGATGCGGCGGTTGGCAGGCGGCCAGATGGCGAGGCACAAAGCACACATTCAACCACAGCTATGGCTCTTGACGTATCGGCACTTTATTTCTTCATAGCGTCGCAATACTTTTCGATTTAGTGCCTATGGAATTTTGCCATGCTGTATGGGCGTTGGAACGGCATACCCGAGGCTCAGTGAAACTACGTCTTCCAGGAGAGCCTCCTCGCTCCAGAAGGTGTTGCTCAAACCAGTGCCAAACTCCAACTACTACTGCTGAGCCCGTTGTGCCGTGCAGTGCCCGTGTGCATTTTCCCGCGCTCGCCTTCCATCCACCTTTTACCGCTCCCTTACATACAGGGTATTCATCCGGGGTTTTGCATTCTGCATATCCTAATACATTGCCTACGTATGGACCAGACGCACAGTTACAATTTTAAACATCTTGCAACAGTTTCAACATTTGTTACATTTCAATTCTATTACAATATTGTTTGACATTTGACATAAACATTAATATTCACATTGAAAATTGTTTACAGTTTTCTTAACACAATGGCATGAAACAAGAAAACAAATGAAATCAGAACATCAATTACTCAAGTTTAACGAAAAATCAGATGAAGAAAAATATTATTTATATGTACAATAGTACAGCGTTGTTGTTGTTACATGCTCTGCCTTTCAGAAATGGCCACTAGAGAATAAATCATCGACCACATTCCGAAGTCTGTTGGACGGCTGGAGAATACATTGAGAGAGTGGCAGCTGTGAGTATTCCAGCTGAAGTGCGTGCTCTCCTGTTGTTCTGTAGACATGTATTTGGTGAACATTACGGGTGTCTCAACGGCCCTTGTCATCGGACACAAACCCATTGCACAGTATGAACACTGGAACCCCAGGAAGAAGGACTGGTTGGGTGCTGAATAACAATGTCTCGGTCTAGGACCTCATGTGGTGACAGAGGAAAAGCCGGCCGTTGTGGCCGAGCGGTTCTAGGCGCTTCAGTCTGGACGATGTGTGTTTGTTATTTAGATGACATTATAGTTTTCTCAGAGACACTTGACGAACATATACAAAAAACTGAGGGCCATTCTCCCGTGTCTCCAACAAGACAGACTGAAACTTAATCCAAGAAAGTGTTTCTTTGGAGCAAATGAAAACAAAATACTTAGATACCTTGTGTCAAACGAGGGTGCCTCTCGCGGGCAAGTGCTCTGCCAGCTGAGCGACCCAAGCACGACTCACGCCCCATCCTCACAGCTTTACTTTTGTCAGTACCTCGTCTCCTACCTTCCACATTTTACAGAAGCTCTCCTGCGAACCTTGCAGAACTAGCACTCCTGATAGAAAGGATATTGCGGAGACATGGCTTAGCCACAGCCTGGGGGAGGTTTCCAGAATGAGCACACAGTTTTAATGTGCCAGGAAGTTTCATATCAGCGCACGCTCCGCTGCAGAGTGAAAATCCTCATTCTGGAAACATCCCGCAGGCTGTGGCTAAGCCATGTCTCCGCAATATCATTTCTTTCAGGAGTGCTGGTTCTGAAAGTTTCGCAGGAGAGCTCCTGTAAAGTTTGGAAGGTAGGAGACGAGGTACTGGCAGAAGTAAAGCTGTGAGGACGAGGCGTAAGTCGTGCTTGGGTCGCTCAGCTTCAGAGCACTTGCCCCCGAAAGGCAAAGGACCCGGGAGTTGGAGTCCCGGTCCGGCACACAGTTCTAATCTGCCAGGAAGTTTCATATCAGCGCACACTCCGCTCCAGAGTGAAAATCTCATTCTGACCTAACGGGTTGTAATGCGAAAGCAGTTCAACTAGAAGTTGTCAGTGTACCTACACTTCATGATTTCCATATTCATTGAGTTTACGTCACCCTGGACGGAAACCATAAAGTATTTTACAATTCTATTTCCCCCCCCCCCCCCCATTGACTTTTCGCCTGTAATGTAATCGTACAGTAGTACTTATCAAACGATTATAACTAATCAACGGGTAAGTACATGTGACTACATATGATCAGCGGGGCATGGGAACCGGCGCTGCCTCTGCGGAGCGGCGTATCGAGTGGCCCCTCTTCCTCCCTTTTGAGTGCCTGGCGCGGTCGCCACCTTGGAACTGGTGTACTTTGTATGGAAGTGACCAAACTCTATCAGCGGGGAAATGGGAAAGTGGGCAGGGCGGCCAAGGAGCAAGAAAAGAAAAGCCCGTTAACAGCCCCAGGCGATATTTCAAAAGTCCATCGGGCGGCGCCGCATCAGGTAGCCCATACAGAACCAACTGTGGCTGGCATGGCGCTCCCACTCTTCCCCTCCCATATTGATCCCCGGCGCTGGACGCCCTCTTCAACGTCCTCAGCCCACAGCTCACGTCGTACGTCCCCGAAATTTATCACATGATGTGCCTGCTCGTCCGCTTTTCCGTCTCATACAGCAGTTCTCTCAGTAAATACATTTATCCAGTTATTCATCTCCAATTTCTGCTTTAACACATTTATAATCTTAGCTACAGTGTCCGCATCATGTGGTTCGTAATTACTGTTAGGGGGAGTTCATTGCAGACAGTATTTTGATTGATAAATTAATCAACCACACGATATTAAGGGTTATTTAACTTCTTTGTCATATATATTCTCTTTCTCCTCAAATAAACTCGAAGATCATTCGGCGTAACCAAGTGAACCACCGCTATAGATAGACGTATACTACATTCATATTCGTCTATACAGAAGGTGTCTGACGTGACGTGGGTCCCACCAGCACAGCATTATACCACAGTAGACTACATTTTAATCTTTCGAGCAAAACGTTTTTTCCCCAGATTTTGTGCCCTGTAACAATATTCCTTTGAAACGAATGCACATTAAAGCAAGGAATCTTGTTAATAAGGATTCAATAAATAGCTCTACTATGTATCTGTAGTATTAATTATGCCAGAACAGAAAGCGTCAGATGCTCCTCCACGTCCGCCATCTCGGAGGTTTCAAAGCGTCACGGCCGCCGTCAGACTCCGCGATATCTTAGCTCCCTGCGGTGAGTGAGACAAAAAAAGCGCTGCATTGCTCCGAGACTTCCTCTCGCTCGTTTGCTGGCGGGCCTGGATAATTTCTAGGCGCTGCTACAGAATAAAGCCAAATTAGGGTCGGTAGTCTGGGTTAGATCTGCGAGACAGGATTAAAACCATCACTTCCTCTATACCACTACTGTACACCATCTGTCTCGAAATCTCCCACGTCGTTGACTCCACCGTCACTAACCATTCGCTCCCATGTAGTCCGTTAACAACACTGTAACACAGTCTAAGGACACTTTGTTTTGTCTAAGGACAATACAAATTTCTTTTGGAGCAAAACTCAATTTACTCTTCTTCCTGGCCAAGTCCGCTTCATTCGTTACACAACACCTCCAGCTAAGCCAGTTACTCCATACTCTGACAGGTGGCCACTTGCTTAACAGTCAGCGTGCGCTCGCTAACATCGACGCCCAACTCGAAAACCAGCAATAGATTAAAACTTTTCCCAAGCGTGTCAAAGGGAATGCCTCAGAATGTTTCAGATCTAGAGAATAGCCTTACTGCTGCCTGACCACAAACTTTCGAAATACGCTTCCACATCACCTCCACTCCACAGGTCTTGGTCACGTCTCCTGCACTCTACCAGGGCTACCGACAGACCCCTAGATTTCGCTTAGTGGCCACTCCTTTCAAACGCTGATGTATCAGTCAATTAGTCTCCAGAGCAGAAAACAAACACTACGATTAGATATATTCTGCCTACGCTCGTAGTACTACTGTAAAGTGTTGCTGCCTGCCCGCATTTTCGGTAGTTTGTTCTCAAAGAATAGTAGGAAACGCCAGCCATTCTGTAAGAGGCACACGCCTTTGAAAATCTACAGGTTAGGCCAAGCCACAGCCGTCTGCTGAATTAACCAAAGAAGCCCACTTCGCTATAGGTGCGAAAACATTTATCGTCCCCCAGAGGCCAGGAAATAGACACGTTAGGCAACAAAAATGCCCGACGTTCGCCGACTGCCACTGTCCGAAAATGATCCGTTAAAAGCGGTTATGGAGAAAAATAGAATGAATAGAAAAAAATACACTGTAAGTCTAAGTGAAGCTTCATTCGCCACCGAATATTGGCACGTGGGTACACGGCTTCCAGTACCAAAAGACTACAGTACTACATCAGTTTTGACTAAAACTGGACACAGTGAGAAGTGAACGTGAGTATCTTAAATTTGACTTTAGTCTGTGTGGTTTTCCGCAGGTTATCAGGTGAATGTAGTACTCTCTTTCCGCCACGCTCAGCATTCTGGGATATCTTGTATTTTGCAGTAAAGGACCAAATTAAAGAACAGTTAGTCTTGGCCCATGTAGACTGAATGGAAAAAACAGAAGTAGCCAAAAGAAGCGTACCAATGTAAAAATTAGACCCTGCTGTAGGGAAGAATTTTCTGAGTTCAAAAAATGGTTCAAATGGCTCTGAGCACTAGGGGACTCAACATCTGAGGTCATTAGTCCCCTAGAACTTAGAACTAGTTAAACCTAACTAACCTAAGGACACCACACACATCCATGCCCGAGGCAGGATTCGAACTTGCGACCGTAGCGGTCTCGTGGTTCCAGACTGCAGCGCCTAGAACCGCACGGCCACTTCCGCGGGCGAATTTTCTGAGGATGTTCGTTTCCGGCACAGCATTTTATGGAAGCGAATCGCAGACTGCGTGAAAATCAGATAAGAAAATAAAGCGGTTGAGGTGTGGTGTTAAAGGGATACGCTGAAAATTATGTGCACCTATAAAAAAGCAAATGAGAAGGCTATCTGCAGAATTCGTGATGGTCTTTGATTTGACGATGAATTTCGGTAAGATTGGATATCTGGAGCAAAGCACTGTACGAAAATAAGTGATGGACAGTGGAAAATCCGTTAAAAAAAAGTAATAAGGAATTAGCAACTGAGATGTGACGTTAGAGAAGTAAACTAAAATTTAAATAGCCTGATTAGTAATGACGAGGCAACCCGTATGAATCTCAATGAAAGGTCAAGCTGATAGGAAATATCTCAAGACTGCAGAGAATAACTTGTTCGAGGAGACGAGAAATTTTGGAGGGAGACAGATATCTGAATCTACAAAAGTAATAATTGAGAACGCTTGGCGTACGATTACTGTGAGATGGTCACTGGGAAAAAAAGTCAACCTACTACTTCAGGAGGAACGCAATAGCCCTGGAGGTGCCAGGGACGAGCTAAGTGCTGACGAAGGAGGACGGGAGCATGGAAGTTGATAGGTCTATCGCTTAAGAAGTGAGAATGTCTGCTTCGCACAAATAATGGTGATCGAGCGAGCCGTATCTCGAGGACCTCGCTGAAGAACAGGAATGGAACTCGCTCGCTATCTTCGTCCACGAGACCAGAAAGCAGTACATACCGGCATCCTGATTGATGGCGTCTTCCTTAAATTCTAGATGGCATTCGATATAGCTCCGCACTGACGTCTAATGAATGAAACACAATCTTACAGATTTTGGGACTAGCTTTGTGACGAGATTAAAGCATTCCTAGCTAAGAGAACTTCGAAAGTAAAAGTAACTTCGGATATACCCAAATTAAGTATTGTAGTACCATTACTTTTGATAATATACAATGTAGAACGCCTATTAGTGCAGATACTTCTACTGGTGACAGTACGGTGTACTGAACTAAATTACATCAATATTTACGACGTTTGTAGATTAATAATGATAGATACTACTAATAATTTAGAGATTACAAGTTGTCCTCCTCGATGAACCATGGGAGGCTTGCGTGCCTCAGCGATACAGATAGCCGTACCGAAGACGCAACCACGACGGATGGGTATCTGTTGAAAGGCCAGACAAACGTGTGGTTCCTGAAGAGGGGCAGCAGCGTCTTTAGTAGTTGCTAGTTGCAGGGGCAACAGTCTGGATTACTGACTGATCTGGCCTTGTTATATTAATCAAAACGGCTTTGCTGTGCTGGTACTGCGAACGGCTCAAAGGAAGGGGAAACTACAGCCATAATCTTTCCCTAGGCCATGCAGCTTTAATGTATGGTTAAATGATGATGGTATCCTCTTGGGTAAGATATTTTAGAGGTAAAATAGTCCCCCATTCGGATCACTGGGCAGGGACTACTCAGGAGGACGTCGTTATCAGGAGAAATAAAACTGGCGTTCTACCGATCGGAACGTAGAATGTCAGATCCCTTCATCGGGAAGGTAGGTCAGAAAATTTAAAAAGGGAAATGGAGAGGTTAAAGTCAGATATAGTGGAAATTAGTGAAGTTCAGGGGCAGGAGAAACAAGACTTCTGGTCGGGTGAATACAGAGTTAGAATAGTGAAGGCAGCAGAGAATCAAGTAGGTAAAAAGACGAGGGCTAGTAGAAATCATTGGGTAACAGAAGAGATATTGATGGAAGGAGAAAATATAAAAATGCAGTAAAAGAAGCAGGCAAAACGGAATACAAACGTCTCAAAAATGAGGTCGACGGGAAGTGCCAAATGGATAAGCAGGAATGGCTAGAGGACAATTGTAAGGATATAGAGGCATACATCACTAGGGGTAAGTTGGATACTGCCTACAGGTAAATTAAGAGACCTCTGGAGTAAAGAGAACCACATGTATTAGTGTCAAGAGCTCAGATGTGAAAGCAGTTCTAAGCAAAGAAGGGAAAGCAGAAAGGTGAAGGAGTATGTAGAGGGTCTATACAAGGGCGACGTACTTTAGGGCAATAATATGGAAATGGAAGAGGACGTAGGTGAAGATGATATGGGAGGTTTGACAGACCACTGTAAGACCTAAGTCGAAACAAGGCCCTGGGAGTACAAAATATTCCATTAGAACTACTCATAGCCTTGGCAGAGCCAGTTATGACAAAACCCTACCATCTAGTGAGCAAGACGTATGAGACAGAAGAATATAATAATTCAAATCCCAGAGAAAGGCGGTGTTGGCAGGTGTGAAAATTACCGAACTATCAGTTTAATAAGTCACAGCTGCAAAATACTAACACGAATTCTTTACAGACGAATGGCAAAACTGGTAGAATCCGACCTCGGGGAAAATCAGTCTTGATTCCGTAGAAATGTTAGTACACGTTAGGCAATACTGACCCCACGACTTATCGTAGAAGATAGATTAAGGATAGAGAAACCTACATTCCTAGCAGTTATAGACTTGCAGAAAGCATTTGACAATGTTGACTGGAACACTCTCTTTCAAATTCTGAAGGTGGCAGGGGTCAAATAAAGGGAGCGAAAGGCTGTTTACAATTTGTACAGAAACCAGATCGCAGTAGTAAGAATCGAGCGGCATGAAAGGGAAGCAGTGGTTGGGAAGGAGTGAGACAGGGTTGTAGCCTATCCCCGATGTTATTCAATCTACATACTGAGCAAGCAGTAAAGGAAACAAAAAGAAATTTGGATTAGGAATTAAAGTCTATTGAGAAGAAATAAAAACTTTGATATTTGCCAAAGACATTGTAATTCTCTCAGAGACAGCACAGGACCTGGAAGAGCAGTTGAACGGAATGGACAGTGTCTTGAATGGAGAATATAAGATGAATATCAACAAAAATAAAATGAGGACAATGGAATGTAGTCGAATTATATCAGGTGATGCTGAAGGAATTAGATTAGGAACGAGACACTTAAAGTAGTAGATGGGTTTCGGTATTTGGAGAGCAAAATAACTGATGATGGTCGATGTAGAGAGGATATAAGACGTAGACTGGAAATGGCAAGGAAAGCGTTTCTGAAGAAGAGAAATTTGTTAACATCGAGTATAGATTTAAGTGTCAGGAAGTCTTCTCTGACAGTATTTGTTTGGAGTGTAGCCATGTATGGAAGTGAAACATGGACGATAAATAGTTTGGACAAGAAGAGAATAGAAGCTTTCGAAATGTGGTGCTACAGAAGAACGGTGAAGATTAGATGGGTAAATCACATAACTAATGAGGAGGTATTGAACAGAATTGGGGAGGAGTTTGTGGCACAACTTTACAAGAAGATGGGACCGGTTAGTAGGACATGTTCTGAGGAATCAAGTGATCACAAATTTAGCATTGCAGGGCAGCGTGGAGGGTAAAAATCGTAGAGGGAAACCAAGAGACGAATACACTAAGCAGATTCGGAAGGATGTAGGATGAAAGAAGCACTGGGAGATGAGGAAGCTTGCACAGGATAGAGTAGCACGGAGAGCTGCATCAAACCAGTCTCAGGGCTGAAGACCACAACAACACAGTGAAAATCACATACACTCAGTCACATAGAGGCAGACTTCGGTTCATTCGTGGGATGCTGAGGATACTGCGAAAATGCATCCAGCATGTGAAGCAGATTGTTTACATAAGACTTGTGTGTCTCATCTTAGAATATGACTCAGGTGCATCACACCAAACAGGACTAACATGGGATATTGAACATAGTTGTACAGTCCCTCCCCATCATCCATTGACGTTGTCGACGGCAGGATAGTTGCGTGCCTCAGCGATATACATAGCTGTAACCACAACGGTGGGGTATCCGTTGAGAGGCCAAACATATGACTCCCGAAGAGCCGTAATTTTTCCCGAGGGCATGCAGTTCTGTACGGTTAAATGTTGAGGACGTGAAGTTGAGGAAGTGAAACATGGACGATAACTAGTTTAGACAAAAATAGAATAGACGCTTTCGAAGTGTTGTGCTACAGATGAATGCTGAAGATTAAATGGGTAGATCACATAAATAATGAGAAGGTACTGAATAGAATCTGGGAGAACAGAAATTTGTGGCACAACTTGACTAGAAGATGGGATCGGTTGGTAGGACATGTTCTGAGTCATCAAGGGATCACGAATTTGGTATTGGTAGCCAGCGTGGAGGGTAAAAATCGTAGAGGGTGGCCAGGGGATGAATACGCTAAGTAGATTCAGCAGGATGTAGGTTGTAGTAGATACTTGGAGATGAAGAAGTTTGCACAGGATAGAGTAGAATGGAGAGTTGCATCAGAACAATCTCTGGACTGAAGATTAAAACAACAAGAATACTACAAGTTGAACGATTTCAGGTTGGTTGGTACCTTCAAATATGTGTGACAAGAACAAGCCATTGATGCTTATTTTCCCCTGGGCAGCAGGTCATTTATTGAAGTGTGGATGCGTGGATGCAAAACGGTTAACTATACTGACAGGCAGAGTTGACCTAGTGGTTCAGTTACGACCATGCAGAAAACATCGGGTCGTAAAGTTTGTGACATCTTTGTGGGAAGAGTAATCGACGCAGAGACAAATAATCGACACATTGATGTGTTAGTTTACTACATACAAAAATAACAGCACTTACACCCGTTCCACCCTGTATATAAACGACCTAGTGAATAGCGTAGGAAATCCAATGAGGCTTTATGTGGATAATGTCATAATCAGAAAGGAATGCTAGAAAATTGCAGAGAAATGCAAGAAGATCTGAAGAGGATTGACGGTTGGAGTAGGGATTAGCTGTTGATGCGCAAGACAAATGTAAGGTATTGTAGGCAAACAGGCAGAAATACTCATTATTGTAAGATTCCACGATCACTGAACAATCACTAGAAGCACTTACTTTAAATATGTGGGAATAAGTGTTCAGAGCTGCCTCTGTAGCTGAATGACCAGCGTAGTTGACTGTCGAGCGGGGGACCCGATTTTGATTTCCCGTACAACCAGGGATATTTTCTCGGTGAGAGGAATGATATGGGGTGTACGCAGCATGGTGAGGCCAACTGAGGTGCTCCTCGACAGGTTGGCAGTGTTTCACAGGCCAAGAAACCGACAACGAGCAGGGGAGTGGAGTGCTGACCACGTGCCCCTCCACACCACATTCGAAGACACCAATGGCAGAGGATGAGATGGTAATCGGTTGGTCCTGATTATCTTGTTTAGGGCCTGAACGCGGAGCTCTACCTTTTGCTATAAATACAGATAACTTTAATGTGGTGCAAACACATAAAACTAATCTCAGATAAGGCCGATGTCCGACTGGAATTCACTGGAAGAATCATCAGGAAGTGTAGTCCACGGTGGAGACAGTTTACAACACCCTCGTCCGACCAATACGTAAATATTATTTAGCTGTCTGTGGAACATACCAAATATGATCGATGATACAGATGGAAAAGATTGAAAGAAGAGCAGCGCGTTTCGTCACTGCAGTCATTATGCACCATTGTGTGTCTTACCGTTAAAATTCTTAGAGCGTGCATTCCTAGAACAGTAAACAGATGTGTTGTTTTTGACTGCATATATGTCCTTAAAGGAGTGTGGAGGTAAAATGAGAGACATCTGATCTCACATATACGGTTACCAACAAATGAGGCATTCAATGCACAAGAAATCAAGTCAAAACAAGAAAGTTTTGGGAGAATCAGACGTCAGGATTTTGATGAATTATTAATTAAAGGAGTTTGTTGAATAATTAATTACAGGAAAATGTTTACATAATTTAAAAATGTTTTAATGACAGAAATTTTTTTTACGTGATGTATTCTCACATTAAAGGAAGGTAAATATACATGCTACTACATTCTGCCTTCGATAGAAAAGTAAAATTCTGGACTTGATTCTTTTGTGCACTGGGCATATTGTAGTTGTATCTTCCTCTTTATTCCAGTGTTCAGGTTTGATTAAGGAAATATATACTTATTACAGTTTTAGTCCCTGTGTCTGTCGGCCGGGGTGGCCGAGCGATTCAAGGCGCTACAATCTGGAACCGCGAGACCGCTACGGTCGTAAGTTCGAATCCTGCCTCCGGCATGGAAGTGTGTGATGTCCTTAGGTTAGTTAGGTTTAAGTAGTTCTAAGTCTAGGGGACTGATGACCTCAGATGTTAAGTCCCGTATTGTTTGGAGCCATTTGAACCATTTTGGAATCCCTGTGTCTGATTATATCAAATATTTCCAAACAGGAAGTTATGCATTTCAGATTAAAAGAAAAACGTATTCACTTTTGTCTGGTTGTTCTTGCGATTATGAATAAACGCTTGTCGCAGCGTCACGCTATAGATTCTTGTAAAAAACTTGATACACACAGGTGGAACAAGAAGTCCTCCATGGGTTCTAGTTACTAGTCGACGTTTGGTACAAACCGAGCCCTGCTGGATGTTACGTAAGTATATTATTGGATGGGTGGGCTTCTTTATTAAGTCAGCTTCATCAAATCGCATATTAGGATTCTGAGTCTGCTTAAAAATCTGGGCAAGAGGAGATTCTGTTTCCAAAAATAGCCATCTCGCTTTGAGCCAGTTGTTTCCATAAGCATCAACCATTTTTTTGTGTTCGTTACTGAATACTTAAAGTTTCTGGTGGATAAGAGGTCTTAGAAGTCAATTTCAGCGTTTTCAAATTTGTGAGGCGTTTTCTTTGCTTGTCTAATGACAGCCGCCCAGTCATTTGGCGCGTAAAAGCGCAAAATTTTGATACTAGCTTTCCCCATAAACCAAAGTTCCTATCATTTCTTAATTAAGAATGTCCTGATACCAAGAATTTTTGATCCGTGGCTGATACTTCATGCTTCAATCACAACAAAATTCCATGAGGGACAATGACATTTTAATCCTCCAGGCTTGCCGAGTACAAGAGTCTGAATACAAGATCAACACTACCTTAAAGATCTCACTCCAATCGTTAAGAAATATTAGAAGCTAAAGCCATTAGAATATCCTGAACCAACTCTTTTCGGAGGTCTCAAAGTCGAACCTGAATGAGCAAATCCCCGAAAGTACACTTTTTTGGACTATAATCAGCAAGTGTCCTGAAGGAAAGAAATATGTTTTTTCTCTATTCTCCTTTACGTTGCTTGTGGTGTTGCACCTTGCAGCATAGGGCGTCAGCAGGAAGGCTTTTAGGTGGAACTCTTATGCCCTATATACTAGTATACTCTTGCCCACACTTCGGCTGCCGTTGCGCAGTACTCCTCTTCCACTCCTGCATTAAACAAGTACAGCATACAGTGACTGTGATACCACCACTGAATATTTTAGCCGTACATTTAAGCGTAACAGTGCTATACCACTAGTATTTCGCTGTATTATCTTCCATATCTTCAGAAAAATAACTCATAATGATGAGTTTGCTTTAGAGCTCACACACCGACAAGACAAACCCTGCAGACTGTGACAGTGGACCTCGTCCCATTGTTCTCTGAACAAGAGACCGCGCTGCGCTTGGTACTGCACGGTCAGAGGCGTCTTGCCACGGTTCGCGCGGCTCCCCACGTCGGAGGTCCGCGACCTCCTTCGGGCATGGGTGTGTGTGTTGTCCTTAGCGTAAGTTAGTTTGCGTTAGATTAAGTACGGAGTAAACGTAGGAACCGATGGCCTCAGCTGTTTGGTTCCATAGGAACTTACCACCATTTTCCAAAAATAAGAGATTGCTCCCCCCCTTGTTCGACAGTATTGCTAGTCCTAAAGCAGTTGTTTATTATATCTGAACGTGAATCATTTGTGCTCTGAAAACAGCTCCGTTAATATTACTTAAAAGTGGAGTAAGTCCAAAATGACCAGACGTGGTCTTGATTCCCTTGTGCTCTGAACGCCCCAGTTATTCTACCTGCGAACTAATCCCGGCCGGAGCAGAAAAGGGAGGTAGTGTAATGTAATAAAATAATTTTTTTATTTGTTTTGTGACTATTAGTGTAATGTAATAAAATATGAGCCGTGACTTATATAAAAAAGAAACACACATTAATGCAATGGTTCAGCGTAAAAGAGAAATAACTAATGTAGGAATATTATTAACAGTGTAATATGTTGTTTAATTTAGCCCGACGTGTATAAGCACTCAGTAAACTAGCTCAGTTTTCAAAGTAGTTACGTAATCGTCGATAATTAATTGTCCTTTTCTTATTTATCCAACACTAGGCTCGTGAGAAGTCGTGTGCTTATTGCACCAGAGAATATTTGACAAGCCTGTTCGGTGTACACTACTGTAGTACGTAACTTAATATCGTGGTTTCGTCTCGATTCCCCAATATAAGACAACAGGAGTAGCATCTACAAATGAAATCCGATAATGGAACTGGAATCCTGTGACCAGATCTTTTCTGCCTGGGATGTTATCTCGTTATATAAAGAAAACCTGTAATTGTTAAATTATTAGTAGCTGCCTCCGGTCTCGTGGGATCTGAAATAAAGTTAGTTGTCCTAACCGACGGCACGTCTCGTAGATGAGCTAAAATAAAAATGTTAAAGATTTTTCTAAGATGGAGCCTAACAATGAAAATTCTTTGTTAAGGTCCATATCTACTTAAGACAGTCTAGGTATCTGACGATCAATTAATTGAGCACATACACAAATTCTTTTGACAAAATAACCATTATATTTCTCTAGTTTTAAGTACAACTTACATTATAAGCTGGTACAGCAAGATGAGCTTTACACAAGAACGTCCTCTTAGGTCCGAATCCAAGCAAATAAGATAAGCGAATGACAAAGGAAAGATAGTTCATTCATAGAAGCGCAAGAGTCTATGGAATAACATGTCCATTGTAGTTCTATCTCTTCTTCTTTGGCGTACTTGTCGATTATTTATAAAATGTATCGCAATATTTAGTTAACATTTTTTTTTTAACCCAAGTCCACCCAGGAGCAACAGTACAGTAGTGATAGTGGTACACGAAGTATCCTTCGCCACACACCGTAAGATGACCTGCAATGTACAAATGTAGACGTGATTCCGAATTAGTGCAGCAAGTAGCGTATCTCCTTCCGGTCTTCTCCTGTCTTTCGTTGGTACTCTAGCTTGATGCCTGAACTGCGAATTCAGTATTAAAATCCTGACTGACGGAGGCATCAGCTGCCCTGCACATTTCCGGAGCTGCTAATGGCACACAGGGAGTGGTGTGTGGTTGGCCGGTCCCGTGCGGCTGGACTTTTTACGAGGCGCGCTGTCAGCAGCTGACGATTTGCGGCGCTCGCCGCGGCGCGGCGTGGCACATGCCGGCATGGTGGGCCGTGGCCGATCCCGCGGGAGTCCGCGGCCGCTGGCCGGCAGTAAAGCTTTATTCGCCGCCGGCCAGCAGTAAAAGCGCGACCCGCACGCTAACTCAATTACAGCGCGCCGCTGGCGCCCGAACGGGGGCGTGGCCGCTCCACGGCGCGGCCGAATCTCTGCAGGAGGCGCGGCGCCGTCTTCCCGCTGTTGTTCTGCCGATGTAGACTAGCACTCCCCAGCACAAGGAGAATCTGCATCCTCGATACTGAGTACATACCATACTTTTATTTCATTTTGTATATATACAGGGTGGTCCATTGATCGCGACCGGGCCCAATATCTCACGAAATAAGCGTCAAACGAAAAACACTACAAAGAACGAAACTTGTCTTGCTTGAAGGGGGAAACCAGATGGCGCTATGGTTGGCCCTCTAGATGGCGCTGCCATAGGTCAAACGGATATCAACTGCGTTTTTTAAACAGAACCTCCCATTTTTTATTACATATTCGTGTAGTACGTAAAGAAATATGAATGTTTTAGTTGGACCACTTTTTTCGCTTTGTGACAGATGGTGCTCTAATAGTCACAAACACATGGCTCAAAATTTTAGACGAACAGTTGGTAACAGGGAGGTTTCTTAAATTAAAATACAGAACATAGGTATGTTTGAACATTTTATTTCGGTTGTTCCAATGTGATACATGTACCTTTGTGAACGTATCATTTCTGAGAACGCATGCTGTTACAGCGCGATTACCTGTAAATACCACATTAATGCAATAAATGCTCAAAATGATGTCCATCAATCTCAATGCATTTGGCAATACGTGTAATGACATTCCTCTCAACAGCGAGTAGTTCGCCTTCCGTAATGTTCGCACATACATTGACAATGTGCTGACGCATGTCGTCAGGCGTTGTCGGTGGATCACGATAGCAAATATCCTTCAACTTTCCTCTCAGAAAGAAATCTGGGGACGTCAGATCCGGTGAATGTGCGGACCTTGGTATGGTGCTTCGGCGAACAGTCCACCAGTCATGAAATATGCTATTCAGTAACACACGCGAGCTGTGTGCCGGACATCCATCATGTTGGAAGTACATCGCCATTCTGTCATGCAGTGAAACATCTTGTAGTAACATCGGTAGAACATTACGTAAAAAATCAGCATACATTGCACCATTTAGA
Organism: Schistocerca serialis cubense; assembly: GCF_023864345.2. NCBI lineage: Eukaryota > Metazoa > Arthropoda > Insecta > Orthoptera > Acrididae > Schistocerca > Schistocerca serialis. Next base: position 338,754,567 of record NC_064638.1, read on the forward strand.
TTGCTATCGATAAAATGGGGGCCAATTATCCTTCCTCCTATAATGCCGCAACATATATTCACCCGCCAAGGTCGCTGATGTTCCACTTGTGGCAACCATCGTGGATTTTCCGTTGCCCAATAGTGCATATTATGCCGGTTTACGTTACCGCTGTTGGTGAATGAAGCTTCGTCGCTAAACGCGTGCGAAAAATCTGTCTTCGTCCCGTAATTTCTCTTGTGCCCAGTGGCAGAACTGTACACGACGTACAAAGTCGTCGCCATGCAATTCCTGGTGCATAGAAATATGGTACGGGTGCAATCGATGTTGTAGCATTCTCTACTGATGTGCGGATTGGCCTCGACAGCACCTAAAACTCCTACTTGGGCATCATCACTTGTTGTAGGTCGTGGTTGACGTTTCACATGGGGCTGAATACTTCCTGTTTCCTTAAATAACGTAACTATCCGGCGAACGGTCGGGCACTTGGATAATATCGTCCAGGATACCGAGCAGCTAACATAGCACACGCCCGTTGGGCATTTTGATCACAATAGCCATACATCAACACGATATCGACCATTTCCGCAATTGGTAAACGGTCCATTTTAACACGCTTAATGTATCACGAAGCAAATACCGTCTGCACTGGCGGAATGTTACGTGATACCATGTCCTTATACATTTGTGGCTATTACAGCACCATCTATCACAAAGCGAAAAAAGTGGTCCAACTAAAACATTCATATTTCTTTAAGTACTACACGAATATGTAATAAAAATGGTGGTTTCGTTATTTGTAGTTTTTCGTTTGATGCTTATTTCGTAAGATATTTTGCCCGGTTACCATCAATGGACCACCATGTATATATTGCGCAAATGGAGCTGCTGTCCTTCCAGAAAGAGAGACGTATGAATTCAATGTCACTCTGAAGCAGGCCAGAGCATGTAACCAGTACTGAGCAGTACAATGTGCACCTAGTGCCATTTGTCGTGCAATCTGAAACCAAACATATGCTTTCATACACAGCACAGTGTCAAATGAGCTCATTTTCATCATCGATGCTCAAATGATGGTGAGCTACCACCGGGTGGCGTAGTAGTAGTGACGTCAAAAGCGTGCACGTAAAATAAATGAAGAACTTCATATCAAAATAGAGACATGTCATATGTGTGTGCATTCCTAAGGGACCCGACTGCTTGCACGCTACTCAGTTTAGTTTAAACTAATGCTAACAACAACACGCACACCCATGCTCAGGGAGGACTCGAACCTCCGGCGCTAGGGGCCGCACAGTCTGCGACATGGTGACGTAAACACTGCCGCCACTCCGCGCAAGCCGGAGTGAATCAGACAAACAAGATTTATTAATGAAATATGAGAAGAGAGAAAAAGAACTTCAAAACCACAACAAGGTTCTAAAAAAGTTAATGTATGTGAAAGAATGTCAGAATATGTTAATCACATTCAAGATAGAGTTTTTGAATTAATATGTGTTGGACCATTTCAATTTGTTGGTAAATGAGCAGTAAAATTTGATGGAGATAAATTAAGAATAGTTGATAGGAGATATAAAGGTACAAATTGATTGCCGAATGTTTTATGTAAAAACCACATAGCTATAGAAGATAGAAATACACTATTTACAGGGTCTGATTTATCGTATTATTCAGATATATTCTACCCTTTGGTAAAATTGTATGCTGGTTATAATCCAAATGAAATAAAGATGAATAGAGCAAATAAATCTAAATACATGACAAAAGAAGCTGTTGATGACTTTTTTGGAGCATTGAGACAAAAAAGTTTACATGAATCACTGCAAAGTGAGGAAGAAAATTGGTGAAGATTTAGTAAAAAATACCCAGAAAACCAAAGGAATATGTTTGGATGATGATGTCCATCAATTATTTGATAGATAAGTAATAATTTATGGAGAAGAAGTAGCTGGAAATAAAAATTATCATAGTGAAAAAGTGGGAATAATGGAAACTTTGACTAATAAATTTAGTGATTTTGTCATCAACAATCCAAAAGAAATTCTGTATGAGAATTTTCAATAATCCTCCACATGCACTATGCAAGAGTGAAAAACATGGTTAAGGATTAGTCAATTGGTTTTTAAATAATTTATAAATGCCAAAGTTGCATCTACCATGACATTCATATGCAGACCTTTTAGTAAACTAAAAGAAATATTAGCACTTGGTGATCCAGGAGTAAATAAATTATATGATTAGATGAAGAATGTAATAAACATAATATTTCTTATAGAGGTAATAAAGACTTAGAAAAAAGACATGAAGCAGATAAAGAACTTTAATTACTGGGGAAAGAAGATGTGCAACTGATGCTTCATAAGGAGAAAAAAATAGCTGCAACTGCAGTTAGAGGAATAATATATTGAAAGAGAAAATCAGGTATGGGATTAGGCATAGATGACAATAGTTTGGGAGTGTAGTATATATTTATTCTTATAAATTTTTGATCTATGTAAATGAATAACTAAACGAAAATCAATTAAAATTAAACGGAATAGTGAAGAATTACATAGTATTGAACGATTCCTAACTCATGCACAAAAGCGAAAGAGAGATAAATACTCTGGGGGAAATTTACTTATTACATTAGGTAGTCCTATTACGAAATATCTTATCGAAATCTAAAAAAAAAGGAAGAAGGAAAGAAGGTACATGATTGACATAACATGAAGGTGCATTTTTTCCATTACTATTACCTGCATTACCTTCTCTAGCAACTGTCGGTTCACTTGGTGGTGTTTCTGCACCAGTTGCATTTGCAGTAATAAATAAGAAAAATGCCCATGCAGGATTGGAAAAACAGAAAAGACATAATCAAGCAATGGAGGAAGAGGTGCTTGATTTAGAAGAAAAAATTTTGAAAAAATAATTGAATTCAGTCATAATGCATTAAGTAATTTCGAAAGAGAAAAATTAATTAACATATTAAAAAGGAAATATTCTTGTGGCGTTTTTATAAATGATGAATTACCAAATCATACTAGAGAATAACAATCCGTTACAATTAATTTAGATACGTGTGTTCATGTTGATACTGATTGGCTTTTTTATTATAATAACAGCAATACAAAAATTTTTCTTCATTCATTTGGTGGAAATATACCAATTAAACTAATCAAATATTTGGGGAAAAGTGCTGTGTACTACAATCCTCAGGCAATAAAAAATTATTATAAATTAATTTTTGGCCATTTTTGTCGTTTTTTAAAACTGTTAATAAACAGTTATAAGTTTAAAAATAGTTCGACATTAATAAATTGATATTTTTGGAAATAAGCTCAAAAAGCTTTAGATTTTTAATCATTAGATTCAAAAATTAATAAGCTAATTTCAAAATTGTAAAATAGTCAATCATGAGTAAACTCAAAAATAATTAATGCAGTTAACAATTTCAGAAAGAATTTAATGCCGTACTTAAAGAAGCTAGAGGTATATTGGCTTTAACAGCAGGAGAATTGTGAATGTAAATGATACTACATATACAAAAGATGTAGTGAACAAACTATATTTACAGTATATGTTATCAAATCTTGAAGATTTTCACAGATTTAAAGTGAAGCAATGGAATTTATGATGGTATCAAGGAACATTATAATATAGAAATGGGTAATATGAATAGAAGTCTCTGTCATGTATTAGGTAAAACAGATTCGCTAGAAAGTAATCTTACACTATTAGTTCCTAAAATTAATAATTTAGATGAGAAAATTTAGAGAAAAATTAAGAATTAAATGAATTTTTGTTCAATAATAATGGATAATAATATTCACATTTACTGTTTGATGTGTAAAAAAAGTACTGAAAAAATAATCCACACGAAAAAATAACCAAAAATGGAAGACAAAGTACACTATGTAATACTAAAAAGATTAATTTTGTATTTAGTGGCTTAAATATTTGTAAAGAAATTGTTGAGGATAAACCAATGAGAAATAATTTTAAAAGTAATGTAATTTCTTTTGGAACACATGATTTATGGCATGCTGATTTAGTTGAAATGGACTCTGGAAAATTCAAACAATCTTCAAAAATAAATAAAGGAGATATTTATTTATTAACTGTTATAGCTGTTATTTTCAAAATTTGCTTGGGCTATTCCAGTTGAAGATTAAACAGTTAAGGATGTAGTTGATGCCTATGAAAAATATTTAAAAACTGATCACCAAAAAATTTACAAACACATAATGCTAAAAACCTTATAATAAAGACTAAACAACTGATGAAAAAATTAACATTAATTATTATTTGAGTTTTAGTAAATTAAAAGCATCTTTCGTTGAATGATTTAATGGAGCATTTAAAGAAAAGGTGTGGAAGAGATATAGACTTGAAAGAAATTATAAATAGGTTGACTAGTTTCGAAATTAGGTGATGTATAGAACAGCACAAAACATTCAACAATAAAAATGAAACTAATACAAGTTAATGAAAAAGTTAGAAACCCACAAATATTGTGTCTAATGAAAAAGCGGAATTTAAAAAAGGAGATAAAGGTAGAGCCAGTAATTTAAAAAGAAGTTTTGAAAAATGATATTCTGCCAATAGGTCAACAGAAATCTCTTTTTTTCTAAACCAGTAGTGTATAAATTGAAAGATTTATTGAAAAAGTAAGGGAAAGAGATAAAGTATGTGTAAATGGTCAGGCTAACATATTTCACATAATACTTTGCTTGCTAAAAGTAATATAATTTTTTTTAAATGTTGATCAAAATTTTTCTATATAAATGGCTACACTAAAGTGAAAAAACTTGCATTTTCATTTCTTCTAGCATTATGTTATCCAAATGAAATTGAAGAAGATATAGTCCCTAAATTCATAAATCAATTAACTGTTGAAAATTTTATTTATTTGCAAAGTGTTAGTGCTGAAGAAATTTGTATTTATTACAAATACTTAAAAATTGGACTACCAGTACCAAAAATTACATTAATACAGTCTGATGAAGATTCATTTTTGATTTCATAATTAATTTACATAATCCAGGTTAAATAACAAAATTTGTTTCAGGATGCAAGGGGAACAAAACGACACTCCTTAAATTTTTATATTTAATAGTATGTTCTTCTTGAACATGACCTCTGATTGCCTTTCTTAAGTTTGTAATTTCTTAGAGTTTAGCAACATCTTTTGCTTTATGCAACAGTTTACTATTTTCATCAATAATTAGGTCACTTGCTTACCCCTGAATACCAGTTTATTATTGACACTGTCTATGATTGACTCCATTTATACAGAATAAAAATGTATTGTATAAATAAATATTCTATAGTGTGCACATTCAAAATTTGGACATAAATATTTTTTCTCTTCTCATTTAATTCAACCACAATATCACTGAACTGATCACTTGACTGCCCAAATGGTTTCTCAACGAAATAAGATAGACCATTAAAGTGAATATTGCACATTTCTTTACTTTTATCCATCCTGTGTAGACAAAAATAAATATTAAGCATATGTTCTACTCATTTATAATCTTTACATTCATATTTTCTCATATAAAATATTTTATCGAGTTTAGGTCTTACACTATTATACTTGGATAATTTTCCTGAAAGACGATTTTTGGAGAATACATCACCAACTTTAAAATAATTTTTCTTTGCATATTGTTTAGCTACAGCAATGTAAATAATTTATTCTTTTTTCATGTCTACTATGTCAGTTATTGCATCTTTTAAATGTAAACATTCTTTTTCCTTAGCTAACACTTGTAGTTGTAATTGTTCTTTTAGAACAGACGCTGTATAGTTTACATAGCTAACTTATATCTTCGATTGTTATCTAATAATATTTAATTTCATTGGCAATCTTAGTTCTTAAATTCATTATCAGTTTTTTGAAATTTCTAACACATAATAAAGTTCTAGTTTTTTGAACTACATTATTTGGTATTAATTGATTTGTTTCATTTTGAATATGTTCATATTCTAAAGCTTGAGGACCAACATATTTTTTAATATATTGATCATGGTAATTTTTTAAGGATTTGATGAAATTTTATTTAATTTTATTATGTATTTCACTCCTTCAACCCAGATTGTTACTATAATGGATTGTTACTATAACTTTCAAGAACCATGAGCATTTCACCTGAAATTCCATACTTGGTAAAATATGAAATATCATTTCATATTAAAATGTCTTTTTCATTAAATAAATGAATCTTAATATCTTTAAACCAACTACCAAAATTTAATTGATAATTCTGCTTTTGAATAAATTAAAAAATATTCATCATATGTGTTCCTGAATTGGTAGCCAATGCATTAGTTGTTGCTGGAATTGGCTCCATTTGTACAGAATAATAATGTATTAGATAAAAATTTCTAAACCACTTTCAGTGACTTCCTGAAGTCTGTGTCATTATAGATCATAATTTCTTTTTCATGAAATGTGTATCTTACTGCAAACTCATCAGTGAAGTGAAAAATACACTGTAGAAATGCTATTGAAAGTAAAAAATTAAGAGTGTAAATACTTTATGTATACAATTATCTACACTACAGCAACATGAAAGAGGATTCGTATATAAGGAATAATTTTAATTTAACTGTTGACAATTTGTCTCAGTAAATGGAGGTGTTCAATAAGTGTAAAATTGCTGAAGTGGAAAGTCATCTGATAACTTCCACTCTCTAAAATATACAATATATAAGAATTCATATAAGGAATGTCTTAGTGAATATTGTATCAAACTGTATAAAGGTAAACAAATTAACCTAATCAAGAGTAAATCGAGCAAACGTATAGTTGTGACGACCACGGCGGACAGAGCCATCACACCGACGTCATCTCAGACGCCGTCGCAATCTGTTCCACCGCGCGACCGTGGCGCGGGGCGCGGACGACGGAGGGAGCGCGCCGCGGGCGGAGGGTATTTAAATCGGCCGCCACCGCGACCGAACCCAGTTCCCTCTGAGCAGCCATAGCGTACGGATCTCCGTGCCGGCACGTTCACAGGAGCTCAGTCCGTCAGTTCACCTGATGATGGTGACATGTATGATCGCCGAAATATTGTGCCCGTTGGACACTATAGACCGGCAGCACACCCGTGGATATTTTGATTATTATTGAGCATATCTGGGATGCCATGCAACGTGCTGTTCAGAAGAGATCTCCACCCCCTTGTACTCTTACGGATTAATGGACAGGCCTGCAGGATTCATGGAGTCAGTTCCCCCCAACACTAGTCAAGTCCATGCCACGTCGTGTTGAGGAACTTCTACGTGCTCCCGGGGTTCCTACACGATATAAGGCAGATGTACCTGTGTCTTCGGGTCTTCAGGTACACTATGTGATCAAAAGTATCCACACACCCGGCTGAAAATGACTTACAAGTTCGTGGCATCCTCCGTCGGTATGCTGGAAAGGAATATGGTATTGGCCCACTCTTAGCGTTGATGGCAGCTTTCACTAACGCAGGCATACGTTCAGTCATATGCTGGTAGGTTTCTTAGGGGAATGGCAGCCCATTCTTCACCGAGAGCTGCACTGAGAAGAGGTATAGATGTCGGTCGGTCAGGCCTGGCACGGAGCCGGCTTTCCAAAACATCCCAAAGGTGTTCTTTATGATTCAGGTCAGAACTCTGCTCATGCCTGTCCATTATGGGGATGTTACTGTCGTACAATCACTCTGCCACAGGCCGTGAGTTATGAACAGCTGCCCGATCGTCTTGAAAGGTGCAATCGCCATCCGCCAATTGCTCTTCAACAGCGGGAAGGAAGAAGGCGCTTAAAACATCAATGTAAGCCTGTTTTGCGACAGTGCCACGCAAAATAACAAAGGGTGCTAACCCTTCCATGAGAAACACGACCACAGCATAACACTACCGCCTCCGAATTTTGCTGTTGGCACACTACACACGCTGGCAGACGACGTACACCGGGCATTCGCATACCCACACCCTGCCATCGGTTCGCCACATTGTGTACCGTGATTCGTCACTCCACAAAATGTTTTTACACTGTTCAATCGCCCAATATTTACGCTCCTTACGCCAAGCGAGGCGTCGTTTGGCATTTACCGGCGTGAAGTTTTCTCACCTCCCCCCTGGGTGTAATAGTTCTTGCAGTCGATCCTGATGCAGTTTGGAATATCTGCGTGATTGTCTGGATAGATGTCTGCCTTTTACACATTACGACCCTCTTCAACTGTCGGCGGTCTCTGTTTTGGGGGTGTCGGGATGGTGTTTATCACCTAGTGTACGTGTACGTCCCGCAATAGGTTCTATGTTTATCCACCTCCACACACGCTGCGAATGTAATGGCACTTATTGTATAAACTGCTGTGTTGCACACTTTTACTTACAACTTACGAACTTGTTTGATTCTGATGTATTTTACGTGGAATGTATTTTCTGAAATAAACCTTCCAGCTACTGCACAGAGTGGGGAAACATTCCAGTTCACTCAAGTTATCGCACGCTCCTGCGATGTCGGCCATTTTCGTCAGAGATCTACACAAGGCTAATTGTTCGATTTATGGCGCCTGCGGCTTACGTACCTTTCTGAATCTGTATTAACTATCGTGTTTCCACGAGTCTTGTATTTTTCATTAAACTGTTCATATTACAAAGGGCCGAGCGGAGACATCTCTGCGTGAAATAAGACACATGATGGGAACCTATGAAGCATCATCGACGGTAGTTAAACATTAGTGGAGTTCAATCTTTCGTTCTAAATATTTGGCTGTTGCTCATTCAGTAGCTTGCTGAATTCTATCTGACGACCGTCGAGTCATCTCAGCTGTAACACACCCAGAAGTTGGCAGCGAGCCTGGCGCCGCGGCAGATTGACGGTGAGCAGGTGCGGCTGTTGCCTAGCGCGATATGCTATGGTGTACTCGGTCCATCTCCTACGATGACCCTTGACGCCCTGCGATGTACCTGGTGTCAGTAGTCGTGTGGTTGGTCGATCTCCTGCTGCCCCTAAGGGGGGAACGTGGACCCCAACAGACCATGTTACTGGCTTCCCTGTTGAAGGTCAGTACTGGAACTAACCTATGTTGTCGGAGTGGAGCAGGTGGTAGGCGGCGAGCAGCATGAAATTCATCAGGTGAATTCCATCATCTGGTTTACATCTTCGATTAGTTCATTCTGCTGGAGCATATAGGCCATAGATTCACTACAGTATCGTAATCATAGGTTCGAGAGCTATTAAATGTCATGATCATGATGAGAGCTGGAGAGATTAAAGGAAGCTGGCGTGAGGTTATGACACAAGGCTTGGTTCGTAATGATTGTGTGTGTCCTCCTTATTCTGCTACATTCACTTAAGGAGAAGGTAACAGACTTGTCAGTTCCTTGCTATGTGCACTTGTGAAAGAGATGGAGTTCGTTGCTACATGTCTTTTGAGCTAACGAATATGCTTGTCTCGCTTCCTTTTATTTCCTGTCGCAGTCTCCTTTCTGCCGAAAGGGTATCATAGTTCGACATGGTGCTGTAATGTGTCGACGACCTGACCCACATCGACATACTGGTTCCCTTCCTGTTTCTGCCTCTGTCTCTGGCAATGACTTGATTTTGCCTGTGGAAATGTGATTGAGTTTTAATAAAATTTTCTAATTTCTACCCCTTTGCTATTTATAGACCGACCAGACTTTAGCGTAGTACAGTCTGTATGTTGCCCGTTTTAAGGATAATAACATCAATTTTCTTCATGACCTCTGTTTTCTTCCCTGCAGCAAACAATCGATGAATCAGGAATCAGCATGGGTTTCGAAAAAGACGATCGTGTGAAACTCAGCTGGCGCTAATCGTCCACGAGACTCAGAGGGCCATAGACACGGGTTCCCATGTAGATGCCGTATTTCTAGACTTCCGCAAGGCGTTCGATACAGTTCCCCACAGTCGTGTTTAATGGACAAGGTAAGAGCATATGGACTATCAGACCAATTCTGTGATTGGATTGAAGAGTTCCTAGATAACAAAACGCAGAATGTCATTCTCCATGGAGAGAAGTCTTCCGAAGTAAGTGTGATTTCAGGTGTGCCGCAGGGGAGTGTCGTAGGACCGTTGCTATTCACAATATACATAAATGACCTTGTGAATAACATCGGAAGTTCACTGAGGTTTTTTGCGGATGATGCTGTAGTATATCGAGAGGTTGTAACAATGGAAAATTGTACTGAAATGCAGGAGGATCTGCAACGAATTCACGCATGGTGTAGGGAATGGCAATTGAATCTCAATGTAGACAAGTGTAATGTGATGCGAATACATAGGAAGAAAGATCCTTTATCATTTAGCTACAATATAGCAGGTCAGCAACTGGAAGCAGTTAATTCCATATATTATCTGGGAATAGGCATTAGGAGTGATTTAAAATGGAATGATCATATAAAGTTGATCGTCGGTAATGCAGATGCCAGACTGAGATTCATTGGAAGAATCCTAAGGAAATACAATCCGAAAACAAAGGAAGTAGGTTACAGTACACTTGTCCGTCCAGTGCTTGAATATTGTTCACCAGTGTGGGATCCGTACCAGATGGGGTTGATAGGAGAGATAGAGAATATCGCTTCGTTACAGGATCATTTAGTAATCACGAAAGCGTTACGGAGATGATAGATAAACTCCAGTGGAAGACTCTGCAGGAGAGACGCTCAGTAGCTCGGTACGGGCTTTTGTTGAAGTTTCGAGAACATACCTTAACCGAGGAGTCAAGCAGTATATTGCTCCCTCCTATGTATATCTCGCGAAGAGACCATGAGGATAAAATCAGAGAGATTAGAGCCCACACAGAGTCATACCGACAATCTTTCTTTCCACGAACGATATGAGATTGGAATAGAAGGGAGAACCGATAGAGGTACTCAGAATACCCTCCGCCAGACACCGTCAGCTGGCTTGCGGAGTATGGGTGTAGACGTAGATGTAGACCAGACTTTCCAAAAATGGCGTTATCTTGCAACGCTTGAAACATCTCGACCAATATACGGTACCAATAACCATCGTACTTTTTTCTTTTTTCTTTTTTTTGTTAATTCTTTCCTACTGTCTGATAGCTACTCTGCTAATATTTGCCCGGTGAACTTACGTTCTACAACTAAGGAATACACCGTATACCACTTCTGAAACATTGTCACTTTTCTACCGAGAGTACAACCACTTGAGCGGCGGTAAGACCCCGCAGAAGAGGCAATCCCCGCAAGACGACAAGCACCGTTATCGCTTAACTCGCTCGGAGAGCTGGAGGACAATTTTAAACAAGGGCTGCAGTAAAGCGCGACAGGATGACGTTTACGAGGGTGGCGTTAGCGCAGGTCGCGCCGCACCACGCCGCCCTGCCCGCCGGGGATTCCCCGGGCAGCAACAAGCCGCGGATAAGCCGGCCATAACCCTTCCGGCCCACCGCAGCCGGCTACTGGTTGCCGGCTGCTGGCCTCAACAATGCGTCCCTCCTTCCGGGGCGGTTGCTCCTCTTCATCCCACACCACACCACCCCCACCATTCCGTCCTCGCAGGTGAATTCCATTTGCCGCGGAATAGGAACATATCTCTTTTACGATACATAAAGCAAAACGGAATGACACCGCCGCGGGCATTACGCCGTTATGGAGCTCCTTAATGGCGACATCTGCCGGCCCGTACCGCGCTTTTCCTTTTCTCCAAGACTGCGTACGTGGCAGCAGCCGAAACTGCCCGTACCGGGCTGTAACTGCCCTAGGGGCAGGCATGTCGCCGCAGTTACGGAGAGCCGCAACGTGGCCAACACTTCGTACAGGAGCAAGTATCTCGGCGGAATAATTTCTGTTGTGTTTGAGTTACAAGCGGCCGTAGCACCAGCAGCAGCTCAGAATATTTTGAGCGCATGTGCTAGGGGAGAGTTCGGGATGATAACCATATCAATAAATAAATAAATAAGTAAATAATAACCGTCAATGGAGATCTCGAACAAACGCTGATAAGCTCCGAGGAGCTGATATAGCAAGATCAACAAACAGTAGGGTAACTGACTGAGTTGGACACCTTCTTATCAGGAAAGCTGTAAGAACGAAATCAACCCTTATTCCTTTAAACCCTTATTCCTTTAATCAATTTTCCACCTAAACTGTCTCGTCATATTGTTGGATTTATTAACTCTAGTGCTGACAATTAGTCTCGTCTTCTGCCAGTACTTTTCCACAGATTTTTCAAAATTATAATTAAAGCGGTGGATAGACGAAGTGGAAAGGATTTTATGATATGGCGAAGAACCGCACTTGAAGAAGCAGAATGGAGCAATATTGCTGAAGAGGCTAAGACTCAGACAGGGTTATTTTATCCTTAGTAGAAATAACAAGAACACCGCTCATTTGATGTACAGATATGACCAGGAGAAAAGAAGATGAGGGCTTGTCGTCCTGTCGGCGGAAAATTTGTTAGAGACGAAGCTCAAGCTCGGATTCAGGAGCAATCAGAAGAAAAACGGCTATGTCCTTTCCCAAAGGAACCATTTGCTTTAAGAGATTTCGGAAATCAAGGACGACTAATTCAGCCACCTTTCTCCTGAATGCGAATCCAGAGACTAACCGCTGCGCCAACTCGTTCGTTTAGTGTGACCTTAGGCCATTATGCAAGAGTGATATTTGATGTACGCAAAGCCAGGTTGTTCCTTTCCAATACAAATAAGCCTACGTTTTTCGCTTACAACATCACTTGTAAGGGTACCATAGCTATTGGTTAAAATTTTTGTCTTTAGCAGGCCGAACTCATTCGTAACGGTCACAATGCGAAGTTTTGGATTGGAAGGCATGCGCGTTTTCACTTAGTTAGTAATCCTTGAACTCTAATTTTTAAGCCCAAATTTATGTGGAATATCTAATGAATATGAAATGTGAAGTTACTGTCGGTAGTACTAAGCAGGAGAAACATAATCATGTGAAGAATATTAACTGCAGGTAGTTATTAAGGCAGTCATGATCGGGTTTAGGATGGAAAGCAGTAATCGACCTATATGACGTTTTACCTAAATTTTAATGATTTTCATGGGGAATGTTCCAGAATGACACTAACCTGATTGAACGTAATATTGTGAAAGACGTAACGAAAGCAAATGCGAGAAGATGCTGTTAGGGTTCAAATTCTTTCCTAATAAACAATGATTGTAGCCACAAGTGTCGTTCGTTGGAATTACTGGACATAAACAATATAAATTATATTATCTGTTAAACTGAAAGGAAAAATAAATAAGTTACATTTAAATCGAACAAGAACATGGGATGGGTACTAGACATATAGCTCTTAACCTGCCTGTAGTTTCTCTCTGTCTCTCTCCCTCCCCTCTCTCTCACTCATACGCACGCACGCACACGCACACACACACACACACACACACACACACACACACACACACACAAACAACACCAACAACAACACCCAGTAATTTCCGATTGCGTATAGTTAAATTTGTGACCGCTAATGACCAAGGAGTATAGGATGCAGTGGACATGGAAGCTTAAACGCTATAGTCTTGCTGTCTATATGAGCACGATACTCTCCATGGGTGAAATACAGTAAAATGTTGGGCACTACTTCTGGAAATTAAGGACTAATTTGGTATGTTCCATGGTACAGAAAAGGAACGAATTTAAATAAAAAATGATGAAGTTGAACTTTTCCTCTATTTTGTGGAATAGTCCAGAAACTGAAGAACCAGGTTGTAATAAATAAATAATAGTGGAGTAAGACTCTCTTCTAGTGCTTTTCTACCAAAGTAAAAGATGATTCCAAAACTTCGTATTAATGTGTCACTAAAAAGTAAGACAGTCTCGTTTCATGAAAGACTTTGAGAAGCTATGATTGACAAACTTCAGTGCTATTGTCATCTCACATTTAAAATCTCGTTACATTAACAGTGTTGCACAATGAAGAACTAGAAGCAGATTAATCTAACAATGTAATAAATACTGTGCAGCATAGCTGTGACCTAAGTTTTTGATTGTATTGTACTCGCAGTGACGTTCAGGCATATTTCATGGAACCCTTACTCTTTTGAACAATTTTCCACCTATACTGTCCCGTCGTATTGTTGGATTTATTAACTCTAGTGCTTACAATTAGTCTCGTCTTCTGCCAATCTTTTCCATAGATTTTTCGTCGTGATCACTACTTCCAGCACCTAATTACTTAGTAATTAACACGTGTATTTAAAAATGTTGAATTCTTGGTGCTCTACAGGTTTTCGATACTCATTAAATGCACATCTTTTATACACCGTGAGCTGAAATGTTTGTTAGCCAAAATGGTATTCGGGGGTGAAGCGCATTGTCAGTGGAATCTGATACAGAGGGACAAACAGTTATATGTATAATAATTTCTACAACATGACAACTGTATTTACAATAACTGAAACATAAGTCTACTTACATTACTTATTACTATAGCAATGACATGTGCGTCTGTTATAAATTCTTTATAATGTTCGGCTTAAAGTGCATCTACAAAGTAAACATCTATGCAGATACCAAGCAACAAATTACAATAATGTCTATATCAATACGACAGGATATGAAATCCGTCCTATCTTATAATAGAGGTTGGCGTGTGTGCTACTGCTGCTACTGTTGCCAAGCAGGGATAGTCCTTGATCATGTCTGACATAACTGTCGTATGGTGTAAACATGAACATGATAGGTCTAAGAGTGTCGTTTTACTTTTCTTTTGTTATTTCTAACCTCATATTTATATACTTTGCTGACACAGATTCATGAATGTAAAATACCATGTTCTGACAATTGTTGTATAAGGGTAGAATAAACAAACGGCGTAAAGTTGCACATAATACACCATATTATGTCAAATTAGAAATTTTACATGCACGATACGAAGAGACTCCAAACAGAACTTATTGTGTTGAAGCACTACTGAAATTTTGTACTTGCCTCTTATTCTGTAAACCTGACTGCTCATTAAGTACATTGTTCAGATGTTTCGTCACATGGGCGTATATTTAAACTTCTTTTAGAATGTTAAATAATCTAACTTTGCCTGCTTTATGAAGAATGGTGGTGTTTTTGTTTATGTCATTAGACGAATTCTTATAGTTTCTTACCATGAAGCAAATGTGAAAAAATTTAATGTTGGACAAACAAGGAGAAATTTCAGAACGAAATTTAGATAACATGTTAATGTTAGTGTAGGCGATCCTTCAGCATTCAGTGCTCATTTAAGAGAATACAAGCGTTCTCCTAATATTAATAAAAACTTCTTTATAGAAGGCAGATGATCTAATATTCAAAACCAAATTTAAACATATGCTCATATGACGAAACGTCCGACCAACATACTTATTCGGACAACATAGTTACAAAATAAGACTTACATATAAAATTTCAACAGTGTTTTAAACTAATAAGTTGTGTTTGGAGTTTCTCCATATCATGCATGTAAAATTCTCTAATTCCACATAATATGATAGATTATTTTGAAGATTTATGCCCTTGGTATATTCTACGTCTGTATGTCAGTTTTCCAAACATGGTATTTTACATATATGATTGCATGTTAGAGATGCATACAAACACGATGCTAGACGACAAAAGCTGCTCCGTGTGGCCGAAGGGATTGAGGCGGCATGTCACGGATTGTGCGGCCCCTCCCACCGGAGGTTCGAGTCCTCCCTCGGGCAAGGGTGTGCGCGTATTGTTCTTAGCATAAGTTAGTTTCAAGTCGTGTGTAAGTCTGGGGACCGATGACCTCAGCAGTTTGGTCCCTTAGGAATTGACACACATTTGAACATAGACAACAAATGCAGGTAAAATAACACTCCTAGACCTGTCATATTATCAAAAAATGTCACTGCCTAAGATCTGACAGCAGTAATATGTATGACAATTTGTGTGTTATGAAATATAACAGATTTCATATGCTATCGTATAACAAAGATATGGTTGTAATTGGGGACTAGATATCCTCATGCTTGTTTGCTCTCTAGATGCAGTTCAAGCTGAACATCACACAGAATTTATACCTGACACACATCTCGTGGCTATAGAGGTACATAATGTAAGTAGACGTACGTTTCAGCTATTATATACACAGCTGTCATGTTGTAGAAAGTAATGAACATAAAATAATTTCTTCCTTTGTGTCCGATACCACTGAAAATGGGTTTTGCACCCGAATACTGGTTTTGTTGATAAACATTTCAAGTGCAGCTAATGGTTTTTACAAGACGTCCTTTCATTAATCTGCATTTAATTTAGGTCAACCTCGTGTGGCAACCGGTTTCGGTGTTCGTAGCTTCTTTATCTCCCGTTTGGTCACCGACCATTTCTGTTTTCCGTCTAAGTGGTGCTCATTAAGTTTTAAACATCAAGCTGAGAAAGATCTAGACGCGATTATGATAGCTGCTGACGATGTCCGCCACACACTATATATTCACCTTTCAATGCGACGAGTTTTTCGCTAAAATGGATGAGTGATCGTGTATCTTGGTTGCAGAAATCTGCACTTTGGCTGTTCAAGAAACGCCCCTTCTCAGCAGTCACCTGGTTGTTATTCCGGAAATCCCTGCCACAAACTGGTTTCTTCAAAGAAAGAGGAAGTAGTCACCATCTGCCGCAACACGATAATACGGGGTTGAGACAACATTTGATAGGCTATGAAGGCAGCGTGTGGGATGGTGCAGAATCAGCTGGTGCGTTTTCGCAGAGCCCAAATAAGCCCTACAGAGCTTCCCACAGTGATTCGTCTTGACAACGGTAACCTCATAAGGAGATTTCAATAGTTCGATCCTGTGGCGGTTGGTCTCTTTGCAGCATAATCTTTTAGTAGCACTCCTAGATAGTCCCTCCCCTCCCCCCCCCCCCCACACCCAAATAAAGCGTCACCTTAACTGATAATCGTTGGCTCTTCGCCTTTTACGGCGGTGGTGAACCCTTGTCTTTTCATTGTTCGCTTGTCTCAGCACCAGACCGAAAGACCAAAGAAGTCATCTGCGTTGGCCTGACACAGCTGCAGCATTTCCCACAAATGTTAACAGGCACTGGCGACGAACTTTGTCAAGTTCAACATGCCGTGCATCATGTTGATAACTTATTGTCGCTTGTTCCATTGTAACCTCGATCCTGATACGTAAGGGTCTCCTCTTCCATTCCTGGTTGTTCACAGATAGATGGTCTGCTACTCAGTTCTTAATCACTGAGACTAATTCGATCACACATAGAAACATGTGTGTCAGCTCTCAACTGCGTCGTATGATGATGCATTGACACCCTCCACTTCCACCAGTTCAGCGTTTCGCCCCTTCATATGCAGAAGTCGAAATACTAAATGATACTGCAAACTACTTATACGCTGTGCCTTTTAGTATTGGCTCCTGTCGGCGTGATACACTCCTGTAACTCGGATTATAATGTGAAACCGATCTGCAGACAAACAAAAGAAAACAACAAAATCCTAGCTTTATTCTTTTCGAGTTGATAAAAAAAATTTTATGACCAGCCATCGTATAGTGCCAAGCTCCGCACATGAAGCATAAAAATTATTCCAAGCACAAAGTAAACATTTTGTACCACATCAACCTTCAGCTGGCATGGTTTGGTGGTAACCATCCACGAGCATCGGCCATTAGTTGGCTGCTCTTGGATAAATCTCGCGTGATCGGCTTGCCTCTTCCACTTCAGGAACATCTTTGTTCGGTTTACTGACTCTGACTCCATTTCTCACTATTGCCGTATGCAACCTAGCGTTGCTACTTCTCTGTATAAATAGTATTATTCTAAGAAAACCTCATGGAACTTCTAGGTCATTTACATATATTGTGAAGAGTAATGACGCTATAACACAAAATTACGTTTACATCTGAAGATCTCTCGCTTGAGAATGACGTTCTTTGTTCTGTTTGCTAGAAACTCTTCAGTCCAATCACACAGTTGGTATGATGGTCTGCTCGTATTTTGTTCATTAGGCGGCAGAGAGGAACTGTACCAAACGCCTTCTGTAGGTCAAGGAACGATCATTGTCTTCTGAACCCATATTGATTCCTACAGAGAAGATTTACCGTCTCTAGAAATGACATAAAACATATTCAAAATTTTACAACAGACCGACGTCAGAGATATTGACCTATACTTGTGTGTGTCCGTTCCACGACCTCTTTTGGAAACGGGAATGAGCTATACCTTTTTCCAATCATTAGGAAAACCTCGCTTCTCCAGGGACCTGCAGTATACGGCTGCAAAAGGTGGCAACTTCTTTGGCATACTCTGCTTAGATTCGAATTGGTTTCGCATCAGTTCCAGAAGCCTTTCCTCTTTTGAGCGATTTCAGTTGCTTTTCTATCCCTTAATAACTTATTTTGATATCCGCAATTTTGTTGTTTGTGCAACGATTTAACGGAGAAACTACAGTAGTGCGATCATTCCCTGTGAAACAGTTTTGTAAAAAGATGTTCAGTACTTCGTCCATTTATGTGTCATCCTCCGTTTCATGTAACCCCTCTCTCCCCCTGCTCCATTTCTCATTCCTTCAAATCGAATCAGAATTATCAGAATTTAACAAACTGCGCATGAACACATAGCTCCTCTTTGTAAAAGCCAAGGTTTCGATTGTTTATGCAACTAAAAAAATGAAGATTAAAATTATTGACAAACTGTGACGACAGAAGGCTTGTACATGCTTCTAATAGGCTGCTACTTATTTATAGTGTGCCGAAGATGACCAGTGATGATTGTAAACGATCAGTTGTAAAAATATTGAACTAATTGTGCATCGAAACTACTGTATACTATTAGACACAAAAATGTAATTGTCACAAAGTTAAATACAACATTTAAGTTGCGGCTGTTGCTGGTGAGGTTCTACATGCTTCTGGCTTATGGAACTTACTGCCGTTATTGTCTGTTGCACTCACTTGGGATGAGTAATTTCGTTCCCATGTTGCTATCACACCCAATAAATTCTTTCATTTTTCTGTTTTCTGATTGATACCGTAACTTTTATTTTGTGAACGGTTTTGAGTCTTCTGTACATGTGGGCCGGCGTATCCGCTCAACCCACCGGTGTCCATGCCCACACTGTACACATACGCCCTCCCTCACGTGGTAGCATGTCAGTTCGATTTGTAGAAATCCTAATTTAAGATCTTATTCCTCAGTGAAACTTATTTTCTACTTGACTACGAAGTCTTTCGCGACGGAGTCCTTGCATAAAAAGTTCTCGGTTTACTTGCCGCGTCAAATTTGGATAACATCGCAAGCTTTCGATGACTACCTCCGTCACCATCGCCAGGAGTAAAACTAACAGTCAGTTTTACCCCTGACGAAGATGACGGAGGTAGTCATCGAAAGCTTGGGATGTTATAGAAAATTTGACGCGGCATGTAAACCGAGAACTTTCTATTTTCTACTTGTTCAATGTTTGTTTTATGTTTGAAATTAATACTTGGCAAATATGTCAGGATACATATTACTATCTTTTCCCGATATTATGGTGTCAATTGAATGTCCTTAATGTGTCATTGTGGGTCCTGCGAAATATATTTCTTGAATTCAGTAAAATTCAAAGAAATCTTGTTTCAGCGTAACTGCTTTGTTCGGGGTTTCTTTACTTTTCTTTCACTTCGTTTTTAGTATGCTAACAGCCTTCAGCAGGCAATGCTGCGCTCTTCTGGTCTACCGTTTCAATTTCTTAAAATATTTAACGTTTTTTGAAGAGTTGCTTTTTTTTTAAATATTACCTGACTTTCATCAGTGGAAGTCAACATGTCAGATGATAAAGCTGGCATCAACAAGGAGCAGCATAATCATCAGTCTCTTCAGATCGCCTCTTATAAAATGTTCGAATTGTAGCCTCCTATAAGTACTCAGGGAAATTATTGTATTTGCGTATCTAAAAAATGCTCATAGATTTTACGAATTCTACAAACAGCACACTCGTAAATGGTACGGAAGATTCCTATAGGGAAGATTCCATTTGCACTTAAGATTCCTAGTTGCACGGGCTTCGTGTATTTCACATTTTGAGCAGACTGTTTTTATTGCTCGTTATGAGGAACTACACTATGTGCAGTGAGTGGTAGGCACTGGACGGAGAAGCAGCGGACATTGCCACAGAAGCAGTGAGAGGCGCGGAACTCGAGAAAGGCAGGGAAGGCGAACCCACAGCGAGGCGTCCTGACAGAACGGCGAGGAATAAAACGGGCAGAGACCCTGGCGGGCCCCGGCGGCAGCGGCGCGTCGTAACGGCCCGCCATCTGCAGCACGTCAGCGCTTTACTGTGCTGCCGGGGTCATCACACGAAAACAACGCGCGGCAGGGCGCGCCCTATACGTCAGGTCTCGTTCAGCTCGAGGAACGACGGAGGACGACAGAGAGCTGTGTAGAATCGTTGCCACCACGGTACGTACTTCTGAACTGTATGAAATTAAGTAAAGAATTCTGTTTGCATGACCGACTCGTGCAAGATACTAAGCGTTTTCGTCACATCTTCAGGTGTTCTGCATCTACGGATATACGCTTGCGCGTTTTTTGTTACGCCGATCTGCATCTCAGAGCGCCTACACCCAATGCCCGCATTTATTTGGTGAATATCTGATACTGCGAGACTGATGTAAATAGTTTTGTGATACCTGATGATGAAGTGTTGATCGAAACTGGGTGTCAAGAAAGGTTTATTCCATCAGCAGCTCTTGGTAGTTCTGAAATACGATTTTTTTCCCCAGACCTTTCGTTTTGTTTTCGTCCTTGATCCCGTTACATATAAGGTCAGGAAAAATTTTTAAGTGGAGCACTGAATGTAACATCTTTCAGATCACAGCCAAAAGTCACACGGATTGAGGTTAAGTGTACGGTCAGGCTGCCCAGAAATGGCGGCTGATGATTATAGCTTTCCCGAAACACCTCTGCAACAGCCACTTCACTGGCTGGGCAATGTACGCGGGAGAGCCATCTCGCATAAAAATGATCCTACCCGAATGTCCACGCTATTGAACGTAACGTTGGTGTGCAAAAGACTCTCACAGCTTTAGCCAGTGACGATACAGGTAGCAGGACCTGCAGGTCTCATCCAGAAAAAACACGCGCCCACGACAAACGATACCGTCAACCCGCACCAAAGAGTCAGCTTTGCAAAATGAAGTAGTACCAGTTAATGTGTGTGCGGATTTTCCGTTGCCCATATTCTGCAGTTCTGGGTGTAGACATTTCTTTGGACGTGGAAATGGGCTTCGTATGTCCACAGAATCTTTCGTGACACTTCATTATCCGCTTTCATGCGAGTAAGAAATTTCAGAGCGAACGTTTGTGTCGCTGGCAGGTCAGCAGGAAGCAGCTCCTGATGTTGGGTGATTTTGTAAGTATAGCAATGCAGGACGTTTCGTATGATATTATGAACTGTCCTCGCCGGCATGTCCAACGAAATTCCCCATGCACTGCATATCTGCACAACATCGCTTGACATCTCCTGCAGTGCTGTGGCCACATCTTCGATAGACTCTGATCAACTGCCTTCCTCTCTCTGCCACGTTTCACTTCAACAGATCATTTTTTTTTAATTTTGTTATAATTCTCTCCATACCCGTAGCACATATCGGACCAATGCCTTGTTTCACACCATTGGGTGTCCGAATCTTCTGCAGGGCTATTGGCGCAGTCACAGTTCTTGTAAAAGAGCTTTACTAACAGCGCGCGATTCTTCATGGAAACAATCATGTTGGGCGTCTTAAAGGCAAACTGAGGAACAGCCATGCGCCGCGCATCTGTTGATGAGCACATTCTGACGCCTAGACCGCAACCCAGCTGGCCAATTTTCGTTAAATTCTTTTTTATTCCATGATGTTTGCCGCTGCGTCAATAACATGTTGACCAAATTTGACGACATTCTGAGTAGTGATTCTTCTTCTACAGCGTTTTGAAATAGAAGCTTTAATTACGGGCACCCTTTATATGTAATGTGTTATCTTAAATAGGAAATGTTACGTTCTGTTACATTTACATCATCTTACTATCCTTTGTCTTATCATATATGTCCATCAACGCTCCCAACATTTTCTTAGGGTGTTTGATATTTCGGATATGTAAAATATGGTGACCTCCCTGAGGAGATGAACAGACATTGCTTCGTCACTTCTAGAGAAAATTTTAGGCTCGTAATCGGATCAAGTTCAGTGAAGAGCATTTGGGAGCGGTAAATGGACAATTTAGGAACCTTGCAAAATCGCACTTTCGGAATGTAATCTCGAGAATTGTGGAAATCTCGGTGGCTTAAACAAGGCAATGTTTAGAAAATAAAATAAAATAACTCTACCATGTCGGGAAGGAGCTTGTTAATGATGCGACCTTCAAGCAGGGAGGCTGCATTTGTAAATGCATAATAGACGTTTGGGCGGCTATTACGAAAATGGAATATTACCAGGGCAACTTCAGTCCTATGATCTGGGTAAAAACTAGTCACACAGAATTTGTTCTTAAAAAGCAGGAACAAAGAGCTCGAATTAAAAATTTTTTTAAGTCTGTGATGTTGTTTTTCACCCCTATTGTTCAATCTATGCATCGAAGAAGCAATGGCGGAAATCAGAGAAAGGTTCGAGAGAGGAATTCAGATTCAAGGTCAAAGAGGTCAGTAAGATTCGCTTATGACAGTGCTAGCCTTAGTAAAAGTATAGAAGAACAGCAGGATCTGATGAGCGGAATAAAGAGTTTCAAGAGCACAAAACACGCACTAATATTAAATCAAAGAAAGACGAAAGTAATAAGTAGCAGAAATGAGAACAACGAGAAACCAAACAACAAAATTGGTGACCATAAATTAGATCAAGTTAAGAAATTCTGTTAGCTACGCAGCAAAATAAGCAAGCAGAACATATAAAACGCAGGCTGGCCGAGCGGTTCTAGGCGCTTCAGTCTGGAACCGCGCGACCGCTACGGTCGCAGGTTCGAATCCTGCCTCGGGCATGGATGTGTGTGATGTCCTTAGGTTAGTTAGGTTTAAGTAGTTCTAAGTCTAGGGGACTGATGACCTCTGATGTTAAGTTCCACAGTGCTCAGAGCCATTTGAATCATTTGAACATAAAAAACAGACTAGCAGTGGCAAAGAGGGCATTCCTGTCTAAGGGAATGCTGCTATTACCAGACATAGGCGTTTATTCGGTGAACAAATTTATGAGACTGTACAGTAGAAGCACAGTACTATATTCTAGTGAAACATGGACTGTGGGAAAACCGGAGCAGAAAAGAATAGAAGCATTTGAGATGTGGTGCAACAGAAGGATGTTAAAAGTTAGGTAAGGGATGAGGAAATTTTTTGCAGAATCAGTGAGGAAAGGAATAAATTGAAAACACTGACAAGAAGAAGGGACAGGATGGTAAGACAGCTCTTAAGACACCAAGAAACAACTTCCACGGTACTATAAGGAGCTGTAGAGTCTAAAAATTCTAGAGAAAGACAGAGATGGAATACATCCAGAAAATAATTGAGGAAGTAGGTTGCAAGTGCTTCTCTGAGATGAAGAGTTTGGCGCAGAAGAATTCATGGCGGACCGCATGTAGCGCTCGTATTCCCGGAGGCGTTTTGCTACTGGCCTGCCTGTTACCTGATGTAGACTTCTCCTCAATCGCCATCTAGCATACGCCCACAGAGTTTGGAGCATCTATTGTATTTTCATTGGAAAATTAAGATATCGTTGATGTAAGGGTGCTGTGGAAGATATAAACTCAAACTGATATGTAGAGTCACAGCTACCATTAAAAGGATGGAAGTCAGGCAGGACATAGATAAAAATAACCTGGCAGTACCCTTACCTTATGAGAAGAGAGTCAAGCCCGTTTACTGTATGGAACAAACTGAGTCGCCCTGAGTCTTATTGGGCAAATGAGCAACGCCGTCGACGTTCACGTTTTAGCCATCTGAGATCATTCACCGTCATCTATGGGAATTTGCTGAACAGACATTGATATAGATGGTTCCCCACAGCTTCACTCTCCCACAGAGTTCATAATGCGTCTCTTTGCTACGTCACCAAGGCGAATGGGGTGTTCACGCTCCTGGATAGATGCACAGGTGTCAAGTTGAATTATTTATATGTGGACGGCTGAGATTAACATGTAGCGGGGGAGTAATTGCAGTGATGAGGAAGGGGAATCTGAAAGAGGAAGACTGCCGTCAGCGTGGAAGCTGGCGAATCCGAAAGCAGGTCAACTGCTGAAGACCGGATAAGCCCTCAAAATAAAAAGTAAGTATGTTCCATAAATTCGTCTGTAGTAGCACAAAAGTAAAGTACAGAATGGGTAACGTAGAGTTCTGTGATAAGTATCCAAATTTGGGCAGTCATATTTAAATTCCCAAAAACGTTCTGTACTCTTCAAAGTATAGCAAGGCAAATTTCTCCCGAGCGTCCAGCAGTGGAATTCCTTTGCGTTGTCTGCCCGCATGAAACTAAGTGATTTAATTTTTCCCCCAATTTTCATAAGGAAAGCATAACAACAAAATTTCAGGAAATATATCATTAATTTCTGTCTACAAAGGGCACTGATGTACATGAAATTGTGAAAACGATATTTACTGACATAGTTGCGTAATCTGAGATGCACATGGAACTGCAGTTTTCATTATAAATACTGTTACCGTACCACTGACGGTGGTTCATTTCCGCTACCTGCAGATAAGAGACCGCAGCGGTGCCACGCTTTTCTCGTCAGATGCTCAGAATTATTTATGCCACTTTCTTTGGAAGACAGAAACAGAGAATGAGGTTACTTTGTTCTTCGCGGCGTCGCGTGGATAATTTCCTTTACATCCGTGACACCTGTTAGGTTGTAAGGAGTGGGCAGAATTTTTTAAAATATCAGAGCTGCTTCCGTAATGTCATAAATGAAAGTCGGGTCTTGTCTCCCATTCTTCTGAGAGAGGGCGCCCTTTGTGGTCTGCCATCTTTGTTAATAAACCTAAGTGGCGCTGCTCCCTCACAAATTAGTAATCAGAACAATGGCAGAGCTGCGCGGCTGGGGTTCTTCTTTGTCTGCGCGAAGCGGTAGTCCTACGTTCCACTCCGGATGCGAATGTTGAAGCTATGGCAATACAAAATGTTTGCATTCTTATTTAGTTGTCTTCCTCCTGAGAAAAAGGTTACTAGATATAGTTACTCTTATTGCTGCTACTATGGAGAATGGTCCCTGCTTGGAGATACTCTCTAAGGTCTATATTCTTGGGACAGCAACTATGTGAACTCAGTGTGACGTCGTATCATAGATCTGAGGCCATGTGTGTTTTAGCACTGTATATGAACGTCACTGACGAATTTTGTGCCACACAGAGCGTACACTGAGTTCGTACGGATCATAACTGCCCTGGCTTACCTGCCCGTGGCTATCTCTAAAATTCAGGTGAGATAAATGAACCTCTGCATGGAGCTGAAGGATACGGTCTGAAGATAAATTCTTTGTGGCGAACGGTCTAAAATGGTTCAAATGGCTCTGAGCACTATGGGACTTAACATTTGAGGTCATCAGTCCCCTACAACTTAGAACTACTTAAACCTAACTAACCTAAAGACATCACACACATCCATGCTTCTAAGACTTTTTAACAGAGCTATATGTAATTTGTTGATTTGCAGTTATACTGGTTTAATGAGGTTAGATAATACTTCCCATTTAAATCTCAATTTTTGTGAATCAGTTCCGAGTTATGTAACTTCAATTTCAGATGTTTTTGAAAAGCCAAACAACTTGTAATATAATTTTACTAAAAAAAAAACTCAGTATTAGGAATTCACCATAATCGGTACCGCCTCCCTGTCCAGGTCATATATTTTTTAAAGAAGTAGGATTTTCTTAAATGTTCTCTTTTATCAGCCAAAAGGATTTCATGCGCATTTGAAAGTATTATGGCCAGCACTGCACACTGCTGAGACTGTAGCTAGCATTTATATTTTTTTATCAGATACCAGAATATATCGCGTTCCACCGTTGCTGCTCTAGAGGTAAGACAATTTAATTTATTGGTTATGCGCACTGAGATCAAAGTTAACAGTTCTGAAGAGGGCCAGATGATTCAGTGCCTAAGTGTCTGAATGTATTTTGCGGCGACTCTATTTCGTTATTAATATTGGGAGTTGCATTGCCCAACCAATGCGTGTAAAGTTTTGCTAACAATAACACAGAATAAGCACACCACTTGCACTTACAACGAGCAACATGACAATTCGAGTTCAGTACTCATTCCACAGATCAGGCATTCATTCAATATAATTGCAATGTTTATTATTCACTTTTCTAAAGAATGTTACAGCGTAAACGGCAATTGACAGCAGAAACGCGACCGTGTTTCCGCTAGAATACTTTGGTTCTTCTATGGGATCGCTATTCGAATTAGGATGAGCAACAATTATACTGTTTTTTTCATATATCTAGTTCAAGAAATTTGAGAATAAGACACAGCAGGGTGTACAGGAAGAAAAATGTACACCCATATCTTCAGCGCTCCGTAAATTAGAAGGACAGGCAGTATCCACAAACGATTCTCGACAATGCACGGTAAGAAGGATTCCTTTAAAAAATTTAGACCTTAATTTTACTGGAGGTCATGCTAGTCAGAACTAGAAAAGTAGTCCCACAATAATGTTACCGGGAAAAATATGTCTTGGGATATTTTGAACACTCTCGTAAGGTAGTCGTCTTCCTCCTTCACTCTAGCGGTTATCAACGTGATTACCAATCATTCTCAAACTTCCTTATGTCCTCCTTCTTAAATGGCTAATATACGACACACCTGGTAGCTATCGTGTTTGGCCGTGGACAAGGATTGGATACTCCTTCCGTAATGTATGCAGAATACATCGATTTCTTTGAATGTCCCCATAGCCAGAAATCAATTCGGAGGCCATACTTCACAGGTGATTACTTGCTCGTTTAATGCCTGTGTTACGTACTGTCGTAGGAGACGCTGAAAATGATGTCGCCGCCCGTCATGTTTAAACCTCATCCGTCTTTTTTATGCAGGGTAACGTTCTCCAATACAGAGAGTAAGTTTGATGCGACGAACAGCCCTGTTGACTTGTGCGGTAAACTGTATGGTCCTAGGAATCAGCCTCAGTTCCTGCCCACACAATGAAAGGAAACGCCTTCGCCGGCCGGGGTGGCGGAGCGGTTCTAGGCGCTTCAGTCTGGAACCGCGCGACCGCTACGGTCACAGGTTCGAATCCTGCCTCGGGCATAGATGTGGGTGATGTCCTTAGGTTAGTTAGGTTTAAGTAGATCCAAGTTCTAGGGGACTGATGACATCAGCTGTTAAGTCCCATAGTGCTCAGAACCATTTGAACCATTTTGAAACGCCTTCCCTCCACGAGCTCTCGAGGATTTGCATCTGCCCAGAAATAATTATAGTGGAAATTTATTATCCCACACCCTATGAGTCCCTCCTTAGACGTAAATGAAATTTAAGCTGTCAACCACGGATCTTCAGCTTACCGTTTTAAAATCTACTACCACATCAGTAACCCAGCATGGTAGTCTCTGACCTGATAGCTTGAGCTCAGTGCAAGTGGTAAGCTAACTGCTCGTGCAGAATTATGGAAACAGAAATGTGGTTTATTTATTTAAGGATCACATTAAAGTTTTCACAACACACGCCATTCCATATCCAGAGTACGAACTATACGAGGTCTGTCTCGAACCCTTGTCCATTTTGCAAATTATCGCTTATCTGCAAGCCGCTGGAACAATTTTTCAGATGGAACGCGTCGCTGAGAATTTGCAGTGTATATAACACTTGCCTCAAACTAACGCCGTTGGCTAAATCATAGCCACGTTGTAACGTCTCTTAGCAAAAGACATATTATGTAATAAAGAGAAAGCATTATGTGTCATGTTTTGTTCTTGTATATAATTATGTACTTTTTTTTTTTATTTAGATGATATCTGTGTCGGCGAGTAATGAAACCGCCACAGACGATACTTATTAAATATCAAACAAAGATGATAATATGTGACTAGTGTAAATAGTACAGAACGAACATTAATTTCTCTGTCGTCTTCTTGGAGTTACGTGAGTAGGAAGAGCCTGTGACGTTATATTGTACGCTTGCGTAGCATTCTTTTGTAAAGATTATGAGAGGGACGCCATTAGACACAGCTTTGGAAAGGTGTGTAATAACTTAATTTGTTTAAATGTTTTGAGTAGAGTTACTTAGTGAAAACTTGCATTATGATTTGTAATAAGCTTGCCTGGCATTTATCCCATCCCTTTAAGACATTTTCAGTTATTTAAGTATTATTCGTGGTGCAGAGCTGTGCAACGAACGGACGAGCCGCTGCCGCGACGCATTCAAACTGCATTAAATGAAATCAATCATACCGCAAACAAGCGGGCAGGTAATAGTGAAATAAAATTATTTCTTTCAGCTTTCGGAATTGCAGAGCACAGCAGCATATTTTATGATGTGTTTTACAGGTTGACGCGGGCTGCTGATGATATATTACTAACAGTGCAAAAAGATAATTTACCTTTATAACATAAAAGAAATCTTGCTGTGCGTAGTTCTGGTCTGGCCAACTTCATAGTAAAAACATCTTTTTCTATGACAATAGTCTCATGCTCTCGTGTTAGTCGTGGCACTTATTGGTGTCTTACTGTTAACAAAAATCTACTGCAAAATTTTGATGTTGAACGATCATTGCGTACTGTAACATCAGTATTGATAACGAAGTAATTTTCATTAACCTTTTCAATAACTGTAAAGTCAGGAAGATATGTTGAACTTTATGGCGAGTTACAGTAACGAAAAAATGTTCCTTTAATAGAAAGCCAGATCCAGAATAATAAGAGCATAATATATTTTGTTTTGTTGAAAATTAATGGTCCAAAGAAAGTCATAGCACAGCATCACTAAAAGGTATTTCGGGGCTCTTTTCGTAGCAACATATTTTATCTCATATATTAGTTGTTACGCGAGTAATAATAAAACAAAGCAAATAGTAGAGCCAGCGAAACCACGTCTATCATTTCCACCGTGGAATAATAGGATTTCATTTCACTTATTAAGTTTCTTGGGAATCGTAATTCTTCTTATGGTGCCAGAGCAACTTTAAAATGATATGTACGAAATGGCTGAGGCAATAGCACACAAGAAACTAAGAACCCAGGCAAAAATTATAAACGTGGAATGAGCGATGAATGTCAACGGGACTGTCAACAGGATCCCACTGGGTTCTGTCCTTTTTACACAATGTAGAGTAGCCCATATATCAACAAGTAATCTTTTCAGACATGTCTATCGGAGGGCAAAAAGAAGTACCGCACAAGCTCGTGAGTTTTTGAGGACGAACACAAGAAGCATGTATAAGAATGACTGATAAGCACTTTGAACACATGCTTTACTGCTAACAGCTAGAGGGCTATTGTAGGTAGAATGGCCCATACCACAAAAAATATTCTTTTAGCAATTATAAGAAATTAGACTCTGGCTGGAAGGATCTTACATAATTTCTTTAATGCGTCTTGGATTTCAGGACTGCCAGGCCCATTTTCAGATGCCTCCTGAAACATACTTACATCTAACCAGTGTTAGGTACTAGACCCTATTTTTCCGATGCCACCGCTGGCTGTCATCACAGCTCAGCAAATGTCAAGTCTCGCGTCCACAACACGGTACAAAATTGTACCTCAGCGGTCAGCAACTGACTAGTTACACATCACAGAAAGCTGTGATCCTGGAAATATAATATCTAACATCGATTACATGTATATTACGAGGTGCATCTGACGATGGGACTGGTAGTTCCGAAATAAATTTTGCATTAATATAATGATAAACCATTCTTACAGCGAGGCGCTAATTTATTTATAACTGCGAAATCATTCTAAGACTGCGTTCCCACCACCCATTACGATGGAAAGTCAAGATAATGAATACCTGTTTGCTATCTCCACTTTTTTACAGTTATATCTCCTGTAGGAATATATCAGAATACTTTTTTAAAAAAGAGGGACGTTTATAAAGTAATGCAACAATTTTTTTGAGAAGGCAAGTTGGGATTATTCAGGATCCCAATACGACACATTATTCCCCACTCTTTTGGCTACAGAACACTATTTTTCATCTCCGTTCAATGCTATGGCCTTACACCACCTTACTGGGAGGGACTGTATGCCGGATTGGTACCGCTCTACTCGTCGAAGTCATAGCCAACGTCTTGCTGCATCAACAGCCTCCCCGTCATCCACGAACTACTTCCCGCTGAGTGCACCCTTCATTCGTCAAAATAGGTTGAAGAATCAAAATTAGCTGTAGAGTGGTTGAGGAAGAACAGTTCAGTGAAGTTTTGTGAGCTTCTGTCGGCTGCGCAGACTTGTATGTGGTCCTGCGTTGTCGTGGCAGAGCAGTTATTTCATATTTTCTTGGCGAGGGTAGCATAATACACCTCACAGTTGATCGTTGCACCATGACAGAGGAAACAAAATAGAAATTCTTCCAATAAATCTGTGGCATATAGCAAACCAGTGCTTAAAAGTGATGGTTGGAAACAGTCTTGGTCGCAATTTTAGTTTTTTTATTTTTCAACTACGCGTTTCACCTTATTTAGGCATCTACATAGAAAATAGAGAACAAATACACCACAGGCCATTAAAATTGCTAAACCAAAAAGAAATGCAGACGAAAAACTGGTATTCATAGGACAAATATATTATACTAGAACTGATATGTGATTACAGTTTCACGCAATTTGGTTGCATAGATCTTGAGAAATCAGTACCCAGAACAACCACCTCTGGCCGTAATAACGGCCTTGATACGCCTGGGCATTGAGTCAAACAGAGCTTGGATGGCGTGTACATGTAGAGCTTCCCATGCAGCTTCTACACGATATCAGAATTCATCAAGAGTAGTGACTGGCGTATTGTGACGAGCCAGTTGCTCGGCCACCATTGACCAGACGTTTTCAATTGATGAGAGATCTGGAGAATGTTCTGGCCAGGGCAGCTGTCGAACGTTTTCTGTATCCAGAAAGGCCTGAACAGGAACTGCAACATGCGATCGCGCATTAACCTTCTGAAATATAGCGCTTCAAAGGGATCGAATGAAGGGTAGAGCCACGGGTCGTAACACATCTGAAATGTAACGTCCACTGTTCAAAGTGCGTTCAATGCGAACAAGAGGTGACCGAGACATGTAACCCATACTATCACGCCGGGTGATACGCCAGTATGACGATGACGAATACACGCTTCCAATGTGCGTTCACCGCGATGTCGCCAAACACGGATGCGACCATCATGATGCTGTAAACAGAATCTGGATTCATCCGAAAAAATGACGTTTTGCCATTCGTGCACCCAGATTCGTCGTTGAGTACACCATCTCAGGCGCTCCGGTCTGTGATGCAGCGTCAAGGTGAAACATCCCCTTAGAAAAATTATTAATTACTGTGCTGATAAACCTCTTACGTTATTTGATTTTCAAATAGATGAGCAAAACTGAACGTACTCAGACATTTCTCTCTTTACTTATTCTGATCATCACTAAACTTACACATAATATTTTTAGCGCAACGCAATCTCACTTTCAATAATCCATACAAAAGAATGGCCCTGACAAACAATAACTTATACCTTTCATGAATCACTCATCTCACAAATATCTTCGTTACTCGAACTACTGCAACACAGCGAGCACCAATACTGGCAGCTAAATAAAAGATTCTAACTATTGACGGCACTAACTACTGATAGGCATACTTAGCAAATGAAAGATTTTGATAGAGAACAAACAATGTGTTTACTTTAATAGTGTTCAAAAGTCATAATATAAATATCAGTTCATGACACCCAGTCTTACAAATTAACTAATTCTGATGGACACACGTCCAGATCGTCCGCTCCCAAAACTCCGCCATCTCTCTCCCCACATCCTACACTGCTGGCGGCTCACCTCCAACTGCACAACACTACGCGCTGTTCACATCCAACTGCCCAACACTATATCAAATATTTCAACAATGCAAACCACCCACAGACTTCACACAGCACAGTCAGTGATTTTCATACAGAGCGCTACGTGTCGTTACCGACATAAAAACCTAAACAGCCTACTTACAAAGGGTAACCGCAGCCATGGTCTCCGAGCAGATAGTCCATGCTGCTACAAACGTCGTCGAACTTATTGTGCAGATGGTCGTTGTCTTGCAAACGTCCCCATCTGTTGACACAGGGATCGAGACGTGGCTGCACGATCCGTTGCACCCATGCGGATAAGACGCCCGTCATCTCGACTGCTTGTGATACGAGGCCGTTGGGATCCAGCACGGCGTTCCGTATTACCCTCCTGAACCCACCGATTCCATGTTCTGCTAACAGTCATTGGATCTCGACCAACGCGAGCAGCAATGTCGCGATACGATAAACCGCAATCGCGATAGGCTGCAATCCGACCTTTATCAAAGTCGGAAACGTGATGGTACGCATCTCTCCTCCTTACACGAGGCATCACAACAACGTTTCACCACGCAACGCTGGTCAACTGCTGTTTGTGTATGAGAAATCGGTTGGGAACTTTCCTCATGTCAGCACGTTGTAGGTGTCGCCACCGGCGCCAACCTTGTGTGAACGCTCTGAAAAGCTAATCATCTGCATATCACAGCATCTTCTTCCTGTCGGTTAAATTTCACGTCTGTAGCATGTCATCTTCGTGGTGTAGCAATTTTAACGGCCAGTAGTGTACATCTCTTTAAGAATCGCGATCGAGTTGCGCAGACCTGGACAACCTAAAATCATGTGTAAACAGATCAAATACTGAAAGAGCAAATACCTTAATTTGGTATTTCTTAGAACGATTCTTTAGACAGTGTAGCCAAAGGGCATCGTCGAATACGTCAGGCTAACATCGCCTTCGTTGAACTCAGTAAAAACTAGAAAAATAAAATAGTAAAAACGGAAAAGAGAATTCACCAGTGATCGGACACTCAGAAATGCAATCATATTGCCGAAGCATTATGAGAAGGCCTTACCTTCCTAAATGGACGTGAGTGACTCCTAACTCTGCATAACGCGTTCCCGTTCACAGGAGTGAGTAATAGAATAAGATGGGGCTCAAGTAGTAAGCATAAAGCACACAGCGTCGTGTGCTGGTACTGACACCTCTTACAGAATCACCTCAATAGGTGGCGCTGCCACGCAGCTGCTGGTAAGAATGAGAGATCGTGAACTCGATATACATAGCAACTAGAACTTCGTAAATGTAATGCACACAAAGCATTAATAAGACGGAATTACTAGAAGCAACACGTGTTTACTAACTTATCCTAAAATTTTGACGAAGTGAAATACAAATGAGGCGGTAAATTTAAAATGAGAAAACAGTGTGTGTAATACAACACACAGATGCAGTACCTAAACAGATTGTACGTATCATATATCACTAGAACGAGAACATTAAAAACACAGAGCCGTAATTTCAAATGAAAAGCCACACCCCCCCCTCCCCCTAACACGCAATACTGCGTCTTTCGGAGCTAGAACTTTTACCTAACAAGAAAACTCTTTTTTTTATAAAATACAAGTAAAAGATTCACACCAACATGGAAGACGGACGCGGTTTGCAGGTGAACTTTTTCCCATTTCCATTTTATAGCTACATTAAAATGTGTAAAATGCGTCGACATTTAAAGCGAAAAACTCGCAAGTACCGTATTTGAGACAAAAACCCCTAATGGCTTGGCTAACAAGAGCACATAAGGCCAGAGAGGAACATCGCTCACATTTAGGCAGAATTACGAGAGCCCCAGGCTTACATTAATAACATCGATTTCATATGTTCTAAAAAGGCCCGACTAGCGCCAAATATTTGGACGTAAATGAGGGACAAATCTTTGTCCTCCATATTCCTAAATATTTCAATTTCTTCCAAAATATTTAACTTCATACCCTTTTGGGCAAAATGCAAAATCTTAAGATTTTGTACTTGCGAAGGTCTATGGCCACTGGCTTTAAGGTATTGGGCAAAGACAGAGTCCTTTTTTACCTGTCCCCATGTACTGGGGAGTTGTTCTCGCAATCTAATTTTTAAGGTTGTGCCTGTTTGTCCAACATACCCTACATTACAATCGCGACACTGCAGCAGGTATACCCCCGATGCCAAAAGGTTGTTCTTCTTAGGTGATTCATTATGTATGTCCATAAACTGGAGATTGATAGCTGCGGGAAATACACTACTGGTCATTAAAACTGCTACACCACGAATATGACGTGCTACAGACGCAAAATTTAACCGACAGGAAGAAAATGCTGTGATATGCAAATTATTAGCTTTTCAGAGTGTTCACACAAGGTTGGCGCCGGTGGTGACACCTACAACGCGCTGACATGAGGAAAGTTTCCAACCGATTTCTCATACACAAACAGCAGTTGACCGGCGTTGCCTGGCGAAACGTTGTTGTGATGCTTCGTGTAAGGAGGAGAAGTGCGTACCATACGTTTCCGACTTCGATAAAGGTCGGATTGTAGCCTATTTATCGTATCGCGACATTGCTGCTCGCGTTGGTCGAGATCTAATGACTGTTAGCAGAATGTGGAATCGGTGGGTTCAGGAGGGTAATAGGGATCGCCGTGCTGGATCCCAACGCCCTCGCATCACTAGCAGCCAAGATGACAGGCATCTTATCCGCATGTCTGTAACGGATCGTGCAGCCACGTCTCGATCCCTGAGTCAGCAGATGGGGACGTTTACAAGACAACAACCATATGCACAGTTCGACGTAGTTTGCAGCAGCATGGACTGTCAGCTCGGAGACCATGGCTGCGGTTACCCTTGACGCTGCATCACAGACAGGAGCGCCTGCGATGGTGTACTCAACGACGAACGTGGGTGCACGAATGGCAAAACGTCATATTTTCGGATGAATCCAGGTTCTGTTTACAGCATCATGATAGTCGCATCCGTGTTTGGCGACATCGTGGTGAACGCACATTGGAAGCGTGTATTCGTCATCGCCATACTGGCATATCACCCCTCGTGATGGTATGGGGTGCCTTTGGTTACACGTTTCGTTCACCTCTTTTCGCATTGACGGCACTTTGAACAGTGGACGTTACATTTAAGATGTGTTACGATCCGTGTTCTATCCTTCATTCGATCCCTGCGAAACCCTACATTGCAGCAGGATAATGCACGACCGCATGTTGCAGGTCCTGTACGGTACTTTCTGGATACAGAAAATGTTCGACTGCTGCCCTGGCCAGCACATTCTCCAGATCTCTCACAACTGAAAACGTATGGTCAATGGTGCGCGAGCAACTGACTCGTCATAATACGCAAGTCACTACTCTTGATGAACTGTGGTATCGTGTTGAAGCTGCATGGGCAGCTGTACCTGTACACGCCATCCAAGCTCTGTTTGACTCATCGCCGAAGCGTTTCAAGGCCGTTATTACGGCCAGATGTGGTTGTTCTGGGTACTGATTTCTCAGGATCTATGCACCCAAATTGCGTGAAAATGTAATCACATGTCAGTTCTAGTATAATATATTTGTCCAATGAATACCCGTTTAACAACTGCACTTCTTCTTGGTGTAGCAATTATCATGGCCAATAGTGTACTCTACGAGAGCCCACTCCCCAAAACTGGCAAAACTTTGTTGCGATGATGCCTCATGCAACGACTCAGCATACATGTTTTCACTGCCAGGTATCCGCAGATATTATCCAAGCTCCGATGAAAATCTGCAATGCTTTGGTTTTATGAAGTGAGAATATTCCACAACGTCCCACAGCAAACTTGACATTTTTTCAACCGAAATTCGCAGAGAAAAGAAAAGTCTGGCATTACTTACTTATCGCCTCTCGTATTTAGTCACTGGTCCGCTTCATTCAGTGGCACGGTCTCTGTCGACACAGCAACATCTGCCCGGACTCCGTTCTTGGATGATGTTCGGTCGGTCACTGCTGTTCGCACAGTGCATTGACCTTGACGTGTGTCTGTACCATACTGACGTAAAGAACCTCCTTGACAAATGTGGGAATGTGTTACAGATCGCTGTTGAAAGCAGCGACAAGCCACTGGTAAATTGTGCCCAACATGTGTTGTAATCCGCCGGTACGTTGTGTAAGCTTCCCGCAGGCACACAGTGCGACCCCGTTCAAATAGTTGAAGTTGTTCAACAGGAGTATGTACTCGTCGGGCGAAGGGAGGAGGAGAACGTGAATGTAACCTAGAATGAATGTTACAAACTCTGTTCACCTCTGTACTCAGCATAGTTATTACCTGCAGAGTCGAAACAGAAGACAGAGATCAGGAGCGTCGAATGACAGCCGATAACATACAATATATAAGGGCGACGTATTTGAGGAAATGGAAGAGGATGTAGATGTAGATGAAATGGGAGATACGATACTGCGTGAAGAGTTTGACAGAGCACTGAAAGACCTGAGTCGAAACAAGGCCCCGGGAGTAGATAACATTCCATTAGAACTACTGACAACCTTGGGAGAGCCAGTCCTGAAAAAACTCTACTATCTGGTGAGCAAGATGTATGAGACAGGAGAAATACCCTCAGACTTCAAGAAGAACATAATAATTCCAATCCCAAAGAAAGCAGGTGTTGACAGATGTGAAAATTACCGAACTATCAGTTTAATAAGTCACGGCTGCAAAATACTAACGCGAATTCTTTACAGACGAATGGAAAAACTAGTAGAAGCCGACCTCGGGGAAGATCAGTTTGGATTCCGTAGAAATACTGGAACATGTGAGGCAATACTGACCCTACGACTTATCTTGGAAGCTAGATTAAGGAAAGGCAAACCTACGTTTCTAGAATTTGTAGACTTAGAGAACGCTTTTGACAATGTTGAATGGAATACTCTCTTTCTGATTCTGAAGGTGGCAGGGGTAAAATACAGGGAACGAAAGGTTATTTACAATTTGTACAGAAACCAAATGGCAGTTATAAGAGTTGAAGGGCATGAAAGCGAAGCAGTGGTTGGGAAGGAGTGAGACAGGGATGTAGCCTATCCCCGATGTTATTCAATCTACATACGGAGCAAGCAGTAAAGGAAACAAAAAGAAATTTGGATTAGGAATTAAAGTCTATTGAGAAGAAATAATAACTTTGACATTTGCCAAAGACATTGCAATTCTCTCAGAGACAGCACAGGACCTGGAAGAGCAGTTGAACGGAATGGACAGTGTCTTGAATGGAGAATATAAGATGAACATCAACAAAAATAAAATGAGGACAATGGAATGTAGTCGAATTATATCAGGTGATGCTGAAGGAATTAGATTAGGAACGAGACACTTAAAGTAGTAAAGGAGTTTTGCTATTTGGGGAGCAAAATAACTGATGATGGTCGAAGTAGAGAGGATATAAAACGTAGACTGGCAATGGCAAGGAAAGCGTTTCTGAAGAAGAGAAATTTGTTAACATCGAGTATAGATTTAAGTGTCAGGAAGTCATTTCTGAAAGTATTTGTATGGAGTGTAGCCACGTATGGAAGTGAAACATTGACGATCAGTAGTTTGGAAAGGAAGAGAATAGAAGCTTTCGAAATGTGGTGCTACAGAAGAATGCTGAAGATTAGATGGGTAGATCACGTAACTAATGAGGAGGTATTGAATAGGATTGGGGAGAGGACAAGTTTGTGGCACAACTTGCCTAGAAGAAGGGATCGATTGGTAGAACATGTTCTGAGGCATCAAGGGATCACCAATTTAGCATTGGAGGGCAGCGTGGAGGGTAAAAATCGTAGAGGGAGACCAAGAGATGAATACACCAAGTAGATTCGGAAGGATGTAGGTTGCGGTATGTACTGGGAGATGAAGAAGCTTGCACAGGATAGAGTAGCGTGGAGAGCTGCATCAAACCAGTCTCAGGGCTGAAGACCACAACAACAACAACAACATGAAAAATGAAACACTAACACTACAACACCTCAGTATGCACATATCATACCAAGTGCCACTGAACACAGTTCTTCATTGTGTTGCGTTTTCTTTCTAGCAGTGTATTAATTACTTTAGACAGATAAGGTATGTTAAATTGCAGTCACCCTGAACCAGATATGGTGATAGTAGTTTGCACCCCTGGAGAGCGAGACATTACAATATGGTTGCTGAGTCTAATTTAAACTAGTTGTCACTTGAAGTTCAATATCCAAAGCCGCGGCGTTGCCGCGGCAAGTACAGTATGCAGGTAACCCTGTAGCGTATCGCTCTCTGCGACAATAGAAAATCACTTTACAGCCTATGCCTTCCAACTGAATCAATTAAAAAGTCTCAAACCTCACATACGACATAGGCGTCTACGGCGTCTCTCAGAATGTCAAAAATCAGTTCTTAATATTAATTAGGGAAACACTTACATTAATTTCTTTTTCTTTTGTAAACAGCTTCAGACTTACAACGTCGTCTCTCAAAAACTGGTACTCTCACAGCAATACTTTTTTTCGTTGGTTACCAAACTATCTCGTTTGGCAACGTATCTATTAAAGTATTCGTGCTGCATTTTGTTTACTATATATAACGTTGTGAGAACGGCGTTTTTATGCAATTGCGTCGGTATTTAACTCGTAATAAGTATGAAGTTTAATGTCTTTATCTCGTTCAAAACTAATGTAAAAATTCTGAAATTTGCGTGTTGTACATCTCTAAGAGGTATCTCTGAGCACGTAAAAATCTTTTCTTAATCTTAATTAGGGCCAGTGTTACATTTATTATTGAAATAGGAGAAATTGTCACTCCAAAAAAAGATTTCTTCTATCACTGCAAATCTCGAAAGCCGTTACCCACATGAAATAACGTCTTGGTATTTAAACAAAATGAAATGTTCTTAAAGTACCCTCTAACTTACCGTAAGGAGATGATGGGCTCTGGCTGAATAGTTTTCCTTAGTCTCATAACAGGATAAAGAAACTGATCGAAAGAAAGTAACGAGCAGAAGATTTAATGGAACTAAGACTTTAATTATTGTACACTGTACACTACATACTAATCAGACGTTGGGAAGACGCAACTTAATGCGCAGTCGGGTTCAGTGGAACGATAGGTGTGGTTACACTTAGTGACAGATATTATTAGGCCTTGTATTGTTTTGTATTGTATTGTATGTTCCGCCGCAGCCGCAGTGGCCACAACCCCATGGCGACTACCGTAGTCCACTTCACCATTCCACCGTCCCCACCGAACCACTCTTTCAGGGTTATTGTGCAGTTCGGTTCCCAGTGCAGCCCACTCCGCCCCTTCCCCTCCCCCCTGGCGGGGAAGCCTCACACCAGACTAGTGTAACCCCTATGTTTGCGTGGTAGAGTAATGGTAGTGTACGTGTACGTCGAGAATTGGTTTCCGCAGCAATCGCCGACATAGTAAAGCTGAGGCGGAATAAAGGGAATAGCCCGCATTCACCGAGGCAGATGGAAAACCGCCTAAAAACCATCCACAGACTGGCCAGCTCACCGGACCGCGACACAAGTCCAGCAGGGGGATTTGTGGCGGATACCAGGCGCTCCTTCCTAATCCATAAAGCCGTGTGTTAGATTGCAGAGCTAACCGGGTGGGCTATCAGGTCTTCGTAGCAGCATGATAGATTGCAGGACACTCTCACATGTGATACGGTGTCATGCAGCTTAATGTTCTTAGGGAAGATGATCTTTATTACTTGGTTGCTATACTGGATACGATCTGACTTAATTCATATGATGAAATGGTTGGTAGCAGTTAACGCGCTTGTGTGCTCTAGTGGAGGAATAGAGGTAAGCTTTACCTGCGTTCAAAGAAGGAGGGTGCCGAGTCAATTGACTGCAGTAAAAGCTTACGGCGGCAGAGGGCCGAGGAGAGCGTTTTTTCTGTGGAACTTGGGTGAAAATATTTGCAGGCTGCCCAGTACCTCGGTCTGATTATGCTGACATGTTGGATGGCGCCGGTCAGTCATCGGCCGCGC
Organism: Schistocerca serialis cubense; assembly: GCF_023864345.2. Classification (NCBI taxonomy): domain Eukaryota; kingdom Metazoa; phylum Arthropoda; class Insecta; order Orthoptera; family Acrididae; genus Schistocerca; species Schistocerca serialis. The sequence continues at coordinate 338,794,441 of NC_064638.1, forward strand.
CCAGGTAGGTTGACTAGCACCGAGGAGCCACTGGAGCTATGGGAAAATCATTGATGACCGGCTATAAAGCTGAGGATGGGCCCTTGTTAGGTAGGAAACCGATGAGACTGCTGTGATTATCTGCGAATTTCCGTAGTGCAGGTCAGTGGCTCCCAGGCGTCCAGACTCTCCCACAAAAGATATTTGTGAAGGCATTAGGCTTTTAGCGAGTTCATGGTCGTTCTTTGGAAAGTTCGAAATGGACACAACAGGGGTGGTAACGATCTTTATGGAGGTCTGTGGTTCCATCCAGGTCATGCTTTTAGCAAAGACACGGAGTAAACAGTGGGGAAAGAGGCCAGAAAGCTGAACTTTTTTTCCTTCCTCCCAATTAATTTATAAAGTATCAGCCAAATGTCTCAGTACTGGCTGGCACAATGCTACAGTCAGTGCTAGCTGAGGTCGCAACGCAGTGCGAGTTAACACAGTGAGAAGCTCCCACTGGTTTATTGGTGGCAGGAGCCGTGCAGATCGCTGTCAACTGACAGCTAGTTTAAATCCCACAAAGGGTTTCTTAAAAGCCTAGCAAATTAATATAGTGTGCCGGATATAAATTCTAATTCGCGACCTTAACGTTTCGAGTGCAAATGCTCTACCAACTGAGCTACACAAATGCGACACAGAGTCACTCCTCACAGCTGTGCTTCCGTCACTACCTCGTCTCCAACCTTCAGCCACAACCTAGAGGATGTTCCCAGAGAATGAAACATTCACTCTACAGCGGACTGTGCTCTGATTTGAATCTTACTTGCAGAGGTTCGTAGTGTGTCTGCTGCTGCTCCCCAGTTAGTGCTGCAGAGCCTTTGAATGAGGCTGTTCCGTGAGCTTATTTTATTGCATACATTTTCCAGGTGTCTTTTGAAGGATAGTGTCCTATCTAGAGAGACCACCAGGTACTTTGGATATGGCTGATATCGCAGTTGACTGTTATTCATACCAACCTTCAGTTCATATCCCGCCATTCTGTTGTTCAAATGAAAACAGCTGACTTCAGTCTTGGTGGGATTTGATATTAGCCTCCGTTTGGTGAAATACTACCCCATTACATTGGCTCCCAACACTTAGGACTATAGCTCCACCCTCCCTGCGAAGACAGGAAGCTCTGATGAAGGAATACACAAAAATAATGAATACCCTCCTACTTCCTATCCATGAAGATGTCCCAACTTTGGAAAGAACACTACTCCACTCCAGAAATCCCCCTTTAAGACTGGCCCGACAACTGTCAGCTGCCCGCATCTCGTGGTCGTGCGGTAGCGTTCTCGCTTCCCACGCCCGGGTTCCCGGGTTCGATTCCCGGAGGGGTCAGGGATTTTCTCTGCCTCGTGATGGCTGGGTGTTGTGTGCTGTCCTTAGGTTAGTTAGGTTTAAGTAGTTCTAAGTTCTAGGGGACTGATGACCATAGATGTTAAGTCCCATAGTGCTCAGAGCCAGCCAACTGTCAGCTGCCAACTTCAGCATGGATACTAAATGACACGAGAGCTGGAGTGATAGTGCCTCCTCTGACAACCGTGAACTTATCTGTCCATCAGAGAAGCCTAAGGGCTTTGAACTTCCACGACAGCTATGGAAAAGCCTATACAGAATCCGAACAGGCATGGACTATGTGCACACAATCTACACAAGTGGGGAAAGCCTCCCAGCCCTAGCTGTGACTGTGGGGCACCTAATCAAACAATACAGCACATCGCCCAGGAGTGTGAATTAAGAGCCTACCAGAGTAGTCGGGCTGACTTCTTCAACGCCACACCGCCCTGCCTCGAATGGATCGCCAACTTGGACGTCAGAATTTGAAGACTTGTGTAACGCAAAATATCTGCTGTGATGTTACTTTTTATTGTGTTTATGTATTATATTTTATCTGACTATTATCAAATAATTTCATAATTTAATAAGTGTAAACTATGTGTGTAGCGCCATACGCTAAATAATAAATAATAATCTTACTCGCAGTTTAAAACTGTATGCTGTACCGAGACTAGAAATCGCGACATTTTCCTTCCGCGGGCCAGAGGATTTTCTCGCAAAAGGTAAAGGTCCCAAGTTTGAGTCTCGGTCTGACACACAGTTCTAATCTGCAATGAAGTGCCATTCATGCTTACAATCCGCTGCAGAGTGAAAATGTCTTTCTGGAGCCGGCCGTGGTGGCCGAGCGGTTCTAGGCGCTTCAGTCCGGAACCGCGCGACTGCTATGGTCGCAGGTTCGAATCCTGCCTCGGGCATGTATGTGTGTGATGTCCTTAGGTTAGTTAGGTTTAAGTAGTTCTAAGTTCTAGGGGACTGATGACCTCAGAAGTCCCATAGCGCTCAGAGCCATTTTCTTTCTGGAAATAGGATTTATTTTTCCCAGCTTTGACCAACATTATCTGTTGTAAAGACAAGGGAATTTTATACCGTATATATGTAGACGTGTGCTTTTTCATAGAGCGATGAGAAGCGGCCGCGGCAGATGGCGCAGGGGATTAGCGCCCCTGCACGGCCAGCACCGGAGCGGGCACGCGCGCGTAACCCGAGCGCGAAGCCCGTGAGCCGGCCGGCCGCCACCCGATAGCAGCCTACACCCCACCGCCACTGCGCCAGGAAGAGGCCAGGGTTTCCCCGGCTCTCCTTACTGCATTAGCACCTGCGTGAGCCGCCGGCTTCCGCTCTGCCTCTACATGTGTCCGGTTCGTGTGACGTCGCCCTTTTGTCACACAAGCCTATCCCTGCTATGACCAGCGATACAGTAATTTACTCCTACTGGAGCGCGTATCATGAAAACTATACGTTCGACATATGCACCACTCTATTCATTCGTCGTCTGAGAGTGCATTGTGGCTCACATATTGCTTATCCGACATCTGCTTTTGTTGTTCACGGTATCAATTGCCTTCTGTGGTCGTTATTTTGCCTGCTTCGTCTACAGCAAAATGGTTCAAATGGCTCTGAGCACTATGGGACTTAACAGCGGAGGTCATCAGTCCCCTAGAACTTGGAACTACTTAAACCTAACTAACCTAAGGACATCACACACATCCATGCCAGAGGCAGGATTCGAACCTGCGACCGTAGCGGTCTCGCGGTTCCAGGCTGACGCGCCTAGAACCTCTCGGCCACTCCTGCCGGCCGTCTACAACACAAGATATGAAAGGGTAGTACATTGGTGGAGCTGTCACCTGTACTTAGGTGGTTCACGTGAACTCGTTTCCAACGTGTTTATGGACGCACGTGAATTAACACACTTTGAAAGTGGAACGGTACTCGAGCTAGTTGCATCGGACATTCCATTTCGGAAATCGTTAGGGAATTCGATATTCTGAGACCCATCACAGTGCCAAGAATGTGATGACAATACCAAATTTCAGACATCACATCTCATTACGGACAACGCAATGGCCGACGGCCTTCACTTATTGACCGAGAGCAGCGGCGTTTGTGTAGAGTTTTCAGTGCGAACAGACAGGGAAAACTGCATGAAATAACCGCAGAAATCTATGTGAGACGTACGAGGAGGACAATGCAACGAAATTTGGAGTCACGGGCTATGGCAGCAGACGACCGACGTGAATGCCTCTCCTAACAGCAAGATATCACGTGCTGCACCTCTCCTGGACTTGTGACAATATCGGTTGGTCTCTAGACGACTGGAAAACCGTAGCCTGGTCACATGAGCCCAGATTTTAGCTGGTAAGAGCTGATAGTAGGGTTCGAGTCTGTCGTAGACACGACGAAGCCATGGACTGACGTTGACAACAAGATACAGTGAAAACTGATAGTGGCTCTATACTGTGGTGGGCTGTGTTTACATGGAGTGGACTGGGTCCTCTGTTTTAACTGAGCAGCTCATTGACTGTAAATGGTTATGTCCGGCTATTTCGTTTGCAACCACTCGGCGATGGAATTTGTATAGATGAGAATGCGCTGTGTCACTAGGCCACAACTGTTCGCTATTGGTTTGAAGAACATTGTGGACAATTCAAGCGAATGATTTGGCCATCCAAATCGCCCGGCATGAATTCTATCATAGGACATAGCAAGAGGTCAGCTCTGGCTCAAAGTCCAGCAACGGCCACACTTTCGCAATTATGGACAGCTATAGAGACAGCATGGCTCAATATTTCTGTAGGGGACTTCCAATGACCTGTTGAATCCACGAAACATCGAACTGCTGCACTATGCCAGGCAAAAGAAGGTCCGACACGATATTAGGAGGTATCACGTGACTTTTTCCATCTCTGTGTAATTTTTACTGCTTCTGTTACTTTTTATATTATTTATTATCGCGAAGAGTTTTGGCAGCATGCTGCCATGATCTGGTGCATTAGAGTTACATGTGCATTACATTAATCCGAAGTGTGGAGAATATTATTTTCTGGGTGTGCCACAGAGGTTATGTACCGTAATTTAGTCCTGTACAGAAAAATTCAACTACTTTATTGTATACCGTAAGTGAGTTGTCGGTTTAAATCATTACATTAATGCATTTACTTACATTTTTGTTGGAAATTTATTTGTCTAGCATAGAGATCGCAGTAAGGAACACATAATCACTTAGAATATTCACAACTTATTTCAGTTGCTAAGATAGCCTCAGAAGGGAAAAACAGGGAGAAGGCGACCTCAGGGAAGAACAGTTGGGATTTCAGAGAAATGTACAAGAACGCGATGCAATTCTGACCCTACGATTTATCTTAGAAGACAGGTTAAGGAGAGGAAAACCTATGTTTATAGCATTTGTAGACTTTGACAAATTTTTTATAATGCTTACTGGAATAATCTCTTTGAAATTATAGAGACAGCACTAGTAAAATAAAGGGAGGGCTATTTTCAGATTACATAGTAACCGGATCTCAGTTATAGGTGTCGAGGATCAAGCAAGGGAAGCAATATTTCAGAAGGCAATGAGGCTATTTAATCTATACATTCAGCAACAGTAAAGGAAATTAACGAAAAATTTGGAGCAGGAATTAAAGTTCAGAGAGAAGAAATAAAAACTTTGAGATTTGCTGATGTCGTTGTAATTCTGACAGAAACAGCAAAAGATTTAAAAGATCAGCTGAACGGAATGGACAATGTCTTGAAAAGACACAAAATATAAGATTAACATCAACAAAAGCCAAACACGAATAATGAAGTATAGTCGAATTAATTCTGGCGATGCTGAGTGATTTAGACTAGGAAACGAGACGCTTAAAGTAGTAGACAAGTTTTTCTATTTGGGGCCAAAATAAATGAACATGGACGAAGCGGAGAGGCTATGAACTGTAGACTGCCAATGGCAAGAGAAGTTTTTCTGAGGAAGATAATTTTGTTAAAACAGAATGTAGACTTAAGTGTTAGGAAGTCTTTTCTGAAGGTATTTGTCTGAAGTGTAGCCCTGTGTGGAAGTGGAACATTAATGATAGGCAGTCCAGACAAGAAGAGAACAGAAGCTTTTGAAACGTGATGCTACACAATATATCTGATGAATAAGTGAGTAGATCACGTACCAAATGAGGAGATACCTAATAAAACTGGGAAGGGAAGAAAGTTTTGACACAGCTTGACTAAAAATAGGTATCAGTTGATAGGACTCATTCTGAGACCTCAAGCGATCACGAACTTGGGACTGGAATGACGCGTAGGGGGTTAAAATCGTTCAGGAAGTACAAGAGCTGAAGACAGTAAGCAGATTCAGAAGGTATTAGGTTGCTGCAGTTACTCGAACAGGCTTGCACAGGATAGAGTAGCATCAAACTAGTCTTTTGACTGAAGAGCACAGCCACAATTAGAACTACATAGTATATTGTCTTTTAATAGAAGAGAAGCACGGTTTGAACCACATGATCATTTTTTTTTGTTTTTGTTTTGTTGTTGTTGTCGTTTTCTTCTTAGGGTTATTACAGTAATTTTAAGACAATTTCTGATTTTTTCTTTTGTTGATAAAACAAGCATTCCAAATTGGAGATATTTTTGAAGAGCTTTACATTAGTATTTCCTAGCTAATCATTTGGCAGGCTGCTAACATATTTCTTATATTTCTAATACTGTCACTGATTTTAACCAACTCCGTACAACATAGATGAATTTATTATAAGATTGCTTCTTTTCTGACTTGGTTTAAGGCCCACTGAGAACCTGCTTCAAATCGTCATGAAGTAGATATCTATAGTAGTCATTACAGGTACACATACATATTCACGTCACTTGTTTTGGCTAAACGATCCGTGATGCAGACGAGTAACAGTGTTTTAAGTGATTTACATGTAATAGGTTCTCTGGTAAATGCGTGGGTTAGTAACAGACGGGAATGACAATAACTGAGACTTGCGATCTCAATTACCTCAAAAATTTTCTTGTGGCACCTAAAACAATACAGTTCTGATGTCAAAACGACATAGTGCGCAGTAATTCAGATTCCACATTACCATTATTTAAGCTCCCAAAGAATATCCCGAAAATAGAATGTCTTTATCGTACGACGATTTTTTGTAAATGATATTAACGTAAGGTTGGTTTATGAACATAGTGATTTTCTAGGCATGTTCCTATTCGAAATGGTATTCTCTTCTCTCGCGTCGACTTTTCAGTTCACTCATCCAGCCACTACGTTTCTTAGTGGACTCCAAACTACGGTACATCACAGTTTTCTCAATAAAAATCAATGCCGGAGGTGTAAGAAGCGATGTGAAACGAATAATATTACAAGCGACCTAGAATAAACCGCTATGTTTTAGTTTAGTTTTTTTGTTGATTGCTTAATAAAGTAGAATCAGTTTATTCTATCTCGTGAGATTTTTTTTAAAAAAAGCCAAAAACACTTATCAGCTACTGTGAGATTTTTTTTTAAAAAGCCAAAAAACACTTATCAGCTACTGCTAAAACATAACAGCAAAAGCTGTTATGTTTTATTTTAGTTTTTTTACTGATTGCTTAATAAAGTAGGATCAGTTTATTCTATCTTGTGAGATTTTTTTTAAAAAAGGTCTCGTGAGATTTTTTAAAAAAAAAGCCAAAAAACACTTATCAGCTACTGAAGGGAGCTACAACACTAAGAAGAATCGCTTCTCGGCTTTTGGCAAGATATTGCTTAATAAAGTAGGATCAGGTTGAACCCCCAAGTTTGGACTTTCATCTGCTAAGACATACGAAGTCATATTATGAATGATTACTCTCGGCCATAGAAACTCCCTACTGCTAACTTTTCCGGCAATTTTCACATTGATAGTGCCGGTTGTACTTCTATTAGTCATGCTTCTCACCCACATCTTCCTCCACATTTCTGACTCTTGATGTTTTTGTACTTGCAAAACCGTAATGACAATAATGGTTAAGGGGTCAACATCGAAAATAGATCTTATTTGGACATTTATTAATTACAGACAACGCATGGTTCGAGACATAAACAGTCTCTCTCCATTAGAATATAAATTTCGCGATGAATAGTTGTTAAAATATTTCGTCTTTTAAAACACGAAGAAATGAAGCAACGTTATCTGTCAGGATTGTCTCTATCGTCGCCATTAGATGACGATGATATTGATGAATGTTGTTGGGCACACGACGTGTATATCGTTAGTGCACCTTTAAAATCCCATCAAAGATGAATGTGGTTATAAGAAGCCCGTAAAAGAGTTATCATGAATCAAAAAATATACGTTCTCTAAAAATATCAATGTCACTGTCACATACAAATTTAAACACACACACAGACACTAAAATCAGTGCAATCGTCAGTTCCAAAGCTATTAATTAGGAGGGGAAAGAATCAACTAAAGATGTAAAATAGTGCAACAAATAACGTGTCAGGCTGATCAATGGGTTAATGAAAGACGACCCAGGCTCTGTGCAACAAACGAAGAACCAACACCCTAACTATCTTTAACAGTCGTCTCGTCGCCCGTTAAAACTGAAGGCATATCCCCTTTTACGCCTCAATTTTCTATTTACATATTATTTATTTATTGTTTTTTTTGTTTTTACATTTAGAATTCATACCCAGAAATTTATTGAAGGGCGATGCCACTTTCCACCCTGGCTATTGTAAAATTTCCGGTATTCACACCACGAGCAGCTAATTTCGTCTGATAGCCATTGACGAAAATAGGACGTTGTTTCCGCCTGAATAAGAGTATCCATCCGAAATCAGATGATCGCGTTGTAAATAACAGTGATTGTATGAAGGCTGCAGTGGAAAGTGGGACTGCCCTTCAAATGTAACCCAACTGCTGTGTACCTGAATTTGATTACTAAAATTACGATAAACTGAAATGAAGGTGGTGAGATGGGAATATGAACTCCCGGTGCATTCTAATAAAAGTGAAACGTCTTGTCTACTACACCATGCGGCACGGTTCAAACAACGAATCGGATGTGTCCGTTTGTATTTGTGAAAAACTATCACAGCCCGTACGCTGCGCACAACGAAATGGAATGGCGGCGTATTTTGCCATCAAGGATTAGCTCTGTGTCACACATGAGCAAACTAGCTGCCGCACTAAAAATTATGATACTTCTATTCAACAAAGTGCAATAAATTCAAGTGGTAGAAACAGCAGTGAACAAAACACAATCGCTCTCACTACATGTATACGTGTGTACCTGTCTAGGTCTCGCTCAATGTTTTTATCCGCCACCTTTTCTTACGTTACGAAACTGACGGTTTCTTGACGCTTCAGGATGCGTCCTATTTGCCGAAGCCTTATCTAGCCTGGTTGTGACATAAATTTTTACTTTCCTCAGTTCAGTTCAGTACGTCTTCACCGGTTATTCGATCTACTCGTCTAATCTTCAGCATTCTTCTTTAGTACCACATTTCAAACGATTGTAGGGGAACATCGGCTAGTGTGGTCCATATAAGTCAAAGTTGGTATGAATCTTTCGTTGTTGTTTTGAAGTAAACTATAACTGTGTAAAAAGCCTTTACCTAAACGTGTGATTTTGTGTAAATGGAGAAAAAACTTTTGTAGCCGAAATGACTTACAGTAAGAAATAATTTGCTTAGACATAGGATTCGTGATGTTAAGAAAAGCGTTGGGTAGTATGGGACACACAAGTTGTAAAAGTGGTCACTTGCGAGTAGGACTTGAGGGCTGAACGTCCTGCGCAAACTTAATTATGTACACAGATAGTTCATCCATTCTGGGAATCGAGAAGCTCAACAATTTTTCCCTGTTAATGACAACTGACTGGCAAAATATCTGCCCCAAGGATTTCAAGATTTTCGAGAATGTTTTAATAGCCAAAATATAAATGAACGAGTAACATAAAGTGATCCAGGAGGAGGGCGACCATTATTATAATAATCAGTTGTTCTCCATTCAGGCTGAGCGGATCACAGTGGTAAAAGTCAAACATCGGGAAAAAATTACTTTATTGCCCTTATGACGTGGATATTTGTTTCACATACAACATGAAACGCCATTCTACTTGCCTGATGATGGATATATTCCGAAACGTGTCAGACGAGCAATAAAGAAATTTCCTTGCCTGATGTTTGACTTTTAATACTACGACCCAGTCAGCCTGAATACATAACTGCTGGTTGATTTAATTTCAAGTTTGACAACGGATAACAAATGACAAAAGAAATAGTGCTTTCGTATGTATAATTACAAATATTTCCTGTACTTGTACTGTGAAACCTTACTTCTTCTCAGATTTTCATCATTGTAGATCAACGGGAAGTATCAATGGCAAGTACTCTATATGTTACGATGAGATAGTTTGCTTGTACCAAAATATGTGAGATAAATGGCCGTAGCTTTTGATTACGGTTATTATACCTTCAAGGAACCATAGACCTTAGCATGTGACACAAGTTTCAGCTTGATTCGTCTTCCCGTTCCTGAGGAAAAGGGGCTTATCAGACTGACGGGCGGACAGACAGACTGCCTGGTAAGAGATGACAAAACCTCTTTTTCCTTTGACATAATTACGAATTTACAGTTTTCGGATTTTTTCCTTCGCTTCTCCTGTGGAACCTTGCTTCCTGCCAAATGGCCAAGGCGAAGCACCCTATAGTTTTTGATGAGTGAGTTTGCGAGTGTGACATAAAAAGTCGTGTCTTTTGACTGCATTGAGTTAGAAGCTTCCCTTTCTTACACCACCAAGGGACCATAGTCCACAATGTACGATATAAACTCCAGTTCCTGAGAAAAAAGCATTTTTAAGTCGGACAGTCACACGGATAATAAAGCGATCCTACATACGTTCTGTTTTTTACTTATCGAGACGCTTATCCTTTTGTGGATCGCAAACCAATAAATCTTTCTATATATCGAAAGGACACGAAAGTAAAAAAAAAAAAAGTTCGTAAAAAACTTATGGTCGACTGAACCTGACACAAATCATTAAACTGGGGATTGAGGTTTTCTGCAAGACAGTTCTGAATGCTTCGTAAATTTTCAATACAAATTTTTGCTTACAAATTTCTTTTCTCAGGAAATCTATGAAACAGTTCTAACTTTACTGCGGAATCGAAAGCAAATTTTGAAACAAATCTTAGGTAGCAGCGTTAACCTGGTATCTAAATCTGTCATATGTGCTACGAGCATTTCTTCGTAGTTTTCTTCAAATTTTCGTTAGAAAAGCCCCATCTGAAGTACCGTGATAATATCCTACCATGCTTTGGATCCCCCTTGCAATGTAGTTCTAGGCACATTAAAACGATCTGCTGCAGCCCCTGTGGTCATTTCGCCTTCCAAATCATTTGAAACCGCCTTATTCACTGCAGTCGCGGATCACATCCTTCGACCCTCTCCAGGAGGGTTTTTCTTCAACCTTAGTATGGTGACCCAGGACAAAAATATTCGCGTAGTAATTATCACCAGACCTCTGTACAATACGTAATACAGGCATGACTAACTTTTTTTCTTTTCTTTTTTTTTTTGGTATCACCAGTCTTCTGATTGGTTTGATGTGGCACAATACGAATTTCCCTCCCGAGCAACCGAGCAACACTCTCATCTCTATGAACCAACTACAACCTACATCTTCAATTATTTGTCGAATGTCTTCAATCTCTGTCTTTCACTACAGATTTCACGCTGCACAGCTCCCTCTAGTACCGCACAGGCTATTCCGTGATGTCTTAACAGATGTCCTACATACTCCTTTCTCCCGTCATTATTTTTGCATGTATTCTTTTCCTCGCCGATTCTACTGTCAAGCTACTCATTCCTTACCTTATAGGTCCACATAATTTTCAACGCTCATCTGCAGCATCAGATCTCAAATGCCTCTATTTTCTCCTGATACGGTTGTCTCACACCCTTCACTACCATAAAATTCTGCTCTCCAACCGTACTTTCTCAGAACTTTCTTCCTCAAATTAAGGTCTATGCTTGATTCTAGTAGACTTCCTTCAGCCAGGATGTTCTCCTTGCTCCGTCTGTCATGGATTATTTAGCTGCCTAGGACGCAGAAGTCCGTAACTTTATCTCCTTCGTGACCATCAGTCCTGATGTTAAGTTTATCGCTGTTCTCATTTCTGCTACTTCTCATTACTGTCGTCTTTATTCGATTTACTCTGAGTCCATATTCTGTATTCATTGGACTGTTTATTTGATTCAGCAGGCCATTTAGTTCTTCTTCACTAGCACTCAGGTTAGCAAGGTCATCAGCGAATCGTCTCATTGATATCCATTCAATTTGAATCCTGATACTTCCTTTCATTTCTGTAACTACTTTTTCAATGTACAGACTCAACAGTAGCGGCGAAAGACTACATTCCTGTCTTATACTCTTTTTAATCCGAGCACTTCGTTCTTGTTCGTCCACTCTTATTATTCTTTCTTGTAAATATTGTATATTACCCAACTCTCCATATAGCCTACCACTATTTTTCTCAGGATTTCAAACATCTTGCACCATTTTACATTGTCGTACGCTTTTTCCAGATCGACAGATCCTATGAGCGTGTCTTGAGTTTTCTTTAGTCTTGCTTCCATTATCAACTGCACCCTCAGAATTGCCTCTCTGGTGCCTTTACTTTTTCTAAAGCACGTCTTCAATTTCCTTTTCCCTTGTTCCGTATATTATTCTTGTCGGGAACTTTGACACTATATCTGTTATACTGATTGTGCCATAATTCTCGCACCTGTCAGTTTTTGCCGTCTTCGAAATTATGTGGATAATATTTCTTCGAAAGTCAGATAGTGTAGCCCAGAAGTCATACATTCCACACGTCAACGTGAATAATCGTTTTGTTGCCACTTCTCACAATGATTTTAGAAATTCTGATGAAGTATTATCGATCCCTTCTGCCTTATTGCATCTTAAGTCTTCCAAAGCTCTCTTCAGTTCTGATTCTATTACTGGACCCCATCTCTCTCCTAACCGAGTCCTGGTTTTGCTTCTATCACATCTGACATATCTTCCTCCCTCATAGTGGCCTTCAATGTACTCTTTCCATCTATCCGCTCTCTGATTGGCACTTAACAGTGGAATTCCCGTTGAACTCTTAATGTTACCACTCTTGCTTTCTGTGTCATCGAAGCTTGTTTTGACCTTCCTGTATGCTGAATCAGTCCATCCGACAATCATTCCTTCTTCGATTTCTTCACATTTTTCATGTAGCCATTTCGTCTTAGCTTCCTTGCACTTCCTATTTATTTCATTCCTCAGCGACTTGTATTTCTGTATTTCTGAACTTTCCTGAACATTTTTGTACTTCTTTCTTTCATCGATTAATTGAAGTATTTCTTCTGTTACCCGAGGTTTCTTCGCAGTTAACTTCTTTGGCATTTTTTTCTTTCCAACTTCTGTGAGTGCCCTTTTTAGTGACGTCCATTCGTCTTCAACGGTACTGCCTACTGAGCTATTTCTTACTGGTATGTCTGTAGCCTTAAAGAACTGCAAGCGTGTCTCGTCATCCCTTAGTACTTCTGTATCCCACTTCTTTTCGTATTGATTCTACATGACTAATCTCTTGAACTTAAGCCTACCCTTTATCACTACTGCGTTGTGATCTGAATCTATATCCGCTCCTGGGTACGCTTAACAGTCCAGTATCTGATTTCATAATCTCTGTCTGACATGTTGGAATCTAAATGAAATCTTCCCGTATCAACCGGATTTTTCCAAGTGTACCTTCTCCTCTTGTGGTTCTTGCGGAGAATATTCGCTATTACTAGCTGAGGCTTACTACAGAGCTCAATTAGTCTTTCTCCTCTTTCATTCCTTGTTACAGGCCAATAATCTCCCGTAACATTTTCTCCTACTCCTTCACCTGCAACTGCATTTCAGTCCCCCATGACTATTAAACTTTCATCTCTCTTTAGGTACTGTATTACCTTTTCGTTATCCTCGTATACTTTCTCTGTCTCTTCATCTTCAGCTTGCGACGTCGGCATGTACACTTCAACTATTGTTGTCGGTGTTGGTTTGCTGTCGTTTCTGACAGGAACCACCCTATCATTGAACTGTTCACTGTAACACACTCCCTGCCCTACCTTCCTATTCACAACGAATCCTACACCCGTTATACCATTTTCTGCTGCTGTTGATATTACCCTATACTCAATGTGACCAGAACTCCTTGTCTTCTTTCCATTTAACTTCACTGACCCCTAGTATATCTAGACTGAGCCTTTGCCTATAAAAACGAGCAATCCGCTGTTCTGTCGTAACTTACGAGACCGTTTCCAACTGAGGTAAGTCTGTCATCGTTTCTTCTTCACAATTATTCCACCTAAAGCAGAATGAATTTTTGTACACTGCAGTTGGAATTTTTTTACAGTAGTTACTGAATAGTTTCTCAACAGATTTGTGTTTCGGAAGAAATTGTCAACTGGTATAGTCTGTCCGCTACTGTCCTCTACTTTATTCTTCATTTGAGAAATTCTACCGCTGTATTGTCTTCCTAGTTTTCAGATGGTACGTCATTATATATGGATATCAACGAGATAAAACTGGTCCACGAAACACATAGAACCTGCTGCTGCTGCATCGGTGATTAATAAAACGACGATCCACGGCAAAGCATTGAAACAATTTGTCGTGGACCTGGGTAAAATTATACGTGAAAAAGAAACAAAAAACAATCCTCTTTCAACAACTGACAAAACTTGGGGAAAATATCAACATTTTTTCAATATAGAGTAAGTTTTAGAACTTGTTAAATTGGTTCATGATCGGCAAAAGCGATTTTTTGCTATGACTATGAAAGAATTGCGCAGCTTAGCGTCTCAGCTAGCACAACGAAACAGGTTCCCGCATCCATTCACAGACGGAACGGAAATGGCTTTCGTAGACTGGATCCTAGGAATTTTGGCACGTCATCCTGACTTCAGTTACAGGAAAGCAGACGCCACATCAAGGGAGCGTACTATGGTAGTGTATGAATTTGCGGTATTTTTTGACTCATTGACTTAAATTATCAACAAGGAAAACTGTAATAAGAATTTACTGGGAAATATAGGACACGGTAGCCTGGAATGCTCACATCTGCAGAACGTACAAATAAAGTGACTGTTGAAATTTGTTGTTCAGCAGACGGGAGATTGATGCCTCCAAAGTTGATCTACTATATAAGGAAAGGAAACTGCAAGAATTCGTATTTCGCTTACCATCAGGAAGTTTGGCCGAAGATCATGACTCTGGATGGATGAAAAGCGAAGTAGCCTTTGCTGTTTTCACAAATTCATCGACTTTTCTAACGCAAAGATAGAAAATCCTGTTCTTCTTTTCCTTGATGGACATGTATTCCATTCGAAATATGTGGAGGTGATTGAAATAGCAACGGTGCTATTTTCCTACAGTTTCACCCACATCTCTCCAATAAACTTCAGCCCTTGGATGTAGCATTTATGAAACCCTTCAGCTTATTTCACGAAGACGAAGTGAGAGGGTGGTTAAGACTGAACGCAGGGAAAATTGTCACTTTGTGACAAATCTCATAGTTGTTTGGGCAAGTTTTTTGTATGATGCGAACATGAGAACTACAACGAAAGAACTTTAGAAAACTGGTATTTGGTAAAGCAATTTCAACTTGTTCTCAGACGATTACTTTCTACCAGCTGCGGCGACTGTTATTCCGATTGAGGCAACATCTATTACCACTCAAAATTCTTCATTCAGTCGTTCAGCATATCCAGACACTAACACTCCTATTGACAACTCAAACCCACCTCCTGACTACGTACAGACAAACTGCAGTGAACGCTTACAAACTACAGAGATTGAACCTAGACCTCAATGTTCTTTTATGCCTGATACTCCAAATGCGTCCATCAGTACCTCTACTGGGCCAAGCTTCCCTATTATAACCCTATAAATGTTAAACCAGTAGCCAGAGTTATACCAGAGAAGAAAGGAGTGACAAGAAAGAGAGGTAAAACCGCTACATCTTCTCCCTACAAGAAGGAGCAGCAACAAGCGGTAAAAAATAAAAAAAACTAAAAAAAACCTCCGGAAGCTAAAGAAGATAAAGAGAATAAAGCAAAGGTGGGTTCTGATATCTCCTGAAGAGAAGAAGTGAAAGTGGAAGGAAAAGGTTTCATTCAAAGAAGACCAAGACTAAACAAAAAGAAATTTACTCTATAGAAAAAGAAACATTCGAAGACGATGAAGATGCGGCATGTAAGTATGGCAAGGAATGATATTCCACTTCTACTGATAGCTGAATTGCACGTCATAAGTGCAAGAAGTGATCACATAACTCGTGTGCTGAAGTAGATACCGAGGACGATGAGGCCTAGCTTATTCTTACGATGAGTGATTGAAGAAATTAAAAAAAAGAAGAAAGAGAAAACAGTGTCCATTTTTCCCCGTGTGTGAGGCTGATCAGACTTAAAGACACTTGCTTAGTTTATTGATGCAACAGAAAAAATATATTGTTTCACGTTGTCTTCTTTTGATGACTGCACTACAAAAGTGCTTCAATAAACGGTTCCTAATTTTTCTAAAAATTTGTTTCATCAAAGAGCGTCATAAATTTGTTCCAAACGTTAGGCACGCTCCTTCGCCTCAATCTCCTCTACATCCCTACCTCACACCCTTTTCAATCAGAGCACTTCGTTCTTGATCTTCTGGTCGTATGTTCTGCAGCGTCAGAACTGCCTCTCTGGTGCCTTTACCTTTCCTAAGGTTCTAACAGATCTTAAATTTTATTTTCCGTTCTTCTGTCTATTAATCTTGTCAGAAACGAGTATGCGTGAACTGTTAAGCTAATTGTGCTGTAATTATCGCACTTGTCGGATCTTGTGGTCTTCAGAATTATATGGATAATGTTTTTCCGAAAGTCTGATAGTATATAGCCAGTCTCACACACATTTTACACACCAGCGTCAATAATCTCACTTCTTCCGTCTTTATTTCGAGGGACAACAGGAAGAAATTTTTGTGGTAAGTTCTTATGGGACCAAATTGCTAAGATCATCGGTCCTTAGGCTTACACAGTACTTAATCTGACTTAAACTGACTTCGCTGAGGACAAAACATACACCCATGCCCGAGGGCGGACTCGAGCCTCCGACGGGGAGCCACGCGAACCGTGGCAAGACGCATTAGACAACGCGGCTACCCCGCGCGGCCAACAGGACGACAGTTGAGATATAACCAGCAATAAATTAACTAACTGCTGTATTTTCATCTCTGATTTATCCCAGAGGCGACCGATTTCGTCATTCCATTACACCACCATCAGGCTGTGTATGATAATGCAATGGCTGAGCGTGTTATGCAAAAACCAACTAGCACCAGCGTACGTACGAGGGCTGTAAATTTCTAAACAATCCGCCCTCGAATTGTTCACGAGTGGACAGCCTTGTTATATACGAATACGCTGCGGGGAGACTAGTAATCTTTCGCATAATATTTCGCCTGCCAATTCATGTCCAATCAGTTTGGTACCATATAGGGCCTGACGATGTCATAATGAACGCCTCTGGAGTAAATCAGAGATGAAAATACAGCTCTTGGTTTATTTATTGCTGGTTATAACTTCCTCAAATGATTTTAGAAATTCCAATGGCACATTATCTATCTCTTCTGCCTTATTTAATTTTAAGTCGTCCAAAGTTCTTAAATTATGATTTTAGTATAAGAATCCCGTATCTCTTCCCTGTCGATTCCTGTTTCTTCTTGTAGAGCATTATCTGTCAGACATGTTTTCTCCCTCAAAGAGGGCTTCAGTGTACTCTTTCCGCCTATCCGCACTACCCTGCATTTAACAGTCAAGTTCTCATTGCACTCTTAATGTTACAGCCGTTACTTTTAACTTCACCGAAGGTTCTTTTGACTTTTCTGTATGTTGAGTCAGTCCTTCTAACAATCGTTTCTTTTTCGACTTCTTCACAATTTTTCATGGAGCCATTTGTCCTTTGCTTCCCAGCACTTCGTATTTATTTCATTATTAAGTGACATGTATTTCTGTATTCCTGATTTTCCCTCAAATTTTTGTACTTCCTTCTTACGTCGATCATTTGTATTATTTCTTCTGTTACCCATCGTTTCTTTCCTTGTACCTATATTTTTCTTTACAACTCCTGTGATTGCTGTCCATTCCTCTTCAGTTAAACTGGCTTATGAGGTATTCGTTATTGCAGGGTCTATAACCTCAGAGTACTTCAACCGTATCTCTTCATTCCTGTGTGTTTCCCTATTCCTTGTTTGTGCACTGCTTCTGCCTGACTAGTCTCTTAAACTTCAACCTATTCTTCTTCATTACTAAATTATGATCTACTCCTGGGTACATCTTGCAGTCCAATAACTGATTCTGTCTGACCATGATGTAGTCTAACTGAAATCTTCCTGTATCTGCCGCCCTTTTCCAAGTATACCTTCTCCTCTTCTGATTCTCGAACAAATATTCGCTATTATCATCAGAAAATAATTGGAGAACTGAATTCGTTTTTCTCCTGTCTCATTCCTACTACCAAGGCCATTTTATCCCGTAACCCTTTCCTAGTTCTTTACCAACAACCGCATTCCAATTCGCCATGCCTATTTGATTTCCTACCTCTGTCACGTACTGAATTATCCATTTAGTATCCTCATACACTTTCTCTATTTCTCCGCTTGTGACGCCAGCGCGTATACCTGCACTATTGTTGTCGGTGTTGGTCTGCTTTCGATTCTGATCAGAACGGAGTCACTGAACTGTTCACAGTAACTCACTATCTGCTCTGCGTTCCTGTTCTTAACGAACCCTACTCCCGTTATAGCATTTTTTGCTGCTTTTGATGTTACCCTATAATCTTTGACCAAAGATCCTTATCTTCTTTCCATTTCACTTCGCTAACCCCACTTATATCTAGATTGAACCTTAGCCTTCCCCTTTTAATATATTCTAGCTTCCATACCACGTTCAAACTTGTGACATACCACACCCCAACTAATAGGACGTTATCCTTTCTTTGATTGTTCACTTTTTTCTCATGGCAATCCTCCCCTTGCAATCGCCAGAGATCCCAATGTTGAAACTTTTGCCAATGTAGTGATCATCATGACACTTTTTCAAATGCAGCAGCATGTAGATACAGAAAAAATGGTTCAAATGGCTCTGAGCACTATGGGACTTAACTTCTGAGGTCAGCAGTCCCCTAGAACTTAGAACTCCTTAAACCTAACAAACCTAAGGACATCACACACGTCCATGCCCGAGGCAGGATTCGAAACTGCGACCGTAGCGGTCGCGCTGTTTCAGACTGAAGGGCCTAAAACCTCTCGGCCACCCTGGCCGGCTGTCGATACACACTCTGTGTCTAAAATGGAGTGGTATCATTATTACAATACAATTTACATTAACTTTTTAAACAATAGTACTAGTATGATAATGTTACTTCTTACTTTTTACAGTTTAATACGATGTTCAGAGTCACACCGCTCACCAACGTCGACACTGTGAAACTAATAAAATTCAATAGTGACGCAAACTGAAAAAGTACATCACACAAGTTCTCGCAGATGGTGGAGTGATGCCTATGCTTTATTCCAAACACTGTACGCGGAAATCCGGGAAACACCAAGTGGTCCATTCTACCCCCGGCCCACACTAACCGCCGTTTCCCTGCCTATTTGTTACAGAATTGCTTGTAGTCCATACACGGCTACACTTAAGACAAATGTATTTTTGACATTTAAGTTTATATTCGATGTTAAGAAATTTCTCTTTTTTCGTAAATGCTGTACTTGCTGTTTCCAGTCTTCATTTTACGTTGTTCCTGTTTAGGGATTCGTACGTTACTTTACTGCCCAAGTAGCTGAACTCATAGAGTAATTTCATCATTTATCTTCTTAATGATATTTCCTGAGCATCACCTGGTTTAATTCGACTTAATTCCATTCCATTAATTTTATAATCTCTTGTCAAGGGACCGTCGGCCGTTGTGGGAGAGCGGTTTTAGGCGCTTCCGTCTGGAACCACGCGACCGCTACGGTCGCAGGTTCGAATCCTGCCTCGGGTATGGATGTGTGTGATGTCCTTAGGTTAGTCAGATTTAAGTAGTTTTAAGTTCTAGGGGACTGATTACATCAGATGTTAACTCAGATACTGCTCAGACCCATTTGAACAATTCTCAAGGGACCACCTATTCAGTTCGACTGTTCCGAGTCCTTTGCCGTCTCTGACAGAATTACAGTGTCACTATAAAACGCAGAGTTATTTCTTCTTCCGGAACTTTAATTCGCTTGTCCAATTTGAGATAAAAATAAAGTGTTGATTACGGAGTTCACCGAAATTTGAAAATAAAGATCCCCTCACCCAAGACAGATTTCTATGATAAATCTTACAGTAGTTATTGTATCAGTCGCAACGGTGGAATGGAAGAAACATTTCCAATTTTTCCTACGTTTCCTTCAGTGTTTGCTCAGTGTTCAGATTCAACAAGCTGCAGGCCTGTCTCGTTCACTCCGCAACTGCTTCTTCCCTTTCATGTGTTTCGACTTATAACTGCAGCATGGTGTTTTACAGTAACGGAACAGTATATGGGTTAACAGTGTACTATTAGTTGTAGTGGTAAAGCTCGAGATACTGAGAAGCACTGCAGTTCGTCTACTTGAAGCCACACTCTGTCGCCAGCAGCCACACATAGGAGGACAGGCGAGTTGGCCGTTAATACTGCATGCGCTACGTTTTGCTATTCATGTCAGCAGACGCTGTGGAACACGAGGAGCGGCGGGACGTCAGCTACAGGTCCCGTGTACGGGAGCCAGACGAAGGGAGCGCCTAGGGGACAGCGAGAGTGGCGGCCGGCGCCAGCGGCTGGCGGGGCGGCACCTGTCGCGTATGGCGTGGACCGCCACGCCACGCCACGCCACGCCGCTGCTGCGCCGCGTCGTGTGGCATCCATGATGCATGCGCCGCGCTGCACGCGACCTGACTCCCGACTACGGCAGGCGTGGGGGCACACCGGCTGGGGACCGACACCGCGCAGCAGCCACGCCGGCTACGCAGGTAGCTCCACGCTGCAGTCTGGGACGTAGAGGAAACCATCACTTGTGGAATTATATGTTTTACTGGGCCATGCATAGCGATTTCGCCTGCTCCTTGAACTTCGCGTTTCTTCTGCCTTAGCGATGACTTCTCTGGCATCCCCCCAGGCGGCAGGCTTCCGGCTCTCTGCGGGGTCTTGTGGTGTTGGCTGTTTCGATTGCAAACGTGGGTCGCTGTGTTGTGCTTGGCGGTCGATTACCGCGTAGCATCATTGCTTCCCCTTGTCTTTGCCGTTTCGAGTTGCGTCTCCTAAGTGGACACAGTTTTCGTTTTTTTTTTTTTTTTATTCCTTTGACGACGACCGGTTTCAGTCTGTAATGACCATCCTCAGATGGTCATCGTCATCGTCAAAAGAATTGATATTGTGATCAAAGACTGGAATAAAAAACATTTCACAGTACTGGATCACTGTTGGTATACGCGACTATGTTGCAGTTGGTGAAATAGTTTTTATCTCTGCTGTCAAAACTAAAAAAAAGAAAAAAAAAATGACGTGACACGAAAGAATAATTCGAATGGGACTGTCATCCGTAGATCTGATGTACATCTACAGACAAACAAATGATTAAAACTTCAGAAAAAATGGATGATTTATTCAAGAGAAAGAGGTTCACAAATTGCATAAGTCAATACCGTGTTGGTGCAGTTCTGCCCCTTTTGTAAGGAATTATTCGAACTGGCATCGATTGAGAGAGTTGTTAGATGTCCTTATGAGGGTTATCGTGTCAAATTCTGGACAACTGGCACATTTGGTTGCCAAAATCCAGCTCATAATGCTTCGAAAGTTTTAGATTGAACAGAAACCCTGGGACCTTGCTGACCAAAATGGGGTTTCACACGTGCAAGACAGGCAGTAGAAACTCTCCCAACATGCGAGCGTGGTTTGTCTTACTGAAATGTAAGCCCAGGATCATATGCCATGAAATGCAACAAAAGTGGGCGTACAATATCATCAAGCACGCTTGTGCTGTTAGGATGCTGCGGATGACAATGAAAAGAGATGTTGTTGATCCATGTGGTTGTCGACAGTCACGTTGACAACATCGCTGGCCAAGGAGCCTTCAGACACGTCTTCGCTGGTAATCGAGAAAATTCTATTCCCGTTAATGAGATTCCAGGCTGAAGATGTGTGTGGAGCCGCACCGGACAGCTGAAAGATACCAACCTTACAGTAGTCCGTCATGCCGGCCGGAGTGGCCAAGCGGTTCTAGGCGCTACAGTCTGGAACCTCCCGACTGCTACGATCGCAGGTTCGAATCCTGCCTCGGGCATGGATGTGGTGTGATGTCCTTAGGTTAGTTAGGTTTAAGTAGTTCTAAGTTCTAGGGGACTGTTGACCAAAGAAGTTAAGTCCCTTAGTGCTCAGAGCTATTTTTGAAGTCCGCCATTCTGCCCGACAGCTAGGAATAATGGTCTTAGGTGACATTTCTTTCCACAGCAGCAACCACGTGGTTGCCATCCACGGCACCCTTACAGCCCACCGCTACCTCGTCGATTTTCTACGTCCCTTTTTGTCAACGATCATGGCGAGAGTTTTTACTATTCGTGTTCGTACTAGCCCAAGACTATCTCGGACAGTAAGGTCGCGGGATCTCCCCAGTAGAGAAAGTTTAAAGCATTATGAGCACGGTCTTCCAAACAGCTCGGAATTTTGACGATCTAACGCGCCAATTGGACAAGATGTGGCATGATATGCCTCATAAGGACATCCAACAACTCTGTCAATAACTTCTTTGTAGAATGGGCAGAGTAGGACCAACGCGTTATCGACTTGCTCAGTTTGTGTGCTCTTTCTTTTGAGTAAATCATCCAGTTTTTCTGAAATTATAGTCATTTGTTTGTCTGTATACTTACATGACAACTACCGATATCCATCCCATTCGTATAGTCCCTTCGAGGCGCATCGCTCTTTTCTTGTCTGATAGTGTGCTTGGTGATCACATTGTTTTGGGTGTGCTTAAGCGCTGGATCTGATTCATGAAGATCCCTGTTCTTTTAATGGTAGTTGACACTGTTTTTGGTTCTAGTCTACAGCTTCGTGTGGCTTTCGCCAGTGGATCGCATCACTGGTAATAGCAACATGTTTATTTTCAAGACAGTTCTTAAAGGGCTCATATTTTGCCCAGTTTTAGTTCCATTACTACCTGACTAAGCGTAAAGTTTGATTGTTTACAACTGCATGTGTGTTTTATTGCGAATTCTTAGGTGTTGAAACTGTTACAAAACATTTGTATCTCCAATTGTCTGTCAACATTAATACTTCGTAAGTTAAATGGGCACAGTTTCTTTTGCTTCAAGTTTACTAAAGCAAAGTCAAAGATCCGTGTAGTCTAATTCATTTCTCTTATACGATTTTAGTATGGAGTGTATGTCTTACAGTCCGAGCTGAATACAGCACCTGTGCGATGCATTCACTGAGGTAAGGCTGGTAATGTGATATTCTCTAATCCATTCACTTTTATTTGACTTTAGTTCTGTTTTAAATATTTGAATCAAATGCTTTTGTTTTTTGCCATTTGGTGATTTATTGCTTAAAAACTTTTGAATTTTGCTAAAATTATTTTCGTTATTGAATTTAAAAGATCATGTTCGGAATAATAATTTGTTTTCTTAAATATCACTCAAATTAAAGTTATTCCAACGCAGGTTTTGCAAGTAGCAAAATAGTTGTAGTGCCTCTGGGTGACGTTCTATGAGGTTTAAGAATCTACCGACAGTTGAACTGTGACTGCGTGATTTACTGCAAATTTTTGCAGATTAATCGTTTCACTCAGGCAAAACAAAGAGGTTAAATGCTCGTATTTTGTATTTTCAGCACCTTGCCTTTCCCAGATCTATGTTCCTTGCCATTTCACTAATTACAACTGTTTGATGAATTCCAGTCCCGTCCCCTAATGCCTTCATCAGCACACTTGTATTACGTGATGGTTGCATCTTTAATTGTGGCAACTGTTTATTAACAGATGATACAAAATATATACATGTTTCAAAGTTTTACTGCCTGCAGAGTAGTCACCAGCACTGTGGATAGCCTGTTTCCAGTGACATGGTATTCGTAAGATACTATTAGCAACACCAGCTCTACTGTTAGTTTGAATGGAGCTGTAGGTTGCCCAACGAATCTCCGTAATTGGTCTGAAGAGACCGCCACGAAGTGTTTCGTTCCACTAAGGAGTTTTATGATGGACACAGCACCGTTGTAGTACTGCCGCCATGATTTAGACTTTTCCTGGCAGCAGTGTCGAGTGAGGCGGCTGGCCCGTATAGCGGGCACACTGTCCGACGTGGGAAGAATCTATGCACGAGAGAAGTACGTCAAACTCGCCGGCAGCCTAGCAAGGGACGCTACGAAAACAATGCTGACAGCGCTCTGGTCATCCGGTACATCTGCCAGAGGTATTTCTTCTGTCTGCATTTAGTGTCGAAATAGACGTAGTTGTGGTAGCAGCTGTGTCGTATGTGTGACATCGAAATAAAAAGAGACTGCAAAAAAAGTTCTGAGTAGCTGATCGTGATGTGAACAGGTTATTTCAGAAACTATACGATGATTTTACAAATTACAGCGACAAATTTTTCAGTTCATCTACATCTAAATGCACACTCCGTAAGCCAATGTACGGTGCGTGAAGGAGGGTACCCTGTACAACTACTTGCCGTTTCCTTTCCTGCTCCACTTACAGAAAGAGGGAGGGAAAACTGCTATATATAAGCCACCATGTAAGCACTAATTCCTCTTCGTGGGCCTTACGCAAAATGCACACTGTCGGCAGTAGAATCGTTCTACAGTGAACTCCAAATCCCTGTTTTCCAAATTTTCTCAACAGTCATTATCGAAAAGAACGTCACCTTCCATCCTGAGATTCCCATTTGAGTTCCCGAAGCATCTCTATAAAACATGTGCGTTGTTCGAACCTTCTGGTAACAAATCTAGCAGTCCGCTTGTGAATTGCTTCAATGTCTTCCTTTAATCCGACCTGGTGCAGATCCCAAACACGAGAACACTACTCAACAGTGATCCCCACTAGTACCCTGTGTGCGGTCTCCTTCACAGAAAAGCCAACTTTCCTACAATTCTGCTAATAAACCGACGTCAGTTATTCTCCCTCCCCACAATTCTTACATGCTCGTTCCATTTCATATCGCTTTCCAATGTTATACGTGGATACTTAATCGATGTTACTGTGTCTAGCAACACACTACTAATGCTGTTTTCCAACATTACTGCTATATTTTTCCTACTCATCTGCATTAACGTACATTTTTGCCGTTTATCACAAGAACTAGAAATACTGTCGAAGTCATTTTGTATCCTCCTACGGTACCTCCACGACGACACCTTCTCGTGCAGCACCTATCATCAGCAGATGATGCCCCACTTTACTCCTCATCCTTTCCTCCAGATCCAGATCATATGTGTATTCAGAAAGTAACCATGGTCCCTGGGACACTCCTGATGATATCCTTGACTCTCATGTACACTCATCGTCGAGGACAACATACTGAGTTCTGTTACTGAAGATTGAGCCACTCACATATCTGGGAATATATTCCGCGTGCTCTTACCTGCGTCTGCTTTGGTCCAACGTGTCAAATGCTTTCCGGAAATCTATAAATATGGAATCTGCCTGTTAATCTCTATCCACAGTCCGCAGGGTATCATTTGAGAAAAGGACAATAATGATGCTTTCTAAAACCGTACTAATTCTAGGACAGAGTCCAGTACCTCAGAAACGAATAAAGACATACTCAAGGCCAGTTTATTGCTGAGCGCCAAGGCAGTCGCGCGTATACGGGACAGTTCTCCCCAGCTTAAACTGAAACCATCGGAAGCGAAAAGATATGAAAAGATTCCCAGCATGCTGTATCCAAGTTACGACATTCGTCTGACTGATATGAGCCCTGGTTAATTTACCAATAAAACGGTCCTAGATCAGGAAGCCCACGTGACGGATCACTTCATATAGTTCCACAAACTGTGACATCACCTTAGATGTCACTTCCGTCCCTGCTTGCTTTGGCCCGAAAGTTCTTAAGGTAGACTCTGCCATCTAGAAGAGGTGGGGTGCCTGCCTTTGTCTTACTGAACAGTCTCCATACTGTGTGTAAAGCTGATGATATTTCTTGCAGATTCTCAATTCTTTTTGATGACCCTAGGATAGTTATTTACACTGAAAAAATTATTTGTTGACCACAGATTGGAAAGCGGTGAATTAACTGGAAATGTGACCATAAGTTTGGTGAGAATGGTATTGTGAGTCTCATGCACGGCTGCGTTAAACACAAAATCCAGTTGACTCATCCCTCTACGATCTGCTTCTTCGCATGACAGCTGACCAAGGCTGACTAAAACTTGAGTTGATATGCTCCGCGGAGGAGGGTTGAGGGTAATAGCGGGTGCTGGTTACATAAGAAATAGCGCTGCTGAAATAGAACTTTCCAAATTCACGGGACACAAAAGCTGGACCATTGTCACTAACCAGAACTTTCGGGGACTCAGTGATAGAGAAAACGCGACTATGATGCTTAATGGCTACACTCATAGTGCCTACCTATACGCAAAGGCCTAACAAAACGGGAGCAGGTGGCCACCACCATATCACCACCAATTATCTTGCTTAATAAGGGGTACGGGACCTAGGTAATTGGGGTATGGGATCCAGGCTGCTCTCCCATATCAGAGCTAAGTTTCCACATTTGGGTGTTAGGTCTCGGTTTCACTCTCAAGCATCCTCGCTCTGGTCCACTAATTTACTGATGTCGCCATTTAATGTTGGTCAAGTGAGATTCTCTTTAATTCCCCTAACGATCTTTTACAGCGACAGGTACCCACCCCCCCCCCCCCCCACACACACACACGAGGAATGATGAAAATACTTAAATACTGGAGGGATCAGCTATTGGTGTAGGCAGATCTCATTGTTCTGATCACAGCAGGCATAGAAGCAAAGCAATTCTGTGATCAACAAATACCCTGGCACCTTTTTCGGTCCTTAGAGCTGTTGCTTTATTTTGCATTATCGAGGATCAGGGTCCTGTTTCTGGGCTAAACCTCTGAACAGCCCTGGAATGTCCCTGAGGACTGTCCCCACATAAGCTACTTCTTCTACACCTTGCTGCAGATCCGAACTGTTCCAATTCAAATAACAAGGCTAGTACTTCTAGTTTTGTATAAATGAGTATTTGCTCTCTGCCTGGAGGTGTAACAGCTATAATTGACCTCCTCGCTCCTTCTCTTAGAGGATGACGGCTGTGACACCAGAAATGAAGATATCAGTCTGCAAGACAAATTATCCATCGACATCTGGCACAGCAGGGACGACGGGTGCATTAGCCAATGCCGTCTTCAGTGGATTGAAGGATGGCTGTTCAGCATCGCTCTAACAAAAATACTCATGCTTCCTCTGCTGTTGGTTAAGGGGACATTGAATGTCCTATGCCACCAATGTTAAACTATAGAATTTTGTGAGCCATTATCTTGGAAACTTTTTAAGACACCAACTGACAATTTTCCATAAGTATTGAATGCAACTTTCTAGATACACTGAACTAGAATTATTACTAAAATTGTATTGTGGGGCATGATATCTTTTTTTCCAGACACTTAATTTTTTGTCAGAATTTTGAAAATAAAGGAACATAAAAACAAAATAACTCAGGATACTTTACTTATTCTAGTTCCATATGTGTTGAATCTCACACTTGGCATGTTATGAAAATTTCATGTCTCTACCATCATTACTTTTTTAGAAAACGAGTCCTTTATTGCAAAAAATGTAGTTGAGATATGTTGAGATTTGAAAGTTTTTTATTACAAATTCTTATACAGACTTGCATGTCTGTGTCTTTCATGCACTAGAATTGTCGTGGCCCATAGTGTGTGTCTTCTTCAATGTCACAACAGCCCAGTGCTTGCCTACTCCTTTTCTTTCTTGCTTCATTTGTCATTTGCTGAGCAACTAACTCTCCTTCACGTACACGAACCTCATCCAGTTCCCGCAGTCCTTTAGCTGTGTTCTGTCCAAATCTTACCCCTAACTTCTCCAGACGTTGAGTCTTTCACAGTTCCCATGATTAAAAGTTATTACAGCATCAGAAACTGCTAACTTTAGAGTCACAAGGCCAACAAATACATTTTTGGGCAAACGGCACCACAAAAAATTATTGAAGGACATATTCATATTCTGGGTCATGTATAAACTTCTTTAGTAGCTCAGGATTTACCAAATCTCTGCAGATAGGTCTGATTGCCTCCATTACTGCCAAAGGAAGAGAATGTTTATGTGTAAATTCATGCAGGGTGCCAGAAAATTCAGCTTGCCTATATTTACACCAAGTGCTTGGTGGAGGTGGACACAAAGCATGTCATGGTGAAACGTCGCCTTAGAAAAATTAGTGAATTACTGTGCTGGTAAACCCCTTACGTTATTTGATTTTCAAACAGCTGAGCAAAACTGAACGTACTCAGACATTTCTCTCTTTACTTATTCTCATCATCACTAAACTGACACACAATATTTTTTAGCGCAACGCATTCTGACTTTCAATAATCCCCACAAAAGAATGCCCCTGACTGACGATAACCTATACCTTTCATGAACCACTTACCTCACAAAAATCTTCGTTATTCTACTGCAATACAGAGAGCGCCAGTACTGCCAGCTAAATAAAAGATTCTGACTACTGAAGGCACTAACTACTGATAGGCATAGCCAGCAAATGAAAGATTTTGATAGAGAACAAACAATATATTTACCTTAATAGTGTTCAAAAGTTCATTACATCCAGGCTTACAAATTTACTCTCTCTGATGGACACACGTCCAGATCATCCGCTCTCAAAATTCTGCCATCTCTCTCCCCATACCCACCACTGCTGGCGGCTCACCTCCAACTGCGCAACGCTATGCGCTGTTCACATCCGTCTGCCCAACACTACAAAAGCGAATATTCTAACAATGCTAACCAGCCACAGACTGCACACAGCACAGCCAGTGATTTTCATACAGACCGCTACGAGACGTTACCAATATAAAAACCTAAACAGCCTACTTACAATGGCTTTTCATCGGTTGATATTCGATCAAAGAAAGGTCTCATATATCTTTCACCTGCAAATTTGCGTTTGTTAAAATTACTTTTACGTTTAGTCATTTTATTTACGTATAAAAAGCAATAGAAGTTACTTACTACAAAAGTTACTTACTACAAAAATAGCCTATAATCACAATACTTTTAACGAAAACCAGTATCAGAAACAAAGGACTGATTTGTTTATTCGTAATACCAACTTCTAAGACGTAGAAGTAGGCACAAAAGAAAGCTTTTGTAGGGAGCACATTGTACTCATGTGGGAGCGATCTAGATGCTTGTAAAACAATAAACTGGTAGCCAAGATCGCAGGAATCCTTTTTATTCCATGATTACCGGCTTCGGAGAAACTAAAGCCGCCATCATCGGACCTAAGGAGGACAGAAAACACTGTAACGGTGGGCTTGGATTCCACTTATGTAACATGTATACATATAAATTTAGTTACATACCTTAGGACACATATAGGTTACAACATCAAGGCAAACAGTGGTGATATTAATAGTTGCCTATAACATGCAGGCCTTACAAAATTGTCGTAAGTAGCACATAGGCATCCAAGAGAGATGTCATTATAATTGTTAAATGTCTCCATCACATAAAAGCGCAAGCTACGTAATACCGCAACTCCGGCTCTGTTCTTACACTACAGGCCGCGTCGCGAGATGGAACTAGCCTAAGAGGCGCCAATGAATATCACAGCTCGCGTCATAACAGGCTCTGTGTGTGTGGTAACACTACGTCATTAGGGCTTGTTTTTGTTTTTGTTTAAATTATTCCTATTGCTTGTGGCCTTTAGCCGATAAATAATTTGAATTCTTCTTAATAGGGCCATCAGCCGTCAGTGTAGCTAGTGTTACAGTCAATATTTTTAAAATGATTGTTGTCAAAAAATTATTTCCTTGAATAAAGTGTACGTGTTTACTGTGCAACCAACGGTAACTGAGTAGGCCCCGTACACACCATTTTCTGCCTTCCCTACGTACCACAACTGAGTCACTGAATCTGAAATAATTACCAAAACAACCACACTACCCGTAAAATAAATTAAATTGAAAAGAAAGACATACTCAAGAGGAGGATAAATTGAAACTGGTCACTTTTGATGGTAAGTGCATTGCTTCATAAAGAAAAGTGAAGTGCACAGAAGGGGAGGAGGAAAAGAAATAAAACTTCGCCGATTGAGAGAGTTTGTGATGTTATTTCCCTGACTTCAACATTAAGTCAAACTTACAAAGAGCCAGGGATTATCAATCTCCTTATCAGCATAGTGTAGCAGCCCCTTGTTCGGATTCATACACTAATTCGGTTCGAAAGTGTGTTATAAAGCCGCTCCCGAGGCAGGCTGGTACACGACTGTATTACCTGACCACAATATCCTAGATACCGGCAGTGGGACAGTGTGGACTTCAGAGCTGCTCCCACACACTGTAGCCGAGAGGCTTTTCCGAGACGTATAAACCA
Source organism: Schistocerca serialis cubense (assembly GCF_023864345.2). Lineage (NCBI taxonomy): Eukaryota > Metazoa > Arthropoda > Insecta > Orthoptera > Acrididae > Schistocerca > Schistocerca serialis. The sequence goes on from NC_064638.1 coordinate 338,824,426, forward strand.
TGTGGAGAAGCCTCAACAGCCGCCCAGTCCGGTTACTAAGAAATAGAAGTTAATTAAATTAAAATCACGCATTCAATCGCAGATTCGCACTGCTTAAAAAATCACGAGTACTGTGATAGTAGTCACTGGAATATAACTCAATTATTTAAAAAGTCTATAAAATAAACTAGTTAACTCATTCATTAAAACCAATTTTCCACCGCCAGCTCAAAATAGGGTAGCTAGCCTGGGTAGAGGCTGCTCGAATGATGGCGTGAAGAGGTTTTCATGAACACTGATCAGTTAATTAAGAAAATTAAAAAGATGGAGGAAATCTGCACATGTCTGGGGCTGTTACTTCTAAATTAAAGCTACAGCCATCCGATGCGTAAGAACACGATTTCTGCCCACTTTCATAGAATTGGTGCCATGACAGGTTCCCTGTCGTGAACACCCGGATACGGAGCCGCCACACAAGCCGAAAGCAGCAGGAACCATTTCGCTGCCACTCCCAGTCGAGTTGGCTACAGCAACCTTTTTGCGTCAGACACCCACTGCTGTGTTGCGCCAGACAGCACAAATGCATTGTTCTTGGTCGGCTTCACAGCATTACCAGTAGTAGCTTGGGTGTTGCCGCCACTGAAGTGTATACGTGCACGTGCACCTTGGAAGTAGCCACTCCTAGACTCACTTATAGTTAAGATGTTCCACGGTAGAAAGCTTGTGGGTATTTCATTCATGGTTATTATGGCTTTACATTAACGGCACCATGAGGAGTCGGCCTTGCGAAATTATCAGTGCTAATGTGATAAGCTTGTCGTGCTTCTCCTCTCTGTATATTCTTTCCACATAAGACCAGAAGCTGAAAATGCCGAAGCACTGTCGCCGTGATAAAACTGGTTTCTCTTACATCACCGAAGTTAAGCGCTGTCGATCTTGGCTAACACTTTCATGGGTGACCGTCCAGGTCTGCTGAGTGGGATGCACTCCGCCCTTGTGAGCTCAACTGTGTAGCTACCTGACTGAGAAATAGCACTTCAGATCGCGAAAACCGGGAGGGCCGTGTGCTGATCACTTACCCCTCCATGTCAGCATCCAGCAACGCATATTGGCTGGGGATGAAACGGCTGTCGGGGGCACCGTTGACCCTTCTGAGAACTGTTGAAATGGAGTTCATGGCAAACAACTGTCTTTGGTGATTTTAATTTCTTTCGATTCTTCGCAGTTTTCTGACTGTCATTCTCTCAAGGGACTGGAAATCACTTGTTTTTCAGTGCTTTTCCAAGCCTTTCTCTTGTCCTAAAGCAAGATAGCAGCTTCCCAGGTAAGCCATAATTCTGGATTGATTGAGTTCCAATTCATGTATGGAACGTACCTCGCGTTTGTCGATTTTTTATCGCCAACATATTTGTTTCTTTTCAATTCACTGTCTTTTGCTGGTCAGTAGCTTTCCCCCTGTCTCCATCATTAATAGAGTTATTAATCCAGATAATTGAAATACCTGCTATAGGAGGAACTGGAGATTGACACGTGAGAGTACGTTTAAGTGCTAATAGGTAAACAGTGACAGACGGCACCTCTCATTTCCAACCAGTCGCCAAAGACGCCATACACAATGCTGGGGATGTTTCAGGCCAAGGGACTACGTCACCGTCAAGCAGACAGCTTATACGGATGCGTGGCATGTGTAGACGAGCATTGTTATCCAGAATGAGATTTTCACTCTGCAGCGGAGTGTGGGCTGACATGAAACTTCCTGGCAGATTAAAACTGTGGGCCCGACCGAGACTCGAACTCGGGACCTTTGCCTTTCGCGGGCACTAGAGCGGGCTCTAGAGCACTTGCCCGCGAAAGGCAAAGGTCCCGAGTTCGAGTCTCGGTCGGGCACACAGTTTTAATCTGCCAGGAAGTTTCGAGCATTGTTATGTTGGAAAATAAAAACGACACCATGATACTCCCGAATGAGAGGTAATACAGGAGAACGCAGGATGTCCATGGCACACCTTGGTAACAACTATGACCCGCTGACACCCCAAACTATGACGCCAGGGGCAATACCATCGTAGCTCTCCAAAACAATGGAAGACCGGGACCTTTTCCCGGATCGCCGACATTCTAACCGATGATGCTCATCCAGGATAGTGCAGGAACACTATTCATTGCGACGCCATTTTTCCTAGACGGAGCACCATTCCGTACACGACCATGTTGTGACTCGAATGACAGCCAACGTGTGGGACGATAATTCCCTAGTTGGGCTACTGCTGGTCTCCAGCAATGCTGTAGGATGACGCACAATATTGCAGAGAGTCCATTAGTTATTCTCGAATTGAAGGCGCAGATTTAAAGGCATCACAATATGCTTGGTGCACAATACGACGATTCTTCCTTGTGGTGGTCCGACATGGTCGACCGGAATCTTGGCTGGGCGGGGTAGCCGTGCCGAATGAGGCGTCTTGCCACGGTTCGCGCGGCTTTCCCCGTCGGAGGTTCGAGTCCTCCTTTGGGCATGGCTGTCTGTGTTGTCCTTAGCTTAAGTTAGCTTCAGTTAGATTAAGTAGTGCGTAAGCCTAGGGACCGATGTACTCAGCAGTTTGGTCCAATAGGAACTTACCGTTTCCGGAATCTTGACGACGAATATGCCGACTGTCACGTTCCCGTGCATGCACATCGGGCGTCTGTCACATCCGAATGTCTCATTAATCCGGATACTGCACGATTCGATCAGCCAAGTAAACAATGAAGCACTTTCGAAGCCTCCCAGGTGTCGATAACGCTATTTCATCACGAAGTCGCATTTGCATCTCCGTATTCTTCGCAATGATCTCTCAACATCTGATGCTTACTTACCCTACCAGGCCTGGTAACAACCCAAAACATGAACAACAGTTACGCATTGTGCTGACCGTTCCAACTGATAAAGGGAATTGCGACACTAATTATTTACGTACCGCCAATGGTGTGTAAGTGTACGAACTTCACTGACATCCGACTGTGCGTTGTGGGACTTCACTTTTTTCTTGCAGCGATCTTCGTATAAGGAAATTCTTCTGTTGTATGTTCCAGTGTAGGGTTGCAGATTAGTATTTTGTTTTCCGGGTGTTCCAATCATCTCAGTTCGAAGTGATTGCCGGGAAGAGTTACGTGGTAATCGCAAATTAATGAGCGTATAAGGAAAGAATAAGTACGCACAATATCTTACTTTTCTATTTCCTACAGTTAAGCACACGCAAACAACCATAATTTTTAACACTCATTCTACCGAAGGAATCCAGAACCGTGCACTAATAATTCCCAATGCTGCTATACGGTATTACGCTCGGGCCCTTAATTAAACACTCCCACCTGCCGAGTAACCAACACTCTATGATTCCTAGCTGCCTCGTCTCGCACATAATGGTGGAAACTACACATCTAGAAAACTAACCACAGTTTTAATGTCACGCGTGACAGACCTTTAAATTCTTTTTGTCGTAAGAAACTAAAGCAAACTAAGCGCAAATCAACGTAATCCAAGACTTTGGGCTATACATACGCCAAATTTCAACGTCAACGCAGTATTGCAAGGATGTAAAAAATGGTTCAAATGGCTCTGAGCACTATGGGACTTATCATCTGAGGTCATCAGTCCCCTAGGCTTAGAACTACTTAAACCTAACTAACCTAAGGACATCACACACATCCATGCCCGAGGCAGGAATCGAACCTGCAACCGTAGCGGTCGCGCGGTTCCAGACTGAAGCGCCTAGAACCGCTCGGCCACTCCGGCCGGCGCAAGGATTTATGACCGGAACATATGATAAGGGACGGACACCCACGTTACCAGCCAACCGCCAGGACCACCCCCCAGCCCATGTTAAAAGATAGAGCCCTCCAGAAGACCAGTATAGATCTTACGATAACACTAAAAGGGCCACACCAGCTGCAAGTTTTAGCGTGAGACTTTTTCGCGTCTCTGTTAGTTGCAAACGTTAAAAACATTGCCCCACCACGAAAAGTATAACGTTTCTCATTGGATAGACAGAATTTTTGTAGGCGGAGGTTAAGGTTAACATTGAGACCCTGATTGGTCAGATGAAAACACAGCCAGATAGTTTTTTTTTAAACCAACTTTGGTAAATTGTAGTAAGGAGAAGTTAGGAGGGAGTTGCTTCCGAGACGGGCAGCTGTATTCAGCTGCACCGCCCGCCGCCCCCTGATGCTGCCTAACCAACGGCAAGGTAATGAACGCATGCGATGCAGCATAACAGCGCATAAAGCTTCATTCAGAACTGCAGAAGTCTCATCTGTTACACCCCCTTTTTGCGTAATACTAGTGTCGATCGTCAAAATTAAAGCTCATGGTATTCACATTTGCTACGTAAGTTAAAATCTGAAACGCGATGATTTTTCTGTTATATAGTTATTGAGAAGCCACATCAGCCACTGTAATTTACGACAAGTTAAATAAGTAATTAAAGATAATTGAGGGTCACTGTAGACCATTTTGATGGTTTTGTCTTTTATGAAACTTAACATAAATCTAGATTATAGATGTGATATGGCATAGGTCATCCTTCGATACATTATAGAACTTGGAAACCCATTCAGGGAATATTCGTTCACAGTTTTGTTGAACGCAGTTGGATTTTATCATCCTGTATTAAAATATTTCCTTTTATCAATAGTGCAATTTATAAACAATGTTTTGTGAGTAGAATAAAATTTCCAATGGTAAACTTAACTGCCTTTTCGACATTATTTTACCAGCTAACTAAAAATGGGAAAGCCTTGAACCCCTTCCACTAAATTTAGTTAGTATTAACATTCTTTTACAGGGAGTGCAGTGGAGCTCACGCTGAAATCATTAAGTATTTGATTATATCATCGCTAGTCTCACTGAACTCTTCTGAACTCTACATGTCATGTGTGGTCTGGCGTCTCCTTACCAGCAACAGGTCCCAGGTTCAAACTAGTCAATTCCCTAAAAACCACGCTCAGAGCGTCGTTGCGCGAAAGTGGTAGGGAGACACGACTTAGAACACACAGACACCACGCAGAATGTTAGAATTGGAGTTTACAGTCCATATGGAATCGTCACAGCAACTTGTGGACATATTTAATGTAAATTGCAAAAAGATGTCTTGGCTGGAAAGCAGAGAAAATACACAGGATACAGTTTCACAACAAGTTCACAACAGATATCATCCAAACTGGAAGAAACTCACCACTATAAACAGGAACTTACAAAAAACTGGTTTATTCAACCCACCAGGGGCTGGGCTAGATCCTAGACAAAGAATTTTTATCACAGGAATTTTTGGTGAGATGATGAATGTCCTTTGAAATGCAACCTACCAAGAATTCTGCTTGAAGAGAACTTATGGAACAGCAACTGAACCCCCAATATTAACAAAACATGCAAGCCAAATTGTTTTCCAATCTGGTGTCAGCAGAGTCAGTGGATTATGTTGAAGTGCCATGCAATCTGAGTGGTGTTCATCATTTTCTACACTTGCAGTATACTTCAGGTGTTCCTTTAGGCCTAAGATTTATGTTGTTAATGACAGAAAATAACTGAATTTTCATTTCCGACCACTGGTTCTTTAATTCAAAGGAGTCAGTTTAGGGTCCTTCATTAACTCCATAATTCAGATCCTAAAGGTTTCGAACTCCCCGTAAACAACAACTGTTTCTTGTATTATGTCATCCTGAACTTTTTGTAATAGCATGTCTCATTTACAGCATAACAAACAAACCTCTCTCTTGTAATGTCAATTCCACAATCTTCACGTATCTGTAAACTGATCCCAAATATCATTTCTGGATAAGGTTGTAACGTTAACATCATTCAGTTGTAGGTGAAATTTGAAATAATGTATCTAAACCTTTTTTCGTCATCTCGCCACTGTTTCTGTCTAGTGTTCACTCACTACGACAACTATCAGCAACAGCAAATAATGATTGTTTGGTTTTTGTCTTTCCGTCAGTTAAAATGAAAATAAGTTGGTAGCAGCATAAATATATTTCCTCAAGCGAGCAGCAAATTAATATCAAAAGAAATATGAACGAAAAAATAATGAAGCACAGGCTACATCACAACCACAATACTAAACGACTGCGTTACATCGCAGTCGGGGCAGATGTGAGGTATTAGAAGTTGCTTGTACGAGTGTAGTTGTCCCTGAGCGACCAGTTTGGTCTACTACGACATTCTCAAATATTCACCAAATATTTCATTTTCTGCCATTGACGCGTAACTTACTTGATGATATATCTCTTCATTAAGATTTTGTTTGTGTACTTTTCATTTAGAGAGTGAGCAGAAAGCTAACTCAATGATTTTATGACCGTAAGGCTGATATGCAAGAAAGAGCTAGAACACATTTTCTGTTTAACGTAGCAGCTAGGATTTAGCCATGGTGCAACTTAGGGTTACTGTCTCAATCCGCCACCCTGGAATGGAGTTTTTGCAACTTATAATCTTTCGTACCGTTTTAGATGTGTCTTGAGCTCCATACATTCCTACTTACAGTAGGAGAAAATGGCCAGGTTTTGATGACAGCAGAAGCTTTACTGACACGTTTCTCCTCTGTGAGGCATCTTCTGAGTTTCTACAGGCTAGATGTAGTTCTACTGATTACCAAGAATCAGACGTTTTATGATTAGATGATGACTGAGCACTGACATAATTCTCCTCGAAAAGATGTTAGTTTATTTTATGTCCTGTATTTTAGATTTGGTTTATGGAAATTTTTACTTGTATTTTGTGTCTGCTTTGTAAAGAAGCTGAAATGTCCGTGTATTTCTTACAGATTTCTTTTCTTTGACACCGTCAGATGGCACCATATGTCAGATATCTTATTTCTGCTTGAACTGTTTTTACATCTGTTTTACTTCTATCATCCATTTCAAATCTACTGCTCGTGTGTATTGACTTTAACTATCACTACATGTTTCATTGTATTTTTATTTACTGTAAGTTTAAACATGTAGACGCCTCCTAGCGGAGGCTACGTCAGCAGCCTCTTGCCTGCAAGCTTGCGCACATGCAGTCATGTATTCACCAGAATTTGTACTTCAGTATTTGGTCACGATTACAAGTGCGCCCCTATCTTAGCATACCCGCAGGCCGTCACCAACAGCTAGAACCGTTCTCACTTTCATGGCTCCATTACCAATCTGGCTCTTCGTTACTATTCTACAGTAACGTTTTTAAAATTCTTTGACTTCTGTGTTCTACGTGCCCACCAAATACTGTAGCTACTTATGTCTAATTCGTGACGCACAGTTCCTGAATGTAAGTCGCCCTTCACTGTGCTATTTACGTAGCATTTTTAAAAAATTTTCACCGCTTTCTCATGCGAGACAGGACTACATCCATATCTGGTCTTATCAATTTTTCTCATGTAGGAAGTCGGTGGGGTTTGCTAATCCCCCATCGGGCGCCTCCCCAGGCGGCGGATAGGGGAATGCTCTCTAGATATAGAGGGTACCGGGGAAATAAAATGCCCGGGGTGGACCAAAACTAGCATGGGCAGGCGAGGCTCTCTCAGCCGCGGTGAAGGCAACCCTCCTAGGAGTAGAGTACCCCAAAATCATGACTCCTGGTCCTCCAGGTCGGGGGTTGTGCAGAGGGCTACCAACCCACTCATGTAAAAATACGAAACGGTCAGGATACTCAACGCCAGTCTCGGAAATAGGACAGGATTTACTGGAACAAAAACTGGCAAAGCTTCAAGGAATGCTGTTTTGGACCATGGAATATTAGAAGCCTGTATCGTCCTGGAACTGCCCAAATACTAGCAAACGAATTAAGAAAATGTAGAGTGCAACTGGTAGCTCTCCAAGAAGGAAGACGGCAGGGAGCAGGTTAACTGAAAATAGCAGACGGGACAATAATATATGGAGACTGCTGTCAGCGCCATGAATATGGAACCGGTTTCTACATTCATAAATCAATAGATGACTCAGTAAGGGAGTTCAGCCACGTTAATAACCGTATATCATAGAGAACTATTCAGACGCAGTGGTTAGACATTACATTTCTAAATGCAAATGCACCCACAGAAGATAAGGATGACAACACCAAAGAAGAATTCTACAGCCAACTGGAACAAACGTACAACTTATTAGGTAGGCACAATGTGAAAATAGTGGTAGGAGATTTTAATGCCAAAGTAGGAAAAGAAGAAATCTACAAGCCAACCATCGGCAATTTTAGCTTACTCGAGGAAAGGTCAGATAATGGGGCTCGACTTATAAACTTTGCAATGACAAATGGTCTCACAATAAGCAGCACAAAATTTCAACATAAACGCATTCATGTAGGAACATGGATATCACCAGGTGGAAACGTAGTCAATCAAATAGATCATGTAGCTATCCAGAAACGATTCCAAAACAGTATTAAAGATGTCAGAACCTTTAGGGGAGCCGATTGTGACACAGACCACATGTAAATTAAATCAAAATTGAAAGTGAAACTCAAAAGGAAAGTAAATAGAAATAGAGAAGAAGCTACAAGATATAACATAGGAAACCTGGTGAAAGTTGATATAAAAGAAAATTTTACAAAAGAAATTAAAAGCACTCTAACAAAACTGAGACTGACCAATACAGAACCACAGGATGTCGAAAGCAGATGGAGACACCTTAAGGGCGGTATTGAAGAAGCAGCTTCCAAAATCATAGGTGAAAGAAAACGACCCAATAAAATTTGGTTTAATATAAAGTGTCATGAAAAAGTTCAGGAAAGAAGAAATGCGAGGAGTGCATGGATTAAAGAAAGAGACAATATGACACTGAGGGAAAGACACTATAAACTCCGCCAAGAAACGCAAAGAACCATAAGCCAAGAGAAAAGGGAATACTACAACAATATGATTAGAGAAGCAGAGGATGATTTCCAATATCACAGATGTATCAAAATATAAAAAAATCCTTTGGTAAATTCAATAAAAGGGAACAGTTTATAAAGGATCAGTATGGGAAAATATTGACCAACAAAAGTGACATACAAAACAGATGGAAGACATACTTTTCACTGCAATGACCCACACTCTTACTTTAAATTGGAAGAACCTGATACAATTGATACAGCTGACACAGTTACCACCCCATCAGTAAAGGAAATACAGCAAGCAATAAAGAAATTAAAGAATAACAAGGCTTGTGGCGAGGACAAGATATACGCTGAGTTATTAAAGAATGGAGGCCCACAATTGGAATTAGAAATAAAGGCTTTAATAGAAACAATTTAGGAGACAGAAACCATTCCTGTAGATTGGAAAACGGCAATTGTGTGCCCCATATTTAAGAAGAATGATCCATTTGTTTGTGATAACTACAGAGGAATTGCCTTACTGGATGTCACCTACAAAATCTTATCGAGCTGCCTATTAAACAGGCTGATACCAATAACAGAAGAACTGATTGGGGACTACCAATGCGGTTTCCGCGGAAACAGATACACTTTAGATCACTTATTCACCCTAAGACAAGTAACTGAGAAGGCGTGGGAATTCAGTGTAGATGTCCACATATTATTCGTAGATTTTAAAAAAGGCCTATGATAGCATACACCGACAGACGCTCCTAAATATAATGAAGGAATTTAAAATACCATCAAAATTAATCAGATTAGTTAAAATGTGTATAGATGAAACTTTATGTGGCATAAAGACACCGGTAGGAGAAACCGAAGATTTCAAGGTGTACACTGGACTGAGACAAGGGGATGGCATTTCACCATTTTATTTAACCTTGTCCTAGATAAGATCGATAGCGAATTTTCTAAAAACCAGTCCACAAGTGATCCAGCTTCAGGATGTGAACATTACAAGATTTGCCTATACAGATGATGTAGCACTAATATGTAGTTCCAAAAGAGAATTAATCAGAATGGTGCAAAATTACTGCAAAATTGCTGAGAAAACAGGATTACATGTTGATGATGAAAAGACAGAATACCCGCCCATAAGTAAGAAAACCAGGAAAGATGCACCTCTGACTGTAGATGGATTCAATTTCAAGACCGTTGACCACTTCAAGTACCTAGGAAGTCTTTTTCGTAAAACAACAGAACAGATACAGAAATAGATGCCCATTTATCAATAGCAAACAAGACACTTTTTTGTCTCATCAAAATTCTAAGAAAAAGATCACTTAGCAGTAACTTCAAAATCCACTTATATCAATCGATCATTATACCTGTGATGTTGTATGGATGTGAACCATTAATATTTAGAAAGAAAGATGAGGAAAAACTGTTAATATTCGAAAGAAAAGTACTAAGGAAAACTTTTGGACCTGTATACGACGAAAATAATATGTAATGGAGAATAAGAAGAAATGAAGGATTAAGAGGGCTGTACAAACATCGTCGAAGTGTTCAAGAGAAGAAGGTTGAATTGGGCAGGCCATATAGCAAGAATGACAGAGAACAGACTACCTAGAATGGCATTAGAAGAACAATAGATGGAACGAGAGGAAGAGGGAGACCCAGAATCAGATGGCGGGATATTACTCGGAAGGACACAACTAGGATGAACAGCAACAGCAACTGGACACAGCGCATTGGACAGGAAGAAGTGGAAGAGGCACATGTAAAGTAAAGTAAAGGAACTCTGAAGATGCTTCAAAAAGATGTAACGCAAAAAGAAAGCATCTGCTGTCATTGACACCTGCACTATTTTTTCTTCTGCAGCAACTTGGACTTACTACCATGTTTCGAAAATAGCTTTTTCTAGTCATGAGAAAGTCTAATTCCAACGAAACAATGTCCCTTGTTTTGACGTAACAGGTGCTCACGTTACACCGTTTCGACTTTGTCGTCTGGTGTCCCTAGACTGGAGAGAGCTTTCGGCACACAGAGAGCAAAAGAACAGGAAGAGCAGTAGACGATGGAGTGCGGGTGGACGGAGCCTATTCGACGTATTAGAAAGCCAGATGGCAAGCAGTCATCAATAATTGATCAGAGCGTAAGCGGCCGGAGACCGCAGGCGGCTCCCAGGAGCCAGCAAGCGCAGCCCGGCGTCTTCGACCACAGCCGTGGTGAGCTGTGTAAGGCCGCGGGGAACCGCTGAGGAGGAACACCTGCCAATAGGGGGAAAACTGCACAGAATCGAAATATTGGTGAGTGGTTTAGAAGAATGAGAATTTATACAGAAAACATTAATTAGAAGGAGTTATACCGAAAAATCTTTTCTCAAGGCATCAAAATTCTGCGACAGGAGTTGTGAGTGACTTAGGATAAATGGATATCTACGCCCACAGTAATTTCAGTTGTTCTCATATGCAGTATAAGAGAACAGTTATCACAGCTTACAACGATGATAACTTGTCTTCGATTACCGTTTTACCAAATGAACAGAAATATGTTACTCGTTTTCTGCACTACACTGAAGAGCCAAACAATTTGATACACCTGCCTAATATCGTGTAACTCCCCCCCCCCCCCGCCACCCCTTCCCCACCGAGCACGTAGAAGTTCCGCAACACGGCGTGGCATGGACTCGACTAATGTCTGAAGTAGTGCTGGAGGGAACTGACACCATGAATCCTGCAGCGCTGTCCAGAAATCCGTATGAGTACGAGGGGTTCGAGATCTCTTCTGAACACCACGTTGGAAGGCATCCCAGATATGCTCCATAATGTTCATGTCTGGGGAGTTTGGTGGCCAGCAGAAGTGTTTAAACTCAGAAGAGTGTTCCTGGAGCCACTCTGTATCCATTCTGGCCATGTGGGGTGTCGCATTGTCCTGCTAGAATTTACGAAGTCTATCAGAATGCACAGTGGACATGAATGCATGCAGTTGATCAGACAGGACGCTTGCGTACGTGTATCTTGTAAGAATCGTATCTAAACGTATCAGGGGTCCCATACAATCCAATTGCACAAGCCCCAAACCATTACTGAGCCTCCACCAACTTGAACAGTCCCCTGCTGACATGCTGGGTCCAAGGATTGATAAAGTTGTCTGCGTACCCGTACATTTCCAAAGGCTCAATACAATTTCAAATGAGACTCGTCCGACCAGGCAACATGTTGGATTCATCTCGGGTCTCCAGCCGGGTCATTTCGTCATCTGGGCGCAGTATTTCGGCGGTCCACCTGGCCGCCATCTTCAGGTGAGTAGGGCGTCGCACTCTCTCGCCGCGGCGCCTCCATATACACCAACCCTGGGCACAGCGCGCGTGCGAGAACGTAACTGCCCCCTAGCGACAGGCACAACAGCGCACCGATGGTGGAAGCTCGCGGAAACGATACATCGAAATCAAACGCTATTGACAGTTTTTCATGACAGAAAAAAGGACTGTTGAACAGAACAGGATTCCAGCTCTCACTTAAAGCATACCTCTGATCGTTATTTATAATATTATCAGGCGGCCGGACTTCAATGGCTTCTTTCGCTACACAGTCCCAATACCGCGACGCGGGGGCAACTGCTTGTGTGTCATCGTACAACCTTTTATGTCCTTCAGTAAGACAATGTTCCACCACTGCTACAGAAGAAGCTCGAATATTTTCCTTTAAACTGAGACATTTTACACATCAATAAATTGTCGTTTTAAATTAAATTTATTTTTTTCGCTAAGATAGCTGAATGAAGGCTGGAAAGAACAGCTGACTCGAATATTGTTCTACTGCATTAATGTAGACGACGATTAATCTAATATGTAAAGGACAATGTCCAATTCGTAGTGATTACGTGACATGTAGTAATTATAAACATATGCAATATGTTTCGACACATACTTGGTACTCTGTTTACTATAAATTACGATTTGACATTTATTTGGCAGTTCATTTACTAAGATACTCTACGTTTACAGAGCACAGTTAGTTAAGCAATGATAATGGTACATTTCACTGACTGGGTTTTGCTGTGAATTATGTCTTTTGTGTGAGTATGTGTTGTCAAATTTACCAAAATTAAATACAGACAGATGTTAATTCCTACCAGTCACCATTTTTACATTACAGTAACAGACAATATTCCGCGAAATAGGAGGAGTTATCAAAGAGAAATGTTTTCAGTTTAGTTTCAAATTTTACTTCACTTTGTGTCAGACATTTTAAATTAGTGGGTAAGTGATGAAAACTTCTAGTGGCAGCATTTTGAACCCCTGTTTGAGCTAAAGACAACCTTAATGTGGCGCAATGAATGTCATTTCTTTGTTCTGGTATAGTAATTATGTACAACATTGTTCCTGTTGAAGTGCAATGGATTATTTACAACAAATTTCATTGGGGAATAACTATACTGTGGAACGGATAAAGTGCCACTCACACGTCGACCAGCAAGCAGGCACGATGGAAAGAGTCCTCACCTAAGCTTTCAGCCAAAGCCTTCTTCATAAAGGAAGCAAAACACACATAGGCCACACATCATACAGTCATACGCCCAGAACTCACACACACTTAATCGCTGTCTCCGTATTTTTTAGCTAGAATATTTTTGAAAGAGAGAGGAAATGTGAACAATTTATAATTATGGGAGTGAGGAATTTAGAACATGAGATGATGTCCCAACACTCAGAGCGGTTACGTAGTGTTGTGTTATGCGGAGACGAGACCGTTAATGCAGTGTGGTTCGGATGTCGGAGCGTCTGCACAGGAAAGAAGAGAAAGATCAGACATTGTGTAAAATAAAGCAAATTTAAAGTCAAATCACAGAAATAAAACCACTGTCATAAACGTAGACACTGCAACCATTATTCATGTACATAAAAGAAAATATTGCTTGGACGGCCCTACTTACAAATGAATGTGATTTCTTTAAACTTTACAGTATGATCGGATCGATTAGTACACCCGCAAACAACGCAATCTGGCATTTTTGATGAAACAACTACGCCTCCACACAATCGAAGCACGCAATACGGTCGAAACTAGGCACAGACAGGTCAGACTGAAGTCACGGGAAAGCATCACCGCGATGAGCTATGGACTTATGAATGCGGTGAGTCTAATGTTTTGCGCTAGTTAAGATGGTGGACATTGGCTTCAAATATGTGACGTGTTGACACTTCCCTTCTTTTTTTACCTCCATGGTCTTTACCTTAGTTACGACGTCTTTGCTGAAAGCTGACGGGTGGAATCGGAGACTAGAATTGAGTCGGAAATTGAAGCTGCATTACAAATACTATACAAAATGCCGAAAGGACTCACTATGAACATACTTGAAGAATCTGAAATATTTATACATACGTCAAAGAATCCACACAAAATACTGAACCAGCACACAGACTTCAAACATGTGTATTATCTGGAAAACCTTATTGACTTACTGGACCACGAAAAGGTTGGTAAATTTGACAACACATATTCACACCAAGGACACAGTTCACAGGAAAATCCAGTCAATGAAATATAACATTATTGTTGCTTAACTAATTGTTCTTCGTAAACGTAGAGCATCTTAGTAGTAAACCAACTATCAAATAAATGTCAAATCCGCACCTTATTGTAAACGAATTGTTAAGTACTTGTCGAATTGAATTAGATAGCTTATAATTACTCTCACGTAATCACAACGAATTAGACATTGACAGTTTACTATAGATGCAATAAGGACTCAAATCACACTAGACATAAGTACCAAGGTAAAATTACAATATAAAATTATTCGTATGGACCATCATAACATACGCAAACAGTCTCACGTATTTTGTATGCGTAGGTTACTTGAGAGTGGCAATAAAACCGAAACAGATGCCGTAAAAAACACAAACTTCTTCTAATTCGTCTTACTAGCCTGAAAGTCGACGCAACATTCACTTCTTTATAACCACGCTTCCTTCATTTGCCAGTCAGTCTGCATGACACAGTCTACGTACATCTTCCACTTTGCTGACAAGTAAAATTTTATTTGTGACTGCGCTCACCATTGTAATCTTCTTACATCGCTTCTCTCTACTAATTTTCAAAGTCTAAGTAATTATTCAAAATTATTGAAACACTACATACGTAGCTGCTGCCCACAATTCTTGGCCCTTTCTGTTATTCTCGTCTCTGTTGCGAATCTTCATGAGATAATTAATTCCCCTTCTCCCATCTTCCAGCCGACTTCTCTTTTCTCTTGATACACATCGACAGCCTTTGAATAAATTGTATCAGAAATTTCCGACCGTAAACTCAGTCAGTGTGTTCTTCTACGTCCCTGACGACACTCTCCATTACAGTGACAAATTGCAGACATCTAAACGTCTTCAGAAGAAAATATTGCTACAGACAGTAGATGAAGGGATAGTTTAAACATTGATCCAGAATAGACCTTCCCCAATATATGAACCATTTTTACTCTAATGAACTTACTTCGTTCACCATTTTCATCATCTGTCTCCTCTTCCCTACTTTTATAAAACATGCTACTTTTGCACAAACGGGCATAGCATTTCATTAGATGTATCTTCAAATTTAGATTGCGTGAATTTGCAAGAGGGGAAACATTTGCAAATACATTTTCATAAAACAGTGTACATTTATTTTAATTTTATGTAATTGAAATAAAAATCGATAAAAATTTGCAATAACTTTACTTCTGCAACGAAGACAATTAACAAAATGGAGACTACTGTTAAATCAACACAAAGAAATTACATAAGACCAAAATCTTTGTCACGTCAGACCCTAAATTTTCATAAGTCCAGGTATCTTTACGAAAAATTTCTTACAGCTACAGAAATTAGTTACATCAGGATTAGACCTCCTTACTGCCGACGTACTGACGGTTCGAATAGCGACCAACACAATCAGAAAAAAGTGTTTACTTTAGTCTATGGTCGCTATTTTTCTATTTTGCCTGCTGTCTGCCGCTATCGGTACACGGTTTCTGCCACACCTACTTGGGCAGTGAACTTGACGACCGTGTGCCAGGGGATGGGCTGATGACGGTATGTGTACCGAAGAAAGTAGCCAGGAAAAAAAATTAAAAATTGCGACTATTAACTAAAACACTTTATTCTTATGTTCCCATTACATAGTTGACGATTTAAAATAATCTGAAATATCCCCGTTCATATCCGCGTTCACATTACATTTATTTCTATTTAAAACAATTCTCATGTGTTCTTCACTCTCAGTTGCGCATAAAAAAAATGAAAAAAAGATACGTGAAACTGAGACTGAAGTATAAATTAGATTTGTTTTAAATATCAGTACGGTTGCAGTTCCCTGTCGATGAATATATCGGCTATAGTGAACATTCCTTCGTATTCTTACGGGAGAGCAGTGTTGCGGCACCACTTTTAGTTCACCGACCCTCCTAATATTTGTAAAACAGTGACATTATCTCAGTACAGCTGTTCGCGCCTGGGCACTACAGGTGAAATCGCCATTAATTCACAGTCTGGCATTGCAGGTAGTACTTCCTTCCAAGAAATAAGCCAATCTTATATGCACAAGGAATATCGATATTTTTAAAAATATAGGGAATCAATATATCGATATTTAGACAAAATTCGTTACCGGCCATCGACATACCGAAACAAAGCAATGACATATAAATATAAGGACGGAAATACATCGACGTACAAGGCCTACAAATAAATCAGCTGCACATTGTAAATAAACTGCTGGTTTTAGAGCTGTATATTTAAGTAATGATTTATTATTAGATATTCTGTACATCAACAAGCCAGCAGCCTGCTTATCAACGATGCACGTTCACGCTTGGCGATAACCACTTTGCTAACAATGGTAATTGCCAGAATGAGATTTTCACTCTGCAGCGGAGTGTGCGCTGCTATGAAACTTCCTAGCAGATTAAAACTTTGTGCCCGACCGAGACTCGAACTCGGGACCTTTGCCTTTCGCGGGCAAGTGCTCTACAATCTGAGCTACCGAAGCACGACTCACGTCCGGTACTCACAGCTGTACTTCTGTCAGTACTTCGTCTCCTACCTTCCAAACTTTACAGAAGCTCTCCTGCGAACCTTGCAGAACTAGCACTCCTGAAAGAAAGGATATTGCGGAGACATGGCTTAGCCACAGCCTGGGGGATATTTCCAGAATGAGATTTTCACTCTGCAGCGGAGTGTGCGCTGATATGAAACTTCCTAGCAGATTAAAACTGTGTGCCCGACCGAGACTCGAACTCGGGACCTTTGCCTTTCGCGAAAGGTCCCGAATGGTAATTGCATTTAAGTGGCACACTGAAAGGTGTCCGGTGGCCCCGTCCTTCGGTTTCGTCAAGCGTCGGATTGTCCGGAACACTTCATGTCAATTTCCTTGTTTTTTTGGGGGGGGGGGGGAGGGGTCGGGAGGGGGGGGGGGGCAAACGCCCCGCGACCTGGCCTCGTAGTGTCGAAATCTAAATTGGGTGTAGTTTTTGTTGGTTGCGCTAAGCGTCGTTTACTTTCACATTTCCCCTCACACGTCTCCGTCCACCAATCTATCATTTAGTTTTTTGTTCATTTTCAGCAAAACTATTCGAGTTAAAAATTCTTTTCTAACAAAACTGGTCTGCTATTTCTTCTTGTCGGAAATCTTGTTATTCCATTCACAGCCGCACGGGATTAGCCAAGCGGTTTAAGGCGCTGCAGTCATGGACTATGTGGCTGGTCCCGGCAGAGGTTCGAGTCCTCCATCGGGCTTGGGTGTGTATGTTTGTCCTTAGGATAATTTAGGTTAAGTAGTGTGTAAGCTTAGGGGCTGATGACCGTAGCAGTTAAGTCCCATAAGATTTCACACACATTTGAACATTTCTTCCATTTACAGGGCCACCCCTCACTGCAATCGAACTTCTTTTGTCTCTCCTATACTTGCTTCATACACTCGAAGAGAGAGACTGGACGTGATGAAAACGCAAAAAGTAGTCACATTTAAATATTTAGGAAAAATTGCGAAAAAATTTAATATGAAATAAAAGTATCGGCACTCGATATCGCCATTTGTATGTCACTATGTCGTTATATTGGAGGGAAAAACATCGCCTATATGTACCATTTTTCGGAAAGTTCATTGATATAACGATACATCGATATTTTCTCAGCCTTAATGCCCACCAATACTGGTGTGCTGCACACGTAACAGTCGGTCGCTAAGCGGGCTCTGCGCTCTGTCGACAGTTGTAACTACAGCGTTGGCACCAATCTCGCTAGACATGTCACTGTCGTAAGTAAACATTGCTATGGAGAATTAGCAGATGAACATGTACAATTGTAACATTCTCTTCAGCACCTTCGCTTAAATTATCTTTTAGCCTGCAATGGCGCCACTTAACTGACTTCCTCCACTTACCGTTTCACCTGTTCATCTGGTGGCTTCTTAATTCGTCTTTTCGGTACATTGTTACTGGTACTTTGTCTTGCCATTGGATATTTTCTGCAATGTATCCACCTCCTCCCTCTTCTTGCTTGATTAACTAAGAAATTTAGTGCTTGCTAGTAATAGTCTTTTTCTTTGTAATAAAGAATTTGAGCTCGCGAACATCAGCACACTCAACCTACTGTACTTGTGCGATATCTGGCCTCTTCAGATGTCTTGTTTCTTCTCTACTTCTTGTTCAGTGACATCTTTTGTTTTATCTCAAAAGCACGCCGTATCTTCTTTTTCCACATAATTTAAATACAGTCACATCTTCTTCTGCTACACTTACATTTATCGAGCCTCTTCACCCATCATACTGGCATCTCCGTGTTCGTAAGAACGAACAACAACAGCGACATTACTATCTCCTCTTCTTCCACCTCCTGCAACAACATTTTCCTCTTCTTCATCAACATATTTTTCTTTAACGCATTTTTTCTGTCCGCTACAGTCTAGTATCCTATTTTCTACCTCCAGAACTGCACCATCCTTTCCCTACCAACCTCCTGTTCCTGCGTCCCCTTCTTCTTCCTTCTGCTTACATGATCTCCATTTTCTCCCTCCTCGCTCCCTTCATCTCCGTTCCTGTTTCTCTTGGTTTACTAAAATCTTCAAACTCCGTCATCTGCTCTGCCTCGTCCTATTTCTTCTTTGTCCATATAAACTCTACGGTCGTAAGATACACTATGTGATCAAAAGTATCCGGACACCTGGCTGAAAATGAGTTACAAGTTCATGGGGCCCTCCATCGGTAACGCTAGAATTCAATATGGTGTTGGCCCACCCTTAGCCTTGATGACAATTACAATCTCACAGGCATACGTTCAGTCAGGTGCTGGAAGGTTTCTTGGAGAATGATAGCCCATTCTTCACGGAGGCAGCACTGAGAAAAGGTATCCATGTCGGTCGGTGAGGCCTGGCACGAAGTCGGCGTTCCAAAACATCCCAAAGGTGTTGTGTAGGATTTAGGTCAGGACTCTGTGCAGGCCAGTCCATCACAGGGATGTTATTGTCGTGTAACTACTCCGACACAGGAAGTGCATTGTGAACAGGTACAGGGGTGGTTCTAGAAGTCAGTCAAGGGGAAGCTAATGGCAGGGAGTAGAGGGGGTTTGGGGGAATGGAATATCGCTTAACAAAAGGAGAGTTGGGGTCCTCCACCGACAAACTGGTAAAATTTGGTGTTGCTTAAAGTAGTTTATGGTAACTTTTTTGGAGTTCAGGCTAAAAACGTGTCTACAGAATGTATGTGGCCGAGAAAATAATACGATTTGACCCAGATGTCCGGTGATTTCGACGTTTTTGTCTGGGTTCAGCAATTTAAGTGTTGGTAAGCATACCCGGCATATTTATCTTTCTTAATTATTGTAAGTGGTACTCGTACATTAATATACATCCAGTGTATATTAATAAATAATAAGACGTCCATTTGAAGATAAATGATATTTATTGATATAGGTAGTAAGCTGTTTGCCGCTCTTATTCTTTTGTTAAAATGTGTTTGAAATACATTGCAACCTATATTACTACATAATTATTTAAATAAATGATTGAATCTGTTTAAGTAATATATTCGCTGATTTATGAAGTTATTTTGTCCAGTTAGTATGTTACTCCATTGTGGGGGGGGGCTATAGCCCCCAAAGCGCCCCCCCCCCCCCTTTGCCATCGCCCCTGAAAAGGTGCTCGATCGTGCTGAAAGATACAATCGCCGTCCCCGAATTGCTCTTCAACAGTGGGAAGCAAGAAGGTCCTTATAACATGAATGTAGGCATGTGCTGTGATAATGCCACGCAAAACAACAAGGGATGCAATCCCCCTCCATGATAAAACACTACCACACCGTAACACCAGCGCCTCCGAATTTTACTGTTGTTACTACACACGCTGGCAGATGACATTCAACGGGCATTCGCCATACCTACGCCCTGCCATAGGATCACCACATTGTGTAGCGTCATTCGTCACTCCACACAACGTTTTTCCACTGTTCAGTCGTCCAGTGTTTACGTTGCTTATACCAAGCGAGGCGTCGTTTCACATTTACTGGCGTGATGCGTGGCTTATGAGCAGACACTCCATCAAGAAATCCAAGTTTTCTCTTCTCCCGCCTAATTGTCGTAGTATTTGCTGTGAATCCTGATGCAGTTCTGAATTCCTGTGTGGCGGTCTGGATAGATGTCTGCCTATTATACATTAAGACCCTTTTCAACTGTCGGCAGTCTCTGTCAGTCAACAGACGAAGTCAATCTCTACGCTTTTGTGCTGTACGTGTCCCTTCACGTTTCCAGTTCACTATCACATCAGAAACAGTGGAGATAGGGATGTTCAGGAGTGTGGAAATCTTGCGTACAGGCGTATGACACAAGTGACACCGAATCTCCTGACCTCGTTCGAAGTCCGTGATTTTCACGGGGAGCCCTATTCTGCTCGCTTACGATGTCTAATGACTACTGAGGTCGCTGGCAGTAGGCGGCAGCACAATGCACAAAATATGAAAAACGTATGTTTTGGGGTGTCCGGATACGTTTGATCACATAGTGTACGTTCCATATAATTTTATTGGTACGGGACACAATGAAAGAGGCAAACAGTGTGACAGATTCACAAACCGTCATCGAGCAGTCATACTTGTGACAGCGCAATGATAAATTTAATATCGTAGCGAAGATCTGCTAAGAACAAAAATGCTATCTGCGGGTAGAGCCTCATTTCGTGTGAAAGACGCCGTGATGTTACTGTTTTCGTTCGGTCGATCTTCTAGCAACATGCGGGTCGTGGTTAGCTGTCAAAGCTTCAGTTGTGACTCCTCTTCTCTGCCGCAAGAAGTTGTGAAAAGATTGAGACCTCACAGTTCTGTTCCACCGAGGTTATATGGTCTTCCAAAGATCCATAAGGATAATGTGCCCTTACGCCTCATAGTGAGCAATGTCGGTGCTCCAACATATGATTTATCTAGTCATTTGGCTTCGCTACTGAGACCTTTTGTTGGCAAATGTACGCACCATATTCGCAACTCTGCGGACTTTGTCAATAGACTGAGAACACTACAGCTGAAGGATTCGGACTTGTTAGTAAGTTTCGATGTTGTTTCACTCTTCACGAGGGTCCCTCTTTTAGATTCATTGTCACTTATCGGCAATAAGTTTACGGCCGATATAACGGCGCTGTTTCACCATGCCCTGTCCTCTACTTACTTTCTATTTAATAATGAATATTTTGAGCAACTTGACGGTGTTGCCATGGGCAGTCCTCTGTCCCCTCTGGTAGCAAACTTTTATATGGAAGACTTTGAGGAGAGGGCTCTCGATTCGGCGATGTTGAAACCAACAGTCTTCTGGCGATACGTGGACGATACCTTTGTAGTGTGGCCTCACGGTGAAGAAAAGCTTTCACGGTTTTTACAACATCTGAATTCCATCCACAAAAACATTCAGTTTACGAAACATCTGAATTCCATCCACAAAAACATTCAGTTTACGATGGAAGTTGAAAAGGATGGTTGCCTTCCATTTCTGGACGTCATGGTTAAACGCAGGGTGGATGGGTCATTGGGGCATTCTGTCTATCGAAAACCCATGCATACGGATCTGTACCTGCAGGCGTCAAGCTGTCATCACCCGTCACAAACTATGGGTGTTCTTCGAACGTTGGTGCATAGGCCACATGTCGTGTATGATAAAGACAGCCTTGCAGACGAATTAGAGCACTTGAAATCGGTATTTCAACATAATGGATATTCTGCACATCAGGTCAGTACCGCTTTAAGGAGGAAAAAACGAGACCACCCACAAGATCAAGAGGATAAGGAGGTGCTTAAGTCCAGAGCATTTCTCCCATATGTCGGGAACATTTCATCGAAAGTAGGCAGAATTTTAAAGAAACATCGTGTGACTGCAATCTTCCGGCCACCTACAAAGACTCGTGCTCTTCTGGGCTCAGCCAACGATGATCTTGGATTACGGAAGGCTGGAATTTATAAAATACCTTGCGAGTGTGGGAAAGCCTACATTGGTCAGACCACACGCACAGTACACGACCGCTGCGTTGAACATGAGCGCCACACTCGCCTTTTACAGCCCAGTAAGTCGGCCATAGCCGAACATTGTATTTCCACAGGACGTACTATGGATTATTCGGCCACGACAATCTTGACCCCATCGAGATCCTTCTGGGATTCAGTTGTGAAGGAATCCGTGGAAATACGTTTAGCGGAAAATCTCATTAATCGCGATGGCGGCTTTATATTGAATAAGGCCTGGGACCCGTTGATTTCTTTAATTTCAACCAAAAGAAAACTTTTTATGGCTTCTGACATGTCGAGCGACAACTCATTTTAATTTTAATATGAAATTTTGCATTTTAATGTTTTGGACACGTCTGCGTGCATGTTTTACTTTTTTCACGCATTCGTTTGCGCTCTATAGATGCAGTAATATTGTAGAGGGCCTTGGAATCGGTAGGTGGCGCACATGCTACGGTAACTTGCGCATGCGCGCCTGGGCACTTTTACGTATAAATAGAGCGACTTGCACTAGCAATCTCCAGTGTCAAACACTCGCCTGAAGATGGCTGTAAGGTTGTCAGCCGAAATATCGAGGAAAGAAGTCGATGAGATCCGGCTGCAATCCCGAAATCTTGTGGAAAGCTTCAGTTGTTGCCCGGAAGTGCTGTAAGGTCTTTTTGTCGTACTCTGACTTATTTAAGGAAAGTGTACCCGATTCCTGGTGATATATCGTATGGAGATTAAGCTTACACCCGTCCGGTACATTTATGAAGACTCGTGAAATCATTCGTAAGCAGTTCGTTGACTGTAGCACTCCTGCAAAAAATAGTTTTCAGAACTTAATAACAAAAAGGTGGTCCAATGTCAATGTCTTTAACCGTAAGCTTCCATTTCAAACGTTTTGGAAAAACAAAGCTGTAAGTCTGAAAAATATCTATTAGGCCGTTTTCCTAACAGACAGGTTTAAACCTACTTCTTTTCATTCCGCCTTTAAACCATGCAGCGTTCCACGTGTTAAGGCATTATTTTCAACTGATATAGAAATTGGGATTATGTATTACGAGTGACTGCTTAAAAGCATTACGGATGACTAACTTGACCCAACGGTGTGTTGTTAGAGCGCTGAAGCTGAAATTCTCTTTTCGAGTCATCTTGATAGCCACGTTAATCGCTACTGATCCACATTATGCATCAAATTCCTCTTTAAGATGAAAGTGAGTTTGGTGGGTTGTTTCTAGTAGACCAATTGTTTGAAATCACTGTCACTGCAAACGCCTCTCTTCAGATTTTGAAGAAATTCAACTCTCAGTTAAAGGAACGTGGAAGGCAGCAAGTGCCACTCGCCTCTTCAAACCCTGTCTTGTGATGCCTTCACAAAACAGCCCCCAATAATCAAAGGTTTGTGGCCACATCTTTCACTGGAGTTGTCCGCTTGTGGTTTTTACCCATGTGGATATTTAAAAGGTAAATAACGCGAAAGTAACGGTGAAACGGTAGACCGACTGAAGGAACGCTTAGCACAAGAGATTGCATTACAGTTCTCTAAGTGGGCCTCAATGTGATTACAGGCGCACAAAAATACTTAAGGATGCAGAACGACCGGTTTTAATGCACGTTGTAACAGCCGTAATTGTAATTTTTAAATGTTCTGACTTGGAAAAAAATGTTTTTTTCTATTATTGAGTGGCCGCAATATTTGATGAGGGATCCATTTTATATTGGACTGAATGGGCGTGTCATTTGTGAGGGATTCGTTTTAACTTGGACATAGCGTATAAACCTAGAAGCCATGTTCAACTATTTTTGTGTGAAATTGTCGCCAGTTGACTGCAAGGATTTTTAATATTCACGGCACTATCAAATGCCAAGGCCAAGAAAGGTCATTAATTACGTGACTTTCTGAATGACATTTATTTCTGTTTTTAATGCGAATGTGTTCCCTCCAGAAACACAGCGCAGTAACGACAGTTACGAAATGTGCCCGTCCTGAGATGTAATACCGCAGAGAGCCAGTGCGCCACAGGGAGAGATTATACTTTGAAGTCGACGTGACGCGACTTCTGAGTTGGGAAAGCTTTTCTGCCACTGCTGTGGGGTGTTGGAATCAGCGTTTGACTTGGGTGAATTTCAAAGGGGCGCTGGCAACTGCCACGGACAGAGTCTCCTGTACCTGAGGGTGATCCCGCGAAGGCTGCCCATAATGCAAAAATAGCCTGTAGCGCCGTGAGACGCGGCGGTAAAGCCGTATTTCCACAGATTTTGCATCTGGAAACATCAAAATATTGATGGCGACGCTAGATCGACACTCACTTTCCGCAGTGCCACTAACGGCTAAAGCCTTTTCAATTTTGTATCGCCATTAAGCTCTCCCCACCAAGGATGCGCGACTTATGAGTGCAATTGAAACAGCATCAATGCCTCAATCTGTGTTTTGTGCCTGAGCAAATAGTCGAAACAACGATTTCATTGGAGTAGCATACTCTCAATTTGTCGGAGTCTGTTGTGTACATTTATACACATAATAAATACAAACTTTGACATGTATTAGGAATTTATTACAATTATTGTAAGGTAATTCGTGTGAGCTGAATCAACATTTAGTCTGTCTTTACTCTAATCACAGCCAACACATAAAAATGTGCATATTTTGTGTTGAATGATGACATCACAGCAATCATACAAATAAAATCATTGTATGTGTGCTTGCAGAAGAGTACTATTCTGTTTTCATATTTTGTTTGTCTATATTTGACTACTAATTTTGTTTAATAACATTCATCAATTTCCATGTTTTAGGAAATCCTGCCACTTTGTAATTCGTGATTTAAATAACTAAAGACTGCACCAGTTACTTGTCTTTTCTTCTTTAACACATCGCGTTTCGAGAATTTATTCCCGTTTCCAAGTGCGTTTATTCACATGGATATAATTTCGTGGTGTTTGCCTGTCTTGCATTGTAGATATCTTTTTGAGGTTATACTACAATCGGAAACGCGGACAAAAGGAACCTCAGTGTGATTTTATATGTTTATCGACTGTAATCGGTGGAAGGGTATGCAGACTGGAAGTGAATTGCAACAGAGCCAGCCACAGACAGGCAAGAGTGTTACGCATTGCAAAGCAAAACACAGCCGACTGGCATTGGGAAGCAAAGCCATCTGGGTACTGTATAGCAACAACCGTCACTGCAGTATGGCAGTGGAAGGACCGCAGCGTTTCCTCACTTGCCACCAAAGAAGTGTTTAGAGTATGTGCCTTAAGCCCTAAACGTACATGGTCTGGAGCATATACATAATCATTATTGTACTAAAATATTCTCGTCTCATTATCACACCCTACACCAGAAGCCTGTGACACGGGGAGCAACATCCCAGAAGGCAGTACGGGTCGGCTGTTTGGCCATGGGATGGAGCAGCCAGCCCCTGAGTCACCAATGCAGCCACTGTGAGAGCAGAGAGCCTCCCACCCACTGGAGAGAGGTCACGGCTGCCTCCGCAGTATCGTCAGCTACAGCCCTGTCTGACATCACAGTCACAGCCAGAGACGTTGCTGACAGCGCCATTCGAGTGACGCCATGCTTGGCCCCATCCTCTCCACTGTCAGCAATGCTGGACGTCTATTCTTTCGCACGAGAGGCAACTAGACTCCTCCACTGAGCTGCTCCTGAGATGCTATTGCCGAATGGTGGAATAAAGAAGTTAATTAAGCAAATCTAGTGTCGTCTTCAGATCTCCTTTCACTCTCCACAGGTGTCCACAGCCATGGGTCATCTAATGCTGGTGTCAGATCATTGACGTCTTCATCTTAGAGCAACGTATGAACGAGTAGCCTACGGTACGGTGAGTCCAAAAATTTTGATTTTATTTTGGTCACAGAGAAAAGGTTTGACAGTCAGGCATTTTGTAAACTAGATTTTATTGCGAGTGGAGAACTAGTGCATGTGCCTTGTTTCATAGATTGTGGATGTCATGATTGGTTAGTGCCTGTTAAATGTGCATAGTGTGATCTTGCAAGAGATACAGTTCCATGTACGGAATTAGTTCTGGTAAAATTTTATGCTTGTAATCATTGGGGTGTATGGCTAGACAATGCCAGAATCGAGATGGCTCACCATTAGACTTAAGAAATAAGTTAATGTATTCTGTTTTCTTGTCCTGTGAGTGTTTTCATAGACAAAACTTCAACAGAACCAGAGGTGCAAGGCTGGAAGCAGTACGCATTTTGCTAGAAATGGTAGCACAATTAACAGCGGATAGTACAGAACTGTATAGGTTGGTAGAATCGCGATCGTCACAACGGCGTAAAGATCTGTCAGTCACAAGTTTCATTGCTTTTTTTCTGGTAAGGCAGTAGAGGATGTGCAGCCCTTTGTGGGAGACCTCGGAAATATGGCTGAGATGAAAGGTTGGTCTGATAAGGATTTATTGAAAAAAAAAATGGCTCTGAGCACTATGGGACTTAACATCTATGGTCATCAGTCCCCTATAACTTAGAACTACTTAAACCTAAATAACCTAAGGACAGCACACAACACCAAGTCATCACGAGGCGGAGAAAATCCCTCACCCCGCCGGGAATCGAACCCGGGAACCCGGGCGTGGGAAGCGAGAACGCTACCGCACGACCACTAGCTGCGGACAAGGATTTATTGAGTGTTGCTAAACTGAGACTAGCAGAGATACACGAAACGAAATAGTGCTACACACTATAGGGAACATTTAGGGGTAATAACTAAAAAAAAATGAGGAAACAGTGGAACAATTTGCGGTTAGGACAAAGAAAATTAAGGGATGTACCTATGAATTAGGACAGGATGTTGCAGTCAATGAAATTATTTTGCAGGACGCTGAGCAGAGGGCGATCAATGCCTTTTTGTTTTTTAAGAGGATTGCATGCGGAAATGTCAAGACGTGTACGGACAGTGGTCAGACAGATTTGCGCTCAGCAGTAGAGTAATCTACAGAGTGTGAAGAGATCGATTTTGTCGACTGGAATGCAGGGCAAACGAACAGTGGTTGCAGTCAGTATAAAATGTTTTAGGTGTGGACGAACGGGGCATGAAAGGAGGCAGTGTAGTCAGCCTCAGCGTGGTGTGAATAAAATAAGAGAATGTGATAGTTTTAGAAGCGGAGGATCGGGGAAGAATAAGGTGTTAAACGCCAACGGAAACTCCAGGTCCACCTACGGTCATTCCCAGTAAGATTTGACGCTACGAAATCGTGTGCAGAGATGGATTGTGCGATAAGAGTAGTAGTAGGATAAAAGGGTTGCATGGGTGCATTTGTCGGTCACCAGTAATGATCTGTTGAAACATAAGCAATAGCACACACCACGGCGCAAATTGCGTGAGGTGGGAGATAAGGATGTCGCACCATTTGGATCGGCGGACAGAGACTTTTGCCTAGATATGGTTCTATTTAAACAAACTTGTAGAGATTGTGCCACACGTGAGTGAGGGCCACAAAATTATTGTAGGATTAGACTTCTTATATCAGCATTGTGCCGTAATCGATCTTCGGCAGCATAGGGAGGAACTTGACGGAAAAGTGTTTCAGTTACGTTAAGCCATTGACAGAGTAGCGATGTCGCGAGGGGAGTCTGTCGCAAAACTGTCACAAACTGATTAAACCTCAGGCGATCACACTAAGATATGATGCGCACAATTGTGTACCTAAGGGTATTGGGAAATCCCACTGGAAAATCACTTTTGGTCTGTGTTGAGTCTAGCTTGCCGGTAGGAACTTTGTGCGTGGTGGAACTGCTAGAAGAGAATGAAGTATTAGATCAGATGGGTTGCTTAGCTAAAAGAGGTATGCGTACAAGAGATAAAGGGTGATAAAATGGTACCCGTTTTTTATACATAATTTAAGCGCAGAGGACATAGGATTAACGAAGGGGGTGTTAATCACTAATCAGATATCCTGGAGGAAGAAGAATGGGACTCGAGGGGTGTCAGCCACAGACAATTGCCGAACGACATTGTAACTGCATGACGAGGATAAGTGAGGAGCCTAGGGGGAATCAGTAGGGAACAGATGGAAAAATTACTTTTGGAATTTAAGGATTTATTTTTTCCAGAAGCCATTACCAGCTACTGATATTACACAGCACTGTACACAACGGGAAATGGATCACCAATCTACCACAAACCATAAAGAATAGCTAGGTACTTGCAGCCAATTTTGGAGGAATTTTTTGATCAACAACTAAAAGATGGAATAACTGAAGAATGTTAAAGTGCAGGAATAGTCATCACATAATAGCATATTAAGATCTACCAACAGAACAGTAGTAGAAAGTCGCAGATGGAGTAATAGGCAAACAGACGTAAATCAATATGTGCAGAATTGCATACAGTGTGCACAGAATTGCATACAGTATGCACAAAAAGTGAATTTGTGTCGAATAAGAGTACCGTTTCAGAGGATACCTGAAACATTGGCACCATTTGAATTTTTGGAGATTGATGTTTTCGGTGCTTTCAATAAATCACCCACCGTAAATAATACACACAATCATAGATCATTTTCCAAGATACATGGAATTGGTTCTGATGCCAAACCAGTAGGCAACAACAGTGGTACGAGCTGTTGTTAGTCGCTGGATGCTGAAGTTTGGAGTGACTGAAATAATAGTAACAGACCAGGGAACGAACCTTATGTAGATCTATTCAAAGAATTGTGTAAGTTATTGAATGTGAAGAAGTTAAGGACAAGTCCTCTCCATCCACAAACTAACGGAAGAACTGAAAGAGTGCATAGGACAACCTGAAAGATGCTTGGTCACTGTGTTGACTCACATCACACAAACTGGGATGTCTATTTGAAGTATGTCATCTTTGCGTACAACTCTTAACAGCATACGAATACAGGGTTATCGCCATATGAAATAGTATGCAGTCGTAAAATGTCATCACCGATGATCATATTGAAAACAAAGAAAGGGAAAACTGGAGAGTCTGTTAAGACTTTGCAGAGTTATTAGGGAAATCTGGAATAGCATACAGAGGGCAAATATTCGGGCACTGGGTAAACAGGAAGAAGCAGTGGGCCTTGCAGCAAGAATGCCAGAGTATGAGTTTGGTTAGTGGATGATCTGTCAACTTCGTATACGCCGAAGGGAAAGACAAGGAAGGTTTTTGCAAAAATCAGCATCCATAAAAAGTGGTACAGACAGCGTCGCCAATAAATGTCAAGATTCAGTTGCCGACGAGAACGACAAATGTGCATTAGAGTGAATGAAACCTTTTCAAGTGATTCTGGAAGTTATTCCAGAGACAGGAGATGCGGACTGGATAGGGAGAGTGAGGAGAACGGTATCATAGGATGAACAAACGCTTGTGAACGAAACAGTAACAAGGAAACCTTATGGATTAAGGCCTAGAGATATTTAATATTTTTTTTTACATTATGTGTAGATTCAGTGTAATTAGTGTAAGCAACTGCGGAGCAGCAATGAATTTAAGGGGGAGGAAAGTAATAGCTATTCTTACCCATAACTGAGGTGCAGAGAAGGCGAGATGATGCGGTTCATAGTGGGACTACTGACTTCGGTGCGGTGGAAGCATTAAGGAACCAGCATCTGGAAGGACCAAGAAAGAAGACGTAGTTATCACCAGTCATGGCTGGGCGATAGAGATGGTATTCAACGCTTGGGAGGTACGTACCGTGGTGAGAAGATTGGAAGAAGAATTCAATAAACTCCGTCAGCGAACGAAAAGGCATGGGCTACTCAAGGGAAGTGCCACAGTATGTGGCAGCGTACACGTAACATATGAGTGAGATGACCCAGATACAGTGGGTTATTCTACATATGCGGTGGAAGAGGGGTTGGATAGATGATGGAGGTCAGCTTATGAAAACAGTATTTGGCACTGCTGACGAGGAAGACATTCGGGAGGTGACCAACACCGTACAAGAGATTAAACAGTGGGAAAAATGACACAGAGCCGTGAGTAATTGGCACACTACTCAGATTGCAAGCTGTACGTATTAAATAACACACGACTACTACGACAACTCACTGGAGAAGCAATGCGGTATGCCAGACCTGCAGAACAGTCAGTAAATCAGATTATCAGGGAACTACAAACCGAAGTAGAGACTTTAGAGGGGGAAGTATAGTGACGAAATGGTTGCAGTCCGTAGAAGAGATTGTTTGGGAAGCACAAGGGAAATTATGAGAACTGCAGGAGGCTACGCAGCAGGCTGTAAGAAGTCAGCTAGGGGTAAATTTGGTGTTAAAAGAGCAGTATTTATAGGGTCTCAGGAAAGTACAGAAGGAAATACCGCCAGAGTTGGGGTTGGTTTTATAACCCGAGTACAAAAACTTACATCTTTAGCTCAAGGTGGCCACAGCATCGGTGAGAACTGAGGGAGTAAAAGTTTACATTGCGTTTCTATACCAGTAGCAGGCGAACAAGCACTTTACGAGTGCTACATTGTTAATGCGTATCCTGTCAAGTGGGAGATATTGAAGAAATATCTAAGAGTAAAAACGCAGCGACTATTGTTAGTTGGAAGATATGTAGGAATGGAGGAAGCAAATTTACAAAAAAAAGCTACTGAGGGGAAATCACAGTCTGTGCGAATATGATAGTATAAGAGGGGGAAGGATTCCTGCGCAGTGAAGTTGCTAGTGGGACAAAAGGGGGTAAGAGAACACAGTAAAGAAGTGATCCAGCTAGAACTGTGTTTTCAGTAAGTCGAGGCGCATACGTTGTACTCTATCTGCGACAAGACGACAGTAGTGGCTAGTTGTTTCCAGCAGGGGAAGCTTACGTTAGCAAAGAGACTAGAATTAAACTGGAGTGATTTGTTATTAAATAAATAGAACAGCGTGCGAGGTAATAGGACCTACTATCTATTTGCCCGCTGTGATTTCAGGGATAACTCAACTGCATATTACCTGGATTGTTTTGGCCAGAGGAGCTCATGTAAGTGCTACCTGCCTCAATTATAACCAGTTTAAAACAGGTCTAGGACCGGAATTAATGCAGTCTATAACAAGCTTCTGAACCAACAGGAGACGAGTGATGCTGAAAACCTTAGTGCAGGACGTAAATTTATATCGGGAAAATCAGTAACGAAAAGAGACAGCATTGACTCTTGTCGTACCCATCACCACAGTGACACTAGTTCTGCTGAGAATAATCCTTGAAGGCAAAGCATAAGACTGAGTTCAGACCCAATCATCATTCAGATTTCAGTGGATTGCATACCCCGAGCATGAAGGGAGCGGGAAGATGAACGCTCAAGGCGGTAGTATTAAGGGAAACTGATTCATTTTAGCTCGTAAGTTTCGAACAGAGAGCTAGAAATTATTGTGCATGAAGCCTAGTAATGAAATAAATTCCATGGTACTTAAGGAGCAGGGGAAGGCGCCTTGTAGAAATGTATAATTTTAAGTCATAGGGTTAAGGAAACTAATTGTTAAAATAATTCTTAAGATACGAAGTGTCAGTCGCCAGAAACTCTACTATGTTGGTTAATCTAGTTTGGTAGACCCGAGGGACCGGGTTCTGATAAAAAGGAGGGAAATGCAGTGATTCGACGGTATTCAGCCAGAAGGTACGCCAGAGCGGAAGTGAGTTGCAACAGAGCCAGCTGCAGGGAGGCAAGTGTGTTATGCATTGTGAAGTCGATAGGCGTTGTGAAGCAGAGCCGGCTGGGCACAGTGCAGCAACAGCCGATGCAGCATTATGCTAATTCAAGGACTGGAGCATCTCCTCACCTGCCACCACCAAAGTGTTTATAGTTCGCACCTTAAGCCCTAAACGAACTTAGTCTGTAGCGTGTAAGTACTCAGCCATTCGAATACTAAAATATTCTCGTCTCAGTATCGACAGCTGCGCTGCGGTGCTCTGTCATCACGCCACAGCTGGAGACAACTCTGACAGCAGCATTTGAGTGACACCACGCTCGGCCCCGCTCTTTGTGCTGTCAGCAATGCCATGAGAGGCAACTGGACGCCTCCATAGAGCTATTGTACTACGGCCAACGGCAGGAATAAAAAAGTTTATTAAACGAATCTACTGTCGACCTGACAGCCCATTCATTCTCCATGGGTCATATAACAATGCTAATGGTATAAATTACATTTTTCTTTCTCTACTTACAGGAATTGTGCCTCCTCCATTACACAGACTGTCACACAATGTAAATCAGCTAGTACATTGTTTGTTCTGGTAATCAAAATGTACTACAAAAGCGTTACGACACTATGGCTTTAAGAAACATAAAAGACGTTGGACACCCACTCGAAAACGTAGAAGCAAAACTTACAAAAGTCGCGTACAATGGATTTAAGGGAGGGTCTTGAAATTTTTGTACACAAGAAAAAGCAAGAGGGAAAAAATCACAATGATAAACTAAGTATCTAAGTAGTTAACTTTTTCAGGTGTTGTTCCTGCATATGATAAATGTAATAAATTTTGTAAGTACGTACATTGCCCTACACACCTTAAAAGATTGTAAAACAAGAGAGGGCTGGTGGAGTGGGTTGCAACGACCATATTTCACATAGAAACCCATATCTGCCTCCCTTGGTGTATGGCGGTAGGCGTCGTTAATCAGCGTCGCTTACCACCAAGAGGATAGGGACACAGAATGACCTCTGATTTGTCATGGTAGCAGGTCTGGCAAAGATTTCAATGTTTTTGTGACGTCAAGGTAAAAGAGACGTAGGGTTCAAGTTTTGCTAAGGCTGTAGTCCACATAGTTCAAATGGTTCAAATGGCTCTGAGCACTATGGGACTATCAGTCCCCTAGAACTTATAACTACTTAAACCTAACTAACCTAAGGAAATCACACACATCCATGCCCGAGGCAGGATTCGAACCTGCGACCGTAGCGGTCGCGCGGTTCCAGACTGAAGTGCCTAGAACCGCTCGGCCACACCGGCCGGCTCCACATAGTTGCAGGTGTTCCAGGCGGGACAAAATTATGGATTTTCCGCCTCTTAGTGGGACGTGAACGCTTTGCTTTTGTGTGTGCAAATGCTTATTTGATAGATGTTGAATATGGAGCAGGATCTGTGCACACTGCAGAGTCTAGTTCGCCCTGTTTCAGTTTGTCAAGTTTGTCATAAACGGGGACACTTTTGTGATTATTACTGTGTGGAACGGCAGAAAATGGAGCACTATTCATGCGAGAAAAGGGCAGACA
Organism: Schistocerca serialis cubense; assembly: GCF_023864345.2. Lineage (NCBI taxonomy): Eukaryota > Metazoa > Arthropoda > Insecta > Orthoptera > Acrididae > Schistocerca > Schistocerca serialis. The sequence goes on from NC_064638.1 coordinate 338,857,871, forward strand.
TGCACTGTGCTTACGGGGCGGCGGATGGAAATGCACATGCTGCTCTCCGTTTTTTACTTTTGGCGGTTTGCAAATCGTCGAATGCCAGACCCACGCACATTTACTGCCAATCATGGGTCTCTATGAGAGACAGGTTCAGGTTTCCCATTGGAACGCTCTCGTAACAGCGCATGTGCATTTAATGCCGACTTCGAAACCCAGTGTATTCGTTATGTGTTACATGTGCGAAGACCTGACGGACACTGTCGTCAACCTAACAACGCTTGAAAAGCACTGCTGGAAAATACACCACCGGCCGGGGTGGTCGATCGGTTCTAGACACTAGAGTCTGGAACCGCGCGGCCGATACGGTCGCAAGTTCGAATCCTGCCTCGGGCATGGATGTGTGTGACGTTCTTAGTTAGGTTTAAGTAGTTCTAAGTCTATGGGATTGATGACCTCAGGTGTTAAGTACCATAGTGCTTAGAGCCATTTGAACCATTTTGAACAAAGAACTCGAACAATCCTAAAAGCAATCTGTGAAACAACAAGGACGAATGATAAGTCGACACACACAGAGAACCCTAAGCGGTCGGCGACCAAGTATACGTCGTCCGATGAGACGACCGACCGACGTCCAACCAAGGTCGTCCCCACTCAAATCATGTGTGTCAGCAACGGTCGAGCGAGTCTTGGCTGTCCGGAGCTCATTACAGCTTCATCCCAACTCAACTCCATGTCCGTTCGGAACTCGGAGACACGTCGACCCGGGCACACTGGTTCGGACCCAACGTTGCAGAGGTACACTTTCCCATTGGCCACCCGACATCTCTGCACAAGGAAGCAACCGACCCACGTCCGGCAAGATGACCAACTGACGAGGCCCAGAAACGGTCAAAAGACCAAATACAAATCGCCCGATGAGATGACCAACCGAACGACCAACCAACGGTCGTTTCCGTTCCAGTTTCCTTCCGCCGGACAGTGCATGTGTGTAACCAGCGGTCGGCGAGTACTGGCGCTGCGTCACGACTGTTCTCCCGACACGTGACGATCCGGGAATACTAGCGGTCGCTTCAAAGATAGTACGACAGTCCTTTTATCGATAAGCGCTGCTGCTGCCACTCACGGGCAAGCAAACCAGCAACTTAGTGACACCAGTAAATTGAATAAGAAACGGGACGGCTGTACCGAAAGATAAGATGTCAAGTAATAAACGGCACTAGCACGAGCCGCGCACGGCTCATTATGTATATGGGATATCGAGCATACAGAGCGTCCTAGGGAATAATTTCCATCGTGTCCATGTTTACAAATATTTGATGACAGCAGTTATTTGCTGGGAGGTTATGTATGCACGATATCCCATGTGCCTAACGGCAACTCATGATCAGCCAGTCTGAAGGTGCCTGAATCAATAGATACGTATCATTGGTAAATAAATAATTCACACATCCCTTCCACCAAGACTGACTGTTTCTTCATAGTTGGGACTGGTCACCCTGTATACCTCCGGACGAAATATGCTTGTGAGATAAATGCTTACCGTCCTTGTCTCGTCAGCTGCAGGACGCTAGCTGCGTAGCAGCTCGAGGAAAGAACTCGTGGGAGCGGCGCACGTGTTCTGGCCGTGGACCCCGCGGACGAGCAGCCACCGAGACTCATTATTGACGGGGCGAATTACGGGCGGCACCATAAATTTCCCGCCGGAATGAAATGGCACATCGGCAGCCGGGCTCCCCGGCAAGTGCGCGCTGGCGACCCCTGAGGAAGGCGGCCGGGCCGGCCTATCTGTTAGGGCCTTGATGGATAGCACCTCGCCTCGCCCGCAGACGCGCTCCTAATTGCTTTCAAATTTCCCGCGTCTCGCCCGAGCCGAGGGCGGGGGCGCCGGTACGTTAGGACCGGCAAGAGCGAGCGGAAGGAAGGGTGGAAAAAACCTCGGCCCGCTGATTTATAGATGGCGCCTCGCAACGCCATTCACACACGCGTCGAACGCACGGCTTACATGTGGCCCCTCTCATTAATATTAATCCCGGTTCCTGCGAACAGCTCAGCCCGCCCTCGCAGTAATGTTTTTGGCCGCCACGGTGGAAAAGCGCTACAGGCTGTTCTCCGCAGCTTTTTACAAGCAGATTATCGATCCCTTTGATCAGCTACTACGGTGCTTGTGATTCGCACACCAACATTACGAACATTCAATTACGGGGATGCGAATTTCGCGAATCAAGTGCCGTAATACGTTATGTACAAGATGAACAGCTGATTATGTCGTGTGTTACCATCAACTATCACCATTGTTACGCGTTCCACATATTCCAGTTGGTAACCACTGACTCAAAAACTTGTAGCATTTAGGTGTTCTGGTCGCATTCTTCCTTCAGCAAGCACTACATCTGCATCTACATCCATACTCCGGAAGCAACCTGACGGTGTGTGGCGGAGGGTACTTTGAGTACCTCTATCGGTGCTCCTATTCCAGTCTCGTATTGTTCGTGGAAAGAAATATTGTCGGTATGCGTCTGTGTGGGCTCTAATCCCTCTGATTTTATCCTCATGGTCTCTTCGCGAGATATACGTAGGAGGAAGCAATATACTGCTTGACTCCTCGGTGAAGGTATGTTCTCGAAACTTCAACAAAAGCCCGTACCGAGCTACTGAGCGTCTCTCCTGCAAAGTCTTCCACTGGATTTTATGTATCATCTCCGTAACGCTTTCGCGACTACTAAATGATCCTGTAACGAAGCGCGCTGCTCTCCGTTGGATCTTCTCTATCTCTTCTATCAACCCTATCTGGTACGGATCCCACACTGGTGAGCAGTATTCAAGCAGTGGGCGAACAAGTGTACTGTAACCTACTTCCTTTGTTTTCGAATTGCATTTCCTTAGGATTCTTCCAATGAATCTCAGTCTGGCATCTGCTTTACCGACGATCAACTTTAGGGATCCTTCCATTTTAAATCACTTCTAATGCCTACTCCCAGATAATTTATTAACTGCTTCCAGTTGCTGACCTGCTATATTGTAGCTAAATGATAAGGGATCTTTCTTTCTATGTATTCGCAGCACATTACACTTGTCTACATTGAGATTCAAAATCAGAAAAAAAAACTCGTAATCTTATGATAGCTTTGAGTAACTTTACATGATGCCGGTTGGAAATGGATTTCACACAGCACTTCACTACTGGCATTCCAGCATATTCTAGCAGGTATGATTAATGAAACCTATACGTGAATCCGACCTGACTGCGCACCTGCGAAGTGTCGGAAACGCATAAAACACCTCTTTCATTCACTTCCCCTGCTACCAATAAATTCTTGAAACAATTTACGGCAGCAGATCGAAATTCTCGTAGTAGTAACGTATTGTACCAGCCTTACATTATACATTATAACTTCGAGACTATCAACGGCCATGTCGCGGTGGATGCACCGCTTCTCGTCGGATCACCGAAGTTAAGCACCTTAGGACGTGGACGGTTCGTGTACGGTGACCATCTGGGTATGCCGCGTCTACTGACATTTTCCACCTTGGCTTCAGGACAGAGAGGACAGAAGGGGTGGCTGGCTTGAAGTCTGTGATCACCAGTCCTGCCGTCGATGCCCTGGACTGAAACCAACCCTCATCGCAATAATACAAAAAGTGAGACCATGCGGCCCTGTTGAACGTGATCACTCCATCAGATGGTGACGTTAAGCTAGGCGGGCCCCTTTGTGTCGTTCGAGAGGAGTAGCCTATGTGTCGGCTCTGGGTTTGACTCTCTCCCTTCTCTCACCATCATCCAAATGTTCATGACACCACACTACACACATGCACCCATCACACTCACTTAAACATCACTTTGGCATAGAGTACAATTCTGGAAATGTCTTGGTAGCGACCAAGTTGCCTACAGGTGCGAAGGATAGAAAACACCTTACCAATTCAGACTGCTGAACCTGTCATCCAGTGTCTCACAGCCATTCAAGCCATACGACTTTACATTACTGTTACTGCCAGCACAGTCCATCGGTGCACCACGTGGCTGGCATTTTCTTCCATTTCACAAGTGCACAAATGTCAATTCCTGTCTATCATTTCAAGCACTTACCAGCACCGATGATGGGTTATTCAGTTAAAATTCGATGCAACATTTTCACTGATTCGCCTTACTTTCCTCGTCTGCCCGACAAAAACTGTAAATCTCTCTGGTTTGTTTCCCCGCAGCAAAACTCTAAACGAGATAATTTTGACTGTGAAATCGACGCACACAACACACACACACACACACACACACACACACACACATACATACAAACACACACACACACACATTCACGGTCACTCGCATACAAAGAGAGGAAGAGCGAGAGAGAGAGAGAGAGAGAGAGAGAGAGAGAGAGAGAGGAGAAAGCACTCGTCACGCACTGTTTTTCACCCCGTAAACTCTGTCTCTATACTTTCAATCGGTCACAGAGCACGTGTGTACTACCACATCGATACTGATTGGCAAAAGCCCTGCAGTTTTCTCAAAAAATTACCTTTTTCAGAGTAAATAATAAAGATTTTTCCAGCTCTTTTGACAAGTATATTCCTGTTATTGATCTTATCGTGCACAGACTTCTTTTATCACGTTGGTTTCCATGTACTGATGATGTTGTACAATTTCTGTATATCGGCCTCTTGCATATGTTTCAATTGTCTGCATTTTTGAGCCTCCTGGTGTCATCGTTTTCCAGCGATTAGCTTCATCATAAAGCCATTTCTCTTGGGGTCCACGCTAGTGGTTCCATGGCCTTCAGTGAATACTATCTGTAATCTTGTCGAGCTACATAACCTACCCATCCCCACTTAAACCTTATTATTCTCTCTATGACGTCTGTTCCCTTTTTACTCCTTCTAGCAACCTCTCATCGAATTCTATCCCTATGCCTATCGCTTAGCATCTATCGCCCCATGGTTCGTTGTTCGTGTGCGTGCTTGTATGTATGTGTGTGTGTGTGTGTGTGTGTGTGTGTGTGTGTGTGTGTGTGTGTGTGTGTGTGTGTGTGTAGTTTACGAGAGATTGCCTCAGTCATAGTTTCCAGACTGTAGATTGTAACTAGTAGTATGCACATATTATGGACTTAAGCTTCCAACTTACTTGGGACATCCGTGTTGGTCAGGATGGAACTTAGCTTCCGAAACGCTGCCTAGCTCGGTCGTAGTCTGCAACGAATTTCTGCATTTTGGTTCACTTTCCCCAGTTTCATCTTGTGAACAGGGAAGTGGTACCATTTCATCAACACCCTCTATAGGTTGGTTTCCTACTCTTAACTGTTGCTTATTCCCAAGCCAGTCTTTGCAGAGGCAAGTTTTAGGATTCGTATCATATTTAGTATTTTATCCACCCTTAGCCACTGTAGTTGCATATAACGAAATAATAAGCAGCGAACTGCATTGAAGAAATTTTATTTCTCTACCGATTTCGATCACTTAGTGCCCTTCTTCAGAATAAGTTTAACCATCTGAAGAAGGGCACTAAGTACCCGAAACCGGTAAAGAAATTAAACTTCTTTTATGTAGCTGGTTGCTTATTATTTCGTTATATTCTCGAAGCATGCTTTTCAATTCTTCCTAATCTTCACTTATGAGCACAACATCGTTGGTAAAGCACAAATGGTCAACATATGAGGCACCGATTTTTATTTCTCTCTTATTCCTGTCAAGTGATCAGAATACATCTTCCAATCCAAAGGAGTACAGTGTCCCCTTGGTGAACTTCTTGCCAATTGGGATCTTACTGGTTAAAAAATTTTCATTTACACTGTTTGCCACTGTTGCCATTTCATACATGTGTCTCAGGAGTTTTATAAACAAGGACGTGCCGAAAAGCAATACCCCCGAAATTTCTATGTGAAAATTCTTAACGCTTTTTAAATAAAACAAACGTTGTTAACATTCTGCGTATTCATTCTTCATGTCTACATATTTATTTCTCAACATAGCCACCCAGGAGAAACATTTCTCCTGACGAGAGACCAGTTTATTGATATTGATAACTTAGAGAGTTTACTTTGTTGACGGAGCCACATTCTCCCCTCTGCTTGCATCATTTCCTAAATATCAAAGTAAAGTCTTTGAAGGTGTTCTTTAAGTTTTGGAAACAGTTGAAAATCGGATGAGGCCAAGTCGGGACTGTGTGGTGTTGATCGACTACAGTGAATCCAAGGTGTCAGATTGTAGCACATGTCACAACGCTAGTTTGTGGCCTGGCATTGTCATGAGGAAGGAGGGGGTGTTCCTTCTGTGGACGAACTCCTCGAATTCAAAGGTCGATTACAGCATGCTGTTTCTCATGCACAGACCATGTTACACGCCACAATTCTGAGCCCTCTAACGGCAGAGGACTGCAAATAATCTTCGAACACATACAGTCAGCTGTTTGTGATATAATACAATAAAAGAAAAATAACGTTCTCCAGAAAGGCTTCTAGGTAATATGAAGGGAAAGTTCGTCAGCAACAAATGTTCTTCAAAAGAAAATAAATTCTTCTTCTTGACCGCTGAAAGGTGTATCTTCAAAACAAAGTCCTTGTTCAAAATACTATCTCATTAGCAGCACGACTTGTCCATGGCAAATAAGACCCAGGCCCGGAGCACAGTCGTGGAGCACAGCCGTCCGCATGTCGAAGGCGACGTCCGATGCGAGACAAAGTGTTGATGGTAGGTCGGCCGTTGGCTGACTGAACTAGCTCTACCCTGAAACTTCCTGGCAGATTAAAACTGTGTGCCCGACCGAGACTCGAACTCGGGACCTTTGCCTTTCGCGGGCAAGTGCTCTACCAACTGAGCTACCGAAGCACGACTCACGCCCGGTACTCACAGCTTTACTTCTGCCAGTACCTCGTCTCCTACCTTCCAAACTTTACAGAAGCTCTCCTGCGAAGTTTGGAAGGTAGGAGACGAGGTACTGGCAGAAGTAAAGCTGTGAGTACCGGGCGTGAGTCGTGCTTCGGTAGCTCAGTTGGTAGAGCACTTGCCCGCGAAAGGCAAAGGTCCCGAGTTCGAGTCTCGGTCGGGCACACAGTTTTAATCTGCCAGGAAGTTTCATATCAGCGCACACTCCGCTGCAGAGTGAAAATCTCATTCTGGAAACATCCCCCAGGCTGTGGCTAAGCCATGTCTCCGCAATATCCTTTCTTTCAGGAGTGCTAGTTCTGCAAGGTTCGCAGGAGAGCTTCTGTAAAGTTTGGAAGGTAGGAGACGAGGTACTGGCAGAAGTAAAGCTGTGAGTACCGGGCGTGAGTCGTGCTTCGGTAGCTCAGTTGGTAGAGCACTTGCCCGCGAAAGGCAAAGGTCCCGAGTTCGAGTCTCGGTCGGGCACACAGTTTTAATCTGCCAGGAAGTTTCATATCAGCGCACACTCCGCTGCAGAGTGAAAATCTCATTCTAGCTCTACCCTGCTCAACGCATGCAGAAGTACTCACGTGGCGGAATGCTACCATTTTCCTGTTGGCTACCGAAGTTGCGACGGATGCAGCAAGAGGTGCTGCGATTCCTGTTGCTGTCTTCTGCGTGCCTTGGCTGGTTACCGGGATGCTCTCTTGAGGCAGAGCCAGATACCGCGGAAACCAACCTGAATGTAGTGGTCGAGCTGACGGTAACCCGCTTAGATGCGTTGCGGGTTGGCAGCGTCAAAGGCAAAGCCGAGAGACGCACCATATCTCACTCCCTTCCAAAAGCAAATGCCGAAACAAGTGCCTGAGTCGTCGATGACGTCGCTGTCTATATGATTATGGCTGTGTCGGATTCCATGGGGATGACTGGAGGAGAAGCATGGCGATGTGACGATTAGGAGCAGGCGACACCAGCTCTTCAGTGTCTGCAGGAGACCCCAATGTGTTCCGCACACCTAGATCGGAGAATGGTGGAATAGGATGGGAATCACGGCGGAGGCAGATCTGATTGAGATGCTTGCGACACTGAATGTCATCCAGGAGAGTAGCTAGTTGCACGGCACGGCCAAGTAGGTGGGAGACACTAGTGGGAATCCATCGATGTTGTCTGTTGACAAAATTCATTGCCAGACAGGGTGCTGAGACATGGAACCGTGTCAACAGGAACGAGGGTCATGGATGGGTTTGTCCTAAGAGTGAAAGATGGATAGCAAAGGTGAAAACATCCTGTAGGGTGGCTAGGAATTTTTTTTAGAAAAGAGTGGGTGCGACATCTGAGGAACGGTGACATAAGAGTTGGGACACTTGAATTTTAACAGTCAGACAAAACATTCGACCACATCATTTGAAGTGGCGTGAAAAGGAGTGATACGGATCAAAGAAATGTCGTGGGAGGCACAAAAGGAGGAAAAATTCAGAGGACGTAACTTATGGCTTCTGTCAGTTACAATAGTTTCAGGGAGTCCGTTCAGGGCAATACTTTGTGTGAGGGTCTTATTAGCCTGAGTAGCGGAAGAAGAAACTACACGGGACACATACGAAAACCCCATGCCAACACCGATGGCGATGATCCAAGAGGAACCAGGGAAGAGAATGACAAAGGACGGATGTATTTCGCCGAAGTATTGGTGCATCAGAGCCGCTTACTTGCTTTTATATGCAGGGCAAGCTGTAACCAAGTCCATGATGGTGAAGTTCATGCCCTGCCAGTAGACATGTCTGGCCAGTCACTTCATGAGGACGACCCCATTGGCCCTCATGCAGCAACTGGATAAAGCGGGTGTAGAGGGTCCAGGGAATGACCACCTAAGTGCGAATGTGGTCGCCCAACCCCAGAACGACGCCGTCCCATGATTGAGCGCTATTGACGTGCCCAGAACGCCTGTAGATCCAGGTGTGTCAACACCATGTGTTTGGTCGGGTACCCCCGCAGGACATATCACAACACGTCAGGACACAAAAGCAATCAGGTATTCCAAACCATTGAGTATATCTGAAAAAGACCACCCAGACTCCTTATTCGGATGTATCCATGGCCTCGGTGGGAGATAGGGAGTGGCCAGCAAGCAAGTGCGCTGGAGGAGAGCCTGTTTCAGGGTGCGGAACGTCCAGTCGCTTTCCGGGGACCACTGCCACTAAACATTCTCCCACAGCAGGTGACGTATGGGCTCAGTGATGGCAGCCGAATGGGGAGGGGGGGGGGGGGGTGAAACGCCAGTAGTAATTCACGTGGCCCAACACCGACATCAATTGGGATTTGTCTTGAGGGACATAATTTTTGGATCACTTCATTGTCTTGAGGAGCAGGACGAATATCTGAACCACTGAGCCCATGTCCAAGACATTCCGCTTGTCGCACAGAAAGGTGCAAGCTAACATCCCAAAGATGTTCGGGCTCATGTGCGGTTCCTCTTCGTCGAAATGTCCTGGCTTAAACTCGTCTAGGGGTTGAACTGCACGTGACGCATTACACGCCCTAAATTAGACACTTGTGACCCTTTGGTTAAATTGTCTGGCTAATGGTAAGTTTGCGAAATACAAAGTTGACGTAACATATAATAACATTAATAATAATATCAGGAACTAAATTAACGACCCATAAATGATGTAGGCCACAAAGTTGCGATTTGGTTAGAATAACGTTCATTCAGAAAGCAAACTAATAGCGAAAGTGGTCGTATTTAAAGTTACTGTTACACTCGAGTGCATACCCATTTGACATAGTTCGATCATTCACAATCTCATCGTGAATTACAAGTTCGATACTCCACCTCGTTAACTATACGAAAAGTTAGAGTTCTGACCAGGCGCGCGGCTGCTCACCGATCAGAGACTATGTCGCGCGATACCACACAACTCGAAATTTTCCTAGTCGTTTCACTTCCTAGTTGCCTAAAGACGGTCCGCTTTCGCGTCTCAATCCGAACTGTACCCTTTGGTGTCTCCAGCCGAACTGACCGTTTTCGCGTCTCCGACCGCGTTTCCCGCACACTTAACATCTTCGCTCAACTTACTTACGCAGTTCTCTTTCCTGAAGCCGTCCAGATGATTGGCTACAGCTTATACTACATTATTTTACATCTTAACATATTTAAATAATCAAAGATTGACTACTTGCGTGTTCTAAATAAAGTAACGATAATATCCATTGTTAAATTCTTTTACATAAAACCAATACAATTTCTTTCTTAAATTTGAATGTCACGGCCAGTAGACTTGCACCAATGTGCTTTCTGATAACCGAACCTCACGCAGTAAATGTTCAAGTTATCGTAGAAGTAACTATTATGCACTAAACCTTACAACAAATATTCTATTATCTAATGTTTCAGTAAGGTGTCATGCTGTCACCGTTCAATGTGTTTTGTGTGGAGGAAATGATGATCTGATGCTTAACTAAAAATACTGATAATTTAAATTTACTATTTCTTTTAAGCAAATAAAGTTACGGAGTTGATATTTAGAGTATTTGTCATTTTAATGATGGGCTTCTATATGAAATGTCGATCGTTAAGATCGACCAAAGCGTTCAGAATTTAGCATTCATGTCTTTATTACAAAACTTGTTAATTTCACTTTAACAGTAAATCCTAAACTATTATAAATATGGTCAATATTCAAATTTTATTGGGATCACCATGAAAATGTATGAAGGATGGTAGATTAAAATAACTGTGCCTCAATTCCCTGCATTACTACAGAATTAAAAAGTTTCCATAAATGTTTCCCTTTATAATTGATCTCTTGTCCGCCATATTTAACACTGCTGCGTCTCCTCGGCCTAAAATGGCTTCTTCTGGGTTTCCATATGACGTAGGTTATCGTCTGTCTCACTCGCACACTACAGCATTTAGGCTTGAAGCTTGGCTCTGAGCACTATGGAACTTAACTGCTGTGGTCATCAGTCCCCTAGAACTTAGAACTACTTAAACCAAACTAACCTAAGGACATCACACACATCCATGCCCGAGGCAGGATTCGAACCTGCGACCGTAGCGGTCACGCGGTTCCAGACTGGAGCGCCTAGAACCGCACAGCCACTCCGGCCGGCTAGCATTTAGGCCTCAGTAGACAATAGACGCCTGTGAGTTTCCCCGTCTCGTGGTGAATCTGCGTCCTTTGTGGCACACGATCCTGGACGAGAGAGTTCGTTTCACAATTCATGTAGGCTGACTCTTTCGACAACATATTTAAATGAGATCGCAATACTCGTTAACTCACAAACGCCACACATTTCTTCGTTACACAGGAGCCCTGCACGATCAGACACGGAGAAAGGATGCCAAGATAGTATGCCTGGTTGTACGCAGATGCACCTGTCACTAATAAATAATCAAGGTAGTTAGCAGTTTCCGGAACCTCATGCAGTAAGTGTTCAAGGTACCCTTGAAATATTGCCAGTGCTCTTGGTATGCCAAGGGAAGGCGATTGTATTGAAAGAGGCCAAACGGCGTATTTATCACCAATACTTCTCAAGAGGCTGCATCTAAAGGAAGCTGGAGATAGGCGTCACGAAGGTCAGTTTGCCCCTGCCTACTTTGTACAAGATCTCTTCCATTTTTGGAATGTGGTACGAGTCAATGACTGAGCATTCACCGTTGCATTAAAATCTCTGAAAAAGCGGAATGCCCCGTTAGCTTTTCTGACAATAACGATGAAGGTACCCCAACGACTCTTGGATGTAAGGGTGCTGTCATCCTGAAAACTTTGAAGTTACTACTTCAGCTTGGCACTAAGGGCAAAAGGGACCACGTGGACTTTACAGAATTTAGCAATGGCAGGAGGTAAGAGGATAATAAGCAGTGGTGAAGTATCCATTAAGCCTCCAAGGCTGTCTACCCACCATATTCCTCCAAAATGAATTTAATCCGACCTGATCACATAACTCGTAGGTGTTTTCAAATATTTTACGTTTGAACTTCATATATGAACCCGCTAGTGTAGTGAATCACTCCTCTAGCTTTGCAACCAGTAGCAGTTCCGAGTTCCATGCTTGTTACAAGCATGCGCAGTAAGTTCGTTTCTTTTACGTGGTGGATTGGGATTTCTGCAGTGTGGCCATGGCTCTTAAAAGCTGTTTTTTAATTTGTTTCTGGTCCTCACCAGCAAGTGGATACACACCTAATTGGAATTACAAGTCATTCAGCAGTTCCCCAACAAATGGCGCTAGTTCTCATCGTCTAGCACATTAGAAGCAAGCTGGGCAGAATGAGAAACCATTAACCCTTAATTTAAGTATTTATTTAAAACACAAAGAACAAGAAGAGATCAATAACCCATAGCAAAAAAATTTGTGAATGAATCATTGGATGTTGTTGCAAGGTGAAAGGGAATAGCCTATGTATTTTCATTGCTCTTCTGATCAAAATTTAGTGGTTTTATTTATTCCAAACGTTGGATAGCTCCGTAGCGTGTCTGCAGGTTTTCACATCAACAGTACTAATCTCCTTATGGTGGAACCTGGAACATGAATATTGCAGTTAAATTCAGTAAGCAATGGAGCTGATTAAGTATTTAGTGAAATAAATTTCCGTGTGCCCTCTTACGTGTGAAGCGTCATCGTCAATTTGTCTTGCCATTGTGTTGTCGAAAAGAAAACTTTAAGTAGTCTAATACTTAAATCATTATCTTACGACGCATTGTATTGCTGACTACCTCAAATTGCCAAGGACGCGTTTATTTCATTACAAGAGACACTGAATTTTTAAATTCAAAGCTCTGGATTCTTCTACCGTCTTCCTTTGGAAGATGAAAGAACGAAAGCCGACGTGAAGTCTATCTGTTAAAAAATCTTATGGAAAATTTGTAAGACGTTCCCAAACACAATGGTACAATTCAAAACCTTGGTTAAGTGGCAGCGTTGTAAGGATCAAACTTTTTTGTCCTTACTGTGGGTAATGATGGTTTTGAATGAATGTCCTAAGTGGTGAGTAGACGAAGAGAGTCTTCAAAATTTCCTTTCGAAAGCTTAAAAGCGTGAATGTACAATTTCACATATCACAGCAGCTGTTAAATACAATCAGCTAGGTACGATAAGAATTGATCACGCTCTTTGAAAAGCAATACGCCTAGAAGCTTTGAAACATTACGATAAGTTTGATCGAAGCATAAATGTAATAACAGACTTATTTCGACTATCAGCTTTTTAGCACGGCAAGAGATAGCTCTTCGAGGTCATGCAAAATCTGAGGTGTCAAGGAAATTATTTAGAACTTTTCGAGTTCTTGGCAGAAGAAGAACCACACAAGAAAGATCATTTAGCATACGATGAAGTGTGTAAAGTCACTTCCTCTGACACACCGAATGAATTAATAGCTTGTATTACAGATGTTGTTAAGGAACAAATTTCAAGTGAAGTTAAAAATAGCCTTTTTATGTCAGAGAAAGTCGATAAAACAACTGTCTCAATCATAAGTCAAATGGACGTATTTTTTCGTTTTGAAAATAACTAATCAGGAGAAATACAAGAGAGATTCGAAAGACCGGATTTCACAAGGTGTAGCCACTGTTTTGTTGCAAGTTTTAAGCAGCTGGAATATTGCTAAAAACAAATTTGTATCGTGAACACACGACGGCTGCAGTACAATAGCAGGGAAAAATAATGGGGTCCATTGTGTTGAGAAACATGCTCTCTTTATCCACTGCTACGCACATCATTTGAACCTAGTCATCCACTACTTTAGTAAAAAAATTACGCAAGTAAAATTTTTTGTGGCAAATCTATCATCAAGACTTCAAGCTTCTTTTAGCCGTTCCAGTAAAAGAAGTGAACTTCTGAGGAAAAGGGGATTTAAACGACCAAGCCCTTGTGAAACTAGATGTTATTTTCATTCACTACAGAGACATCAGAGAAGCACTTAATCATGTGATAAAGATTGGAGGGTGGGATGATAAGTCTTCACGTCAAGCAATTGGGCTAAATAATATACTGGATCACCAAACTTTTCTTTTTCTAATGCGGCTGTGTAATTCGATTTTCCAGCATACAAATATCTTGTTGAACATGTTTCGAAATAAAACTGGACGTAAGACGCTGAAAGCTCAAAATTGAAAGCTGCATTAAGGCCATTGAGAAACTAAGCTGTGAGAAAATTATTCTGAAACGTATAATGGAAGCTAAGACTTTTGTAATTTCAAAAGGAATATCTGAAATTAATTTTAGTGAAACAGAAGCAAGTATTCAGAAATTGAGAAGGCTAGCATTCGAAATAATTGTCACAATAGTAGTGAACATAGAAACAGAATTTACAGAACCTGTAAATGAGAAAATGTTCTCAGGTTATAGTAGGCCAAACAATTTCCCTAAACGAGTTGTCGAGAAACTACTTAAAATATACCTCTTCTCTGAAAATGAAAAACTGAAAGTAGAACTTACGTTTATTTACAGCAGTGAGTATAAACGTCTACAGCCTCAGGACCACCTCAAACCCATTATAAACAATGGATTAAAAAGAGGTTTCTCTGAATGTCTGAAATAACTGTCGTTGATTCATCCAATTCCAGCACTCACCGCGTCGTGAGAAAGAAGCATGAATATATTAAAAATCCGTTGAAACCTGCCTCGCATCACAAAGAATGATGACAGACTGTCAAACTTGGGAAATTTTTCTATAGAGATGGGACCTGTGAAATCTCCAACCAAACGGCATTTCATATCTCGTGTTTTCGATTTTTACGCCCAGAAAAAGTACAGGAGGATAGGACTGATTTATAAATAAATGTAACGAAAATTTACTACGTGTTATATTTTTATTAATATGCAGCTTTTTAATATTTTTATGCATTTACTTACAACAATTTCTATAGTAGCTTCAATCTTAGCAGAAATATGTAACTAAGTTACTTTTGCAGTGTTTCTATTTTACAAGTTTTTGTTTTGAGATTTTTTTTCTTTTTTCGAAATTTGTCATTCTCATCCTACCATAGAAAGTATGCCATGCCTCGGCACTGGTAATAAGAGCCTCGATACTCCACTCCAAACACCAGACGAGGGGGCCTAGAACGCGACAGATAATTGGCAAACAAGACAGAAGTGAAGGAGCAGGCTGCCACCTGAGTCATCAGGAGGTCGGAATTGTGAATTTCCAATCCTAGGACGATACGGATGTCAAGACGAAGAATACTGAAAACTCCAAGGGCGTTCACTACCAGAACACGGCCAATGATCGATACTGCAGCATACTGGATGCATAAAGATAGGGCGATTGTGACAGAAATGAGTTCGTTACTAAAGCTACGAAGTAGGATGTTGAATCATTGGAGAGGTGGGGCCCCAATTACTTTGCCACTCAATGAAAGCGGCAGACGAGCCTTCGTCAGTCTGTATCTAGGGGAAACTACAGCCGTAATTTTTCCCAAGGTCATGCAGCTTTACTGTATGGTTCATGATGATGGCGTCCTCTTGGGTAAAATATTCCGGAGGTAAAATAGTCCCCCACTCGGATCTCCGGGCGGGGACTACTCAAGAGGACGTCGTTATCAGGAGAAAGAAAACTGGCGTTCTACGGATCGGAGCGTGGAATGTCAGATCCCGTAATCGGGCAGGTAGGTTAGAAAATTTAAAAAGGGAAATGGATAGGTTAAAGTTAGATATAGTGGGAATCAGAGAAGTACGGTGGCAGGAGGAACAAGACTTTTGGTCAGGTGAATACAGGGTTATAAATACTAAATCAAGTAGTGGTAATGCAGGAGTAGGTTTAATAATGAATAAAAAAATAGGAATGCGGGTAAGCTACTACAAACAGTATAGTGAACGCATTATTGTGGCCAAGATAGACACGAAGCCCACGCGTAGTACAGTAGTACAAGTTTATATGCCAACTAGCTCAGCAGATGACGAAGAAATTGATGAAATGTATGATGAAATAAAAGAAATGATTCAGACAGTGAAGGGAGACGAAAATTTAATAGTCATGGGTGACTGGAAATCGGTAGTAGGAAAAGGGAGAGAAGGAAACGTAGTAGGTGAATATGGATTGGGGCTAAGAAATGAAAGAGGAAGCCGCCTGGTAGAATTTTGCACAGAGCACAACTTAATCATAACTAACACTTGGTTCAAGAATCATAAAAAAAGGTTGTATACATGGAAGAAGCCTGGAGATACTGACAGATTTCAGATAGATTATATAATGGTAAGAAAGAGATTTAGGAACCAGGTTTTAAATTCTAAGACATTTCCAGGGGCACATGTGGACTCTGACCACAATCTATTGGTTATGAACTGCAGATTAAAACTGAAGAAACTGCAAAAAGGTGGGAATTTAAGGAGATGGGACCTGGATAAACTGACTAAACCAGAGGTTGTACAGAGTTTCAGGGAGAGCGTAAGGGAACAAATGGCAGGAATGGGGGAAATAAATACAGTAATAGAAGAATGGGTAGCTTTTAGAGAAGAAGTAGTGAAGGCAGCAGAGGATCAAGTAGGTAAAAAGACGAGGGCTAGTAGAAATCCTTTGGTAACAGAAGAAATATTGAATTTAATTGATGAAAGGAGAAAATATAAAAATGCAGTAAATGAAGCAGACAAAAAGGAATAAAAACGCCTCAAAAATGAGATCGACAGGAAGTGCAAAATGGCTAAGCAGGCATGGCTAGAGGATAAATGTAAGGATGTAGAGGCTTATTTCACTAGTGGTAAGATAGATACTGCCTACAGGAAAATTAAAGAGACCTTTGGAGAAAAGAGAACCACTTGTATGAATATCAAGAGCTCAGATGGATACCCAGTCCTAAGCAAAGAAGGGAAAGCAGAAAGGTGGAAGGAGTATATAGAGGATCTATACAAGTGCGATGTACTTGAGGACAATATTATGGAAATGGAAGAGGATGTAGATGAAGATGAAATGGGAGATATGATACTGCATGAAGAGTTTGACACAGCACTGAAAAACCTGAATCGAAACAAGGCCCCGGGAGTAGACAACATTCCATTAGAACTACTGACGGCCTTGGGAGAGCCAGTCCTGACAAAACTCTACCATCTGGTGAGCAACATGTATGAGACAGGTGAAATACCCTCTAAGAAGAAGATAATAATTCCAATCCCAAAGAAAGCAGGTGTTGACAGATGTGAAAATTACCGAACTATCAGTTTAATAAGCCATAGCTGCAAAATACTAACGCGAATTCTTTACAGACGAATGGAAAAACTGGTAGAAGCCGACCTCAGGGAAGATCAGTTTGGATTCCGTAGAAATATTGGAACACGTGAGGCAATACTGACACTACGACTTATCTTAGACAACAGATTACGGAAAGACAAACCTACGTTTCTAACATTTGTAGATTTAGAGAAAGCTTTTGACTATGTTGACTGGAATACTCTCTTTCAAATTCTGAAGTAGGCAGGGGTAAAATATAGGGAGCGAAAGGCTATTTACAATTCGTATAGAAACCAAATGGCAGTTATAAGAGTTGAGGGGCATGAAAGGGAAGCAGTGGTTGGGAAGGGAGTGAGACAGGGTTGTAGCCTCTCCCCGATGTTATTCAATCTGTATAATGAGCAAGCAGTGAAGGAAATAAAAGAAAAATTCGGAGTAGGTATTAAAATCCATGGAGAAGAAATAAAAACTTTGAGGTTCCCTGATGACATTGTAATTCTGTCAGGGACAGCAAAGGACTTGGAAGAGCAGTTGAACGAAATGGATAGTGTCTTGATGGGAGGATATAAGATGAACATCAACAAAAGCAAAACGAGAATAATGGAATGTAGTCGAATTAAGTCGGGCGATGTTGAGGATATTAGATTAGGAAATGAGACACTTAAAGTAGTAAAGGAGTTCTGCTATTTGGGGAGCAAAATAACTGATGATGGTCGAAGTAGAGAGGATATAAAATGTAGACTGGCAATGGCAAGGAAAGCGTTTCTGAAGAAGAGAAATTTGTTAACATCGAGTATAGATTTAAGTGTCAGGAAGTCGTTTATGAAAGTATTTGTATGGAGTGTAGCCATGTATGGAAGTGAAACATGGACGATAAATAGTTTATACAAGAAGAGAATAGAAGCTTTCGAAAAGTGGTGCTACAGAAGAATGCTGAAGATTAGATGGGTAGATCACATAACTAATGAGGAGGTGTTGAATAGGATTGGGGAGAAGAGAAGTTTGTGGCACAACTTGACTAAAAGAAGGGATCGTTTGGTAGGACATGTTCTGAGGCATCAAGGGATCACCAGTTTAGTATGGGAGGGCACCATGGAGGGTAAAAATCGTAGAGGGAGACCAAGAGATGAATACACTAAGGAGATTCAGAAGGATGTAGGTTGCAGTAGGTACTGGGAGATGAAAAAGCTTGCGCAGGATAGAGTAGCATGGAGAGCTGCATCAAACCAGTCTCAGGACTGAAGACCACAACAACAACAACAACAACAACAACAATCTATATTGGGATGCTGTCCATTAACAGCGGGAGGGACGTGAATATTTTCGAGTAAAGAAGGACGGGCTGGACAAACTAAAAGTCGAGCGATGCAATCTCCCCACCAGGGACATCGGATTAGGGGATATCTGTGGCTGCTCTATTGACTGACGTGGCGTGGGAGGGGCGGCACCCCTTCGCCTAGTTGGTTGGTTCAAATGACTCTGAGCACTACGCGACTTAATTTCTAAGGTCATCAGTCGCCTAGAATTTAGAACTAATTAAACCTAACTAACCTAAGGACAGCACACACATCCATGCCCGAGACAGGATTTGAACCTACGACTGTAGCGGTCGCTCGGTTCCAGACTGTAGCGCCTAGAACCGTCCGGCCACTCCGGCCGCCTTCGCTTAGTGGCCCGATTTTCCGCATTCGGTGCACTTCACACGAATGAATTGACATTGGTGGCTAATGAAGCATTGACCGCGTAAGGGCAATTGGCACAGGCGGCGCCTATGCTGCTGGACCTTCCCGGAGGGATTGGAGGCGTAGGACGTTCCCTTCCAGATATTTAGGTGGTGAACACCAGCCCTAGACACTGCGGAGAAGCAGACGAGTGCAATGTTTGCTCAAATGCCTGAATGATGGGGAGGCAAGACTCTAGGGAAGTTCTTTCAGTCTGAGAATGCTGTGGTGGGACGTCTTGTCTGGGGGATGCACCGGCACATGTCCTGCACTAGTGAAGAAACATAGTAATGTTTGCTCTGATTGCACATTGGAAGTCATAGTAACGTGGTAATCCCTGCAGGCTCATGATCCACTCGTGATAAGACTCATTGGCCACTTTGCGACAGCGAAAAAACTTGTTATGCGCGCTGCCACATGAACCGGAGAATCAAAATAATCCAAAAGAAAATTTTATCACAACATAAGGAAGAGAGTCCTCATCAGTTTCTGTATGTAGTTGTTGAGTCAGTTTAAAGAAGTAGGGGTGGCATTTGGAAGAAGATTGGCGCTCTACTGCGTAGCAATTGCTGGTACCGGGGGGCCCTCTGGTGGCTGGCTGTGAGCCGAGTACCGTGGAAACCAGCCCGAACGTAGGGGTCCAGCTAACGATAGCCCGCTAACTATAGATACGTTGCGGGTTGGCGTCGTTGAAGGCGAAGCCGAGACACACACGAGTTTGGTATGTCGATGGTCACAGTTTACAGCCCTCCATAAAAACCTCTAATAATGTCAGTTATCTTATGTTTATCTGTGACTACCTCCCTTTTCATTCTCTAATACTGCAGTAATCTTAAGTCTATTTGTAACTATCTCCCATTTCTTGTAATTGATTTTAGATCTTCCTATAGACATGTTGTCTTTAAGAGTTTAGTATTTCCCCTTTTTCACTCGTCTGCATAATCAGATTATTGTTAAATATTTTTTTTTATTTCTTATAGATAGTCAAGTCAAAAGTTTCACCTACCGCTGTCTCTGTCCATTGTCTTACTGTCGATGAACTGAAGATGGCGGTTCTTCTTAGACTTTTTAAAGCGACTCTGTCTGTTTTAATTATTCGGGAGTTGACCGTCTGGTTTTAAGCTTTCTTTGCTTTTTGCGTTTAATTTGATTGGAAAACCGGTTAGATTGAACTTAACATATACGTGGATGGACATGAGAAATGAAAGGTTGCAACAAATTTTTTATTTGCAGATTAATAAAAATGAATTTCTTTGAATATTCCAAAATAATGATTCAAGCTTTACTTTTATTCAAGTACTAGAGCTGTTTGTGCCAGAATGAAAATATTATTGTCCATCGAACTTAGCAAACATTTTCACGTTGCAGTGGATTTTTGTTTAACTGGCTATACCCCGACTAGCTTTGAAGCATAGGACTATCTTTACTACACGGAAATGTTTTCTTTTTTTATATATTGCTAAGCTCTCATGAAAATTATCCACTTTTAAATACACTTTACGATATGTTCAGAATTTATCACTTTTTTGAATGAAAATTTACAAAAGCTGCAGCTTGTATCCACATGTGAATGCACAAGATAAAATCTACTATCTCTTTTTATTCTGCGTCTGGAACGCTGTGAAAAGAAACACTTTATTATTTTCCCTCACCTCTACCTGTACCCTTGTTAGGTTATTGCGATCGTATATTTAAATCTGCCGCTGCTGCAGACTGATCGCTCCCGGCGCAGCTCCGCACCGCCAGCGATATCCAATAAAATGCTGAAATTTCTTAAATAAAATGGGTAATGTCCGGTGCGAACCTTGCAGTAATTGTGACAAACAGATTTTACTAGATAAATATATTTTAACAGAAACAATTAAAATCTTTACACACCTTTTACAATCCCAGCTACAAATGGCGTCATCATCGACTTATGATAAATGGAGACTATCTAAGGGCCTAATGCAACGACACGGGTTCCTCTCCCATTCAGTCCGTGCAGAAGACAAACGATCCTATTACAATAGATTGCCTATTTATATCTTAACTAATTCTTGTACAGTCTTTGTCATGTTTAATTACATATCGTTTCTTTTGTGGCGTTTTCACATCCTCCGCAACAGATAGTATTTCACACTCTTTGAATAATCATTTACAATAGAAAAATTCATAATTATCTTTTTCCTTACAAAATTAAGTGTCCTTTTGAAATTCAGTTAACAGAAATACATATAAATTAATTGGTACAGTGAGCATTATACATCGAAATGTTCTTTTAACTTTCACTTTGGATGCGTGCTGCCAGAGAACGTTATAATTTCTAGAATAGGACCTCGTTTGCTGCAATTTGGATGCTTACTGTAATTTTCTCACTAGTTCGTTACTGCAAGTAATTTCGATCTTCTGTCCGGTGAAATTTCTTACTTAAAGTTTGCTGAAATGATGCTTGCTGTTTCGCTAGCTCATCCGCTCTTGGAAAAGTGTGCTTCCTTGTCATTATCGATCGCTCCAGTTTGATGTCGCTCGAACTGAGCTTGTAAGCTCCATCAGATCCCTCTCATACAGATATCCGTCTCTTTTGTGCCACTAGCCTCTTAGGTGGAACTATGTCGTTTACATGTTTACGCGAAAACGTCTTTTCAAAAATGGTTCAAATGGCTCTGAGCACTATGGGACTTAACTTCTGAGGTCATCAGTCCCCTAGAACTTACAATTACTTAAACTTATCTAACCTAAGGACATCACACACATCCATGCCCGAGGAAGGATTCGAACCTGTGACCGCAGCTGCCGCGCGGCTCCAGACTGTAGCGCCTAGAACTTCTCGGCCACCCCGGCCGGCAAACGACTTTTCCTTTCTTTATTATGTTACCAATAAGTGGGCATCTGAATCGTTCGCACATCGCTGGTCCATTATTTAACATGTTGTGCGTGACTGAAACGCGTGAACGTGAGATTCCTTGACAGTAGCGAGTAGCTGTCTGCTGCTGTAGTTTCGTCTGTTCGCCAGTTTTGTCAGTCGCTGTATGGGAAGTAGAAAGAGCTGGTTCGATAGCACACAAAAGAGTTAGGTTGGCATGCAACGATGTCCGCATCTTTGCCCCCTCCCCCCCCCCCCCCCCCACTCCACCACAGGTGTAGCATAACCAGGTAGGGTGGGTATGGATAGGGTTACTGTTCAGCCATGGTTAGTGAACACGGACTGAACTGTGCGCAGCTCACAGCTGGTGAAATTAGAAATATTTAAGATGCGAATTTCCAGTAATTCCACTGTAGTTTCTTTCCAGATGAGGGGTAATCATATTAGGAATAAATTTCTTGTGGAAATTTAATATAATTTTTGAGTTTTGTTAAGAATATGATAATATTCTTAACAAATGAATGAGCTGGGCTCCACGTGTAAAGTGTGTGAAATATTTAAAATACGAATTTCAATCATTTTATTGCAGTTCCGTTTGGAAATAAGGGATAATCATATTATTTAAATTGTGAATAAGTCAGTGTAAAGTTCTGATTCATTCATGAGTTTTGGTAAAAATACTTTGTGTGTGATTTATTTGGGCACAAATTGTGAAGCACAACAAAAGAGACTGGTTTCCCAGACCGGTGTGGTACTGGATTCATTCTAAATACAGAGGGTAAATTTACTAAGCGAAATTGTGAGATCCTGCAGTTTTAATTTAAGTTCATTCGAGAGTTGGGAACCTGAAAGAAGGTGGTTTGTAGCCATACTACCACGTGGTTGATGGTGGAATCTAAGCCCATTTTTTGATAGCTCACAGCAAATGTGAGAACATTCAGTGCTTTATTATTGTATGAAATACATTTTTAAATCTTGCTATATTTTCCGTTGTAAATTGATATCTTTTCATTGTGAGATTCAGGGTTTCAACCACGCGTGAAAAGAGTAAAAACATGCAGCGTCATTCAATCACGCGTGATCAGAGTAGGGAGATACTCATCTTACAATAAGTCTGAAATATGGAATATATCTGCTTAGCTAATTTATTTTGTGCTTCACGGATTGACCAGTTTAAACTATTTTTACAATTTGTGATACTTGTTCACATTTAAATCATCGTCTCTTGAAGTTTTCGGCAAACGTCCACGCTTTCAGCGTTCGTGGATCATTTGTTTATTTGAGATGATTCTGCAAATTTCGACGAAGCTAAAACCGGGGTTTTCTTCGTATGCTTGTGCCTTATGCTTCCACGTGTTGATCAGTTCACTTTCTATCTCTTAGACGTATCTCAGGTTCTCTCTGCTTAATAGTCATTGGATTTTGTGATAGTTCTAGCAGTACTAGTATGATATTTATTGGAGTTGTTGTGGAATGAGCGAGTGTAAGAATGTTAGATTCGCTTTTAGAATACCTGTTTCTTTGGTCCATTCTGTCCACCCCACAATAGTGTTTACAATTGATGCATTAAGATAATTCTTTAAACGTTCGTATAATGCAGAGGACCACATCAGTTCATTAATATTTTAACAGCATTGTCTTGTCTGGACTTGGTCCACAAACAATCAAGTAGGTGGCCTAACTTTATGGATATGTTAAAATATTTCATGGTTTCAAGGCTATAATCCCACTTCACATCCTTAATGCATTTACGGAAAAGTAAGATAAACCATTCATTGATGAAACTGGACATCGTGTTCTGTTCCCTTAACTAAGGTGCTAAATATGAAAAGTATTTGTTGCGCGTTTCTTTAAATGAGTACCATATATAAGCAATGATTGGGGCATAAAGGAAAGTTAAGATAAAGAAGTAAAGTTAATGTTTAAATGAACGGTGACTGAAATAAGTCTATGCTACACTCCACTGTAGTAGTAAAACGAAACATTTATCCACCATAAGCAGAACCACTTCAATATATGGTCGTTTCCGCTGTCGAATCTATGAATCCAGACACATCTTTGCAGTGCTGTTTTTTGTGAGTGAGAGTGGAACGTACATTCAATACCGGTTTGACTACCATGGCTCTTGCATGAACATTTACGTTGGTGGGCTTCTTAAAGAAGGAATTCATGCAATAAAAAACTTCGGCCATAATGTATTCTAGAGTTCGTTCACCTGTTTCATTTCTGCAGCCTAACCAATGTTTCAACGGTTGTCACTTTACTTTAATCCTATTTTTTCATTCAAATCTCATTGATGATATCCAATAGTGTCCATGCACAGTCTTTTGCTTCAATGATATCTTCATGAACTTTTTGAACTTGTGGCTGAAATCTGGATGACCTGTTATTAGATTTGAGGATACTGTACATCGTTGTTGTTGTGGTCTTCAGTCCTGAGACTGGTTTAATGCAGCTCTCCATGTACATCAACCGAGTAAAAACGCAAACTACCCTTTATATGAATTCATTGATATGACTGTTGACAACAATAGCGACTCTATGTAAAGAAGCATCTCAGTAATTTATAAAATGGCTTGAATGGTGGAAAGGCCTCAAGCTTTTCTACTTGTGTCTCACAGATAACTAGGACACATCATTTTATACCTTGCACTTATTGTCCTAGTGTCTCAAGGTTTTCAGCTTGTTTCATAGTACGCAGCTACTCTTATTTTTTTACTTTTTCTACTAGTATCCCACAGAATCCTTTAGACAGATTGGTAAACCATTAGCGCGAATTTATGAGCTCTTCTCTCTACTCACCTGGTGCAGATTCGTGTGGAAATTCGAAGTCGTCGATAGAGTTTGTGGAAGGTGACCGGCATTTAAAACACTGCGCTTGCCAGGCATGCTGGCGAGTTAATAGCCAGTCGACTCTAACATGGGAAACAAACGTCGTTGGTAACAGCACCTAACACGGAGAAAAGACGCTACGCATCCGTAGTATTTGTACATCATCCACAAAAGTAAGGCTGTCTCTTCCATCAGTAACGCCGTGCCGATGATCATATTGGTCTTTACTACCGTTAAAGTCTTCACCGTTAAGACACAAAGGAATTAAAGACATTAACTGGCAGTGGGCAGTGATTTATATTAGTGGGGAAAGTTGAAAGTTTGTGCCAGACGTGGATTCGAAACCAGGTCTCCTGTTTACTATGCAGATGTGCTGACCCCTACGCCATCCGGACACAGTAGTCATAGAACCGCACAGACTACCCTAGCACGCTTCCCGTCAGAAACAAATTCTCAACTTATATCACGCATTACTGATGTAATGCCCCTGTTCATTAACCTCATTACTTGTGGTATCTTGCCGATTCCCGTAAGTGTTCTAGGTTGGCTGTCTCCACTTTAGTTTTATATATATGTAGTGTCTGTTCTTTCAGACATGTTTGAAAGAACAGACACCATATACTGGGTCAACATTGATAAACCGACAAACTGCAGAGACAGTTTCCTGTCTGGGAGTGGAGGAAAAAAGGCCCTATGAACATGTGTGCGGAAATGCATCGTTCCGACGGTAGATGGCGCTAGCGTATGAAAGTTCCTCTGACCACGTACCGTGCGTTCCTTCTGCGTTGCAGGCTGTGTAAGTGACGCATCATGCTGTAAGCAGCAGAGTGGTCCGGTATTCATGTCAGGAACGATCTGAGATGATGTTTGTGTACGACCAAGTAGATGGAAACGGTCAAGAGGCAGCTCGACTGTACCAAAACAAGTACCCTCACGGCCGCCAACCACATCACACAACATTTCAAGGCATTTTCGGACGATTGTATGATCATGGGTGTTTCAGACAGATGTAAATGCAGGGAAGCGGCGGACGGTGCGTACACCGTTTTTAGAGGAACAGGGTCTACCTCTCGACCGTTTCCCATCTACCTGGCCGCACACAAACACCATCTCGGCTTGTTCCCGATATGAATACCGGTCCATTCTGCTGCTTACAGTACGCCGCGTCAGTCACACCGCCTGCAACACACAAGGAACAAACGGCAGAGAAACTTTCATTCGTCAGCACAATCTACAGCGGCAACGATGCGTTTCCGGACACATGTTCATGGACTTCTTTCCTCCATTTCCAGTAAGGAATCCGTCCCTGCAGTTTGTCGTTTTTATTAATGTTCACACTGTTTTAGTCTTCAACGTAACCCTGTCAAGGGGTCGTCAGGGCGTACTACCATCTGGATAACCAAAGCTGTCTAAGACTTTCTCAACGGGACGTAACTCCTGCTGCTACGGATTATTTAAATATAAAAACGTATAAAAGGTTATTCTGTTTGACTGTTTGATGTTTTGATTTTTGCGATTCGCACTCGACATTAAGGTTACAGGCACAATCTTTCTTTAATTGCATTCATCAGGATATCGTGAGAACAACTTACCACCACTCCAAAAATTCGCTGAAGTTGCGTGAGCTATAATGACCTGTCACGATCCTTTATACAATACTGATGGATCTTAAGTTTTATGTATAGATATTATTTTATTTTGAGTCAGTTTCAGTGTTACATTGCACCGTCTTCAAACCTCTTTACGACGTAAAGTGATCTTGTAAGTACCAGATAATCATCAATTTACGTATCGTACGGAGTCCATGAAATTTATGTCCGTTATTCTGACGCTTCTTTCCTGGTTATCATGTGAACTGTGGTAGCGTATGAGCGACTTTTGCGGCGGGTCTCCAGAATCGTTGCCTGTTTCTTCGTAACTGTTTCAAGTATTGGAGGAGTTCTCTGAAATTGGATGCACTATCTAGCTTCTTGCGTTCTGTTTACAGTTGCTTTCACTTTCCAACGCTCCTACAACGATGCTAAGTTCCTTCACTACTCCTGATTTTACGAGTTCTTTTCTTTTCTTGTCACTTCGTGGCATTGTCGTGAAATCTATCGTGATATTACAAATACGAAAGTATATTTATGCGTTACTTTTTCATGACTAGACAGCTGAACCGATTTTAATGAAGTCTGTTACGGATATGGGCTGAATGCTGAGGAAGGACGTAGGGTATTTCAGAAAGTTGAAAAAAGTTGCATATGTACACGTACAACGTATAGCTACTTGAGCAGCTCGATGTGGGGGGGGGGGGGGCGGGTTCTCCTCCCCACGCCCCTCCGCATGCAAAGCTCGGCAATGATGCCGGGTGTGCCACTGCAGCCGGCCGCTGTGGCCGAGCAGTTCTAGGCGCTTCAGTCCGGAACCGCGCTACTGCTACGGTCGCCGGTTAGAATCCCGCATCGGGCATGGATGTGTGTGATGCCCTTAGGCTAGTTATGTTTAAGTAATTCTAAGTGTAGGGGATTGATGACCTCAGATGTTAAGTTCCATAGTGCTCAGAGCCATTTGAACCATTTTTTTTCCACTGCGTCATGCATCGGCGCAGTTGGGGCGGGGGATCTGGAAGGATCGGCACACGACACAAGCTATACCAACCCAAGCAGCCAGACATATGACGGCACCTCACGTTATCGCTCAGACAATAATTTGCTTACTTAACGTCACTCATCATAATAAAACTATATATAAACGAACGCAGCTGTGGGTAAACACTGAAAATGAATAAATGTTACAGGTTAATGAATGGGATACTGTCGGGTTCTTTCTGTTCACTGCATGCATTGCAAGCATTGTCTTTTACTTATCCATATCGAAGTGGCATTCAAATGGAAATCAGACAGAAAGGAAAAAAAAGTAAACAGTATATTATATCAAAATGAATCGGCATTACTGTTATTAAGTTTCTCCCACAGTGAGACAAGACAGTCAGTTTGGTCATGGAAAAATGTTTCCACTTGCAAACGGAACTACAATTGTACCCAGCCGTGATCCTGTTCGTCCGAAGCAAATCGATGGCCACCCAGTGTCTTCCTTCGGGGCTCCAAAAATATGGAAACTGCATGGGGATACATCGGGACCGTAAGGAGGATGTGTAAAAGCTTCATAGAGAAAAGTTTACAGTATAGTCGAAACAACCTTGGCAAAATGTGACTGCATCCAGCGAGTCACATTCGTATCTTTGTTATTACTTGGTAATGTGGTACAGCACCGAACGCACACCGCAAACATAGAAAGACGGATATCGCCTTTCCACCCACATCTCATATTCGCAACTGAACAATTGTGTTCCTCACTCGCATGTATTTCTTCTAAAAACCTTGCAGCACCGTTCAATCTTTCGAGCAACTTTGTTGTATGGGAGTGAAAGGTGGGTGGATTCAGGTTACCTTATCAACAAGGTTGAGGTTACGGATATGAAAGTAGCTAGGATGATTGCAGGTACTAGTAGATGGGAACAATGGGAGGAGGGTGTCCACAATGAGGAAATCAAAGAAAAGCTGGGAATGACTCTATAGATGTAGCAGTCAGGGCGAACAGGCTTAGATGGTGGGGTCATGTTACACGCATGGGAGAAGCAAGGTTACCCAAGGGACTCATGGGTTCAGCAGTAGAGGGTAGGAGGAGTCGGGGTAGACCAAGGAGAAGGTACCTGGATTCGGTTAAGAATGATTTTGAAGTAATAGGCTTAACATCACAAGGGGCACCAATGTTAGCACTGAATAGGGAATCATGGAGGAATTTTATAAGGGGGACTATGCTGCAGACTGAACGCTGAAAGGCATAATCAGTCTTAAATGATGATGATGATGATGACGTTGCAGCCTCTTCGAGAGAAGTTTTGTATCGAAGTTTTGCTCAATCCCGAGACCAGCCAGAGCGTTCGACTGTCGGCAGTCCGAAAGTCAGTAAGTTAGGTCAGCCGTTGAGGGGAGCTCATTTGTAAAGAACGATGGGTGAGTGTGACGGATAGCTCCCCAGCGGCAGGCCCCGCGGGATTCGGCCGGGTGTCACCCGCGGGTTAATAGTTTAATCCGGCGCCTGGCCACCCGGCCAGGTTTTTGTGGTCCCGCGGCGCGGCGCCTCCCCAAGACGGATGGAGGCCGGCCGGCCGGGCGCGCGGCACCTGTCGCCGCCGTGATTTATGTCCCGCCGCGACTGACAATGAAGGAGCGCCCAGTGGAGCGGATGGCGCTGATAAGGATTAGGCCGCCTTCTTGCCGCCGCCTTCCCAGAACTGGCCGCCCACCGATCCCCTTGACAGGACGTGGCTGCCATTCTGTTCTCCGCAGAAGGCCCGAGAATAAAACGGGGGAGCACTGTCGGCGGTGGTGGTAATGAGTCTGTACGTTATCAGAAGATGGCAGTCGCATACCAAGACTGTTGCCTCAGAAACAGCTATCGGTTTAAGTAGATGGCAGTTGCACTGAGAAACGAATGCCGGACATTTGCCACGCCGGGCATTTGTCACACTTGCCCCTTCGCCAGGTAGTTGAGTAGCGATCCCTCAGGTAAAGCCGTCGGCACACGGACCGTGCATCCGACCGTTGAACGTTGAGCGTGCCGACTTTCTGACGTCATAGCGTGGAATAGCACGTTCGAGAGTCTTTCCGGACGTGCAGAGCAATATCTGGCATGTCAGATATTCTGAGCGTGCGTCTGAGCGTTGACCAGTGAGATGGCACAACAGCACCCACCTACATCACACGCACGCCATCTCCCTTCAGTACAGAGTTGTGAGGCGCCATATTGGCATTCATTTCATGCCTATATGTATATTTGCCTTTTCTGACCACCAGCAAATTGAGAATCACTCGAAAACCCGTTGTTAACTGTGTGATTCGTTCCAATACAATAATGAGAAACATATTCGTGGCAAATGAATTATTGTAACTTGCGTATTATGAGAGTAGGCTATTTGAAGGCAGCGACACACTGAACATCCACCCAAAACGCATTTTTCTTGATACAATTTCTTATAAGTATATTGCAATTAGTAACATATCTACGATTAAGGTTTTCAGCAACGGCTAGTATACTATGATTAGATACAATGAATCTGATGTTGGTTCAGCGTAACGCGTAGCGCCACCGACCTATGTTTGGGTTGTTTGTTGGGGTGGTGGTTCGCGTCGTCACACTTCCAGGTATTTTTTCCTAACATTCGCGTTTTATTAGGTTCTGATACTTTATTATTAGTTTAATATAAGTATGTACTATAATATTTCATGTTATGTATATATAAGTTCACCTTTTTTTTAGGGGTGACTTTGTTCAATTGACTTAATCTACTGGACAGCTTGAGCTACTTGTATTACGATATTTTGCTCCTTTTTCTTTTACGCTTCGTAATTCACGTGTTGCAAAGTTTCTGCTGCTGGGCAAGAACAGTGATCAAGTAAGACTGACCTTGGGGTTTTACTAAAATGTAGGAATGACGAAATAATGGCCGGCCGCGGTGGTCTACCGGTTCTAGGCGCGCAGTCCGGAACCGCGAGACTGCTACGGTCGCAGGTTCGAATCCTGCCTCGGGCATGGATGTGTGTGATGTCCTTAGGTTAGTTAGGTTTAAGTAGTTCTAAGTTCTAGACCACAGATGTTAAGTCCCATAGTGCTCAGAGCCATTGACGAAATAATGTTTATCTTATGCGGGGAAGTATTCCAAATTTGTACCAGACTATTTGTAATAGCACTTTTATAATCCTGTGTCCTTATTGATTACACATGGTATTTTCCTTTTCGTGGACGATGGAGGAAATGTGCGTTTTAATGGGGCTAACGTGTGAATTTTACGCGGGCCCGTTGAGTAAACAGTGTGATTTACGAACTAAAAACATCCCTCAACTGCCGCTGGAGTGCGTTGCGATCGCGCATACCACGTTGGAACCCACGTACCGTATGCACAAGTCGCATCGTTCCTGAGCGTTCAGCAGCACGTTGAACTTGGCACGCTCAACGTTAACGTTCGACAGCACGGTCCGTGTGCCGACGGCTTAAGGAACGCCCTTCCTCGTACTTCTTCCGTCCGCTTTCAGACCACCCTCTCCACATCTTACTCTATACAACGAGTAAGTAAGGGACCTTCTTCTTCCACATCTTGGCGAAATACAGAGCTTCTTTTCTGAAATCGAAATATTTATAACTTTTCGGAAACGAAAGGAATATCGATGATTATGTTAGTATGTAATTAGTTCTGCCAAGTATACAGATAGATCGCTCTGTCTGTAAGGTAGCTCCCTTTCACGCTTACTGATTGCGATAGAAACAGTCCATCGGCATGGGAGCAACAAGAAAGGAACGCTGTAAAGAGAATTCGAATGTACGCTTATCATTTCTTTTTGATCACTGCATTTGTGCCTACTTTAAATACTACAACTTCATGCCGAAAAGTCAATAAGGAAAGAAGAAATGGGAATGTGAATGTTTGAAAAGAAGAACGACATACTCCATATTAATTTACTCTCTAAAATATCCCTTGCGGCTAAACATTAGTTAGTAAAATGTAGCGGGACAATGTTCAAAACATGACTGAAAATACGTTCAATAAATAAAAATAAGAACATCTATGATTGACATGTCATCTAAAGTCGACGTACTATTTTAAAATGTTAGAAATAGGGAAATGAAGTAATACAGAATGGTATGCTTGTAACGTACGTTGTTGTTCTACATTGTTTAGCTCTGGTATTTACGGGGTCACAGAGAAAGCATCCTAGGTTTTGGAGGGAAAAGCCGTAATTATAATGATCTGCACTACAACAGAAACAAGAAGCACAACTTAAGGAAAAATAATGTAATGTGTGTTTCAGCTTACAAGCGACATTGAAGCAGATAGTTCCTGTGACTTAGTATGGGCAGACGTTATATTCGACAACAGGAATAAATTATAACTGGCTCCTTTTACCGATCCCCAATCTCAGATGAAACAGCTGTTGAAAAGTTCAAAGAAAACTTGAGTCTCATCACAAAAGGTGCGCTACTCATACAGTTATAGTTGGCAGTGACTTCAGTCTACCTGCCGTATGTTAACAAAATACATTTTCAGACCCTATTGTAGATAGAAAACAACTTCCGTAATTGTTCTAAATGCTTTTTTAAAATTATTCTGAACAATTAGTTCACGAGGCCATTCAAATTGTAAATGGTTACGAAAACACCCTTGACCTCTTAGCCACAAATAATCCCAAACATCACGACGGATACAGGGTTTAGTGAACACACAGTCGAGCGAGGCTCAATTCCGTAACAAAGAAATTCACCAAAACTAAACGCGAAATATATCTATTTATAAAAGCAGCTAAAAGTTCGGTTGACGTCTTTCTAAGAGACAGTCTCCAATCCTTCCAAACTATGTAAGTGAATACCATATGTGCCTTAAGCTCAAAGAAATAGTATCAACAGCACTCGAGAGATTCATACCAAATAAATTAATAAGAGACGGAACTGATCCCCAATGGTACACAAAACACGGCAGAAAGCTGCTGCAGAAGCACCGAAAAAGGCAAAATCTCCAAGATTGGCGAAGTTTTACTGAGACGCGAAATTTGGTGCGGATTTCAATGCGAGATGCATTTAATAGTTTCCACAACGAAAGTCTCTCTAGAAATGTGGCAGAAAGTCCAAAGAGGTTCTGGTCCTAAGTTAAGTAAACCAGCGGAAAGGCTCAGCAAGTACTGCGCGACTGCGATGAGGAGGAGGGGGGGGGGGGGGGGGGGGACAAGGGACTCAACCCTTCGGAGCAGGTAACATCGTGGCAAATGTCTGGCGTGGCAAATGTCCGCACACCCTGAGAAACAGCTACAATAGCTAAAATTAAACAAAATAGCAGGGTCCGGACGGATCCTAGTGAATTCTAGCGTAAATTTGGGACCGAGTTACCAATATATGGTAACAAAAAACTGTGCTCAGTGATTGGAAAATATGGACAGGTCACATACGACTACAAGAAAGATAACAGAAGGCATACAGAAACCTTCGGGACGATCTCACTGAACCAATCAGGGAAATTAAAGACATTAGCTGCCAGTAGGCATTGATTTATATCAACGGAGCAAGTTAAAAATTTGTGCTGGACCATGATTTAAATCCGGGACGTGTCCGAGAGAACGGATGACAGCCACTGATCTCTTCAGTGCAGATGCACACCAAGCTCGAACTCTTACGGGAATCATGGAGGTGCCGCAAGTAATGAGGTTAATCAGCAGGTGCACTACAACAGCAGTGTGTGGCGTAAGTAGAGAATTAGGTCTGACGGTCGGTATGATAGGGTAGTACGTGCGGTTAAGGTGACTACTGTGTCTGCATGGCGTAGTGATCAGCGCATCCGCATAGTGTGCAGGAGGTCAGATTCGAATGCCAGTCCCTCACAAATTTCCAACTTGTTCCGTTGATACAGAACAATGCCCCACTGGGAGTTAATGGTTCAAGTGGCTCTGAGCACTATGGGACTTAACAGCTGAGGTCATCAGTACCCTAGAACTTAGAAATAATTAAACCTAACTAACCTAAGGACATCACACACATCCATGCCCGAGGCACGATTCGAACCTTCGACCGTAGTAGTCGCGCGCTTTCAGACTGTAGCGACTAGAACCGCTCGTCCACTCCGGCCGGCGGAGTTAATGTCATTCATTCTTCTGCGTCTTGATTCGTAGTGATTCCAGGGTCATGGAAATGTTCGAAAGAACAGACAACACATATGTAACCTCATTGACGTCGCTCTCCTGCAGAATCGTAGGACTTAACGAGCTAACACGAAGTCTGCTTTTCCTGAATATTCCTTTAGGTCTCCCCAGAAGATTCCGCACTGGTTTACACTCCACCGTTCCTAATGTTTCCAATGGTTTCTCGCCTGTAGTGGAATCGAACAGTAATAATAGTTCCGTCCTCCCTTTTTTTTTTGTCATCAGTCTTGCAAATGGTTACATGCGGTCCACCACGAATTCCTCTCCTGTCCTAACGTCTACATCTCAGAGTAGCACTTGCAAACCTACGTCCTCATGTCCAAACACATGTCCTATCATCCTGTCCCTTCTCCTTATCAGTGTTTTCCACATGTTCCTTTCCTCTCCGATTCTGCGCAGAACCCTCTCATTCCTTACCTTATCAGTCCAACTAATTTTCAACATTCGTCTGTAGCACCACGCCTCAAATGCTTCCATTCTCTTCCGTTCTGGTTTTTCCACAGTCCATGTATCACTACCATACAATGCTGTACTCAAGACGTACATTCACAGAAACTTCTTCCTCAAATTAAGGCCGATATTTTATATTAGTAGACTTCTCTTGGTCAAGCTAGTCTGCTTTTGATGTCCTCCGTCTGTCATTGGTTGTTTTAATGCCTAGGTAGCAGAATTCCTTATCTTTATCTACTTCGAGACCATAAATCCTGATGTTAAGTTTCTGGCTGTTTTCATTTCTACTGCTTCTCATGACCTTCGTCTTTCTTCAATTTACTCTCCATCAGTATTCCATACTCATTAGACTGTTCATTCCGTTCAGAAGATCATGTAATTCTTATTTACTTTCACTTCACTTTCATAGCAATGTCATCAGCGAGTCGTACCACTGATATCCCTTCATCTTGAACTTTAATTCCTCTCCTGAAACTTTCTTTATTTTCCATCATTGCTTCCTCAATGTACAGACTGAACAGTAGGGGCGAAAGGCTACGTCCTTGTCTTACACCATTTTTAGTACGAACACTTCGTTCTTGGTCGCCCACTCTTATTATTCCCTCTTGGCTGTTGTACATATTGCATATGACCCATCTCTACCCATAGCTTACCCCTACTTTCTTCAGAATTTCGAACATCTTGCACCATTTTACATTGTAGAACGCTTTTTCCAGAACGACAAAATCTGTGAATGTTTCTTGATTTTACTTTAGTCTTGCTTCCATTATTAAATGCAACGTCAGAATTGCCTCTCCCGCGCCTTTACGTTTCCTAAAGCCAAACTGATCGTCATCTAGCGCATCCTCAATTTCTCTTTCCCATTCTTCTGTATATTATCGTTGTAAGCAACTTGAATGCATGAGCTGTTAAGCTGATTGTACGATAATTCTCGGAGTTGTCAGCTCTTGCCAGCTACGGAATTGAGTGGATGATGCTTTTCCGAAACTCAGATGGTATGCCAACAGACTCATACATTCTACACACCAACGTGAATAGTCGTTTTGTTGCCACCTCTCCCAATGATTTTAGAAATTCTGATGGAATGTTATCTATCCATTCTGCCTTACTTTACGTTTAGTCCTCCAAAGCTCTTTTATATTCTGATTCTAATACTGGATCCCCTGCCTTCTAAATCGACTTCTGTTTCTTCTTCTGTGACATCAGACAAATCTTCCCCCTCATAGACGGCTTTCAATGTATTCTTTACACCTATCCGCTCTCTCCTCTGCATTTAACAATGGAATTCCCGTTGCACTTTACAGTTACCACAATTGCTTTTAATGTCATCGACGGTTGTTTCGACTTTCCTGTATGCTGAGTCTGTCCTTCCGACAGTCAATCCTTTTTCGACTTCACGCAGTCAACTTGCTACAACCAGCGGCATTCTCTATTAGTGTCTCTCACGCCCCAGCAGTCGGCGCAGCCCCCTTCGGCTACGGTCACTGCGGCTACGCTAAGACTGAAAATTGCATGCGCGCTTCGAGTTTCGGATTATGCGACAGATTGTAGAAAGAGGGGCTTAACATCGATTTACAGCTCAGTAGGTGTTTCTTAGCCACGGCCTCATTTACTTGAAGTCATGCAACTTCTTTCTGCAGAGCGACTATTCTTTTATTGAGGATTTTGAATCACACCACTAATGAATAAATTAATTGATTGTGTTATTAGATGTAGGTTTCACGGCTATTCTAATGACGTTTCAACTTTTTAAGTCAAAATTTCATTCCAGTTATGTATTCTGTTGATGTTACGCTAATTATTATTTTCCTAGCTGGATCGAAATTATCATTTGCGTGTAATAAATTGTTTTGTGGTTACCATTTCAATCGTTTTGTCCAGCGTAGTGCTGCAGCCATTTCATCTTAGCTTCCGTGCACTTACTATTTTTCTCAGTCCTGAGCGACTTGTATTTCTGTATTCCTGAGTTTCCCGGAAAATTTTTGTAATTCCTCCTTTCATCAATCAACTGAAGTATTTCCTCTATCAACCATGTTTTCATCGCAATTACCTTCTTTGTACCTATGTTTTCCTTCCCAACTTCTGTGATGGCCCTTTTTAGAGATGTCCATTCCTCTTCAACTGTATTGCCTACTGCGCTATTCCTTATTGCTGTATCTATAGGCTTAGCGAACTTCATTCAAATGTATCTCGTCATTCCTTAGTACTTCCGTATCTCACCTTTTTGCCTATCTTCCCGTATCACCCTGCCTTTTCCAAGTATACCTCGTCCTCTTGTGATTCTTGAACAGGATATTTGCTATTACTAGCTGAAACTTGTTACGGAACTCAATTAGTCTTTCTCCTTTCTCATTCCTTGTTCCAAGCCCATATTGTCCGGTAACCTTATCTTCTCCCCCTTCCCGTAAAATTGCCTTGTAGTCCCCCATCATTATTAGATTGTCATCCCCCTTTACATACTGTATTACCCTTTCAATACCCTCATACACTTTCTCTATCTCTTCATCTTCGGCTTGCGAAGTCGGGATATACACTCCTGGAAATGGAAAAAAGAACACATTGACACCGGTGTGTCAGACCCACCATACTTGCTCCGGACACTGCGAGAGGGCTGTACAAGCAATGATCACACGCACGGCACAGCGGACACACCAGGAACCGCGGTGTTGGCCGTCGAATGGCGCTAGCTGCGCAGCATTTGTGCACCGCCGCCGTCAGTGTCAGCCACTTTGCCGTGGCATACGGAGCTCCATCGCAGTCTTTAACACTGGTAGCATGCCGCGACAGCGTGGACGTGAACCGTATGTGCAGCTGACGGACTTTGAGCGAGGGCGTATAGTGGGCATGCGGGAGGCCGGGTGGACGTACCACCGAATTGCTCAACACGTGGGGCGTGAGGTCTCCACAGTACATCGATGTTGTCGCCAGTGGTCGGCGGAAGGTGCACGTGCCCGTCGACCTGGGACCGGACCGCAGCGACGCACGGATGCACGCCAAGACCGTAGGATCCTACGCAGTGCCGTAGGGGACCGCACCGCCACTTCCCAGCAAATTAGGGACACTGTTGCTCCTGGGGTATCGGCGAGGACCATTCGCAACCGTCTCCATGAGGCTGGGCTACGGTACCGCACACCGTTAGGCCGTCTTCCGCTCACGCCCGAACATCGTACAGCCCGCCTCCAGTGGTGTTGCGACAGGCGTGAATGGAGGGACGTGTCGTCTTCAGCGATGAAAGTCGCTTCTGCCTTGGTGCCAATTATGGTCGTATGCGTGTTTGGCGCCTTGCAGGTGAGCGCCCCAATCAGGACTGCATACGACCGAGGCACACAGGGCCAACACCCGGCATCATGGTGTGGGGAGCGATCTCCTACACTGGCCGTACACCACTGGTGATCGTCGAGGGGACGCTGAATAGTGCACGGTACATCCAAACCGTCATCGAACCCATCGTTCTACCATTCCTAGACCGGCAAGGGAACTTGCTGTTCCAACAGGACAATGCACGTCCGCATGTATCCCGTGCCACCCAAGTCAACTACCCTGGCCAACAAGATCTCCGGATCTGTCCCCCATTGAGCATGTTTGGGACTGGATGAAGCGTCGTCTCACGCGGTCTGCACGTCCAGCACGAACGCTGGTCCAACTGAGGCGCCAGGTGGAAATGGCATGGCAAGCCGTTCCACAGGACTACATCCAGCATCTCTACGATCGTCTCCATGGGAGAATAGCAGCCTGCATTGCTGCGAAAGGTGGATATACACTGTACTAGTGCCGACATTGTACATGCTCTGTTGCCTGTGTCTATGTGCCTGTGGTTCTGTCAGTGTGATCATGTGATGTATCTGACCCCAGGAATGTGTCAATAAAGTTTCCCCTTCCTGGGACAATGAATTCACGGTGTTCTTATTTCAATTTCCAGGAGTGTATATTTGAATTATGATTGTTGGTTTGCTGTCGACTCTGATAAGAACAACCCTTTCATTGAACTGTTCACAGTAATACACTCCCTTCCCTACCTTTCTATTCGTAACGAATTCTAGCATTTTCTACTGCTGCTGATATTACCCTGTACTCATGTGACCAGAAATCGTTGTCATCTTTCGACTTCAATTCACTGAACTCTACTACATCTAGACTGTGCCTTAGCATCCCCTTTTCAGATTTTCTAGTTTCCCTACCACGTTCAAGCTTCTGACATTCCACTCCCCGACTCATAGAACGTTATCCTTCAGTTGATTATTCAGTCTTTTTCTCAGGGTAACCTCTCCCTTGGCAGTCCCCTCCCGGTGATCCGAATGGGGGACTATTCCGGAATCTTTTTCCAATGGAGAGATCATCTTGACACTTCTTCAATTACAGGCCACATGTCCTGTGGATATACGTAACGTGTCTGTAATGCAATGGCTTCCATTTCTTTATGCATCCTCATGCCGTTGATCATTGCTGATCCCTCCGCCTTTAGGTGCAGTGTCCCACCCCAAGGACGAAGGAGTGCCCTGAACCTCTGTCCGATTCTCCGCCATCTTTGACAAGGCCGTTGTCAGAATGAGGGTGACTTCTTATTCCGGAAGCCTTCAGCCGCCAATGCTGATTTACTCAAAATTTAGGCAGCGGCGGGACTCGATCCCGAAACCGGAGATTATGAATCAAAGACGCTACGTCTTCACCACGGTAACGAATTTTCCCTGCTCATATTTGTGAGCAACACGAAACATTGATTTACACTGAGTGCCTACGCCATGAACTGTAAATTTTTTTGCATATCTATTTTACTACAGGTTCCTGGTGTTGTATCCCACATCCCATATGTGATCTGATGTTGTATATTTTCTAAACATACCGGAATCGTGACTCTAGTGCGTTGGTTTGTGCCCACAGCAGCAGAGTCTTTAACCTCGCATTAAAATTTTTGAAACGAGTGTGGATAAAAGAGACAGAATAATGAAAATGCGACAACCGAAATATAAAAATGCCATACAACTTAAAGAACCTAGGCAAACGCACACTTACACACGCACGAGAGCTTACACACACACACACACACACACACACACACACACACACACACACACACACAGACAGACACACACACACACACACACACACACACACACGTACACACACACACGCACACACATACACACACACACACACACACACACACACACACACACACACACAGAGAGAGAGAGAGAGAGAGAGAGAGAGAGAGAGAGAGAGAGAGGGATAAAAATCACGCATATTCTCACTGGTAAACACTAGACATAACAACTACATGGAAAGGGAATACTCGCAAAGCTTCCAACGTTCTCCACTTGATCGTTCACGTATCAGTACTCATAAGTAGTAGCGCTTGAAGCTGTTTTTACATTTACTTTGACATTAATAAAATTTTCTCGATCTTCTAGGCAGGTCTACGTCAAATAGCAACGAGTTTTCGGACAAGTGTTCCTTGGTCTTTGTAAAGGATGACTGTCACGTGGTTGCTGCTGGGATCCTTGCACAGCCGTGCTACCGCCAGTAACGTCAGATGTGCGCAGTACAGTGTCACATAACGTAGAATTTTCGCAGCGTGTTCGCCAGTCCCACTTCAACCTTCGACAGCTAGGTCTAAAGCTTTGCTTAGCTTCATGCCATTGCTTTATCGAGGGTATCGAGAGAAATTTTTATCTCTGTCGCTTTTCTTATAAACACTAATCCAGAAACAGTTGGTTCTTTTAATCATAGATGTCTCTTGGAACGTAATTCGGTGTCCGTTTCCTGATAATGTACTGTAACCACTGACTCCTCGGGATACCGTAGGCGCAAACACCTTTCGTGGTCTACACTGCGCTATTTGATAGTGCTCCCAGATTCTCCGACATCTGTCGACTTTGTCCAATGAAGAACGATGTGTTGTTGTGGTCACCGGCACGAAGACTTGTTGGATGCAGCTATCCATGCTACTCCATCCTGTGCAAGATTTTTCATCTCCGAGTAAATACTGCAGTCTACATCCTTCTCGATCTGGCTTACTGTGTTCATTCTTTGTCTCCCTCTACGATTTTTAAACCCCACGCTTCCCTCCAATATTTAAATTAGTGATCCTTTGATGTCTGAGAATGTGTCCTACCAATCGGTCCTTTCTTCTAGTCGGGTTGGGTCACAAAGTTCTTTTTCCCCAGGTCTGTTCAGTACCTCCTCATTAGTTACGTGATCCACCCACCTAATTTTCGGCATTCTTGTGTAACATCACATTTCGAAATCTTCTCTTCAGTTTTTGTCTAAACTGTTTATTGTCTATATTTCACTTAGTGACATGGCTACACTCCAGTATAAATACTCTGAAAAGACTTCCTGACACTTAAACCTGTACTTGATGTTAACAAATTTCTCTTCTTCAGAAACTCTTCTCTTGCCATTCCCAGTCTACATTTTATGTCCTCTCTATTTCGGCCATCTTCATTTATTTTGCTACCCAAACAGCAAAACTTGTCTACTACTTTCAGCGCCTCTTTTCCTAATCCAATTCCCTCAGCATCACATGATTTAAATGACTACATTCCATTATTCCTGTTTCGTTTACGTTTATCTTACATCCTCCTTTCAAGACACTGACCATTACGTTCTACTGCCCTTCCAAGTCTTTTGCTGTCTCTACCAGAATTACAGTGTCATCGGCCAACCTCAAAGTTTTTACTTCTTCTTTCTGAATGTAAGTTCCTACTGCAAATTTTTCTTAGCTTTTCTTTACTGCTTACTCAATGCATAGATTGAGTAACATCGGGGATAGGCTACAACCCTGTCTCACTCCAATGGTCTCTAAATTTTTTTGTTTTGTTTTTTGTTTTTTTATGAAATGTGTGTGAAATCTTATAGGACTTAACTGCTAAGATCATCAGTCGCTAAGCTTACACACTACTTAACGTAAATTATCCTAAGGACAAACACACACAGCCATGCCCGAGGGAGGACTCGAACCTCCTCCGGGACAAGCTGCACAATTCATGACTGCAGCGTCTTAGACCGCTCGCCTAATCCCGCGAGGCGTCGCTAAACTCGTAGTTTGTTAACCAAAGCACCGCTGCCTCTAGATTGCAGGCCCTTGTTCGGTTCCCTACCATACTGAATATTGTCTTTGTTTGGGGAACTTGATGTTGTCCATCTGATTTTCATCACAAAAATACCCCAATGGCCAAATTGGTCTCCAATAGAAAGAGTTGCACTCAGCAGTTAAACAAACCCATACATGGCCAATAGCGCCACACAATCGTCTTTCGTTGCATAGAGAATAGCATGAATCGCCTTCCGGGAAAAGAAAGGTTCAGCTGAGTGCAATTGTCTATGGCGCTCTGGATCTCATGGACGAACTGAGCGAGAAAAGTCTCTAAGATCACATGCATATCGTTAAAAATACGAGGCTCAGACTATCACACCACAAATGAATCGTTCGCGATTCTCACTGGATACAACTGTCAGCCCATTTACAAGCTGCAGCAGCCTAAAATCGAAGCTACCCGAGGGTAACAATCTTGCGTGCCAATCTAACCAACTCTTCACAGAGTCACCGGCCGCTGTGGCCGAGTGGTTCTAGGTGCTTCAGTACGGAACCGCGCTGCTGCTACGGTCGCAGGTTCAAATCCTGCCTCGGGCATGGACGTGTGTGATGTCCTTAGGTTAGTAAGGTTTAAGTAGTTCTATGTCTAGGGGACTGATGACCTCAGATGTTAAGTCCCATAGTGCTTGGCACCATTTGAATCTTCACAGAGTCAGATAAACGCCTTCGGTCCACTATGCCTTGACTCCATCATCATTGTGCGGCACATCCACTATTCTCCTCCTCCAAATACTATGTTCTTATTGACCAGTATAATGAGAGCCATCTCTTGACAGTCACTTTGTTTGCCACCGCTGTCGTACTACAGTAGTTCTGCTGCTGATAATTTAACAGATAATGGAAAAGTTGGCACCCAGGGAAAGCGGGGATTTGGCGACAGTTCCCGGTGGACGCCAGCGCCTAGCTCGCTCCCCCTCGGTGACGGGTCGCCGTCTGGGCGGCTGCGACGCTGACGGATGGCCGGCGACGAGCTCAGGGCGTGTGATTAGCCGCGTGAAAAACTGCCCGCCGCGGATGGATGGCGCCATTAGACAAGGTCGGCTGCCGCCTGCATCGATC
This sequence comes from Schistocerca serialis cubense, assembly GCF_023864345.2. NCBI lineage: Eukaryota > Metazoa > Arthropoda > Insecta > Orthoptera > Acrididae > Schistocerca > Schistocerca serialis. Next base: position 338,899,599 of record NC_064638.1, read on the forward strand.
TGGCCGTGGTGCGTCGGACCGGAATTACGAGTCGCGGCCAGCTCCGGAAGGACCACACTGCCCAAACAGGTGGCCCCGTCCATGCTCCACTACGTCTGCAGAGGCTTAATAAAAATATGGAAACACCGCGAGAAACGCTTGCTTCACAGTAAACGCAGTTGGTAGACAATCCTCCACTGTTGTAATTGGCCGCGAACGGCAACTGTACGATGTCCTCAATAATTTGCATGTGTCGGTCGTGGACAGAACAGATTTGTGTAGTTGTGAGTTCATTGTGTCGGTCCTAAGTGAATTAGAATGTGGGTAAATTGTTGGCGCTCGTATGGTTGGTGCTTCCGGAAGTACGGGAGCCGAAGTGTTTAATGGTGTATCGTCATCCGCTAAGACACAGTGCGGAAGAAAGTGTGTCACGAGTGATGGCGACAGATAGTCGTTGAAGAGGATTGTGACGAAATGTAAGAGGACGACCACTGCAAACGTCACTGCAGAATTGAGTGTAGCACTTGCGAACACTGCCAGCACCAAATCAGCATGAACGGAGCTCCATAATAGGAAATTTCAGAGCGAGTTGGAATTCCAAAACCGTTGCTTAGTGATGCATATGCTCACAACAGGGACGCTTGGCGCCGGACTATGGAGCAATGGAAGAAAGACATTTGGTTGGATAAGTCTCGTTTCACACTGTTTCCAGCTTTTGGCCGAGTTTACGTGTCATGAATGATACATGACGGGAGTTCAGTGATGAGCTGAGCAACCATATCGAGGTATTCCATAGGTTCCATGGTTACTCTGCAACGTCGAATCACTGCCAAGGATAATGTGACTATTTCTACTGACCATATCCCTCTCATGTTTCCCAATGGTAATACCGTCTTCCTAGACGACAGGACCCCGGTTCACAAACTCTCATCGTCCAAGACTGGTTTTGTGAATACGAGGTTGAATTATCACATCTCCCTTGGCCATTACAGTCAGCAGATCTCAATATTATTGCGGCTTTTCTTTGGAGACAGGGGTGCGCGATCACTAGCCAGCTCGATCATCGATTCGTCAGTTTGAAGGAAGAACGCTATAAGATTCCCTCGTATACAGTATAGGATCTGCATTCACCCGTCCCGAGATTGCTGGAAGCTGTTTTCAATATCACAGAGTTTCCCACACTGTGTTATGCGTGGTAACCTTTTGTGTTTTTGGGACTCCCATACTTTTGTCCAGCTGCTGTGCATCTATACTCCATAAGTCACCTTACAGAGGTTATTTCTGGTAGTGCTGTCTGTTCCCTACCTTCCCTGTTACATTCGCGAATGACACGTTGGAAGAACGATTGTCGGTAACCCTCAGCATTATCTCTAATTTCTCAAATTTGCTCGTTGTGATCCGGCTTTCCCGCCTGTTGACAGACTGTATTCTCTCTGAATTTCAGTAGTACAGCACTCAGTGATAGAACAACACATCTCCTGTAAAAGTGTGTTGAGCATCTGCGTAATGCTCTCGTGCCACTTCGCTTAGGTCAGTATGCTGAGAGCACAGACGCCGATTGCAGGAGTTCGCTTCACCATGGGGATGCAAAAGACGAAATCTTTGTAATGTATCGTTCCTGATCCTGAGAGATGATAAAATATCCTCAGGAAACACGTGAATTTTAGGGATATACCGACTGTTGCGGATGAGAAAGGCTGATATGAAATACCTGAAACTAGCTTCTGGTCATAGAATTCGGCAATCAATATGTGGCGTATACTAAATGGGAGATTTGGATAAAGAACATTTTATTTTTATACAAGAAGAATCTAGGTAAATCGGAAAACTTCAGAGTCATTAATTACAGAGAGTCGCCACCAGCAGTACACTGGACAAAACGATTGAAATGGTAACCACAAAACAATTTATGACACGCAAATGATAATTTCGATCCTGCTAGGAAAATAATAATTAGCGTAACATCAACAGAATACATAACTGGAATGAAATTTGGAATTAAAAAGTTGAAACGTCGTTAGAATAGCCGTGAAACCTAGAGCTAATAACACAATCAATTAATTAATTCATTAGTGGTGTGATTCAAAATCCTCAAGAAAAGAAAAGTCGCCTTGCAGATAGAACTTGCACGACTTCAAGTAAATGAGGCCGTGGCTAAGAAACACTTACTGAGCTGTAAATCGATGTTAAGCCGCTCTTTCTACAATCTGCCGCATAACCAGAAACTGGAAGCACGCACTGCAATTTTCAGTCTTACCGTAGCCGCAGTGATCGTAGCCGAAGGGGGCTGCGCCGACTGCTGGGGCGTGAGAGACACTAATAGAGAATGCCGCTGGGTGTAGCAAGTTGACTGCGTGAAGTCGAAAACATCACCTTGTCGATACCGACGTGATTGAATAAATGGTTCAAATGGCTCTAGGCACTATGAGACTTAACATCTGAGGTCATGAGTCCCATAGACTTAGAACTACTTAGACCTAAGTAACCTAAGGAGTCCCGCAGTTGCAGACTGTAGAGCCTAGAATCGCTCGGCCACCCCGGCCGGCTGGCCACCACACTCGCCGGATTTAAACCCTCTCGAGAATCTGTGAGACCACCTCGATTGGGCTGTTCGCGCCATGAGTCTTCAGCCGACAAAACCTGGAGCAGCTTGCCGCGGCACTGGAGTCGGCATGTCTCCACAGCCCTGTCAGTGCCTTTTAGAACCTCATTGACTTTTCTTGAACGCCCGCGCTGGTTATTCAGGGTTCTGTCCAGTGGTCACTTTGCTGTGAGTCGACCATGTACAATGGAGACTAGTTTGAAGGAGATAACATTTATGTGCACAAACAAATAAAACTGTTTAAAAAATTCCCGATTATTTTGAAACTCAACTCGTACTTCCCCCTTGATTAGATTTTCCATTTAGTAACACATGTCTTTTTTCGGTTGAGCAGCCAGTATCACACTTGGTCGTTTCTGAGAGTCGATAGAAACGAGGATTTTATGATTCGCATAAAAACGAAAGAGGCGGCGGTCGGTAGTGAAATTAACTGCCTATAATGGGAAGCTCGTCATGAAGAACTGTGAATCTCCAATGCGACAGACGGAACGATATATACAGCAGGAATCAAACTGGTATGAAGTGTACTACAGGCTTGGACATGTAAGTGATTAACATTGGTTCAAACGGCTCTGAGCACTATGGGACTTAACATCTATGGTCATCAGTCCCCTAGAACTTAGAACTAATTAAACCTAACTAACTTAAGGACATCACACAACACCCAGTCATCACGAGACAGAGAAAATCCCTGACCTCGCCGGGAATCGAACCCGGGAACCCGGGGCGGGAAGCGAGAAAGCTACTGCACGACCACGAGCTGCGGACTAAGTGATTAATATTTTAGCGCCTTCACGCAAAACAGGGTATGTATGGAAATAGAACGCAATTGGTTTCTCATTCAGAAATTAATTTTGTTTTATTTGTTTATGAGAAGATCGTGCTATGCCTCTAATTCGCATAGCTGGCAGTTTGGAAAGTAGCCTCTAAATTTTTTGCCGTAGTAAGGATACTGGCTGTACCCTGTTTTCAGTTTCGACGTGTCATGTTTCAATAGGATAATGCAAGACCACATATTACTCGTGGTTTCCTGACCGACTATTCCCTCTCCAGTATGCTCTCTATATCTCTCACCACAGAAATCACGGGTTGGCGAGAGATTTGGAAGTCACCGCTACGACTGATGAACTCTTGACAGATAACTGAAACAGTACGTCCAGTCTCAATTCGAGACGATATTGTATGAGTTCAGAGCCGTTTTTGTCGCCGGAAGCGACAACTCCATATACTACATTTCGCACCAAATTACCTACAAATTTAATGTTGTATTCATTAGACTATATGCCCGCAATAGGTAAATTTTCGTTCTTTGCTACGTTTCATAGCGGTGCACTTTTAAGGACCAGTGGTGTACACTTAACTGGCTCTGAATGCTTCCGCGATACTATCGATAGAGTATTTTCTTGAGCGCATCAATAGCACAATCGCGGGCCTGACGTAGGTTCCTTGGCTCTCTTTGCCACCTCCAGCGCTCAGGAAATGGAGCGGGCTGGAGAACTTTCTCCTTGGCGCTGCTGGCAGGGAGCCGGCCAGCTCCCGCATGTGCGGCACGTGCCGCCTTTATTGGCACGCCAGCACACGCCACGCCACGCCAGCAGCGCTACATCAGCCGCAGCCGCAGCCGCAGCCGCGCCCACACAGTGCTTCACCAGCCTCCATGCCGGCGTTGTGGCGCCAGCATTGCTCTGTAACCGATTATCATCACCGCGCAACGTGGACCAGGTTACACTTCGTTCCGTAGATAGTGGACGTGGATTCACCCAGAATTAAGGAGCAAGTTACCTCGTCTAAAACGCCGTTATTCCACAAGTCAAACAATTCTGTCGAAAACAACACGAATTCTACAATAGAAGTCGCATGAAGTGTGTATGTCGACCACAGTATTATTGCGCCGGGGGCTAGGAAGTTTCGGTCGACACATCGTGACTCAGGGCGTAATTGGGGCCGAATATACGTCCACAACTGACCTGAAAGCGGTGACGGTGCGATGCGTTTTCCTTAACCACTGTATCGTCCCTGTGTGTTTATGATAACAGCCAGTGCAATATTATCGTGGTTGAGTAGTTTATTGCTGTATAAGTTCCCCGCATCTGTAAGGCTGTAAATAGCGGATTACAGGTTGACATAGCGTATCTTTACTTCCGGAGAGCCAGCACTACTATTCCGCAACGTCTCTTAACTAAATGCTTATGCAAATGTTATGCGACTCAATTCAAGATTGGTTCAAATGGCTCTGAGCACTATGGGACTCAACTGCTGAGGTCATCAGTCCCCTAGAACTTAGAACTAGTTAAACCTAACTAACCTAAGGACATCACAAACATCCATGCCCGAGGCAGGATTCGAACCTGCGACCGTAGCGGTCTTGCGGTTCCAGACTGCAGCGCCTTTAACCGCACGGCCACTTCGGTCGGCTTCAATTCAAGATTACGTTGCAAACATACCTCAGTTTGAGCCATAAAATTGTGGTAATTTAGCCATAACGAAACGTTATTTGCTGCTAAATTTGCGGACCAACATACTTCACAGAGGAGTCATCGCAGTAAGTATCTTTGCCGCCTGTGTGGTGTTTCTTCCACTATAATTCATCTCAATTAGTTTATCTGCTGGTGTAATCAGTGACTCCTCAATATGAACCCTACCGAAACAAAATCAACAACTATAAGAACGTAGTCTTCGGCGGCCGCTATCATAGTGATTAAAATTCTTCTGCGTATTATGCCGCGTCATTGCTACAAACTAACAACAATAATAAACAAAAACGGACGTTTCGTCCGAATTGCAACGACCTCCTTCAGGGCACGATAAAGGCCGTTGCAATTCAGCCGAAACGTCGGTTTTTGTTTATTATTGTTGTTAGTTTGTAGCAATGACGCGGCATAATACCCAGAAGAATTTTAATCACTAAAATCAACAATTGTATGCCAAATGACCCGTAGCTGCCGTTCCTGCAACTTTTACCTAACCATTTAGACCGTACATCCTGTTGACTCACGCACTAAAATACCTCGGATTAACACCTGATCATCGACTAACACGGAAGCCCCATCTACTAATCATTCAACAGCAACAATCTCACAAGAGACTGGCTGAACATGGAGACTGCGCCCTTCTACGATCCTCCACACTTCCGTGCTTCTGGTATGCAAATGTGGCATGGATTTCCGCCCCTCCCTTCTTTTATTACGCCCTCCAGAACCTCAAACGCTATGTACTCCGGCTAGCCTTTCAGATCCGCTTACCATTCCGCACCCGAATCCTCTACCAATTTAAAATTCCCTAACATAATCTTCTATCTTCAACGCTTCTCAGTGTTCTAAGCTACCCATGAACTTGACACTACCCACCTGCTAGTTTATCCGCCTACTCACTGATCCTGGTACTCTACCGCGCCTCTGTTACCACATTCCCCCAACACTACACCCCCACACTCTCCACGTCCTCTCGCAACGCTTTCATCGCCTCCTTACCCAAGTATGAAATCCGCGCTGATATGTAGCCGTCCCACCAGATCTAAAAGAACCCACCCCTCCTCCCTTGTCAGAGCTCGCGTCTTCCAGTCCTCTCCAGACACAACCTAAGGCTTGGTCCAGAACAGGATCCCTCTTCATTCTCCCAAATCCCTCCTAACATCCGCCCACTCCTCTTACGCACTACCCTGACTGTCTCGTTCCCATGATATCCTTTTCCCTGGTCGTGAACATACAGTCATCACTTAGCTCGTCTATGTCTTTGTCTTAATGAGTCAATACATTGGCTTTTTAGCTTTTAACTTACACAACTGTTCATCTGTCTTCTATAGTTTACAAAACATACATTTGCCATTTCATCTGTGTTAATATTTTAATTAATCAGCAAATCGACCTTTCATATTTTAACTAATGCAGCTGACGATCTATCTTTTTATTGTGTCAGACATTCATTTTTGTCAACCGCCATACACTGTTTTATAATGTGTTTAAAACTTTTATTACGATATGGATGAAGAGGGAATACTTGTATCCACTGACAGTTCACACCAGCCTGTACGGGGTGAGGGATGAAATAAAAATAAAAGTCCTTCCGACTTGCTAATGGTCATAACCAAAAAAGTCCGAAATGTATGTGCAAAGTGTAGCTACTCAGATAGTCGTCACAGTATGAAAGCTTTACGTTTGGAGTTACAGTATCGTTTAAGTCACCATTATATACCGTAGCGGACGCATAGTTCTGTTTTTCTTCCTGCTCCATTTCTGATTATTTTGTAGTCAGTTATATCAGAGAACACTTGTAGCAGTTTGTTCACATAGCCTTTTGTAATATTTCATGTTTCTTCTCTAAGTATACATTTTCATATTCATTAATTATGTCGGTGAACACTGGGTACTCACTCGCACCGGCTACACGTTGGGTATCAGGGCTAACCCACTTAAGAATATCATTTATGTCACAGTATTTCGCAAAAATCAAAACGTATTCTGGAAATAAGATCGTGTCGTCCTGGTAATGAGATTGTGGTGCTCATGCCGTTATTCTGTTCTGGCTCCATCATCTTAGAATGCCGGTAGATTGTTCACGGACCAGTATAGAACGACTCGAATCATCGTCTTCCATTACTGAAGTTACAATCTTCCACTACTAAAGTTACAACATTTTTCAAGGGGGCTAAATATCTTACGTTTACTACTAATTTCTGCATGAAGAGCTACCTTTAATACAATGATAACACAACCGTACCTGAGGAATCTAACATTTCCAGAATAAGCGACCCTAAAAATTACTGTTTCTTGTCTAATTATACAGGGTGTGCCAGGAGGAGAGGCTAATGCTCTGAGGGGTGATAGTGATTCTGAACAAAAACTTCATATGAACTTACGCCCTATTGCGAATGGTTTCGGCGAGAAACAAATTTAATACCACTTTTGTTTTTCTTGAATGGCTCCAGACAAAGCGAGTCGCGATTAGAAATTAAATACATTTAATACTCTACAAAAAGGGTCCTATTAATTTTTTGGCTGGCTCTGAGCACTATGCGACTTATCTTCTGAGGTCATCAGTCACCTAGAACTTATAACTAATTAAACCTAAGGACTAATTAAACCTAAGGACATCACACACATCCATGCCCGAGGCAGGATTCGAACCTGCGACCGTAGCGGTCGCTTGGTTCCAGACTGTAGCGCCTAGAATCGCACGACCACTCCGGTCGGCTATTCATTTTTTCTTTGTTGTCTTAGACTAATACTTTGCGGCAAGCGAAAGCAAGAACGTTGATAACCTCGCGCGACGCGCATACACTGTAGCTCAATTTCTGTAGGTCAATTGGAGGAAGTTTTTCGACTTGACAGACCACAAGAGTTCTGTATGAAATGCTTCGTGTGAACTCCATCTGCACTACTGTGGTACACTGTAAGCAATCATAATGTTTCAATAATGTAGAAACTAAATAACCATGTCCATTAAAAGCATCCTCCTGACTTACGCTGTATACCAGTCCTTTGCATGCGAAATGAAGCAAAAGATCAGTTATATTCTAGTAAAGAGTGTCGAATACGAGACACTGACTGCAGGTTCCTGACGAACCTGCTCTGAATAAATAGTACCCAGCAAATCACGACTCCTTCAGCTCGTAATTCTAATATTTGAATTCATATCAGTCATTCTTTTGAAGCTATGAGTGGTGAAAAAGTTATAAAATTTTTTATAAACTTCTCCGGCTTTTCCAGACACGGTTTATCTTTATGGACCACACGGAAAGACAGACAACGAGTAAATAAAACTTCCATCTGAATAAAAGGGATGGAAGAACAATATAAATTTCCCACAAAAGGCGTTAATTTCGTGAGAGAAATGTAAGTTTAATGAACAAAAAAGGAGGTATTTCAGTCGGTGTGTCCGACAAAAGGAAGCGACGGGCGTGGGCGCGAAGTAACGCAGAAATTTCATTTTAAAAGTAAATAAAACGTGTTCCACAGTTTTGAAGCTATTTCATCCTCCGTTGCTGCAGACAGCCGGATAAAATTTAAACCGGAGGAAGCGTCTCACCGCGCCCTTATATTTACGGAAATATTTACGCGCGCGCACCAAGACCGGAGCACGAATCGACAAACGAACTCGCATCGCGCGCTCACGCGACGTGCGGCCGGCCGACCGAAGCGCACCCTCCCTGCAACCCCCTCCCCCCAACCCCCAAACCATCCCTTTTGGATCCCGCTGTATTTCTCTCGCTTTGAGAGCGCAAAGGCAGCGCTACAAACGCATTCGGCACACAAACAAGCAATTAATTTATTTAAAGCCGAAAAGCAAACGCACGGCAGGGGATATATTAGGCTTAGCTGCGCGCCAACGGTTGCGGAGAGGGGGTAGCTTTGGGAGGGGTAGGCGGCCCACTTATCGGCTCTCGCGCCCCCCCCCCACCCCCCCCATGCCACCTCACCGCCAAAGGATGGGCTTTCTGCTCCACAGCTGCCGATTTTCTATCCGGCCACATGGTGCTCGATAGCCCCGCCTCCTCCACGAAGTCACATTAACACGAAATAAGTGTTGTGAAACGCAACGCAGAGTGGAAATACATTTTCAGTATGAGAATAGCGATTGTACGAGAAACGTGTATTTCAGATGGGATCTGCTTTCGTAAAATACTGTCATTAACTCATGAACTGAAGAAGTATGATGGTGACCAGAACAGGTAACGATTATATAGGCTGTATTCGAATGACAAGTATTCGGGGAAAATATCTCTTCAAACCTTGACTTCATTTAAGTAGCTCATACTCAGATAATAGTAGTTTAGTCTGAACTTGGTTATTTCATACGAACGGTGCAAAATTTAGTTGCAGTACCCATTAATTTAAAAATATCCTTTTATTCAAAACAGCAGCAGCGTTTCAAGTCATTCGAGTGTCTGTTGCAACCAAACTGTGCATACTTAGCATGTAAATCCGCGTGGAACGTAAATCATTTGAAGATAACGAATGATTGAATCCTGCCATAGATATAAGAAGCGTAGTTCTTCGAACGAATTTGACTGAATGCTGCTATTACAATACAATCCGTATTTCAATACAGTGGTGCCATTCGCTAACAATAGACAAAATATTTAAAATACATACATACTGAAGATGCGCTAGTAATAGGTAATAAGTACACAGAAATGACCACTCGCTGTTGTATGAAATTAAAGAGGTGATACGTAAGTTAAGACACACACACACACGCACGCACACACACACAGACACAGACAGACACACAGACACAGAAACTCTCTCCCTCCCTCTCCCTCTCTCTCTCTCTCTCTCTCTCTCTCTCTCTCTCTCTCACGCACGCACGCACACACACACACACACACACACCCACACACACACACACACACACACACACACACACACACACACACACACACACACACACACACACACACACACAAGAAGGGACGGGGAGGGGGGAGGGAGGGAGGGATGCAGTGGGTTCAGGAGACATTCGAATGGGTACGGAAAAATAGAAAAGAGCTTAAACGAAAGAAATCATATAATGTAAACGTAATCAACAGCTTGCAATACCTAATATGAAGTTGAAAATAATCCCAGGCCACTGGCTCGTTGATTTGAAACAATGAAATTCTTACATAAGATTTGCAACACTTTATAAGCGGTCCAAGACAGAAAAATAATACTTTTCGCGAGTGGTAATACACAAAAGAGAAGTGGTTTTTCATTGTTTCTTTGCTACTTATTAACGCCGTAACTATTTACCTATCGAAATGTTAAAGCACTAATGTTTCTTTTACTCTTTCTTTATTTAAATTAAAGACAGCTATATCATCAAACTCCTCTCACTCTTGGAAAGGAAACATCCCTTTGCGATGCTAGAAAGAAGAAGCTATATGTGAATTACGGAGGTAAAGCAAAATTTCAACTCATAAGCATTGTAAATAAAGGGTAAAGTGACAACATTTTCTTTGAAACTTCATGTAGCACAATTCCAACTTCTATTCCCGCTTTTATAAATTTAATAACTTTTATTTTATTGTACTTCTCATTTCAAGACCGTCGAATGTAATTAAATAAAATATATAGCTCCATTATAAAACGAAGTTGCTACAGTATCGTGGTAGAGAAAAAAGGGGAGACTGTAAACCATACGGCAAACCATACGGTCCATTACCTGCTATCGGCTTTCGGAAACAGTCTTGTTGTCCAGAATTGTTCACGACATACTGCGCTGAGCACGTCGTGTGTGACATACTGTGTGTGACATGCACAATATAATCGTGTCCTGCGTATTATGAATTTGCAATGATGCAGAGTTCTCAGAAGAAGACGATATTGTCAACAGGACAATATTTGCGTGAACAAGGTCCGCAAAATCTCGTAAGTGGTAATTATACCTGTAAATAAAAGACGTGTCTAAATAGTTGTCATCACAAAAAAAGAAAAAGGATACAAAAGCAGAGCGTGGTAAATGGTTAAAAACGAATGCTCCTCATAAAGCAGAATGCGGTAACTAAATAAAAACAACTGTGCCGGATAAATATAGATGCGTTTGAGATCACACATATAATATGAAATTTACAATGAAATTTATTAGAGACTGCAATCTACACGCTATAATGAATCATACGTCGTGAAAATAATGAATCAGTAGACTCATTATAAAACTATACAGTATCCTCAAAACCAGAACATTTCTGTGTTGATGTACTGCCTGGGTAGATTCATAATGTGTTTGCTCAGAATTGCTCATCTTTTCACCAATTACCACATATAGAATTCTCTTAAGCTCGTTAATGATCACTCAGAATTTCACAATTCATTTCGCTATACCAGTCAAGTCTTTGTGCTGAGCACACCCTTTGATCGTGTGAGAGTGACTCTGTCGAATGAATCCTACTCTGAAGCATAATGAAACGCTATATTTTGCGTAGAAATTAGGTCACTGTTGGAGGAAGAGAGCTACAGGTAATTCCTAAAGCCACAATCCCACTTCATACGCCAAAACGGTTTGCTGATGAATCTAACAATTTATCAAGTTGTTTTGTTCTTCGAAAATGACACAAAAATGTTAAAAACTTTTATGAAAGAATTCGGACATAAAAACAGATAAAGAATAGAAAGGAAAATTAGGGATTAACGTCTAGCGATGATGAGATCACTGGGAGCGATAGCTGAAATCGTATGAGGTTCGGGAAATAAATCGACCGAGTTCTTTCTACTTATCCAACTCGACGTTCACCACAAGGAATTAAGCGACGCCACGGAAAACTCACACCTTGACGACCGGCCGGGGTCCCAGACACTGCTGATCACTTCGACGACGACCCGGGATTTCAGGCGCTGTTGATCCCAAATGAGAGTCCCGTCACAAAGCCGTACCGCTCGATAAGGTTAGAATCGGACTGAAGCATTAAGTCGGTAGTTTATAGATAACAACCTTCCAATCACGAAGAGACACTTTAATTCAAATGCGAATAGTTTCCTCTTTTATTATACAACTGAATGGTTCTCGAGTTTACTGCTAGGCAGAAACGTAGAAATGTCTACGACAAAAAAAGGATGTACATCAATCAGTTGTATACTGTATTCTGTTCCTTATACTCACGTACTTCGGATAAGCTACCGACGAACTTCCGATGACTAAAGGTGGCTGCGAGGCTAACGTTGAACTAAAAGAACCGAATGTAACGGATGTCGCTGGTTGGTATGTACACGTACAGACAAAAAAAGATTGCGAATTCCGAAAAACTGAATGATTTATTCAAGAAAAGAGATTCACAAATTGGCAACTTAATTACGAGTAATTCAACCTCAGGCAATTACGCAAGTGGTTATTCGGCTTACTATTGATTGACAGAGTTGTTGGATTTTCTTCTGAGGGATATTGTGCCATTCTATCTAAATGGTGCGTAATATGGGCAACATTTGGAATTAGGTAATGGGTCATGTACATTATGCTCGAAACGTTCTCAATTGAACAATGATCCGGCCAGCTTACGGGCCAAAATAGGGTTTGGTAAGCATGAAGACAAGGTGTAGAAACAGTTGCCGCGTGTGGGCGGGTATTACCTTGTTGAAATTGAAAACCAGTATGTACGTAAAGGCAGATGAAAATCTAACAGCCATGGGGGACTTCAATGCAGTTGTTGGGGAAGGGATAGAAGAAAAGGTTACTGTGTAATATGGGGTGGAACAAGAAATGAGAAAGGAGAAAGACTAATTGAGTTCTGTAATAAATTTCAGATAGTAATAGCGAATACTCTGTTCGAGAAGCACAAGAGGAGGAGGTGGAAAAGGCCGGGTGATACGGGAAGATTTCAGTTAGATAACATCATGGTCAGACAGATTCCAAAATAAGATACTGGATTGTAAGGCGTACTCAAAAGCAGATATAGACTCATATCACAACGTAGTAGTGATGCAGAGTAGGCTCACGTCCAAGAGATTAGCCAGGAAGAATCAATATGCAAAGAAGTGGGATACAGAAGTACTAAGGAATGATAAGATAGGCTTGACGTTCTCTAAGGCTGTAGATACAGCAACAAAGAATAGCTCAGTAGGCAGTAGAGTTGAAGAGGAATGGAAGTCTCTAAAGCCGGCCGGAGTGGCCCAGCGGTTCTATGTGCTAGAGTCTGGAACCGCACGACCGCTACGGTCGCAGGTTCGAATCCTGCCTCGGGCATGGATGTGTGTGATGTCCTTAGGTTAGTTAGGTTTAAGTAGTTCTGAGTTCTAGGGGACTGATGACCACAGCAGTTAAGTCCCATAGTGCTCAGAGCCATTTGAACCGTTTGAACGTCTCTAAAAAAGGCAATCACAGAAAAGAAAAACATAGGTACAAAGAAGGTGACTGCGAAGAAACCATGGGTAACAGATGAAATTGATGAAAGAAAGAAGTACAAAACTGTTGAAGAAATATGTAGAAATACAAGTCGCTGAGGAATGAAATAAATAGTAAGCGCAGAGAAACTAAGCCAAAAAATTTGAAGAAGTCGTTAAAGAAGGACTGACTCAGCATATGGCAAAGTCAAAACAACTTTCGGTGAAATTAAAAGCAAGGTTGGTAACAATAAGAGTACAACAGGAATTCCACTGTTAAATTCGTATGAGAGAGTATATTGAAGACCTCTACGAGGAAGAAGATTTGTCAGATGTGACAGAAGAAGAAACAGGAGTCGATTTAGAGGAGATCGGGGATCCAGTATTAGAATCAGAATCTAAGAAATCTTTATAGGACTTATGAGCAAATAAGGTAGAAGGGATAGCTGACATTCCACGAGAATTTCAAAAACGATTAATGGAAGTGGCAACAAAAGGACAATTCACGTTGGTTTGTAGAATGTATGAGTTTGGCGACATATCATTTGATTTTCGGAAAAATATCATCCACACAATACTGATGACTGCAAGAGCTGACAGGTGCGAGAATTATCGCACTATCAGCTCAACAGCTCACGCATCTGAGTTTCTGACAAGAGTAAACTAAAGAAGAATGGAAAATAAAATTGAGTATGTGTTAGGTGACGACCAGTTTGGCTTTAGAAAACGTAAAGGGACGAGAGAGGAAATTCTGACGTTACAGTTGATAATGAAAGCAAGACTAAAGAAAAATCAAGACACGTTCATAGGATCTGTTCACCTGGAGAAAGCCTTCGACTATGTAAAATGGTGCAAGATGTTCGAAATTCTGAGAAAAATAGGGAGAGACGGGTAATATGCAATAATAAGAGTGGACGACCAAGAACGAAGTGCTCGGATTAAAAAGAGTGTAAGAGAAGCATGTAGTCTTTCGCCCCTACTGTTCAAACTTTACATCGAAGAAGCATTGATGGAAGTAAAAGAAACGATCAGAGGTGGAATTAAAATTCAAGGCGAAAGAATATCAATGATACTATTCGCTGATGACATTGATGTCCTCACTGAAAGTGAAGAAGAATTACATGATCTACTGAATGGAAATAACTGGCTAATGAGTACGGTGTATGGACTGAGAGTAAATCGAAGAAAGATAGACGTAATGAGAAGTAGTAGAAATGAGAACAGCGAGGAACTTAACATCAGGCTGATGCTTACGATGTAGATGAAGTTAAGCAAATCTTTTATCTAGGCAGCACAATAACCAATGATGGATGGAGCAAGGACATCAGAAGTAGACTAGCACTGGCAAGAAAGGGCATTACTCGCCAAGAGAAGTCTACAAGTATCAAACATAAGCCATAATTTGAGCAAGACATCTCTGAGAATGTACGTCTGGCGCACAGCATTGTATAATAGTGAAATATGGACTGCGGGAAAACGAAAACAGAAGAGAATCAAAGTATTTGAGATGTGGTGCCACAGACGAATGCTGAAATTTAGTGGACTGATAGGGTAAGGAATGAGGAGGTACTGCGCGTAATAGGATAGGAAAGGAATGTGTGGGAAACCCTGACAAGGGGAAGGGACAGGATGATGGGACATCTGTTAAGACATCAAGGAATGTCTTCCATGGTACCAGAGGGAGCTGTAGAGGGTAAGATCTGTAGAGGAAGAAAGAGATTGGAATACATCCAGCAAATAATTGAGGACGTAGGTTGCAAGTGCTACTCTGAGGTAAAGAGGTTAACACAGGAGAGGAATTCGTGGCAGGCCCATCAAAGTATGATGATTCCACGCCCAAAAAAAGGCATGCCATTAAGGGCAACGAAACAGGGCGCAGAGTATCGGCGAAGACCCGCTGTGCTGTAAGGGTGCAGCAGATGACGATCAAGCGTGTCCTGCTATGAAATGTACTGGCATCCGGACCCTTACTCCTGGCCGTCCGGGCCGTGTGGCGGACGACGGTCTCACCAATCTTCTGTATCTCTCCAGGCACGTCTTCGCTGGTCACTGAGGATCGAGGCAGGATATACCATTGAAGACACTTCTACTCTAGTCATTGAGATTCCAGTCCGAAGATGTGTCTAGAGATGAACTGGACAGCGGTGGGAGGGTTCCCTAGATTCGATCATGGTATACCTTTCGGGAAAGCTTTCAGAAAGTACAGCGGTTGCCCTGCAATGCCAAGAAGATCTTTGCGGTAGTTAATATTTAAAAGTCTGGCGGCGGCGTCAGCGCTCGTAAGTAATAGCTGCTGAGTGGTGTGGAGTGGATTAGATACAAGGAAATATGCTGGAGCCATAGCGCTGATTCCCTAAGGAATATAAACGCTTAACAGACATGGAGAGATCGTTGGGATCGGCGAGACCACAGGATCCGTCGTTGATAATCGTGAAGGGTCAAAGGCATTATTGGCAGTTCGAGCTTTCATATAGACAAACGTCGACAGCTCTGCAGCATTGATAGCTGAGCTGCGCTTGCAGCTTTCAGAGTCGAGTGTGTAGTTATTTAGTCCAAGCCAGCGTTTTGTGGTGGATCAGGGAACTAGTAGATGTAGGAGGAGATGTTGAAAGAAGTCTACTTTATCGATAACGGGTTACTGTATGTTACATTTTACCGGTAACAGTCCTATACGCGTAGCAGCAGTAAATAACTGATAATGGAGCGTCATGCTCTTCTCCGCTATTTTAGAGGAGGAATTTTCTTTATCGGTTCCTGGCGGGTAGTGTATATTGTGTTCCTTTTTTTTTTATTTAATAGGACCTCCACAGCTATAGTTTATCGTTTTTATTTTATGTATATGTATTTATTTCTTCGAGATTAGTTTCGGGTACGTTGCCCAAATCTCAAGCACTAAAATAATATTTTAATAAATTACCGTATAACATCTTCATATTGCCTTTAATTTGTGTAATACACAGTAGGACACTTAAAGTGTCGTTTAGGTTGGAGATAACTACCTACTCTACTAGGAAAGTAGCTATTCTTCGTCATAGGAATAAAAGTGATGCAGCTCAAGGGAGAACAGCCAGAACAGACTACAAACCATACAATCTAAATAAGATGTATAAGCAACGCATGTTGCTCAGAGCAGAACGTATCTCACGGACTTCTACTTTATTCAGCTGTAAACAAATGAAATGACTGTTGTATCTACCCTTCGCATCAAGAACAGTCATCAACCAGAACATTATGACCACCGACCTTCTATGGATATGTTGGTGATCTTGCTGCTCTCAAAGAATGAAATTACAAAGAAATCCAGACCATTACCTGCTTACAGGCGTTGATGAATATCAACGAGAGCAGTTGAAAATGTGTGGCCGGATCACGAGTCGAACCCAGGATCTCCTGCTTACATGGTAGGCGCTCTTTCCGACTGAGCCGTCTAGGACGTAGAGGATAGTGTGACTGCAGGGACTTATCTCTGCGACGCTCCCCGTGAGACCCACACTTCCAACTTACTGTCCACACACTACATTTGTAATGCCCTTGCCGACTATACTCCATAGTAGTGGCAGTGAGTCTACCGATTCCCGTAAGTGTTTCAGCAATGTGAGTGCATCCGCACTGAAGAAGATCATTGGCCGGTAAGCCTTATCTATATCAAGATGGTATCTGTTGTTTCGGACATGCACTCACTGCACTCACTGCTAGTCAGACAAACGCACGATGCATGGAGGATCAGTGAGCCGCGTGTAGAATGGGGAAGGCGCGCGCTTTGAGTTTGACCGAGGGCAGCTTTTAATGGTTCGACGGCTCAGCACGAGCATTTCGGAAACCGCTCGACTACAAGGGTGAACTGAACCAGCGGCGCAGCCAAAGTGAAACCACGTCCAGATGTCATGGCGTTAGGCCGCCACCCCTCATTACTGGCTGGCCAGACTGGTAAAACAGGACAGGCGGCGAACTGTGGCTGAACTAACGTCAGACTTTAACGCTGATCAGATTACAAGTGTGTCTGAACACAAAGTGCACCGAGCACTCCTAATGACTGGCTTCCGCAGCCGACGACCCATGCATGTGACAATGTTAACACCACGACATCACCAGCTACGACTGAAATGGGCAGGTGACCATCTGCACTGGACGTTGACGTAGTGGCAGAGAGTTGCATGGTCTGACGAATCCCGATACCGTATTCGTCATGCCGATGGGAGGGCGCGAATCCAGCGTCTTAAATGGGAATAACTCCTTGACACCTGTACTGTGGGAAGGAGACAAGCTGGCAGCCGCTCTATTACGCTCTGGGTAACATTTACGTGGACATTCATGGAACCAGTGGAATTTGTGAAAGGCAGTATGATGGCCAAGAAGTATCGTAAAATGGTTGCAGACCACGTACATCCCTTCATGACGATCATGTTTCCCGATTGCAGTGGAGTTTTTCAAGAAGATAATGCGCCATGTCACAAAGACAGGAGTTTGATGGAGTGGTTAGAGGAACAAAAAAATGGTTCAAATGGCACTGAGCACTATGGGACTTAACATCTATGGTCATCAGTCCCCTAGAACTTAGAACTACTTAAACCTAACTAACCTAAGGACATCACACAACACCCAGTCATCACGAGGCAGAGAAAATCCCTTACCCCGCCAGGAATCGAACCGGGAACCCGGGCGTGTGGAGCGAGGACGCTACCGCACGACCACGAGGTGCGGACAGAGGAACAGAGAAGCGAGTTCCAATTGATGTGCTGGCTCCCCAACTCGCCAGATCTGGACCCGGTCGAACACATCTGGGATGTGGCTGAACGTGGTGTCAAAGCTCATCGCCCCCTCCCAGAAATTTAAGGGAATTAGGTGACGTGTGTGTGCAGATGTGATGCCAACTCCCCCCGCCCCCCCCCCCCCCCCCAGTGTCTCATAGTGTCGTATCAAGGACCATTGCTTCTACGCCATGACGCGTCGCTGCTCTTATCCGTGACAAATATAGACATATCGGCTGTTAGGTAATTGGTAATAATGTACTGGTTCATCACTGTATAAGACGGGACAATAAGGAAAGAGTCATGGTCGACATATTATGAGGTGTAGCTTTCTGGCGTCTACTACAATAAAAATGAGATATTTATGCGAAGCAACACTGCCGAACACTTAAGTACATAAAAAGGTCTATGTGAGGCATTGTATCATATAGAATGAAGTAAAATAGATGCAAGGAAAGAGATATAAATAGAAAACCTAAAATCAATAAAGTGTAGCTCTGGATATTGTAGTTATAAAAAAAGTAGTAAACAGTTTTTTTTCTCTGATTACAACAGTGTTTAAAGTTCGTCTGTACTCCTCACCTTTGTGTCATTCCGTCATAATATTCATTTTCTGAAATCGCCGAGGACAGTCCTACGAAACAGCATATGATTAAACGAGGTTACAGTATGATTTCAATCCAGTTGTCGGACCCTGAAACTTACCGGAGGGCAATCGTATTGCTAAAGAGCGGTGATTGGTGATGAAAGTGACTATTTCACCTTGTCTGAAGTTTCAGTACACGAAGCAGGTGACATTTTACAAAATTGTTTCACGAACACAACAGAGCAGAGAGCTGTTCTGGATCTGCGCATTAACAGTTGCTTCCCTGACAGCTGTTAATTTACATCGGACACCGAGCCGCGAGTCTCTTAAAGACCTGAAGAGCGTGGCCCTTCTTTCGATGCTTGGTACTGTGGAGGAGACGAGTATTATTATACTGTGTAAGACGAAGGCGGAGGTAAGGAGGGTCGTCTCAGACCAGTCGAAAGAGTTCATCAACGACGGAAAATATAAAATTATGAACTTTGGTGGTCTGTGGATGTGTGTGTGATTCTGCAGCGCAGTTCCATCTCGCAGCTGGCAAGGACAGTAAACAGGGGACATGTCGATGCCAGGGCATAAAGTTCTTATGAATTTCATTCCGTGTACTCAGCTGGACAGTAACTATGCCTCGCTGACTGGCGCGTGAACAATACAGGTTGTGTCATAATTAATGGAGTAAACGCATAATGTTGAAAGTACACGATACTAGAAGCAAAAGTGTCTAAGTAAACATAGGGTCGAAAATCCATAACTTAAGAGCTACGAGCAATTTTTCATCTTCGATACTTTGAAAGAAATCTCCTCCACTGCAAGCTAAGCTCTTTGCTTTCCATATTTTGGGAAGGGGCAATATGGACCAAGAGAAGAAAAATGCAAATGTGTGTGAAATCTTATGGGACTTAACTGCTAAGGTCATCAGTCCCTAAGCTTAAACACTACTTAACCTAAATTATCCTAAGGACAAACACACACACACCCATGCCCGAGGGAGGACCCCAACCTCCGCCGGGACCAGCCGCACAGTCCATGACTGCAGCGCCTGAGACCGCTGGGCTAATCCCGCGGGGCTGAGAAGAAAAAAACGTCCAGTAAACATGTACTCTAAAATGCATACCTTAAAAGTTATGAGCACAGACGAACTTTAAGCACTCTTGTAATCACAGAAAAAAAACTCTTTACTATTTTTTTATAACTAGCATATCCACAACTACACTTTATTGATTTTACTTTTTCTATTTATACGTCTTTCTTTGTATCCATTTTCCTTCATTCTATATGCATACCTTGAAAGTTATGAGCATTTGTTCATTAGAAGAATTATGTTTCAAAGTAGCGAAGATGAAAAAGTGCTCATAGCTCTTAACGTATGCATTTTAGAGCACATGGTTACTGGACTTTATTTCTTTTTTTTTGGTCCATACTGGCACTACCCAACATATGGAAAGCAAAGAGCTTGCAGTAGAAGAGATTTGTTTCACAGCATAGAAGATGAAAGATTGCTCGTAGCTCTTAAGGTCTGCATTTTCGACCCTATGTTTACTGATACAGTTATTCTTCTAGTAACGTGTATTTTCAACTGTATGAGTTCACGCCATTAATTATGATAGACCCCGTGTACACACTAGTCAGCATTTGAGAGCAGACCCGTTGCTGGGCTCAAAGAAGATGGTTGAAAAATGTGTGAATTCCTAAGGTATCAAACTGCTGAGGTCATCGGTCCCTGGACTTACACCCTAATTAAACTAACTTAAACTAACTTACGCTAAGGATACACATGTCCGAGGGAGGACTCGAACCTCTGACGAGAGGAGCCGCGCAATACGTGACGTGGCGCCTCTAACGACGCGGCCAGTCCGCGCGGCTAAGGCGGTTGAAGCAATAGTCGATTCGCTCAATATTTAAGTAGAAGCGATGCCACTGGTCGACGATGTTGGCGGGAATGGGTGAACCAAGGCCGAACACTGCGTCAAGGGGAAAGCGATCCATCTAGTGAGACAACTGGAGGACCGAGCAGTCGTCAGAGAGACCGATCACCGGATTCATCATTATCATCGATACGACGTACAACTGGTGCTTCGTCGACCACAAGAACCATTAACAGGCGGCTCACAGAAAGGAGCTGAACGGAGCCCTTTGCCACGACTGTTATTGACCTCTGAACACCAAGAAGCCCATACACAGTGGTGCTGGGTATATACCGGTCTGGAATTTCATTGATGGGAGTGGAGTTATCTTCAGTGATGAGTACCGCTTCGAACCGAACCCCTATGACCAGCAAATACGTGTTTGGAAAAGACCGGAACAGCGGTGGGATACCAATTAGACTGTCGGCTGCCATACGGCCTGACATCCAGGAGTGATGGTCTGGGACGCCATTTCATTTAATCGGAGGACCCCTTTGCTTCTCATCCGCGGCACCATAGAGCACAGTAGAACGTCGACGATATTCTACGCCCCGTTTTGTTGCCCTTCAAGGTAAACCATCCTTGGCTTAAACTTCACTGAGATAGTGTTACACTTCAGTAAGGTAATGCCCGGCGGCACACGGTAAGAGTTTCTACCGCTTGTCTTCGTGCTTGCTAAACTCTACCTTGACCTGCAAGGTCGTCGGATCTGTCCCCAGTTGAGAATGTTGGAAGATTGTGACGGGGCCCCTCCAACCAGGTCGGGATTTTGATGACCTAGCGCAGCAATTTGACAGCATTTGGCAAGATATCTCTCAGGAGGACATTCATCAACTCAGTCAGGGCCAAGCCGAGTACTGCTTGCGTACGGGCCAGAGGTGAAGCAATGCATTATTCACGTGCTAATTTGTAGAGCTCTTTCTCCTGAATAGATCATCCATTTTTTTTAAAATTATAATCAATTGTTTGTCTGTACATGTACATTACGTCTGCCGTTTTCCGTCTCACTCAAATTCTTCCTTCGTAGTGTTTTTCTTGTGTTAGAGTTTATATTCAGTATCTCGCATTCAAGATTTTCTTCCTTTTTTTATTTTTTTTACATCAATTTATTTTCGTCTACGCGGTCCTCTAGATGTTTTCTCGTGAAGACAGAATCTGCTTAGCTCATATTTAGTTAAGCTCGCCGTCCAACCTAGCTTTATTTCATAACCTTGACTATCGCGTTCTCACCTCCTAGCTTCTCTTATCCATTTATTTTTCCGCTCCCTTTTGGTATGCTCGGTGTGCAACACTGTGTTTGCGCATTTAATGACCTGTTTCGCTTCCGTAAACTAGTCATGGGGCAGTATACATTGGTTATAGGCTTCTCGTTTAAGGCAAACTGGAACTCATGTCCGAGTACAGGATTCTGTTTCTCAAACTAGCTTTAAGCGTCTTGTTTTGTATCCGTTCGTTTGTTCAAAGATAACGTCACAGACACCTTGACAAATGGTCAATGTCAGCGTCTCAAACTCGTCAGTCTGAACTCCTACGGTCGAAATTGTAGGTGGCTTTTTCACCTATACCATGGCTTCAGATGATAGGACTGTGTAGCCATGCCGAATGCAATATGATAACTTCTGCTCTCCTCGGATATGCCCAACGTGATGCTATACGCCCTGCGGCTCGTTGAAATGACCATGTATTACCACTCACGTCCTTATTCATTTGGACATCGAAGCATGTAGTACACTTCACACCGTTTTGCCGTTCATTCTTTGGTATCTTCATGAAGGTCTAAGTTTAACCCTTCGAGTAACAGTATTTTCTACCTAAAACAGCTATTTGATTAATTTTGTTTTGAAGTACCAGTGCCTTTCGCATTAAAACATCGATGCTACTTCAGGACAAAGACATCTAGTGCTACACTGAGACACTTATATGAATGTAGTGCACTGTAGCTGTCCGTAGCAGCGTTCAAAGCAAAAGTCGGCCCGTAGATTTTGCTAAACGATTCGTACGAAATTGTGACAAGTGTTTTTTTGTACACCTTAATTATTGTAACGTAAATTTGAGTTTATATTACTGGTTTTAGGATATTTTTCAGAAATAAAACTGCCGAGGTAGTATCTACGGTCGTGTTTTAGGAATTATAAGTTCATTGGGGTTTTAAAATGTGGAATTATGTTTTGGAGAAATGCTAAATTGCTTTCAAACATATAACTGAAATGATGGTTGCTTGAAAAGTATATTTCTAAAATTAAATCACCTCCTTAAAACAATTTATTATTTACTTTACCCAGTTTCTACTTGTATTCCGTGGTTTCTATGATAATAAAGGTTCATTTAGTGAAAAATTTAAAAAAAAAATTTCATGTTGTTGGGATTCAAACGGTGGTCGATAAAGATAGAACTAAAGTAACAGGTGCATAGTTGCAAGGTACTGCGTACCTTCTGTATCAGGTAATACAGAGCTTTCTTTCACGGTGGAGCTGTACCTACTGCGTTGTGAATACGCCTGGAACGCATTCCGCGTGCCTCTGGTGGATCGCGGCGTGCAGAAAACACGCGACTGGGAGCCGAGGCGCATTGATTTCCGTCTCAGCTTTCCGCAGGAGCACTTTGCTCTCCCGCTCTCTCGCCCTATATAGACATCGGACTCTGGGGCGGAGGAGGGGCGGCGGCGCAAAACACGGCGTCTCGAACCCATCCACGCTACACGGTGGCCCGCAAACACCGCCTCGCCTTACACTTCTTCAGACGTCGCCCGTCGATAGAGGCCTAATCCACACCACTGCTGCCTCCTGCAGTTACACGCTGTCCGCGAAAGTGGTCAAGTTATCACACCAAACTACAATTTTAAAATATTATTTTATATTTTTTCTCCTTTCATCGAGTACGAGAGAGGCCACTGGTCTTCAGTATATGTCATTTGTAGTACTGGACATAAAAATACGAAATGAAATTTTTAAGCATGCTTAAAATATTCGAAGATGGAAAAAAATTATGAAATTTGTGGTGAATTCCTATGAGAACGAACTGCTGAGGTCATCGGTGCTTAGGCTTACACACTACTTAATCTAACTTAAACTAATTTACGCTAAGGACAACACACACACCCATGCCCGAGGGAGGACTCGAACCTCCGACGGGGGAGCCGCGCGAAATGTCGCTCCTCCGAGCGGCTTCGAAGATGGCAATACCCTATGAGAATAATAACAACAGAACGAAACACGAAAGCAATAAAATCTAATTTGAAGGAATGAATATAAATGCAGGCCAAATATACACGATTAAGTAATTGCGTGTATAATGAACATAAACTTAGCCACAGAAATCAGATCTCATCTTTAACGATCTGTCAAGGACAACGAGTGCACTTCGAGCAAAGATCACCTATTAAGCAGACTATTGGCAATCTCCGCGGCTTAACTACTTCAGGCGAATACTCCATAACATCCATAGAGAAAAGCAGTTTACAACACCATTTTTCGGCAGTACCATCCAATCGAAGTAACAAACCAGTTCCAAATTCCTTGAAAATGTTCTACCTTATGAAGCAGATTTCCCTTCACTGTTTAATAACAGCTCTACAAACATTTTGTTTTGCTGACTTCTCCGCACAGCATTGGCTTGAAGATGCAGGTCGGCAGTTCTCTATGTATCAAAACCCGACAGTACCACGAATGTTACTTTCATTTACATTATTATCCGATGGCGTAGCGGTAGAATTCCTTCAGTCTCTGAGGAATATGTTGTGGCCTGGCGCCACAGACTTTCATGACTTTCATGCCAGGGAACCGGCAACACTGGGGCGGGCCACCACATACCCTGTGACCTCCTGGCGTGAAATGCAAGTCCTACTAAGTATAAAGTTATTCAGATAGACCGTATTCTTCCGTGTATGATCTAAGCGCTTTTGTAGCCAACGGGTAAATATTTGAATACATCCATGGTACGAAGCTGTCGTTAATTTTACGCCTCCTTATTCTGATTACAACGGAAAATGAAAGTTTAGTTTTACCAGTTACACCCCTTTTACTTCGTGAACGGATACACATACCGAAATGCAGTCTTTAGTTAATGTTAGAGAATCTAGGGGCACGTATTTTTTGTTTGATTAATGTTTTTAGCGTCAATATCAACGGGGATACAGAAGTAGGTGCCTTTTCTTAAATGGAACCGTGTACTTTTTATAACAGCATTTGATAGCTCTTAAGAAGACAAGTACAGTGACAGCGTTCGTTAAGATTGACATTGACACCTGTCTTAGAAAAATCCGAGAAATGTCCTATAACGTGAGAGCATGGTGGCCAGAAGCGGCATTTTCGGTGCAAACACTGCCATGCAGAGCTCTGGTGCTGCGCTGTGCCAGAATGTCAACACATTTATCTGTTTGCTTGTTAGCACTGCATGCCGCTCGTTTCTGCTTCAGCATTCGTTGAGTGCAGACATATACACCAATGAGGGGAAGTCGGATGTACCACTTTTATATGGTTAATGTAAAAGAAATGCCGTAAAAATAGTACAGCTATGTAGGGACTATCTATCCAAATCGTCAATGTCCGACGCACCAGGTAATTGCACGAATTATTGAGATGCTAGTGCGGGCAGGCTGCTTGAACGTCGAAAAGAGGACATGAAGGAACTCTGCAACTGAAAGATCACGAAAAAGCTATTCTGGCTGCGACGCTAATGAATCCGCACAGCGGTACGAGATAAGTTGCCCAAGAATGTGAAATCAGCCAGACGAGTGTCATTCGCATCCTGCTTATCTCCCTCCTATTACCCGTCGTTATAATAGGCACTCGACGACCGTGATTTCGAACGTCGTACAGGATTTTTTCGGTTTGCGTTCCAGCAACTGAGAGATGACCCTAAGTTTTCCCAGCGTGTGCTACTTACAAATGAAACAACGTTTACTAACCAAGCTTCTGTAAATTTGCATAACATGAACTACTGAGCATCCGAAAATCCACACTGGCTTAGTCAGGTGCAACATCAACAGCCGTGCAACGTAAACGTATGGTGCGGCATCACTGGAAATTACAGTGTGGGACCTTCTCAGGCGTTCTAAAGGGACATTTGTACGCACACTTTCTGACGAACATTCAGTCTGTTCTTCTGGAACAGGTATCATCTAATATTCGACAGTGTATGTGGCTGCAACACGACGGTTGTCCAGCTCATTCATCTCGTGTCGGAATGCAAATGCTAAATGAGAACTTTCCATGACGTTGGATAGGACGAAATTCTGTTGTCGAATAGCCTGCAAGGTCCGCTATTTGAGTGCTCTTGACTTTGTTCTTGGGGAGCATGCAAAGATGCACACTATGACGAATCCCCCAACTACGCCAGACGATATGAGTCAATCGCAAGTGCATGCTCTATCATATCATTCATTGTAATTACATCTGTTCATCGTTCTTTCGAACACCGGTGGCAAATGTGCCTTTCAGTCCATGGTCAACAGCTTGAACACATACTTAAATAAAAGATAAAGTTATTTTTTTTTAGGACAAAATGTATATTACGTGCTTTTGGTGGTCACAAAATCATTGTTAGTAAATTGTTAATTTCAATTAAATGTGTACGAAATTGCATTGCAATGTCAAATATGTTGACAGCTTGGATTACACTCAGCTTTTAACACTGTCGTTACGCGTTTACGTTCAGTATGAAACGACGTTTCGTTAAGAAGAATATTTCTTTTGCTGTGTACACCTGGTCACCAAAATATTTTTAGTCAAGTGTTTAGTTCAACAAATGTACCACATATGATATAATTTAGAGCAATTTTGGTAGAGACAGTTGTCCGACAGCATGTATTTTACGTCTAAGCAGCAGACAGCCCTGTACATGAAATGATAGCTCAGATCTTTCAATATTCAGAAATTTAATACAGTAGATGCCTTACGCAGCGCGTAAGACCTCTTTACTTTTGAAGAATTAACAGCTGAGTTCTTTACTTCAGCTTACATAAATATGGGAGGATAGACAAAAGTGAAATGGTTTTCCTAAGCCCTTTGTGATTCACTAGATTTTAGCCTATGCCGTATTTCCATATACAACATTCGTAAGTGATGCTGCATTTGGGTCGTATGTTGTTTCAAGAGGAAACAAAGCCTTATTCTCGTTGCGCAAGCCTACCCTACAGTATACAACTACGCAGCGTTGTCCGAGAGGCCTGCTTCGGAGTTTTCGCACCCCAAACCCCAAAGGCCGTTTCCGGTCACCGTGCTCTCACATTCTGGAACATTTCTCGAGCTTTTTGACGGTAGGTTTCAACACCAAACATTAATAAATGCTATATCAGTCTAATTGTCTTCTCAAGTGCTATCGAATGCAGTCATAACATTTACAGTGTTCCATTAAAAAAAGTACTTACTTCAATACTTCCGTTGACACTAGCTCTAAAACAATTAACCAAACCAAAAAATACGCCCCTCTCGACGCTCTAGCATTTGCTGAAAACCGTGTTTCGATATGTGTTACCCTTCATGAAATAGAAGAGGTGCTACGTCTTACATGACTCAACCTGTACCTTGGGTGTACGACTTTCCAGTAACCTGTGGCACTAAGAGCAGAAGGCAAAATTAAAACATTATGTTAATAAAAGTCTTTGTGAACTTCTTTCTTTCATTGTAGAATGAATATAAATGTAAATTTAAAATGTCTGTCGTGTTTATACTGCGTAAGCTTTGGTTACACTGAAGTAAGCAAGGATAATTTGTTAGATGCGAATCAACGTAAAGTACATATAAAATAAAAATGTGGCAAGGACTCACAAATTAATTATTATCATAATGATATTATTTGTTACATAGCTACCTACCTTCAATGTCAATTACCTTTTACAAACTGGAAAACTAATGCGTTTCACACACACCCTAAAGAACCACAAAATTCTCATAACGGCCCTACAAGAAGCTAGATTTTTGGATGAAAGCAATTTTGATTGTGGAGGCTTCTGAACATACAGAGGAAAAATATGCAAAAAATTATGAAAAACGCACCGGACCTTTGAACTGGCTTCGTTATAGCCAAAACTGTTTTATCAACTTTGAATCACAATCCGAAAGACTCTCCACACTTTCTTTCAAATCTGCTAACAAAGTATACACGATCGTGAATGCACATAGCCCCACAAACGAAGACAACAGAAAGTAAGATGAAAAGGTGGAACATTTTTGTGACCAATTCGATGATGTGCAAAAACGTCCAGAAAAACACAATGTCCTACTTCTGCGGGACTTCACTGCCCAGATAGGGAAGGAGAAGAAATACAAAGAGATTGTTGGGAACTAACCGGCACGTAACAGGATTAACCAAAATGGCATCAGACTGATAGAATTATGCCACGGGCATAACATGATCCTTAAATCCACAGCCTTTAAAAAACTACCTCGAAAACAGAAAACATGGGTACCACCAAATCCACTCTTAGGTGAGTTCCAACGAGAGACGTTCAAATTCTCATTGCAGTCTGCCTGCCCCTATCTCCGCCGCCACATTAAAGCAACACAACCTACGACAACGGAGACACGAGATTTCCTGTGTACTGAAGAACAGTGGTTAAAGCAGACCAGCTTCGGTTTCCGCAAGCCTGACGAGCTTCATGCGACGCTTTCAGCCTGCTGCAGCTGACAATAGGTTGCGCTATCAATCCAACATTACTAGCCAGATACATGTTTGCGTAGGCTGTTTCACTGCAGCTCGTTTATCATAAAGGCGGAAGCAGAAAATGTAAAGGAGGTTCAGGAGAATTTAAGAATTGGGGACTATACACATATTCACGAAACACAGCTCAAGTCCAGGGTGCGGAAAGTTTTCGTGTGTTCAGGAGGCAGTTTCAAATAAAACGGTAAGTATATCAAGATGCAAATTGTGTAAAGGGTTGCTGAACACTCATTCAGGAACCTGCAGTGTGTTACGATATGTTTGTACCTTTGACCTGCAGTTTCGTCACCCTCTAAACATTTTAAACGAGGAAAAAGACTTAGTGACTGACAAGTGTGTGAAAATGCGTGCTGTTAACATAATATGAAAAACGAGCTGCCGGCCGCAATGGCCGAGCGGTTCCAGGCGTTTCAATCCGGCTCCGCGCGACTGCTACTGTCGCAGGATCAAATCCTGCCGCGGACGTGGGTGTGTGTGATGTCCTTAGGTTAGTTAGGGTTAAGTAGTTCTCAGTTCTAGGAGACTAATGACCTCAGATGTTAAGTCCCATAGTGCTCAGAGCCATTTGAGCCAAAAACGAGCTTAATGTTTGCTAAAATGTATTTGGGGAAGATAAAATGAAATATTTTGGCAACTTTGAATGAATTGAGCGAACCTGCAAAACATATCCTTGAAAAAGTACTTAAAATTGTATAACAGCGGTCACATTTGGCTGAACCACACTAAGGTTACAGATACTAGACTTATAAAACCTTGCTTTAGTTGCTGTTGCAGTATAAAACACACCTTCAGGTTCTTATGTACAAGGAACACGACTTTCAGTGATGGTTCCCATTAATACAGAAAACATGTATTACAGGTGATCTGATGATGGTTCACACTGAGATTTGCCAGCACTAGTCGAAAGAGGGTAATGTTGCAGAGAAAATAGATAAATAATCACGAAATACGCCGAAAAGGAAAATAAAATCCACTATCTTCTGGTCTACAGTGACCCAGAATGAATGCATATTTCACGAAGCCTCGTCCTCTGATAGTGACACTAGAATAAAAGCGTACAGAACAAACATCTGAGTAGCGTAGCACAGTGGGAAGACGGCCAGGAAAGCAAGACTCTTTTAGTATGCCTGGGTTGGGCACAGCTGCTCCGTGTGCTGGGAAAGTGCGGCGGCTTGCCTACCTTGTTAAGAGCTAAGCATTGGCAGGTTAAAAGCGATATGTGCACACCTCTGATTCCAACTTCATCAAGTGCCGATCAAACTAAAGTTCAATGAATAAATACAAAGTGTCAAAGTCCTCAGAGCAGCCAACCTAAATTATGATCACTAGCTATCTAAAATAAATCTGAGAATCGTCCCAAAAAGCGAAAACGGAGACAACTGCCCCTCAAAAGAGAAAATTCGATCCAAAAAACATAATAAATTCCAAGTAGATTCCCCTTATAACTGAAGACATGCAAAACCAAAACTGAGATCAAATAAAAGAAAGCCTAATTAGTAAAGGGAATAATTTGCTCTCTTAAGCAAAGCCAAAAACCATGCTTGGCGGACAGAACTTATGACAGGCTCCTCGAACTAAGAAGAAGACCATGCAAGAGTGGTGATCACAGAAAAATAATAACAGACAAAACTTCTTCAATACAAGAAAAAAAGTATCCAAAGAATAAAAAGAACCCAAAAAGACCAATTTCTCTTTCAGGTCAATGACAACTTCATCAAAAACAACACAGTGGACTTTCGTAACGCTTTTAACAAAAAATAACCACATAAAGCCCACCGACCCTAAAGCTCTACCACAAAAACTGAAATCTTGCTCACAACAGGTTTATTTCAAAATATTGGCAGAATATTTCAGAAACGTTCTCAACTGTTAAGAAGCCATAGAAAAATGGACTTAAAGACCTAAATAACAATCTACCTGTGAACCATCCTCCTCTGAGGAACTACAGACAGTCATTTTAAATCTCAAAAACTATAAAGTCTCGGGAGGAAACGAAGTCACAGCTGAACTTTGGAAAAATATCAACAAAAATACCATGTACTCTCTCCAAAACATCTTTGAAGAAATGTGGACAAATGATAGAATACCAGCTGAATGGAAGACAACTCTCATTCACTCGTGCCGGCCGCAGTGGCCGAGCGGTTCTAGGAGCTACAGTCTGCAACCACGAGACCGCTACGGTCGCAGGTTCGAGTCCTGCCTCGGACATGGATGTGTGTTCTGTCCTTAGGTTAGTTAGGTTTAAGTAGTTTTAAGTTCTAGGGGACTGTTAAGTCCCATAGTGCTCAGAGCCATTTTTTCATCCACCCACTCTATAAGAAAGGGTTCAAAACAGACCCCAACAACTGCATAGAGATCTGACTCTTTGACGTATCATACAACATGTTCTAAAGTCCTACTAAATAGCCAGAGCCCGAATTAGACCATCAGTTCGGAGAATACCAAGCGGGTTTCAGGAATGAGAGATCCTGCCCAGAACAAATCCTAAACCTCAATAACCTAATGCCACACCAAACGTTAAAAGCGAAATCATATTTTATCACTGTCATTGACTTTCAGAAAGCATACGAGGCAGACTGGGAATCCCGTATCTATGTACTAAAGGAATTAAACCCTGGCTCAAAACAACTAACTTAATCAAAGAAAGCCTTAGAAACACATACTCCAAAATCAAATTCGTGGGAAAACTCTTCGATCCTGAAACTTCCTGGAAGATTAAAGCTGTGTGCCGGACCGAGACTCGAACTCAGGACCTTTGCCTTTCGCGGGCAAGTGCTCTACCATTTTCTTTACATTTTGTTCGTTATGGTTTGTTGTATTTTGTCGTAGCGGACGTCACATGACATCCGTTGAAGCTCGTTTTTGATCTTTTCCCTCAGTTTTTTTATTACAGAGGCCAGCCAGCGCTCTGACCGAACACGCTGAGCTACCGTGCCGGCTGTCACGACTGACGACCCGTCGTCACAATTTCACTTCTACCAGTACCTCGTCTCTTACCTTCCAAGCTTCACAGAAGTTCTCCTGCGAAACTTGCAGTACTAGCGCTACTGGAAGAAAGGATATTGTGGAGACATGGCTTAGCCATGATAAAAACTGGTGTAATGCAAGGAGGAGGACTTTCTCCACTGCTAGTTAACTGCGACCTAGAAAAAGTAGTCAGGGAGTGCAACACAAAGATCCATAGTAGAATCCGACTAGGAATAAAATACGAAGCCATCAAACTGTCTAGCCTTTGGAGATGATATGGTCCTACTAGCCGAGACCCAGGAAGAAGCCAAAGAGCAGAGCCTCGAACTCCAGAAACAAGCTAAAAAAATAGGTCTCAAAATCTCTTTTCAAAAGTCTAATATAATGTCAGATATAAAGTGGGAGAACAAAAAATTGCCATCATCAAAGAATTCAAATATGTTGGAGACTCGATCAGTTGGAATGTCGTCGAGGAAGAGGCTATGGAGTCTAGAGGAGTAAAGTTGATCTGACGTTCCAACTCGCTAAAAATGCATGTAACATGCACATGCAAAAATAAGACATTACAGTACGGTAGTCAAACTGGGAGCTCTGTATGCAGCCGAAGCTTCCTCAATCACTAACCTTAGCCCAGTTGAAAGGGTTAAGATCAAACAAAGCTAGGTATTAAGAAAAAATCCTTGACCCCAGATTCCACAACAACAAACTAATTTACATAAAAGACACAACCCTTTATGAAACTATGATAAAACCCTCAAATACAAAGAGAAAAGAAGAATTGATTTTTATGGACACATATTCAGAACCGAAAGAAATTAACTAAAAAAATTTTGACGACTTCCGTAACAAAACCAAACAACCAAATTGGTTTATGGAAACGGAGAAGGACTTAACAGAACTCCAAACGACAGAAAATATGCTCATGGATAAAACAAAAGAAAAGCAAAGGCAAGAAAGCCAGGTCAAAATGAAAGGAAGAAAGGAAAGCAAGATCAGAAAGATTGAGAAAAACAATCAATAACGGCGAGAAACACACAACACAAAAATGTCTTCCACGCAGTCACATTTCTGAGTAACTCTTCATACGAACTGCATCTTTAAAGTAAAGACGTAAACATATATTTCATCACTGACAACAAGATTGGGCGGAAATCATTTCATAGCCCCATGTATACAAAACCGAATGTCAGAACTGGATCTTTACACAAGTCAGACAAGCAGATCATTTGAGAACAGATTTGAGAAACACATAGCAGCGCTAAGAAACAAAGATGGCGACACATCAGCAGTAGACACCCATCTGCATGGAACAAAATATTATGTTAAGATCTCGAGTAGCAATATTCTACATATCTCACCTAAAGGCAAAAGCTAGAAATACTTGAAACACACCAAATATACCAACACCAAATAAACCTGAGTACATCATAAAAATTTACGACAGCATCATCTGTTTTTAAAAGAATGCTATATTATTAAATGGGGATGCACACACACGCACACACACACATAATCTGAAAATTGCCTCCCTCTCACCCTTCATACTTACCAGGTAAATAGTTATTTGCATGTTGTCTTGATAGTTTCTAAATAACCAGTTGCCTGGGCTGACCCGCAAAACCGAACAGAGTCATCCACTTCCTTACAGTGTGCACAGTCTGTCAGATTAAGAGTATCTCTCGTATTTAATTTATATAAAACATCAATTTTGGTATCATTACTATTTCATATCTGCTACGTTCGTTCATAATAACCACATACACAAAGTAAAATGATGTAAACAGGACAGAGAATAAAATTCCACAAACTCAAAGAATTGCAAGAAAACTAGTTTTTGTAGCCTGTCTTATATGTTCTTTACACTTACTAGACTCTAGACGGCATCTTTGCTTACTTCAGCGCATACGAAGTGTATGTGATGCTGTGTCTCTCCTAAACACAACAGGAAACGGAGATATTTATTTTAAATTTCGTTCATCTTTGCCTCCAAATAACTTTAACCCAGATAGTAAAATAGTGTTTCGTTTTTCTCTTCCGCCGCTAGACAGACACAACTTATAAGGATCATTCTAGATCGGTAAATTAATATTTTTTTCGACTTTATATAGTGTCGAATTGAGAGCACATTCGTGACGCGTGAGCCTTTATAATGACCAAGTAAGCGTAGGATTCCGAGCACGGCCTGATTAGCGGAAACTCTGAGGAAGCTTTTTCGTGTTTGAAATAAATTTCCAAGCATAACAACACTTAAAAAGAATTAGTAAGTGAGGTAACGTCAACGACTGTACGTAACACATTGTATTAATGAGAACCATGGACATTTACAACAATACAAATTGAAAATAATGCATAATGCATAAAACCAATACAACAATACGAACGGCTCAGACAACGACAAGGCATCTTCTTCGAAGATTCCTTTTACCTTAGGACCAAGGACACAGCTGTGGGTGGCACTCGGTGGCGTGAGTCGGCAGAAGTCTGTGGCTGTTTTGTGTGGTGGACGGGATGGCGCGAGTGAATACGCAGTTCTTAGTGACGGAAACTAAACGAGAACTCGATAGGAAGATCAAAATTTTTGAGTGTACATTATATCGTACAGTTTCGGACGACTATAAATGTAGAGTAAAAAAAGCATGAAGCACTGATGGTTGATGCAATGGCTTTTATATGTATTCCGTAAGGACATTAAAAAATTTTGTTATTCATATTCCGATTTACGAGAAGGGTTCCTAGTAGCAATGACTTTGTAGATTTTGAAAGCTACTTCTAAATCCATAAATCACTCGCAAGCGCAGTGATGATACGGTTAGCATCAAAGAAATAACCCGCGGACATAGTAATATTCTCGCATTTTTTGAAGAATTTCAGTAGAAAAATGACCCCTGACCTCTATATAGCACAGCACAGGATGGTTTCAGCAATTTACTGTTTTAGACAAATCATAATTCCATGTAATTCTGATTTGATTTTGAAATTTTCGCAAACAGTAGTGTACGTCGTGGCAGGCCCAGCTCAGCAGCAGTTGTAGTTGCAGCCGCGGCTGCGAGGGTATCGGATTTCGTTAACCTCTGACTGGCCGCACGCTTTACGTGCCTGGCAGTCCTCTCCAGTGGCCAACAACGTTCGCTTACTGAGCCTTACGTTTGCTACCTGCGGACCGAGGGGGTATTTCGGGTGGGCATAGAGCGAACACAGCAACAGCGCCTGCTCGCTTCCAGAGAGCGGACTTTCAGATACAATACAACGACACGGGATTCTGTATTTCTCGTTTTTTAGAAGAGACATCTCGGCAAAATAAATATATACTGCCTTACCAAATTCAGTGGAGCAAGTTGGACTCCGTATAACTCGCAGCATAGTTTAAATCTAAAGGTGTGCAATATTTTTTGTGGAGAAGAAGAAAGGATGAATATGTTTTCTGTTGTCTATTATTGCAATGAGTATGTTTCAGTCAAATATAGACTTCTTTTCGTCGCTAAGAACATTGCCTGGTAAACGTCGGCGGCACCATTCTTTCTGCAATTGTTTTCCGCTTCCATGGTTCTCGGTTGTACTGCCGGATCCGATCATGGAGTCCACGATATTTTAGCGGACATCGGTTTCGCTATAATCAGATGGTGCTGATGGAATGGAGTGCCTGCGACGTGCTCGTGGTATTTATACCTGTCGGTCTTGAGTTTGACGTGAACCAAGTACAACTGGACCCACAAGATCCACTCAACCAAGACTGACATCGCGAGACCCAGACTAAAAATAAATCATTCTGAAATTCTTACAGACGACGACGACGATGCATACTGTTGCCATTACACCAACAAATGCAATCTCCACAAGCAACAAAATCAAAATAACGATCTCGGTCAGGACATAGCGACTGACGAGGTTGCTAACAGACTCCACACAGATCAAACAACAGAACATATGGAAGCGCATAAACAAGAACACGATTATAAACTAACACCACAGTCATGAGACCACATCCACCACCAGGAAGGACAGAGACGAGGAACATTCAGTCGATGACCTCACAATATCAAAAAAAGAGAAACACCACACAAATAAAAAACGAAGAAAATTCCTTACGGTACTGAATACGTTAGAACCCCGAAAGAGATTAAAGAAACTAAAAATAAACATAGGTGCCAAGTAGAGTCCCATATCGCGTGACGATCACCGAATTAATCCAAATGCGATACGCAACAACAAAATCAGCAGAACACACACCCAAAAATCATCCTAAGTGTCAGTGCGAACGCGTGTGACGACCAACAACGACAAGGACAAGTGACGTCTACATCTTGTGCAGACAAAGTGCCCCCTCACCAAAACCAACAATAATCCAGCAACTCCCCACTACCCCAGCTTCCAACTACGTCATCCATAGAACCACATGCCCGTTCACCAAGGGAAACAGCCGGACTTCCATCGTAGTGACTCCGGCACACCATCACCACACTCCACGTCAGCAGATTTTCCGACGCCAGCCACTGTTACAAACGCCATAAATTATGATGAAATATACAGGGTGACGCACGAAATGTGTTACTAATTGTTTCTTTCACAATTCACGACGCACATTAGATATCCCGCGGGGATCTCTGCAGCAGTACCAGCAAAACTTGGAAAAACAAATGAGTTACGAAATGACGTGTAATTCACGATACTGCCGCTAGGAGAGTAGTAAGCGGCAATGGCTGACAATGGAAGACTGACGACACGGCAACGATCGGCAATTGTGTTACTTATTCATGAAAAAGCCTTGTTGTGACGCAGAGGCGTTTTCGG
Organism: Schistocerca serialis cubense; assembly: GCF_023864345.2. Classification (NCBI taxonomy): domain Eukaryota; kingdom Metazoa; phylum Arthropoda; class Insecta; order Orthoptera; family Acrididae; genus Schistocerca; species Schistocerca serialis. The sequence goes on from NC_064638.1 coordinate 338,935,622, forward strand.
CAACAGTTTAACACACTATGGGTCCCTTGCAAGGAGACCATCCACAGGTTGTACGATAAATTTGTACAGGAAGGAACAGTATTGGAAGCGAAGCGACCTCGGCCTAAGCTTGTTTGTTCGCCGGGGAATATTGAAGCGGTACGAGTTGCTGTACAGAGAAGTCCTGGGGAATCGTGTAGAAAGGCAGCAGTGCAAGTGGGAATATCGAGACGCTTCGTTCAACGCATTCTTAAAAGTAACCTCCATATGTACCAACACAAGATGACGTGTGCACAGAAGCTCACTGAAGAACACAAGCAGCAGAGACTACTGTTTGCTCAGTGGGCAGAGGATAGGGAAGAAACTCTCAACAACGCTTGGTTTTCAGACGAGGCGCATTTTCATTTAGACGTTGTGGTTAACAAACAAAATGTACGCTTTTGGGCCACTGAAAACCCGCAAGTGCTTCATGACGACAACATTATGCTCCGAGGATTACAGTGTGGGCAGAAATTTCCAGTCACGGACTTATTGGACCCTTTTTCTCTGAACAAACTGTGAACAGCGAGCATGCTTCGCATTAGCTTCATTCCACAGCTTCCTTCTACTGCCTTGCCCTTCAACACGCAGTGGTTCGTGCAAGATGGAACATGGCCACATACTGCAAACCCTGCGTTGGAGGTTTTACACGAGCATTTCTACATGCGTATCATTTCACTCAGTTTTCTAGGTCGCTTCAATGACGGACAAAATTGGGCCCCCAATATCCACACCTCAATCCATGTGACTTTTTTCTTTGGGGGTACCTAAAGGAAAAAATTTTCCCGAAACGTCCACGTGATTCAAAGGAGCTCAGAAGACTTATTCTTCAAGCTTGCAGTGAAATTACGGAAGACATGTGCTTAGGGTAATCACTAACTTCCGCGTTCATTTGAAGGAAGTTAGGAAACGAAATGGTGGACATACTGAGCATGTGCTGAGTTAGAACAAATCTCCATGGACGGCTCTTCATTGTAGTATATGTTCCGTTCAGATTGTATTGACAATAAAGTTTATATTAAAAAACCAAAATGGTAACACATTTCGTACGCCACCTGTATTTAAACTTAAAATTAAGTAGATTAGAGCATAAAGAAGTACTCGAAACTGCAGAAAGAATCCTCATTTGTACATTGCATCCGTACGGTGATTCTGTCCGCTTCCGAACATCGGAGCAAACAGACAGAATCACCCTTAAGTCGGAAAATATTCCTACGGATCGTGACAGGCTGCTAGACCTGTTGCTGCATGTGTGTGCCCGTAGGGAGGAAGCCTTCGATCTAGATAGCATACACAAAGACCACGTCAGGGCTCATGGGAGGACGTACTTCGATTATAGTCGAACAGGTGCCAGGCGCTACGTACATATCAGACACCCAAATTGAAGATAGCACTTGTCAGCTCGGAACTCTCATGAGTCCTGCGTGATCTACATCGTCACTTACTATGTATCCAAGAACCGTATATACAACAAGGGAAAATACCTAACTTCCCTCCTTACGCGGAAACAGTAGCGGGTCATCCGAACTGTATGGCATCCGTTGTGATTCTTAATTCCAAAATACATCCCGTTAAGGTGACAGAACTATGTGCACATCACCTAGCTACTGAGGAAATCACACGTAAGGGAGACACTTGGATCAGCGCATCGCTGTATGCACAATACAGCCACTGTGTTCAGCCCTATGCCAATTACATCAGAGAACTGGCGTACTATGCTAGAGGCAAAAAATTAATAATATGCGCTGACATCAATGTGAGGTCCACCTTGTGGCACTCCGACAGAACAGATGACAGTGGCAGAGTAGTTAATGACATTATATAGGAAAAGAGGTTCGATGTAATCAACAGGGAAGGACGTAAAGCAACGTTCAATGAGCACGACGGCTATACATGAAACATAGACATAACACTTGCTAGCAATGCTACAACCACTCACATACACGACTGGACAGTGCAGGACCAGATAACAACAAGGGATAATAACGTCATCACTTACTCTCTCCAGAACACACCGCACACATGCATCGAAACACAACCAAAACTACTACGTTTCAACAGGACAGACTGGCACAGGGTTAGTAAGAGCATATAAGAACACGCATTACATGACGTTGATGGAAGGATCGATTATAGAGCTCACATGCTCAATGACATCATAGCACACACAAAACACTTGCATTACAACATCAATAAAAACGAAGCAACAAACAGTTCCATGGACAGCAGACCTGCCACAATTACAAAAGGTCACCAGATGGAAAGGCAAACTATACCAAAGAGCAATCTCTGAAAGAGATATACCACTTGATGCATAGAGCCCACTAATTCTGGAATGCAGCGACAGGATGACGGTGCGATGACAAAGAGATGGAGACGCACAGCGGAATTTCTGCTTGGCAAGCTCCTACCAGACGACATCGCAAACACAGACACACAAGAACAAGCAGCACTTAAATGAAAACTGGACACAGAATATAGTACACCAACAGTCACCTGTCCTTTTTCGCCAGAAGATGTGGCGATAGCAATCTCAGAATTGAAAAGCAAAAAGGCACGCGGACCAGACGGTATCCATTCAGAGGTGCTAAAGCAAATTTCACCACGGATCACCTCATATCTCACGACATTGCTGAAAGATGCATTAGGGCTGGGCCGCGTACCTGTAGTGTTGAAAGTCTCTAAGGCCGTCATTATTAGAATAGTTCCAGACCAAAATCCTTCAGACACAAAATCATACAGACCCATCTGCCTAATAAACACACTTGCCAAGGTACAAGAAAAAAAGGCCATACGCACACAGAACATTACAGGGACTAACAACACACCATACGATTTTCGTGAGGGGAAATCAATAAATGACGCAATTAATGGAACATGCAAATAGTACACAGTACACCAGCCAGATACTCACTCGCAATAATGACAGACATCACAGACGCATTTGACAATCTATGATGGCCAGCCCATAACGCTTATGTTGTGTTAAAGAACTTTCAAGTTCCCGGATAACCTAACTTCTAGTCCTGTCATAGGGAAGCCAAGTATAACGCAACCACGGAATGTTAAATTTCAAATATTACATAAACCTACTGGGAGGAATTTTGAAATTGACCGTGTGTTAACCTAATGGACAGAGGGTATCGAACCCGAATTTCGTACTATGGCAATTAGTAGAAAGCAGAAAGGTTAATTTTGTAAGGGAAGAAAGCAATAAAGTTCCCTTAAATGAAACAATAAACGGTCGTCAACCTAATTAGGTATAATAATGTGAAAACATTATTTTCAGTGGATTTAAATGTACTCTTGGAAAAGGGACTTTCATAAATTCCGTCTTAGTAAACTGCAATGAACATACACAACTACCAGGCGAAATGCACAGTGGATAGCAGCAGCTATTAATAGCATATGTTAGCAATCACAGAAATGTAAAAGAGACTTTAATCCTGTTAACTATAATTACTACCTCACCCATTAATTAATTCAGCACAAAATGTTCTTAAAGACCTCACGAGATTAAGCGGCACCTGACAAGAGTTCGCGTTTGACAACACATACACATCACGAATGCAATAAATTAACACTGTACCAAGACATTTCATGTTCACTCTACTGTGGAAATGTTCCAGATTTCATTAGCAAGAACCTAATTCAAATTAACTTTCTCCTACCAGCAAAGGTTAAACTGGGGACCTCTTAAACTGTCTCTTCCTTTGTAAGCAACTATGCACACATTTCACAAACAATTTTCATCACATTAGTACTGAATTCCATCCCTACTTGACGTTATTTATCTTTCAATGCTTTATAGCAATATACACTGACAATACTCTTAATTATCTTCAGAAATAAGTTCAAGGTAAAGTAAAGCTTCAAATAGGTTTAGCAATATGTGCCTTTTTCATTACTTGAGAAGCAAGTGATTTTAACTAACAACATTTATACTCTTCAGCACTAAACTTTGGCACAATCAAAGTAGTAGCTGTTCAAAGCAAAATAATTCTTTTTAACAGGTTCCAAATAATGTGCCTCTCTCTTTATCTGTGAAACAAATGATTTAACTAGCAACTATTATGTGCTTTAAAACTGAAACTTAGGCACATTTAAATATAAGCAAGTTGGTGTCCTTTCATAAACAGGATACTCGGTCTTGAACACATTCAGGAAAGGAGCCTGCTTGGTATCAAGAAGAGGACAGTTTCAAAGTTAAAACACGAATTTTGCAACACTTGAATTATTATTGCAAAAGCACACACAAGTATACTGGATTATACTGGTATACATATCTGATATCTAAAGTTGGTGAAGCAGTGGCGCAATAGCGGTGGTAAGCACAGGGCTGCTTTCTGATCTCACTTCCGGCGGATTTACGCTCTATTTAATTCCTCTTGGCGACTTATTCGTCATTTTTAGAGCCATTCCAAATGCGAGAGCACCATTTTACAGCGGGAACCACATCCGAGGCCATTCCATCACAAATACGGTTACTGAATGCCTCACGTGGCACCTGCAGTGTTGACTGCACGACTGCTGGCCACTGACTGTCTGATTAACTCCCTCTCTTGCCGCCCAGGCTGACCGCCACTTCCACCTTTTCTCACACGTCAAGTCTCTTACGCAGTGGATGGGATTCTCTACGTCTTTTAAGTTACATCATATAATTTCCCTAAGTATGAACCAGTTTTTTACATACAATTTCGTTTTCATAAACGGACATATTAAATAAAGTTCCATTATTTTAGCACACTGTTAAGTTAAAACAAAATATGCATCACAGATTTCCATTTCCCTTCAATAATTCAAAGAACTTAATGCGTAAAGAATAAGCACTCCATAGTTAATTACACTGTACTAACCCACCACAATCGATAATAGTGTTACAAGCCTTCTTCAAGATGCTAAGACACCTGCAGGCGCCAGAGACTCTATACAATGATTTTTTCGACTATTGCAGAAACACAACAGTCGTTTGGAATATGGACAACCAGTAATTAATCAAGCGAATTACTAAAGGCCGCTCACAGGGGTCGATCTGCGGCCCCATCTTCTGGGACATAGTGATAGAACCGCTCAAATAATTAGTCGAGGAGCATAATCAGGCAGGTGGAGTTGTCGCCTATGCTGATGAGCTGCTTGACGGGGTATCAGAAAATAACCGTTCCCAACCAGAAGAAAGAGCCAATGGAACACTGCGAACAATAGGACAGTGGCGCACAAACAACAAATTCAAGGTAGCGGAAAATAAAACAACATATACACTGCTGAACACAGGAACCCAGCAGCTAAATTGGGGACACCAACATAAAAAGATGGTTTGTAACTCGCTATCGTGGAGCACACATCGATGAAAGTTTGAAAAAGCAGAAAAGATACTCCGTAAACTGCCAAGATTAAAGTCAATACAGACTACCATTGTCAGTCACCCGAACATACCATTGTGCTCTCTTCGAGTCAGTATTATGCTCCGCCGCTAGCACATGGGCGCACAGACTAAGCCTGTCAACCAACAAATCCACCGTACATCGTGGGCGAAGAAGAGTCCTGCTTCGACTATGGGGGCCTTTAGCACCACGTGGGTCGATGCACTTTGCGTCGTACTGGGAATGTTCCCGATAAACATAACAATCCGATAACGTGCGGCTATGTACTGGCTTAGAATGGGGAAACTACACCAGTATTGGCAGATAACTGGTGTACCAAATGAAACAACATGCCAACTCACAGCTTGGCGAGTGGATACCTGGCAGGGTGAGGTGACAACGGCTGCGGAGTATAAAAACTTTATTTCTTCTTTCGGTTCTCCTACAGACATTATGGCACTCTTCTATTTTAATCTCTTTCAATACTCTCTGTCTGTAACCTGACTCTAACCTAAGAAATGTGTCCCTTTAAGACTCCAGTAATCACAGGTATTTCGTCTTGTGTGTACGTGGCCCCCTTACATTTTCTGCAAGAAGATCCTCCTATTCAGGTGCAGGCCATGACTAGTGTAAACCCACCTCCCAACTGCATCAACAGACACATCACAGATATGAGATTTAGTGTCCGCCAACAGTAACCCCCCCCCCCCCCCCCCAACAGTTCTCTGTTAACACGGTTGACAGCAGTATTAACCCAGGTCTGGTCATGGCGCTGCAAAATATCCACAAACCCCACTAGATTGTGAGCTGTTGCTGCTCCTATTACATCCAGGTCACACCTAATACTATACTACGAATTGCTAACCAGACTGTTTCCTGCTCGTCCTACTATAAGAACATGGTCCTCACCATTAAAAGCTTTGCTCAAGGCCCCTAGGTTTTCTGTAACTTGGCTAAGCTTAGCACTAGGATTCACAATGCTTATGTCCTGGTACTCAACTCCTAGCCTATCCTGTAGCAACTGGCCTACACCTCTCCCATGACTGCTACCTAACAGCAGGATTCCTTTCTTTCTGCTTGACGTTATTCCCTCCCTAGCATTACAATTGTTACTACGAGTCCGATGCACCCTACTTTGATCACAAACTGTTTGAGGTTCTTCTACGTCAGGTAACAAATCTGCTCACTGGAATCTGAAAATTGTTTTCTGTGGTTTTCTCCTACTAACTTGTTACCTATTCCCAGTTCCCACTGTCCCTTTCCCCTTTCAATCTGTCTAATTCGAAGTACACCATTTCTAGTTCACCCTGTGGCATGATTTTCTTGTCACTGCTACATAATCTATAACTCCATTGGCGAGCCTCATCTGGCATTATAACACCTTCCCCGCTACAGTCACCCTCACTCCACAAACGTCGTTGTCAATGAGGGCGGACAGAGGTTCAGGGCACTCTCTTGTAATAGGAGTGGGAAACTGTCCCTAAAGGAGGAAGAATCAGCAATGATCAACGGCATGAGGATGCAGAAGGCAATGGAAACCACTGCATTAAAGACACGTAACGTGTATCCACAGGACATGTGGCCTGTAATTGAAAAAGTGTCATTAGCAAAAGATTCCGGAATAATGCCCCATTCGGATTTCCGGGAGGGGACTGCCAAGAGGGAGATTATCATGAGAAAAAGATTAAATAATTCACGAAAGGATAACGCTCTATGAGTCGGGGCGTGGAACGTCAGAAGCTTGAACGTGATAGGGAAACTAGAAAAATCTGAAAAGTGAAATGCAAAGGCTCAATCTAGACATAGTAGGGGTCAGTCATGTGAAGTGGAAAGAAGACAACAATTTCTGGTCATATGATTATAGGGTAATATCAAAAGCAGCAGAAAATGTTATAATGGGAGTAGGATTCGATATGAATAGGAACGTAGGGCAGAGAGTGTGTTACTGTGAACAGTTCGACAGGGTTGTTTTTATCGACGGCAAACCAATACCGACAACGATAGTTCAGGTATACATGCCGACGTCGCAAGCTGAAGATGAAGAAATAGAGAAAGTGTATGAGGATATTTAAGGGTAATACAGTATGTAAAGGGGGATGAAAATCTAATAGTCATGGGAGACTGGATTGCAGTTGTAGGAGAAGGAATAGCAGAAAAAGTTACAGGAGAATACGGGCTTGGGATAAGGAATGAGAGAGGAGAAAGACTAATTGAGTTCTGTAACAAGTTTCAGCTAATAATAGCAAATACTCTGTTCAAGAATCACAAGAGGAGAAGGTGGACAAGGCCAGGTGATACGTGAAGATTTCAGTTAGATAACATCATGGTCAGACAGGGATTCCTAAATAAAATACTGGATTGTAAGGCGTGCCCAGAAGCAGATATAGACTCAGATCACAATATAGTAGTGATGAGCAGTAGGCTGAAGTTTAAGAGATTGGCCAGGAAGAACCAATACGCAAAGAAGTGGGGTACGAAACTACTTAGGAATGACGAAATGCCATAGAAGTTCTCTAAGGCTATAGATACAGCAATAAGGAGTTTCTCAGTAGGCAGTAGAGATGAAGAGGAATGGACATCTCTAAAAAAGGGCCGTTACAGAAGTTGGGAAGGAAAACATAGGTACAAAGAAGGTAACTGCGAAGAAAACATGGGTAACAGCGGAAATACTTCAACTGATCGATGAATGGAGGAAGCACAAAAATGTTGCGGGAAACTCAGGAATACAGAAATACATGTCGCTGAGGAATGAAATAAATAGGAAGTGGAGGGAAGCTAAGATGAAACGGCTGCAGGAAGAATGTGAAGAAACCGAAAAAGAAATGATTGTCGGAAGGACAGACTCAGCATACAGGAAAGATAAAAGAACGTTCGGTAACATTAAAAGCAAGGGTGGTAACATTAAGAGTGCAACATTAAGAGTGCAGATTAGAGAGCGAATGGGTGGAAAGTGTACACTGAAGGCGTCTACGAGGGGGAACATTTGTCTGATGTGATAGAAGAAGAAACAGGAGTCAATATGGACGAGATATGGGATCCAGTATTAGAATCAGAATTTAGAAGAGCTTAGGAGGACTTAAGATCAGATAATGTAAGGGACAGATAACATTCCATTAGAATTTCTAAAATCATTGGGGGAGGGGGGGAGTTGCAACAGAACGACTATTCACGTTGGTGTGTAGAATAGATGAGTTTGGCGACATACCATCTGACTTTCGGAAAAGCATCATCCACACGATTCCGAAGACGGAAAGAGCTGAAAAGTGCCAGAATTATCACACAATCAGCTTAACAGCTCATGCCTCCAAGTTGCTTACAAGAATAGTATTCAGAAGAATGGAAAAGAAAATTGAGGATGCGCTAGATGACCATCAGTTTGGCTTTAGGAAAGCCAGCGGCACGAGAGAGGCACATCTGACGTTGCAGTTAATAATGGAAGCAAGACTAAAGAAAAATCAAACGTTCATAGGGTTTGTCGACCTGGAAAAAGTATTCGACAATGTAAAATGGTGCAAGATGTTCGAAATTCTGAAAAAAGTAGGGGTAACCTATGGGGATATACGGGTCATAAATAATATGCACAACAGCCAAGAGGGAATAATAAGTGTGGACGGCCAAGAACGAAGTGCTCGCATTAAAAAGTGTGTAAGGCAATGATTTAGCTTTTCGCCCCTACTCTTCAGTCTGTACATCGAGGATGCAATGATGGAAATAAAAGGAAGCGTCAGAGGTGGAATTAACATTCAAGGTGAAAGGATATCAATGATACGATTCGCTGGTGACACTGCTATCCTGAGTAAATGTGAAGAAGAATTACAGGATCTGCTGAACAGAACGAACAGTCTAATGAGTACAGTGAATGGATTGAGAGTAAACTGAAGAAAGACGAAGGTAATGAGAAGTAGTAGAAATGAGAACAGAGAGAAACTTAACATCAGGATCGATGGTCTCTATGAAGTTAAGGAATTCTGCTACCTAGGCAGTAAAATAACCAATGACGTAAGGAGGAATGAGGACATCAAAAGCAGACTAGCAATGGCAAAAAGGGCGTTCCTGGCCAAGAGGTGTCTACTGATATCAAATATCGGCCATAATTTGAGGAAGAAATTTCTGAGAATGTATGTCTGGGGCACAGCATTTTATGGTAGTGAAACAAGGACATTGGGAACACCGTAACAGAAGTAGCATTTGAGATGTGGTGCTACAGACGAATGTTGAAAGTTAGGTGGACTGAAGAAATAAGGAATGAGGAGGTGCTGCGCAGATTCGGAGAGGAAAGGAATATATGGAAAACACTGACAAGAAGAAGGGACATCATAATAGGACATCTGGTAAGACATGAGGGAATGACTTCCATGGTACTAGAGGGCAAAAATTATAGAGCCACAAAGAGATTAGAATACATCCAGCAAACTATTGAGGACGTAAGTTTCAAGCGCAACTCTGGGGATAGGTATTCGTTGTGGGCTACATCAAACCATTCAGAAGACTGATGACCTTCGAAAATGAGAAAAAAATTTCTATTTTAATTTGTGTTAGTGTTAGGGCTTCAAAATGCTGTTGCCTCCAGGTGACGGGCACGGGCAACGGAGCGACAGGGGTGAGTTCGAAACTCATCAGTCCCGCTCCGTGCTCGGTGGTGGTGGTGTGCGAGTCTGCGACGGCGGAGCGGGGAGGGGGGGGGGGGGGCGCCCTTCGCCGTTTCTGACACATCTCGCGTCCAGGTGTCACGTTTTGCTTTGATGGAGCTTAAAACTGTGTCCCATGCTTGCTCAGTTGGAAGCCAGTGTCCTCGTTAGTTAAATTTTCAGTCACATGGATTTCAGTTGAATTGAAAGAAAAAAACAGTATTCCAACAGCCGTTATTTTTATGCCTTTGTTTTATTTAGGCTACCAGTTTCGACTCTTCTATCGAGTCATCTTCAGGTCCTGTAGCATGAACGACAAAACTCATCCATCGTGACAAAAACTAAAAACACCTACAGCCGTTCTTATGATTTTATTTTATTTTGGCGCTACCAGTTTCGACGCGTCATTGCGTCATTTTCAGGCTGTTTTGATGAGGTACAGATTGATATGATACCTATGCATAATCCATCAGTTGCCAGCATTACTGGATTCGCAGATAATGTGTCAGCACTCCAAGCATCAACTGTCAACTGTCAGTTGCTGCTGGCAACTGATGGGTTATGCATGGGGATCGTATCAACCTGTACCGCGTCAAAACAGCCTGAAGATGACGCAATGAAGAGTCGAAACTGGGAGAGGCAAAATAAAATGAAATCATAAAGACGGCTGTAAGTGCTTTTATTTTTTGTCACGATAATAAACGGCCGTCGTCACAGAGACGTCCTGCTAAAAGGATGGATATACAAAAAAAATCATCCCGTCATGCAACTATATATCAGGGAATCGGTATTTGCGCCTGGTTTCTGTAGAACACATAGCGAGCAATGTGTGCTCATCATACGTGTAACAACTACTTTCAGTGAAAGATTGATGTATAGAACAGGAGCGCCAACCAGCGTACCACAGCCCAAATAGTCTGCAATAGCAGAACACTACTCTTAAAATTAACACAAAAAGAATTACTAGCAAATGAAAGTCATAGCTACCACAATTACGTTTTGCAACGACGTTTTCAAAAAAGCTGCTAAAATTTGGTTTTTAATCACCCTGCAGACAGACACGAAACGTCGCCTTATCCAACGTAAGGCAGGAGATTAAGGCGGATCTATATGCTTAACTACAAGGATGGCGGCGCCTGCACAGTAGTCAAGAGCTTCTTGCATCACTCTCAGCACATCCCGCCACTACAGGACGGTTAGGAATTCGTCTGCGAGCCAGATGTCAAGGCCAGCGTGCTCTCTAACACATTCGCGGCCAGCTTCTTGACGAAGGACGAAGAACAGCTGCCCACCGTCTTGGGAGCCAAGGCTGAAGAAGAGTCATGCAGCCGATATCAGGGGTAGAAGTCGCAGTGGCACTCCTGTCCATAAACACTAAGATAGTGGGAGGGATTGATGGCGGTAAACAGTCTTTTGCTCAAGAAATACGTGTTTTATAAATAAAAAAGCCTTTTCTTGCTGCTCCTTTTCTTGCGGTTTTATTTCTGTGCGTGCTATTTCTGTGCTTGCTGCGGAGGATGGCCAAGTAAACAAACTTTTCCTGTTGAAGAACATGTCACCTAGGGTAATCGGCCATCGGCGCCATTTACAATCAAATACTTCTTTGGGTGTAAATGCTACTCTGAGATAAGGAGGGTGGAGCAGGGGGTGGGGAGAGGGGGAAGGGGGTGTAGGTATGGCAGGCACATACCAATCAGAACATTGATTTTGAAAAAAATATTAAATAAACTTAGCAAGTACACTGTATCCACGCTCTGAAGAAGGTGATTACTGTACAGAAATGTACATGAGTAAGGGCGCCTAGACACGTATTTCACCCTGCATAATAACATCGTAAATGCGCAGAAGAAAAAGAAAGGCAGGAGAATGATAAGTTAATATTCATCTTCATGATATCGAGGGGTAACAAGTGTTCCTTTAGATTTCGGGCGTGCAACCGCTCCAGCACAAGCGCGGGAAAACTCTCCTTTATAAGAGAAGGCGACAGTGGTGTCTGACAGTGCTCACTCTACAGTGGACACCACAAGATCCTTAAGGCCCCAGCAAAGGGGTCGAAACGACGTTTGTCTGAAGAAATACGACACGGTACAATAACGCAGAAGGTTTTAACTTGCTGTTAAGAGCGTAGTGGTACTATCAGCGGGTTCAAAATGCCGGAGCGAGTGTTGTAGCATCAGCCTCGGAGCACTCGGAAGACGACAGAAAGATATACAACCGAGGTATCAGATGAAAAAATAGGGTTTATTCGGTTAGAAGTTCGAATCCTGATGGATCAGCTCTCGACAATAGATGTGTCTTTCAGAACGCACGGACGTGGAGCAGTGAACAGGTGTGGGCGGCATGTGAAGTGCCTCGTGTGTGCGCCGGCAGCTGGAAGCGGTCGAGGACCGGAAACGCACGCGGCCCTGTCTGCGGGCGGCCGGCCATTAGGCCGTATAAATATTTCGTGAGACCGCGGCAGGTCGGGTGCTGGGAAAGTGGTGGGCCAGAGGAGAGCGGCCAGACGCCCACGCATCCAAGCCGCTGCCACTCGGGTCAGGCCCAGCCAGCGGCTTCCAGTGCCGTGAAGGCCGCCGGATATGTGAGAGGTGTGGGAGCTGCGGACGTAGGTGGCAAGTACTTCTCTGATATGCAAAGTTTCGCACAGTAAAAGGAGTTCTTGGCGGCCGCATTAAACCGTTCTGAAGTCTGGTAACACAGAAGGCGACTAAAAGGAGAAGAAATGTAATCCTTCGAAATTCAACAGATGGACTGCGACATTAGTTTCACAACGGACTCAAAAAATATGAACTCAAGAAAGTTGATTATGTATTGCTTTTTTCAATAACTGATGCTTTTGAGGTCCCCGACTGTCCTTGAAAGCAAAATGTTGAAGAAAATCCGCTAACACTCAGTACTGAACATTTAAAACACTACTGGTTTCGGCTTATCCACATTTTAGAGCTCACTCTCTCACATAAAAGGCAAATTACGAGATTATGACGAAGAAGTAAATGGAAGCATTGAATGTATCAGAGTGACATATGTACCTACATACAGATTGAGATTACAAATGCCAATTGCACAGTCTAACAACTCTACCACAACAAAGGTCAAAAATTAATTATGATTGTAGTGTTGCTCACGCTGCTAAACATTCCATTTTCGGGCAACAACAAAGTTATATAATGTGGCAGGTGTCATAAGAGCACAGTCAATAAAGTCATTTCTTGAAATAATGGATAAACTAGGCACTCATCTTTTCGTGTTTCCCACGCTGATCTCGTTGTGAACTCATGGCTCAATCGTCGAAACTCTAGGTAGTGATGATTCCAAGCTCGGATGCAAAGAGGCCTAGGTGTTATTCTGCGATATTCAAAAGTTTTATAGATGTGTTTCATAAACCATTCTTGAAGATTAAACTTTTGCAAGTTAGGACAATGGTGATGTAAAAAAGTAATCAGCCCTCCGAATTTAAGTTACACTTCTTTTTTATTACTTTTGTTGCAATATCACTTAACTCGTTCCAAGACATCACTTCACAATATAAAACATACTTGAAAATGTCTTCCTCACTGTTAAAGTTCGCATTTCATAAACTGACTACAATTTGCGTCTTTTTAACTTGACGACCAAAGCTTGACTCTCTAATAACCGCTTGCGTGCCCAAAAATCAGCGTTACAAGTACGTCATAGATCATAGTGACAAAAGAAAGAATACACATAAGAATAATATCAGTGCAATATATACATATCGACGTATCGAAGTACCTCTACGTTAATGAAATCAACTCTGAATGTTGTCACAGAAATATGTTAACTATTTTACAGAATCACAGTAGAATGTTGCTAGCATCGAGAGGTTGAGGTGAGGTGCCGTAATGGTTACGTAATTCAAGTACCATTACAACAGTTTACTCCAAAGTAGACTATATGATCAAAACTATCCGAAGACTTACTAGTGGTCATTGATAAGGGTTGTGTCCACACTTCGCCTGTATGACGGCTCAAACTCTGGTGGGGACACTTTCAGTAAGGTGTCTGAGTATTTTTGGAAGAATTGCAGCACATTGTTTCTCAAGAGCCGAAACCAAAGAAAGTGCTGTCGTTGGACGCTGGAATCTGGAGAGATGTCGCCGTTCTAATACATCCCAACAGTTCCACTGGCTTCAGGTCGGGCCTTTGGGTAGAACGGTCAATTTCAGATGTGTTGTTGTCCACAAACCATTACCTCACAGATGCTGCTTTACGACAGAGTTCACTGTCATTCTGATGCAATCAAAACTGTTATTCTACTACACGCAGTACACAGTGGTGTAAATGCGCTCATGTCCTTCGACATTCGGCGTTTTACTAGGCGCGATGGGGGGACTGCACTCTAACCACGAAAAACACCACCATATCTACATCTACATATATACTCCGCTAGCTACCAAGCGGCGTGTGGCGGAGGGCACGATTCGCGCCAAAGTCATTTCCCCCTTCCCCCCCCCTCCACCCCCCCCCCCCCCCCACACACACACTGTTCCACAAGCTGATCGCGCGAGGGAAAAACGACTGTCTGAACGCCTCAGTACGAGCTCTAATTTCCCTTATCTTTGAATTTGAAAGTTGGTGGTAATAATATATGCTCTACATCCTCGGTGAAGATCGAATTTCGGAATTTACTGAGCAGTCCCTTCCGCTTAGCGCGCCCTCTACCTGCAAGTGTGTCCCACTTCAAACTTTCTATGAGATTTGTAACGCTCTCGCGATGGCTAAATGTACTAGTCACGAATCCTGCCGCTCTTCTTTGGACATTCTCAATCTCTTGAATAAGACCCAACTGGTAAGGGTCCCATACAGACGAACAATACGCTAAGACTGAACGAACTAACGTGTTGTAAGCTATTTCCTTTGTTGAAGGACTGCATCGCTTCAGGGTTCTACCAATAAACCGCAATCTAGAGTTCGGCTTACCCGTTACTTGTGTAGTCTGATCGTTCCATTTGAGATCATTTCGAATAGTCAAACCCGTATACTTGACGGTTGATACCACTTATACCTGACGGTTGATACCGCTTCCAAAGACTAAGCATTTATTTTGTACTCGTACATTAATGGGGATTTTCGCCTTGTTATACGCAGTAGGTTACACTTACTAATATTGAAAGGTAACTGTCATTACACCACTCGTTTCTTTTCTGCAAATGGTCATTGATTTGTTCACAACTTTCGCGTGATACTACTTTCCTGTAGACTACAGCATCATCGGAAAACAGTCTAATGCCGCTGTCAATACCATCGACCATATCGCTTATGTAAATCGTAGAAAGCAGCGGACCTATTACGCTGCCCTGGGGCACACATGAATTTAGGCTTGTTTGTGTTGAAGTCACCCCGTTCAGGACGACATACTTCTCCCTGTCTGTTAGAAAACTTTCTATCCAACCGCATATGTCATCGGATAGACGGTAAGAGCGCACTTTTTGGAGCAAGCGACAGTGCGGAGCTGAGTCGAACGCCTTTCGAAAGTCGAGAAATATGGCATCAACCTGGGAGCCGGTATCTAGAGCTTGTTGTATATCATGCACAAAGAGGGTCAGCTGTGTCTCGAATGACCGCTGTTTCCTAAAACGGTGCTGGTTTCTGCAGATGAGCTTCTCAGAGTCTAGAAAGGTCATTATTTCTGAACACAAAATATGTTCAATGATTCTACAACAAATAGATGTCAGTCAAATTGGCCGGTAATTATGTGCATCCGATTTTCTGCCCTTTTTATAGATTGCTATGACCTGGGCCTTCTTCCAGTCCCGTGGAACTTTCCGCTGTACCTACGTACCATGTAGCTCACCTCACTGTTGGCACTACACGTAATGGCACACAATCTTACCCAGGCTTTCGCCAGACCCAAACACTTTCTACAGGGAACACAGTGGTTCATCGCTACATATCAGTTGTTTCCAGTCATCCACTGTTGAGCGGAGTCGCTCTTTACTCAGACTAAAGCGTCGCTTAGCATTCACAGAAATATCTGTGTTAAGGGAAACTCCTCGATTACTATACCTATCCTTTCTAATTTCCGACTATCATTTTAATAGGTGGCCGGCAGTAACTCTTTGGAACTCACGTGTGATACCTTCCGCTGAATTTCATGCTCAGCTTTCTCTGACCGTCAGAACATGAGGTGTGTCTGGTCTTTGCTTAGCTCTGGACATTACTTCGCGTTTCACCGCAGAATCACATCATCTATCCTCGACTTGGGCAGTTTTAGAAAGGCTGAAGTGTCTGTGATGAATTTTTCTACACAGGTGAGGTCCAGTGTCTAGTCGACGTTTGAAATCACTGAG
This sequence comes from Schistocerca serialis cubense, assembly GCF_023864345.2. NCBI lineage: Eukaryota > Metazoa > Arthropoda > Insecta > Orthoptera > Acrididae > Schistocerca > Schistocerca serialis. The sequence continues at coordinate 338,951,936 of NC_064638.1, forward strand.
CTCTCGTGACGGTTCCATTCTGCTGTTAATCCTTTTCTACTGACAACAGATTACTCCCCGCCTGTTTTTTACTGACGGTTCCTCCTTTCGCGAAATGTCTTGGTCAATTCCGCATTACAAAGAGATGCCCAGATACTTTTGAGCCGATAGTGTACATTTCGATCATGGTAAGGTACTAATCTCAATAGCTTGCAGTGACAGATTTGTATCTGTATCGCAGCAAGCTTTCTCTCGTCTGCCACTTAGAAAATTGTCATTTTCCTAATCAGTGACTGGGTGACAAAAATCTACAGCCCTTAAAATAGGACTTGCAGTTGTTGGAGCAATCTGGATTTCTCTGAATTTTCCAGATACGTTTAGCGGCGCGCGTGGTGACCTGTATAAGCACCCAGCTAAAATTTTGTTCCAATCTGCACCTACATCTAAATGCATACTCTGCAAGCCACCTGACGGTGGGTGGTGGAGGGTACCTTGAATGCCTCTATCGGTTCTACCTTCTATTCCAGTCTCGTATTGTTCGTGGAAAGAAGGATTGTCGGTATGCTTCTGTGTGGGCCCTAATCTCTCTGATTTTATCCTCATGGTCTCTTCGCGAGATATACGTGGGAGGGAGCAATATACTGCTTGACTCTTCGGTGAAGGTATGTTCTCGAAACTTCAACAAAAGCCCGTACCGAGCTATTGAGCGTTTCTCCTGCAGAGTATTCCACTGGAGTTTATCTATCATCTCCGTAACGCTTTCGCGATTGCTAAATGATCCTGTATCGAAGCGCGCTGCTCTCCGTTGGATCTTCTCTATTTCTTCTATCAACCCTATCTGGTACGGATCCCACACTGACGAGCAGTATTCAAGCAGTGGGCGAACAAGCGTACTGTAACTCACTTCCTTTGTTATCGGATTGCATTTCCTCTGGATTCTTCCAATGAATCTCAGTCTAGCATCTGCTTTACCGACGATCAACTTTATATGATCATTCCATTTTAAATCACTCCTAATGCGTACTCCCAGATAATTTATGGAATTAACTGCTTCCAGTTGCTGACCTGCTATTTTGTAGCTAAATGATAAGGGATCTATCTTTCTATGTATTCGCAGCACATTACACTTGTCTACATTGAGATACAATTGCCATTCCCTGCACCATGCATCAATTCGCTGCAGATCCTCCTGCAATTTCAGTACAATTTTCCATTGTTAGAACCTCTCGATATAGCACAGCGTCATCCGCAAAAAGCCTCAGTGAACTTTCGATGTCATCCACGAGGTCATTTATGTATATTGTGAATAGCAACTGTCCTACGACACTCCCCTGCGCCGGCCGATGTGGCCGTGCGGTTAAAGACGCTGCAGTCTGGAGCCGCAAGACCGCTACGGTCGCAGGTTCGAATCCTGCCTCGGGCATGGATGTTTGTGATGTCCTTAGGTTAGTTAGGTTTAACTAGTTCTAAGTTCTAGGGGACTAATGACCTCAGCAGTTGAGTCCCATAGTGCTCAGAGCCATTTTGAACACTCCCCTGCGGCACACCCGAAATCACTCTTACTTCGGAAGACTTCTCTCCATTGAGAATGACTTGCTGCGTTCTGTTATCTAGGAACTCTTCAATGCAATAACACAATTGGTCTGATAGTCCATATGCTCTTACTTTGTTCATTAAATGACTGTAGGGAACTGTATCGAACACCTTGCGGAAGTCAAGAAACACAGCATCTACCTGGGAACCCGTGTCTATGGCCCTCTGAGTCTCGTGGACGAATAGCGCGAGCTGGGTTTCACACGATCGTCTTTTTCGAAACCCATGCTGATTCCTACAGAGTATATTTCTGGTCTCCAGAAAAGTCATTATACTCGAACATAATACGTGTTACGAAATTCTGGTCGACTTTAGGGATATAGGTCTATAGTTCTACACATCTGTTCGACGTCCCTTTGAAAACGGGGATGACCTGTGCCCTTTTCCAATCCTTTGGAACGCTACGCTCTTCTAGAGACCTACGGTACACCGCTGCAACAAGGGGGGCAAGTTCCTTCGCGTACTCTGTGTAAAATCGAACTGGTATCCCATCAGGTCCAGCGGCCTTTTCTCTTTTGTTTTTCTATCCCTCTGTCGTCTATTTCGATATCTACCATTTTGTCACCTGTGCGATAATCTAGAGAAGGAAGTAAGGTGCAGTCTTCCTCTGTGAAACAGCTTTGGAAAAAGACATTTAGTATTTCGGCCTTTAGTCTGTCATCCTCTGTTTCAGTACCATTTTGGCCAGAGAGTGTCTGGACATTTTGTTTTGATCCACCTACCGCTTTGACATAAGATCAAAATTTTTTAGGATTTTCGAATTCATTGAACGCCTCTTGCATAGCCCTCCTCACACTACATTTTGCTCCGCGTAATTTTTGTTTGTCTGCAAGGCTTTGGCTATGTTTATGTTTGCTGTGAAGTTCCCTTTGCTTCCACAGCAGTTTTCTAACTCCGCTGTTGTACCACGGTGGCTCTTTTCCATCTCTTACGATCTTGCTTGGCACATACTCATCTAACGCATATTGTACGATAGTTTTGAACTTTGTCCACTGATCCTCAACACTATCTGTACTTGAGACAAAAGTTTTGTGTTGAGCCATTTGGTACTCTGAAATCTGCTTTTTGTCACTTTTGCTAAATAGAAAAATTTTCCTACCTTTCTTAATATCTCTATTTACGGCTGAAATCAGCGATGCAGTAACCGCTTTATGATCGCTGATTCCCTGTTCTGCGTTAACTGTTACAAATTGTTCGGGTCTGTTTGTCACCAGGAGGTCTAATATGTTATCGCCACGAGTCGGTTTTCTGTTTAACTGCTCAAGATAGTTTTCAGATAAAGCACTTAAAAAAATTTCACTGGATTCTTTGTCCCTGCCACCCGTTATGAACGTTTGATGCACCCAGTCTATATCCGGCAAATTAACATCTCCACCCAGAACTATAACATGGTGCGGAAATCTACTCGAAATATTTTCCAAATTATCCTTCAGGTCCTCAGCCACAACAGCTGCTGAGCCAGGGGGCCTATAGAGACATCCAATTACCATGTCTGAGCCTGCTTTAACCGTGACCTTCACCCAAATCATTTCACATTTCGGATCTCCGTCAATTTCCTTCGATACTATTGCACTTCTTATCGCTATAAATACGCCTCCCCCTTCACTGTCCAGCCTGTCTCTGCGGTATACATTCCATTCTGTGTTTAGGATTTCATTACTGTTTACGTCTGGTTTCAGCCAACTTTCTGTCCCTGGTACTATATGGGCATTGTGACCGTTTATTAATGAGAGCAGTTCTGGGACCTTTCTATAAACGCTCCTGCAGTTTACTATTAGCACATTAATATTGTTATTCCCTGTTGCATTTTGCCTACTCCTACCTTGCCGCGTCTCAGGAGGCGTCTTGTCGAGCCTAGGGACTTGTTATTCGTGACTAAACCAGATGAAACCAAGAGATCAGCTAAATAGCATCGTATGTTATCCATAGCGCTGAACAATCGACGGGGTGTTGTATTTTTTGTTTGTTCCTGTCCTGCTCTGTGTATATGTTTGTAGCAATCCACTGCGTCCTCGAAAACGTGCTTAGCGGTCGAATTTTAGAATGTATTTCAAAGAGATGAGTTTTGAAAATAGTAATTAAACAGTTTCGCGGGATAAGTTTAATAATGTATTGATTCCAAAGGCAAACAATGAAGAAACCTTTCGTTAGTGAAAGTGGCTTATCCTTATAGTTTTCAGAGGTTACATAGATGGTAATAAATTAACACTCCATATTTAAAAATGCTTGTTAGAAAATTTACTCATTAATAATTAATGTGTTATTACAGTTAATCATGATACGAAGTTTAAATCTCGGTGGTAGCAGTTCAATTGCTTAGTGCATGTCGCAACCACCGTGGCAAGCGCTTCCGATCTCGCAATATCCTTGTGGAACCGAAAAAATTATATTACCCATTTCTTCAGATTAAGATGGCCCAAATGAAGCTCGAGCCATAGAATATCCGGTGAAGAAGAAACTGAAAATGGAAAAACGGGGGCCTATCGAGGAACGCTAAAAATTAAATGAACAGATTCCATACGATACGAGGAGTACTAGAAAGAAATGGCGAAGCAAGAACTGTTTGGAAGACTCTTACCAAAAGAACTGGCAGATAATGGGAGACCTGCGACAGTATCCAGGAATAGTTAACGTGACGCTGGAAGGGGCATAAGACGGTAAAAATGTTAGGGCAAGTCAAGGCTCGAGTAAGCAAATAAGAAACAGAGGATTTTCTTTGTAATAGTTTCGTGTAGATGAAAATAGTAGCTCAAGATAAGAAATGATGAAAAAAGCATCAAAACGACCGAAAACTAAATGACGTAAGAAAAGAAAAAAGAAAACGAATGCTGCTGCAAATGACTTTACAGCTATTTTAATCTAGCAGTAAGCTTAATTGCAGTGAACATCACTGTTGTGGTAGCAATGTTATACGGGATCTTGTGCCGTAGAGGTCCGAGAAACCTCACTTTGGCACAAAAGAGCCAATGGACACACATTGAATACAGGAGGAATAAAATTCATTGCAGTTGCCTAAAACAGTTAGCTGAAACTGGTTTGCTTAAAAAGAACAATTTATCTACTAGAAAAAAGTGCATTGAAGGAACAGCTCAAGAAGAATGGTAGAAATACTAACACTATATTTGTTCTTCTCGAACCTCCGGTGGGAGAGACCGCTCAATCCGTGACATGGCGTCTAAGACCGCGTGGCCACTCCACGCGGCCGCCAGATGCAGCATGCCCGTTCCGTTAGTGTGTGACGTTTGGAAACTTTGCACCTGTAGCCCTCAAAGTGCGACTGCTACCGTGTAATTTGGACACGTATAGCCCTTTTGCCGTCGTCTAGGAGCCCCAGTCGTCCTTTGGCTACAGCGAGGCGCACACACCTGTTGTGCTACTTGAGAGCGCGCTTTGGCTTACTTACGCTTAGATACTCCTCTCAGAGTACGACATCATCGACCATCATAGCGTTTTCTTACCGCCAAGCTACAATTAAATTATGATACGTCGCGCGGCTGGTGCCAGTACCTCTCTCGCTTTGGCCGGCCACGAGTTAGTTGTTCACTGCCTTTTCGGTCTTTTAAGTCTGCAGAATCGAGGCAGCACGTCTCACTGTACGGTCTGTTGGTTGCGGTTATATCACGGTCGGGAGGTTGGCCCTTACTTGGTGCGCATGCTCATCGTACGTGGTGCGGCCGGACACGGTTGAAAGGTTTTGGGTTCAGGCACGAGTCGTAGTGTTTGGCTTTTCTCGCCACGCAGTGCATGTTGAGAAGAAGAGCTCGCCGGAGGGTCGCCTGGCACTAACCGTTCGCCTGAGCATATGGTGTGTGTGTGATTTAGACAGGTGCAATTGTATGCTTACCTATATTTGTAAATGGTTAACTAGTGTTGCCTTCAATGTGAATTTGGTGACGAGTCTGATATGTCAAAGTTATGTCACATGCGACACGAAAACGGGGCTTGGGCTTTCCATTTATGTTTCCAACCACTTGATGAAGGATCTGTAGCTATACGTAAGGAAGCCCGGTGAGCTCCTTATTATTAACTCATGGTATACCTAAAATTGTTTTAACTTTGGTAATTAAGTACCAAAATTTGCACCTTTGCTTACGAGTAACGAAATACTATGCTGTCTCGTAAAACTACATCACATTCCATGAAAGTGTAGTTCTGGTGGGCTCTTGCCCGTTTAAGGTAATACTCAGTTATTACTATCACGTTTCGAGAAACGCGTATATTGTAATGCTTAAATGAATTCTTAAGTGTTAAAAAAATTGACGAGCTTTCTTGTTGTAATGTTATGTTTTATACTCTTATGTTATATGAATGTGCAATTGTAAGTGTGCTGTTGTAATTGATTTATGTTTCAGGTGTATTTCTTTAAAGTCAGTACCGCCATTAGACTGTTGTTTATTTATAGTGTTACGTTTACACTTACACAATCATGATTTCGGCTTCAAAGTGCCATGATCAAGTGTTTTAAGTGTTATAAATTGCCTGGAATGGCCTTTCGTCCAGTACGGTGGGCCGTAGCAGAGGGGCTTGACGATTTGACCGTTGCCAGTGGAACTGTGATTCGTTAGACCGGGCTCCATGTTGCTGGCCTTCTGTCTCAATCTCGTCCTTAAGTTGAGTATTGCTGTTCTCTTTGTTCCTGGCTCTGTTACGTTATTAAGATTTATAGCTCATTCCTTAGCCACTTTGGCGAATGCACCTTTCGCTCAAAATAGGAATTTAAACCTGTAAAACTGGGTTTCACTCTGTAATTAGTGACCGATAAGATTTCTGGAGGCTCCGCCTTATTAACTTTGGTTCAAATGGCTCTGAGCACTATGGGACTTAACTTCTGAGGTCGTCAGTCCCTAGAACTTAGAACTACTTAAACCTAACTAACATAAGGACATCACACACATCCATGCCCGAGGCAGGATTCGAACCTGCGACCGTAGCGATCGCGCGGATCCCGACTGTAGGGCCTAGAACCGCTCGGCCACTCAGCCCGGCCTTATTAACTCTGTATTCCGTTATTAGCCATTTGTTTATAATATTTCTACTTTGTATGCTGGTTGTGAAGTTTAATTTTTATAAAGGATGGTCTCATGTACATAGGTTCTCAGGGAAGGTTTAGATGCTGAGGCGCTGTTTCCTATCAATTGTTTGTTATTTAGTTAGTGCCTCCCTGTACAGGCGTCAACTGGATTAGTCCCTAGTCAGAAGTTCGTGTGCCCGGTGTCTTCATTGCCGAGCGTTGACGTTTTAGAAGTTGCTTTCATTATTCCTTTTGTGCCTTATGTATGCCTTGATGTTATACCTTGGTATAAATTTGTATTGCAAAAGAGAACTCATTGTACAGGGTGGTCTTCCGGATTCAGAGTGTGGCAAGTTTTGATTGTATTAAATATTTACACCAACAGAAATTTTGTTAATGTTTTATGCATTAGTTATGAGATTTTAACAGGGGTTTAAGAAAAAAATTATTGTGCCCCTCTGAGGTTGTTATATTTATCTGTTGTATTGTATTTAAATGGTGCAAGGTAATAAACAATATTTAACACATGCTGTGTATGTTTGGTAATTATGGACATGCTGCTTCCTGTCGTATTACTGTACGCCGATAGCACGTAACAATTAACTTTTCCTTTGGATCACGAACAATCGAAGGTGTATGAAGTAGAAGGTTTTACACGGGATGAATTGCGTCTCCTGCCACAAGATATTCTCGGAATTCATTTTTCTATCCTCAGTACTACTGTGCACGTGAAGCAGTCGAATAACGAGCTGTGCGACAACGTCTTGCGGCGCCACGCTAACGAGCTCAAGTTCCGGTACTCTGACGGACGTATAGGGACCGTCGTGGTTGATCACGCTAGTTTTGGCCTCCGAACGTTGCGGGTTTCGATCTCCCGTCTGATGTGACGTCGGACGTTGTTGTGGCAGCCTTTAAACCTTTCGGCAACTTCGTGAGTTACGTGGCTGAAACTTTAAAGTCGTTTGAAACATACCGTGTCCTTAGTGGTTTCCGTCAGTTGAAAATTGAACTTCGGAAACACGTGCCTTTCTACTTGGTTACTGCCGGCTACAGGGCTGTCGTCATGTACGATGGCCAGCCGCGAATCTGTTCAGGTTGTGGCCAGGGAGGCCGTTCTGTGTGTCTCCTACGTAGACTGGTTCAGACACTGGTCGGAGACGTCGCTCTTCCTGCGGACCCCACTGTTGCATTTTTCTTACGCGTTTGTGGCGGTGTTGCCTGCTACGCCTCCTCTGAATAGGTCGGCACCAGCGTCAGCTCGACGACACGATGGATATTTCGCCTGTCTCTCCTACACCCCTGCCCGAGGCAATACAAATGGACGACAACCGTCAGCAGGCACTAGCTACCCGTCCCAACTCCATGGTTGTTGATCATGAATATGTACCTAGTTCCGCTTTTCTACCATATGGCCACATGTCGGACGATAGCCGCCCGCCATCCGACACGGAACAGCATGTTAGGATGCAACGGACGCCGAGGACACAGAAGTGACAACGTCGCACTCATTCCGATGAGTGCCTACATCGGATGTCTGCATAGGATGACGACCCTGCTACCAATGGTGAGCTGTCGTTGGACGTCTTGGATCCTGACGACGCGAAGTTCTTCCTCACCTCCATCTCCAGCCAGCGTCCACCTCCAGACACCGACCTTCACCCCCCCCCCTCCCCCCTGCCTCTGTGCAGTTGCTCCTTTTCTGTGCCTGACGCTATCTATGAGCGTAACTCTGATAGTGTTCCACTAAACACAACTGGTGAGACGTCTGTCACCTTCGCGGACGTCGTCGATGGTGAAGATGGACATTCTGGAGGCGTACAGAGCAATGGATCCCATTGGTGGGGTCGGCTCCCTCCTCGTGAGTGATGTGCCCTTCCATGGGGGGCTAACAGGGATTCCCTGTGCTTCCCCGTGTTCGAATCTCCCGTCCCCCCTGGCTATGTCAGCTTCTCGGACTTACCACATAGCCACGGTCAATGTCAACACCACTCGTGTACGGCAAAACCTGACTTTACTCCATGACATGTGTATGCCGCGGACGTTGACGTTGCTGTCCTTCAGGAGGTACACGTTGCAAGTCTCTGTGCTTGGTTTTACAGCACATGTCTCTCACGCTTCTTCTACTGGTAGTGAGGTGGCGATCCTCTTACGTGACGGTATCCTGATGCAGTTTCCTATCTCCCAGATGCCAGAACTATGGCTCTCACGTTTAGTGGAGGCAGGATCTTCAATGTATATGCGCCATCTTGTTCGGGTTACCGCCGTGAACGCTCCACCATCTTTTTAGAAACAGTCACGCCTCACTTTCTGGGTAGGTAGGATGCATTGATCATTGGACACGATTTCAACTGCACCCAGGCACCCAAAGACCAATTACCACGTCGCTCTCTTTGCGCAATGCTAGAGACAATTCTGCAGCACCTCAGCCTAGTGGATTCTTGGGAACATGTTCATGGCGATAGTCTTGCATTTAGCATTTCACTAGTCTTTCTTCCAGCCGACTTTGTCGTGTTTACATCTCTCACGATATTCTCAGTGGGGTGCAGGACTGACCCGTTGTGTTCTCTGACCACGAAGCATACATCTGCGCCATCAATCTCTGCCGCCGAAGGGTGTGGCGAGGCCGTGGGCCATGGAAACTGAACACGACCTACATTACTTCACCCGACTGCCGGCAGCTCATCGAGATAACATGGACAGCTTAGAGTAAGACGCCGTGATGGCTATCATTCTTCCTTGTCTTGATGAGTGCTGTGCAAAGCCTGCTCACCGCAAGGCGTTACCTGATTACGGAAGGGAGGTTACTGCGTGGCGACGACTGATTCAGGAATTCTGGTTCACTATTCTCCGGGAAAGTACTATGATAAGTATTCGTCAGAGTGCCAGGCGATGGTGAATCGTGCTGAGGCACAGCTCACGTCCCTCTCTCGCCGCCACCTTGAAGAAGCTATCGTCATGGCGCGCACACACGATGGGTTAGCGCAAAAGCGTCCATTTGCGTATCAAGTCGTAGCGGAACGACGCCACCGTCGTAGGACTTTGATGAAGAACGATGACGGGAAGCGTTTTGATATCCAACGGCATATCCGATCTGCCCTCCATGTACATCATGTTACGCTGTACTCTGAACAATGTCACCACGCTGCCAACATTACGGTGGTTTCCAGACTCTCCATTGGATGCGACGATGGATCTGATTGCTAACGTCACGGAGGACGAAGTCCATGACGCTATCCAGGCGTATTCTATGAACATGTCGCCGACTGGAGTTTTATCGGGCATTTCGGCCCCTTCTGGCACCAGTGTGGACGGAAATTTCTCAGGACCTTATGTCAGCTTTTGCGCCGATTCCAGACGGCTTCCTCGATTGTTTCTTCGTTCCTCGGGTACCTCACGGATATTACTCAACAGCTACATGAAATCTTTATCCTGTTTTTGGCTGCGCTGTTTAAACGGACAGCTCGGTATGCGGTTTCCTCCGATCAAACTTCTTTGAGAGGTGCCAATAACATCCGCACTGCTTTCTGCCGCTATCGGGACATAATTTCTCTTGCTCACTTTCGTCATGTGCCAGGATTTTTGGCAGCTCTTGACTTCATCCAGGCGTTCGATCGGGGCAATTAAGACTACCTAGAAGGGGTGCTCCTCAATATGGGCTACCATGATACTACCGTTGACGTCATAATGCGTCTCCTTCGTGGAGCTACATTTCGTGTACTATACAATGGCCGTCTCACTCCTCCCATCTCGATTCGTTGATCGGTGCGTCAAGGTTACCCGCTCTCTGCACTCTTGTATGCTATCTCCATGGAACCGTCAACGCCTATCTGGAGTTTTCTCGGTGCCCATGTATTCAGCTGCACTGCTTATGCAGACGATCTCGTCATCGATCTTCATAGCGGTACTGAAGTCAGGGAGGCACTGGCGTTGGTTACCAGCTACAGCGAAGCTTCTGGTACCTGCCTTAACGTCTGCAAAAGGAGCGCTATATGGCTGTAGGTGCGGAGCTTCCTGCGAAAACCCTTGCTCCTTCGCGTGTATCTGATATTATCCGATGCTTAGGACTCGATTGCGCAAATCATCTGAGGCGGATAATTGCTCTCAACCGTCGGCGCCTACTTTCCCAACTACGACCTGGCCTCTTAGATCGCCGTCTACGAACATTCGATATCCGGAATGGTCACAATACGTAAATATATATTTGGCATCACGTATCCCCCACGTGGCACGGAAACTTCTATTTCGCCATCCACGGCCCGCCGCATGCTAGCGGCATTTGTTTGCCACGGTTTGCTGTTCAAGATAAGGTACGAGAAGCTCACACTCCCGCGGTGCAGGTGCGGTTTAAGTCTGTATTATGTTCGTCACAGAGCGGTAGTCCTTCTCACTGGCTCTCACATGACGTTGTGGCGCCGTAGTCCTACGTACCTTACCAGCCTATTGCTGAAGGCCCTTGCACCACACTGTCTCACATCACCTATCCAGCTTTCGGAAGTCCCGCCGCCCTCCCTTTACTTTCGCCATCGTTTCCTTGAACTGAAGTACGTTCGTACAGTGATACTGCCAGCGCACTTGACTTCCAGGAAGCCGATCTCTCATTTCCTTCAGCAGCACACGTCAGTAAGTGTGATTGAGGGGGAGGAACACCGACTGGCTTGCTGTTTGGCGATCGATGTCGGCTCCTTATCTTGATACTGACGTTCAGCCTGCACGTTACCTTACTGTCAATGGGAAGCAAGTATGCCGGTCACGCCTTCACAGGATCCTCCTCGTTGTGCGTCACCTGTCATGGTTTGACACGGACGAGCACCGCCTGGTGTGCAGATCGGCAATAGGTGTCTGGTTCTTGGTGCGATAAATGTTGTCCCTAATTAACCGTAAGACTCCTCATCCGATACCTATTCAATTGCTCCTGTTTCCGGATGCGGGATACTTCCCGCAAGTGAAGACGAACTCTGTGAGATGGATTTGTTGACACGAAGCTCACTATTTTTTGATGATGGCGAGTAAAGTATGCTTGATTTTTACCAGCTTCTTAATGGATGCCATTGTGCAGTTGTATGCAATAAAATCACAGACAATTTTTCTCCGATTTCATTTGCAGCGTATTCCTCAACCCACCCTTGAGCTGGGGTGTTCTTCTCGCAAAAACTATACGTTTGTAGCCTCAGTGAGTCTGACGTCTTGCTGAGCCCTTGTCCTCGCTACGCCGGTTTCCTACTGTTGTCTGTGGTAAAAGAAAAGAAAGAAAAACATAAATAAATAAATGATGTTCATTGTACCTCTACTCCACGTTCCCCATCCTTTTCTTGGTTCCTGGAGGGTGGGAATGGGGCATGGTGGCCATGCCTCAGATTGCGACCCCTTCCCACTTTGCCCAAACCATCCCTTTCGGCGCCGGGAAGGTATCTTAATAAAAATAAAAAATAAGAAAAGTGGCTAGAATACCTATATTTCACCTAGGAGACCCGGGTTAGATTCCCGGCACCGGATTGCAATTTTTTCCACGATAAACAGGTTTTAGCTGTTCGAGATGCCATTTCCCGTCCCCCTCGCAACATAGCAGCAGAACAAAAATAAAAATAAAAATAAAGGAAAACGGGGTAACGTCTTTGATTTGTAATCAAAACGTACTCGGTCGCGAGCTCGAAACCCGCTTCCGCTTATCTTTTGATTAATAATCAGCATTGGCGGCCGAAGACTTCAAACATAAAAAGTCATCCTCATTCTGCCAACGGCCTTATCAAAGAGAGCGGAGGAGCGGACTGAAGTTCAGGGCACTCTCTTCTCCTTCGGGTGGGGAACTGCCCCTAATGGTGGAAGAATTAGGAATGATCAATGGCACGGGGAAGCAGAAGGCAATGGAAACCACTGGGTTAAAGACACGTCACATGTAGCCACAGGACATGTAGTCTGTAATTCCGATTCCGGAATAGCCCCCCGGATCTCCGGAAGGGGACTGCCATGCGAAGAGAACGAAAAATCAACGAAACGATAACGTTCTACGAGTCGGGGGCCGGAATGTCAGAAGCTTGAACGTAGTCGAGAAGTTAGAAAATCTCAAAAACGAAATGCAAAGGTTCAATTCAGATATAGTAGGAGTCAGTGAAGTGAATGGAAAGAAGACAGCAATTTCTGTTCAGATGAGTACTGGATAGTATCAAATGGGCAGAAAATGATAAACGGGAGTAGGATTCGTTGGGAATAAGAAGATAAGGCAGAGAGTGTGTTACTGTGAAAGAGTGTGTTACTGTGAACAGTTCAGTGATAGTGTTGTTCTTATCAGAATCGGCAGCAAACCAACACCGACAACAACAGTTCCGGTATACATGCCGACGTCGGAAGCTGAAGATGAAGAGATAGAGAAAGTATATGAAGATACTGAAAGGGTAATACAGCAGGTATAGAGAGTTTAAAATCTAATAACCGTGAAGGACTGGAATGAAGTTGTAGGGGAAGGAGTAGAAGAAAACATTGAAGGAGATTATGGACTTGGGGCAAGGAATGAGGCAGGAGAAAGAGTGATTGAGTTCTGTAACAAATTTCAGCTAGTAATAGCAAATACTCCTTTCAAGAATCACAAGAAGAGGAGGTATACAAGTAAAAGGACGGGTGAATTACATTACTTCATGATCAGACAGATATCCGAAACCATATACTAGTTTGTAAGCCAGGAGCAGAAATAGACACAAATCACAATCTAGTAGTGACGAAGAGTTGGTTGATGTTTAAAGAGTTGGTCAAGAAGAACCAATAAGCAAAGAAGAAGGATACGCAGGTACTAATTAATGACGAGATACGCTCGAATTTCTCTAAGGCTGTATAGCAATAAATATAGCAATATAGCAATAAACAGCTCAGTAGGCAGTACAGTTGAAGAGGAATGGACATCTCTGAACATGGCAATCGATGAATGAAGGAAGAACAAAAATGTTCACGGAAATTCAGGATTACAGAAATACAAGACCCAGAAGAATGAAATAAACGGGAAGTACACGGAAGCAAAGACAGAATGGCTGCATAAAAATGTGAGGAAATCGAAAAAGAAATGATTGTCGGAAGGACGGACTCAGCATACAGGAAGTCAAATTAACCTTCGGAGAAATTAAACGCAAGGGCCGTAACATTACGACTGCAACAGGAATTACACTATGAAATGCAGAGTAGATAGCAGATAGAAGGAAATAGTGCATTGAAGGTCTCTGATGAGGGGGACAATTTGTCTGAAGTGATAGAAGAAGGAGTCGATTTAGAGGAGGTAGGGGATCCAGTTTTAGAAGCGGAATTTAAAAGAATTTTGAAGGACTTAAGATCAATTAAGACAGAGGGGATAGATAACATTACATCACATTTTCTAAAATCAGGGGGGAAGTGGCAACAAAACGACTATTCACGTTGGTGTGTAGAATATATGACTCTGGTGTCAAACCATCTGACTTTTGGAAAATTATCAACTTACAATTCCGAAGACTGTAAGGGCTGACAAGTGCTAGAATTATCACTCAATGAGCTTAACACCTCATGCATCCATGTTGCTTACAAGAATAATATGTCGATGAGTGGGAAAGAAAACTGGTGGTGTGTTAGGTGATGCTGTATTTGGCTTTAGGAAAGGTAAAGGCGCCATAGGGGCAATTCCGACATTGTGGTTGGTAATGGAAACAAGGTTAAAGAAAAATCAGGACACGTACATAGGATTTGTCGATCTGATAAAAGCGTTTGCCAACGTAAAATGGTGCAAGACGTTCGAAATTCTGAGAAAAATAGGTGTAAGCTATAGGGAGAGACAGGTAATATACAATTTGCACAATAGCCAAGAGGGAATAATAAGAATGGGCAACCAAGAGCGAAGTGCTCGGATTAAAAAAGGTGTAAGGCGAGGACGTATTCTTTAGCCCCTACTGTTCAAACTGTACATCGAAGAAGCAATGACGGAAAATAAAGGAATATTGAGGAGTGGAATTAAGATTCAACGTAGAAAGATATCAGTAATAAGATTCGCTGATCACATTTCTATACTAAGCGAAAGTGAAGGAGGATTACATGATCTGATGAACGGAATGAACAGTTGAACGAATACAGAACATGGATTGAGAGTAAATCGAAGAAAGGCGAAAGTAAAGAGAAGTAGCAGAAATGAGAAAATCCAGAAATTTGACATCAGGACTGATGGTCACGAAGTAGATGAAGTGGAGGAATTAGGACATCAAAAACGTACTAGCGCTAGCAAAAAGGGCATTCGTGGCCAAGAGTATTCTACTAGTACCAGACATAAGCCTTGATTTGAGGAAGAAATTTCTGCGAATATATGTTTAGAGAATGGCATTGTATGGTAGTGGAACATGAACTGTGAGAAAACCGAAGCAGAAGAGAATCGAAAAATTTGAGATGTGGTTTTACAGAAGAATGTTGAAAATTAGGTGCGCTGTTAAGGTAAGGAATGAGGAGCTTTTGCGCGGAATCGGAGAGGAAAGAAAAATGTGGAAAACAGTGACAAGGAGAAGGGGCATTATAATACGACGTCCGTTAAGGCATCAAGGGATGATTTCCAAGGTGCTCGAGGAAGCCGTATAGGGCAAAAACTATAGGGGAGGACAGAGGCTGAAGTACTTCCGGCAAATAATTTAGGACGTAGGTTGCAAGTGATACTCTGAGGTGAAGGGGTTAGGACAGGAGAGGAATTCGTGGCGGAGAGGAATTCATGGCGGGCCGCATCAGACCAGTCAGAAGACTGATGGCTCAAAAATAAAAAAAGTTCTCTTGCATCTAGCTGTCCACCAGATTTCTCGCCACACGCCGTGACTGCTCACTCCACACTCGTGTCGAGTAATTTGACTTAATAGCCATACCATTGCTCAAATGGTTCAAATGGCTCTAAGCACTATGCGACTTAACATCTGAGGTCATCAGTCCCCTAGACTTAGAACTAGTTAAACCTAACTAACCTAAGGACATCACACACATCCATGCCCGAAGCAGGAGTCGAGCCTGCGACGTAGCAGCAGCGCAGTTCCGGACTGAAGCGTCTAGAACCGCTCGGCCACAGCGGCCGGCCTTTCCATGTCATTTGGCATAATAAAAGGGCAATAAAGAGAGTGGACAGAATTACTAATTAAATTTTACATTTGCTTTAGGGCTCGGTAAGCCAAAAATAGACGCAACGGCTTCAATTTAAAAAGTAAAGGGTTTCTTTGGGAGCTGTACTGTGACAGCCAAATGGATTTATTCCAGGGTTATTAGTGCACTAACCGCGTGGTCACAGCCACACGGTGCTGCCACGGTAGTGACGTTATAGGAGGTTTTGGAATGGTCTTCTGCGTGTTCTGGGAACGCGTAGCGGGGTGTCAGCAGGTGGGTCCGGTTAGCGAAGCTTGTCGGACACGCGTTCGCACTCGGCGAGTGTGGCCGCGGTACGGGCGCGGCTGCGCTGCTAACAAGCACACTGCGGTACCGCCGCCCACCATCCATGTTCTGCCGAGAGGACAGTTCTGCTGGTTTCTGTCTGTCGGCTACCTGCTTCCTGTTTCCGTCGCTCATTTACCTAAGGGTTAAATTATTCACTACAGCAGACTAATTCTTCGCTAGGAAATTCTACAGTTGTACTGATATTCCAAAATAATTTTTTGCAGTATGGCTAGTTTCGGTCGCATTCTATCATCTTCAGATCTTCGTAGTTACATAATCCACCAGTCGGGTCTCTACAGGAACTTCACATCAGAATACTGTGCAATGGGTACTGTATTCTGAGGTGTAATAAAACGGATACTGTACTCTGATGTGTAGTTCCTGTATAGAACTCTATGGAACTACATAGATCAGGAGACGACAACAAATAAACATTATAAAATTTTTAAAAAATAAAATATTTAAAGGATAAAGTATTATCACGGAATGGTGAGGCAATTACATTTGGCCGCGCGAGGTAGCCGTGCGGTATTGGGGGTCTCGTCACGGTTCACGCGGCTCCCCCAGTCGGAGGTCCCAGTCCTCCCTCGAGCATGGGTGTGTGTGTGTTGTCCTTAGTGTGAGTTAGTTTATGTTAGATTAAGTAGTGCGTAAGCCTAGGGACCGATGACCTCAGCAGTTTGGTCCCATAGTCCTTACCACAAAATTCCAATTTCCAATTAGACTGCCGGCCGCTGTGGCCGAGCTGTTTTAGGCGCTACAGTCCGCAAGCGTGCTGCTGCTACGGTCGCAGGTTCGAATCCTGCCTCGGGCATAGATGTGTGTGGTGTCCTTAAGTTAGTTAGGTTTAAGTAGTTCTAAGTCTAGGGGACTGGTGACAGATGTTAACTCCCATAGTGCTCGGAGCCATTTGAACGATTTGAAGCAATTAGATTTCGAAACGAGACATTTAAAGTAATACTTTCGCCACTTTGGAAGAAAAATAACTGATAACTGTCGAAGTAGCGAGGATATAATATGTAAGCTGGAAATGAAAAGAAAAGCGTTTCTGAAGAAGAGGAATTTGTTAACACCGAATGTGGAAGTGTTAGGAAATCTTTTCTGAAATAATAGCCTGCAGTGTATCCATGTGTGCAAGTGAAACATGGGCGATAAGCAGTTTAACGAGAAGAGAATAGAGGCTTTTGAATTTTGGTGCTAAAGAAGAATGCTGAACATAAGATGGGTAAATGATGTAACTAATGAGAAGTTACTAAACAAAATTGGGGGGGAAAAGAAATTTCTGACACATTCTGACTAGAAGAAGGCATGGGTTGACATGACACATTCTGAGACATCAAGGAGTCACCAGTTTAGTACTGGAGGTTAAGGGAGTGTGGGTGTGGGGTTGGAGGGGGTGGGGCGGATCGTAAATATCGTAGAAGGAGACCAGGAGATGAATACAGCAAGAAGATGAAAAGTATGTATGTTGCGGTAGTTATTCGGGTGTGAAGAAGCTCGTACAGGATAGAGCAACATGGGGAGCTGCATCAAACCAGCTTTCGTACTGTTTAGACCCCACAATAAGAGCAAAATGCTATTCACCTCTGTACAGAGTGGAGCTAGGTTTCCTTACTGCTTCGCCGTCAGTGGAAAAGAAACACTTTGAAACGTTACGCTGTGTCGACGGAGGGTCACGCGAATTCTCACCGCCGGCCGTGACAGGAATCTGCGCCCTCTTACCGACATAACGCGTGCGAGAAAAATTACTCCAAATATTGCCCCGTTGATCAACAACGCCGGTAACTGTCAGTTGAAACTAACATCTGCGGAAAGCTCCCTTAGGGCCTGAGACCTGGTAGTCAGGGAGAGGCAGAATAAGGCAAAGATTGTGGATGGGGCCGTAATCAGCTACCATTTGCTACAGTTAACACATACACTTTATTTGAGGACATAATTTTCAACAATCATTTTAAAGGAATTTACTACACTAACGAATGAAGGCCTTCCTAAGAAAGAATTCAAAATTATTTGTAAGCTGAAGGCCACAAGCGGTTACGGAAATACTCAACGGCCGAAGGCCTGAATTACAAATAAGCTAGGCAATTACACGTTAAAAATACTATAACCTTTTTAAACAGTCTCAATAAACTGTAACAGGCTATAGTGATGGCTGAAGGCCTTATTAAGACAGAATTAAAATTATTTGTCGGCTGAAGCCACAAGATATGTTACAAACAATTAACGGCTGAAGGCCTGAATTACAAGTGAGGAAGACACGTTAAAACATTAAGGTAAGTTTTAAACAATTATTACAGCTTCACCAAGTAAGACGGAGTGATCCACAGACAGTGCTCCAATCTCAGGAAGGACACTAGAACTGTGCAAGTGGTGAGACTGGCAGCCAGGAGTAATGATCACCTAAGGAGGGCAACTAAAACTTTACACGGTTTAAAAGCCGGTCAACCCTCTTACCAAATCCACCTAACGATGGAATAATTCAGGTGAGGGCGAAGTGACAGACCGCACTGCGTCTCCAGAATCCGGTTTTTAAAACACCAAAAGGCAGAAGGAAGTACTATAACCAAGGCAGACAAGGAAATCAGTTATCCATATCCCTATCAAGGAAGCTGTCAAACTGCATGTCATGCCAGACAGCATGGGCAAGACGAGGAAAAGTACACTGCCGCAAATTACGCTAACCTCCAGGGCAGGTAACTGGGGTGTTAGTGGCCACTAGGCAGTAAGATACCGCTGGTTGCACTTCACCAGTAACAACACCAAATTCAAGCTAATATCAAGCAGTAGAAGGCGGCTAATAGCTTCCGCCAACCTGAGAAACTCCATTTGTTGCGGTTGGTCTCACCGACCATGTTGAGCAGCAACACACAAGCAACAGCGAGATTTCAAACAGTGGAGGTGTCACCGCTGGATAAGGTTCACTCAACTTCAAACGTCCTGGGTTCGGTCGTCGGCTACAGCCCCTCGATCCGACAGTGTCTGCAAGCCGCCAGGGGTTCCAGTCTGCCCTCGCGCTGCGGACCTCCTCGCCGCTCCGTCCGAAGCCGAACTGCCTGACACACGTCGACCCGGAAATACAAACGGTCGCACCAAAGATGGTACCACAGTACTGGCTATCGATAAACGCTGCTGCTTCCACTCGCGGACAAACAATACTAGCAAACTCAGTGGTGCCATTAACACAAGAAGGAACCGATGCGCCACTACCGCTATTACAAGACGCCAGTTTATGAACGGCAATAACGCGAGCCGCACACGGCTCAGGGCTAACGAAGAATAGTAGTTCAGTTATGGAGGTTAGAACCACACCACGAACAAAACGCTCTGACTTTAGAAACACACGCAGTATTTTGGTGTTATTTAAACTGTGCTAAATTTCTTTCTTCCAACTTCAAGATATAATGAGTGAATTCTGAAAACGCTCTAACTAAGCCACAACTATCGTCTGAAAACGGGAAGAATCAGTAATACGAGTTCCACACTAGTGCACCGGAATGTACTTTCGAATTATTCTCAGCTTTTCGTACTGGCAAAATACTTTTATCGATCAGTGGGCGACATCAACTCACATATTAGAAAGTACGAAACACTTCACACATGATCTGGACCCCAGACAGCCCAAAGTTCCCTCTTCCACTTGGCAAGGTTGCTGTCCGTCTTGTTCCTGAAATTATTTAAATATCCAGGCCCTTTTGTCAGTCAGCCTCGGTATTAACGCTTTTTACACTATTGGTAATGGTACTGGTGGAATACTTGAAATCAGTGGAAACAATGGGCAAATATCTAGCGTCCAAACGTTCCTAGCGGTCTCCGAACACAGCATTCAGCATGTATTGTGTATCTCGCCTACAGCACAGTCTAGACAGATGAAGGAAACACTCCAGGACTCACAATGAACATCTAAGGCAAACACACTTCCAAGAAAATCCCCCGGCACCATCTCTTGGGTAAGTAACAGAAAAGATCTTCTCTTGGCGTGGTCCTCCATAGGTTCAGATACAAAGGAAACCTAAGAACCCGGCCTTAATAAAATCTGACTCAGTTAGTACCACTTCCGAGCACCCGCCGTTTGAGACCAGGGATATGTTACATTCATTACCCATCGACAACACAAAGATGTAAGCTGACCGCACAAAATTGCTAGTTACACTTTCTTTCAGGAGCCTCGACAGACTCACTAAGACAGGTACACAAGCTTTAGTGTGTGGATGACATCTCTCTGTATCCCAACAACACGACCAGTGGACCACGTTCCGCTGGTGCCGTGCATAATGTGTGTCGTAATTGGCAAGTTGGTCCGAGGCGCACTCAAAAAGAGTTCTGACTGAGACGTGTACATGCCATGCATCACATGTGCTTGTGTAGTTCATGAGTGATGATCATGTCATGCCGACGCTATATCAGCCCGACAGACTCGAATATTGTAGTGGTGAATAACACATCTGATAGGTCTACCTCACGAAGACGGGCAAATGGAAAAGAAAACTTTTTTGTTGGCAATTGTCTTAGTATATTCAAAGTATCTCTTCAACCCGTACAGTGTTTTTAAGAAAACATAAAGCCTATGTCAGTCTCAATGTTTATTAGACCACTTTGAAAAATCTGAAATGATTCGATTGAGAACTTTTCTGATTTTTGCCAACAACGTTTGCGTGTTGTATCGTGTATATATTTACATATCACGTACATGTTTACACTACATTCATATATAGCATATGGCCATCCAAATGGTATTAGAGTATCGTGTGAAAATCTTAAGTAAAATGGGAAAGTACTTTTCGAGATTTTGCCAGTTACTTAGTATATATGCACGTTTACATCATATATATTTTAAAAAAATTGTAGCCTATGTCGGAACGTTTGTTAGACTATCACGTAAAAATTTGAAGGCAATAGGTAAAAAAATTTTCGAAATTTTTGGAAACAGTATTAAACTACGACTTGTCTTCGATTACAATTGTAAACGATAGATTATACACCGTATTAAAAAATATACAAAATTTATAGCCTATGTCAGTCCGAATGTTTATTGGAGTGTCGTGTAGAAATTTAAAGTAAAACGTTCAGGAACTTTCCGAGATTTTCCCTAAAAACGTGAGAAATATACTCTATTACATAGGGACAAGTCGTAGCTTAACATTATTACTAAAAATCTCACTAATTTCTCGAAAGATTTACTCCAGATTTCTACACGTTATTCTAATAAACGTTGTGACGGACATAGGCTACATATACTAGGTGGTCCATTGATAGTGACCGGGGCAAATATCTCACGAAATAAGCAGTCAACGAAAGAACTACAAAGAACGAAACTCGTCTAGCTTGAAGGAGGAAACCAGATGGCGCTATGTTTGGCCCGCTAGATGGCGCTGCCATAGGTCAAAACTGCGTTTTTTAAAAATAGGATCCCCTATTTTTATTACATATTCGTGTAGTACGTAAATAAATACGACTGTTTTAGTTGGGCCACTTTTTTCGCTTTGTGACAGATGGCACTGTAATATTCACAAACATATAAGTACGTGGTATCACGTAACATTCCGCCAGCGCCGATGGTATTTGCGTCGTGATACATTTCCCGTGTTAAAATGGACCGTTTAGCAATTGCGTGAAAGGTCGATATCGCGTTAATGTATGGCTATTGTGAGCAAATTGCCCAACGGACGTGTGCTGTGTATGCTGATCGGTATCCTGGACGACATCATCCAAATGTCCAGACCGTTCGCCGGATAGTTACGTTATTTAGGGAAACAGGAAGTGTTCAGCCACATGTGAAACGTCAACCACGACCTGCTACAAATGATGATGCCCAAGTAGGTGTTCTAGCTGCTGTAGCGACTAACCCACTTATCATTAGCAGACAAATTGCGCGAGAATCGGGAATCTCAAAATCGTCGGTGTTGAGAATGCTACATCAACATCGATTGCAACCGTACCGTTTTTCTTTGCACCAGGAATTGCATGGCGGCGACTTTGAACGTCGTGTACAAATCTGCCACTGGGCACAAGAGAAATTACAGGACGATGACAGATTTTTTGCACGCGTTCTATTTAGCGACGAAGCGTCATTCACCAACAGCGGTAACGTTAACCGGCACTATTGGGCAACTGAAAATCTACAACGGCTGCGACAAGTGGAACATCAGCGACCTTGTAGTGTTAATGTATGGTGCGGCATTATGGGACGAAGGATAATTGGCCCCCATTTTATCGATGACAATCTAAATGGTGCAATGTATGCTGATTTCCTACGTAATGTTCTACCGATGTCACTACAAGATGTTTCACTTCATGATAGAGTGGCGATGTACTTCCAAAATGATGGATGTCCGGCACATAGTTAGCGTGCGGTTGAAGCGGTATTGAATAGCATATTTCATGACAGGTGGATTGGTCGTCGAAGCACCATACCATGGCCGGCATGTTCACCGGATCTGATGTCCCCGGCTTTCTATCTGTGGGGAAAGTTGAAAGATATTTGCTATCGTGATCCACCGATAACGCCTGACAACATGCGTCAGCGCATTGTTAATGCATGTGCGAACATTACGGAAGGCGAACTACTCGCTGTTGAGAGGAATGTCGTTACACGTATTGTCAAATGCACGGAGGTTGACGGACATCATTCTGAGCATTTATTGCATTAATGTGGTATTTACAGGTAATCACGCTGTAACAGCATGCGTTCTCAGGAGTGTTAAGTTCACAAAGGTACATGTATCACATTGGAACAACCGAAATAAAATGTTCAAACGTATCTACGTTCTGTATTTTAATTTAGAAAACCTACCTGTTAACAACTGCTCGTCTAAAATTGTGAGCCATATGTTTGTGACTATTATAGCGCCATCTATCACTAAGCGAAAAAAGTGGTTCAACTAAAATACTCATATTTCTTTACGTACTACACGAACATGTAATAAAAATTGTGGATTCCTATTTTTAAAAAAGTAGTTGATTTCCGTTTGACCTATGGTAGCGCCATCTAGCGGGCCAACCATAGCGCCATATGGTTTCCCCCTTCAAGCTAGACAAGTTTCGTTCTTTGTAGTTTTTTCGTTTGCCGCTTATTTCGTGAGTTATTTGGCTTGGTGACGACACCTTGTATATTTACTACTGTCGTTGCATTATGACTTCGTTTATGAAGAAAATTTTGCAATTCGTAACAGTGAGGAGCCGGTTAATCTAATGGGTGACAAAATCTTTCTTTCGTGGCATCATTCTATTGTCTTTAGGTATCAAAAATCTATCTGTGAATATGCCCATTAATGACACTATTATCCTCATTGAAAAAATTCTCCGCAGGTAGCACAGGCTCACTGAAACCACATCACTTCTTAAATCAAGGACTTTATAAAATTATTTTCCATTCAATAACCAGTTTTGTAAGGCAGGGGCCTAACGATGGGTAGCTCTCTGGCGAGCCTGCTTGCCAACTATTTTTTGTTAATGATTTAGACAGTGGTTTTGTAAGAACGGCACAGATAGATCGAAGCAGATCCTTTTCTACAGACGTTACGTCGATGACCGTTTTTATTTTTGACGGTAATGTTAAAGAGTTCCCGCGACTAATCGAAGGTTTTAATTAGCTGTAACCTCAGATGGCCTTCCTAGACAAGCTATAAGTTGGCACCAAGATTCTGAATTATTTGGATCTGCTATTACAACTAGAGTGAGGTAGTGTCAAATCTGACATTTTTCGTAAACCAAAACAAGTGATTCCATCATTCCTTCTGTGGTGTCACCGCCAGACACCACACTTGCTAGGTTGTAGCCTTTAAATCGGCCGCGGTCCGTTAGTATACGTCGGACCCGCGTGTCGCCACTATCAGTGATTGCAGACCGAGCGCCGCCACACGGCAGGTCTAGAGAGACTTCCGAGCACTAGCCCCAGTTGTACAGCCGACTTTGCTAGCGATGGTTCACTGATAGGACCTGATCGACTACAGACAAGTTAAAGAACTGAAATAAATCTAAACCAAACAAGATCACTGCAGAAGAAGAACGCAGGATGTACAATGACACAAGTTTTGTTTGTCCTTTGTATGTTGCAAGAAGGCTGCACTGTCCTAACACAGGGATTGCTTGTCCTGAATAACTACTGAGCTTAACATTTGCGGCATGCAACGGAGGTTTGCCCAGCTGTTTGTACGTGTCGTGATTGATCAGTGAAACTGCAGCTCCGGTATCGAGCTGGAATGGGATCACGTTGCCATTAACGTCCAAGTCTACAAAAAGTTTAGTGTCCTGCTGACGACAAGAGTAACTGTCTCGTGCAACGTGAACTGACACTGGTAGAGAATCACGTGCGACTTGACGGGATTTCCGGCGATGTCGACGCACACTATTCATGGGACAAACACAGTCACTGTTACAGAGAGTGGCACTGGGCGGAGTGGAATGAACTACATGAATTTCCATGGGTGAAGGTTCACGAGCCTAAGTATTCTGGGGTCGATTCCGATTCCGGCGCGAAGCAAAGGGCCTGGAATGGTTGTGAGTGTCCGTTCTGAGCTTTTTCTGGCAAACACTTTGAACATGTCCTTTTTTATTACAGAAAAAGCAAATAGCTTGGCGTGATGGGCAGTTCTCACGCGAATGTCTAGTAGCACACCACGGGGAATGATTTTAGCACTGCATTTGCTTGCTGGCGCAGCACACGTGGCGGAGAGCTTGGCAGCAGCTGCGCGGACGGGCGCGAGGGGCAGTTTTCCGTTCCGTGCAGCGCGCCCGGCGGGCCGGTGAACCTGACACACGGGCGGCGAAATTTCGAATGATTCCTGAGCAAAGGCAAGTGTATCCTGCCGATCCAATATGTCCATCACTTGTGGAAGGGAGGGATTGACTAGTTTCAAAATCTGTTCCCTTATACGAACATCAGAAACGTTCTGTGCAATTGCATCACGTACCATAGTATCTGAATAAGGAAGTCCACATTCACACTCAAAAGCACAATCCCTAGTAAGGCCTTGCAAAGTTGCAACCCACTCCTGATTAGTTTGACCGGCCGTACATTTTGTACGAAAGAACGTATACCGTTTGGCAACTACATTGACTGATTCTTTGAAATATGCATCTAATGCAGACAAAATTTCTTAGTAGGACAGAGTTGCTACATCACGTCGGGGAAATAATTTCACTATCTCATGGTACGTGGTCACTCCGACACACGATAATAATAAAGGCTGCCGCTCATTACCTTGAATTCTGTAGGCGGCGAGTTGGAATCCAAATTGGCGTGACCACTCCGCCCGGCTTTCCAGTGCCGCATCAAAAGGACGAACAGGTGGTGCAACTGCGTGTTGTGGCTGTGGGAGTGGTGGAGCGGCGGCTGCCGCATCGTTTTGCAGTGCGCGTTGACCCTGGACGAGCTGTCCAAGTGCATCCAATAAGGCCTGCGTCTGCTGATTCTGCAAGCGATAAAATTCGGACAGTACATCTGGAGATTGTGGGGAAGCCATTACACAAGCAAATCAATATAGGTACGAACGCAGAATTCTCGTCGCCAAACTGTTGTGGACTGGCAAGACAGCCAATCCACTAGGACAGGAGGCCGAAGGGCACGCGTTTAAGCTCACGCAGGCTGGCGTGAGGTCTGGAACAGTTAAAGGAATTGAGTCTAGCAAATAAAGTATGAAGCTGCTGGAATACTTAACTTTAATCCATTAGAGGTGAACATAGCTCTTGACGGTACATGCATCACAAGATAAATAGCAAATGATAATGGCGCCTTGCTAGGTCGTAGCAAATGACTTAGCTGAAGTTTATGCTAACTATCGTCTCGGTAAATGAGAGCGTAATTTGTCAGTGAACCATCGCTAGCAAAGTCGGCTGTACAACTGGGGCGAGTGCTAGGAAGTCTCTCTAGACCTGCCGTGTGGTGGCGCTCGGTCTGCAATCACTGATAGTGGCGACACGCGGGTCCGACGTATACTAACGGACAGTGGCCGGTATACACCGCAACGTGGTTGGCTCCGTATTATGTAAGATCTTTTAAATATTGTTCTTGGTGTGCCATAGTTCTTTTTTCCAGCAGGCAGTGCGGGTTTGGCATTTCATTTGCGGTTTCAGTCCCCTTATGCCTTTGTGGACTTATGACAATAGGACAATGTTTCTTTACAATTATTATCTTAACGACGTATGCTGGCTTTAAAGGACGGATGTTGGCTCACCATATTAGGTCTTTCTAAGTTAGTTGTAGACACGGCTGCACAGCCCTGAACTTTGCCTCATAGTATCCCTATATCCTGTGTTTAATATACTTCGCAATGTTATTTTACATCTCTAGGTTGATGTGAAGATAGCCACAAGGGTGAAATGCGTCACTGCCAATAAATAGATAAAAACAATTTGCAAACAAGACTATCTGAGGTCAGGGGAAAGAGAGATGGTTACTCACCGTAAACATGACACGAAGAGTTACAGACAGAGATTACGAAATAACACATTACGCTTTCGGCCAAAGCCTTCTTCAGAAAGGGAAACACACACATATTCAATTTATGGATGTTCATCTTACCGCATGGTCGAGGGACTTCAGTTGATGATATGTATGATAAAAGTACCTCCACAGCTGTATCTTGAGAATGTATTTATGCTATCACACGACTAGTTTCGGAGGCACATTACCTCCATCCTTCCGTCCTTCCCCTGTCAAAAGAGTATTTGACTTCCTTGCCCCATGTAGTGACTAAAATTCTCACCGCGAACTTCGACAGTGCGACGTGGTGTGTTAGAAACAACGGAGACTATACTCGGTCTCCTGGATCGCAGCAACAGACGCTACCGTATCAGGTGGTGGCGCCAGAAGCCGCTGCTGCCTGGACCGGAGCTGCTGTCGATCGGCAATGTTGGCTGGCCTGCTGACGGAGCTGGCAGCCGCGCAGGGGAATCCCCCGCGAGCGGATGTGGGGCGATGGCACGG
Source organism: Schistocerca serialis cubense (assembly GCF_023864345.2). Lineage (NCBI taxonomy): Eukaryota > Metazoa > Arthropoda > Insecta > Orthoptera > Acrididae > Schistocerca > Schistocerca serialis. Next base: position 338,978,848 of record NC_064638.1, read on the forward strand.
CTGCGGACGTGGCCGCGCGGCTAATTGCGCGCCGGCCGCCCTCCATCCCATTACGTGACCGGCCGGCCGCATTATCCGGCCTTAATAAATAATCAGAAGGCGGCAGGGCAACGCCCAGGCTCTCGTAACGCCGCACTCACTCATCTGCCGCCGCAAAAATAGCCGACCCCACGCACTGCCCTTCCCTTCCCTCTTGCGCCAGCAGCTTATTTTACACCGCTTTTGCCTTCTGTTTTCTTCTTTCGCGGTAGAATAATGTTGGTAGAGTTTAAAAAAGTAGCTTACGGGGCAGCATCTGTGTGCAAACAATGATGGCTACCAGATAACTTAGCTACCTAGAATTCCACTGCGTGATCACACGATGTAGGCTTTCAGGGCCGGTATTGTCTTCACTTAAACCTTCCGGGTTGATAGCCGTGGTCGATGTATAAAACTCCTCCCTGACGTTTCGTCTCCGTATGCGGGGACATCCTTCGAGGTGAAGCGGTGAAATGGGCAGTTCGCAGCTTTACCTCGGCGGATGTCCCCCGCATTCGGAGACGAAACGTCAGGGAAGAGGTTTATAAATCGACCAATGCCTATCAGCCCGAATGTTTTAAGTGTCCACTGCGTGAGCCAGCTTCTCTAGCAGAGAGAATAATCAAAAGCACTTTCACAGGTGCCATGGTAATTCTACTTGGTCCAGTCTCGAGTTAAAAGCCTAGCATACTTTAACCTGACTAGCGATTTTGGTCACATCACTTTTACAGACTTTCAGTATGTTACTGTGTGGGTAGTTTCAAACGGCGATTTCTGCGTTCACCGGGAAGAATATGGGACTATTGATAAATTAAACCAGTTGGCCATTAAAAATAGGAAAATGCTTGTACCTTCATGGGAGTTGTACCCTGGGACAGGAGACTTTGAAGGTCACGCTGTATCAGTCCGCAGATTCGTAGTCCCTTGTGTCGTATCTGTGAGTGAAGTTGTGAGGGACTGGTGAAGAAAATTTAGGGTTGGTCTCAGAGGCTGGTGTCTCAGATGTTCACAATTAAACTGGTACAACCTGTGCAACACTTTGACGAAATAGTGTTTGCGAGACATTCGCTAACAGATCCCAAGGACAACTTTATTTAACATCGTCATGGATAGCTTTTCTACAGTTTTGAGGGCGGTGATTACCAGAAAATCTATTCAATGTTCAAGAATCTGAAAGAAACGTTCAGCCTTGATATTTCTTCAACGCTACCACGACGAGAGGGAGAAAATTCTGATCTGACTCGTGACTAGGAAGGAAACATTCGTACAGTACGTGAACTCTGAAACTGAGGAACAGAACAAGCAGTGACAGCTCACTGATTCTCTCAAAATGCCCAAAACATTTAAGCTAACGTACGGTGAAACGATGGTTACAGCTTTACGGGAACCGAAGAGAATCGAAGAGTTTGAAACATGGAGCTACAGAAAAATATTGAAAATTAGGTGGACTGATAATGTGTAATGAGCAAAGAAAGGATCGTATGGAGTACACTGACAAGAAGAAGGGACAGAATGTTAGGACATGTGTCAAGGCATCAACTAGAGGGATCTGTAGAGGAAGACAGGGACTGGAACGTATCCAGCAAATAATTAAGGACGTAGAGATTGTGACTTCCCATATCGATAACAGCGTGACATTACAAAGTTATTGTGGCATCTTATAATAATCTGAAGGTCAGTCCACAACAAAATGCACTGGATCAGTAATGGAGCAATCGTTCACCTTTACGACAATGCGCAGCCCCATACTTCGAATCAAAGGAACGCCTCATACTTTTTGACAGGGAGTTTATCGCGCATGCCACTAAGTGATTTTCAACTCTTCCCCAAGATGGCTGGGAACTCAGCAGCACACTACAAATCACGAGCTCAGCAACAACTGGCTGAAGCACTTGGCGGCTCCACTCTCTGATGAAGGTATAAAGAAACGGGCGTCACGATACCATAAACGTTTCAATTTGGGTGGCGGCTATGAGCAGAAGGGAGTTTTTCGCGCATGCCACTAAGTGATTTTCAACTCTTCCCCAAGATGGCTGGGAACTCAGTAGCACACTACAAATCACGAGCTCAGCAACAACTGGTTGAAGCACTTGGCGCCACCACTCTCTGATGAAGGTATAAAGAAACGGGCGTCACGATACCATAAACGTTTCAATTTGGGTGGCGGCTATGAGCAGAAGGGAGTTTTTCGCGCATGCCACTAAGTGATTTTCAACTCTTCCCCAAGATGGCTGGGAACTCAGTAGCACACTACAAATCACGAGCTCAGCAACAACTGGTTGAAGCACTTGGCGCCACCACTCTCTGATGAAGGTATAAAGAAACGGGCGTCACGATACCATAAACGTTTCAATTTGGGTGGCGGCTATGAGCAGAAGGGAGTTTTTCGCGCATGCCACTAAGTGATTTTCAACTCTTCCCCAAGATGGCTGGGAACTCAGTAGCACACTACAAATCACGAGCTCAGCAACAACTGGTTGAAGCACTTGGCGCCACCACTCTCTGATGAAGGTATAAAGAAACGGGCGTCACGATACCATAAACGTTTCAATTTGGGTGGCGGCTATGAGCAGAATTAAAGTCAGCGTGTAACTACAGACTGCAAACAAAAAATTATAATTTTTAATAGCCAATCAGAGGTTAATTTATGAATCGCCTTCATATCAGTCACCCTGTGCCATGAATAGAGGGAATAGCCTTCGTCTCGCGAGAAACCGCTAGATGATGCCATGGAACTGGAGGTGCTTACAGGTGACGCCACCTAGTAGGGGGTGTGACTCTGGACGCCGGTTGCGCGTCGAGGCGGCTACCCGCAAAACCGTGCTGTTGGCACGCTGATGTAATATCTGGGGCGAGCGATGACGCAGTGGACCACTATGCCTGTTGTGAAGAATGTGCTGGATGTAAATGATACAAGTTTACAACGTACCGCAGTGGCATAGGAGAAGTCGAGGCGGAAAATTGGATATAAAACACCTGTAGTCCATCAAGGTGAGAAACAACGTCAATCTTCCTTCAAAAGCCGCTTAAGCTACATGGCACGTGCGCTGCGCGAGGTTCTTAAAATCCCCTCACCATATTATGGACTGGCTTAGTCGTGCATTCTTAAACTGTAAAATTGTTCTGTGTGTAAATTTCAACTCCCAATTACGTAAATTTCGAGAGGGTAAAATTAACAATTAAGTCGTTTTGTTTCTCTGATCTTCTTACTACGAGACGATTGTTCTTGTACTGGTTAAGTTTAGATCGAACCCAAAGGGTAATTGAAAGTGCAAAGCTCTTATGTACAACTTGCTCAAAGCGCTTTTCCTTTCACCGCACATATTCATAGGCTTACATGAATGTGTGGTGTCTGTTCTTTCGGACATGATAGGTGTCGCTCGGTGAGAATGCGGATCGGTCGTGAGCCGTGCCGCCGCGAAAACGCTGTGGCCCGGATGGCGCAGTGGTTAACGCCCCTGCTTAGCAAGCAGGAGATCCTGGGTTCGAATCTTGATCCGGTACACATTTTCGCTCGTGGCCGCTGATTACGCGTAATGTCCTGCAGCAGATGACAGCAGTGATCTTCTTCAATTTACATATAATACTCAGAGACGCTTTCGGAATTTCTACGGAAACCTGGCGGAGATATCGTGGAAAATACCTGCTTCAGTCCCTATAATTTCATGAAGTTATTTCGAGCACTTAGTTCATGAGCCCACGCGAATAGTAAACGGTTGTGAAAACACACTTGACCTCTTAACAACAAATAATCCTGAGTTAATAACCAGCACCAAAACCGATGTAGGGATTAGTGAACTCAGGGTTGTCGTTACGAGATTGAATATTGTAATCCCCAAATCCTCGAAAAATAAGCGAAAAATATACCTATTCAAAAAAGCAGATAAAAATTCACTTGACGCCTTCTTGAGAGACAATCTCCACTCATTCCTAATTAATAATATGTTTGTAGACCAGATGTGGCTTAAATTCAAAGAAATAGTATCAGCAGCAATTGAGAGGTTTATACCAAATAAACTAACAAACGACGGAGCTGATCCTCCTTGGTACACAAAACAGGTTAGAACACTGTTGCAGAAACAACGAAATAAACATGCCAAATTTAAACAGACGCAAAATCCACAAGATCGGCGATCCTTTACAGAAGCTCGAAACTTAGCGCGGAGTTCAATGCGAGACAGTTTCCACAACGAAACTTTGTCTCGAAACCTGGCAGGAAATCGAAAGAGATTCTGGTCGTATGTGAAGTATGTTAGCGGTAAGAAACAATCAGTGCCTTCTCTGCGCGACAACATTAAATGGGAACCAGTTTTGTTCTGAGGTTACACTAAAATTAGAATTATTAACCAAATAATATTTAAAAATTATATTATTTGTGGGGAGGTTACACTTGGCGACATCCGGTCACGATCGTATTATTTTGTGAATCTCTGAGAAGTAGTCATATATCTGCTCTTATTTACTTAAATGTAGTTTGCATCTGGCGTAACGCATTTACTAATTTGTCACTCTTTCTTTCACAGATCATCGGCAAGTTATTGCTCTTTGTTGTAATTGTGTTTGTTCCATTTTTGCTTCGTCTTTGTTTTATTTTGTGCTTAATTTTGATTTGTGAAAAATGCCACGAAAAACTGTTAACAGTACATCGCGATGTGCAATGAGTGAAATAGCCTACCCGAATAGCTTGACCGATAATATTTGCGACACTCAATGCAATAATGATAATCCTCCATTTACAGACAATCAGTGCGTACCGACCACTAATATTGGTTTTGATCCTAATGATGAGCAAACAAATCCAATTATGTCCATAGTAAATGTAACAATTGATGACGCGGCACGTTCCGTTACAATGAACGCTGCTCAGTTTGACACACCCTGTTTGCAAAATTTGCATAGTGAACAGATAAATTTTTCTCACGAAGATGAACAATGTAGTCAAAATATGTCAAATTTATTTGATTCTGAGGTAGTGACCCACAATGCACACCCAATTGGCAAACTTTTTCAAGAATCACAGAATGACCAAATGGTTATTCAAAACGTGACACATACAGATACATCATCACACAGCACAGAGAATACAGCAGCTAATTTTGGCATGGATCGAGTTGTAGCATTAATGCTACAAATTAATGAAAATGTCAAACAACTAATTAATGAAAGTCTTAAACAGTCGAATGATAAGCAAGACAACAATCACAAACAACTTAGTGAAAATCTCAAACAACAAATTAATGAAATTAATGAAAAACTAGACAACAATTCCAAACAGCTTAGTAAACAGATTACAGCCATTGTCATGCAATGTCATGATACTAAGGAACGATTACGTGAGGAAATTAAGGCTTGTGCTAGGAACAGTAGTGAAGAAATTAGATCTGTGGCACAAGAATTAAATAATACACATGCAGCCACAACTAACTTACTTAGAGACGAAATTAGTGCAGTCGCTAAACAATGCTCTGAAAACGCAACACAGTTACGCGACGAGTTTAAATTAATGTCAGCAGAACTTTCAAGCACGCTGAATGCGAAAGTAGACACGAAATTTGACCAACAGAACAGCCAAACTGACGAACGTTTTAATCAACACCTACAAAACAGTGAAACGCGTTACCGTAAATTTACACAGGAACAGAATAAAGTAAAGCGACAAGTCATGGAAACAATTACTGCACAGAGACAGGAAGATAAGCGTAAATTGTTTACGAAAGCAAAATCATACGTAGACAACAATATTGCTACAGTATCAAACGAAATTAATGCTATTAAACAGTTGAACACCGAATTACATGATGAAATCTTTGACCTTAATACAAAAACAGACACACACACAGTAGACTTTCAGACAATGACCGACAGACTTGAACAATTAGAACTAATACAGGATCCCGGTGCCATCAAAGCAGACGTTAAGAAATTAAACAAAACCACACGTAAAATACAAGAACAAATTAATGCTTGCGATACTAAAAACGATGATCAGGTAAGAATATTGACTGAAAAATATGATGAATTGGCCAGTCGTATTGATGTTATCGAAAGTAAAAATGACACCAAATCAGACGATACGTCACCAGTTTAGTTTAATCAAACACCCGAATTCCAAAATTTACAGCAGACGATCAGTGAGATAGGTTCGTCCAATAATACATTACGTAGAAAATTGTCATCTTTACAGCACGAAGTGACGGAGATGATAAATATTTCAGCCTTTAACACATCACAGCATACGCCACTCTGCGAACATTTGTCAGACTTACACAGCCAGTATAATTTAGGTAATTTACAGAGAGTACGTGAGTTAGATTTCGAACAGTCACAGACAAATAGATTCTCATACAATCCTGAACCTGTTCATACATACAGAGACGATAATTTTGATTATAAGCAGTTTTTATACGTGAAAAAATTTAAGGTATTTAAAAATGACAGAACACAAATACGCCCTTTGGACTGGATACGACAATTTGTTTTTGTAATTTCACCAGCTTGGCCTTTAATGCAGAAACTTGAATTGGACTGGATACAACAATTTGTTTTTAAATTTTCACCGGCATTGCCTGTAACGCAGACACTAAAATTTATTTGCAGCGCGTAATAGACCTCAGGGGATTCATTACGCTTCGATGAATATGTGCTGTAGCGTGCACAGGGCCCCAAGCCGTAGTAGTGCTGATTCATCTTTAGTTTTCTGCACTGTTGCCTTCTCTTATACTATCCTTTATATCTATCAAAACAGCTCTTCAACTATCGATCTATCTAGGATTAGAAACGTGTAAAGAAAACCCGGTATGACAAGTTTTATCGAAAGTGACAATTTTCAATAGACGCTTCAGGAACGACAACCACCAGAATTTTAATAACAGACAAAATTTTAATTATCAGTATCGTCAAAATTATCAGCAACAGGAACCGCATTTTGGTAACAATAGAGGTTTTTCTCAACAACAGCATCAAAACCAGCCGGTTAGCATACCTAACCAACAATGCAGTCTGCAAGGTCAACCAAGCTTTAATGTTTCGCCGCGTGCACGTATAGCATCGGCTCCACCAAACAGTAACGCACCGCAACAAGGAAATCAGTACGTACAGAAAACACATCATTTCAATTCCTATCGCAATGCGCCATATAGCAATGACTATCATGACAGACGTAAAAATAATGGTCACAATTTTCAGCATACGTTTAATAACAGTCGGTCTTATCAGCAGCAAAATCATCCGCGACAACATATTATCATGAATGAACCAGACAGTAGATATCATCCCGAACGTAATACGTCAGGAAGAAATAACAGAACAGTACAAATAGTGGAAATGCCACAGCATCCTCCCGCAAATGATAGCACGTCAGATAGAATTTGACTAGATACAGTACAGGTTGCATCTTCCAGCAACGCAAGCAATACTTTTGACACACAGAATCTTGTTCACGAAAATGTTATTACTTTTGACGACATCCGAGACACTCTTTTGCAGGAAAGACCAGTTATTCAAAAAACCATTTCACACCCTGTCATTGACGTAAAGATTGGATCATCCAAATTTTCAGCAGTAATCGATTCTTGATCACCTATGTCAGTTATAAATGAGGAAACTTTCAACGAATGTAACAAAAAGAATACCTATCCTATGTTACCATTAGGCAAAACTAAAGTAAAAGGAGCAGTATCTGGTAAAGGAGTAGATGTAAAATTACAGACACATTTATCATTTTGTATTGCAGGTCATACATTTCACTCAAATTTTTGGATTGTTCCCTTATTGACAACAGACGTTATTTTAGGTACGAATTTTCTGGTACAACACGACGCAATTATTGACATTCAAAACTCCTATTTAATGTTAAAGGATGAAAATGTTCAACTGGCTTTAGAATTTCAGCACTCTTTATATGCAGAAGAACAAACAATTAATCGTACAGAGGTCATTTCCGCATCACGTAATATAGACTGTCATTCCACATTGTTCACAGATACGTACGTACACAACTATAATACTCCAGACGAAGCCGACTATGACGTTATGCAAATGATTTCTGATAAAGTTAAACAGAGCAGTGCAAATAAAGACGACGAACGCACGCAACTGCGCAAAATTCTTTTACAGCAAACTCCAGTTTTTGACAACGTCCCTGGTACTATGTTCGGTTTTATGTATGAATTTCAAGTTAAACAGCACGATATATTTAAAGCCAGACATTATCCTATTCCATACACTCACACAGAACAAGTTAAGAAAGAATTGCAAGCTATGCTTGAGCGAGGTATTATTGAACCGGCAGTTAGTCCGTAGATAAACCCGCTGCATATTGTTAAGAAAAAGGATGGTTCACTTCGTCTCGTACTTGATTCGCGTCACATCAACGACATTATTATTAATGAAACAGATCGCCCTCAAACACTAGAAGAACTTCTACAGAAATTTTTTGGTACTGCTATTTATTCCACATTAGATTTGAAATCTGGATTTTGGCAAATTCAGCTCCATTCGAACTGCAGAAAGTACACGGCTTTTCTCTGTTTTGGTGACTGTTATCAATTATGTAAATTACCGTTCGGTTTAACTATTTCTTCAGCAGCATTTATTCGCGGTTTGAATAGTATACTTCCGACAGAACTTAAAGACAGAATCACAACGTATGTAGACGACATTATTATTGCAGAAGCTAACTGGTCTGAACACAATCTGATTCTTGAACAACTGTTACTAACTTTACGTGCACAAGGACTCACAGTTAATCTCAGCAAATCGCACTTTGGCAAAACTTCTATAAAATTTCTTGGACATGTAATTTCAGCAGAAGGCATTGCGCCTGGCCCGGAAAAACTTCAAGCTTTACGTGACATTACTGTTCATACGATGAAGAAACAACTACGCAACTTTTTGGGTTTAATTAACTTTTTTAGTAAATTTATTCATTACTCTGCTTCATACACCCCTAGATTATGTCAATTGACGGGTAAAAATACTATTTGGTCCTGGGATAGCCAAGCACATTCTGAATTTGTGAATCTGAAAGAAGCTTTGTTGAACGCACCACTTTTAGCACATCCAGATTTTACTAGAAATTTTTCCATTGCTACCGACAGTTCTAACACCGCTTGAGGCGTACACATTTTTCAGGAAATTGAAGAAGATGGTACTACAGTAATTAAAAACATCGCCTTTGCGAATCGCATTCTGTCACCTGCTGAACGCAATTATTCTGTTACAGAGCTTGAAACATTATGTGTTGTATGGGCATTTACGAGATTTAGGCATTTTCTTTATGGAAGACACACTACCGTTTGCACAGATCATAGAGCTATACAGTTTTTACTTTCTGCTAAATTTACACACGACAGGTTAAGCAGATGGAAACTTTATTTACAGGAATTTAATTTTACAATTGTTCACATTCCCGGTACACAAAATATTGTAGGAGACGCACTATTCCGTTCTCTCAGCAACAATCAGCAAGACATCAAGACATCGCAACCAACTTCTGCAAAGCAAATTTCAGCGTCATGTATATTCAACAAGCTGCATTTGAAAATTTCATTTCGTCGTCATTACGAGACATAGCACAAGAGCAGAGCAAAGACAACGTATGGAAAGAAATTAAACACCTTTGGCAAGATAGGAATAATGTTACCATTAGAAACCATTACACTGTACGCAATAATATTCTGTTTCGCCGCTCTCACCCTGACAGCAACAACTGGTTACTGTGCATTCCTGACGAGCTTGTTAACAAATTAATTTGGTATACTCATTTAAGTTACGCACATTATGGAGCCATAAAATGTTTTCTAATACTGAGACAGAACTGTTATTTTACCAACATGGAGAAACGTATTCGACGAGTTTTAGCGTCGTGTAAAATCTGCCAGAAAGCTAAGTCAGACACGACTTCACATATTCCTCCGTTACATCCCATTGTACCTGTTAAGTTGAGACATATGGCCGCTGTAGACATTTTTGGTCCGATTCCTAGAACTAATAGAGGTTTTTGCTACATCTTTGTCGCTGTTGAACTCACTTCAAAATTTGTTGCCTTCACTCCGCTACGCAAAGCTTCTGCTGAATCTGTTTCGAAAGCAGTTGTAAAACATTTTTTATTTCATGTAGGGCATGTATTTAAAGTAATTTCCGACAATGGACCACAATTTCGATCTGCTATATGGACAAAATGGACACGTATGTTACGAACAAGAAACATTTCTCCGATCTATATACCCAAGTATCATGCTTCTTCGAACCCTTGTGAACGATTAATGAAGGAAATTGGTAAACTGTGTAGAATGTACTGCCATAAAAGACATATTGATTGGGACACACAAATACTCTCATTCCAGGATGTAATTATTTCCATACCAAATGAATCTACTGTGCTATCTCCGACTGTTATACTGAAAAACGTTGAACCACCTAACAAAATTAAAGAATTAGTATCCTTTCCTACATCTCGTCGACTACGACAACATGAAATAATTGACATTGCGCTGAACAACATCAAACGTGCCGCAGAGCGCCGGAGAAGACAGCAAAAGCAGGTTTGTACACGCCGTGACTTTCACATTGGACAGAAGATATTAGTACGTATACACTATTTATCTAACAGAGGAAAGAACAGATGTAGTAAATGTGAGCTTCTATATGCAGGTCCATACAGAATTCGCAACATTCGTCACCCCAATGTAGTACACGTCGAAACTCTGAGAACCAGAAAAAGTAAAGACAATCACCATGTCTCCAATATTAAACCCTTTATTGAATGAACATACTTTATGATTTATCACACTGTAATGCGTTTTCCTGATTTTTATATGACCAATGATGCAATTATTTATATGAACACTTACTGATGATTATCATATTTTTTCTTGGCTAGTGCCCGGCAAGGTAAGGTTAGCAGGTCGCCTTTCTTGTCGTTACACGTAACACCGTGCACATTTTTCCAGACAAACTTACATATTTTATTAACAATTATGCAATTCTATCTAGTGACATATTTTATCAAATTCTTTCTCCATTAAAGTCTTCAACTCTCGCCTTTATCAACTACACAACATACAAGCTGAACACAAAGAAAGACACTTCTTGTCGTTATATATAAGACCGTGCACATTTTCCATTTTTCATGTATGTATGATTGTTTTCCTGTTTGTTTGTATGCACTATGAAATCTTTAAGATATAACAAACACCAGCTGACTTTGACATTTTGCCTTATGATATCTCAACATCGAGACTATTTTACATTTTTTTTTTTTTTTTTGCTACTACATTATGATGCTCTATATACATTTTTGCACCTGCACACTGTCTATGTTTTTGACATATTACGTTTTCCGTCATGCTATGCTGTATGCTTAATTATATCACTAGAAACCAGTTTTTATTTAATGGGTGTATGATTTAAATGCAAGACATTAATCATTGTTCATCATTTTCAGAAAGCAATAACGTGTAAATGAAACAAACCGCAGTGGATTACTATGAAATGAGAATTTCACCTTCGGAATGAACGAAATAAGATGAAATACCTCGTCACGAAGAGTAAATGGATCAGAATTAACAAACATTAACAGGAATATACTATACACATCGTATTTTCCTTTCAGAATACGAGGCGATTGATGCAGGCTGTCAAACAGAACTACACATCTTAGTTTTAGTGATGAAATATGCTAGAAATAAGGAACTTTATACTATGAATAGTAGTATGAAGTAAATGGTAATATGAATAATGAATAAGAAGTGAAGTTATGGTGATATAAATAATGAAGTTTTTGTTCACAGGTGACGCTTGTGATAAATTTTATATGGCCACTAAACGCACCACTTTTTAGTTTTTCTTTGCAGATGAGGATAATGATGAAGTTTATATATTTACTGTTATTTAAGAAATGCTATGTAGTTATTTAAGTATTTGTTGCAGTTCGTTTTGACAGTATGTCTTAGGTCACATGGTATAATTACTGAGGGTTTTGGAAAGGACAGCTAGAGTACATACACTCCTGGAAATGGAAAAAAGAACACATTGACACCGGTGTGTCAGACCCACCATACTTGCTCCGGACACTGCGAGAGGGCTGTACAAGCAATGATCACACGCACGGCACAGCGGACACACCAGGAACCGCGGTGTTGGCCGTCGAATGGCGCTAGCTGCGCAGCATTTGTGCACCGCCGCCGTCAGTGTCAGCCAGTTTGCCGTGGCATACGGAGCTCCATCGCAGTCTTTAACACTGGTAGCATGCCGCGACAGCGTGGACGTGAACCGTATGTGCAGTTGACGGACTTTGAGCGAGGGCGTATAGTGGGCATGCGGGAGGCCGGGTGGACGTACCGCCGAATTGCTCAACACGTGGGGCGTGAGGTCTCCACAGTACATCGATGTTGTCGCCAGTGGTCGGCGGAAGGTGCACGTGCCCGTCGACCTGGGACCGGACCGCAGCGACGCACGGATGCACGCCAAGACCGTAGGATCCTACGCAGTGCCGTAGGGGACCGCACCGCCACTTCCCAGCAAATTAGGGACACTGTTGCTCCTGGGGTATCGGCGAGGACCATTCGCAGCCGTCTCCATGAAGCTGGGCTACGGTCCTGCACACCGTTAGGCCGTCTTCCGCTCACGCCCCAACATCGTGCAGCCCGCCTCCAGTGGTGTCGCGACAGGCGTGAATGGAGGGACGATTGGAGACGTGTCGTCTTCAGCGATGAGAGTCGCTTCTGCCTTGGTGCCAATGATGGTCGTATGCGTGTTTGGCGCCGTGCAGGTGAGCGCCACAATCAGGACTGCATACGACCGAGGCACACAGGGCCAACACCTGGCATCATGGTGTGGGGAGCGATCTCCTACACTGGCCGTTCACCACTGGTGATCGTCGAGGGGACACTGAATAGTGCACGGTACATCCAAATCGTCATCGAACCCATCGTTCTACCATTCCTAGACCGGCAAGGGAACTTGCTGTTCCAACAGGACAACGCACGTCCGCATGTATCCCGTGCCACCCAACGTGCTCTAGAAGGTGTAAGTCAACTACCCTGGCCAGTATGATCTCCGGATCTGTCCCCCATTGAGCATGTTTGGGACTGGATGAAGCGTCGTCTCACGCGGTCTGCACGTCCAGCACGAACGCTGGTCCAACTGAGGCGCCAGGTGGAAATGGCATGGCAAGCCGTTCCACAGGACTACATCCAGCATCTCTACGATCGTCTCCATGGGAGAATAGCAGCCTGCATTGCTGCGAAAGGTGGATATACACTGTACTAGTGCCGACATTGTGCATGCTCTGTTGCCTGTGTCTATGTGCCTGTGGTTCTGTCAGTATGATCATGTGATGTATCTGACCCCAGGAATGTGTCAATAAAGTTTCCCCTTCCTGGGACAATGAATTCACGGTGTTCTTATTTCAATTTCCAGGAGTGTATATAATGTGTACACATTTCATTAACTGTTAATTCGAAGTTCACTACTTTTCAGCATAATATGCGTTTCTTCTTTCTGCTTAATAATCCATTTTGTATTTTTTCTAGGAGAAGCTATTCATGAAATTAATGTGCTATAAGCAGTTAGTCATTAAACCTGTTCTAGTACTTGCATTTTTTTTACCCATTTGTGTGTGTCATTCATGAATGTGATCACATATACTCTACTTGCTTCATAACCTTGCTACAGCTGACTCATGACGAATGACATTACCTATCCTCATCTGCAGCAATAAGTCAAAAGCAAATATTTTCATGCGCCAGCAATTAATTATCGATCCCAACGCAATGCATTGCTAGCACAAAAAAAAGGCCTTGAATAATAGTTAGTGCGTTACATTTTAAATATGTCTTATGTCACTGGAATGATCAGTTCTGAGTAATACTGAATGATATTTTCTAATCACAGACCTTGAGTAATAGTTACAGTGTGTTACATTTTCAATATTTCCTATGTCACTTGAATGATGAGTTCTAAGTAATACTGAATGATGTTTGGTAATAATGCATAAATACTATGCCAATAATTTCTGTAAATAATATTTTTGTTATACTCTATAAATGCTATGCCAATAATTAACCCTCATTTTGAATGATAACTTCTGATTAATGCTGAAAATGGTTTTATAAAAATATAAGAATACTTTGTAACTGGCCAATGAGTGCCAATAATTATTTTAAATATGTCGTATGTCACTTGAATGATGAAAAATGTTTTGTACTATTCAATACTTGCTATATGTTTAGTAACTGGCCAATGAATGCCACTGTTTCTTATTTTAATTTTGTATTATGTCACCTACATGCTATTATATATGAATACCAGTAACTTGATGCTATACTCATTAGCTCCTGTTTTGAAGGATGACTTCTGATGTTTTGTAACTGGCCAAAGAGTGCCAATGATTACTATAACTAGATGAATTATGTAAATGGTATGCTATTAATTAACTCTTGCTTTGAATGATCACTTTTAAATAATGTATACAAATGGTTTGTAACTGGCCAATGAGTGCCAATATTTACTGTCATCAGATGACTTATGAATAATATTCTGTAATACTCCATACATAGTACAGAAATATTTAGCAAATAGGCAATGAGTGTCACCAATTACTCAAATCGGTTGATAGACTAGTGTAATTCTCAATGACGACTAGCATAAGACTTAATGTCCTTCACCTTCTGACCTAATTACCGGAAATTAGTGCAATATACGTTTGTCCTGTCTATCCTTATGATCATGGAGCACTATATTTGGTTTCTGCACTAATTCTGCGTTGGTGAAAGAGTGTGGTGTTGACACATCATGGTGTCAACCACCTTCAACAATGGAGATGTTACTATGGTTCTACTGTTTGGTGTACCTAATGTACTACCAAATGTACTCCATCAAGTCCACTGCATCTAATATTTGGACTTGGTGGAGTATCTTAAGATCGTCTTTTATGTTTCTGAATGGGTGTCCAGTGATTTTTATGTGTGTTGCTATTGCTAATTTTTTACATAGGTTACGTGTGTAACAGTTGATGATAACATTGAATATTCATACGACATTTCAGTGTCTTGGCTACACTGATTAATACTTCAGGGAAGAGAACTTCAGATTGTCTCACTTGGAGTTGTGCTTCTGTTGAAAGATATGGACTTTCAGTGCAGCTACGTGCAACCTACTGTGCTACAACCATGATGCAATCCTTCCCTTTCCTATCCTAGTTCTTGTAAAATGGTAAAAAAAAATACTACAGTGCGTATGCACTTTATGTCATTTGTTAATATGTTTTGTACTCATTGCGTATACATTTTGTCATTGCTAGATATGTTCTGTACTACAGTGCGTATACACTTTATGTCATTTGTTAATTTGTACTCATTGCATATACATTTTGTGATTCCTTGATATGTTCTGTACTCAGTGCATGTGCACTCTATTTCATTTCATGTTCTGCACTTATTTATATATATATATATATATATATATATATATATATATATATATACTCTGTGACTGTAAACTTAGTTAATTAAGAAAAATTTGTTGCTCATGGCAAGTCCAATTGACTCACCATCGCTGCCAAATTTTTGGCCCCCCCCCCCCCACAGTGAAGGGTTATGTAAGAGGTCCGAGCAGATGTAATTTTATGTAAGAGGTCCGAGCAGATGTAATTTCGATGTATTGCTCATGCGCTGCCTGCGATATGCAAGATATAAGAGAATCGCTGACCAGAGAGCAGTGTTGACTGTACGAACTGTGTAGCAGTAGCAGTAAGTTGTTGCCAGTGTGTGTGTCTGCTCTGGTCTGGTCTGGTGTATCATATTGGCTGGGCCGGTCGCGGTGCAGCGATGCCAGAGCCTGAGTATTATGGTATAAGGTAAAAAAATGCAGCCTCGCGCATATCTAGTAATATTATGTAAACTCCCATGTATATCTTTTAAAAATTTCCTAATAATAACAAGCATTCATTTCAATTTAAAGAATTTAATTTTTTTTCAATGTATGATCATTCCGATTGTTGCAAAAGAAAAATCATCTGCTTCCTTTCATAAATAACAAATGTATAGGCCAGCATTGCATAGAGCTGTGCCGGAAAAGAGCTATCGTAAGAGCAGATAGTTGCCGACTTTATCGAGGTGAGAATTTTTGCTTTTTATTCAGAATGATCTTACAGGGCTATGACGCAGCACTGCTGTCGCCCAAATTTTACCAGGTTACTGAATTTATTTTTTATTACGAGGTTTAGGAATTTTTCTGTTTCGAGCTTATATTAAATGAGAAAAGAATTTTGTGGGTACATTAAATGGGAACCAGTTTTGTTCTGGGGTTACACTAAAATTAGAATCATTAACCAAATAATATTTAAAAATTATATTATTTGTGGGGAGGTTACACGCTGTCGTTTATCGACTAATAAAGTCATCAGAAGATCAAAACAAACTGCAAAACGATTTAGAGAAAATATCTGAATGATGCGAAAAGTGACAGTTGACCCTAAATAACGAAAAGTGTGACGTCATCCACAAGAGTACTAAAAGGAACTCGTTAAACAAGATTTTAAACATGGCTGCAACAGCAACTGTTGAAATTCTTCACGATAAAGGATGACAGCCAAAAACAGTTGCAGGATAAAAATTTATTAAAATTCTTGACCAAGGTGTCGGTACGTATAAATATACCTTCATCACAAGTAAAAAATCTAAAATTACATCATGCAATGGAAATTAATAAAACAATTGTGCCAAAGGCGTCGTCAATAATTAAGACATCTTCTCCATAGTCCTTCTTCTATAGTCACGTTGTACAAATGGAGAAGATGTCTTAATTATTGACGACGCCTTTGGCACAATTGTTTTATTAATCTCCATTGCATAATGTAATTTTAGATTTTTTACTTCTGATGAAGGTATATTTATATGTACCGAAACCTTGGTCAAGAATTTTAATAAATTTTTATCCTGCAACTGTTTTTGGCTGTCATCCTTTATCGTGAACTCGTTAAACTTCGGTTACACGATAAATCAGTCTAATCTAAATGCCGTAAATTCAACTAAATACCTAGGTAATACAATTACGAACAACTTAAATTGGAAAATGGTTCAAATGGCTCTGAGCACTATGAGACTTAACTTCTAAGGTCATCAGTCCCCTAGAACTTAGAACTACTTAAACCTAACTAACCTAAGGACAGCACACACATCCATGCCCAAGGCAGGATTTGAACCTGCGACCGTAGCGGTCGCGCGGTTCCAGACTGTAGTGCCTAGAACCGCTCGGCCACCGCGGCCGGCTTAAATTGGAAAGAACACATATAAAATGTTGTGGGGAAGGCTAACCGAAGGCTGCGTTTTATTGGCAGGTTAGTTAGAAAATGTGACAGACCTACTAAGGAGACTGCCTATACTACGCTTTTCCGTCCTGTTTTAGAATACTGCTGCGCTGTGTGGGATCCTTACCAGATAGGACTGACGGAGTACATCGAAAAAGTTCAAAGAAAGGCAGCACGTTTTGTATTATCACGAAATATGGGAGAGAGTGTCACAGAAATGATTCGGGATTTTAGCTGGAAATTATTAAAAGATAGGCGTTTTCCGTTGCGACGGAATCTTCTCACGAAATTCCAATCACCAATTTCTCCTCCGAATGCGAAAATATTTTGTTGACACCGACCTACATAGGGCGGAACGATCACAACGATAAAATAAGGGAAATCAGAGCTCGTATGGAAAGATAAAGGTGTTCATTCTTTCCGCGTGCTATACGAGATTGGAATAATAGAGAATTGTGAAGGTGGTTCGACGAACCCTCTGCAGAGTATCCATGTAGATGTAGATGTAGAAGTTCCGTTTGGTGGCGGCACTGTACGTAGCTGCAACTGCAGCTGAGGTGGATTCCAAGCAGAAAGCTGTCATCTAGTTCTTTTGGACAGAAAACCGGAGGAACACAGGTATTCATAGGCGCTTGCAGAATATCTATCGAGAGCTGGCACGGAACAAAAGCACTGTGACGTTCGACGAGACGTCTGTCAATCACTGCAACAAAGTCGCGCCAACGTGTCCGATCTCCCGCGTGCCAGAGAGCCGCACACAACTGTGACTCCTGCATTGCTAGAACGTGCAGATGCTCTCATTCAAGGAGATCGATAGATCACAATCAAACACGTCGCTGCTCAGCTCGAGGTCTCTGTTGGTAGTGCTGACACACTCGTTCACCAGCTGGGGTACTCAGAGCTGTGTACCTGCTAGGTTCGTCGCTGCCTAACAACAGGCCATAAAGAGCAACGAAGGACCATCTAGGCCGAATTGTTTGTACGTTACGAGGCTGATCGAACCTCGTCACATGCGACGAAACATGGATTAATCACTTCAAATCGGAAACAAAACGGCAATCCAATTTCAAAACCTGGGAGTCTATCCTTCCTCATAGTACAACGATTAACTCTGAAATATATTGTGCTGCTCTCAGGAAAATGAAGAAAAGACTTCAGCATGTACGTCACAAAAAAAGAAAAATGCAAACGATCTCCTTCCCATGCAACTCAAAGCCTCACAAAGTCTGCGCGCCCGAGAGGACCTAACTTGGACTCCTGTTCCTCATCCACCCTACAGTCCGGATCTTGTACTCTTGAGACTTCGATCTCTTTGGCCCAAGGAAGGATGCAGTCTGCGGGAAGCAGAACATGAATGACGGAGAGATTATTAATGCAGTGAGACTTTGGCTCGGACGTCGTGCAGTAGAGTGGTATATGCGGGCATACAAGTCTTCTTAGAAAGGTGGTGTGAAGCCGTCACACTGGAAGCAGATTATGTTGAAAAATAGGATATTCCAGCCAAAAGAGTGGGAACTAACATGGTGCATTGGAATCCTGAGTCAAATCAACCTGCTGCCAGAAAAAAATGTGTTGCATTACTTACTGAACGCCCCTAGTAGTTTCACAATACTATGCATCCTACCTCGTCTCGACTTTCTCGCTAAGTCATCCGATCTTTTTCCCGTAGCAAATGTCTGGGACTAATTTGAACAGAGCGTCAGACGTAACAGTTAACATTCCTGCATTTTGTAGCTCTGCAGGACCGAATCATCACTGTATAGGTTCAGATGCATATGGCACACCTGAACAAACTTGAGGTCTGTCTTATTCACCGAAATGAGGTCATTATCTCGGTTAGAGGCGGTGTAGAGGGTATTAGAGTGATATCTCCTAGGGTGACTAATTTTTTACTAGTGGTCTTCTATAAAGTAGGTAGAGGTATGGCTGGTGCATAGCTTTGTTGCTTAAAGTAGAGTGAAGCGTCAAAAATTCTTTATTGGTTCACTCGTCAATGATGACTTCTGATATATACCTGTTTTATGGATTTCAGATATCTGATTGAGGGGCTAATTTGGAGTAGCGAATTTCATAAGGTTGAGAGATCTCTACAAAGGATGTGGCTCAGTCAGAGCAGTAGCCATTCCTAGAGGACAGGCGCTGTTGCTGTACAGTCAAGGCATCCGTTGCTACAATTGCCAAACAAGATATTGGGAGACTGGTTGCCGCGAATATTGTAACCTGCATGGAAAATTGAAGCACAAGAGCCATCTGTCCTTGGCGACCAAGTTACCAATTGTTGTCGCTCAGAATTAAGGAAACGTGTGAGAGCTCAGAGAACCAAACAAAGCCTGAAAAAAAAACTATAGTCTCATAAATTCTATATAGAACAAAACCCTCAGTTTTTTTGCCATACGTTTCACCTATTACTCGTCCCCGTATAGCTACGGTCTGCCCAAAGCGTATTACAGTTCGTTAAAAATTATCAGTGTGCCAAAAATGATCAGTTACCGCTGATATACACGTGTAGACCACGTCTCCGTGACAACTTTCGACTGTCTAGAAACTCGTTGTTTTTTTTTCAACTGTATAATTTTTTATTTGCTGACTCAAAGACATTTACAGTTCCAGGCGTATCAGATAGTCGTCTTTTGCTAGCTAAAAACTTTACATATCTTCATATATGACATTTAAAACAAGTTGTTTCAAAAAGAAGCATCCGTTTTCAGAAGATTATACCTTGTACATGAATGACGACAGAAACGTCGAATAAA
Organism: Schistocerca serialis cubense; assembly: GCF_023864345.2. NCBI lineage: Eukaryota > Metazoa > Arthropoda > Insecta > Orthoptera > Acrididae > Schistocerca > Schistocerca serialis. Next base: position 338,998,930 of record NC_064638.1, read on the forward strand.
TTTATGTTATACGTGTACTTAGTGCAGTTATTTCGCCCGCTCTTTCGTTACGCAGCGTGCGCTGAATTGATGCGTCAACAACAAAGCAATAGTAGGAGTAAAATGTCGTTCCTTCGTCTCCTTTTCTACAGGTGCAATTCAAGTGCATTTGTGCAGCGTCATTTTCGTCTAGAGCACGACACTGCACCTTCTGCAGCTTAAAGCATTCAACGGTGTCACCAGCAATTTCAAGACATTATTTTTTATGTAAGAGGATAAACATTGATCGTCCCCGATATACTAAAATACGTAAAATCTCATTTCCACTTTTCATAGCCACAAACAGAGATTCGGAAGGCTAGTTTACAAGGTGACTTTGCTCCATGCAACTGATTTCGCTCATGCTTAAGATTTAGTGACAGCTGCTCACTCAGTAAACTGCCCAGTCTCGATACTTGTTTTAAATGATGAAAAACTGCACCAGTTACTTATTTTTTCTGGCTTAGTACAACACGCTGCGAGAATGTATTCTGCTTTTCAAGTGATTTTCTTATATGAATATTTTTGGTGATGTTTGCAAGTGTGATTTCATGTCTCTCTTGCATTGCAGGTGTCATAGTACGACACCATGGATTCACTAACAGTTTGTAAACAGTCGGAGGTGTTTAAGTGTTTTTAGACTATAATATGTATAAAACTGCCAATCACAAAATTCAGTTTTAGCACTATTGGCTACTGAGTGATCGATTACTTTGTTTTTTAGTAAATGACAAACTGTAAAATTTTATGAAAATTACTACTTATTTATGAAAATTTCTGTAGCAGAAACATTTGAAAAAGCTAACTTATTCACTATTTTCATTAATAATGTTTTCTCCTTTCTTTTTGTGGTGTACAAAAATTTCAAGCTCCTCCATCAAGTCCACTGCATCTAATATTTGGACTTGGTGGAGTATCTTAAGATCGTCTTTTTTGTTTCTGAATGGGTGTCCAGTGATTTTTATGTGTGTTGCTATTGCCAATTTTTTACATAGGTTACGTGTGTAACAGTTGACGTCTTCAGTGAATCTTATTTGAAAACCTGCCAGTTAGTCCTGTGTAGACAGGAATGTTCAAATTAGATACACTGATAGAATAAAAACGCTGGAAACTCGCTACAACCAGTTCATTTCCTGAAGATTGAGAATTAAATTTTTATGTTGGTGAAAATATCTTTTACCATGGCAAATATACATAATCTGATAAAAATTATTCGGACGCGTATTAATACACGCTCTGAAAAGTTATAAATGACTATCATTGCCTATTCTGGTTGTCTCCTAAAGGTTAATTGAAAGTAATTAATAATTAACTTAAAATTGAAGTAGTTCTGGCAGTCTCAAATGAAAGAAAACAATAAATTATGTTCACAAATTTCATATCCGTTTCTATTGTAATAACACTATTGTATACTGGTTTGGTTCGTGCTTTGGCGATGTCAATTTGTTGACAGCAACAGTTCCTTATTTGACCGGTAGATTTTCATAGTAATTACGATCTATTCGAAGTACGTAGGTTGCCTTATCCAGGAAACCACTGCACGTAAATGAACGTTAACATGAGATTATGTAAATTACCGTCTTAACTAAAAGGTACCGCCAGACATTTACTTAGCAATAAAGAGTTTAAATACTCTGTAACTAATCTACTAACGGTATAATATAATGGGTTGCTTTATCCTTTATTACTTCTTAACGCGTTGCTCTGACAGAAACGTGTGTCAACCTTCTGTTGTCACACATACAGCCGAAGGATTATGTTTTTTTTTTTTTTTTGCTGTCCGCATTATTGATCAGATATTGGACAGACAGTGCGCAATTTTGCTGGCGATCATAGTAATTCATTTCTGTATTATTTCAGTTAGATTTGTTGTGGACACTTTGAGTCATATGATACACCTTTTCGTTTCCTATTTAGTAACCAAATCAAATCCAGGCAAGTAGAAAGTTCCGCAGTAGTATACGTTGCTCATTAGAATAACCTGTTGTACACTGATCTTCACTAACTGGTCAAATTTCCTTCGGAGGCGGTAGCCTTGTCCTACATCAAATTCATTAGGCATACGTCATCACGGTCAAATTATCACAATATTATTGCAGTGACTAATCACTAAGGGGGAAGGTTACAGATTAACGACGCTGATAATGTCGTAAAACGTCATAGCGTCGATATGTCGCGGAAAGGATAACGTACACAATGGAGGAAGCTTCTTCGAAAAGTAAAGTGTGTGTATACAGGTATAATAGACACAATTGCTATTTTTCTTTTCATTATTTCAATAATTTAGACTCCGGAGATGGGAAGCATGCTTTTGTGAGCAAGAGCACTCCTGTGCATATGCCTTGCATTCGTGGGTCTCAGCTAATTACAGAGCAAAGCAGAACTCTTCGATCGCTGGCAACTCTTTTACCTACAACAACAAACAAATACGCGGTCGCGCTACATTCAGTTTCAAAACCGAGTCTCGCGGCTAATTGGCATCTGTGCTTTTTCAAGCTTTCCTTTTATCGCACCTGAATAGAGCGCGGCCCCTACCAGTGAATGGCCGCTAGTCCAATTATGCGAGGTTTTGTTTCCGAGTTGCGTTTGTATGGCGCGCTGCCGAGCAGCGTTTTCACTCGTTTGCTGTGTTTCGCGCTCCCAGCGCCACAAAACGCGGCGAAATGTTGCACCGCGACCTGGTCGCTACTAAGTCACTTTTCCACGCCGCATTTTTTCCTGAATTCTTTGTAATCTGTGTGCCATCTTACGATTTAGTCATGCAGAAGGAATATCTAGGCAGAGAGCTTAGCGTGCTGCGCATGTCAGCAACATTAAACGGAAACAGTCACGAGATGTTTTACTTTTCTTTAAATTTTGAGTTAAGGCTGAAACTTAAATATTACCCTTTTTTCCGTTTCAGAAATTTATTTATGCACGTGTATATGCTGAGTAGTTGTTGCTGCAAATCGAAATCGGTCAAAGGTGGAAGAGCTATTTTTATAAATAAGTTACTATGCCAGAAAGAGGTAGTTAACGCCTTGCTGATCAATATCGAGGGGCAGTGCAATAAAGACAGAATATTATAGGTTTATTTTATGTGAGTGATTTGTCACATATAAACAGGACAAGGGGAGATAAATTCTTTATGTTGTGTAGGCAGAAGAGCCAACACCGTGTTACGAGTGGTGGCCGAAACGCACGCATTTTAGCTCACGCAGGCTGGTGTGAGGAGGGAAGAACTATACTGACGTGAGGAATGAGAATTCAGAAAGCGGACATGACAAGGAATGAAAATTCAGAAAGCGGACATAATTAGTTTCATACTTAACTTTAATCCATTAATGATGAACGTCGCTCTTGACGGTACATGATTCACAATATTACCTGTTCAGAAGACATTGTAACTGAATATGGCGCCTTGCTAGGTCATAGCAAATGACGTAGCTGAAGGCTATGTTAAACTGTCGTCTCGGCAAATGAGAGCGTATGTAGACAGTGAACCATCGCTAGCAAAGTCGGCTGTCAAACTGGGGCGATCGCTAGTGAGTCTCTCTAGACTAGACCTGCCGTGTGGCAGCGCTCGGTCTGCAATCACTGATAGTGGCGACACGCGGGTCCGACGTATACTAACGGATCGCGGCCGATTTAAAGGCTACCACCTAGCAAGTGTGGTGTCTGGCGGTGACACCACACTTTAGCTCCGCCAATTAATTCATTGGATATATATATACATGCAGAGCTGGTTTTACCGTTGAATAAAGAATATATACTGTGTGATTCCTTGATGATGTTACAAGCTTCCACGGATGATGGAGAAGGATAAATGTGTCAGTCTCAGGTAAGGGATCTTAGTCTGGAAACGACCGAATCCAAAGGTACAAGCAAAAATTTACCCAAGGTCTGCTTAGCCTTGGGCTGCTCTCAAAGTAAGAACCCCAACTCCCAAACCTTGATCATAACGTATATAATGCCCGTTGAATTCACCCAAGTAGCCTCAGATAATTTTCCCTGTTGATGGACTGAAAATCTTAAGCCTATGGTACAGTAACAGTGAATTTCATTTATCTGCACATGTTTCATAAGCTGCTACATTTGGAACGGTTGTTCAAAGTGATGGCCCCCAGCGTCCATGGAGGCATGACATGGCGGCACATTCTAATATCCCTGGTGTCGCTTGAACAGTGTCGCAAGCAGCGAGACTGCGTATAGGAGATCCTTTCCAGTCTCGACAGGCGTGTCGTACACGAGAGTTCTTACATGGGCCTACCAGAAACAATGAAGTCGGTTGAGCTCAGATCGACGTGCTGGTACAGGACTTCCTCTGCCTTTCCACTTTTCAGGGAATGTCTCATCCATGTGTTTACGAGCCCACAGTCCAAAGTGAGATGAGGATCTACCAAGCTGTAACCACATGCGTTGACGCACAGCAAGTGAGATATGCTCCAGGAAAGTGGTTGATATGTCTCCGATAAACACTGTGTAAATGTATTACGCTGTCAGAGATATCGGAATGATTCTCGCTTATAATTTTCGATTCAATCGTTTCCGGAACAAAGTCCCTGATTCATTTAACCTTCTCCACCCTGTATGTATGTTACGCCGTTGATGTTCAAGAAAGAGGAGTCGAACGAGCACGCTCATGCTTATCGAGGAGCATTGTGTCTGATGTGGTGAACGCTGCCCACAGAGCGTGTTTTCTGGTGCTGAAGCTCTCACGCCAAATCACTCGCAGGCTTCTACTTTTTCATGTTAGGCAGGAAGTGCAGGAAATTCAAGTAGGTCGATCGACCCGACTACTTCAATTCTCGTCAGAAGGTTTTAATACATTTGGATACAAAAATATTAATAAACTATCGCAACTGTATGCGTTGCAGATGGATTATAAATGCGGAGAAAAAGAATTTTTTTTTTTAAATTTGCCACTACCATCTGAATGCATGGAAATAACATATCGAAGTTCATAACTGTGAATTATGTATTAAAATTGCTTTTTGTTTAGAACGACGTAGTAGACTTTTTTAAAAAATGAAAGCCTTAGAAGCGTATGGAAAGGTTTGAAGATCGCAACTGAGTTTAAAACATGTGGAATATTCTTAGTGTTCAATTGCATTCACTTATAAGTAATTGTCATTTGCACATGGGAAAAAGGGTTTTGCGTTTTAAAACTACACACTTAATATTTGGTTGGTTCAAATGGCTCTGAGCACTATGGGACTTAACTTCTAAGGTCATCAGTCCCCTAGAACTTAGAACTACTTAAACCTAACCAACCTAATGACATTACACACATCCATGCCCGGGGCAGGATTCGAAATTGCGACCGTAGTGGTCGCGCGGTTCCATACTGTAGCGCCTAGAACCGCTCGGCCACTCCGACCAGCCTTAATATTTGGTTTGGCGTAAAAGTAGTAGAGCTGTCCTCATTCAGAAGATTGGTTTGAACTCTGAAGTGACTTTGCTCTTTTCGCATTAACAGATCGTCACCAGAGGTGAAAGAGATGGTAAGTAACAGAAAAATATAGCGGAACTTAATCCCATATATTTTAATTAGGATATAGGCAACTAAGAAATAAGCCTTCGAGTCCGTTTGTTATGTCCACATACATATGTATATACCCATGTAAATGTCCATAGGTATATATCCTTGTAAATTACATTAGAAACACAGCATCATTCTCGGAGAAAAACTGCAGCACTGCACGAAATGGAAAAATCATTCGCTCATTCAAAAGAGACCGTTTTCAGTCCTTACTACTGTGGGACCTTCTAATTACCACTGAATGAAATACAATGTGTTCGCCACACCCAATTCGCCTCTATTCTTTGAAGGCGTGTTCGGTGGTCTGGGATACGTACGTATTATATAGATTACATTCAGGATGCAATTTACATGATGCTTAAAAAATAGTTTACAAACTGACATGTCACACTGTGCGCACATCAAGGGTCAGCAATAACAGAGGAACCGGGGATTGGAAAGGCCATCTGGGGCTACTGAAGGGCGTTGCAGTTATTTAGTCACATGCTACAAGTAGACGTCCACTATAAGAGTTTACTCCAGAAACATAGAGGCAAGCCTGACATGAAGCTGCATTGAACGGAGTACCCTCTCAAAGATACCTGGTGAATCACGAAGACATTCTGATGCAGCACCTGTGCTGCCCACTACGTCCTCCAGCGATGAAACAGATGTTTCATGGACAAGACCCTTCAGATACGTCCAGAGGAAAAAAATTCATTGGAGATAGATTGGGTGACCGTGGTGGTCTTGATACTGACCTGCCGCCTCCAGTTCAGCGAATGGGAAAAGTTGCCTGCAGATGTGTCCTCACTTGTCTGCTGAAATACGCGAGGGCTCCGTCCTACTGAAATCGAATGCCGCGACAAACAGGCATGAGAACATCATTCAGCATGTCCGCAGAACTTCTCGCAGAAATACGAGATACGTGCGACCATCTAGTTGATATGTGAGAATGTGAGGCCAAATTAAAAAGTCTCCGACATTCCCTCAACTCAGGAGTAAATTTGCGTTGTGAGGCATGCCTACGTGTATCATGTGGTTTCACATCTGCCAACGTATGCAGGTTGTGAAAGTTCATCACACACTCGAGTGAGAACGCAGCCTCTTCGGTGAAGAGGACACTCACTATGAAGCTTCGGTCTGCAACACATTAATGCAGAAACGAAGGTGCAAATCCTATGCACTTGTTGTATTCTCCTGCCTGCACAATTTCTCGCCATCTCGTCCATTGCAAATGGCCGCGGTTACTTCCAACGTTTCCATGGAATGAATGGCGGCGGTCTCCGTACATTCCGCCCATGTTTGTATAGGAACGTCCAATCGTGACCATAGCGCCCTCTCATGACCTTTGCGACCCTTGATCCTTGTTGAATGCCCGATGTTCCATGTCGGATTATTACTGTTTTTTTTTCAATGACCGTTTGTATAGGTTGTAAATAATACTGGTAGTTTGCTTTTCTTTGACGTGGTTACAATTTAAAGTCATACTTTCAGGTTTCGTTGACGTTCTTCTGCTTGTTGTGCTTTTTTCCTTCGTTGGCGCTGTTCTTCTGCTTATAACTACCATTTCAGATTTTGTCGTCAGACTTCGCAATATTAGGAATGAATTGTTTTCATGTCAGGTTTGGATGGTGTTACTATCTCACGAATGTTATCACCAACGATCGAATGTTACTACCAGCTATTGAATGTGGTTTTGTGACATATGTGACTGTTTTTTGTCTGCGCCTGTGTGTGTGTGGGGGGGGGGGGGGGGGAGGGGAGCGTCTTTGTATCTCAAGTTTATAGTTAGAGTCTAGTATTATTTCCGTTTTGTTAATGGCAAGCCACTTCTTCCCTTGAGCTCACTTTAGGAATCTTCAGAACATGGCTTTTACTTTCGTTTTATTGACGTGGCTATTATTGCTGTGAGCAATATTCCTTAAAAATCCTTCATTTTGGTTTTTATTGCAATCTTATTTCTATTATTATCAATACTGCTGTAATTTTTTACCTACTTCACTTATATTGTTGATAAGCTATAAAGTGCTTTGTAGAATCGTTTCCATTTGCTGTAGTTTATCTATGCTTCTTAATGGGTAAATATTAACGACAATTTGGACTATGCTCTCATAGCGTGCTACATGAATTCGTGCATGATATTACAGGAATTATGTCCATTTACTTGGTTTTGGACCCATTTGATGGTTTGTAATTGGTTTACAGCACACTAAGTATTCTGTATTCAGAGGGTTCAAATGGCTCTGAGCACTACGGGACTTAACTTCTGAGGTCATCAGTCCCCTAGAACTTAGTACTACTTAAACCTAACTAACCTAAGGACATCACACACATCCATGCCCGAGGCAGGATTCGAACCTGCGACAGTAGCGGTCGCGCGGCTCCAGGCTGTAGCACCTAGAACCACTCGGCCACCCTGGTCGATTGTATTGTGCATTATTAGTGCGTCTCTAGCACATGAGTGAAGTTAGTTCTCACTGCAGTTGATAATAGCCTTTACGTTCTCAGGCCTGGCGATAACGGTTAGCCCGCATCTCGTGGTCGTGCGGTAGCGTTCTCGCTTCCCACGCCCGGGTTCCCGGGTTCGATTCCCGGCGGGGTCAGGGATTTTCTCTGCCTCGTGATGGCTGGGTGTTGTGTGCTGTCCTTAGGTTAGTTAGGTTTAAGTAGTTCTAAGTTCTGGGGGACTGATGACCATAGCTGTTAAGTCCCATAGTGCTCAGAGCCATTTGAACCATTTGATAACGGTTAATTTATTTCAGATTTTGACAGTCACTTGGCGCTAGCAGTGCACCCGCTTATGTTACGGCTACACAGCCTCTACAGCCGGAATTTTATCTTTGGTGTGTGATTGACACGAGCGTGATAGGTGCTTATGCAACACTGATAAGTCGCGTCCATTACTAAGGGGTCCTACCGTGTATTCACACATGCCTGCAGGTGTACATATTATATAACCGTTTTTTTTTTCGTTTCAGTGTTTGAAAGACCGCTGATCCATGTTTGGCAAGCTCTTAAGCCCAGACATTTGTAAGTTTTGGAATGTTTGATTATGAGATGCGGGTCATATAATAATTTATATTTTGATTTTATTTACGGTGGTCCCAATCTTTTAATTTGGGGACCCATATCTTTTTATGTAGGTCATGCTCTGTGGAAGGCATTCCAGCAGACACAAGAATTGGGAACTTATCCTCTTTCATGCCATGTATCATGGATGCATTATTTTAACCTAAATTAACCTCTGTTTCTTTTTTCTCAGTCATCAGTTTTCTGACTGGTTGGATGTGTCCTGCTACGAGTTCCTCGGCTGTGTCAACCTCTTCATCTCAGAGTAACACTTGCAACTTACGTCCTCAATAACTAGCTGGATGTGTTTCAATCTTTGTCTTACCCTACAGTTTTTACCCTCTACAGCTCCCTCTAGTACTATGGAAATCATTCCCTTACGTCTAAACAAATGTTCTATCATCCTGTTTCTTGTCCTTGTCAGTGTTTCCCCTTCCCTCTCGGATTATGCGCAGAAACTCATTCAAAAAAATGGTTCAAATGGCTCTGAGCACTGTGGGACTTAACATCTATGGTCACCAAGCCCCTAGAACTCAGAATTACCTAAACCTAACTAACCTAAGGACATCACACAACACCCAGTCATCACGAGGCAGAGAAAATTCCTGACCCCGCCGAGAATCGAACCCGGGACAGAAACTCATTCCTTATCTTATCAGTCCATCTAATTTCCAACATTCGTCTGTTGCACCACATCTCAAATGCTTCGATTGTATTCTGTTCCTGTTTTCCCATAGTCCATGTTTCACTACCATACAGTGCTGTGCTTCAAACGTACAGTCTCAGAAATTTCTTCCTCAAGTTAAGACCTGGGTTTGATACTAATAGATCTCTCTTGACCAGGAATATCCTTTTCCCAGTGATAGTCTGCTTTTGATGTGCTCCTAGTTCAGTCCGTCGTTGGTTATTTTGATGCCTTGGTAGTAGAGTTCCGTGACTTCATCTACTTACTATCAATTGTGATGCTAAATTTCTTTCTGTTCTCATTTCTATTACTACTCATAACTACCGTCTTTCTTCGATCTACTCTCAATCCATATTCTGTAGTTATTAGACGATTCATTCCAGTAGATCACGTAAGTCTTGAGTTTCGCTGAGGACAGCAATGTATAGAAGGAACAGTAGGGGTGAAAGGCTATGTCTTTGTCTTACACTCTTTTTAATCAGACCACTTCACTTTTTTCTTGGTCGTACTCTCCCTTTGCATACTGTATCACCCTTTCAATATCCTCATGTACTTCCTTTATCTTTTCATCTTCTGCTTGTGTCGTCCGCATGTATACCTTAACTATCGTAATCGACGTTGGTTTGATGTCGATTCTGATAAGAATAACTCTATCACTGAACTGTTCACAGTAACACACCTACCTTCCTGTTCATAACGAATCCCACTTCCGTTGTACCGTTTTCTGCTCCTGTTAATATTGCCCTATACTCATCTGACCAGAAATCTGTATCCTCTTTCCACTTCACTTCACTGACCCCTACTACATGTAAATCGAGCTTTAGTATTTCCATTTTCATATTTTCTAGCTTCCCTACTACATTCAAGCTTCTGACATTCCACACCCTGACTCGTAGAACGATATACCTCTCCCTTGGCAGTCCCCTCCCGGAGATCCGAATAAGGGGCTATTCCGGAATCTTTTGCAAGTGGAGAGATTATCATGACACTTTTTCAGTTACATTCCATGTCCTGTGGTTGCACATTATATATCTTTAATGCAGTTGCTCCCATTGTCTTCTGCTTGGTCATGCCGTTGATCATTGCCGATTCTTTCGCCATTAGTTTCACACTCCAAGAACAAGAGAGTGCCCAGAACATCTGTCCGCGCCTCTGCTCTCTTTGACAAGGCCGCTGGCAGAATGAGGGGTGACTTCTTAGGCCGGAAGTCTTCGGCCGCCATGCTGATTATTAATCAAATTACTGACATTATATGTAAACAAGGCTTTTTCCTTAAGTATTTTGGTATTATTTCTGTATAGCTTTGTTAATGCCAAGAGTTTGGATAGCCGTCATTATTAGTTTTATTCATAATTTTGCAGATGCACCTGAAGATGAGACCAAAGGTCCTGAACCTGAGTAGCGTTTGTCTTTTAGGAAATAAAAATTTTCGCCTTTAACTGATGACTGATAATGAATATCGACAGTTATTAATGTACCGCCAAGAGAATCATGTGACTGATAAGTGGCTCCGATTGTCCAGTTCTTTGCAAATTTCACTGTGTTTTGCAGTCCTGATGCACAGGACATCAAAACTCACAGAAAATTACCCGCTCAGCCCGACATCAGTCTTATTCATCATACACAGACCAGGGTGCACAACTGTGTCCATGGACCACGTACAGATTTTATGCATGCTCCACTACATGGAACTAGACTACACACAGAAGAGAGGCGTAAAGGGAAGCCCTTTCGTTGTAAGAGAGGACTGCAAGTAATCTGTACCACGCTGTCAGAGGCAACCGTCTCAAGAATACTAGTGATGCAAAATTTCCGCACTACCAATGTGACATCGTATGCTAAAATGTCTCGGCGCGTTTATTACTGCCAGAAGCACTCAGCTCGTGGTACAAGGCTGTAAACAGGACGATACAGACCAATTAAAATGTGGCGACACTGGCAAGCAGCTACAAACTCTGGAGCATAGAATTTTGTGTCGAACTGTCGCAGCCCTTTGGCGCAGTAGTAAACAAATACACAAATACTCCACCTGACGCACAGAAGCACGGCGAAACATTGTGAAAAGAACAGTCAAGGCTATAGACTATAAACCATTCGCTGCATGCAGGAGATTAGCTTTCGCATGAGTAGTCGCCTATACCGCGGACTACATCTTCCACCTAGGACATAATTTCTGTCCTACTGGAGGAGCTTAACATGAAGAGAACAAGGAAATCAAAATGCAACATATAAATATTAAGTGCGATTCCACGAGGAAACAGTTGTGATCAGCGACTGCATTGATTTCAGTTAGTAAAAGCACTCCGTCTCCAGACCACAAGTGGCCCATCATGACCATCCGACCGCCGTGTCTTCCTCAGTTGAGGATGCGGATAGGAGGGGCGCGTGGTCAGCACACCGCTCTTCCGGTCTTTAGGATGGTTTTCTTTGACAGGAGCCGCTACAATTCGGTCGAGTAGTTCCTAAATTGGCATCACCAGGCTGAGTGCACCCCGAAAAATGGCAACAGGATATGGCGGATGGATGGTCACCCATCCAAGTGCCGGCGACGCCCAACAGCGCTTACCTTCGGTGATCTCGCGGGAACCGGTGTATCCACTGCGGCAAGGCCGTTGCCAGTTAGTAAAGGGTACAGCAATTAGTCGCAAATGATGTTTACTGTTTATCCTGAACTCGGGCTCGGACATCAATAGTGCAGTTGGAACAGTTTGCATTTAAACGTGTTTTTAATGTTTTAACTCATACTTATTGCGCCGAAGATGGCCACACAGTCACCGAAATCTAGATATCCAATAAATATCATTGGCGACTGATTGCTGTTTCCTTGACTAATTGAAAATATAAAGAAATCCTAATCACAAAATTACACTCCAAATAAACTGTAACGAATGTCACAAACCAGGTCGGGTTAACAGTAACCAACGGACTCCCCTGTCAACATTAAGACACGGCAGCTCTGCGACTCAGAACTTGAGGAGAGATTCCAGCGACCGAACGGATGAGACATCCATCCACACGGTGTCGACTTTTAGGAATACAAAGGCCCAAATATTCTCCAGCTTCCGATACCACCAATGGACAAGGGTCATAGATATGAAAATCGGAAGACTTCTCGTGAGTTACATCAAAATACTATCTGTTTCATCATTCATTTTTTCATTGCTGTGTTAAGTGCCAAAACATTTTTCACTGCACAAATTTAAAATTTTGAATCAAACTGCATATGCAAACTGCATAAGACAACAATAAAAGTTGCTATAAAAAATCGTGTTCGGTTAACTCCGACCGTGCTCCGATTGCGCGTTACCTCATGTGGCAACGTCAGACGTAGCACACTTCTCACAAACTATCAGCTACTCACCTGTTAATCGGATATGCTGAACATCTCTAGTTCGTCTCTAAACCAAGTACATTCGTTTTGATAGATTACGCTATTCAGTCATCTGACTATCCGCGGTAATGATGGCAAAGTAAGGGGGTGTTTTAATCCACCCAGTGACACTGTGGCACAGTATTACACTCTCTCTCCGGGTCTTCGAATGAAAGTGTACACTATTCTCTGAGAGGTGGTTCACTGATCTGTGTCCGCTGTTATTCCAAGCGGCCGATACATCTGGCGACTGCAGAGCGAGCTCTTACTTTGCTGCTGCAGCGCCCGCCCCACGGCGCCACTTGGTTACGCACGTTTGCAGTGGCAGCAGCCGCCGGACAGCTGCCGCCCCTGGGGCGACGTTGTTATGGGATTTATTGAAAGCTCTCCGTCTCGTCCGCCTGCGGCCGAACGCCCCAACTGGAGGGTCGCAGACACAAGCGCTCTAATGAAAGAACTTTATTACTGCCTCACTTATTACAAATCTGCGTTCCATGTCTCGCCTGCACCAAAAGGCAAGAGATGAGGGCTCCTAGGGCAGGAGATAGCCCAGGCACCACTACTCTTCATTTGCCCCTCTCTAACTGGCGGCCAAGCCACAGCCACCCAACTCTCCCAAGGTCCATTTACTACCCCTGAAACAGTGAGGCTTTCGTCTACAAGTAAGGTGCTTCATTCTGTTATGATATACGGAATGATATTGTATACCAAAGGGACTAAACTACACAGGTGCAAACTCTTCGGACGAAAGTATCTGCCGCATAATAACTCACTGCCAAGCATCATACACTACTGGTCATTAAAATTGCTACACCAAGAAGAAATGCAGATGATAAACGGGTATTCATTGGACAAATATATTATACTAGAACTGACATGTGATTACATTTTCACGTAATTTGGGTGCATAGATCCTGAGAAATCAGTACCCAGAACAACTACATCTGGCCGTAATAACGGGCGTGAAACACCTGGGCATTGAGCCACACAGAGATTGAATGGCGTGTACAGGTGCAGCTGCCCATGCAGCTCCAATACGATACCACAGTTCATCAAGAGTAGTGACTGGCGTATTGTGACAAGCCAGTTGCTCGCCCACCATTGACCAGACGTTTCTAATTGGTGAGAGATCTGGAGAATGTGCTGGCCAGGGCAGCAGTCGAACATTTTCTGTATCCAAAAAGGCCCGTACAGGACCTGCTACATGCGGTCGTTCGTTATACTGCTGAAATGTAGGGTTTCGCAGGGATCGAATGAAGGGTAGAGCCACGGGTCGTAACACATCTGAAATGTAACGTCCACTGTTTAAAGAGCCGTCAGTGCGAACAAGAGGTGACCGAAACGGGTAACCAATGGCACCCCATACCATCACGCCTGGTGATACGCCAGTATGGCTATGACGATTATACGCTTCCAATGTGCGTTCACCGCGACGTCGCCAAAGACGGATGCGGCCATCATGATGCTGTAAACAGAACCTGGATTCATCCAAAAAAATGACGCTTTGCCATTCGTGCAGACAGGTTCGTCGTTGAGTACACCATCGCAGGCACTCCTGTCTTTGATGGTCTCCGAGCTGACAGTCCATGCTGCTGCAGACGTCGTCGAACTGTTCGTGCAGATGGTTGTTGTCTTGCAAACTTCCCCATCTGTTGACTCAGGGATCGAGACGTGGCTGCACGATCCGTTACAGCCATGCGGATGCCTGTCATCTCGACTGCTAGTGATACGAGGCCGTTGGGTTCCAGCACGGCGTTCCGTATTACTCTCCTGAACCTACCGATTCCATATTCTGCTAACAGTCATAGGATCTAGACTGACGCGAGCAGCAATGTCGCGATACGATAAACCGCAATCGCGATAGGCTACAATCCGACGTTTATCAAAGTCGGAAACGCGATGGTACACATTTCTCCTCCTTACACGATGCATCACAACAACGTTTTACCAGACAAGGCCGGTCAACTGCTGTTTGTGTATGAAAAATCGGTTGGAAACTTTCCTCATGTTAGCACGTTGTAGGTGTCGCCACCGGCTCCAACATAGTGTGAATGCTCTGAAAAGCTAATCACTTGCATATCACAGCATCTTCTTCCTGTCGGTTAAATTTCGCGTCTGTAGCACGTCATCTTCGTGGTGTAGCAATTTTAATGGCCAGTAGAGTAGCTCGATAAAATTTAGATCGTACTCAGAAGGAACGGCAGTATAATATAGAAGATAACTAAAGAAATACAATGAGACAAGCATAAAAGACACTTTCATTCAGAGATAGTAATTACAGTGAAGTCACCCTGATTTACGACGGTCAGCGGAACGTTACAAATGGCGCGACATGGCTTTCAGTATGGTGTGTGATCACCACGCACTCTGTACAGTGTGTTCCAATGCTGCTCACAAGGCTGGCTATTTCTAGTGGTATGGCGATAGATTCCTCCATCAGCGAAGCTCACAACTGCCGGACGGTCATTGGTGCATGCGGACATGCTGCAACGCATCCTAAAAGTGCTCGATGATATTTAAGTCAGTGGAACGGGCAGGCCAGTGTATTCGCCGAATATCTCCTCGCTCCAAAAGCTACTCAATCGGCGCTGTTTGATGCGGTCACGCATTGTCCGCAATAAAAATGAAGTCAGGACCGAATTCGCTCCTGAGACGGTGAAAGGACTTAGGGAAGGACTACAGTACTACGGTCGCAGGTTCGAATCCTGTCTCGGGCATGGATGTGTGTGATGTCCTTAGGTTAGTTAGGTTTAAGTAGTTCTAAGTTCTAGGGGACTGATGACCTCAGCTATTCAGTCCCATAGTGCTCACAGCCATTTGAACCATTTTTTGTCGATGAGTCCAATGAAACCTTTAACGACTCACTTGTCGGCATCTTGGATACAGCAATTACACCTGAACAGAATGCAACGCCATTAGCTGCCTTTCAGCATGAGGAAGTTTACAAATTTATTATGGGATCGCCTTTTCAAAAGTCCCCGTGTCTAGGTGGACTTTCAAAGGAATTTTACGTACGTTTTTGCCCGTTGTTGGGGGCTACCTTTACCTTCCTTTTGAATGAAGTGTTAGAGGGCAGAGTAGTGCCGACCTCGTTCAAAGTGGGAAAAATTGTTTTATTCCCAAAATGCACTGGACCGGCTGCCCTTGATAGCTTTCGCTAACTTACTTTGTTAAACTTTGGTCATAAGACTGTAGCGAGGGCAGTTAATAGTATAATGTCGGTTCTTATGGAGACGATTGTTGCAAAACATCTAAGCTGCGTACCTGGTCGTAGTATTCTTACCCTTATGGTCAAGTGTCGTGACGTGGTTTCGGTTGCTGCTGTAACGTCCGTCCCTCGTGCGCTTGCTTTGCTAGACTTCGATAAGGCATTTGATCGTGTTAATCACGAGCTTCTGCTTCAGATTCTGGAGGTAGTTGGTTTCACTATTGACATACGGCGAGTGCTCTCAAATCTTTTTACGGGTATTTCGGCTTCGGTGATAGTTAATGGCCAACTGACGCCCCCAATAAATATCCGTTGGGAAGCCAGCTGTCAACGACGTTGTGTTTTCTCTGGAGCCCCTACTTCGGATGCTAGCGGGCCAGCTGACAGGTTGGACGCTTTCCGGCGGGACTATAGCTGTTCGTGCATACGTGTATGATGCGATGGTTCTACTTCGCAATCTTGCTGAGATACCTCGACTCAAGTCAGTAATCGATAATTTTTGTCGGAGTTCAGGTGCAAAACTTAATGAAGGTAAATGCAAGCTTCTTCCCTTGCGAGATTTTGATGACGCGGTAGTGCCGTGGGCTACTGCGATGGATCGTCATACGTCTCTCGGTATCATCATTGATGGTTGTCCATTCAAAATGGCGGCGCTCAACTGGAAGTCTGTTCCGGAAAAATTCAGGGAGCGTAAATAGAGAATGAAAGGCGCTATCTTACTCTGCTTCCAGAAAGTCCGAATACTGGATACATATGTCTTACGCAAAGCTTATTACGTAGCCCTAGTTTATCCTCTTCCCTCGATGATGGCGAAGAAATTACAATTGTCTGGTCGTTTCTTGTGGGAAAGCCATATATTTCGCTTACGGTTTGAGGTGATCACGAAGCCTCGTCCCCCTTGTTCCCTTGGTATGGCGGGGGGGGGGGGGGGGTTTGGGGGAGGAGGCGGGGGCTGGATCTGACTGACATACGAAGGAAGACGCAGATGCAGATACTATAGGTGCGTCGTACTATTTTGACGATGACTCAATTCATTTATTTCTCCGTGTCCGTCCTGCTAGCCTTGAACCCCCTATTGATCTTGGTCGAATAAATTATAAGTTAAAATACAGTCGTGACTTCTATCTTGCGGTGAGCTGTTTAGGGGCTGACGTCTTATGGAGACCTGTCCTCATCATGACATTCTTAAACACTCGTTTTGGCAGTCCCTTGCGCGAACCTCGTTGAAAGAGAATCGCCGCAAGCAACCTGGACGACAGTTTGGTTCAATATCAGTCTTCCAATTTTGCCGATGCGCGTAGCGTCCTCGTGGTATAAAGTAGTAAATAACTTGATTCCTACGAACGGGCGACTCTCCCGAGCTTAGTGACAACGGATTTATGTAGTCGTTGTACGTCTCCCGATGCGATACGGCGTCGCTTTACGTGTGTTCACATGGCAAACTGGTCTTGGATCAGGACACAATTGGCCTTTCTCGCAGTGAACACATGGTGTGTCGTGGGGTGATCCCTCTGTTTTTAAAATAACTGAAAAGCCACTATCGCTTCAATATCGTTTACTAGACGACCGGTTTCAACACTCTGAAGGTGATGACACCTTCAGAGTGCTGAAACGGGTCACCTAGTAAACGACATTGAAGCGATCGTGGCTTTTCAGTTATTTTAATAACAATTGGCCCTCCTTACTCGATCTTCTGTGACTGCATATACTATGGACATCATATTGCGCCCAGATTCTTCTTTCTTTCCACGGTCTAAAACCCATACCGTTATGTGGTTGCTGGGACACTTCGTTCATTATGTTGTGAAAGGCGAGAGAGAATATCACATGAACTTCATGCAGTACATGATCACTACCTATTGGACATGCATGCGAATGCCACGATATCGAGACCTCTTCGCCAACATGTTGAATCTCCTTTTCCGTCGGCTACGCGTTGCTTAATTTAATTTTTCTGATGATAAGTGTTTTTATTTATTATTTACGTTCCCATCTGATTTGCTTCGACATGTCCTCTCCTTGTTTCCCTGTTCGTTTTGTTTTGTGTTTTGACTCAGCATCGCCCGCATCTCGTGGTCGTGCGGTAGCGTTCTCGCTTCCCACGCCCGGGTTCCCGGGTTCCATTCCCGGCGGGGTGAGGGATTTTCTCTGCCTCGTGATGGCTGGGTGTTGTGTGCTGTCCTTAGGTTAGTTAGGTTTACGTAGTTCTAAGTTCTAGGGGACTTATGTCTACAGCAGTTGAGCCATTTGACTCAGCATCGCTCCAGTTCTATTGTAAAATGTGTATACATGAAGTATAGATGGACATGAGTGTATACAATCCTTACAGTCAAATTGGGATTTTTCTTAGTTTGCTATTTCGAATGTTATCTTGTTTCGTTTTCCTTCTACTTTTATATTCTATTACAAAATATAAAATCACAAAATTTAAAAAAATAAAAAATAATAAAAAACACACAAAATAGATATTATGTGCTCTTGGTAGTGGTTTGTCGGCTACGTTCTAGTACTTTTTCTTACTCTCTCCACTTATTTAATATTCTGTTATCATAATTAATTTTTTCTCTCATTGCAGTTTATATTGCATGATGATTTGACTATGGTCTACTGAAGTGTCATGATAGTACCAAGTCATTCTGATAATAATAAAAGAAAGACATGGTGCACTAGGTAATGCGAAAAAAAGGCGGAAGAATCAGCAATGATCAACGGTATGAGGATGCAGAAGGCAATGGAAACCACTGCATTCAAAAAGACACGCAACGTGTATCCACAGGATATGTCGCCTGTAACTGAAGCAGTGTCATGACGATCTCTCCATTGGCAAAAGATTACGGAATAATCCCCCATTCGGATCTCCGGGAGGGGACTGCCATGGGGGAGTTTAACATATGAAGAAGACTGAATAATCAACGAACGGATAACGTTCGACGAGTCGGGACGTGGAATGTCAGAAGCTTGAACGTGGTAGGGAAACTAGAAAACCTTAAAAGGGAAATGCAAAGGCCCTATCTAGATGTAGTAGGGGTCAGTGAAGTGAAGTGGAAAGAAGACAACGATTTCTGGTCAGATGAGTATAGGGTAATATCAACAGCAGCAGAAAATGGTATAACGGCAGTAGGATTCGTTATGAATAGGAAGGTAGGTCAGAGAGTGTGGTACTCTGAACGGTTCAGGGTAGTTCTTAGAATCGACAGCAAACCAACACCGATAACGATGGTTCAGGAATACATGCCGACGTCGCAAGCTGAAGATGAAGAGACAGAGAAAGTGTATGAAGATATTGAAAGGATAGCACAGTATGTAAAGGGAGATGAAAATCTAATAGTCATGGAGGAATGGAATGATGTTGTAGAGGAAGGAGTAGAAGAAAAGGTTACAGGAGAATATGGGCTTGGGACAAGGAATGAGAGAGGAGAATGAGTTCAGTAAAAAGTTTCAGCTAGTAATAGCGAATACTCTGTTGAAGAATCACAAGAGGTGGAGGTAAACTTGGAAAAGGCCGGGTGATACGGGAAGATTTCAGTTAGATTACATAATGGTCAGACTGAGATTCCGAAATCACATACATGACAGTAAGGTGTACCCAGGAGCAAATATAGACTCAGATCACAATATAGTAGTGATGAGGAATAGGCTGAAGTTTAAGACAGTCAGGAAGAATCAATACGCAAAGAAGTGGGATACGGAAGTACTACGGAATGACGAGATACGGTTGAAGTTATCTAAGGCTTGGATAAAGTCTACTTTTATCAAATATCTGCCTCAATTTGAGGAAGAAATTTCTGAGAATGTACGTCTGGAGTACAGCATTGTATGGTAGTGAAACATGGACTGTGGGAAAACCGGAACAGAAGAGAATCGAAGCATTTGAGATGTGGTGCTACAAACGAATGTTGGAAATTAGGTGGACTGATAAGGTAAGGAATGAGGAGGTTGTTGTTGTGGTCTTCAGTCCTGAGACTGGTTTGATGCAGCTCTCCATGCTACTCTATCCTGTGCAAGCTTCTTCATCTCCCAGTACTTACTGCAACCTACATCCTTCTGAATCTGCTTAGTTTATTCATCTCTTGGTCTCCCTCTACGATTTTTACCCTCCACGCTGCCCTCCAGCGCTAAATTTGTGATCCCTTGATGCCTCAGAACATGCCACAAACTCCTCTTCTCCCCAATTCTATTCAATACCTCCTCATTAGTTAAGTGATCTACCCATCTAATATTCAGCATTCTTCTGTAGCACCACATTTCGAAAGCTTCTAATCTTTTCTTGTCCAAACTATTTATCGTCCACGTTTCACTTCCATACATGGCTACACTCCATACAAATACTTTCAGAAACGACTTCCTGACAATTAAATCTATACTCGATGTTAACAAATTTCTCTTCTTCAGAAACGCTTTCCTTGCCATTGCCAGTCTACATTTTATATCCTCTCTACTTCGACCATCATCAGTTATTTTGCTCCCCAAATAGCAAAACTCCTTTACTACTTTAAGCGTCTCATTTCCTAATCTAATTTCCTTAGCATCACCCGACTTAATTCGACTACATTCCATTATCCTCGTTTTGCTTTTGTTCATGTTCATCTTATATTCTCCTTTCAAGAGTTTGCTGCGCAAAATCGGAGAGGAATGGATCATGTGGAAAACACTGATAAGGAGAAGGGACAGGACATGTGTTAAGACATGAGGGAATGACTTCCATAGTACTAGAGGAAGCTATAGAGGGAAAAACTGTTAAGGAAGTCAGAGATTGGAATACATGCAGAAAATAATTTAGGACGCAGGTTGCAAGTGCTACTCTGAGATGAAGAGGTTAGCTCAGGAGAGGAATTCGTGGCAGGCCCCATCAAACCTGTCAGAAGACTGATCAGCACGAAAAAAAAAAAAAAAAAAAAAAAAAATCCTCCGATTTTTGAAAAGTCGTAATTAGTATCTTATTTGAGATATTTGTGTCAACAAGTACTGTTGGAAACAGCATACACTCTAGCTTTACATGTTTCCCGATAGGTAGCAGCAGTGTAGCAGTGTGAGCCCACTTCAGTTCTACTGCAATTGTGTCGGGACAACAGAAATAGTTTAGTGTTCTACGTATTGCGCAGTGCGTGTCAGTTAATAACTGTTCAGTGCTACTTGCGTACTAGGTATGCTGTGGAACCTCTTACAGCACAGATCATTAGACGATGACATGGACAATTCCAAGAAACCGGTTGTTCGTGTAAAGGCAAGTCGCCGGGCCGTCCTCGAACGTCTGACACAGACGTCGAAACCATCCGCCATAGTTTCATGAGGAGCCCCCAGTAATCCGTTCGTTTCTAGCTCGCAGGTCAACATGCCCCCGATGTCCGCCTGGCGTGTGCTGCATCGACGTTTACACACGTAACAACACAAAATTCAGCTGCTGCAAGCTCTTCCTGAAGGCGACAAACAACAACGTGTGGAGTTATGTAATTTCGTTCTTGACAAGGGGGAGGATGACAGTTTTCTTGCCGGCCGGTGTGGCCGTGCGGTTCTAGGTGCGTCAGTCTGGAACCGCGTGACCGCTGCGGTCGCAAGTTCGAATCCTGCCTCGGGCATGGATGTGTGTGATGTCCTTAGGTTAGTTAGGTTTAAGTTGTTCTAAGTTCTAGGGGACTGATGACCACAGATGTTAAGTCGCATAGTGCTCAGAGCCATTTGCACCATTTGACAGCTTTCTTCCGCGCTTAGTGTTAAGTGGCGAGGGAAGGTGAGGAGTCATAATGTGGAGATATGGGTTACGGAACAACCACATGAAGTTGTACAGCATGAGAGGCAATCTCCAGAATTTAATGCGTTTTGTGCAGTTTCACGGGGAAGGGTGTATGGTCGATTTTTCTTTGCCGAGAACATTGTTAGAGGAAGCACATAATTATCTCGATATGCTTGAGAACATTCTTTTCCCACAGCTGGAGACTGATTCCAACGACTTCATTTACCAACAGGATGGGGCACCGCCACACTGGCATCTGTAAGTGCGGGAATTTTTAAATCAAAGGATTGCTGAACAATGGATCGGTATCAGTGGACCAAATGATTCAGCCTTACATTACTGGCCTTCAAGGTCAACGAACCTGACTGTATGTGATTATTTCTTGTGGAGGTATATAAAAAACTCTGTTTGTGTGCCTCCGTTACCAACAATAATGAATGAACTGGGACATCGCATAACAGTAGTTGTGAAAGCTGTAACTCAAGACATGCTCGCTTGGAATACCGCATTGACATATGTCGTGCATCTCGTGGGGTGATATTGAACACCTATGAAAGAAAAAAAAAAAAAAAGAAAAGAAAACCTTCTGAGTTTCCCGTTCATCAGAAAACTAAATTCATTGTGTATGTTTATTAGTTTCATAAATATAGACATGCCAGATCGGATGATTCTTTGCGATACACCCTGTATATTCGCATATTTTTAAAGCCAGTTTTGGCAAGAAGTTTAGGGTTCAAATGGTTCAAATGGTTCTGAGCACTATGGGACTTAACTTATTTGGTCATCAGTCCCCTAGAACTTAGAACTACTTAAACCTAACTAATCTAAGGACATCACACATATCCATGCCCGAGGCAGGATTCGAACCTGCGACCGTAGCGGTCGCTCGGTTCCGGACTGTAGCGCGTAGAACCGCTCGGCCACTCCGGCCGGCGAAGTTTAGGGTTCATCGTCCCGTGAATGACTAGTCATTACACACGGAGTACATGCTCTCGACATACCTTTTCCAGAAACCGTCCTGACATTTATCTTAAATGATTTCCGGAAATACTAAATCTGGATACCTGGAAGGGGACTTTAACAATGTCAATTTCGATGTTTTGATGACGATGATGGGTGATACTGACCACGGACGATAGCAGTGAAGAAAATGGTGCCAGCCAGCAGCTTTGTCAGCTCTCGGCTTACAAACGTTTACAGACTGCGGAGGCTGACGTGTAGGAGGGCCAGTCAGGGCCTGTTGCTGCTGCGTGCCTCTAAGCGGCTTAGGCCGGCCGTGACCGGCGCTGGGCGGCGCTCACCGTCTCATTACCAGGCCAGCCTGCCTGGGCGGCGCTAACTGAAATTCGAACCACGGCGACCCGGCGCGCCGCCAAATTGCCCCCCGCGCTGGCACTGCCCTCTCTTCTCTGTCCTCTCCTCTATTAAGGACGGCGCCCCCTCCACCCGCCACCCCCCCCCCCCCCCCACCTTTCCCACCATCCGTCCTACCACCGCTCACTGGCACAGCCCGCTTAAGCCGCCCACCGGCCGGATAATGACTAAGCTTTAACTTGCTCGCTTTCCCGCGCTGATGAAGGCGGCTCTGTCTTCTGCCTGTTAATGACCGAAGTAACTCGTTTGCGAGACTTGTTTCGATAACCCGAGGAAAAGGGTTCATTTATTCAGGGTAGGCGCGCTGTTGTATTGCGGGACATTCTGCTCAATTGGCTGCAGTTTCCTTATTGCTCCTCAGTCGAACTTCTCTCAGCCATTCCTAACGCATAATCTGAAGTGCAGACAATAAGTGCGCTTGGTGCAACGTTAAAAACTCTTCGAGTGGTGGTTGGAAATAAAGCTTCCTATTCGTTATATTGTAAAATGTTGCAATGTCACAACAAGAGGGTGTGTTATAGTATACTTCTGGCGTGTTTGACAATACGTGGAGGGTCTGGTAAATTTCCATGAAAGAATGAAACATTTTTGTTGCGACTGGTTCACAGAGATTTAGTGACTATGTTGAACAATAGTGTCACGTACCTACGTTACTGCGACGTATAAGTGAGCATTCATTAAAAGTCATTTCATGTGCCATAATAACGTGTAACTCACTTTTCCTAGTCCTCTGGTACGAGGAAGCGCTTCAGCTTCTTTTAAAAAACAGCAGGTCATTCAGTTTGTCCCGAGATGGACGGCAGCGGTGCAGAAGAAGTTTGTGGACGTTTCTATTTTACAGGTGGGCATAGATAGGGCAATACTTCAGTGAAACCTTATGTTTCGATCACGATAACTTGATTTTTCATCAGATTGCTTTCTCAAGCGTCAAATATTTTCAGTAAAAACGTGTTTTACGTTTCATCAGATATCTCCACCAGGCAATCTAATTGAAAACGTATTTTGTTTGTAATCAGATTCCTTCATTATCGAAGTGAAGACGTGCTTCTACGCTTCGTCGGAAGGCTTCGTGATGCAGATTCGGTGAAGACTTGTTCTACGCTCCTTCAGGTTGATTAGTCACCTGTTAGCTGACGATCGTATGAAAGGCATGATTCAGGCATACACTGTGGTTCAGAAGCGTACACACAGCGGATTACATACACCGCTTTCGGTCACACAAAGCTGTTTACCCTATGGCTTCCATGTAGTGTCATATCCAGTGGCTGATTGTTCCAAGGATCGTATGAAGAATTTGAACAATGTACAGTGTACAGGTCTTACTGAGGCCGTTTGAATTCGTTAGTGTGTCGACTACGACCGGAAATGGGGAAAACTGCATTTCATACCATTATTAAGCATTTTTGTTTGAAAGGTTGGACTGCCGTACAGATCAAAACAGAACTGGATGAAATTCACACGGACTCGGCTCCATCACTGAAGACCATTTACTTTTGGATTGATAAACGTGGTTGGACAAGTACCGAAGCGAAGCATGCTGCGGCCGTCCATTTGAGGTCGCTACAAAGGAAACCATTCACAAAATCCGTGATGCGATAATAGAAGACCGCCGAATAAAATTTCCTCCGATTGCGTAAATAGCAGGCATCTCAGCTGAGTAAGTGCATAATATCCTGAACGGAGAACTGGCTGTGAACAAGCTGTGTACGAGGAGAGTGCTGTCTCTTCTCGGAATCGACCAAAAGCACATCCTGCACAACATTTCAACTCAATGTCTGGCGATGTTTAATCACAGTCCGCAATACTTGTGGCGTCACTTTGTGACTGTTGATGAAGCGTGCATCCATCATTGAACAGCAGTCAAAACAATGGACAAAATCTGGCGAAAGTGCTGAAACGGTACAGTAGTTTCCGCTCTATAAGCAGCAGGTTTCGCTGCTCGCTCGCACAGGGAAATGGAAACAGAGGCGGCTCCGCAGCCAATTTTATTACACGACGCGGCCGGCCGCGGGTGCAACAGAACCCATGTGGACGGGTGGAAAGAAATGTGTCAGGCTTCATAATACGTATTTATATGTGTCTTGTATTATGCATTTCTTGTACGCGGATGTGAATCTTCACATGAACTTTCCTAATCCTCCTCACACCTTTCCGTAAAGCGTGGCCAAATCTTAGTTGGGAAGTAGTTCTGTAGTACAGTAGTGCCAACCTTACTCCTGGCTAGGGGATCAGAGAGACAGCACAGGCAGGTAAAAGTCAAAGACTTTCCAGTGTCACAGGATTTGGGGTGGAGAGGTTGGTCCCGGCCAAGTGGTTCGACCACCCCCTCCACCGGGGCCCAGGAAGGCCTCCGGGTGCCCGCCATATTCTAGGGGTGTTACAGAAGACGAGTAAGTGAGCAGACGTGCCCTCAGTGCGTCTGTCTCAATGTTCACGCATGGAAGAGAGGTATTTGAATATTTGTACTAGTTCTTTTATTTCCAGCTTTGGATTGTGTAAGGCAATGAACGTGCTCGTTTAATTCCGGAAATTTGACCCCCTGTGTTAAAGTATCCGGTCCCCAGTTTGCCCGTTATCCTCCTCACATAGTGAATGCCCTATGTAAAATATTGGGAGACTTTGGTGTTATACATTTGGCCAACGCAATTCCGTCTTACCCGTAGAAATGTGCGTGCAGATTAGTATATAATGTACCCGAGCTATAAGTTGTAAAATTGTAATATCTGTAACTGAAACAGTTGCTGCTATCGCTGTAAAGTCGGGTGATAATGTTTAAAATAATTAGGAATTCAACTGTTATCAATCTTTAACATACCTTAAAAATCACAAAGAAGTCAAGTTAAAAGAATTAGTTTAAAATAAAAGCTACAGAATACAGGGACCCACACATCAGCGTGTGAGCCCTCCAGCCCCTTGCCTAGTATCGTACAGAAAGGACACGCTCTGTAGGTAGCGCTCTCAAGCTCCTCTCCCCAGTTATCCGTTGCGCAATTTTGATTCAGGGCTTGACGACATCAACTTTCATCTGGCGTCCCTAGGCAATGATGTAAGACGGTAAACTTTCAGTGCACCGAGGAATGCAAAGAACATTTTATTAATTGGTAAGGTGACGGCCACTATTTTTTGGGATTGGCAAGGAATAATCATGGATTTGTTATGATTTCAAGGTTTGTAACATGCCAAACGACCGAGAGGTATGGTTTGGGTGAGAAGCGTTCAGAGAAACACAGGCAAGTGTGTCATTGGCTTTATTACATCGAAGGTACACAGTGGGCCTTTTGGAGAGCAAAATGGTTCAAATGGCTCTGAGCACTATGGGACTCAACTTCTGAGGTCATTAGTTCCCTAGAACTTAGAACTAGTTAAACTTAACTAACCTAAGGACATCACACACATCCATGCCCGAGGCAGGATTCGAACCTGAGACCGTGGCGGTCTCGCGGTTCCAGACTGCAGCGCCTAGAGCCGCACGGCCACTGCGGCCGGCGCGATGGAACAGCGCAGTGAGCTTAGGTCAGCGCCAAGGCGAATGCCGGGATCTGGGACGTCGGCGTCCGGTTGCCCAGCCTTGAAGACGTAGCGCTCCTATTCACGCCGCGTGCGTTAACTGGTCCCGGTAGCCCGGAAAACGGCTGACTGCTCCCTCAAGCGCGACTCATGGATCTCATGTAGAGCGCCTAAGGGAAACAGCCGACCGCCGTCGTTTTAGTGAGCCTTAGCAGCCACGGCAGCTCGCCAAGGGCAGCTAGTTCAGTGCCCACAGACATCTCTGCACCTGGGAGGCCACGAGGTCACGCCCCGGACCCGCCCTTTCGGACGGTAGCCTCCCAGAGAGCGGATGCTAGCAGCATTCTCGCTCCTCACGCCGGTGTACAAAATGATTCAAATGGTTCTGAGCACTATGTGCCTTAACATCTGAGGTCATCAGTCCTCTAGAACTTAGAACTACTTAATCCTAACTGACCTAAGGACGTCACACACATTCACGTCCGAGGCAGGATTCGAACCTGCAACCGTAGCGGTCGCTCGGTTCCAGACTGAAGCGCCTAGAACCGTTCGGCCACACCGGCCGGCACACGCCGGTGTAGCTCAAAGGTTCGACGTGCTCAGCCACAGCAACGACGCGGCCGTGCAGCGGAGGTACAGTTAGCTTCAGCGGGCAGGTTAGCCGTCGACATCCACCGAGCGAGGTGCACACGCATCCGGGGGGCGACGGTTCAAACCTGCGTCCGGCCATCCTGATTTAGGTTTCCCGTGATTTCCCTAAATCGCTTCAGGCAAAGCCGGAATGATTCCTTTGAAAGGGCAGGCCCGACTTCCTTCCCCATTCTTCCCTAACCTGATGGTACCGATGACCTCGCTGTTTGGTCCCTTCCCTTGAATCAACCAACCAACGAACCATCGATATCCATTACCATAAGGTCGTCGTGGTTAACAATCGCCATTCTCTCCGGGTTCTAGATGCAGACAGAATGACGAGACTACTGCTTGCTGCTCGCTTATTAATACGTCTTTCCCTTACGCCTCTGACGCAGCGCCTCTGGAGGGGACACTTGGAGTGTTCTTTGATAGTTGCAACGTTAATTTTCCTCAGTCCGCTTCGGCCCTTACACACTAGGCGCTGTTCACAGCACGTCGGTGCCTTGTGTTGCCCTGACTACCTCACGTTTGCGTGCAGTGCCTGCTGGGCCATTCCTTCTAGTGTGCGAGCGGTGTTTAAACCTGCCTCGCAGACTCGCTTGCAAAATACCAACATCGTCCGCGCCCGCCAGCCCATGTGACAAAAAGCAGATTTCAGAGTACCTGTTGGCTCAAAACAAAAGTTTTGTCTCAAGTACAAATAGTGTTGAGGATCAGTGGACAAAGTTCAAAACCGTCGTACATAATGCGTTAGATGAGTATGTGCCAAGCAAGATCGTAAGAGATGGAAAAGAGCCACCGTGGTACAACAACCGAGTTAGAAAACTGCTGCGGAAGCAAAGGGAACTTCACAGCAAACATAAACATAGCCAAAGCCTTGCAGACAAACAAAAATTACGCGAAGCGAAATGTAGTGTGAGGAGGGCTATGCGAGTGGCGTTCAATGAATTCGAAAGTAAAGTTCTATGTACTGACTTGGCAGAAAATCCTAAGAAATTTTGGTCTTATGTCAAAGCGGTAGGTGGGTCAAAACAAAATGTCCAGACACTCTGTGACCAAAATGGTACTGAAACAGAGGATGACAGACTAAAGGCCGAAATACTAAATGTCTTTTTCCAAAGTTGTTTCACAGAGGAAGATTGTTAGATTGTCGCACAGATGACAAAATGGTAGATATTGAAATAGACGACAGAGGGATAGAGAAACAATTAAAATCGCTCAAAAGAGGAAAGGCCTCTGGACCTGATGGGATACCAGTTGAATTTTACACAGAGTACGCGAAGGAACTTGCCCCCCTTCTTGCAGCGGTGTACCGTAGGTCTCTAGAAGAGCGTAGCGTTCCAAAGGATTGGAAAAGGGCACAGGTCATCCCCGTTTTCAAGAAGGGACGTCGAGCAGATGTGCAGAACTACAGACCTATATCTCTAACGTCGATCAGTTGTAGAATTTTGGAACACGTATTGTGTTCGAGTATAATGACTTTTCTGGAGACAAGAAATCTACTCTGTAGGAATCAGCATAGGTTTCGAAAAAGGCGGTCATGTGAAACCCAGCTCGCGCTATTCGTCCACGAGACTCAGAGGGCCATAGACACGGGTACACAGGTAGATGCCGTGTTTCTTGACTTCCGCAAGGCGTTCGATACAGTTCCCCACAGTCGTTTAAAGAACAAAGTAAGAGCATATGGACTATCAGACCAATTGTGTGATTGGATTGAGGAGTTCCTAGATAACAGGACGCAGCATGTCATTCTCAATGAAGAGAAGTCTTCCGAAGTAATAGTGATTTCAGGTGTGCCGCAGGGGAGTGTCATAGGACCGTTGCTATTCACAGTATACATAAATGACCTTGTGGATGACATCGGAAGTTCACTGAGGCTTTTTGCGGATGATGCTGTGGTGTATCGAGAGGTTGTAACAATGGAAAATTATACTGAAATGCAGGAGGATCTGCAGCGAATTGACGCATGGTGCAGGGAATGGCAATTGAATCTCAATGTAGACAAGTGTAATGTGCTGCGAATACACAGAAAGTTAGATCCTTTATCATTTAGCTACAAAATAGCAGGTCAGCAACTGGAAGCAGTTAATACCATAAATTATCTGGGAGTACGCATTAGGAGTGATTTAAAATTGAATGATTATATAATGTTGATCGTCGGTAAAGCAGATGCCAGACTGAGATTCATTGGAAGAATCGTAAGGAAATGCAATCCGAAAACAAAGGAAGTAGGTTACAGTACGCTTGTTCGCCCACTGCTTGAATACTGCTCAGCAGTGTGGGATCCGTACCAGATAGGGTTGATAGAAGATATAGAGAAGATCCAACGGAGAGCAGCGCGCTTCGTTACAGGATCATTTAGTAATCGCGAAAGCGTTACGGAGATGATAGATAAACTCCAGTGGAAGACTCTGCAGGAGAGACGCTCAGTAGCTCGGTACGGGCTTTTGTCAAAGTTTCGAGAACATACCTTCACCGAAGAGCCAAGCAGTATATTGCTCCCTCCTGCGTATATCTCGCGAAGAGACCATGAGGATAAAATCAGAGAGATTAGAGCTCACACAGAGGCATACCGACAATCCTTCTTTCCACGAACAATACGAGACTGGAATAGAAGGGAGAAACGATAGAGGTACTCAAGATACCCTCCGCCACACACCGCCAGGTGGCTTGCGGAGTATGGATGTAGGTGTAGATGTAGATGTAGATGTAGATGTGCTAATCAGTCAGATAACTACTGCCTTCCTGCCAGAGCTGCGTGAAATTTCCAAGAATTCCCCAAATCCACGCCCAAACTTATTCTTGGAGCAGTAGATTACTTGGAAAAGGCAGTACCATAATTCGAACCTATTATGCTTCATTAGTGCATCGTTTGAAACTTGCGATGGCTGAAAAAAGACCAAAGCTGATACACAAAAACCGCTTTCATACCAGAATAATCCCACACATGAGAAACAATAATGGAGAAAATGTATGAATTGGCGTTGAAATGATTCCTCTTCCACCCTATTGACCGTACGAAGCAGGATTTAAATTCTTCCTGTTCCCTAACTTGATACTTTGGGTTGCTGGGAAGAAACTTCTTCAAAGGAGAAAGTGATAGTTACAGTCAACAAGTATTTTCCTGAGTTTGATGGAACCTAATTTCCTGTTTGGATGAATGTGTGAAGTGAATGTGTTGAACGAGAAGTAAGATGTTTACAAAACAAACATTTCTCCTTTTCTTTTTTTTTTTTTATCGGGCTTATCAAAGTACAGAACTCCACTTTTATTTTTTATTTTTACTAAGAGATGTTCAGTTTTCTTTTCAGTTCTTGTGTATGTTATTCTTATCAGCAATTTCGACGCATTATTTGGTAAGCTGATTGTTCGATAATTTCGTCTCCCCAAAAGTCAGATGGTATATACATACTACAAACATACGTGAATAGTCCTTTTGTGACCACTTCCCTCAATGATTTCAGAAATTTTGTTGGAATGTTATCCACCCCATCTCCCTTATGCGATCTTCAGTCCTCCAAAGCTCTTTTAACTTCTGATTCTGGTACTGGATTCCCTATCATTTCCACATCGACTCCTGTTTATTCTTCAATTATGATATGAGATGCCCTCAATGTTGTCTTTCCACGCATCCGCTCTCTCCTGCTTCCTGGAACGACCCTGTCTCAGATGAAGTCCTGTCTTAGACGAACAGTCAAAGACTGTTGCAAACACTGGATGCTGTGGTTGTTGTCTGCGAGGATAAGTATCCTGACACAGCCTTGCTTAAACACCATGTCGGAAAGCTGTCGATTCGAATACAGAACCATTCTATACAACGCTTTATAACACCCACTAAAAGGTGAGTCAGCAAGAGAAATGAATCGTAGACAACATTACTAATTACTACAGCAGGAAATGGTGCTAGGCATTACGTATGAGGAACCACCCTCTAACAGAAAACCATGCATACTGTAACAGCCGCTGAATATTACAGCGCGTATTAGACCCGAGACTCTAACAAAGTATGATTGAATACACTCCTGGAAATTGAAATAAGAACACCGTGAATTCATTGTCCCAGGAAGGGGAAACTTTATTGACACATTCCTGGGGTTACATACATCACATGATCACACTGACAGAACCACAGGCACATAGACACAGGCAACAGAGCATGCACAATGTCGGCACTAGTACAGTGTATATCCACCTTTCGCAGCAATGCAGGCTGCTATTCTCCCATGGAGACGATCGTAGAGATGCTGGATGTAGTCCTGTGGAACGGCTTGCCATGCCATTCCCACCTGGCGCCTCAGTTGGACCAGCGTTCGTGCTGGACGTGCAGATCGCGTGAGACGACGCTTCATCCAGTCCCAAACATGCTCAATGGGGGACAGATCCGGAGATCTTGCTGGCCAGGGTAGTTGACTTACACCTTCTAGAGCACGTTGGGTGGCACGGGATACATGCGGACGTGCATTGTCCTGTTGGAACAGCAAGTTCCCTTGCCGGTCTAGGAATGGTAGAACGATGGGTTCGATGACGGTTTGGATGTACCGTGCACTATTCAGTGTCCCCTCGACGATCACCAGTGGTGTACGGCCAGTGTAGGAGATCGCTCCCACACCATGATGCCGGGTGTTGGTCCTGTGTGCCTCGGTCGTATGCAGTCCTGATTGTGGCGCTCACCTGCACGGCGCCAAATACGCATACGACCATCATTGGCACCAAGGCGGAAGCGACTCTCATCGCTGAAGACGACACGTCTCCATTCGTCCCTCCATTCACGCCTGTCGCGACACCACTGGAGGCGGGCTCCACGATGTTGGGGCGTGAGCGGAAGACGGCCTAACGGTGTGCGGGACCGTAGCCCAGCTTCATGGAGACGGTTGCGAATGGTCCTCGCCGATACCCCAGGAACAACAGTGTCCCTAATTTGCTGGGAAGTGGCGGTGCGGTCCCCTACGGCACTGCGTAGGATCCTACGGTCTTGGCGTGCATCCGTGCGTCGCTGCGGTCCGGTCCCAGGTCGACGGGCACGTGCACCTTCCGCCAACCACTGGCGACAACATCGATGTACTGTGGAGACCTCACTCCCCACGTGTTGAGCAATTCGGCGGTACGTCCACCCGGCCTCCCGCATGCCCACTATACGCCCTCGCTCAAAGTCCGTCAACTGCACATACGGTTCACGTCCACGCTGTCGCGGCATGCTACCAGTGTTAAAGACTGCGATGGAGCTCCGTATGCCACGGCAAACTGGCTGACACTGACGGCGGCGGTGCAAAAATGCTGCGCAG
The DNA here is from genome assembly GCF_023864345.2 of Schistocerca serialis cubense. Taxonomy (NCBI): domain Eukaryota; kingdom Metazoa; phylum Arthropoda; class Insecta; order Orthoptera; family Acrididae; genus Schistocerca; species Schistocerca serialis. The sequence continues at coordinate 339,031,310 of NC_064638.1, forward strand.
CTAGCGCCATTCGACGGCCAACACCGCGGTTCCTGGTGTGTCCTCTGTGCCGTGCGTGTGATCATTGCTTGTACAGCCCTCTCGCAGTGTCCGGAGCAAGTATGGTGGGTCTGACACACCGGTGTCAATGTGTTCTTTTTTCCATTTCCAGGAGTGTAAATGGCCTCTCTCATGGAAACGAAGCTATTTCCGGATGTAAGTTGATTAGACGCTTTTTGTTCCTTATCCTCTCAACGATCAATCCCTAGAGTTTGTACACGGTGGAAAAAGTCAGCCTGTATAGCTTCAGAGAACTTCAAGCTCATCCCTTCATTCCTTAACACTCCAGCATCCCGCTTCTATGCACAATGATTCTTCCTGACTAGCCTCATAAACTCCAGCCTACTCGTCATCACTAGCTATTTGCGATCTGATTCTATATTTGCTCCTGGGTACACCTTACACTCCAATATCTGATTTATGAATCTTTGCCTGACCACGATGTAATCTAGCTGAAATCATCCTGTATCACCCGGGGTTGTCCAAGTATACCTCCTCCACTCGTGCCTCTTGTGATTCTTGAACAGAGTATTCGCTGTTACTGGCTGTACTGAAAAACTCAATTAGTTTTTCTCTTCCTAATACCAAGCCCATATTCTCCCCTACAACCGCCTTCCAAACCTCCACGAACTTTAGATTTTCATCTCCCCTTACGTGTTGAATTACTCATCAGCATACACATACACTTTGTTTATATCTTCAGATTGTGACGTCGGCATGTACACCTAAACCATCGTTGTAGGTTTTGGGTTGCTTTTAGTTCTGGTTAAAACAACACTATCACCGCTTTGTTCACAGTAACTCACTCTGTGCTATCCAGAAATACCTACCACTTTTTCAAATGGCTCTGAGCACTATGGGACTTAACTTCTGAGGTCTTCAGTCCCCTAGAACTTAGAACTACTTAAACCTAACTAACCTAAGAACAGCACACACATCCATGCCCGAGGCAGGATTCGAACCTGTGACCGTAGCGGTCGCGCCGTTCCAGACTGTAGCGCCTAGAACCACTCGAACTCCCCGGCCGGCTCACTTTTTCCATTTCACTTCAGTAACTTCCACTGTATCTAGATTTAGCCCTAGCATTTCCCATTTCAGATTTTGTAGCTTTCCTATCACGTTCAAACTTCTGACAGCTCATGACCCAACTCGTATAACGACACTATTTCGTTGGTTATTCAGTGTTTTCCTCGTGATCACCTCCCCATAGGCAGCCCCTCCCGGTGATCCTAATGACGGACTGGTCTGGAATCTTTTCCCAACGGAATGGTCATGATGACTCTTTTTCAATGTATCGTCATGCGGTTGATCATACAACCTTCAGGCCCAAGGTCAAGAGAGGGCCCTGAAACTCTGTCTGCTCCTCTGTCTTTCTCAAGGCCATTGGCTGAATGAGGTTTACTTCGTATGCCAGAGGTCTTTGGCTGCCACTACTGGTGATTATTATTCCAAATAAAAGGGTTTCGGGGTTCGAACCCGGAAACCGGTGTTTCAACGCGAGGCTTAACCTCAATGTCTACTCCCTCCAGTTCTTTCGAATGTGATCCAAGGGATGAAATGGTGTTTTTTATTTTATTTTTATTTATGTATTTATTTATTTATTTGCCTTTTATATGTGCAAAACACAACGTAAAGAAACCAATGGTGCCATTCAACACAACCAAACGTAAAACTGCTCGCAACGTCGTCTATATTTAAGGAACTCACTAAGAAGAGAAAAACGGGACCCTGTAACGGCTCAGTTGGCGCGTTTCTAGATCGGCTTTTCGCTAACGTAAAAACAATATATAGTCTCCAAGGTACATCAGGCATGAACCTAAGTTCCTAATCCTTGACGTACCTCCGCATTTCACTTCTTGCAACCGGAACACCTCAGACAGCCGGATTGTTCCTGAATAACGTATCCAAGTAATTGGAAAAACATGTTCTATATTTCACGTGCCGCCGCAAGAGCATATGTTGCCCTTGTAGTATAAGTCTGTGCCGTCCTTGTCATCTGCGCGCTACGGATAATACGTAGCCATCCCCCTTATCCAGTTTATTGCGTTTGTCCTGGCGGTGGAAAGTACACTTTGTTCGGAACTATAGGCCATCACCTTTGATCGCCATGTTCGCCGTATGCAATAAAAGGGCCATAATTTTCTTCGTGAGAATCCAACAGTCGATTGGCTTGCCACAAACCAAACGATGCTCGTCGGAGTCAGCGACTGCGCATTGGGGGCACGTTGGCGTGTTGACCAGGTGAACAGAGTGCAACCGTCGACGGTTTGTGAATTTGCCGTTAACCACTACATACCATAACGCAAGTACTCCTCTAGGAGATGAACTGCCCTCTATATTCTCTGCCACTGTATCGATGGGTACTTTAGTTTGGCCATATTCGAGGTGGTTGTTGAAGGAAGCGTCGATACGCGTCTTTCGTAATGGGAAACCTGGTCTCCGACGAACTGTCCTGAACGTAACTGTAATGAAGAGGACATGCCGAAGATGTGCAAGCGGTGCCGTGATGTGGACGAGTGGACGGAGTGAAGGGGGCCACCACGTTGATCACAGTGCCCATTGAGATGACGTACTCGGTTCTACAAAAGCGTTGCTTCCTATTAAAAAATATCGCTCGTGCCCTCACGTTTATGGGTTCGATGCCTCATCCTCTCGATGGCAGCGTCAAGGCATCGCAGCGGAGGGAAGTCAGCACTTTCTAAACGTCCGAAGACCGACTGTTGCCTCGACGCGACCATGGTGGGCAACAGCAGTACGTGTGCCGAGTGATCTATTTTTGGTGCCAAATAGTAGCTGACAATGTGCGCGCTGGAACATATCCGTGGCGAGCAATGTGTGTTGTCGTACTAACGTGCTTATCTGTCGCAGTAGCCGTCGATAATTATCCGTCGTTGTACGTCGCATTTTTCCATGGAACAACACTCCCAAACATTTGAGAGTGGGCATCACGGTAATGGACACGGCTGTACTTGGTGGCAGCACGGTGCTCACTTCCATACATCGGTCTTCGGTAGGTTAGTGACACTACATGCCACCTATATTGCTGAACGTATCCCAGTGCCTCCTGGATTTCGTCTCCTGACTACCAAAAGAACGACGTTGGCGGCGTATGCGCGTCATTGGAAAGAAACGGCCCATAGTTGGACGCTTTCAATGTTCCATCAGAGGCCGTGTAATGCACGTTCCAGAGCGACTGCAAATATGATGGCCAAAGTGGTATCACCTTCCGCACAGAGCACTGCATCGTAATAGGTTTTGAGCTAACACCGTTCCCCAAGGTTCTCGAGTGCGCGCCATACATCAACCGCAAAGATCGTGTCGACAAATGTGAGAGTGATTCACATCCGTTCCATGACCGCGTGTAGAAACACATTGTCCACTCGGTCGAAAGCGTGATCGAAATCCACTGCCACCAGGGGTCCTCGTGATCTACATGCCGACATCAGTGTTATGACATCCCCGCATGCCCCTAGCATCGTTTGTATATTCCTCTTCTTACCTAGAAACATTTGATCCAAACGCATTTTGTCCCTTATAGCCGTTTGACCGTGGGAACAAAGGATACACGCAAAGATTTTGTACTGTCCGTTCAATAGTGTCAAAGGCCGATAGTCTTGTAGGCTACGACTACCACTTTGATTTGGAACGTGTATCGTGATACCCTCTGTGAATTCGTTAGGGACCCGTAAAGGAGGTATTAAGAGTTCTTTGTACATCTGTACCCACGTCGGTCCCATCAGAGGAGGAAAGGTACGGTAGAGCCCAAGAGGGAGTCCATCCGGTCCAGGAGACTTTGTTTAACGCACCACGCTTTAGGGCAACGTCCAGACCATCTATGGTATTTTCAGCCATAAGGCCGTCCACTGCAGTGCTATACTCAGCCGCTGGCATTTTTCGAAGAACGCCTGCGAATCGTGCTCTGTCTAGCCGGTCGTTTGCATAGAAACTGCGACAGTGATGAGCAATAGCGCGTGCAGTATCCTTCTGTAAAATGGTCCGCGATCCATCGTCCATTTCGATAGCCCGTACAAGTGTACGTCACCGCTGCCTTCTTTCTCTCACCATGTAGTGTAATGACGGCCTTTCGTTGTGCGATCCATCGAGCATCCTAGCACGTACTTTAACTCCTTCAATCTCCACTGCCGTAAGACGCAGCAGTTGTGCTTTGATACTCTGAACAGGCTGCTGACGATCAAGAGACAATCGCGTCGCCAACTCACGTAGGGCTGTGAAATAAAATTCAAAAGTCACCCATTGCCAATGTGGCTTATCTTTCCCATATTGTGTGAAGGTTGTGCGTAAAGCCATTTTGAAACGGCAGAGCCACCATTTAAGCGTTGAATAGTACGGACTTTGACGCTGTTGACATTGACGCCATGTGTATCCAACCTCCCGAAAACAGTTCTCATCCCGCAGGTGGTTAACGTTTAGCACCTACACCGCGGCTGAACTCACTTTTGCGCGTCTTAATTAGACAACTAGGGTTGTCACAGAAGTCCTGAGGGCTTTAAAATTATTTGAAGGATTCACGTTCTATGTAAGCACAGCGCGACGCAGGATGAGATACCACCTGGAAACTGTAGGGTGAACAGCATTGTTGGACCGAAAGTGGAACAGCCGATCAGTAGCGTGTATGCTGCGGAACTGAAGTGTGTGCACGAAACGTGCGAATTGGTGATGACATATTTCATGCCGACTTCGGCTAACAGGTGATTAATCAATCTGAAGGGACTTACACAAGTCTTCATCGCATCTTTGTAGCGAAGCCATGGAGCGTAGGAAAAACTCTTCGCCCGTTTCGCTAACGAAGACATCTGATGAAATGCAAAACACGTTTTCACCTAGACTGGATGACGGAGTGATCTGATGAAACGTGAAACAGGTGTTCACCGAGTTCACATAACAAAACAATCCGATGCAACGTAAAAGAACATCTTCAGCGAGTTCACATGACGAAGCAGTTTGACGGAATGTGAAGTATTTGTCATCTCATCGTAATCGAAACATAAGGTTTCACTTATCTATTACCTTTCACTTATCTATTACCCAAATTAGGCCTAAGTATTTAAAAAATCCACAAACTTCTTTTGTATTGCTGTCGTCCGCCTATTGGACAAGCTGCCCTTCACTTCGTGAACACTTAAATGTCCTGAAGCACTTCCTCTACGAGGGCACTTCAAAATGCAAATTACGCGTTATAGCAGGCCAAGTTGCTTTTAATGAATGGTACCTTACAAGTCAATGTAACACAGATACAAGGCACAATTTTTCAACCAGTCACCATATATCTATAAATAACGAAACGTTCTACCAGTCGTTCGTTATTCGAGAACCGCTGTATGAACGGCCACATTATTGGTAAATCGCGTTCTCCGCCACAGGTGTTCTTTCATCTTGGCAAGAAAATAAGAATTTGGAAATTGTATTGTGCAAGATCTGGACCTTCCGATAAGCATTATGCAGTTCTTTACGGCACCATTTTACTACGACTGGACGTGAAAATTCATTTGGACCGCGTACCGACAGTATTTCACTTGAATAGGGGTGCAGTCGTACTGTCCCCGCAACCTTCAGTTTTCGAGTACGTTTACCGTGGCCGTGTCATGTCACTCTTACACTCTGTTGCATATGTTATCTGTACCGGAGAAGAACCGTGTCTGCAGGAAATCGGAAACAAGTGCCGCCTTTCGACAGTCTGTCACTCTAGTTGCGCAATGGTCTTATCGCGGAACAACATTGATCTTAGCGTGGGTCAACAAGTGTGACTCATTTTCTACATTTGTTACGTATTACCGTCATAACGTTTCCCCAAAAGTCAGCGTAAACCTATGTATGGTCAGTTTTCTCCGTAAAATAGAAAAGCAAATGCTCTCATTTTCTCCCATTTACAACCGATTCCTCAATAAGGCACGTCTATTTTTCCTATCTTTATTTATCGTACTTTATTACGTTCCTCTCTCTCTTTTTCACCTTCCCTCTCTTGTCCGTTGCTGCTAGCTACTACATTTTAGGACCACCTTTTTGATCTTATGAAATAATTGCTAAGAGGTTCATAATGCTGTCTATTACATGTCTTTTATAACATACTTATCGTAATTAATGTGTTAAAATTATGTAGAGCGCCTGGCTAGATGCAGGTGTGGCCTAACGACCCTAATCTTGGCGGGTTGAATAAATTAATGATTAATTAAAACACGTCTTCACTGTGATAGCATGACGAAGCAGTTTGACGAAATGCAAATATGTTTTCGCCTAGTTCGCCTGACGAACAATCTGACGAAAAGCAAAACACTGTAAGCCGCATATCCTTGTACGCAGCTATCTGTCAGCCGAGAGCATCGTGTTTGTTTCTTTGGCGTGCGATCACTCCTGTTTCCGTGGAAATCCAGAAAGTGGTGGCATGCTCCGATATAGGAAGATGGAGAAGCTTGGCTGGCTCGTCGCAGCGCAAGACGGAAAGTTATGTTAAAAGGTTTGTCTAATCGACAAAAAGGCAATCGTTTGATGGTGCGTGCGTGTGCCACGCAACACTGCAGCGTTTCATTTCACAATTTAAGACAGTTCTCACGTGGTACAACTCACAACTCATAGGAGCATGCGCTGTGGGACAGTGAACCACGTCCTACGAATTTACGGTGAAAATGCTGTGTTGAGTACTATACGTGGACTGTGATTGAGCCATTGCGATGTTTAGAAAATAATTGATTATCACGTTAGGAAGAATTCGATATTTTTGACAAAAATGATCGTCAGATGGGTGCTGCGATGCTCTGGAAGTGATTCCGATTTAGATTAGTGTGTGAACAATACAGACCTGTGAATGAACAATTATCAGAAGAGATACTATCAGAACGTTATTACCTTAATTGCTGCAGCGACACACATTCCTGCCGTGTCGATCTAGCAGGCCTCTGTGATCGAGCGGTTCTAGGCGCTTCAGTCCGGAACCACGCGGCTGCTACAGTCGCAGGTTCCAAGCCTGCCTCGGGCATGGATATGTGTGATGTCCTTAGTTAGGTTTACGTAGTTCTAAGGGACTGATGATCTTAAGTGTTAAGTCCCATAGTGCTTAGAGCCTTTTGAACCATCCGTGTCGATCTTTTGTACCCCACTGGTACATTTCAGCGCTTCTACGAACGATATGGCCACGGAGAAAGGAGCAGCGAGAGCTGCAGCTTCACGTAGGTCAATCAGGCCACCGTCAGTAAACAACCTTTCCCATCGCCAATTTTTCCCATGTGTTCTTCCAGTCTGACCCGTTACGGCACAAATTCACCAATTACGCGTGACAACGCATTATGGTGGAACGTAAAACAGGTCATCCCCGAGTTTGTCAACAAAAAATTCTGGTTAATTTGCATAAGAGAGTAAGACAAACTACAAATGAGGAAACCGATCAGAAGATTGCAAAGGTAGATTAGTCTTAGGTCGTAAAAGGAGTCATTTCCCTTGCATCACCTTACAGAAGCGGAATTTCTTCAAAATTTTGTGCTTCGATGACTGGTGAATATACACAGCGAATTCATTCAGTGTGACGACGAAACTCGTTCGAAGTGGAGCACAATCGGATTTAATAAGGATGGGGCGAGTATCTACCTGAATTTCGGTCCTCTTGAACAAGCGAGTTTTAATATACGTTTTACTAGCAAGAGGAATGGAACAGTAATTATTTGATCAGGATCTCATTAACTGCGATGTCAGAAACATCGAAGCACGTGCGAGTATCATCAGTCTTCCAAGGAGTAGTTGCAAATAATGCAAGTAATGAAATGATTCTTTTTTCGGCAGCTTTAGGTGGATGGAGCAGATTTTCTCGATTCCAAGAATAGTTCGGTCCTTGTACAAATTAAATACGAAGCTGAAGTTTCTTGGTCCTACCGGATTCCGAGAGTTCGTCGTGTCATAGCAGAAACGTTTCTTGCCATTACTTTACACAATTAGTTTGCTTAGTGGTGCAGCTAAGTGTGAGCACAAAATGGAGGGTAGATTTTAACTGTAGAGGGGACTGGACCAGTGTGTCGCCTGTAGATGAGAAAGAAGTGAATAACTACACAACCACGACGATCACTGGCTAGTAGCCATCTAATTCGTTTAGAATTCGCAAATGTGTAAAGTGGGTCGCTGATCCTGGTGGAGGGAATAGATCTTCCTGTGGGACAAATTATCTTTGAGTAACGGCACTCATCAGAGATCCACATTTATCAATTTGATATCCTCCAGCTCAGCTCTTCAACGAACCTTGGATCAGTCGTTAACTCTCATCCAAACAGTATATATTCCATCTTGATTAAAGAATTTAAGATGGACCCTTGGCAAATATATTTGGCTACTATTTATACAGGATGGTAAGAAAATTATTCCATGTTTTGAGAGGCCATAGTACGTATTATGCAGGCTGTGCCCAATGGAAATGTTTTGTTGTTCCTGGCTGGATGAGGGGAGGGTGGCGTCATGGGTCGGTGGCCGGTTTCCTCTCACTACAACACAAAACTCACACGTGGTTAAAATACATTTTATTACAAAAACCAAATGAGCACTTAACTTCAGTTATTTCCAATGTGAAGTACTATTTCTTGACTCTTGTCCGTGTTCATATCACAACTATATAGATGGTGTGGCGATTGCGCACTCTAACCTTGTATACCAGTAACACAACCCGTTTGTAGTTGCAACACTTCTTTATTGATTACACATACATGTGAATTCATCAGCAGTAATAATCAATTAACAACGTTTGCATATCAAGGCGCTATCCACAATTAGTATTTATAATATTAACCGTCACACTTGTGACAAGGCCCCTTTACGTGCGGGTAACAACAACCAAAATAATAGATGAAATAGATAACCAAATGTTTACAATGTCACCTATCGCCCTTCTCACTCAGTTTTACACGTACTGAAAAGGTAAAATTAATTTGATGCTATCTGACCTGAAGGGTACTATTAGATGTTCTGTTTACACTTAGCATTCTACTACGTCCGGAAGATTCTAGACTTAATGGAAGCTTAAGGCAAAACGTCAATTTGATGAACATGTGATGGACGCGAGCAAACGTTAATCTATTACGATTTCACAAACACACGATCCAAAGGGTGAACTAATACTCAACTTTGGGCAGTAGAAAATCTTCTGCCTAAAACAAGCCTCTCGTTGAATGGAATAGAGAAATCGCGCGTTAACGGGTCCGGACGGCCCTGAGTTCAAATCCTGAGATTTCCGTCACACTGCAAGCTCGCGGGGAGAGGCTTGCTCGCGTCGACCACTATACACGTTTCTGAAAACAGGAAAACATGAGCAGCAGGCACACTGTAGTATATACAAGTTAGTATATATGTAGGAAATCAATACTTTAATATAAATATATTAAAAGTTATCCAATGAACAGAATTAAGAAGCTTAGTTTCCTTTGATAAAAAAAAAAAAAACTGGATACTACGTGATAAGATGTGTCAGTCCACATCCACCTTACAAGATAATCTGTCTTTGTTGAATGGCTGACACCACATAAATCAAACGTGCAGTACCTAACGTGACAATCAACCTTCAAATATGTATTTGAAATTGCAATAGAAAACTAATGTCACTTCAATAGTTCGCTAATGCAATAAGCACGGCCCCTATGGCCACAGACCAAACTACACAAGGCCTCTATCCGACCTTAGAACACCATGTGACCTATATTTATCATGGCCATTTGCCTTCCATACACACAAGAAATTATTAAGAAACAAGGACTACCAGTAATTCTTAAAGCTAGAAAATTCTAAATCTATAACTAAATTAAGAAATGACGTTCAAGTGAATCAGCTATCTTCACCGTGCCACTAAGCACCAATCCAAACTTACAAATGCGAGGCGCTTTTTCTAGACACTTTAGTAACATAATTTCATGGCCGTTCCAGAATATAACTCGCCTCTCCACCACTGTAGTGAATGTTTTGCTGGGCACTAGCACGAGCAACTGCAACAGTCAACAGTCCTTAAGTACACAATAATATTCACTATACATGGAAGGAGGAACCCACCATGAAAGTCTAGTGATTAATTTTTTCTACTTCATGTGAAATTCACACGCCATCCATCCACATAGCTCTCTAGGTATTAGCAAATCCTGGTCGCCACTGGCCAGCCGTGTCAATACAACTTGAATACTTTCCGGCAGCTGCCCATGCTTCTTCGTTGCTCAAACTCAACTGGTCCTCACGGCATAAGGCCGTGCCACGTGACATGGTGTCGCCAACTCCCCACAAAGACAACATCGAAAGCACGTCACGTCACAGACTGACTCGGCTCACGCGCGGACCCACTCTCCCCGACTTACGCACGCGCGCCACCATAAATAGCCTGCCTCAAAGACGCAAAGAGAACAAGGAACAGGGACAACGATCAAAGATGGAAGTAAGAATCGATATCGCCTGGGGTCAGAAACCCACCGGCTCAATATATAGCTAAGATGCGAGGCGACGACTGTCACTGTGGAAGACTAGAGCACAGTGCAACTTCCTGAGGTGCAATGCGAAATGAGACCCTATGCAACGTACTGAGATTAATTGAGACAGCTTGTTGGCGGCGGCGGCCTATATGCACGCTGCCCAGTGTGGATTATGGGCGCGTAGCCCGGGGGAGTTTCTTGGTCTTCTCTTGTCTTAGGTGCGCTTAGTTAAGCTGCTGCTTTATAATGATTCCTAGTGCCGACCGGTGTGCTGGCAAAGGCGTGCGCCAGCGTAGTATGGACCAAAACAAAAAAAAAAAAAACTACCCACTAAACATGGGCTCCAAAATGCGTCCCTTACGAGCCACGTCCATCTTCGCTGATGTGAAACACGTCTCTTCTACTGCAATCTCTTTGCTTTTACTACTATAATGCAGTAAAAAATGACACACTCCCGTATTATTGTTAATGGATACGCCATGCAGTAATATATGGCAAACACGGACACGGTGGTTGCTACCGTTTACCAGACCATTTCACATACTTAACAAAAAACGAACTGGTCCCATTGCTTCTAATGTATGTTGTGCTCTTCCGCAGAACTTGGATACTGTTTACAGTAACAATATTAACACATGCTTACTTCATCTTGTATCCATGGAAAATAACAGAGGAATATGCCCTCATTTGGTTACTACTTTCTGTAGGTCGCTCATAATATCAAAATGCTTGCAGTCAAAAATGGTTCAAATGGCTCTGAGCACTATGCGACTTAACTTCTGAGGCCATCAGTCGCCTAGAACTTAGAACTACTTAAACCTAACTAACCTAAGGACATCACAACCATCCATGCCCGAGGCAGGATTCGAACCTGCGACCGTAGCGGTCTTGCGGTTCCAGACTGCAGCGCCTTGAACCGCACGGCCACTTCGACCGGCATGACTGTAGAAATCACGTGGTTTTGGGCCGAAGAACTCGTCGATCGCATTTTCATCAAGAAAGAAAGTGTCTTGAAGGTAGTTCGATAGAGAACGGAAAAGGTAAAAGACTGAGGGCGCAAGACCAGGTGAATAACGTGGCTACAGAATGACCTTCCAACGTAACTCTTGTATAGTGCTTATTGTCAGTCTTGCAGTGGTTTCCCACCCAGGGCTTAAATGAAATTACCTGAGGGGTAAAAACTAAACGATCGATTGTGTTACAGTCACTAAAGAAAATTATTTTCAAAAGATCATTATTACACTCGTCAAAAAAGGTTTTGCATCAACTCGTTTGCGGGGGTTCTGGAACTTTTACAGGAGATTGCAATAGAGATCAAAATAGACATCATTCCCGCCATTTTTATTGCTCACCAAAACCACACATAGCATTGTTGTACACACCAGTACCTATAATACCCAGCAGCACGTCCTCTCGCATTGATGCATGACCTGTATTCGTCGTGGCATACTATCCACAAGTTCATCAAGGCACTGTTGGTCCATATTGTCCCACTCCTCAACGGCGATTCAGCGTATATCGTTCAGAGTCGATGGCGGGTCACGTCTTCCATAAACAGCCCTTCTCAATCTATCCCAGGCATGTTCGATAGGCTTCATGTCTGGAGAACATGCTGGCCACTCTAGTCGAGCGATGTAATTATCCTGAAGCAAGTTATTCACAAGATGTGCACAATCGGGGTGCGAATTATCGACCATTGCGCTTGCTGGACAGTGTGTCTAAGGCGTTCATCCTGACCGGGTTGTCTCCAAACATGTCTCCAATGATTGTCTGGTTGAAGGCATATACGACACTCATCGGTGAAGAGAACGTGATGCCAATCCTGAGTAGTCCATTCAGTATGCTATTGGGGGCTGCATGGTATTGTGGTTGCAAAGATGGTGAGCCGTGCTGCAGCTCGCGTTGGTGCTGATTGTAGGCTTCCCGCCTTTGTTGGAGGCCAGACGGTATCGTTTAGTTGGCATGGTTGCGGTTGTTTGCCGTCTTCTCGTGTTGACTGGCGCCACTCGGTTTCGCAAGGGTTGCCTGTCCGCTAGTGGCAACAGCGGTGGTTATCCATATGTAGTATTATTTTGTTTTGGATTTTGTTTCTTTTGTACAGGGTGATTATAATTAAAATTAAATTTCCAAACCACTGTAGAAATAACACCACTGGTCAGAATGACGTGAAATTCCAAAGGAATATTATCGGAGAAGGGGGAAAAAGTGTGGCAGAAGAAAAATAATTAGTTATAAAATGTAGCAACAGATGAAACTGTAAGCATCAGAATGTAATAGTGGTGGACTACAAGTGACAAATGAACCATACAACAATGCCTAAGGTGTACGTCTGACGTTAAACAAACTGCACTACTCAGTGTGCATGGGTGTATAGGTGTTCAAAATGGTTCAAATGGCTCTGAGTACTATGGCACTTAATATCTGAGGTCATCGGTCCCCTAGAACTTAGAACTACTTAAACTTAACTAACGTAAGGACATCACACACATCCATGCCCGAGTCAGGGTTCGAACCTGCGACCGTAGCAGTCGCGCCTTGTATAGATGCGATAGTTATAAAATGTAGCAACAGATGGAACTGTAAGCATCAGAATGTAATAGTGGTGGACTACAAGTGACAAATGAATCATACAACAATGCCTAAGGTGTACGTCTGACGTTAAACAAACTGCACTACTCAGTGTGCATGGGTGTATAGGTGTTCAAAATGGTTCAAATGGCTCTGAGTACTATGGCACTTAACATCTGAGGTCATCGGTCCCCTAGAACTTAGAACTACTTAAACTTAACTAACGTAAGGACATCACACACATCCATGCCCGAGTCAGGGTTCGAACCTGCGACCGTAGCAGTCGCGCCTTGTATAGATGCGATAGTCATAAAATGTAGCAACAGATGGAACTGTAAGCATCAGAATGTAATAGTGGTGGACTACAAGTGACAAATGAATCATAAAACAATGCCTAAGGTGTACGTCTGACGTTAAACAAACTGCACTACTCAGTGTGCATGGGTGTACAGGTGTTCAAAATGGTTCAAATGGCTCTGAGTACTATGGCACTTAACATCTGAGGTCATTGGTCCCCTAGAACTTAGAACTACTTAAACTTAACTAACGTAAGGACATCACACACATCCATGCCCCAGTCAGGTTTCGTACGTGCGACCGTAGCAGTCGCGCCTTGTATAGATGTGATACTGTTAGCTACGTAACCCCATCCACCACGGCAAGGTCATACCACATCGGATGGGAAAAATGGGTTATTAATTGTCCGGAGACCAAAAGCCTAATAAAAAGCATCAATCACACCGGTTTTTAATTGCCCTGAGGCCAAGAACCGCATAAAAACCATCAATCACACCTGTTTTTAGTTGTTATGAGGCCAAAGGTAGCATAACAAGCATAAATAAAAATCAGATCATATTATTAATTTCCGTGTGACTGGCGCTAAACATGTTCAATATGCTGTGCACCGTTTTCTGCAGCAATTTCAAATCCAGAAACAACACGTTCCACAGCTGACCGAAGTGTTTCCGGGGTCACGTTCAGAATGTGTTGCGCAATGCGTGCCTTCAATGCAGCTAAGTTTTCAATCGGAACACTGAACACAACATCTTTCGGATAGCCCCACAGCCAGAGGTCACACGGATTAAGATCAGGTGATCGGGACGGCCACGGTGTAGGGAAATGGCGGCTGATAATAGTAGCATTTCCGAAATGGCACTTCAGCAGCTGCTTAACTGGATTTTCTATTTGCGGAAGTGCGCCATCTTGAATAAAAATTGTCCCATCCACAATCCACGCTGTTGGAGAGTTGGAATAACGTAGTTATAACGTAGCGCTTACCGGTAACGGTAGAGGTAACAGGACCAGAACCACCTGTCTCTTCGAAAAAATATGGCCCTATGATAAATGATGTCAAATGGCTCTGAGCACTATGGGACTCAACTGCTGTGGTCGTTAGTCCCCTAGAACTTAGAACTACTTAAACCTAACTAACCTAAGGACATCAACCACATCTATGCCCGAGGCAGGATTCGAACCTGCGACCGTAGCAGTCGCACGGTTCCGGACTGCGCGCCTAGAACCGCGAGACCACCGCGGCCGGCGATAAATGATGTCGTAAACTCGACTCACACAGTGACCATTTCAAGATGAAGTGGTAGTGGTTGATTTGCCTGTGGATTTTTCGTTGCTCATATTTGACAGTTCTGTGTATTGACATATCCTATGAGATGGAAGTGGGCTTCATCTGTCCAGAAAATCTTCCACGGCCAATCATTGTCCACTTCCATTGCGAGAAAGAAATTCTAAAGCAAAGGTCTCTCTTGCTGGCAGGTCAACAGGAAGCAGCTCGTGCACAGGGGTAATTTTGAATGGATAGGAAAGAAGAATGTTTCTTAGGACATTACGCACCGTGCTCACGGGTATGTCCAATGTTCAGGCAGTTCTCTATGCACTACACGTTTGCACACCACGACTCGTCTCCCCCTCATTGCTGTGGCCACTGCTTCCACTGACGTCGAATCAATTCGTTTCCTCCGACTACCGGGTTGCACACCAAAAGGACCCATCTTTTCGAGTTTCCGAATCATTTTGTCCAGACTCACGGCAGTGATCGGACCAACGCCTTGTTTCAAACCCTTCAGTGTCCGCAAATTCTGCAGAGCGACGTGTGCACAGTTATCATTATTGAAATACAGCTTTACAAACAGAGCGCCATCCTGCATTGTGACAGTCATGGCGAACGTTGCAGACGCGAAAGGAGGAAAAGCCGTGTACCCGGCGTGTTTGTACCAATTTCAATGTGTCGTGCGCATGACAGGTGTTTTCATTTACTTATACGTATTCTGACATAAACAGCGCCATCTATTGATTAATTTTCACGCTATTTTCTCCTTTCTCCGATAATGTTCCGTAGCAATTTGACGTCAATCTGACCAGTGGTGTTATTTCTGCAGCGGTTTGAAAGTTTAACTTTGATTAAAATTACCTTGTATACTATCCGTCTCTACCTACAGCTTACCCATGTTTTTCTCAGACTTTCGAACATCTTCGCAGTTTTACATTGTTGAACGCTTTTTCCAGATCGGCGGCTTTTCCATACTTTATCACTCGTTGCCAGTAACGATACGCGATAGGAATGTCGCAAGTTCGTCAGACTCCTAATGAGCTTTTGACACTCACATTTTGTCGCTGCTGTACAGAAGTTTGTTATGTACAATAGCACTGTTAACAAGATGGTTCCGCCGACACTGTGACATAGTATATACCACATTTTAAATATGTGCGAAAATTATAAGACGATTTTTTGTTTACCTTTTAACGATTCCACTATAGCTTCATTATGTCAGAACATGTTTTGAAACAGATCCGAAGACAGTCATCACTGAGTGAAACTGGTAGCCTAAGGACCCAATATTTTTGTGATCATAGATGGAAATAAAGGGAATTTTTTCAATAGTGACTTTACACACCGCCATGTTTATGGCAAAAATTCACAGCCCTCTAGTGACGGAGGTTGCAGGATTGCAACTTGCGTCAGCAAAACAGAAATCCGACCGAGTAATATACATGATACGTAATACCCTAACCGACATCGAGACAAGAATAAAAAATTCGCAGGCATTGCTTTTTAGCACGTCCTCGTACAAAAGAAAAAGCCGAATTTAAAATTAAAACAACTAAAACGAATACAAAATGAGTATACAAGAAGGCATATTGCCGAAGTTTATGTCGACTGTTGGCGGTGCTGTTCTTTCGGCAGCTGGATGTATACTCTGCTGGTCATATTTGCATGACGATGCCGACATGGCTCGTACGGCACAACACTGCACTTCGAGCTTACGGAGCATTTCTAATAATCATCTTGTGGTGCAGTTCTTCTTGTTGTCTCCGTGCTTGCTAAGAAAATGGGATGAGAAGTTCCGCCTTATGCAAGACAACTTTTTTGTTTTGTTTCACCCATACATGTTTCAGCACTTTTGTGCTATCGTCAGTGGGTTCTATTTTTTTATTTTTCACTGTAAATTTATTGTTACGTATTAACATTTGTGTTGTTTACAACATTATGTATAAGTTGCATTTATAACATAATTGGCGAAAAGTGGGTGTAAGCGTTAGTTAACATACCTTAGATGATGTTATTGTCCATTTATTTTGGTATCTGTTCTGCTAGCATTTCTAGTTAACGATGGCTCTCGCGGTGCAAGTAGGTGGTGACGTAACAGTTACTCTGACAGATTTTTGCATGGGAAGAGTTGCAGTGGAAACAGGAAGAGGCCCGGGTTTGTGAGTGCTGTACGGGCCTGAAAGACGCCAGGCGAGTGGTTGTGCCTGTATGGTGGCGGCCCCTCGTGGTATTTGCTTTGTACCTCTTGCTTCGTACACGACAGAAAACAAAAGTTCAGCTGTTTTGTTCGTTACCTAGATGTCTTACGTAGCTCGTAAACTACTGACACAGGAAACACTGCATTGTATCTCTTCTAGTAAATTACATGTGTCTATCTTTCATTCTGTATTTCAACTACGAGGATAAGTCAAATGAAAACCTTAAATATTTTTTTAAATATTATTTATTGTGCAGAAGTGGTACAGCGCTGTACCACTTTTCAACATAATCTCCCCCACGCTCAATGCAAGTGCTCCAGCGCTTACAAAGTGCATCAATTCCCTTAGAAAAAAAATTCTTTTGGTAGTCTGCGCAACCACTCATGCACCGCGTGGCGTACCTCTTCATCAGAACGGAACTTCTTACCTCCCATTGCGTCTTTGAGCGGTCCAAACATATGGAAATCACTTGGGGCAAGGGCTGGTGAGTATAGTGGATGAGGAAGACACTCAAAATGCAGTTCTGTGGTTGTTGCAACTGTTTTACGGGCAATGTGGGGCCTTGCATTGTCATGTTGCAAAAGGACACCTGCTGACAGCAATCAACGTCGCTTTGATTTGATTGCAGGCCGCAGATGATTTTTTAGGAGATCTGTGTATGATGCACTGGTGACAGTGGTACCTCTAGGCATATAATGCTCCAAAATGACACCTTTTTCGTCCCAAAGGAGAGTCAGCATAGCCTTCCTTGCTGATGGTTCTGTTCGAAACTTCTTTGGTGTTGGTGATAAGGAATGGCGCCATTCCTTGCTCGCTCTCTTCGCTTCCGGTTGGTGGAAGTGAACCGAGGTTCTGTCTTCAGTAACGATTCTTGCAAGGAAGCAATCACCTTCTCGTTCAAAGCGCCGAAGAAGTTCTTCACAAAAATTACACGTCTTTCTCTCCTTTCAGGAGTCAGCTGCCGCGGCACCCATCTTGCAGGCACTTTGTGAAACTGGAGCACATCATGCAGAATGCGGTGTGCTGACACATGACTATTTTGTAAACATGCTGCAATGTCAAAAAAAAAAAAATGGTTCAAATGGCTCTGAGTGCTATGGAACTTAACATCTGTGCCATCAGTACCCTAGAACTTAGAACTACTTAAACTAGCCTAAGGATATCACACACATCCATGCCCTAGGCAGGATTCGAACCTGCGACCGTAGCGGTCGCGCGGTTCCAGACTGAAGCGCCTAGAACCGCACGGCCACACTGGTCGGATGCTGCAATGTCATTAAGTGCCACTCGGCGGTTTTCCTTCGCTATGGGTTCAACTGCTGCAATGTTCTGTGGAGTCACAACTCGTTGTGCCTGACCTGGACGAGGAGCATCTTCCACTGAATTCACACCATTTGCGAACTTCGTACTCCATTCGTAAACTTGCTGCTGTGACAAACCTGCATCACCGTACTGAACCTTCACTCGTCGATGAATTTCAATAGGTTTCACACCTTCACTGCACAAAAACCGAATAACAGAACGCTGTTCTTCCCTGGTGCAAGTCGCAAGTGGGGCGGCCATCTTTATACTGATACTACGACGTTATGTGTGCATCTGCACTATGCTGCCACCTACAGGCCATTCTGCACGCTGTTTATAGCACGCTTTCCAACTTACAGGATAACGGGGAGAAATTTCGATTTGTTATTTCAAATTTAAGGTTTTCATTTGACTCGCACTCGTGGATATTGGTCACCCACTGTTGTTGTTGTGGTCTTCAGTTCTGAGACTGGTTTGATGCAGCTCTCCACGCTACTCTATCCTGTGCAAGCTTCTTCATCTTCCAGTACGTACTGCAGCCTACATCCCTCTGAATCTGCTTAGTGTATTCATCTCTTGGTCTCCCTCTACGATTTTTACCCTCCACGCTGCCCTCCAATACTAAATTGGTGATCCCTCGATGTCTCAGAACATGTCCTACCAACCGATCCCTTCTTCTAGTCAAGTTGTGCCACAAACTCCTCTTCTCCCCAATTCTATTCAATACCTCCTCATTAGTTACGTGATCTACCCATCTAATTTTCAGCATTCTTCTGTAGCACCACATTTCAAAAGCTTCTATTCTCTTCTTGTCCAAATTAGTTATCGTCCATGTTTCACTTCCATACATGGCTACACTCCATACAAATACTTTCAGAAACGACTTCCTGACAATTAAATCTATACTCGATGTTAACAAATTTCTCTTCTTCAGAAACTCTTTCCTTGCCATTGCCAGTCTTCATTTTATATCCTCTCTATTTCGACCATCATCAGTTATTTTACTCCCCAAATAGCAAAAGTCCTTTACTACTTAATTCCCTCAGCATCACCCGACTTAATTCGACTACATTCCATTATCCACGTTTGCTTTTGTTGATGTTCATCTTATACCCTCCTTTCAAGACACTGTCCATTCCGTTCAACTGCTCTTCCAAGTCCTTTGCTGTCTCTGACAGAATTACAATGTCATCGGCGAACCTCAAAGTTTTTATTTCTTCTCCATGGATTTTAATACCTACTCCGAATTTTTCTTTTGTTTCCTTTACTGCTTGCTCAATATACAGATTGAACAACATCGAGGAGAGGCTACAACCCTGTCTCACTCCCTTCCTAACCACTGCTTCCCTTTCACTTCCCTCGACTCTTATAACTGCCATCTGGTTTCTGTACAAATTGTAAATAGTTTTTCGCTCCCTGTATTTTACCCCTGCCACCTGCAGAATTTGAAAGAGAGTATTCCAGTCAACATTGGCAAAAGCTTTCTCTAAGTCTACAAATGCTAGAAACGTAGGTTTGCCTTTTCGTAATCTAGCTTCTAAAATGAGTCGTAGGGTCAGTATTGCCTCACGTGTTCCCATATTTCTACGGAATCCAAACTGATCTTCCCCAAGGTCGGCTTCTGCCAGTTTTTCCATTCGTCTGTCGCCGGCCGAAGTGGCCGTGCGGTTAAAGGCGCTGCAGTCTGGAACCGCAAGACCGCTACGGTCGCAGGTTCGAATCCTGCCTCGGACATGGATGTTTGTGATGTCCATAGGTTAGTTAGGTTTAACTAGTTCTAACTTCTAGGGGACTGATGACCACAGCAGTTAAGTCCCATAGTGCTCAGAGCCATTTGAAGCATTTGAACCATTCGTCTGTAAAGAATTTGCGTTAGTATTTTGCACCCACTAAGAAGGTCGAAACAACAAGTAACCCAAGTACCGTTTTAGCTCTCTGTCATAACGTCTACTGAACTTTGCGTCAGATGGTATTGTGTGTTGCCAATGGATGGCAGTATTGTGCTAACCGTGATCCAGTGTCTCTTTTCTGCCGATACCCCACTTGGTCCACACAGATGCGCCACCACGCCCTAGCATCTCGAGACGCGAACGCCTGCAGTGTAAGCCACAGTAGGAGTTGCAGAGTTTGCGGAAGCCCGGAGCGGCATTTAGAGCGAGCCGAGGGCTAGGAGATGCGGCGTCGAGATTGGATCCGCCAGGCGGAAAACTCGGCGCTTCCCCACAGCCGGGCTTTAGGGGCCGGAGCGGCGCGCGGCCCGGCCGCGGACGCCGAGCGCCGGCACAGTCCATTCCGGCCTGTTGCTGCGAGCGCCCCAAATGAAAGGAATTCATCACCAGCAGCGGCGCTGCCACGCCACGCATCCGTCTTGCTGAGCCCTGAAAAGCCGTCCGCCGGCGCAGAAACCCTGCCGAGGAGCCGAGGCGAGGAAGGCGCTCACGCACGTTACCAGAGAAAGGGCGCCGTGGGGCGGTGGAAAGGGAGGGGGGGGGAGGAGGATACGGGGTAGAGGAAGGGGGGGGGGGGGGAACCGCAGGCACTGGCGGGAATTCCCCCGAACACGCGTAACGAACCGCGGGAACGTCGCGTGCGTGAATTTCCCAGTCCGTGGCGAGCGACGAAGACGAATGCGTCGCTTATAAACCGCTGTGCTGTCGACTGGAAGGGGGCTCTAAAGAGTGGCGAGGGGAGGGGATAGAAAAGAGAGAGAGAGAGAAAAGGACGAGGAACCCAGAAGATGTAAGAAAAGAAAGAGAGTAAAAGAGGAAGTAGGCCCGCAGTAAGGCGGCAGCAAAGCACAGTCATACGTTTCCCTGTTAAGGAGCCCTAAACCCAGAGCAGAAAACTGTCGTCCGTAATGGAGTGCAATTCCAGCTGAAGATACAGCCACTTGGCGCCCCGGATTGTAAATGCCAGGCCGTCGCTGGCGGCTTACGGCGCTCATGGGAGCGCCGGTCCGCGCCACCAAACCTCGCCGTCTGTCACGCTGGCTAGGCCGCGACACGTCGCGTTTCGACCACAGGTGCCTGGTGGCCGCCCTACCGTGGGTTGGGCCTGCTTCACCTTCGATGAGGTACTTCTCTGCTAATGTAGTTTTCCTAGAAAAACGATTTGCCTTCCGTTTTATAACGTAAACCTGAAACCTTCCTAGTATATACCATTGTCTTCAGATCATTTATATCCGCTTCTTACCTTCTTCCCACATTTCCAAAAGGCGACACCTCGTTTCATGTATCACTCTGTTACAGAACGGGGCAAAGCGGTATCAGACGATATTACATTCCTTGCTTCCTCGTTTTCACATCTCTACCCTTTTGTGCCAATGACGCTGGTCAGCGAATGAGACTGCGGTGGAAGTGTAGTTTTATGTGATTACGTAGGCTTTCCCGGCGTAATAAGTCTTGAAAGTCTCTTCGGGTTTGCTGCCGGAACCTAAAATCAACTTGACTCGATATTTCGGCGATCCAACTGGTCGCCATCTTCAGGAAAATGCTGCTTCTGCTGATCAGTCCCGCTGAGAATTGACGCCAGGTTGCAAATCGACGTCCAATATAGGCACCGTTCAGTACACGGCGCATGCCCCGCCCATCACGGTTTCTTCCTTCCAAGGCAGGAAGGTGGCGCCGCCCTTAGTGAAACACTTCTGGGAACGATGTATCGCAATCAAGGCCGCATCGAAGAACGTTCAGTTTTGATGCGAGGTAATACAGGATTCCACGTCTTGCCAAGAGGAAACCCACTGTCTCTGTTGATTAAATTATCAGCCAACCTAATTTCAATCGCCTCTTTATAGACACTGTTCCAAAAACTGGAAATGTTGGCAACTACATCTACATCTACATCTACATTGATACTCCGCAAGCCACCCAACGGTGTGTGGCGGAGGGCACTTTACGTGCCACTGTCATTACCTCCCTTTCCTGTTCCAGTCGCGTATGGTTCGAAGGAAGAACGACTGTCTGAAAGCCTCCGTGCGCGCTCTAATCTCTCTAATTTTACATTCGTGATCTCCTCGGGAGGTATAAGTAGGGGGAAGCAATATATTCGATACCTCATCCAGAAACGCACCCTCTCGAAACCTGGCGAGCAGGCTACACCGCGATGCAGAGCGCCCCTCTTGCAGAGTCTGCCACTTGAGTTTATTAAACCTCTCCGTAACGCTATCACGGTTACCAAATAACCCGGTGACGAAACGCGCCGCTCTTCTGACGAAACGCGCCGCTACCACAGTTTCATCAAATTTCATATTGTGTTCCTCATTTAGGCAGTGTTCTGCTACTGCCGATTTTTCCGGCTGTTGTAGCCTCGTATGACGGCGATGTTCCACACACCTGTCATGCACTGTGCGAATCGAACGGCCAATGTAAGCTTTCCCACATTGACAAGGAATTTTGTACACATAGGGTTTCCTAAGCCCCAAATCAGTTTTATTATGAGCATCGTTTTGGTGCTCTACATCTTCTATTCTTTCTTCGTGAAGTTGAGTATTGTTTCTGCAATGAAACTGAAAGGTACAGTGAGGTGACAAAAGTCACAGGGTACGTCCTAACATCGTGCGAACCTCATTTGTCCGGCGTAGTGCAACAACTCTACTTCATGTGTTCTCAACAAGTCGTTGGAAATCCTCTGCAACAGTTCTGAGCCACGCTGCCTCTGTAGCCGTCCATTATTGGAAAAGTGTTGCCAGTGCATGATTTTGTCCAAGAACTGACCTCTCGATTACGTCCCATGTCGGGCGATCCGAGTGCCCAATCAATCGTTCGAACTGTCCAGCCGGCCGGTGTGGCCTAGCGGTTCTAGGCGCTACAGTCTGGAACCGCACGACCGCTACGGTCGCAGGTTCAAATCCTGCCTCGGGCATGGATGTGTGTGATATCCTTAGGTTAGTTAGGTTTAAGTAGTTCTAAGTCCTACGGGACTGATGACCACAGAAGTTAAGTCCCGTAGTGTTCAGAGCCATTTGAACCATTTTTCGAACTGTCCACAAAATTATTCAAACCAATCGCCAGCAGCTGAGGCCCACAAATATGGCACCTTGTCATCCACAAAAATTGCATTGTTGTTTGGGAACATGAGGTCCATGAATGGCTATAGATGGTCTCCAAGTAGCCGAACGTAACAGTTTTCGTATGTCCATCTTTTCGGCAGGAGGTCTCTGGGACGACGGCCGTTTACTATTGTGACAAAATGAAACACCTATATCGACCTTATGATCTTATTTTATATTATTTTGTTGCAACCAGTTTCAACGCTTCAGTGCGTAACAGTTTTCAGTCAACGATCGATTCAGCTGGACCAGAGGACCCAGTCCACTCCATTGAAACACAGCCCGCACCGTTATGGAACCACCACCAGCTTGCACAGTGCATTGTTGACAATTTGGGTCCATGGCGTCGTGGGGTCTGCGACGCACTCCAACATTACCGTCACTCTTACGAACCGAAATCGGGACATCTGACCAGGCCACGGTTTTCTACCGTCTACCGTCTAGGGTCAAACTGATATCGACGCTAGCACAGAAAAGGGTGGAGGCAATGTCGTGGTGTTAGCAAATGCACTCGCAAGGGTCGTCTGCTGCCATACCCCATTAACGCCATATGTTTCTCCACGTTCGTCGCCCGCCCCACATAGATTTATATGGATATTTCACGCAGTATTGCTTGTCTGATATGAAGGACGTCACCAACTGCATTGTCTCTGGTGAAAGGTAATACCTGAAATTTAATATTCTTGACACGCTCTCCACTCTGTGGTTCCCGAAATATTGAATTCTCTAACAATTTCCGGAATGGAATTCGAGCTGAAACTACCATTCCGTTTTCAGAATCTGTTAACGCCTCTTGGGATTAAGCCTGTCTAATGACATCCTCAACCTATCCACATGAATCACCTAGGATACAAATGACAGTTCCGCCAACGCACTGCCCTTTTGTACCGTGTGTAAGAGATATTATTACCATCTGTATATGTGCATAACGCTATCCTATGGCTTTTGTCACCTGAGTGTATAAACAATAGCACAAAGTAAGCGTCGTACGCTTTCGTTTGATTTGTATAAAATTAATCGAATAGTCACCTGTAATGATGCTTATCTTTTACGATTTTCAGGATTTCTCGTTCTTTGACGTTTAAACGTTGCAATTTGATCATCATTCTGTGCCAATCGCTTATTCGTTCACCGACATTATTAATGCAAACCTCTTACCCACTCCACTGCACAGTACTTCGCGCTCGGGTCTTATGCGGGCGCCGGCCGAAGTGGCCGTGCGGTTAAAGGCGCTGCAGTCTGGAACCGCAAGACCGCTACGGTCGCAGGTTCGAATCCTGCCTCGGGCATGGATGTTTGTAATGTCATTAGGTTAGTTAGGTTTAACTAGTTCTAAGTTCTAGGGGACTAATGACCTCAGCAGTTGAGTCCCATAGTGCTCAGAGCCATTTTTCTTATGCGGGCGCATTGGGTGGAGCGAGTGACAAATAGGGAATGAGCGCGAGTGTTTCAAAGCTGTACGGTCAGAAGGTCATTACTGCATACTGTCAGAATAATGACC
Organism: Schistocerca serialis cubense; assembly: GCF_023864345.2. Classification (NCBI taxonomy): domain Eukaryota; kingdom Metazoa; phylum Arthropoda; class Insecta; order Orthoptera; family Acrididae; genus Schistocerca; species Schistocerca serialis. The sequence continues at coordinate 339,055,965 of NC_064638.1, forward strand.
CAAATTTTTACGTAGCATCGTTTGCTGGGCTGATATCTTGGACGTGGGAATTTTCTGCTTAAAATACGCGGTCGATTTAGTGATGTTTCCTTGTAAGTGTGTATCATCATCATGTACTTTTTCAGATATTTACTTCATTAAATGCCTGTGGTCACATCGGAAATAAATGCTTATAACAGATGCAGTTTATAAAAAGTAAGGTAAAGTTTAAAATTAAAAACAGAACAATAGCAGTGGATTATCAACATTAGGCAAATGAACTGCAGGAGCCCAGTAACGTATTTTGGGCTGCTAAAAATAGTTTTTCCATGGGATTTTTTATCAGGGCCCTTATTCCGAACGTTAGCGCTTGGGATTAAGCCTGTCTGTTCCTTTAAGGCAGACTTAAGGTACCGCGAGAATCTACACTACTGGCCATTAAAGTGCTACACCAAGAAGGAATGCAGATGATAAACGGCTATTCATTGGACAAATATATTATATTAGAACTTACATGTGATTACATTTTCACGCAATTTGGGTGCATAGATCCTGAGAAATCAGTACTCAGAACAACCACCTCTGGCCGTAATAACGGCCTTGATACGCCTGGGCATTGAGTCAAACAGAGGTTGGATGGCGTGTACCGGTACAGCTGCCCATGCAGCTTCAACGCGATACCATATTTCATCAAGAGTAGTGACTGGCGTATTGTGACGAGCCAGTTGCTCTGCCAACATTGACCAGACGTTTTCAATTGGTGAGAGATCTGCAGAATGTGCTGGCCAGGGCAGCAGTCGAACATTTTCTGTATCCAGAAAGGCCCGTACAGGGCCTGCAACATGCGGTCGTGCATTATCCTGCTCAAATGTAGGGTTTCGCAGCGATCGAATGAAGGTTACAGCCAAGGTTCGTAACACATCTGAAATGTGACGTCCACTATTCAAAGTGCCGTCAATACGATCAAGAGGTGACCGAGACGTGTAACAATGGCACCCCATACCATCACGCAGTGTGATACGCCAGTACGGCGATGACGAATACATGCTTCCAATGTGCGCCAAACACGGATGACACCAACATGATGCTATAAACAGAATCTGGATTCATCCGAAAAAATGACGTTTTGCCACTCGTGCACCAAGGTCCGTCGTTAAGTACACCATCGCACGCGCTCCTGTCTGTGATGCAACGTCAAGGGTAATCGCAGCCATGGTCTCCGAGCTGACAGTCCATGCTGCTGCAATCGTCGCCGAACTGTTCATGGAGATGGTTGTTGTCTTGCAGTTGTCCACATCTGTTGACTCAGGGATAGAGACGTGGCCGCTCGATCCGTTACAGCCATGCGGATAAGATGCCTGTCATCTCGACTGCTAGTGATACGAGGCAGTTGGGATCCAGCACGGCGTTCTGTATTACCCTCCTGAACCCACCAATTCCATATTCTGCTAACAGTCATTGGATATCGACCAACGCTAGCAGCAATGTCGCGATAGGATAAACCGCAATCGCGATAGGCTACAATCCGACCCTTGTCAAAGCCGGAAACGTGATGGTACGCATTTCTCCTCCTTACACGAGGCATCACAACAACGTTTCACCAGGCAAAACCGGCCAACTGCTATTTGCGTATGAGAAATCGGTTGGAAACTTTCGTCATGTCAGCACTTTGTAGGTGCCAAACTTGTGTGAATGCTCTGAAAAGCTAATCATTTGCATATCACAGCATCTTCTTCCTGTCGGTTAAATTTCGCGTCTGTAGCACGTCATGTTCGTGGTGTAGCAATTTTAATGGCCAGTAGTCTACATTATTAATTGGGCCAGCCAGATGGAAGTCAGAAGATGCGAATTCTTGACTGTAGGGTGGATGATTGAGAACAGTCAAATGACGTTTTGTGAGCTCCCCTAGGTGCGCAGAGTTGTCGTGGAGAAGGAGAAGTCTGTCTGCATTTCTGTGGCGACGAACACACGGAAGTCGTTTCTTCAATTTCGTAGGGGTCTCATAATATACCTGATCGTTGCACCACGAGGGAGGGCATTAAACAGCGTAACCCGCTTCAGAGTCCAAGAAACAAAAGAGAGTATCGTCAAAAATCGCAGTATCCGTTACACAAAAGATCTGGCCAGTCGCAGGTAACAACGAGAAATTAATAGTGGAAAATGGAAGTAAGGAACGTGCGGTCGTTAATGCGCATGATGCATCGTTCAGAGTTGCCAAACCAGAAGCAGAAATCAAGTCACTCAAGGAAGAGAGTTACGAACTCATAACGGAACTGCCAAATGTCCCAACGTAGCTGCTGTAGCTTTTGCTCCTACTGTCACGAAACCTAAAAAGTAAATGGTTAGTAAGATTGTGAAAGTAAGAGCAAACAAAACAAGTGATCTGTTTTCTTAAGCCCATAAACAATCAGGACACAAGGGCGGTACGAGATACATTGACTAAAATGATTAATCCAAATCAGGACAAAATCAAAGAGGATCAGATCAACAAGATAACAACGAGAAATTAATAGTGGAAAATGGAAGTAAGGAACGTGCGGTCGTTAATGCGCCTGATGCATCGTTCAGAGTTGCTAAACCAGAAGCAGAAATCAAGTCACTCAAGGAAGAGAGTTTCGAACTCATAACGGAACTGCCAAATGTCCCACCGTAGTTGCTGTAGCTTTTGCTCCTACTGTCACGAAACCTAAAAAGTAAATGGTTAGTAAGATTGCGAAAGTAAGAGCAAACAAAACAAGTGATCTGTTTTCTTAAGCCCATAAACAATCAAGACACAAGGGCGGTACGAGATACATTGACTAAAATGATTAATCCAAATCAGGACAAAATCAAAGAGGATCAGATCAACAACAGACACAGCTGTTATCGAAACCGAAACGAAGACGGATGCCATGAAAGTCGCAGCTAAAAGGCATCAAATGTGAAGAAGCACGAAAAGGAAGCTCACTGATGGTCGTAAACAACGTCCCCACGTCCAATTCATGGAGGAACTGTACGAGGTTAACATCAATGAAGACGTCATCGGAGAAATGTTTGACGTGGAAGTGAAGCTTAATTTATAACGGAACCAGAAAACAAGCGTACGGTGAACAATATTATTGAGGTTAGTCCGCGGTATGGTGCGTCTTAATGCAAAGAGAACGGATATACGTCGATTTCGAAGCACCTGGAATAAAAAACTTCATAAGGGTGCAGAAATGCTGCACTTGCCGTGTGCTAGGACATCCACCTAAGCACTGTAGGCCAGACGCAGCAGTCTGCTACAAAATGCGCCACACCCAAATTGATTGCACTGCAAAAGTTGCATATCATGTATGGACAGAAACCGTACTTTCAAGAAAGCAGGCGGTCCGGAATGACCCACATACAAACAGTTACTTGAAAAACTGAGCGCTAACACAACTACAATTATCAAAACTATGTCTACTAAGGACACGACATGTCAAGAGGACCTTTATTCCACATATCTCGACAGCGCATACAGAGACATTCACTGCCGGAAACACAAGCACGCAGCTACGAGGGGACCGAGCGATGTAGCGCAGTGGTTAGACACTGGACTCTCATTCGGGAGGACTACGGTTCAATCCCGCGTCCGGCCATCCTGATTTAGGTTTTCCGTGATTTCCCTACATCGCTCCAGGCAAATGCCGGGATGGATCCTTTGAAAGGGCACGGCCGACTTCCTTCCCCAATCCGATGAGACCGATGACCTCTCTGTCTGGTCTGCTTCCCTAAACAACCCAAACCAGCTACGAGGGCGAGGTCATGGCGCCGTGCTATTGCATGGTGGCAAGAATTGTACTTCCTCCCGGAGATGTTCGATGATACTGAGCATCCCATTCTGCTGGCTCACGATGTATAATGACTACAGAGATCGCTGATAAAGAGTACCTGGCAGTAGGTGGCAGCACAACCCACCTAGTATGAAAAACGTATGTTTTTGGGGGTGTCTGGTTAGTTTTGATAACACAGTGTATCAACACAACATACCTGAGGTTTAGGTACCTATATCTTTCTTTTATGTTGCCATGTGCACTTTTGTTTTTGAACTCACGAGGTACCGACACGATTATAGGTGCATTTAGTGACTGTTCCATCGATTCTTGGCCATCATTATCTCCTTCCAAGGATTAGGTGCAGTAGGAACCTTTTCCGGATTCTATCATCCAGCCTCCTCTTATGATGTTCTCCTAGTTCTTTCATTTTAGTTGGCTGATTATTCATAATTTTTTGCTATATATTTTATAACATTCTGTCAGCATAAGCCCTCCATCTTGTCATTACTTGAAAATATTTTTAAATGTTTTCTTATTGCTTCATTACTTATTTTATCCATTTCATCACAGCCTCTTACATATCTCATGAACTTCATCTCTGCTGCCTGTGTAAGTGATTTTTCACTTTTCCTTTTTCCGTATTGTCCGTGATTCGGGACGATATTAGAGAGTAGGAACAGCCATTGTATTGTATTGTATTGTATGTTAACCTGGGGCCTAAAAACGACGGAGAGGCTCCGTCCCCGCCGCAGCCGCAGTGGTCCACAGCAACATGACGACTACCGCAGTCCACTTCACCCCTACGCCGCCCCACACCGAACCCAGGGTTATTGTGCGGTTCGGCCCCCGGTGGACCAGAGAACGTCTCACACCAGACGAGTGTAACCCCTATGTTTACGTTGTCGAGTAATGGTGGTGTACGCGTACGTGGAGAACTTGTTTGCGCAGCAGTCGCCGACATAGTTTAACTGAGGCGGAGTAAGAGGAACCACCCCGCATTCACCGAGGCAGATGGAAAGCCGCCTAAAAACCATACACAGACTGGCAGGTTCACCGGACCTCGACACAAATCCGCCGGGCGGATTCGTGCCGGGGACCAGGCGCTCCTTCCCGCCCGGAAAACCGTGCGTTAGACCGCACGGCCAACCGGGCGGGCAGGTACGGCCATAATGTCATAGAATTTCATTTGTGTTTCCTTTCTTGTTTCTCTTCCAATATGTCTTTCAATCATTCCACAGGCGGCTTGAAATTTATTAATCGTCTTCTCAATCTCCTTGTCATTGTTAAAACTTATATTACATCCTCGATAATTCAAGAGGGATACTCGTTCTACAGTTTTCTCAGTTAATATTATTTTGGAGTTTATTGGATTCCTTCCTTAGAAGGCCTTTGTTTTTGTCTTATTTTCAGGTATACAGTTCTTATTATCTGATCATTAGCACATAACAGCATATCTAATGGTACCATATGTGCGACCCTACTTTAATCTCTGACTGTATTCCTTCTTTCCACTTTGTAACTATGTCGTCAATACATAAATTGAAGTGGATGTTAGGTTTTGTGCCTGAATTTATAACTACTTTCATATTTACCTACAGTTTCCTTAAGGCATTAATAAGTTGTTTAGGAAAATATTTGTTTCTAATATTGTTCACAAAAGGGGTCTTCTCATCTTATCAAAGCCTTTCTTAACATCGAGTAATGCTAAATGCATTTCCATGTCAAATCCCCAACATCTTTCAACAATTTGACTTATCATGCCTATGTTACCATTACACACACATCATTTCCTGAAACTTGATTGTTATAGTGACAGCATTGCGTCAGCAATAGTTTGCTTTCATTGATTAACGATTTTTCAAGAAATTTTGTATTTCTCTTTAGGAAACTGTTTCGTTTATCGTTTCCTGTGTCTCTCCTATTTAGTTTTTAAAGTATAAAAATAGCTTTAGCTCTCTTCCATTCTTCAGGTAAGAAACTGTTTTTTCAACGTACATTTAATAAAGGAGGAAAGAAAATTCCAAAATGATTCCTCCATACTTAATTAATTAATTCAGCATAAATTAAATCTGTGCCAGTTGCTTTTCTGTTTTTAATTGCATTTAGGGATGGCTTTAATTCTTTCATGTCTATTTGGTCTTTAGATTTATAATCAGTTAATATATAATAACTATATTCACTACCTTCATCATATCACAAATTTCTCTTGTATTGTGTCCATGGATTTTCTGCTACTATATTACCATTTGCAACATCTTCAATTTTATTCACATGTTGCATTAGTTTAAATACTATATTCTGTCCTCCGTAAAGGGATGTTCAACATTAGTGATGAAACTTTCCCAGAATTCACTATGGTAGTTTTTCATTAATTTTTTTGTTCTATTTTCGTTCAAATATTTCCCGGGATTTATTTGTCTGTGTTTGTAAACAACCATTAAGCATTGCGTCTTTCTTTAAACATTTTTCCGATTTCATACTTTATGTTTCCCTAATACTTTATTAGCTATTTTCAACATTGATGATTTTAACATTTCTCACTCTTCTCCAGTATTTCTCTAGTTTCAGTAATTCACAGTTTGTGAGTGTGTTGATATAAATTTCTTATGCACTCTTCTTCCAGAACTTTAAATTTCAAGTTCTGGCTTTAGGTTTTCTTTACAATTGCTTGTTTCCTCCATCTTGGGCATATTTCAAACTTTGAAGAAATTAGGAATTTACAGAAGGTGCAGCATGAGCAGCAGCATCCAGACATAGAGAAGCTAACAACTAGTAAGTGGTCAAAGCCTGTTTCACTACTTCTAAATACACGCGTATCTTGTAGTTGAAAGCTTACTTTTTTAATGAATTATTACACAACCAATTATTGAGCGAGAACCTCTTCCATTGCAGCTGTATTTATACATGCATATCTTCCTAAGGAAGGTATTTGTAATTTTTAGCTGTTTAAATATAGCAAAATCTTTTAACGTCTTACCATTTTCATTTAAATTTATTTCATAACACCCTCCTGCTGTATTTACCACAGGCGCTTTTCTTATTATTGCATTTGAGGTTCTTGATATTTTCTTATGATCAGTTTCATAATTTCCGATTATATATTTTCAGAGTTCTTCACGTTTCCTTCTTCAGGTTCTTATACTCCTATGACCCATAAATGTCAGTTCTAAATCTAATAGTTCCTATCCTGTCATTTATGCTGGATAAACATTAATAAAACCGACAAACTACAGGAGGAAAAGAGGTCCCATGAACAAGTGTCCGGAAATGTATGGTGTGCAAGCAACGACAAGTTGTTCCCGAACACAGTACAGAGCTGCAACGCTTCTACATCACAACATATGTTCAAAGTGGCCTTCATGAGATTGCATGTGAGAGGCATGACGGCGGTTGTCATGCAGGATACGCATAATCTTACTTTAGCTTATACCATGTTGCCGCGCCAGTTGACTGCAGCTTGTAAAAGATTTCGTCTCAATATCGTGTAGAGCCCGCTCTTCCAAATATGGTGTACGTACAGTCCGCCGTCTCGGTGTACGTTTGTCTGAAAGTACCCATAATCACAAAAACGCCGAAAAGGGCTTGAAAGGTTGTGTGATGTGGTTGCTGTTTGTGAGGATACTTATCTTAGTATAGCCGTGTTGTCTCTCACCGTTTCCATCTGCTTCGCCGTACACAAACATGATCTCGGCTTGTTACTGACATGAATACCGGTCCATTCTGCTGCTTACATTATGCTGCACGAATCGCAGAGCCTGAAAACACAAGAAACGTAAGGCACGTTTTTAGAGGAACTGTCATGCGTCAGAGTGATCTACCGTGGCAAATGGTTCAGATGGCTCAAGCACTATGACACGCAACATCTGAGGTCATCAGACACATAGACATAGAACTACTTAAACCTAACTAACCTGAGGAGAGCCGGCCGGTGTGGCCGTGCGGTTCTAGGCGCTTCAGTCTGGAACCGCGTGACCGCTACGGTCGCAGGTTCGAATCCTGCCTCGGGCATGGATGTGTGTGATGTCCTTAGGTTAGTTAGGTTTAATTAGTTCTAAGTTCTAGGCGACTGATGACCTCAGAAGTTAAGTCGTGTAGTGCTCAGAGCCATTTGAACCATTTTGAACCTAAGGACATCATACACATCCATGCCCGAGGCAGGAGTCGAACCTGCAGCCGTAGCAGCAGCGCAGATACGGGCTGAATCTCCTAGAACCGCTCGGCCACAGCGGCCGGCTCTACCGTGGCAACGATGCGTTTCTGGACACATGTTCATAGAACCATTTTTCCTCCATTTCCAGTCATAAATCCGTCCCTGGAGTTTGTCGGTGTTATTAATGTTCGCATTGTATAGTCATAAAAACCTACCGTTGTTTTCCATTTTTCATTTGCAAAAATGCCTGATCCGCACAGTGCTCATTGCGTTTGCGTGACTCCACAGTAAATTATCGTGTAAATATTTAAATTTTTTGTTCGTCTCAGTTCCTTTGTCGATTCTGTTAATGCAGCAAGATTTATGTTTGTTCGACTCATATTTTAACTATATATGAAAGTAGTATCTGTTCCCGAAAGAACAGATACCATTGATGACCGTGCAGCTTCTCTTGAATGAAATGATAATTAAATCGACACCCTAGCTGCAAACAGACGTTGCTATACAACATTTGGGACATGATGTAAATACGTACCCCGTCCGGGGTACAGATGGACAGAGCGTCTGCCATGTAATCAGGAGATCCCGGGTTCAAGTTCCGGTCGGGGTACACATTTACATCATGTCCCCAAAGTTGGATATACTGATGGATAGAGCGTCTCCCATGTAAGCAGGAGATCCCGGGTTCGAGTCCCGGTCGGGGTACACATTTTCATCATGTGCCTAATGTTGTATATACAGATGGATAGAGAGTCTGCCATGTAAGCAGGAGGTCTCGGGTTCGAGTCCCTGTCGGGGTACACATTTTCATCATGTCCCCAATGTTGTATATAAACTCCTGTATGCAGCTAGGGTGTCGATTTAATTATCATTTCATTCTAGAGAAGCTGCACGGTCATAAATAGTATCTGTTCTTTCGGGAACAGATACTACTTTCATATATAGTTAAAAATATGGCTACCCGGCCATTGACCTTCTTGTGCAAACGCACATGCCATGTCCCAACGCGTACGGGGCTTGCTAGAGTAATGAGTGTGATGGGCAAACATATATTAGGCGCACTACGAATGTAGTGGTGTGGACATGTTGGGAATGTGGGTCTCACGGGAAGCGTGCAAGGGAAAAGTCCCTGCAGGCGCATTATCGTCTGTGACGGCGGTGGCTCAAATGGATAGAGCGTCTGCCATGTAAGCAGGGGATCCCGGGTGCGAGTCCCGGTCGGGGTACACATTTTCATCATGTTGTATATCAACGCCTGTTTGCAGCTAGCGTGTCGATTTACTTATCATTTCGTCTCATATTTATTATAAGCTCTGATTATTCTATTAAAACCTCCTCTTGTTTTCAAGGTACCAATACATAAAATGCTGTGTTTCAGAATTCAGAACTACCTGCATTCTTCCTTAGAGAGTTGGAAGCAGTTCTTTTCGTATGGATGCGTAGCCGTCCACTGGCAGGGCGGGAGGGGGGAGCGGGTTTTAAATCAGAGCACCAAGTCTTGGTACTGATACCAAATACCGCACATAATGTGGTATTCGAAGGCTGCTGTTGCTGGCTGCCTTTGGCTGAAGTGCGGAGTTCCTTAGCGTTGGCTGCTGAGCCGCTGCGGATGCGCGACCCCCGCGGCTAGGGTGCGGCGTGGCTGAGTGACAGGTGTCAGGCTACTGCTGCCGCTGCTGCTGCTGCTGCTGCCGCAGCAATCCGGTTCATGACTAAGTCAGCCGCCGCCCCGCCACAATAATTCATACGGCCCGGGCCGGCGAGGCGGCTCGTGAAATATTAGGCGCCCTGCGCCGCGCACCGGCTCACTGCGGAGGGACCAGCCGGCCGCGCCGGGCGAGCCGAGACTGCAGTGGCCGCCCACCAATAGCTGCGCTCCTCCGTATCGCCACTGTGCCCACACTTATTTCTGTCCAAAATAGTTTCCTGCGACTTTTACAGTCAGGCAGTGCCGTCTCAAGTCGAGAAGCAAAAGTTAACAGGGAAAATACTGCGGGGCCTGCCAACAGGATACCAGCCTCGGTATTCCACTCTTCCTCAGCTGGAGTTTTGGTCCCTGTGCACGGAGCCTTTGTCTTACGTGGTCGAATATTTTCAACTTGCTCACTGAAAAGGTAAACCACACAGTAGTTGTAAAAGTATCGAGACATGAAAGGAAGGCACGACAGAGAAGTGAATGAAGCGGTGTTGTGTTCAACACCCCATGTACAACAAGAATGCCGTAAAGGAGGCTATTATAATAGAACACCTACGCTTTGATAAACTTTCTGGAGTAGATCCTTGACGCAAGTGGTTGTTACAATGTTAAGCACGTTTGCACCACATACTCTATGTGGTCAAAAGTATCCGGACACCCCAAAAAACATACGCTTTTCATACTAGGTGCATTGTGCTGCCACTTACTGCCAGGTACTCTGTATCAGCGACCTCAGTAGTCATTAGACATCGTGAGAGAGTAGAATGGGACGCTCCGCGGATATCACTGACCTTGAACGTGGTCAGGGGATTACTTGTCACTTGTGTCATCGTCTGTAAGCGAGATTTCCACTCCCCTAAACATCTCTAGGCCCATTGTTTCCGAAGTGAAAGTGCAGTGGAAACGTGAAGGGACACGTATAGCACAAAAGCGTACAGGCCGATCTTGTGTGTTGACTGACAGAGACCGCTGACAGTAGAAAAGGGTCGTGATGTGTAATAGGCAGACATCTATCCAGACACATCAACATCATCAGCCAATTCAATCAATAAATGATGTAGCCTCTTCGAGGATTCATGTAGGCTTTAAGGAGTCCTCTCCAAGTGGAACGGTCTTTGGCAGTTCTCTGCCAGGTGCTACCAGCGATCTTCTTGGTATCTTTGTCCAATATGTCCAGTGGTCTTCATCTAAGTCTCCGATGCTCTATCAGACTCCACTCCAGTACTAGCTTCGTCCATCTACTGTCTTTTCTTCTTGCGACGTGGCCAGCCCACTGCCATTTCAAAGAGCCTACTGTCTCTAAGATGTCCTTAACCTTCGCCACAGACCAGATGTCATCTGCCCTTTTCCTCTCCTTTCTCGTATAGCCCAGTATTGATCTTTCTATGGCTCTCTTTGCTGTCCTAAGTTCCCGTTTTGTAAATGAGTATCCGTGTCTCGCAGCCATACGTTAGCACAGGAGACTGCATTGATCAAATACTGTTTTCTTCGGATTTACTGGCAATTTTGATCTGAATACTGTTGAATTCCTCCCAAGCTTGATGCGCCGATAGATTCCTGGCCTTACATCTCCCTTCATATCTATAATCTGGCCAAGGTAGATATATTCATTGACCTCTTTTAATGGACTGTCCATGACTTTCACATCTCCAGCTGGGACCCATTTTTTGGACATTACTTTTGTTTGGGAAAGTTTCATGTTCATGCTCACCGACTGACATTCCAACGCAAGATCTGTGACTAAGGTATGGAGCTCTGCGGAGTCGTTGGCCAATAAGGCAGTATCATGAGCAAATCTGAAGTTGTTAAGCCTTCTTCCATTAATTCTAATTCCCTTACCTTCCCAGCTCAGCTTTGACATAGCCATTTCCAGTACAGCTGAGAACGGTTTTGGGGAGATGGGGTCGCCTTGCTTGACACCCCTCATAATGCGGAATCCTTAAGTTGATTCGCCGATATTAACATAAGCTGAAGAAGTCCATCCAGACTATCACACAGGACTTCCAAACTGCATCAGGATCTACAGCAAGTTCTATGACAGTTAGGCGGGATGTGAGAAAACTTGGATTTCGTGGTCGAGCGGCTGCTCATAAGCCACACATCACGCTGGTAAATAACGGCACATCGCTTGGAATACGGAGCGTAAAAATTTGACGATTGAACTGTGGAAAAACGTTGTGTGGAGTGACGAATCACGATACACAATGTGGTGATTCGATGGCAGGGCGTGAGTATGGCGAATGCCCGGAGTACGTCATCTGCCAGCGTGTGGAATGCGAACAGTAAAATTCGGTGGCGGTGGAGTTATGTGTGATCGTGGTTTTCATGGATGGGGCTTGCACCCCTCGTCGTTTAGCGCGGCACTATCACAGCACAGGCCTAATTGATGTTTTGAGCACCTTCTTGATCCCCACTGTTGAAGAGCAATTCGGGGATGGCGATTGCATCTTTCAACACGATCGAGCTTCTGTTCAAAATGGACAGAGTACTGACCTGAATCGCATAGAGCACCTCTGGGATGTCTTGGAACGCCGACTTCGTGCTTGGCCTCACGGACCAGTATTGATACCTAAATTAAATTTTACATTTGGGAATCTCTGTCTGATCATGACGTCATCTAACTGAAATATTCCCATATCAGCCGGTCTTTTCTAATCATACCGCTTTCTCTTGTGGTTATTGAACAGACTATTCGCTAAAACCAACCGAAATTTATTACAAAAGATAATTAGTCTTTCTGCTCTCTTATTCCTTGTCGCAAGCCTATATTCTCCTATAATCTATTCTTTCATCCCTTCCCCTACAACTGCATTCCAGTCCCCCATGCCGGCCGGAGTGGCCGAGCGGTTAAAGGCGCTACAGTCTGGAACCGCACGACCGCTACGGTCGCAGGTTCGAATCCTGCCTCGGGCATGGATGTGTGTGATGTCCTTAGGTTAGTTAGGTTGAAGTAGTTCTAAGTTCTAGGGGACTTATGACCACAGCAGTTGAGTCCCATAGTGCTCAGAGCCATTTGAACCACTTTTGAACCACTCCCCCATAACTATTACATTTTCATCTCCCTTTATGTACTCTTTACCATTTCCATATCCTCATATGCTTTCTCTACCTCTTCATCTTCAGCTTGCAACGTCGGAATGAATACCTCAACTTTTCTATTTATAACAAATCCTAGTCCCGTTATACTATTTAATGCTGCTGTTGATATCACCCTATACTCATGTGACTAGAAATCCTGTTCTCCTTTCCATTTCACTTCACTGACCAGTACTATAACTAGACTGAGCCTTTGCATTTCCCTTTTCAGATTTTCTTTTTTCCGTGCCACATTCAAGCTTCTGACCTTCCACACCCCGATTCGTAGAACGTTATAATTTCGTTGATTGTTCAGTCTTTTTCTCATGGTCACCTCCCCCTTGACAGTCCCCTCCTGGAGATCCGAGAGGGTGACTATTTCGGAATCTTTTGACGGTGGGGAGATCGTTATGACACTTTTGCTATTGCATTCCATATGTCCTGTGGACGCACGTTATATGTCTGTAATACAGTGGTTTCCATTGCCTTCTGCATCCTCATGCCGTTGCCCACTGCCCATTTTGCCTTTAGGGGCAGTTTCCCATCCAAAGGACAAAATAGTGCCCTGAACGTTTCTCCGCTCCTCCACCCTCTTTGACAACGCCGTTGACAGAATGAGGGTGACTTCTAAGGACTGAAAAAATATTAATTTTCTTGGAGTAAGAGAATAGGAATCTAACGGACAATGACTTGGATAATGGCATATCATTTACATAACTAAAGCAGAGCGAGATGGAGCAGTGGTTAACACACTGGACTCGCATTCTGGAGGGCGACGGTTCATACCGGGATTCGGCCATCCTGATTTATGTTTACCGTGATTTCCTTAAATCACTTCAGGCAGATGTCGTAATGGTCCCTTCCCTAATCCAATGGGACCGACGACCCCGCTGTTGCCGGTCTGAGTGGCCGAGCTGTTCTAGGCGCTACAGTCTGGAGCCGCGCGATCGCTATGGTCGCAGGTTCGAATCCTGCCTCGGGCATGGATGTGTGTGATGCCCTTAGGTTAGTTATGTTTAAGTAGTTCTAAGTTATAGGGGACTGATGACCTCAGCAGTTAAGTTCCATAGTGCTTAGAGCCATTTTTAAACCTCGCTATTTGTTCCCTTGTCCATAATCAACCAACCAGCGACCCGACCAACATAACTAAAAAGATTTCTTTCTCATTAATGGCAGATGTTTATTTACTCAAATCCGAAGGACTGGCGGCAACTATCTGGAAACCACTAATTACATTCGACACGTAAACACACGTGTTAAATGATACAGTAACAGAACGTCACTTCATGCACGAGTGACATAAAATTATCAAGGTGCACAAGATGTGGAGAGAAATGCAATTACTGATCATTGTAGGATGATACTAATGTGAAAATCACATATGCACTGATGAACTTAACATACAGCTTGCATCCGTATTAACAACTGATTACTAAGAATCTGATGAGCAAGGGTGAACAGACTGCGTGGAGGAGGAAACTCATACCAAAGATAAATGTACATTGACAAAGTCGTACATAATGAAAAAAAAGATAACTGAAAAATAATTCAGGCGGCATGTAGGTAGTTGACCTTCTCAGTGTGGGGTACTATACCTCGCTAGCTCTGAAACCAGGAACACATGGCGGGGTGAGTGGTGTCGTAAAGAAAGACTTGCGCAGTATTCAGAGGAAAATAACGCACAAGCCTCACCTTTATTTTTACTAGTGAGTGAAACCAAAAAGTAGACACGGTGGGCCGTGGGTAAAGCCCATACTACAGATACACTACCGTCAACGAAAACCGCAAGTATTCGGAAAAATGGACAGTGGTTAAAAATTCTTTTGGGATGTAGATATTCGTTCTATGTGAATTGTAATGTACTACACAATGCAGTACTAGGCATTATATCATGAACACATGGAAGACGAGTTGAAAAAAGTTCTCCATATTGGTCAAAAAGAAACAAGCACTAAATTGGTATATATTTCACATGAATTTATATGCGTGCTGTACACGAATATAATAATTGGCAGCCATGAACCATAATGCTTAAAGAATGAGATACTCGGGCGCATACCGATGGACCAGACTCATACAAAGCAATGAGCACCAGATTACACTCCTGCAGCAAAGTTTGATAAGACGAGCAAAATTAGGCAAAACACAGTGCACTTATCTAAATGTAAGTAATGCAAAAATACAAGAAAGTTAAGTAATTCTACAATTAAATAAAGTATTCTGATACTTGCATTCATAACTTAGAATATAGGGCAGGTCTGTCAACTTACCACCCTGGAACCAGTACGAGGATATTAAGATGGTGTCTGTTCTTTCGGAGAAGTCCGAAAGAACAGATACCACCTGCGTATGGTTAAGGCTAACCGGCCATTGGCCTTCTTCTTCTGTGCTGGATGCACACGCATTGCCCGAACTCTTACGGAACTCGGTATGATTGTCTACCGCGAGTAATGAGTGTAATGGGCAGGGGCACTACGAATGTAGTGTGTGGGCATTAAGTTGGGAATGTGGGTCTCACGGGGAGCGTGCAAGGGATAAATCCCTGCAGTCGCACTATCCTCTGTGCCCTCGGTGGTGCAGATGGCCATGTAAGCAGGAGAACACGGGTTCGAGTCCCGGTCGGGGTGCACATTTTCAACTATCCCCGATGTATATGAACGCCTGTCGACAGCTTAGGGTCTTGATTTAATTATCATTTCAGTATGAGGATCGTGCTGGGTGCCAATAAAAGGCTCCACGTTCAAACGATTGGCGGGGGAAAAGGAATCATTGGGCCTGACCAACTGTCACATGACAATGTTCTAACCTGACGTGTACATCTGACTCCTCTCTTAGTCCTAGATCTTTGCTACACATTTTCGTGAAGTTAGGTTAGAAATGGATCTACCTATATTTATGTGGCTACCTGCACAAGCATTCAAACTTACGATATACTCATTATCGTTAAACCGTGACCACAGGAAGGGAACACAAGTACTGGAAGGGATGCGTACCAATAAATAAATGAAGAAGTCGGTCCGTCTCTCCTCTAAAGTTTACGGGTCTGAACAATAATTAAACACACCACACGAAAATCAGTATCACAAGTATGCAGCCTACATCAAAGAATACAATCATAATGAAACGATACTTACAAATTCGTTAGGTCTAAAGTTCCATCAGTATATATTCCTTGTATTTTTAGGCACTACTATGTAAACTTTCTCTATTTAACGCGTTATAACACGGAAACTAATTAACGTACGAGTACCAAACTTGGCAGCATTAATGTCCAGAGAATGGGTTGCATGATTTACATGGGTACCGTCCAGTTCCTACTAAGCCCATCAGGTGCCGTGATCTGTCATTTTGATTCATAGTCTCAAACACTGACCAGTCGCAGTGCCCTAGTTGACGTGTCAACATGAGCTTGGACAAAAGGAGCAGGGCATTATTGGTGAAGCCCTATTTTCAAAACAACAGTAATGCTGCACATGCACTTCGAGAATATCACCGGCTGAAAGGATTTCGGAAGGGTCCTCTTTCTCCAACTGAGGTGCGGAGCATGATGATGAAGTTAGAATCAACCTTCAGAGCTGGGCGTCGCTCCGGGAAGAGGCCTACGACCGGTTGCATTACAGGTGTTTGATAAAATCGCTGTTGCTACGGCAGTCAACGCTGCGCGCAATTCCCGGTCGTCAGGCAGTGCGCGTGCTGTTTCACGACAGTTGAACATCCGTTGGTTCATTGTACGAAAGGAACTTCGAACTATTCTCAAGTGTTGTCCACAGAAGATCCATATCGTACACCAACTTGCACTACAGGACGCACAACGACGTGTTGACTTTGCTCACCACTTTCTGGCAAGGATTAAAGTTGATGAGGGCTGGGCCTGGACCATCCTATAGACACCCGAAGCTCATTTTTCTCTGGTGGTGAGGTGAACACACAGAATTGCCGAATGTGGGGATTTTCACCTCCAGTCACTCTGCGTGAAGTTCCTCTGCAACGGTGGACGTGTCACCGTATGGTGTGGCATCACGGATACGTTCATCATTGGCCCTTTCCTTTTTGTACAGGTTGGCTATCAAGGACCAAACACGAGCAGCGTGACTGACCAGCGTTACTGCGATATGCTTCACAAGGATGTTATACCCGCCCTACAGAAAAGAAACGCTTTTAACTCAACAGTTTTAAGGAAGATGGGGCCCCACCGCACATCACTCGTGAATTCCATCTGCTTCTCCGAAACAAATTTGAAAATGATCTAATTAACAGCTGATCGTTTCCAAATGCTTTGCCGGCACCATCACCTGATCTCGCTTCCTGAGGTTTCTGGTTTTAGTCGTACCTGAATAACAGACCTCTGCGGGTGGAACATTCACTCATGTGCTGATCTGGAGTGCAGCATATGAAAAGAGATAGCCAGCATACCTTCGTTCTGCTGTGCAGAATGCAATCCTGCGCTTTTAGACTTTTCTAGACAATGATGGGCGCCATATTGAGCCCCTTCTGCAGCAGTAATGGTACCGGCATGTGATAGTATGATGTACCGTAGCAGCACATTGTAAGTGTTTCAATTTAATTGATTCTGCATTGTTTCTCTTCCTCATGTCTTTGACATTAATTCTACCAAGTTTGGTACTCGAACGGTAATTAATTTCCGTGTTGTAACGTATTTAAAAGGCAAAGTTTAATAATAGCCACCCAGTGTATTACGTATTGCTGTGCCCAATATAAGAATGTAATACACAGGTGATTCAGTTGCCCCTACCTATGGCTTTTATGCAATCTGCTACATCTTCGAAAACCATGCGCAAGGTTTTCGTATTTTCTCGCTAGCTTCGTCCAGTTGCTATCTTACAGGAAAACTGAACCACACTTTTCTGTAGAAAATTTGATGTACTTAAATTTTGTGCTGGGATACGTTTTCGCTGGAGGCAATGAGTTTCGAATCAATCAAGAAAAACTCGTTGAAAGTCACTTTTGTACGTTTTTCGTAAATAATTTCAAAACTTTGGGCTCTGACGATAACGTCACTGAGTACAAAATTTAACTACATAAAAATTTCCTACAGAAAAGGTTTTCTTTCTTTATTTTTTAAGCACAAATAGTTCGCACATAGCGAGAGAGAAAACATAAAGATCTCTTGCTTGTGCATGGTTTTTGAAGGTGTAGTGAATGGCATAAAACCCATAGTGTAGGGCAACTCAGTTACATGTACAATCGTACTAGCGGTACGCACCTACTTCACATGGATAACACTGTCTACTAGCAGACGAGTTGTCTGGCGTAGCAGTGTGATAACTGACCAGCATCACTTTCATATAAACTGAATGATTGCAGCCACTTGCTGGCGTACCTTAGGGCCAAAAACAGTGAGCGGACTTCCCGACTGCATATCGCAAGCAGTGCGAGACAACACGAAAAGCTCCACGACTGCCCATTTGTTGACGGGGCGGTCGCGCCAGTACGATTTTAGTATCAGAATCCGTACAGTGGCTCCTGAGAGCAGCCTTTACATACACACCGAAAAACGAATCTGTGAACTGCAGTTCGTCAAATTTCAGACAATTTGCACCAAATATTTATAAACTAGTTCACAGAACCTCCGTTGTCAATCAAAATATCCATTAGCGAAAACTTTACGAAAAACCCTACTGTAGTTCCTGTGATTAGCCTTCATTTTTAGGCAGAAAAAGACGGCGAGTGACTTTAATTTTTAATACGTGCTGGAGGAAATGTATGTTTATATCTTAGATTCTTTCGTAAGGCTTAGAGCTCTGATGTAAATTTACCAACTGGACGTTACTTTGCCGAACTGCGTCTCCGTAGCCACTTATCAAACTAGGAAAATGCGAGCTCTAGTTTAGCGTGGAATCCGATACATGTTTGTGGCCTAGCTCCACATTATTTACAGGCGATTGCAGGAAAGAAGGATAAATTCGTGGTCCACCCGGGATTCGATCTCACGGCCGTCTCCGTTACCATGCATGCACTTTAGTGCCTTTTCATTACATCTTTTCTGACCTTCGCCTTTCACGGACAAGTGCTCTACCAACGTTCTTTTTTTACATGAACATAAAAAAGTGAGTCGTGACGGGCAGGGCAGGAGGGCGAAGCGACCAGATGTCTCAACCCGAAACCTGTTCGCGAAGTCCCCACCCCTCACCCACTACGACGGATGTGACGGAAAAGGAATTAGGTCAAGGTATCGACATCAAACGGTTTTACTGTTATTTCATTTTATTTTTGTTATCTTTATTTTATTTTATTTTTAATTTATTCAAATATATGTTAAGGGTCAGCGTATCAGGCAGTTCCTTAGAGAGGGCAGGGGGAGGAGGGGGGGTGGGAGGGGAAGTGATCTCCAATATGTCGGGCAGATAAACACAAGAACCAAAATTTGAATTCACGCAAAAAAGTGCATTCAGCAATGCAGTTCCCCCTGCAGACATTCGCGTCGCCCGACTCGACATATGGGTACGCCCCAGCGTTCTAGTAGAATTCCTACACATGTGGTGGACGTAGGAGGTTAGGTACTCCTCAACTATGGGGGTATTGTTAGTTAAACCGAGCAACAGTCTTCTGACTCGTTTGATGCGGTCTGCACGAACTCCTCTACTGTGTCAATCTCTTTATCTCAGAGTGGCCCTTGTAATTTACATCCTCAGTTATTTGCTGGATGTATTCCAATCTCTGTCCTCCTCCACAGTTTTTGCCTTCAAAAGCTCTCTCTAGCACCACAGAATTTATTCCTTGATGTATTAACAGATATCCCATCATTCTCTTCTACTCCTTGTCAGTGTTATTCACATATTCCTTTCCTCTCCGATTCTGCGCAGAACCTCGTCATTCCTTAACTTATCAGTCCACCTAATTTTCAACATTCGTCTGTAGCACCACATCACAAGTTCTTCGATTCTCTTCTGTTTCGGTTTTCCTACAGATCATATTTCACTACCATACAATACTGTACTCCAGACGTACATTCCCAGAAATTTCTTCCTCAAATTAAGGGTGATATTTGATACTAGTACACTTTTCTTCGACACGAATGCCCTTTTCGCGAGTGCTAGTCTGCTTTTGATGTCCTCCCTGCTTCGTTAATCACTGGTTATTTTGCTATGTAATTATCAGAATTCCTTAACTTCATCTATTTCCTGTGCATCAACGGTGATGTTAATTTTCTCGGTGTTGTCATTTCTGCTACTTCTGATTACTTTCGTCTTTCTTCGATACATATTCAGTATATATTCTATACTCATTAGAATGTTCGTTCCATTCAGCACATTCTGTATTTCTTATCCACTTTCATTGAAGATAACAATGTCATCAGCGAATCGTATCCTTTCACCTTGAAATTTGATCCCACTCTTCAACATTTCTTTTATTTCCGTCATTGCTCCTTCGATGTATAGACTGGATAGTAGGGGCGGAAGACTACATGTCTGCCTTAAATCCTTTTTAAAAAGAGGACTTCGATTTTGGCCTTTCCCTCTCATTATTCCTCTTGACTCTTGTACATGTTGTATATTACACGTCTTATACCTACCTCCCTCAGAATTTCGAACTTCTTGCACCATTTGTCTTTATCGAATGCTTTTTCCAGATTAATAAATCCTATGAATGTGTCTTGATTTTTCTTTAGTCTCGCTTCATTTATCAACCATAACGTCAATAACGTCAGGACTGCCTCTCTGGTGCCTTCATCTCTCCTAAAGCCAAACTGACCGTCATCTGACACATCCTCAATTTTCTTTTGCGTTCGTCTTTATATTATGTTTGTCAGCAACTTGGATGATGAGCTGTTAAGCTAATTGTGCGGTAATTCTCACACTTGTCTGCTCTTGCAGTCTTCGGAAGTGAGTGGAATATTTTTCCGAAAGTCAAATGGTATACCGACATACTCATACATTCTAGACATCAACGTGAACACTAAGTTTGTTGTCTCTTTCCCCAACGATTTAACACATTCCAATGGAACCTTATTTACCCTTCTGCATTATTAGATGTTAACACTTCCAAAGCTCAAATTCTGATGCTAATATTGGATCCCCTATCTATCCTATATCGGCCCCTGTTCCTTTTTCTATCGTATCACACAAACCTTTCCCCTCACAGAGGCGCTGAGGTGCTCTCTCCATCCATCCGCTCTGTACTCTACATTTAATAGTGGAATTCCCATTGCACGATCAACGTTACCATCCCTTCTTTTATCTTCGCCAAAGATTTTTTTGACTTGTTTATGCTTAGTCAGACCATGCGACAATTACTTCTTTTTCGATTTCTTCACATTTTTCATGCGGCCAATTCGACTTAAAACCCCCACACTTTCCCTTATTTGACTCCTGAGTGACTTGTATTTCTGTATTGCTTCTTTTCTCTGTTCCTTTTTGTACTGCGTTCTTTCGTCGATCATCTAACTATTTCTTCTATTACCCTTGGTAACATCGAAGTTAATTTCTTTATACTTAGGTTTTTCTTTCCAACTTCTGTGACTGCCCTTTCTAGAGATGTCCATTCCTCTTTATCTGAAGCACCTAATGAACTATACGTTACTCCAAAATCTGTATAGAATTCAAGCGCATCGGTTCATTACTGAGTAATTCCGTATCCCACGTCTATACACATTGATACTTCCCGATTCAACTCATAAACTTCAACCGACTTTCCAACACTACTAAATAGTGATATGAGTCTATATGTGATCCTGGGTACACCTTATGATCCAGTATCTGATTTCGGAATGTGTGTCTGACCATGTAATCTAACTGAAGTTTTTCCGTGACTCCCGGTCTTTTCCAAATATGCCTCCTTCTCTCCTCCTTCTTAGACAGAGTATTCGTTATTACTAGCTGAAATTTATTGAGAACTCAATCGTTTTCATTTCTCTTTTCTAGTACCAAGCCCATATTCTCGGGTAACCCTTTGTTCTGTTTCTTTCCCTCCCCTTGCGGGCCATGTACAGTTTGACCTCCATTTTTCAAAATTTTAGCGAAGAGCGAACCAATTGGGGAAGGCCGCCTTACATGGTGCATCGTGTCCATCGTGCATTGAGATCTTTAGCCCATTTTCTCGTCGTGGCATTGCAGTCGCGCTCCTCCCTCATCTCTTGAGCGAGAACACCTTCCTGGGTGCGTTTTCATCCATTCACTATGCAGTGTCGTTTTCTGCGCCGACGAGGACCATGGAATTCTTTGCACCTCATATCCAGCAGAGTAGCCAGTCCATTGTGGTGGGGTCACCATGAACCCTGTTGGATGTAGCCCTCTGACTGGACAGTTATCGCTCTGCTGATGCCAGCGCCATTAACTCCCCATGTATTCCAAGGAGTAGATGCCTGTCACCCTGGAGCATCGAGACTCCCGGCAATGGCCATCCTGCTGTGTGGCCTTTTCTACAGCTGGATGGCACCCGTGGGGAGGGCCCCTGGTCGGAGTGGGTGGCATCAGGGCAGATGACGCGCAATGAAGCGTACCACGTCATCACTTGCTGGTGATCAAACGCCAGCAGTCTCTAAGCGTTCCAAGTCTCAGGCCACACCATGGGAGGGACACTAGGCTAAGGATGGCAGTGAAACTTATTCGCCCTGGTACCTCGTATGTATGAGAGCTGATGGGGATTCCTTTGTCTCGATGTAGCCTCAGCTTTTTGTTAAGCATTTAGAGGACAAGTTTGAGGAGGTGGAGGGCTTGTCCAAAATGCGGTCAGGGTCAGTCTTGACAAAAATGGCATCCTCTGCCGGAAGTCTTCGGGCGCCAAACGCTTAGACCAGGGGTGTATGGCTTCCAGTATATGGCACCAAAAATCAGTTGTCGAGTGTAGGTGATCATGGAAAGGGTAGGCCATCGGCCGACCCAAGAACCGCGTGATAGTGTGGTGTTATGAGACCACCGACCCTGACTAGAGACCTACTCTTGAAAATGACACCAAGAGTTTAACATGGAATCCGAGCCATGTACTGCTTCTAGCGAATGTGCACTTCGTTGAAAGTTGAATACTGGGTTAAATGACAGTGAAAAATGCGTGGTCCAACCAGGATTCGACCCCGTAATATTTCGATTTGCAGGAACACGCTTTATCGGTAGACCACCAGGGTCAACTCGCATTCTGTTATTTGGAGTTTGGGCGGCTGCACCGTTTTCATTGAGGCGGCGTATCATAGTTCAGCCATCTTCCACTAAATACCCTTAAAATTGTATACACGACCTTTCTCGCGGATCAGTCTATCTCTTAATCAAAATCCGACCTAAATCCCTACTGTAGTTCCTGACATTAGCCCAAGCATACAGAAAGAAGCGCGCAAGGAAATTCAGTTAAATATAGAGAGGGAAGATAAGTAGAGAAGACAGATCAGTGCGCATCATGATAGCAACATGAATGACACGTCTATACAGACTGAACAATGGCTTGTACAGCTTGTTATATGATAGCGCAGCATGGAGTTCAAATACCCTCCAGTTCTGTGCGTCATGGGAGTTGGCCACACAGACTAGCTGTACTTTTATTGGGTCAGATTAGCATACACGCTGGATTCATAGAACCTGAACCGGTGTATTAGTGAAAACGCTTTGAGAATCCCTACAGTAGTTACTGGGATTAGACTTCGTATTCAAGCAGAAAAAGGGACTCATCTCACAGACTTTGACATGTTTTCTTTATCATTCTTAATATGTAGAGCGACGTATAACTATTATGCATTTTTATTAGAACACTTGTTTTTATGTCATCCTATTTCAACGTCTAATATGAAACCGATATAGTGCTTAGATGATGTTATGGTATATGGCAACGATGTAACTTTGGTTTATTGACTTATGTCGCAATTACCATTAACTTCTTTTTGCTTTTATGTCACTGATTAAGTACAAGATGTTGTACCACATTGTTTTAAGACTGATCAAGACATCACTAAACATGCAACACATATAAAAACATTCTTAGTATGTTACTGTTAGTTTTAGATTTTGTTTCAACACATGATTGTCCATATCCTGAGAGTCCTGTTGGTATCATTGGCAGTTGAAACGATTTGAGTGTGTTCCGTTACATTATGTCGTGGAACTATAACGTTTTGCGCACAAGAGCATAAAAATACCAGCTGCAGTGTCTCTTGTTTTCTCTTATATACAGCACTAGCTCAGCGCCCGCTGCCTCCCTCGCGTAGACTGTACGGTCTGCGCAGATTTCTTTGTTTTCCTTTAATCGAATTTTTATGTTGTTCACAATCGGCAACATCTTCTCAACTTTTTACGCTAATTTAGATCATAGAAGCATGATCTTCTCCGAATTTACTTCTGAACAAAAAGCGATTCTGGTAGCTGGAGTCAGAGGTCTCTGTTAATCTTGCCTTTTGAGTTCCTGAGGAGCGTTTCCTTGTAAACTTCCATCCCCCAAAACATATTTCTATGGAAATCAAATACCAGTTTTCACAGATATTGCTTTAACTATATAAGACGAAGTATTTAAAAAAAAAATATTCATCCCCTATGTGAGTGATTTTCCAAAAGACACTCGACGACACAGAGTTTATGTCTAAACATAAATCCAAACACAAATTTTCAGAGATTTAGTTTCAAAGATGCTTACTTCAGGTGCTAATTCCATAATAACTTCCCCCCCGTAGGTTTTGAATTTCCAAGACACTGAAACACGTTTTCTCTTTTCTTTTACTTCGAACCGAGAAATCAGTTATAAATTTTCTTCAATTTAGCTTTAAAATACTTTCACAATAAAATATTTTCATAAAAATTATCATCTTC
Source organism: Schistocerca serialis cubense (assembly GCF_023864345.2). Lineage (NCBI taxonomy): Eukaryota > Metazoa > Arthropoda > Insecta > Orthoptera > Acrididae > Schistocerca > Schistocerca serialis. The sequence goes on from NC_064638.1 coordinate 339,080,388, forward strand.
GGTTTTACCCCTTTATGGCTTCAATTTCCACAACACTGGAATACGTATTTTTTTAAGCAGTCAAATACCAGTTTTCATAATATAGCTTTAAAAAATGCTTCAGTAGTACTTAAATAATGATTTGTTTTCAAAATAAACCTGGACGCACCATTACTGGTTGAATTTCCAAAAACGCAGAAGTTTGCATTATTTAAAATTATTGTATTTGATTGAGAAATCAAATACCAACTTTCGTAGGACTAGCTTCAAAACTGCTTTAACAGCGACATATTTCCGGAAAAACCTTTCATCCTAGATTTCTCTCCCTTAGGAGCGGAATTTCCAACAGTATCTTATTAAATGGGCATACAATTTAAAACCATAAATCCTCTTTTTATAGATGTAGGTTTATAAATGCTTTAGTAGTACTTCAGTAACAACAAATCCCCTTTTTATAGATGTAGCTTTATAAATGCTTTAGTAGTACTTCAATATTGATTCGTTTTTAAAATAAGCCTTCACGCGCTGTTTCATCCCATTAGTGGTTGAATTTCCTAAAACGCTGTTGCTTGAATTTTTTAAATGGTTTTTTTTTTTTTTTTTTTTTTTTTTTGCTGAGAAGTCAAATACCAATTTTTGTAGTTCTAGCTTCAAAATTGCCTTAATAGCGACATATTTACAAAATACCTTTCATATCCTGTTTCACCTCCATCCAAGAAATCCCTTCTCAATTGATGCTCGCATGATAATATCAGCACCTACCCGAAATTTCAAGTTTCTAGTCCTTACGCAAAGAAGTTGGATACGGAAGCTTTAGAGGATGACGAGATACGCTTGAAGTTCTCTGAGGCTATAGATACATCAATAAGGAATAGTTCCGTAGGCAGTACAATTGAAGAGGAATGGACATCTCTAAAAAGGGCCATCACAGAAGTTGGAAATATAAACTTAGGTACAAAGAACACAACTGCGAAAAAACTATAGGCAACAGAGGAAGTACTTCAGTTGATAGATGAAAGGACAAAGTACAAATATTCCGGGATACTCAGGAATACAGAAATACAAGTAGCCGAGGAATGAAATAAATAGGAAAATGTGACCAAATCGGAAAAGAAACAATTGTCGGAAGGACAGACTCAGCGTATAAGAAAGCAAACCAACTTTCGGTGTAATTGAAAGCTAGGCTGGTAACGTTAAGAGTGCAACGGGAATTCCATTGTTAAATGCAGACAAGAGAGCGGATAGATGGGAAGAATATACTGAAAGCCTCTGTGAGGGAGAAGATTTGTCTGATATGATAAGAGAAGGAACAGGAGTCGATTAAGAAGAGATAGGGGATCAAGTATTAGAATCAGAATTTAAAAAAGCATTGGAGGACTTAAGATCAAATAAGGCAGAAGGGATATATAACTTCATCCACGTCCCTAAAATCAGTGGGGGAAGTAACAACATAACGATTATTCACGTTGGTGTGTAGAATCAATAATATTATCATGGAACTCTTCCATCTGGTTCGTATTTGCATAGAAAAACAGTAATATCAGAAATTGAGTCCGCCTTGATGCAAAACACCTTGTTAATCGTTTATTTCGTTACTATACCAAACTAGCTTCGGGGACCGATATTACCATCAACAATGGGGTTTTTAATCTAAAACATGCAGAAAATGGCATGGTTGTACAAACACAGTACAACTTTATTACATTTTTACAATTCGTCTTTTGAAATATAGTTTTCTATTGATACTTTCATACTGCCTTATTTATTGTATGTTACAGCATGCTTTAACCTATTATTGGCGCTGTTTGCGCCATATTTGCTGTGCTCTTTTTTCTGTTGGCGCCTTTTTACTTAGCCAACATCATGTCATCTGCAACTATGTGAGCGGCTGTTAGTAAACAAATACTAAAAGGTGAACTTCGCATGTCAGCAGTACATACTCTACTGCCCGTTAAAATTGCTACACCAAGAAGAAATGCAGATGATAAACAGGTATTCATTGGACAAATATATTATACTAGAACTGACATGTGATTACATTTTCACGCAATTTGGGTGCATAGATCCTGAGAAATCAGTACCCAGAACAACTACCTCTGGCCGTAATAACGGCCTCGATACGCCTGGGCATTGAGTCAAACAGAGCTTGGATGGCGCGTACAGGTACAGCTACCCAAGCAGCTTCAACACGGCACAAGAGTTGTCAAGAGTAGTGACTGGCGTATTGTGATGAGCCAGTTGATCTGCCACCACTGATCAGACGTTTTCAATTGGTGAGGGATCTGGAGAATGTGGTAGCCAGGGCAGCAGTCGAACATTTTCTGTATCCAGAAAGGCCCGTACAGGACTTGCAACATCCTGCTGAAATGTAGGCTATCGCTGGGATCGAATGAAGGGTAGAGCCGCGGGTCGTAACGCATCTGAAATGTAACGTCCACTATTCAACGTGCTGTCAATGCGAACAAGAAGTGACCGAGACGTGTAACCAATGGCACCCCATACCATTACACCGGGTGATAGCCTGTATGGCGAGGACGAATACACGCTTCCAATGTGCGTTCACCGTGATGTCGCCAAACACGGATGCGACCATCATAATGATGTAAACAGAACCCGGATTCATGCAAAAAAAATGACGTTTTGCCATTCGTGCACCCAGGTCTGTCGTTGAGTACACCATCGCAGGCGCTCCTGTCTGTGATATAGCGTCAAGGGTAACCACAGTCATGGTCTCCGAGCTGATAGTCCATGCTGCTGCAAACGTTGTCGAACTGTTCATGGAGATGGTTGTTGTCTTTCAGTTGTCCACATCTGTTGACTCAGTGATCGAGACGTGGCTGCACGATCCGTTACAGCCATGCGGATAAGATGCCTGTCATCTCGACTGCTAGTGATACGAGGCCGTTGAGATCCAGCACGGCGTTCCGAATTACCCTCCTGAACCCACCGATTTCATATTCTGCTAACAGTCATTGGGTTTCGACCAACGCGAGCATCAATGTCGCGATACGATAAACCGCAATCGCGATAGGCTACAATCCGACCTTTATCAAAGTCGGAAACGTGATGGTACGCATTTCTGCTCCTTACACGAGTTAAGTGACAGCACACATTCAACTTTTACAGAACATCTAATGAACAAAAATCATAACCCCACTAATATCGAAAACGATCTACGCATTCTGAGAAACAGCAACAGACTATACCGACAACTAACAATAGAAGAAAATTACTACATACAAAAGGCTATAGTCGAAGGGAAAAATGTAACAAATGAAAACACAACACTCTGCAACAACACACTCTTTACCGCTCTGAGAGAACTGACCAAGGACGCAGAACAGAAAGCACACACACGCAAAAGAACCGCTTCCCCATCACACACAGAGACATAAATAATGAACAGAGTCGTCGTAATTCGCGCTACAGTTTTTCATAGCCTTTCTCGCCACATGCGATACGCCTCCCACGACACATGCGAACAGGAATATGGCGTAATATTCTGGATCAGAAAGAAAGTGCATAAGTTTTGTTTTTCTGTGTATAAAAGCAGCCACATACCATCCAACGAACGTGAGTACACGAATAGCTAAACAACAGCTCAGTACACACCAAATAACTGGTTTCCACAATACCACCACAACCCCAAGTATATACTGCTGACATACGAAGTTCACCTTTTAGTATTTGTTTACCAACAGCCGCTCACATAGTTGCAGATGACAAGATGTTCGCTAAGTAAAAATACGTTAACACATAAAGAGCACAGAAAATATGTCGCAAACGGCCCCAATAACCGCTTAGAACATGCTGTAACATACAATAAATAAGGTAGTATGAAAGTATCAATAGAAAACTATATTTCAAAATACCAATCGTAAAAATATAATAATGGTTTACTGTGTTTGTACAACAATGCCATTTTCTGCATGTTCTACATTAAAAAACGCCACTGATGATGGTGATATCGCTCACCGAAACTAGTTTGTGATAATAAAGACTTAAACGAGTAACAAGCTGTTTTGCATCAAGGCGGACTCCATTTCTGACATTACTGTGTGCAGAATGTTTGGGTCTGGAGACATACCATACATAAGGAATTCTGCTACTAGAATTGGCAAAAAGGGCCTTCCTGGCCAAAAGAAGTCCGCTAGTGTCAAACACAGGCCTTAATTTGAGGAAGAAATTTCTGAGAATGTACGTGTGGAGAATGTACGCGGGCTTCGTGAAAACCGGAGCAGAAGACAATCTAAGGTTTTGAGATGTGGTGCTACAGAAGAATGTTGCAAATTAAGTAGACTGATAAGGTAAGGAATGAGGAGGTTCTGCACAGAATTGGAGAGGAAAGGAATATGTGAAAAACACTGATAATGAGAAGGGGAAGAATGGTAGGACGTACATCATGTCATAAGTGAATGACTTCCATGGTATTAGAGTGAGTTGTAGAGGTAAAAAACTGTGTAGGAAAACAGAGATTGAAATATATCCAGCAAATAATTGAGGACGTAGTTTACAAGTGCTACTTTGAGATGAAGAGGTTGTTACAGGAGAGGAATTCATACGCAAGGTTACTTACATACGATTGTAAAATATACACTTCCATGCGAAAAATATGTATTTGTTACAAAATAATGCTATCTACAGTACGTTTGTGTCCTTTGATAGCGCTTTTTGCTTGCTATGACGACATATGACCCAGTTTGCATTTATGATGAGTAAGTGATAAGTGGGTCGCGATACCTTTTATCAGCAGTGTTCTGGTACGTGCAAGTTCTGCTGTCTGTACTGCTGTATTGAGTTTATGATGTACATATGTTTCTCACTGTCTGCCTCTCCTTTTACATTCAGTTCCTTTGACAACTGCGAAATGCGGAAGCGGTAAGGAAGAAGTGAGATATATAGTCTGTGACCGAACCAGAGTTAAATCATAAAACCAAAGTGAAGTTTGTGAAGAGAATTAATAGATTTAGCACAAGTCGATGAGACTGAAATTGTGTCACGGGCATGAAAAGCCTCTGAAGATCAGTTGAAGTTATTGGAGAGTGTCCTGAAATGAGATTGTAAGACTAAGATCAACAAAAGTAATACAAGAATAGCGGGTTACAATAAGATTATTAACATCGAATATAAATTCATGTTTTAGAAACACATTTTTGAAGGTATTTGTATGGAATGTAACTTATACAAAAATAAACTGTCCAGAGAGGAACAAAATAGAAGGTTTCGAAATGTAGTTCAAGAGAAAAATTTATATATGGGCAGATCTTATAATTAATGAGACGTACTGAATCAAACAGGGGAAAAGAAATTTGGGGCACATCTTCACTAAAATAAGTGATCGGCTGACTGCACGTTTCATAAGGCATCAAGGAATACTAAATTTATTTGTGAAGCGTAAAATGTGTGGTGGGAGACCAACACTGGACGGAAATGAGGAGTTACAAATGGACGTACCTTGCCGTACTTAGGCGGAGATGAAGAGGCTCATACAGGAAGGACTAGCTTGGAGAGCTACATCAAACAAATATGTTGGACGGAAGACCACAACAACGCCGAAAATATTATGAAAAGCAATTGCGAATTTCGGAGATAATGTTTCACTGCTCCTTAGATGACGGAATGTTCATAAGATTTCATTATAATGAACTGGACGGGTTCTCCAGAACACGGGTTGAGAATCATAACATAATAAAAGAAAGTAAGGGAATTCCGAACTAGTTTTTGAGATCAAGGAACCGAGCCGCTGAGCCCACCAGCCCTGACTTCTTCATTTTCTACCCCTGCATCAAACAATTTCTTCTACTGTTTGTAGACAGCATGGCATGAACGAAAGATACTATATTTTCCTAACAACGACGAAAGTCGCTTGATATATCATATTGAATTACCTTGATAGCTATGTAAACGTACGCATGTTTGAATTAAAAGAATGTGAGGAAAACCTGATGTATAAATTTCACTGTCAGTATACAGGATTAGCAAGCTCTATGTAGGACCTCATAAATATATAGCCTTTGTGATATTTTAAGAGCTATACTACGACAGAATAAACTTCATGTAATAGCTTTTGCTTGCTGTATTCTGATTTTGAAACACTGAAAAATAATGTTTGTTGTAGAGTATTAACTTTGCGCATGAGATCCCAAGTGTCGAGTGTGAGTATTGATTATCGACGACAGAACATTGGGAGCCTCGTGAATGTAGTGGAATAGGTTATGGACGTCAGGTAAATGTTGATCGTCAGAGTCATTGCGAAGGAAGTACTGAATTGCCCTCTCTGTTTATTGATTGGATAGCCACTGAATTGCTATTTATTTATTTAATGGGATAATAATAATTATTTAAAGGTGGCAATTTTATTTAAGCACTGTTTTTACTCTTTCCATTGTTGCGAGTCAGCGATAGTGCAATGCTGCTCGCTTTGGAGAATACACATTTTATAAGAATTATTTGGTCCAGGAAACACTTTTGCGATCACTGTTGCGATTTAGACGGTATTCGCGTAAATGTACTGATTAAAAGTTATCGTTTCCGAAAGACGCAGGTTCGATTAAAGCTGTGTGCGCTTTTGCGCGTATAATGAAAATATTCATAACACTTCGCGTAACAGAAAGAAACATGCGAATCACAACCGTGATCAAACGAAGAAAATATATGATAACATAAGTGTTCTTCGCTGTTATTCAGGACAGGCTCAGATTAGACCTTGCAATTTTTAGCTATAGGAAATCACAAGACGTTACACTTTAGAGATATTTGTTTTGAATAACTTGTATTTACCTTCTCTCCCTCTCCTTGTTACAGCCTTTATACCTTCACATCGATTAAGGAACTTTTCCTTTTCTACCGACCAGTACGAGAACAAAATTCAGACTCAACAAAATGTCTTACATCGAATTATTACATGCTTAACCCTTAACAATCATATGTAGTTTCGAAGTAGAAACAATGCTAATTTATTCCGTGCACTAGAAAGTCTTTGATACACTGAGCACAAAAATGAAAATAATAAAATTATAATTACATTTTTAATATCATGAATACTTCTTTAAATCATGAAAATAAGGTTTGACATCGTCGTAATATTAATTTTCATCTTTGTGGCACTACATTGCCCCCTTTGGATGTACAGTCACACTTGTTTGACTGGACATCCAAGCAGGCTTATTTTCCTTGTCTGTTCTGTTTAAAGTTGACTGTGTTCTTTCACTTGGAAGCATGTGCTTTGTTTACTTTTAAGTCTCAGGGATTTTGAGTTACGCTCCCCCATTCGGGCAAAGGCCAATGGGAAAAACCCCGGAAAAAAACCACGGCGGAGCGAGCACATCTTCCGTACTCTCTTTTTTTAATTTTCAACATTTGAATATTCACTTCGTATGACATTTAATAATGGTACAATTTCGTGATAGTGCTGCTGGTGACGACGGCTGGCGACTTGGTGTACTGCAACACCGATGTCGCGCCCCATCAGGTAAGTCTGCGATGGACTGCGATGACGTGGCAGGGTGCGGCAAGGGATGACGGATGATGTCGCTGCAGTATGCTGCCCTCACCGACACGTGTGCTCAGCATCCCAGCATACAGTCACATGAAATTCAAACAGCAGTATCAGTTCCTTAAATTAACATCTAAATTACATCATATATCACGCACTCTTTCACTCAACAAGAAGAATTTTTTTTTTTTTTTTTTTTTGTTCATGTAATTACGTTCCAACATTGATACAGTTCTGTAACAGGTTTAATGATATAGTCAGTAGCAGTTCCCAACACTGTTACGACTCACCACTGTTGCTCACTGATCGATAAAAACACTTGCTCTTGAGTTTTAGTTTGCCTGGAATGTTACGTCCACGCATGTGGTCCCAATAACACTCTGAATACTTGGCATTACTAAACACTCGTAGCACAAAATTTGAAAATGAAATCATGGTAACACAACGCACTCATTGAGCGTCCTATTTTGTGTTAAATTCCACTCTTTCGCCAGTGAAATAAAGGTCGTACGCGCAGACGATAATGTTCACAGGAAGTCTTTGTTCATAGGTCATCTGTGACATGTTCACTCCACCACGTGGTCACTTGATCACAGTTATCAAGTCTGACAAGGTGAAGTCCTTGTGCTACCCATAAGAATGTCTTTACACAGTCTAGTTACATAATGATAAATAACTTAATGATTGTATATATCAAATGAAGTACATAATTGTAGTCATTTACAATATAAAAGCAAATCCCAAGTCATATATTTTCTCGAAAAGGTGCTCCTGGACTTACAAAGAATTGTGCAGTGATAAACACAAGTCTGTATATGTTTGTCTGTATAATGATCTGCTCAGTCATGGACAACATCTTGTTCGACCTGGTTTATTGCTCATGCAGGTCCGAGCACTAACTTACGGTGGAAAAATTGTTAAACCTATACGTAACTCGCATAAACTTTACATGTTGTAAGTGTATCCTGTACACAGTTTGAAAGAAAAAAAAATAACATAACCTGCTCACCCTAGTGAGTTCAAAATAGTTAACAATCAACAAAATGAAACGTTTATTTTCTAAAGTTACTATATCCTACTGTTGTGTGAAATATGCAGTTCTGTTCACTGTTCGTAGTTTCACACGCATAAGTTCCTGAAAGTTTACTAAATCTCAACAAGTTTGTATTATGTTTGATTAAGTGTCTTAGGGTGGAATCATCTTGAAGCAATTCTTCTTCTCCTTACTGCAGCTCGGCGTCCTCTTCTCCGTCGAACTGGAGCTGAAATTTTCTTACAACTAATTAGTATTCTGAGAGTCTCTTCCTTCAAGCAATACTGATGCTTCCAATGTTGTATGTTCCTATTCTCCCACATGCCACATCGCAGTGTGTCCATGAAATACTTATACACTAGTCCATTAATTAATAATTGTCACTTAGCCTACTCGCACAGTACTTGAGTCTTTGATGTTTGACTTCACCTCATTACGACACACGTAAAAGGTCATCTACTGTACTTAAGATACATGTCTTTTCAAGTCTTTGTGATTGTATAGTCCTTTCTGTCTATTTGAGTTGGGATAGACCAAGAAGTTACTATTTTTATGTGGTGTACCTAAGATCACAAATGGTCCTGAATATAACGGAAACCACTTCTTTATTTTTTTCTTTAATAATGACGACTTCGGATAATTCCTTACTAACACCATATCTCCCACGTTAAATTGTTGAGTATTCTGTAGTCTCCGCTTGTGTGATTCTTGTCTTTTCTGTGCATTCTCGTATAGTGTGACCAATGCTTGTCTAACTTTGTCCTCCCAGTCTTCCGGTTCGGTATTTAGTTTTGGAAGTGGGTTGACCCAACTATTGTTCTCTTTTGTTTTTAATGTGAGTTCTGCTGGAGTAAAATCTGTCGATAAATGTCGTATGTAGTCTACAACATTTTCAAACGGCTCTGTGTATTCTACCCACTTAGTTTGTTTAGCTGAGCAGTACGTTCTCACAAAGCGATTAAACTCGCGGAACACACGTTTCGTGGGATTACCTTGAGGGTGGAACTTCGAAATGAAAATTGGTTTTATATTATCTCTCTCTAAGAATTTCTTCCAGGTAACACTTGTAAAATTTGAGGCATTGTCAGAGAGTAATGTTTCTGGCGTTCCGAAATGAGGTATGTAATCATTTTCCAATCGGTTTATTATCGTTCTCGTGGCTGTTGTTTTTGTAGCAAATAGCTTTACAAACTTAGTAAAGCTATCTAGCACTGCTACGAGGTATTTGACCCCTCCTCTGGCAGTTGGCAGAGGTCCTGCGATGTCAATACTTAAAAGTAGGAGCGAAGCAGTTGGAACAATTGACTGCATTAATGTCAGCGATGATAAAGCACACGGCTTTACGCGCTGGCAAATGTCACATGCTCGCGTCATCCGTAGGATCTTTCTATACATGTTATTAAAATGACAATACATTCTTAGTTTCGCCAGGCACTTCCTTGAACCGAAATGACCCCAAACATTATGTGTATATATTATTAACTTTTGCTCACATTGCTGCGGAATACATACTTTCCAGTTTCGTGAATCCTCATGTCTTCTAAAGAATAACACATCCTGATGTAACACGTAATATTTATGCGATTTCGAAGTAGGATCTGTCCTCAGTTGATCCTTGATCTCGTGCCAAATATTATCTATATCCTGTTTTTGTGCCATATTTTTACACATGTCTAGAAAATATTTACGATTAACATTGTCCGCATTAGTAACACTTTAAATTCCGATGCTTGCTCTGTGAGTTCATTAAATTGAGGTAAACCTTGGGGTAGCCTAGACAAAGCATCTGCCACAATATTATTACTTCCTTTGATGTAAATAATCTGGAAATCATACTCCTGCAACGCTAATGTCCATCTTGCCATACGTGCATAGAGAAGTTTACAGGTCAGCAGGAAACTCAAAGCCCGAACGTGTCTACCATAAACATAATAATGAAATTTGCGAAACGCCCATACCACTGCTAATGCTTCAAGCTCTGTAGTGGAATATGCGCGTTCACATTCCAATAATACACGACTTGCGAAAGATATTATTTTTATTTGCTCGTGTCCGTCTACTGTTTCTGTTTGAAATAAACACGCACCTAACCCAGTACATGAAGCATCTGAGGTTATGCAAAAATCCTTACTGAGATCTGGATGGTGCAAGATTTCAGCATTTAACAAGCAATGATTGATCGTGTCGAAATCATATGCACACTGGACAGTTCACACCCACGGCGCATTCTTTTTCAGAAGCCCCAATAGATGTTCGCTGTTAAGCCATTGATTAGGCACGAACTTTCGGAAAAAGGATACAAGACCCATATATGCCTTCAATTGTCTTTTGTTGGCCGGATATGGACCATTTCTGATAGCCTCGAGTTTCGTACTATCCGGGAAGATTCCTTCTGATGATACTATATGTCTTAGAAACTTTATCTCCGTCTTTCCAAACTTGGACTTCTTAAGGTTAACCGTAACACCTGCAAGTTCAAATTTGTGTAACACCAAGTTAATTAGTTTGATATGCTCGTCCCACGTTGGTAAAGCAATCAATAAATCGTCCTCATAGAATGTAACTTGCTCTAACAAATCCGGGTCTAGGACAGTGTCAAGCGCATTAATAAAGACTCCGGCACTGACATTCAATCCGAATGACAATACTCAGAATTGATAGCTTCTTCCTCTATAAATAAATGCTGTATATTTCCTAGATCTTGGCGTTAAGACCACCTGCCAGTATGACGCGCGGAGGTCGAGGCTTGATAGATACTTTATCTCATGGAACTTCTGTAATAGTTCTTCTAGATTTTCAGGCCGCGTCCTGACAGGCATAATAATTTGATTAATCCGGCGAGCGTCGAGAACCAACCTTACGCTTCCATCGGATTTCATTACCGGTAAAAGTTGGTTACTATATGGTGATAACGAGGTCTCAATAATTCCATTTTCCAGCATTCGTCTAAAATTCTTTTGTTACTGGTTCCCTTTTCGCGCTGGGTATTGAGTACGTTTGATGACAGTAAATTTCATGGGGAAACACTTGCATGTCGTACACGTAACCTTTAATTAGTCCAGGTTTTTTCAAAAATACTTTACGATAATTAGTAAGAGTGTCTCATAATTGATTTTGTTGCAGACTGTCAAGACCAGAGGATTGTTGTACTTTTTCTACTATTTCAGAGAGGTGGATATTCTCCTCGTCCTTCACATCTTCCATGACCGGGAATTTACAGCAATTGAAACTATCTTGAAGCCGCCATAAATGTGCGCAAAACGGTTCTATCTTTAAAATTTGACAACATTTGCCATGCAATTCTTTGCCATGCAATCTCTCGTGTCACCGAAACACATGCTGCATTCACCCTTTGCGAGATCGATTATAGTTTCCGTCTCTCGCAAAATATCTTATCCGAGGAGACAGTTCACGGCTAAATTCTTTACAATAAGACTGACTGGTACTGGTTGATGGTTGCGGTTCACTTACCTCAATGATCACTCTTTGGCTCCCATTCCAAAATTAATTCAAATCCGTGTTTGTTCCCGAACTAGTTGGGCTTTCTGACTAATGGCTTCTGTAACTCGACAATTAGTGACTGGAAAACCGGAATCTTTCTGATCTTCTTTAAGTGATGAAAGAACGATTCATTCAGCACAGAAACAGATGCTCCAGTATCTAAAATCACCGTAGTTTGAATACCATAAATATCACAAACTATAGCTGCTTGTACAACTTCCCGTTCAAACAAATTACACTTCTCCCGAAAATCTTGACATAATTCCTCTCGTATATCGACTCCGTCATTATATCTTAACATCTGCATAGTTGAACTACGTTGCTGAGCAACATCAACAGAATTATTCCTACACACTGCATCTTTTTCGTCGTTCGACCCGATCGCTGCTGATTTTATGCGACATACATTCTCATTGTTACTACAGCTGGTTGTCTGCACGCTTGGTTGCTCGGTATTACTAACATCATTCATGCAAGTGCCCCCTAGACACCCTGCGACTGACACACGGGAGCAGAATGCCGTCGCATCTAGTTTGACTGACTGGTACTGGTTGATGGTTGCGGTTCACTTACCTCAATGATCTTGATATTTTGATTCGGTGGTTGCCGTGGCTGCGCATTCATATGCTGCTGCATGTTATTTGACATATTTGTATTGTACGGGGGTTGTACATGATTGTTGTTGTGATATTGCGGTGACTAGGCTGCTGCCATTGCTGTTGTGCATAATTCTGTATTGACCAGTTATGTGGTGGTTGCATGTTTTGCTGATTATTTGAAAAATTAGCTCTAAAATCTCGTTTCCGTTTCTTTGAAAAGTGTCCGTCATTGTTTTGTCCACTATTGTTCTCTGGATGATAATTGTGATTCGGTGCATTACCGTACTGTCCATTTGCGTTCATATTGTGGTTCTGCCATCCTGAATAATTCGGACTATTCCAATGATTTTGATTCCATAGTAGGTGTTTCTATTACTATTGTTCTTGTGGTTTCGCCCGTTGCCATTACCATTACCATTATTCGACGAATTATTCCCATAATGGTGTCTGTCCTCTTCGATAACCAAATCTAAAGAGACCAGTACAGATAGAAAATGTTCCACGTTGTCTTCAGGAATGTGAAACAATTTCTCCTTTAGATCACGCGGTAACCTCTCCTTTAATATCTTTAAAACATCACACTCAGGAATTGGTGTGGATAAATATTTCACTTTGTCCAGATACTTTTCGAAATATTTCCGCAAAGTACCGCCTTTTCTATTAAATGGCTGAGGACTATAAACTTCTTTTCTTAATCGTTCTTGTACCCCACGCGTCGAATACTTGTTTAGAAAAGCTTGTTCAAATTCATCGAAGGAGCTACATTGTTCAGCTTTCTGTGTCGCGAACAACGCTGGCTCACCTTGAATATGGGTAATGGTAAAGACAATTTTCTCCCTTTCGTTCCAACTTTTTGGCATTATTCCGCGGATCCCTTTGATAAACACAATTGGATGGGGTCCGTTCTTATCATTGGTAAACTTCTGAAACTGTGAATTCTTCACTAAAGCATCCCGAATCACCAATGATTGTGTATGGTCTTGATAAACGGATGTTACTCCACGTGTTGGATTGAAATTATTCCCCGTCTGCCCCCTACTTTCAGTTAAAGGCGTTTCATAATAATCAGGGTGTGTTTCTGTGATACTAACACACTCTGGTGAACTGTTATGAGATGTTTGCATACGTGTTTCATTAAGCACTTTCTGCACGTTTTTTAATTCAGTCTGGAGTTCGTGAATCTTTGTGTTGTTTTCATGTATCCGTTGTGTTCCTGCTCGTTGTAACATCACAGGTAGTTCCTTCTGTATAACAGTACTAATTTGTTTGTCTTTGTCATTTAGCCATGTGTTGAATGTGGTCACAACGCGTTCTTCTTGTTCTTTGCATTTTTGTTCTATTACGTTTTGATTATCAACCGTAAGGTTTTCTATAAGTGTACTTATTTTGCGTATTTCTGCTTCCAAAGAAGTGTGTGTTTGTTGTAATTTGTCCACATCCTGGGTTACTTGCTTTACATTCTGTGGTAAGTCATGGTATGTTTGTTGCATACTTGAAATGTTGTTCTGTATAGCAGACAACTGGACATCTATTTGCTGTCGCAGCTGGCGATCGTGTTCTTTTAACCGGTTTTCAAGCTTTTGATCCATCTCTTTTGAGAACTGTGTAAAGCTCAACTGCGTACGCTCGTCTAATTGACTGATGTGTTCATCCAAGGTCCTAATCCGTTTATCTACTCTGCTAATACGTTTATCTAAATTATTATTAATCTCAGTTGCAAGCTGGTTAGCAGTTTCTTGTTCACGCTGTATCTGTGATTGTTCCTGTATTTTAAACATTTGTTCCATTTTCATCATTAAGAGAGAAAATGGATCCATTACTGTTTGTGTTGGCTCTACCGGTGGTAAATCGACTGTAACTGGTGTTTCTTGTGGTTCTGCTTCAGTATGCACTTGAACTACCGTCTGTATTCTGCCTGAGTCTTCTACAGCAGATGGATCACTGACTTTAATATTAGTGTCCTGTTCTATATCCTCTGTCTGATCTGAAAAAATAATATCAATTTCTACGACACTAGTTATTCCTTCCTCCTCTGAATGTTACTTCCTGCTGTGTAGCTTTTCTTACACGTCGCACTGTTTTCACCATGTTTGCAAATGTTTGGGTGCAAGCCTAATCGGGAAAACGTCACACGCAACACATCAATTATTCCGTCACACAAAACATAAAATAATTACTACACTGCACCAGATTGGAATCTGTACTATAAATGTTCACTTTCGTTTGATTAAAATTCAGTTCCAATCTCGTTCAGTTAACCTCTACTGAAAACCCTTGATGCTGTATTTTACTGATCCTTCTCGCAGTTATTTAAATATAATTGACTGTTATAGCTTCCTAAGAGGACGCACTCCCAGATATTTTCGTAAGTTATGGCACCAGGTTGATGAAGATATTGTGCCTACATTATGCAGTGCTTCGTTCTGCTGTGGCTGGAATGGAATGGTACAGCAAAATTACCGTCGTCGTAGATTTCCGCTCATTACAGCATGAAACAAATAGAAAAAACTCACATTAGCACACACATATAAGCTAGTCCTGTCACGGTCGCCACTGAATTGCCCTCTCTGTTTATTGATTGGATAGCCACTGAATTGCTATTTATTTATTTAATGGGATAATAATAATTATTTAAAGGTGGCAATTTTATTTAAGCACAGTTTTTACTCTTTCCATTGTTGCGAGTCAGCGATAGCGCAATGCTGCTCGCTTTGGAGTTTATAAGAATTATTTGGTCCAGGAAACACTTTTGCGATCACGGTTGCGATTTAGACGGTATTCGCATAAATGTACTGATTAAAAGTTATCGTTTCCGAAAGACGCAGGTTCGATTAAAGCTGTGTGCGCTTTTGCGCGTATAATGAAAATATTCATAACACGTCGGGTAACAGAAAGAAACATGCGAATCACAACCGTGATCAAACGAAGAAAATATATGATAATATAAGCGTTCTTCGATGTTATTCAGGACAGGCTCAGATTAGACCTTGCAATTTTTAGTTATAGGAAATCACAAGACGTTACACTTTAGAGATTTTTTGTTTTGAATAACTTGTATTTACCTTCTCGCTCTCTCCTTTTTACAGCCTTTATACCTTCACATTGATTAAGGAACTTTTCCTTCTCTACCGACCAGTACGAGAACAAAATTCAGACTCAACAAAATGTCTTACATCGAACTATTACGTGCTTAGCCCTTAACAATCATATTTAGTTTCGTAGTAGAAACAATGCTAATTTATTCCGTGCACTAGAAAGTCTTTGATACACTGAGCACAAAAATGAAAATAATAAAATTATAATTACATTTTTAATGTCATGAATACTTCTTTAAATCATGAAAATAAGGTTTGACATCGTCGTAATATTAATTTTCATCGTTGTAGCACTACAGTACATAGACAAAATTTTCATAAGTGCCGAATATTACACATGCGTATTGAGGTTATTTGGTTTGTGCTGCAGAACAGAACAATTTTTCGTTACATTTCTGCCTCGTATACAACACGTGGCATGTAATTACTGCACGCTCACAAACTCGTCAGCTTGTTCCAATACTCACTACCAGAAGAGGCAAGCTGCCCATTCGCGGACTGTGAACCTACCAATGGAATGGATTGATCACCAGCACCTTTTTCAGCATACCAAATTCTACAATGAAGGTAATCGGACAGTAAAGTACAACCTCAAGGTAATCCGCTTTGTTGCAGTGGCAAGTGTGAAGAACTTTCGCAACAATTTCAGGCTCTCACACGCGCCCATTATGTCAAAATAGCTATTGACATCACTTATGATGTCAACAGAGAGTGTTATCGAAATCATTGTTGCCAAATCGCTCTTCCCAGATTCTTGCTTCTAACTTCAAACACACTAAATTATTGTGCGTGGGCTGTTGTAGACTTGCTGTTCTCAACTAAATACCCTAGTGAGATGATAGAGAGACGAAGGGGTTCCAAAATGGGAATATTTCGGAGAAGGTATCCCGTTCTTCAGTTACCTCATGAGGAAAGGAAACTTACCGAAAACCTTGGTGACAGTGGGTACATTTTAATTTATTTCCCGAACAATGCTGGCCAATGTCGCAGCCAACAAGTAAAATATTCGCTTCTTGTGTGTTTCTCTCTCTCTCTCTCTCTCTCTGTGTGTGTGTGTGTGTGTGTGTGTGTGTGTGTATGTGTGTGTGTGGTGTCAGTCACTGATGTGTCACTACCACCGATATAGAAGGCATTAATATGAGGATTTAACTGTGAAGGTTTCCATAAACAGGGCTGCTGCTGATAACGAGAAACGGAGTCTAAGAGGTATGTTGTTAGTTCAAAGTGCGTCTTCTTCAACTCAGACGATGTCGTTGGGCTGGACCATGTCGGCTAGTCTCTGATGTTAAATACTCCCTTAAAAATAGTCTCATGGTTTTTAGAAGAAAAATATTATTTAAAACATCCTTACTTATTTCCAAATTATTTATGCATTAGGGAGCTACTACACATCAAGCTATGTTGTAATCTTATTACAAAATGATTCATCATAGCAATCAAAATATTTCTGATTCGATTTCTCATCAGCTCAAAAGAGTTTATGACGATAAATGGTAATCTAATTTCTGTTACCTTTGTTTAGCTCTTGATACAGTTTGTTCCTATAACGAAGTAATTCTTTACTGACTTTGTAAATACGCATATTTTAAAGAGAAAGCTGTGTGTCGATTCTCAAAGGAATTTATCTGACGCTCAACCACAATATATCTTTGCTTTCATTTTTGGCAGGTAAGACACCGTAAGAAAATATTAGAAACTACTATTGACACCGTAACATTCTAAGAGATATCATGATAGTATGTACGTGCAGTGTAAAAGTACTCTTTGGTAAATTTTCATTCGTATTTTCTTTAAAGAACAAGTACTGGAATCACAGCATCTGCCAGTGCCTTTTCTTTGTTGGTACTCCTCCTTAGCGCACTTTAGGCAGAAGGTAGTTTCGTTCGTTGTTGCATATTTTATGACCATTATAAATTTAGTGAGATTCAACTATTAATCGTAGTTATTTTAAACACTTCCGCATCCTACGCTCTTGTCTAAATATTTTTACAGCAAAAATTGTTGCAGAGCGTGTATCATGTCGAACGTCTTAACATGGTGATGAGAGGTGCGCAATAGGCTGCATGATGCACAACTTCACTCCCGACATCCACGACGATGTCAGTCTTTGCAACCACGCCATGGAGCGCGATACAGATGGGCCCAATAACACGCCGAATGGACCGCTCAGGATTGGCTTTATGCTCTCTTTACCGATGAAAGTCGCGTATGCCTTCAACCAGACAATCCTCGGAGACGTGTTTGAAGGTCAGGATGAACGCCTTAGACACACTGTCCAGCGAGTGCAGCAAGGATGAGGTTCCCTGCTGTTTTAGGGTGGCATTATGTGGCGCCGACGCACGCCGCTGGTGGTCATGGAAGCCGTCGTAACGGCTGTACGATACGTGAATGCCATCCTCCTGCCGATAGTGCACTATATCGGCAGCATATTGGCGAGGCATTCGTCTTCATGGACGGCAATTGAATTGACGTCCTTCAGGATAATGACATCGCTCGACTAGAGTGGCCAGCATATCCTCCAGACATGAACAGTATTGAACATGCCTGGGATAGATTGGATAGGGCTATTTATGGACGACGTGACCCACCAACAACTCTGACGAATCTACACCGAATCGCCGTTGAGGAGTGGGACAATTTGGACCAACAGTGCCTTGATGAACTTGTGGATAGTATGCCGCGACTAATACAGGCATGCATCACTGCAAGAGGACGTGCTACTGGGTATTAGTGGTACCAGTGTGTACAGCAATCTGGGCCACTACGTATGAAGGTCTCGCTGTATGTGGTGCAATATGCAATGTGTAGTTTTCATTGACGTCCTTCAGGATAATTGACGTCCTTCAGGATAATGACATCGCTCGTCTAGAGTGGCCAGCATATTCCCCAGACATGAACAGTATTGAACATGCCTGGGATAGATTGGATAGGGCTGTTTATGGACGACGTGACCCACCAACAACTCTGACGAATCTACACCGAATCGCCATTGAGGAGTGGGACAATCTGGACCGACAGTGCCTTGATGAACTTGTGGATAGTATGCCGCGACTAATACAGGCATGCATCACTGCAAGAGGACGTGCTACTGGGTATTAGTGGTACCAGTGTGTACAGCAATCTGGACCACTACGTATGAAGGTCTCGCTGTATGTCGTGCAATATGCAATGTGTAGTTTTCATTGACGTCCTTCAGGATAATTGACGTCCTTCAGGATAATGACATCGCTCGTCTAGAGTGGCCAGCATATTCCCCAGACATGAACAGTATTGAACATGCCTGGGATAGATTGGATGGGGCTGTTTATGGACGACGTGACCCACCAACAACTCTGACGAATCTACACCGAATCGCCGTTGAGGAGTGGGAAAATCTGGACCAACAGTGCCTTGATGAACTTGTGGATAGTATGCCGCGACTAATACAGGCATGCATCACTGCAAGAGGACGTGCTACTGGGTATTAGTGGTACCAATGTGTACAGCAATCTGGACCACTACGTATGAAGGTCTCGCTGTATGTGGTGCAATATGCAATGTGTAGTTTTCATTGACGTCCTTCAGGATAATTGACGTCCTTCAGGATAATGACATCGCTCGTCTAGAGTGGCCAGCATATTCCCCAGACATGAACAGTATTGAACATGCCTGGGATAGATTGGATAGGGCTGTTTATGGACGACGTGATCCACCAACAACTCTGACGAATCTACACCGAATCGCCGTTGAGGAGTGGGACAATCTGGACCAACAGTGCCTTGATGAACTTGTGGATAGTATGCCGCGACTAATACAGGCATGCATCACTGCAAGAGGACGTGCTACTGGGTATTAGTGGTACCAGTGTGTACAGCAATCTGGACCACTACGTATGAAGGTCTCGCTGTATGTCGTGCAATATGCAATGTGTAGTTTTCATTGACGTCCTTCAGGATAATTGACGTCCTTCAGGATAATGACATCGCTCGTCTAGAGTGGCCAGCATATTCCCCAGACATGAACAGTATTGAACATGCCTGGGATAGATTGGATAGGGCTGTTTATGGACGACGTGACCCACCAACAACTCTGACGAATCTACACCGAATCGCCGTTGAGGAGTGGGAAAATCTGGACCAACAGTGCCTTGATGAACTTGTGGATAGTATGCCGCGACTAATACAGGCATGCATCACTGCAAGAGGACGTGCTACTGGGTATTAGTGGTACCAGTGTGAACAGCAATCTGGACCACTACGTATGAAGGTCTCGCTGTATGTGGTGCAATATGCAATGTGTAGTTTTCATTGACGTCCTTCAGGATAATTGACGTCCTTCAGGATAATGACATCGCTCGTCTAGAGTGGCCAGCATATTCCCCAGACATGAACAGTATTGAACATGCCTGGGATAGATTGGATAGGGCTGTTTATGGACGACGTGACCCACCAACAACTCTGACGAATCTACACCGAATCGCCGTTGAGGAGTGGGAAACTCTGGACCAACAGTGCCTTGATGAACTTGTGGATAGTATGCCGCGACTAATACAGGAATGCATCACTGCAAGAGGACGTGCTACTGGGTATTAGTGGTACCAGTGTGTACAGCAATCTGGACCACTACGTATGAAGGTCTCGCTGTATGTCGTGCAATATGCAATGTGTAGTTTTCATTGACGTCCTTCAGGATAATTGACGTCCTTCAGGATAATGACATCGCTCGTCTAGAGTGGCCAGCATATTCCCCAGACATGAACAGTATTGAACATGCCTGGAATAGATTGGATAGGGCTGTTTATGGACGACGTGACCCACCAACAACTCTGACGAATCTACACCGAATCGCCGTTGAGGAGTGGGACAATCTGGACCAACAGTGCCTTGATGAACTTGTGGATAGTATGCCGCGACTAATACAGGCATGCATCACTGCAAGAGGACGTGCTACTGGGTATTAGTGGTACCAGTGTGTACAGCAATCTGGATCACTACGTATGAAGGTCTCGCTGTATGTCGTGCAATATGCAATGTGTAGTTTTCATGGACGTCCTTCAGGATAATTGATGTCCTTCAGGATAATGACATCGCTCGTCTAGAGTGGCCAGCATATTCCCCAGACATGAACAGTATTGAACATGCCTGGGATAGATTGGATAGGGCTGTTTATGGACGACGTGACCCACCAACAACTCTGACGAATCTACACCGAATCGCCGTTGAGGAGTGGGACAATCTGGACCAACAGTGCCTTGATGAACTTGTGGATAGTATGCCGCGACTAATACAGGCATGCATCACTGCAAGAGGACGTGCTACTGGGTATTAGTGGTACCAGTGTGTACAGCAATCTGGATCACTACGTATGAAGGTCTCGCTGTATGTCGTGCAATATGCAATGTGTAGTTTTCATTGACGTCCTTCAGGATAATTGACGTCCTTCAGGATAATGACATCGCTCGTCTAGAGTGGCCAGCATATTCCCCAGACATGAACAGTATTGAACATGCCTGGGATAGATTGGATAGGGCTGTTTATGGACGACGTGACCCACCAACAACTCTGACGAATCTACACCGAATCGCCGTTGAGGAGTGGGACAATCTGGACCAACAGTGCCTTGATGAACTTGTGGATAGTATGCCGCGACTAATACAGGCATGCATCACTGCAAGAGGACGTGCTACTGGGTATTAGTGGTACCAGTGTGTACAGCAATCTGGACCACTACGTATGAAGGTCTCGCTGTATGTCGTGCAATATGCAATGTGTAGTTTTCATTGACGTCCTTCAGGATAATTGACGTCCTTCAGGATAATGACATCGCTCGTCTAGAGTGGCCAGCATATTCCCCAGACATGAACAGTATTGAACATGCCTGGGATAGATTGGATAGGGCTGTTTATGGACGACGTGACCCACCAACAACTCTGACGAATCTACACCGAATCGCCGTTGAGGAGTGGGAAACTCTGGACCAACAGTGCCTTGATGAACTTGTGGATAGTATGCCGCGACTAACACAGGCATGCATCACTGCAAGAGGACGTGCTACTGGGTATTAGTGGTACCAGTGTGTACAGCAATCTGGACCACTACGTATGAAGGTCTCGCTGTATGTGGTGCAACATGTAATGTGTGGTTTTCATGGGCAATAAAAAGGGCGGAAATGATATTTATGTTGATCTCTATTCCAATTTTCTGTACATGTTCCGGACCTCTCGGAACCCAGGTGATGGAAAACTTTTTTTGATGTGTGTAACTGGAACGATATTCTCAGTGCAATATTAAAATATGAGTAAGTCGTATAAGATCCATGATAAGATCGAATACTGAAAACTATCATTAAAATGTGATATCTATTTAGACACTCAAAAGTTCGGTTACTGATTTTGTTTCGGGAAACAAACGATGTAGTTGGCTCTGATGAAGTTTCACGGTGGGACCTGTGTAATTGATGGAAGCTCTCCATTTGTAAGGGTCACGTGTACGGAAAGAGATTGGGAAAAAAATCTCTTAATCCGATACAGAGTCGTAAAAGGGCGATGGGCAGCGCGGCAGTGGCTGGCGAACAGAGCCTCGTTAACATAACTGCCTTACGCGGCTGCGATCCCGGGACAAACCGCGCTGGCAGTGCAATTAGGCTGAAGTGATTGCGCCGAGCTGGACGCCAGTTCCACGCCACTGGATTTCCACTGCGACCCGCTCTGATTGGATGATAGGACATGAATGCGGATTAAAAGGCAGCTGCACCGCCGGCTGTACACCAGTGCCGCCTAGTCAGAGGGTGGAACGCAGGCACTTTGTATGACGTCAGACCTTCAGGTCTAATTTTAATTCTTACTATTATGGACAGAGTCGTTCGTTGCTGCTATTCAATTCTTTTTCTTACTACTGCAGATTTTTATGACAAAAAGGTTTGATAAGAAACGTTCATTTACTCTCAAAAATCTTCCCTACCACAATAAAGACAAGTCGTAGCCTAACATTGTTACCAAAAATCTCAAATAGTTTCCTGATGGATTTACTTCAGAGTTTTACACGTTACTATAATAAACGTTCGAATTGACCTAGGCTATATGGTTGGTTGGCTCTGAGCACTATGCGACTTAACTTCTGAGGTCATCAGTCGCCTAGAACTTAGAACTAATTAAACCTAACTAACCTAAGGACATCACACACATCCATGCCCTAGGCAGGATTCGAACCTGCGACCGTAGCGGTCGCTCGGTTCCAGACTGTAGCGCCCAGAACCGCACGGCCACTCCGGCTGGCTTAGGCTATATGTACATATACATATTCTATAGCCTATGTCCATCCCAAAGTTTATTAGAATAACGTGAAAAAATCTGAAATAATCCCATCAAGAAATTATTGAGATTTTTAGTAATAATGTTAAACTACGACTTATCTTTATGTAGTGGAGTAGATTTCTCACGTTTTTAGGAAAAATCTCGGAAAGTTCCTAAACAGTTTAAATTTTTACACGACACACCACTAAACGTTCGGATGGACATAGGCTATATATTTTAATATATATTGTGTATAAATATAATCTATAGTCTACACTTGTAATCGAAGACAAGTCGTAGTTTAATGCTGCTGCCAAAAATTTCGAAAAGTTTTTTACCGATTTCCTTCAAAGTTTTACATGATACTCTGCCAAATGTTTCGACATAGGCTCCAATTTTTTAAATTGAATATGATGTAAAACTGCGTGTATGTCATGTAATGCAAAATCTCGAAAAGTACTTTCCTTGTTTAATTAAGACTCTCACACGATACTCTAATACAATTTGGATGGCCATATACTATATATGAATGTAGTATATACATGAACGTAATATGTAAATATACATAAGATACAACACCCAAACGTTGTTGGCAAAAATCTCGAAAAGTTCTCGATCGAATCATTTCAGATTTTTCACAGTGGTCTAATAAACATTCAGACTGACATAGGCTTTATGTTTTCTTAAAAACACTGTACGTGTTTTCTGTTAAAACTGACTACAAGTAAGAAATGCTGAGCTGTGCTGTGAAAATGTGGGGCATAGTTCTCAATGGCACAGTCAGTTTTAGTTATGATATCACGACATTTAAACCATTAGAAAAAATGTTTCTTCTAAATATATTCTTTATCCTTATATATCATTTTAAGTAACGTTTGCACACACAAATTTGCTGTTTCATTTCATTTCTAGCAGTCGGTTTTAACAGAAAACAGGAAAGTTGTCTTTATAGCTTATGATTACAATACTACTATGTAGTGTAAATCATCCAAGACTTTGCAATCCTACCCGTTCGGAGATTAAAACCATGTACAATACTGTAATTCAAGCTACTTTCTCCCCAAATCGAGCAGCGGGAATATTCTCCCTTACGCTCCAGAATCCAATGACCCCGACCAATTTACCCATTCATTTTAAGGGGCTTGAGTTTCCAATCTTTGCAACTCCGACAACGAGGCTCAGAGTCAGAGAGGAGGGGGAGGGGGGGAGGAGAGATGGACAGAGATGGATGGGCGAGCAAATGATGGGAGAGCAAATGAACATTTAGGAGGGGAAGGAGGAGATGGACAGAGAGTGCGGGGAGGGGGAGGGGGAAGAGGAGAACGACAGAAAGTGGTGGTAGTGACACACCGAGAAAGGGGAGAGTATCTAACACGTGTGTGACTGGTTCTGATCTGTCTTCTTACCATAGTTACGCAACAATGCTCCGTGAGCGTTTCAGGAATTTGATGCTTAACCTATGGCCTGCAATGTAGGAAGACGCCATCTAACAGATGCAAAGTTCAGAAGAGTGCAGCAGTATGGACAGTGATGTAATAGTCTCAATGTCGGTTCCACTAGGCTCCCTGTAAAGAAAACATTATCGCTAACAGAAATTAGTATACTGGT
This sequence comes from Schistocerca serialis cubense, assembly GCF_023864345.2. Lineage (NCBI taxonomy): Eukaryota > Metazoa > Arthropoda > Insecta > Orthoptera > Acrididae > Schistocerca > Schistocerca serialis. The sequence goes on from NC_064638.1 coordinate 339,104,968, forward strand.
TCGGGCGTAACTATATGTTAGCAAAAAATGAAAACCTTAGACTTCGTTATTAAGGTTCATTTTTATTCTAAGTATGAGTAATGTTAGCAAAATTACGTACAGTATGGAAGAATATTGATACTGGGTATTCACAACTGTGAAGCGAAATTCATATTATAAGGTCCTTTAATGGTAGGATGGTGTCCACCTGCCTAGCTGGGTGCTAACATGCTTGTCTCCCAAGCACTGGCCCTGGGTTCAATTCCCAGCTGGGCTGGAGATTTTCTCCACTCGGGGGTTGACTGTTGTGTTGTTGTCATCATTATTTCATCCTCATCACTAGCCGAAAGGCGCCCAATGTTGCGCTGACTGAAACAAGACTTGCACTTGGCGGCCGATCCTGACTGGGACATCCCGGCTCACAGTTCCATACGATCATTTGATTTTTTTGTGGTAAGATGGTTGATGACCATATCTGGGAGTCGATAAAAATACAAATAAATTAAATACAATTGGGGCCAGAGAAATTAATTACACTAAAATGTACAATGGCAATACCCAAATTTGAATGGGGGTCGGTAAAGAGCAATCAAAAAGAAGTACACAGTTAAAACGATTCGCAACTCTACAGTGCCTGATGAATCGCTTTCATCTGATCGGACATCTCGCGATTTTGTTTCAATTAAGCCCAGGAATCGTGAATATATTTAACAACAGATCAGGACTGAATTTAAAAAAAAAGAAAATAAATAAATAAATAAATAAAAATAGAAAATAAAAAAATGAAAAAAAAGGGAGGGACAGAGACAACCTCAGTTCTGAGTGTCATTTGAGTATTACTTGTTGGTTTGGCGCCGGTGCGTGTGTTTACCTTGCATCAGCGGCGGCAGTGTCGGCTGTCGGCGCGAGCTGTGAGCCTGAGAATCTATTTTAAATCTCTCTCGATTGTTTAACACCAGTTGGATACATTTCCTACGTCTTTGGTGAAGCTGAGGCTCCTAGTTATTCTCAGTGCTCGGTGCGATTCTCCATGCTAGGAGACTTTGCAGTTTAACTCATTACGAGTTACGATGAGCCTGTAAACAAGTGTTCACATAATGACTCTCACAATCGTCTCAGTGCAGCACGAGTCGCCTTGCTCAAACACTCGATGATTTCTGCAAGAGAAGAGCCAATTACTCTATTAGCAATTTGCTTATATCAAAGCTGGTGGCCACACATTTTCTTTATGGCCAATCAGAGCATTCGTACTTTGTTATCAGTCAATCCACTAGGGTTTTTGTAGACTATCACAGGCATCGTTTGTTTCGTGGAGCAGAGTTTAACTTCTGCTACGTAATACTGTGATAAACAGCTTTTTCTTTTATGCGAGGTCTTAAACCAGGTTGCTACAATGAGTCACCTATGTTTTGAGTTGGGTTTCTCCAGTCGTTTTACGTCCAGACTTTTTATCTGGCATCTCCCGCAGTGTTGCTGTAGAAAGGCTTTCCGAAGGGTCATCGTTAAAAGTATGGACAAGGGCTGGCTTTTGCCGACGGCCTACGCAGTGGCTGTTGGCGTCTCATTGTATCTGCTAGATGCCCCAGGTGTCAGCCTACATTGGATGAGCACTGTCGGCATAAAGTTCTCCTCCCCTCAGATATGCATCTCGTAGTTCGGTTTGGGGAAATTACTTGCATGCAATTACTAGTGTGAATGTTAGTGGTTTATATTCATGAATGCTGGCTTATTTATTACATTAGCATTTTAATAAAATTCTTTAAATTTCATGCAACTATGCCATGTCAGATATGGAGTTAACTGGAACTGTTTCAGGAATTCAATGTAAGGAGGAGAAGATAAACAAAGACACAAACAGAGGGAAGGTGAGAGTAGAGGAGGAAATTTGGAAATTTGTAGTAAATTCCTATGGGACCAAACTACTGAGGTCATTGGTCCTGAAGCTTAAACATTACTAACTTAAACTAACTTATGGTAAGGACAACACACACATCCATGCCAAAGGGAGGACTCAAACCGCTGAAGGAGGGAGCCGCGCGAATGGTGGCATTGCGATTCAGACTGCGCTGCTACCCCATGAGGCAGAGAGGAGGAGATGGACAAAGAGAAGAGGGAGATGGAGATTACCACACACATTCAGTTACCATATGTATTTAGCAATTGCGAACCTATCAATTGAGAATATACACACAGGCATTATCATGACACTTTTTTCTGGCATCAACTATAGACATTTATGGGTACATTTCTTGAGCATGCCTAGTTTGAGACTGATCTAGCATGCTGAAATCAGTACAAGATTAAGGATGAGTAGGAAGCTCGTATTTTTACTGAGATCTTCATCAGCAAAAGTAACCCGAACTTAATGTTTTAGTGCTTTTGCACGAATATTTACCGTTCTCTCCTGCAGGATTGATGATCGATCGCATCTCATTGCCCATGGAGATCACATGTAGTCCGACGTTAAAAACAACGAAAAAAAGGGTGGCACTAGTGATAAGAAAAGACATAAGGAAGTTAATAGCAGAATTTTGATAATGCTGCACTGCACTAATCACGGTATGTGACTACGTACGCGGAGTACTGCAGCAGCCCCGGCAGTCGGCGTCTGATTCAGATAAAGCTGTCTCCTCGATTTTGGTAGATGGTTTGGTTTGGTTGTTGTTTCAGTCGTGTCACTACTGTACCTTAACAAAGGTCTCTGAAGAATTTGTGCAAATCTTTTCGTAATTTCAATCTTCTACATCTTGCAAATGAAGACAGGCACCAAACTCCACAACATATCTTGCCTTTGAAAATAATAAGTCAATTTATTAATATAAACAGTTAACATCCTCCCATCACTGCTAATAAAATAAGAAAAGAATTAAGTGTCCATGATATCAACAAAACTCTCAAGGTCACATTTTAGGCTTATCTATTTTTACACTGAGACAAAAAGAACAATGGCAATCGAAATTTTAAAGAAGTATCGTAGTCGTATCATTTACTGGGCAGCGTATATAGATTTCTGTACAAACGCAACCCCAATGCTTCATCAGTGTCATTCATTTGCAACGCATGGATAAAACATGTGAATTTTAATGCTAATGAAACAGTAAAATAATAAGCCGAAGAAAATGAAAACATTTTTGTTATAATCGTACTGAAGGTGTGTTACAGCTGCGTGACTTCCCGTGCGCACTAGATGCCTGCAGCAGTTGCACAAAGAGGCAAGGAGGCCCTTGCACTGGTGCAAAATTACTTATACCTCTGAATTGTGTGGAAAGAGGGGCAATAGTCCTCATATACCAGCCGACGAGACACGTGCCTCTGCTTCATTGAGGACAAATTGCAGCCACACGGCAATTAGCCGCAAGGCGCACAGGTGTAAACGCAACTTTGTATGAAGAACACTCGTCATTAAAGGTAAGAAGTGTACAATGACGAAGAAAGGATTGACGCCCCCTCTCAAATAATCGTGGCATGTAAATGGCTCCCCATTCCCCAGAACGTCTTGTGAGCAGCACTTCAAAGTCGTTGACTGTTGTTTGGTGAACCGCTGGTCTCCAACCTCCTTTACTCCATTACTGGTGCCCCGCTACAAATACGAAACTTAGCAACGGCCTCTTTCCTGCGGTTGATCAGGGCCTATGTTATTATTAGTCTATTATTATTGTTATTATTATTGCTACTATCGTGTGCCTCAATTAAAAGAAATACAACACACATTTAAACAAAAAACTTGTATGTACAACTGTTTATGATATATAAATATCAAACGGGCCAGACTAGACGAGAATGTAGGATGACCCAACGCAGATCGTCTCATCGAATGCTTCGTGTAGACTCTTTGGCTGCAACGAGGAAACGACAGTTAGGACACTCATCTATAATGTGGCTCATTGTCAGAATTTCACAGCAGTCATACAGTGGAAAATCTCCACTTGTGCATGTTTTATTTGTACGTAGCTCCGTCAGGCCAGTATCTGTTAAGGTGTATCCACACATCTTTCGAGTGATGGAAGCCTACGTGAAATCTTCCGAATACGTTTCCCGCCTGACAGAATAAAATCTCCACTGTCTTGAATGTTCCTCACTTTTGTACACTATCTGATCGAAAGTACCTAGACGACTGTCAGTAGATATTAATATAGGGTGTATCCACCTTCAGTTATAGCGGTTTCATCTCTGCTGGGGCCACCTTGGATGATGCATCTGTTTGTCTGAAGAGGAATGGCAGCCCCATTCTTCCTCACAGAATCCAAACCAGAGAAGGTGCTGTTGCACGCTGGGGTGTGGAGCGAAGGCGCCGTTCCAACTGATCCCAAAGGTACTGCATTGGGTTCAGGCAGCAAACTTGGGCGGAACACCGCATTTCACGGATGTTACCGTCCACTGCTCTATGATGCGGAGCGTTGTCATGCTGTCGCAAACAGTCATCGTGCCTGAACTGTTTCTTAGCTATACGTAGTACATAGTGCTGTAAAAAGTGTTCATAACGTTCCGCATTTAGAGTTTACTTAGGTGCGACGAGGGAACTACTGCCTAACGACGAAGAACACACCTTAGCACCACCTCCACTGTACTTTACGGTTAGCATTACACGTGATATCACATAATCTCCTCCGCATTCGCGACGTCCAAACCAATCCTTTGGATTGTCACAGGGTGCAGCACTATGCATCCAAATCTTTCCAGTCAACAAGTGTCCCGTAATGTCGCTGTTTACATCGCCTCAAGCGTTATTTAGCACTGACTGCAGGATGCTATGCCTTATGAAGAGTTCCTCAACCACTGTCCTCCTTAGCCACAGTCATTGTGACAGATGGACTGCTGCTATTACTTTGGAACTCACATGGTATTTTTTAAAACCATTCCCTGCGACGTTCCGCGGTCCCTGTTCGTCAGTATATTTGGTCTGCCTCGTCTCGGTTTAGAGGTAGTTGTTTCCATTTCTCTGTCACACAAACACTTCACCAACTGTTGACTGGGACAGTTTTAGAGCGGTTGAAATGTCTTTGATGGATTTGCTTCTCAGGTGACATGTAGTGACTAGTCCACGTTCGAAATTACTCAACTCTCCTGTCGGACGCATTCTCCTCTTACTGCTTCTCCACTGACAACAGCATGCGCCCCGTCTCCTTTCATAGTGGGTGATCTACCTCTCTTGATATCTACTGGTCAGACCCGCGTTACATAGAAGTGGGTGAGTACTTGTGATCGGATACTGTGCTGTTATTTTGTGATACGTCACAGCGTTGACCAAAAGATGATCTACTAGAATGCGCAATTTTTTTTTATTTCATTGCTAATAAAGGGATTCACCTCTGTAGATAGCGATCAGTTATTCAATAAGATCTTCTGAGCACTGAAGCTGTACAAAGCAATAAGCACTGTGTTACAGCACCTTGTAAACAATCATTATGGAAGGGCCTGTAGTAATGTTACAAGTGTCACTACGGAAAAAAGAAAGTTACACAGTTAGTTTCTATTTGTTTTCAAGCACGTATCTGCAGTCCTGGTACACACTGAAAGAGCCGCTCCACAGTGCAGCTACATGTCGCTAGAGGAGACAGGACAAAGTGACGTAACCCATCTAAACTTTGTCAGTGTCTCGTTTATCGGCTGTTGCTGATAATATACCTGCAGAAAAGAAGCAAATTTTAGAAATGTCATTATACAACACCGTAACCTGCTGTTTAAATTATTCTTTTGTGTGCGACTGATTTCAAGTCAAAGACCATTACCCAGCACCTGCTGTACAACGTCATGAATACAGAAGATTTCAGGTAAAAGGGATGTTTCAAACACTTCACTAATAGTGCAAGGAATATTCAGAGAATTTACCTCGCAAAAGTACACACTTTCAAAAGCATAACATTATCTTTATCCATGCATGGGTAGAGTATCAGTTACAATCATCCAAGGAACAGAAAAAATAAAACTGCGCATAGTTATGAACAACAAAACTGTGAATGCTGTGTTTCCCGTTTTAGCCGCGACAGTCATGTAGCGTTACTGTTTAACATTAGGCTCAGAAAAGTATATCTATGGTCCTCATGGAAGAGCTGGATTTTTGTTCTCTTGAAATTATACTAAAGAAACAAATTCCATTTTGACCGCACAATCGAACTGGAAAAAAAAGTACATTGAAATTTTTCGGGATATATTGTAGCGAGGGTTACGCTTGTCTAGATGGCCATTTGTCTGGCACTGAGCTTACGTCATTTACAGATTAGTGATACTTTACCCTCACAGTTATTAGTTATTCTATACCGTTTTATTCTTTAGCTTTCTTGGATGGTTGTCTGTCATTGGTACTTCATGTATTTAATTCTGCATGGATAAATACCGTTTCTAAGTATTATATTTTTGACATTGTGTTGTCTTTTGGTCGAATTTTCGAGTGGAAGAAAAGCAAATAGGCCCTATAAATAATTACACAATGGAGTTTTGTGCAAAGTTCATAACCAAACGAAGTGTCAGGAATGAACAAATTGGACATTAAATTGATCGGTATGAAGTCTGGTTTCACAAAAAATTGGTTAGTTATCTGAACGTAACCCGAGTAATTAAGAGAAACAGTATAAATTATTTGAAATTTACATGTTTTGATCATCTACATTTTTGTTACAATTTATATGTCACTTTGTAATTGAAAATATGTTTAAGATTTTTTCCTTTACTTATTCCTCATCCAAGACGAAGATTTCACTTGGAATGTGTTGAAGTTACATTAGTATATTTGTCTTCCTTCGTAAATGTTTATGCTTTGTATTCTTGTTGTTCTGTCATGTTCTGCATCCTGGAAGATCTCCTCACCGTAAATCTGTTGAAACTAAAGGTACGTCTAATCTACTCTAATCGTGAGGAAAAATTTTGTTCCGAATTTTAATGTTTGAACAAACATTGGGAAATGGAAAATGGGATATCAAGTTGAATGTGAGGTCTAGTTTGCCTGAAAGTAATCACGGTAATTAAGAAAAATTTAATTAGTCTTTTGAGGGGAAATTTCTGCAATTCTCATAGCGAAATTAAGAGCAGAAAAGAGACAAGTGAAGTACCAAGTTAACCAAGTGAGGTCTGAATTGGAAAAATCATATTTTATTGCTTAAAAGTAATCAGGGTTTGGGGAAAAACTTAATTAATGGTTTAAGGAAAATTTAAATATTTTACTTGCAACTACTGCTATCTAAGCAAATGAGGCGTCAAAAAGTTCATCTCTTCAGGGGGTACCTTTTTTGTACATAAAAAAACTGCATTTCTGCGATACGTAAGTGCCGAAATACCTTCTTTCGTATTAAGTAATAAATTCCGGACATTCCGAAAACGAAAGAAAGTGGGAAATTAGATGTCCATAAGATCATGCTTTCTCAAAAGAACTTGAACATAAAAAATTAAAAATTGAAAAAAAAGTCAAACGTTTTTGAAATAGTGTAAAAGAAAGAAATAAATGAGATTAGAGAAGCACTTGACGCACATTTGAATGATGTCAATTGAGAATGTATAGTTTGTCACTGTGCATAGGGGCGGAATGTGCTGACTCTGCATCCATCAGCGGTTTTTTTCTGGTGTCATATTACAGCAGGTGTAATTGTACATGTCATATTTATACTGGCAACACATGTCAAAGTCACCCCACTCCCCTCCCCTCCCCTCCGCTCCCCTCCAAATAGGTAGTTCTTGTATTTAGTTGATGTCAGCATAAGCACTTTTTCTTTCACCAAGGCCAATAATCTCGATTCCGACATTTTTCAATCAGTACTCCACGTATTGTTATTTGCAGTTAATATGGCTAGCAAAAGCATTACCTTCCCAGCACTTTTCTTTGCTGGTGTTAAAAATAAGGGCAAAATGTTGTAAGACACACGAAAATACTGAAGCGAAAAAATATGTTTCTCCTGCTGGTTTAATACAACACTTTTGTAGTGACACAGAAGTTAATGTAATATTTACTAATGCTGGTGGAAGTGGAAACTGATTCATTGATGGATACTGCCAGAGAGTTAAGGCCATATGTAACAAGTTTATGATCATTATTATTAATATTATTATTATTAGTGATTACGTGAGAAGCTCTCTCTCTCTCTCTCTCTCTCTCTCTCTCTCTCTCTCTCTCTCTCTCTCTGTGTGTGTGTGTGTGTGTGTGTGTGTGTGTGTGTGTGTGTGTGTGTTTGTGTGTGTGTGTGTGTGTGGATACAGCTGCTGCTGAATATGGCATCGACCACCTCATGTCGCATCACTTCTGAAGCAAAGGAATGAAGTTATGTAAATCTAAATTTTACATGTCTGGGTTATAATTTTATTATTATTATTGTTCTTGTTATTAATGAAACAAATTGCAACAGTTCTTTTTCTCGCAAGGAGTTGGTACACACTCCTAATGTAAACCGAATACCCTTTATTAACCCACAGAAACTAATAGTCTCTCTCTCCCATACGTAGAATTTCCATAGACTATAGATCTTCCTTAAACCGATTACTGATGGAGCTACATGCAGATCTCACCACGTTCATGTAGTGACATGCTTACTGCAACATGGCCATGTTCCATATACACTATAAATATGTGGTTCTTGACTGACCAAAACGTCTAAAATATTGGTTTTAGGCTTTTCATAAAGTGACCCTAGGGATTTAACGTACCGCTGATCGCGTGTAGAGCGGGTTGCACTGTTGTATTTTCCCTGAGTACGTTGCGTTATGCTGCATATAAGTGAATTCGAAAGTCTAGAACTGTTTCCTGCTGTCTGAACACAGTATAATACATTCAGAAATCTTAGGAAGAACTCTCCAGATTTTGGACAATGATACTGCTGAACCCATTTCCGTAGAATCAAGCAGTGTAGTCTGTGTTATCGATTTCACCATACGTCAACTTGTTACAACAAAATTGTAGTACACTACCATACATTATGGCGAGCACATGCTATTATAACTTCTGGCGTAAAGAGTTTGCTTCGGTATTTCTATAAAGTTTCATAGGTGGGGCGAATTATTTAGTTGGAGATTGCATCTTGCATATAAAAAGTCACCTAAGATTATACTTTAGTAGAAGCATGGACCTTTTTTATGCTGCAGATATTGCTCTACTATGCTAGAATGTAAAAGGCTGGCTGTGATTTTGTTTTGTAGTGTTTACAGACAACACTTCAACTTGATTGTTATCCATGCCATACACTTCAGTTTTCGTTTCTAGATTTCGATGGCCTAAGTTTTCGGTTTTCATCGTTTACCTATCCATAACACATTAAGTATGCTTAGGGGCTCATTACAACGGTATATATCCTACAAAACATTACAAACAGACCGTAATTTTTCTGTATGCAGACAGGGTTCCCACTGGACATACGACAAACTCTTCAAACAGATTATATGTTGATATCGCTAGAACTTTACTTGCAACTCGTACGTACCGAAAGATAATACCACAGCATTCGAAATTCAAGTGAGTACAATAGAATCATATAGTTGGGAATAGGACGGATCGTGGGTTTTGAACTTGTGAAAGACTCCTTAAGTGTAGTAAACACCATCAAAGAGTATTTATAATGTGCTCCACTTTTGTCTGTACCAACTGCTTCCATGCGGCATCACCTAATGAATAAGTTACAGAACAGCCACTGTGCAGGGTTTAACGTTTCTGCTGTTTGTCTCCTGGCGTACAGGTAAACCATTAATCGTATTCCATTTGCATACGGCTTTAATAAACTACTCTGACTCCGATCTCCGATAAATACGACACGGAAGCGCTGTATTGAAATTGGGGGGGGGGGGGGATGGCATTGTTCTCCACAATACCGCCAGAGGCACAGTTTTTCCGTCTCGATTTACCATTCCGTCTCGATTTACCATTAAACTGTTCAGTTGCGCTATTATTCTCTACCAATTTACGGACTATGTTATGACGTCATCAACATCACGTGCAATTTTGCTTCTGGAAACTACGCTATAAATCTACGTTAACGGACTTAACACTCCCTGTGGTTCTTCATCGTCATGCAGCAATCATAGGAACGAGCTTGTTTCGGTAGTTCTACAAAGTTTCCTAGGTTGAGCGTAATGTTCGCTGGCGGGTGACATGTCACATGTGAAACGACACCTTGTGGAAGACCAGACGACAAGACACTTGAGGCCAACTGTTAAACGGGGATGACTTTAAAGACAGGGCAAATCTTCTGTAATCCAGTTATATGTCAAATTACAAGTTCAGGAGTGAACAAAGTTGTTGATAAGCACTTTAAGGATTTTATAAACGGTCCGTACATGCGACTACGGGAAGCTTGCGTATTCCTTGGCTAAAGTAGATGACATTACCAGGCTGAAGGCCACAATACATAGTTACAGAATCGCTCGTGTGTTTGATCTCAGTGGAAAACTGTTTGGATATGCGCGCAATGACTTACATGTTTCTTTTCTATTGCTCTGTTATGGAATAAAATTACGTTACTTCGATAATTCTTCATCGCTGTCGCTGCTGTAATTACATTATTACTGTCCCTCTTTCCTGTATATTAGGACACCGGCATGACTGCCTCTGCAAACCGGCAATATCATGCCATCACACTCACACACACACACACACACACACACACACACACACACACACACACACACACACACTGTGATGCTGAATTACCATATCTCTTAACATTTACAGCCATTTTGGTTAAGCCTTGCTTACTGAAGGTTCTAATGTGGTTGAGGATTTGATATTGAGTGCAAAATTCAGCCGTAGCAGCATCAGGGGATGGTAGAATCTCTGATGTCATTTCCAGTTGTGACCTCCTAATTTTCAGAACACAACTACTTCCGTTCCTACATCTACATATCTGTACGTTATGTGGAATAACATCACTTTAACACGAATAGTGGCATTTCTTTAACAGTTATAGAAGTGGAGAGTGATCATACAGTTGTATTCTTACACAGAATGTCTTGCGTTTGCCGTTGTGCGATACACGTATTTTATGACTCTTTCTGCATCCAAGATGTGTGAAATCTTACACGTAATACAGCTGTATTTTCGAAACTTCGTGACAGATTAAAACTGTGTGCTGGACCGAGACTCGAACTCAGGACCTTTGCCTTTCGCGGGCAAGTGCTCTACCATTTGAGTTAGAGGATTTTTCCCAGGCTGTGGCTAAGCAATGTCTCCGCATATCCTTTTAACCAGGCGTGCTAGTTCTGCAAGGTTAGCAGGAGAGCTTATGTGAAGTTTGGAAGGTAGGAGACGAGGTACTGGCGGAAGTGCAGCTGTGACGACGGGCTGCGAGTCGTGCTTGGTAGAGCACTTGCCCGCGAAAGGCAAAGGTCCCGAGCTCGAGTCTCGGTCCCGTACACAGCTTTAATCTGCCAGGAAGTTTCATATCAGTGCACACTCCGCTACAGAGTGAAAATCTCATTTTTGAGCTCTATTTCTGTTCGAATTTTCGTAGAGGCCTTGCATATTAAGAGAAGCGTGCATGCTGTCTGTGTACTTTAATGATTCGTACAGACAATTTATATATGACAATATTTACCTTTAAGCTTCGTTGTGTTTGCCATATGTGAAAATTATTACATAAAATTCAATTTTATTTTGCCCGAATTTTCGTAGAGATCAGGCATATACGAGTATTCCGATAAACATGCGTCACAGTAAGTAATACAGTCAATTCATACGCCGTACTATTCCATTTTGGAGCTTATTAGTGCTTGCAAAGTGTGAGACGTCTCACAATAATTGGTAAGTAATTTTACTTATTTTTGAGGTGTCGACTCTGATGCTGTCTTTGGAAATGTCACATGTATCACAGTTACCATCTCTCTCGTGAAAGTGCGCTCATGAACAATACACGTCGTTTTCCAGTTTAAGTGATATATCGTAAACAATCACCTTATTCCCTTCTAAAATCGAGCACCTTATTGCTTCCTTTAATAATAAGACAACTCTCTTGTAGACAAACGTGTGGTGGTACTTTAACTAGTTGTTGATGTAGCTGATTATAGGTTTTATTTTCATCAGCCATAGTTTCTCGAAATGCAACAGAAGTTTGTTTGTAATGCTTGTCATCGATTGTATTTTCTCTTGTGTTTATCTTTGATCCCACCCTCCTAAGCTAGTGATGAACGAAAGAAACGTTAGGTAATTACAGCATAGAGGTTATCAGACTTAAACACACTTTACCTATTTAGATACTATTGCAACAGAAACATTAAATTTTCTGACTTGTGGTATCATAGATGTAATTAGTTTGAACCTTACAACGCTTCTTTTGTACTTAAACTCGAATAAGTATTCAATCATTTTTGCAGTATTTGCTATCGATTAAATTTTTTCAGTGATGCATTTTCTTACTCTTCCCTGCTTCCTGAAACACACTTTAAGTCAAAATAATGACGAGATTGGTACTGAAAATACTTTCGATGTAAGCACACTGTGATAAACCACATAAACACTATATTTTTTTTGCACAGGTTGAATACATACTGTAGGTATTTAAATACTGCTGCAACAAAAACATTACATCGATGCTGTAAAGTAATTGATTTGAGACTTGAGGTTTTTTTTGTTGTACTTACCTCAACTAGCTCCTAGATAACAGATGTAAACATCGCACTTCTCGCGTTGCCGACGTTTTTTGCAGACATTTTAGGATACTGTGTTATGTAGATATGGAAAATATTTAATACTTCTATTTTTTGTGTCTGAAACCAAGTTGATAGACTATATTTTGAAAACTTTTACCCAGTAAAGACATCTGTTGGTGACAGTGAGAACAATTCGTTGTAAAGAGACCGAAATTTTCTCACCTTTAATAGTAATATGTTGCTGACCATGAGAACAACTTATGTTAAGAGATCAAACGTTGTCGTTTTGTAACAGTGGACCCATCTGTTTGTGACAGTAAGCAACTGGAATGTGAAACAAGACTTGATTTTATTTCGTGTTTTCAGGGTTTGCAGAATAGAACTTAAGGTAAAACTGATGTTCAACCAGTACAAATTCCAAATTCGTTGTTTATATTTTATAAGCAGATATTGGTTTTTAATTATGTGTAGAGAAATATGCTATCGACTCGTTCCACTACTCAATGTCAAATGATATATATAGCTCTGAATTAAATTTACTGCTGAGTCAGTCTGAAAAGAATTTTTGGAAATCAGTAATTCGTTTATAGTTGATGATCAGCATCAGCATGACTCGCACAGTTGTCCGAGAACCAACAGATGTACAGTATGAAATGAAAATTGCTCAGAGGATGGAAGCTTGCTTGCATTGGCTGATAGGACAATAACAAAGGGCACGGGGCATGAGGCAGGTGTCGCATTGATGATAAGTAAATGCTGTCGCAGTTATAAGCAAAATATAACAAGCACAGCTGGAGAGGAGAGGAGCCTATCTTTGTAACTGGAAGGGTTGGCTGTGATACTCCATGGACATGCCCAAGGATTTGTGGAACATGTGTATGGGAACATGTGTCGCAGATACATCTCACATAACGAAGAACAAGGTCGCTCAGCAAACACGAAGGCCAGAGCCATTGTCTTGGCTGTGCATACACCGTGAAGTGAAAGATTTGTAAGTGATCCGATGTTAAAACTTACTGTACATCCAAATAGTACAATTACCGTCATGTATTCCTTATCAAAGCTTTATTTACAAAGTCCCCTGTACTATCCCTAGATTTCTGTAACAGGATTTGTGACAAACACTGCAAATGCAGCATTTTACTGTCACCCCAAACTGTAGTATTGCTTGTGTTTTTATAATAATTTTTGTAACAGCCTTTTTACCTGCAGTCATTCTACATCTACGACTTTTTCAACAACTAGTCACACATTAATAAGAAATTTAAGCAGAAAGTTACGTGTTACATAACGCCATCTCTAAAATTTATCAAACCCGTGGAGCACAATGAAAAAAAGTACTTAAAACTAATTTATAATGTAACTTCACTTTCATCGTAGCTATTGTTAAAACTTTATTACTAGCTCTCGTGAAACATACACCATTACTCGTAAGTACCATAGAGTTTGTTGACTGACAGACTCCGCCGACAGTTGAAGATGGACGTAACGTGTGATAGGCAAACATCTATCCAGACCATCACACAGGAATTCCAAACTGCAACGGGATCCACTGCAAGTGCTTTGACAGTTGGGCGGGAGGTGAGAAAACTTGGATTTCATGGTCGAGCTGCTGCTCATAAGCCACACATCACGCCGTTAAATGCCAATCGAGGACTCGATTGGTGTAAGGAGCGTAAACATTCGACGATTGAACAGTGGAAAAACGTTGTGTGGAGTGACGAACACAGTACACAATGTCGCGATAAGATGGCAGGGTGTGGGTGTGGCGAATTCCCGGTGAACGTCATCTGCCAGCCTGTGTAGTGCCAACAGTAAAATTCAGACGCGGTGGTGTTATGGTGTGGTCGTGTTTTTCATGGAGGGGCTTGCACCCCTTGTTGTTTTGCACGGCACTATCACAGGACAGGACTACACTGGTGTTCTAACAACCTTCTTGCTTCCCACTGTTGAGGAGAAATTCGGAGATGGTGAGTGCATCTTCAACACGATCGAGAAGCTGTTCATAATGCATGGCTTGTAGCAACAATAACATCCCTGTAATGGACTGTACTGTACAGAGTCCTGACCTGATTCCTATAGAGCACCTTTCGGCTGTTTTGGAACGCCGACGTCGATACCTCTCCCTTGTGCAGCACTCCGTGAAGAATGGGTGACCACTCCCCAAGAAACCTTCCAGCACCTGATTGAACGATGCCTGCGAAAGTGGAAACTGTCATCAAGGCTAAGGGTAGGCCAGCACCATACTGAATTCCAAGATTACCGACGAATGGCGCCACGATCTGGTAAGTCATTTTCAGCCAGATGTTCAAATGGTTCAAATGGCTATGAGCACTATGGAACTTAAATGCTGAGGTCATCAGTCCCCTAAAACTTAGAACTACTTAAACCTATCTAACCTTTGGACATCACACACACTCATGCCCGAGGCAGGATTCGAGCCTGCGGCCGTAGCGGTCACGCGGTTCCGTCTGCAGCGCCTAGAACCGGCCGGCCACTCCGGCCGGCTCAGCCAGGTGTCAGAATACTTTTGATCACATAGTGTATGTATGTATGAGTGAGTGAGTGATGTGTGTGTGTGTGTGCGTGCGTGTGTGTGTGTGTGTGTGTGTGTGTGTGTGTGTGTGTGTGTGTGTGTGTGTGTGAGAGTGTGTGTGTTTGCGTGTGCGATTTCCCAGAATGTATTCATCCAGTATTTCAGAAGGAGAGCATTTAGTGACTTGCAATCAACTCTAGAGATAGTTTCAAACCTTTACGAATTTTTTTTCGCGCTGGCCACTCTTTTTTTTTGTCATCAGTCTACTGACTGGTTTGATGCGGCCCGCCACGAATTCCTTTCCTGTGCTAACCTATTCATCTCAGAGTAGCACTTGCAACCTACGTCCTCAATTATTTGCTTGACGTATTCCAATCTCTGTCTTCCTCTACAGTTTTTGCCCTCTACAGCTCCCTCTAGTACCATGGAAGTCATTCCCTAATGTCTAAGCAGATGTCCTATCATCCTGTCCCTTCTCCTTATCAGTGTTTTCCACATATTCCTTTCCTCTCCGATTCTGCGTGGAACCTCTTCATTCCTTACCTTATCAGTCCACCTAATTTTCAACATTCGTCTATAGCACCACATCTCAAATGCTTCGATTCTCTTCTGTTCCGGTTTTCCCACAGTCCATTTTTCGCTACCATACAATGCTGTACTCCAGACGTACATCCTCAGAAATTTCTTCCTCAAATTAATGCCGGTATTTGATGTTAGTAGACTTCTCTTGCCCAGAAATGCCTTTTTTGCCATATCGAGGCTGCTTTTGATGTCCTCCTTGCTCCGTCCGTCATTGGTTATTTTACTGCCTAGGTAGCAGAATTCCTTAACTTCATTGACTTCGTGACCATCAATCCTGATGTTAAGTTTCTCGCTGTTCTCATTTCTACTAATTCTCATTACCTTCGTCTTTCTCCGATTTACTCTCAAACCATACTGTGTACTCATTAGACTGTTCATTCCGTTCAGCAGATCATTTAATTCTTCTTCACTTTCACTCAGGATAGCAATGTCATCAGCGAATCGTATCATTGATATCCTTTCACCTTGTGTTTTAATTCCACTCCTGAACCTTTCTTTTATTTCCATCATTGCTTCCTCGATGTACAGATTGAAGAGTAGGGGCGAAAGGCTACAGCCTTGTCTTACACCCTTCTTAATACGAGCACTTCGTTATTGTTCGTCCACTCTTATTATTCCCTCTTCGTTGTACATATTGTATATGACCCGTCTCTCCCTATAGCTTACCCCTACTTTCTTCAGAATCTCGAACGTCTTGCACCATTTTATATTGTCGAACGCTTTTTCTAGGTCGACAAATGCTATGAAAGTGTCTTGATTTTTCTTTAGCCTTGCTTCCATTATTAGCCGTAACGTCAGAATTGCCTCTCTCGTCCCTTTACTTTTCCTAAAGCCAAACTGATCGTCACCTAGCGTATTCTCAATTTTCTTTTAAATTCTTCTGTATATTATTCTTATAAGCAGCTTCGATGCATGAGCTGTTAAGCTGATTGTGTGATAATTCTCGCACTTGTCAGCTCTTGCCGTCTTCGGAATTGTGTGGATGATGCTTTTCCGAAAGTCAGATGGTATGTCGCCAGACTCATATATTCTACACACCGACGTGAATAGTCGTTTTGTTGCCACTTCCCCCAATGATTTTAGAAATTCCGATGGAATGTTATCTATCCCTTCTGCCTTATTTGACCGTAAGTCCTCCAAAGCTCTTATAAATTCCGATTCTAATACTGGATCCCCTATCTCTTCTAAATCGACACCTGTTTCTTCTTCTATCACATCAGACAAATCTTCACCCTCATAGAGGCTTTCAATGTATTCCTTCCACCTATCTGCTCTCTTCTCTTCGTTTAACAGTGGAATTCCCGTTGCACTCTTAATGTTACCATCGTTGCTTTTAATGTCACCAAAGGTTGTTTTGACTTTCCTGTAAGCTGAGACTGTCCTTCCAACAATCATATCTTTTTCGATGTCTTCACATTTTTCCTGCAGCCATTTCGTCTTAGCTTCCCTGCACTTCCTATTTTTTTCAGTCCTGAGCGACTTGTACTTCTGAATTCCTGATTTTCCCGGAACATGTTTGTGCTTCCTCCTTTCATCGGTCAACTGAAGTATTTCTTCTGTTACCCATGGTTTCTTCGCAGCTACCTTCTTTGTATCTATGTTTTCCTTCCCAACTTCTGTGATGTCCCGAGATGTCCATTCCTCTTCAACTGTACTGCCTACTGCACTATTCCTTATTGCTGTATCTATAGCGTTGGAGAACTTTAAACGTATCTTGTCATTCCTTAGTACTTCCGTATCCCACTTCTTTGTGTATTGATTCTTCCTGACTAATTTCTTGAACTTCAGCCTACTCTTCATCACTGCTACATTGTGATCTGAGTTTATATCTGCTCCTGGGTACGCCTTACAGTCCAGTATCTGATTTCGGAATCTCTGTCTGACCCTAATGTAATCTAATTGAAATCTTCCCGTATCTTCCGGCCTTTTCCAAGTATACCTCCTCCTCTTGTGATTCTTGAACAGGGTATTCGCTATTACTAGCTGAAACTTGTTACAGAACTCAATTAGTCTTTCTCCTCTTTCATTCCTTGTCCCAAGCGCGTATTCTCCTGTAACCTTTTCTTCTACTCTTTCCCCTACAACTGCATTCCAGTCGCCTATGCCTATTAGATTTTTGTCCCCCTTTACATACTGCATTACCCTTTCAATATCCTCATACACTTTCTCTATCTGTTCATCTTCAGCTTGCGACGTCGGCATGTATACCTGCACTATCGTTGTCGGTGTTGGTCTGTTGTCGATTCTGATTAGAACAACCCGGTCACTGAACTGTTCACAGTAACACACCCTCCGCCCTACCTTCCTATTCATAACGAATCCTACACCTTTTATACCATTTTCTGCAGCTGTTCATATTACCCGACACTCATCTGACCAGAAATCCTTGTATTCCTTCCGCTTCACTTTAGTGACCCCTACTATATCTAGATCGAGCCTTTGCATTTCCCTTTTCAGATTTTCTAGTTTCCGTACCACGTTCAAGCTTCTGACATTCCACGCCCCGACTCGTAGAACGTTATCCTTCCGTTGATTATTCAATCTTTTTTTCATGGTAACCTCTCCATTGGCAGTCCCCTCCCGGAGATCCGATTGGGGGACTATTCGGAATCTTTTGCCAATGGAGAGATCATCATGACATTTCTTCAATTACAGGCCACATGTGCTGTGGATACACGTTACGTGTCTTTAACGCAGTGGTTTCCATTGCCTTCTGCATCCTCATGTCGTTGATCATTGCTGATTCTTCCGCTTTTCGGGAAAATTTCCCATCCCTAGGACAAGAGAGTGCCCTGAACCTGTATCCGCTCCTCCGCCCTCTTTGACAAGGCCGGAAGTCTTCGGCCGCCAATGCTGATTATTTATCAAAATTTAGGCAGTGGCGGGTATCGAACCCGGGCCCGAAGACCAAGACCAAGGGTACCACCTAAAAATTATGAAAGGAGATATGCGTACCTCCTACTGCTTTTCAGGCAACGGCCTTGCCGCAGCGGTTACACCGGTTCTCGTGAGATCACCGAAGTTAAGCGCTTTCGGGTGAGGTTGGCGCTTGGATGGGTGGCCGTCCAGGCCACCATGCGTTGTTGCCATTTTTCGTGGGGCACTCTGCCTCGTGATGCCAATTGAGGAGCTACTTGACCGAATAGTAGCGGTCAAGAATACATTATAACGACCGGGAGAGCGGTGTGCTGACCCCACGCCCCTCCTATCCGCACCCTCCACGGAGAATGACACGGCGGTCGGATGGTCCCGATAGTCCACTCGTGGCCTGGAGACGGAGTGCTTATTACTTTTCCGACGTTCATGCAGTAAAATTATCGCAAGACGTTAATTTATTACTTCTTCACTACTAACTGCATTGGCGACATATTTTACAGACAGTATGCACATACACCACTGGATGTTGGTGCAAAATTATGCTGCTATACGAAATATAGTTGGAGAAGTATGGGGCTATAATTAATTAATGCGTGAAAAACTGCCACATCGTACACGATGTTTGAATTTATTACTTCGTTGCTACTAGCTCTATTCGCGACACATTTTGCAGACAGTATCCACATATTCCGCAAAATGAACGTACAGAATTGTATCATTGTTCGACATACAATTCAGGAGATATAACGTCATAAACATTAAGCACATGTCCAGACTCTGCGTGTACTGGCGAGGAGGTAAATAAATACCTTGGCAAGGTGAGGTTTGTCCGCTAGTAATAAATATACTCTGGACTGAAATTGTAATACACAGCGTAACGTTTATACTAATGCGCTTGCTGAGTGATTGGATGTCGTGTGCTCTGCAGAATTCGTTGTTTGGAGACAGTTGCCATTGTAAGAGACGACGCGGCCCATTACGCCGACCGATCAAGACTTTTCAACTCCCAGTCCATTCCGTTGCTCACGGCCGCTCCTGCATTGCGGTTACATTTATCCGACGAGCAGATGAGTTTCGGCCGTGGTCGACACCGTCAGGTGGTGACAGCGCCCCGCGCGGTCACGAACGGCACAAGTTGTCGGCGCGCACGCCGCCCGCAACTCGGGCACAACTCCGTTACAAAAGTTCGCCACTCGTGTTACGCAGCCATATTTTTATTGCTCAAGTTCCTCGCAGTTATATACGAGTTAGCCTGTCGCGAGGAAATGTCCCAAAATTTGGAAGAGCTCCGCACTGTGTAATTTTGTGCCTGTTACCATCTGTTATGGCATGTAAATGCTCACGGGTGGAACTTTATTCCGGCCAACGACGTAAAGTAAGAAAAAAAAGAAGAGTAACGTGTGGTCTTCAACTAAGCGGTCGCATAATTTGAGAATTATAAACCTTGTAAGAATTTGTCATAAATCACGACTCCAAAGTCGGGGAGCAACACGGAGATTACGTGACACTCTCGTATTCTTCAGCGCCTATTACTTGCCAGCAGCTTTTAGTCGTGCAGACCGACAGAGTACTATAGGATTACCTCCAACTAAGACGTATTTCGTATATTGCGGAGGAAATAAAGTTACGTTTGCCCTCAACTGTGCCATAATCTGACAGTTTCAAAGCATGCAACTTGTGCAGAACCACCACTTCTTGTAGTAATTTCTTCATCACAGCGGTTTCCACGTAGCTTTCCTACGTATGTATACAGAGGCTTCTATTCCCACAAACAATCGCAGTAGCTCATTAACAGGGTGGAGTTTACATCATGATCATTGCCTGCTATTTCAGTGCTTCTAGTGTTTCGACACCGTGATGTATGGTTTTGCTTATATAATAATTTATCGTACTATTTCAGCAATTAAAAATAAATCTGTATCGTAATAAACATGCAGATTGTTGTTGAGTGAGTGGTTGCGAACAGCTTTTACTGCGAAAATAGTAGTACACAGACACTTAATTTCGGCTGTGTAGGCTGCCTGTGGCTGGATCACTGAGACAGACACAATTATAGAAAAAATCAAATGCTTTGATATTGATGCCTTAAGCGAAGTACTACGTTATATGAAAAACACATCACCTAGTATATCAAATGAAGAGAAATGATAAAATACGACCCCAATGAGATCAGAAGAACGCTGTATTTGGAACTGATAGTAGCACCAATCATTGCCTGCCGAAACAAGTTGCAGATTCAGTTTTCACATCGTTGGTTCTTTTCAATCCACGTATAAAATTTTTTTAAAAGTGGAATAATTAGCGACTTCGAGAAGACGCGGATGGCTTAAGCTGGATTATTGCGACCGAACGATATGGATGCGGCAGTGAACTCGCTTCCGGGAGTAGAGGAGGTGTTCTTTTTTGTTCTCTGAGATTATTGATTTTCGGGACGTGCCCATTCAGCCATCTCAATACTCAATTTCATCATACGAACGTGCTGACAACACAACACCCAATTCCCGAAAGCAAAAAAATCTCCGAGCCGGTCGGGAATCGAGTCCGGACTCCTTCATTTAGCAGTCCGCCGCGCTCACCGTGCATCTGCTGAGGCGGACGACGACAGCCGTTGAGTCTCGAATCTGAACTGCAGAAGGGCAATTCCGACAGTTCTTCCGAATAGTACACTCTTGATATCATTCTCCATCAATTAGCATACGTTAATAGCACTATGGTGGATGCATGTGCAGACTGTGGTTTAAAAGTTGCTAATTAGCGTCCTGATTTCTGCAATTTTTTTTTATTCACTTCCATCTTTTCTGAAAGATTCAGGCACTTCCTTAATATTTCAATGAAAGCATGTTCTGTGATATTCGATGTTGTGTATATATAAGAGCATTCTCCTTTCAGGAAGGGGTTTCTACGATTTTGCGAATGTGCCAGGGAACATAGATTTATCAACTGCATAACTTTTTTGTCTTTATCTACAAGAGTGTTTTCACTGCTGGCAGTAGAAAATCTTGAAGTCTCTTGTTTCATTTCGTATTTCAGGTGTTTTGAAAATTCTGCTACTGAATGGAATCAAATGATCTACTACCGAGTTTTGCCAAGCGAGATGATAAAATAATTTTTATTTGATGCGTAAGGCTATTTTCAGTTTTTATCGTGTTATTTCTAAAGAGAGTTGTAAATACTGGTGTCCACTATGACTGGTATGATATTCATGTATTTTTGTAAAGTTCTTATATGTGTATGGTACAAACATAACAACTTGGCGAGCATATGGTCAAGGAACCAAATGTGCGTTTCACTGCAGCCAAGTTAGCAGTTTCGCGTCCATCCGTTGTCGTAAAAACTGTTGAATGGTTTGCTCGCCAGATGTGGACAACAGCCATTGGAGCGCGTTGCGGTCAAAAATCACGGTGAACAGCACGTTTAGTGCGATGTATCATATCGTTTTTGAGCATGCACCAGCCACGATGGAAACCATGTTTCAGCGTGCTTCATGACCTGGGTGAGGAAGTGGTGTTCTGTAAACGCTCGACTCTGTTGTTACGATGTCGTGAATGCTGTACCTGCTCATATGTCATTACGTGTCACTTAACTATAGTAAATCTTAACAAAAAAATCTGTTTTGGTAAAATTTCAATGTACCGTTGACTTGGACACACGAGATACAATACGAAAACAACTAAATACGAAAATCGTTTATTCGATCAATATTACGTTGGGCTTCAGACTGTTACAATAAATCGTACCGAAACCCATGCGCTTTCGAGATATCCTACACGCGCTCCTGCATGGAAACAGAATATATTCCTAAGGCGCAAGTTCTTCATAATGTATTACAGAAATTGCCCGTTACCATAACTCATCTCCTGTATGACCTTTCTACTTTCCTTCTTCCAGAGCATTTACAATTGAAATATTTACTGGGAGTCTTTCTCTACCTATACGGTGTAAACCTTCATTCCATTTCCTCCAGTTTTTGGTTATGGTATGTACTACTAAGTTTTTAGTTTTGTCTACATTTCTTTTCTTGTACGCTTTTCACTTGTACGTCTTAGATATCTCATTTCTTGAGCCTCTATTCTGCTTTCTTAGTGTCTTGTTGTCACCCCTTCTTCACTTCCATAAGTAAGGGTCGGTACTGCTATGGTTTTATAAAACTTCCGCTGGGTTTCTCTCCTGGCCTTATTCTGCAAATTTTTTACTGTCCTTACGCATATGGAAGATAATTTATTCAATTTTTGGTCAGTCATAGCTGTCTTGGTATGTGACGTCTGAACCTATATACTTCAAATTTTTAAATTGATCCAAGACTACTTTTGATCTTATTAGTTGTTACCCTGAAGTTCTATCACTTTTCTCTTCCCTATGGATAATTTTACGTTGTATCCTGAGGCAATATGCTGCAATTTATAGAGTCTCCGCTCAAGGTCTCTTTCATTCTATGCAATCAGTGTTAGGTCACGTACATATACTAATAGGTGTACACACAGGCCAACTCAATTCAAGTAAGAAAATACTATATTGAACCAGAGATTGTCAAATGTAGTATCGATTGTGTAGTAGCGTCGCTGCTCAACAGCGATCGCTGATTCAAGGTGTTACGCGTAATGCGTTAGAGCAGGGCTTCCCAACCTTTTCAGCTGGCGGACCCCTTCTTCAGTCGAAAATCCATGGCTGACCCCTAGTCAGTCAAGAGCACATTAACTTCAAATATCAGAGCGAAAACCGTGGGAACTGAAAGCTTCTTACTGCAGATGCCATGTTCCCAATGACCCCCCACCCCCCTTAAGTATCAATGGTTTTTGGTTTAGAGATGAATGAAAACAACTTGAAATTAACGATCCACTTACTAGTGGATTTACTCCCTTTATTCAACACACTATAGCCTGATTAAAATTACTTGGTAATTGAAATTTCACACGATGGAGCTGCCTTTTTCCAAGAGCAATCGACGTCACGTCCAAACTCTTCGCTGTTGACAAGCTCTCGCTTATGGTCTGTTCACTTCCACTATTTGGCTACTGTTATGTAAGGAGCATGTATATTTCGTAACAGTCGTTTGTGTGTGTGTGTGTGTGGTTTTTCGTGAAATCCGAAGAAAAATGTTCAAATGTATGTAAAGTCTTCCTTTGGTCGTCCTCCCTCCTCATTCATTTCAACTGGAAACTTCCCTTGTTGTGAAGGCGTTGGAGAAACTGCAGCCTTCTTCAATGATCCTGACTTCAGCCACCGATCCGTGTTAGAAGTAATAAACTGGTCAAAATTCGACTTATGAAATAGGTAGTGCACTGACAAGGCAAGTTTAACATATAATGATGCCTGGGGCCGCATACGTGCCAGCAGGCGCTGCGATTGGTCGACGAAGCTCGCTCCGCACATGCGTAAAAGGTTTCAGCGCATCTAGCGCCGTGAGCCAGCGCACAAACGACCCCCGTATTGTTGCGAAACAGTCAATTCAGAGAAGCCGCATTCTCCGGCACTAAACTGTGTATGCGTTCTTACTTAGGAACCACAAAGGAAGCTTTGGGATACGACCTGAAGTAAAAGTACACATGTTTTTCACACGAAAAAAAAGTGATGAATTTGATTTTCACATTTTTATTCAATAATTTTACTCATTATTTTACACGATTTGGTGAAAGGTGGCCGCGGACCCCGTAGAAAGAGCCGGCGGACCACTAAGGGGTCTGCGGACCACAGGTTGGGGAGCCCTGTGTTAGTGTAACCTCAGATCGAGAGATGCATGGAGAACTCTAATCTGATGTGTGCTGGATATACAGGGTGTAAATTGTAAGTTGACAAACCAGAATAACTCGAAAAATAAGCTTCACACGAAAAAAGTATAGAATTCAAAGTTGATTATTTTCGAGGGGGACGTCTTCTGGTGCTAAAATTAGCCCGCCACCCACCAGCCCGCTGAGGGGTGGAGCGGGAGGCAACTATTTTTCATATGGGAATACCCAATTTTTATTGGAGAATCAGATTCTACATAAAAAACTACGTACATTTTGTCTTAAACATTTGTTTTGATTCTTGGTAGTTGGCGCTGTAATTGAAGAAAATCCGTTTTCTCATTTTTGATTGGAAAATGATTACGTATAAATAAAAAGTACTTATTTACTTCGTAAATTTTGATTCTCTAAAACTAAAACTCTCCCTCACTCCCCATAGGGTGGGGTTTGAGAAAGAGGAATCAAAGTTTTACAAATGTTGACTCAAACACTGTGTTAATTTTTTCCGCAGATTCGGATAAGTTTTGTTTGTTTCGTGGTCATGAGGCCACGCAACTTTTAACTATCAAATAAATCATCTGAATAACTAACTAACCAAACATCCTACTCACTAACGATTGAACTCATTTTTTATTTATTCGTAGCCATTTTCTACGCAAAAATGAACCCTCAAGGGTCCTCCCAGCCAACAGTGCCTTACGGTCATTTCCGTTTTTCCCATTGTAACAGCCGAGTTTCAGACCACTGTAACTTGCTTAATTTCAGTCACATTTCAAATGAACATGTTGTCACAAACGTACGTCTTTCACCTTGGCAACAACTTTGTGCAGATCGAAAATCTTTGTGAAATGTTTTGAAATAATACGGTCAGGCATACGCTCTGCTCTTTGTTACTTAGTAAGTGTAGTTAGCAATTTTGCGCTGCGTATTTGCTAATGTGTGTCAGTTATTCCTAACAGGTCAAAGGCACATTGCCCTTTATTTCTTGCCTATTTTTTTTCTTTGATTGTATTTGTGCATCATATTGCGTAAAGCGGTTAATAGTACTACGCGTAGCTCAGTCATGTACAGTTCCAAAAATACTCATTTGCCAAACAACTCTGTTGCAATGAATACCAATTCTGACAATACTGCATTGACGAAAGTACATTACACGTCAGTCAATGAAAGTGCATATTCGGTGCCAAATAGTCAGACTGCCTTGAATTTTGCTTTACCTACCGATGTCGTAATTATCCGACGACACATTCCGCAAATGTGGAAGCCGCTGATACACGTACTTCCCATGTACAGAATTTGCACGTTGATCATTTACCTTTACAATCCAGTCAAATTCCCAATACCCAAACCTCAACAGACTTGTCAAATGCTGAGATTGTTGAACAGTTTACGCAAAATCCTTAATCACTGATGGTCCATTATCGAATAATGCCATTATGATGTTGTCAGAACAAATCAAGGATGGCAATAAAAAGTCATAGCAGAAACAAGACGAACATTACACTCAAATTAGCAACACGATGAAGCAACAGACACAAAAACAAAAGGAACTGACACATGGTATAGAACAACAAATTAACGAATGTTTTGAACAACAAGAAACGCGACTTAGTGAACGCCTCCATCAGCACATAGACGAATGTAATCATTTCAAGAGAAAGCTACACTTTCAGTCGAAGCGCAAAATGACACTATTCACCAACAAAACAAAAGGTCGAACAGATACGCGAAACTCTTGTTCACGAGCAACATGAAGTCAGCAAAAAATGTAATAGCTCACGTAGAAAAATACATAGACAATTGCTACAGTAAAGTAGACACTAACACACAAGTTCACAGCGATCTTACAGAGCATAAAACACGAATAAAAACTCGTTTGAGTCAGCGACACGTAAAACGCCAAGAAGACATTCAAACTGTCACCAGAAGAACTGAACATTTGGAAGTTGATACTGATTCTACCGTACTTGTATGTGACATACTCTAACTTAACAAGTGTACAAAGGACCTGCAAAAGCAGATCGACGAAAATGACAGCAACAAAACCACCCAAATTTCGTCATTTGCAGAAAAACTTGATGACCTTTCGAACAGAAAAGAAATTTTAGAAAATAACACCGGTACTAAATCTAACCACGTACTGCCTTCTCCTTTCACTCAGTCTAAACAATTTCAACCTGTGGACCGTGCTTTTAATGAGTTGAACTCACATGGCAATGCACCGAATCGTAAAGCTAACAGTTTGCACCGTGAAACTGCCACGTCAATAGTTCAGACATCATGCAATGAAGTACATAGTAACCACCAATATAATCAGGCAGATCAATTTGACACTGCACCGCTAGTCTTTGCAGATTACGACGTGTGAAAGAATTAGACACGGAACAATGTCCACATAACACACTTTTTAACAGTAATGAATCGAGACAAAATTTCCGACACGATAATTTCATTTACAAGCATTTCTTGTCAGTACGTAAGTTCACAATATTCCACAATAACAAAACAAATCTCCATCCCTTATACTGGGTACAACAATTTTCATTCTCGTTACCACCCAATTGGCCTATTACTCATAAATTGGAATTCATTTGCAGTTTTTTGGAGGGCGAGCCCGCCACCAGGATGCGCTCCATTGCAAGACAATGCTGAATTTCAAAAATACATTTTTGCCAGCTTATTGGTTGGAAACTACACAACGAGGAATTAAAAATCAGTTCATCATTACGCAATTTTTTTAACACATGGTTCAACAAAATCGGCACTTTACCGAGCCATATAGTCAATCAGTACTAATACAGCTATGCATCTCTAAATTGCCGCGTTCATTTGGAGACTCCTTGATAACAGAGCAACAAAAAGAAGGCGTTTCTGCGTTTCGCGAGGTTTTATAACTTTTGTCAGTACAATATTCTGACTATTTCTTTGTCAATAAAAGTTTCTCTCAAAACAGCAACAGTAATAACACGTATAGATATCAAAACTCTTCAGGAAATTTTAATGACCGACGTAATAGGTTTAGGAATGGCAACAACTTTCACAATAATTTTCACAAACGTAAGTTCGGTAGCCAAGACCAGAATTCAATAACAATTTCACCAACAAACCAAGGAAGTTGGAAATTACGGAAAACAATATTCAAAACAATGTCAACCCATCTTTAATGGTTCGCCGCAAACTTCCGTGAACAAGCAACAGCGTAGCAATAACATTGCAGCACAAGGCAATAATTTCGTGTTTAGAAACCAGGCATCTCATTTCAACCGACGTGTTCCGTGTCAGATTGATTAAGCAACAGACGAAGAGGTCATAATCAGAATTTTCTGATTAATTATGGCAATAACAATTTTTTCCAGAATCAAGGACAATTTCAACAATAACCTCCAATTTTCTGAATGGACCTGACGTACGTTTATACCCACCTGAAAACACTAATAACCACGATAGCAGAACTGTACAAATTATTGAGATGACGCAACAAACTTCGACAAGTAATAAAATTCCAAAGACTACATGACTACAGGACAACCCCGTTGCTTTAGCGTGCAACGACGATCAGCAAATAGAGCCTCACGAAACAGTAATTGAAAAGGTAATGATTTTCGACGACATTAGAGAAAAAGCTTTCACAAAAAAAGAATCAGATTGAAAAGGCAGCTTCACGCTCATTATTGAAATACAAATAGGTACACATAAATTTACTGCTGTGATAGATTCAGGTCCGCCTGTTGCTGTGATAAGTGATGTTGGATTTAATAAATGTTACCGCTATCCGTCCTG
Organism: Schistocerca serialis cubense; assembly: GCF_023864345.2. Classification (NCBI taxonomy): domain Eukaryota; kingdom Metazoa; phylum Arthropoda; class Insecta; order Orthoptera; family Acrididae; genus Schistocerca; species Schistocerca serialis. The sequence goes on from NC_064638.1 coordinate 339,133,000, forward strand.
TGCGACTTTTCCACTGAGCAAAACCAAAGTACATGGCGCAATTTCTAGCAAAGGCTTCGACGTAAACCTTCAAACACATTTCTCTTTCTCTGCACATGGTCACACATTTTATTCTAATTTTTGGACTACTTCCTTACTCACCACAGACTTAACGTTAGCTACTGACTTTCTGATCGGACATAAAGCTGTTTTGTATTTCAAAAACTCGTACCTCATATTAAATGAAACTGACAACCCTTTGCTTTGCAATTTCACCAAACTTTATTAGCTGAAGAAAAAAATGTCAATAGAATTGAACTTATTCCTGTTACCAAAAATACTCATTTGCGTACATCTTTTTACAGTGATACTTATTTTCATTGTAATAATATACCAGACGATATGGAATACAACAATGAACAAACAGTTACCAACAAGGTAAGTGAAAGTCAAGCAGTAACTGATGACGAACGGCGACAATTACACTACTGGCCATTAAAATTGCTACACCACGAAGATGACGTGCTACAGACGCGAAATTTAACCGTCAGGAAGAAGATGCTGTGATATGCAAATGACTGGCTTTTCAGAGCATTCACACTAGGCTGGCGCCGGTGGCGACACCTACAACGTGATGACATGAGGAAAGTTCCTCATACACAAACAGCTGTTGACCGGCGTTGCCTGGTGGAACGTTGTTGTGATGCCTCGTGTTAGGAGGAGAAATAAGTACCATCACGTTTCCGACTTTGATAAAGGTCGTGTTGTAGCCTATCGTGATTGCGGTTTATAGTACCGCAACATTGTTGCTCGCGTTGGTCGAGATCCAATAACTGTTAGCAGAATATGGAATCGGTGGGTTCAGGATGGTAAAACAGAACGCCGTCTTGGATACCAACGGCTTCGTATCACTAGCAGTCGAGATGACAGGCATCTTATCCGCATAGCTGTAACGGATCGTTTAGCCACGTCTCGATCCCTGAGACAACAGATGGGGACGTTTGCAAGACAACAATCATCTGCACGAACAGTTCGACGACGTTTGCAGCAGCATAGACCATCAGCTCGGAGACCATGGCTGCGGTTACACTTGACGCTGCATTGACAGACAGGAGCGCCTGCGATGGTGTACACAACGACGAACCTGGGTGCAGGAATGGCAAAACGTCATTTTTTTGGATGAATCCAAGTTCCGTTTACAGCACCATGATGGTCGCATCCGTGTTTCGCGACATCGCAGTGAACGCCATTGGAAGCGTGTATTCGTCATCGCCATACTGGCGTATCACACGGCGTGATGATATGGGTTGCCATTGGCTATATGTCTCGGTGACGGCAATTTGATTTTAGATCTAGTGTTGAATGAACAGATGTACAATGAAATTTCTGTAAAAGTTTGTCTACAGTCTGCGCTCGATCAGTTTTCGTTACTACATTGTCGTTGATTTGGCTCGAAGCAAGAGCAATGCGTAATGATCCATCCTTTTTAATAGCAATGTGTAATGGACTTACGTACTGACTAACAGCTGGTTCTGCTATTCCTCGGTCGTGAGAGGCTTGAAGTTCCTGATCGACCTGTTCTCTATAAATAAATGGCTTGGAAAAATGTTTAGGTTTGAAATAATTCTGAGGCTTGACCTGAAATTCGTATAGGATACCTGTCACAGTCCCTGGAATGTTATCTAAGACTCGTGAATGCTATAGTCAAATTTCATGTACACTACTGGCCATTATAATTGCTACACCAAGAAGAAATGCAGATGATAAACGGGTATTCATTGGACAAATATATTATACTAGAACTGACATGTGATTACATTTTCACGCAATTTGGGTGCATAGATCCTGAGACATCAGTAACCAGAACAACCACCTCTGGCCGTAATAACGGCCTTGATAAGCCTGTGCATTGAGTCAAACATAGCTTGGATGGCGCGTACAGGTACAGCTGCCCATGCAACTTCAATATGATACCACAGTTTATCAAGAATAGTGACTGGCGTATTGTGACGAGCCGGTTGCTCGGCCACCATTGACCAGACTTTTTCAATTGATGAGAGATGTGGAGAATGTGCTGGCCAGGGCAGCAGTCGAACATTTTCTGTATCCAGAAAGGCCCGTACAGGACCTGCAACATGCGGTCGTGCATTATCCTGCTGAAATGTAGGGTTTCGCAGGGATCGCATGAAGGGTAGAACCATGGGTCGTAACGCATCTGAAATGTATCATCCATTATTCGAAGTGCCGACCAATGCGAGCAGCAATGTCGCTATACGAAAAACCGCAATCGCGATAGGCTACAATCCGACCTTTATCAAAGTCGGAAACGTGATGGTACGCATTTCTCCTTCTTTCACGAGGCATCACAACAAGGTATCACCAGGCAACGCCGGTGAACTGCTGAGTGTGTATGAGTAATCGGTTGGAAATTTTCCTCGTGTCAGCACGCTGTAGGTGTCGCCACCGGCGCCAGCCTTGTGTGAATACTCTGAAAAGCTAATCATTTGCATATCACAGCATTTTCTTTCTGTCGGTTAAATTTCGCGTCTGTAGCACGTCATCTTCGTGGTGTAGCAATTTTTATGGCAGCAGTGTACTATTTGGACATGGGATGAACTAGATCTTTCCGAAATCTTGAACCTCAAGCATGCAATCTTGAATCCACCGATGCTATCACACCCTGATCGCATAAAGAACTCTTCGATCGCCACTAGCAGTTCCAAAACAGCCCTCGGCGTATACATTTCCCATGTGACAGAAGAAGATGCCATCATTGTCACTAAAAGCATTGCATTTGCGAGCCACATTCTGTCAGCTGCAGGACGCAACGATCCAATTATATGGTTGAAAAACGTTATCTGTTGTTTGGGCCTTAACTAAATTTAGACACTTTTTGTATGGAAGTGTAAGTAGGGTGTTTAGTTTTTTATGTTGGTAACGCCACGTAACGTACTATATGAATATCGCTGACTGTGCTGTGTGAAGTCTGTGGCTAGTTTGCATTGTTTCTAACTTTTGAAGATTAAGTTCCATTGTGTCTAACTTTTGAAGCTTTTGTCCCATTTGTTGCATTAACTGTAATAACAATGCACTGGTGTCTGAAACATGTTCCTCAGTGCAATTCGGCAGTGCATTTGAAATGGCAATATTCGCATTTTGAACAGCAGAAAATGTGTCTTGACTTATTTGAGAAAACGGTGAGGACGCAAAACCTGAATCTACAGTATTTTCAAGATAGTGTCCTGTCATTTCGGAATCCTGCGGCGAGATTTTGCCTTCCGATCGATCGATAATGCTTCCCTGTTCACTAATTGTTTCACTGTCTACACTATTATTTGCCGCCCGCTCCATTCCCCTACGCACTATTACCAAATTAGAATGTTGAACATTAGTTAATTCATTACACGGTGGCGCCAATACACTACTCTCGTCTTCACTGTCACTTCTCAGTTTGCTTTGGAGCCTAGTATTTCATTTTTCACACACCATAATTGTCACAATGTTTCACACGATAACACAGAAAAGCACAATTTGAAGAGTAAAATAAGAAAACACATTAAAGTAGCACTGAAAATAATATCTAATTAATTGCAAGCACAGCTGCGAAATACTTGGTGCAAATCTACATGCATGCCACATCTGTTTTACTGCACAACAATGAAAAACTACAACTACAAAGAAAATTCTCTCTACAATTACGCACTAGCAATAAATAATAGCTACACTAATTACACAAACTACAAGAAAAAATCAGAAGATTCCAGTGAGGTATCCTCGGCTAAGGGTCGACATATGAAACGTCTCCTTAGAAAAATTTTAAGAATTACTGTGCTGTTAAACTTCTTACGTTATCTGATTTTCAAACAGCTGAGCAAAACTCAACGTACTCAGACATTTCTCTCTTTACTTATTCTGATCATCACTAAACTGACACACAATATTTTTAGCGCAACTCAGTCTGACTTTCAATAATCCCTACAAACGAATGGCCCTGACTAACAATAACCTATACCTTTCATGAATCACTTACCTCACAAAAAACTTCGTTACTCAAACTACTACAATACAGCGAGCGCCAATACTGCCAGCTAAATAAAAGATTCTAACTACTGAAGGCACTAACTACTGATAGGCATAGTTAGCAAATGAAATATTTTGATAGAGGACAAATAATGTATTTACCTTAATAATTTTCAAAAGTCATAATATATATCAGTTCATTTACTCTTTCTGATGGACACACGTCCAGATCGTACGCTCTGAAAATTCTGCCATCTCTCTCCCCACATCCACCACTGCTGGCGGCTCACCTCCAACTGCGCAACACTATGTGCTGTTCATATCCAACTGCCCAACACTACAATAGCAAATATTCCAACAATGCAAACCAGCCACAAACTTCACACAGCACAGTCAGTGATTTTAATATAGAGCGTTACATGGCGTTACCAACATAAAAACCTAAAAAGCCTCCTTACAGGAAGACATAGCACTGTTTATACTAACCACCGCACTATTCAATTTCTGCTCTCCGCAAATTTTTCTTACGACTGCCTTGGACGATGGAAGTTATATTTACAAGAATTTGACTCTACTGTAATCCATATTCCCGGTTCTCAATACGTGGCAGCTGATGCTTTATCCCGTTCTCTTACCACAAGATAACAAGACATCGTAACGCCAAACTAATTACACTGTTTTGTACATACAGCATGTAATGTTTGAGAACTTCATTTCTTCAACTCTTAAAGACATTTCTAAAGAATACGATAATGACAGTGTTTTGAAAAATGTTAAGTAGCTTTGGCATGACAAGACCAATTCAAAAATCAGACATCACTGCTTAGTGTGTAACAATATTCTCTTTCGACGTACACGTCTACACAGCGACAGTTGGGCAATATGGATACTTGAAGATTTAGTCAACAAATTAATTCGGTACACGCACTTAAGTTATGCTCATTATGGTTCTCGAAAGTATTCCCTCATTCTCAGAGAGAATTGTTACTTTGCAATTAGGGAGAAACGTACACGACGTGTACTAGTAACATGCAAGCTTTGTCAGCAAGCCAAATCGTCGACAGCTTCTTATCTCGCTCATTATATCCCATTATACCAATTAAATTACGTCACACGGCCGCCGTGGGTATCTGTGGACCAATCACCAGAAGCAAAAGAGCATTTTCTTACATTTTCGTGGCAGTAGAACAACTTCTAAATTTATAACATTTACACCTTTACGTAAAGCTACAGCCAAAACTGTTTCAGCAGCTTTACAAAACATTTATTACAGATTTTTTGTCATCTATAAAAGCTATTTCCGACAATGGATCACAATTCATATCAGCTATATAGAAACGTACTCTGAAAGCTAGGAATACTACACCAGTATGTATATATATGCAGTTACCACACTTCATCAGACCCATCTAAACTTTTTATTAAAGGAACTGGTAAGCTCTGTCGTCTATACTGTCGTAGGAAACACATCGATTGGGATAAATATATCTACACTTTTCAAGAAATTATTAACTCCATTACAAATGACTCCACATTGTTGTTGGCACACATATTATTAAAGAATGTGGAACATCCAAACAAAATTAATGTATTAGTAGCATTTCCTGCTTCACGACGACGACGTCACCAATATTCAGCGTGCAGTTGAACGTGGAGCTGAACGAAAAAAGAAACAACAGAAATAGGTAAGTCACCACCGCGAATTTAAATTCGGTCAAAAAGTATTAATACGTACTCATCATCTTTCCAACAAAGCCAAAACTAGGTGAAACAAGTTCGAGCTGCTGTGGAGTAGTCCGTACAGTATAAGACACATTCCGCGTCCAAATGTTGTTCATGTAGAAACTTTGCATACGAAAAAGTCACGAGAGAACCATCATATCAGTAATGTAAGACATTTTGTTGTATGAAAAAAGCGTTCAAATGGCTCTGAGCACTATGGGACTTAACATCTGAGGTCATCAGTCCCCTAGAACTTAGAACTACTAAAAACTTAACCTAAGGACATCACACACATCCATGCCCGAGGCAGAATTCGAACCAGCGACCGTCGCAGTCCCGTGGTTCCGGACTGAAGCGCCTAGAACCGCACTTCCACTGCGGCCGGCCTGTTGAATGAAACAATTTTTTTCCTGACTGAGACGGTATTTGATACTACACCGTCACAGCGTGATATAATAATTCCTTTCCCCTTTTCTCTAGTTTTAGCACTTTTATTTCCACTATAAACTATGTATTTGTTATTTGTCTTGTAACTTAGTACCATTTTATGCGTTACTAGGTTCTTGCAGGTAGCCACCTGTTAGGTAGGGACAAGATGCGAGATAATGGGCGAATTGTGGTGCCCTGAAAGTATTCTAAGTTCGGAGTTGGCGTGGCCGCTCGCAAACGGGAGCCTGTCAGCAACTGCATGGTGCCCAACATTGGCCGGAGTAAGAGGGGTGGCCCCAGCACGTGGCCCAGGCCGACCGCGTGGCTGGGAATTCCATGTTCATGCTGTGTCGAAGACTGTGATTTGTGTCGATGAAGGAGATTTTTATGCCGGGAACGACAAAGATGGCGGACTTTGTGAAACTAAACAGGCAGATGTTTCACAGTTCATGTAGATATTAATAATAGCCAGAGGAATCATGATACTTTAAAAAGAAACATGTACGTTACCATTATTTGCATGACGATTCAGATGGTTTAATCAGATTTTCAATATATTTATTAGTTTAAAGTTAGTATCTGACTGTAAATTATACAAGTAACACCCACCAACGAGTTTACAAAAAGTAAACGTTTCATCCGATTTCTTGATCAATGTGTCTTTAGAAAGCTGTTAGTGTAAACAAAAATTGGTATGAATTACAGGTGTGTAACTTGAATAGTAAATGAGTTATTGGTGGTTAAAGTGGCTGACTGCTATCGATCGCATCAGGCCATAAGTACTCCACAGTTACACGTAAAAACGGTAGCTGCGTGCTTATAACTATATTTATTCGTCTATCTCTTATGAAGAAATTGGTCAAATATTTACTGTTTTAGAAGCACAGAGACATTAGGATACACGCCTACTTTTATTTCTATTCCTTTGATATATGTTTTTTAAATTTGTTTATATATTTAATAATTTGTTTTAGAGCGTGTTTATGGTCCAGCCTTAGGAAAATTTATTTAATTTCAAGTTATTTAAACGTAAATCTAGTATTTCGTGTTTCAATATGTTTGTGAGTGTGTGTTGGCTTGAAGACATGGCAGAAGCGCTTTAGCCAATCACAGCGCTCGTTACTAGGGTAGGCGACTACCAGAGTCAATGGAGAGACTATATGGAAGTGGGGGAGAAGCATCGGGTGGCACAGGACACGGGAGATGCTGGACGGGAAGGCGCGATGGATGGTCGCGGGAAATACTTAGAGAGTGTTAAGCAGTTTGTACATGGCCGCGGGAATTGGAAATATTTCGTAGTGCCGACTTGTGCACTTGTGAGATTTCCGTGGCTTCTGCAGTGAAGACGTAGTATGCGTTCAGAAGTAAATATCTCACGAGATATGTTGCTGCTCATAACTAACTACGTGTCCGCCTCCATAGCGTAGCGGTAGCGTTTCCGCCTACCATGCAAGGGGCCCGAGTTCGATTCCCGGCATGGGACTGGATGTTGTGTGTCCTTCATCATCATTTCCATCATCATTGACCCGCAAGTCGCCGACGTGGCGTCAACTAATGAGGACTTGCAATACAGGGGCCGAATTCATCCGCATGGGACCCCTGGCAAACAATGCCATACGATCATTTCCATTTTTCACTAATTATGTGAAGCAGTAATATATTATTTCCATGTTATTCAAGTTATATTTTATTTAATATCTGGACCATCGATACCAATAAGTGTTTTACAGTAATAAATAGCATTCTTAAAGGTACTTCTACTATCATACTCTTCATTTAAAGTCGTTAGAATAGTACCTGCAGATTTTATTTAATTGTAATCTTTCATTTATAATTTTTCTATATTGAATTCAAAATTTGCAATTGCCGAGTGATAAGAACCTTCGACCATTTGATTCATGTGTATTTTCATATTGTATACTGTAGACTCAACAGCATTTGTCTTGTAGTGCAGTAACTACGTATCCCAGCTCCAAGACAACGAAACCAGCCAAAACTTTTAATATTGCAACTCTGAGTCTGAGGGTATGTAGATGAGGACCATCATTAATATTTTTGGAAGTCCAGAAAGATTTCACACGTTTACTGTATATTGTCATGATTATTTAGTAATCATCCTCATTCACTGGTTGAGAAAAAGTTCTTAGGATGTAAAGTAAAACAAAAGGAAGTGAACATATATACATTTTGAATTATCGAGGATATGCAAAGCTTTAATGGAAAATGAAACAAGTGGTACAAAAGTCATCGTTCGTCACATAGCAAATAATTTTTTTGTTGCAGGTTTTACAGGAAACAACGAAGTATAAACTTAAGGGTAACATCTGTGTACTACAAACACAGTTATATGCTGTCACTAATCAACTCTTTTAAAGTGTGCTACATGAGTATTACAGCAATGCCAAAATTGATATGTATTAACGATTTCTCTATGTATGCTAGATTTAAGTTTCAATTTTATTATGGTAATACTTTTTGAAGTGACAATAACGAATACATAGTAGCGTGCTACTAATGAGAGTAATGATTATATGTGAATGGTAAGGTAAAGAAGAGTGGTGACAGAGAGAGCACACTGTTTTAATGAGAAATGTTTTATGATAATTTGAAGTCAATGAAAAGAGAAATGGTTTAATGGAGGTACAGGTACTATCTTTTGAACTATTCTAGAAGAACATAACATTACTTGTTACACACATATATTACTCCTTCTAATACAAATAAAAGATTTCTTTAGAATGGTGGAGTAGTAACACATGGTTCTGCTTGGCACACTGCATTTTTTCTGAAATAATGATGCTTTCACATGTTATATATACTGACATTTAGCACCTGCTGATACTACTTTTGTTTGCATTGAATATACCATTAACTATTCCAGCATAATACTTTCCTCGTGATTTATAGGTGTAACGAGCCATTTCTCATCACACTTTTTTTGTTTTGTATGCTTTGTAATCTATGCTTATACTAACTATATTCCTCTAGTTGTTAAGCCATTCTGATTTCCTTAATATTTTCATGCCTATGCTAAGGATTATCTTATAATCACCCATTTCTATGTTGCTTTATTTTGAGTGACCAATTTGATGACTATGGACGATAATGATTTACTTCTGCAGCAAAAATGCACTTCTCTTATTCCCACTTTTCCCAGTAGCAACGAACATTTCTTACATCTGCTATTATTTATTATTTTCACTTCCCTGTGCAAGATATATCTCTTATGTATAGTCAATATTTGTGACGAATACTATTTTCAGATCTTGTGTATTACAGGGAAATTCTACTATGCTTATGATTCTTATAGGCTCTGATGCCCCCCATGAACCATGGACCATGCCGTTGGTGGGGAGGATTGCGTGCCTCAACGATACAGATAGCCGTACCGTAGGTGCAACCACAACGAAGAACGGCTGAAAGCAAGAGGAAACTACTGCCGTAATTCTTCCCGAGGGCATGCAGCTTTACTGTATGATTAAATGATGATGGCGTTCTCTTGGGTACAATATTCCGGAGGTAAAATAGTCCCCCATTCGGATATCCGGGCGGGGACTACTCAAGAGGCTGTCGTTATCAGGAGAAAGAAAACTGGCGTTCTACGGATCGGAGCGTGGAATGTCAGATCCCTTAATCGGGCGGGTAGGTTAGAAAATTTAAAAAGAGAAATGGATAGGTTGAAGTTAGATATAGTGGGAATTAGTGAAGTTCAGTCGGCCGAAGTGGCCGTGCGGTTAAAGGCGCTGCAGCCTGGAACTGCAAGACCGCTACGGTCACAGGTTCGAATCCTGCCTCGGGCATGGATGTTTGTGATGTCCCTATGTTAGTTAGGTTTAACTAGTTCTAAGTTCTAGGGGACTAATGACCTCAGCAGTTGAGTCCCATAGTGCGCAGAGCCATTTGAACCATTTTTTTTAGTCAAGTTCGGTGGCAGGAGGAACAAGACTTCTGGTCAGGTGACAACAGGGTTATAAGCACAAAATCAAATAGGGGTAATGCAGCAGTAGGTTTAATAATGAATAGGAAAATAGGAATGCGGGTAAGCTACTACAAACAGCATAGTGAACGCATTATTGTGGCCAAGATAAATACGAAGCCCACACCTACTACAGTAGTACAAGTTTATATGCCAACTAGCTCTGCAGATGACGAAGAAATTGAAGAAATGTATGATGAAATAAAAGCAATTATTCAGTTAGTGAAGGGTGACGAAAATTTAATAGTCATGGGTGACTGGAATTCGGTAGTAGGAAAAGGGAGAGAAGGAAACGTAGTAGGTGAATATGGATTGGGGCTAACAAATAAAAGAGGAAGCCGCCTGGTAGAATTTTGTGCAGAGCATAACTTAATCATAGCTAATACTTGGTTTAAGAATCATAAAAGAAGGTTGTATACATGGAAGAACCCTGGAGATACTAAAAGGTGATTATATAATGGTAAGACAGAGATTTAGGAACCAGGTTTTAAATTGGAAGACATTTCCAGGGGCAGATATGGACTCTGCCCACAATCTATTGATTATGAACTGTAGATTAAAACTGAAGAAACTGCAAAAAGGTGGGAATTTAAGGAGATGGGACCTGGATAAACTGAAAGAACCAGAGACGTACAGAGTTTCAGGGAGAGCATAAGGGAACTATTGACAGAAATGGGGGAAAGAAATACAGTAGAAGAAGAATGGGTAGCTCTGAGGGATGAAGTAGTGAAGGCAGCAGAGGATGAAGTAGGTAAAAAGACGAGGGCTAGTAGAAACCCTTGGGTAAGAGAAGAAATGTTGCATTTAACTGATGACAGGAGAAAATATAAAAATGCAGTAAATGAAGCAGGCAAAAAGGAATGCAAACGTCTCAAAAATGATATCGACAGGAAGTGTAAAATGGCTAAGCAGGGATGGCTAGAGGACAAATGTAAAGATTTAGAGGCTTATCTCACTAGGGGTAAGATAGATACTGCCTACAGGAAGATTAAAGATACCTTTGGAGAAAGGAGAACCACTTGCATGAATATCAAAAGCTTTGATGGAAACCCAGTTCTAAGCAAAGAAGTGAAAGCAGAAAGGTGGAAGGAGTATATAGAGGGCCTATACAAGGGCGATGTACTTGAGGACAATATTATGGAAATGGAAGAGGATGTAGATGAAGATGAAATGGGAGTAATGATATTGCGTGAAGAGTTTGACAGAGCACTGAAAGACCTGAGTCGAAACAAGGCCCCCGGAGTAGACAACATTCCATTAGAACTACTGACAACCTTGGGAGAGCCAGTCATGACAAAACTCTGCCATCTAATGAGCAAGATGTATACCCTCAGACTTCAAGAAGAATATAATAATCCCAATCCCAAAGAAAGCAGGTGCTGACAGATGTGAAAATTACCGAACTATCAGTTTAATAAGTCACAGCTGCAAAATACTAAAGCGAATTCTTTACAGACGAATGGAAAAACTGATAGAAGCAGACCTCGGGGAAGTTCAGTTTGGATTCCGTAAAAATGTAGGAACACGAGAGACAATACTGGCCCTACGACTTATCTTAGAAGAATGATTAAGGAAAGGCAAACCTACGTTTCTAGCATTTGTAGATTTAGAGAAAGCTTTTGACAATGTTGTTTGGAATACTCTCTTTCAAATTCTGAAGGTGGCAGGGGAAAAATACAGAGAGCGAAAGGCTATTTACAATTTGTACAGAAAGCAGATGGCAGCTATAAGAGTCGATGGGTATGAAAGGGAAGCAGTGGTTGGGAAGGGAGTGAGACAGGGTTGTAGCCTATCCCCAATGTTATTCAATCTCTATATTGAGCAAACAGTAAAGGAAACAAAAGAAAAATTCGGAGTAGGTATTAAAATGCATGGAGAAGAAATAAAAACTTTGAGGTTCGCCGATGACATTGTAATTCTGTCAGAGACAGCAAATGACTTGGAAGAGCAGTTGAACGGAATGGACAGTGTCTTGGAAGTAGGATATAAGATGAACATCAACAAAAGCAAAACGAGGATAGTGGAATGTAGTCGAATTAAGTCGGGTGATGCTTAGGGAGTTAGATTAGGAAATGAGACACTTAAAGTAGTAAAGGAGTTTTGCTATTTGGGGAGCAAAATAACTGATGATGGTCGAAGTAGAGAGGATATAAAATGTAGACTGCCAATGACAAAGAAAGCGTTTCTTAAGAAGAGAAATTTGTTAACCTCGAATATTGATTTAAGTGTCAGGAAGTAGTTTCTCAAAGTATTTGTATGGAGTGTAGCCACATATGGAAGTGAAACGTTGACGATAAATAGCTTTGACAAGAAGAGAATAGAAGCTTTCGAAATGTAGTGCTACAGAAGAATGCTGAAGATTAGATGGGTTGATCACATAACTAATGAGGAGGTATTGAATAGAATTGGGGAGAAGAGGAGCTTGTGGCATAAGTTGACTAGAAGAAGGGGTCGGTTGATAGGACATCTGAGACATCGAGGGATCACCAATTTAGTGTTGGAGGGCAGCGTGGAGGGTAAAAATCGTTGAGGGAGACCAAGAGATGAATACACTAAACAGATTCAGAAGGATGTAGGTTGCAGTAGGTACTGGGAGATGAAGATGCTTGCACAGCATAGAGTAGCATGGAGAGCTGCATCAAACCAGTCTCAGGACTGAAGACCACAACATCAACAGGCTCTGATGGCCTATAGACTGATTAATTATGAACAAAGTATTTTTGTCATTTATTACTGTCAATCTACATGTAGTAATTTCTAGAATTATTGCCTGTATACGTTAAGTTTTTAAGTCTGCTTAATGGCGCAACCACTGTTATTCTATGTGTAACCATCATTTTTCTGCAGACAGTCACTACCAGTAAATGTATTTATCTCTAGCTTACAACTATAATAGCTCAACTATGAGTCCAAAACATATTCTATGTACCTATTGTTAGGTAATCAACTACGAACACAATTTCTCACTTATATGTTGACGGCCTGTCATAAATAATGCAGTTGTTATCTGCATAAATTCACGACTTTACTATCCACTACTGTCATACTCTGCAATCTTAAAAGCATTTAATGCCGCTTTAAGGCCCATTTTCTATTTATGCTTTTGTCCTTCTCTACCTTATCCACTGAGATGGCCATGAAACATACAGTTGTTTACTTGTCTGTAACAATATAAATATATGCGAGCTTACTGATGTAGACGATAATCCACCACAAATGTGAGAACTGTAACGACACCATTCATTGTGCTCACGATTGTACTAGGCAGCACTTAATATATAATTGTCTGAGTTGTCATTGAGCACCATATCTACCGCGGCCACCTATGAGTCTGCCCACTGCCAAATCTCACAAATTTGACATTCATTGGAATGTTCGAAAAAAATATTCAGAATAATATGACTTAAAACTCTGATGGAGAAATATTAACCAACATCTATGGATCCTCGATTTTCAGACCATCCAGACTGTAGCTTTACCTCAACCATGATTTTATCCTTGCCCTTTTCACTCTTTACTTTACATTTTATACTTCTAATACAGATACACAAAGCTTTGTGTAACCATTTATATAGTTAGTCTTAACTATGGAAATGAGCGTTATAAATGGACACTTTATCTCACATACTAGGGCACATAAGAACTACATTTTTAATAAGTGTGTAAATACTTAGTAGTGTTTTTCTGTAACTCTGTATTGTATAACTCAAGTTGTTTTAATTCCCATGTATTTTTTAAAGAGTGAGTTGCTAATGCTTTTGTATTTTTCTTAGATATTACATTTTAAAGTTTCATAGTGCACCTGAGCACTAACATATTTGACCGTTTGTACATTCATGATCCCTAACCACAGAGCTTAGATGGTTAAAGAAAATGCTTCATAAATTAACCATGTTAACTTTATGCAGCTCAAAGAGCCAAATGCTGACAAAGATTTGTATTTCTTTATTAATTATCTCTTTTATGCTACATTCCAGAACTTTTATCAGCCTATACTTAAGTAATGTTAAGAATTTGTTGTGGTATTATGGCCAGTTGCCATAACAACCCAACAAAATTCTTCAGAAGGAGACAGTGTGGTAATGAAAGTTATATACACATAGTAAATTAATTCAAGTTTTGTAAGGAAATACTATATTGAAACAGAATTTGTCGAATGTAGTATCGATTGTGTAGTAGTTTCGCTGCTCAACAGTGATCACTGATTAATGGTGTTATGGGTAATGTGTTAGAGTAACCTCAGATCGAGAGATATATGGAGGACTCTCATCTGATGTATGCTGGTTTCCAGACTATAAAAGGAATCTCAACAAAAGTTGGAAATAAGTAAGGTAAAGAAACATGTTTTGTTACTAATGCAATGTGGGCATCCATAAGTGATGGTTGAGACAATGTATAGCATTCACATTCAATGATTTAGTAAAGCTAATTGTTAATGTATAATCAGTTTATTGAATGTGCTAATTGTAAGTATTATCAATTTTCAAAGAGTCAAAATATAAGTTTTAAAGTTATGTTGATGCTTACCCCAAGTCAATACCAGCTCCCAGATCTACATCTTATTTGATTAACTGTTTTTCTCAAGAAGTTATTGTCTCAGTCATATTCGATCTAATTAAAATTTATGCCATACAACAGCCTTGCACAATAGCTGTTTGCTAACTGTACAATTTAAGGGGAGACGGTGGCAGTCTTGCACTGATATTTTTGTAAATCCATATCTTTGCCATTTTTTGTTCAATCTCATTGAAATTTTGCACACTTGTGTATAGAGTTCTAATATGATTTTCTTTAAAAAATCAGTATTTTTAATAACAATCTAATGCTGTGAGATAATTTTGAATTTTTTATTGCATTATTATTTTAAGGTACACTTTTTCATAATTTCGAGGCAAAGTTGGCTAATTTTTTTAATGGTAAAATATTCTACAGTAATACGTGTAGAATTAAGTGCAGTAACGTTTTGGTAAATTAATGCTATTATTTTCTGTGATATTTTGGATTCGAACATTTTTTACAAGCAAACTTTCCAATATATTATCAACCACAAAACTGTGTATAATTTCTCGATTAATATTTTGTTCCACTTAAATATTGCTTCAAAGTAAAAGAATAGGTGTGCCAAATTTCATTGCAATCCTTCCACTAGTTTCTGATACATGTGTTCCTGAAAGCAGAAAACCTTAAGTTGTAGAAAAATCATTTTAAAGTTTGGATGAAACGTAAAAAAAAAAAAATCTATCATACCTTAGCTAAAACTGCCCATTCCACATTCCATTTCTTCCTAACCATCCTCTACAGCTCTTTTAGCTTCTCTGCTCTGTTGGCTAGCAATTTTTGGTATTTTCTGGACTGAAGTCTCCACCTTTGCGATTCTTTGCTTATTGATGATCTTCAGTATCTGCTCAGTGAAGACTCCAGTTGTAAAGCCCAACTTGCTGAGGACGTGAAGTCTTGCCACATTAACATCATTAAACACTGTTCCAGCTTCCAAAACATAAATCTTCACCACCAAATTGGGAACAAACACAGTCTTTGGACATCTTTTCCAAATAAGAGCATTGAAACTTTCATTTGGATACTGTGTTTCCCATGCAGACATTTTTCCAGCAGTTCTGGTGAAGCCAGTGCTCTTAAAGTTGGTTTACGGGCCATTGAAACCTCATAAGGGAGGTTATTTTTATAGGTATAAGCTTCCCCACTTTCCTTACTTTTCAAAAATTTGCACCATTCATTAGAACAGAGGCCATATTGAGGTGTAGTGTCTGTCGACAAGTAATGAAAGCAAATGGCCCATACTGCTTTCCTCATACTGTCCAAGTTTGTGAGGTTACTTCTAATTGCAGCACCATAATAGACTTGCAGGCTGTCAATTCTCTTCTTTGTTAGTCTGGTTTTTACCTCCCAGTGGCTTCCCATCCTCTAGTAGCTTGCCTTTATCGTCTGCAACAAGTCTTCTGAGTCATCCGCCCATCCTCTTCTGAATATGGCCTAAGCACTCCAGTTTCTCAATAGTGCAATTTTTTTCCATAGGACTGACTTTCAACTACATTCTTGAAAGCACTAGAGTCTCCATCTCCTAAATACTGTACGTACCTTATTCCATACTTTTGCAAAGATCTACGGAAAATGAATTTCATAACTACAGCTTCCATCCCACCACTGGAGCCTGCATAATTTCTGCAACAAACAGCTTTATGGGCTTCTTGCCATTCTGTTTCTTTACCTGCATCAATATATTTCTTGTGCAAGGAACATGCAGAACAATATTTAGACATCACCTCTAAGTCTAATACTTTTACAGTGTTGTCACGAGCAGACGACAGGAAAACGGTTGGCCGTCTGCTGTTCGATAGAATCACAACACAGTGATAAAGAAAGATATAGTGATAGATATTTTCGCTGCTTAATATCGTAACGGGAACAGAAGTACTGCAAAGTAATGCGTTGCATAGTTTGAAAGCAATTAAAGAAGTACTAAATGTTCCAAATTCTGTATCGGTCAGTAGAGAATGGGGCAAGTGGTGGGAGGGGGTTAGGGGTTGTACAGGAGAATAAAAAGAGAGTAAATACCAAATTCCCTGGTCGAAAATACAGCAGAGTTGATGGAGTTAGAGAGGAGGGATGGTACAGGGATCAAAGGAAACAGAACACGATTGAGGATTTCGTGGTTACCAGTCTGCAAACAGTTCTTCGTGGAAAAGTAACTATTTCCAAAATTCTCCATCGCTAAAAGGACGCACTGTTTTGGCTATTTTGAGAGCTATACGTCACCTCACTCTTACTGAACTATTATTGTGGATGACATGATTTTCTTCCTGTTGATATGTTACAAGGAAGAGTAAAATCAACGGAGAAACCAGATAATGCTTTATAAATAATAATAGCAACATGTCCAAGAAATGAGATATACTGGATCCATACAAACTTTCCTCTTTCTCTGTTTCCTGTTCTAAGTAGAGAAGTTTGGTCTTCCTTTCCTCGGTATGCAAAGTGATCACTAATTTCTCATAGGGAAAATGTCGTTTCACATGGTACTTGTTCCACGGCGATAACATAGCATTACAGGATAGACACTGATGGCCGGTATGTGTTTCAGTAAGAAATTAATCTACTTTTCATTGCACCGAGCGAGGTGGCGCAAAGCGGACTCGTATTCGGGAGGATGACAGTTTAATCCCCCCCGCCCGACCATCATGTTTCAGGTTTTCCGTGATTTCCCTAAAACGATACAGCAAATTCCGGGATCATTTCTTGAAAGGGCACAGCCGATTTCATACTACAACTTTCCCTAAGCCAATGGGACCTATGACCTCGCTATTTGGTCCTCTCTCCCCAAATCAACCAACCAATCTTTTCATTGTGGACTGGAAAGCAAGGATTAGACCAATTTTCGTTTTGAGTACCTTAACTCTTCAGCCATTTTCATCTCACTAGTTTTATCCTACCGTGAACAGCAAAGAGTCATCGACACCGACAACACTAACGACGTTAATCAAACAGGCTCGACATGCAGCTCGCGCATCAGTAACAAACGGAAGTGTTAGCAGGGAGCTGGCTGACAGTGCTCGCAGGCAAGCAGTGTGGGCACTGACGGGCGTCCATGCTTGCAACAGAATATTTGCATACCCCTGCATTACAGTGTCATTCATATCATATTTTAAAAACAATGTGTCCATTCTTTGTCTCCTATCTTATAGCACATACATGATTGTTTTTTCTGCTCATTGTCTTTCTTACAAGTGATAGCTTGTGTGAGATGTCAATCATGCTCCTTTTAGCAAATAAAACGTTCTAGTTAGTCTAAGCACGCTTTCCGAGGACTTAAGTTCAGACAGAAATTCCATCAAGCTACGGTTTCAACCGCAAACAGTGTGGTGTCGCGTCTGTAAGATGCACGTTGACACGCCCACGAACGCTTTCACGTGTGGCGTGAGGCTGGCCGGACCTTACCCCTCCGTGTAGCGCGGCTTGCCGCCTGCCCCTGCGCCCGCTACCTGTCGCTGAGGCCGTGCTTGCTGCAGCCACTGTGGCGGAGCGTTTAAGGGGTGGCCTCGGGGCCCGAGCGGGCAGGTCGCTGGTGGCGGTGTTTACCGGCGCCGCTCATTAGTCGGCACGCAGATTGGCTTCGTTGCGGGACGGGGCGGCGGCGCTTGGCTGCCGGTAATTGCTGCGACCTCCGACTCCGACAAACTCCGCCGGCCCAGCCAGACGCGTCTGCTGCTCTGCTGCCGCGTCACCTGACACTGCCAGCCGCTTGTGCCACAATTCTCGTGCGAATCCCTGCGCTACATGCAACCCGCTTCACATTCCGCAATGGGTATGTAACGGAGGGGTTTTTTATCAGAGTCGAAGTCGGAATCAGTTGCTGCGCAATTTTTCTGTCGGAGTAAAAGTCGGAAGCGCATGTAGGGCTTATGTAATAGCCATTTCTGAACGAAACGGAGTAAAATTGTAAATTTATTTATTTATACAATTAGTTTAGTTATATCTAGAGTTGCATAACGCCAAAACGAAAGATCCGTAGTTTTAATGATCCATAGTTTTATACACTACATAAATGACGTCGTAAATGGTAGGATTACCTGTAGTACTGGAAGCATTGGTAGCGAAGGAAGCGTGAACAGAAGCGCGAATACTACAGTGTTAGTCCATTGAGTATTTTATAGCCTATTTGGTAACCCTAAAAATTCAAATTGTCTTTTATAAATAATAATAATTAGTTGATCGCGAAACTTCTACGCTTTTATGTTGGGTTGGTTGGGGGCAGAGACCAAAGTAAGAGGTCATCGGTCTGATCGGACTAGGGAAGGACGGGGAAGGAATTCGGCCGTGCCCTTTCAAAGGAACCATCCTGGCATTTGCCTGGAGTGATTTAGGGAAATCACGGAAAACCTGAATCAGGATGGCCGGACGCGGGATTGAACCGTCGTCCTCCCGAATGCGAGTCCAGTGTGCTAACCACTGCGCCACCTCGCTTTTACGTAACCAAAATAATTATTTGTAATGCAAGTAAAGTTTACATGCACAAACATAACAGTATCTGTATAGTTACTGTTGTTATTTTGTACTCGTTAGAACGTTTTTGATCATGAGAAAAGGCAAGAGTTTCCTGTTATTATAGATAAGTTTGAAAGTTGTATATGAGTACCATTAAAGAGATGTTTGATATATTTTCGCTTTGTGCCTTTTTTCTACTTTATTTTTATTTTATTTTATTTCTTTTTTTTTTTTTTTTTTTTTTTTGGAGGGGTGGGGACATCCGTTTTGAGCGCTATATCATAAAGCTATACCTTTTCATTTTTACTTCAACATCGCACTATTTGACTTTAAAAATCAACAATATTTGAATAAAAATAGAAATAAACATCGACAGTTTCAATTTTGCTACAAATACTGTTTCTTTTTAAGTAACAAACAGGAAGATAGACTACGTGGTCAAAAGTATCCAGACACACCTAAAACATGCATTTTTCATATTAGGTGCATAGTGCTGCCACCTACTGTCAGGTACTCCATATCAGCGACCTCAGTAGTCATTAGACATCGTGAGAGAGCAGAATGGGGCACTCCGCCGAACTCAAGCACTTCGAACGTGGTCAGGTGATTGGGTGTCACTTGTGTTATACGTCTGTAAGCGAGATTTCCACACTCCTAAACATCCCTAGATCCACTATTTCCAATGTGATAGCGAATGTGTACCCGTGGTCTGGGGGTAGCGTCTTTGATTCATAATCAATACGTCTTTGGTCCCGGGTTCGATCCCCGCCAGTGCCTAAATTTTGATAAATAATCAGCATTGGCGGCCGAAGACCTACGGCATGAGAAGTCAACCTCATTCTGCCAACGACCTTGTCAAAGAGGGCGGAGGAGCGGATAGAGGTTCAGGGCACACTCTTGTCCTAGGGGTGGGAAACTGTCCCTAAAGGCGGAAGAATCAGCAATGATCAACGACATGAGGATGCAGAAGGCAATGGAAACCACTGCATTAAAGACACGTAACGTGTATCCACAGGACATGTGGCCTGTAATTGAAGAAGTGTCATGATGATCTCTCCATTGGCAAAAGATTCCGGAATAGTCCCCCATTCGGATCTCCGGGAGGGGACTGCCATGGGGGAGGTTACCATGAGAAAAAGATTGAATAATCTACGAAAGGATAACGTTCTATGAGTCGGGGCGTGGAATGTCAGAAGCTTGAACGTGGTAGGGAAACTAGAAAATCTGAAAGGGGAAATGCAAAGGCTCAATGTAGATATAGTAGGGATCAGTGAAGTGAAGAGGAAGGAAGACAAGGATTTTTGGTCAGATGAGTATCGGGTAATATCAACAGCAGCAGAAAATGGTATAACATGTGTAGGATTCGTTATGAATAGGAAGGTAGGGCAGAGGGTGTGTTACTGTGAACAGTTCAGTGACAGGGTTGTTTTAACCAGAATCGACAGCAGACCAACAGCGACAACGATAGTTCAGGTATACATGCCGACGTCGCAAGCTGAAGATGAACAGATAGAGAAAGTGTATGAGGATATTGAAAGGGTAATGCAGTATGTAAAGGGGGACGGTAATCTAATAGGCATGGGCAACTGGAATGCAGTTGTAGGAGAAAGAGTAGAAGAAAAGGTTAGAGGAGAATACGGGCTTGGGACAAGGAATGAAAGAGGAGAAAGACTAGTTGAGTTCTGTAACAAGTTTCAGCTAGTAATAGCGAATACCCTGTTCAAGAATCACAAGAGGAGGAGGTATACTTGGAAAAGGCCGGGAGATACGGGAAGATTTCAATTAGATTACATCATGGTCAGACAGAGATTCCGAAATCAGATACTGGATTGTAAGGCGTACCCAGGAGCAGATATAAACTCAGATCACAATATAGTAGTGATGAAGAGTAGGCTGAAGTTCAAGACATTAATCAGGAAGAATCAATCCGCAAAGAAGTGGGATACGGAAGTACTAAGGAATGACGAGATACATTTGAAGTTCTCTAACGCTACAGATACAGCAATAAGGAATAGCGCAGTAGGCAGTACAGCTGAAGAAGAACGGACATCTCTAAAAATGGCCATCACAGAAGTTGGGAAGGAAAACATAGGTACAAAGAAGGTAGCTGCGAAGAAACCATGGGTAACAGAAGAAATACTTCAGTTGACTGATGAAAGGAGGAAGTACAAACATGTTCCGGGAAAATCAGGAATGCAGAAATACAAGTCGCAGAGGAATGAAATAAATAAGAAGTGCAGGGAAACTAAGACGAAATGGCTGCAGGATAAATGTGAAGACATCGAAAAAGATATGATTGTCGGAAGGACAGACTCAGCATACAGGAAAGTCAAAACAACATTTGGTGATATTAAAAGCAACGGTGGTAACATTAAGAGTGCAACGGGAATTCCACTGTTAAATGCAGAGGAGAGAGCAGATAGGTGGAAAGAATACATTGAAAGCCTCTATGAGGGTGAAGATTTGTCTGATGTGATAGAAGAAGAAACGGGATTCGTTTTAGAAGAGATAGGGGATCCAGTATTAGAATCGGAATTTAAAAGAGCTTTGGAGGACTTACGGTCAAATAAGGCAGAAGGTATAGATAACATTCCATCAGAATTTCTAAAATCATTGGGGGAAATGGCAACAAAACGACTATTCACGTTGGTGTGTAGAATATATGAGTCTGGCGATATACCATATATACCATCTGACTTTCGGAAATGCATCATCCACACAATTCCGAAGACGGCAAGAGCTGACAAGTGCGAGAATTATCGCACAATCAGCTTAACAGCTCATGCATCGAAGCTGCTTACAAGAATAATATACAGAAGAATGGAAAAGAAAATTGAGAATGCGCTAGGTGGCGATCAGTTTGGCTTTAGGAAAAGTAAAGGGGCGACAGAGGCAATTCGGACGTTACGGCTAATAATGGAAGCAAGGCTAAAGAAAAATCAAGACACTTTCATAGGATTTGTCGACCTGGAAAAAGCGTTCGACAATGTAAAATGGTCCAAGCTGTTCGAGATTCTGAAAAAAGTAGGGGTAAGCTATAGGGAGAGACGGGTCATATACAATATGTACAACAACCAAGAGGAGATAATAAGAGTGGACTATCAAGAACGAAGTGCTCGTATTAAGGAGGGTGTAAGGCAAGGCTGCAGCCTTTCGCCCCTACTCTTCAATCTGTACATCGAGGAAGCAATGATGGAAATAAAAGAAAGGTTCAGGAGTGGAATTAAAATACAAGGTGAAAGGATATCAATGATACGATTCGCTGATGACCTATCCTGAGTACAAGTGAAGAAGAATTAAATGATCTGCTAAACGGAATGAACAGTCTAATGAGTACACAATACGGTTTGAGAGTAAATCGGAGAAAGACGAAGGCAATGAGAAGTAGTAGAAATGAGAACAGCGAGAAACTTAACATCAGAATTGATGGTCACGAAGTCAATGAAGTTAAGGAATTCTGCTACCTAGGCAGTAAAACAACCGATGACGGACGGAGCAAGGAGGACATCAAACGCAGACTCGCTATGGCAAAAGAGGCATTTCTGGCCAAGAGAAGTCTACTAATACCAAATACCGGCCTTAATTTGAGGAAGAAATTTCTGAGGATGTACGTCCGGAGTACAGCATTGTATGGTAGTGAAATATGGACCGTGGAAAAACCGGGACAGAAGAGAATCGAAGCATTTGAGATGTGGTGCTATAGACGAATGTAGAAAATTAGGTGGACTGATAAGGTAAGGAATGAAGAGGTTCTACGCAGAATCGGAGAGGAAAGGAATATGTGGAAAACACTGATAAGGAGAAGGGACAGGATGATAGGACATCTGCTAAGACATGAGGGAATGACTTTCATGGTACTAGAGGGAGCTGTAGAGGACAAAAACTGTAGAGGAAGACAGAGATTGGAATACGTCAAGCAAATAATTGAGGACGTAGGCTGCAAGTGCTACTCTGAGATGAAGAGGCTAGCACAGGAAAGGAATTCGTGGCGGGCCGCATCAAACCAGTCAGAAGACTGATGACAAAAAAAAAAAAAAAAAAAAAAAAGTGAATTGGAAACGTGAAGGGACATCTACAGCACAAAAGCGTACAGGCCGACCTCGCCTATTGACTGACAGTGACCTCCGACAGTTGAAGAGGGCCGTAATGTGTAATAGGCAGAAATCTATCCAGACCACCACACAGGAATTCCAAACTGCATCAGGATCTACTACAAGTACTGTGACACTTAGGCGGAAGGTGAGAAAACTTGGATTTCATGGTCGAGTGGCTACTCATTAGCCACACATCACGCCAGTAAATGCCAAACGACGCCTCGCTAGATGTAAAGAGCGTAAACATTGGATGATTAAACAGTGGACAAACGTTGTGTGGAGTGACGAATCACGGTACACAATGTGGCGATCCGATGACAGGGTGTGGGTATGGCGAATGCCCGGTGAACGTTATCTGCCAGCGTGTGTAGCGCCAACAGTACAATTCGGAGATGGTGGTGTTATGGTGCGGTCATGTTTCTCATGGAGGGGGCCTGCACCCCTTATTGTTTTGTGTGGCACTATCACAGCGCAAGCCTACACTGATGTTTTAAGCGCCTTCGTTCATCCCACTGTTGAAGAGCAATTCAGGGATGGCGATTTCTTCTTTCAAAACGATCGAGCACCTGTTCATAATGCACGGTCTGTGGTGGAGTAGTTACACGACAATAACCTTATTGTAATGCATTGGCCTGCACAGAGTCCTGACCTGAATCCTATAGCACACCTTTGGGATGAAACTTCCCGGCAGATTAAAACTGTGTGCTGGACTGAGACTCGAACTCAGGGCCTTTGCCATTCGCGGGCAAGTGCTCTACCATCTGAGCTACCCAAGCACGATTCACGACTCGTCCTTGCGACTGTACTTCCGTCAGTACATCGTCTCTTACCTTCCAACCTTCACAGAATCTCTCGTGCGAACCTTGCAGAAGTAGCATTCCTGCGTGAAAGGATATGCGGAGACTTGTCTTAGCCACAGCCTAGGAAACATCCCCTTGCGGTTTGCGGCAGAGTGTTCATACATACCTAAGGTTTTAATAGCCACTTACCAAGGTTCAGTGTGTTAAGGTGACCGTATTTTCTAGACCTAAAATCGGTACATGTTAAAAAATTTTGTAATTGCAAAAACAGGCTGAATAGAATGTAATAAATTTAATTAATCTAATAAAAATGTAATTTATTTAATTTAATTTGTTACAAAAATTAAAGTGCGAACAAACTCACAGAATTCATCGGTGCTGTAAATATTGTTCTGGTCGTCTGTTTCTTTCAACAGAACTACGAAAACATTCAACTCAAGTTTCAACATAATTCACTCTAGACACTAGCATTGCTTTTGTAGTTTCTACAATAAACTATGTTTTGTCACTATTCCAAACGTTATTCATTTGGGAAAATACCCTTTCAGTAACATCAAACCGATACAGGTGAAATGAACATATAATTCGGGATAAATCATTTCGTGACTATTTAATCCAGGACAAATCGGTGTCACCAATTACTTTCGGAAAAATTCGTGACTGGGCTAGAGAAATCATGACTGTCACAAAAAATGGGGAGACGGAGGGACGGGTGGTCAGAGGTACGGATGGTCGCCTCTGTAACCTCCCCACCGAAATTTAAAAGACAATATTATTTAAGAATGCTAATGGACATGGCTCTAAGTGTAACCTCTCCACTGAAATTTTAAAGACAGAAATAATAAATGAATAGGAGCCAAACGTAACCTCCCTGCAATTAAATTTAATGACAATAAAAGTGAGAATCGCAATCTGACTCAAGTATAAGTTCTTCATAAAAAATTAAAGTCCATTCAGTGATAAGAAAATCTCAGTGATAATGATAATTCAATTAAACCGAAATATCGGTCTTTGGCCCTGTGCAAAAAAATCAAAATTAAATTCTTACCTCATTGCAACACCTAGTCAAATTTCTGCTCTTGTTGTTGCACACCGCTTGGAGGAACTGCATTGCAAATAATAATATTCCTTTTTTTTTTGTAATCTAATTGGAAACTGAAACTTTTGTTTAAGGGAAGTGGAACGAAATAGTTACTTCAATTAAATGAAAATTTTATGTAAAATTGCTTTTGAAATCAAAGTTATTATTGGGGGCACTTGTTGAAAATTAGTTACAATAATTAAACTTTACATTATCCGATGATTATCTTAATTAACAGTATACCTCATTCAGCATCTTGACCAGTGTTGTCGCCAGACCACATCACGCAATCCCACTGGACTGCTACCACTGACCGACCGCTCTGCATGACGACTACTAGCGTACAGCACGCGACGACTACTGACAGAGTAGTGCCCTCAACTAGACAGAGCTACAGACTCGCAACGACTGCTGACAGACTGAGAACCGCTCGCAACACTCGCGCGATCAAGCGCATACTCTCTGGTCACAGATGCTACAATGCCTCGCCATCGCTGCTATGTTACATACGTGTTTCATAACCCTCCACTGGGGGGGCAAAAATTTGGCAGCGATGGTGAGTCATTTGGACTTGCCAAGCGCGGCAAAATTTTTCTTTAATTAACAAAATTCTACAACTTACAGAATATTTAAACGTTGTGCACACGCACTAAGTACAAAATATGTCAGACAAAGACAAAATGTGAGTACAAAACATAGTAGCAAATCAGAAAAATGTATATACAAATTATTTGACAGATAACAAAGTGCACAGGCACTGAAAACATTTCTTTAGCATATTCAGAACAAATAAACAGACTGGCAAAAAATATTATGTTGACAAGTGACATGAGTGCACATGCACTGCAGTTGAGAACATATCAGTAATTGATGAAATGTATGTACAATTAGTAAAAAATGACATAAGTGCATATGCATTAAAGTATTGAATATACAGAATAGTAGAAATCATATTGAAAAATGAGAAAAGTGTACAGGCACTGAAGTTCAGTAGAAAACATATTAACACCTAACAGAAGTGCTCATGCACTGTAGTTCAGAAAATAAAAAATGTATATACAATATAAAAGATAAAATTGCACATATACTGTACTTCAGAACAAATAAAAAAAATGTCTTTAGCATTTTGGCAATAAATAAACATAATAGCAAGAAAAATCATGTCGACCAGTGACATAAGTGTACTCACACTGGAGTTTAGCGAATTGAAAAAAAGGTATAGCCATGAACATAAATAATGTTAGCAAAATGATTTTCACTATGTGACAAGAATTAGGATAGGAAAGGGAAGGATTGCACCATGGTTGTAGCACTTTAGATTGCACACAGCTGTTTTGAAAGTCCATATCTTTCCACAGAAGTATAACACCAAGTGACACAACTTGAAGTTCTTTTCTCCTCAGAATTTATCAGCGTAGCCAAGACACTGAACTGTCGTAGTAATATTCCATTTTTATTTTTATTTTGGCAGTATATTAGGTACACCAAACAGTGGGACCATAATAACGTCTTCATCGCTCACGGTGGTGGACAGCATGTCGTGTCAACACCACGCTCTTACACGGCACATCAACGTAGAATTAGTGCAAAACCAAATATAGTGCTTCATGATCACTAGGATAAACAGGACAAATGGACATCGCAGTAATTCAGGGTAGTTAGCTCATAAGGTGAAGGACATTAAGTCACATAATATTGTCAATTACAGTAGTAGTTTGCGTCATTCATAGCCCAGTTATTGAACATTTCTATACCATGTATGTAGTATTACAGAAAAATGTTCATTAATTGTTTTACATAGAATCAGTAATCTTCTTTTCCTAGTTACAAAGCATTATTAAATAATCGCATTCTTTTCCAGTTACAAGGTATAGCATAGTTAATTAATCATTTGTCATTCCAATATAGTATTAATCATTAACCTTCTCCTAATTACAAAGCATGATGAAACAATCGCATTCTTTTCCAGTTACAAAGTATGGCATAGTTAATTAATCATTTGTCATTTCATTAGTAATAATCATTAGCTTTTTCCTAATTACAAAGCATTATTAAACAGTCACATTCATTTCCAATTATAAAGCATAGTTAATTAATCATTTGTCATTTCAATAGTAATAATCATTAGCTTTATCCTAATTGTTGTTGTTGTTGTGGTCTTCAGTCCTGGGACTGGTTTGATGCAGCTCTCCATGCTACTCTATCCTGTGCAAGCTTTTTCATCTCCCAGTACCTACGGCAACCTACATCCTTCTGAATCTGCTTAGTGTATTCATCTCTTGGTCTCCCTCTACGATTTTTACCCTCCACGCTGCCCTCCAATACTAAATTGGTGATCCCTTGATGCCTCAGAACATGTCCTACCAACCGATCCCTTCTTCTGGTCAAGTTGTGCCACAAACTTCTCTCCTCCCCAATCCTATTCAATACCTCCTCATTAGTTATGTGATCTACCCATCTAATCTTCAGCATTCTTCTGTAGCACCACATTTCGAAAGCTTCTATTCTCTTCTTGTCCAAACTATTTATCGTCCATGTTTCACTTCCATACATGGCTACACTCCATACGAATACTTTCAGAAATGACTTCCTGACACTTAAATCAATACTGGATGTTAACAAATTTCTCTTCTTCAGAAACGCTTTCCTTGCCACTGCCAGCCTACATTTTATATCCTCTCTACGTCGACCATCATCAGTTATTTTGCTCCCCAAATAGCAAAACTTCTTTACTACTTTAAGTGCCTCATTTCCTAATCTAATTCCCTCAGCATCACCCGACTTAATTAGACTACATTCCACTATCCTTGTTTTGCTTTTGTTGATGTTCATCTTATATCCTCCTTTCAAGATACTGTCCATTCCATTCAACTGCTCTTCCAAGTCCTTTGCTGTCTCTGACAGAATTACAATGTCATCGGCGAACGTCAAAGTTTTTATTTCTTCTACATGAATTTTAATGCCTACCCCGAATTTTTCTTTTGTTTCCTTTACTGCTTGCTCAAGATACAGATTGAACAACATCGGGGAGAGGCTACAACCCTGTCTTACTCCCTTCCCAACCACTGCTTCCCTTTCATGTCCCTCGACTCTTATAACTGCCATCTGGTTTCTGTACAAATTGTAAATAGCCTTTCGCTCCCTGTATTTTACCCCTGCCACCTTTAGAATTTGAAAGAGAGTATTCCAGTCAACATTGTCAAAAGCTTTCTCTAAGTCTACTAATGCTAGAAACGTAGGTTTGCCTTTCCTTAATCTTTCTTCTAAGATAAGTCGTAAGGTCAGTATTGCCTCACGTGTTCCAGTGTTTCTACGGAATCCAAACTGATCTTCCCCGAGGTTGGCTTCTACTAGTTTTTCCATTCGTCTGTAAAGAATTCACGTTAGTATTTTGCAGCTGTGACTTATTAAGCTGATAGTTCGGTAATTTTCACATCTGTCAACACCTGCTTTCTTTGGGATTGGAATTATTATATTCTTCTTGAAGTCTGAGGGTATTTCGCCTGTTTCATACATCTTGCTCACCAGATGGTGGAGTTTTGTCAGGACTGGCTCTCCCACGACCGTCAGTAGTTCCAATGGAATATTGTCTACTCCGGGGGCCTTGTTTCGACTCAGGTCTTTCAGTGCTCTGTCAAACTCTTAACGCAGTATCGTATCTCCCATTTCATCTTCATCTACATCCTCTTCCATTTCCATAATATTGTCCTCAAGTACATCGCCCTTGTATACACCCTCTATCCTCATTACAAAGCATTATTAGACAATCGCATTCATTTCCAATTATAAAGTATAGCATAATTAATTAATCATTTGTCTTCCAATAGTAATAATCATTAGCTTTATCCTAATTACAAAGCATTATTAAACAATCGCATTCATTTCCAATTATAAAGTATAGCATAATTAATTAATCATTTGTTTTCCAATAGTAATAATCATTAGCTTTTTCCTAATTACAAAGCATTATAAAACAGCCACATTCATTTCCAATTATAAAGTATGAACATTGAAAACAAGAGCTAATTAATGGCATAATTAATAACAATTCATTAAGTGACACTAATTATTGGCACTCAGTGGCCATCAGGTATCGAATAGTATAAAGCATTGTTCCTCATTCATTATTATTCAGATCATTACGAAGTCATTATTAAAAATCAGTGAATTATAGTCATAGCATTAATAATCATGGGGATTATAAGTAGTCTCATTACAATAACAGTGGCAATTACTAGCCAGTTACTAAGCATTATTTTATATATATGTGTATTTTTGTTGTCTCATTAAGAAGTCATTACTCAAGTGACATACTATTCAGAGCTAATCAGTATTATTCAGGATTTTCTCAAACTGATATCACTATTTGGGACTGTTAATATATTTTTTTGTTAGCAAGGCCTTGCGTTGGGATCGATAATTAATTGCTGAGGCATAACACTTTTTGCTTTGACCTATTGCTACAAATGAGGATAGGTAACATCATTCGTCATGAGTCAGCTGTAGCAAGGTTATGTAACAAGGCAGTATATGTGATTACATTTATAAATGGTAAACACAAATGAGTAAAAAAATAAAAATGCAAGTACTAGAACAGGTATAATAAGTAACAAGTTTAGTAAGTATCATGACAAGCATCTCCTGGAAAAAATACAAAATGGATTATTGACCTGAAAGAAGAAACGCACACTATGCTGAAAAGTAGTGAACTTCGAATTAACAAGTAGTGAAATGTGTATAAAATGTGTTCCATAGCTGTCCTTTCCAAAACTTTCCGTCATCCTACTATGCAATATAACACCTGCTGTCAAAACAAACTGCAACAAATACTTAAATAACTACATAGCATAAATATAAAACTCCAACAACATCCTCATCTGTAAAGAAAAAACTTCATTATCAATCACTTCATTATCCATATTATCATAACTTCACTATTATCATCACCTGTAAATAAAAACTTCGTTATTCATAATACCATATCCTTCATCATTATTCATCAGTATTCATTATCATCTGCAAAAAATCACTTCATTACTCATTATACAACTATTCCTTATCTCTAGCATATTTCATCACTAAAACTAAGATGTGTAGTTCAGTCTGACAGCCTGCATCAATCACCTTGTATTCTGAAAGAAAAAATTAGCTAAGGCTGCTATTCTATGATGAGTATAGTATATTCTTGTTAATGCTTGTTAATCCTCATCCATTTACTCTTCCTCATAAAGTTATTGCATCTTCTTCCGTTTATTCCGTAGGTGAAATTCCCATTTCTGTTGAATTTATTTCTTACACGCACCATTTCTTACTGAAATTGATGAACAGAGATTAATGTCTTGCATTTAAATCATATACCCACTAAATAATGACTGGTTTATGGTGGCATAATTAACCATACAGCATAACATGACAGAAAACGTAATATGTCAAAGACATTGACAGTGTTCAGATGCAAAAATGTACACAGAATAATACAATGCAGCAGCAAAATGTAAAACAGTCACGATGTTGAGATGTCATAAGGCAAAAAATGTCAAAGTCAACAGGTGTGTTATATCTTAACTATTTCACAGTGCATACAAACAAAACTGGAGTACAATCATATACACAAAAAAAGTGAAAAATGTGCACGGTCTGATGTGTAACGACAAGAAAAGCGACCTGCTAACCTTACCTTGCCGGGCACTTGCCAAGAAAAAATGCGATAATCATCAGTAATTAGTCAAGTGAAATAATTGCATTAATAAATGACATCATAGTGTGTTGAATCATAAAGTGTCTTCATTCAATAAACGGTTTAATGTTTGAGATATGGTGGTTGCCTTTCGATTTTCTAGTTCTCAAAGTTTCGACGTGTACAACATTGGGGTGAGGGATGCTGCGAATCCGATATGGACCTGTGTATAGAAGTTCAAATTTACTGCACTTACCTTTTAATTTACTGGATAAATAATGTGTACGTACTAATATTTTCTGTCCAACGTGAAAGTCGCGGCGTGTACAAACCTGTTTTTGCTGTCTTCTCCGGCGCTCTGCGGCACGTTTGATGTTGTTCAGCGCAATGTCAATTATTTCGTGGTGTCTTAGTCGACGACATTTAGGGAAGTTTACTAATTCTTTAATTTTGTTCGGTGGTTCAACGTTTTTCAATATAACAGACGGAGATAGCATAGTGGATTCATTTGGAATGCAATTAATTACATCTTGGAATGAGAGTATGTGTGTATCCCAATCAATATGTCTTTTGTGGCAGTATATTCGGCACAGCTTACCAATTTCTTTCATTAATCTTTCACAGGGGTTCGAAGAAGCATGGTACTTGGATATATAGATCGGAGAAATGTTTCTGGCTCGTAACATGCGTGTCCATACACTACTACGAAATTGTGATCCATTGTCAGAAATTACTTTCATCACATGCCCTACATGAAATAGAAAATGTTTTACAAATGCTTTCGAAACAGTTTTAGCAGTAGCTTTGCGTAATGGAGTGAAAGTAACAAATTTTGAAGTGAGCTCAACAGCGACAAAGATGTAGCAAAAACCTCTGTTAGTTCTCGGAATCGGACCAAAAATATCTACTGCGGCCATGTGTCTTAATTTAACAGGTATAATGGGATATAAAGGAGGAATAGGTGAAGTGGTGTCTGATTTAGCTTTCTGACAAATTTTACAAGACGCTAAAACTCGTGGTATACGTTTTTCCATGTTGGTAAAATAAGAGTTCTGTCTCAGTATAAGAAAACATTTTCGTGCTCCGTAATGTGCGTAACTTAAATGAGTGTACCAGATTAATTTGTTGACCAGTTCGTCAGGAATGCATAATAACCAATTTTTGCTGTCAGGATGAGATCGGCGAAACAGAATGTCATTGCGTACAGTGTAATGATTTCTAATCGTAACATTATTCTTATCTTGCCAAAGGTGTTTAATTTCTTTCCACACGTTGTCTTTATTTTGCTCCTTTGCTATGTCCTGTAATGACGATGAAATAAAGTTTTCAAATGCAACTTGCTGAATGTACATGACACTGAAATTTGCTTTGCAGAAGTTGGTTGCTACGTCTTGCTGATTGTTGCCGAGAGAACGCGATAATGCGTCTGCTATAACATTTTGTGTGCCGGGAATGTGGACAATCGTAAAATTAAATTCTTGCAAATAAAGTTTCCATCTGCTTAATCTGTCGTGAGTAAATTTAGCTGAAAGCAAAAATTGTATTGCTCTGTGGTCTGTGTAGACGGTGGTGTGTCTGCCATAAAGAAAGTGCCTAAATCTCGTAAAAGCCCATACAACGCATAATGTTTCAAGTTCTGTGACGGAATAATTTCGTTCAGCAGGTGACAAAATGCGGCTTGCAAATGCGATGTTTTTAATTACTATTGAACCATCTTCTTCAATTTCCTCGAAAATGTGTACGCCTAAAGCGGTGTTAGAACTGTCGGTGGCAATGGAAAAATTTCTAGTAAGATCGGGGTGCGATAAAAGTGGAGCATTCAACAAAGCATGCTTCAGGTTCATGAATTCAGAATGTGCTTGCTTATCCCAAGACCAAATAGTGTTTTTACCTGTTAATTGACATAATCTGGGTGTGTCTAAAGCAGAGTGATGAATAAATTTACGAAAAAAGTTAATTAAGCCCAAAAAGCTGCGAAATTGCTTCTTCGTCGTAGGAACAGTAATGTCACGTAGAGCTTGAAGTTTTTCCGGATCAGGCGCGATGCCTTCTGCTGAAAGTACGTGTCCAAGAAATTTTATAGAAGTTTTGCCAAAGTGCGATTTACTAATATTAACTGTAAGTCCTTGTGCATGAAAAGTTTGCAACAGTTGTTCAAGAATCATATTGTGTTCAGACCAGTTAGTTTTTGCAATAAGAATGTCGTCTACATACGTCGTAATTCTGTCCTTAAGTTCTGTCGGAAGTATTGTGTTCAAACCGCGAATAAAAGCTGCAGAAGAAATAGTTAAGCCGAACGGTAATTTGCAAAATTGATAACAGTCGCCAAAACAGAGAAAAGCTGTATATTTTCCACAATTCGGATGAAGTTGAATTTGCCAAAATCCCGATTTCAAATCTAGCGTAGAATAAATAGCTGTACCATGAAATTTCTGTAAAAGTTCCTCTAGTGTCTGTGGTCGATCTGTTTCATTAATAATAATGTCATTAATGTGACGTGAATCAAGTACAAGGCGAAGTGAGCCATCTTTTTTCTTAACAATATGCAGCGGGTTTATGTACGGACCAACTGCTGGTTCAATAATTCCTTGATCAAGCATATCCTGCAATTCTTTTTTAACTTGTTCTCTGTGAATATATGGAATAGGATAATGCTTTGCTTTAAATGTATCGTGCTGTTTGACTTGAAATTCATACATAAATCCGGACATAGTACCAGGAACGTTGTCAAAAACTGGAGCTTGCTGTAAAAGAATCTTGTGTAAATGCGTTCTTTCGTCGTCTGTAGTTGCACTGCTTTGTCTAACTTTATCGGAAATCATTTGCATTACGTCGTAGTCAACTTCGTCTGGAGTATTATAGTTGTGTACGTACGTATCTGTGAACAATGTGGGATTACAGGCTATGGTACGTGTTGCGGAAATGACCTCTGTGCGGTTAATTGTTTGCTCTTCCGCAGACAATGAATGCTGAAACTCTAAAGCCAATTGTACATTTTCGTCCTTTAGCATTAAATAAGAATTTTGAAAATCAACCACTGCATCGTGTTGTACGAGAAAATTAGTACCTAAAATTACGTCTGTTGTCAATAAAGGAACAATCCAAAAATTAGAGTGGAAAGTATGACCTCCAATACAAAATGATAAATGCGTCTGTAATTTAACGTCTACTCCCTTACTCGATACTGCTCCCTTCACTTTTGTTTTGCCTAAAGGTAATGTCGGATAAGTATTCCCTTTGTTGCACTCGTTGAAAGTCTCCTCATTTATTGCTGATATAGGTGAGCCGGAATCAATTACTGCTGAGAATTTCGATGAACCAATCTTAATTTCGATAACAGGATGTGAAATGGTTTTCTGAATAACTGGTCTTTCCTGCAAGAGAGTGTCTCTGATATCGTCAAAAGTAATTACATTTTCGTGAATAACATTTTGCGTGTCAAAGGTAGTGCTTGTGTTATTAGAAGATGCGTCCTGTGCAGTATTCAGTCAGATTCTATCTGACGTATTATTATTATTAGGAGGATTCTGTGGCATTTCTACTATTTGAACTGTCCTATTACTTCTTCCAGACGTGTTACGCTCTGGATGGTACCTACTGTCGGGTTCATTCATGAGAATATGTTCTTGCGTATAATTTTGCTGTTGGTGAGACCGACTGTTATTATATGTACGCTGATAATTGTCCTCATCGTTTTTACGTCTGTCGTAATAGTCATTCCTATACGGTGCATTACGATAGGAATTGAAATACTGCCTTCTTTGTACGTAGTTGTTTCCTTGCTGACGTACGTTACTATTTGTTGTATCAGGGACTATACGTGCTCGCGGCGGGACATTAAAGCCTGGCTGACCTTGTGCATTACATTGTTGGTTAGGTATTCCAACCGGCTGACTTTCATGCTGTTGTGGTGGAAAACGTCTATTGTTACCAAAATGTGCTTCCTGTTGCTGAAAATTTTGACGATATTGATAATCTGAATTTTGTCTGTGATTTAAGTTCTGGTAGTTGTCTTTCCTAAAGCGTCTGTTACTTTTCCTATTGAAATTACGTCCTTTATCATAATTACCGTAAGTTTGTTGACCTTGGTTATTATACGAAAGGTTTTTGTTCACAAAAGAATAATCAGATTGCTGTACTTCCAAGAGCTGTAAAAGATCTCTGAATGTTGAAATGTTTTCTTTTTGCTGGCCCGTTAGAAGTGACACTCGTAATGACCGTGGTAATTTAGAGATGCATAATTGTATGAGTGCGGATTCACTGTACGGTTCACTTAGGTACTGGTTTTGTTGTACCATGTGCTCAAAAAATTGCGTCACACTGGGAAAATTGGAGTTCTCGTAATTCGGCAAACTAATCAACTGATCTTCAATTTCGCGCTGTGTCGTCTTCGACCAGTACGCTGACAGAAAAGCATTCTGAAATTCCTCTACTGAGTAGCATTGCCTCGCGATCGGTCTCATACGAGTTGCCGGTTCGCCTTCCAAAAAACTGCAAATAAATTCAAGTTTATGTGTTACAGGCCAAGTCGGTGGAAGAGCAAAGCTAAATTGTTGAATCCAATCCAGTGGGTGAATCTGCGTTCTATCGTTTTTAAAAATTTTAAACATTCTCACTGACAGAAAATGTTTGCAGTCGAAATTATCATCTCTGTGTAATGGAACAGGTTCAGGATCGTAAGAGAATCTATTGAACTGTGGTTGATCGGAATCTAAGTCCCGTACTCTCTGTAGATTACCCAAATGTGGCGTCTGTTGTGGTATGTTATCAACTGAAATGTTTTTCATCTCTGTTACTTCTTGTTGTAAATTTGATAACCTCCTACGTAACGTGTTGTTAGACGAATCGATCTCATTAATTGCCTGTTGTAAATTTTGAAATTCAGGTGTTTGGTTAAATGAAACCGGTGCAGTATCATCTGATTTATTGTCATTAGTATTTTCGATAACATCAATACGACTGGACAATTCATCACATTTTCATTCAGTATTTTAACCTGATCATCGGTTTTAGAATCGGACGCATTAATCTGTTTTTGCAACTTACGCGTAGTTTCGCTCAGTTTTTTAACATCAGCTTTGATGACATCGCAATCCTGTGTTAGATCTAATTGTTCGAATCTGTCTGTCACTGTTTGAATATTTACTGTGTGTGTATCTGTTTTTGATTTAAGATCAGAAATTTCATCCCGTAATTTCGCGTTCAATAGTTCTATGGTATTAATTTTGTCGGACACTGTAGTAATATTGCTGTCTACATACGTCTTCGCTTTCGCAAACATTTTACGTTTGTCCTCTTGTCTTTGTGCAGTGATTGTTTCCATGACTTGTCGTTTTACTTTGTTTTGATCTTGAATAAATCTGCGGAAACGCGTATCACTGTTCGGTATGTGCTGATTAAAGCGCTCGTTAATCTGAGTGTTCTGCTGTTCGAATTTCGCGTCTATCTTTGCGTCCATAGTGCGCGAAAGTTCTACCGTCATTGCTTTAAACTCGTCCCGTAATTGTGCAGCTTTTTCAGAGCATTGTTTAGCGACTCCGCTAATTTCGTCTCTGAGTGTTTCTGTTGCGGCTGTTTGCATTTCCCTTAATTCTTGCGCAACAGACTTAATTTCTTCGCTATTTTTTTGTGAACAAGCCTCAATTTCCACACGCAACTGTTCCTTAGTGTCATGGCACTGCGCGGCAACGTCTCTAATTTGTTCACTAAGCTGTCTGTTCTGTTCCCTAAGTTGTTTGAGATCTTCGGCATTATTGTCAAGTTTTTCATTTAAGTGTTGTTTGAGTTTTTCATTATCTTGTTTGTTATCAACACTCTGTTGTTTGATCTGTTCATTAAGTTGTCTAAAATTTTAGTTCTGTTCACTAAATTGTTGTTTGAAATCTTCACTCTCTTGTTTGCTATCTTCCCTCTGTTGTCTGACCTGGTCACTAAGTTGTTTGTTTGATTCAAGAATTTGTAGCAACAATTCCTTAAGTGGATCCGACATAAAATTAGCATTTCTATTCTCCGTGCTATTTAATGGTGTATCTGAAATTGTCTTGTTTTGCGTGACCATTTGGTCATTCTGTAATTTACAGAAAGGTTTATCAGTCGGATGTACACTGTCAGACATTATTTCGGAATTAAATAGATCCATCGTACTTTGAGTATCCTGTTCATTTTCATTAGACAAATTTGTCTGTTCGTTACTTGAGTTTTCCAAATCGGGTGTGTTAAGCCGGGCAGCGCTCATTACAATAGAGCGTTCTGCGTCATCAATTGTCGTTAAATTAACAGACGAGACAATTGAGTTCGTTTGTTCATTATCAGGGTAAAAGTCATCACTAGTGGTTGGAATACACTGATTGTTAGTGAACGCAGGATTGTTATCATTACACTGCGTATCATATGTCCTATCGGTAAAGTTGTTTGAGTCGGTAATTTCATTCATAATACCTCGCGATACACTATTCACAGTCTTTCGCGGCATTTTAACAACAGTCACAATTATTCACAAAACAATAAGCACAAATGCAAAAGCAACACACAAATACAATAGAGCAACGAATTGCCGTTGACCTGTAGAAAGAAAGTCACAAGATTAATAAAAGCGTTGCGCCAAATCCTAATTATATCTAAGCAAATAAGAGCAGATATCTGACTGTTGCTCAAAAGACTCTCAACGAAATACGATCCTGGACTGGGTGTCGCCAAGTGTAACCTCCCCACCGAAATTTAAAAGACAATATTATTTAAGAATGCTAATGGACATGGCTCTAAGTGTAACCTCTCCACTGAAATTTTAAAGACAGAAATAATAAATGAATAGGAGCCAAACGTAACCTCCCTGCAATTAAATTTAATGACAATAAAAGTGAGAATCGCAATCTGACTCAAGTATAAGTTCTTCATAAAAAATTAAAGTCCATTCAGTGATAAGAAAATCTCAGTGATAATGATAATTCAATTAAACCGAAATATCGGTCTTTGGCCCTGTGCAAAAAAATCAAAATTAAATTCTTACCTCATTGCAACACCTAGTCAAATTTCTGCTCTTGTTGTTGCGCACCGGTTGGAGGAACTGCATTGCAAATAATAATATTCCTTTTTTTTTGTAATCTAATTGAAAACTGAAACTTTTGTTTAAGGGAAGTGGAACGAAATAGTTACTTCAATTAAATGAAAATTATATGTAAAATTGCTTTTGAAATCAAAGTTATTATTGGGGGCACTTGTTGAAAATTAGTTACAATAATTAAACTTTACATTATCCGATGATTATCTTAATTAACAGTATACCTCATTCAGCATCTTGACCAGTGTTGTCGCCAGACCACATCACGCAATCCCACTGGACTGCTACCACTGACCGACCGCTCTGCATGACGACTACTAGCGTACTGCACGCGACGACTACTGACAGAGTAGTGCCCTCAACTAGACAAAGCTACAGACTCGCAACGACTGCTGACAGACTGAGAACCGCTCGCAACACTGGCGCGGTCAAGCGCATACTCTCTGGTCACAGATACTACAATGCCTCGCCATCGCTGCTATGTTACATACGTGTTTCACCTCAAATGTGGGCGCCGTCTATAGCACACGGAATACCTAAGCGATATTCCAGTTCCATGTCCTCATGTCCTCATTAAAGTCTGATATTGCTGCTCTGATGCGAGCTCACAGTTCGTGCAAGTCCTGCCCGGAGAAAAAGTGTAAGGCGATTCTGCAGGACCCGTGTTTCAGATCTGGTCTGTACCAACCCTTCCAAACATTCTGAAACTGCTGCAGGGCGGCCAGTCAATAACGAACAAAGTAAAATAAGAACAAAGATCAGATTTCGGTGTGTGTGAACATTATGCCACAAACCGCACCTTCCTATTCCGATTCGTAAAATATGCGTAATCAATGTTGTAAAGATCATTATGGAACATACTGTATGCGTATGGAAGAGCGTATGAGCGTTCTTGCTGCTGCGTTTTTAATAGACTAAAACTAAGAAACTATCTATGGTTCGGTTCCCCTTTAATTAATTTTAATTAAGGTTTATTACAATCTATTTCCAATCAATCGAATTTCAACATACACGAAAAAAGGAGCACGTTTACCCCAGACCACCTTATCCAATTATCTAACACAATATAATATCTTGGATTAATACTTGTTCACGGACTAACATGAAGCCTACCTACTAACTGTTTAACAAAAAGCACACAGTAGACTAAAATTACTAAAACTACTCAGTGGCTGGACATGGGAACCGTGCTTTTCTACAGTCCTCCTCTTCTTTTAATCCCTGATGGAACCGATCCTCAGCTATGGTAATGTGGTACGGACTTCAACTTCTCCCTCCTTGTACCATTCCCTGCACATCCTCGAACGCCATGCACTCCACCTAGCATTTCGTATCCACTTACCCTCACCCACCTGCATCCTATACCAACTTTTAAAATTCCCCTCCTTCCTCTTCAATTTTGAACGCCTTCAAATATCCTACAATGCTCGTAAACGCGGCACTACCAACCCCATAGTTTCACCCCGTCAACGTTACACCTCCACACCCTCAACAACATCTCCTAACGGAGTTTTATTCACCTTCCTTTACCCGAATATGAAATCGTCCCTGATATAAACCAGATGTAAACAGAAACCACCCTACCTCCCAAGGTCAGATCTCCCGTCTTATCCTTTCCTCTCCATTAACATCCTAAGACTTAGTCCAGAATGGCATTCATTCTCCCGAATTCCTTCTCGAAAACATCTTCCCACACAGACATCCTCTTACGTACCACCCCAACTGCGACTTTCCCATGATATCTCTCTTCCTGACAGTCTATGCCCACTCATCACTTCACTCATGTATTTCTTCATCTTGATCAGTCAAAATACAAAATTTTTGCTTTTTTAACCTGCAACTGTCCATCTGTCTTTGATCTTATGTGAAACAATCTGTCATTTCGTCTATGTCAGTCTTTTACTTAATCAACAAATCTGCCTTTTGTGCTTTCTGTTATGCAGTTGAATTTGTCTCTGTTTTTTTATCTGAAACATTCTCTTTGTCCACTTCCATGTCAAATTTTATAATATGTTTTAAACTTTTTACTCTCATATGCCTAAAGAGCGGTGACTTGTATCCACTGACAGCCCACCCTCCTAATCTGTATCGGCTCACCCATCCCCAGTATTAATTTCATATGGTGAATTTTAAAAATATAGTAACTCAAAGTTTCATATCTTGAGGTATGAAATGTTTTCGTAAGAGGATGAGGGTTCATCTGTGAATCTTTCAAGGACAATTAGAATATTATAGTGCAGCAGGTGGGTAAATGCACAACTGACTACACTTTTAACTTACGATGATTTATGATTTCCTATTACTTGTCAATATGTGATCTCGCATTTTCAAACTTCCTCACCATTTCAACCTAGAACATGTTGGTTGTGGCTTCAGGGACCCCTGAAACAACATACTAGTGGTAGGTATCAGAACTACTATTTGAATTCCCCACAGTTTTAGTATAGAACAGATGTACCCTAAGTGGTGTGTGGTGATGTGGGAGATCGCCGATCATGATCTACACTGTGCATCAAGTAGCCAAGTATGCAACAAGTGAGCAGAGACCTGCAACGGTCTTTGCACCAAACTATGTGATGCGACTGCTGTCCACCTGATTGATGCTGGTGGACTCATATGTCATCATAGA
Source organism: Schistocerca serialis cubense (assembly GCF_023864345.2). NCBI lineage: Eukaryota > Metazoa > Arthropoda > Insecta > Orthoptera > Acrididae > Schistocerca > Schistocerca serialis. The sequence goes on from NC_064638.1 coordinate 339,173,464, forward strand.
CCATGGAAGGGGCTTACTTGGTGTATAAAAACACAGTTATTCACATCCTATCCTAATCACACACCACCCCCATAAATGTCAACATGATAGCACTTTAAGCTAATGATATCTGGGCTCTCACCATTAACTTGAGAGGTGTAGGGGAAATTGTTATGATGTCATTTTAAGCTTAGAACAACCAGGGTCTCATCATTTTAAACTGAGCTGTTGTATTTTGTACTTACGGCATTAGAGTTAAAGGAAGAAGGCACATGGATTCAGGGCATAGACTACCTTGACCATGATTGTTGTTGTTGTTGTGGTCTTCAGTCCTGAGACTGGATTGATGCAGCTCTCCATGCTACTCTATCCTGTGCAAGATTCTTCATCTCCCAGTACCTTCTGCAACCTACATACTTCTGAATCTGCTTAGTGTATTCATCTCTTGGTCTCCCTCTACGATTTTTACCCTCCACGCTGCCCTCCAATACTAATTTGGTGATCCCTTGATGCCTCAGAACATGTCCTACCAACCGATCCCTTCTTCTGGTCAAGTTGTGCCACAAACTTCTCTTCTACCCAATCCTATTCAATACTTCCTCATTAGTTATGTGATCTACCCATCTAATCTTCAGCATTCTTCTGTAGCACCTCCTTTCGAAAGCTGCTATTCTCTTCTTGTCCAAACTATTTATCGTCCATGTTTCACTTCCATACATGGCTGCACTCCATACAAATACTTTCAGAAATGACTTCCTGACACTTAAATCTATACTCGATGTTAACAAATTTCTCTTCTTCAGAAACGCTTTCCTTGCCATTGCCAGTCTACATTTTATATCCTCTCTACTTCGACCATTATCAGTTATTTTGCTCCCCAAATAGCAAAACTCCTTTACTACTTTAAGTGTCTCATTTCCTAATCTAATTCCCTCAGCATAACTCGACGTAATTCGACTACATTCCATTATCCTCGTTTTGCTTTTGTTGATGTTCATCTTATATCCTCCTTTCAAGACACCATCCACTCCGTTCTACTGCTCTTCCAAGTCCTTTGCGGTCTCTGACAGAATTACGATGTCATCGGTGAACCTCAAAGTTTTTATTTGTTCTCCATGGATTTTAATACCTACTCGGAATTTTTCTTTTGTTTCCTTTACTACTTGCTCAATATATAGATTGAATAACATCGGGGAGAGACTACAACCCTGTCTCACTCCCTTCCCAACCACTGCTTCCCTTTCATGTCCCTCGACGCTTATAACTGCCATCTGGTTTCTGTACAAATTGTAAATAGCCTTTCGCTCTCTGTATTTTACCCCTGCCACCTTCAGAATTTGAAAGAGAGTATTCCAGTCAACATTGTCAAAAGCTTTCTCTAAGTCTACAAATGCTAAAAACGTAGGTTTGCCCTTCCTTAATCTTTCTTCTAAGATAAGTCGTAGGGTCAGTATTGCCTCACGTGTTCCTACATTTCTACGGAATCCAAATTGATCTTCCCCGAGCTCGGCTTCTACTAGTTTTTCCATTGGTCTGTAAAGAATTCACGTTAGTATTTTGCAGCTGTGACTTATTAAGCTGATAGTTCGGTAATTTTCTCATCTGTCAACACCTGCTTTCTTTGGGTTTGGAATTATTATATTCTTCTTGAAGTCTGAGGGTATTTCGCCTGTTTCATACATCTTGCTCACCAGATGGTAGAGTTTTGTCAGGACTGGCTCTCCCAAGGCCGTCAGTAGTTCCAATGGAATGTTGTCTACTCCGGGGGCCTTGTTTCGACTCAGGTCTTTCAGTGCTCTGTCAAACTCTTCACGCAGTATCGTATCTCCCATTTCATCTTCATCTACATCCTCTTCCATTTCCATAATATTGTCCTCAAGTACATCGCCCTTGTATACACCCTCTGTATACTCCTTCCACCTTTCTGCTTTCCCTTCTTTGCTTAGAACTGAGTTTCCATCTGAGTTCTTGATGTTCATACAAGTGGTCTCTTATCTCCAAAGGTCTCTTTAATCTTTCTGTAGGCAATATCTATCTTACCCCTAGTGAGATAAGCCTCTACATCCTTACATTTGTCCTCTAGCCATCCATGCTTAGTCATTTTGCACTTCCTGTCGATCTCATTTTTGAGACGTTTGTATTCCTTTTTGCCTGCTTCATTCACTGCATTTTTATATTTTTTCCTTTCATCAATTAAATTCAGTATTTCTTCTGTTACCCGAGGATTTCTACTAGCCCTCGTCTTTTTACCTACTTGATCCTCTGCTGCCTTCACTACTTCATCCCACAGAGCTACCAATTCTTCTTCTCCTGTATTTCTTTCCTCCATTCCTGTCAATTGTTCCCTTATGCTCTCCCTGAAACTCTGTACAACCTCTGGTTCTTTCTGTTTATCCAGGTCCCATCTCCTTAAATTCCCACCTTCTTGCAGTTTCTTCAGTCTTAATCTACAGGTCATAACCAATAGATTGTGGTCAGAGTCCACATCTGCCCCTGGAAATGTCTTACAATTTAAAACCTGGTTCCTAAATCTCTGTCTTACCATTATATAATCTATCTGAAACCTGTCAGTATCTCCAGGCTTCTTCCATGTATACAGCCTTCTTTTATGATTCTTGAACCAAGTGTTAGCTATGATTAAGTTGTGCTCTGCGCAAAATTCTACCAGGCGGCTTCCTCTTTCATTTGTTAGCCCCAATCCATATTCTCCTACTATGTTTCCTTCTCTCCCTTTTCCTACCGATGAATTCCAGTCACCCATGACTATTAAATTTTCGTCTCCCTTCACTACCTGAATAATTTCTTTTATGTCATCATACATTTCATCAATTTCTTTGTCATCTGTAGAGCTAGTTGGCATATAAACTTGTACTACTGTAGTAGGTGTGGGCTTCGTGTCTATCTTGGCCACAATAATGCCATCACTATGCTGTTTGTAGTAGCTTACCCGCATTCCTATTTTCCTATTCATTATTAAACCTACTCCTGCATTACCCCTATTTGATTTTGTGTTTATAACCCTGTAGTCACCTGACCAGAAGTCTTGTTCCTCCTGCCACCGAACTTCACTAATTCCCACTATATCTAACTTCAACCTATCCATTTCTCTTTTTAAATTTTCTAACCTACCTGCCCGATTAAGGGATCTGACATTCCACTCTCCGATCCGTAGAATGCCAGTTTTCTTTCTCCGGATAACGACAGCCTCTTGAGTATTCCCCGCCCGGAGATCCGAATGGGGGACTATTTTACCTCCGGAATATTTTACCCAAGAGAACGGCATCATCATTTAATCATACAGTAAAGCTGCATGCCCTCGGGAAGAATTACGGCAGTAGTTTACCCTTGCTTTCAGCCGTTCGCAGTACCAGAACAGCAAGGCCATTTTGGTTAATGTTACAAGGCCAGATCAGTCTATCATCCAGACTGTTGCCATTGCAACTACTGAAAAGGCTGCTGCCCCTCTTCAGGTACCACACGTTTGTCTGGCCTCTCAACAGATATCCCTCCGTTGTGGTTGCACATACGGTACAGCTATCTGTATCGCTGAGGCACGCAAGCCTCCCCACCCCCACCAACGGCAAGGTCCATGGCTCTAGGGGGGGGGGGGGGGGGGGGCAACACAGTTATCTTTCAGGATATTGTAATGACCATGATTAATAATACTTAACGGCGATTGAATATTCAGTAAGCAACATTCATTGTACATAAAAGGTGTGTTTAGGTAGCTGCTTATTTAAGTGTTTGGTGCATGGGGGTGACGTATAACAAACCACCACGCAGCCAAAACCATGCTGAAACACTTCAACGCCACATATATTTACATGTATCTGAGTAATGACTTACCAACTGGTAGCGACTGAGCGACTGATCTTACAAAGGAAAGATTTTATACGCAATTTTATCAGACTGAAACCTTGAATATCTAATTCGGGATTGCTCACAAACTAGACGCTAAGGAATGACCTCGCATGGGTGACAGATACTGTATGCATGTACAGAGAGCTGAAATTTATTTCTACAAAAGGAATTTTCTTCTCGCATTCCACTGGTATCAGGAATATGTATCTTAGATTGTTATTCCCGTGTGCGAAATTTGGCTAGTAAAGAACTGCAAATAGCTGCACTGTGAATGAACCAAGGATTTGAGTTTGAACCTGATTCCATTCTGGTTGTCTTAGCAATTTGTTTTGAGTGCTTACATTTATTAATTTGCCTGTAGATATTTAACGTGATTTCAAAAATGTGTGAAAATAACAAGGAGAAGGAAGATTAAGATTCAACGAATGAACGTACCTTCGACACCAGAGTCGTTAGAGACAGAGCACAGGGTGGACTTGGCAGGGACGAAGAATGAAATCGGCCATTTCCTTTCCTGAGGAAACATCTCAGCCCTAAAGCTATTTAAGAAAACCCGGAAAACATGAGTATGCGTGGTCATACACACTGAACGTGCGTTCCAGCGGCCGTTTAGAAAGAGAAATATGGAGACATACAAAGCATTTCCTTAGCATTGCATTTGACTGAAGATGACCGGCCGGTGTGGCCGAGCGGTTCTAGGGGCTTCAGTCTGGAACCGCGCGACCGCTACGGTCACAGGTTCGAATCCTGCCTCAGGCATGGATGTGTGTTATGTCCTTAGGTTAGTTAGGTTTAAGTAGTTCTACAAGTTCTAGGGGACTGATGACCTCGGATGTTACGTCCCATAGTGCTCAGAGCCATTTGAACCATTTGACTGAAGATGATCACTAAATAACATTGTTACGAAATTCCACTGCCTTCTTGAAGTACATTTATGTTATTAGGTGTTGACAGTTATTTAGTGTGAACATTAAGCAATACCAGTTTCGTCAGCGAACACGACGATCAAATTGATGACACATGCGTTAAGCATTCAAAGCATCCTTGATTGTTGTTTCCAAACCATTTTCGAGTGAAATAACGTATTGTCTTCCTGATATAGCCTGCATCTCGTAAAATAAATCATCATGTACGGTTAAAAGATAGTATCCAGTGCAGGATAAAGGTCGTACAGGCTGCCAAAAATACCCTCCACAGGCCATAAATCTGACTGGTGTTCTTCCGTTATTGGTTTGAAAGTATTATTACTCCAACATCTCTCGTCGGAAATGCTGCCGAAAAGCTCAAAAAGAGACTTATAGGTACAAACTAACTGTTTCGAATCAGTGACTGTCCCACTTCGATAATGTCAGCAAATCGAAGTCATTTAAAATTCTGTATCGCCATCAACGAATAATTTAGATTTGGTGGAAGATTTCTGGAAAGCAAATCGCATACAAAGCGTTAGATTGACCATTTCTAATTTTTCTTACGTTTGGGATCTTTGTAAAGTTGGCGTAACAACAGACACCAAAGGAATTCAGAGATGCGTTACTAAAGTCGTAACAGGTCGGTGCAGTATCCAAAAGTATGAAGCAAATGATCAGAAAACTAAAACTGATATCCTTGGAAGAAGAGTCGAATACTCTACCGGCCATTAAAATTGCTACATCACGAATATGACGTGCTGCAGACGCGAAATTTAACCGACAGGAAGAAGATGCTGTGATATGCAAATGATTAGCTTTTCTGAGTATTCACACAGGGTTGGCGCCGGTGGCGACACCTACAACGTACAGACATGAGGGAAGTTTCCAACCCATTACTCATACACACACAGCAGTTGACCGGCGTTGCCTGGTGAAACCTTGTTGTGATGCCTCGTGTAAGGAGGAGAAATGCGTACCATCACGTTTTCGACTTTGATAAAGGTCGGATTGTAGCCTAACGCGATTGGGGTTTATCGTATCGCGACATTGCTGCTCGCGTTAGTCGAGATCCAATGACTGTTAGCAGAATATGGAATCGGTGGTTTCAGGAGGTTAATACGGAACGCCGTGCTGAATCTCAACGGCCGCGTATCGCTAGCAGTCGAGATGACAGGCATCTTGTCCGCATGGTTGTAACGGATCATGCAGCCACGTTTCGATCCCTGAGTCAACAGATGGGGACGTTTGCAAGACAACAATCATCTGCACGAAGAGTTCGACGACGTTTGCAGCAGCATGGACTATCAGCTTGGAGACCATGGCTGCGGTTACTCTTGACGCTGCATCACAGGCAGGAGCGCCTGCGATGATGTACTCAACGACGAACCTGGGTGCACGAATGGCAAAACGTCATTTTTTAGGATGAATCCAGGTTCAGTTTACAGCATCACGATGGTCGCATCAGTGTTTGGCGACATCGCCGTGAACGCACATAGGAAGCATGTATTCGTCATCGCCATACTGGCGTGTCACCAGGCGTGATGGTATGGGGTGCCATTGGTTACGCGTCTCTGTCACCTCTTGTTCGCATTGACGGCTCTTTGAACAGTGGACGTTACATTTCAGATGTGTTACGACCCGTGGCTCTACTCTTCATTCAATCCCTGCGAAACCCCACATTTCAGCAGGATTATGCACGACCGCATGTTGCATCTCCTCTGCGGGCCTTTCTGGATACATAAAATGTTTGACTGCTGCCCTGGCCAGCGCATTCTCCAGATCTCTCACCAATTGAAAACGTCTGGTCAATGCTGGCCGAGCAACTGGCTCGTCACAATACGCCAGTCACTACACCTGACGAACTATGGTATCGTGTTGAAGCTGCATGTGCAGCTGTACCTGTACACGCCATTCAAGCTCTGACTCAATACTCAGGCGTATCAAGGCCGTTATTACGGCCAGAGGTGGTTGTTCTGGGTACTAATTTCTCAGGATCTATGCACCCAAATTGCGTGAAAATGTACTCACATGTCAGTTCTAGTACAATATATTTGTGCAATGAATACCCGTTTATAATCTACATTTCTTCTTGGTGTAGCAATTTTAATGGCCAGTAGTGTAGTTTTCAAGGAATCCTGTTGGCTAAATTTAAAGAGCTTGTACTCGGAGAAAACTGAGCGATGATTGTGCTGCAAAGGTCGTATACATCGCGCAGGGATCATGCGAACAAAATATTTGGGCGTGTGGACGGCACGTAGTCAGTTATTATTCCTTTGCCCAATACGTGAATGGTATAGAAAAGGAAGTCGGTAGTCGCGGTTCGACGTGCCATCCAACACTGTGCAGTGGCCTGCGAAGTATTTGTGTAAATATAAAACGTGCATGCAGACAGGATCCGTTTGCTTACGATGCCCATAGACAGCAGCATCTACTGAATTATTGCAAATAGACACGAATCGACAAGAACAGCAGCCGTTCTCCTACCTAGCGAGCAGACGGCGAGTGCAGGCTGACGAGCAGACGAGCAGCGATTACCGTGAGCCCTCCCCTCCATCGTGACAGCACAAGGGGGGAGGGGGAGCTGTGTGGAGAAGTGAGAGGCGACACTGAGTATTTCTCAGGATAATTAGTTTTGCATCCGTAAATGTGTTAGTTACTGTAAATGAGGTTTCACTTCTGTAAATTAAACAAAAATCTAAAAAAGGAATGCTGCCACACAGTGTCATTATTATGTATGTAGGGTACATCCTGGATGGATGGTCATGATTTTTTCAAAAACCACTTTCACAACCTAAAACACAAGAACAACCTGGAACTTTCCAGAATTTGCTTTATCAGTTCATAAAGAACAAAATTCGACTTCGTTTATAAAGATGTACCAAATTTCATACTAACTATAAATTCTTAAAAAATATGTAGAACTTGGCCATCTGACCCCAGTATCAGGGATATACAGCGAAACGGACGAAAAACTTTAAAATCAAAGCGGCCGCGTGCATTACGGATGTAGTGTGCAATTTGAGATACAGTCTGAAAATGAGTTTCTCAAACGCGTGTTATGTTCCTCATTGCTGAAAACAGTTGTTCACAGACGTATGTGGAATGCAATATTGATATTACGCGTGCAAAAATTTTTTGTAATCGAGGAAATCGCTCCTGAGGGAAATGCTAATAGAAATCTAGAATGTTTCTCTTGTTGATGAATTTGTCACTATTTTTCCTTTAACACTAAAAATCAGCTACTCCATTAGATTAAAGCGAATTTCACCATTGTTTACCGAAAAATGAAGAGGAAAACAAACGAAAACCACTCTGCTGTGCTGTCACATTATTAAATAAAAGCTGGGAAAATGGTTAGCGTTAGAAATGTTATACTACCATCCTTCGATAGAGACAGCTTTAGAAAATAAACTCCATATCCTTCGTCCAGCTGATTCCTCCGAAAGTCACAATTTCATTTTTAGTGCTTCTTCATGACCGACGAAACGTGTTATCAACAGATGGTTGGCATTCGTATGGCTCTTTGTATCGGTAAGGAATGCAGGTTTCCATTAAGAATTTTTCAGTTCAGGAACACATGCGTTGCTTCTGCCGGCCGCGGTGGCCGTGCGGTTCTAGGCGCTACAGTCCGGAACCGCGGGACTGCTACGGTTACAGGTTCGAATCCTGCCTCGGGCATAGATGTTTGTGCTGTCCTTAGGTTAGTTAGGTTTAAGTAGTTCTAAGTTCTAAGGGACTGATGACCTAAGATATTAAGTCCCATAGTGCTCAGAGCCATTTGAACCATTTGTTGTGTTGCTTCTTTCATAAACATCTTCACCTCCACTAACTACACTCATTTTCCAGTGTGACATTCGTTGTACGAACATTCTCCTGGTGAGTGATACAGAGACCACCTCTGATTTTACTGGACAGTAGAAAGTTTTTTTTCCATTTTCTCGTTCAGTTGTAAGGTGCTTCCTGATTTAGTGACAACGTAGTTGGCGCTCCGTCTTTATTCTCACAAACTAATAAATTCGATGATAAACTTGTATTTTCCTCACTTTCTTTAACGCTACTAAGAATACTGTTCATTGCAACTAACGACTCCTGGAGCTCTTCTCAACCTTAGTTTTAGTGTTTACGACTCTGATAAAAATGGCTAGCAGCGCCGTAACAAACTCTTTAGTTCCTTGGGAAACTGAAGATTATCCCCACTGTAGACTGAAATGCAAGGAAGTTGCCGGTGTTACACTACGTATTCCTGCCGTTGCTGCCTCGGCGGCTCCTCTGGCTCCTCTCCCATTTCAAAGTTGATACTTCTCCTGTGTTGTCGCGACCACAGTGTGCAAGCTCATTTACCCTCACTCCCAGCCACGCCGCAAGTGTTCTGCTCAAGAGCAGGAGCCCGAGCAAGTGCTTCAAAACAGTGAGCTGTTAAGCCCTGCCCTCCGTTATTTATGCTGTGTGTCGGCACCTGACAAGTAAATCACTGGACTTGACATTGCGCAATGTGACTTTAGTTGACACACAGTAGCAAACTTCGCCGTCCTACAAATGCGCCTGAGCCTTGCATGCCATTTATTGTTTGTCATCTTCGATTACGGTACTGCCACCTCGTTTTCTTACTCCATTTACTAGCGTCAGTAACTTACTGCCTTACTTGCTCGTGAGTGGCAGCTGCAGCTCATATCGATAGTGCATTGTCGTACCATCTCTGGAGCGACCGGTGGTATTTCCGGGTGGCCGTGTGTGGGGAAGTCAGTTGGAGACGGATCAGCAGTGCACTCGGGACGGAGCAGCGGTCGGGGACGAAGGACAGTCGAGACGGAGCGCCAGCGAGGTGAGGACAGCCAGCACTTGCCGACCGCTGGCGCCACACATGCACTGTTCGGCGGAAGGATACTGGAGCAGGAACAACCGTTGGTTGGTCGTTTGGTCGGTCGCCTCAGCGGGCGATGTGTATTTGGTCTTCTGACCGCTTCTGGGACTCTTCGATTGGTCATCTTGAGGGACTTGGGTCGGTTCCTTCCTGGTTCAGGGATGTCGGTTAGCCAGTGGGCGTGTTCCCTCTGCATGGTTGGGTCCCAGCCAGTGTCTCCAGGTCGTCGTGAGTTGGGAGTTCAATCCAGATGCAGCAGCAGTGAAGTCGGGACGGAGCAGCGCTCGGGGACGGAGGAGCGGCGGGGACGGAGCACCAGTGAGGTGCGGACAGCCAGTACTTGCCGACCGCTGGGGACAAACATGCACTGTCCGACTGAAGAAGACTGGATCGGGAACGACCGTTGGTTGGTCGTTCGGTCGGTCACCTCATTGGCCGACTGTATTTGATTCTTTGACCGTTTCCGGGTGTGGGTAGTCGGTCGGTTGGGGGAGAGCAACGAGGAAGACTCTATGGCGCGTAGTCAGGTCGCAGCCGCAGCCACTGGTGGCGTGGACGCGCGGTTGGGTTGTGAGGCGCTTCTTGCGAGGGTTACGAAGTTCGTCGCCCTCCGATCCTGGACACTAAAGTTGAGTGCTCACTCAACCTACTATCAAGCCCCAACTGCTATCACATCTCTTCGTTTGACCCTGGTTGTTGCTTTCTGGGAGATTCCCGCGAGCAGCATTGTGTGTGCACTGAAGTCGGCTAGAATTGCAGCCGTCTTCCTATGAGTGTTAAACATAATTTAATTCATTCCTTCATTAATGAGGTGTACCAGCGGTATCTTCTGCCTTCTGGCGGTTGACGTTCCGGTTGCCTGTCCTCATCGTTGACGTATTTTTCAATAGTGTATTTTCCTCGTCGTGTTGATGCTGTCAATTACGGCGTGTAGTTAGACAGCTGAGGTGTTATTGGTAGTTTTGGGCGTTTATTCCGACTTGACTGGGCTGTGCACCAGTATCCAGAACGTTGTGCTACTGACGTCTTGTTGTCGTTTTGCAGGTCGCTTGGAGGAGAACTGATCTTGTTGGTTGGTTCGTCGGCTGGCTTGCGGTTGGGTTGTCTTCCGATTAAGAGGTTGTCGGTCAGGCTGCCTGTCTCACTTAAACGTACGTTAGCGTTACCTTCCCAGGCCGATCCTTGGAACCTTCTGAGCGCCACTCCTTGTGTTTTACATAGTGATTTCCTTTTCAGTCTTAATTACTCTGTGTGGCCTTCAACCGAGTTTTAGCTAATTAAAATTGCAAGGGTTTTCTTCCTAGACCTTAAGCCGTAAAAAATAAAGGAAAAAAACGTTTCTTGTTTGGTATGTGGCCTTCAGCCGAGTTTTCAGCCTTTTAAAATCAAAAGTTGAAAAGTTTTGTCTAGGTCTTAAGCCGTAAGAAATATTTTCTATGTTGTATGTGGCCTTCAGCCGAGTTTTCCAGCTTAAATTAAAAATTGGAGATTGTTTGGGTTTCGTATGTGACCTTCAGTCGATTTTCATGTGAAGCATTTTAGGATAAAGCCTTTAGCCTATTTTAGTTGAAATTTAGAAGCTCTTCCCTGTAGGCCTTAGGCCGTAAAATTGTTTTCTGCATGGCATGTGGCCTTCAGCTGAATTTTTATCTCTCTTAAATTAAGAATTCAAAATACTTGTCTTGCCCTTAAGTCATTAGATTGTTATTCTTTAGTGTGAGGCTTTCAGCTGAGTTTTACACGAAATATTTTAGGATAACGCCTTCAGCCTTTTCAAATTGAAAGCTCTTATTCCTGGGCTTTAATCCGTTAAATCGTTTTGTTGATATACAACCTTCAGCAAAGTTTTCACCCTATTTAGATTAAACATTGAAAATCATTGTCCTGGCCTTAAGTCGTAACACTGTTCTTGATTAATGTGTGACCGTCAGCTGAGTTTTACGGATCAAAATTTAAACTAAGGCTTTAAGCCTATTTATATTGAAGATTAAAAATTTTTCTTGAAGAAGTGAAGCCTCCAGAAGAACTCCTGTACCTCATTTACTTGCTTAGGCCTCGTACCTTGGATTTTCGATGTGGCCTTCAGCCGATCTAAATTACATCGAAGGAGGCCTTTCTTTAAAAGCTTGAGTGTTTTTGATTCTTGATTGTACTATTGTGTGTGCTAACAAGTAAAGTTTATATGTTGAGTGCAACTGACAGCAACTTATTTTGGCCCCTTTCCACAAATATAACCTCATCTGCTCTGTCCTGCTAGTCCAGGGATTTCAGCGGCCTGCCTTGGTAGGAAGGGCCATCATTAACCCTTTCTGTAGAGAGGTTACCTACGCTTAGTAGCTCATACAGAAATTAAGTCTGAGCTGAGAGTAGTAGTTGATACAGAAACTAAGTTCTACGTCATTCCTAATTAAGTTGGAGCACATATCGTCAAATTAGCGTATTAGAGGTAGCGCAGGCAGCATCTGCGGCGACTCGCCGTGGTGTCTGGGAAACTCCTGGGCGATCTGTGAGAGGTATCGGAGGCGGCGCGGAGAAGCGGATGGCTCGTGACGTGGACGGTAATGAGGGGGCGGGGAGCTGTGAGGGGAGGGCAGGCGGCCCCTGACGCTAGTTGGCGGCGACGCGGCGCACCGGACGCCGCTGATTGGCAGCGACGGGCCATCTCGAGGCCGGGCCTCCCCAAGGGCACGTCAACCGGCGACTGTCCTTACTTATGTATGGACTAGCGCCTAAAACGAGGAGCCGCTCTTTTTTCCAGCTCCAGTAGAAAATCCGAGGATCACACTCTACACGTGTTTGTAGCTGACGAGCAGTTCCACTTGACATCAGTTGCGTGCAACTCGTGATGCTCAGCGTGTGATGTGCAACAGTGATGGTCAGTGGTCAGAGACATTATAGCAAGAAAAGGCTAGTAAACTTGGCCTCATTGTATAACTTAAGATACCTTCAACTTCGATAATGTGAAACAAATTTACTGCAAGCTCTTTGGTTTCCATGTTCTGAGAAGTGCTGCTACTAAAGGCCAGTAAACGTGGTTTTTAAGGTGTAGCTCAGCGTGTGATGTCCTAACAACCCTACCACAACAAAGGTCAAAAATTAATTATGATTGTAGTGTTGCTCACGCTTCTAAATACTACATTTTCGGGCAACAACAAAGATATTTTATGTGGCAGGTGTCATTAGAGCACAGTTAATAAAGTCATTTCATGAAATATTGGGTAAACTAAGCACTCATCTTTTCGTTTCCCAGGCTGGTCTCGTTGTGAATTCATGGCTCAATCGTCGAAAATCTAGGTACTGATGATTCCAAGCTCGGATGCAAAGAGGCCTAGGTGTGATTCTGCGATATTCAAAAGTTTTATAGTTGCGCTTCACAAACCATCCATGAAGATTAAACTTTTGCAAGTTAAGACAATGGTGATGAAAAAAAAAAAAAAAAATCAGCACTCCGGATTTAAGTTACACTTCTTTTTTATTACTTCACTTCACAATATAAAACATACTTGAAAATATCTTCCTGGCTGTTAAAGTTCACATTTCATAAACTGACTACAATTTGCATCCTTTCCACATGACGACCAAGACTTGACTCTCTAATAAACGCTTACGCGCCCAAACATCAGAGTTACAAGTACGTCAAACATCCTAGAGACAAAAGAAAGAATACACATAACAATAATATCATTGCAATATAAACATATCGATGTAACAAAGTACCTCTACATTAACGAAATCAAATCTGAAGGTTGTCACACAAACATGTTAACAATTGTACAGAAACACAGTAGAATATTGCTGGTATCGAGAGGTTGAGGTGAGGTGCCGCAATAGTTACGTAATTCAAGTACCATTACAATGTGCAACGGTGATGATCAGGGGTCAGCGACATCTTTTTTTTTTTTTTTTTTTTTTTTGTCATCAATCTTCTGACTGGTTTGATGCGGCCCGCCACGAATTCCTTTCCTGTGCTAACCTCTTCATCTCAGAGTAGCACTTGCAACCTACGTCCTCAATTATTTGCTTGACGTATTCCAATCTCTGTCTTCCTCTACAGTTTTTGCCCTCTACAGCTCCCTCTAGTACCATGGAAGTCATTCCCTCATGTCTTAGCAGATGTCCTATCATCCTGTCCCTTCTCCTTATCAGTGTTTTCCACATATTCCTTTCCTCTCCGATTCTGCGTAGAACCTCCTCATTCCTTACCTTATCAGTCCACCTAATTTTCAACATTCGTCTATAGCACCACATCTCAAATGCTTCGATTCTCTTCTGTTCCGGTTTTCCCACAGTCCATGTTTCACTACCATATAATGCTGTACTCCAGACGTACATCCACAGAAATTTCTTCCTCAAATTAATGCCGGTATTTGATATTAGTAGACTTCTCTTGGCCAGAAATGCCTTTTTTGCCATAGCTAGTCTGCTTTTGATGTCCTCCTTGTTCCGTCCGTCATTGGTTATTTTACTGCCTAGGTAGCAGAATTCCTTACCTTCATTGACTTCGTGACCATCAATCCTGATGTTAAGTTTCTCGCTGTTCTCATTTCTACTACTTCTCATTACCTTCGTCTTTCTCCGATTTACTCTCAAACCATACTGTGTACTCATTAGACTGTTCATTCCGTTCAGCAGATTATTTAATTCTTCTTCACTTTCACTCAGGATAGCAATGTCATCAGCGAATCGTATCATTGATATCCTTTCACCTTGTATTTTAATTCCACTCCTGAACCTTTCTTTTATTTCCATCATTGCTTCCTCGATGTACAGATTGAAGAGTAGGGGCGAAAGGCTACAGCCTTGTCTTACACCCTTCTTAATACGAGCACTTCGTTCTTAATCGTCCACTCTTATTATTCACTCTTGGTTGTTGTACATATTGTATATGACCCGTCTCTCCCTATAGCTTGCCCCTACTTTTTTCAGAATCTCGAACAGCTTGCACCGTTTTATATTGTCGAACGCTTTTTCCAGGTCGACAAATCCTATGAAAGTGTCTTGATTTTTCTTTAGCCTTGCTTCCATTATTAGCCGTAACGTCAGAATTGCCTCTCTCGTCCCTTTACTTTTCCTAAAGCCAAACTGATCGTCACCTAGCGCATTCTCAATTTCTTTTCCATTCTTCTGCATATTAGTCTCGTAAGCAGCTTCGATGCATGAGCTGTTAAGCTGATTGTGCGATAATTCTCGCACTTGTCAGCTCTTGCCGTCTTCGGAATTGTGTGGATGATGCTTTTCCGAAAGTCAGATGGTATATCGCCAGACTCATATATTCTACACACCAACGTGAATAGTCGTTTTGTTGCCACTTCCCCCAATGATTTTAGAAATTCTGATGGAATGTTATCTATACCTTCTGCCTTATTTGACCGTAAGTCCTCCAAAGCTCTTTTAAATTCCGATTCTAATACTGGATCCCCTATCTCTTCTAAATCGGCACCTGTTTCTTCTTCTATCACATCAGACAAATCTTCACCCTCATAGAGGCTTTCAATGTATTCTTCCCACCTATCTGCTCTCTCCTCTGCATTTAACAGTGGAATTCCCGTTGCACTCTTAATGTTACCACCGTTGCTTTTAATGTCACCAAAGGTCGTTCTGACTTTCCTGTATGCTGAGTCTGTCCTTCCCACAATCATATCTTTTTCGATGTCTTCACATTTTTCCTGCAGGCATTTCGTCTTAGCTTCCCTGCACTTCCTATTTATTTCATTCCTCAGCGACTTGTATATCTGTATTCCTGATTTTCCCGGAACATGTTTGTACTTCCTCCTTCCATCAATCAACTGAAGTATTTCTTCTGTTACCCATGGTTTCTTCGCAGCTACCTTCTTTGTACCTATGTTTTCCTTCCCAACTTCTGTGATGGCCCTTTTTAGAGATGTCCATTCCTCTTCAACTGTACTGTCTACTGTGCTATTCCTTATTGCTGTACCTATAGCGTTGGAGAACTTCAAACGTATCTCGTCATTCCTTAGTACTTCCGTATCCCACTTCTTTGCGTATTGATTCTTCCTGACTAATGTCTTGAACTTCAGCCTACTCTTCATCACTACTATATTGTGATCTGAGTTTATATCTGCTCCTGGGTACGCCTTACAATCCAGTATCTGATTTCGGAATCTCTGTCTGACCATGATGTAATCTAATTGAAATCTTCCCGTATCTCCCGGCCTTTTCCAAGTATACCTCCTCCTTTTGTGATTCGTGAACAGGGTATTCGCTATTACTAGCTGAAACTTGTTACAGAACTCAATTAGTCTTTCTCCTCTTTCATTCCTTGTCCGAAGCCCATATTCTCCTGCAACATTTTCTTGTACTCCTTCCCCTTCAACTGCATTCCAGTCGCCCATGATTATTAGATTTTCGTCCCCCTTTACATACTGCATTACCCTTTCAATATCCTCATACACTTTCTCTATCTGTTCATCTTCAGCTTGCGACGTCGGCACGTATTCCTGAACTATCGTTGTCGGTGTTGGTCTGCTGTCGATTCTGATTAGAACAACCCGGTGACTGAACTGTTCACAGTAACACACCCTCTGGCCTATCTTCCTATTCATAAGGAGTCCTACACCTGTTATACCATTTTCTGCTGTTGTTGATATTACCCGATACTCATCTGACCAGAAATCCTTGTCTTCCTTCCACTTCACTTCACTGACCCCTACTATATCTAGATTGAGCCTTTGCATTTCGCTTTTCAGATTTTTTAGTTTCCCTACCACGTTCAAGCTTCTGACATTCCACGCCCCGACTCGTAGAACTTTATCCTTTCGTTGATTATTCAATCTTTTTCTCATGGTAACCTCCCCCTTGGCAGTTCCCTCCCGGAGATCTGAATGGGGGACTATTCCGGAATCTTTTACCAATGGAGAGATCATCATAGTAAGAGAAAAAGGCTAGTGAACATGGACTCATTGCATACCTTAAGATACCTTCAACTTCTATAGTGAGAAACAAATTTACTACAAGCTCTTTGGTTTCCATATTCTGAGAAGTATTGCTACTAATCTAAAGGCCAGTAAACGCGGTTTTTAAGGTGTATTCCGTAAGATCTACCTTCAGTTGATCACCTTCGCTACTGTAAAACAAATCTCTTATACTGAACGAGTGCTCATAGCTCTTAAGGTATGCATTTTTAGAGACCATGTTTACTGGTGGTCCATACTACTTTCTTCCAAAATACGGAAAGCGAAGAGCAGAGCCTTTTTTTCACAGTATCTTGACACCCTGTGTAAAGTATACAACGTATTTACAAGCTAGCCGTACCCGTTTTGCCCCCTGCTACGAGGACGAAAAGGAATGTGTGCATCCGAGTTCGTTGCCGTTTTACAGGTATAAAGATATCTTAATTTTCCTAACGGTTGAGCCTTCCTGTACAATACAGTAAGAATGTGTATAATGAATTCAATCAGTTATGATCGTTCCTACAAAAACCAGAAAAAATATTGACGTAATAGTTGCAATGAAGTAACATGAATCATTTGTGGGATTGAAAACCTGTCTCTGTGTGATATTTACTTTAGAAAGTCTCGTTCACCCTTAATAAGCGAGCCCCAAAAAATGAATAGATATAAATTACCAAAACCTCATAAGTATTTTAGCGACCTACAGACTCTTGAAACGTAAAGACGTTCAGAAAAAACGAAAAAAAACAAGTAAGTCCACACAACGAAGCTTCAGTATGACAAGTGTCATAAGGTAAACACAAGTTATCGTCTCCCTATAGCTGTCACATTTAATCTATTCACGTTGTCTGAAAATTCCTGTTTCCTGACAGGTCAGGGCCGGATGGTGCACGCTACACCTCGTGGTTACTTCGTAAAGTTTAACACAAATGTCCTTAAGTTTCACTGACAAACTAACATATACACACACATGTAAGAATATATCCCCCGAAAGACAAGAAAACACATGTAATGACAAGCATAAGCGCAAAATGACCTATGTAGGAAACCGTGAGCAGATGTTAATAACTCGAAAATATGTGCAAGTGTCCACACCGAAGCGAAGTTCAGACAGGAAACAATATCTCTTACACATAAACTGAAAAATAATTTTATATTAATGTACTTTGAAACCAAATGATTGGACGATACTAGACCCGGCAACTCGTACGTGAACATCAATTTGGTTCACCTTAATTCACATTCACTACAAAATGGGAATGCGGTAAGTGCTTTAGAACGGAAGCATATTGAAAAAAAAAGAAATGAAATTTTTCGTAAATTCAGTCATTTCTTCTAATACTTGTAAGCAAACTGGCACACACACACACACACACACACACACACACACACACACACACACACACACACACACACACATTCTGCTGAGATGGAGGTTTCTGAGAGAATTTTTATAGTCAACTGTAGGTGTTACACGATGGCTTCTAACGTTGTCTGCAACTAGATGGCGATGGGAACGGAGTAGTATGACCACAGTATACAAGCAAAAACGTTATATTTCTCGTGATGTGAGTATAATCAGTTTGGCGATAGCAATGCTACCGCTGGTTGCATGCTGCCTGGAATAAACCACTGTCGTCGTCCGTTTACGCTCCCACGTGCCGAATAGATTAACGACACGGGAGCTGTTACTTGGTTCATTTTCGAATTTCTGGTGCATACATTATTACACTAACGAACAGAATATAATACGGAGGTCACATATTTATTTCCTCGCATGTGCCACGCCAACGTGCCAAGAAAAGCAACAACTACCATGTCTCTCTCCAGTCGCTCTCTGCCACACTGCTTGTGAACGATCGTCGACTAGCGAAATTTACCGCGCTCTCTCTAGAACATAACAGTTTTGCATACGTTTCACATATATCACATTATAAAGATTTAAATGACAAGAAAATATCGTACACCGGAGACTAAACATGTTAATTATAATGATACACCACCTGACAAAAGAGTGAAGCACCCAGAAGACGTGGTCGGATGTCAATGTAACCTAGTACAGCTATACATCACCAGCGAGTATGTAAATGATTAGAGTAGCAATCTTCTGTGGCAAGTAGAACGCTCACCAGAACGTTGTCCGTGTTCAGTGTTGTTTCCAGGTCTGGTATGGTGTAAAAGGGGCGTGAAAATGATCACCATCGCCTGCAATCAGGCAATATCCATACTTGTAAGGCTTTCGGGTGTTCAAGTCGCCCGATGTCGGACTCCACGGACATGTCAGGGCAGGCATATTCGTCGACAAGGCTCCGGTCGAATACATATGACTTTCTTTTTTTGAGTCGTCAATCCTCTGCCTGGTTTGAAGCTGCCCGCCACGAATTCCTCTCTTGCGCCAACATCTTCATCTCTGAGTAGCAGGTGCATCCTACATCCTCAGTTATTTGTTGAACGTATTCCAATCTCTGTCTTCATCCTTCATCTACAGTTTTCGTCGTCTACATCTTCCTATAGTACCATGGAAGTCATTCTCTGATGTCTTAACAGATATCCCGTCATCCTGTCCCTCCTCCTTCTAATTGTTTCCCACATATTTCTTTCCTCTCCGATTCTGAGCAGAACCTCCTCATTCCTCACCTTATCAGTCATCCTAATTTTCAACGTTCGTCTGTAGCACCACTTCTTAAACGCTTCGACTCTCTTCTGTTCTGTTTTTCCCACAGTCCATGATTCACTGCCATACGATGCTGTTCTCCAACGTACATTCTCAGAAATGTCTTCCTCAAATTAAGGCCTATGTTTGATACTAGTAGACTTCTCTTAGTCAGGAACGCCCTTTTTGCTAGTGATAGTCTGCTTTTGATGTCTTCGTAACTTATTCCGTCATTCGTTATTACGCTGCCTAGATAGTACAATACCTTAACTTCATCTAATTCGTGACCATCAACCTCGATGTCAAATTTCTCGCTGTTCTCGTTTCTGCTACTCCTCATTACCTCCGTCTTTCATCGATTTACTCTCAAATCATATTCTGTAGTCATTAGCTAATTAAATTCAGCAGGTCATGTACTTCTTTTTCACTTTCACTCAGGATGGTAATGCCATCAGCGAATCGTATCAATGAATCCTTCAACCTTGAATATTAATTCCACTCCTGAACCTTTCTTCTGTTTCCATCATTTCTACTTCGATGTGCAGGTTGAACAGCAGGGGCGAAAGACTACATCTCTGTCTTACACCCTTTTAAATCCGAGCACTTAATTATTGGTCGTCTACTCTTATTATTCCCTCTTGGCTCTTGTACATCTTGTATATTACCTGTCTCTCCCTATAGTTTACGCCTATTTTCCTCAAAATTTCGAACACATTTCACGTTTTATACTGTCGGATCCTTTTTCCTGGTCTATAAATTCTATTTACGTGTCTTGACATTTCTTTAGTCTTGCTACCATTATCAATCGTTTACCAGTCTGTTGTCTTTACCTTTCCTAAAGCCAAACTGATCGTCATCTAACACATCCTCAATTTTCTTCTCCATTCTTCTGTATACTATTCTTGTCAGCAACTTGGACGTACGAAGCGTTAAGCTGATCGTGGGATAGTTCTCGCACTTGTCGCGATAATTCTTGCACTTCTCAGCCCTTGTGGTCTTCGGAATTTTGTGGATGGTTTTTTTCCGAAAGTCAGATGGTATGTCGCCAGACTCACACATTTTACGCACCGACGTGAATAGTCATTTTGTTACCACTTCCACAAACGACTTTAGAAATTGTGACAGAAAGTTATCTATCTATTCTGCCTTATTTGATTTTAAGTCCTCCAAATCTCTCTTAAATTTTGATTCTAATACTGAATCCACTATCTCTTCTAAATAGACTCCTTTTTATTCTTCTATCACATCAGTCGGTTGTCAGCCCTCACAGAGGTCTTCACTGTACTTTTTCCATCCATCCGCTGTTTTCCCTGCATTTAACATTTGAATTACCGTTGCACTCTTAATGCACTCTTAATGTTAATACCCGTGCTTTTATTTCCACCGGAGGTTATTTTGACTATGCTATATGCTGAGTCAGTCCTTCCGACAGGTATTTCTTTTTCAATTTCCTCACATTTTCCAGGCAGCTACTTAGTCTTAGAGGCCCTTTATTTCCTTCCATTTCTCTTCAACTGTACTGTCTGCTGACCTATCCCCTATTGCTGTATCTATAGCCTTAGAGAACTTCAAGCGTATCTCGTCATTCCTTAGTACTTCGGTATCCCACTTCTTTGCGTATTGATTCTTTCTGACTAATGTCTTCAAATTCAGGCTACTCTTCATCGCTAGTATGTTGTGATCTGAGTGCTACGTCTTTCATCGATCAACTAAAGCATTTCTTCTGTTACCGATAGTTTGTTGGCAGTGACTTTCTTTCTACCTATGTTTCTCTTTCCAAATTAGTATAGCCGTGAGATAAATCTTATAGTTTTTCATGAAATTTGCTTCATTGTAGTAGGTTTGCACATTACTTAACCGATGTTTATCTTTTATGTGTTGTCCTCTACATCTCATGGTAGCATTTACGTCAAACATTTTCCATTATTTGCTCTACAAATATTCCTATCTTTGTCATCCCCTCCAGGTTTGCCCTTTATTGTTCCCTCTAGACGCTCATCACATGTCCCTGATGTCTTATCACATGTTCTACCTTTCTGTCCATTTATACTGTCTTTGTCAGTTTTTCCTTTCGCCTCATATTCTGTGGAGACCCTCACTTCTTACCACTCCACTTAATTCTATAGCACCAAATCTGAGATGCTTCGATTCTCTTCCTCTTCGGTTTTTCTACCGTGCATATGTGCATTCACATGTCCTCTTTGATCGATAACATTGTTATACATGTCCTGACTAGCCTAAATAGTGTGTGCTCTGCCGTACGCAAGACTGAACGCCGCTTGGTGGCGTTGTGGGCACATGACGCGGTAAGGGAAGTATATCAACGGAGCAGATCTGCGGCAGATGTGCAGTGCTGGTGCATGCACAAGTGATTCGGAGCAACCCGTTCAGAGCACATTGTAGAAGATGGGACTGCACAGCAGACGACTACTATGTGTGTCCTTGGGGCCAAAGGACACCATCAGTTACGATTGCAGTGTCCACGAGGTCACTGATATTGAGCCGTACATTAGTGGAAAACTATCGCCTGATAGGATGAATGACTTTTTGTGTTACACCGGTCGACAGTCACGTCCTAATACGCTATCATTGCGCAACGAACCTAGGCCAGCGAGGAGAGTGCTAAGCTACGGGGAACACCCACTTGGGGTTCCATAAAACTTGTACTTGTAATGAAGGCACCATTGCAGTTGCGAACAACGTGAACATGATCGCCGACTACCTTCCCGGATGGCAATGCCATTTTCCAGCGCGATAGCTGTCGGTGTCACAAGGCCTGCCCTGAAACACATAAGGTACAAATATGTAAATGCGGCACAAGCGAAAAAGCTGGCAAACGTCTCATCCGTGATCTACACCGAACTCACTTCATTGTGCACATTCATTTATCAGAAGACGAAGTATCTGTATTAAGAAGATCGACACTTCCTCACAGCAGCAAGCGAAAGAAGAATGTGTTTAGTCGAAAGACTCTCTGTCCGCTGACGAAGTGGCCTCGCGAAGTAAATCCACCGTCAAGTTTTCCTGTTGGCTGACGCACGTCACGTCTCAGTGACTTGCTGAGAGCCACCTCACAGTTTTCACGCGGCGTTATATACTAGCTAGATTAGATTCATGTAGATCCTTTGTGTACCTATCTAACAGGGGGCGAGTTTCAAACTGTCCTGCTGTGGTTTGACGAGCACGATTAGTGAACTTGCGTTGATGTATTGGTCACCAAGCTCGCCTGATCTGAACCTGAAGGAACACGTAATATGAGACGCTATTGGACGCCAACTTCACGCTCACAAACCACCGGCCCGTAGTTTAGTTCTCGACCAGTGGAAGAACAATAATATTTACAGGGAGGCCGAAAGCCTGGACTAAACAGTCACTGCTTGTGGAAATACGAATATATATAAATGTATAAATGTTTTCTATGGCTGAAGACCCTTAAGAAGAATACAAACACTGCTTAAAAATATCGCTAACTAGTAAACAGACCATACAAAACAACAGCCCTTTGAAGTCCTGATGAGACAATCCAGAGCCTTGTGCAATTAGGCACTGCAGTGTGCGTTGGTATGAAACTTTCTAAGTTTCATATCAGCGCACCAGCGCAGAATCCGCTGCAGGGTGAAAGTTTCATTCTGGAAACATTCCTCACGCTGTGGCAAGGCCCTGTTTCTGCAGTATCATTTCTTTCATGAGTGCTGGTTCTGCAAGAACTGCAGGAGAGCTTCTGTGATGTTGGGAAGGTAGGGGACAAGGTGCTGGCGGAATTGAAGTTGTGAGGACGGGTCGTTAGTCGTGCTTTGGTAGCTCAGTTGGTGGAGGACTTGACAGTAAAAGGCAAAGATCCCGGGTTCGGGTCTCGGTCCCGCGCACAATTTTAATCACTCAGAGAGTTCCATATTAGCGCACGCTTCGCTACAGAGTGAAAGTTTCATTCTGGACCTGATCCCTATTTGCCTTGTGCAAATTGAATGAGTGGTTGGATTCAACGAATCTGTAAATTGAACGAGTTTCGTTCACAGTCTGTAATCCATATTTTCTGCAAACCATTATCGCAAGGAGTAATGCCGGGTGCCTATAGTTCGATATGGGGTGGGTGACAGACAATCATAACACTCGCAGTATACTTCTCCCTTCGTCATCTTTTGCTCTGATACCCTAAGACGTGTGCTACGAATGCTTCAATCGTTTCCTTCACTTCGTATATGTTTATTGAAAATCTGCGACAGTTAACGAACTATATTAAAACGATTGATTGTCTGTATTACTTAGTTATTAAATCTTCACGAAGTGTTTAGAACGTTTTCACCTTCATCTATAGGTGAGTACAGTGGCTTGCATATCTATTTTTGTTTTCTGCTGCCAGTCGTCTGATTTGAGTTTTATCTTGAATTTGCCTCTAGTAAGCTGTCTACTGCAGACTGTTAGTTGTATGAACACTAGCTACATTCAAAAACTAAATTCATTTTTAACTCGTCTTCAATGGTTTACGAATTTAACTTTCGTCAAATGTTTGCCTCAAATTTATAAATTACAGATAGTGCAACATGTTCCACCTGCCCAGTCCCTAATTTTTTTTTTTTTTTTTTTTTTTTTTTTTTTTTTGTGCGGTCGGCCTTCCGGCATATGTGCCATTTTCGAGTGACAAGTGGCAGATCACTACAAATGCGTCAAACACATATGGTTTACCCTTAAGGTTACATTGTCCTCGTGTCAGTCGCACTTACACGCTTCATGTCATATGCATAAAAATAAACAGGATATCGCGTCCTCTATATAAAAAGCACTTCATTTAAAAATTCCTGAAAAATTCATGTAAATACTGCACTTTAATTCATAACTTTGCGTGCACTAGGTGTTAAAGTTGACAGAATGGCACATTTGTTTGAGAATGGTACATTTACAAAATCGCAATCATAAGTAATAAATTTAATAACAGGCGAAGCGAAATGTGTTCTTATTTGTAAAACACTTTAAGGTTGCTCAAGTAAACGAGAAAAAAGTTTATTATAAATGTTGCCTATACCGCAAAGTGGCCAACGAGATTACGTTAGTATACTATGATTTATTGATACAATTATGGAATGTGGTTCTGAATTGTTCAATCACAATTTCATCTCGTTTGAAACCCAAACGTGTCTCGGTGAAGTTTCATCAACGATAGTGGGTTCATTTATCCTCAGTGAAATAATAAGTAAAGACATTTTTCGTGATAATACATATGTATTTTAAGATTATGACATATATACCTGTAATTCTGGAAAAAAAATATCATCATCATCAGTTATCTGCTATATTAGCAGGTCCTTTGCCTCTCCATTTTCTGCGATCCATTGCTTCCTTCTTAAGGCTGCTGTATGTTGTACCGTCCATCATGTCATCCAGTATCTGGAATCTCTTCCTTCCTCGCTTCCTTTTCCCTTCTACATAACCTTCTAAAACTGTTTTTATCAGTCCGTCATTCTTTCTTAATATATACCCAATCCAATTTCTTTTTCTTCTCTTTATTACATCTAGTAACTGCCGTTTCTCTCCCACTCTTCTCAGTACCTCTTCATTTTTTACTCTGTCCATCCAACTTATTCCTTCCATCTTCCGCCATGTCCAGATCTCAAAAGCCTCCAGCCTTTCTCTGTCTTTTTTCCTCATAGTCCATGTTTCAGCGCCATATAGAAGAACACTCCATACAAGACATTTTATGAGTCTCTTTCTGAGTTCTCTGTCCATACCGCTGCAGAAGATTCTCCTTTTCTTATAAAACGCCTCTTTTGCCATTGCTATCCTTGTTTTAATTTCTGTGGTGCACTTCCAGTCGGTGTCTATCCTGCTTCCAAGATACTTAAAATTTTGCACCTGTTCTAGTTTTTCTCCATTCAGCACAATTTTTAGTTCCTTATTTCCTCCTATTGCCAATACTTTTGTTTTATTTGTGTTAATTTTCATTCCATATTTTTTTCCGTTAGTTGCAATGGTGTCCACCAAATCCTGTAATTCTTTTTCCCCTGTGGCTAGAAGGACCATGTCATCAGCAAATCTCAAGCACCCTACTCTTCTTCCTCCAATTTCTACTCCTTTGTCATCTAATGAGCATTGGTCAATCATATTTTCCAAGTACAGGTTGAAAAGAGTAGGTGATAAACAGCATCCTTGTCTTACTCCTTTCCCTAGTCTGATCCAGTTTGTACTTTCTCCTCTCACTTTAACTGAAACATTTTGATTAAGGTACAATGAGTTTATAAGTCTTCTGGTTTTCCAGTCCACTCTCTTTTCCCTCATAATAGTCGCCAGCTTGTCCCAAACCACATTGTCAAATGCCTTTTCTAAATCGATGAAGCACATATATAGGTCTCTTCCTTTTTCAATAAACCTTTCTCCTAAGATTCGTAGGAGCCCTATTGCATCTCTGGTGCCCGTATTCCGTCTAAAGCCAAACTGCTCCTCGCCGAGATTCTCCTCTATTACTTTTTCAAGTCTTTTATTAATTATTCTTAACATCACTTTGGCTGCATGTGAAATGAGGCTGATTGTCCTGTGCTCGCTGCATTTCTTGGTTCCTTGTTTTTTCGGCAATGGAATCATTACTGTTGTCAAAAAGTCCTCAGGCCATTCACCACTGTCATATATTTTATTACATAACCTCAATATTTCTCTTATTCCATTGTGGTTCAAGCATTTTAGTATTTCTCCCGGTATTGTATCTGTACCTACTGCTTTGCCATTTTTCATTGCAGCAATAGCAGACTTTACTTCTTCCATTATGATGGTCGGTCCTTTCTCTTCATCACTTACACTGTTGTGTGATTCAAGTTCCAGAGTTTCTGGTTTACTATTTGTGTCATATAGCTCTTTTATATATTCTTCCCATCTCTGGAGGATATCGTCACGATCTTTATACACTACCTCTTCGTCTTTACTCAAAATTTCCATAGTAGCACGTCCTGCTCTGGTTTGTTCCCATGTCATAGTCTTTACTCTGTTGTATAGTAAGTCGTATCTTCCTTTCCTGTCCAGTTCTTCAATTTCATCACATTCCTCTTTTAGCCATTTTTTCCTAGCCTGCTCTGTTTCTCTTCGCAGTTCGTTATTTAACCTTCGGTATATCTTTCTTGCATCTTCAGTGTTCTTGTTTTTCAATTTTCTTCTCTCCTCCATCTTGGAAATCATTTCTTGTGTGACCCATGGTTTTTTTGACCTTTTCCCTTTTACATATCCTATATTTTGCTGTCCTGCTTTAATGATTCCTTCTTTCAGCATATTCCAGTACTCGTTGGCATTATCAGGTGCTTCTTTGTCTCGTAATGTGTTTAGAAAGTCCCGAGACAGCATTTCTGTAATTTGTTCTTTGTTGGACCTTATCTTCTCTAGATCCCATTTCTTCACCATTGTCGCCTTTTTCAGTTTTTTCATTCTTATTTCTATTTCTGCCATAAGTAAGTTGTGGTCACTATTAATATCTGCACCTGGTAATGTGTGCACCTTATTGATTCCATTCCTGTATCTTTCTTCTACCAGTATAAAATCGATTTGGTTTCTATATTTATCCCCTGGTGATTTCCAAGTGTAGAGCCTCCTCTTATGGTTCTTGAACCATGTGTTTGCCACTATCAGCTGCCTTTCCCTGCAGAAGTCAATTAACCATTCACCTCTGTCATTTCTCTTTCCAAGACCATGACTGCCTACTATGTTTCCCTCTTTCCCTTCTCCCACAATGGCGTTCCAGTCTCCCATTACTATTTTGCAGCATTTTTTATTTTCGTCCATTATTCTCTCTATTACATTGTACGTTTCCTCTACAATTTGGTCATCATGTTCTGAAGTTGGCATATACGCCTGGACAATCAGTAAATCTTTTTGTGCTCCTTTCAGCCTTACACCAATAACCCGGTCATTTGCATAGTCTACATATTCCACACATTTAGCCAATTCCTTTGTCATAATCATTCCTACTCCATTAATTCCTTTTACTTCTCCTCCTGAGTAGTAGAATACATATTCATCTGACTGCAACTCTCCATGTCCATTCCATCTTACTTCAGCAACTCCTACGAGGTCCATATGATTCTTTTGCATCTCTCTTTTAAGGTTTTCTAGTTTTCCTTCTTGTAGCAGAGTTCTGACATTCCAGGTACCAATTCTCGTTTTGATTTTTTGCATCCTTTCAAGTTGTCCCCCCCGGAGATCCGAATGGGGGACTATTTTACCTCCGGACACTGATTTAACATGAGAGGAAGCCATTTTTTGTGCATAAAATGGAGACTGCATTATGCAGGGAAGATAATCTGCGGTGGTATTCCGTTGCCTTCCGCAGTTCTGGAGGCCGCCCCTAACATGGGATACAGACGCCTTTTGCAGCCGCCCGCTCCGGGTCAGACGCTGCATGAGAAGTATAGGTTGGAAAATGAAAGACCCCTAGCCCTCGAAACCTAATAGCGTCAGGGTCGGAAAAGAACAAGAGCTGGCCGAGGGTGGCCAGATAGGAAAGATAAGAGTGAGGAGCCTGGCATAAGTAAGTGGAAGCAATGCCAGGACTCAGCTCGGGGCCCCGTGGTCGCCAGCCACGTATCACTAGGTGTGACTCCCTGAGGTGAAAATATATATATATATATATATATATATATATATATATATATATATATATATATATATATATATAAACAGAAAAAAATATATGTATCTTGGTATTACTACTGCTGTTTATGTGGGTGACAATGCGGTACAACTGACATTTTTCTGCACTTTGTCATCGGTAATAACTCATTTTCCAATATACTATTATGTATACTTATCAAAACGTCAGGCGTAAAATATAACTACCGCTAATTCTCGCTTTGATAGTATTATATTATAGTGTTACTGAGAGCCTATAGTGTTCTTTCATTCATTATTGCACAGCACACTGCAATGGAACACTGTTCTCAGCTCTAAGAACTATCAGCAGATCAGGGCACATTACGCACACTCACACGCACACACACACACACACACACACACACACACACACACACACACACACACACACACACAGTAACGCACTCAGAAGCAGACACCCCGCACACAGATTCTCCCTCTTCCCTCCACACACACACACACACACACACACACACACACACACACACACACACACACACACACAGTAACGCACTCACAAGCAGACACCCCGCACACAGATTCTCCCTTTTCCCTCCCCCCCTCCCCCCCCCCCCAAAGAACAGAGTCATTACCAAATTCGAAATTACCAACGAGGACAGTCACAAAAAGATGGAACAGCAAGTAAAATACCTGATAAAGAATGACGCAGTGCGAGTCAGGAGCAAGGTTTACTCACTCTGTCGAGATATGAAAAAGCGGAATCAGCAAACAGTAAGTACACTCAATTTACCTGTATGCAAAGCACCCCCTCCCCACAATCATCAGCTAATTCTTAATCAACAAGTGCTTACAAGATTGACAAAAACGAGTAATTTAGCAAAACAAACAGCAGTAAAAAATAAAATCTGGAATATCTATTGAAAGCAGAAGATAATAAAGGCCCTAAGAGCAATAGTACTTTAATCTAACATTAGCAAAGCGGTTAAGCAATAGTTTCATTTTGGGCCTTACATTTTGATTAATATCGTAATTTAATATTGAAAAATCTTGATTCATTGCCAGTGACAAACAGGAACGAAGCATCGACTCTACTGCAAGTGTCACAGCCACAAAAAATATATACAATACTGTGAATTTAGTAAGTTAATAATTCTCTATTAATTATTTTATAAATACAAATGCCACTGTCTCAAAACTATTATGTATTGTCATGAAAATTGTCTTAAATTTTATTTGACTGAGTATAAATGAAACCATTGATTTTGATGAATCTTCTTAAGCAAGACTAACATGTATTCCTCAAGGCAGAATAATATTTACATAATTAAAAATTAGGAAACAAACACGGATAAACAGACAATTTCAGTTACAAGATGAGTATGATTTCTTTGCTTTATTATAATGCATTTATAAGAATTATTTTGTGTTGTTGTTACCGGGGCTGTATCTTTTATGCTGACAGCAGTGATGAAAACGGCTCCGTTTCCCGCCGGGATGCTGGACTGAAGGCAAGATAGTTTCTGCGCTCTCGCCGAAAGAAGAGACCCCCTGTTCCGTATCGACTGCAGAGGAGGGAAACCTCCGCGAAATTACTGCGCCTGCCAGCCGCCAGCTTTCCTCGCGATTCAATTCGCGGATGCACACTTTTCATATTCCCGGCCCGCCTACTCACTCGCGGAGCCCCAAATACGCGGCAGCCGCGTTTCCTCAGGGCCCGAGAGAGGACCGCGGATGACGTAGCAGCGAATCGAACATCCAACATTCGGAGGCAGTCATCGCTACGAGTATTAAAAACGACGTAAACTTACCGACATAAACGCTGTAGTTGTCTGTTTGTGATCTCTCTCTCCCTCTTGTTCCATGTACCGTCCATACCGTCTAAACCCACTGTGGCAGACTGACCAAAGACTTCTTGCCACAAGATTGCATGTTTACGTGAGTGTAATTTGAAAACTTCTTAGGAAGGAACGATAGTGTGAAATCGAATTGCTAAAAGCGCAATATCGTCTGTTGATATACGAAATACGAAACTTGGTTGAAGAGTATTATTATTGTGGAGTTACATATCTTCAAAATTGACATAATTAACGCAGGATAGCGCAGCTGCCCTTACCTATGGGTCTTATACAACGATGTTCGAGATTTTCATATTCTACCGCTCACTAGGCGCAAACAGTCAGTCCTGTACAAAAATGAACAGGACATTTTTGTAGGAAATTTAATGTACTTAAAATTTGTACTGTGATGCATTTTCACTGGGAGCTACGATTTTCGATGTACTCAAGATAATCACGTTCGAAGAGCACATTACATTTTTATGTTTTTCGTCAACAATTCGAAAACTGCGACCCCTAGGGACTACCTTCCCCAGTAAATAATATAACTAAGTATATTTCTTAAAAAAATGTCCTCGGGACTTTTTCTGCACGACTAAAAGTTTGCGCATAGTGAGAGAGGGAATGTGAAAAAATTGTGTGTGGCATTTGAGGGAGTTGTAGGTTGCGTGAAACTCAAAGGTAGAAGCACCTGAATGACTCTGTAGATCCTGCTTGAATATATTCTAATTTACAAATCTCTTAATACCTAAAGAGGTGCTCCATTTAACATATTTATCAGAGTGGTGTTTACGCTGTTGCAGCTTATCTTCAGAGACTACTTGCAAGTAAATATCTTCCGTTGTGTTAACATGAACCCATCGATGATTAGTAATAGTCATAGGTGCTGCCAGTGCATTACACATTGTCTAGTAGTTGCATGTATTTCGCTATCGATATGAAAAAAATTGATGAGAATTTAATTGTATTCTCAGTGAATAAATTTGCCTAAGGTAATCAGTGGCCATAGATGAACTCATTAGTTAGACTCTCTGGATTACGAAATTATCAGTATACCAGTACACTGCTTGGAATCATAACTGAAAATACCCGGAACTATAGCAAATAATGAAGCATTGCTTACTATAGGTATTACATTTGTAAGATATTTAGATGTATAAAGGGTGCTACATTTGAAACATCCCCTTAGAAAAATTAAGACTGACTGTGCTGGTAAACCTCTTACGTTATTGGATTTTCAAACAGCTGAGCTAAACTGAACGTACTCAGACATTCACTAAAGTGACACACAATATTTTTAGCGCAACGCCATCTGACTTTCAATAATCCCTACAAAGTAATGGCCCTGACTAACAATAACCTATACCTTTCATGAATCACTTACCTCCAAAAAACCTTCGTTACTCAAACTAATGCACTACAGCGTGCACCAATACTGCCAGCTAAATAAATGATTCTAACTACTGAAGGCACTATCTACTGAGAGGCATAGTTAGCAAATGATAGATTTTGATGGAGAACAAACAATGTATTTACCTTAATAGTGTTCAAAAGTCATTATACCTATATATATATACTTCATGACATCCAGTCTTACAAATTTGCTTCTTCTGACGGACACACGTCCAGATCGTCCGCTCTCAAAACTCTGCCATCTCTCTCCCCACATCCACCACTGCTGGCGGCTCACCTCCAACTGCGCAACGCTACGCGCTGTTCACATCCAACTGCCCAACACTACAATAGCAAATATTCCAACAACGCAAACCTCCCACACACTCCACACAGCACAGTCAGTAATTTTCATACAGAGCGCTACGTGGCGTTACCAACATAAAAACCTAAACAGCCTACTTACACATTTAGCACTCACAGCACTCCCTCACTCCCCCCCTCTCCCCACCCCCTGGCAGTAGCCATGGGTATATAATGGCTGTGTATCGAGTCGAAGTGAGCTTGGATACGGATATATGATTCTAGTAACCTTCAACTTTGTGCCAGAATTCATCGTAGTGGTCGGGAGGGGTTCCGCGCCAGTCTCGCAGCAACCCATGATCAGATGTTTCTATTGGTTGATAGAACGTGGTGCCTAGGGCAAAAGTCAAACTCCCTTTATATCGAGGTAGGTAATCACAGCACAGGAAACAACCGGTCTAGCAAAATCTTGCAGAAAATTTGTCACGAAAAGTTGGAAGAGAAGGTACAGCCACTGGCTTTAGCACTTTACACCTGTAAGGTCTGCTGTCCAAATTACAAGTACGCACATTATAGCGTTCGGCAGTGTAAAATGGTGAATGATGTTCGAAATTCTGGCAAAGATAGGGGTAAGCTATAGGGAACGATGGGTACAATATGTACAAGAACCAAGAGCGAGTTGTAAGACTGGGAAACCAAGAACGATGCGCTAGGATAAAAAAATGATGTAAGGCAGACAAGTATATAGTTTTTCGCCCCCACTATTCAGTTTATACATCGAAGACACAATGACGGAAATAAAAGAAAGATCCAAGAGTAGGATTAAACTTCAAGGTGAAAGGTTATCAAAAGATAAGATGAGGAGATTGCTATACTGAGCGAAAGTGAAGAAGAATTACAGCATATATTGAATGACATGAAAGGTCTAATGAGTACAGAATATCGATTGAGAGCAAATCGGAGAAACAGAAAAGTAATGAGAAGTAGTAAGAATGAGAACAGCTAGAAACTTAACATAAAAATTGGGAATCATTAAGCAGACAAAGTTAAGGACTTCAGCTACCTAGGCAGCAAAATAACCCGTGATGGACACAGCAAGGAGGGCATAAAAAGCAGAGTATCACTGGCAAAAAGGGGATTTCCCGTCGAAGAGAAGTACACCACTATCAAACTTAAACCTTAATAAGGAAGAAGTTTCTCAGAAAGTACATTTGGAGCACCGCATTGTATGGTAGGGAAACATGGCATGTGGGAAAACCGGAGCAGGAGAGAATCGAAGCATTTTAGGATGTGGTACGACAGACGAATGTTGAAAATTAGGTAAACCGATGCGGAAGGAATGAAGAGGAAAGCAGCGTATATGGAAAACTGACAAAAAGGCGGGACAGGATCATTGGACTTCTCTTATGGCATCAGGAAATAACGTCTATGGTATTAGAGAAAGCTATACAGGGTAAAAACTGCAGAGGAAGACAGAAATTGGATAACATCCAGCAAATAATTGAGGCAGAAATTGCTGCTTTGAGATGAACAGGTTTGCAAAGTAAAGGAATTTATGACGGACATCATCAAACCATTCAGAAGACTGATGGAAGAAAAAGAAACGGAGTTTGTGCTATGCACCAAATGGTATCCAACATCGTCATCCAAGTGCTGGGACGGCTTGACGATTACAGTCCGGCAATGTTCCTTCTCCGCGGAGCATCCGAACATACATACGTCCATCCATATGTGCATCGTGATGCTGCGCGCTGAACCGGGAACCATCAGAAAAGACGACGTGGTGCCGCTCCTGCGGCTAATGTTGACGTCAGCGCACTGCTATCGGCGGGCCTCACTCCTCTCTCACATTAAGGGAAGCCACAGCAAATAGTCGTCTTCGTGACAATCCTTGGTGCTTCAGACCTCCTCGCACTACCTACTGCCATGCTTGTTACGCTACAAAGAAACATTTTCTGGCACAAAGTATATGCTCTTCGCTTGGGGCTGCTGAAACCCAAACGGTTTTGAGTATGGCTCACCTGATCTCATCCGTTCCATGTTATTGCGATCTCGACCAATGTGAGCAGCAGCGCCGCTGGGCGATAAACTTTACTCTTAATAGGCCACGCTTCTGCTGCTGTCGAAATCAGACGCGTGTCCTCTTGCACAAGGCATAAAACCATCTTGTCTCAACCAACCTTTAGATAAGATTTATGAATGGGAAATCCGCTCTGCAATCTTTCTTTATACATAAAGTGTTGATAGCGTCAGTCCTACACATTTTGATCTCAGATGTTAATCATTGGGTTACACTTGCTTGTAGAACGATTCATATCGGTTTCACGTTTATTACATGTTACGTTTGTGATGTTGCTATTTTAATAACAAATAGATTAGAGATACAACAGCCCTTCTCTTGCATTTTCCACAAATAACGATTTCATCTAAACGGACCGACATCCCTTCAGTATGTTTTCCAGTGTCATCTACTGACCATACATTACGTTCTCTTCTCGATCTTTTCTTATTTCTTGCAATCAGGCGAGTTCTTTGCGGCATTTATCACTATTGAGAGTTGTACAACACAAGCAGAGAGAAGCAACTATAACTCTTCTCTAAACCATGAGTAAAATTTGTTGAAACGAAAGTTATCCTTCCCATTCAGCACTTTTATCAAGCTCCTTTAGCTATCCTCTAAAAATCCCCAACTCATCTAAAATGTCGAGCTGCAAATCTTTAGGCACATGACCCTGTATTTCCATTATTGCCTCACTGGGGCTCACCAAATGTGTTCATCCCTTAAATTCTGACCGAAACCGTTATATTAGCTGGTCTTATATGTTACCTAAACAAGGGGAGAAAACGAAGAGAATTTTGTTGGAGAAAATACTTGACTGGCTTGAAAGTAACGGAAGGATTAAGGTTACTTGTCAAGGGATAGGAAGCGGGATTTTAATGCTTGTAAAAGACCAATGACGCTTTCAATAACTATTACTACAGATAATCATATAATTTTACTATGAGAATGCACAGAACGATTTCAGTGTTTCAAAACGTGCAGCATAAGTGTGAAATTTTGGTAGAATTTACCAATTATGAGCTCTGTATCAATGGGTTAACCATCTGCGCCACTTGGGATTGCGTTGCGCAACAATATTA
Organism: Schistocerca serialis cubense; assembly: GCF_023864345.2. NCBI lineage: Eukaryota > Metazoa > Arthropoda > Insecta > Orthoptera > Acrididae > Schistocerca > Schistocerca serialis. Next base: position 339,207,891 of record NC_064638.1, read on the forward strand.
GCAGGAAATTACACCTACTAAAACATTATCACTTTTTTCTTTCAGCTTAAGATTGTTTCTACCATTTCTTTTCTCCATAATTGATAATTGTGTTGCCAGCCGAAATTGCTACAAAGTTTTTCTTGAGATCGATATTCCCTACACCTCTGTGAGAAACAAAGTCAAATGCTCTGTACTTCCACCTAATTTCAATACTTTACTTCACCATCTCCTGCTCTTTCACTACAATTTCTTTATAGTTGATGATAAAACTTACCGCTAAAGGTACCAGCTTGAAGTCAGCGTCGCTGAAAGAATCTACCAGCGCAGAAATAAACATTGCTTCTTTCATGTTTCTTTGTTATACGTTCTATGGAGTACGGTTCATGATAACTGATTACATATCATTCCGCGAGCACGATAACTTCTTGTGGAACAATGATTTAATTATGTCAGTGGTGCAGTAAGCGGACTTGAACCTATGGTTGTGCATCATTGTGTGGTAAGCAAATGTGGTTTTTTACGCCGAAAGCTGCTTCTTCACGCCTAAAACTGACACATGTGAGTAGTTATTATGTTTTAATATTGAAGAATTAATCTGAAGCGCAGCTCTATGCCCGTCGCACTTCGTGTGAATTACTGACAAGGGGAGGCCACGACGTTTGGAACGCGGATTTACTGTAAACTTCGTACACTCGTAGTACCCCATGAGGACAACATGTGTAAGCATCAGCGCGTACTTCTCAAGCGTTACTGAGAAAATCGCAACATAATTTCGGTCGTCGAATATATATATATATATGCGTGGCCATTTTAACCATGAAGCGATTGCAGCCGAGAGGTGACGGCACGGTAGTTCAGCGTGTTCTGTCAGAGCGTTAGCATACTTTTTTTTTTTTTTTTTTTTTTTTTTTTTTAAATCTCATTTTGGTCGCTTCAGTTCGTTGCATCTGCTGGGGGCGGACGTCGTAAGACACCCGTTTAAGTTCGTCAGTGATCGATTAACTCATTTTATTACAGAGTGCAGGTAACTTTCTGACCGAACATGCTGGGCTACCGTGCCGGCTTGTAATAAAAGAACTGAACGAACAAACTGAACTGGTGTCATAGGACGTCCGCCCTGAACAAATTCAGTGAACAATGTAAAACAAATTTTTTTTAAGACGCTATTAAAATACACTCGATACTGCATACTGCGTTATGCATGGTTTGCTGGTATCGTCTGAAAGAGACGTTATTGAAAATGTTAACAAGGTTTGTTTTTCCACAGAAAACGTGAAAAAACATTGCGTAAGCGGAAACATAGTAATTACTCAATGGAGCTGGTGCCGTTTAGCTTCATGTTTTCCATGTTTTTATGAAAAATACCACCCTGCAACTTGTACTCGTAATGTCTAAAGCGACGATTATTTGTACATCTTTCGAAAGCCGTCTGCCGGTCGAAACTTGGAGGTAACAAGTCGTTTCGGGCTCCTTCCAGGTATAAGGGATTTCTCAAATCACGGACAAGCATACATTTTTAGTATGACTTTTTGCATTGGGTCCTTTACTAGTCGACAGTTATGAATATTACATTATTTGTGAAAATAAAAATTAGTAGGCTGCCAAAAAACATTGTAAATTTAATAAAATTTCATCCGATTACACGTACTTTCCCCATTATATCAGTTGTAATATATATAATAAAGAAAATGACTGTGTTGAAAATAAAAGAAACTAACGAACGCCAACTCGATTCAGCGATCCAGCGGCTTGAACGCCAAACACTTTTTTTTTTTTTTAAAAAAAGAAAAACATTTTGTTCTATATTATTCGTTGAATTTGTTCAGATCGGATGTCCAGTGCCACCCATTCAGTTTGTCGATGATCCATTCGCTCAGTTTTTTTTTTTTTTATTATTATAAAGGTTAGCTAACGCTCTAACCGAACACGCTGAGCTACCGTGCTCACACCTCTCGGCTGCAGCCGCTTCGTGGTTAAAATGGCCACGCGCAGATATATATATTTTCGACGACCGAAATTATCTTGCGATTTTCTCAATAACGCTTGAGAAGTACGCGCTACTGCTCACACATTTTGTTGTCCTCATGGAGTACTACGAGTGTACGAAGTTTGCAGTAAATCCGCGTTCCCCTTGTGAGTCTTTGCGTCCTTGCCAGCCGGAGTGGTCGAGCGGTTCTAGGCGACACAGTCTGGAACCGCGCGACCGCTACAGTCGCAGGTTCGAATCCTGCCTCGGGCATGGATGTGTGTGATGTCCTTAGGTTAGTTAGGATTAAGTAGTTCTAAGTTCAAGGGGACTGATGACCTCAGCAATTAAGTCCCATAGTGCTCAGAGCCATTTTAACCATTTTTTTCTTTGCGTCATTCATGTCCACTGCTAACTTCTGCTCCGTGAACTTTACCCTAAGCCTTCTCACAGTATGCTCTGACTAACGGAAATCCTTCCAGCGTGACTGTTTAGTTATTACTTGCGTTTTCCGGTGACTCTCATAGGTAATATTGACATCAAATTTTCAAAATCTCTGTCGCAAGCACTGGTTACATAAAACTACCGTACAACAGTAAAACAGACCGAAGGTATCACAAGTGCAACAGCATACAATATGACGGTACCATCGATTTTCCGAAATAGTCGGTAGAGTACACATAAGTTTAAAACCGGGATAGATTAATTTTTTGATGTGAATAACCCGTAATGCCAAAGATCCTACACTTCAAGCGATCGAAGCAGTATATCAAGACAGGTGATCACTTCACAAAGAAACTAAAGTCGAAAGTCCAGGAAAATTGGTTGTCCCCGGAAAGGGTTTTGGGACACCAGAACACAAGAAAACCTAAAGGGTTTAACCACGTGACTGCTACTAATGAGGTGCTTGTAACTAGCAGCCGGCCAAAATTAATAATCAGTGATGACAGAGATCCTCTCTATTAACTCAATTTATCAACCTGCAACCAACAAAACACTTCTACCTCCTGCACATTCACACTGATATACTTCAGGAATTAAAGGTTATTAATAGAAACTATAGTGCCTTCAGGAGGTCGCCTACAAGCTATTCTGCGTGTCAGTGTCCACGCTAAAAATAGGTTTCACTACGAATGGTCTATATTTACCTCTGCTCCATGTGACTGATTCTTCCATTCACTACTTCTAATTAAAAATCATGTAACAAACAATGTACTCTTTATATATCTCATAACTGCTTAAATACTCGTATTTCCCACCTTTATATTAATGTGTCCAATGTCCACGAGTCTGTTAACCCAGCCGATCTCAACTTCTAAATTCAAACCCCTGCTGTCAGTGTGCTTAGTACTGCACGCTTTGTCGGGACGACACGTAACTGCCCCAGCCATCAGAAAAGACGTGTAACAACGAAAAATCCAGAAGCCAAGGCTCAGCGGCTAGCGAAAGCACTGTACTTTTATACATTCAGGTCGGTTCGATAATAGTTTTTTCACACTGTTGGCACATATTTTTGCATACCGTTCCCTCCCTTATATAATTTCACCTGTACCAGTTTTTGTTATTAATTACGATACACCTTGTACATAGATTTGCACTTGGTTGCCTCTGGCGCTCATCTCAGCTTTTTGTCCCAAGCGGCCACATATGTCACTTGACCCTTAAAGCGGCCATGTATACACTACAGGGAATTTTTCCTACTTTGACCAATGCTTTCTCCTGCAATAAACTGGGACACCACCTGGGCATTACAAAAGGCGGAAACTAGTTCTCGACTCAAGTCACGGGAACAGGGAAGCCAGTCCATTCGCCGAATATGCCGTCTATCCAACAGCACTTTCATATGCGCTGTTAGAGACGGTCTCGCAATCTCAATCATAGATATGAAGTCAGAGCCGAAAGCACTCATTAAAAGAAGCATACAGTGTTATAATAACGTTGACCGGTGAGTGTAGCGTGTCCAAAGATTTGGAAGCCATTACGCCAATGCAACAACATACCTAGCAGCACCGCCACCATCGTTCGATGATATTCCATGGTTCATTAAGTCTTCTCATCTCTCGCCACATGACGGAGAACATTTAAGAGAACAGAGCCAGTACAGAGGTGAGCCAGTACAGAGGTTTACCGAAATTTATTCTTCCCTCTCGCCGTTCGCGAATGGAACATGGAAGGGGGGCTCAGACAAATGTAGTATCAGAAGTTTGCTCCGCCACAGATCGTCGTTTGACTAGCGACGTACATTCAGGCATTCAAGACCACTACTCAGCCTGAGTCTATTCTCATCCGAAAGGAGAATGCTACCCCACTTCTCTTTGGTCGCGTCCCTACATTCTCAGCACCATCGCAAACAGTGCCACTGATGAGCGTGTGTCAACGGAACACAGCGTACTTCTCATCGGATAAAGAGGCAGCCTCCATGCAGTCGCTCTGCCACGGTGTAACGTAAGATCGCGTGCTTTGAAGTCCTACTAAATGTGTTTGTAACTCAACCGGCTGTCCGACGTGGGACCCTTCTTTCCTGCTGCACAGCGTAGGAGTATATTCTGCTAAAATAAATTTAAACTTTCATGACGCTATAGAAATAATACCACTGCTCAGAATGACATCAAATTGCAATCGAATATTATCGAAGAAGGGGCAATACGTATGGCAGAAGAAAAAAAATAGTGTGAAAATTGATCAATAGATTTTATGCGTACGACCAATTGAAGTTGGTATAAACACGTCGCGTACACGGCTTTTCCTCCTCTCACGTCTGCAACGTTCGCCATGACTGTCTCAATGCAGGATCGTGCTCTCCTTGAAACCCGTATTACAGGAACGATGACTGTGCACACGTCTCTCTACATAAGTTTCGGACACTGAAGGGTTTGAAAAAAGGGGTTGGTCCGATGACTTCCGTGGGTCTGAAGAAAATGATTCTGAAATTCGAGAAGATCAGTCATTTTGGTGTGCCACTTGGTAGAGGGAAGAAACGAATTGATTCGACGTCAGTGGAACCAGTGGCCACAGCAATGCAAGAGGAGACGAGTGGTGGTGTGCAAACGTGTAGTGCACGGAGAATTGCCCGAATATTGGACATACCCGTGAGCATGGTGTGTAAAATCCTATGAAAGATGCCTCCTTGCTATCCGTTGAAAATTACCCATGTGCTTCCTGTTGACTTACCAACGAGAGAGACCTTTGCTTTCGAATTTCTTGCTCTCATGGCAGTGGAGAATGATTAACTGTGGAAGATTTTTTGGACAGACGAAGCCCACTTCCATCTGACAGGATATGACAATACACAGAATTGTTGAATATGAGCAACGGAAAATCCACACGCAAATCAACCAGCACCACTTCATCGTGAAAAGGTCACTCTTTGGTGCGAGTTTACGGCATCATTTATCAGAGGGCCATATTTTTTCGAGGAGACAGGTGCTCCCGGTCGTGTTACCTGTACCATCACTGGTAAGCGCTATGAGTGTCTTTTGCGCATCCACGTCTTGCCAGCGCTCCAACAGCCTGGATGTGTGGATGGGATGATTTTTATGCAAGATGGCGCACCTCCACACATTGCAAATTCAGTTAAGCAGCTGCTGACGCACCATTTCGGAAATCCTAGAATTATCAGCCGCCATTTCCATACAGCCTGGTCGTCCAAATCACCTGATCTTATTCCGTGTGACTGTGGGGCTATCTGAAAGGTGATGTGTTCAGTGTTCCTACTGCAAACTTAGCTGCATTGAAGGCACGTTTTGCGCAACACATTCTGAACGCGACCCCGAAAACACTTCGATCAGTTGTAGAACATGCTATTTCTCGATTTCAGCTAGTTGCAGAAAACGGTGGACAGCATATTCAACATGTTTTGCACCAGTCATTTAGAAATTAACAATCCGATTTGACTTTGATAAATGGTTTTTATGCGGTTTTTGGTCTGGGACAATTAAAAACCGATTTTTCCCATCTGATGTGATAAGATCTTGCCGTGGTGGTTGGGCTTACGTAACTAACAGTATCACACCTGTACACCCATGCACACTGTGTAGTACAGTGTGTTTAACGTCAAACGTACACCTTAGGCATTCTTGTATGATTCATTAGTCATTTTTAGTCGAACACTATTAAATTATGATGCTTATGGCGCCATCTGTTACTAAGTATTGTAACTAACTATTTTCCTTTTACCTTACGCTTTCCCTCAACTCCGATAACATTCCGTTTCAATTCGACGTCATTCTGACCAGTGATGTTATTTCTACTGCGGTTTGAAAGTGTAATTATAATCACATATATATATATATATGGAATATGAGCGACCTTGGCAGGTTAAGGTATGGTGCGGCATTCTGGGAGGAAGGATGGCCCCCATTTTATCGATGGCAATCTAAATGGTCCAATGTATGCTGATTTCCTGCATGATGTTCTACCGATGTTACTACATGATGCTTCACTGCATGACAGAATGGCGATGTACTTACAACATAATGGATGTCCGGCACATAGCTCGCGTGCAGTTGAAGCGGTATTGAATAGCATATTTCATGACAGGTGAATTGGTCGTCGATGCACCATACCATGGCACGCATGTTCACCGGATCTGACGTCCCCGGATTTCTTTCTGTGGGGAAAGTTGAAGGATATTTGCTATCGAGATCCATCGACAACGCCTGACAACATGCGTCAGCGCATTGTCAGTGCATGTGCGAACATAACGGAAGGCGAACTACTCGCTTTTGAGAGGAATGTCGTTACACGTACTGCCAAATGCATTGAGGTTGGCGGACATCATTTTGAGCATTTATTGCATTAATGTGGCATTTACAGGTAATCACGCTGTAACAGCATGCGCTCTCAGGAATTATAAGTTCACAAAGGTACAGTCGTGGACAAAACGAGCGAGACCCCTCGCCTTCTCGTTATGCTGATCCGCACGGCTTTAAAGTCTGCTACACAGCATAACAGGCAAGGCGACGAAGTGCTACCAACATACTATGCGCAGGCGTGGAATTGACAAACTGTCTGGACTTTTTTAGACTGTTTTCCATAATTTGTAAGACTATATTAATGCTGATTAATGTGTTAAACACAACACGTAAATATAAGATAGAAATGAAAGAAGAAACGCTAATTGGTATGAACTGTACCAATAAAAATGAATTTCAACTTACCGAGAAAACATAACTGTTTTAGTAAGACAAAGAACCCCAGATCGTTACGAATTGCCAAAATATTATCCGCATTCGGCCGCGAAACGGTCTGTGTCAACGTTCAGACCAGTCACACTGGACTACTGTTGCTGACCTACCACGAAAGTGTGCAAATTTATCAATGCGTCAAGATTCATAACGAAATTCAGTTAAAAATCATTCAGTGCCACACTTAAGTCTATTCCATTATTGACAGATGCGGAAAAAGTAGGCAATAACATGTATTAAATTCTAGAAAAGTGTCATATTGACATCCACAGTATAGAATAAAGGTAGCGATAAAACGTATTGGGGGCGCGAGAATTTCTTAAAATTGCTTTACTGATGTTCTACCTGCCTCCATCGAGATTAGAACCGAAAACAAACCAGACCTTCCTTTCCCTACACTAGCAGACAACCCAGGCAAACAGCCCTCTATTATTACCCCTGACATGAATAAGCCGGCAATTTCGCAATGAAAATGGCAAAATGAACTGCAGTTTCTGTTGCATAGAGCTTTCTGGACTCAAAAACATTAATTTTCTACCTTTATGTCACCGCTTATGTGACAGTCATTCGGGATGTTTATCGAAATAACAAAATACTGTTATTAACGAGTAAATTTAGTAAGATAATTCTCCACCACAACAGGAAATAAACGGCTACATAGCTGCCAAACGTATTCTACACTGTTTAGAATTTTCAACTAGGCTCGCCACAGCCAGAAAATGTTCATTAGCCGAAGTGTTTCTTAAGCTAGCTAGCAACGGGAATGTTCGCACTTCTAAAACGCGGTGGCATTAATACTGGGATGTGAATTACCACGTGTATAGGCAAATGGATTCTATTTGCATTCTTGTAAACGTGATTTGGATCGAAAGCGTAGCTACGATTAATATGCTGATGCATTGACTGCAACTGGAACATTTCGAATAATGAGCAGGGGGTGTTATTTATGCGGCCCTCATCTTCAGTTACTGTCGTAGCTGTTTTCGTTGTTAGGATTTCGTCACCTAAACCGGTAAAAACGGAACCCTGCTAGTCTCACTTTCTTGACCGTCTATCGGTCTACCCAACCCTTAAAACCCGTTTACCTCTTGATCGGGTAGACATAATAAGCGGAGATGTATCGCACTTCTTGCGGTAACCGGTCACTTGGTGGTGTAAAAAAAGTGAGCTTCTATGTGAACGCAATCTAAAGATACGGTCGTTTATGTAAAGAAAGTTTACGTGAAAGGTCAAAAAATGGCTCCAAGAAATGTGCGACCAAACTGCTTAGGTCATCAGCCGCTAGACCTAGAACTACTTAAACCAACCTAACCTAACACACATCCATGCCCGGGAAAGGATTCGAACTGACGGCGCAAGCAGCCGCGCGTTCCGCGATATGACGTCGTTGAAAGCGTGGCGAACCCGCGCCGGCAAAGCTGTTAATATCTTCTGATGTTGCTAAGAAGTAATTTACTTCTGGTGAATGATTTTATGCGCAGTTCATTTAAGACAGAATAACTAAAATATATTTGATGTTAAGACGAAGGACGCCTAATTCAATTCCCTCACTTTATTTATGATGTTAGATTCGCAATCTGAGCATACGTATTATCCATAACCACACTTTAGCGCCACATAGATATGTGATTGCAACACATTGGCGTACACTTGAGATATTTCGTTTCCCATGAAGTGGTGGCAGACGATGCTGTGGCGTCTTCGAAGCGCGAGCTTCGTCAGTGCAAGATATCTCAAGCACAGCTGAGCGAACGATTTCTTCCTGCTGCTAGTCTAATGGACAATGGAAATACTGTAGAATACTTTGGACAACTATGTGACAATCGATTTACGTTCGTGAGTCGTTCATAATTATGTTAGTAAATTCACTCAATATTTTTATGTTCTTTAAATTACATTTGCTACATGATTCGCATTGAAGACGTAGGACATGTATGTTATTCGGTCTAGGAAGCACGTTCCAATAGAAAGTGATGCTTACATTGACATTTATGTTGCGAATTAGTCGTCTTATCCATCACATGGATAACGAGGATGCTCCGTTTTGCTACAGTTGTTTCGTTGCTTACAAGGGAACCTCCCCTTTGCACCCCCCCCCTTAGATTTAGTCATAAGTTGGCACAGTGGATAGGCCATGAAAAACTGAACACAGATCAATCGAGAAAACAGGAAGGACGGTGTATACTCACGAGCGCCGTGGTCGCGTGGTCGCGTGGTTAGCGTGAGCAACTGCGGAACGAGATGTCATTGGTGTAAGTCTTCGCTCGAGTGAAAAGTTTAATTTTTTATTTTCATACAATTATTATCTGTCCGTCCGTCCGTCCGATGCGAGGTAACTGCGCCGTAGTATGGGGACGCTACACCTAAACAAACTTCGAAACACAGGACGTCAGTCGACGACAGCGCACGGAAGAGAGAGTATTCCTCCTAACGAGGCTCCCTGGCTTTCAGTTGACTGTTCGCTACTTTGGACGAGAGTGCTTTAAATACGTGAGATGTATTCCGTGGGCAATATGAATCCAGAAAATATAGCTCGCGACTTCAATAACAAGGTCAATGAATATTTTCCGATCTGTAAGGAATCGGAAAGTTCCTTAAGGGATCGAACGATTGTCGAACATTTGTATGATTATTTCCCACATTTTTTGATAAACAGTACGTGTGATGATTGTCTGAAAATAAAAAATTAAACTATTCACTCGAGGGAAGATTTAAAACAAATACCTCTCGTTCCGCAGCTGCTCACGCTAACCACGCGACCACGGCACTCCGGAGCTCACATTGTCCTCGATGTTGCGTATCTTGCCCATGGACTGCTCAGTTTGCATGTTTCGCTTATTTTTTTCATAGTTCCACACAACATCGTCCTGTTTCCTCTATTGATCTGTGTTCAGTTTTTCAAGGGCTGTCCACTGTGCCAACTTATAACTAAATCTGAGGGTGGTACGATAGGGAGGTTCCCTTGTTAGTGGTATTGTGTGTTGGTGGCGTTGCCAGTTTACATACTGTGCATGTAACACACTATAAATGCGCTAGATGCCTCCTGTGATCAGTTCACTTGATAAACGTTTCTTGTCATCGTAATTTATGTAACTGGCTCTTCGACTTCCAATTTGACAATTTGTGGAAAAATTGTGGCTCTTCAGGCTTTGTTTATCTTGCTAGCCCTAGTTTCAAACATTGTCTGACAGAAAACGTAGGCATGAAGGAGTCAGTAAAAGCAATTATTCGCTATTATAGCAAACTTTTGAATCCACTGGACACTTGAATTCTCTATATTGATTGTGAGAGTTTTGTTATTTCTCTTGTTATTTACTGTCTCAATGTCATCCGTGAGAATAAAATTAAAGGCAATTGGATTAGGTTCCTGATCTATAAACTATGATTTAATTTTCTGCGCTGCTAAATAAATTTTGAAGATTATATTCTTTACGTAAAACAGAGTATCGGTTTCAGTCCTAGGATTGACGATAAACTTCAGAAATACAATTACAGAATAGTGGCATATCGATTATGGCTCCTCACCATCAACAATAGTTGTTACCCATAGTTTCATATTTGCTATTTGACCGTCGTTACCCTTTAGAGACCAACCTGATCTTTCCACAATGCCATTTTTGACTTGCTTCTTAATAGGTCCTATAACTACAAATTTGTTGAAAATATTAACTGTTAAATACGTTATTCCACAAATTAAAAACTTCGAGTTATTCTTCATATCTTGAAACTTACTACCGTTCACTTACACTGAAGAAAAGATACATAATAATAAAATGAAATCAAAGATTAGAATGTCAAAGCATAGTGTGAATGGTTAAAATCAAATGAACTAAAAATCATCTTCTTGTCTAAAACACGTTACTGTTCCAGAGAACTTCGGCACCTCTCAAAAATTTTTACACCTCTGATGTTTAGCCACATGTGGACAAATAGTGGGTCTCATGATGCAGCACTGTTTAGCTGCCACAAAATAAAGCCTCGAAAATCAGTAAATAAAACTATTGTTCTACTGTTGCTCCGAATTGCATATACCAACCGCCCACTGCTGCGACAACATCTCAAAGTCTACTGGGTATTCGATTTTTCTCTGCTTTTTCGGGCCTCCTTACCTGTCCTTCTAGCCCAACCTTTGTTCTCCAATTACGCCTTCATCGGCGAGCTTCTCCTCAATATTTTTCATTTGTGCTGAATTGTTTTGTACCCTTCTTGCATATACACGCGTGTCATATATTTTTAGAGACTGCATCAATATTTAAGGTGAGTATTTCTTCTCTTAGCGAATTAAATATTGCATATCTTGCTGTGAATTAATTTGTTTGTCCACATTCCACTTACTGCGTTTCCCTAAAATTATATAAAATATACGTCTGTAAAAAAAAAAAAAAAAAAAAAAAAAAAAAAAAAAAAAAAAAAACACCTTGAAATATCTGATGCAGCTGATTGGTGAAGGGCTGAAAAAAAAACACCTCTGCTGATGCTGCTTAGTATCGCGTATAGCCTCCTTCGGCTTCCACAACAGCTCGAAGTCTGTTGGGCATTGAGTCCACAACTCGAGCCACATCACTAGGAGATTCAAGTAACTCATTCCAAGCGTCATGAATCACATCAGAAAGCTGTCGGCGAGTCGACGGTGCCTGCCCCTTTTCTCGTATTACTCTGACCATTTCTGCCCAAATATTCTCAATGGGATTCATGTCAGCTGCTTTAGGTGGCCATTCCATTACAGTAATATTACTATGTTCGCCGAAGCACCTCTTAACCACACGTGCCATATGAATAGGCGAGCGCTCTTGCTGGAACATGATCTGATCATCGCCAAATCTTGCTGTCACAGAAGACAACATCACGTTCTCCAGAATTGATATGTAATTGCGCGCACCGAATCTTCCTTCCACTTCCCACAGGAGCCCACACCCTTCGGCCGATACCCATGCCAATACCGTTACCGACTCCCTACCACTCCTTCGGCAACTGTAAATATATTTTCAATTATACCTAGCACCTTTAGGTCGGTAAACAAGTACTTTTCCCGTTGATGCCATAGAGAAAACCTTTTCGTCCGTGAAAATCACTCGCCTCCAAATCTGGAGAGGTCTGTCGACATATTCAGCAGCAAAAGCAAGGCGAGCTTCTCTGTGGGAAACTGTCAATTTCTCTTTCACAGCAGCGCTTCTTGCTCTCAGTCCACCGTCCCTTAGACGACGAGTGACGGTCTTACTGCTAACATTGAGACCCAAAGTCTGCTGAATTTGTCGTGCGTTGACAAATGGATGGTTCTCACTGAAATGGCGTATCTGCTGATCCTGAGCTGCTGCTGTTTTGCGGCGACGGCCATGAGGCCTCCCATTAAGGTTACCACTCTCTTCCTTTCGTCGACTTGTGAAGACCCATAGTTCTTGCTATATAGCCATCTGAAAATCCTTCTGCATGGAGTGCTATTATAGCGCCCTTGTCTGCCTCAGCCAGATGGGCCATTTTGCGTTGACTGAATGATTCGTCGCGGTTAATATCTGCTGCGGAAACAGCGCTAGCAGGAAACAGACTGCCTCCTCCACGACGGCAGCCACAACACAGTGGCCAAGTATGTGTAACACGGAAATCGATGGCATAAACGATATATCGCAAGCCCGTACCCGTGTCATTACATAGTGGAGCAACTTAGAATCTGTAATTTTTCTCAGAAGGGACTGGTCCACTCTTGTCATGCCTTATCCTGATAAATATTACATGAAATGAAATGTTTACGTTTTGTATATGCGGCAGGCCAAACGCAAGAAACATTTCTGAAATAACTGAGGCAACCTGAAGAGCACTTCGTGAATTTTAGCTGTAGAAGGTTGCCTTATAGGAAGGAAAATGTGTTTATCCACGCTCGCCGTGTTTCCAAGCGGCGCAGTTTACTCTGAGGCATACATAGTTCTCGCCGAGCGTAAGAAGCGACTCGACTAACGAGTGGAACTCGCCAGGTGTCATAGGCTGATTGTCCGGAAACTTTGCTCAGTGAAGGAGAGGACAAAATAAGCGAACCTGTGGTTCGGCTTACATGCAAACACTCGACCGTTTCCGAGAAAGCGACGGTCAAAGTTATCAACGCGCTGTTGCTATAGTGTAGATACCTTCTGCAGGCGAGAACGCAATTGAAGCGGTGGCTCATGGCTACCGTCGTTCCTTCATAACTTTGATTCCCGTGTTCGAGACCATCTTGGTTTTTTTATTATTATTTTTTTCTGCCTCTCTATCAGAATTATCTACGAATGTTTTTTTTCTAATTTATGTTGAAATAATGTTGTCGTTAATCGCCAATCAACTTTATGTGTAATTAATGAATTTAAAAAAAATTATAAAAGAATGAGACAAGCTGATCTAAAATCATCTGGTCTGCCTTATGTATCGTTATATCCAAATGGTTTATAAATGTTAATCTACATTCAGATCCGTTGATGGCACCTTTAGTGTGTTGAAACCGGTTATCCAGTAAACAGTATTTAAGCGATCTTGGCTTCTGAATTAATTCTACAACAGAGTGATCGCCCCACTACGCGCTCTGTCTTCCCTTTTTAACTTCTTTCTTTACACAGTAAATTAACTGACGAATAACGACAACATTGTTTCAACATAAATCGGAATAAACATTCGTAGATAATTCAGAGAGTGAGGGGGGGGGGGGGGGGGGGAAACCAGGTTTCGAACTCGTAGCACAAAGTTCCGAAGTCGCGATGGTAGCCACAGAGCCAGCGCTTCAGTTGAATCCTTACCCGCTAAGAGGTATCTACACTGTAGCAACAGCGCATTGAAAACTTTGACCGTCGTTTTCTCAGAAGCGGTAGTCTGTAAGCAGATAAGCCGAGACACGTGTTCGCTTATTTTGTCCTCTCTTTCACTGAGCGAAGTTTCAGCAAGATCCCTTAAGGAACTTTCCGATTCCTTACAGTTCGGAAAATATTCATTGACCTTATTATTGAAGTCGCGAGCTATATTTTCTGGATTCATATTGCCCACGGAATACATCTCACGTATTTAAAGCACTCTCGTCCAAAGTAGCGAACAGTCAACTGAAAGCCAGGGAGCCTCGTTAGGAGGAATACTCTCTCTTCCGTGCGCTGTCGTCGACTGACGTCCTGTGTTTCGAAGTTTGTTTAGGTGTAGCGTCCCCATACTACGGCGCAGTTACCTCGCATCGGACGGACGGACGGACCGATAATAATTGTATGAAAATAAAAAATTAAACTTTTCACTCGAGCGAAGACTTACACCAATGACATCTCGTTCCGCAGTTGCCTCACGCTAACCACGCGACCACGCGACCACGGCGCTCGTGAGTATACACCGTCCTTAATGTTGCTTATCTTGTGCATGGACTACTCAGTTTGTATTATTTGCTTATTTTTTTCATAGTTCCACACAACTTCTTCCTGTTTCCTCGATTGATCTGTGTTCAGTTTTTCAAGGCCTATCCACTGTGCCAACTTATAACTAAATCTCAGGGGGGGTGCAATGGGGAGGTTACCTTGTAAGTTACGAAACAACTGTAGCAAAACGGAGCATCCTCGTTATCAATGGCTCTGAGCATTATGGAACTTAACAGCTGTGGTCATCAGTCCCCTAGAACTTAGAACTACTTAAACCTAACTAACCTAAGGACATCACACACATCCATGCGAAGCAGGATTCGAACCTGCGACCGTAGCAGTCGCGCGGTTCCGGACTGCGCGCCTAGAACCGCGAGACCACCGCGGCCGGCCATCCTCGTTATCCATGTGATGGATAAGACGACTAATTCGCAACATAAATGTCAATGTAAGCATCACTTTCTATTGGAACGTGCTTCCTAGACCAAATAACATACATTTCCTACGTCTTCAATGCGAATCATGTAGCAAATGTAATTTAAAGAACATAAAAATAACGAATGAATTTACTAACATAATTATGAACGACTCACGAACGTAAATCGATGGTCACATAGTTGTCCAAAGTATTCTACAGTATTTCCATTGTCCATTAGACTAGCAGCAGGAAGAAAACGTTCGCTCAGCTGTGCTGAGGTATCTTGCACTGACAAAGCTCGCGCTTCGAAGACGCCACAGCATCGTCTGCCACCACTTCATGGGAAACGAAATATCTCAACTGTACGCCAATATGTTGCAATCACATATCTATGTGGCGCTAAAGTGTGGTTATGGATAATACGTATGCTCAGATTGCGAATCTAACATCATAAATAAAGTGAGAGAAATGAATTAGGCGTCCTTCGTCTTAACATCAAATATATTTTAGTTATTCTGTCTTAAATGAACTGCGCATAAAATCATTCACCAGAAGTAAATTACTTCTTAGCAACATCAGAAGATATTAACAGCTTTGCCGGCGCGGGTTCGCCACGCTTTCAACGACGTCATATCGCGGAACGCGCGGCTGCTTGCGCCGTCAGTTCGAATCCTTTCCCGGGCATGGATGTGTGTTAGGTTAGGTTGGTTTAAGTAGTTCTAGGTCTAGCGGCTGATGACCTAAGCAGTTTGGTCGCACATTTCTTGGAGCCATTTTTTGACCTTTCACGTAAACTTTCTTTACATAAACGACCGTATCTTTAGATTGCGTTCACATAGAAGCTCTCTTTTTTTACACCACCAAGTGACCGGTTACCGCAAGAAGTGCGATACATCTCCGCTTATTATGTCTACCCGTTCAAGAGGTAAACGGGTTTTAAGGGTTGGGTAGACCGATAGACGGTCAAGAAAGTGAGACTAGTAGGGTTCCGTTTTTACCGGTTTAGGTGACGAAATCCTAACAACGAAAACAGCTACGACAGTTACTGAAGATGAGGGCCGCATAAATAACACCACCTGCTCTTTATTCGAAGTGTTCTAGTTGCAGTCGATACATCAGCATATTAATCGTAGCTACGCTTTCGATCCAAATCACGTTTACAAGAATGCAAATAGAATCCATTTGCCTATACACGTGGTAATTCACATCCCAGTATTAATGCTACCGCGCTTTAGAAGTGCGTACATTCCCATTGCTAGCTAGCTTAAGAAACACTTCGGATAATGAACATTTTCTGGCTGTGGCGAGCCTAGTGGAGAATTCTAAACAGTGAAGAATACGTTTGGCAGCTATGTAGCCCTTTATTTCCTGTTGTGGTGGAGAATTATCCTACTAAATTTACTCGTTAATAACAGTATTTTGTTATTTCGATAAACATCCCGAATGACTGTCACATAAGCGGTGACATAAAGGTAGAAAATTAATGTTTTTGAGTCCAGAAAGCTCTATGCAACAGAAACTGCAGTTCATTTTGCCATTTTCATTGCGAAATTGCCGGCTTATTCATGTCAGGGGTAATAATAGGGGGCTATTTGCCTGGGTTGTCGGCTAGTGTAGTGAAAGGAAGGTCTGGTTTGTATTCGGTTCTAATCTCGATGGAGCCGGGTAGAATATCAGCAAAGCAATTTTAAGAAATTCTCGCGCCCCCAATACGTTTTATCGCTACCTTTATCCTATATTGTGGATGTCAATATGACACTTTTGTAGAATTTAATACATGTTATTGCCTACTTTTTCCGCATCTGTCAATAATGGAATAGACTTAAGTGTGGCACTGAATGATTTTTAACTGAATTTCGTTATGAATCTTCACGCATTGCTAAATTTGCACACTTTCGTGGTAGGTCAGCAACAGTAATCCAGTATGATTGGTCTGAACGTTGACACAGACCGTTTCGCGGCCGTATGCGGATAATATTTTGGCAATTCGTAACGATCTGGGGTTCTTTGTCTTACTAAAACAGTTATGTTTTCTCGATAAGTTGAAATTCATTTTTATTGGTACAGTTCATACCAATTAGCGTTTCTTCTTTCATTTCTGTCTTATAATTACTTGTTGTGTTTAACACATTAACCAGCATTAATATAGTCTTACAAATTATGGAAAACAGTCTAAAAAAGTTCAGATAGTTTGTCAATTCCACGCCTGTGCATAGTATGTTGGTAGCACTTCGTCGCCTTGCCTGTTATGCTGTGTAGCAGACTTTAAAGCCGTGCGGATCAGCATAACGAAAAGGCGAGGGGTCTCGCTCGTTTTGTTCACGACTGTACATGTATCACATTGGAACATCCGAAATAAAATGTTGAAACGTACCTACGGTCTGTATTTTAGTTTAAAAAACCTACCTTTTAATAACTGTTGGTCTAAAATTGTGAGCCATATGTTTGTGACTGTTACTGCGCCATCTATCATAAAGCGAAAAAAGTGGTCCAACTAAAATATTCATATTTCTTTACATCCTACACGAATACGTAATAAAAAAATGGGGGTTCCTATTTAAGAAAACGCAGTTGATATACGTTTGAACTATGGCATCACCATCTAGCGGGCCAACCATAGCGCCATCTGGTTTCCCCCTTCAAGGTAGACGAGTTTCGTCCTTCGTAGTGTTTTCGTTTGACGCTTATTTCGTGTGATATTTGGCCCGGTCACTATCAATGGGCCACCCTGTATAGTGATGTTTTCCACCGTGTACCAACTCTTCTGTTTAATCGATGAGTGGATATGGAGGAAGAAGTGTCTGATGAACTTAGGTCTGGACATGCATGGTGTCCATGGTGGAGACCATTTATTCAATCATACATTGGTACAGAGACTGCAGCTAAATTACAGAATGTGTTGAAAATGGTTTCCATGTGCCTCAACGCCTGCGTGTATGCACCGTAGAATGTTCTGTCTCATATGTTCACGTCAGCCAGTGTGTATCCGAACAATTTCGAAGGCTCCGTGAATACGCTGCTCCACTCTCTCTACATCTGTAAAGGGCTCTGTACACACGACACTTTTGAAACGGCCCAACAATCAGAAATCTCACGGGTTGAGATCGATGAAAGAGCAGGCCATGCAACTGGATCTCCCTTGTCCGATCCATCCGCCAGGAAAGACGCGACAGAGATGAGTTCGGACGTTAACGGCAAAGTGGGCTGGAGCACCGCCATGTAGCACCCACATAACCCTTCGAATCATCAATGGCACCTCTTTCAGCATGGGAAGCGAAGTGACCAGAAATCAACGCCGACATGGAAGGAAGACTGGTCCCAAAATACGGTCGCTAATTATACCGGTCCCCAGTTTCCGGCTGCACCGATGCTGATGACTCGCTGTAACCATAACATGGAGATTCTACATACTACCCCACATATGATTGTTATGAAAGTTGAAGCTACCAGTCCACGCATGGGTGGCCTTATCTGTGAATAGGATGGATGACACAATCCGGGAATCGCGGTTGCCTGAC
Organism: Schistocerca serialis cubense; assembly: GCF_023864345.2. Classification (NCBI taxonomy): domain Eukaryota; kingdom Metazoa; phylum Arthropoda; class Insecta; order Orthoptera; family Acrididae; genus Schistocerca; species Schistocerca serialis. The sequence goes on from NC_064638.1 coordinate 339,226,310, forward strand.
GAAGAAACTGCTCCAGATACGGAATATCTGTCGCTAGTAAGCCCTGCAACTCTGTAACTGACAAGGGTAATAACAATTGTCAAGGCAAATGTTCCACACGGTTATCTGGCTTACCCTGGGCTGGCGGGCCAACTGCCTGGTACTGACACGGCGGTCGCGTTTCGCAATGTTAATCACATTTTCCTCTAAGTCTGACTTCCGAATATTTTGGATGCGTTATTCATAATTTCCTGCTTCATGAAATGACGCTGTCTCACACAAACGGCAAAATACTGTTGCAGACATCGAATGTTGTGGCTGTTGTCGGCGGAGACATGTCTTCTGATAGAACTTTTCTGCCCACCACCAGTTGCCATTTGCCTTTCTTTAAGTAAACGCCATGTTGACAACCTCCCGATTCAAATATGGAACCATTGTGTACAACGCTATATATCGTATCAACTACAAGGTGAGTCAGCAAGAGACATGAATCGGACCCAACATTACCAATTGAAATGGCAGGAGAGGTCGCTAGGGAATGATGTATGAGGAACAGTGCCACCGTCTAGGAGGAAACCATGCATACTGTAACTGCGTATGCATCGTAAAGCGCGTATTAGACAGCAGTCTCTGTATCAAATAGTGATTGAGAAAAATCACCCTATATAAATATACAGGGTGGTCCATTGGTCGCGATTGGGCCAAATATCTAGCGAAATAAGCGTAAAAAAAAAAAAAAAAAAAAAAAAAAAAAAAAAAAAAAAAAAAAACTTGTCTAGCTTGAAGAGGGAAACCAGATGGAGCTATGATTGGCCCGCTAGATGACGCTGCCATAGGTCAAACGGGTATCAACTGCATTTTTTAAAATAGGAACCCCCATTTTTATTACATATTTGTGTAGTACGTAAAGAAATATGAATGTTTTAGTTGGATCACTTTTGTCGCTTTGTGATAGATGACGCTGTAATAGTCACAAACATATGGCTCACAATTTTAGACGAACAGTTGGTAACAGGGAGGTTTTCTAAATTAAAATGCAGAACGTAGGTACGTTTGAACATTTTATTTCTGTTGTTCCAATGTGATACATGTAGCTTTGTGAACTTACAATTTCCGAAAACGTATGCTGTTACAGCGTGATTACCTGTAAATACCACATTAATGCAATAAATGCTCAAAATGATGTCCGTCAACCTCAGTGTATTTGGCAATACGTGTAACGACGTTCCTCTCAACAGCGAGTAGTTCGCCTTCCGTAATTTTCGCACATGCATTGACAATGCGCTGACGCATGTTGTGAGGCGTTGTCGGTGGATGACGATAGCAAATATCCCTCAACTTTTCCCATAGAAAGAAATCCGGAGACGTCAGATCCGGTGAACGTGCGGGCCATAGTATGGTGCTTCGACGACCAATCCACCTCTCATGAAATATGCTATTCAAGACCTCTTCAACCGCACGCGAGCTATATGCCGGACATCCATCATGTTGGAAGTACATCGAGATTCTGTCATGCAGTGAAACATCTCGTAGAAAGATCGGTAGAACATTAAGTAGGAAATCAGCATACATTGCACCATTTAGATTGCCATCGATAAAACAGGGACCACTTATCCTTCCTCCCATAATGCCGCACCATACATTAACCCACCAAGGTCACTGATGTTCCACTTGTCGCAGTCATCGTGGATTTTCCGTGGCCTAATAGTACATATTATGCTGGTTTGCGTTACCGCTGTTGGTGAATGACGCTTCGTCGTTAAATATAACGCGTGCAAAATCTCTGTCATCGTCCCGTAATTTCTCTTGTGCCCACTGGCAGAACTGTACACGACGTTCAAAGTCGTCGCCATGCAATTCCTGGTCATAGAAATATGGTACGCGTGCAATCGATGTTGATGTATCATTCTCAACACCGACGTTTTTGAGATTCCCGGTTCTCGCGCAATTTGTCTCCTACTGATGTGCGGATTAGCCGCGACACCAGCTAAAACACTTACTTGGGCATCATCATTTGTTGCAGGTCGTGGTTGACGTTTCACATGTGGCTGAACACTTCCTGTTTCCTTAAATAACGTAACTATCCGGCGAACGGTCCGGACACTTGGATGATGTCGTCCAGGATACCGAGCAGCATACATAGCACACGTCGCTGGACATTTTGATCACAATAGCCATACATCAACACGAAATCGACCTTTTCCGCAATAGGTAAACGGTCCATTTTAACACGAGTAATGTATCACGAAGCAAATACCGTCCGCACTGGCGGAATGTTACGTGATACCACCTACTTATACGTTTGTGACTATTACAGCGCCACTTATCACAAAGCGAAAAAACTGGTCCAACTAAAACATTGATATTTCTTTACGCACTACACGAATATGTAATAAAAATGGGGGTTCCTATTTAAAAAAACACAGTTGATATCCGTTTGACCTATGGCAGCGCCATCTGGTTTCCCCCTTCAACCTAGACGAGTTTCGTTCTTTGTAGGTTTTTCCTTTGATGCTTATTTCGTAAGATATTTGGCCCGGTCACTGTCAATGGACCACCCTGTGTATATAGGATGATTTATATATATAGGGTGATGTATATTTATATACTGTCGTTCTACGATGGTGCAAAGCTTCTGATGTCTGCGTGCCAAGCGCGAGGCGTTTTACGACCATAAGATATCAGATATAAAGCGCCAGCCAGGTCTGGGCCATATCCCCGTGTACCCGGCATGCGCCGACGTTCCGTGCCGCGCAGCATAAAAGCAAATCGCGCGCGCCTGTCAGCAATATCGCGTTGATTGCGCTCGCAGTGTTGTGGGCCGCCGGCTGGATAATACATTCCGATACCGTAGTTGGTCGGAACACCGACCTCCCTCCTTGCCCTCCGCTAGCTTTGTGTAGTTTCCTTTCCGAATGAGAAATCCGGGGTGCTATTGACTAAAAGCGCCTTCAAAGAAAAGAGGGAAGCAAACAAACCGAAGGAGAAACGAAAAAGTCCTTGGCTGGCGAGGGTGGCGCCTGCCCTGAGCGATAGGCCGGCAGAGGGAGGCTGCACCCCCACCCCTCTTCACCCCCGCCCCTTTCATCCCATGTCTCTGGCAACGGCACTCGGCCTGCAATCGATGACTCTGTTGCATGCCAGGACTCTGTTCACTCAGATACTTCGTTGCCGACACACAAGTTTGGGGACCTAAGCTGTTGGTCTTTGGTCACCATTTCTGTCGAATCTCAGTGCACAAGCGATATCAGGGAGAGCTGTCCCCACAGTGGCAGTTTGTCGATATCAGAATACTGCTTTCTGTTAACCTTTCCCCACGCCTCCACCGTCTCCAATTTCTGGTATCTTACACTACGCTGCTAGATAGTTTCTGGGTATAATTAATCACTTTCGAGGGCCGTTAAATATGTTATCTCCCACATTGCAAGCGCACAACTTTGAAATTTCTAACATAATATATCCTAATAGCGCACGACTAGTATGATTTCTTCTTTATTAATATTTTCTATATTTATCCGTGTTGTACTATTTTCTCAACGCTGGTGGGAAAGGTGAGCAGCTGCCTCTTTCTTTTAAAACAGCATACAACTCCAGCGTCCTAAACATAAAGAAAACATTCGATACAACAGAGTTGCGATACGGAGTGCCTAGTTTGACCAGTGCGGTAATGAACAAGGTGACCATGTGTCAGAATAGGTAAACAAAATAGCGATCATAACGTGATATCTTCGACCACATTTTCAACCTCAGCTGAAGCAGGCAGTATTCATTACGCGTATTTCGTACATCAGGGAAAAAGTTATTACGAGATACTTTCACAGACTAATAAAAGGAACATTAACCGTCAGGAAAACGGGCCGAGTATTAGCACGATACACAGTGCGACATTCAGCATCCATAAGTGTCGTAAAGTCATCGAAATTAATATTGTGACACAAACTTTAGCTATATGATACAAAATTACAAAGTTTTCCTGTATATTTGGAAGACTGATAGGAAAAAATTGTAAATACACATTCTTCAATGTTATAATTGTAGAGCAGAGGAAACAAAAATTATGAATTGTTTGTTGGACTGAAATTCTTAAATAGTGTACGGCTGGTACAAAATATAATAAACGTGTTTTATTGTTGAGAAGGTAGTAGGCTGAAGTCTTTAAAAAAGAAAAGAAATGATACATATTCCTAACAGAATTTTCTGTGGGCGATTTTTCTAGGATATTTATGGCATAAAACGTACATCAGAGCGAGATATTGAGGTTTCTTTCATTTTTATCCTATTTTTAATTATCTAAACATAAGGTGACAAGTGGTCTACGGTTGGCGTCTTACACTAGTAATCAAACCTCCGACACGAGTTCGAAATCTACCACCGTTTAAATTTTGATTAATTATCAGCATTGGCGGCCGAAGACGTCTGGCATAATAAATCATCCTCATTCTCCCAAAGGCCTTGCCAAAGAGGGCAGAGTAGCGGACAGAGGTTCGGGATACTCATGTCTTTGGGGTGGGGAACTGCCACTAAAGGCGGAAGGATCAGCAATGATCAAAGGCATGAGGATGCAGAAGGCAATGGAAATCACTCAATGAAGGACAGATAACGTGTATCCACAGGACAGACATGTGGCTGTAATAGGAAAAGTGTCATGGTGATCTCTCCATTGGCAAAAGACTCCGGAATGGCCCCATTCTCGGATCTCCGGGAGGGAATTGCTAAGGGGAAGGTGACCACGAGAAAATAATGCATGAGTAACAAATGAAAGGATAACGTTCTACGAGTCGATTCTTGGAAACCAGAAGCTTGAAAGCTGTAGAAAAGCTAGAAGATCGAAATGCAAAGGCTCAGTCTAGATGTAGCAGGGGTCAGTGAAGTGACATAGATAGAAGACAAGAAATGAATATAGGTCACTATCAACAGCAGAAGAAAATAGTATAAGGGGAGTAGGATTCGTTATGAATAGGAAGTTAGGGCAGAGAATGTGTTACTGTGAACAGTACACTGATAGAGTTATTCTTACCAGAAATGACAGCAAACCATCACCGTTAGATCAGGTATACATGCCGACGTCGCTAGCTAAAGATGAAGAGCAAGAGAGAGTATATGAGGATATTGAAAGGGTAATTCAGGAAGTAAAGGGAGATGAAAATATAATAGCCACGGGTGACTAGGTTGCAGTTTTAGGGGAAGGAGTAGAACAAAAGGTTGCAGGAGAACATGGACTTGGGACAAGGAATGGGAGAGGAGAAAGACTGATTGATTTCTGCAATAAATTTCAGTTAGTAATAGCGAATACTCTGCTCAAGAATCACATGAAGAGGAGGTATACTTGGAAAAGGCCGAGTGATGAAGACTAGTGAAGATTAGTGAAGTAGTAGTGATGAAGACTAGGCTGAAGTTTAAGAGATTAGTCAGGAAGAATTAATACGCAAAGAAGTAGGATACGGAAGTGCTAAGGAATGGTGAGTGACGCTTGAAGATCTGTAAGGCTGTACATACAGCAATAAAGAATACCACCGAAAGCAGCATAGTCGAAGTGGTATGGACATCTCTGAAAAGGGTAATCGCAAAAGTTTGAAAGAAAAACATAGGTAGAAAGAAGGTAACTGCGAAGAATAAATACTTCAGTTCATCGATGAAAGAAAGAAGTACAGAAATTTTCAGGGAAGATCAGGATTACAGAAATACAAGTCGTTGAGGAATGGAATAAAAAGGAAGTGCAGGGAAGCTAATATGAAATGTCTGCATGAAAAATGTGAAGAAATCGAAAAAGAAATTGTTATCTGAAGGATACAGGAAAGTCAAAACACCTTTCGGTGAAATGAAAAGTAAGGGTGGTAACGTTAAGAGCGCACCGGGAATCCCACTGTTAAATACAGAGGAGAGAGCGGATAGATGGAAATACTACACTTAGGGCCGCTATGGGGACAAAGATTTGTCTGATGAGATAGAAGAAGAAAGAGCAGTCAATATAGAAGAGATGGGGAATTCAGTATTAGAATCAGAATGCAAATGAGCTTTGAAGAACTTAAGAAGAAATAAGGGAGAAGGGATGTATAATATTCCATAAGAATTTCTAAACTCACTGAGGAAGTGGTAACAAAACGACTATTAACGTTGGTGTGCAGAATCTGTGAGTCTGTCGAGTTTCCGAAAAATATCATCCACACAATTTCGAAGTCTGAAAGAGCCATCAAGTGCGAGAATTATTGCACAATCAGGTTAACATTTGATGAATCCAAATTGCTTACAACGATAATCTAGGGAAGAATGGAAAAGAAAATTGAGGATGTGTTAGATGTTTTTCAGTTTGGTTTTAGGAAAGGTATAGGCAGCAGAGAGGAAACTTTGACGTTGCGGTTGATAATGGAAGCAAGACTAAAGAAAAATCAAGACACGTTCATAGAATTTGTCGACCTGGAAAAAGCGTTCCAATATGTGAAATGGTGCAAGGTGTTCGAAATCCTGAGAAAAATAGGGGTAAGCTATAGTGCGAGACGGGTAATATACAATACATACAAGAGCCAAAAGAGAATAATTAGAGTGGACCACAAAAAACGATGTCCTCGGATTAAAAAGGCTGTAAGAAAGGAATGTAGTGGTTCAAATGGCTCTGAACGCTATGGGACTTAACTGCTGAGGTCATCAGTCCCCTAGCACTTAGAACTACTTGAACCTAACTAACCTAAGGACATCACACACATCCATGCCCGAGGCAGGATTCGATCCTGCGACCGTAGCGGTCGCGCGGTTCCAGACTGTAGCGCCTAGAACCGCTCGGCCACAACGGCCGGCAAAGGAATGTAGTCTTTTGCTTCTATCGCAGAAGCAGTGATGGAAATAAAAGAAAGGTAGATGAGTGGGATTAAAATTCGAGGTGAAAGGATATCAGTTATAGGATTCGCTGATGACATTTCTATCTTGAGCGAACGTGAAGAAGAAGTACTACGTGATGTGCTGAATGGGATGAACTGTCTAAAGAGAATATTGACTGAGAGTAAATCGAAGAAAGACGAAAGTAATCAGAAGTATCCGAAATGAGAGCAGAGATAAACATAACATTAGGATTGATCGTCACGAAGTAGATGCACTTAAGGAATTCTGCTACCTAGGCAGCACAATAACCAGTGACGGACGTAGCAGCCGGCCGAGTGTGCCCGAGCGGTTCTTGGCGCTACAGTCCGGAACCGCGAGCCTGCTACGGTCGCAGGTTCGAATCCTGCCTCGGGCATGGATGTGTGTGATGTCCTTAGGTTAGTTAGGTTTAACTAGTTCTAAGTTCTGGGGGCTGATGACCTCAGATGATAAGTCCCATAGTGTTCAGAGCCATTTGAACCATTTCGAACGGACGTAGCAAGGAAGACATCAAAAACAGACCATCACAAGGGCATTCCTGGCTAAGAGTAGTCTACTAATATCAAACACAGGTCTTAATTTGAGAAGAAAATTTCTGAGAATGTACATTTGGAGCATGGCATTTTGTGGTACTGAAACATGGACTGTGGGAAAACTGTACAGAAGAGACGTGATGCTACAGAAGAATGTTGAAAATTAGTTGGACTGATAAGGTGAGGAATGAGGGGGTTCTGTGCAGTGTCGGAAAGAAGAGTAATATGTGGAAAACAATGACAAGGTGAAGGGACAGAATGATAGGAGATCTATTAAGACATCAGGGAATGATGTCCCTGATACTAGAGGAGCTGTAAAAGGCAATATTTTTAGAGGAAGACAGAGAGTGGAATGTTGTGTTGTTGTGGTCTTAAGTCCTGAGACTCTTTTGATGCAGCTCTCCATGCTACTCTATCCTGTGCAAGCTTCTTCATCTCCCAGTACGTACTGCAGCCTACATCCTTCTGAATCTGTTTAGTGTATTCATCTCTTGCTCTACAATTTTTACCCTCCACGCTGCCCTCCAATACTAAATTGATGATCCCTCGATGTCTCAGAACATTTCCCACCAACCGATCCCTTCGTCTTGTCCAATTGTGCCACAAACTCCTCTTCTCCCCGATTCTACTCAATACTTCCTCATTAGTTATGTGATCTACCCATCGAATCTTCAGCATTCTTCTGCAGCACCACATTTCGAAAGCTTCTATTCTCTTCTTGTCTAAACTATTTATCGTCCACGTTTCACTTCCATACATGGCTACACTCCATACAAATACTTTCAGAAACGACTTCCTGACATTTAAATCTATACTCGATGTTAACAAATTTTTCTTCTTCAGAAACGCTTTCCTTGCCATTGCCAGTCTACATTTTATATCCTCTCTACTTCGACTATCATCAGTTACTTTGCTCCCCAAATAGCAAAACTTCTTTACTACTTTAAGTGTCTCATTTCCTGATCCAATTCCCTCAGCATCACCCGACTTAATTCGACTACATTCCAACATCCTCGTTTTGCTTTTGTTGGTGTTCATCTTATACCCTCCTTTCAAGACACTGTCCATTCCGTTCAACGGCTCCTCCAAGTCCTTCGCTGTCTCTGACAGAATTACAACGTCCTCGGCGAACCTCAAAGTATTTATTTCTTCTCCATGGATTTTAATACCTACTCCGAACTTTTCGTTTGTTTCCTTTATTGCTTGCTCAGTATACAGATTGAATAACATCGGGGAGATGCTACAATCCTGTTTCACTCCCTTCCCAACCACTGCTTCCCTTTCATACCCCTCGACTCTTATAACTGCAATCTGCTTTCTGTACAAATTGTAAATAGCCTTTCGCTCCCTATATGTTACCCCTTGCCATCTTCAGAATTTGAAAGAGAGTATTCCAATTAACATTGTCAAAAGCTTTCTCTAAGTCTTTAAATGCTAGAAACGTAGGTCTTCCTTTCCCTAATCTTTCTTCTAAGATAAGTCGTAGGGTCAGTGTTGCCTCATGTGTTCCAACATTTCTACGGAATCCAAACTGATCTTCCCTGAGGTCAGCTTCTATCAGTTTTTCCATTCGTCTGTAAAGAATTCGCGTTAGCATTTTGCAGCTGTGACTTATTAAACTGATAGTTCGGTAATTTTCACATCTGTCAGCACCTGCTTTCAATTGAGGCCGTGGGTTGCTAGTGCTACTCTGGGATGAACAGGTAGGCACAGTAGAGGAATTCGTTGCACTCCGCATCAAACCAGAGTGAAGACTGTCTACTCAAAGAGAAAAAAGGGAATAGGATAAAAAGTCAACCAGCAATTGTCAGGAAATGTTTACAGTTATACTTAGTATATTGACACTAATACAAATTAGAACATACGCAAAAGAGAATTATTGTCTTTAATAAACATCAACAGGACCGTTAAACACAAAGCAGATTCCTCGTCTGTTATTTCTCACCCCAGCGACATCATGACGAATTGGCAGTTTTCCCTACCACATCACTCTTTTTAATGAGAGAAATTATTTTTTCATTTAATCTGAAAGCTATTGTGTTCTTGTCGACAGATTTTAGAGTCATAACATCTAGGTCATTTTCCAGTACTTTTTGTGCATTACGGATGTATATGTGGCTGTACGAATTCCTTTTTTCTCCTCTAAGTTCAGCCACGGTATAATCTCATCCACCCACAAGTCCTGTATCAGTCATTAAAATACAGTCTGGTGTGTATTCCCCAAAGAATAGACATTATGCACACTATCGTCACTTGTAAATCGGAATCGGAATGGGTCTCACAAGCTTCCTCTCTTTCCTTCATGTACTGCTCAGGGCTTTTTCACAGGCATAGGTTTCTAGCTCCTACTTTTGGCCCACTGCTTTCAGGAATGAGTTTGCTGCTAGACGTGTAGTCTCTCGTGTTTGTGATGCTGCATATGGGAAGCCCAGCAACCCGCGGTGCAGCACTGTGGGGCTGGTGGCTGGGCAGTGGGTCACAGTGTATCGTTTTCAGGAATGAATCTGTAGCACACAATATCTTGCAACGGAGGCTATCATATTTAAAGATTTGATTGACACCTTACCCTATAGCGCAAGTGGAGAGCACCACACAGTTACGAATAGGAAGAGAAAATCAAAGAAATGATGGATGGACAAGTATTACTAAGTTTATCAGAATGGAAATGAATCGAGGAGTGATACTTGTTCCACAGCTACAGTGGGGCTACTATAATCGAAGGAAGATAGCAAAACAAACTTAAGTTGCATAGTTCAAATTGGGTGTACTATACAAACGAGAATATCGATTTATCAAGAATAAACCAATATGCTTATTAGATCATGACATTATACAGGGTGAGTCACTAACTATTGCCACTTAGAATAACTCCGAAAGTATGATAGTAGCTGAAACGTTTGTGGACAAATGTTGCATCGGAAACGGGGGACATAAGATGACGTGGGGTAGCATCAGAGATATGAAAGTCAGCTATGTTTTTTTTAAAATCGGATGCTGTAGTTTGGTAATTATTTTCTGATAGCGGCTATCGAGACGAATCCAATGATGTGTAACATTAAGGTCTTTGAAGGTCAACGAAGGTCAGAAAGGTGGCATGAACATTTACAGAAGGTTTTCGAAGTGGTGATCATTGGTATCAATGCAGTGCTGCAATATTATGATGAATTGAGTGGTATTCCCGCTGTGGCCGAGCGGTTGTAGGCGCTTCAGTCCAGAACCGTGCTGCTGCTACGGTCGCAGTTTCAAATACTGCCATCCACTATGGCTGAGCGGTTCTAGGCGCTTCAATCCGGAACCGCGCTGGTGCTGCGGTCACGGGTCCGAATCCTGTCTCGGGCATGGATATGTGTGATGTCATTAAGTTAGTTAGGTTTAGCTAGTTCTAAGACTAGGGGTCTGATGACCTCATATGTTAAGTCCCATAGTGCTTAGAGCCAGTTGAACCATTTTGAGTGGTACAGTATTTCTAATAACTTCGTCACTTAACGAAGCACATGCTCTGACAATTCGCAGATAGTAAATATTCGCCGAATACGGCGTGTCCATCTAACATGCCATTGAAATGTAAACACCATTTGACGGTTTTTGCAATACAACACTAATAGGAACCGTAAGACTAACATCGTCGAATCAAGCGAATGTGAAAGATGTATTCCTTCGAAAAACAAGTCGATATGGTTCTCATTTGCGGAGAATGCTAAACAAATTCAGTGAAAGCTAGCGTACAGCTGAAACATATCCTCAACGTACTCACCCTAAACGTCGTACATTTAACTATGTGTATGATAAATTGAGAGCAACTGGATCTTTAACGAATCGGAAACATATCCGGCAAAGCGTAGTTACTACAGAGGAAACGGAAATTGGTACTCTTGCCACTGTGGTTCGAGATCCTTGCGTTAGTTCGCGTCAAATCACAAGGGAATCTGGCATGAGCCAGAGTAGTGTTGTTCGTGTTCTGAATCGCTATAAATATCATCCTTACCATATCAGTCTCCACCAAGAACTAACTGGTACAGATTGTATACATCGCATTGAATTCCGCAGATGGGCTCAACTTCAGACACAGATGGATGACGCTTTTATTAATTTGATTTTATTTACTGACGAGGCTACGTTCACGAGCCATGCAAACGTTAATCTGTATAATGTGCATTATTGGCAACTGAGAATCTATGTTGGCTGCGGCAAATTGCACACCAAAACCCGTGGTCGGTGAATGTGTGGGATTGTGGACGACAGAATTATAGGCCCCTATTTCATCGAAGGACATCTTAGTGGTAGGAAGTACACCACATTCCTTCAAGAAACATTAGGTCTCTTATTGGAAGAAATACCTTTAGGGATAAGAAGCAGAGTGTGGTATCAAGACGGTGGGTGTCTGGCACATTTTTCGCTGATGGCGTGAAATGAGTTGCAGAGACAATTCCCAAATCGTTAGATTGGACGCGGAGGAGATGTGTCGTGGCCGGCTCGTTCGCCAGACTTGACGCCTCTGGATTTTTTCTAGTGGGAATTCGTAAAAGGCATTGTTTATAAAGACGTTCCACCTACACCTGAAGATATTCGAGAGAGATTTGTCAGATCATGTGCTTCGGTTGGTGCCGATGTGATAAGGACTACCACTCAATCCATGATAAGAAGATTGCAGCACTGCATTGATACCAATGGTCATCACTTTGAACACCTTCTGTTAATGGACGTTCATGCTACCTTTCTGGCCATCATTGACCTTCAAAGACCTTAGTGTTACACATAACTGGATTCTTATTGATAGCCGCTATTAGAAAAGAGGTACCGAACTATAGCATCCCATTTAAAAAGCAAAGTTGACCTTCATATCTCTGACGCGACCCCACCTAACAATAAAAAACCTTCATATCATGGTCCCCGTTGTCCCATGCAACATTTGCTCCAAAACGTTTCACCTACTGTCATATTTTCGGAGTTATTCTAGTTGGCAATAGTTAATGATTCACCCTGTATTTGATCAAGAAGCTAGTGAGAGTCATCGGAATTCCAATCTCCTGAACCGATTTCAGAACAGTGAAATGCACTTCCGGAATTTCACTACCAACACTCTCGGCAGAATCAAGTGCACTACTCGAACTTCAGTTCCTCTCCGTATTTTGTAGTAAAAAAACATAATCCGACGAAATCTTGCAATTATCACCGAAACAGAAAACGTAACTTTTTTTCTGATACGCAGTAGAAATTCGAAACAAGTAATTTGTGTGGATATCGCTGAAAATATGAACATGAACAAAGCAATAGAGAAATCTCTTATACAATGCGCATCAGTTACTGATGTCACAGAAACTATTACCACTACGTCACGGGCCAAAGCCGACGGCTAGCATGGCAGGGGCAACAGAACTCCACCTGAATTGGACACTTCACACTCCGTCATTTCAGGTGTTGTATTCCTGTGCCTTTGATGCCTGTCACGGGAGATCTGAGGCAAGGTATCCCCAGGTTTTCGACACTGTAAATCGGACTTACACTGAAAATTTTTCCATAATCAGGATATCTTGATTATTTATTTTATTATATTTATTTTTTGTTTATTTAATATAAATAATTTTGTTGGATTTTGTCTTAGTATATTTTATAGAATTGATTTTTTAAATTATAGTTTATTGGTAATGTAAATGTTTTATGAAATAATATTTTAAATTTTTTAAAGTAGATTTTATTTATTGTACCTTTTGTATCATGGTTTATCAAAATTTTGGCGGGAATTCATTCAATGTGCGGAGAGATTTAACTCGATGAGAGCAGTTATGTAGGCTGTACTATAAATTAAGATGGTCGAACACCTTGCAACGCCTGTGGGAAATGTGTTGGGGGTCGTAATAGAGCAAACATTTGTCTGGATAAGCTCATCTGCGCGAAGTTCCCCACGCTTTTTGTTTTAAGCATTCCGTTTCAGTTCTGAGGGCCAGAATGACTGCTGGAAATAGCTGTTGTTCATGTAATTAGGAGACGGTCCTTCATAAGATCTGTCACACTCTGTAGATGAGTAGGTGAGTAGCAGCCCCCTTTAAAAATTGATAAATGCAAGATAATATTTAAACAAACAGAAAGTGCCACGTATTATCCGACTTCGAGACTTATCGTAAAATGAAGAGAACGTCACAGCGATTAATTATTTAGAGAAATCCTAAGAAGCTACATGACCTGGGACAGTCACATAAACTCACTGCTAGGGAACGGAAATGGAAGAAAGTTTTGCTAGAAAAGTGAGAAAGTGCAGTGCAACTGCAAAGGAGCTCGAACGCAAGATGCAGATGTGACCATTTCTGGCGTATTGTTACACCGTTAGGTCTCATATCAATTAGCCACGCCGACACACATGAAACAAATTCATAAATGTGCTGCTATGATCGTGAAACGTCAGTATAGACATCACAAAAATGTAATATTCGACATGAAAAACATTTTGAACACAATGGAGAAATCAATTACGAGTAAATGATATTATCATTCATGACTTTTTATGTGACTAACTATATTTAATAGTTTCATGAATTTAAGACCGACTTTCTATTCCACATTAAGATATGTATTTGAAAAGTAACTCAGACAAGTACTGCTACATTTGTATTTGAGAAGCGTCAAACTATTGTCGACTTCACATTTCTCATTTTTAATAAACAGATCAAATTAATCATGGATCAAAGGCATGTTAGGCCGACCATCTCACTTTTTCTTCGTGTTATGCTTTCTATAACAATGACTGTAAGGATCAAGTTACCTTTTTACCTTTTTATCTCTATTCTAATTGGGTTTCTGTGTATGAAATGGTAGATTTGTCATCTAAATGAGTGGAGGTTTTGGAAAGCCAGCAGTCATCAGGCCAGGGGACACGAACTGACATTTCCATCTACGCTACCCTCCAGGGACCGGTGGTCACTTGTGAAGAACTCGCCGATCTGTGGAAGGAGGTGTTGACCCAGCTGTTCATAGCAGGTATGCCGCCAGTCCGTATCGTTTTGGCTTAGACGTAGGTTTGACGCCTGTAGCAAACTTCTTCCTCGTGTTTAGGAAACTGTGCAGAATGCAAGATTCCAGCAGACTGTTAAAAACGGTCACTCGTCGAGACACGCCTCAGAAAATTACCGGTCGTTTTACAGCTAGCCCTTTTCTTCAAAATACTTTCTGCTGCGGGCATTGTACATACTTTGTCCAGTGAGTTTTCAGAAGGCAGGTGGAAGAGGGACTGATCTGCCTGTCTTTCTTGAAAGCAGCCGAACTCTTCAGACTGTGTTCTTTACTGCTTGGTGCAAGCGCGTTTCAACAAACACATTCCAAGACCCAGTGGAATGAAGAACTTTTTTCCACCTACAGGCAAAAAAGAAATACATTGGGTATAGAGTGTTAGAGTGAGAGTTATTTTCTGACGTTTAGTACACTATAAGACCGTGTGTTGGTGGTATAAAGAAGAGAGACCTTGACGGAGGCTGTCTAGTCAAAAAGAGTGCAGGAGAAAATCCGGCAGATGGGAGAACGATTTTTACATAGGTTTTTTCTTTCTTTTTTTTTGAGGAAAATATTATATTAGTATAACAGTTTTGCCATTTGGTAGACCTGGTGGAACTTTTTGGCACTGGTCGGCGACTTTTAGACACGAAATCGGAGGAGACCAGACACTAGGGGTACGATGCAGAATTCTTTTGGCGGTAGAGACACGATGACTACACTCAGCGGCAAAGAGACGATGAAGACTGTCTTCTTCATGCAGAAGATGCGATAAGGAATTTGCGACTTCTCGTTGTTTGTGAAGCAGCCTGCATTGTCAGATCAGTCCCAGTGGCTTCCATTTGCAGCATCCGCAGGCTACACATAAACAAACAGCAATTATGGCCATCGCAGCATTATGAAGTGGATATGCATAATCAGCTCTCGGAACAATATTACATTGAGAAACTCAGAGAGAGTGGGAGCATAAAATATAAAGAATGAATTGTGGAAGTAGGACTATCCATTTGCGCCAGAATACGTGTTGAAGTAACAATCGGTCGATAACCTTACTAAGATTCAAGAAAACAAACTAATCAAAATCCTGCTGTTATAATACGACGAGAAAGTGTCTTCAGTGTTAACCATCATTCTTAACATCAGGTTGCTGCAGAATCCTTGAACAAAATGGGTTCAAAAGGCTCTGAGCACTATGGGACTTAACATCTGTGGTCATCAGTCCCCTAGAACTTAGAATTACTTAAACCTAACTAACCTAAGGACATCACACACATCCATGCCCGAGGCAGGATTCGAACCTGCGACCGTAGCGGTCACGCCGTTCCAGACTGAAGCGCCTAGAACCGCACGGCCACACCGGTCGGCCAATCCTTGAACATATTCTCTCTTCGAACATAATAAATTTTATTGAGACCGTAAAGTTTCTGTCCACGAATGAGCACGGTTTTAGAAAGCATCGCTCGTGCGAAACTAAGCTTGCCCTTTTCTCACATGACATACTGCGAACTATGGATCAAGAGCATTAGGTATATTCTATATTTCGATTTCCGGGAGGGGACTGCCAAGGGGGAGGTTACCATGAGAAAAAGATTGAATAATCTACGAAAGGATAACGTTCTACAACTCGGGGCGTGGAATGTCAGAAGATTGAACGTGGTGGGGAAACTAGAAAATCTGAAAAGGGAAATGCAAAGACTCAATCTAGATATAGTAGGGGTCAGTGAAGTGAAGTGGAAGGAAGACAAGGATTTCTGGTGTAGTGGCGTGGCAAGACAGCCAAGTCACTCGGAGGTAGCCGAAAGGCACGCGTTAAGCTCACGCAGGCTGGCGTGAGGTCTGGAACATTACAAGGAAATGAGAACTTAGAAAAACGGACGTAACTAGTAGAATACTTTAATCCACAATTGGTGAACATAGCTCTTGACAGTACATGCTTCATAAGATAAATAGCAAAGCATAAATGCGCCTTGCTAGGTCGTAGCAAATGACGTAGCTGAAGGCTATGCTAACTATCGTCTCGGCAAATGAGAGCGTATTTGTCAGTGAACCATTCCTAGCAATGTCGGCTGTACAACTGGGGCGAGTGCTATGAAGTCTTTTTAGACTTGCCGTCTGGTGGCGCTCGGTCTGCAATCACTGACAGTGGCGACACGCAGGTCCGACGTATACTAATGGACCGCGGCCGATTTAAAGGCTACCACCTAGCAAGTGTGGTGTCTGGCGGTGACACCACATCTGGTCAGATGAGTATCGGGTAATATCAACAGCAGCATAAAATGGTATAACAGGTGTAGGATTCGTTATGAATAGGAAGGTAGGGCAAAGGGTGTGTTACTGTGAACAGTTCAGTGACCGGGTTGTTCTAATCAGAATCGACAGCAGACCAACACCGACAACGATAGTTCAGGTATACATGCCGAAGTCGCAAGCTGAAGATGAACAGATACAGAAAGTGTATGAGGATATTGAAAGGGTAATGCAGTGAAAATCAAATAGTCATGGGCGACTGGAATGCAGTTGTAGGGGAAGGAGTAGAAGAAAAAGTTACAGGAGAATATGGGCTTGGGACAAGGAATGAAAGAGGAGAAAGACTAATTGAGTTCTGTAACAAGTTTCAGCTAGTAATAGCGAATACCCTGTTCAAGAATCACAAGAGGAGGAGGTATACTTGGAAAATGCCGGGAGATACGGGAAGATTTCAATTAGATTACATCATGGTCGGACAGAGATTCCGAAATCAGATACTGGATTGTAAGGCGTACCCAGGAGCAGATATAGACTCAGATCACAATATAGTAGTGATGAAGAGTAGGCTGAAGTTCAAGACATTAGTCAGGAAGAATCAATACGCAAAGAAGTGGGATACGGAAGTACTAAGGAATGACGAGATACGTTTGAAGTTCTCTAACGCTATAGATACAGCAATAAGGAATAGCGCAGTAGGCAGTACAGTTGAAGAGGAATGGACATCTCTAAAAAGGGCCATCACAGAAGTTGGGAAGGAAAACATAGGTACAAAGAAGGTAGCTGCGAAGAAACCATGGGTAACAGAAGAAATACTTCAGTTGACTGATGAAAGGAGGAAGTACAAACATGTTCCGGGAAAATCAGGAATACAGAAATACAAGTCGCTGAGAAATGAAATAAATAGGGAGTGCAGGGAAGCTAAGACGAAATGGCTGCAGGAAAAATGTGAAGACATCGAAAAAGATATGATTGTCGAAAGGACAGACTCAGCATACAGGAAAGTCAAAACAATCATTGGTGACATTAAAAGCAACGGTGGTAACATTAAGAGTGCAACGGGAATTCCACTGCTAAATGCAGAGGAGAGAGCAGATAGGTGGAAAGAATACATTGAAAGCCTCTATGAGGGTGACGATTTGTCTGATGTGATAGAAGAAGAAACAGGAGTCGATTTAGAAGAGATAGGGGATCCAGTATTAGAATCGGAATTTAAAAGAGCTTTGGAGGACTTACGGTCAAATAAGGCAGAAGGGATAGATAACATTCCATCAGAATTTCTAAAATCATTGGGGGAAGTGGCAACAAAACGACTATTCATGTTGGTGTGTAGAATATATGAGTCCGGCGACATACCGTCTGACTTTCGGAAAAGCATCATCCACACAATTCCGAAGACGGCAAGAGCTGATAAGTGCGATAATTATCGCACAATCAGCTTAACATCTCATGCATCGAAGCTGCTTACAAGAATAATATACAGAAGAATGGAAAAGAAAATTGAGAATGCGTTAGGTGACGATCAGTTTGGCTTTAGGAAAAGTAAAGGGACGAGAGAGGCGTTATGGCTAATAATGGAAGCAAGGCTAAAGAAAAATCAAGACACTTTCATAGGATTTGTCGACCTGGAAAAAGAGTTCGACAATATAAAATGGTGCAAGCTGTTCGAGATTCTGAAAAAAGTAGGGGTAAGCTATAGGGAGAGACGGGTCATATACAATATGTACAACAACCGAGAGGGAATAATAAGAGTGGACGATCAAGAACGAAGTGCTTGTATTAAGAAGGGTGTAAGACAAGGCTGTAGTCTTTCGCCCCTACTTTTCAATCTGTACATCGAGGAAGCAATGAGTGAAATAAAGGAAAGGTTCAGGAGTGGAATTAAAATACAAGGTGAAAGGATATCAATGATACGATTCGCTGATGACATTGCTATCCTGAATGAAAGTGAAGAAGAATCAAATGATCTGCTGAACGGAATGAACAGTCTAATGAGTACACAGTATGGTTTGAGAGTAAATCGAAGAAAGACGAAGGTAATGCGAAGTAGTAGAAATGAGAACAGCGAGAAACTTAACATCAGGATTTATGGTCACGAAGTCAATGAAGTTAAGGAATTCTGCTGCCTAGGCAGTATGAGGTGCATTCAAGTTCTAAGGCCTCCGATTTTTTTTCTCCGGACTGGAAAGAGATAGAAACATGCACATTATTTTAAAATGAGGCCGCGTTCATTGTCAATACGTCCCAGAGATGGCAGCACCGTACGGCAGATGGAATTTTACCGCTAGCGGCGAGAATAAGAACTGTTTTAAATACTTAAAATGGCGACGTTTTCCTTACTTAAACAGCGTGCAATCATTCGTTTTCTGAATTTGCGTGGTGTGAAACCAATTGAAATTCAACACTTGAAGGAGCCATGTGGTGATGGAGTTATGGATGTGTCGAAAGTGCGGTTGTGGGTGCGACAGTTTAATGAAGGCAGAACATCGTGTGACAACAAACCGAAACAACCTCGGGCTCGCACAAGCCGGTCTGACGACATGATTGAGAAAGTGGAGAGAATTGTTTTGGGGGATCGCCGAATGACTGTTGAACAGATGGCCTCCAGAGTTGGCATTTCTGTGGGTTCTGTGCACACAATCCTGCATGGTGACCTGAAAATGTGAAAAGTGTCATCCAGGTGGGTGCCATGAATGCTGACGGATGACCACATGGCTGCCCATGTGGCATGTTGCCAAGCAATGTTGACGCGCAACGACAGCACGAATGGGACTTTCTTTTCGTCGGTTGTGACAATGGATGAGACGTGGATGCCATTTTTCAATCCAGAAACAAAGTGCCAGTCAGCTCAACTCAATGGAAGCACACAGATTCACCGCCACCAAAGAAATTTCGTGTAACCTCCAGTGCTTAAAAAAATGGTGGTGTCCATGTTCTGGGACAGCGAGGGCGTAATCCTTACCCATTGCGTTCCAAAGGGCACTACGGTAACAGGTGCATCCTACGAAAATGTTTTGAAGAACAAATTCCTTCCTGCACTGCAACAAAAACGTCCGGGAACGGCTGCGCGTGTGCTGTTTCACCAAGACAACGCACCCGCACATCGAGCTAACGTTACGCAACAGTTTCTTCGTGATAACAACTTTGAAGCATTTCCTCATGCTCCCTACTCACCTGACCTGGCTCCTAGTGACTTTTGGCTTTTTCCAACAATGAAAGACACTCTCCGTGGCCGCACATTCACCAGCCGTGCTGCTATTGCCTCAGCGATTTTCCAGTGGTCAAAACAGACTCCTAAAGAAGCCTTCGCCGCTGCCATGGAATCATGGCGTCAGCGTTGTGAAAAATGTGTACGTCTGCAGGGCGATTACGTCGAGAAGTATCGCCAGTTTCATCGATTTCGGGTGAGTAGTTAATTAGAAAAAAAATCGGAGGCCTTAGAACTTGAATGCACCTCGTAATATAACCAATGACAGACGGAGCAAGGAGGACATCAAAAGCAGACTCGCTATGGCAAAAAAGGCATTTCTGGCCAAGAGAAGTCTACTAATATCAAGTACCGGCCTTAATTTGAGGAAGAAATTTCTGAGGATGTACGTCTGGAGTACAGCATTGTATGGTAGTGAAACATGGACTGTGGGAAAACCGGAACAGAAGAGAATCTAAGCATTTGAGATGTGGTGCTATAGACGAATGTTGAAAATTAGGTGGACTGATAAGGTAAGGAATGAGGAGGTTCTACGCAGAATCGGAGAGGAAAGGAATATGTGGAAAACACTGATAAGGAAAAGGGACAGGATGATAGGACATCCGCTAATACATGAGGGAATGAGGGAATGACTTCCATGGTACTAGAGGGAGCTGTAGAGGGCAAAAACTGTAGAGGAAGACAGAGATTGGAATACGTCAAGCAAATAATTGAGGACGTAGGTTGCAAGTGCTACTCTGAGATGAAGAGGTTAGCACAGGAAAGGAATTCGTGGCGGGCCACATCAAACCAGTCAGTAGACTGATGACAAAAAAAAAATATTTCTAGATTCCCGAGAAGAACTTGACACAGTGGCCCCCAGCAGATTTAATAGACTTATGAGCGTACGGAATAGGTTCCCAGATATGCGAGTAGCTCAAAGACTTCTTCAGTATTGGAACCCATTATGTTATCCTCGACAGTGAGTGTTCATCAGAGAAAAGGGTATCGTCAGGAGTAACCGAGTGAAATATGATAGGGCCGCCATTATTTTCTGTATACACACTTGATCAAATTTGTACAGTGTGATGATGAAAACTGACAACGCAGAAACGAATGTAGTTTAAGAATACTGGGATGTTTCGCCCATAGATGTTTCAGCACTTTAGCGCTATCGTCAGTGGCTCCAATTTTTATTTTTAGCTGTAAAATTGTTGTTACATATTAACATTTGTGTTGTTAACAACGTTATTTAGACGTTGCATTTATAACTTAATTCGCGAAAAGTGGGAAAGTGGGTGTAAGCATTAGTTAACATAACTTACATGATGTTATTGTCCATATATTTTGGTAGCTATTCTGCTACACAATATACAACTTGTCATCTGCAAACAACAAAACGTAATTTGTTCTCTGTTTGTTATGCGTATAGGAACGGAAACAAGACTGTATCACGTTTTCTGTCTGTAACTTACAGTTTTGAAGTTGTGGTGCGTTTTCCTGTGTTGTTGGCGAAGTAAATAGGCTTACTTCTTAGCCTGGTCGCATGGCAATGGCAATGCACTTTTTCCGATTACTCAAAACATAGGCGGAGTTTTCGCTGCCATTACGTGTTGTTTGTTGTGCCTGTGTGATGTTCATTAGTTTCGTAGCGTGTTTTGCTGGGCGAGGCGATCGAGTTTGAATTGTATTTGACGTCAGTGGTGTGTGGTTTGTGTGGGTTTGCGTGTGTGTCTTGAGTACTGGGGCAGAGAGAGAGATAGATAGAAAGAAAGAGAGAGAGAGAGAGAGATGGATAGAGAGAGAGAGAGAGAGAGAGAGAGAGAGAGAGAGAGAGAGAGAGACAGATAGATAGAGAGAGAGATAAACAGAGATATAGGTAGACGGAGGGAGGGAAAGGTAGAAAGATTTTTTTCCCCATGAGTAGTTTCGGTGTGTGGTGTGAGTGTTATTTGTATAGTTCTTCCATTGTGGCGAAGAGGGTTTTGTTGCACAATGATGTGTATTCATTGAGTACTTTCTTTCCTTTGGCTATTGAGTTTTGGATGTGATAGTTTTCTTCCCTAGTTAATTTTTGGTGTAAGCTGCTGCTAGTTTTTAGGATGTGAAGGTCAGTTTCAATGTTTGTTGGGTGGTGATTGTGTGCTATCACGTGCTCTGCAAATGTTGAGTGTGTGCTATTGCTTTTCAGTGCTGTGAGGTGTTCAGTATACCTGGTTCAACATTTGCTGTTTGCAGATGACAAGTTGTATATTGTGTAGCAGAATAGCTACCAAAATACCTTACATCATGTAAGGTATGTTAACTAATGCTTACACCGACTTTTCGCCAATTACTTTATAAATGCAACTTCTACATAATGTTGTTAACAACACAAATGTTCATATGTAACAACAATTTTACAGCTAAAAATAAAAACTGAACCCACTGACGATAGCACAAATTGTGCTGAAACGTGTATGTGTGAAACAAACAAAAAAAGGTGTCTTACATAAGGCGGAACTTCTCATCCCATTTTCTTAGCAAGCACGGACATAACAAGAAGAACTGCACCACAAGATGATTATTTAAGAATACTGTTCCGCAGACAACCCTAAAATGACAAAAACGTACGAGCGTTGGTAGTTGGGGCTGGACGAATGGGACATTCCATTTTTGAAATTGTTAGAAAATTCGATTTTCCAATCCACACTGTCAAGCGTGTCCCAAGAACATCAAATTTCAAGCATTACCTCTCACCACGCACAACGCAGTGGCCGACGGCCTTCACTTAACGAACGAGAACAGCGGTCTTAGCGTACAGCTGTCAGTGGTAACAGACATGAAACACTGCCTGAAATAACCGCATATATCAATGTTGGACGTACGACGAATGCATCCGTTAGGACATTGCTGCAACGTTTCGTATGAATGGGCTAATGCAGCAGACGGCCGATGCGAGTGCCTTTGCTAGCAGCACGACAATGCTTCCAGCGCCTCTCGTTGGCTCGTGACTATATTGGTTTGGCCATATACTATTGGATGGCTCACGACTGGATGGCTCCAAGTATTAAAAACGTAACTTCAAATTGTCAGTTTTACAGGAAAAGCAACAGAAGTCTAAAATGATCGGCAGAATTCCAAATTCATTTCATTTTTATCGTAGCGTTACAGATACAAAATCATGGAGTTAAACTTAAACTAATACGCTCCACCTGTTTTCGGAAGCTGACTTTGCAGACTTACCACGTCTTTTCCCGGAAAAATCTACAGCATAATTGTGTCGTAAGTTGGGCTACAATACATTTGTGATAACAAACGCTGAAAAACTAATGTATTATGATGTCCTTATGCACTTTTCATGCGATATCAGCATGTATACATCATCATTAGCATATTCTCGTGCAGCGGTGTGTATCGCAAACAGGCTCTGATAGAATTGATGATAAGCAATTGCGACGCATGTGCTGTCACATAAGGATGACAGATCCTTCAACTTCTGTTCACTGATCGGCAATAGCCTGTGATGTGTCTCGTCGAGGATATAGCAGGGTGATAGCGACCTCCCTCTAGATCGCAGCGGTTTCACATACTTCACTCAGTATCACCTTATTTTTATTGGTTGCTTCTACACCACTTTCTTGAAGTATTATTAACTCATTTCGTTAACTCTGTACGGCTTACCGGTGACGTTATTCTAATTAAAGTGACCCACTGATCCGGGACGTACACGGATTGGTTCTTCTTTCATCTTTCGATCAGAGCGTGCAGTGAGTCACCCTCATACCTGAGATGCTCCAGTTCTAGATATATGATTGATATTCCAAGCTTAATGGATGCAGTTACGGACACAGAAAATAGAAATCTGTTCCCGTTTTGCCCTCCGCTGCTATCCTTCAGAGTTTCAGTGTTTTACCACCTACACCAGCTCGTACATGTAAGAAATGGATGTTTCATTTAGACGACGATGGCCAAAGATTTCACGCGAAACATAACACTGCTCTTCCTTGTTACCCATGTCGTGTACCGTGAAATTGAAGGTGGAATATTTCCCGTTTGTAGTAACAAAGACTCACATCAAACTGAGGAGTGGCCAATATTTTCCGAAGAAATAAACGTGCACTCATAATGGACCGATTTTGCATTTTTCTGTCACTTCCCTGACAATTGCTTTATTTGCAGTGTGAGAGACATATTTGTCTGCCAACTTTGTTTTCTCCGCTCCAGGAGAACTAGTGTGAGATGTGCATAGTCAGCACTTATCCCTTCTAGGCCGAAAGAATGACAAATTATATTTTTGGCTGAATATATCAGTGTATTGTCTTAATATGACAGGATTCACTGAGATATATTTAGTTTCGTTGATCTATTCCTCACAGAGTACTGCACTGATGAGAGGTATCGATGTCATTCGGTTAGGCCTGGAACGAAGTCGCTGTTCAAAAGATCCCAAACGTGTACTATGGGATTCAGGACTTTGTGCATACCAGTCCATTACAGGGATGATATTGTCGTGTAACCACTCCACCATAGGCCGTGCATTTTGAACAGGTGCTCGATCGTGTTGAAAGATGCAGTGGCCATCCCCGAATTGCTCTTCAACAGTGGGAAGCAAGAAGGTGCTTAAAACATAAATGTATGTGCTGTGATAGTGCCCCGCAAAACAACTAGGGGTGAAGGGGTGCAAGCCCCTTCCATGAAAAACACGACCACACCATAACACCACAGCCTCCGAATTTTACTGTTGGCACTACACATTCTGGCAGATGAAGTTCACCGGGCATTTGCCATATCCACACCCTGCCATCGGATCACCACATTGTGTACAGTGATTCGTCACTCCACACAACGTTTTTCCACTGTTCAATCGCTCAATGTTTACGCTCCTTACGCCAAGCGTGGCGTCGTTTGGCATTTACCGGCGTGACGTGTGGCTTATGAGCAGCCGCTCGACTATGAATTCCAAGTTTTCTCACCCCCCACTTAACTGTCATAGTACTTGCATGGATCCTGAATCAGTTTGGAATTCCTGTGTGATGGTCTTCAACTTTCGGTGGTCTCTGACATTCAACAGACGAGGTAAGCCTGTAAGCCGTTGTGCTGTACGTGTCCCTTCACATTTCCACTTCACTATCACATCAAAAACAGTGGACCTGGGGATGTTTCGAGGTGTGGAAATCTCGCGTACAGACGTATGACACAAGTGACACTCAGTAGCCTGACCACGTTCGAAGTCCGTAAATTCTCCGGAGCACCACAGTCTGCTCTTCACGATGTCTAATGGCTACTGAGGTCGGTGCTATGGATCACCTGTCAGTAGGTGGCAGCCCAATGCACCTAATAAGAGAAACGTATGTTTTTGGGGGTGTTTGATCACATAATGTACGTCTGATTTTTAAACACCTGAAACTATTTATTTATTTCTCAAGCAAAGACCGGCCGCTTGTTGTTGTGTAGCAGGTCGTACATTGTGTGATTTTACATGTTATACCATACGAATTCAGTAGTATTACCAGAAACAGGAAGGTCACTGATGCAGGTCTACGCACGTCTTCGAATTCACTTTTGTTCAGTATGGTCAGGACGTGATATAAACTTCCGCTGACCCTTCCGCAGAAAAATTATTTGTGAAAGTCGGGCACTCTTGCTGCTACGTAGCCTATGTCGAGGAGTGTCATCGATTACATCACATGCATTTGAACTCTTTTTGTGTTATACGCTTTGTGAAACGGATTTCAGATCTCTTGTATGAACAGATGGTAACCTAAATTCCTTGGTAATTTTCCGTGCTGCCTAATAATCAGCGAACTCTTTTTCCATAGCGCTTCTCCACGATCATGTTAAGTGTGAGTAATGTTCCGCCTTCGATGGCGCCGATTCCGCTTGTATGTATGTTTCCCTTAGTTAATGATAACTGATAATGTGACCAAAGTACCGATGTGGATAGTTAGTGGACACGTATCGTTCACTCGTACAAAAGTTTACGCAAGAGCTAATCAAGAATTCACTTCAATCACTATAAAGAATTTCTTATTCCTTGCACCACTTGTCGATTTAGTTGTGTTCTTCATCACAGTCTTTTAACAAGTACGAGGGTTATTCGGAAAGTAAGGAATAATCGGTCGAGAAATGGAAACCACAGTGAAAATCCGATGAAGTTTTGCACAGGTGTGTAGAGCAGTGTCACTAGTATGCCCGTCAATATCGTTAGGTCCACTGAAAGACCTGAGTCGAAACAAGGCCCCGGGAGTAGACAACATTCCATTAGAACTACTGATGGCTTTGGGAGAGCCAGTCATGACAAAACTCTACCATCTGGTGCGCAAGATGTATGAGACAGGCGAAATACCCACAGACTTCAAGAAGAATATAATAATTCCAATCCCAAAGAAAGCAGGTGTTGACAGATGTGAAAATTACCGAACTATCAGTTTAATAAGTCACAGCTGCAAAATACTATCGCGAATTCTTTACAGACGAATGGAAAAACTGGTAGAAGCGGACCTCGGGGAGGATCAGTTTGGATTCCGTAGAAATGTTGGAACACGTGAGGCAATATTAACCTTACGGCTTATCTTAGAAGAAAGATTAAGAAAAGGCAAACCTACGTTTCTAGCATTTGTAGACTTAGAGAAAGCTCTTGACAACGTTAGCTGGAATACTCTCTTTCAAATTCTGAAGGTGGCAGGGGTAAAATACAGGGACCAAAAGGCTATTTACAATTTGTACACAAACCAGATGGCAGTTATAAGAGTCGAGGGGCATGAAAGGGAAGCAGTGGTTGGGAAAGGAGTGAGACAGGGTTGTAGCCTCTCCCCGATGTTATTCAATCTGTATATTGAGCAAGCAGTAAAGGAAACAAAAGAAAAATTCGGAGTAGGTATTAAAATTCATGGAGAAGAAGTAAAAACTTTGAGGTTTGGCGATGACATTGTAATTCTGTCAGAGACAGCAAAGGACTTGGAAGAGCAGTTGAACGGAATGGACAGTGTCTTGAAAGGAGGATATAAGATGAACATCAACAAAAGCAAATCGAGGATAATGGAATGTAGTCAAATTAAATCGGGTGATGCTGAGGGGATTAGATTAGGAAATGAGACACTTAAAGTAGTAAAGGAGTTTTGCTATTTAGGGAGTAAAATAACTGATGATGGTCGAAGTAGAGAGGATATAAAATGTAGACTGGCAATGGCAAGGAAATCGTTTCTGAAGAAGAGAAATTTGTTAACATCGAGTATAGATTTAAGTGTCAGGAAGTCGTTTCTGAAAGTATTTGTGTGGAGTGTAGCCATGTATGGAAGTGAAACATGGGCGATAACAAGTTTGGACAAGAAGAGAATAGAAGCTTTCGAAATGTGGTGCTACAGAAGAATGCTGAAGATAAGGTGGGTAGATCACGTAACTAATGAGGAGGTATTGAATAGGATTGGGGAGAAGAGAAGTTTGTGGCACAACTTGACTAGAAGAAGGGATCGGTTGGTAGGACATGTTTTGAGGCATCAAGGGATCACAAATTTAGCATTGGAGGGCAGCGTGGAGGGTAAAAATCGTAGAGGGAGACCAAGAGATGAATACACTAAGCAGATTCAGAAGGATGTAGGTTGCAGTAGGTACTGGGAGATGAAGAATCTTGCACAGGATAGAGTAGCATGGAGAGCTGCATCAAACCAGTCTCAGGACTGAAGACCACAACAACATCGTTAGGTCGTTCTTTTTAGTTCTGAGCACACAGGGAGCACATAGAGATGCCTAGAACAATAGTGTCTCCCGCCAAGTACGATGCCCTCGTGAGAAATTTCGCCTGAAGCTATGCAGCCAACATTAGGTAACTGTCGTGCGTTTTCTTCTTCAAGACAATTCTCAGCCGCATTCTGCAGGAGCAATGAAGATGCTCCTGCACCGTTTTCAGTTGGAAATGTTTAATTATCCATAGTACTGCCCGTAATTGTCTCACTCTGAGTTTCATCTCGGCTCACATAATCCACTGGCTATGAAGGCAACATTTTGGCTCAGACAGCGGACTGTAGGTCAGTGTAGAGGATTGGCGGAAAGCAATGGCGGCTGCCTTATATAACTAGAGTGTTGGAAAGTTGGTACAACGCCACGACAAACGTCTAAGTTTGATCGGCAACTATGTAGATAAGTTGCTGGAAGTTGTAGCTAAGTGTTTCAAATAAAACAGTTTTGATTTATACTGTGGTTTCCATTTCACGCCCTATCGTTCCTTTGTTTCCGAATGGCCCTCGTATTTAAGGTAACATCATTAACTGTGAACAGACTGTGCTGAAAAATAGCATGGTCATGCATTTTTGAGTCTTCAGCCATTGGGCATGTATTCCAATAAGGTATAAGTGATGTAGTTTTGTCAAAGACTAGTGTGGACACCGTGACTGTTATATAAAATAAAATGTTGATGGTGTACAGCAACCAGACGCAAATTGGTTTTAGTTACTTTATTCAAAAAATACCATTACCGGTTTTGAATTCATACAGTTCATCATCAGATGGCTTTCATGCCTTCGTCAAAACATTTGATGCTGCGGTTTACTAGTGAGCTGC
The DNA here is from genome assembly GCF_023864345.2 of Schistocerca serialis cubense. Taxonomy (NCBI): domain Eukaryota; kingdom Metazoa; phylum Arthropoda; class Insecta; order Orthoptera; family Acrididae; genus Schistocerca; species Schistocerca serialis. The sequence continues at coordinate 339,254,624 of NC_064638.1, forward strand.
CCAAGGATAAACAATATTAACAACTACAAACCTTTCAAACGTGTAATACGGATGGTTGCGCTACAAGCTTGTGTTAAAATGCCACTTAAAGTGAAATATCCTTATGCCAAATTTTTTTAGTTTTCTTCCAACGAATCATATTCGCCATGTTGTTTGTATTTTAACCACCCCATACATCACTTTGCATTACTGAACTCCTTCGTTTGGTCAGAAAACAAATTTACAATGCACACCATCTGTTTTATCACACAACATACGAAAACAAATCCAAGGTTTCAAAGTACATGAAGGTCAAAGCTGTGGCTCTCATAGTTTATAGCCCAAGGACCTCTCTTTCTTATCTGAAACAAAAATGCACGAATAGTGATTTTCACCATCGACACCAACGTTAGAGTGAGGAAAAAATTTTTAAGAAGTAGTTCTTAATTGGAATGCAACTTAACGTGAAACGTCCTTCTGCACCAATTGTTTCCAATGAATCATATTCGCAATGTTGTTTGTATTTTCTTTCATACCTGCTATAATATCACTTGGCCCGCACTAGCGGTTAGGAGTCGTGAATGATTTTCATCATTGACACCAACGTCAGTGTGTGGAAAAAAATGTTTTAAGAACTAATTGCAATGCAACTTAACGTGAAGCGTCCGTCAACGGCATTTGTTTCCAATGAATCTTATTTGCAATGTTGTTAGTATTTACTTTCGTACATACTAAGATATCCCTCGGCCCGTACTCGCAATTATCAGTCGTGAATTGATTACCTGATCGATTTATCATATTATTATAGGTTCAAAGTTAATACACATAGCGAGGCGCTGTGTTTCGCCTGCGCGAGTGAAACATTCATTCCTTGACTTAACGTTGCTCCGTGGCGAACGAAGAAACGTAAGGAAATTGGCATATGACCGGACTTTGTTGCGAGACAGGATAAGGAAAGATTCAAAAATGGCTCTGTGCAATATGGGACTTAACATCCGAGGTCATCAGCCCCTAGAACTTAGAATTACTTAAACCTAACTAACCTAAGGACATCACACACATTCATGCCCGAGGTAGGATTCGAACCTGCGACTGTAGCGGTTACGCAGTTCCAGAATGAATCGCCTAGAACCGTTCGACCACACCGGCCAGCTGATAAGGAGAGGACGTGTATAAAGTGTGTACAATGAAACAGTCATTGTCAGCCACCATATCGTTTTTTTTTTTTTTGTTTTTTTTTTTTTTTAGATTCACAAGCGATATGTAACATTAATGTGGAGTTCAGTAACAGCCATAATACAGGCTGGTGCATTTCAAAGGTACTTTCGTCTATTTATTTTTGATCAAAAGATTCTGTGATGAACTGTAATGTACAACAAGCTTGTATAGGACTTCGAACATTTGTTGGTCGATGTTTGCTGTAGAGGCTGCTTCAATAATATGGTAAAAGTTTTCTCTGCTAAAACGAACTCATTTCAATCGCAGACAAGCATCGAATGACCAAATGCGAATGACAGTACCCCAATTCGAGAAGATTCTATAGAAGTTTTCTTTCTCTTACATTTCAAGAATCTTACAGGCGACCGTCGGAATAGGTAGTTGTTTCTACATCACGAGAGTAACTTGTGTACATGTACGAAATTACGTATGCTGCGGGAATAGTCGACGCCGCTCTGGAAATCGATATTGTCCTTCACAGATATACGAACTCAGACACTACACACACTAGTTCAATAACAACGGGTTTGATAATACCAGCTTAATTTCTTCTTTTCAGACATAGTATTTTAAAAATGGCTAAAACGTGACATGACCTACAAGGAGTGAAACATAGACATTGTCAAATATTTCATGACCAAAAATAAATTAATACACGATTATTCAGTTATATCTATTGTGATTTGTTGTGATAAATGTGTGTTTTATGTTATATATATGCACAAAAGTTGTGCTTCGCATAATTTCATGTGCAACTGACAGAATAATTCTATGTGAGTTACACCTGACATCAGACAGCCGCGATAACCCGGGTCCGTCATATATGAACTTCATGCGGTTCTACTCTGCAATAAAGGCAAGCACAGAAATCACATGCTAACTCTTGGCAGACATTAGTCTGTTCTTTGTAGATAACGACTGGGTTAGGAATATTTGTAGATTTAGTTATTATATGTTTTACTATATGCCGAGTAATTTGTGTTTGTTTGTTGACGTGTTTACAATTGTGAAGAGTTATTCTGGGATACAGAATCTGATGTGCATTTTCGTGGGGTAAAGCTGAATTGTATCCAGCATAATATAATTGAAGGAATCGTGGGCAATTGAATTCTTATGGTTGAAACCAGATCACAGTTTTAAATACAGAGGGAAAAGAAAGCGAATGTGAAGCCCAGTGGTGATGAACAAAACCCAGGGTAAACGGTAAATGCTAGCCAAGGAAAATCCAAAGATCCTGTGGCTGAGCTCTTAAATAAAATGAAACTTTTGATGAATACCGTAGCTAGTTTAGCTTCAAACAATCTCTCATGTCTGCTATTCAAATGGTTGTGTCAGCTACGCAAGCGAATATTTCAACAACAGTTGAAAATTTAGCTTCGGAACAGTCCAACATGTCTGCTACTCAGACGAAACTGTGAGCTGAGCAAGACAATTTATCTTCAATTTCAGGGTGCTGTTCTTGGTATCTGATTCAAAGAATCGGAATTCTGAGAAAAACGCACGACACTTACTTTTATAAACATCTGCAGATGGATACAACTAGAAATCTGGTTAGCTAATTTGTTTCAGTGGGTGCATGAGTTGTACTACCCTTACAAGCTAATCATCTGAGACTGAAGGAATGTACCAGTCTATATTCAAGGAAATGTTTCATATCTTAGTTGTTATTATTTACAGACATTACATTGTAACTTTTTCACTCCTTTTGCTACCCTTGCACACTTTACATGAATTCACATTTTGCATTTCATACATCCATTTGATCTTCCTCGCATAACTTGTAATATTATTCCTCTTTTCTATGAATGAGTTTCTGTAACGTCTTACCTGCGGAGTCTACAAAAGACTTTCTTTTCACGGGTGAAGCTACCGATTCACATTTATTCTCTTTTGCTTCGGTTAGTATTTCTTTGCATAAGCTACTTATCGACTAACTGGATTCAACGACTAAGCATTGAATTTTTGACCGGAGCTTTCATCGATTCTCTCGCCTTCGATGATATATCTTAGTTCACATTTTGCCTACCGGGGCTTCATCTGCATTGAAATTATTCGACAAGTTTCATTCAGCAATGTCGAAAGCAAGTTTTCTTATATTCGACATTAATAAACCGAACATCACCTCTTCAAATTTAAGAATATACTCTTCCGATTCGTTTCAAACTTCATTGTGGAACGTTTTACTGTGGAAATTTTTTCATATACCCGTTCAAATTTTTAGTTTTATTTCCAATGTGCCTCTTAACCTGTGGCTTAGGCACGTTTTATATGCGTACATATGCATGTAACTCATGATCCTCATTTAGATATATTATACTAAATGTTATTTTCTTGTTAGCTCCAGTTTCCATAAAGCCTTTCTGTTACTATAATACTTCACAAAATAATTATGTAATTAGTAAGCGTAAAGAACGGTGGAGAAAACTGTAAACATTCTACATCACTAATAATGCTAACTACACTTTTGCGGCTAACTGTACGCGCAAGTTTTTAAATCGAACCAGTACAATATTTGAATCTCACATTGATGTGACATAAGTCATGTCGGCCCTCCTTTTGCCCAGCGTAGTGCAGTAACTCGACGTGGTATGGACTTAACAAATCGTTGGAAGACCCCTGCAAAAATATTGAGCCATGCTGTCTCTATAGCGGTCCGCAATTGCAAAAGTGTTGCCGGTGCAGGATTTTGTGAGCGAACTGACTTCTCAATTATATCCCATCAGTGTTCGACGTTATTCATGCCGGGCGATCTGGGTGGCCAAATCGTTCGCTCGAAATGTCACGAATGTTCTTCAACCCAATCACGAACAATTGTGGTCCGATGACATTGTGCAATGTCACCCATAAAAATACTATCGATGTTTGAAAACATGGAGTCCATGAACGCAAATGGTCTCCAAGTAGCCGAACGCCAATGATCGGTTCAGTTGGACCAGGGGGCCCAGTCCATTGCACGTAAACACGGCCCACACCGTTATGGAGGCACCACCAGCATGCACAGTGCCTTGTTGACAACTTGGGTAAGCGGCTTAGGGCGGACTGCACCATACTCGAACACTACCATAGCTCTCACCACCTGAAATCGGGACGCATCTGACCAGTACACTGTTTTCCAGTCGTCTAGCACAGGAGGGGCGCTGCAAACGATGGCGTGCTGCTAGCTGGGGCACCTGCGCCGGTCGTCTGCTCCCATAGTCCTTAGCGCCATATTTCACCGCACTGTCGTAAAGGATACGTTCGTCGTACATTCAGCATTGATTTCTGCAATTATTTTACGCAGTGTTGCTTGTCTGTTGGCACTGATAACTCTATGAAAATGAACGTGAACACTCCTTATAAGCACTATAGTCGACATAATCGTCTTGAGAGATTCAGCAACTGTTTAGATAATTGAGGTAATTCTCATTTATTGCTCCGTCTCAGTTGCGCAATTTTAGTTGCATTACATGTTTCGATCACTCTGGATCCTCTTTAGGTCTAGAACAAAGCAAAACTAAATATGTACCATATAATATTTTACAATAATTACAAAAGACAATAATTCTACAAAAACGTAGAATTTACCTAAGTAGTTGCCTCAGCAACCTGTTTTGTCTTCTCAGAACCACATACCCGTATCAGAATACCGTGTTTTGCAGCTGTGGTCAGGTATATGTTGGGGAGGAAGGCGGATTGGGAATTGAAGTGAGACTGATTGGCGGATGGGAAAGGAAGCCGTCGCTGAATCTCTCAAGACGATTATGTCGACTGCAGTGAAAATGGTGTCTAATCAGGCGATGAGAGGCTGTTTTCCTTTACTGAACTTGAAACTAAAGTTAATGAAAAATTGTTGAACAATTAAATTTGACAATAAATGCTTTTATAAAAGTATAATTGCAAGGAATGCAAAAGTTAAAATTGAGAATAGAAAAGCAACAGCTCGTGTAATAAAAAAGAAAAGCGAAATTATATATGAAGGTAGTATCTGTTTCCGAAAGAACAGATACCACTGATGTCCGTGCAGCTTCTCTAGAATGAAATGATGATTAAATCGACACCCTAGCTGCAAATGGTGTTGATATACATCACTGGGGACATGTTGAAAATGTCTGCCCCGACCGGGACTCGAATCCGGAATCTCCTGGTTACATGGCAGACGCTCTATCCTTTTATTTATTCAATTATTTTTTTGTGTTTGGTCGTTGCGGACGTCACATGACATCCGTTCTAGTTCGTTTGTTGATCCTTCCACTCAGCATTCTTATTACAGATGCGCCTTCAGGGACTTATCCCTTGCAAGCCCTGTGCCCTCGGTGGTTAAGATGGGTAGAGCGTCTGCCATGTAAGCAGGAGATCCCGGGTTCGAGTCCCGGTCGGGGCACACGTTTTCAACATGTCCCCAAAGATGAATATCAACACTATTTGCAGCTAGGGTGCCGATTTAATTATCATTTCAAAAGCGAAATTATGCAAGCAAACTCAGAAATCAGGGAAGCTTATAAGAGCAAAGACATATTAATTGAGGAATTACACTTATTGCATTTAAAGGTAGCTAAAACGTTGTCTCCCGTACAGTTTGACAGCCTACGTGCATTTATTGATAATAGAGCGGACAATGAAAGAACAAAAATAATTGCAAAGGCATCGTAAGAATATACTATGAATAACGTGAAAGTAAAGGTGAATAACAATACTGTGCATAAAAATCACGAGTTCTTCGACGATCCTGTTAATGTTACCGATATTCCTCTTACAGATGAAGTGATCTCTCCTATTGAAAGTTTTAAACTATGATCTCAAACCAACGTTATAACAGAAAGACATAATGAGAATCATAGCAGGGTCAAATTCGCTATTGATGTAGCAAAGCTTCCCACTCATAAACTGCGTAAGCGACGTGCACTTAAGTGGTGTTTATGAAATGAGTGGATCCCGGAACTATATCCAGATGGCCTAAGGAGCTACACGCAAATCGAAATGCTATCTGACATTAAAATCAAAGTAAAAGATTGGGTCACCACCAACTCTAGCCATACGACAAACAAGTGGTTCGAATGAGTTGGAAAACTAATTAATTTAGTCATAAAAAACTCATAAGAGAGCATTCTTTGTAAAGTCACTCATAAAAAAATGGGATGTGGTTATTAATACGATCCAGGGATTGTTCACATGAATCAAATATTAAAATAAAGTAAAGAGGGTGTGAACACTGTGAATAAGAGCAACTTGCAGCAACATTCCTGAAAACAAGATCTATTCTAAAAATTTGTTTTAAATAAAAAGGGAACCCTAATTATTACATCTGTGTGCATGGAAACGCTATCAATGGGCTAACAAGGAAACTACAAGGCAAACGGCGTAGGTAAAGGAGACGTAACATCGGTACACTGCATAAGACTTGAAACAAAATTATTTATTTCTTAATACATTGATATAAGACATCTACGTGACTGCTGTTGCCTGGTAACTACGTATTATTGCTTGTGAAACGCTATACGATTCACAACAGAATCTGTTAATTTAGAATCGCGGTCATAATTAGAGGGGGCGGGAAAGGTTTAATGCATTAGGATCCACATTCAATCCAAAAACAGCAAGGACGGCCCCAACACCAACATACAACGAAGCTAGGAGTTTTGTTCCACTGTGCTGAGAAATGATTAAATTAAAAAGTAAATCTGAATATTACTGTTGCATTTAAAGTTGAACCTCAGTTTGCAGAGACCGCCCCAACGAGGGTCACGCATACACGCTTATGCTCTTAACATGAAATCATAAATACAGTTGAATAATCCGGACAGGATATATTTAATATTCCAAAATCAAAGCAATAAGTAAACTCTAGGACAGAGACAGGGGGGCACGGAAAAGTTAGGCTCACAGTTAACTCGTGTGGCCACGCCGTTCGCGGAAACACAATTTATACCTACTGGGGCCAAATTTTAGCAACATTAAACCACACAGCCGCAAACAATTAACATTTTACAGAGCGCACATTTCAATAGACAAAGGGTAATGGCAAGGGACCAACAAATGGATGGTTTTCAACGGACATGTAGTAATGAAACAAAGAAAATTCACGAGGAAGCAAAAAGTAACAAGAATCGGAAAGGATTAGATTGTATACACAAGCAGTCGCAAGCACGCACACGTTCACACTGAACCGAGGGCGCACTTCTTACGTGAGATCGCTTCAACATGTGCAACACCTTTGTGCTACATTCATCTTACGGACCACAGTCTGCATTAGGAATCAAACTGAAAGTCTGCAAAAGCCATGCAATCCTTGCTGCGACCCAGAAAAACAATCTTTATAAGACAACACGCGAGGCCAAAAGCTTCACAAGGTGCAAGGTCAGTGAGACTGAATTACAAAAAGCTCCCCTCTCGCTATGACCCAAAGCGTCACGCGGTTAAATCAACTCACCCTTCTTCGAAGAGACTTCGGCTGCAGACCGTCGGACAGCTGGAAGCAGACTGCCCATCTCAAACTAAAACTTCCCCCACACAACTCCGTGACCAAGAAAACCGAGAGATGAGGCTTCCGCCACCGACCTAATACCGGTAACTTCACACAATGAGAACAAACCTCTTTACCTGCCTGAAAACTACAAGGGTTGGCCATTCTGTAAGACTACCGCTGATTCTCTGCAGCAGACTAAACCACCGTACAGCAAAATGAAACACACCCACATTCATTCACTCACGCATGCCAGAGAGTTTTGGAATAGAACAACGGATAAATATTTTATGGAATCATAGCTGTGAGTTGGGTTACGTGTAAAAACATGGAAGACTTATAACGGCGCTATAGACGCATATGCAAGTCTGAAAAGAACGAACATAAGAGCCATATGATGCTTGCAAATTGTAGAAATAAATAGGCTACGGCTAGATTGAATCATTGCTTAGTCTTCTCTGGTACGAAATTTAGCAACGAAAACACCCGAGTTGTTCTGTAGGATGCAAAGTGCACTGAAAGGCAAATAAAGTGATAACGAAAGAGGACTATAGGACCCTTTCAACTGAATGACCTTGCCGTCACAGTCACCAACACGCTAAAAACGCAGCTTCACTCAAAAGCTAGCGGTAAATGTGTGTGTGAAATCTTATGGGACTTAACTGCTAAGGTCATCAGTCCCTAAGCTTACACACTACTGTACCTAAATTATCCTAAGGACAAACACACACACCCATGCCCGAGGGAGGACTCGAATCACCGCCAGGAACAGCCGCACACTCCATGACTGCAGCGCCTCAGACCGCTCGGCTAATCCCACGCGGCAGCCAGCGGTAAAAATGTCATTAAACTCGCCTTAGGAGAAATAGTTGAATTAATGGATCTTCTAAAACTGAGGTTGTCCTATAAATATTTCATGTTTAACGGTAAGATATACCACCAACCTGAAGGGTTAGCTATGGGAAAATTCCAAGCTGGCATTATGGCTGCGATTTTCCTCAGTCATTTAGAAAAAAAGATCAATGAAAATCCTGAAATAGGCAATAAAATTCTCTACTATTATCACTATGTTGATGATGCTATTTTTGTTAGTTAAATAAGATCAAAGCGATTTTAATGACATAGCAGAGAGAATGAGTGTTACTCTGCTAAAAATTAGGTTTACAGCTGAGCATGAAAATAAAGAAGCCATCAACTAGTTCAACATTACGGTTACAAGAGACGCCTGTGCAGACATTACCATTGACTCTTAAGTCCTGGCACCCTGACAGCATCAAGATAGCATATTTTCGATGAATGATTAATACTTTGTCAAAACTACCACGGAGAGAACGTCAGAGGAACAAAGAAGTCGGTGTTAAGAAGCAAGTTGCACTGAGTAACAGTTATCCAATCTCAACAGTAACCAAGTGACAACAGAGAATAAAGAGACAAAAACAGCGTAAATTCTATTACAGCACACTAACAGGTGAAGAGGAAGACAAGAAAGTTGTGTACATGTCGATGAGTTACGAAGGACAGGTTTCGGAAGTTATGGGTAGACAGCTTTGCAATAGCATTTTGTGTATAGGGTTTGAAACTAATGACATTATTCCCTTCAGACTGAGGCACCTTGTAAATAGAAAAGCCTCCAAATTCACGGCAGCTGGTGTATATAAACTAAAATGTGGAAACAGTCAAAAGCTTTTTTTTAAAGAAAATTACGCACTGGCTGTATGAATGATTTTTATTAAATCTGCGACCAGTTTCGCACCACTTATCGGTGCATCCTCAGGCAATATGCGCTATTTATAACTTAGTAACGTTGAACACTGCCCTGTAGCCACTCCCCACCATTCATGTCCAATATACCGTCATCTGGTGAAAGCAGTAGTTAAAATTTAAAAGTCTTAGTTAAATTTTAACTACCGCTTTCACCAGATGACGGTATATTGGACATGAATGGTGGGGAATGGCTACAGGGCAATCTTCAACGTTACTATGTTATAAATAGCGTATACCGTCTGAGGATACACAGATAAGTGGTGCGAAACTGGTCGCAGATTTAATAAAAATCATTCATACAGCCAGTGCGGAATTTTCTTTGAAAAAATGTCGAAGTTTGGCTGTGGTTGCCCGCCCTACACAACAACAAGTCAAAAGTTTACATAGGTCAGACAGGCAGGACGTTTGAAATTCGCTTCAAGGAGCATGCTCCAATTCAAAGAAATAAAACAGCGTTGGGTAGCATCTTCCAACTTCGAAGCATGCTGTTGAAACTGGTGATTAGCATTTGGAAGTGCTGCACATTGTACTTAAGTGACAACTCCTGACAATGTTGGAAGAAATTGTGATTTTTACACACAGTCTGCAAGAGCCTGGCGATACGTTAAATCAGCAGACCGATTTCATTAACAGTGCATTTTTTAGAAACTCACCGCAGCGTATATATGATCACCAGCCCCACTCACCGAGAAGAGAGAGTGGCACGCATCGGCTCACACACCGTCCTAACAGCAGGCCGGCATGCAAACTGGCTTCCGAATATGGTGCAAAACTGCGCGCCGTACAACGGCAGCTAACCGAATGAAAAACAGTTAACCATAACTGTCACTCCCTGTTCCCTATAACTTTAGCTGCTACTCATAGTTTCACTTTCGTAATTCATAGTTTTTTATTTTTTACTGTTTCTTCTGTGAACGTTGCGAAGTGTTGCTACTGGTTTATACTTTCGATAAAATTTATATTTAATGACCTTTCATGTAGTTCTAGGTCTTCGAGTTCCTGAAACTCACGAGATCACACGAACAGAACAAATCGATGCGGCTCTTGTAGCTCTTACCAAATGGTTCAAATGGCTCTGAGCACTATGCGACTTAACTTCTCAGGCCATCAGTTGCCTAGAACTTAGAACTAATTAAACCCAACTAACCTAAGGACATCACACACATCCATGCCCGAGGCAGGCTTCGAACCTCCTACCGTAGCGGTCGCTCGGTTCCAGACTGTAGCGCCTAGCTCTTACCACTGCTGCCCAAGACGGAATGGCTGACGCCATACCAATTCGACCACCACAACATTATTCAGCGGTGCTGCCTCAGGAGATGCTCAACACTATCTCGTTGAGAAACCGTCTCAGGAGATATTGGCAGAGGACCCGGCACCCGTTGTATAAACGGCGCGTTAACAGGCTCCAGAGAATCATACGGGAAAAAATACGTACATTTAAGAACACACAGTGGGATCAAAAACACGCTGGGATGGAAACCACACCTCCTGGAGTGTGGCAGCTAGCCCGACACTTCACCAGGGAAAAACACTACACCTCAATGATACAGGGACCGGACGGCCCCGCCTACTCCGCGGAGGAGAAGGCGGAGCTCATGGCGACCACACTAGCAGCGTCTTTCACACCGAACCTGGCTCCTTCCGACCCAGCGATCACACTTGAAACTGACCAGGTACTTACACAGCTTGTAGCCCAGCCAGCGCGCACCGAAATCAGGCGCACAACAACAAATGAAATCACATGGGCTATTATACACTGCACACCTAGGAAAGCCCCTGGTCACGATGGCATTCAGAACCGCGTGCTCCAGGAGCTCACGATCAAAGCCATAGAATATCTCACCTACATTACGAATGCCTGTTGGAAGGCGGCCAAACTCCAGATGTTCAGGAAGCCAGGGAGAGACCACTCCCTCCCACAAAATTACCGACCCATCAGCCTGTTGAGCGCGCTCAGTAAGGTCGTTGAGAAGGTGATTCTAAAACGATTCACTCGGTTTTGCATCGACAATGACACCCTGCTTCCGGAGCAATTCGGATTCAGGAACCACCACTCGACAACACAATAACGACTGATAGTCGTAGAATACATACCACACGGCTACAGTATGAACAAAGCAACTGGGTCAGTGTTCCTTGACATCGAGAAAGCTTTCGACCGCCTCTGGCACAATGGCCTCATCCGCAAACTCACGGACGCTGGGTTCCCCGACGGACTCGTATGTCTCGCGCACTCATACCTCACCATCAGAAGTTTCAACACTGACATTCAGGGTAAACAATCGACACAACATATTATCCAAGCAGGGGTACCCCAAGTTAGCATCCTAGGGCCCCTCTTGTTTAATCTCTACATTAATGATATTCCAACGACACAAAACACGACGGTTGCCATCTACGCGGATGACACAGCCATCCTTGCGCAAGACTGGAAACCGTCAAATATTAATAACAGACTACAGACAGCACTCAGAACTGTCGAGCCTTGGTTGTAGAAGTGGCGTATTAAAGTAAACGTCGACAAGTGCGAGGCAGTTCTGTTCACTCGCAGGCTGAAATTACTGTGCAGACACCAAAATTACAGACCAATAACACTACATGCAAGTCCAATACGCTTCGCTGCGAACGTCAGACACCTCGGTGTTTGGCTAGACCGGAAGCTTACATGGGGGGACCACATACAATACACGACCAACAGGGCAAACGCGAGGCTCATACAACTCTATCCTATGCTCAGCAACGACAGTACACGGAATAGGAGGGTGTCTAGGACATTATACATGACACTGATTAGAACGCTGATGACATACGCAGCTCCTGTCTGGGGATACGCAGCGTCCACACACCTGGACCGCCTCCAGAAAATAAAGAACAAGGTATTACGTATCATAAGCAATGCTCCCCGACACACACGGACAGCGGACCTTCACCGAGAATACCGACTAGAGACTCTCCAGGATGTATTCAAAAAACTCGCCACACGACTGTACAAGAAATCAAGTCACTCGAACAATCCTCACATCCTACACCTGAGCAACTACGATCACAACCATAGATGGAAAAACAAGCGCCCAAAGACACTCGTTAGGGACTAGCCATCTATGGTAACTTCGTAACTACGCAAACGACACAATGAGGCAAGCCCCTGCACTTCAGCCACTGACTAGCTTGCTAGCTGGGCCTCTGCCAAGAGAACTGGCAATCGCAGGGAAGCCACACACGACACACAAACAAACTCCCAACACATATCACACTGCCAGTTCCTTCAGGACCATCGAACTGACAAACCTAAAACAACACGGCTATGTTACAGGAGCAGCAGCAGCAGCTGGCCCAGGAGACATCGTCGGCCCAGCAGCAGCAGCGCTCACCTCCTCGACAGGACTGACCATTCCATGGCAATCTGGCATTGCTTCTATGGGTCTGATGCATGATACCCAACCGCTAACATAAACCTACCTTGCACGATCTGTCGCAGATAGCAAGAGAAACCGCTACTGCCCTTAGTACTCAACCTGACACTGTCGCAGAGGTTTTTTTTTCCCTTGGCACTTGCCTTGGCATTGTTTTCCCTCTGCCCTTCAAACTGCTCTTCTTTCAAGCTTGACTCTGTCGAGATTTTTAGACCACTTCTATCACCCAGATGCGCCACTATTAATGGGTAACCCTAGCCAGACGTACGGATAACATCGCAGTTCCTCGCTCCTGCGATTTCCTCGATTCTAAATACTAACAATGCAGAGGTAGCAGTAGACCTTGAGTTGAGCGTGTAGGGGCTCACACCTATAAAAGAGATAACCTCACTTCCGTAATGTTACGGTCTTTATGTCTCTCATTAATTATATATCCATTGTTCTAGGCCTATGCTTTCAGTGCTTTAAAGGAAAAAATTTATACAATTTTATTTTTATACTTTTTGAACAGGAACTTACGTCTAGATTTTCAAAGTTTCGCACTCTGAATACCTCGGAATACTAATTCAGCTTTGGCTGTTTTATTTCCAGTTTTATAATCTACTATTTTATCGCCTTTTACAATTTTAAACATCCACTCTGGTATCTTAACAGATGATGTTTTACTTTATTGACTTTTTGCAATTTTAGTGCAACCTCTGTAGTGGTTCCAAGAAATATTGCGTTATCTGCTGCACTCAAATTTTTTACAGGTTGCTTAAACCCACCAGCTAGATCTGATTTGATCCATTATAATGGTTCTGAAATTGTTTATACCCCAGCAGTAACTCGCAGGGGCCTGTAATTTCGTGGACGACACGAATATGTTCAACCATTACTACAGAGGGTAGCTTGCAGGAGCTGTAAGACATGACAAGCGACGGTGATCTTCGTACCAGGTCGAGTTATAACCTTAACTGTACCACCACCAGTACGAAGTTTACGTTGCAATAGTTTCACTATTTTATGGAGTTTACAGTTTACATACCCACTGTTGTACATTACTAGTATTTCAAGGAGAATTTTTCATAATTGTTAAGCTAATGACGTCACCACCACTCCGTCCCTGCTTCCTTTCGCTCCCCCAAATCAGCCTCACTCTATATCCCCTTACCCTCCCCCCCCCCCTCCCCCGCCGCTCCTTCTACTTCAAATGGTTCTGAGTAGACAAGATGGTTTGCTGACACCTCTACTTAGATTATTTCTACAGTTATGTACAACTCTTGAATTGTGTAATTATTCTAAAATATTATATGGTACATACAGGGTTATTACAAATGATTGAAGCGATTTCACAGCTCTACAATAGCTTTATTATTTGAGATATTTTCACAATGCTTTGCACACACATACAAAAACTCAAAAAGTTTTTTTAGACATTCACAAATGTTCGATATGTGCCCCTTTAGTGATTTGACAGACATCAAGCCGATAATCAAGTTCCTCCCACACTCGGTGCAGCATGTCCCCATCAATGGGTTCGAAAGCATCGTTGATGCGAGCTCGCAGTTCTGGCATGTTTCTTGGTAGAGGAGGTTTAAACACTGAATCTTTCACATAACCCCACAGAAAGTAATCGCATGGGGTTAAGTCGGGAGAGCGTGGAGGCCATGACATGAATTGCTGATCATGATCTCCACCACGACCGATCCATCGGTTTTCCAATCTCCTGTTTAAGAAATGCGGAACATCATGATGGAAGTGCGGTGGAGCACCATCCTGTTGAAAGATGAAGTCGGCGCTGTCGGTCTCCAGTTGTGGCATGAGCCAATTTTCCAGCATGTCCAGATACACGTGTTCAACCGTTTCTTCGCTCACTACAGGCCGACCCGTTGATTTCCCCTTACAGAGGCATTCAGAAGCTTTAAACTGCGCATACAATCGCCGAATGGAGTTAGCAGTTGGTGGATCTTTGTTGAACTTCGTCCTGAAGTGTCGTTGCACTGTTATGACAGACTGATGTGAGTGCATTTCAAGCACGACATACGCTTTCTCGGCTCCTGTCGCCATTTTGTCTCACTGCGCTCTCGAGCGCTCTGGCGGCAGAAACCTGAAGTGCGGCTTCAGCCGAACAAAACTTTATGAGTTTTTCTACGTAACTGTAGCGTGTCGTGACCATATGTCAATGAATGGAGCTACAGTGAATTTATGAAATCGCTTCAATCATTTGTAATAGCCCTGTACTTAGTTGTACTTTGATCTAAATGTGAAGATGATCCTGAGTGATCGAAACATGTAATCTAATTAAGATTGTGTAACTAAGAGGATAATGAGTATCATCGTAACTCCCCACAAGCATTCACAATATCAGAATGAAATTCCGTTGGGGAAAAAACGTTCAGAGCAATGAATTTTACGACACCTCAACATTCCACTTTATTTATATTGCTCAAACAGAGAAACCATGACAACTTTTAAAAACTAGAAAAAAAACTGTTTTGAAACTCCAGTTGACAGCTCACTTAGTTTATTGTGCAACGCATCCTAATGAAACAAAAACAAAATTTCGTTGCTATCGACGTCACGTCTGCAACACCCTGAGGAATTTCTCCCAGCCTCAGCACTCCGGCGTCTTTATTACGGGAGGCGCCTATCCCTTCCCGGTGCCAGGCGCACGGCGCGGTATACTGCCGTATCGCGTTCACGGGACCGTAGGCGGCGCAACTCCCAATGTGCGCGTCTCCAGCAGGCCTCCGCCTCCGCGGCAGGCCGGGCTGCTAGCGCCGCACCTCAGCGCCCGCCCCATCGCGCGAGTAAAATGCAAATCGCCTCGCAATTTCTCATACCCCCTCCCCTCTCCCTTTCTCCTCCGCTTTTTTTTTTTTTCTGCCTAGGGCGACCCCGGCCTCTCGCTTCGACCTGCTGCAAACGGCGGAATATAAACATACGCTGTATGGCGCCCATATAACCCCGTATTTCGTGAACGGAACCGTTCCGTTTTAGTGCAAGGTCTTCGGCCATAACCCGGAATGGCGCCTCAATTCGGCACCTTGAGTCACCGCCGCCACCGCTGCAGGTGAGCCGTCCGCAGGCGCTACTCCAGGCGCGTGGGTCAGACACCGAACTCGCCCACCACAAATACCGACAACGTTTCTCGGGCTATCCTCGTTATTTCCCCCACTACGGAGAGGCCACAAGAGTTCATAAATTTGTAACATCGGTAACGTCGTAAAATGTTCTTACGGGAGCAATCGAGCAATAGCTATATTAGAATAATGCGGACTGTCGCTATATTTGCGGCACACTCAACCCTTAAAATTCAAGAAGTAGATGACGTTTCTTCGACAACAAAAGCCCTATTATGAATTCAAACACCCACGGTACAAACTTAACGAAGCACCTTGACACAACTAGTATGTATAATTTACAGCTATTGTCATTTTAAAAGAAGAAATTAGTTTATTCCGCATGCATACATTACCTAAGGAGTCTTGGAATTCTTTGTTGGAGAAGCCTGATTTTGAGAGATTATCAGAATACATCATCGTATTATAAGAAGTCTGTTTGATTTTAGTCACAGTGTTTCTGGCCATTGCCTGTCATCCAAAGCATCCGAACTGCTGCATCGGGCAGATGGCGTCACAGAAAAGCGTTGATTGAGCACATGTTCATTTAGGCACTACACTGCGGTGAACAACTACTGACGTGGAGCCAGTGGAGCATGCTAAGCCATGACTGCCGACTAGGGTACAGATTTCACGTCAAAATCTATAACTTAAGCTCTGTTTATTAATTAACCAATGTGTCATATAAGAGGTTTGAAATGGTAAAAAACCTCTCTTTAATAAACTCACCGGGACGCAATTATTAAAACTACAACTTTTGTAAAATAGGAAAATATATTAGCAGCCGAATCACTTCGTGTCGATTTGACTCAAACAGAGTAAGATACACGGATTATACTCTTGTATTTAGGAAGGGTTAAGGTTTTAATTGATGGAATAAAGACTTGCAAAGTTTTCCCTCCATATGATAGGAAATGATTTTTGACTCTGTGCTTAGTTTTATCTCTGGTTGACTTTTCAGTCAGTCAGATGTGCAGTACCGAGACATTCGTATTAGAAACATAGTTGCGAGTTTTTCAGAGAAAGAGATCTGTGTTTGTGAATCTGAAACTGTCTGGAATGAAATGAAATGATCGTATGGCATTTATTGGCCGGGATACACCCTACGGGGTTCGGTCACCGTATTGCAAGTCTTTATAGTTGACGCCACTTCGGTGACTTGCGTGTCAATGATGATGAAGTACTTTGTCATGAGGAGGAAAACTGATACATAATACTTTCTTGCTCTTTATATTGATGGAGAAAGTTTTAAAGGTATGTTTGTAGTTTCTTTGTAATGAAAGATTTTTATAATTCTCTGCGGATTAGTATTTTCTTTCGAGAACATCAGTACTCCAGACACAAGAAAAGAAAAAAAACTGCATGCTGAGCACGAGGTAAGTCACTTTTATTTCCCGGCAGATCTCATTTTGCGTTCTTGTGCGAACAGTATGTAGTAAAACAGTTATTTTCTTCCGAGCAGAGCAGTAGTTTACTTTTGTTAATATCCTTAGTCCAATATTGCACTTCATGTTACTCGTCGTTCATAATGTGCTCCTGTACTATGTTTTAATTATATAGTTTTCACTGAGCGCACAATTAGTTTCTTTGGAATTTAATTAAATTCTCTTTCTTTATTTCTAATTTTGCATTTCATGAAGATTAAAGTTTTATTTCTCGATAGTATTCACATGCGCAACACAGGGACTACCAAGAGTCAGTTTTGGTCAGCAGTTTTATATATTATTTAAAGTACAAGGGAAAGTTTTCGAAATCAGTGTATTAATTTCTCTCACAAACAGAAAAAGCTTACAACAGTGCCCCCAGCTATTGATCCGCAGTTAGCCGTGGGATGCGAGCCTTCTGGCAGCAGTGTGGCTGCTCATTGGCACGAGTATGCAAGCAATGCATTGCGCGTGAAAAATATTCTTGTAATGTATATCGATTAATTTGTTTGTTGATCGTAGATCCTTGATCGATGAGAGCACGCGACTTTGAGATTAGGTTTTTTTTGTTTTAACCAACCCCAGCATCGCGAATGTAATAACTGGAATCACATGTGAAATTTTGACTGTATAGCTTCCCTAAGCCGCAGTATGTGTCTCATGTATAGTTGTAATCCCTTTCAGAGAACAGCACCTGATCAACATCTAATTCCTTGCCAATTATTGCGCTGTAAAATATCTGGATGGGCTACCGATGGGATCTCCCGATATCGGGAATCTTGGCCAACGTTTTTGCAATTCATTTACAAAACTAGTTGACGATGTTTGTCTAGTAGTTAAGTGAAAAGGAGAAAACATGTGAGATCTATAAAACACATTACAGCATAAAGTTCTCACTCGAAAAAGAAATAGATGACTTAATAAACTTTCTTTACATTATTATAATAAAAGCAGAGCGAAGATTGTTTCGACATACACAGAACACCATCAGCAGGCGCGATAATATATCCCACATCCAACCACCCATACAACCAACAGGTAGCTGCACTAACGTGCATGTTATAGAGGTTAAATAGGATGTTACTCAAGAAGAGAAATTATGAAAATTCAATACATTCAGTCACATGTGCAGCTAGGAACAATGGGTTTGAGACATACATAATGCACAGATTTAAATGAAAACGAAAATACAGTTATAAAACAAATATAACATATCATGAACCCAGGAAACTTAGAAACGCAAAACTAACAAATACCCACACAAACACATTGACAACACTACCCAGGAACAAAGCTTACGATATACTACGACCTATACACATAAAATAACACAAAGAGTGGCAATCGCACTAAAGAAATAGGGCCCCTTTAAAACATACTGGTTGACACAGTAGAAGAATTCGTGGTGGCCCCCATCAAACCGATCAGAAGACCGATGATTCAATATAAGACTGTGCGAACTGTCCAAACAAACTCAAGTCTGCCATCAAGAGGGACAAATTCCAGCGAGCACCAACATACAAACAAGAATGCTGAAGTTATGATGCAGTATACATTTTAAAACACTTTACAAAGATGATGAAAGTATGATATTAGAAACACGGAAAAAAGCATACCAAATTCGCAGAGCATTTAAAGCACAACTATCATCCGACCAACAATGAACAAGACTTGAAAATCATCTGGATATGTAACCACAAGAAATACCTTATTCCCGTGGAACAAGAATGCACACACACACACACACACACACATATATATATATATATATATATATATATATATATATATATATATATATATATATATATATATATATATATATATAATGTGAGAGTGTGTGTGAGAGAGAGAGAAGAGACAAGTTATCACAAACGTCAGGTAGCTGGTAATAATACTCAATAGTTGGCAATAATTTTCAATAGCTGGCTGCAAAATTCGAATTAAAATATGAATAGATCATGAGTTCCAGTGCTGTACCAACGATAAGTTCAAAGACTGGCAGCATAGCAGTAGCTTTAAACCCAAAAAAGTGAGCACTCATATACAGCAGCTGTAGAAACCATGTACGTTTCAATTTGTAGTTGTGAGTCCATCGTGATGTAAAATAATTTTCATTTGCAAGGGGTCGTCTTAAATTAGTAAAAATCTCCAAACTGTACAGAAAGGGCAGCAATGACACAGAACGCACAGTCTGATGGTATACCACACCTGACCAGGCAAGTTGTAGGACAAAGGACAAGATAACGATCTGGTAATAGAAGCCAAATCCGCGTTTAACAAAAATTTTACTTTCTCTAAAGCTGAACAAGACGAGACAAAAGTTATTTACCTTTAACAGATTTTAATTTTTAATTACAAACCTTATAGGTTGTAATGACAACTCATCTGCCTTCAGCAGAATAATATTTACTCCTAAATCAAGCAAATGTTAAGCAAAAGTCAGCAGTGAAATCAAATCAATTGAGCCTCATATTAGGTTAACAAACTGGGTGAGAATAACACTGTGGGTGGAATCCTATGGGAGGAAGACTGCATGGCGGTCATAACACCAAAATCTCTTTCTTTGTGCAGCTTGCTGATGGAAGTTTAAAGAACCCAAATTCAAGCCTGAAATTCAAAACACGTGAGAAGTGAACACCTCAGGTCACGGATCTTGCTACCGCGCATAGCGAAAACTTATCTCTGCTCCAAGTCAGCAGAGTGCTGCAAATGGCTACAGGTGACCGCCTGCTCCCGTCTCTTGTAAAACATCAACCGCGATTCCCCATCCTCCTACACAACTTCCAACCACTCAAAAATCACAAGTGAAGGGGCTGACTCCATACTACTGCCTACGTAACGGCCGAGAAACGTCACAAAATTTTCGAAAAATCAAGGAAAAGACGGCAAACTCCACTCTCTCTTCTTACACAGTGCAAATGTTTCCTTCGCAATGTTGGTAACGAAGTACATATTTAGATCGGTCGTAGCGTCCACGCCCTGCGCTAGGCATGCCGACACGATCTCATCTGATGAAGAGAAAAACAGCAGCCGCATCCGGTTTCCTATTGACACCAGGGCGTCGGGCCGTAATAAGCAAGCACAGAAAAGTCAAATTATTGACCCACTTCGGAGGGGGGGGGGGGGAGAGCAGAAACGCAGATGCGACAACCGCTGTCCCCCTTAGTGCCACTGGCCAACGAAGACAGTGTTGTGTGGTAGACTGACGCCAAGGCTTGGCCATTCACAAGGGGGCGCGGTTGACACAGTGAGATTTACCGACGAGGCTCTCTCTCTCTGCCTACAACAGGACACGCCAGCGCACCCTGTGACCGCCATCGGAATGCGAAGCTTTCTCCCCCAGAAGACAGTCTAAGAAACCAGCTACATCTTGGAAAAAAATATGCTGATCATGAAATGAGTTGGTATCACTTAGCTATATGTGACAGTAATCTCACAGTTTATCTCGCCAAACTAGTTTCCGCAAAACACGACTATCTTCAGTAGGTTTCGCTGTTCTAAAACGTGAGAGATAAACATAGTTAATTATATTACGAAAAGAAGCTGTTACATGTGTACTGTTTGGTTGGAGACATTTGTGTCAACAATTTTGTAGTAGAGTACCTTTTTACTTTAAATTCACTGCATAATTTCTACGTTTGTTGCCGTTTCTCGGTATACTGCTAGTTATCTGCAAAAGGTATGAGAAATGTATCATCAACAAAAGTACGAAAATGTGAACTTGAAAACCGACTGTATATTAAAAATGGAATTTGTGGTTGTATTCTCTTAAAATTTTTGTGGGTTCTGCCTTGTAACAGATGGTCACGTTAGTATGTCGACTTACGTTGCTCTGAAGAACACAGAAAAGCATAATTTTTCACTTTTACACTGATTGAAATATTATGTCAGCTTTCTGGTGAAGTGTGCCGTGAGACGTATTACATATCGTGAGAAATTTTGAAAGGGGTAGTGGAAATTTCTAACGAGTTCTGTCCTTATATCTATGAATGTGTGGGTGGTAAAGCGTATATATATATGTGTGTGTGTGTGTGTGTGTCTGTGTGTGTATCTTATTTCTGTCTCGAAGTAGAACTAGTGAATGTTGCACAGTGTTGTGTATTCATGTATTAACCTTCTGGCTCCCACTAGAGCCTTTTGTATGTAGTTGTTTGCTTCTAACGTTAATTTACAGTTTTTCATAAAGTGTAGGTCTTTATCGATATTTTTGGGGTTATTATGTTCATTTATTGAGCTGTCTTGAAAATGGAATGTATGTCTACACGGATCAATAAAAGAAGAGATCAAGTTACAAGCCACATTTTGACTGTTATTACCATCGAGGTAAAAAAAGGAAGGGAGGTGACGAACTAGACTTAAAACGCTGTGCGATGTTTTGAAGCCGGAGTGGGCGTGTCCCGTCGCCATCTTAAATAGCTCGAAACATTAGCAGACTGCTGATTACTGTTGCCTCTTGTTCATTATCTCCGTGGTGTGCACGCAATAACTGCTTTAAATACTAAAAATTACAGGGCTTACATGAGAATCATAGGGTCAGCAAAGCAATTTCGAACGTTTTTCTGTTCTTTAGTGCGTATTTGCTGTAGAAATACGACATGTTTTTGTTGATATATTTCGTATAACCAAGAGGGAAGAAAGTGATGTGAAAAGCATGTTTTCGTAATCAATTTAACTCTACTTTTACTGTGTTTGTATCGATAATAAATGAACCTGGAACTCCGAAACCAATGCTTGATTGCTTAATGACGCAGTTTGTTGTTTCTTGTATTTTCGGCTTTCAACTCGTATGCACAATGTTTTTAATTTTCACGATGCAAGAAAACTTACCTACAAGTACTTTGTTACCCCATAAAATTGTGCAATGAGGAAAGAAGCAAATGCATGCTACTGAAACAGAACTGTATAGAGATGTACCTCATATGGAATGGAGTTCATTCATGTAAATCATTTTTTTAGTAATGCTAGCCTAACCTTTCCAACAGTAGCCTATTTGCTTCATTGCCCGAGAGTGTTTCGGGAATAACCAAACACATCACAGTTGGAATGCACGTCCAATTTGATCATCTGCTTCATTTTACTTTTTAATTTAATTTTGAGATTATACCAAGCTTTGTTAGTTAGTTAGGTAGCTTCATGTTCCATGTTTCATTTGCACGGTAAATCCATCACCATTTACACATTACAATAACAGACAGTCTTCTGCGGAGTAGGAGCAGTCGCCAAAGAGAAACTTTTTCAGTTAACTTTCAAATTTTACTTTTCTCTCTGTCAGGCATTTTACATCACTGTGTAAGTGATCAAAATTTTCGCTGCAGCATTTTAAACACCTGTTTGTGCTACTGATAACCTTCCTTTGGTGTAATGAATGTTATTTTTTCTTCTGGCATTGTAATTATGTACATCTTATTCTCTTTGAAGCGCAGTGGATTGCTTACAACAATATTCGTCAGGGAATAACTACACTGTGAAGACAATAGACTACTAGTCACATGGCTGGCAGGCGCGACGAAAAGAGTGTTCACGTAAGTTTTCGTCCAAAGCCTTCTTCAGAAAGACACACACACACACACACACACACACACACACACACACACACACACACACATTTGTACAATCATATGCACAAAACTCACACACACATGACTGTTGTTTCCTGCTTTCAAGCCAGAATATTTTTTAAAGAGGGAGGAAATCTAAATAATGAATAATTATCGGTGTGAGGAATTTAGGGCATTAGGAGTTCACCAAAAATCAGTACAGTTACGTAGCCGTGTGTTGTGCGGAGAGAAGACCGTTGCTAGATTGTGGATCGTACATTGGAGCGTTTGCAGTTTGGAAGGCAACAAAAAACACAGGAAAGAATAAAACTAAACAGTGCAATCATAATTCATGTACACATAAGAAAATATGGCTTGAACGGCTCCACTTACGAATGAAATGTGATTCCTATAAACTTTCGGTTACGATCGGATCGACTAATGCTTTCCTAGACGACACAAGCTGGCATTTTTGATGAAACAGCTGCGTCTCCACACAGTCAAAACACCAGATGCTCCTTGGGATACGACCGTAAAAGTCGATAGATATCCCCAGTGGTCGAAACTGGTCCTGGGCATGTCAGAGGGATATTAAGGGAAAGTGTCACCGCTGTGAATATTTTAGGCCGCCTAAGATGGCGGCCATCATCTTCAAATTTATGACACAATGAGAACTCCCTTATTTTTTTACCTCCATGATTATTACGTTAGAGTTAGTCAGAAACTGCCAGAACTGTTTCTAAAATGGAAGTACAGTTTCTAACCTGGAAGTACAGTGTCTATTAGAAATAAACAATACTCCATATAAATATGTATATGACCTAGGTTGACAAAAGTCATGTGACAACGAAATGCACATATGCAGATGGCGGTAGTATCGTGTACACGTGCGAAAGGGCACTGCATTGGCCTAGCTAACATTTGTACTCAGCTTTTATATGTGGAAAGGTTTCCGAGATGACTGTAGCCGCTCTACGGTAATCAACAGACGACGAAAGCAGAGTCGAAGTTGGAGATAGACGCATGGGACATTCCATTTCAGAAATCGTTAGGGAATTCAATGTTCCCACATCCACAGTGTCAAGAGTGTGCCGAAAACACCAAATATCAAGCATTATCTCTCACCAAGGACAACGCAGTGGCCGACAGGCTCCACTTAACGACCGAGAGCAGCGGTGTTAGCGTATAGTTTCCTGTGCTAACAGACACGCAACACTGCCTGAAATAGCCACAGAAATAAATGTGGGAGTACGACGAACTTACCCGTAATGATAGTGCGGCGAAATTTGGCGTTAATGGGCTATGGCAGTAGACGACCGACGCGAGTGCCTTAGTTAAGAGCACGACATCGCCTGCAGCAGCTCTCCTGGGCTCACGACCATGTCGGTTGGACTCTGGACGACTGTAAATCTGTGGCCTGGTCACATGAATCCCGATTTCAGTTGGTAAGAGCTGATGGTAGGGTTCGACTATGACGCAGACCCAAGAAGCATTGTACCCTGTTTTTCAACAAGGCACTTTGCATGCTGATGGTGGATCCATAAAGGTGTAGGCAGTGTTTACATGGAATGTACTGGGACAATGGCTGGAAATGGCTATGATCGGCTACTTGGAGGCTATTTTCAACCATTCATGGACTTCTTAATTAACGATGTAATTTTCGTGGATAACAAAGCGCCATGTCACAGGGCTACAACTGTACGCGATTCGTTTGAAGAACACTGTGGACATTGGAGCGAATGATTTGGCCACCTAGAACCCTCGACATGAATACCCATCGAACATTTATGAGAAGTAAGTGCGGTCAATTCGTGCACAAAATCCTGCAATGGCAACAGTTTCGTAATTATGGACGTCTATAGAGGCAGCAGCATGACTCAATAGTTCTGCAGGGGACGTCCAATGATTTGTTGAATCCATACCACGTCGCGTTGCTGCTCTAAGCCGGACAACAGAAAGTTAGACACAATATTAGGAGATATCCTATGAGTTTTACCACTTAACTGTATGTCAGGCCACTAATGGCACTTTTCAAAAAAACAAAGGCGAAGCGAACATCGTATGATAATATCTTTTTATTCACTTGCAAACAAATTAATCTGACGTGGCAGATATGAACATAGTATAAGTTAAGGAGTTAGAAAATCTATTGAATATTTCCGCTATCCTAATGAAGAGGAACGCCTGAGGAATTCTTGAAACTAATTTATTGAACTATAATGTCATTCATGTTATATTATATTACTTCATACACTAAACCCAGAGTGTTTATTTGACTACATTCCCTTCTCCAGATAATTTGTTTCGCTAGATACATTCAATATAACTTAAATATAGTACAAAAACTTTTATGGTGAAATCAGATACTTGAGACAACACTACTCATACCAGGGATTACCTCGTCCTTCAATTAAATAAGCAGGGAATATGTGCGAATTTGCTGTTTTCACTTCGTTACCAAATTTATTTAATCCAAACTATGTGACTTTTAATTACATGCTAACTTATTACGATATGTTTTTCTGCTTTACACGCTCATCTGTAATTGGTTACCACGCATCCATACTTAAGAGCAACAGCCTGTGAAATGACTCTTGTCACATCATAATTGTGACCCATGGAACACAATACTATAGCACTTTCTATCGCTATTGGATTCCTTAGGGATTCGTTGCAGCATTTGATTGAGTATATTTAGAATCTTTTCATTCACAACTGTACGCACACACATATCGAAAGCTTTACAATAAGATACCGTTTCAAACAATGGAATAGAGGTGTGCATTCTAGTTCTTCTACAGATAACGAAATACTACTTTTTTCTACTACCGTACTGCAGTTATTTAGCTCACTAGTAACATATTTAATAAATACTTATTCAATTATTTATTTAAAAATTCATTCGCTATTTGTCATTGCCGCAATTATCAACTTTTTTCGTTTTAAATGATTTTTTTTCACTAAGCTCAGTACGTTTTGGCATATAAACTGCCATCTTCTCCTTTTCTCACCAAGAGAATACTCCATTAATTCTTTTGTACAATACTTTAGTACGCGTGTTTTTGGAAGACGTTTATAGTGAAAAATTTTTCAGGGCGTGTGGTCGATCAATGTAGTACCTGTCTAGCGCAGGCACAATGTTAGGACCCAAATGAGCAATTTTTAATTGTATTTTGACCTGGATATTCGGTCATTTTGGTTCTATCGCATAAAAATATATCTATAAACAATCCAAAAGAAGCTGCTGTAACAATAGTAAATATGTCGATAGCTTTGCACTTCGTAGAAAGACAAAGAATTTTAACTCACTTAAACGCCTTACTAATTAAATCAAAGGCAAACACTTAAACAATGTGGTGTACACCACGTTTTGGTATGATGTGAGAGATATGGCTAATACTTATAGACACTGAATTTATGTGAAGACTGTCTTTCAGCTGTTACATTATAGCGACAGCTATGTGGGAAATATGGAATGTATGTTTGCACACATGTGAATTATTGACTGATTTACTTTTCATTGACAGCTCTATGGACACCTGCAAGTAACATAATTTTCGTATTCCAGATGACAAAAAGCTAAAACCTTTACTCTTCATGTAAAAGTAAATAAATGTGAGGTGATTACGTGCTTGCACTCACATTATATAAATACTACAACGGTTTGAAATGAAGAGTAACATACTCATTAACCTCTTATATCGAACGTTAGTTGCAAGCAAGTTCTGGGACTCAACACTGGATTTTTTGCAATTTATATAAGATAGAATCATTCTGTTACACATACCTGTCAAATTTGTGTGTCTGACGCGGATCTGGCTTTTTCTCGATAAAAGATTTCATGTGGAGATTCACGAACGCATATCATAACATGAAAATCGATATTTATCATCATATACGCTAACAATATGGACGTTTATTTGTAGCTGTCTAATAAAATACTTTTTTCGTTGTCGTGGATCTTTGGATGTGTAAGATTTTTTTTTTTACATTGATAGCAGCTGAATATTTTTTTTTAAAGTGTAAGACATTTCCATGGTCAGATGTGGACTCTGACCATAATTTATTGGTTAAGAACTGTAGATTGAAACTGAACGCAAAAATGTAAGAATTTTAGGAGATTGGACCTGGATAAACTGAAAGAACCAGAGGTTGTAGAGAGTTTCAAAGAGAGCATTAGGGAATGATTGACAAATACGGGGGAAAAATACAGTAGAAGAAAAATCGGGAGCTTTGAGGGATGAAATAGTGAAGGCCGCAGAGGATCAAGTAGGTAAAAAGACGAGGGCTGGTAGAAATCCGTGGATAACAGAAGAGTTATTGAATTTAATTGATGAAAAGATAAAATATAAAAATTCAGTAAATGAAGCATTCCAAAAGGAATACAAACGTCTCAAACATGAGGTCGACAGAAACTTCAAAATGGCTAAGAAATGATGGCTAGAAGAGAAATGTAAGGAGGTAGAGGCATATATCACTAGCGGTAAGACAGACACTTCCTACAGGAAAGTTAAAGAGACCTTTGGTGAAAAGAGAACCACCTGTATGAATATCATAAGCTCAGACGGAAAACCAGTCCTAAGCAAAGATGGGGAAGCAGGAAGATGGAAGGAGTATATAGAGGATCTATACAAGGGCGATGTACTTGAGGGCGATATTATGAAAATGGAAGAGGATGTAGCCGAAGATGAGATGGGAGATATGATAGTGCGTGAAGAATTTGACAGAACACTGAAAGACCTAAGTCTAAAAAATGCTCCCGGAATACACAAAATTCCATTAGAACTAGTGATAGCCTTGTGAGAGCCAGCCATGACAAAACTCTACCATCTGGTGAGCAAGATGTATGAGACAAGCGAAATAGGTAACCTCAGACTTCGAGAAGAATGTAGTAATTCTAATGCCAAAGAAATTAGTTGTTGACAGATATGAAAATTACCGAACTATCAGTTTAATAAGTCATGGCTGCAAAATACTAACACGAATGCCTTACAGATTAATGGAAAAACTGGTAGCAGCCGAACTTTGGAATATCAGTTTGGATTCGGTAGAAATGTTGGAACACTCGAGGCAATACTGACTCTACGACGTATCTTAGAAGACAGATTAAGGAAAGGCGAACCTACGTTTCTAACATTTGTAGACTATATGTCAACTATAAAACTCTCTTTGAAATGCTGGAGATGCCAAGGGTAAAATATAGTGAGCGAAAGGCTATTTATAATTTGTACGAAAACTAGAAGGCATTTATAAGGGTCGAGGGGCATGAAAGGGAAGAAGAGAGGAGGACAGGGTTTTAGCCTATCACTGATGTTATTTAATCTGTATGTTGACGTTGAGGGTTGCCGATGACATTGTAATTCTGTCAGAGACAGCAAAGGACCTGGAACGGCAGTTGAATGGAATGGACAGTGTCATGAAAGGATGGTATAAGATGAACATCAACAAAAGCAAAACGAGGATAATGGAATGTAATCGATTGAAGTCAGGTGATGCTGAGGGAATTAGATTAGGAAATGAGATACTAAAAGTAGAAGATGAGTTTTGCTATTTGGGGAGCAAAGTAACTGATGATGATCGAAGCAGAGAGGATATAAAATGTAGACTGTCTACGGCAAGGAAAGCTTTTCTGAAGAAGAGAAATTGGTTAACATCGAGTATAGATTTAACTGTCAGGAAGTCTTTTCCGAAAGCATTTGTATGGAGTGTAGCTATGTATGGAAGTGAAACATAGGCAATAAATAGTTTAGACAAGAAAAGGATAGAGGCTTTCGAAATCTGATGCTACAGAACAATGCTGAAGATTAGATAATGGCTCTGAGCACTATGGGACTCAACTGCTGAGGTCATTAGTCCCCTAGAACTTAGAACTAGTTAAACCTAACTAACCTAAGGACATCACAAACATTCATGCCCGAGGCAGGATTCGAACCTGCGACCGTAGCGGTCTTGCGGTTCCAGACTGCAGCGCCTTTAACCGCACGGCCACTTCGGCCGGCGAAGATTAGATAGGTAGATCACGTAACTAATGGGGAGGTACTGAAGAGAACTGGGGAGAAGAGGAAATTGTGGCACAATGTGACTAGAAGGAGGGACTGGTTAGTAGGACACGTTCTGAAGCACCAAGGGATCATCAATTTAGCACTGGGGGGAACCGTGGAGGGTAAAAATCGTAGAGGTAGACCAAGAGACGAATTCCTTAAGCAGATTCAGAAGGATGTAGGTTGCAGTAGTTACTTGGAGATGAAAAAGCTTGCACAGGATAGAGTAGCATTGAAAGCTGCATCAGACCAATTTCTGGACTGAAGACGACGATAACAACAAGTAGGTGAATACCCGGCGTAGCCTGGATTTGTACTTATTCAAATCTTCTATTAGTCCATCTCCTCCTTCCCCTTCTCTCTATCTATCTGTTTCATTTTGCTTTCTCTGTCCATCTGCTCCTCCCTCCCTCTCTCTATCCTTTTCTTCCTGTCCCCTCTCATGGTCGATTTACACCTCCTACTCCCTCTCTCTGACCATCTCCTCTGTCTCTATTCTACTTTTTTCTCTTTCTCCTTCTCTGTCCATCTCTTTCTCTTGTCTTCGCTTGTCTCTTCCCTTCTATCACTCTCTCTGTCAGTCACCTCCACCTGCCTTTCATCCATATCTTCCTCCCCCCTATCTATACATTTCGTCCTCTTTCCCTTCTTTGTCCATCTGCCCCCACCCCCATCTGCTTCTTTCCCTTCTGTTCATCTCCTCCTTCCCTCTCTACGTAGCCGGCCGGAGTGACCGTGCGGTTCTAGGCGCTACAGTTTGGAACCGCGAGACCACTACGGTCGCAGGTTAGAATCCTGCCTCGGGCATGGATGTGTGTGATGTCCTTAGGTTAGTTAGGTTTAATTTGTTCTAAGTTCTAGGCGACTGATGACCTCAGAAGTTAAGTCGCATAGTGCTCACAGCCATTTGAACCATTTTGAACCTCTCTACGTTAATCAGCACTTCCCCACTCTACCTCTTTCTCAACTCCTCTGAGTCCGTCTGTTCTTCCCACTTCTCCTTCCACGTTTCCACCCCTACCCCTATATGAGGTTGCCGGTTCTTACCAGCACAGTATTTTTTTTCCAGGTAGTAAATACTGTATGTACCAAGTTTGATAGAAATCGGTCCAGGGATTTACGAGGAGCTTTTTACCTATGTCTTTGGTCGCATAGGCATGTTTCACATATATTTAATATATTTCACACATATTTGTACACACAATTCATTTGTGTCTCTAGTGAATTTCGCCCTGCAGCTTTGCTTCACGCAGCTCAATGTTTTTGAAGTCATATCTCCTGAACCATGTGTTGTTCAGTGATATAACTTTGGATATAATTTCATAGATACATTCAGCGGTGTATGCGAGTACTGCCTGGAAAATGAGTTACGAATAAATTTAGCAGCAAACAAGTAATTAATTTAAATTGTCATGTATGATGCAGCAGTTTTTCGCGTATTCCTGTGGTTATGACGACGAATCTCCTGAACCTTCTGCTGTACAATACTATAGCTTTGCAGGTATATTCAGTGTTATATGTGAATACTTGCTACGAAATCATGTTTTAATTGATTCCTTCTTAGCTACTAACTGCATGTGTCACTAATACAGTCGGTAGCAGAGAAGGAATAAATTAAAACTGCATGCCTGATGCGACAGTTTTACTGCGTGAACAGAGAAAATATATTAAGGTGTAAACTTTTTTCCTTTCATCATATTGTGTAAAAAAAAAAAAAAAAAAAAAAAAAAAATGTTTTCTAACAATTTGAAATTATATGTAAGCATGTTGCAAGTCAATAAGTGCTCTCATTCTAAAACACTGGTTGAATAAACTCCGTCTTCGTACTTCATGAGCAACACTATTTTTTCACCACCACCCCTTTGAGAGTTATGTTGTTGTTACCCAGACATTAAGCGACATGTGTACTAAGTTTGGCTGAATTCGGTGCAGCTGTTTACGAGGAGAAGTAGAATATAGATAGATACATGTATACTCAATTATAGACAGACCCACATTTTAATAATATATAAGAACTAAAGAAGTTTAATTCGATATTCTTACGAGAATGGGTTCGAAAAAAAGTTGTGAAAAAATTTTTTTGAAAATATTACTGTACTTTTTTAACTGTGAAAACTAGTAAAGAAAACGAAACTGTAAATGCAAATGTGAGTGGATGATGTGTTTCATCTAATAATAAAACTATATATAACAACTAGGTTGTACGATTTCAGGCGGCCTAGGAAACTTTTCAACATAGATCGGTGATATCAAATGCCTTCTGCCTCGGCACACGTTTGTATTCTCTGTTCTGAATAAACTCGCCAGTTGCGTCACTTCTCTGTAAAGACCTCGGAGGGAACACGATTTCGATTTCAGCGAGCGTTCTGCTGATTAGACGGAATTTGGAAGGTTGGCAAAGTAAAGAAAAGATTTCCTGCAGGCAGGCAGAAACGTTCGGGTGAGAGCGTTCCCAGACGGGCTCGTTCCGCGTCCTTGCGCTCATTAAAGTTTTAATAAAGACGCCCTCGTAGCACTCGAATATTCAGCAGCCGCTCCAACTCCGGCGCGCGAGCAGACTGCGATGCGCGACATCTGGCGGCGGGAGCGGGAGACTGCTTCGCCGCGCGGTCGTGATGCGCCCTAGCCACCAATGTGCACATCGTGCTGTCTAAAGCGGACACTCTGCACTCACAACAATTACCGATTGCTGCAGACTGATTTGACGCCTCATATATTTTGAACTGCGATAGGAAGTACGTTTGATTTTCCATGTTGTCAGTATAGTCTCATACAATCACAAATCCATAAACAAACCACGCATTCTGCCAATTTTATAAGACAGTTACTTTCTCACAACATTATTTTACCCAGTGTTGTCTGCAGACTATCCTATCTTCACCATATTTCCAGCAGTCTCTACTGAATCAGTCCCCCCCTTCTGAACGAAAATATTTTACTGTTGTGACAAAAGTGGCCGAGTGGTTCTAGGCGATAGAGTTTGGAACTGCGCGACCGCTACGGTCGCAGGTTCGAATCCTACCTCGGGCATGGATGTGTGTGATGTGCGCAGGTTAGTTAGGTTTAAGTAGTTCTAAGTTCTAGGGGACTGATGACCTCCGCAGTTAAGTCCCATAATGCTCAGAGCCACATTCTTGTTTGAGTGTGTATAACGCCAGACTATAGAGTGTAAAGCGTCTCTTCTCTTTCTAAATTGTAAGCAGTGTTCGTGACCTTTCAATTGTACCTCCACCATCACGGTCTCATATGGTATAGCACAGTTACACCGTTTAAAATGGCTGTAACATTAAAACTATTTTAGCTGCTTTTAAGTATTGTTACTGATACCTATAATGGTACTATCACTGTTTACACTAGAGTTGTCATTATTACACCATTGACAATGTACCATTGAAAGCAGCTGCCACTACATATATACACTTACATACACAGCGGAAAAAAATTGTACACCTGAAAAAATTACATCGATTTTGACCTGATGACGGCATATGGCAACTGGTGGATAATAGATATGGTGTCACATATAGATACACTGTCAAAGCAATGGAATTCCAAGTAGCTGTCTGACACTGATACAAGTCCATGAGATCTGGCAGACCCATTCATGCAGGCCTGCTGAGCCACACCTGTAGCAGCTCTGTTCTTTGAGCACCCTCTGTCACGGCAAAACAGGACGGCCTGCACTAGCCACTTAGTCCACTCATGCTTCGACCCTCTTCCTGTTGATATCGATAACTGGATTCCTTTTCTTACTGCGTAATTTGTAATAGATCTTCATACATTTAGAAACCCCCCCCCATGAACCATGGACCTTGCCGTTGGTGGGGAGGCTTGCGTGCCTCAGCGATACAGATAGCCCTACCGTAGGTACAACCACAACGGAGGGGTATCTGTTGAGAGGCCAGACAAACGTGTGGTTCCTGAAGAGGGGCAGCAGCCTTCTCAGTAGTTACAAGGGCAACAGTCTGGATGATTGACTGATCTGGCCTTGTAACAATAACCAAAACGGCCTTGCTGTGCTGGTACTGCGAACGGCTGAAAGCAAGGGGAAACTACGGCCGTAATTTTTCCCGAGGGCATGCAGCTTTACTGTATGATTAAATGATGATGGCGTCCTCTTGGGTAAAATATTCCGGAGGTAAAATAGTCCCCCATTCGGATCTCCGGGCGGGGACTACTCAAGAGGATGTCGTTATCAGGAGAAAGAAAACTGGCGTTCTACGGATCGGAGCGTGGAATGTCAGATCCCTTACTCGGGCAGGTAGGTTAGAAAATTTAAAAAGGGAAATGGATAGGTTAAAGTTAGATATTGTGGGAATTAGTGAAGTTTGGTGGCAGGACGAACAAGACTTCTGGTCAGGTGAATACAGGGGTATAAACACAAAGTCAAATAGGGGTAATGCAGGAGTAGGTTTAATAATGAATAGGAAAATAGGAATGCGGGTAAGCTACTACAAACAGCATAGTGAACGCATTATTGTGGCCAAGATAGATACGAAACCCACACCTACTACAGTAGTACAAGTTTATATGCCAACTAGCTCTGCAGATGACGAAGAAATTGAAGAAATGTATGATGAAATAAAAGAAATTATTCAGATAGTGAAGGGAGACGAAAATTTAATAGTCATGGGTGACTGGAATTCGAGTGTAGGAAAAGGGAGAGAAGGAAACGTAGTAGGTGAATATGGATTGAGGCTAAGAAATGAAAGAGGAAGCCGCCTGATAGAATTTTGCACAGAGCACAACTTAATCATAGCTAACACTTGGTTTAAGAATCATGAAAGAAGGTTGTATACATGGAAGAACCCTGGAGATACTAAAAGGTATCAGATAGATTATATAATGGTAAGACAGAGATTTAGGAACCAGGTTTTAAATTGTAAGACATTTCCAGGGGCAGATGTGGACTCTGACCACAATCTATTGGTTATGACCTGTAGATTAAAACTGAAGAAACTGCAAAAAGGTGGGAATTTAAGGAGATGGGACCTGGATAAACTGAAAGAACCAGAGGTTGTACAGAGTTTCAGGGAGAGCATAAGGGAACAATTGAAAGGAATGGGGGAAAGAAATACAGTAGAAGAAGAATGGGTAGCTCTGAGGGATGAAGTAGTGAAGGCAGCAGACGATCAAGTAGGTAAAAAGAAGAGGGTTAGTAGAAATCCTTGGGTAACAGAAGAAATATTGAATTTAATTGATGAAAGGAGAAAATATAAAAATGCAGTAAATGAAGCAGGCAAAAAGGAGTACAAACGTCTCAAAAATGAAATCGACAGGAAGTGCAAAATGGCTAAGCAGGGATGGCTAGAGGACAAATGTAAGGATGTAGAGGCTTATCTCACTATGGGTAAGATAGATACTGCGTATAGGAAAATTAAAGAGACCTTTGGAGAAAAGAGGACGACTTGTATGAATATCAAGAGCTCAGATGGAAACCCAGTTCTAAGCAAAGAAGGGAAAGCAGAAAGGTGGAAGGAGTATATAGAGGCTTTATACAAGGGCGATTTACTTGAGGACAATATTATGGAAATGGAAGAGGATGTAGATGAAGATGAAATGAGAGATACGATACTGCGTGAAGAGTTTGACAGAGCACTGAAATACCTGAGTCGAAACAAGGCCCCCTGAGTAGACAACATTCCATTAGAACTACTGACGGCCTTGGGAGAGCCAGTCTTGACAAAACTCTACCATCTGGTGAGCAAGATGTATGAGGCGAAATACCCTCAGACTTCAAGAAGAATATAATAATTCCAATCCCAAAGAAAGCAGGTGTTGACAGATGTGAAAATTACCGAACTATCAATTTAATAAGTCACAGTTGCAAAATACTAACGCGAATTCTTTACAGACGAATGGAATAACTGATAAAAGCCGACCTCGGGGAAGATCAGTTTGGATTCCGTAGAAATGTTGGAACACGTGAGGCAAGACTGACCCTACGACTTATCTTAGAAGAGAGATTAAGGAAAGGCAAACCTACGTTTCTAGCATTTGTAGACCTAGAGAAAGCTTTTGACAATGTTGACTGGAATACTCTCTTTCAAATTCTAAAGGTGGCAGGGGTAAAATACAGGGAGCGAAAGGCTATTTACAACTTGTACAGAAACCAGATGGCAGTTATAAGAGTTGAGGGACATGAAAGGGAAGCAGTGGTTGGGAAGGGAGTAAGACAGGGTTGTAGCCTCTCCCCGATGTTATTCAATCTCGATATTGAGCAAGCAGTAAAGGAAACAAAAGAAAAATTTGGAGTAGGTATTAAAATCCATGGAGAAGAAATAAAAACTTTGAGGTTCGCCGATGACATTGTAATTCTGTCAGAGACAGCAAAGGACTTGGAAGAGCAGTTGAACGGAATGGATGGTGTCTTGAAGGGAGGATATAAGATGAACATCAACAAAAGCAAAACGAGGATAATGGAATGTAGTCGAGTTAAGTCGGGTGATGCTGAGGGTATTAGATTAGGAAATGAGACACTTAAAGTAGTAAAGGAGTTTTGCTATTTGGGGAGCAAAATAACTGATGATGGACGAAGTAGAGAGGATATAAAATGTAGACTGGCAATGGCAAGGAAAGCGTTTCTGAAGAAGAGAAATTTGTTAACATCGAGTATAGATTTAAGTGTCAGGAAGTTATTTCTGAAAGTATTTGTATGGAGTGTAGCCATGTATGGAAGTGAAACATGGACGGTAAATAGTTTGGACAAGAAGAGAATAGAAGCTTTTGAAATGTGGTGCTACAGAAGAATGCTGAAGATTAGATGGGTAGGTCACATAACTAATGAGGAAGTATTGAATAGGATTGGGGAGAAGAGAAGTTTGTGGCACAACTTGACCAGAAGAAGGGATCGGTTGGTAGGACATGTTCTGAGGCATCAAGGGATCACCAATTTAGTATTGGAGGGCAGTGTGGAGGGTAAAAATCATAGGGGGAGACCAAGAGATGAATACACTAAGCAGATTCAGAAGGATGTAGGTTGCAGTAGGTACTGGGAGATGAAGAAGCTTGCACAGGATAGAGTAGCATGGAGAGCTGCATCAAACCAGTCTCAGGACTGAAGACCACAACAACAACAACATTTAGAAAAATACAAGTGAAGTAAATCTTCTGTATACTGTATTCCTTTTCTGCTAATCATTCCTGCTTCTCTACAGCTTTCCCACATGACAGTTGCCGCACAGCTCTATAGCGCACCTCTCCCCACCACTTTCTATGCAAACATACACAACAGTAGACGCACTGACTATGGTTTCAGTGTCAGCGAGCAACAAATAGGATAGTTGCACGGCTATCAATACGCCATCTGTGTCTACCCTTTAACAGGCAATGCTCACAGCCATAATGCTGTGTGTAGTGCAAATATTTGAAGCCAGCAGGCATCCATACTACGGAGATGCACTCGTACTTCCTACAGCCTACTGAGTTTGTAAAGGGTCAAATTATGGCCTTCCGAGTGATAGGATGGTCCTTTCAGAGAACTGCCACACAAGTTGGAAATGTTGCATCAGTTGTTCAACGATTCTGGTATCAGTGGTGAGGGGAACATTCCCACACCTGTGGATGAGGTTCTCAACGTCCACACAGCACGTACGTCTGCTAGGATCGTCGTATAGATAATTAAAAAGGAAGTCACCTTTCTTCCTTTTTTTTCTTTCCGTTTTTCTTTTCCATTATTATGTATGATCTGAGGATGTATTGGATGACGATTACTTTGATTTTAGGGAAGGTAAAAGCA
This sequence comes from Schistocerca serialis cubense, assembly GCF_023864345.2. Lineage (NCBI taxonomy): Eukaryota > Metazoa > Arthropoda > Insecta > Orthoptera > Acrididae > Schistocerca > Schistocerca serialis. Next base: position 339,291,287 of record NC_064638.1, read on the forward strand.
CCAGAGAGGAGCTTCTGACGTTGATGCTGATCATGGAAGCAAGGCTAAAGAAAAATAAAGACAAATTCATAGGATTTGACGACCTGGAAAAGCGTTCTACAATGTAAAATGGGACAAGATGTTCGAAACTCTGAGAGAAATGTGGGTAATATATAGGGAAAGACGGGTAATATACAATATGTACAAGAGCAAAGAGCAAATAAAAAGGGTGGACTGCTAAGATCGAAGGGCTCGGATTAAAAAGGGTGTATGACTGATGTAGTCTTTCGCCCCTTGTGTTTAACCTCTACATCGAAGAAGCCGTGTTGGAGATAAGAGAAAGGTTGACGAGTGGAGTTAAAATGCAAGGTGAAGCGATATCAATGATACGATTTGCTGATGGCATTGCTATCCAGAGTGAATGTGTAGAAGAATTATGTGATCTGCCGAATGGAATGAACAGTATAGTGAGTACATAAGGATTATGAGCAAATAGAAGAAATACAAAAGTAATGAGAAGTAGCGGAAATGAGAACAGTGAGAAACTTAACATCAGGACTGGTGATTGCGAAGTACATGAAGGAATTCTATTACCTAGGCAGTAAAATAACCAATGACGGACGGAGGAGTAAAGACATTAAAAGCACACTAGCACTCCCAAAAAGACCATTCCTGGCTAAGAGATGTCTACTAGTAGCAAACATAGGCCTTAATTTGAGGAAGAAATTTCCGAGAATGTACGTTTGGAGCACAAAATTGTATGATAGGCAGAAGTGTACGGTGGGGAGACCAAAACATAATAGAATCGAAGTACTTGAGATATGGTGTTACAGACGATTGCTGGAAATTACGTGGACTGATAAGATAAGGAATTAGGAGGTTCTGCACAGAATCGGAGAGAAAAGAGTATGTGGAAACATTGAGATGTAGAAGGGACAGGATGATAGAACATCTGTTAACACACGAGGGCCGGCCGAGGTGGCCGAGCGGTTCTAGGAGCTACAGTCTGGAACCGCGCGACCGATACGGTCGCAGGTTCGAATCCTGCCTCGGGCATGGATCTGTGCGATGTCCTTAGGTTAGTTAGGTTTAAGTAGTTCTAAGTTCTAGGGGACTGATGATCTCAGAAATTAAGTCTCATAGTGCTCAGAGCCATTTTTAACACATGAGGAAATTACTTCCATGGTACTAAAGGGAGCATTAGAGGGCAAAAACTGTAGAGGAAGGCACAGATTGGAATGCATCCAAGGAATAATTGAGGATGTATGTTGCAAGTACTACTTGAGACGAAAAGTTTGGCACAGGAGAGAAATTCGTGGTGGCGCACATCAATAAAGTCAAAAGACTGATGATCCAAAAAAACGGTCACCTTTCCCCATTAGTTTATTTGTACACTGCTATCCCTTTCATCCCATAGTTTTTTTTCTCATTACATGCACCGAACTGCCTTCCCTGCTCTTCTGCTAGTACTTCTGGAAAGCATTATTTCTCAGTCCATCGAGTTTTCCTCTCCATAGGTGCACTGTATAGTTTTTGAAACAAATCTTCAGTCACTTTATCATTTTCGCCTTGTTTGTCATAACATAATATTGTGACATGTGTCGTAATGCTCACTCAGCGTAAGTGCCTGTTTAATTTTCTTCATATGTAGCTTATCTATGTCACATGGATATATGAGCGATCGTCCCCCGAAATACACGTCCAATGACGTACCGGTACCGCTGAAGCCAATGACTTGGTGACAGAAATAGCTGTCACGGTTGCCAAGCTAAAAAATACCTTGATGGCTGAAAAAACAAATATTACACTGACTGTCTTTCGGTTCTCACTATTAATTTAATTTGGAGTAATTTATGTTGTATCCACTGCAAGCCACGAGACTTTCAAAAGATACAAACACAAGGGGGAGAGATTAGTGGAGTAATGGTAGCACGAGTGCATTTTGCTAGCGCAGGTTTCATATAATTGTCGCAAACATACATTAAGGGGCATATCTATTGTTATGTTAACTGATTACTGACTCCATGGTGATTATCCATCATTAACCTATTCTTCTGTTTAGTGCTTTTCCATGCCACTCCCTCCAACTCCTCTTAACCTATTGTTCTGTTCCATGCAACTGTTCCTCGACCTATTGTTATCCTTAATCTAGTGTTCATTTCTGAGCCACTTTTTGTCACCTCCCCTTAAACTATTGTGTTATTTCCCCCTCCCCCCTGGGAAATATCCTGGCCTTCCTCCCTGCCCTGCCCTTCCCTCCTCGAAAAAATTTGGTGAGAAAGTTGCTCAATCTGTGCTGCACTGTTGGTGTATAAGGAGATATTCTTTAATTTTGCAAATTATGGGAGTTGCCCTGTTGGAAAATTTTCTCGAAATTGGCAGGAAAAAGGTCTGTTTGCGCTCACTTTGACATGCAGGGTTCAACAGAGCTGGAACACAATGCCACCACAAGATAACGTCCATGCCCACCACCCCTCATCCACTCATCCCCTCACCCTCTCACTCCAAACTGCTTCCAGAAAAAGTTGATGGGAAAAGTCGCTCAGCTGGTGGATCGGAAGGATCCCACGACAGGAAATTCAATTACATTAATGAGAACATAATAATTATAATATATTGTTTATTTACAAATTTCGATTTGCATATTAATTTGTTTGGGTTGGATTTCTCTTTTCTTTGGGGCGAAAACTGCATTACTCTCCATTTATTTAAATTTGGATGATGCAGACATATCGGACAAAAAATATGATTTAATACACAAATAGATCGCCTTTTTCTGACGGCGCAGGGAATATCATCATGAAATTGGCGAAAAACATTCAATTACAGCGTTCGCTTTCTTCCGCAAAGGCGGCCGGTGTGGCCGAGCGGTTCTAGGCGCTTCAGTGTGGAACCGCGCGACCGCTACGGTCGCAGGTGCGAATGCTGCCTCGGGCATGGATGTGTGTGATGTCCTTAGGTTAGTTAGGTTTAAATAGTTCTAAGTCTAGGGAACTGATGACCTCAGATGTTAAGTCCCATAGTGCTCACAAGGGAACCTCCCCATCGCACCCCCCTCAGATTTAGTTATAAGTTGGCACAGTGGATAGGCCTTGAAAAACTGAACACATATCACTCGAGAAAACAGGAAGAAGTTGTGTGGAACTAGGAAAAAAGTTAACATAATATACCTACTGAGTAGTCCATGTGCAAGATAGGCAGTATCAAGGATAATGCGAGCTCAGGAGCGCCGTGGTCCCGTGGTTAGCGTGAGCAGCTGCGGAACGAAAGGTCCTTGGTTCAAGTTTTCCCTAGCACTCACACAAAATCAATTTCGCTCTCCAAAATGCCAGGACATGTTCAGATTTGCTTGGACATATGCAGGATTTGACGGTCTACACACGGAAAAATTTGAAAACATTAAAAACATATGTTTTGACAGAGCACAAGAAAAACTGAGCGACTGTGAAAGTGTTGCATTCAGTTGTTGCAGTTTATGTGACAAACTCTTATGCTTTCATCACTTTTTTGGGAGTGATTATCACATCCACAAGAAAACCTAAATAGGGCAAGGTAGAAGAATCTTTTTACCCATTCGCCAAGTGTACAAGTTAGGTGGGTCGACAACATATTCCTGTCATGTGACGTACATGCCGTCACCAGTGTCGTATAGAATATATCAGACGTGTTTTCCTGTGGAGGAATCGGTTGACCTATGGCCTTGCGATCAAATATTTTCGGTTCCCATTGGTGAGGCACGTCCTTTCGTCTACTAATCGCACGGTTTTGCGGTGCGGTCGCAAAACACAGACACTAAACTTATTATAGAGAACAGAGACGTCAATGAACGAACGGACAGATCATAACTTTGCGAAAATAAAGAAAGTAAAATTTTCAATCGAGGGAAGACTTGAACCAAGGACCTTACGTTCCGCAGCTGCGCACGCTAACCACGGGACCACGGCGAGCCTGAGCTCACATGGTCCTTGATATTGCTTATCTTGCGGATGAACTTGGCAGTTTGTATATTTTGCTTATTTTTTTCATACTTCCATACAACTTCTTCCTGTTTTCTCGACTGATCTGAGTTCAGTGTTCCAAAGCCTATCCACTATGCCAACTTATAACTAAATCTGAGGGGGGTGCGATGGGGAGGTTCCCTTGTCAGAGCCATTTTTTTCTTCCGCAAAAAGCGTTGGCCCTGCGGCTGTGGCGTAAGACTGGAAGCGCACTGGTTCCTTTGTAGTAGCCGTACTACCAGTGGGATTGTGCCACATCACATACATCGAAACCATGGTTGGGCACCGTGCCACTCTTCAAAATCGCTGCTGAAGCCTCACTGCCGGAACCATGTGCTGGGCTCGTGCCAAGGCAGCAGCCGCAGACTGCGCTAATCCCCTGAACAAAAGTATCAGGTGCTGGTGTTCCTTTAATACCAGATTCACTTCCTGCCCCTCTCTCTCTCTCTCTCTCTCTCACTCTCTCTCTCTCTCTCACACACACACACACACACACACACACACGCGAGCCCGCGCTCTCCTTCTGTCTGTCTCAAGTGGCCACTCCCTGTTTTTGTGGGAACCAACATGTGCGAAATCACACAGTTCGAGATGTTTCCCCCATTCTCCCTGCCCCTTATGTAGACCTGGTGCTGGTAGTCAGTATATGTCTTGGTTCTCTTGCTTTTGGTGCTGTCGAAACTTGTTGCGAGCCACCAGAAATGACACTAACCCCCTCTCAACCCCCCCCCCCCCTCTTCGTCCTGAACGGATTAGCAGATACCTGGGAAATAACCAGTCCCTCCGAAAGTGCTAGCCTGTGGATGACTTGGAAATAAGTTCGTGCTGGCTTACGGCTTCGCCAACACACCGTTTGGCACTAGGACACATTGTATAGCAGGCGCTGGACTAAGCGCGCCTATGACAGGAAAAGACCAAGACACACCCCCAGTTATACGCTGATAAGGCCTACTTGGCAGCCTGCATATAGGCCGCCGCAGCCGACCAAGCTCTCAAATCTCTCAATCTCAGTACGTCGCACTGGGACTCAATTCGCGTTGCACTTCAATGGATCGTACAGTGATAGTCGTCGCCTCGCACCTTAGCTAGCTGTGAGAGAACGTTAGTCGTTGTATATAGTTGTGATATGGACACGGAAAAGATCCAAGATTTAGTACATGTTATTTGATTGCTGATAATCGCCGAACTTCGGACTGGACATCATTGCAGTTACGTACTCACCTGGTTCTTGTAATAAAGTGTATTTTAACCAAGTGTGCGTTTTGTGTTGTAGTGAGAGGAAAGAGGCCACCCATTTATCACACCATCCGCTCCTCATCCAGCCAGGATACTCAAACCATTACAAGAGGGCACAGCCACAACAAGTTGTGACGAGGCTGAGTCAACAAGTTTTGTTTGCTTTTCAAGTGTTCTAGGTTGCTGCAGGCGAGCTGTCGTTACAGTGGTTCTATCTGCTCAGTTGTTCCTGTTGTTGCATGTATTACAGGAGGGGATGTGCAGAATTAATCTATTTCGATTTCCAGAGGCTTTGCACATTGGTTTTTCCTATTTTCCAGTAATCTGTTAGCTTTAGACTGGATACCCCGCCCCCTCCACCGCCGACCTCTGCATCTCTGCCGCAAACTACTCCTGCTCTGGAACTAAATCAGATTTTTCAGTTTCAGAACCAGCAAATCGCCACATTGTCGTCTAATGCACAGCAATTGCTTGCCTCACAAGCTGCGTCGGCTGCCCAACCGACCGACCAACCGATCCAACAAGTGCCACCAAACAGCATTCCACCGTTTCAGCACGTCGATGAAAAGTCCGCAGCTTGTGGCCTAGTAGCTAGCTAGCGTTGCTGCTTTTGAATCACGGGGTCCCGGGTTCGATTCGCGGCCGCATTGGTGGTTTTTCTCTGCCCGCGGACTGTCTGTTTTTGTGGCCGTCATCATTTCATCATCATCAATCGTGACAGAGGAAAAACTGGACTGTGAAAAAATTGGGACCTAGTACGGGCGCTGATGTCCGCGCAGTTGAACGCTCCACAAAGCAAACATCATCATCGTCATCACTTTGACGAAAAAGAAGAGGAATGGCTCGAATATCTCACCCAGTTCCAGAACTACTGTCGAGTCCATCGAATTCAATCTCATTATTTCCTGAGTGGTCTAATTATTTCCTGTCCGTCGCGTGAACCCCTGTGTTTCCCTTAGTTAAAAAACTCTTCCCTGCGTCGTCTTAAGACTCACTCTCCTATGATGTAGTACGTGGATTAAGACAGTATTACGAACAGCATCTTCAGGTCGTAGCTGCCAGATTTCAGTTCTTTCGCCTTAAGAAAAAGCCGCAACAGACGTACCGCCAGTGGTATACCGAATTACAAGGTCTCACTAGGAGGTGTAAATACAGGTGTAGGTGTGGCAACTTTTATAGTGCCATGATGATCCATGATGCTATCACTTATAATGACCCTGATAGAAGAATTAGAGAAAAAATTCTCAAGTACTCAGGTCCTTCGCTCCATCAAGTGCTGCAAATATTAGAACAATTCCATTCCGGCGCCATAGCTCCCGATAAATTTGATCGGGTTCCAATTTGTCTGGTCGAGTCGCCTCTTGCCCGCGACCGCCACACTCAGTCGCCACACCGAGCACGGACACAGACGCGCAGATAGCCTAGTAAACAAGTTGCCAGTCCTGTAAATGTAGTGAAATCTTGTCCTCGCTATTTTGCTCGCCATAAGTGGCACTACTGTCCGTCGCTCAACGCGACATGTTACTCATGTGGAAAGGCCATGTCCGAGCAATTTGCTTTCAACGGACAAAAAACGCCAGTTCTGCCCGTTCTCGAAACTACAGGTCTCGTGCACATGCTCGGAATCCAGTGTTTTCAAAACCGACTACAGGTTATAGCAGTAATTCAAGTAAGATTGTGACCTCATCTCGCCCAAGTGCAGTGCGACGCCATTCCAACAACTACTTGTAACACTACAAATTGCTGGCTTCGATGTTGACTTTCAATTGGACGTAGGTCCTTCTGTAACTTTGCTTAATCGTGCCACGGACGATCGGTTCGACTCAGCACGCCTGTCAAAATCTAGCACGCCCCTCACTGCATACAACGGACAGGGAATCCCAGTACATGGACAGTCTAGTTTACCTGCCACTTACAAATCTCACACTAGAATAGTAAACTTTATTGTGCTGCAGTCAAGAGATAGTGAAAATATTTTTGGCCTAGATTCGCTTGACATGTTTGGCCTTAGCACGCAAGACAATGTGCTTTCAGTGACTGCATTTAATCCAAAACACAGTTTAGCTCTTTGCTCCAGGGATTTGCTGAGCTCTTTTCTGATGGACTTGGAAAAACTGATAATTTTGAAGGGCACATTATCCTGGAAGACAATGCAAAGCCTAAGTTTCTCCGAGCTCGGCCCGTTCCCCTTGCTTTACGAGACAAAGTATCCAGTGACTTAAAAGAATTGCAAGACAACGGTGTGATTTCTCCAATATAGCTAGTCAGTGGGCAAGTCCATTGGTTTCGATGCCCAAGCCTTCTGGTCGCATTCGCATTTGTGTTGACTTCAAAACTACAGCCAACCCACAAACAATAATTGCGAATTATCCGTAGCCTCGCCATGAGGAACTTATGGACAGGCTTGGCCCAGGCCGTCACTTTCCTAAGATAGATTTGGGTGATGCTTATTTGCAAATACCACTAGATGAAGAATCACAGAAAGTGTTTGTTGTTATTATATACATGGGCCTGTTCAAGTATTTTCGTTTGCCCTTCGGAAGTGCCTCCGCATCCGCCATTTTTCAACGTTACTTGGAGCAGATGACTGCTCAAGTGCCGTTCTTTTCGAACTACCTCGACGATATTGTCGTCTCAGGTGGTACGTCAGATGAACACGTTGTCAATTTGCATACCCTTATTCGAGTGTCGTCAGATACAGGACTCACGTGTCGTCTCGAAAATACAGAACTACAGACTCGGAGTCTTTTTCAGACAGAACTACAGTACTTAGGTCATGAGATAAACAGTCAGGGTGTGCTCCCCCTCCAGTATCATTTGCTGCAATCCGAGACCTGCCTGTTCCTCTCAATGTATCTGAACTTTAGTCAGTGTTAGGCAAGTTGACATAACACATTCGTTTCGTTCTGAACGCTTCACAGATCGCAGCTCCATTGCATCCCTTGCGTCTGAAAAATGTGCCTTTCGTTTGGACTGAAGAGTGTCACGACGCATTTCAGAAACACGCAAGTACCACCTATCATAACACTCTCTCCTCATCCAGCCAGGATACACAAAACATTACGAGAGAGAACAGCCACAACAAGGTTCCCCACTCTATCAAACTGAATGACAAATTAATTGAATCCATATCATTTATGTGGAGCACTTTTTCCTTGCATCCTATTGGTGAATACTAGGACAAGAACATGTGGCAGGAAATTGCATAACTCAATCCCGCAAACATGAGGTTTCCAAACCCAATCCTTCTCCCTTCCAGATTATTTCCCTATCTTGTATTAATGTATACTGACCCAGTTAAACCGTTTTCTCCCTATCTCCTACTAATATATACTGACCCATTTAAGCTGTTCGGCTGGAAGTCCATTACATTGGAGGTAGTTGAGAATTTAAAATTTCAGCCCAGTTGCGCCATGTTCTTAAACAATTTGCAGGAGCGGTTGGACAGATAAGTGCTTGCAATACCGCTACTGGAAACAAAAAATTTATCAATCGGGAATTTTGTGTCGTGATTGGAAGTGCTGCTTTCTGAAATAGAATTTCAAATTTCGGCGGGAATTTATGCTGTCAAGGTTGTGGAATTCCCGATCACTACATGTCTATTAAGTGCCTTTCTTTTATTTTTTTTAAGGCGCTATAGAATTCCTAAGATGGTTCTATGGTTGTCTCTGGAGAAGAAGAATGAGGTTAGTAACAACAACAAATATCACTGCAAGACAGAGTCAGCAACGGAAAATTCACGAAAAGATGACATCTTATGAGGAAATAGACAAACGCATAGCAGTGGTGTTTGACATGTGAAATTACACACATGCTGGCTAACTCCATGAACAGAACATACCATCTTCCACAGAAAACATCTGTCAACCAAATGTATACATACGAATTGCAGCACATCACAAACCCATGTCACGGACTTAGAATCACTGCAGCTATGGAACTGAAGAATTAGTTTACGTCCAAGATGTAGCAGGGAAATGGTGTACTTCGCATACATCTCCACACGTCTAATGAACGATACCAAAATAGGTTTTCCATGGGTTTGGTGGACATGATTCATCACACAACTTGTCTGCTGTGTGTGGCATAGGAAGTTTTCCTGTTAATGGCTGCAGGGAAATAGTACTCCAAGACACACACAGAACACGCATTTGTATACGAGTCAAACTCAGTTTAAACATCAAAATTGAAACAGCCTGAGAGAACAACGGGAAAAAATGGTTAAATGTGCGATATATGACCTGCCACAACATCTCCCTCTCCCTAGAATGCATCAGCATACCATTAAATCATACCTCTTTACAACACTTGTCAAGTAATTACATGATCTACTTTCTATCATTTGTCAACAATTAAATTTTCCAACAGCTTAACACCCATGATTTCCTAAAATTAAGAACATTTTCTTCGACACCAACAGATCAGCACAGACTGAGCTATTTTTCTGCAAACTTTTTTTTCCTGGGAGGGGAGATGAGGGAAAAAGGTTGGGAGATTTGCCAGAGGGAAATGGGGAGGTGGGGAAAAGTGACAAGGGGGAGGAGAGATGGGGAGGAGGTGACGAAAAAGTAGCTCAGAAATTAAAAATAGATTAAGGGCAACAATAGGTTAATGGGGGGGTTACAGAGAACAGAACAATTGGTTAATTGGGGGAGGGGGGAGGGAGAGTAAGTGGCATGTGAAACCCCTTAACAGAACAATAGGTTAATGAGGGATTTTTTCTAGGGGACCTTAAATTACTGACCTTAACAATAGGTTGCCTCTAAATGTATGCTTGCTCCTGATGTACGCAGCATAAACTAACGAACTACACACGTTCCGCCATTATTCCACCACTGGCAGGTCATGTGGGTCATGATCTCTTCACTTAAAGGTAAAATTCTATGTAAAGCTTATAGAGGAGAGACACTTTCGCATGCTGTGCCACAGCTCAATATAGCTTTCATTCAATTACACAATGATTCATTCGAGCGAGGTGGCGCCGTGGTTAGCACAATGGACTCGCATTCGGGAGGACGACGGTTCAATCCCGTCTCCGGCCATCATGATTTAGGTTTTCCGTGATTTCCCTAAATCGTTTCAGGCAAATGCCGGGATGGTTCCTTTGAAAGGGAACGGCCGATTTCCTTCCCAATCCTTCCCTAACCCGAGCTTGCGCTCCGTCTCTAATGACCTCGTTGTCGACGGGACGTTAAACACTAACCACCACCACCACCACCACCACCACAATGATTCATTGTGGTCCCTGGACAAGGTTCTTAAAGGTGGGACACGGTTCTTAGTAGCTGAGACCTGCTAGATGGTCATTGGTGCATGCGGTTGTGCTGAAATGCGTCTCCGCAACGCTTCCCACAAGTGGTCGATGGGATTTAACTCAAGAGAAAGGACAGGCTATTCCGTTCGCCCACTATTGTCTTGTTCGAAGAGCGCTGTTCGATGCAGCATGCATAAAAATTGAGTCAGCAAATATATCAATGGAAAGATGCACTTTGTGAATCAGTATACTGTTATAATAACGTTGACAGGTGAGTGTAATATGTCCAACGATTTGGAGATCAGTATGCCCAAGTAAGATATGCATCCCCACACCATAACAGCTGGATCACCAAAGATATGATATTCGACAACGTTATTGGGTTCATAGGTATTCCCACCTCTCGCCATATGACATTATGTCCAGAATCACTTCTTTGACTTAATCTGTTTCCAGCCGAGAAGTGTGTACAATCTCACCCCTCGATGGTCCAGTCCCTATACTCTTGTCACCATCGCAAATGGTGTTGCAGATGTGTGGGAGTCGAGACACAACGTACTGGTCATCGAGCAAAGCGACCTTTGTAGTCTTGTTAAATGTAGCTGCTATTGCACCAATTGCTCTTCACTTTTGCATAATGTAGCGATCATCAGCTGATGTAGAGTGACCATGGTCGATCACCTCCTCTCCTTTGGGCAGCATTGCCTGTGGTTCGGAAAGCTCCCCACGCACGTGAAACAATACTGTGAGCAATACCCAACTTCTGAGCTACACTCGTCACACTTCATCCTTTTTCCAGTATATCATTATCCAGAAGTTGTCTCTGGGCCATGATGTAACTACGAACAGCACCACAGTGTACCGTAAATGCTCGGCGATTGATGCGATATACCTTTCTCCGTTCCTTCAACTGTCTCGTGTTGTGGGGTCACGCTGACCTCACGCCGTGTGACGTCCAACATTTTGTGCACGGCGGGGAGAACTCTGGCAATATGCTCCCATATTTACATTCTTTTTCACCGAAGAGTTAATAAGCACTAGGAAAAAACGACGCACCACGATGGAATTAGTCGAATGAGACGGAAAACGGTAGATGTTACGTACATGTACAGAAATATAAATGCTCCTAGCATTCTCAGTTGGGAAGAGATCCGGCGACCTTCCTGGCCGAGGTAGGGCTTGGCAGACTCGAAGACATCCCTCCCCAGTATGGCTTGCCATGAAGGGCAGCCAAATGGGCGTAGAAAATCATCGACGTACCGCTTCGCTGATGGGTGCCGCAGATGACAACCAAAGGAGTCCTGCTATGAAAAGAAATGTCAACCCAGACCGTCACTCCTGGCTGTCGGACCGTAAGGCGTGGTATAGTCAGGCTGCGATTCATCCCCTGTCTGGGGTGTTTCCAGTCACGTCTCCGGCCTGGAATCTTATTGTCTGGTATAGAACTGTCTGCATTGATGAGTCCCGATTCGAATTGTGCCCTGATTACCAGCGAAGACTCGTCTGGAGACGCACCGCCAACGGACAGCGATGGGGTGCCAACCTGACTGTCGCCCGCCATACGGACCGACAACCACAAGTGGTGGTCTTATGTGCCATTCCTTCGGTTGTCATCTGCGGCACCTTTACATTGCAGAGGTACGTAGACGATATTCTATGCGCCGTTTTGTTGTCCCCTACGGCAAGCCATACTGGCTTTACATTTGAGAAAGTTCCGCCGTTTCTGTTACTTGTCTTCATGCTTGCTCAACCTTACCTTTTCCAGCAAGGTAGTCCAATTTCTACCCAATTGAGAACGTTCGGAACACAATGGGCAGCGCACTCCAACTATCTGGGGATTCTGACGATCTAATGCGCCCACTGGAGTTTTTGGCACAATATCCTATTCCTCAGGAGGACATCTAACAGCTCTATCAATTTATGTCAAGCCGAATATCTGCCTGCATAAGGGCCAGAGGTGGACCAACGCATAATTGGTTTTCTCAGTTTGTGAAGCTCTGTCTCTCAAAATAAATAATCCGTTTCTTTTAATTGTAGTGGTTTGTTTCTCTGTTAATGTACATCACATTTACCGATTTCTGTCCCAATGGGATAATTCCTTGGTGGTGCATCGTTTTTTATGTCTTAGAGTGTATGTTATGTTAACTTTACCTGTCGTGTCGTTAACTTTTGCAGAGCAGTGCATTTATGCGTTTAGACACATGAAGTTCCAAATCTTGCAGTTAATTTTCGAAGAATAAAGTATCATGAAAACTGAGTGCCTCGAAATTGGCAAGGAATTCGTAAAGTTAGTAGCTATGTTGAATAGAGGACACTTATCAGCTGATCGAATTAAGTCTTGACCATTTGAATTGGTTTGCTGACTTCGTGAACATAGAGGTAAACGACTAAAAGAAACAGCAGCCCATTCATTAAGACGTTCCAATAGCCATAGTCTGCTGATCTGTGTTCAGTATCGCAGTGCTGAGTCAAACAGTGAGTGTACACTACGGATATATATTGTGTAAATTATGACGGCACCAAAGTTGTGAGAGTCTGTTGCCACTGCATTTCTTGAATCATTTTCATAACACTTCTCAAAATTCCTGACGAATGCAATTCAGTTACTGTATTTTTGTGATCTGTAGTGTCCTGGTAGTTACACCAAGGTGATGGACTAAGTATCGACGTAAATATACTATTACATTAAAGCGTTTCATTGATTTTATTGTAATTCTGGATTTTATCATCCTCAAACTTCAGAAAGGAGAAACAAAGTAAATGAATATGAGATGGAAGATATGACACTGTAATAATAATTTAACAGGGAGCGGGCAGATTAAAGTAGAAACAGTGCCCCTGGTGCAGGCGACGTTCCCTCAGAATAATTTAGATCCTTGGGAGAAGCAGACATGAAAAATTTTTTTCACGTGTCGTGCAAAATATATCAGATAGCATAAGTACCCTCAAACTTCAGTACCAATGAAATAATTCCATTTACAAAGAAGGCAGACGCTGACAGGTGTGAATGCTACCGAAGTTTTAGTTTAGTTTGTCACTGGTACAAAATACTCACACGAGCTATTTAGAGAAGAATGGAAAAATTGGTAGAGGCTGTAGTATAACACAGAGGGAATTTGATATTTCATTGTATTCTCTGTCTTAAGACGCGTGTGCGCAAGTGTGAGCACGGCGGAAATGTTTTCTAATTATGTTAACAGCTGGTAGTGGCGAAAAGTTTATTTCGCACAAGTTTTGTAACGTAATGCATAATTGTTTATTTTCGTGCGATTTGGGCGAACTGTAAAGATCGACTACGACGGAAATACTGACACTTAATGATACAGTGGCTGCGAGTGACAGCAGCGATGCTAAAAAGAGATTGTTGTACATTGTATCTCTGGCTTTGTTAGCCATCTTAGATGTAATTTCTAATTTTGTTTTGTTTGGTGTTGCATTTCTGGTGGGTGTCGAGACTGTTTATTATTTCAAAACCAATTGCAATGACTGTTAATACATATATCCCACTGCGAAACAAGACTGCCAGTGCCTTCATGCAAAAATGTTGGCTGGTGCGTACGGAAACATAATTGTAGCCAAGAGTGTACCTCTTCGTCCAAAATAGATCGGCGGCCACGAATGTGACGCATGGGGAGCGACTGAGACGTCGTGGAGGATATGTAATGGCCTCCCTGCGAAACTTCTACAGCGTAGTCAAAATATGTTGCCCACATGTTTCCAGGGTTGTTTCGTCTGCGAGGCAGAAGTTTCTCTGGGACGCCCTTACACGCCCTCCATACAGTTCCGGTGTCTCCCTCATGCGGTTTCCATATTTTTGGTGCGCTGAAGAAAGATCTGTGGAAGTCGATTTGCTTCGGATGATGAGGTGTGCGCTTGGGTACAGTCATGCTTGCGTCTGCAATCGCAAACATTTTTCCATGACGATAATGACTGTCTTATTTCACAGTAAGACAAATTTCCTAAACAGTTATGGAGATTTCTTTTGAAATAATAAACTTTATTCCATCTGTCTCGTTTTCACTGGTCTGCCTCATATAGTAATTTGCACAGAGTCGACAAGTATGAAATAAAAGCAGTGGCTAATTGAGGCAGTGCTGTAGCCTATCGTCAATGTTATTCAATTTGCACATTGAGCCAGCTGTAAAGAAAACCAAGGAGAAGTTGGAAAGGAGGACTAAAGTACAGGGATATGTAACAAAAACTTTATGATTTACTAATGACATGATTCTGTCAGAGTCAGCAAGACACTAGGAAGAGCTGCTGAACAGAATGAATTGTATGTTGAAAAGAGGTCATTATGTGAACATCAACAAAAGTAAACTAGGGGCGATGGAAAGTAGTTGAATTAGAGTTAGCTATGCTGATAAAATTAAACTATAAAATAAGACACTAAAATTAATAAATTAGGGTTGGCGTTTGCACTCAAAATAACTGATGATGGCTGGAGTTGGGAGGAAACAAATTTCAGACTGGCAGTAAGATGAAAAACATTCCTGAAACAGAGAAATATGTGACTGTCGAATAATTTTAAATTAGAAAGTCTTTTCAGACGGTATTGGTCTTGAGTGTACCCTTGTATGGATCAAATGGCTCTGAGCGCTGTGGGACTTAACTTCTGAGGTCATCAGTCCCCTAGAACTTAGAACTACTTAAACCTAACTAACCTAAGGACATTACACACACCCATGCCCGAAGCAGGATTCGAAACTGCGACCGTAGCGGTCGCGTGGTTCCAGACTGTAGCACCTAGAACCGCTCGGCCACTCCGACCGGCTACCCTTGTATGGAAATGAAACGTGGACGATAAGCAGTTCAGACAAGACGATAACAGAACCTTTAGAAATGTGATGATACTGACAAATACTCAAGATTACAGGGGGTTATCGAGTAAGTAATGAAGAGGTCCTGAATCGAATAGGCGAAATGAGAATTATGGCCTAATTTGATTAAAAGAAGAGTTTTTTTTGACAGGACACATGCTGTGTCGTCAACGAATTGTTAGTTTTGTAAAGGAGGTAAATATAGGGGACAAGTTGTTGAAAATTGTAGGGGTACATGAGTATTAAAATACAGTAAGTATATGTGTCACGTTAAAAATGGGGGTGACTGCAGTTTGTATTTGCATGGCAAAGACAGACAGCCAAAAATTGTGACTCCGACATGAACCGAACCCTGCATCCACATCTAGTTTTCCTAGTTTCGTAGTTCCTTACTGACTACAAATTTCCTCTCACTGAGTATAAATGAACGCCATACATTGTATACACTTCTTCTCGTGGCTGTAGTTGTAGAACTACCTCCTGGATTTTTATGCGTTATCATTCGTTGAAAGGGTAGTAATCATTTACGGGAAGGGGAAAATATAGCCAAAAGTGGTGCTGAATAAGGTCAGAAAATTTCCACTGTTCGCCATGTACTTGCGACACTTTGCGTGCAACAAATGTGGGCACAAAGGACGTCGTACGTTACTTTGCGTAGCTATCCGTATCATTATGAACACGGAACGCTCTGCTTCACAAATATGTGATGGAGTAATGCAAGTTTGCATATGGATACACGTAAGTGAAATTATTTCGCTCTGTTTCATGCATTTCCAATCAACGGCATTTACTCTCGGCATTCATTTCCATATATGGCCCACCACCCTCACTGATGGCGAGCTGCATTGTTTGCGACTGTCGTTACTTTGTGCGGCGTAATGCTATAACTTGCGAATTCTATACCATTTGGTTTTCTTCAAAGATGCACTGTTGGTGTCTATTCAAGTAAAACAGTTTTCTATTAGATACCATCAATGGAGAAACTGGTCTCTTTCATGACAAGATATTACCTTTTCTCCATACACAGATATTGGATCTACATTTTTACTCAGGCGGTTGAAAGACTGAACAACCACATGGATTTTAGCCCGAAGAGCTTAAAATAAATCATATGTATCACAGTGCCCTCGGTGGGCTGTGGCCTCGTCTACTCTAGCAGGAGGCTGTCGGTAATCATCATTGCATCCTCCCTCCCTCTCATTTAGGTTTTATGTGAGGACAGACAAATACTTCTGACGTTGCCCTTGATACTGTAGCCAAGACTTAACAGAAAAACGTTGGTAAGGTTTGTTGACAAAGAAAGAGCCTTCGACATTGTAAGAGCAAAATGTTCGAAATTGTCAGGTAAGTATACTACAGTCTGTAAAAAGTGAGACTCACAGATCAATGGCCGCAACATACCACAGCTTGCAGAAGAGACGTGATTTAAATGGCAGAACGATGGCATTCTCGTAGGGACTACAGCGTCCTCTTTTTGTTTGTCCTGACAGGTCAGTGTTACACTTCATACGAAGTGGAAACGTGCCACTATGCCTCGCAGACATCACGGGATGGAATACCGGCATCTAATGGAGCAGGCTGGTCACCGGGAGGCGGGTCAGTCGTTCCGTGCTTCAACAGTGAGGCGTATGTGGAACCAGTGAGAGAAGAGTGCCGTACGCAGCGCCGACAGGATACTGGACGACACGGTGTGACCACAGGGCCAGATAACAGCGAACCGTCTTGTCTGCTTGCGCTCGGCTCAAGCCTAGCGGACAAAACAGCCTCTCCCACAGAGCTCGAGCTACGGTGGAGCACTGCAACTGGCGTGCACAAGTCTGCATCAACAGATCGACGCCGTCTTCTGCGGGCTGGACTAGCAGCACGCGCGCCACTGTCTCGACTTCCATTGACCAGAAGCAACCAACGCCGCAGACTGCAATGAGCACTGAATGCCCGTACTGGCCTGCTGAGTTCAAATGGTTCAAATGGCTCTGAGCACTATGGGACTTAATATCTGATGTCATCAGTCCCCTAGAACTTAGAACTACATAAACCTAACTAACCTAAGGACATCACACACATCCATGCCCGAGGCAGGATTCGAACCTGCGACCGTAGCGGTCGCGCGGTTCCAGACTGAAGCGCCTAGAGCCCCTCGGCCACTCCAACCGGCTGGCCTGCTGAGTGGCAAAATGTACTGTTTCTCGGCGAGTCCCGTTCCAACATGTCTTACAGTCATAGCCGCATACGCGTGCGACGCCGCCGTGGTAAGTGAAAACGCCAGACTGTTTTGTTCAGCAGCACAGCGTACAAAAGTCAAGTGTGATGATTTGGGGCGTCATTGCCTGTAACATGTGATGTCGCCTCCTACACCTTAGGCACACCTGAACAGCTGCAACTACACCAGGGCAATTTTACATCCCGAGGCACTGCCGTATCTACTGGCCATTCCACATGCCATATCTCAGTCAGACGACTCGTACCACTACTTCCCTGTTGTGGCCGTTCGCCTGACATGCCGCCCATCGAACATGTTTGGGTTTGGTGGGTCAGTAACTTCTTCCTTCCTGTCGTCTTCCAGCCACAGCTGATGATTTGTGGACGCGCCTATAAAACATGCGTCAGACTATTCCCCAGCAGCATAATCAGGCCCTCTTTGATTCCATGCTATGACGTCTAGCAGCTCTGATTGTAGCACGTGACGGCGCCGCTCCATACTGAATTTCCACAATCACAATGCATCTATGGGTCAGTAAATCTAATCCATTTTGTCATGTCTGCGATGGGCGGAATAAATTTCGTTGTAATCACATTTCTCTGTACTAATGTTCCGCTTTCTCCAAACAATAGTGTGACGGCCGGAGTGGCCGAGCGGCTCTAGGCGCTACAGTCTGGAACCGCGCGACCGCTACGGTCACAGGTTCGAATCCTGCCTCGGGCATGGATGTGTGTGATGTCCTTAGGCTAGTTAGGTTTAAGCAGTTCTAAGTTCTAGGGGACTGATGACCTCAGAAGTTAAGTCCTATAGTGATCAGAGCCATTTGAACCATCTGAACCAAACAATAGTGTAAGTATTAGCTACAGAGAAAGAAAGGCAATACACAATGCGTACAAGAGCGGAGAACGACGTAGGTAGTAACTTGGCCCGTTCAGCGCTCTAGGAAATAATTCACTGAGCAAACGAAACCCACCAACAAAATTAATATAAAAATAAGTATCTCGCATAATGAACTCCAAAGCGTGAAATTCATCATCGTTATTTTTACATTTTCTCGTTCCATTATATCTTAGTTAAATATGACCTTCCTCCATAAACTGAAAATCCCGCTTGGTAATTAATTTTTTGTGTTAGTTTGGTACAATATTTTTAAATTTAGTATCGAGTTTCTTACAAATACTTTTTTCCATATCTGGGTTCACAACATGTAGTCTATTACAATTCATTTACATGTAGCTCAATAATCTTTTTAAACAAATCAGAATTATTTGCATTATTGAGCTTTTTCAATAGAGTACCCATTTATAAAGAATAAAAAATAAAATGTATTTCTTGAGTTACTAATTACAACTTTCCGCATTTTTTTATTGGGTAGATATGACATAGTACAATGGTTGGCAACACAACCCTTTCCAGAAGACTCCAAGTTATCATGGGGAATACCGTAATTCAGACAGTCAAATGCTTTAGATGCATCGCAGAAAATACCAGACGGAGCTATTTTATTATTAAATACTTGTAAAATCTGGTAAGTGAACATTTGTATGGCATTCTTGATAGAGTTACTCTCCAGAAACCCAAACTGTGGTTTGCTGAGGATATTATTGTTGCGAAGGTGAGGTACAGTTCTAGAACACATCACCTTCTCAAAAATTTTGGAAAATGATGTTAGCACTGAGACTGGTCAGTACTTATTCAGCTCTCACTTGCCGCCTTTCTTAAAGGGGGGTTTAACAACGGCTTATTTCGGTCTCTCTGGAAAAATTATTTGAGTTAGTGATGCGTTACATATTTCAGATAAGACTGAGTTTGTTGAATAGTAGCAAATCTTCAGTATTCTATTGGAAACCATCAAAACCAGATGAGCTTTTATTTTTGAGAGAATGTATAACCCTATTTATTTCAGAACGAGAATTTGGTGATACATTCATATCATTGAATTTTATGAGAGTTACTTTTTCAACATACCACAGTGATTTTTCTTTTGAATTGTTTGTTCCTAAGCATTGTACTATATTTAAGAGACGATTATTGAATACATCTACTACCTGTGATACATCTTTTACAGCCCTTCCATTCATTTCGGTATTGAGTTCCTTTACACATGCTATTAATATTAATTTCTCTGGAACCTTGATAAGCTCTGCAGCACATATAACATTCTTTGATGAACTGCAATGTCACATTTGAAGAAGCTTATAGCTTCATCTTCGGTAACAAATTCTTCCACTAATAACCATGACGGTTTGACGAATGATGTTTCACGTAATGTAAATGACATAAGGACTTACATTTACATGTTTATTTTCGAGACACTGTGTCACCTTTTTGTTCATAAGAAAGTCGAACACACGAAAAGGAAGTAAAGTGAGTAAGCTGTAGTTTCAAACGTTTTCCTCATTTTTTCGGAACACGCACGTTTATTGAAGGCTAGTTCATAGAAACTGTCATCTATTTGGAAGAGAAGAAGAGTAGAAGAGTTGCATTCAACGTCCAGTCCACAACAAGGTCATTAGAGATGGAGAACTAGCTCTTTTAAGGGAAGGATGGTGCGGGAAAACGGGCAACATCCTATTCATAGAAACATTCTGTCACTCGCCTTAAGTGATATGATGAAACTATTGAGTACTAAAATTTGGATGGCGTAACAAGTACTCTTACAATAATGTCAACACCGAGGGAGGTGGCGCAGTGGCTAGCACACTGGACTCGCATTCGGGAGGACGACGGATCAATCCCGCGTCCGGCCATCTTCATTTAGGTTTTCCGTGATTTCCCTAAAACGCTCCAGGCAAATACCGGGATGGATCCTTTGAAAGGGCACGGCCGACTTCCTTCCTAGTCCTTCCCCAATCCGATGAGGCCGATGACCTTGCTGTCTGGTCTTCCCCAAACAACCCAACCCAACCCAATAATGTCACCAATAAAGTCTCAGTAGCCAGCACTTACATAAAAAAAACATCTTCGTCAAACAAGGCACACTAAAGTTCATTGTAGTTTTCCAAACAAAGTGCTCTTTAAATGACGAGTTTTGAGATTAGTTAACAATGACCTGAAAATCTGTCACTTTGGAAGCTATACTAATCCAAAAGACCTTAATTACATTGCCGTTTTAGAAGAAAATAAACACTCATATTTTTACTGTTCACCTGTGTAATGCTGCAGTTGAATATTAGTTTCCTCAGAGTTGCGTTGCTACCACTTATGAATGAAGTAGGGACTAGTACAACCAAACTTGAGAAATTTAGCCGATGAGTCTGGAATGTTACAATCGCTCGGCAACCGAAATAGCATTCGATTTGCTGCTTCAGTCAGTTAGTTATTAGTATTTATTTATTTTTTTTTTTTTTTTGAGGAATTTTTTTTCTTTACAGCTTTCCTAATGAAACAGGCGATAGCTTCATAGTTTTCAATCAGTACCAGACGTCTTCCCTCATTACGAAATTTAGCTAAATTTCTTATTAGTACTAGTAGGATCGAACTAGTCCAAAATTACAAAACTCATCTTCCGTGAACTAGGAACATGTAGGGACGTTCCTTTCATTCAAAATAATATTACTGCACTTTGTCGCGCCCAAGGTTGGATGAAGACGACTTAATTTTTTTTCTGAAATGCATTGTCTTTTTCAAACATGGGAGCCAAAAAGAAAGAAAAGGGACTGTAAACGACGTGGTTATTGTCCAAGGTAGTGTAGAGTTTCCAGTCATCAGAATGCAGCATCTTTAAATGATTCAAAGCAATTCCAAATTTATCTTAGCGCGACTGTACGGTGGATATCAACCAAACTAAAAATTACGGTAACCATTCGGTGGTTTACAACCGTAACTTTACCACCATATCAAATTTAGACACTGATCATTAGATCGCGTAACGAGCTTCAGTGTAGTATGCCTGCCAGCATATTCGTCCATCCGCGGCCATTTAATATTAGTAAATTTGGAATAGTCGTAGTTTGGTATTTACTGCTTCATAACCCTGTGAAGCTGGCTAACTTGGACAACGACTAAACGGTGGCTGTTTCTGTTCTTCCCCTGCGCTCCAAGCCTCGACACGACAGTAGCGTTTGTACTTTCCCTAACACGTGGTAAGAGCACCAAGAACGAAATTTAATGGTAATTATCCATCGTGGAAGGGTCTCAATATACAGCTTCCGCAACATTAGTTTACTGTACAGAAGAAATAAAATCATATATAATTAATACAAATAATAACATGCCTAAGGAAGATAGTAATAAACTTTTAAGTACCACCTCCTCCAAATTCAAAATTATTTTGCCGAACCCAGCTTACATAAGGAGAAAAGATCATCGTAAAAAAAAAAAAAGAAAAAAAAAAAAAAGAGAGAGAGAGAGAAATCAGAGCTCACTGTGAGGTTTCCGCACGTACAACTTTGTAGTGATTTGACAAAAATATGGAAACATCGCAAGATATGCGTGCTTGTACATAAACGCAGAAGCCTGTAGGTTGCGCTGTTGTACGAGGGCTATTCGGAAAGTAAGGAACGATAGGTCGCGAAATGGTAACCACAGTGAAAATCTAAACGTTTTTACTTGCAAACAGTTAGCTACAACTTCCAGCTACTTACCTCCATAGTCACCGAGACGACTTGACGAGACGTTTGTCGTAGCTTTGTACCAACTTTCCAATACCCTCGTTATAGAAGTCAGCCGCCAGTGCTTTCCGCCAATTCTCTACGCTGGCGTACAGCTCGTTGTCTGTGCCAAAATGTTGTCTTCATAGCCAGCGGTTCATGGGGGCAGAGATGAAACACAGAGGGAGACAATTACGGGCTGTAGTGTGGGTAAACAAACGTTTGCAATTGAAAACGATGCAGGAGCATCTTCACTGCTACTACAGAATGCGGCTTAGAATTGTCTTGAAGATGAAAACGCACGACAGTTGTGTAATTTGGCTGCATAACTTCAGGCGAAATTTCTCACCAGGCCCTCGTACTTGCCGGCCGCGGTGGTCTAGCGGTTCTAGGCGCGCAGTCTGGAACCGCGCGACTGCTACGGTCGCAGGTTCGAATCCTGCCTCGGGCATGGATGTGTGTGATGTCCTTAGGTTAGTTAGGTTTAAGTAGTTCTAAGTTCTAGGGGACTGATGACCACAGTAGTTAAGTCCCATAGCGCTCAGAGCCATTTGAACCATTTGAACCCTCGTACTTAGCGGGAGAATCTATTGTTCTACGAATCTTTATGTGCTCCCTGTGTGCTAAGAACTAATAAGATCGACGCAACACGATCGACTCGGCATACTAGAGACACTGCCCAACACACCTGTGCAAAACTTCATCGGATTTCACGACCGATCGTTCCTTACTTTCCGTATAACGCTTGTATTTGACCTCGAACGACACCTGTTGCAGTGTTCTCAATGCTTTACTAGTGCCAATCGTGGTCAGATCAGTTTTCTGTGTAGATATGAATGCATTATGTCGGAGCTAAGTGAATTGAGCTTCCGTAACCAAGGTACGCGAAGGGTTTGTTATTTCAGGTGGCACCGTATCGAAAATCTATATCACAGGCAGGGTAAGAGGAAAAACATCATCCGCTCATGTCACAATGCAGAGAGAAGTGTGTGTTGTGTGATCGTGAAGTACGGTCACTGACGTTAATTGTGACGCAAAGTAAGAGGAGGACAGATGCAAAAGTCATTGCAGACGTGAATGTCGCACTCATAACTCCAGTCAGCATCGAAGTAACACGAAGGGAGCACCGTAAGCAGGGAGTCGCAGGGATAAGTCGAATTGCAAAAAAGCTCATTACTGACGCAAATGCCTCAGCAGGAAAACGTGGTACCGAGCAATTAAATCTGGGCTAAGGAGTGATGCAAGAAAGTTCTTTGGGCGGACGAGACTTGTTTTACACTGTTTCCAACATCTGCCAAAGTTTCCATCAGAAAAGTATTGATTTGGGTAGCAGTATCACAGTTTCTCATGGGCCCAATGGCTACTCTGCAAGATTTCCTTACTGCCAGGGGTCATGTGACAGTTTTGGCTGGTCACGACAATCCCAGTATACAATACCTGTTCGCAAGAGCTAATACTGCGTACCAAAACGACAAGCTTTTCACACGGATCTCATCTTCTATGACTGGTTTGGTGAGTACGAGTTGCATTGTGGTATCTCACCTGGCGACCAGTCACCAGACCTCAGTGTTACTGAGCCTTTGTTGCCTACTTTCGAGAGAATGTTGCGTGATCTCTGTCCACCTGCATTATCGTTACATACACTAGCTATCTCCTGTACAACACTTCCTTGAAAGCCATACAGGACCCGTATTTTTCCACTCCAGCTGTTTTAAATGTCAATGGTTTTCGTACACCGTATTATGCATGGCAATGTATCGTGTTTTTGTGTGTTTCCAGATTTTTGAACGTCCCCTCTAGAGTGAAACGATAGAGAAACAGTCTGCCAACCACTTGAATGTGGACTGCAGTATAGACATGTAGGTGTGCGAGGGGCGTTCAATAAGTGAATCAATACAATTTTTTTCTGAAAGCAGCTAGGTTTTATTTAGTATTGTAGTACATTATATCATTCCCTACTCCTTTGGCTACGAAAATCTATTTTTCATCCCCGCTGAATCCGACAGCCTTACGCCACCTTACTGGAAGATCCTGTATGTCCACTCTACTGGTCGACGTCGGAACCAACATCTTGATGCATCAATAACCTCCCCATCACCCATGTACTGCTTTCCTCGGAGTGCATCATTCATTGGGTCAAAGAGGTGGAAGGAGAGAGACTCGGGCTGTAGGGGGATGAAGGAGAACAGTCGGTGAAAGCTCGTCTCGGGTGCGTAGACTTGTGTGAGGCCTTGGGTTGACATGGAGAAGAAGAAGATCGTTTCCATTTATGTGGTGACGCTTCAGTCGTCCCAACACTGCAGGAGTGCCTGGTGACACACAGGAGATCGGACACGTTTGTGAGACCTTTTCACGATGATGACAGCCTCCGCATCCAGCGAATCACCGTGGCTTTGTTCACTGCATGATCTTCGTAGACGTTCTGCACGCACCTATGAATACTTGCGATGCTTTGGTTTTCCCTAGAAACAAACCCAATGACAGCTTTCTGCTTGGAACGCACTTCCGATGCAGACGCCATTTTGAGGGCGACCTATGGCGCCGCCACCTATCGGAACTTCATTAGACTATAGGCGTTGAAGCTGGGACATTCCACGATCTGCGATAAAAAATTCCGCATTTTTCCAACCAAAATTGTCCGAGAAAACAAATGTGTTGCGTTACTTACTGAACGTCCCTCGTATTTGGGAGCTCAACGACAATTTATTGACCTTCAGAAGGCATTTAGCAATGGGAGACTGTCACAGCTATACCGGACAGCTTGCCCAAAGAATAAGTAGAGCATCCTGTAGGTGTACATCACAACACATTGAAGCGCATGTTTAGCGCCGCCACCGCTCAGAACTTCATGAAACTATAGGGGCTCAACCAGAAATATCTTACGATTTTCCAATTCCATATTTTTCAAGCGAAAATGGGCTAGAAAACAAAGTTGCTTTACTTATACAGGGTGAAAAGTATTTAAACCGACAAACTCTGGGAGCTTGTAGGGGACAGCAAAACAAATATTTTTCCCTAATGTCATTTTTTCTATGAGGGTTATTTAAACCGGTGGAGGCCGTATTATGTTCTGCAGTTGTTAGAGGCCGTATTACGATCTTCAGTTCTTAGAGGGCGTATTACACTCTTCAGTTGTAGGCAACTGCTGTCCACCAGTGTAGTAGTGCATTGTCTCTGTTTACTAATGGAGCGATACACCTGGCGTGAGTAGACTGATATGGTTGGTGCGTACTACGTAGCGCACCACAACGGACGAGCTGCAAAGCTGTTTTATCAACAAAAATATCCTAATCGCCGTATTCCGCATCATACGATCTTTGCTGCTGTGTACCAACGTCTGCGTGAGACCGGGTCAGGGCCGGCCGCGGTGGTCTAGTGGTTCTAGGCGCGCAGTCCGGAACCGCGGGACTGCTACGGTCGCAGGTTCGAATCCTGCCTCGGGCATGGATGTGTGTGATGTCCTTAGGTTAGTTAGGTTTAAGTAGTTCTAAGTTCTAGGGGACTGATGACCACTGCAGTTAAGTCCCATAGTGCTCAGAGCCATTTGAACCATTTTAGCCCGGGTCATTTAGCGGATTACCTGGAAAGGGACGCCGTCGCACGGTAAGAACGCTGCAATTTGAGG
The DNA here is from genome assembly GCF_023864345.2 of Schistocerca serialis cubense. Lineage (NCBI taxonomy): Eukaryota > Metazoa > Arthropoda > Insecta > Orthoptera > Acrididae > Schistocerca > Schistocerca serialis. The sequence goes on from NC_064638.1 coordinate 339,316,991, forward strand.
AAGATGTCTGGCAGCATGTGGAGCGGGATCCTTTAATGCCACGCGGGATTGGCCGAGCGGTCTAGGGCACTGCAGTCATGGACTGTGCGGCTGGTCCCGGCAGAGGTTCGAATCCTCCCTCGGGCATGGGTGTGTGTGTTTGTCCTTAGGATAATTTAGGTTAAGTAGTGTGTAAGCTTAGGGACTGATGACCTTAGCAGTTAAGTCCCATAAGATTTCACACGCATTTGAACATGTTTGATCCTTCAATCAGCACTCGTGCAATTGCACGTAACGTGGGGACGAATCAGACGATTGTAAGAACATTCTTTCGAGAGTTATTGTTACGTCCATTGCATTTACAGCGTGTCCACAACCTGGAACCAGTTGATTATTCACCCAGAGCACAGTTTTCGCAGTGGTACCTGGAACAGTGTGAAATGCACCATTTCCATCCTCTGTGTTGTTTACCGATGAAGCAACTTTTGGGCGTGATGGAGTCTTCAACATGCACAATTCGCATCTTTGGAGTGAGGATAACCAACATGCCATAGTTACTAGCGCTCATCAACTGCGGTTCGTCGTTAATGTGTGGGTCGGTGTTGTTGGGGACTGTTTAATTGGGCCGTATCGGGTACCTAAGCCATTAAATGACAGGCAACATTACAATTTTCTCGCCAGAGCATGGTCAGAATTTCTGGAAGACGTCCCGCTCCCTACAAGACAACGCATATGGTTCCAACATGACGGGGCGCCGGCACATTTCTGTCGTCGTGTGTGTCGATTTCTGGACCGACGGTTCCCAGAAATGTGGATTGACAGAGGTGGTCCTGTACGATGGCCTGCTCGATCCCCAGATATGTCCTCTCTGGACTTTTTTGTGTGAGAAGAGATTCGCAACCCTGTTTACGCAACTCCTGTTGCATCAGAAGAGGATTTTGTTGCCTGGATAGTAACAGCAGCAGGAACAATTCAGTATACTCCTGGGGTTTTGCCCATATCAGACAGAACATGATCCGATGGTGTAACCTTTGTTTACGTGTCAATGGGGGCATTCTTGAAAATCTAATGTAACTGAAATTGGGTTGTGTTAAATGTGTTGTCTCTTGGTCACAAAAAAATGGAAAAGTGTTTGTTGGTTTAATTAATTTTCCGCCAGAGAAATCTTCCTCTACTGGTTTAAATACACCTCATAGGAAAAAATGACATTAGGGAAAAATATTTGCTTTGATGTCCCCTACAACCTCCCAGAGTTTGTCGGTTTAAATACTTTTCACCCTGTAGAACGCCCGTCGCAGAAAACATTCACGTCTTTTTGCGGTAACTTGTCTGTGTTTCCCACCAATTTTTTTACTTGCTGATTTTGCTTGGTACACGATGTTAATCATACCTCTGTAAAACAGTATCTCACTCGTATAGATTTTATTTTCTGATTTTATAACAATTACCATAGTGTAGACAGAGGCAGTTCGAAAACTTGGATTTCTTCGTCAGCAGGAAGCTTCGTGCAGTTTTCGGAAGAGACACATTTCTTCTGCACGTGCATAAGACAGTAGCGAGCGCGCGAGTCGCCTTACGGTCGGTGTGGCTGCCAGCACGCGGGACGAGTTAATCCGCCGCCTGCTGCCAGCTTACCGCCAGCCTGCCAGCCTGCTCTGCCGTGATCCACCGGCGACGCCGCCGACGCCGCCGACGACGGCGACGCCCCCTCCGGCACCCCGCGATAAGCCGTGAGTGACGCAGACGCACAGAGCGCGGCCTGAGCCGAGCTGATACGTATCGGGTGGCGCCACACCTCCCTGCGTGGCTTTACCCAGGAGAGGAGATCCGCCCCGACTCCGCCCTCTTGCGAGCAGCCTGCATCCATCCACAGAACCCCATCTCTTAAAAGGGTCGTAAACAGCGCAGGTTTTTGCGGTGGTCGACTTTAGTGACAGCTTAACATCATGTATGTTGGTGAACCGGGTCTTACTGCATTACTAACACATTGTTTTCAGAGGTCCAGAAATGAAACAACTAAGGAACCACAATTTGCACTGTTAGTTTGGCAGTCCTCGGTTACAACAGTAATTTGTAGTGTTTTCAGTGAGCCCTGAAAAATGCTACTACAGCGACGATGATTCGAACAGGAAGATTTTCTTTTTTCTCAACATCCTGAAAACGATGGTAGATGGTATCCACAACTTCACAATTATAGTATGTAATAAACAGTAAATAAATTACAGTACCAGTTGAACTTTCACTTTCTTTAGCCCTTCCGCCGCTACGGACGTGCTCTCTGCATTTTGTGCTGAGCACGGCTGTGTTGTTGCTGTACTGCTCCCTAAATGCTGCTACCTGCGTTGAGATAGGGCGTTCCGACCGGAACGAAATATTTATCATCCGATTTTTAGAAAACTATTTGCTGAAAAAATTTGATTTTTCCACATGTCACAGTCTGATATCTTAGCTCGATAAAGGGCTAAACCTCTTTTCGTCACCCCTCGTAGTTACTGCGCTGCATCAAATTCAGTAAGACACTGTACGCAATTTTAAAGAGTTTGCATGGATAAAAAACGCTTTGCATAAACTTTGCATAGAGTTGGTTTTAACTCACACATAGCAGTGCACATAAGATATCGAAATTTCATTTAAAATTGAGAGCAGAACAATATCTCATTTCATTTTCGAGTTGTCGATTTTTATATCTCATGGATGGTTCAAATGGCTCTGAGCTTTATTTGACTTAACTTCTGAGGTCATCAGTCCCCTAGGACTTAGAACTACTTAAACGTAACTAACCTGAGGACATTACATACATCCATGCCCGAAGCAGGACTCGAACCTGCGACCGTAGCGGTAACGCGGTTCCAAACTGTACCGACTTGAACCGCTCGGCCACCCCAGCCGGCTATATCTCATGGACGGCTGCTCAACTCGACCTTTTCTGTGCCTTTTCGTCGGAAATTATGTGGTCACAACAATTGTCATAATTCATAAATAATTCCAGATACCGAAACGATGTTTTTTGCAAATAATAGCACGCATTGTAAATACTCAAAAGATTTTCCTTGTTCGAGATATCGAAGTAACTCGTCTGCAGCGGTGAGATCAACAACTCAAGATGCCTAAAGATGTCAACAGCACTGTAGGAAAACCCAAGCGGCACGCATTTACACATCCACAGCACCTGGGCAATGTTGTAGGAGGATGTCATACACGTCCACAGCAGCGAAAGGGTTACCACCAGTATCGATTCAGACGCCAAGCTCATTTGAGTTGGTTATCAACTGAGAATCCACAACACATGCACCTATTATTTATTCATTCCATTGGAAGTCAGCTTCCTCACAGATATATATTTAATTTTATTTTGATGTTTATATCAGGTATGCACAATCGATTAAAAAAAACTCAGTTTTTTTATGAATCGAATGCAGCAAGTACTGTAACTGTCGTTCAGTCAAGGGAGGCACTTATAATACATTACCCATACAGTTTGATAATTAGTGTCAAACTCTGATGTCTGCATCGAAACTAAGAAAAGTTGTTATGAGCCTAGCGTTGTGGAGGAACACACCTGTAGACTGTACATCTCTGTACTCCCATGACGTTAGCATCATAACCACTTGAAAATAGCCGTGGTGACTGAATCCAATCGTGCTGTTAAAAGATTGCATGTGATGTTGTAACTGATAGTTAAGAAGAAGTGTTATGACCACCTTCAAAGTTTTTATCCACCACGCCCTCATATCTTGTTATCGCCGAGATACGAGGTGCATTCAAGTTCTAAGGCCTCCGATTTTTTTTCTCCGGACTGGAAAGAGATAGAAACATGTGCATTGTTTTAAAATGAGGCCGCGTTCATTGTCAATATGTCCCAGAGATGGCAGCACCGTATGGCAGATGGAATTTTACCACCAGCGGCGTGAATGAGAACTGTTTTAAATACTTAAAATGGCGACGTTTTCCTTACTTGAACAGCGTGCAATCATTCGTATTCTGAATTTGCGTGGTGTGAAACCAATTGAAATTCATTGACAGTTGAAGGAGACATGTGATGATGGAGTTATGGATGTGTCGAAAGTGCGTTCGTGGGTGCGACAGTTTAATGAAGGCAGAACATCGTGTGACAACAAACCGAAACAACCTCGGGCTCGCACAAGCCGGTCTGACGACATGATCGAGAAAGTGGAGAGAATTGTTTTGGGGGATCGCCGAATGACTGCTGAACAGATCGCCTCCAGAGTTGGCATTTGTATGGGTTCTGTGCACACAATCCTGCATGACGACCTGAAAATGCGAAAAGTGTCATCCAGGTGGGTGCCACGAATGCTGACGGACGACCACATGGCGGCCCGTGTGGCATGTTGCCAAGCAATGTTGACGCGCAATGACAGCATGATTTGGACTTTCTTTTCGTCGGTTGTGACAATGGATCAAACGTGGATGTCATTTTTCAATCCAGAAACAAAGCGCCCATCAGCTCAATGGAAGCAAACAGATTCACCGCCACCAAAAATATTTCGGATAACCGCCAGTGCTGAAAAAATGATGGTGTCCATGTTCTGGGACAGCGAGGGCGTAATCCTTACCCATTGCGTTCCGAAGGGCACTACGGTAACAGGTGCATCCTACGAAAATGGTTTGAAGAACAAATTCCTTGCTGCACTGCAACAAAAACGTCCGGGAAGGGCTGCGCGTGTGCTGTTTCACCGAGACAACGCACCCGCACATCGAGCTAACGTTACGCAACAGTTTCTTCGTGATAACAACTTTGAAGTGATTCCTCATGCTTCCTACTCACCTGACCTGACTCCTAGTGACTTTTGGCTTTTTCCAACAATGAAAGACACTCTCTGTGGCCGCACATTCACCAGCCGTGCCTCAGCGATTTTCCAGTGGTCAAAACAGACTCCTAAAGAAGCCTTCGCCGCTGCCATGGAATCATGGCGTCATCGTTGTGAAAAATGTGTGCGTCTGCAGGGCGATTACGTCGAGAAGTAACGCCAGTTTCATCGATTTCGGGTGAGTAGTTAATTAGAAAAAAAATCGGAGGCCTTAGAACTTGAATGCACCTCGTACACAGGTAATTTCTAGATGGCATCAGGAAGGTCACGCGGCCTCCCACTGTAGCTAATAAAAGGTATCTTGTCTCTGTCACATTTCATGAAAACATTTGTGATGATTAACTTGGCTTCACCTAGTCCATCGTATTGACTTTCTTCTCTTTGCTTACTGCAATAAAATGTGTGGAAGAAGGATTGTCTAGGGAACCGACTTTATTTATTTAATTTCCTTTTATCTGATATCAGCATCATATTTTGACTAAAGTTCAGTCTTGATCACACCATTTATGATTCAATGACATAGGTAACCTGTTTCGGTTATTTTTACATAACCATCATCAGACCCATGGCTCCCTTAGGATGGTAGGCGGAGTTCTCCTCAGTTGCTACGAAGTCAACTGATCAGTTGACTTCGTAGCAGCTGAGGAGAGCTCCGCCTACCATCCTAAGGGAGCCATGGGTCTGATGATGGTTATGTAAAAATAACCGAAACCGGTTGATCAGTTAACTTCGTAGCAGCTGAGGAGAACTCCGCCTACCATCCTAAGGGAGCCATGGGTCTGATAATGGTTATGTAAAAATAACCGAAACCGGTTACCTATGTCATTGAAACATAAATCGTGTGATCACGACTGAACTTTAGTCAAAATATAATAATCTATTGATCACTGTATTCCAAAAACGTCTACCAAAATCAGCATCATATGTTACCAGTTACCCATAACCTAATCTAGTGTATGAATTTGCCGTTAATTGGCGTGCATGTGGGCTCATAGAATCAGAACGGCTTCCTGGTTCTCGTCGCAGAAGCGTAGTAACATTTTCGTTGTGGATGCGATTACTTGTTTCAAGTCGTAATGTAGGTAATCCGTTCAGTTATTAAACTCAGTTATCAAGGGAGTTTTCTAACTAAATTTCACGTGTGTTATTTTTTATCAGTTTTCAATTTAGGTTTTGGAAGGGCGACTTGCTTTTCATTAGCCGCACCAGTTAGGATTTCTCCATTGTGCTCTTCAGATTTTTTTGAGCCTAGTGAATGGCCATATATCACGGCAACAGTTCACATTTAGTAAGAATGGTGGATGAATTGACCTTCTCGTGCCTTCCTACCAATCTTGTAGCAAATTCTTGGGTTTATAATGCGTTCACAAAAGTATTGTGCAATCCTTTGCTAACAGAATAATGTCCATAGAATTTGCTGAGAAAACAACCCCATTAAGGAACCACCAGATTAAGATGATTGTTACTTGGTAAATGATTCCTCTTGTTAATAAAAGTCTTTCTCATGGATCAGGATTAGCTAATCTTTTCTCCTGGCTACTTCATGGCTCTTTCCCACCCCTGTGATTAATGAGATTAGCTGTCCTCCTTGATAATTATTTTTATTATAAATTTAATTCGTTCCCTGAAAGTCGTACTGAAGTTTATCGGTTAGATTCCTTTGTGCGTTTAAATAAATCGTAAGGTCAAATCTTATTTCATGCTCTTACCATTTCAGTAGATATTGTACCGTGGAGTTTGCCTGGTTTTGATAACAATAGCTCAAGCAAGGCCGTTAGCTATGTCGAAAGGTGTATCCCATATACGTAATAATGTTCACTTTCAGAATTAAGGCTGAATCTAGTTAAAAGAACAATGAGCACCTTTTACTAACACTGACTCAGCCCATTCAAGAATGCCAGCTCCATAGAGAAACAGACAATTGCAAGGAGGAAGAAAGAGAAGTATAAGTAGGAGGAGAAGAAGACAGGTACCATGAAGAAACAAATATTCCAAATGTAACAAGAAAAGCATCTGTTTAGGTAATTGGTATTGGTGAGGTCACCATCATTTAATCTTGCCTTAACTAGGTACAACATTGTATACCGTGGAAGCCACTAGCGCATTTCTACAACTGAGCTACTGTTTGTTCTTCACCATAAAGACTCGTTTGAAAAGAAAATTTCCATTTATTAATATTTAATATGGATTCCCCAAAATGAGATCTAAAACTGTGTATAGCGTGTTTAAGATTAATTGCGGTGTTGGACGTTCGGGTCACCGATGGGGACATGATTCCGTTGCCCGGGTAACAGCAGTGGTGAACTGGCTTTCCCTACCACGCCACCAGCAGCTCGCTTGGTAAAGCGCCCCTGTTGCCACGCCGCGCATAAACAAGTACCACGTGGAGTCGCGCATTAGAGGAATCTACGTTCATTAGCTCTCGTGGTAAAGGGATCTCTTCTGCCGTTGAAGTGTTCTACAGTCGTCAAGTATTGTGAACGAGTGGTTCGTGTTGGCGCTGCATTAATAATAACAATGCAGCCCGTCTGAACACGAGATTTGCAATAAAACAGGTCGTCCAAGAACGCGGACATCGGCTGTGAAGATAATGTTCTGCTGCAAAATATTCCTCCTAATTCGACAAAGCAGTGGACAATGCGCAAAACCACTCGGTTGTGACGGATAAAGCTTCAACAAGGCAACGGAAGAAAGCGGCTATTTTTCTCTGGGTACAAAGGAATGTTCGATTTGGATTAAGTTGAATCTAGCTTGTGCATGGCGAAGTTAATGGAACTTGTAGTACTGTACAAGCCAAAAACTCCTCGCTACCAGGTAGACGAATGGGCTAACGCTAAAGGACATAGTTTAATCAGGCTTCCTCCGTACCATCCTCATTTAAATACGACTGAGAATATATGAGTGTAGATGAAAAGTAATGTGGCAAAAACAAGAAATTTGCGCTCAGTCGTTGCAAATGTTACATCACAGGACGGGTCTCAACTTGACAGCCATACCAAGAATGTGCTTGAGGAGACATGGATTCATGAAGGACCGTGTCGAGTTTTGAGTAATACGTCACTTCTCTTGCTGCTGCTTTAACAAGTGCTTCTTTTGTTTGAACACAGAACATTCTACTGTAGTTGAAATAGACAGTATCCTAAAACAGCGAGATATATAATTAGTTATGAAAAACCCCATTCTCAGTATAAAGGTAAAGGTACAGCTTCTTCATTTACATTGTTGAAAAATCCACAGCAATTTTCTTTGCACAGGCTACTGAAGGCTTTTGAAAATTACATTATTTCATTTAAAAATATCTGTAGTTGCTTGAAGACCTCTGTAGAGAAGGAAGTTTCGTATATTAATCATATGACAAAATACTATGTCATTTGACAAAATCTTTTTTCGATATCCCAGACTTTTATGAGATACGTAGGATCTACGAATATTTCATTCTGGCTTTTTCACTGGTGTGTGCGTTCGTGACGCATATCTTTACACACATTCCATTTCCTGGACATTGGAGAGAGAGGTTTAATGAATAATACCGTATGTTATCTAAATTTTATATGCAGCAACATGAGACTTAACACACATCAATCCCAAATTTGCAGCGATCCCTATGTTTCACTACAAATATTAAGAATTGTCTCAGTAGTTTAGCTAATACCGAAATATCACAACGTCTGTGACCATTAACGAAATCCTAGGGATTTCACAATGAAGATGTGCGAGACTCAGAGGCTATTACCGTATAGTTTCTCTAAAACCGTTTGAGAAAAATTGCAGAACGACCAGCTTGCGCAGCTGACAGGCTACGCTCAGAGCAGGCCTGGCATTATCGTCACATGCTCACGCGTTCAGCAACTACGATTTCCTCCACTACGTCCGTACTGAACTGTAAAGTCACAACTAATTTTAAACGCACTACAATTTCATGTTCTCCAAAACTGGCGGGAAAATTGGGACTGAATCACTCAACCAGCTGCGACACTTCGGCTGCCTGTAAGTAAATTCACCAGATCGGATGCCTCCCGTGTAGGTTATTCCCACCTATGTGGCCTAACGGCAGGAGTGGCCTACCAGACACTCGTGGATCTGCTACTGGTAGGGATGTACTGTGCACATTAGCTCTGACAGAGACGATGGGATTATATTAGACTTCTAAGTCCGTTACTAACATTACTACAAAGCAGGTGACTTGACTCCTGGCCGTTGCCTGGTATGATTGTCAGTCAAAGACACCTCTTAACACCCTCCGTCCCGACTCCTGGGGAGAGTCTGTTCACTTTCACTGGCTTACTTGTTGTCTGATCCTCTCACTCAACGAGTCACTGATGGCTACAGACGGCATAGTTTGAAAAGAAATCACCAAATAAGCTTATCTTTCTCCACCGCTTTATTATAAATACCCATTTATGCTACACTACCAAATTATAGTGAAGAATGAAATTGTGGAAGTTCTAAGCTAATGTTTCTTATAATAGTTGTTCACTATGACATTTAGTAAACAGCCAAATTCTATGGCACGTTGAACGCATAATGTTAGTAAGTAGGACAGCGCTTGTTTCACGCTGCTCAACTTAAATGAAGTTAACTTTATCTAGACGTGATCGTTTAAATATCATTGATTAAAAATCACTATGCATGGATGAGGATTCTATTAAACAAAGTTTTCACTCACTTTTAATCACAATAGTCCAGTACCCAGTACTGTTCAGATTTTACTTAAAGTTATCAACTTGACAGTTTCCTGATACATTATAACATTCATTTCAACATTATAATGCGATGAGCAATGCTAGTATACAGTGAAAGAAACAAAGAATTTTCAGAAAACGCTCAACAGACGAGTGTTCAAATTGTGCAGACCTGTTTTGAAATCTGCTTAACTAAAAACAATTTAGTCATGACCAAATATCTGTTAAATTAATTCACTTTCAAATCCCATGCTGTTGATTACAAGTAGGAAACTTGTACCATCAATTCTCGTATCGTGGCACTGTCGGACCTTTGGACGCTTATTAGTTCCGGTTTGTTACTTAAACACTGAGAATAAATGCCTCTCGAAAAGAAAGTTGATATTTTATTGACATCTCAACTCATCATGGTAAAGCAATATTGAACAAAATAACTTCAGTACGTGCATATTTTATGAAAATGAAGAAGATTTACAGGATCTGTTGATTGGAATGAACAGTATTATGAGTAAATCTTTGAAAGACCAAAGTAACGAAAAGTAGAAAAATGAGAATACCGAGGAACTTAGCATCAGAATTCGTGATCATGTAGTAGATGAAGCTTAGGAATTCTGCTACATAGGCAGCAAAAAAACTCATGATGGTCCGAGCAAGGAGAACATAGAAGCAGACCAGCATAGGCAAAATGGGGATTACTGCCCCAGAGAAGTCTACTAGTAAACAAACAAAGAACTTAATTTTAGGAAAAATTTTTGAGAATGTGTGTTTAGAGCACAGCATTGTATGAACTGTGACAAAACCGGAACAGAAGATAATCTAAGCAGCTGAGACATGGTGCTAAGAAGAACGTTCAAAATTAGATGGACTGATAAGGTAAGAACTTCTCCACCTAGGTTTTCCCCGGAATCGACGAAGACAGGAATATTTGTAAGACACTGACAAGAAGCTCTATATTCCGACATAATTGTCGTCAAGGAGTTTTTGCTTTAAAAAAAGGGGTTACATTACCAGGTTCAACGAACTACGTCGTTATTTTCTAATGTAAAACATCAGTTGGAGAATTTATAACGGGAATTGTGACCATACATCTGACAACAACTACGAAAAATAATGAGTCGAGGCAACCGAAGCAGTGGTGAATTAATCAAGTCACTACAAGTTATGCCAATGCTTGCCCAACCGTTCCTCCTTGTTCTAATGTACAATAGATAAAACTACACCAGCGTAAAAATTGCCAAATATTCTTGCAATGTGTTCAGTTTACATTTCAAAATGATGACGTAGTTCGTTGCAACCGGTAATGTAACCAATTTTCTTTAAAGAAAAATTGTATGTGAAGTGATTATGGCTTCATTATTGAAGTGTTAAATAAACATTTAACTGACGAGGAGAATGGACAGGACGACATGGCATGTGCCAAGACGTCAGATAATAGCTTCCATGTACAGACACTGGAACACATCCAGCAAACAATTGAAGACGGAGGTTGAAAGATCAACTCTACGACGATAAAGTTGCTCAAGTCACACCAGTAGCCAAGAAGGGAAATAGGAGTAATCCGCTGAATTACAGGCCCATATTACCAACGTCGATTTGCAGTAGGATTTTTGAACATATTATGTGGTCGAACATTATGAATTACCTCGAAGAAAACGATTTATTGACACATAGTCAGCACGGACTCAGAAAGTATCGTTCTTGTGAAACACAAATAGCTCTTTATACTCATGAAGTAAATGGTGTTACCGACAGGGTGTGTCAAATTGATTCCATATTTTTAGATTTCCAGAAGGCTTTTGACAACGTTCCTCAGAATCGACTCCTAACCAAATTGCGTGTCTATGGAATGTCGCCTCAGTTGTGCGATTGGATTGGCGATTTCCTTTCAGAAAGGTCACAGTTCGTAGTAATAGACGGAAAGTCATAGAGTAAAACAGAAATAATATCCGGCGTTCCCAAAGGAAGTGTTATAGGCCCTCTCTTCTTTCTTATCTATATTAACGACAATCTGAGTAGCCTTCTTAGATTGTTTGCAGATGATGCTGTCATTTACCGTCTTGTAAAGTCATCAGATGACCAAAATGAATTCCAAAACGATTTAGATACGATATCTGTATGGTGCGAAAAGTAACAATTGACCCTGAATAAAGAAAAGTGCGAAGTTATTCACGTGAGTACTAATAGAAATCCGCAAAATTTCGATTACGCGATAAGTCACACAAACCTGAAGGCTGTAAATTCAACTAAATACTCAGGAATTACGGTTACAAATAACCTAAATTGGAACGATGACATAGATAATGTTGTGAGTAAAGCAAACCAAAGACTGCGATTCATTGGCAGAATACTTAGAAGGTGCAACCGGTCTACTAAAGAGACTGCTTACATGTCGTTTGTCCGCCGTGTTCTAGAGTATTGCTGTGCGGTGTGGGATCCGCATCAGGTGAGACTGCCGGCCGGTGTGGCCGAGCGGTTCTAGGCGCTTCAGCCTGGAACCGCGCAACCGCTATGGTCGCAGGTTCGAATCCTGCATCGGGCATGGCTGTATGTGATGTCCTTAGGTTAGTTGCGTTTAATTAGTTCTAAGTTCTAGGGGACTGATGACCTCAGATGTTAAGTCCCATAGTGCTCAGAACCATTCGAACCAATTGAATCAGGTGAGACTGACGGATGACATCGAAAAAGTTCAAAGACGGGCAGCTCGTTTTGTTTTGTCGTGAAATAGGGGAGATAGTGCCACAGACTTGATACGTGAATTGGAGTGACAATCATTAAAACATAGGCGGTTTTCGTTGCGACGGGATCTTCTCATGAAATTTCAATCACCAGTTTTTTCCTCCGACTGCGAAAACATTCTGTTGGCACCCACCTACATAGGGAGAAATGATCATCACGATAAAATAAGAGAAATCAGGGCTTGCACAGAAAAATTTAAGTTCTCGTTTTTCCCGCGTGCCGTTCGAGAGACGGGTTGAAGGTGGTTCATTGAACCCTCTGGCAAGCACTTTATCGTCAATAGCAGACGCAGACGTAGACGTGGCACGGAAGAGGAATTCGTGGCCGCCCGCAGCAAAACAGTCACCATTCAGGAGTCTGGTGACTCAACAAAAATAAAAATATGCTTATTTGACGTTGGTTCCTCATCGACGTTGGCTACTATAATGTGTTCATTGTGCTGTCCATAGTAATTAACTCGCACCCCCATCTTCTTATTCATTACTAGCTCAGTATCTCACGCTGCCCACTTAAGTATTTATTCCAATCTTCTATTAGTCCATCCCTTCCATCCCCCTCTCTTTGTCCATATTCTCCTTCTTCCCCCCCCCCCCCCGCACTCTGTCCACCTGCTTCTTCCTCCTGTCCCCATCTCTTCCTTCCCCTCTAATACCATCTCTTCCTCCTCCTCCTCCTCCTCCCCGCATTCTTTCTCCATTTCCTCCTCCTCTCTCTCTGTCCATCTCCTGCTCCCCTAATGTATCTCCTGCTTCCCCCTCGCTGTCTGCCCATCTTCTCCTCCCCTTTCTCTCGCTACGTTATCATTCTCACCCCATTAGGGGCTGGTGGGTCTTATCGCCACAGTATTTAGTTCCAGATCGTAACTAATATGTGTTCCAAATTTGCTTGATATCGTTCCACGGGTTTAGGATGAGTTTTCTTCTCGAGGCTTCGCCCGCCTTTGATGTCACATATATTTCACATGTATCTGTACACATTTCTACAGTTTAATTCTACACGCATCTCAGTGGTTACGACATCGTATCTCCTGAAGTAGAGGCTGTAAAATGGTATAAGATTTTAGGTATATCTAGTGGTAATCGTCGCTTCTGTCTACGAAATGTGTTGTGAATAGGGTTAGTAGTAAAAAAATAATAAGTTAAAACATACATGGTGCCAAAGTTTTCCACGTATCTCAGTATTTGACGTTCCACCTCCTGAAATTTCTGTCGTACAATGATATTATTTTTATAGGTACATGTGGCTATTGTCTGCAAAATGCGTTGCGAATAATGTTAGTAGCAAATAAGTATCAAATTAAAACATTAAACATCATGTGCAACGGTGTGTGTGATGTACTTAGGTTAGTTAGGTTTAAGTAGTTCTAAGTTCTAGGGGACTGATGACCTCAGAAGTTAAGTCCCATAGTACTCAGAGCCATTTGAACTTTGAAACATCATGCGGCAGTTTTTCACGCTCTCAGCATTGGACGTCATATCTCCTGAAATGTGTGTATAGAACAATGTCAAATTTTCGAAGTTGCATTCAATGGCATATGTGGGTATTGTCTGCCTAAAGTGTTGCGAATACAGTTTTGCACGAACTACGGTTTTTCACACATCTCAGTGTTCATGACGTCATATCTCCCGAATCATATCTCCTGAGCAGTCCGTCGTACAATGATATAATTTTGCTGATACATTCACTAGTATATGTGAATACTGTCTACAAAATTTGTTGTCAGTATATACAGTAGTAAGGAAGTAACAAATAAAGACGTCATGCTTTATGCTTGTTTCATTTCATGAACAGCGAAATTTTGTAATGGATAAACTTACTTACTTCCATCATTTTTTGGGTGATGTCATTGAGAAAAACTTTCTTAAAGGTTTGAAATGATGTGTAAAGTTTGTTGCAAGTCACTATGTGCTCGCAGTCTCAAATAATGGATGACTAATTTACCAATATTCGCGCTTCATGAGGTACAATACTTTTTCACACCCCATTCGTTTGAGAGGTAGCTGGTACTTATCCCCATAGCGATTCTTCCCAGACAGAACATGATATCTGTACCACGTTCGGCTGAAATCGGCCCAGTGGCTTAGGAGAAGATGTGGAACATATGTACATACACTGATTAATCCCAACATTATGGCCACCTACTATCGATATAAACCGATCCAGGCGATAACAGCATCACCTGGCGAGGAATGATTGCTAGTCAGACAAACACAAAGTGCATGCAGCATCAGTGACCATGCTCCCCGTGTGTAGATCCATCAGCGTTTGACCGAGGGCAGTTTGTGATGGCTTGGAGGGTGGGCACAAATGTTTCTGAAACTGATCGACTTGTCAGGTATTAGAGGAGTGCTATGGTGAGTGTGTTCAATGTGTGGTGAAATGAATGTGAAACCACTGCTAAACGTCATGGGGTTGGGCGGCCGTGGCTCATTAGAGATGTCGGACTTCGTAGGCTGGGCAGACTGGTAAAACTAGGCAGGCAGCGAACTGTGGCGGACCTAACATCACATTTTAATGCTGGGCAGAGTAAAAGTGTGTCTGAATACACCGTGCACCAAGCACTCCTAACGATGGGTCTCTGCAGCCAACGACCTATGCATGTGCCATTGTTTACACCATGACATCGGCAACCACGACTGAAATGGGCTCTTTAGCATCGGCACTGGACATCTGCGCAGCGGCAGAGCATTGCAGTGTCTGATGAATACCGATATCCTCTTCATCATGCCGATAAGAGGCCGCGAGTCCGTCTCTTCCAAGAGAACAGCTCCTTGACACCTGTACTGCGGAACGGAGGCAAGCTGGCGGCGGTTTCATTATTGTCTGGGGAACATTCACGTGGGCATCCACCGGTCCCTGTGGAGCTCGTGCAATGCACCATGACACCCAAGGAGAATTGTATGCTGGTTGCAGACTAGATACACCCTTTCATGATCATATTTCTCAATGGCAATGGCATTTTTCAAGAAGACAATGCGCCATGTCACAAGGCCAGGAGGGTGACGGAGTGATACGGGGAACACAGTGGCGAGTTCCAGTTGACGTGCTGGTTCCCCCGCTGGCCAGATCTGAACTCAATCGAACACATCTGGGTTGTGATTGAACGTGGCGTCAGAGCTTATCGACCTCCTACCCGGAATTTATGGGAGTTAGACGACTTTTGTATGCAGATGTGCCAACTCTCTACAGCGACCTACCAAGACCTCGTTGCTTGTAAGCCACGGGGCGTTGCCGCTGTTGTCCGTGTCGAAGACGGACATACCGGCTATTTAGTAGGTGGTCATAATCTTCTCACTGATCAGTGTACATTTTTATTATATGCATGGATTAGATCTGCTTTTACGTTACCCTCACTTCATTTTTTATTTGTAGCCCGACAAGAAGTCCTGTCTTCTTCTCACCGCATTTCACTAATTTCGACTTCATTTCAGCCTATTCACAAATTCCCACTACATCTAATTTCAGCCTACGCATTTCCATTTTTAAATTCTCTCTCTATCCAATTAAGGGACATAAAATTCCACACCATAACCTACAGAATCCCAGTTTTGCTTTTCCTGGTAGCTAGATCGTCTAGACTAGTCCGCTTGGAGATGGACAAGAATTTAGCTCCCGGATATTTTACTCAACATGATGCCATCTTTATGTAACCACGCAGCTATATGCCCTCGGGGGAAAATAGTGACCGTAGTCATCCCTTGTCCTGATCTTTCACGGTACCAACACAGTAAGGCCATGGTGGCTAGCGTTACAAGGTCAGACAAGTCAGTCATCCGACTATTGCTCTTGAAACCACTGAAAAGGTTGCTGCCCTTCTTTAGAACTGAAATTTTTTGTCTGCCTTCTGCACAGATAGCTTACTGTCCCGTTGTGGTTAAACGAAGGTACGGCTATCTAAGAGGACCTGCAGAACAGTAATGTCTCCGAATTTGTGATGTGAAATCTCTTAAAGCTTTCGCTTGTTTCCGGGATTCTGGAAGACTGACATAGGCAACTATTCTGGTTAACCAAATCATGCATGTCCAAAAAATCATAACTGTTTATATAACTTGTTAAATAAAGTGGATTTATTTTTCCTGGGTAACGTGCTATGTTTTTTGAGGTTTGGCACCTTATTACTTCAATCTTCTGGCTTGCAAAAGTTTTTAATTTATGGTTTTCCCCAATGTAAGGAAACTGCCGTATGTGGCATACCAGGAGATGGATGAGCAAGACGTGACAACCGAATTGACTGCTGGGAAAGTGCAGGGCGGAAATATTGAAATGCTGGACCCTGATACGTGACAAAGTGCACCGAATATTCAAACAGCAGCAGTGTCGCATTAGGCTCAAAAAATTTTTCTCTCGCTACTTTCCCGGCTTGTAACTGGGATCGTTGTTGCTCCACGGGGGAAAAAGCGAAGAAAAAGCGTTTAACGGGCAGCAACGAGCGCCGCCGTTGAGTGTCTGCGGTAATCAGCGGACCGGCGCGGCAGTCTTGGCAATTTGTACGGCAGGAGCGGAGTGTCCCGGGGGACGGCTACGCGCGATTTCCCACAAGGCAATGGCAAATTGAAATATGTCGCGCCGACCGTCCGGCCGCCCTAATTACTGCTCTGGGAGGCGCTGTTGCTGCCAGCAGCCGCGTGTACGCAGTGCGTGTGCGTGTGTGCGTGTGTGAGTGTGTGCGAAGGTTACGGCACATGTAGCGGCTGGGATCTCATTTCGAGCCGCCGTTAGAGCAGCTGGCCCAAGCTCAGTGGCCCTGTCGTTCTCCGGAACACGGTCGCTATTAGCTCCACGCCTTTCGGAAGCATGTCGACTGATATTGGAATAGGATCCAGCCACTTGTGCGAGTGTCACTTGAGCGCACAACTGTGTTATACACTACCCCATGTTATCCATAGACATGCTGGGGGAGTTAAGAAGACGTATACTCTTATATATATATACGTATATATAAAGACTTTGAGACCCACCAAACAACATGAGTCCATCGAACAAGCCGCGTGGGATTAGCTGAGCGGTCAGGGGCGCTGCATTCATAGACTGTGCGGCTGGTCCCGGCGGAGGTTCGAGTCCTCCCTCGGGCATGGGTGTGTGTGTTTGTCCTTAGGATAATTTAGGTTAAGTAGTGTGTAAGCTTAGGGACTGATAACCTTAGCAGTTAAGTCCCATAGGATTTCAAACACATTTGAACATTTTTTCATAGGACAATATCTGAACTAAACGACGCTCCACCAACGTTGAGATACGTAAAGCAAAGCGATACAAGAGTGTCACCCATGAGACTATTGACGATATCCTCTAAATGTGAAATTTTGACTACGAGCGATGGGTATGCCTACGATCTTTCAACAGTGTTCACCTGATGATGCGGCTTAAAGCCGCGAAACTGATCGCGTTTTAATAAATAACGATTTTTCCAGCTGTGAGCGTAGTTCATCCTGAATCATACCGTTCTACAGTTGCCATTGCACGGAATATAAAATAGTTTGTGAGAATATAGGATAGCTTCACTAGAGTGTTGTATATATGATGATAAATACATCACTTTCCCGAAGGTCTCCAACAAATCGAGTTATTCCGCTCCCCATCTCCAATACGGAAGTTAAATACATTGGTGTCCGAAATGAAAGCAACAAACCGCTATTTCCCCGTCCTGTGTCTGATTCACAGACTGTCAACATATGGCTGTACAATCGTGTTTTGCACGGAAGATGGAATCCCAGTCAATGGACAACACTCTCATCTGTAAGTACTTTTCGTTTGTGTAGAGTTGTCAGTGCTAAGAGACAAGCAACTCTGCGTGATATAACAGCAGAAGTCGATGTAGGACGCACAACGAACGTGTCTGTTAGGACAATGCGGAGAAATTTGGCGTTGATGGGCTACGCCAGCCGACTTCAAACTTAAAATTAAAACATTCTCGAAAGCTTAGGAATCCTAGGACCGAGGCCGGCCGCGGTGGCCGAGCGGTTCTGGCGCTTCAGTCCGGAACCGCGCAACTGCTACGGTCGCAGGTTGGAATCCTGCCTCGGGTATGGCTGTGTGTGATGTCCTTAGGTTAGTTAGGTTTAAGTAGTTCTAAGTTCTAGGAGACTGATGACCTCAGATGTGCTCAGAGCCATTTGAACCTAGGACCGATGTCTTGCCAGTATCAGTGTCGATTACTGGCAAAAATCGTCGTGACTCGCAATTCCCGCAATGGATAAACTGTCTATGTACATAGTTGAGTATGTACAGAACCCTCAGCGCACAAGTCCACGCCAACGATGACGTCACGACACCTATCAAAAGGGACAATGTTTGCCGAGTAGTCCTACATCGGATCGTGGAAAGACTAGAAGCAGGACAGTCCCAAACTGATGCAAACCGATGGCTTAATGCGAATCGTTCTGTTGTTTCTCGGACGTGGTAACAGTTTATAGAGACCGAAACTGTACACCGCAGACCAGTTCAGGGTCGACCTTGTGTGACATCAGAAAGACAGGACTGTTATTTGGCTGTAAGGGCACGACAATACCGACTAGTACTGCACGGCAACTGGCATCTGAGCTCGCAGCATCCAGGCATCGAGGCAAACGGTCTACAGAAGCACTAGGTTAGGTGGCCTTTATTGTTGGACACCTGCTAAGTGTGTACCTCTGATGCGTCTTCACAGAAGGGAGTCGTCAACATGCCAGCTGGAGAGTAGAACAGTGAGCCAATGTTCTTTTCCCACATGAGTACCGATTTGGTCTGAAGGCTGATTCCCGACGGATTCGCATCTGGACGTAACTGGGAATGCGATTTCGGGATCCAAACATAGTGGAAACAGACCGGTATCCATGAAGACCACTTACGGTATGGGCACTTGACCACTTAAACACCTCTTCATGAGATTGTGCGGATGAATCGGATTTGTTTGACTGTTGTCAGATATTGTGACATATTGGGACGTCATACGCGGTTGTTGCGTAGTGCTGTGGGCCCAGACTTCGTACTGATGGGCGATAATGCTCGACGTCAAAGGTGGTTGATAATTTCTTGGAAACAGAAGATATTGCACCACACATGGCGTGTCTTGCTCGGTCTCCCTTTTTGGATCCCGTAGAGCACGTGTGGTATGCACTTAGGACACGGTTTGCGTCATGTCAGCATCCACCAACCACTATCCAAGACTTACGAGTAGCTCTGCAGGGAGAATGGTAGTTTTTGCCTCAACATCTGATTGATAACAACATTCACATCATGACCCGTCGTCGTCAGGTCTGTATTGTTGCCAGAGGTGGTCGCACTCCATACTCAGCAGATTAGCAAGAGTTCGGAACGTGTGTGCAAATCTGTTAAGTTGGAAAAAAACGAATAACATTTGTTTTGCTGATATGCATGTTGCATTTTTTTACGTTCTGAGTTCTTTACATTGTTTCTACTTTATTATTACCTGTTCCTACTGTCCCGTGGCAAAATAAACGCCACCTTCAAAAATTTCCGTTTGTTGCTTTAACTCTAGGCATTAGTGTATTTGGTCCATTTCATATCGCATTTCAGTAGAAGCCCTAGGAATTTAATAGATGTAATAGTTACCAGAAGCATTACCCTAATGTAATATCATATCAATGGATTATTTTTCTTGTTAATGGGCAACATCTTGCATATATCCACATTTAAAGAAACGTATCATTCAGTAGATCTATTTGAAATAGTCAAAGTCCTTCTACACTGTCTTACGATATTACAGAAACAATTAAATTTTGTAGACAACCAGCGCGTGGTCCCGACAATATGTAAGCAACCGTTCACGTATATTTAAAACATTAGTGGCCCACCTGCTACTACTTGGACACACTCAAAATTACTTTCGTTGTAATTGAAAATTTTCCACCATTTTATGAGTTTATTAATTTTCATCAGATCTGAGTCATATTTAGGTTATCATTAGGCAGTGTACTACAGTTGAAATCGTTTGGGATCTAAGAATGGTGAAACTATTAGTTCACCTGCGGCTGTTATCTGCTAAATATCAAATGTAAAATAATAGGACTGGCGTTCCGAGTTCATACTAGTTCTCTGGCAGAAGTTCTGTTCTTCAACGAATGTCAACGAGTGAGTTAGCGCAGAGAGTGAGACAGGGGAATTGCATTTGTAGAACGACGGCTCAAAGTACTCTCAGGCCACTCATTCAGGTTTGTCATGCTTTCCTTAAATGCTTAAGGAAAATACTGGAATGGTTCTTTCGGAAATGGTACGTCCGATTTCCTTCCCCATCCCTGACCTAAACGCCTCCCCCATCTGTAAAGACCTTGTCGTTGATGAGATATTAAAACCTTTCCTCTTGATATATTAAATCCTTCCTTACTGTGCCGAGTTCTTGATGTAAGAATTCGTTCGGCACATTTTATAATTGTGGTCCAGCCAAATGACGTACATGGCCTGGACAAAAATATAAGAGCATATGTGCAATGTCCTCAATACGTTGCACGCGTCTTCATGCTCACAACAGTGTTCTGTTCACTCGTATATGTCGGAGCGAAGTGAATACGAATGTTTGCAAATTTTTGGCCGTCGTATGGTGCGTGCTTCCACAAACAAGGGAGTCGAAGAGTTTAATGTTTTAAGAGGCACTGTATCGAATATTTATACCGCAGACAGACAAAGCGGAAAAACATCATCCTCTAACCACAATGCTTCTGTGTTGTGTGATCGTGAGAGACAATCACTGTGTAAGGTTGCAGGGGTTTGTTTTATTTTTGCTTTCTTATTCTAGACTTGAGAACAACTGTGTGAGGTGTAATGACAAGTTTAATGTTGCAATATTTCTCACCAAATTACAGCTTTTCGCATAGTTTTTAACTCGCCAACATAAAAACAGCGCAATGGATAACGCATATTGCCAACATCAAAAAGTAAAATAAGTTTATACGCAACAATGTTAAATATTAACTCCCTCAAATAACATTAATCTTAGACACAATATTATGAAAGTTTAATTGGTAGTTTCTTTACATAATTGCTCCTGAACATACATTATGATGTTTGTCAGTACTACGAAAATCGTCCGATTCTGGTTCAA
Organism: Schistocerca serialis cubense; assembly: GCF_023864345.2. Taxonomy (NCBI): domain Eukaryota; kingdom Metazoa; phylum Arthropoda; class Insecta; order Orthoptera; family Acrididae; genus Schistocerca; species Schistocerca serialis. The sequence continues at coordinate 339,338,251 of NC_064638.1, forward strand.
AGTTCGGTACTATTTAGGATGACAATCAAGTCTACGGTGCATGCTTAGTCAAGTGACAAATTTGAGCGCAAAATTACCCAAGGCAGCTCGAGTTTACAGTGGATGCAAACTGGTGTGCCAACAAAGTTTACGCCTCTGCACACGGTATTTACCTAAAGCTGCGACGTGCTGCTGTCTGCAAGGCCACTCTCTCCCACTGAAATTCCTACAAAACTAATCTGGCCTTTGCTGAATTTTCCAGCTGAAACTTTCCCTACGTTTCTCGTTATGTGAGAAAACATGTACTCAGCCTTAGTCTTATTATGTGGCAATATACACAGGCATGGTTGGAGCAGTGTGCATATTATACTGCCCTCTCAGTTCTCGCAAGAAGAATTAGCTAATTGGGCTGGTTCGTTTCTCCACAGCTGGAGCTAAACGTTGCTACAGCTAATTTTAGCTGGAGTGCAGCCACTGTGAACGCAATGTCCACACCAATTTCCTCTCTGTATCGTACGGAGCGTTAAGAGCTCCATTCTGCACTTGACGCCAGTTCAGAGAAGAGTCCATACAGAACTTTTCTCTTGTCCTCTTATGGCAGAACTGCCTCCCTCCACTTGGGTTCCTTTTTCACGTCACGGCTTTTTCGACCAATAGGAGCGTTCCTCTCATTTAGTAGAAACACCCTCTACCAATCACAACGTCCCTTCTATCAAACTACGTCGAGACTTCAGTAGTTTTCTCCTTCCTAGTGAGTTTCCGCCAATCGGACGTTTTGTGTCCATTCTAGACGCCTAAAGTACATTGACCTTTCCATGTGTCACACTCGCTGGACGAAAATGCGTCCCTTGCTTTTGTTCGTCTCCCATTGGAATTTTGAAATGCAGTTTTCTAAAGCTTCTTCTCTACCCTTGTAACGATGCCCTCGCTGCTGGTTGCCCTCCTGCTTGAATCTCCTAGCCCGGGGTTGCTGTCCTCTTTCCTGCCACCCCTTTAAGTGGTCACCGGCGTAACACCCGCAGCGCGGTTTCGCTACGCTGTTGTGGAGCTGGCTTCACGAATCTAAAATCGACTCGACTCACCTTCCCTATTCTACATTCCGCTCAAAAGCATGCGTTGGATAGGAATGGTGTGTTAATTACTGTCAATTGACTGCCATCCCTTTCTGCATTGCATATTGATAGGCAAATGTTCTCATAACTGTCGATTTAGGTTAGATATCATCTTCACCTTCTCATCGTGATTTGTAAAGGTCTCATGTAAGGTGAGAATATGACCATTTATTCTGCCACCTTACAACTGAAGAGGATTGTGATGAAAAATAAGAGGACGACCAATGCAAAAATCACTGCACAACTGAATATCGCACTCCCGAACACTGCCAGCACCAAAAGAACGTGAAGGGAGTTCCACAAGGAGGGAACTTCAATCCTAGCTGGAATTCAAAATGCCCGTAACAGGAAAACATGGAGCTGAAGCGGTGGAAGAAAGTTATTTCATCGGATCACTCTTATTTCGCACTGTTTCCAACTTCTGACCAAATTTACGTCCCAATATCAAAATATGGCGGCAGTTGATTTGGGCAATAATATCGTGGTATTCCTTGGGACCCATTGCTACTCTGCAAAGCTGCATTACTGCTAAGGATTATACGATCACTTTGCTCGATCAGGTCCATTCCCTGGAACAATATTGGGTCCCCAGTGGTGATGCTGAGCACCAGTAAGACAGAGCTCACATCGTCCAGGAATGGTTTTCTGAGCTTGGGGATGGACTGCCATGTCTCATCTGGCCACCATAGTCACCAGATCTCAGTATTACTGAGCCTTTGTGGTCTACTTTGGAGAGAAGAGTGCGTATCGCTGTGTATCGCCATCATCATTACCTGAACTTGCCACTTTTCTGCGGGAAAAGTGGCGTCAGATTCCCTTAAAAACCATACAAGAACTGTATTTATCCATACCGAGCCGACTGGAAGTTGGCCGGCCGCTGTGGACGAGCGGTTCTAGACGCTTTAGTCCGGACCCGCGCTGCTGCAATGGTCGCAGGTTCGAATCGTGCCTAGGGCATGGATGTGTGTGACCTCCTCAGGTTTAATAGGGTTAAATAGTTGTAAGTGTAGGGGACTGATAACCTCAGATGTTAAGTTCCATAGTGCTTAGAGCCATTTGAACCGTTTTGACTGGAAGTTGTTTTGAATATCAATGGTTTTCCTACACTGTATTAACCATGGTAAAGTACCACGTTTTTGATGTTTTCTTGTTTTTGTCCAACTGTTACATCAGTCAATTTCGTATATTGCTGTTCATGACGACTTTCCTTAATGGAATCTTGGAGCAGCTGAAACTGTTTTCCTGCCGATATTTTAGAGATTTGTAAATATTGTCTCACGACTACGTACTTCAAATGGAACGATGGGTTTTACTTAGAGACGAATGACGTGATTATGGGGAGCCCTTTAAGGGGGGTAGGACGTCAAACGGGCCGACTTGAGACAGGAGGGGCACCACGGGACATTTTAATTTCCACTGTCTGTACTTTTACAAATAAATTCATAAAACTTTGTCAGCATGACCGGGAAGGATTCAGGATTCACACTCATAGCAGTGGAAGTTCAAAAAAATTATTTTGTTATGTGTTCCAGGGAATGGACCTGATCGATCAAAGTGATCGTATAATCCTTAGCAGTAATGCAGCTTTGCAGAGTAGCAATGGGTCCCAAGGAATACCACGATATTATTGCCCAAATCATCACCGAACTGCCGCCATATGTTGATATTGGGACGTAAATTTGGTCAGAAGTTGGAAACAGTGCGAAACAAAATGTTCTGTTGTGCCTCTCCTGTTCCAAGTCTGCCCGTTTGACTTTCTATCCCCCTTAAGGACGGTGTTAGCAAATTTCTTTACGGAAAAATCTGGAGAACGGGGGAACTGTTAACGGGCTCCGGAAAGGCTCAAAATCATGAAAAGTTCAATTTTTACTTTTTTGCGTTTTCTGAATCTGCAGACTATTACCTTTTAATAGATGTATGATTTATTCAATTCCGAAGACTACAACTATTTTTAAAAATTTTTTTAAATGTGTTCTACATGGGCGTGACCCACTGTGGCGCTGTTAAACTGCTGTCAAATGGTGTTATTATTAACGTCCGTGTTCATCAGGTACATTTTAGTGATATGAGATAAAGTATGTGTTGTGGCTAACCTGTGATGGTTCAATATATATCGCTGGTGTGATTGTCGATTGTTTCATGTTTATTTACTCTGTCGTTATCTCGAAAATATTCGTAATTAATTCTGTTTCTTGAGTCTCTATTTTGTTGAAGTATAATAATGAGTAAAAGTAAAGTTATTAGAAATCCTCTGAAGGCTTTTAAGGAAAGGAGAAATGTTGGAAAGCCAAAGGTATGTGTTATTACTGTAAACAATAAAGACGATAACCAAGTGAGTGAACCTAGCCTCTCAAGTACACCTGCCCATAGCAGTCAAAGTGGGAAAGAAAATACTTCACGGAAGAAGCTTGGTTCAATGAGTGAAAACTATGAATGTTTTATGGGCGAATCGGATGTGAATGAAATATTTGATATGTCGGTTCTCAAAGGAATTTTTTCAAACTGTGTAAGATGTATTCATTGTAGTGAAGTTGGTCTGGAACTCTCCATAATAAAGCACGTAGGACTTGCTAGTGAAATACAACTGAAATGTGATAAGTGTTCATACATGACCACCTTTTGGAACAGTGTTGCAGTAACTGCAACTGAAGAAAATGGTAGCAAAATCTACGAACACAACAACGAGCGATGCTTGCTTTAGACAAGGAACGCCTTCGGGCTGCAGACAGGGCTGTAAAGAGTCTAGAAATACAAGCAAGAGTAAACAGGAGGAGGAACAAGAGGAAGCTGGAGGAGGAGTTTGCAGAGGATGAAGATAATCCATCCTATGGACCTGGAATGCACTAAAAAGTTAATCCAATCTTTGTCGCTCGATTCCCAAAACTTTTATTTTCTCATACTAATTACATGTTTTCTAAGGATCTTCCAAACATATTTGTTTCAAACTTTCAGTAAATGTTACACAGTACCTTCTGCATAATTTAACACAGCCTTTTTCCAAAAAACTGTATATTTTTGAATATATAAATAAAAAATTGCAAAAAAATGTTGTGAATTTTCATTATAACTGAAAAAAATCATCTTTAATAACTGAACTAAAATTTTGTAAAATCCCTGTGTTAAGGTGTAGCCCATATTCCAATAAATAATCTGTAAAAAGTTCAACTTCCTACCTCAAATACTTTGTGAGGAAAGATGTAATTTATAAGCGTTATTTTAACATTGCAAGTATAGGGCGTTCCGGAGCCCCTTAACAAAGAACCGAGAATGTTGTTCCGTTACGTGGATGTTGCGTTCTTGTTGTGGAGACATGTACAATTTATCTGTTTTTCCGGTCTGGTTTGAGAATATCAGACGATAGACAAATAATAATAGATAATGATAATAATATGTGATCAGAATATAAATTTCTAATGGTGCTTAATACAAACTTTCGGCACTTGACAACCGCGTTTTACATAAGGTCCGTTTACTGTAAGTTTGACCGCGAGTGACTCTTCTGAAAATATTTGTTTATCGATTTCGTAGATTGAATAATTCCAAAGCATTGGCTCGTGCTGGACGATTCATAAAATTTGTAACACAGAACCTTTAGACATGCCAAGATGCCGTTTAATTGGAACAATAGCTAAATGAAACACAGGCTTAAATAATATCACTGTATTCATAAAGTATTATACTAAATTAATTTACATAGACACTTACATTAATTCTGTTGCTGTATATGAGTACGCCTAATGAGATTCCGTCTCAATAAAACACAATAATAGCAGTGCGCCAAATAATTATCTGCAGCGATGTCAGATATGCGTCCTATCTGGACCGCTACAAGAAGAAAAATTGTGTCGTCTTCTCGGCAAGATAATTGAACTGCATAATTATCTAATGTTTCATCGACTTCACGCCGCAATCGATACAAACGCTTGTACTAATTAATATCTTAAATAATTCGTTATTTATATTCTCAACTTATATCTATGTTTTTGCAATATATCAACGCCCATACTGCAAATGTCCCTTTAAACATGGCAGGGGGAACTAGGTCACTTTCATGAACATCTCATTGAAGTAATCCGATATGCTCAGTTTGCTATGGAGAAGGACGTATATGGCAGATTTCATTTTGTGATTGTGACAGTCTTTAAGAAATGACGTGGTAGCTTGGACCACACGGTAATCTACATCGAAAACCGACGCGGAGTGGAAATATATCACCACTGTATTGCAGAGGAATGGATATTCTTCCGCCGAGGTAAAAATGCACGAAAAGATCATAGTGATATAAAGGCGTGTAGAAAATCCAAAGTTTTCCTGCCGTTCATTAAAGACCTAACTGACTGCATAGGGATGATTTTGATGAAACGAAATATCGCTATAATCTACAAATCCGTCCAGAAGGTACAGGATCACCTGAAGCTGTCAAGACTGCCCGACATCCGCTAGTGGACGATGGGGGGGGGGGGGGGGGGGGGGTGGGTGGAGGGGGATGAGAGGGAGATGCGGAGGGGAGGTGGGACAACAGGTAGATCAGGTGTTGCGGAACGTGCCTTGCAGACACGAGGCCACTGCTTCTCTATTTCATAACACTCAGATATTGACAGCTATATACTATGAAACAGGGAGAACATAGAGATGACCTAACACCCCAATAATTTCAATCCGAAAAAGGTCGGTGTGAAGCTATACTGTATCTGAATTTTGGCGCTGAGTGAGATGAGTCCAGTCTTCCACCATGGGGCGACAGCAATACCAGACCACAGCATCTGACAAAGGCCACCTGCTCTAGAGTTTTCAGAATAAGTGACGTCATAATTCTGCGTGGGAACAGGAGGAAACGAAATTTTACTTCAGTCAGCAGCGAGTAACGGTGTGCATAGAACATTAGAAAAAAATTCAATCTTCCTGTAAGATGTCCTCCATTTCGTGTTGAGCTTCAACGCAAATTCATTCGACCACAACATTATAGACAGGAATATTTCAAAACACTATTCAGTCAGACTGTACCAAAATAAACGGTTAAATGACAATCTGAGCCGTGGTAAAATTTGCTGTTTTGAAGAGCGCGCCGCAGCGCGTCGTATAAAGCAGTCGCCTTCCGCTTCTGGCGGTGGCGCCGCTGTGGCAATCGCAGCTTTGGTGTCTCCCTATGGTGGGAAAGGGGAAAAGTTGCCTGTTCACGTGCTTTTAAGGGGCGCTATCAGCTCGGCAGTGGGTCAGTCGGAGTGAGGCTAGGTCAGTCTCGCGTCACCAGTTGCTGGTCTGTCTCTCGTTCGCATTTGTGCGGCAGTTAGTGTCTGTCTGTCGTCGGAGTGCGAGTTTGTCCGTCGTTTGGATCAAACTTTAAGCCAGAAAATGAGAGTCTTGCCACTTCGCCAGTAACAGAACTCAGCTAGTGGTCGCCCGGTCGGGGCTGAGTTCCTGCACCTGCGTCTGCGCGCTAGGCCGCCATCCTGCTCGAGTTGCTCGGGCAACGGTCATTGGCGGTTGGATCGGTCGGCTGGTCAGTCGCGCACTGAGAACGAGATGACTTGTCCGCCTTGAGCGTCGGCGCATGTGAGCTTCTCATGTGGGTCCAATGGGCGGCGCCGTATAGAAAGGGGTAGTGGCTTCGCGGTTCACACGAGAGCAACAGGAGCGAAACTACGACATCGGGCTGGCCGGGGCGAGCTGCGACGCCGTGAGACGGGAGATCGGCGCGCCTTCCTGCGTCCGTTGAAGCGGCTGGCAGCGGACGGTTCGGGAGAGCGTTTTGGGGGTGCTGCTCCAGGTCTTCGCCAGAAATCGCAGTTTATTAGAAGTTAAGTGATTGGAGATATGTTGTTTCCTTTACTTGTTAAATTCTACTTGTTTTCTTCGTGAGGTCACCAGCCGCTTTATTTTGGGGTCGTCCCACCATTCTTCTCCGTTTGCCCATCCGCGGGAAGGTGATTATTTGGGAATTGGGTGGTCCGTTTTTCCCTTGTGGAATTGGGGAGGTTTAGAGCAATCTGCGGTTCGGGTTGTTTAGTCCCCCCCCCCCCCCCCCTCTGTCAATCTGTCATATGTTAATAGCTCCTCTGTCATGTCTGTCGGACTCGGTGACAACGAAGTTATTGCTTAAAGGCCGAATTCTTGAAATACGTTTTTATCTTGCCTATCATCTTGCAAGGTGGTATATGTGTAATGTAGAGCATGTTGTACATTTAATGTAAATCTGCATTTTATTGGTTTTATTTAATAATCATTTTAGTTTATACGGTTGCCACCCTTCCACCTTAAGAGCCCTTTTTTAAAAAAAATTGCACTTTCGGTGGCAAATAATTTGAGTGTTATACCATTTCCATCCCTCTTAGGGGGTGCATAGTTTACGTGTTTTTGTGAGTTGTTAAAAATTTTGTAGTTTAAAGTAATCTGGTGTGTTGCAGGTTTGCACCTGTGTTCTTTCAGAGGTTGTTGTGAGCGGTCATGACTACGGCCGTGTTGAAATGGAGCAGGCAAGCTTCTCATCCCGAAGGCTCTTACTACTGTTAATATTGTTCTTTCTGCATCTAAATAAATCTGTAACTTGATATTTCGAGGGTGCTTTTCTGCTTATAATTTTTAAATCTGGTTTTGAAAAGGTTTAGAAATGTAATTTTATTTTACATCAGTTACTTCCTGGCAACTACTTCCACGCTCACCTAGTGTGATTAAATGATTGATGAATCGCTAGTAAATAAAGTAAACTCTTTAAAAAAAATTGAAAGTAAATTCACGGTTCAATTACATGCCTCTCAACGGTAAAGGTAGTTTTATACTACAAAGTAATTATTCAGTAGTATTTATGTTTGGATGTTGGCGCCAAGATAAAAGCAGCAACTTTATTTTACTACTATGGTACAAGGCTTTCAATGACAACTTCATATTCAGTAACTGCAGTGGATACTCGTTAATCATGGACGTGAGATAATTTGGTCTGATATAGAACAAAGAGAGTGTAAGGTAAAAAAAATGGCTCTGAGCACTATGGGACTTAACATCCGAGGTCATCAGTCCCCTAGAACTTAGAACTACTTAAACCTAACTAACCTAAGGACGTCACACACATCCATGCCAGAGGCAGGATTCGAACCTGCGACCGTAGCGATCGCGTGGCTCCAGACTGTAGCGCCTAGAACCACTCGGCCACTCTGGGGGGCAATAAGGTAAAACGTATGTCATTTTCTATCAATAGTGTTATTGTACGCCCAATGACTATTTATTTCTTAGCTTTAAAAACAAAGACATGAAGTAGACTGTTCCATTTTGGTGGCAATTTCACACATAATAAAAACGTATGACGAAATGGTTTAAAAGCGCCAGTGGAACAGGGGAGGGACTACTTAAATCACGAGGGAAACGTGCTGTGGCTGGATTGTCACAATTTATTTTCCGCCACACAACCCAAAGGAGAAAGAAAACCACATTCCGAAAATTGTCCATTTTAATTGCTTCCTTTCAGTCACTTCTGAAAGCAAAATTAATTTAATGTTCGCTTCGTACTCGCAGGCAGCGCAATTATATTTTGAGGTCAGCGGGGTGCTGCCGACCCCATACTGGGTCCAATTCCAACTTTGATAACGTCACGGCGGTCGCTGGCGCTTTTCCCGTTTGTTTCGACGAGCATCGCATATATCAGGACGCCGCTTGTTTTTAATTAGACCGGCCGTCAAAGCGTATCGCCCATAAATCAAGAGCGGATAGACTATTCGGCAACAGGGCTGTAAAAAGAAAAAAAAACTAGAGTAACGAGCGGGCGACATGCACGGTGCTAAACGACCTGCTATGGAGGCGCACTTTGACGCGATGCGCTTCGTTACAAAATGAACTGTGGACTAGGCGCCGCTACGCCATTGCGCGTCCGCCGCTATGAACACGCGCATTCAGCGGTACCATTGCCCGTTCTACATGTCGGCTGCCCCATGCCGACCAGCGCGGTATAACAGGAGCTGCCATATTTCTCCCGTTGTCCTACGTGACAGACAGAAATTTAATTTCTGTCACATAATTGTTGGAACGATCTTCTCTAGAGCTATTCCATTCGTTACCGAGCACATATGGCTTGTGGAACCTGATGGCCATTGCATCATTTATTATTCCTATTGCACCTTAGTAACGGGAACATCACTAATGGTACAGTTGTAGACGGGACACCAAATAGCCATGGTGAGCACCGAGGTGGTAAGTCAGCAAAGAGAGCAATTCTCATAGTGCACTGAAATGAAGTCGTCAACTTTTTGTTTTCTTATGTCGCTTCATGTGGCGTCACTCATGTTTCAATGCAATCTGCAAATTTTTTTGTTTACACTGTTCTTTAAATCAAATACATTGCACTGAAACAAGAAAGTTAGAGAAAATCATGTTCTCACAATAGTCCGCTTTAGGCAATTTATCTTCAACAGAAATATATCGTAAAAAGGTGAAGGTTTACATATGGTGTCTTTTTTCGATATGTCAGATATTTTATTATGAGCAAATCTCTGTAAAATCTAAAAGGAGTTCCATAAACAAATGTTCAGAAACAAATACTTCTTGGAATATGGGCCATTTAAGCTGTGTCGAGAATCCTCAGTACTCGATACGCCACCTTTCTAATGAAGTCCTTTCCTCATTCCTTATTGGTTGTGATAGTGTTTGTATACTTGGTACAATGGCAATGATGCTTTTGTCGGTATATCACACTCTTGTCAGTCGTTCCGAGCTCTGATGACTGCAACGCATCTACCGACAATGATGTTAACTGGACAACAAGTAGCCGTGTATGCGTGTGTGTGCGTGTGTGTGTGTGTGTGTGTATACTGTGTGCGATGATGGGTATTGTTGAATGAGCAACATAGCAAATACCTTTTCACATTATTAAATACAGGGCGTCCAGCAAAGGAATCCCTGATTTCAGAAAGAAATATCTTGAAAACTGCGATCAACAGACAAGTGCAACAGACAATACGTTTGTTGTAAAAGCTGTAAGAACTTTGTGGAGAAGTTTCAAAATAGTTCGAAAAGTTGCTAATAAGTGGTGCTAAATTGCAATACGTAGTCGGCCGGAGTGGCCGAGCGGTTCTAGGCGCTACAGTCGGGAACCGCGCGACCACTACTGTCGTATGTTCGAATCCTGCCTCGGGCATGGATGTGTGTGATGTCCTTAGGTTAGTTAGGTTTAAGTAGTTTTAAGTTCTAGGGGACTGATGCCTCAGAAGTTATGTCCCATAGTGCTCAAAGCCATTTGAACCATTTGAGCAATACGTAGTTTCAGTAAATAGTCCGCCGTAGATGACAGATGTCAGTTCCACCACTGAAACGAGAAAGGAGGTTAGGGCACCGAAGGAAGAGGTTCAAATCATGTATACGATTGAACAACGTGTTTTCTGTTAGTGGACTACCACAGTTTAGAACTAAATCGCACGGCAACAAGGCGCGGTTCTCAAACACGATTTAATCTTCCAAAAGGACTCCATATGGAAACCCTTCGCAAGCTCTTCGCCAAATGCCAACCGAACAGCGTGACTAGCGGGTAATGTTGGTAGCAAGCAAACTGTAGTTACGCCTGAAAATGTCATGTCAGCATGGTTTCTGGAATAATTAATCGAAAACCAAGGAAATCCGTCTGAAGAATTGCAGCAGAGTGTGGTTTGAAGCGGTCCAGCATCCAGACAATACTGAGACGTAGCCTACACATGTTTGCATCAAAATCCAAAGCAACCAGCCCATATCTGCATGAACTGTGCGACAGCGGACGGACGTCTCAAACCAGATTTTCGCAGTGATTTGTAATGAAGGATTTGATATTGGCTGCATCTGGTTCACAGATGAAGCACACTTTCGACTGAATGGAGTCGTGAAGAAACAAAACTGGTGATTTTGGAATTCCGGAAATACCAGTCTATGTGAAGCGAAACCACTGCATTGTTTCAAAATTAATTTTTGGGCTGTGGTTTGCAGCACAGGCACCATAGGCTTATTTTTCAGACAGTAAATGCTACGGTACAATTCTGGAACAATTTGTCGCCACAAAGCTAGCGTTGGAGTATTAGCTAGGCACCGAGTGGTTCATGCAATACGAGGCCAGGCCATATCGCACGGAGCAGGTGTTTCGTTTTCTTGATGAATACTTGGGAAAACCCCCCATGAACCATGGACCGTGCCGTTGGTGGGGAGGCTTGCGTACCTCAGCGATACAGATAGCCGTACCGTAGGTACAACCTCAACGGAGGTGTATCTGTTGAGAGGCCAGACAAACGTTTGGTTCCTGAAGAGGGGCAGCAGCCTTTTCAGTAGTTGCAAGGGCAACAGTCTGGATGATTGACTGATCTGGCCTTGTAACAATAACCAAAATGGTCTTGCTGTGTTGGTACTGCGAACGGCTGAAAGCAAGGGGAAACTACGGCCGTAATTTTTCCCGAGGGCATGCAGCTTTACTGTATGGTTAAATGATGATGGCGTCCTCTTGGGTAAAATATTCCGGAGGTAAAATAGTCCCCCATTCGGATCTCCGGGCGGGGACTACTCAAGAGGATGTCGTTATCAGGAGAAAGAAAACTGGCGTTCTACGGATTGGAGCGTGGAATGTCAGATCCCTTAATCGGGCAGGTAGGTTAGAAAATTTAAAAAGGGAAATGGTTAGGTTAAAGTTAGATATAGTGGGAATTAGTGAAGATCGGTGGCAGGAGGAACAAGACTTCTGGTCAGGTGACTACAGGGTTATAAACACAAAATCAAATAGGGGTAATGCAGGAGTTTAATAATGAGTAGGAAAATAGGAATGCGGGTAAGCTACTACAAACAGCATGGTGAACGCATTATTGTGGCCAAGACAGATACGAAGCCCACACCTACTACAGTATTACAAGTTTATATGCCAACTAGCTCTGCAGATGACGAAGAAATTGAAGAAATGTATGATGAAATAAAAGAAATTATTCAGATAGTGAAGGGAGACGAAAATTTAATAGTCATGGGTGACTGGAAATCGGTAGTAGGAAAAGGGAGAGAAGGAAACGAAGTCGGTGAATATGGATTGGGGCTAAGAAATGAAAGAGGAAGCCGCTTGATAGAATTTTGCACAGAGCACAACTTAATAATAGCTAACACTTGGTTTAAGAATCATGAAAGAAGGTTGTATACATGGAAGAACTCTGGAAATACTAAAAGGTATCAGATAGATTATATAATGGTAAGACAGAGATTTAGGAACCAGGTTTTAAATTGTAAGACATTTCCAGGGGCAGATGTGGACTCTGACCACAATCTATTGGTTATGACCTGTAGATTAAAACTGAAGAAACTGCAGAAAGGTGGGAATTTAAGGAGATGGGACCTGGATAAACTGACTAAACCAGAGGTTGTACAGAGTTTCAGGGAGAGCATAAGGAAACAATTGACAGGAATGGGGGAAAGAAATACGGTAGAAGAAGAATGGGTACCTTTGAGGAATGAAGTAGTGAAGGCAGCAGAGGATCAAGTAGGTAAAAAGACGAGGGCTAGTAGAAATCCTTGGGTAACAGAAGAAATATTGAATTTAATTGATGAAAGGAGAAAATATAAAAATGCAGTAAATGAAGCAGGCAAAAAGGAATACAAACGTCTCAAAAATGAGATCGATAGGAAGTGCAAAATGGCTAAGCAGGCATAGCTAGAGGACAAATGTAAGGATGTAGAGGCTTATCTCACTAGGGGTAAGATAGATACCGTCTACAGGAAAATTAAAGAGACCTTTGGAGATAAGAGAAACACTTGTATGAACATCAAGAGCTCAGATGGAAACTCAGTTCTAAGCAAAGAAGGGAAAGCAGAAAGGTGGAAGGAGTATATAGAGGGTCTATACAAGGGCGATGTACTTGAGGACAATATTATGGAAATGGAAGAGGATGTAGAGGAAGATGAAATGGGAGATACGATACTGCGTGAAGAGTTTGACAGAGCACTGAAAGGCCTGAATCGAAACAAGGCCCCCGGAGTAGACAACATTCCATTGGAACTACTGACGGCCTTGGGAGAGCCAGTCCTGACAAAACTCTACCATCTGGTGAGCAACATGTATGAGACAAGTGAAATACCCTCTGACTTTAAGAAGAATATAATAATTCCAATCCCAAAGAAAGCAGGTGTTGACAGATGTGAAAATTACCGAACTATCAGTTTAACAAGTCACGGCTGCAAAATACTAACGCGAATTCTTTACAGACGAATGGAAAAACTAGTAGAAGCCGACCTTGGGGAAGGTCAGTTTGGATTCTGTAGAAATACTGGAGCACGTGAGGCAATACTGACCCTACGACGTACCTTAGAAGAAAGATTAAGTAAAGGCAAACCTACGTTTCTAGCATTTGTAGTCTTAGAGAAAGCTTTTGACAATGTTGACTGGAATACTCTCCTTCAAATTCTAAAGGTGGCAGGGGTAAAATACAGGGAGCGAAAGGCTATTTACAATTTGTACAGAAACCAGATGGCAGTTATAAGAGTCGAGGGACATGAAAGGGAAACAGTGGTTGAGAAGGGAGTGGTGGTGGTGGTGGTTAGTGTTTAACGTCCCGTCGACAACGAGGCCATTAGAGACGGAGCGCAAGCTCGGGTTAGGGAAGGAGTGGGAAGGAAATCGGCCGTGCCCTTTCAAAGGAACCATCCCGGCATTTGCCTGAAACGATTTAGGGAAATCACGGAAAACCTAAATCAGGATGGCCGGAGACGGGATTGAACCGTCGTCCTCCCGAATGCGAGTCCAGTGTGCTAACCACTGCGCCACCTCGCTCGGTGAGAAGGGAGTAAGACAGGATTGTAGCCTCTCCCCGATGTTATTCAATCTGTATATTGAGCAAGCAGTAAAGGAAACAAAAGAAAAATTCGGAGTAGGTATTAAAACCCACGGAGAAGAAATAAAAACGTTGAGGTTCGCCGATGACATTGTAATTCTGTCAGAGACAGCAAAGGACGTGAAAGACCAGTTGAATGGAATGGACAGTGTCTTGAAAGGAGGATATAAGATGAACATCAACAAAAGCAAAACGGGGATAATGGAATGTAGTCGAATTAAGTCGGGTGATGCTGAGGGAATTACATTAGGAAATGAGACACTTAAAGTAGTAAAGGAGTTTTGCTATTTGGGGAGCAAAATAACTGATGATGGTCGAAGTAGAGAGGATATAAAATGTAGACTGGCAATGGCAAGGAAAGCGTTTCTGAAGAAGAGAAATTTGTTAACATCGAGTATAGATTTAAGTGTCAGGAAGTCATTTCTGAAAGTATTTGTATGGAGTGTAGCCATGTATGGAAATGAAACATGGACGATAAATAGTTTGGACAAGAAGAGAATAGAAGCTTTCGAAATGTGGTGCTACAGAAGAATGCTGAAAATTAGATGGGTAGATCACATAACTAATGAGGAAGTATTGAATAGGATTGGGGAGAAGAGAGGTTTGTGGCACAACTTGACCAGAAGAAGGGATCGGTTGGTAGGACATATTCTGAGGCATCAAGGGATCACCAATTTAGTATTGGAGGGTAGCGTGGAGGGTAAAAATCGTAGAGGGAGACCAAGAGATGAATACACTAAGCAGATTCAGAAGGATGTAGGTTGCAGTAGGTACTGGGAGATGAAGGAGATTGGACAGGATAGAGTAGCATGGAGAGCTGCATCAAACCAGTCTCAGGACTGAAGACCACAACAACAACAACTTCTTGGGAAAAGAGTCATTGCGTTGGATCCTTGCAGATTTACTGGCGCAGGGGTGGTTTGGCCTCCATATTCTGACTCCTTGTGGTTATTTTTTGTCTGGCCCATCGAAAGACACCGTCTACCGAATCCATCCCACCACGCCAGATGAGTTGTATGGCATCTGAATCCATTTCTGTTGAGACGTTACAGGATGTGAAGGGAAATTTCATTGTTTGTTTACGCCACCTGCATACTGCGAGTGGTAGACATTTCGAAAAGATCGTGGTGTGATTGCAATGACTGCGTACAGAGGACAGGATTAATATTGCACGCTGATGCGAGCGGAACACTGTATAGCGCCATCTTGAGCTGCTTTTCGAACTACTTAGAACTTCTGTATACCTTCCGTACAAAATTCTTACAGCTTTCACAATAAACATATCTTTTGTTACTCTCGTCTGTCTTAGTTCTCGATACACTTAATTTTGAAACCAGGGACTCCTTTACTGAACGTCCTGCAAGTTCTTTACGGGTCGAGCTAGGTTGACCCTAAGATGCTTCAGTCTCCATCCATCCATTCTGATTTCCCGTGGTAACCCTAAATTACTCTGACAAATACAGATAGGCATCAACGCTATCAGGTCTCTTCTTCTCATTGTCCAGTTCAATATTTAACTAAATTAAAGTTTAGTTTACATGAGTTTGTTCTTATGTGGTATCAGGTTAATTTACAAACAGATAGTGAGTGATCACTACTTTTATATGCAGTGGGTTCTTCATTTGGTTTCAGCTTCTTACTTTATTCCTGCATTTTGTGTAACATCAACGTATGTGGTACAGCAAGCAGCTTGCGTACTATCTTAGCAGCCTTTGTTCATCCGCTGTGCGTTAACAAACCGAATGGGTGAATGACGGCACCATCTGCAACCGTAGTCACGGAAGCAGCAGTGGTGGAAACAATGTGCAGTGCGAAGTTTTCAATCAGCAACGAGTGATAGGAGAGTTAGATTTCAGGTTAGGCAACATGGGGGTAGGATTAACTGTAATATGTGTTTGTGCTGACCAAAGAGCGTAGTTTTGCAGTTAATGATATTTTGGGCTTTTCATCTTGTATTGTTTGAGTCTAGTAATCACTCATCTTAATTGTTAAAGTCGAGGGAATACGTGTCGTTGAATCTTGAGAGAGGTTATTCTATTTGTTTCCTGAACCTTAACCATCACGGTCTTTCCTCCTCAGGTTTCAGATAAATGTTAGGTTACATCTTATTCGTTATTATCTCTGTGTCATTTCATGTATTGGAGAGTTCAATATAGTTACTCGTTTCAAACGTGTTTGTCACCTGTGGCGGCCTTGGTTTTCTGATGTTTTTATACACAAATTAACGCTGCTGCTTAATCGATTTTCGCTTGTTATATAGTGTTACCACCTGGTGAACACAGTACCATAACTGTCACGGACTTCTCTGTAATTACTCACTGCTTGTCAACTAGGGATTTAGTAGCGTTTCCTTATGTGCGGCAGTATTGTAACTGCTAGGTCCCTGCAGCACTAGTTCCAGAATGTCAGGGAACAGTACGAACTCCGCTTCATCAGCCCGAGGAGAAACTCGCTGCAAGATGTTCCTACTATAACGCCATGGAGACTACTTAGCTCTAGCTTGTCAGTCTGTACTGGTAAGTGAGTAAATGTCTGTATGTATGAATCGTCTTTTTATCCAATATGTTGTACAAGTGAGCTACGAGTGAATAAAGATACCACTGCTACTAGGTGTACTATACTACTACACCAGCCATTCCTCATGTACCGTTTCGAGCATGTGATAGCATCAGAACAAGATCAGTGTGAACACGGTGACAAGCGGATTTGGTTCAGATTATTCCATGCGATAAATGGCACCCGCGCTCTTCTTCAGTCATTCAGCCGACGCAATTAATCGGGGGGATACATGTCTTTTACTCCAACGACACTCTGAAGGCATCATCATGTCTGGAGAAATGTTCAGCCTGTTGTTCCAGAGACTTGCAGACATGGAGTCATGGCTAACAAGAACAGGGATTGAGGCAGACTTTGACCATTTGCACGCCGAATATGGAGGAGCAAGTGTTGCGACGAGTAGGTGACCCTAAGACATACGTGTGGAGAGTTGGAGCTGTTGAAAGCATAACCCACGTCCTTTCCATGTCTGTTCTGGACGAGCAGCTAAATCCGTTACAACATGTGTAAGATTTCAGATCACAAGATGGCCACACCATGGTTATATCAAGGCAGAGCACTGAATACCAGTTAGATCACGTCTTAATTTTGTATTTGAGTGAGGCAGTAACCACCCAGAACTGGATAATAAGCTAGCACAATATTCAAGTACTGGTAGGTAGAATTCCTCGAGCGACCGTGAGTGCAAGGCATGTTCGGTTTAAAATAAAGGTTCAGAAATTGTGGATGAAATACTCACAGAGCCAAATACCTTAACGGAAAAAATAAGGTATGCTGTTTATTTATCGATCGTTATTGAAGAATATTACCCTTTCAGAAACATAACATATTAGTTTTTCCATGTTCGAAGGGTGCTGACTACGCAGCTGTAGGTTGTTAGTGAAACGCGGCTCCATTTGCTGATAAGAACATTACTGAGTCCATTACCGTTTTCGGCCTTTATGGTAGGCCATTTTCAGCTACCACTGTAAATATATAACAGACCACTGCCAATACTTTATATTATTGATATAAGAATATTCCAAATAGCAGGATATGAGAAACAAGACGTAGATATGTACAGTATAATTACAGAAAAAATATGTTACTCACACTATGCTATAGAGAAGCTACGTCAAATTGTATAAAGAAGTTGAATTCATGTGGTTTTAAAACGTTGTATGCCCAACAACATCATGAGAAAAATTAGCGTGTCATGATTATAAAAAGTTGAACATCCGCTGCCTGTTATCTATAACTTTCATTAAAGATGCTACGAAGGTTCATGGTTCTATCTAGATGTTTGTAAACATGCTGCGTGTATGAGTGTGAATTAATAAGAGGCCAAACTGCTGAGGTCTCGGTCCCCAGACTTGCACACTACTTAAACTAACTTAAACTAACGTATGCTAAGAACAACAACAACACACACACACACACACACACACACACACACACACACATGCCCGAGGGAGGACTAGAACCTCCGGCGGGAGAGGCCGTGTAAACATGCTTTTCTAGGCAGTGCACGCTGCGTCGAAGCTACGTAGGGCCTACTTCCGGTCTTTGTGTTTTAACTTTTGTTCGCCAGAGGACATTATTCTACACTCCACTTGGGCAACAATTTAAACACTTCAAAATTTTGAAAATCACTTTTAGCCTTTTCTACACTTAATTGCATGGCAGATGGTTCATCGAACCATCTTCACAATAATTCCACTCTTGAACAGCGCTCAGAAAAAACGAAAACTTACATCTTTCCGTGCGAACTCTGATTTTGCTTATTTTATTATGATGATCATTTATCCCTATGCAGGTCAGTGGTAAAAAATATTTTCGCATTCGTAGGAGAAAGATGCTTACGGAAATTTCGTAAGAGGACCCCGCTGCAACGAGAAATGCCTTTGTTTTAATTTAGTCAACTCCAAATCCTATACCATATCCATGACACTGTCTCCCCAATCTCTCGATAGTAAAAAAAAAAATTCTGCTCTTTTTTGAAGTTTCTCGATGCACTCGATTAACCCAATCTGGTAAGGATCCCACACCTTGTGTAAGCAGTCTCCCTAACAGATGTGTTGCATCTTCTAAGTTAGTGTTCTAACAATAAATCTTTGGTTCGCCTTCCGCACAACATATTCTATACGTTCTTTCCAATTTAGGTTGTTGTAATTGTAATTCGTATGTATTTAGTTGAATTTGCAGCCTTTATATTTGATTGATTTATCGTCTAACCGATGTTTAACGGACTCCTTTATCGCTCAAGTGCGTGATCTCTCACTTTTCATTATTTAGGGTCAACCTTGTGTAAGCAGTCTCCCTAGCAGATGTGTTGCATCTTCTAAGTTAGTGTTCTAACAATAAATCTTTGGTTCGCCTTCCGCACAACATATTCTATACGTTCTTTCCAATTTAGGTTGATAGTAATTGTAATTCGTATGTATTTAGTTGAATTTGCAGCCTTTATATTTGATTGATTTATCGTCTAACCGATGTTTAACGGACTCCTTTATCGCTCAAGTGGGTGATCTCTCACTTTTCATTATTTAGGGTCAATTGCCAATTTTTTCACCATACAGATATCTTTTATAAATCATTTTGGAATTTTGTTTTGATCTTCTGATGGCTTTACTAGACGATAAATGACAGCACCATCTACAAACAACTTAAGACTGCTGCTCAGATTATCTCCTGAATCGTTTATATACATAAGGAACAGCAGAAGGCCTATAACACTACCTCGGGGAACACCAGAAATCACTTTTGTTTTACACGGTGCCTTTCCATCGTTTACTACGAACTGTGACCTCTCTGACAGGAGAGTAGCACAACTGAGGCTCATCATCTGTTCCAATATCTCATTCTTACGTCCTTGTTTGAATACCAATTCGATCATTTGATTGCAGAACTGACGTAGCTTCATTACCATACCGACGCATTGAAATTAAAGTGTGCTATCACTGTGTGCAAGAAGTAAAAGTTTAATTTCTTTCGTCTAAAGTATGTTTTAATAGTCATTTGGCTTCGCGCCAGATGGTGCAATACTCTCAACAATACCAAGGCGCACGCTACTTCGATTGTTCTTCCGCTCAGTTGCGGTGTTTTCCGGCGCCATTATGGGTTAAGCTTTCGCAATGGACAATCCTCGGTTAAAATTTGACAGTGTTTAATAGGTCGTCCCTCATCCTTGTTAAACGTCGGTCTGCTCTCACGAGATCACGCACGCGTTCACCGTTTTTGATGGTTTATGAAGTTGGTGGTCTTCCTGAGCGTTCGTCTTCAACGTGTTCTCGGCCTTCCAAAACCGATTTGTGCCAAAGAAAAACTTGTGCTCTTATTACAGAATGTCCCCCATATGCCTGTTTCAACTCTTCAAAAGTGACAATCGCGCATTCCCCAAGTTTAACACAGAAGTTGCTTACAGAACGCTGCTGTAATTTCCGCAGTTTCATTTTCATAAGACATAACAAAAACACAGCTTAACCGATGGCCTTCTCAAAATTCACTTGGTGGCTGTACGGTGCTGAAATTCAGATTAAGCATTTGGAAGGGATGAATACACTGCTCTCCACCAGCAGAACAACACAGCATTGCCAGATCGCTCGCAGTGTTGTCGGTCTAATTACTTTTCTCACACACCTCTTACATTCAAATCTAATTATCTCCTAAATGCATTAGTACAACATAGATCAGTAATCAAAAACTAGCACTGCTTTGTCAGTTTGTACTACATAGTGACATCGGTCATTTTTAAAAGAATGCATTTAGTTACCCTTTCTTTTTATTGTTGTTCCCGAACTTGGCACGTTGTCTAACATTACAATAGTTAACGTTATTAACTTATCATTAAAGAATATCATGTTTAATTTGTATCACTGAACGCTGAAATTAACATGTGATGGGTTCATACCAAATTCACTAAAACTTGTTCTAAAATTCACTAGCATTACAGCATAGAAGGATGGAATTACTAAAACAGAAAATTTTGTAATTTGCTAATTACTAAGAGGATGACAACGATGGAGAGCCAATACGATAACACCTGTTACCATACAATAACGACTGCTGGTTACAGTATAACCAGTGCCTCATTTGGATGGCTAGGCTCCAGTGGGCTGCAGGAACGCATGTCTCTGCAATCGCCACAAGGTTGCCTTCGAACAAAACTTGTGCACACGTACGGTGACTTCAAAACGCACCGAAGGGTAAAAATACTGTCATAGTTTCCCACGATACGCAGTGCAAGTTTGTAAGTCATTAACTCACAGCACACTATCTGTATCTACACCTTTACGGCAATCTGTACCAGCATATTTAAGTGATATGCAATGTTTTTTTAAATGATCTATCTGACCATACTTCTCACTACCGACGTATCTCGCAATTGCACTTGAGAGCTTCTGGTGAGTAACAGCTTTATCTTGTTCGTCTCTGTTGTTTATTTCGCGTATGTCGTTCCCGTCTGTTGTGAGACCCTTACACGCACTCCATTGTAGACCTGTAGTCTTGCGACGCCGTAGACAGTACATAAAATGCATAAGCATCAGAGATCTCACTCATTCTAGAAGGATGGATAAGAGATTGATCCTTGTGGTTAGCATTTGGTATTTCCTTCTTATGACCTTAATTGCCTCTGCGATCCACTCCACCATCATCCCTCCCCCCCCCCCCCCCCCCTACCCTAACGCCAAAAAGAGGAAAAAAAATTACTTCCCATAACTGTGTTTAGACTAGGGTGACCAAACGTCCCGGAAAATCGGGATTGTCCCGGGTTTCATCCCTTTGTTCCGGTGTCCCGAAAATTTGTTTCGGGACGCTCAAAAGTCCCGGAATTCAGTTTTTAAATACATTTCGTGAAACTTTCTCAAATTTTGGGTATTTCGCTATATTAAAGGAAATACCACAAGAAATTAATATATTTTAGCTTATTTGTCTAAAACCTCCATTGTCCCATACTAGTAATCACAGTATCAGTATTGATACATTCAGGCAATAATTTATTTTGAGCGGTACTTTGGCCAACAAGTAGTAAGTTGTATTATTGTAGCAGAGCTATGAAACCGTCCGATTGTCGCGCCACTTACTCACACACTCATTGTCAGAACAGTGTAGTAGTTGATGTTTTGTCAGACAAACTGCAATAGTTTTTTCTCATATTAGTGGTATTATTACTGCAGTACTGTGAAACGCAATGCCGAAACGTGCCTGCAAGTTCAGTGAATGTTATTCCAAGGAATGGAATTTCATTAAGAAAGGTCGTTTTGATTACGAAGCAGAGTGTTCCATATGTAACTGTTTTATTGGTATAAGTAATGGTGGACGTTCCGACATAGTTGATCACATCAGATCAAAGAAACACATTAACAAATGGTTCAAATGGCTCTGAGCACTATGGGACTCAACTGCTGTGGTCATAAGTCCCCTAGAACTTAGAACTACTTAAACCTAACTAACCTAAGGACAGCACACAACACCCAGCCATCACGAGGCGGAGAAAATCCCTGACCCCGCCGGGAATCGAACCCGGGAACCCGGGCGTGGGAAGCGAGAACGCCACCGCACCACCACGAGATACGGGCACACATTAACACATACAGTGCACCGAGCTGCAGTAAAACTCTACAAAATCATTTTGTGAAACATCAGTCAAGTGAAGAGACGAAAGTTCGAGCAGCCGAGCTTACACTAGCCTACCACACGATAAAACATCACCAAACTTATAGATCTAGTGATTGTACTAATAAGCTTAACAGCATTATGTTTGATGATTCTTCCATTGCAAAAAGTTTAGTTCAGCAAGAACTAAAGTGGCAGCCTTAGTGAAAGGAGTTATTGCTCCCCAGAGTGTAATGGAAAGCATTGAATACATCAAAAAGTCTTCTTTCTACTGGATATCCACTGATGCCAGCAATTATAAGGCCACTAAAATATTTCCGTTTGTTGTTCAGTTTTTCGATATTAATAAGGGAATTGAGACCAAACTTTTGAAGGTGGTTCCCTACCTAACGAAGCAACTGACGAAATTTCAAGATTTTGTATGAATACTATCGAAATGTTTGATCTTGAGAAAAATAAATGTGTGGCATTTTGTGGAGACAACACCAACACAAACTTTGGTGGTTTAAAAAGACAAGGCAAATGCAACGTATTTGCCAAATTAAAGGCAACATTGCATGAAAACATTGAAGGCATAGGGTGCCCAGCATATATTTTACACAATAGCGTGCAGACATCTTCTGACAGTTTAAGCTGTGATGTTGAAACTATCGTCATGAAGGTATACTCACACTTTTACATATATACTGTTAGAACAGAGAGACGTAAGGAGTTCTGTGATTATGTGGGAACTGAATGTATGAATGTAATTTGTCACTCGAAAATTCACTGGTTATCACTGTTTCCAGCAGTTAAAAGAGCAATCCGCCTGTTTGAACCGTTAAAAGATTTTTTCCTAAATGAAGACAAAGCCCCCAAAATATTGGTTCAGTTTTTCAGTAACCCTTTAAGTGAAGCCTACTTATGGTTCATTCACAGTCAGCTTAGCACTTTGCAGCATGGGATAAACGAAATTGAGGGAATCACGAAAAGTGTAATAGAGGTAAATGATGTTTTGAAAAATACTCTGGAAACTGTTACTAAGAGGAGAGAATAGCAGTTCATTTCTTTTAATGTTAAATCTGTCCTTAAAAGAGCAGAAGTATCAGAAGCCGCGGAAAGGAGTTTTGGAGAAGAAGTTAACAGCATTTATGACACTTGTGTAGAATATCTCAGCAAGTGGAGCGTCTTATATTTACCCTCATCGCCGGTGTTTGATTGGAAAGTGTTGAAGAGACAGTTTCTTATTTGAAGAGTAAAGACATTGAAATCGATGATTCCATTCTCCTTGATCAGTTCGGCTTACTGACAAATTTTGTTGGAGAAAGTCTTCACAAGTGGAATATTGAAAAAAAAAACACCATTGGAATGTCATGAGAAGTGGGTGAGTTTTTTTAAAAGCTGTGACTGTCTTCAGCATTACTCTGAGTTGGTAATAATTGCAAGGTATTTATTTGCAATCCCAGCCCATAATGCCAATGTGGAAAGAATATTTTCGTTGATGAATATCCAGTAGACTGATGAAAGAAACAGAATGGAGGTGGACTCTCTTGAAGCAATCCTGCTGATCCTGTACAACTACAAAATGGGTTGTGCCGAGTTTTATCACTGTGTCTCAAAGAACAAAGAGATGATCAAGAAGGCTGGAGGCAGTGAAAAATACCCTTTTCTCCAAGGACAGTCAATTCCATCTACAAGTGCTCAGTAATATTAAAGCTCATGTTAATATTAATTGATTAAAAGTTGAATGACTGTAAAATTTTGTAAAATCGTAATACACTTCTTTATTACTGTATATGTTTATTAAATGTCATTAATTATACGGATAATCTAGATTATATCAATCTTTTGTATCCTCTTATTAGGTATAATAATCGGGTGAACAAAATGTATCAACAAAACATATTTAAAATTAAGAAACCTGGGTACATGTGGAATGAGGTGTCCATTGGCACCCGGGTGAATGTGTCCCCGCTTTCACCGAAAATAATTTGGTCACCCTAGTTTAGACTTACTTTTAAAATGTCGAATGAGGTGTGTGATTTTTATATTTTTAATTTCTCTGCGATTGGTAAGGTATTTTGTAACAGCTGATGGATCACCTTCACATAGAGGAAAGAAAGGCAGTACCTCGTAGCCGATTTCTGTCTCGCAGCTCTCCTAAAATGTCCATACAGCAGACAAGTTACGCTGGTACGTATTATGTCCTGATGTAGAGCGCAGTCTGCCATTCACTATGCCTTTTGCCGTGAAATCTCCGTGTACTGCATTCCTTGTGATTTGTTTAAGAGTTATTCTAGTGAATTAAATCGTAAGATGGGGAGTACACGCAATTGAATCAATAAATAAAATTAAAAAAATACACGCAGGAACATTGCGAGAGATAATATTTACACACGACGGGAACACAGAAACATGGAGAATACATTGTACTTAATTTTATGATCATTGCTTAAAGAAGTTCTTTTTGGATTATGCGATTATCTCTTACAAAATTCGAGGAATAGGATATCCAGAGACATTACTTTCTGGAAGCAAAAAACTTCGGTATCACTCCTACTGAAAGTGCGTAAGATCAAACAAAAGAAAGCACATTTTTAACGTTAGCGTCAACTGCAGAGTGCCAAGTTTGTTCCGGACAAAAGGAAATTTCTTAAAATTAACGGCTGAGTTGGCTCGTTCGCGCCTTTTCCCGTCCTTTGTCCGACGCTGTAAATGCATATCACGCTTGGCTATTGTTTCGTGAGTCAATAGCCTGTGTCAAATACGTGGTGCCAGATCAGCGCGCCAAAAACATGTTGCTCCGCTGGAAAAAGATCTCAAGAAGTTCCGCGTTACGAGAGCGTTAGGCAATTAATAAGCCCGCAAACACGGTCCATGACAGCGAACATCAATTTTACGAGGAGCGCGTTAATCACCCACGCACGGTGTGCAGGACATTATACAGCTGTCCACTGTGCAGTCACGGAAAGTTCAATTAAATAAACGGTTAACAATTTGGGCAACGTAATTCGATAAATTCAGGAATGTTCTGTACCACGCAACAAAGGGGGAAAATAAGTTATTCCGCAAATACTGACGCCACAGGATTGTTGTTGCCACAGAAATACGTAGTATAATAGGCAATCTTTCATTTGAAAATGGAAAAATAAATTGTATTGCTGTACATAGTATGTAAAAAAAAGAATATCTAAATCTGTCATTCAAACACAGTCCAGTGGGTGGCAGACGCGACGAGAAAGATATAGTGCGTCTTGAAGAAAGTGACATCCAGTGGCTGTTCATTACAAGAAAAGTCGGGAACGTATTAGCCTACTTTCTCTCTCTTTCTCTCTCTCTCTCTCTCTCTCTCTCTCTCACACACACACACACACACACACACACACACACACATCTAGCGAAATGACCAAGGCGAGAAACAAGGAAAACTGCAATTCACACAAAGGTATAACGTCATTCGCGATTACCACGCACGACAAGTCGATGGAAGACGAAAGGAGGAAAATGATGACGGATCCAAAGCAACTCGTTATATACACCGTGGTCCGCGGAGTATAGCCACAGATATTAATAGCTATTTGCCTGATTAAAGATTCTGCCAAGCACCGCCGGTCGGGGAGGCCGAGCGTTCTAGGCGCTACAGTCTGGAACCGCGCGACCACTACAGTCGCGGGTTCTAATCCTGCCTTGGGCATGGATGTGTGTGATGTCCTTAGGTTAGTTAGGTTTAAGTAGTTCTAAGTTCTAGGGGACTGATGACCTCAGAAGTTAAGTCCCATAGAGCTCAGAGCCATTTGAACCAAACACCACCTACACTTCCAAATATTAGGCTAACAGCCTGTTATCTTCCAAGGTTATTGTTAAGCGCATCTCATTTTGGGCTTACTATGGTTCTCCTTTCTCTCGAACTTTATCGTCACAGATGTTTCGCCAGTCCTTGTTTTGGCATTCTGCTCATATGCTCCTTCGAACTTTCTTTATTTGTCTGTTGTGTTGTTTACACCTTCAACATCGAATTCATCTCTGATTTATTCCTTCCTAATGTAGCCTTGGTGTGTACACCCTTTTACTGCTCTTAGAAATTTGGTTGCAACTGACTGCACTTAGCTCTTATCTCTCTTCATGAGAATGTAAGTTTCACTCCCGTACTGCAGAGACACACAACCACAGTTTTATAAAACTTTACTTTTCTTTCGTTTCTAACTCCGTTCTTTATGTTTCTGTTGACATAGTCACACATATCTTAAAACGGATGAAGCTGATTGTTTAGAACATCTTATGTTAGTAACTAATTTGCTTTCCTAAATAAGTAAACCGCCAATTTGTTCGTTTATTCTTTTACTAAAAACTCTTTCAGATGTCACTCCTTTTGTTTTTGTATTCTTTATCCATCAGTTGCGACTAATGTATGACACATTGTAATTTCTTTTCATCCTCAAACGCAAGAAACTGATTGTCTGCAAAACAGCAGACGTTTATGGTTCCATACTTTGATAACTGTAACACTACATGAACTTCTTCTTTCTATCTTAAGATGTTGTTTGCGTATTTATTAAACAATGTCGCTGATAAATAAACTGCACCGTTGTCTGACGCCGCCATTCTCAAGTATCATATGTGAAATTCTTTCGCATGTTTTAATCATTGTTTTGTGGTCTGTGCACAGATCTTTGAGAATCTTTACGATGTGGTTAGGGTAGCCTTGCTTCTCTAGTATGCTCCCTAGCATTCGCGTATTTGCACCAGTGAGAGCTCTCACGTTAGGTATAGAGATTGTATGCGTTTCCATATGAAATGTACACCTTTTTGCTATTAACCATTTAAATTTAGTATAATATTCCTTCTTCTTAAGGAGTGTTTCACTTGCGGCCTGTAGTCTCTTGCCAATTATTCTAGCTCATATCTTCTAGGCTATACCTATCCAACCCATTCTTCAATATTTATCCCAGTTATTCCGTTCACCATTTTTAAAAAGAGGGATGATATTTTGACCAACTTCTTCATGCATTTGATATGTGCCACTCTTAGAGCACATATTAAACAGATGGAGACAATCTTTGGTCTGAAGAGGGCGTGGCACGTTTGCTGCGAATGCCGTTGAGGCCCCTGAACGCGGGACAGGCAGTGGGCGAAGCAGCAGGGACAGCGCAGGTCTGCGGGCCAACGAGCAGCCTGTTTGCTCTCCCACCCTTGTGACTTCCAAGTTGGCGTGGCTGAGCATCTTCCGGAAACGGGGGAACTACAGTGGAAACAGAAGTGGGCACCTTATTCCTTTGTCCGACCAGGTCTGGAGGCAAGCTGAGGCGTCGTCATCATCCACACATCGTATGATCTCTCCATGTTTTCCCACTGTTTTTCATCTGGTATGGGCCCTGTATGCTCGACAAGATAATTTAGTTTGTTACTTCGGTGCCGAGACCACGCTGCATTCGTAAAGACTGGTCTCGCACTCCATTGTGAGCGTAATAATTGTAACTGGTTCGCTTCCTGCATGTTTTTGTCCTCTGCTGCTTTTATATCGGATTCGGTTCAGTCTTCTGTTGCTGTTGCCTGTTCCTCTGTCTGGGAAGGCAATTTGAGGAGCATGTCGCCGTTATCAAAAGTTAATACACTGCTGGATATTATAATTGCTACACCAAGAAGAAATGCAGATGATAAACGGGTAATCATTGGACAAATATATTATACTAGAACTGACGTGATTACATTTTCACGCAATTTGGGTGCATAGATCCTGAGAAATCAGTACCCAGAACAACCACCACTGGCCGTAATAACGGCCTTGATACGCCTGGGCATTGAGTCAAACAGAGCTTGGATGGCGTGTACAGGTACAGCTGCCCATGCAGCTTCAACACGATATCACAGTTCATCAAGAGTAGTGACTGGCGTATTGTGACGAGGCAGTTGCTCGGCCACCATTGACCAGACGTTTTCAATTGGTGAGAGACCTGGAGAATGTGCTGGTCAGGGCAGCAGTCGAACATTTTCTCTATCCAGAAAGGTCCGTACAGGACCTGCAACATGTGGTCGTGCATTCTCTTGTTGAAATGTGGGGGTTTCACAGTTATCGAATTAAGGGTAGAACCACTTGTCGTAACACATCTGAAATGTAACGTCCACTGTTCAAAGTGCCGTCAATGCGAACAAGAGGCGACCGAGACGTGTAACCAATGGCACCCCATACCATCACGCCGGGTGATACATCAGTATGACGATCACGAATACACGCTTCCCATGTGCATTCACCGCGATGTCGCCAAACTCGGATGCGACCATCATGATGCTGTAAACAGAACCTGGATTCATCCGGAAAAATGACGTTTTGCCATTCGTGCATCGAGGTTCGCCGGTGAGTACACCATCGCAGGCGCTCCTGTCTGTGATCCAGCGTCAAGGGTAACCGCAGCCATGGTCTCCGATCTGATAGTTCATGCTGCTGCAAACTTCGTCGACTGTTCGTGCAGATGGTTGTTGTCTTGCAAACGTCCCCATCAGTCATCTGTTGACTCAGGGATCGAGACGTGGCTGCACGATCCGTTACAGCCATGCGGATAAGATGCCTGTCATCTCGACTGCTAGTGATACGAGGCCGTTGGGATCCAGCACGGCGTTCCGTATTACCCTCCTGAAGCCACCGACTCCATATTCTGCCAACAGTCATTGGATCTCGACCAAACGCGAGCAGCAATGTCCCGATACGACAAACCGCAATCGCGATAGGCTACAATCTGACCTTTATCAAAGTCGGAAACGTGATGGCACGCATTTCTCCTCATTACACGAGGCATCACAACAACGTTTCACCAGGCAACGCCGGTCAATTGCTGTTTTCCGTATGAGAAATCGGTTGGAAACTTTCCTTATGTCAGCACTTTGTAGGTGTCGCCACCGGCGCCAACCTTTGTGTGAATGCTCTGAAAAGCTAATCATTTTGCATATCACAGCATCTTCTTCCTGTCGGCTAAATTTCGCATCTGTATTACGTCATCTTCGTGGTGTAGCAATTTTAATGGCCAGTAGTGAGGGTACCCGTGGTTTAATCAGTCGTGTTCAGGCACTCGGCGAGTGCACATCGCGCGGTGACGGGCGGTAGCGCGGGCCAGTGTTTACGTCGCGAGCAGCGCTGAGGTGGAGAGCTGAGCTGCGTGTGCGAGCGCTTTTAACGTTTGTTTCTGTATAACGGTTGTAAGTAAGATGTCGACAATTAACAGAGCGAACAGCGTTCAGTGTGTTTTCGATCGCGCTGCCTTGCGACCAACGGCGTTTGAAATTTATGAGTGGATCTTTGAGGATTTGAAATTGCCTGAAGATATAGTCGACACGTTCCAGTTGGACTTTGTGCAGTACTCGTTATTTATCAAATTTATTTCGAGTGACACTTCTGAGAAATTCGTTGAGGAGCATGTTAGTGTGAGACCATTCCGTCATAATGATGGCAGTATTAGTAATGTCCAAATCGTGCCTTCGGGATACGGAGTGAGAACCGGTTCTGGCGCTGCAGTCCGGACCCGCGGGACTGCTACGGTCGCATGTTCGAATCCTGCCTCGGGCATGGGTGTGTGTGATGTCTTTAGGTTAGTTAGGTTTAAGTAGTTCTAAGTTCTAGGGGACTTATGACCTAAGATGTTGAGTCCCATAGTGCTCAGAGCCATTTGAACCATTTTTGAGAACCGTCAGGGTATTTAATGTGCCGCCTGAGTGCCCTAATGATATGAGTGCACGTTCTCTGTCACTGTACGGCGCTGTTTTGTCAGTTACAAACGAAAAATGGTCGAGTACATATCGCTACCAAGTTAACAGCGGGGTGCGAAGTGTACGTGTAGACTTAAAAAAGCGTATACCTTCGTATGTTGCCATTGGCGGCTGTCGTGCACAGGTAACTTACATTGGACAACCCCCTACCTGTTCGATCTGCCATTCAACAGAACATCTGCGGATGAACTGTACACGTCGACGTCCATTTCAACTTCCACGGGAACGTCCTGCAGACGGTAGTGAAAAGCTTGTTCCACTATTGAGTGAGGTAGTCGCGGGGACTGTACCACCGTCCCGGCAGCCAGAACATGTTAGCGAGGCGGAGATGCCAGTTCAGGTGGAATGCAGTGCCACAGACATTCGCGGTAGGACGG
Organism: Schistocerca serialis cubense; assembly: GCF_023864345.2. Classification (NCBI taxonomy): domain Eukaryota; kingdom Metazoa; phylum Arthropoda; class Insecta; order Orthoptera; family Acrididae; genus Schistocerca; species Schistocerca serialis. The sequence goes on from NC_064638.1 coordinate 339,368,407, forward strand.
ACGTCGATTCAAATGGCTCTGAGCACTATGGGACTCAACTGCTGAGGTCATTAGTCCCCTAGAACTTAGAACTAGTTAAACCTAACTAACCTAAGGACATCACAAATATCCATGCCCGAGGCAGGATTCGAACCTGCTACCGTAGCGGTCTTGCGGTTCCAGACTGCAGCGCCTTTAACCGCACGGCCACTTCGACGTCGATTCGGCACCGTCATCCTCATCGGGGCAGTTACCGCTGGATACCAACGATGCGCCAGCCACCTCTGAAACTAAGCCGTGTGAGATACAGGAGCGGGTGCAGATCAGTGTGCCTGTAGCATCCCTATTGGTAGAGACTGCAGCAGACACGAAGAAAGGTCGCCGAAGGAGAAGCAAAGGGAATAGTAGCAAAGAGGAAAAGTCGGATGATTTGAGACCCGTACGCGTGTTAGAAAGCGGCAGCGAGACTGAACCTCAATCTTCTTGCTCCGTGCGCTACGAGGAGACCGCGAAGCAAGAACACATTCGTGAACAAACCAAACACCTGAAGGCACTACTGAGCGCTGAGAGGGAACAGAGCACCGTAACGGCTAAGAGGAAGAGCGAACAGAGCAGCGAGCAGCTGCAGCAGCGCTCCCGCAGGAACTCGCTGACGTCAGTCGCAGCCCCGCGTGGTGGCCAGGCGGATGTGACCACGTTGACAGACTCAGCCGGCGGTGGCGGGCAGGGCGGCGCGCGCTCCGCGCAGCACCACGACAGCAATGAGCCGTGGTGGCAGCAGAACGAGGAGATGCAGCAGTAGCTGCTCTCGTGCATGACCATCGCGCTGCGGCCTTCCACTCCTTGGCCCGTTATTGGTTTTGACATTTCGTTTCGTCCTCCAAACGTTACCAACGAGTTGGGTTCAAAGCCGGCGAGAAGGACGATCCAAAACTCAGAGCTCATTGTTCTCTGAACCATCATGTGTGACAGCCAAACCTACAACATTACCACACTTAACGTCAATAGAATTCAAAGTGCGGTGAAACTCCGTTCGCTAACTGATTTCTTGTATGGTACCAGCGTTGACATTGCCCTCATACAGGAGGTAGTCACAGTCTTAGAAGTGCCCGGTTACGTTCTTATTGATAACATCAATCTCTAGGATGCTGTAGGCACTGCCATACTTCTGCGCGACGGTATACCCTTTACGGATGTGCAGCGGCTGCCCAGTGGTCGTGGCATTTCTCTTCGAGTGAATGGTGTGCAGATTGTTAACGTGTACGCCCCATCAGGTAGCACTCATAAGAGAGATCGTTCAAAATTTTATAAAAACGAGGTTCCCATTCTTCTTAGCGCTTATCGTGCACATCTCATTCTTGGTGGTGACTTCAATTGTGTGCTTAACGACAGAGACCAAACTCCTAACACGAACAGATGTATCGAACTTGAACATTTAATTCATGGCATCCGTCTTCACGATACATGGGAACAACTGCACGGTGAACGGGTAGCGTACACCTTCGTAACCAGTCATTCTGCCAGTCGGCTGGATAGGATCTATGTGTCCGATGCCCTCCAGCGACACACTGTGAACTGTGACATAGCTCCTGTCAACATCTCCGACCATTGTGCATATCAGTGTTACCTTAACCTACAACGCCAGCAAATTTACCGCGGGGAAGGCTACTGGAAATTGAATGTCAGCCTTCTGCAGGATGCCCAACTTGAAGAAGAGGAGGTGAACATAACGTGGCAACAGCTCCAGCGGCACCGACGTCGTTACGCTAGCGTTCTACAGTGGTGGATTCAGTGTGCTAAGCCTAAATTACGCCTCACCCTCATGAGCTGCGCCCGACAAAAAAGCTTTTGGCAGAAACAGACTATTGAATTTTATTATCGCTGCTTGAGAGAACTGTATAATCGCACTAACAATCCTTCTCGCGATATCGACGTAAAGATCAAACGATATAAAGCGAAAATCACGGCGATACAACGCCAACGAATGCAAGGCATCATCGTGCGAGCCCACTCCAAGAACGTTGCCGCCGAAGAACGGGCCTCTCTGTACCACATCCTGAGAACGACGAAACGGTGTAAAGCCATGTTGATTGAAGCCGTCGTTGATGACGCTGAGAATGCCATCACGAAGCAACGTGACATCATCTCGCACGTCTACGACTATTATAGTCAACTTTACAAGAAGCAACCCGTTGATGAACACTCGGGCGACGATTTTCTTAGGACCTTGAGCTGTCGCTTGTCACAACAGGATAATGCAAAGCTGGAATCTGTTTTCACAGAGGACGAAATCCGACTGGCGGACGACAGTGCAAAGGAAAGGAAATCACCAGGGCCCGATGGTCTCAGCGCTGAGTTTTACCAGCGATACTGGAACCTCCTCGGTCCGACACTCCTCGAGATAGCGAATGAACTCTGGCACCTGGAAGTCATACCCAAGGCATTTACGGAAGGTATCATCCTGCCCTTACCGAAAAAAGGGAACAGCAGGAAGGTCGAAAACATGCGACCCATCACACTCCTGAATGCCGATTTCAAAATCATCACCAGATCGATTAAGCTAAGGATGCAAACCGTTATGTACAAGGTTTTAGGCAGTTACCAGTACAGTGCAGTGCAAGGCCGAAGTGCAATCTCAGCTGCCTGCGATTTGAGGGACATCATCTGTTCATATGCTGAAACCAAAGGACAGGGCGCTCTGATCTTTCTAGATTTTGAGAAGGCTTATGACCGTGTACGTCATGATTTCCTCTTTCAAAGCATGAAGAAACTAGGATTTGGACCTCATCTCATAGAATTAATTCGCAAACTTACTACAAACGCCTCTTCACGGATTCTCATTAATGGCCATTTTACAAAAGAAGTTTCCATTGAGCAATCCATCCGCCAAGGATGTCCTCTGTCAATGATTTTGTACGCCATTGCAGTAGAGCCGCTACTGAACTACTTAGCGCATAGCGGGATCGGGCTTAGCGTCGAGTCTGTCACTATCCCATGCATTGCGTATGCTGACGATGTATGCGTAACTGTGTCATCATCGCAACAACTTCTGTCAGCAGAAACTCTTCTACAAACATTCACGTTTCTTTCAGGAGCAATACTCAACAGAACTAAAACCACAGCTTTGCAGATCGGTGGCGGTATCGAAGACATATCCCATGTTACCTGGTGCAAGGTAAAGGATTATCACACAACCCTCGGTGTTACCTTTGAGGCCAAACCAGACAAATTCCTGACGAAGAACTGGTCACACATGCTTAATAAATTAGGTGCTGCTTTGATACTTCACTCCGACTGTGACTTGAACATACTACAGAAAGTTAAGACCATCGAGATCGCCATTACGAGTAAGACGAATTATTTGGCGCAAATTCTTCCAGTCTCCGACCATCTAGCCAAGAGTATACAACAAGCGTTATGTTGGTTTCTTTTTAGGGGGCATATTTTCAAAGTTCAATTCGATACCTTAACCTTACCTTCGTCCAAAGGTGGCCTTAACCTCATTAAAGTACACAAAAAATGTGTCACCCTGCTCCTAAATCGCATCAGGAAGGAGTTTCGTACCCGCAGTACCAGTATCATCAAAAACCTCATTCAGCGGTGGAAGCCTCATAGCTTTGACCCACCCGTTAATATCGCCGGCATTCCACTTTCTTACCGACATGTGCGACTGTACTACATGGAAATGAGCTACATTCGACACAACATCGTCGATAACGGAAGTCTGACGAACAGGAAGCTTTATGACCTTCTCATGACAACAAACCACAGGAATCGTCTCGAAGAAAAACATCCACATGCAGAAGGCATTTTTTCTTTCCCATTTTCGTCTTAACATTTTCCTTCTCTGGCAGAGCAGCTTTCCTTCAACAATGAAGTGATAGTCTTTTGTGCAACATAAAATTTTCCATTTACTACTCAGCAAAAAAAAAAAAAAAAAAAAAAAAAAAAAAAAAAAAAAAAAAAAAAAGTGGTCTAGGAGTAAAAAACGAAAAAAAAGTGCTCTGGGGGTAGCGTCTTTGATTCATAATCAAAAACGTCTTCGGTCCCGGGTTCGATCCACGCCACTGCCTAAATTTTTATAAATAATCAGCACTGGCGGCCGAAGACTTCCGGCATAAGAAGTCAGCCTCATTCTGCCAACGGCCTTGTCAAAGAGGGCGGAGGAGCGGATAGAGGTTCAGGGCACTCTCTTGTCCTAGGGGTGGAAAATTGCCCCTAAAGGCGGAAGAATCAGCAATGATCAACGACATGAGGATGCAGAAGGCAATGGAAACCACTGCGTTAAAGACACGTAACGTGTATCCACAGGACATGTGGCCTGTAATTGAAGAAGTGTCACGATGATCTCTCCATTGGCAAAAGATTCCGGAATAGTCCCCCATTCGGATCTCCGGGAGGGGACTGCCAAGGGGGAGGTTACCATGAGAAAAAGATCGAATAATCAACCAAAGGATAACGTTCTACGAGTCGGGGCGTGGAATGTCAGAAGCTTGAACGTGGTAGGGAAACTAGAAAATCTGAAAAGGGAAATGCAAAGGCTCAGTCTAGATATAGTAGGGGTCAGTGAAGTGAAGGGGAAGGATGACAAGGATTTCTGGTCAGATGAGTATCGGGTAATATCAACAGCAGCAGAAAATGGTATAACAGGTGTAGGATTCGTTATGAATAGGAAGGTAGGGCAGAGGGTGTGTTACTGTGAACAGTTCAGTGACCGGGTTGTTCTAATCAGAATCGACAGCAGACCAACACCGACAACGATAGTTCAGTTATACATGCCGACGTCGCAAGCTGAAGATGAACAGATAGAGAAAGTGTATGAGGATATTGAAAGGGTAATGCAGTATGTAAAGGGGCACGAAAATCTAATAGTCATGGGCGACTGGAATGCAGTTGTAGGGGAAGGAGTAGAAGAAAAGGTTACAGGAGAATATGGGCTTGGGACAAGGAATGAAAGAGGAGAAAGACTAATTGAGTTCTGTAACAAGTTTCAGCTAGTAATAGCGAATACCCTGTTCAAGAATCACAAGAGAACGAGGTATACTTGGAAAAGGCCGGGAGATACGGGAAGATTTCAATTAGATTACATCATGATCAGACAGATATTCCGAAATCAGATACTGGATTGTTAGGCGTACCCAGGAGCAGATATAGACTCAGATCACAATATAGTAGTGATGAAGAGTAGGCTGAAGTTCAAGATATTAGTCAGGAAGAATCAATACACAAAGAAGTGGGATACGGAAGTACTAAGGAATGGCGAGATACGTTTGAGGTTCTCCAACGCTATAGATACAGCAATAAGGAATAGCACAGTAGACAGTACAGTTGAAGAGGAATGGACATCTCTAAAAAGGGCCATCACAGAAGTTGGGAAGGAAAACATAGGTACAAAGAAGGTAGCTGCGAAGAAACCATGGGTAACAGAAGAAATACTTCAGTTGATTGATGGAAGGAGGAAGTACAAACATGTTCCGGGAAAATCAGGAATACAGAAATACAAGTCGCTGAGGAATGAAATAAATAGGAAGTGCAGGGAAGCTAAGACGAAATGGCTGCAGGAAAAACGTAAAGACATCGAAAAAGATATGATTGTCGGAAGGACAGACTCAGCCTACAGGACAGTCAGAACAACCTTTGGTGACATTAAAAGCAACGGTCGTAACATTAAGAGTGCAACGGGAATTCCACTGTTAAATGCAGAGGAGAGAGCAGATAGGTGGATAGAATACATTGAAAGCCTCTATGAGGGTGAAGATTTGTCTGATGTGATAGAAGAAGAAACAGGAGTCGATTTAGAAGAGATAGGGGATCCAGTATTAGAATCGGAATTTAAAAGAGCTTTGGAGGACTTACGGTCAAATAAGGCAGAAGTGATAGATAACATTCCATCAGAATTTCTAAAATCATTGGGGGAAGTGGCAACAAAACGACTATTCACGTTGGTGTGTAGAATATATGAGTCTGGCGATGTACCATCTGACTTTCGGAAAAGCATCATCCACACAATTCCGAAGACGGAAAGAGCTGACAAGTGCGAGAATTATCGCACAATCAGCTTAACAGCTCATGCATCAAAGCTGCTTACAAGAATAATGTACAGAAGAATGGAAAATAAAATTGAGAATGCGCTAGGTGACGATCAGTTTGGCTTTAGGAAAAGTAAAGGGACGAGAGAGGCAATTCTGACGTTACGGCTAATAATGGAAGCAAGGCTAAAGAAAAATCAAGACACTTTCATAGGATTTGTCGACCTGGAAAAAGCGTTCGACAATATAAAATGGTGCAAGCTGTTCGACATTATGAAAAAAGTAGGGGTAAGCTATAGGGAGAGACGGGTCATATACAATATGTACAACAACCAAGAGGGAATAATAAGAGTGGACAATCAAGATCGAAGTGCTCGTATTAAGAAGGGTGTAAGACAAGGCTGTAGCATTTCGCCCCTACTCTTCAATCTGTATATCGAGGAAGCAATGATGGAAACGAAAGAAAGGTTCAGGAGTGGAATTAAAATACAAGGTGAAAGGATATCAATGATACGATTCGCTGATGACATTGCTATCCTGAGTGAAAGTGAAGAAGAATTAAATGATCTGCTGAACGGAATGAACAGTCTAATGAGTACACAGTATAGTTTGAGAGTAAATCGGAGAAAGACGAAGGTATTGAGAAGTAGTAGAAATGAGAACAGCGAGAAACTTAACATCAGGATTGATGGTCACGAAGTCAATGAAGTTAAGGAATTCTGCTACCTAGGCAGTAAAATAACCAAAGACGGACGGAGCAAGGAGGACATCAAAAGCAGACTCGCTATGGCAACTAAGGCATTTCTGGCCAAGAGAAATCTACTAATATCAAATACCGGCCTTAATTTGAAGAAGAAATTTCTGAGGATGTACGTCTGGAGTACAGCATTGTATGATAGTGAAACATGGACTTTGGGAAAACCGGAACAGAAGAGAATCGAAGCAATTGAGATGTGGTGCTATAGACGAATGTTGAAAATTAGGTGGACTGATAAGGTAAGGAATGAGGAGGTTCTACGCAGAATCGGAGAGGAAAGGAATTTGTGAAAAACACTGATAAGGAGAAGGGACAGGATGATAGGACATCTGCTAAGACATGAGGGAATGGCTTCCATGGTACTAGAGGGAGCTGTAGAGGGCAAAAACTGTAGAGGAAGACAGAGATTGGAATACGTCAAGCAAATAATTGAGGACGTAGGTTGTAAGTGCTACTCTGAGATGAAGAGGTTAGCACAGGAAAGGAATTTGTGGCGGGCCGCATCAAACCAGTCAGTAGACTGATGACCAAAAAAAAAAAAAAAAGTGTAGCTTCAGCTTATGGGGCCTTGCGAGGGAAAATCTTGTTGCATCTATTTTGGTGAATTATACTTCCAAGTCAAGCTTGTGTTTACATAGCTGAGGTTCATCAGCCAAACATTCGCTTCTTCCTTTTACCTATGTTTTCCGTCCCGCGCGACTGTTAAATAATTACTGTTTCCTCCTCGTATCGTGATTTGAACCTACCGCTGAAATTCTTCACTATCAGCGAAAGTGGGGGTGGTCGCCTTGGCCAGTTAGCTTATTATCTTTTAGCGATTTCTGGCAACTGTTCTGTGTGCCATTCCAACGTGTAATCGAGTGACCTACCTTTTCATTCGTTTTATGTAAAAATCAATTATCTATTCATCAGGCTATCATTGCCCGACGTGTGGTGGTTTCATATCAAGGAGCTTTAACTGTTTCTTTGTTTCGTTTTCTTGATCTCCTTTTCCCGTAAACCTGAATTATTTGTTGTGTTTTAGTCAAACACATTCTATAGATATCTGTGGCCTGCCTGTTTCCTTAGAACCTTTGAAGAGATTGTTATGTAACTTCAATTTCTGAAACATTATCTTGTTTCTCTCGTTGAAATTTGCTGTAAATACACTGAAGCGCCAAAGAAAGTTGTACAGGCATGGGTATTCAAGTACAGAGATATGTAAACGGGCTGAATACGGCGCTACGGTTGACAACGACAATACTGTATAAGGCAACAACTCTCTGGCACAGTAGTTAGATAGTTTACTCCTACTAAAATGGCACGCTATCAAGATGTAAGTGAGTTTGATAGTGGTCGCACGAGCGATGGGTCACAACTTGTCCGACGTAGCGATAAAGTGGGGATTTTCCCGTACGACCATTTCACGAGTGTACCGTGAATTTCATGAACGCGGTAAAACATCAAATCTCAGACACTGCTGCATCCGGAATTGCTGCAGAGTGGCTCCGGAAACACTCTTTCGAGTTCAAATTCTTCCGATGGCCACCAAATTCCCCAGGCATGACCATCATTGAGTATATTTAGGATGCCTTGCAATGTGCTGTTCAGAAGAGATCTCCGTCACCTTGTACTCTTACAGATTCATGGACAGCTCTGCAAGATTTATGGCGTCAATTCCGTCCAGCACTACTTCAGACGTTAGAGTTCATGTCACGTCGTGTTGCACCACTTCTGTGTTCTCGCAAGAGCCCTACACGATATTAGGCAGGCGTACCAGTTTCTTTGACTCTTCAGTGTATTTCAACAATAGTAGCCAGTATCACACAAAAATTGTATGTTCTGAAAAGAGAAAAACATTTGTTGTAAATTTAAATTTTCATACTTCATGTTCCCAAGAATGACTTTCAAAGAGTTGACGGCAAGTATCTGAATTAACATTATAATTTTTTTGTTATTTGATCCCACTGAAATATTGGATAACATTGTTGATCTATTGTTAGTAATTGTCCTTAAATTGTTTTAAATTTGTTTCTCCCTGAGAGTGTTAATAAAAGTCTTGATACGAATGATGTTCAATCCTCTTTTGGCTCGGTCCTTCTGCTCTTGGGCAGCCTCAAGCCAGTAGTGCGAACCCAGAAACATTCTTAATTTTACCAAGCCACCGCCATGTGTTATAAGCTCAGGCTATTTACCATCCTTCTATTCTGGATACAGGTTCGTTATGTTCTTCATTTGTCAAAAGATCACCGTAGTAAAATTCTCTTTGGATACTTCATGTTTTCCACTATACAACAAGCTGTTGTAAGTTATCCGTATTTTCTTCTGACAGTGGTTTCTCCGCCGTATTTAGTTGTTTCATTATTTCATTAGCTATGGTTGCCTGCCATATAGACCATCCACGACAGTGTTAACAAATCTACTCCTGCTTACCCTAGCTTTTCTCGCAACTGTTTTCACTATGTTCGAAAAGGGAGAAAGAAAGGGAAGGAATTGATGATATCAGCTGCACTGGGACTTTATGCGGAATCAACCGCGAAGTGTGAAAATGTGTGCCGGACTGGGACCCGAACGCGGTTGTTCCTCGTTACTACATACCTGTAGTTGCGTTAACCACTATGCCATCAGGACAGCCGGCCGGGGTGCCCGAGCGGTTCTAGGCGCTACAGTCTGGAACTGCGCGACCGCTACGGTCGCAGGTTCGAATCCTGCCTCGGGCATGGATGTGTGTGATGTCCTTAGATTAGTTAGGTTTAAGTAGTTCTAAGTTCTAGGGGACTGATGACCTTAGAAGTTAAGTCCCATAGTGCTCAGAACCATTTGAACCATTTTTTTGCCATCAGGACACAGTGTTTCTCCGTCTCTCAAGCTTCAGTTTTTCGTAATATTTATCATAGACGCTGATTCCGCATAGTGTCTGTACTTCCAGACATTCGTATAGATAATTGATTCGCCTCGATGGGCCATGAATCCATGACTTTCAGTGCGAATGCACAGTTACGTTCGACCTCCTGAGAGCATCTCGAAATAGGTGGCGCTCGGTGGAAACGTTGGTCGACAGGGGGCGTGTCGAGATAGTTCACGCAGTTGCGAGAAACGCAATGGCCGGATGGCGCAGTGGTTAACGCAACGGCCTGGTAAACAGGCGGCCCCGGGTTCGAGTCCCGGTCCAGGACACATTTTCACTCGTCGCCACTGATTCTGCCTAAACTCCTGATGCATCTGGTGTCAATCATCACTTTGCTTTCTTTTCTCCCTTTCCAGCTCCATGATGTGATAACGCTGCAACCTGCCACAGGCTAAAGCCGTCGGCACACGGACCGTGCTGTCGAACGTTAACGTTGAGCGTGCCAAGTTCAACGTACTGCTGAACGCTCAGAAACGATGCGAATTGTGCATACGGTACGTGGGCCCCAACGTGGCATACGCGATCGCGACGCACTCCTGCGGCAGTTCAGGGATGTTTTTAGTTCGTAAATCACACCGTTTACTAAACGGACGTGCGTAAATTTCCCCCGTTAGGTCTTTTAAAACGCATATTTCCTCCATCGTCTACGAAAAGGAAAGTACCACGTCCAATCAGTAAGGACACAAGCTTATAAAAGTTCCATTACAAACAGTGCGGTACAAATTTGGAATACTTCTCCGAATAACATAAACATTATTTCATCATTCCCACATTTTAGTAAAACCCCAAGGTCAGTCTTACTTGATCACTGTTCCTACCCAGTAGAAGAATCTTTGTAACATGAATTACGAAGCGTAAAAGAAAAAGGAGAAAAATATCTTTACACAAGTAGCGCAAGCTGTCCTGTAGATTAAGCCAATCGAAGAAAGTCACCCCTCAAAAAAAGGTGAACTTATACTTACGTAACATCAAATATTGTTGTATATACTTACATTAATCTAATAATAAAGTATCAGGACCTAAAAAAACGCGAATGTCAGGAAAAAAAAAATTAGAAGTGATAACACGCAAACCACCGCCCCAACCAACAACTCCATCTGCGTTACTAATGCTACTTTTTTTTATTTTTTATTTTTAACCTCATTTTGTTAGTTATAGTTCGTTGCAATTGTTCGGGGCCGACGTCCCCTGACGCCCGTTGAAGTTCGTTATTGATCCAGTCACTGAGGTTTTTTTTTTTTTTTTTTTTTTTTTTTTTTGTTGTTACAGAGGGCAGCTAACCCTCTGACCGAACACGCTGGCTGAGCTACCGTGCCGGCTACTCATTACGCTACACCAACAACACGTCAGTGGCAACTAAACATTGTATTTTACCTCTTGCTGAAAATCTTAATCGTAAATATGTTCCTAATTGAAATCTAATTATAACAAGTTGTATCAAGAACATTGCGTTTTGGGTGGATGTTCAGTGTGTCGCTGCCTTCAAATAGCCTACTCTCATAATACGCAGGTTACAATAATTCTTTTGCCACGAATGTGATGTTTCTCAGTATTTTATTGGAACGAGTCGCACAGTTAACAACGGGTTTTCCAGTGATTCTCAATTGCTGGTGCTCAGGAACGGCATATATGCATATACGCTTGAAATGAATGCCAGTATGGCGCCTCACAAATCTGCAAGGAAGGGAGACGGCGTGCGTGTGACGTAGGTGCCGTTGTTCCATCTCATTGGTCAACGCTCAGACGCACGCTCAGAAAATATGACATGCCAGATATTGCTGTGCGCGTTCGGAAAGTCTCCCGAACGTGCTATTCCACGCTATGACGTCAGAAACTCGGCACGCTCAACGTTCGGATGCACGGCCCGTGTGCCGACGGCTTAAGATAATGGTGCCATCCAGCGGCTGGTGTGCACACATTGCCGTAGTGCCAACTTAAGGACAACGAAAGCAGAATTGTGAATACTTCCTGACTTACCATCGTACTGTACAAGGTTTCCTTTTTCCCCTGTGTGGCTGCGAGTGATGTAAAGCGCACCCCGTCGGCCGAGCCAGCCGGCCGCTACGCCCCCGCGCAGTGGCGGGAGAGGCGGGCCCGCGCGCACGCCGCGGACAGACGGCTTGCTGCGGCGCCGCGGGTCACGCCCGGGGCCAGCGCTAATGAGTCCGCAGCAGCCGCTAATGGGGCGCCACAGCCGGGCGCGGAGCGCGCTCCACCGCTGCTACCTGCTGCTGCGCCCAGCACGTGCCAACAGCACCCTTAAACACCTGTCCGGCGATAAATGTGCTCAGTGTCTCTCTTACTTACTTTTTAAGACACAACGTTTTCTGCATCTACATCTACTCGTATAGTCCGTTACCCACTATTTGTATGACGGGTGCTATTTTTGTACCAATGTCACATTCCCGTTTTCCTGTTCAACTCGCGAATGGTTCGCGGGAAGATCAATTGCTGGTAAGCCTCCGAGTAGACTCGAATATCTTAGAGTTTATCTTAATGGTACTTTGGCTCTGAGCACTATGGGACTCAACTGCTGAGGTCATTAGTCCCCTAGAACTTAGAACTAGTTAAACCCAACTAACCTAAGGACATCACAAACATCCATGCCCGAGGCAGGATTCGAACCTGCGACCGTAGCGGTCTTGCGGTTCCGGACTGCAGCGCCTTTAACCGCACGGCCACTTCGGCCGGCCTTAATGGTACTTTCGCGATACATAAATACACTACTGGCCATTAAAATTGCTACACTAAGAAGAAATGCAGATGATAAACGGGTATTGATTGGTCAAATATATTATACTAGAACTGACATGTGTTTAGATTTTCACGCAATTTCGGCGCATAGATCCTGAGAAATCAGTACCCAGAACAACCATCTCTGGCCGTAATAACGGCCTTGATACGCCTGGGCATTGAGTCAAACGGAGCTTGGATGGCGTGTACAGGTACAGCTCCCCATGCAGCTTCAACACGATACTACAGTTCATCAAGACTAGTGACTGGTGTATTGTGACGAACCAGTTGCTCGGCGACCATTGACCAGACGTTTTCAGTTGGTGAGAGATCTGCAGAATGTGCTGGCCGGGGCAGCACTCGAACATTTTCTGTGTCCAGAAAGTCCCGTACAGGACCTGCAACATGCGGTCGTGCATTACCCTGCTGAAATGTAGGATTTCGCAGGGATCGAATGAAGGGTAGAGGCACGGGTCGTAACACATCTGAAATGTAACGTCCACTGTTCAAAGTGCCGTCAATGGGAACAAAAGGTGACCGACACGTGTAACCAATGGCACCCCATACCATCATGCTGGATGATACGACAGAATGGATATGATGAATACACGCTTCCAATGTGCATTCACCGCGATGTCGCCAAACACGGATGCGACCCTCATGATGCTGTAAATAGAACCTGGATTCATCCGAAAAAAATGACGTTTTGCCATTCGTGCACCCAGGTTGGTTCAAATGGCTCTGAGCACTATGGGACTTAACTTCTCAGGTCATCAGTCCCCTAGAACTTAGAACTACTTAAACCGAACTAACCTAAGGACATCACACAGATCCATGTCCGAGGCAGGATTCGAACCTGCGACCGTAGCGGTCGCGCGGTTCCAGACTCCGCCTAGAGCCGCTCGGCCACTCCGGCCGGCTGCATCCAGGTTCATCGTTGAGTACACCATCGCAGGCGCTCTTGTGATGCAGCATCAAGGGTAACCGCAGCCATCGTCTCCGAGCTGATAGTTCATGCTGCTGCAAACGTTGTCGAACTGTTCGTTCAGATGGTTGTTGTCTTGCAACTGTTGACTCAGGGATCGAGACGTGGTTGCACGATCCGTTACAGCCATGCCGATAAGATGCCTGTCATCTCGACTGCTAATGATACGAGGCCGTTGGGATCCAGCACGGCGTTCCGTATTACCCTCCTGAACCCACCGATTCCATATTCTGCTAACAGACATTGGATCTCGACCAACGCGAGCAGCAATGTCACGATACGATAAACCGCAGTTGCGATAGGCTGCAATCCGATCTTAATCAAAATAGGAAACGTGATGGTACGCATTTCTCCTCTTTACACGAGGTATCACAACGTTTCACCAGGCAACGCCGGTCAACTGCTGTTTGTGTATGAGAAATCAGTTAGAAACTTTCCTCATGTCAGCACGTTGTAGGTGTCGCCACCTTGTGTGAATGCTCTGAAACGCTAATCATTTGCATATCACAGCATCTTCTTCCTGTCGGTTAAATTTCGCGTCTGTATTACGTCATCTTCGTGGTGCATCATTTTTATTGGCCAGTAGTGTAGGAAGAAATATCGTGCGATCCGCATAAACATGAACCACTTTAATGAGTCATAGCAAATGAACCAATATTGGGACACAATTGCAATTTTGGGAGATAACACAAAAAGATGTTCAAAGGTGTGTGAGATCTTGTGGGACTTAACTGCTAAGGCTATCAGTCCCTAAGCTTACACACTACTTAATTTACATTATCGTAAGGACAGACACACATACCCATGCCCGAGGGAGGACTCGAACCTCCGCCTGGACCAGCCGCGCAGTCCGTGACTGCAGCGCCCTAGATCGCTCGGCTAATCCCGCGCGGCAAGATAATACACAACTGGCAGATTGTATGCGTATACAAGAAGTCCTCACAGCAAATTTTGTGTTGGTAGTTGATGGATGGAGACGCAACATCATTGTTGAAGTTTAGGGAAACCAGTTCATATCGTTGCCCATTGATGGAATCGTGTATACGATTTGGGTTCTGCCTATCAGCGTCAGTTATCATCTGAAGATGGCCTGGTGAATAACCGAAACTGGTAGTTATCTATTTTCAAACAACTCGCTGGAATTCAGCCAGGTAATACAGCGACTGCCGATATTTCGGCAGGAGTACACCTAGCAATTTTCAAGGCACAAACTGCAACGGACAGGCGACGTACGCCGGCCAGAGTGGCCGAGCGGTTCTAGGCGCTACAGTCTGCTACCGCGAGACCGCTGTGGTCGCAGGTTCGAATCCTTCCTTGGGCATGGATGTGTGTGATGTCCTTAGGTCAGTTAGGTTTAAGTAGTTCAAAGTTCCAGGGGACTGATGACCTCAGAAGTTCAGTCCCATAGTGCTCAGAGCCATTTGAACCAGGCGACGTACAGGCATATTTTAAACCTCGGTTCTTGGAATAATTCAGTAAAAATAACACACACACACACACACACACACACACTGAACACTAGTGCCACTAAAGATGACCAAAGCCAGATGTATCTGCAGTGAAAGACTACGAACTTGCAAGTGAGGTAACATTGACTTTGTCCCTACGCGTTTTGACAAGGGAGAGAGTAGGATTCCAAGCAGAGTTCAAACAAAAACGTCTATCTCTGTTTAGAAAGTTGCTCGCTAATTTAATCTCAGCAGCCTCCTTAATCACACTGTCCCAATAGCTGGACGTGCATGCCAATATCTCTGTATTTTTATATAACGTGACGAGCATCCAGCCGGCCGAGGTGGCCGAGCGGTTCTAGGCGCTACAAGTTAAGTCCCATGGTGCTCAGAGCCATTTTTGACCCGCATCCAAACAATGTTCGGCAATAGCAGATCTACCTAGCTCCTGTAATCGTGTGTGCTGTTTACACTCAGTACATAGGTCCGCCACGGTCCTCATAGTCTGGCCAATATATGCCATGCCCAGCAAGAAGGAATGCGATATACACCCGACTTACGCGAACCAAGATCACTCTTAACAATACCCAAAAGCACTCTAATTTAGGTGGAGGTCGGAAAAAACATTTCACATAGTATTTCCGTAAAATACGACCGATCTTGGAAGTACTTACTACGTAAGGCAAAAAGGCAGTAGATTTAGATGTCGACTCAGTATTATCATCAATCACTCGATGCACAGTTGGTCGATAGCGCAACGCACGTTCAATCTGTCTTTCACTGTAACCATTTTGACGAAACGTAGCTTCAATATGGACCAGCTCAGACGCGAAAGTCTCAGTGTCGGAAATGACATGTGCCCTCTGTACCAAGATGCGAAGTACCCCTTCACGCTGAGGTGGATGGTGACAACTATCAGCCTATAAATACAAGTCAATGTGAGTACGTTTCCGGTAAACTGCATGTCCCAATGATCAACCAACTTTCCTCCTAACCAAAGCGTCAAGAAAGGGAAGGCAACCATCCTCTTCCACCTCCATCGTAAAACGAATGTTCGGGTAGATCGAGTTCAGATGTTCTAAAAACTCATTCAAATTCTTCCTACTATGAGGCCAAACAACCGAAGTATCATCAACATATCTGAAGAAACAGGCGGGTTTCAAAGGCGCCGACTCCAATGCACGTTCCCCAGAATCTTCCACAAACAAATTTGCAATCACGGTAGGCAATGGACTACCCACAGCAACTCCGTCTGTCTGCTCGTGATCCTGGTCATTGAATAAAAACACAGTGGATGTCAACAAAAGCCGAAAGAAATTAGTTAATTCAACATCAAACCTAACCTCAACTAGCCGCAACGAATCAGACGGAGGAACACGAGTGAAGAGAGAGACCACATCAAAACTTACTAAAACATCAGAGTCATTGAACCGCATTCCCTCTACGCGACTTAAGAAATCAGCTGACTTCCTGATATTATGTTCACACCGACCAACTTGTGGACTTAACAGAGAATCAAGATGCTTGGCTATACGATTTGTCAGAGCGCCGATATTGGTCACTATAGGAAGGAAAGGAAACCCTTTCTACTGTACCTTCGGAAGGCCATATAACCTAGGGGGTTAAGATTCTTGATAGTGTCCTGCGAAAAACCACTTTTCTTAAGGAGGCTGTTGATATTTCTCTCAACATTTTTCATGGGGTCAGCATCGATTCTGCTATACGCTGAGTCAGATAATAAACGTTATATCTTTTGTAAATAATCCTGTTTGTTTAAAACAACGGTGGCATTGCCCTTGTCTGCAGCTAAAATAACATTGTCAGGATCAGCTTTGAGAGAGCATAAAGCAGCCCTCTCTGCTGATGTTACATTACTCGTGAGGGGACGAGGCTACGAAAATTTTCGTACCGTCGGTGTCCCCTGGGGACTCGGGTGTCGCTGCATCTTTTTTCATACGCAACATCTGACCGGTCAGTCCTCACTGAAGAGTGGGTGGCAGTAGTCAGTGGTAGGTTCGCGTGTCACTGGGCGGAAGGCGAAAGAGGGAGAAAGTCACGCGACTTGCTCCCCACGCCGTAACAAAAGGTACGAGTGAAACTTCCTGGCAGATTAAAACTGTGTGCCGGACCGAGACTCGAACTCGGGACCTTTGCCTTTCGCGGGCAAGTGCTCTGCCAACTGAGGTACCCAAGGACGACTCACGCCCCGTCCCCGTAGCGTTACTTCTGCCAGTACCTCGTCTCCTACCTTCCAAACTTTACAGAAGCTCTCCTGCGAACCTTGCAGACAGTTTTAATCTGCCAGGAAATTTTACGTCAGCGCACACTCCACTGCAAAGTGAAAATCTCATTCTGGATACAGGTACGGGTGCTACCCAGAGTTGATGATAACTCTTAGCCAGCACGGGAAGCCTCTCCTGTTGGGTCAGCGACCGATTTTCCTGCCCAGTCCGGACAAGTGCTGAGGATGGGTATGCTTGTCACTGGGAGCCCCAATGTTAGGTATGTGGTGGAACTCCTCAGGGAAATAGCAGGGAAGGCGGGAAAGAACGCCACTGTGCACTCGGCATGTTTGCCGGGGACCTCTTCCGTGATGTCGAAGAGGCCCTGCCGGCGGCTATCGAGAGCACTGGGTGCAAGCAGCTGCATACTGTGCCACATGACGCCTGCCGCTTGGGTTCTCAGGGTATCCTCAGCTCCTTACGGCGGATGGCTGACTTTGTGAAGACAACTAGCATCGCATGCAGAGTGAATGCTAAACTGCCTATTCGTAGAACCGCACCCAGGGTTGGTCTCAGTCCTCTGGTTTGGTGCAGAATGGAAGGTCTCAACAAGAGGTTCAGACTGGAATATGTATAAGGACAGGTTAGTCGCCAGTGGTTGCGGCGTGTATATTCCACTAAAGAATTCTATAAAATCTAGCAAGGTTATCACGTATTCCGATTTTGAATAAATCTGGGTGAAGTTAAGCATCAAAAATCGGTCGAAAATGGTAATTGGATTCTTTTATTGACCGCCTGGGTCAGGAGCTAAAGTGGTAGAGCGTTCAAGTCAGAACTAGCAGAATTTTGTTAGTAATCTTTCTGCTCATGTCACTGTAATAGGGGGATACTTCAAGGTGAAAAGTATAAATTGAGGGATATCATGCTGTCAAAACTGGTGCCACAGACAGGGATCCGTGTGACACTGTCCTAGGTGTCTTGTCCGAAAATTACTTTGAGCAGATAGAGAACCAACTCATGAGGGTAACGTCTTAGACCTTCTGGAAACTACCAGACCTGAACTTATTGAATCATTAATATAGAGGAAGGAATCAGTGATCATAAGGCTGTGATAGCATCTACGCTGAAGAGCGAAGAAAGCTAGTACATCTGCCCAATATCGTGTAGGACCCCACGCGAACACACAGAAGTGCAGCTACCTAACGTAGCATGGACTCAACGAATGAAGCAGTGATGGAGAGAAATGAAGCCGTGAATCTTGCAGGGGTGTCCATAAATCCGTAAGAGTACTACGAGGTGGGGATCTTTTCTGAACAGCGCGTTGCAAGGCATCCCACATATGCCCCATAATGTTCATGTCTGGAGAATTCAGTGGCCAGCGGAAGTGTTTGAACTCAGAAGATTCCTAGAACCACTCTGTAGCAATTCTGGACATGCGAAGTGTCGCATTGCCCTGGTGGAATTGCCCAAGTCCTTCGGAATGGACACTGAACATGAATGGATGCAGGTGATCAGACATGATGCTTACGTGTCATCTGTCAGTGCTGTATCTAGACGTATCAGGTATCCCATATCAGTCCAACCGCACCCGCCCTACATCATTACTGAGCCTCCACCAGCTTGAACCGTCCCCTTCTGACATGCTGGATCCATGAGTTCGTGAGGTTGTCTCCACGCCCGTACACGTCCATCCTCTCGACAGAATTTAAACGAAACTCATCCGACCAGGGAACATATTTCCAGTCGTCAGCAGACCAATGTCGGTGTTCACGGGCCCAGGGAGGCGCAAAAAGCTGTGTCGTGCAGTCATCAAGGGCACGCGAGTGGGCATTCGGCTCTGTGACATACTTGGTTGGCCAACACAAACGTAGATTGTCATTTTTCTCCGCCTTCGTAGATACAATGTATTGTTATAGATTTTAAAATAGTCTCTCTATTGTCCTCCAACAATACATTTCCCGTCATGTTTAGTTTTGAGCAATTTCAAGCACTCGTCATTGCAGTGGTAAGCTAGGAAGCCACATTCTAGTCGTTGTAACATGTCTCTTATCAGTGGTGAAATGTATCATACTTTCATACCGTCTGATACCAGTTTTATGTTGTACACAGAAGCGCCAAAGAAACTGGTATAGGCATGCATATTCAAATACAGAGTTATGTAAACAGGCAGAATACAGCTCTGCTGTCGGCAACGCCCATAAAAGGCAAAAAGTGTCTGGCGCAGTTGTCAGAGTGGTTACTGCTGCTACAATGGTAGGTTATCAAGATTTAAGAGACTTTGAACATAGTCGGCGCACGATCGATGGGACACAGCATCTCCGAGGAAGCGATGGAGTGGGGATTTTCCTGTACGACCATTTCACGAGTGTACTGCGAATATCAGTAGTAATCCGGTAAAACAGCAATTCTCCGAGATCGCTGGGGCCGGAAAAAGATCCTGCAAGAACGAGACCAACGACGACTGAAGAAAATCGTTCAAAGTGACGGAAGAGCAACTCTTCAGCAAATTGCTGCAGATTTCAATGCTGCGCCGTCAACAAGTGTCAGCGTGCGAACCATTCAACGAAACATCATCGATATGGGCTTTCGGAGCCGAAGTCCCACTCGTGTACCCGTGGTGACTGCACAACACAAAGCATTACGCCCTGCCTGAGTCCGTCAACACCGACATTGGAGTGCTGATGACTTGAAACATGTTGCCTGGCGGACGAGTCTCATTTTAAATTATATCGAGCGGATGGACGTGTAGGGTACGGAGACAACATCATGAATCTGTGGACCCTGCATGTCAGCAGGGGACTGTTCAAGGTGGTGGAGGCTCTGTAACGGTGTGGGGCGTATACAGTTGGAGTGATGTGGGACCCCTGATATGTCTAGATACGACTCTGACTCATCCAGTCTGATCACCTGCATCCGTTTATATCCATTGTGCATTCCGACGGAATTGGGAAATTCCAGCAGGACAATGCGACACCCCACACGCCCAGAATTGCTACAGATGGCGCTTGAAACACTTTCTGAATTTAAACTTTCCGCTTGCCACCAAACTCGCAAGACATGATCATTATGGAGCATAGCTGGGATGCCTTGCAACGTGCTATTCAGAAGAGATCTCCATCCCGTCCATCTCTTACCGATTTATGGACACCCCTGCCGGATTCATGATGTCACTTCCTTCCAGCACTACTTCAGACATGCCACGTCGTCTTGTGGCACTTGTACGTGTTCGCATGGCCCCTGCACTATATTAGGCAAGTATACCAGTTTTTTTAGCTCTTCAGTATATGACAACAGGTCTGACAAAGACTGTTTAGAAAAGTAGGAAGATAGTTTTGCTAAGCAGGAGTGACAAGATAAAAATTTCGGAGTATTTGAGCTGTCCGCATCAAATATTCGGTGATGAGTACGAAGATGTGGAAAACAAAAGGAAAAAAATTCAAAGGAACTGTGGAAAATCCACAAGACAATAAGGTCTTAAGGAATGAGAAAGATCCACCATGGTTTAATAGGCATGTTAGAAAACTGCTACGTAAACAAAGAGGACTTCATCTCAGATTCGAAAGAAGTAAAAGCCTAGCTGACAAACAAAAGCTGAAAAAAGTGGAAAAGAGCATAAGGACATCTGTGAGAGAAGCGTTCAATGACTTTGAAAGTAAAGCTCTGTCAACCGATCTAAGTTAAGGTCCTGAGGGGTTTTGGTCATATGTAATATCAGTAAGTGGCTCAAAATCATCAAAAAATGGTTCAAATGGCTCCAAGCACTATAGGACTTAACATCTGAGTTCATCAGTCCTCTAGACGTAGAACTGCTTAAACCTAACTAACCTAAGGACATAAACACATCCATGCCCGAGGCAGGATCGGGTCCTGCGACCGTAGCAGCCGCGCGGCGCCGGACTGAAGCGCCTAGAACCGCTCGACCACAGCGGCCGGCTTCAAAATCATCTGTTCATTGACTCAACGACTGTACTTGGACCGAAACTGAAGCTAACAGAAGGCCGAAAAACTAAATTCGGTCTTGCGAAATTGTTTCACCGTGGAAGATCGTAACACAGTCCTTCCTTTCAATCGTGGTACGAACATCGAAATTACAGATACTCAGATAACCGACCGCGGAATGGAAAAACAATTACAGTCGTTTAGTATTGGAAAGGCCTACATGGTTCTACAAATCAATACAATGTAAAACCAGTTCGAAATTCCAAATTTTACTTTTTTTTATTCACTCGATATCTAGTATCGAACCGAGGCCCATTTTCAAACCATCGTAACATAGTCACAGAATTTTGGGGTAAGATGTTTTAGTAATACTTCAGGATTAAAAAGTCGTCACCGGTAAGTATTAGCTGTGGTGGTAAGAGTTACCAGGTTTTCAGCTGTTGCACAGCTTTGCTTCAAGTACGCCGAATCTGTGCAGCCTTGGCTACGCCATAATCATAGCACTTTGACTAGAAAGAATAAATTTGCAGAAGTGGTTTTTTTCACCACGTTCTCTACTGCGCTGCAATTGATAAAGCAAACTATGAACTTTTTAACTGTCATTAATCCAACTCGTTCTGTGATCAAGTACGCTTTGTTCGATATATTGTCATTTTTACCTGCTAAGCGTTCTATTTGATTTCTAAAGTCAGCATCATTTCTTCTTAAAACTTCCGTTCAAATGTATAGACAATGATTGTAACAGCAGCAACAGTAGCCGCAGTGTGAGTCACTTCGCTACGTCACTTGAGTAAAAGGCATTTTCATGAAAGCATTCTCTTAAAGTTTCAAGTTAGAATTTATTTACTCAAATGACAAATATTAACTTTAACATAATTTTGAAATTATTTAATTAATGAAAAGGAAGTCAATAAATATCTTGTCAGTTGTCTTCAAGTTATTCAAAGCAAGTGTGAATAAAAAAAACTAACTTGCATAACTGTTCCAAGATGATTGAATGCATTTAATTCAAAATTCGGTCCTTCCGACGGTAGCAACCACATGTGATAGAGGAATTAAAATTCTGGAGGAATTTCTAAAGAAGAAATTACTCACAGTTTCAGTTCCGATGGTGGATGCAATCGCTATGTTTAATGGGACACCGAATCAAGGTAAGCAGTGATGGGCGTCGAACATTATGGGGTTAAATGCAAATACGTTAGAAAAATTTCAATAGTTACATTAGATTTCGGTGAGGTAAACATGCGGTTAAGCACAGAGTTAAGTTAGAGAGTGCACTGTAGTTAGTTACGTACAGCGTTCTAAACGCAAATATTTTTGTTTTGGTTCGAGATTACGCTTTACGACGCTACATGTCCAAGAGAGCCGGCCGGAGTGGCCGTGCGGTTCTGGGCGCTACAGTCTGGAACAAAGCGACCGCTTCGGTCGCAGGTTCGAATCCTGCCTCGGGCATGGATGTGTGTGATGTCCTTAGGTTAGTTAGGTTTAATTAGTTCTAAGTTCTACGCGACTGATGACCTCAGAAGTTAAGTCGCATAGTGCTCAGAGCCATTTGAACCATTTTGTCCAAGAGACTCCGTCGTAGAAAGATCGTGCTGCTTCACAAACGCTTGCAACCCACCTCCTCAATTAAACTATTGCTGTGTGTATTCCCATGTCTGTTTTCCTCTACAGTTTCTACGGCTCCAAGTAGTACCATGGAAGTCATTCTGTAAGTCTTAACAGCTGCCCCACCATCCTGCCCCTTCTTCTTGCCAGTGTTTCCACATATTCCTTTCCTCGCCGATTCTCCTGAGGTTCTCCTCAGCTCTAACTTTATCAGTCCACCTAATTGTCAACATTCTTCTATAGCACCACATCTAAAATGCTGTTCTGGTTTTCCCACAGTCCGTGGTTTACTATCATACGAACCTGTGCTCCAAATGTATAGTCTCACAAATTTCTTCGCCAAAATGCGGCCTATGTTTGATACTAGTAGAGTCTCTTGTCCAGAAATGCTCTTTTTGCAAGTGATTGTCGACTTTTTATGTCCTCCTTCCTCCGTCTGTCATGGATTATTTTGCTGCCTAGGTAGCAGAATTCTTAACTTTAGACAGTTCATTCCATTCCGCAGATCCAGTAATTCTTCTACACTTTCATCAGCGAATCATATCATTGATATTCTTTTACCCCGAATTTTCATTCGACTCTTGAAAGTCTCAGTTATTTCCGTCATTGCTTTTTCGATATATATATAACAGTAGGGGTGAAAGACTATATCCTAGTTTACACCCTATTTAATCCGAGTACATCGTTCTTGGTCTTACACTTTTATTGTTCCCTCTTGGTTCTTGAATATATTGTGTGTTATCTTTCCCTGTAGCCTATCCTCTTTACCTCAGAATCTCGAACGTCCTGTACCATTTGACAAAATAGATCGCTTTCTCCAAGTCGACAAATCCTATGTACATTTCTTGACTTTTTCTTACTCGTGCTTCCATTATCAACCTCAACGTCAGAATTTCCTATATGTTGCCTTTGCCTTTTCTGAAGTCAAACTAATCGTCAAGTAACACATCCTCAGTTTGTTTCCATTCTTCTGTGTACTATTCTTGTCAGCAGCTTAGATACATGAGCTGTTACGATTATTATGCGATAACTCTCGCACTTGTATGCTCTTGCTCTCTTCCGAAGTGTTTAGATGATATTTCCCGAGAGTCAGATGGTATATTGCCAGATCATACGTTTTGCATACCAACGTGATTAGTAGTTTCGTTGATACTGGCTGAAATGATTTTAGAAATTCTGATGGAATGTTATTTATCCTTCTGCCTTATGCGACGTTAAGTCTTCTGAAGTTGTTTTATATTCTGATTCTAATACTGGATCCCCATCTCTTCTATATCGACTCCCATTTCTTCTTCTCTCATGTCACGAGGCAAATCTTGCCCCTCACAGAGTCCTTCAATGTACCCTTTCCACCTATCCGCTCTCTCTCCTGCATTTTACTGTGGAATTCCCGTTGCACTCTTGATGCTACCACCCTTGCTTTTAATTTCATCGAAGGTTGCTTCCTCTTCTCTGTACGCTGAGTCTGTCCTTCCAACAGTCATATCTTTTTCGATTTTTTTTACATTTTTCATGCCGCCGTTTCGCCTTAGCTTCCCTGGACTTTCTGTTTATTTCACTCCTCAGCGGCTTGTATTTCTGTATTCCTGAATTTCCGTCAACAGTTTTGTACTTCCTTCTTTCATCTATCAACTAAAGTATTTCTTCCAATACCCACGGTTTCTTAGCTGTTATTTTCTATGATTGCCCTTGTTAGAGACGTCCATCTTCATCTGAACTGACCTCTGAGCTATTCCTATTCGTAGTATCTATGGCACAGAGAACTTCGAACGTATCTGCAGTGGTCGCTTGTGATTATACATTCTGAGTGATCACAACTTTTTTGATCCAGGTAAATTTGAGAGAGTGAAAGTAACAGAATCTGCTGCATAACAGTTATGCTTATCAACAAGTTTATATAACTACAGGAGCTGCCAATAATAATACGCATAACATACAAATGTACATGATCCTTAATATATGTATTAGTCCACAAATTAACTTCCGGGACAATCTTACGTTGCAGCTGCACAACAACTCCTAGTCAACGGATCACGTCTGGGAGGCCTTAGTTTAGTTCCTTCGCGATTAGCTTATCCTGGTAATTTTCTTTTCTGTTAGCACAAACAGATTCAACAAAGTTCATGCTTACACCGCACAGGAAAGCCGATTCCAGCACAGTAAACTACAAACTGACGTTCGTGGAAATCAGTAAATTCAGGTAGTAATGTCAATAAGCATGGACACTTTATTGGAATACAAATAAGACGCTGAGAACTGTAAGGACCAAAATCACACTTCGTCGATCCTGCCTCTAAGGGAATATCAGACAATCCAATGAGACAGCTTTTTGTGAATGTTTATATATGCAGTGTGGGTCTACAGCACAGATAAACCTCATCAGATGTCAGATGCATGAATAAATACCACAATCTCCGAATTGATGATGATGTGCTTTATGCTTCTCAGCGCCTCAAATGGATTACTGTATGAAAAAATCCAAAACTTAATATACGATATCTTATTCAGAAAAGGACAAAATAGGTTTTTCTGTATATACGATATCTTATTCAGAAAAGGACAAAATAGGTTTTTCTGTCTCTATAACATATACTGATATCCGATCTAATTTTACTATTTAGTAATTGAATTCGCAAGCTACCGTCCAGCTGGGTTTATGCCAAGAAAACAGGGATGAGAGACTGCTGCAGTGTGCTACCACCTGGTGGCATTGATGTAAACTTGTAGTTGAGTGGTAAGGACTAGCTGTGAACACCGTGAACTGTGCACATTGTTTACCAAATCTGTATGTATTTGGCCCATAAGGCAACTAAGTCACGCCAAGTTGCGCATGCGCAAAAGCTCCTTTAAATATGCACAACTGAAGGTGTGCTCATGATCCTGATGCCAAGTTTCATGAAGTCTAGAGTAGCAATAAAGCAGTGCCATGTATTTCAGATTAACGCGTCTATCTTAAGTTTAACAGCTTTCCAAGAAAAATAACCTAAAAGTCCGCAAGGTGTCAAAAGCTGCAGAGTTCACGTGCTCTTGTGTTCTTAGACAGCAGCTGCCACTGCGTATCTCCTCATTCCTTAGTCAATCCGTATTCCACTTCTTTGCACATTGTTTCTTCGTCACTAATCTCTTAAGCTTCAGCATGCTCTTAATCATTACTAAAATGTGACCTGAGTATATATTTGCTCCTCGCTACACCTTACAATACAGTATCTGGTTTCTAACTTTTGCCTGACAGTGATGTAATCCAACTGAAATATTCCCGCATCTTTTGGCCCTATCCAAGTATACCTCTTCTTCTCATGGTTCTTGAATAGAGTATTCGCTATGCTAATTGAAAGCTACAGCAGAACTCAATTAGTCTTTCTTCTCTCTCACTTGTAGTACTAAGTCCATGTTCTCCCATATGTGCTGAATTACCCTTTCTATACCCTCGCATACTTACTCTGTCACGTGTGTACCTGAACTATCATTGTCGCTGTTGCTTTGCTGTCAATTGTGAAAAGAATGACCCTATCCCTGAACTGTTCACAGTAACTCACTCTCTGCCCATCCTTCCTATTCATAACGAATCCTTCTCCAGTTATACCAGTTTCTGCTGCTGTTAATGTTACTCTATACTCATCTATCTAGAGAGATTCTTGTCATCTTTCCGTTTCACTTCACTGACCACTTCCACCCTCCCCCCCTCCCCCTCCCCCTACATTTAAAGTCAGCCTTAGCATTTTTCTTTTAGGATTTCCTAGTTCCCCTACCACGTCGAGACTTCTGACATTCCACGTACCGACTCGTAGTACGTTACACCTCCTGCTTCATGGTCCCTTCCCAGGTATCCGAATGGATCACTAGTCCATAATCCTTTACCAATGAAGAGATCACTAAGACACTTTTTTTTTTTTTACAGTTACAGACCATATGTCCTTTATGCAGTGGTTTCCATTGCTTCCTCATGCCGTTGATCATCGATACTTTCACCTGTTAGAGCACTTTCACACCCCATTGGCAAGAGAGTGTTCTGAACCTCTGTCAGCCCCTCCGCTCTGTTTGAAATCGTCATTCGATAACTGAGGGTGACTTCTTATACCGAAAGCCTTCGGCCGTTATTGCTGATGACTTTTATTCAAAAATTAAGCGATCGCGTGGTTCGAACTCAGGAACTTTAATGACAACTCAACGCAAAGCGTTTTCCTTATGTTGGTTTTATACGGCTGGTCTTTGCTAATCTTTTAATACGAGGGTTACCCAGAAAGTAAGTTCCGATCGGTCGCTAAATGGAAACCACATTGAAAATCATAAGCATTTTATTTGCAAGTGTTAGCTAACTTTCCAGATACTTCTTTACATAGCCGCTGCTCCGACTTAGACATTTGTAGGAGCGTTGTGCCAAATTTCCAACATCATCGTCATAGAAGGCTGGTCTATAGCGCATGGCCTGCGCCCAAGTGTTGTCTTCGTACCCACCGCTTAATGTGAACAGAGATGATACTCATGACGAAAATTAGGGCTGTGTTGTGGGTGATCAAACACTTCCCATCGAAAAGGCTACAGGAGTGTCTTCACTGCCCCTGCAGAGCTGCAGAGTGCAGCTGAGAATTGCCCTGAATAAGGAAGTGTGTGGCAGTTGTGTTAGGTGGGCTGCATTCATTAAGGCGAAGCCTCTCAGCAGGCCCTCCTACTTGGCGGTTGACATCGTTGTTCTAGGCACCTTTACTCGCTCACAGTGTGCTCACAACTGGAAAGAGGGTATTGATGCGATCCACGGTCATGCTAGAGACACTACCCAACACATCTGTGCAAAGCTTCATCGGGTTTTCACTGTGGTGTCCATTTCGCGACCGATCGGAACTTACTTTCTGGACAACCCTCGTATATCTTACAGGTAGTCATCCATCCCGGCTAGTCAGCAGTCATGTTTTGTAAGTTATGGCAAGCATCTTTTGGGTGTACTCAACCCATCGTTGGGGTGTCTTTTGTAACCCCTCGTTGCCTGTTTTGTAATGGTCTCATTACTACTGCAGTGGAGGCCGAGTTGCCACTGTTGTAATGGGAGGCCGAGCTTGTGGGTTCGTGAAACGGCTTCTGGTGCAGTACACCGCTAAGGTGATTTATCCCTGCCACTATAACACAGTTCTGATCCACGGTCACCTAACAGGATAGGAGAACGAAGGTTCTACAACATTACAAAAAATTAGTAAAAAGTCACACAAAAGAGTTAAAAGGGTTTACTTATCTCTGTGGCTAGCTAAATGATTAAATCTGCGACACTGCATGTAATATAACACAAAAAAGACCCTCAAGGGCTAAGTGCAAATAATCGTAGGTAGACTGCGCAATACATAGCAAATGTAATTTACAATACCTTACAATTACAATTACACTTCATACAATTAATGCACTCCTAATAGTTCACTGAACGACTTCCCGTGTCTAAGTCAGCCCTGGACAGTGATTTATAATCAACTGGGCGAGAGCTGCTCTGCTATCTTCCTAGTAGGCTTCTGTCCGTTGGCGTTCGGTCATTGGAGGCTTGTACTCGGGCGGCAATTGGCCTAGGTGAAGTCGATATCTTCATCCTCAGCGCCACCAGCGTCGCCTGTGGCGAGTCTCTGTGGCACTGGTACCAGCTAGTGCTTTTGCCCTGGCTGTGTCTTGTTCAGACGACACAGCAGTTTCCTCTTATCATACATAATTTCCAGAAAGCTGGGACTCCGTAATTGTCCATCTACATTATGGAAACGTAGCCATTATAAACTTGAATTTGCGTTTATACTGCCGTGAAATCGCTAGTTGCGAATAAGGCACCTTCATACAGTCATGCGACTTTTTGAAACACCTCACAGTTCTTGACTTTTTAATTGCTATCCTCCCCAGAAAGTTGTGTTTGTAACGGTACTCGAAAGAAACGTCCGCGTACTTAGCTGGGTGGTAACGTGCTCGCCTCACGTGCAAGCGGGCCCCGATTTGTTT
This sequence comes from Schistocerca serialis cubense, assembly GCF_023864345.2. Taxonomy (NCBI): domain Eukaryota; kingdom Metazoa; phylum Arthropoda; class Insecta; order Orthoptera; family Acrididae; genus Schistocerca; species Schistocerca serialis. The sequence goes on from NC_064638.1 coordinate 339,396,955, forward strand.
CATCATCTCATCCTCATCACTGGCTCGCCCCAGTGTGACGTCGACTGAAATAAGACTGGCAATTGGCGGCCGAACTTCCCCGGATGGGGCCTCCTGGCCATCGATGCCATACGCTCATTTCATTTTTTTTCGCAAAAAACAATCCAGCGGGAGGCAAACATTGCAGCGAAATCAGAAAGAAAGACAAAATATATTTTGAAAGACCTGAAGAAACGGGGAAAAAGTTAAAACTCCTAGAAGTCAAAGGTGTTCTAAAAAAGTAGTTCCTCTGCATGACTTCTAAAATTCACTTCTTCGAAGAAAGTGTTTGGAGTGTTACGTAAAGAGTAAAGAAACTCGAACGTTGAGAAACCTGATTATACTTTAAAAAACTGTGATACATTTCCTAGGGGAAGGACAACATTTCGGAAGATTTTGAAAGAGGTGTGATTTCATTTCAAAACAGGTAAAAATCAAAATAAGAAAAAGGGGCCAAAATATCATTGGTATTTATGGATGAAATGTTGGTGCACATGCATTGTACCATCACAAATTGACGGTAGCATGAAGAAGTTCTGGGTCAAATACCAAATAGCAGTGTAGGTTTAGAGCTATTGTTGCCCACGCTGAAAAAGCAATGGGTTTCATAGAGCCAACGGAGTTTCTTTGTGATTCGAAATGTAAATCCCTAGTTTACCGCGATAATATGAACAGGAGATAATCATCACAAGTGGTTGGGAGCTAAAGCATATCAGATGGTACTAATGTTGTTCGTGATGACGCACCGTATCATACTGTTCAAATAGAAGCCGCCACTACTGCAACTCGCGAGAAGGACATAACTAAATGGCTCCTTTAGAACAAAATCAGTTTTGAACCGAGCTTAACAAGAAACGAGATTTCACAAATTGTGCGTTACATTAAGCCCAAACATATTTTAAAGCAGATGCGCTCATTAATCCTACGGGATAGAGGATTCCGAGGCTCCCGCCACACCACAATGATTAATTTTGAACTTCAGAAAGGTAATCTGGAAAACAATAAACAAAAAGCAAATAACCAAGGAGTCGTTATATAAATTACGCATCATTAGTGACTAAAAGCTCGCTAACATGCAAAAGGAACTGAAAATAAATATTGACGCAGAAATGGGCTAAAGGTAGAAAAAATGTTGGTGTGAAGGGTAAAGTACATGACGATGACAGTGATATGGAAGTTGTCACGGCGGATGAAACTGGAACGTATTCCAGTGAAACGGTTACAGCAACTAAACAACTTGGCTTCTACTCCTTGTGGGATGGACCATCGACTTTAAAACAAGTATAGTGCAGTTTTCGTTGCATAACTTATTTGTACCGTCCTTTCTTCCCTCCTCAACGCCTATTACATGCTGACACGACACATCGACCGAAACGGCCTCACTCCCAGGCTGCTATAATATTGTGGACGACTCACAATGTGTGTGAATGACGCGTAAGCATTAACTTCACACAAAGCGTGCTGACCTTTGGTGACCCCGGTCTCTGGTCAAGGATCTTATAAAAATAACTAGACTCCCCAATGGTGCTGCAGTAGCGGGAAAGTTTGTACTTACAGCTGGTCGGCCACTGTAGTGGCAACAGTATGTTAAGTAGAAGTAATTTATGGCTTTTAAGGACATGGATGGGGTATTATGTATTTATCGGGGAATATATACAGTATTTGTCAGTCGTAACCGTATTGCCTACATATCCCAGTTTATATAAAGAAAAATGGTTAAGAGTTGCGCAGTGTTTAATTGCACAAATAAATTCAAGAAAACCGAGGGGGTGGCGCAATGGTTAGTACATTGGACTAGCATTCCGGAGGACGACGGTTTACACGCGCTTCCAACCGTCAATGTTTAGGTTTTCCTGATTTCCTAAATCGCTTCAGGCAAATGACGGGATGGTTTCTTTGAAAGCTCACGGTCGACTTCCTTTCCCATGCTTCCCTAATCCATGCTTCCAAATCAACCAACCAAATTCGAGAAAGGAACCACTATTATCTTTCATATATACGTGCATATATTTTTCTTTGTGGTTCGTATGTTTATGTACTCATCTGATAAATGCGTCTTCAACATCACAACATAATGAATGTGCATTTAAATGCAGGTTCCTGTTTAGAAATCGCAACTTTTAGAAACATGGTTAAATGGTGTCAGGAGGCAGAGTTTCTAACCGACAGAAAGCCATTTCCACGTTCGGAATATTTCGAGAGAAGTTGTTTCCTTGCGAACTATATAAACTGCACAAGGCTGAGAGATGGTGCTGTTCAATCTATCTTACGTTTTCCTAACGATATACAGCAGAATGTAAAATATTTTTGTAAACCATAGGGTCCATCATGTTGAATTTTAACTGTAGAGACGGAAGTGCAAGCACGAGGAGACTTCGCGCGCACACCACAACTGTCGCTATTCAATTTATCTGCTTTTCACCGTAGACCAGTTGTTGTATTATGGGGATCGTCTCCGCCAGAGAACGTCGCTAATGCAGCCGCTTCTTAAGCTTTCTTCCGATACAAGCACCAGCCTTAGACCTTCGTAGCTCGCGTACCTTATCAACATCGACTGTATCGCCCGGCGGTGATATAAGAAAATCGTCGTAAATAGCACTGACGCAAAAACTACGATGTGTAATTAAGTGATTAAGATCCACTTTAGTTGCGCCAATGATTTATTCAAAACCTGACCGGTTTCAGAATCTATCTTCAGGTCTATAACACCGCATGTTACCTTGACGGGTTTCTGGATGTTAAAATTCCATCTTTAGGTATATAAAACTATATGTTACAGTTTTAAATCCCTGAAGATTGAATTTAACCGTAACACACAGTTTTACACACCTGAGGATGGAATTTCAACATCCCAAAAGCGGTAGTGGTTTTAATGAATTATTGCTGCAACTGAAGCGGATCTCTTTAAATTAATTAATCATGTCTCTGAGTCGCGCATGTCCTACAAACGAAATTTTCTACTATGTGTATTTTCCAAATAATACATTTATTAGTAAGTTGTCTACAGACGAAAGACTGATATTCTCTAGGACAGAATAATTACATGTTTTCCAAAGCAGTACAGACAGTTCAAAGGTCGATTTTGACGCTTGGCGGTCTGCGCCACAAGCTCATAGTTGATGAGACGACACTCACATTACTGGCTATATCTGGTGACGAATCAGGTTCAAACTTTCAAAACAATTAGACAGTAGGTATCTGGCATCGGTTTACATGACAGTCACATGTTTGTAAAAAGGCCACGAAAGCGTCACGTGTTATTACTTATATATCTGTTTGATGTTATGATGTCGAAGGAATGTGAAATGCACACATGTTCCTGCTTATTTCAACACTATCAGCAAGTTCCAGACAAATAGCCAAATGACTCCAGAAGGACTCTATCCGTCGTGGCCATAGAAGTCACCCGCATCTGCCGTTGCCTGGCAGGGAAATACTCTAAGTTACATATGACTGCATGGTAGTGTAAAGGATAAACTGAAATACCAAACCTGGTTTCCAGTTAATATGATACTACAGTCTCAAAGTCACAATCATTACTTCGTGACAAGGCAGCAGACCTCGCAGCATCGACAGACTTGGCAGGGGAGTCTTCATACTGGCCCACAGTGACGACACTGATGGCCGGTCGCCGCGTGCGGGGGCGGTGGGCGGTGGGCGGCGGGCGGCGGGGTCCGCTGATCGGCCGCCTTTGTGGCCGCAACAATAGGCAGCACTCAGGCCGCTTGCCTCGGGCGGGGCTTCCCCTTCCTTTGCGCTCGGCGCCGTGGCCAGGCTAAGGCTGGAAATTGCGTCCCTGGCGAAGCGACCGCGCCGCCAGGTCTCCAGTGGCCGCAAGTTCTGCTGTATGCGGCTCTTTGTGCTTGGCAGACATTTACATACGCATCAAAAATACAAATGCCGACATCAGGACAGCGTCGCTTAAAACGAATAACAGCGAAAATACGAAGTATGGACGAGTTACCAGGACGCACATGAATTGAAATGAGAGAAAACCATACATACTTCTCCCCTCCCATACTGGTCCTTCAAATGGTTCAAATGGCTCTAAGCGCTATGGGACCAAATATCTGAGAACTGCGAACTATTTAAACCTAACAAACCTAAGGACATCACACATATCCATGCCCGAGGCAGGATTCGAACCTGCTGCCGTAGCAGCAGCGCGGTTCCGGACTGAGGCACCTAGAACCGCTCGGCCACAGCGGCCAGCACTAGTCCTTCCAGCGTCTACTTAGTATGTTACAGATGCTGCCACAGATGTGCCACGCTGATCTGATCCTACTTTCGGTGAGCGACGTATCAGTTCTTTAAAGTTCTTACTCGTTTCCTACTTTATTTACCATCTTATTTTTTATCCTCGTTAATTAAGTTTCACTTGCCGAATTCTTATTACCTCATAACGGTTTAATCGATGCGATGACTTCACATAGTATTGACATATGCACTACACTACCACGAGGAATTGCATAATGTACACAGTAGAATATCCAGGTAGACAGCACTCAGTTCCGCTCATCCCTAGAGACAGTGCCGAAAGATTTTTCTGGCAATTTAGTTAACTTACTCTAACCACAAATGGCAGCTGCGAAAGTAGGTCTAGAACACAGAGCAGTAATTCAAATAGAAATAAAAGTATGTCCTGTATAGTCTAGATCAGTGGTTCTCAAACTTTTTTCCTCTTGGCTCCCCTTCACGAGAAAAAATAGTGTCAACCTACGAGAGCCTAAATTATTAATAAAAATAGTCATCTTTTATATTTTCTTTGCCTTTTTCTCTGATTTACCAAACTCAATTTAGAAGGATTATACGACGTAGAATTCAAAACTACAAGAATAATTATGCCAAATGTAAGAAACAAATTCTTTATTCCATTTTCATTTATTTAAAAAACAATGAAATTAACAATATTTACAATGTAGCAAACAAGGGTTAGAAGAATAATAAAAATTTAAATTACTAAGTTCAGTGTGCTGGATGAGCTTTCTTTCGAGAACGAAGCTACTCAAGACGTTACGTAATAGCAGAAAAGACCACTCTCCTTTGCTTATATTTTGCTTTGAACTGTTGTTCTATTTCACTCCAGTCTGGCACAAGTGTCGTGCTTCAAAACGAATCGAGTTCTTCATGGTATTTCGGTTCAACGTTGTTAACTGCTTGCTATGTATCCAAAACTACAACAAAGTTTACTCTTCAGTGAAGTATCACAAGTGAGATCAATGAGTTGTTCTTGCTCTTTTATATTTAGACACGATGGTCCAGGAACATTTTTGAATGGATTTTTAATCCAATCAAATTTATCAGAATCGTCACTGAAACACTTTTCGAAGTGAAATTCTGGTGTCGCAAGATAATGAAGAAGGCAGGCTTTTATCCCGATTAAAAGTACCTGATTATCTGTGTGTTCCAGCAGTGACACTACAGCAGGAAACATATCTCGCAGGACATTTTCCATTCGGTTTTGCCGTAACTCTCAATTTCTATATGAAGCCTTCTCTTCTTGATTCAAAGGTAGTACAATTGTTTGATTATCTTGAAGTGAAGTGTTTGGAATATTTAGTTTCTCAAAAATGAGAGGTAAACGATTTTCAACAAAAAATCTCTGTTGCTAAACCAGTCTGCCAGAGAGTGGCTTTTCTTCTTTAAGAAACAGAATAGCTCACACCTAATTCACAAACCCATATCCAGAAATGTATCGTTGGCTTATACAAAAAGTTTGAAAATCTGATTACTATCACACCTCCCACTTTAGGTTACGCACAAAAACTGAGAAGCGGACACCGTTGTCTGTCTTATTCCATGTACATACCGTTTTCTTCCTGATAGAACGACAACTGCAAGAAAAACGGTTCGTTCGAACTATACCCGCGAAGGCCAAAAACTGCACTTGACACTCCACATTACGTCAAGTTAGGATGGCTGTACTGCAATAGTGATGTTGCTACAGCAGCCTCTACACGCAACAGACGATACGGTTTTCTGTTCCATCTCGTAAATGTAAGCTATTGAACAATAGCAGTATGTATAAGAATTCATTGTTTACCTGCTATCACAATGACAGCAAATAAACAACCGCATAATAATGTATATATAATAAAAAAATCATACGCTTTCAATAACGGAGCAAAGAAATACAGAAAATAAGCATTTGATGCTGACCCATATCTTGAAAACAATACGGCATTTAGTTTGAAAAATAAATAGTAACTGAGATTGTAACTTCTCGCTCTACGCTTTATAATGACAATGATGCTATAAATAACCGACATTCGTAGCTTTTCACTCACCATTTTACGGCGACAATGGTCCAATTCCATCCAGCTCCCCTTCCTCACTATATTCGGATCAGCGTCAGAAAAGAGTCTTCATGGTCCCCATCGTAAATACAAATCGAATCAATGTCTTTGTCCGCAGTTTTGTACAAGAATATGCTTCGAGCCGTAACAATGTGCGCCTTTTCTAACAGAACTTTGCATTCGGTGACAGGGTTAAGCTGCTTTTCCTCTTTCCAGGTGTCGCTGAAAATATGAGGTGTGATTGGAAAGTTTTAAAAATGAATCCGCTACTGCTCACTGGTTTGGCGGACAGGTACACGGACGGTGGGGAGTGAGTCATTCCCTTGTCCTTGAACGCCCTCTGACAGGAAACTGCGTTTCCTGCATTCTGTTTGTTGTGGCAGCTGGTCGAGTGCGGGTCTGTTAGGGCTTGTTCCCAGATTCTGTCTGCGTAAAATGGACGTAGAAACGGAGCAACGAGTTTGTGTGAAATTTTGTTTTAAAATCGGGAAATCAGCTTCTTAGACTTACGAGCTATTAAAAACAGCTTTTGGAGATAAATGTATGTGCCAGTCAAAATGTTTTTCTCTGGCTCAACAGATTTAAAAATGGCCGCAAATCATTTCAAGATGAACCACGGTCCGGCCGTCCTTCTACCTCAAAAACGAATGTAAATGTTGGAAAGTTCGCGACTTAGTGCTCTCTGATATTAGACTTACAATTAGGCAGATAGCTGATGAACTTAATTTAACTTTTTATGCAGCTCAGTCAATTTTAACTGAAGATCAGAACATACGACCAGTTTCCGCGAAATTAAAAAAAAAAACGGTTCAAAACTATGGCTCTGAGCAATATGGGACTTAACATCTGAGGTCATCAGTCCCCTACTTAAACCTAACTAACCTAAGATCATTACACACATCCATCCCCGAGGCAGGATTCGAACCTGCAACCGTAGCGGTCACGCGGTTCCAGACTGAAGCGTCTAGAACTGCTCGGTCATAACGGCCGGCCCGGAAAATTCATTTCAAAAGTGTTATCAAGTGACCAGAGACAATGCCGACTTGAAGTGTGCCAAGAACTGATTAATCAGACTGAAAATAACCCAGATTTCTTAAATAGGGTAATTACAAGTGACGAATCGTGGGTATATGGGTATGATTCTGAAACCAAAGTGTAGTCTTCGCAGTGGAAGACTCCAGGTTCACCACGACCGAAAAAAGCACGACAAAGTTGGTCGTAGTTGAAGACAATATTGGTGACTTTTTTCGATTGTTCCGGTATTGTGCATCATGAGTTTACCCCTGGAGGACAGACAATTAACCAGGAATACTACAAATGTGTCCTTGAGCGTTTGCGTGAAAAGGTGCGGAAGAAAAGACCTGCATTGTAGAGAGACAGGAGTTGGGTGCTACACTGTGACAATTCTCCAACTCATCGTGCCATCTCCATCGTTGAATTGTTGACCAAATTCAAAATTCCTGTGCTTCCACAACCGCCATATGCCAACATATGCCCCTGATTTGCCCCCTGCAGACTTCAACCTGTTTCCCAAACTGAAATTTTCACTGAAAGGGGAGCGATTTGACTCGATTGATGACATCCAGGCAAATGCGGAGAGCGTCCTTAACACACTTAAGGAAAATCCCAGGAATGTTTCCAAAAGTGAAACACCGCTGGAGTCAGTGTGTTCAGTCAGAAGAGGACTATTTTGATGGAAATGCATCACAGTAGCTTGTACGTACCACCATTGTACAATTACAAGCCCACTCTTAAAACTTTCCAAACATACATAATATGTTATCTGATCCACACGGCTCGAAATCGTTACGGCTTACGGCTACAGCTTTCAGTGTTTGCAATAACACTCTCCTGATTACTACTGTTCCTGCACTAATTCCAAGAGCTCTTGTTGTTCGTTCCACAACTTTATCGCAAAAAACTGATTGCTGTCCATGAACACTTGCGTATTCTTTCCCCTGCTCGTAAAATTCAGCAGCTTTCTGTAGTAACGTCAGTGCCTCGGTGTTTAACGGCAGCAAAGGATTGTCATAGTCAACGTTTTTACGAGTGTCAAAATTTTCTAAACCACTGCTAAACAAAGCACAGTATAACGCAAGCACAGAGTAGAAATCCTAAAAAACATAGGTTGTTTATGTTCGCACCAAAAAAAGCAGCCGACGCGGGACCTTTGACGTCACGACCGGCAGCGATTACGACGTTTAGATTGGTTCACGTCCCACACGCCCCACTCCTAGCGCCTCATGCTTCTCGTTCTTCACTTGTTAACCTTCCAGCCTGAACCGCATACGTCAAGTGCAGAGTTTCAAAGGCCTGGGTTGTCTGTGGTGCTCCATTGTCGCGCTGCACTCTCGACTTTGAAGAGGTCGTCCTTTGTCACACAGAAAAAAATTGTTCAAATGGCTCTAAGCACTATGGGACTTAACTTCTCAGGTCATCAGTCCCCTAGACTTTGAACTACTTAAACCTAACTAACCTAAGGACATCACACACATCCATGCCTGAGGCACGGTTCGAACCTGTGACCGTAGCAGTAGCTTGGCCACAGCGGCCGGCTGTCAAGCAGAAGAGAACTCGAAGAACGAGTACTGTAAACACAGCCCATAGCACGTGCTCATCTACATCGCACAGGTCACAGCTCATGTCTCCGATGCGTGCGTACCGTGAAGAGAGAGACTTGAAAGTGACCCAATATTCGTACTGACTGTACATCCAAACGGTAAATGTCCGGACATATACTAGACATAGCCGGAAATTTAAATTCCATGTTGAAAAATTTGCCTTTGTGTATGTGCAGAAAAGAGATATCCGCGAGGTGCCGCTTGCTGAAGTCAGCAAAGTGAGCGTTTTTTGCAAGACTGGATTACGAAATTATTCAGCTAGAATTACTTATGGAATCAAGCCGTAGCATTGAAATACATGTGTTTTCCGAATGTACAACAACGCGAGAGGGTTATTGTAGTATTCCAAAGAGTGAATTCGCCGAATTAATTTCAGCTAATTCCGCCAGAGCCGCACGCCCATTTATACTTTAAATTATGATAATTTCATTAAATACTGAAATTAAAACAGTGCACCGAGCCACAGATATCGGACGATTAATTTTAATGCGGACGTAAGCTCATTAATAAACCAAATAATTCCAAAACAAAGTTCCCCTGCATTCGCGTTCAGCTGCGCCGCCCTAAGCGGGGGGTAGACACACGGCTGGCTGCCGAATTCTCGGCAACGCCGCAGTCAGCTGCACAGGCTCCGGTTTGCGATTGTCCACTGTGAAAGTGTTAGATAGTGTGGGGCTTTCATTTTAGAAAGTATATCTTATAAATCAGTCACTATGCTCGACCATAGCTTTGCTCCATAGAGAATTTTAGAGGACGTTCAGGCATATTTCATTGTAACAACATGCAGTGTTTGATACTTTATAATATAATAGCTGATGTGCTCAAATGGAGTTGTCAGTCAATAATTCTGGAGTTCGGCGGGTATGGGGATATGCGCTGTATACTGCATGTGAGTGTGGCCACAGTTAAATAACTAGCAAGTTTACGGTTAAAAGGTTACGCCCATGAGGATATCCGCGGATTCACTGTATTAATAATCACTTTGAACTTGAAGGTTAATCGGCGGAGTCCATATTAAGACATTCATCTATTTGCTTTATATGAAATCGATAGTAATAATTATTATTCTTAGGTATTTCATCCATGCTTGATTTGTTTAACCCCGCGGCCGTTAAGAATTGTTAAGGAAGAACGCAACCAGCTGCAAATGCCTTTAAAAAGATTTAGTTTTTCAGCTTCAGTAATATATTTTTGAGCAACATGTCCAGATATTCAATTGACCATATGGGGGAAGGCGAACACGATGCTGCTGACGAATGTCTCACTGTAATTGGAAACTTAGCCATCTGAAAATAGGCATGATAGCTCGAAACCGGTAAAGGTTTAGGGATACAAACTTTAAAAGTATTTGTGGCTGGTTGTGTCGATCAGCAACAATAATTATTCTTGTTTTACACTAAGATTACCAATTTGGAACAGAGTGCCATTACATTACTTTTAATTGGCGGCATCTTTAGACATGGTAGATCTGTTGTTTAAACTAACAATGCTCTTATTCCTGGTTTACCGTGTAACTACTGTTGCATTCTGTTTCCGCCTTACGTGCAGTTGCCTTGCGTCAAAACCACTTGTGTTTAGTTTTCAGCAACAGAGGAGATCATGTATGCAGTTCCCATGAGTTGCCACAAAGCTAATCAGAGACCCATGTAGGACACTCAAAAAATGGTTCAAATGGCTCTAAACACTATGGGACTTAACATCTGAGGTAGCTACAAAATCACTGAATCTATTAAAGTTCGACTTAAATACATTAACAAATACACAATGCAAAGTTTCTTACATTGAAAATTGTAGCAAATTAATATGATTATGACGAGTTAAAGTACATTTCACGTATGAAATATGTAAGAAACATGAAATAGCATGCAGTACGTCACGACAACTTGTAATATGACATCATTTGACTTCCTAGTACTTCAGAAGTGCTCCACAGAAAATGGCACAAAATCCGTTTTATAATTATGATAGACGTAATCGTGATCGATCTCTACGACCTTAGTCAACAACAGATAAATAACGAGATCCAACTTAAGCAGGCGAAAACTTTAGGGAATCATAACGTCAGCGCTCCGGCGTACCGAATCATTTATAGCGGTTTTCACAGTTATACTCAATATACGCGGTTGCAAATGCGGATAAAACACTTGCTGACGGTGCAGATGAGCCATTTCCGAATGCGTTGCTGTGCAGACCTCTAAACATAGAACAATCAAGCGTCCCAGTAAAATAATGAAAGAAACTTAGCAAGAAAGGCTTAACCCATTCTCACAGATAAAGTGATCTGGCGATCGAAGCGTACACTACTGCGATTAATCTATGTACCAACTGTCGACTATGTGTTCTACTGGTAGTATCTTCACACAATGCACATTTCAGAACCAAGGCACCAGAAATACCGAACTGCTACATAGCAACAGTAAGATTTTACAGTGGCTCAAGAATGCCGTTATATATTTTATTAACATTATGAATGACAAACATATTTTTAAATGTCAGACCATTAGTTTCAGCTCGTAGTAAGCATTGTCAGACCTCAGTGTACAGTGTGTTACTCAAAGCGAGTCAGCATATGTGAAGTGATACTGTCGAAAAATGAGCTAAATAAGTTTAGTAATTTCCATTTAAAACTCTAAGCACTAATGCACAGTTGTAATATACATGTTCACTTCATGAAGAAAAAAATATTTACCTCCTGGTAATCTGTGTATCTATTCAGCAGTGTACTGCATTCTGTATGGCTCCATGAAAATTTTTCACTGCTCAAAGGATGTGTTGTAAATTAAGTGTGGAGTTGCTATATACTCAAATGCCCATTTAGAATCTAACAGTAACTTATCAGCTCCTGGGATCTTGTTCAGTTTTGATGACTTCACATGGATTTCAGTAAACATGTACAACATTCATATCTGCATGAACATATTAATGAAAACATTAGTAAATCACAACTTGTGATAAGCATGTAATATGTATCCTGAACGGGTATTCACTTTTGAAATGATCTCCCATGAATGTGTTTTATCTATGTAGTATACATGAATATGCAACAGATCTGCTGAAAACACACGTTCTTACACGCATAGACAGCGGTGACTGCGATAAAATTGATAGACTACTGCATGATACCATGGGGAAGCGTATGTTGACAACGTCTAGTAGACAGAAGAAGAAGTTTGATAATTTGCTACCTAATCAGACTGACCGTTATCAATTTGTCCAAACGTTCTTTATCTGAAGATGAGACATCTGTGCTTGTCAAGGGAGGAAATTTTGCTGTTAGTCCGCGTTTTGTGCCCATGGAAGAAATTATAGCCAGTGTAGAAGCAGGAATTCGCAGTGTGGATTCTGTAACAGCTGAAGAAATCCGGATAGAAACAGTAAGAATATTAGCCAATGCAAAACCGCCGAAAAGTAATATAACTGTGGGTGAGAGAAGAGCTTTAAAACTCCTGAATGACGACGATAGTATTTTGGTTCTCCCAGCTGACAAAGGAAGCGCAACGGTGGTTATGCATGTGGCCCACTATCGGAGTAAAATTACTGATCTACTGGATCCGCAAGCGTATAGGAAGCTGAATAAGGACCCCACTAACAACGTTCTCAGAACTGTGTCGCGGTTAATAAAAAAGTCCTCCGTTGAAGAGAGTGTACAGAAAGGTCTCTGCAATTCGGTTGCGCTACCACCGAGGCTTTATGGATTACCCAAAATTCGTAAAGAAAATGAGCCGTTAAGACCGATACTTAGTGCCATTGGTTCGCCCACGTACTCGTTAGCCAAGTTTTTGACTACGCTGCTAAAACCACATGTGGGCCGTTCGGACTCTTATATAAAGAATTCGACACATTTCATCAGCAGATTGAATGGCATAGTGGTCCAGCCGGAGGACATATTGGTCCGCTTCGATGTGGTATCGCTGTTTACCATGGTTCCACTTAATGATGTATTGGAACAGCTGGATCGAATTTTTCCTGCCGATATTTCAGAACTGTTTAAGTGTTGTTTGACGACCACATACTTCAAGTGGAATGAACAGTTTTATGAGCAAACGGATGGCGTGGCTGTGGGAAGCCCCCTAAGTCCCGTAATTGCAAATTTCTGTATGGAGAAATTCGAAGACCAGGCCTTAGGTACTGCCAGCAAAAAACCAAATGTATGGTTCCGATACGTGGATGACACGTTTGTGCTGTGGAGACATGGTATGGAGGAACTAAAGCCGGTTCCACGAACATCTGAACAGTATAAACTCGAGAATTCAGTTTACAATGGAGGAGGAGGTAGACGGCAAGTTACATTTCCTCGATGTGCTTGTTTTTAGAAACGAAAATGGTAGTTTGGGCCACTCAGTATACCGCAAACCCACGCACACGGACCGTTATTTGCACCGGGATTCGAACCACCACCCACAACAGCAACAGAAGCGGGGCGTTATCAAGACGTTAGCGGACAGAGCTAGAAATATTTGTGAACCTGAGTTGCTCGACGCTGAGATGGAACATCTCCACAATGCACTAATGAAGAACGGCTATTCGTCCGCCGAAATAAAACGTGCGTTGAGGCAGCCACGCAGAAATCATACTGACGTACAGGCTACTACAAAATCTAAGGTTTTCCTGCCGTTTCTTAAAAATGTAACGGAAAGAATAGGGAGGATCTTGACGAAGCGGAATGTTACCGTAATTTACAAGCCCACCAGGAAGATACAGGAATACCTTAAGCCTGCCAAGGACGCTCGAAAATCACTGGAAAAAGCTCGAGTGTATAGGATCCGATGCAGCTGTGGTGATGTTTATGTGGGTACCACTAAAAGAACTGTTTCTAAACGTTTGGAAGAGCATAAGGGAAACTGTAGAAGAGGAGAAGCGGAACGATCAGCTGTTGTGGAGCATGCTTTCCAGCCAGGGAACCACAATATTCGTTTCGAGGAGACGCAAGTACTAGCGGCCACAAGCGGATATTGCGAAAGGCTCTACAGGGAGGCAATCGAAATCGCTAAACACCCAAATAATTTCAACCGAAAGGAGTGGGGTGTGAAATTAAACGGTATATGGATGCCGGTGTTAAAGAAGATGTATACCACCCGTCCACTACTGGGTGATGGCAACGGCGATCGACGGCGACGGACATCGGCCAATTGCAAGACGTTTCCAAAACACGTGACGTCACGCCGCGGCGTGGGAGCGCGCGGAGACGGAATTTAGCGGCAGTCAGTAGCGAGCCAGTGGGTGTGTTGGACCTTCCATTGAGCTACGGACCCCCTTGAAGATGTCTCCCGCAGTCGGAGACGAAACGTTGGGAATCGACACAGAATTCATCAACCGACCACGGCATAACAGCCCGGATAATTGTAATGGACATGTTATTTCCGGCCGTGGAAGTCTACATTTTAGTATCAGCATTAAGATGGTGGTTAATCACTGAAGTAACAGGATGAGCCAACGACGCCAAAATATGTAAAAGCCATCGTTCAACTCAGCAGCTCTCTCGCGGCCAGAGTCCCACTCAGAAACAAAAAATCTTCACTGGCACAAGGTAAAATCAGGTCTCTTAACTGAAGACAAGCTTGCCTCATTCTTCTCAGCGTGTCCAAGTTGGACTGGTCAATATTCAGGAATATGACAGGAATTATCAGTCGAGAGAAAAATATCGAGTACACACGGGCTCTAAAGCCCATGACGTAAGAGCTATGAACACTTGTGCATCGTCGCTACCTAACACTTGCCCGTAGCTTTACAGCCCATGCGTACTGGACAGCTTTTTCTTGTTATCTCCTCCCAAAATACTGAAACCGAAGATCTTGCAGTAGATGAGATTAGTTGCACACTATCGAAGATGAAAAAGTGCTCATACTCGTAGACCTTAGAATATGCTTTTCAGAAAACACGTTTAGCATACTTTTTGTTTCGATTGTTCGTTCCTGTCATATCCCTAAATATTGTCCACTCCTACAGGGATCCGCTGTATAGCTGAGTTCTCCACTATCACGTTGGAGGTGGAAATGAGGATGAAGGGGTCGTGGAACACACAGCCACCCGTCGTCACCCAGCTTCTACTCACTGAGCTAATGTCAGTGGCTGCTCGTCTGCTAAAGCGGTACAGGCCCGTAAGCTACAGCTGTCCGGAACATGAACGACGAGATTAACTGGTTTCTGTAGACCAACTATTAGAAAACGGAATGTACTTTCGGTAGCCCCGGTGTGAGGGAGGGTGGCCGAAACGTTCTCCCGGCATAGCCTGCATTGATTTTGCTTTCCTAGCACGAACTTTGAGGTCTGAAACTGGTCACAAACCTCTGGAGCGGAAAAGGTAGCCATCAAAAACTCGTGCTCCGTTTCGTAAGCCTTTTCAAAGAATCTACCTATCATATACGAGGAAGATACAAAACTGATATTCATTTAAAGAGGTAAGTAGCGTCAAATAATACTGCTAAAATAAATGTCTTTGAGGGGAAGTTGTTAAAAAGTAAGTTGCACGAAAAGTGAAGCGGGCGTACTCAAGCGCTCGGCGTTTCTCAGCACGTCACAAACATATTTTCTCACTCAGAGTCTCCAGAGTATGGACATGGACCTCAGCGAGCTCTGCTTTTGCATCACATGACGCTTTATGGGTATTTACGTAGCCCTCTTAGTCTCAACGTATGAGACATCTTAATGTTAAATTTAATATTATTCAATCATATTCTTCTCACGTGGCCTCTCATGCATTTATTCAGGCTTTCAATGTGTGATAAAGTGAGTTTTCTTTTCTCTTTTAACTTTTTAATATCTCATCTCACGCACGCTCATGGTGTTTTATATTATTAGGTATCCAGACTATAAAACTATTAATCAAGATAACAGGTTGAAGCTTCCTGGCAGATTAAAACTGTTTGCCGGACCGAGGCTCGAACACGGGACCTTTGCCTTTCGCGGGCAATTGCTCATATCAGTGCACACTCCGCTGCAGAGTGAAAATTTCGTTCTGGAAACATCCCCCGGCCTGTGGTAGAGCCATGTCTCCTCCAATATCCTCTCTTCCAGCAGTGCTAGTCCTGCAAGTTTCGCAGCAGAGCTTCTGTGAAGTTTGGAAGATAGCAGTCGAGGTACTGGCGGAATTAAAACTGTGAGGACGGCGCATGAGTCGTGCTTGAGTAGCTCAGTCACTAGAGCACTTGCCCGCAAAAGGCAAAGGTCCCGAGTTCGAGTCTCGGTCCAGCACGCAGTATTAATCTGCCAGGAAGTTTCATATCAGCGCGCACTCCACTGCAGAATGAAAATTTCATTCTGGAAGGCAACAGTTTGTTTGAAGTACTTTTGTGAACGCTTTACTGTGCAGTAACGTCTTGGCCACAACGTTTGTTGCTACGTCTGATACTCTAAGTACCCGTACTTAGTGGTTAAACACTCTCTCCTTTGATGATTTATATGGACCTTTTTATCCAGATCACCGTTGTTGCGCTTGTCTCCGTTGAATCCAGTGTCAGAGTTGTGGAAAGTCTATAATCAGCGATACGTTTCACGAGAACATTAAAACTCACAAATATCTCATGACAAACGCTTTGGCCAATTCCTCGAAGGGAACATTCACAAGCTCACAATATGACCTGTGCTTTCCTGTCCATGTGCCATCCTAAGTGACGCAGCATAAGTTCGAAACAATGACAGCCCACTCAGCATGTCAATTTCAGCAATTTTTGGCTCAGTGGAATTATTTGGAAATTTGTGCTAAGGACTATGGGACCAAACTGCTGAGATCATTGGTCCCTAGGCTTACGCACTACTTAATATAACTTTAACTAACTAACGCTAAGGACAACACATACACCCATGCCCGACGGAGGACTCGGACCTCCGACGGGGGGAGCCGCGCGAACCGTGACAAGACGCCTCAAACCGCACGGCTACCCCACGCGGTTCAGTGATATTGTGAACTCAATGCACGTACTCCGGCTACTTCGCAGAGCTTTGAATTATTCCCTAAACTGCCTCCTAGCAGTGTCTTAAAGCGAGATTTCTAAGTACTGTCTTCGGTGTTTTTCATTTTCCACTTGTATTATTTGTGCTGAACTGGCCTGTCACTTCCTTCCACAAACACTAGCAAACCATTAAGCCCGGCCAGCACTTACCGTTTCACGCTGCGTGTTTATCCGCTGCTATAGTTGCTGCACTCATGAGCGAAACCAGTGGACAGTGGTAGGGGGGAAAATGATCTGCACAAACCCAACTCCTAAATCGCCTGCCACACGGAGGTGTCAGGTTGAAGAAAGGTGGAATAAGTAATGCATATTAACTACTAGCTACTGTACCCAGAATAATTTATCGAGAGACTAACACCAGTTGCCTTCTCCCCTAAGTTCTGATATCGCGTCTCGTCAGACGTCCTACCACCAGCTGTGAATGAAAATGTGGCCTGTGTGGCGCAACCAGAACATAAACGACAATGTGAGCTGAGGTCTGTTAATTTAGCTTCAACGGGGTGAGAGGGAGAAGTCTGGTAACATTCTTAGCAAAGATGATGTTGGAACAGAGAGGAGAAGTTTATTGGCTAGGCAGGAAGTTAATAACGATGCAAAAGTTCCAGATACAATTTTTATTTGTCAATAATTTAGCACTACTGCGAGAGGTGTCTTACAGTGTCTTTTCACACATCATCGACTACGCTCTACTACTTTATATTGTAATGTATATGCGACAAATTCGCAGCTTAGCTACAGCCAATATTGCCAATGTTCGTCAGTAAAAATGGACTCGATAAGCAACTTGAGTTATCAGCAACTCAATCTAACCTGCTTAACACTGTGTGCATGTTGTATAAGTGTTAAGTTTCACTGTCATTTAAGCCCTCAATAGATCGTTACATGAAAAATTTAAAACAAACATTTGGGTAAGGTATCTGACTGCGTATTTCAATATGAAAAACTACAGGAACAAATGAACCTGTAACAATGAATACCTGAGCTATCTGACTGCGTTTTTGAACAATAATTTACAAGTAATACAAAATTTGACTTGTGCAACTGAATTTACTGGATTAGAGTACATGACATGTTCTGATGTATCAGTGTCTCTGTTTGGACCTAAGTTTTGCACTCACTTCTTTAGATGACTGCCTTTTTCCACGTTGTTTACAGGAATTCGCAGCAGCATGCAGCAGCAGTGGCTAAAGCTTATTGTTACTAAAAATGAATTTAATGAAAAGGTGTTTGCTTGGGATCTGTTAACTACTAAATAATTTGTGATAAGAGATTTCATAAATTAATTCTATTTAAAACTCCAGAATCATCATGACCAATAATAGACAATGACAACTCCAATGACATAGGTATCAATAATGTCTGAGTACCACATTAAAAAATTATTTCTATTTCAGAGTTACTCTAACATTTAATAACTACAGCGTTTATTTATTAATTAGATGTGGAGAAAAATTATTTTTATTTGGAGTATAAGGAGGCTTCTTTAACCGACAAGCAAAACATGGACTTATTGCAAACTCGGACTAACAGTCACGAGCCTAACCGTGCAATCGCTTTTGTGCTATGCTTGCGGATTTTTCCTTCAATTCCATCTTCAAGCGTGGTTAGGTCAACTAAATCTCTTCTGGCTATATGAATGAAATCATGCCTTTAGTATTATAAGAAGAGGATGGAAGAGGATGTAAATGAAGATGAAATGGGAGATACGATACTGCGTGAAGAGTTTGACAGAGCACTGAAAGATCTGAGTCGAAACAAGGCCCCCGGAGTAGACAACATTCCATTGGAACTACTGACGGGCTTGGGAGAGCCAGTCCTGACAAAACTCTACCATCTGGTGAGCAAGATGTCTGAGACAGGCGAAATAACCTCAGGCTTCAAGAAGAATATAGTAATTCCGATCACAAAGAAAGCAGGTGCTGACAGATGTGAAAATTACCGAACAATCAGTTTAATAAGTCACGGATGCAAAATACTAACGTGTATTCTCTACAGACGATTGGAAAACCTGGTAGAAGCTGACCTCGGGGAAGATCAGTTTGGATTCCGTAGAAATATCGGAACACGTGAGGCAATACTGATCCTACGGCTTACCTTAGAAGAAAGATTAAGGAAAGGCAAACCTACGTTTCTAGCATTTGTAGACTTAGAGAAAGCTTTTGGTAATGTTGATTGGAATACTCTCTTTCAAATTCTGAAGGTGGCAGGGGTAAAATACAGGAAGCGAAAGTATTTACAATTTGTACAGAAACCAGATGGCAGTTATAAGAGTCGAGGGGTATGAAAGGGAAGCAGTGGTTGGGAAGGGAGTGAGACAGGGTTGCAGCCTATCCCCGATGTTATTCAATCTGTATATTGAGCAAGCAGTAAAGAAAACAAAAGAAAAAATCGGAGTAGGTATTAAAATCCATGGAGAAGAAATAAAAACTTTGAGGTTCGCCGATGACATTGTAATTCTGTCAGAGACAGCAAAGGACTTGGAAGAGTAGTTGAACGGAATGGACAGTGTCATGAAAGGATGGTATAAAAAGCAAAACGAGGATATTGGAATGTAGTCGAATTAAGTCGAGTGATGCTGAGGGAATTAGATTAGGAAATGCGACCCTTAAAGTAGTAAAGGAGTTTTGCTATTTGGGGAGCAAAATAACTGATGGTCGAAGTAGAGAGGATATCAAATGTAGACTGGCAATGGTGAGGAAAGGGTTTCTGAAGAAGAGAAATTTGTTAACATCGAGTATTGATTTAAGTGTCAGGAAGTCGTTTCTGAAAGTATTTGTATGGAGTGTAGCCATGTATGGAAGTGAAACATGGACGATAACTAGATTGGACAAGAAGAGAATAGAAGCTTTCGAAATGTGGTGCTACAGAAGAATGCTGAAGATTAGATGGGTAGATCAATGAATAGGGTTGGGGAGAAGAGAAGTTTGTGGCACAATTTAACTAGAAGAAGGGATCGGTTAGTAGGACATGTTTTGAGGCATCAAGAGATCACAAATTTAGCATTGGAGGGCAGCGTGGAGGGTAAAAATCGTAGAGGGAGACCAAGAGATGAATACACTAAGCAGATTCAGAAGGATGTAGGCTGCAGTATGTACTGGGAGATGAAGAAGCTTGCACAGGATAGAGTAGCATGGAGAGCTGCATCAAACCAGTCTCAGGACTGAAGACCACAACAACAATAGTATGATAAGATCGCCCATCACTGACGTGAGGGCAGCGTGACACATCTTCTGTATCCGAGCTCTCGACCGACACACAACTTCCACTCCCGCAGACAGACCTTGTCTCACAACAATGCTTAGAATCGCGCTCCCGTGTTTCGCCCTCATATAGTTGCTTCCGATATCTGAGCGCTTACACAACGCAAAGAATATCGTTAATTTGGATATATTGGTTCATGTAATGGAGAGTCCTGACACACTCCTTGCAATATGTTAATCTTTCCGAGCAACTCCCAGTTCCATCTTTGACTATCAGAGAAAAGTGCTCTACTTGCGACTCGTTCTAATGATACACGATCAAATACTAGAATCAACAGTACGATGTAGCTCTGATAAACAGAAAAATACTAATTGTCCTTCATTACAACTCATGCAATAAGACCCATTATTCGAACTTGGAGACATGTAAGCCGGCCGTTGTCGCCGAGCGGTTCTACGCGCTTCAGTGTGGAACCGCGCGACCGCTACGGTCGCATGTTCGAATCCTGCCTGGGGCATGGATGTGTGTGATGTCCTTAGGTTAGTTAGGTTTAAGTAGTTGTAAGTTCTAGGGGGCTTATGACCTCAGATTTTAAGTCCAATAGTGCTCAGAGCCATTTGAACCATTTTGAAGACACGTGCTAAGAGATGCTATTGCTCGTTGCTACGTCTAAAGGAAAACTCTGCGGACCTTGTTCTTTACTGGCAGGCAGAAAACAAAAGGTAATACCTGTGGCTGGATACTTATCGCAATAACAGTAACCTCCGTCCTATGTGCAGTATTCTCGCAGTGGACTGTAGCATCATCTAACTGTAACTCTAGCGTGACGGCTCCCAACGATTCGGCAGCTCCCTTGTAATGACTGTGACTGTGACTGCGGCTCCGACTGTCGAGACTATCTGCGACTTCTGCTTATACACCTCCTCTCCAGGGTCCCGAAAGATTTCATTTTTCAGTGTGGCTTTCCCCTGCTGCTATTGGGGATACTATTAACGACCTAAATCTTTCCAAAAGCTATTCAAACTTCCTCAAATAGTTTGTAAATGCTTCAGCTTGCCTTGAAATTCTTTGTTTTGGATTCTGTTACGTACAGATGCGTTATCGTAGGGGAGTAGCCGTGGCCGGACCGCGTTACTATTGCCTCTGCCTGTGTAAACAGCTATGTCTTCCTCACTTTTCGACCATGTTTTTCCTCGAAACAGTGTGCCTGTGTGTGGTGTTTGACATTATCTCTTAATCACGTCTCCTTTCTTTTCATAGAATCCAAATCACTATCTACATTAACAAAATATGACAGCCATGACAGCCCTAACAGTAAAAACTTGCTTGTTATATTAATAAACCTTGTCAGCCATGACACTGATCCTGGGTACAGTAGTAGCTACGCTCCCACTCCCAGCGAACCACACTGAGCCCTGAAAATGATCCTTGCTTCAATACTGGCAGCGCTGCCAGTGAACCACAATGACTGGACGCTCAAGATCGCTCCAAAAGTCGCTGACCACCGTCAACTGGGTCCCCTTGTAGTTGATAGATATAGCTGTCAGCGTGCCGTTTTTGTGGAATGCTGTAGTGGAGAGAGTACTACAATAAACGGGCTTAAAATGTCATGGTCTCGGTTATTTGCTGATCGCCATCTTAACAAGTGCCCAGAATCCGCTGACGGGTGAAGCCCACACAGCTGACAGTGTGCCGATTAGGCCTGCCATTTTGTCATGTCACGGTCAGTCCACACTAAGAGACTCGGCTGCGCTCTCCTGAAGGGCTGAGACGACACCCCGACTCGCAGGCGCTATCTCTTCCAGCAGCCGCGGCCCCTACTGTGCCGGCTAACGACGCGCTGTGGGCCGGCCTGGCTATCGCATCGGCGCCTATTGATCGGCCCGCGTCCCTCCACGGCCCACTGGCCAGCCATCAGCCCGCAGTCGCGGTCGCTCCGGTTAAATCGACCGCGAATTAGCCGAGCGATAGCCGCCTAATGAGCAAACACGTCACGTCGCGCCGCCCCCGATTGTCCGGCATCGGCTGCACGAATGCTGCATAACATTTACCGTAGCCGTCTCCTGGCTCACGTCCAAACGGTTAGAGTATTCTCCTCGCCTGCCTGTGGCAGCTACGTTAAGAGGCAAAAGAAAAACAGTTCGTTTTCGGATATTAAGGTTCAACGACGTGAAGTGTTAGCAATCAAGCAGACAAACACACACAGTCTCATATTTTCCGTCTGGTGACTCAGTCTACGTAATTCTGCATCGTGAGCTAAAGAAGACACGACAGGTGCAAGTTACACGCCCTTCTGTAGACATATTACAGTGAGAAGTAAAGAGCAAATGTTAACTGGTGTCATTCAGATCTAAGGAAGAATGAAGTTTGAGTTTGACAATCTGTCAACACTGAGATCATTAAAGACTAAGTACGAGCTCAGCTGGACAACTACCGGCCTTTGTGACGGAGCAGTTCTAGGCGCTTCAGTCTGGAACCGCGTGATCACTACGGTCTCAGGTTCGAGTCCTGCTTCGGGCATGGATGTGTGTGATGTCCTTAGATTAGTTAGGTTTAAGTAGTTCTAAGTTCTAGGGGACTGATGACCTTAGATGTTAAGTCCCATAGTGCTCAGAGCCATTCGAACCATTTGAGCTGGACAACTTTCCCGGCACCAGTCTTCTGATGCTGTTTGATGTGGTTTGTCATGGTTTCCTCTCCTCTACCAACCTCTTGATTCCAGAGGGGCACCTACGCTCAGTGTCCTCAATTACTTCTCCTACAAACTTAGTCTTCCCCTATACATGTTACTTTCTACGGCTCCCTCTAGTATCACGGAAGTTATTCTGATGACTCAACACATGTCATATTGTCCCATCCTTTCTTCTGTCTCGTGGTTTTCTATCACTCTATTCCTTGTCGATTTTGTTGAGAACGTCCTCATTTCTTGCCAGTGAAAAATAGAAATGCTGCAATTTCAATCACTTAGAAATAAAATGAATAGGCAGTACTACGAAGTTAAAGCGAAATGGTTCAGTACAGCATAATTGTTGGGTGTCGGTTGTGGTTTGGTGCAAACTCCAACAATGCACAGGACCAAACTCCGTTGGCGATCAGAGTAAGGAACAACCACAAACCATCATGCAAATTAATTTAAAACAGGGATACCTTCGCAAAATGGAAACGTCTAATTTAAATGAATATCAATGGGATTGACCCAATTAAGCATGGAACAAATGGGCGCTACACCACTCATATAGACATAGTAATGCGTTGAGGGATGTTCTAACCACGAATGATTGCTGTAACAAGCAGATTTATGAATTTTACAGCTTTCGAAGAATGAAATTACAATGAAATCTAGACCATTATCTGCTTACAGGCGTTGATAAATATCAACAGGCACAGTTGAAAACGTTTGCCCCGACCGGGACTCGAACTCGCGATCTCCTGCTTGTATCGGAGACGGTCAATCCGACTGAGCTATCGAGAAAACACAAGATAGTGCGACTGCAAGGGACTTATTTGTAGCACGCTCCACGTGAGGCCCACATTTCCAACTTACTGTTCACATATAGATTCCCGTAAGAGTTTGAGCAAAGTGAGTGCTCGGTAGATTGACTGCCGCGAGTAATGAGTATAGTGGGCAGGGGCACTACAAATGTAATGTGTGGACAGTAAGCTGGAAATGTGGGTGTCACGGGGAGTGTCTCTGCAGGCGCACTATCCTCTGTGCCCTCAGTGGCTCGGACGGGCGTCCGGCTTTCGCAGCCGCACAGTGCGGATGTGGTGTTGTTTCCGCCTGCGGAGCGTGCGCGCCCGCTGTTGTTTACTTTTCAGCGCCCGTCATATATTTGTCGCTTACGTGTAGTAAAACCTTGGCTAATCGTTTTAGAAAATCAACACTACGATTCAACTTCTGCAACGACTACAAACGACCAAAGGCCTTTGAAGTGGACCGCTTCCTACGCGACGTTGCTAAGATCCCAGATTCCGACATTTTGGGCATCCATTTGTCCATATTAAGCAGTACGGTGTACGTCAAAGTCATCAATGACGCGGTGTGCGAATGAATACTTCGTGACACCAAACACGGACTATGATTTTACCACGCCGACAGAAATGTCGGTACGGACACTGACGATTACGCAGGTTTGGCAATACGCACCATACGAGTTTTCGAACTTCCGTTCGAGCTACCAGGGGAAGACGTTATCGCGACTTTCCGCCCCTATGGCACTGTACATGGCCACACTGCCGAACGCTGGACGCAATTCCAAACGTGCCCCGCTCTAAACGGTGTAGGACAGATCACCGTCGATCTCCACTGCCACGTGCCATCCCACGTGCCATCTTACCTACAAATCAGCGGATGCCGCAGTCGTCATATACGACGGCCAACCCAAGACCTGTTCCGGATGCAGCAAAGAAGGCTACCTCAGGTCTGAGTGTCTTCAGTGACGAATCACCCAATTGTCAGCCGCTATCGTGGCGCCTCCGACTCCGACGACGGTTTTACAGATCATCTATGCATTGGCGCTCTCTTCTCCTCCCACCGTCACCGTCCGTCGGACCACGTATCGGTGACCCTTCCCGCTTCTACGGATACCGCCGGGGTCGACGCGTCGCTCTCTCAACCGGACGCTACTCTGGCGCTTTTACCAACAGCGACGTCTTCCGATCCGCACCAGGCCGATGATATGGACCCCCCCCCCCTTCACTTATCATTTCCGCGACGGCCTTCCTCCCAAACCGCCGCGAGTCCTCCCCGTCTTCCGACACAGAGCGACGAACACGCAAATGAGGTTCACCCAAAAGGCGCAAGAGGAGGAGCACTACGGTCTCGGAGAACCTGCACGACGACACGAATGACGACAACATGAGGCCCGAACCATTCTCTGGGGACGGAGTTACCCCAGACGGGAGCCTAGTTACGCCACCAATAACGCCTTCAGGTGGCGTAAGGCACGACTCGCCGTTGTCTCGCCCCTCTTCACCCTTCGCTGATGAAGTTCCCTCCACGAAGGAATATGACTCCAAACCAACTGAGTAGTGACGATCAACACTAACACCATTAGCTCCCCCGTGAAAATTCAACTGCTTCGAGAGATATTATGGGCATAGGACGCCGACATCGCATTACTACAAAAAGTACACTTGGCCACACGTCCAGACGTCTCGGGATGTAACACATATCCTTCTCCTGGTGGCCACCTGGGACGTGGCGTAGCCATCTACGTCCGAGAAGGCATTCCGGTGGCTAATATTACATACCTTCCATCCGCCAGAGGCATGGCCATCACCGTCATGGGGACGGGTATTGTCAACATTTACGCTGCGTCATGTTCTACATGCAGACGCGACAGGGCACACTTCTATTCACAACAAATCGCCTCTTTGTTTCTTGGACTCTGTGACCATTACTTGCTTGGGCGTGTTTTTAATTGTGTCCTGCACCCTAAGGATCAAATGCCCCTCTACAACGCCTGTCAATAACAGCGCATTGTTATTCGTGATCTGTTGCTCTGCGACATTTGGGGAGTTCGGCACGGCGACGCACTTCGACATACTTACCAGACGAGTCACTCCGCGAGCCGCCTTGGTAAGATTTACATCTCTCGGGAACTCACTCCTGCAGTACAAGGTGCGGAACTTGGCCTCCTCGGACCACTATGCCTACATCTGCAACATTCTCCTCCCGCAACAAGTAGTCTGGCGCAGTCGTGCACCGTGGAAGCTAAACACTTCCCATCTTCATGATCCCGAATGTCTTCAACGTGTAACCGAGACATGGGCTACCTGTGAACGTCGATTACCTTAGTACTGCACAGCCTTGACTTGGTGACTGGAATGTGCTAAACCTGTCATCCTGCCACGTACCTTGATTCAGTATGCCAAGGAAGTAGCCGCATGGCGTCGGCACATTACCGACTATTTCTACGCTGTTCTCCGTGGCCTGGACGCCCAACCGCCCACCCCTGACACCCAGAGGGAATGCAGCAGGGTTAAGGCAAAATTATAACGTTGACACGCCGTAGATTGCAGGGGCCGATGGTGCGGACCCGACGTCAAGATTCGGCGGGACAAGAACATCCCACAATGCATCATATCACCTCCGATAAGAAACACCGACGACAACGACTCATCACTGAGATCTACACCTGTGGCGCCCAGCAAGTCACTTTCCAGGCCAAAATCGTCAGTGCCTTTTTAGGCCACTTCTGCACAATGTATCAGAAGGAAACTACCAACAACCGCGCTGAGGAGTTTGTGTTACCACACGTAACTCCCACCCTCGGCAGCGACGACGTGGACGAGCTGATGGAGACAGTTACGTTCGGCGAAGTCCACCATGCAATCAACAAAGGTGCCCTGAATAAGTCACCTGGTGTCGACGGATTGCGGACAGAATTTTATATCGCTTTTCTCCCCCTAATTGCGTCACGGTGAACGACGATGTTTTACGAACTGATGACGATGGGGACCACCGTAGCGCCGTCTTTTGTTACGGGAATTATTATACCCATCCACAAACCGACACGTGGAGTGACGACAGCACATTACCGTCCCCTGACTCTGCTTAACGCAGTCTATAAAATGTGTTCACCACTCCTGGCAACGCGATGCCGCGAGATCCTGCCTAGCATTCTATCCCCGGAACAGACAACTCCGGGTGGCTCAGTTAATAGCAAACGGCCGCAGGAGATGTCGTGATTTAATTGAACTAGCACTTCTTAGTGTTTACTAAAACTGCTGAGTGAAACTGCTACTGTCTCTTTACTTATTTTTATCATTTCAACACTGACCTACAGAATTTTCCCCGACAAAGACAACTTAGACTTAACCTATTCATTTAGGGCATGTTATCCACAATATACAAGCCCAACCCAATCTGACTGCTATACAGTGACTACTTGACTTCGAATTATTAACGCAAAAGAATGGGCCTGAATTTCAAGAAATACTAACAATAGCCCATACTTTTTCATAAGTCACTTACCCCACAGAAAATCTTCATAACACGAACTACAGCAATTACAGCACAGAGCAACTACAGCCAGCTAACTAAAAATATTCTAACTACTATAGGCTCTAATTACTAGGAGGCACATGGTTGACAAAAGAAAGATTTTGTTGAAGAGCAAACAATGTATTTAGCAGAATTTAGCTTAGTCTTGCGACATTCAGTTCCAAAAATTATATAGTCGTCAATCATTCCACTACCCAAACATTACCAACTACATCCATCCACATTTTATAATGCATGTCCTACAAACACTGAGTCTCTCCACGAAGGACACACATCCAAGTCGTCCGCTCGCCAACTGCTAATCCGTCCAACCACAGAATCTCTTACCGAGGGCGCAGAGCGCTGTCAGCGATATTAATACAGTCTGTAGCACTGGCAACATACAAACATATAAACAGGCTGCTTACATCTGTTCTCAGTAATGATCAGACTAGGTTTCCCACCCTGCTTTATCGATGTCATCGGGCGCCTGTACGGCACCGCCGAATCGTTGATTCAGGTCAATGGCCGTGTGGCGTGACCAGTGAGGATACGGCGTTCCATAAGGCAAGGTTTCCCACTTTCGACTCTACTCTATGCCCTAAACCTGGAGCCACTCTGAGCACTATGGGACTTAACTTCTGAGGTCATCAGTCCCCTAGAACTTAGAATTACTTAAACCTAACTAACCTAAGGACATCACACACATCCATGCACGAGGCAGGATTCGAACCTGCGACCGTAGTGGTCGCGCGGTTCTAGACTGTAGAGCCTAGAACCACTCGGCCATCCCGACCGGATTATCGGGAGTCTGACGAGCCACCTTTCTGGTGACACTTTGCGTTAGCGCAGTTTTCTGTGTCGTGCGTATGCGGACGACCTCCTCCTCTTCCGCTCACGGAATCAAACACAAACGGTGTTTGATTTGATATCAACGTACGGAACTGCAGCGGTCAGTAACATGAATGTCGCTAAATCTACAGCGATCTCCATTGGACGCGGCATCTCACACGACGACTTAGCACCTTCCCCGTTTATACAGCAACTACGATACCTTGCTATCATTTTCACATCCACCGTGCGCCGCTCCGCTGCCGTCAATTTTCGGTGTACACTCCAAATTATCCGCACGGCGGTGCGACAAAATCTCCTCCGCCGACTCGATCCTTTACAGCGTGTCCAGTACCTCAATCAACATGTGGCGTCCAGAATGGTCCACATCGCACAGGTACTCCCGCTGCCATCAACAATTGGACGCAGCCTCCAGGCTGCTTTCAGATACTTTCCTACGGCCGGTACCCTCTTGAAGGTCCGTTTCGAAACGCTCACCCTTCCCCCGCGAGACGGAGGCGTCGGCCTTGTCAACGTGGGACCCAGAGCGGCATATCCACCATGCACAAGCAGTGGAACAGGAGACACCCCTTACGAGCAGTTTGCTGGAAATTCTTTTGCCTGCTACCATAACGCCACCAGTACCGGTCGAATACACCATCTGACGCACATTTCTGATTTCATCGTCGACTTCAGTTATGCTCACACACTCTTACCGAACACGCTTTCTCCTCGACCTAAGGACTTTTACACCCCACTACTTCGTTACACATCCAGCAACAACAATGAACTCAGATATCCATCGACGCGGTGGTCCACGGTTTGGCGTCGTGTCCACCAACTTTTCCTTCCCTCCAACGTCCGGGTAACATGGTACTACGTCTCTACGCTTTGTTCAATTTGCCACCTCGTGGATGACGATATCCACCAACTGACTTGGGCAACTACCAGCGACGTCTGGAAACTTGGCCGACAGTTCGTTGCCTGTTACCTCCGCATTCCGCCGGATTCGATTGACCCATGGACTTTTGTCCATCCTGAGGATACTTATTTCCCCGCCACCAAAAGTCATGCGATTGCACGGGTTAAGGGGTGGACGATCACCTACATGTATGATGATGGCGACAAATCACGCCTTGACTTCTGGCAGTACTTACAAACCGCCCACAGTGGTCGAACACCGACCAACCTACCGCGCCTTCTTCGCCAATTACCAATTACCTACAAGCAATCTTTACGTCAACCCACCCTCCTCCCCTGTTGACATCTGAGACTATCCACGCTACTTTCTATATCGTAACCCACAGTGGAGTCGAAGCATGGACACGCGCTTCCTTTCTTTTATGCATTATACCAGACGCTGCTCATTCCCCCAACTGTATCGTCGCATCCTCTTTGGCTTCTAACCTCCTTTCGGGAGCTTCTTCCCGGTAGTGGTACCGGGAACACAGAGGCCAGGCCCCGCATGTTGATCCCTGCCCACTCTACCTCCACGCTCCATCTGCCGGGCAGATGCCTGAAAGTCTTATCATATCCCTGCACCTTCTTCCCCTTTGGCTGTTGCCTCACAGCCCTTAGCTTACTTCAGTATTATTGTTATTATTTTTTCCGACATCTTCTTAGTAAAGACTTTTGCTCGCCTTGTTCGAGTGTAATGTCTCTTGTTGATTCCGCCGAAAGAATGGAATTTCTGTTGTATTTATGCTTGTACGAACAAAGATGTTTTGTTTTCCTTACACTGTTCACGGAAAAGAACTAGAATCCGACTATCCCCGTTGATATTTATCAATGCCTGTAAGTAGCTAATGGTCTGGATTTCATTGTAATTTCACAAGTAGATTTATTGCCTGTAAACATGAAAATCACCCCACTTATATATTAAAAAGGACAGTTGAGAAACGGACAAGAGATTATTACTCTAAAGTACAACCTTGGCAGAGGTGCGTGGGGAGGATGAAATACATTTAAGTCAATAATTCGCGGATACTGCCAGTTACTAACTAAGATCTTAGTTAAAAGTAGTAAGTACACGGAAAGATAGGAGCGAACACCATATGATTGCCAAACTGCTCATTGAGAGCAACAAGCTGGATACGTGACTTTAAAAACACATGCTTGACTACCGCCTGCTAACTTCTTGTCCAAACGACTATCACACCTGCAATGAAGACTCGACTTACCGCCGTCCGCTGTGGCCGAGCGGCTCTAGACGCTTCAAGCCGGAACCGCGCTGCTGCTACGGTCGCAGGTTCGAATCCTGCCTCGGGAATGGATGTGTGTGATGTCCTTAGTTAGGTTTAAGTAGGTCTAAGTCTAGGGGACTGATGACCTCAGATGTTAAGTCCCATAGTGCTTAGAGCCATTTGAAGCATTTGAACTCGACTTACCGGGCGCGCAGAATGTGATTACAGAAAGGTTACTCACGTAAAGTTACATTGCGAGAACACTCTAATCAAAGTATAGAGTAGATAGGCTTAAGCAAAACCTTAAAATTTAAACCGTTGCGTTACCTTGTAAGGTACATCCGACGGGGCGGTCCAGTGGTTTATCTTGCTGCTACAAAAACAAGACACAATTTGCACCGCCTATCCGGGGCGGGTAGTGAGATATGCCCATTTGAGACATTACAAACTAAATAATTATTAATCAAGTTAATTATTTAAAAAATTCAAAGGATGGGAGCTTAACAGATTTTTGAAAATACAAAGAACTGCAACTAAGAGTCATATATTGAATTTTACTGAATTGCCCACTACGTAAAGTACAGAGTATTGTAGAATATTTATGCAGATAACTGCACAGTCCAAAAAACATCTGCATGAAGGCAACTAGAGTAGTACATATCTATATGAAATTTGAAGAAGAAGATGTTTTGGAACTAGAGGCAGAAAAACATAGAAAAAATAGAGGAATTAGAAACCCGAGAGTACTGGATTGAAGCCATTGAAAAAAATTTTGTTACGTAGTTATACCTGTTCGTTGAGGATGAGGCCTTCGTCCTTAGAAATATGCTTGAAAATAAGCAGCTCTTCGAGTATGTTGAGTCGGTGACCTTTCTTTTCCCTGTGTACGAGGGTTGCCCAGAAAGTAAGTTCCGATTGGTCGTGAAATGGAAACCACTGGGAAAATCCGGTAAAGCTTTGCACAGATGTGTTGGGCAGTGTCTCTAGTATGCCTGTCGATCGTGTCGCGTTGCTTTTTTCAGTTTTGAGTGAACAGTGAGCACGTAGAGATGCGTAGGGAATAGTGTCTCCCGCCAAGTACGAGGGCCTGGTTAGAGATTTCGCCTGTGTCATGCAGCCCACATAACACATCTGCCGAGCAGTTCCTTCTTCATGCCAATTCTCGCCCGCACACTGCAGGGACAATGAAGACGCTCCTGCAGCGTTTCCGATGAGAAGTGTTTGATCATCTACAATACAGTCCGTAATTGGCTCCCCCTGAGTCTCATCTCTGCTCACAAGAACCGCTGGTTATGAAGACAAAATTTTTGCGCAGACAACGAGCTGCAGACCAGTGCAGATAACTGGCCGAAAGCACAGGCGGGTGCTTTCTATGACAAGGATGTTGGAAAGTTGATACAACACTACGACAGAACTAGAAGTTGGAGCGGCGACTATGTAGAGAAGTAGGTGGAAGTTTTACCTAACTGTTGCAAATAAAACCTTTCTGGTTTTCACTGTTGTTTCCTTTTCGCGATCGATCGGAACTTATTTTCTGGACAACCCTCGTAAATGGAAATTTCTTCAACACTTTTGTTTGTGACCGGAAATTAACAAATGGTCCGCAAGAGTGGAGTAATCGACGTCAGTGCCTCTTTTTCCCAATAAATGATCATTATACCTGACACTGAAAGATCTTCCAGTTTGTCATATATAATAAACAGGATATGTACCACAAGTGATTTCGTAAACTACTGAACTGTGTATAGGAGCAGCTGTGTGTTTGAGATTGTGAATAAGATTTTTCTGATAGTTATTGTTAGTAGAAAAGCAACTTAGCATTCAAATTTTTTAAACTAGAAAATGAGGTATTCTATAAGAAAAATGGCCTAAAAATGCAACCGAAAAACTTTCAAATACACGTTACTGTAAGAAATAGCACCATGTCTAAACAATTCACTTATTTTTAGTGCTCTCAAGATAAAAAACATAGGCCTCTTCATTTATTTGTTCTTTTCCTGGCATAAAACACTAACTTTACCGGAAAGGTTCCTGGATCCTTCTTGCACAATGGTATGGCTAGTAATTTTAATAAATGTTGCGAAGAAAATGGATACGTTAAATCCTATATTAACATCAGACAGTGCTTGAAGGTTCCAAAAACTGCCCGCTCTAAACCTTGACTATTGCTTCTCCCAATGTAACTTTACGTAAGAAAATTTTCTATGTTTTGGGCTTTTTTTTATCGTGGTAAATGTTTATATGTAACTTATTTTCTATGTATTATTTTATGGGGATTTTAAATTTCCATTCTGGTGAAGACATCCTTAGAGGTTTCGTAACCTATGTCGATGCATTAAAAAGTATTTGCAATCGGTTGGCTGTGTTATTTCTCCCTTGGAACGACAGGAGTTTCAGATTAAGCCGCCTCTTTATAATTAATGTCCAGGTACAGACATCTTGCTAGTGTTTGCAGTCACATCAGTCATCTCTCTCGTCCTAACCAAAAGTCTTCACTCTGCAAAAGCCTCGACCGTGTAATCTCTAAAGCCCTAAAGCAATGTTTTTTCCTTCTGTCAGCTCAGGAACTCTGTTGTTTTTCGTCAGTGCAGGGACTCGATGGCCAATAGTGGCAAAGATTGAGAGCGCCGATCGATGAAACTCAAGTGAAGATGTTCAATAACATTGCATTCTTGCAGATTTTTGTTACCTTGAACCTGTAGTGCTCTGGGGGACAGGGGAAGGCAGAAAATCTCTCCCATCCCATGACACAATTCTAAAGAGTTCCAACCCAGTTCTCTGCTCACAGACAGTGAGAAAGCGCGGACTCTCCAGAAAATGACGCGATCAGGAAGCTGGATTCCGATAGTTTCAATGATTCATAAGACCTGTGAGGAAATCACATCTGGCTAGAGATCTCTTATCTCGCTAAAAGGCTTGTGTGGAGAATTGTGTGTTTCTTTTAAAAGAAAAAAGGCATCCTGCGTGCAGTGTGTTTTGGTGCTAGGTCCGCGGGCTCCGCCCATTGTGAGGTTTTTGGTGGAAGCCAGGTGAATGTCATTATGGAAGCCACCTGAGGCCCATTGTCGATTCGAACAAGCTTACGCCAGTTCCAGTTCCCTTTTTTTTAAAAAAAAAAAGGCCTTATTTTTTAGCTGTCTTGTTGCATTCTCAACTTTTAGTATCCTCCATTATACTACAGAGC